>NC_133936.1:31914928-34640761 GCF_031877795.1 Strix aluco
GGTGATGCAGTATCATCAGGAGAACATGTTCTTGGGAACATCATAGTAGTGACAGCCGTAGTGCCTGTAGTGGAGTGATGGTGCTGCATGGCTGCAGTCTGCTAGCTAGAAGAATGTCACTGGAAGTGACTCTGTTCAGCTCCTATAGCTGGTCCCACACTACAGTAGAATTGTTGGGAGCAGATTTTGGCCTTGTAACTCAGGCCTCGTGAGTCAGAGGCCCTTTGTAGTAATACCTAGCAAACCACTACTGTTGTGCTCTGCACTGCTGTAGAGGATGCTGTAAACTTTGTGGCCTCTTGGCTTGGAGTTTGCCTAGCTCCTGTGCAGACCTAAGCTTAAGTGCTGTGGTAACCTGCAGTAGTAACATGATGATTATTTGTAGGGAGCAAAGTTTTGTTACAAAAATGTCTTTTGCAATGCATGAGGCCACCCAAATGTTTATAGCAGTTTCACTGTCTTGCTGGTTCAATTACTTTGTGGTTCCTTGTTTGTTTCCTCTATAAAAGCTCACGTAGTCAAAAGGCACCGTGATCACTCCCTGTGCTGTGGAATGGGGGTACCCATAAGCTTTCTGTTCTGGCTGCAAGCTCTCTGGAGCAGGGAACGCCATACATCCCCTGCAGCTGGGGACTCGTGAGAAGGCCCAGGCAAGGCTTATGCGTTTGCTATAAACACTGGTGGGACAATGCAGCCCCCATGGCTTGCTCAGGGAGGACTCCACAGTTGTACCCAAGCACCAGTGTGAAAATAACAGCACACAGAAAACCAAAACACCTGCTTCAGAGCTCTTTGGTTTAACTTTCCTGAAATCTAGGAAGCACCAACTCCAGATGTCTTCACGGTTCTCAAACTTTTCAGGACTGCTGCTACATTTGAAATCCTAGACAAATGTCATTGTCAGGGACAACAGGCCTCTCCTTTCCTTTTTGCTTTCTTAGGCAATTTTTATTGTTTTGGAGGTGCAGGAAGCTGGTAAATTAAGGGGTTCTGGGAGAGACACAGAAATAATGAAGGGGGAAAAATTTCTTTGCTTTCCTCACCAGTGCCCCCTCTTTGAAAGGCAAAACGAGTTCAGCACTGGTTTTCATCTCAGTGGGGCAACATCCCTGTGCCTCTCCCAAAGGATGATTTTTTTGAGAGCACTAAGAGCCCTGTTGTTGCAGAGCACTGGAGCAGCAGGAGGGGTCTGGCCTCAATTGGGCTGGCAGGCATGTGCTTCTGTGTCCACACAGACCTGTACCAGTCCTGTCTGCGATCAGAACAGCACTATGGAAGTGGATGATTGCTGAGCCAGTCAGTAGTCTAGTGTCAAGACAGAGGCATTTTGTCATAGGCTTAGCAGCTCAGACCAAGGACGGGGTCCCAGTTTAGGACTTGAAATCTCTGTTGATGAATAGAAGACATCTCAGGAGGAAAGAAAGGTCTGTACATATCTCCCTACCAGGGTGTCACTGACACCAATAAAAATTGGTTAAAACCACAATGTGCAAAGTTTTCTCCTTTAGCCTCACCTCAGGGATGGGAACTGCCCTCCCCCCACCCCCCACCCCCCCACTTAGAGGGGAACTTTGTAGGGGGCGTCTTTCTTCCAGTCAGGAACAAAATCTGCAGGAATTGGGTCACTGTCATTAGCTTTGGGTGTTGCAAGCAAGACATTTTGGTGCAACTACTTGCTCCGCACTAGTTCTGTGCTTGAAATCTTAAAGCATTGTCATGCATGTGTGACATTTTTGATGAACTGGTACATGTAAAGCTAGATGATGAAATGTATAGCTAGTATCTTGGATTTTATTTGCTGGATAGGTCAAGTTTGAAGCTGCAGGGACTGAAGTTTATGCTTGATTTGATGCACATGAGTAAGCCAATTGAATTCAAAGTTCAGCATCTGTGCAAGGCTTCAAGACTGGGGACTTGCTTTGTAAAGAGGATGATGTTTTCCTGTCACATTGCTTGGAATTAGAGAAGACTTTGCTTTTGTTGTCTCTTCTTATTCCAGTCTGAAAGAGAAACATCTGCCAGAGAAATCTTGGGATGTGACTTGTTTCAAGAACCTCTCAAACAATTCATGTTTGTAATAGAAGTGAGAACTGAAAACCACCTTATCTTCTGGCGTAAATATTTGGAAATATCGTTAATACATTATAGTAATGGGATAATTATTAAATGCTTTGGTACTTAGTGTCACATTTTGATGAAAATCACTTGACAACAAATTAAAGCACTTTTATTGTAATTGCTATGGTTCTAGAGGATACACATGGTTATGCAGCATTAATTTTAAAGACTTACATGAATTTTTAAGCTTAGCAGATACAAACCTTTGGAGAATAGCCAGTATTCTTGAATGTGCTATATACACTCTAAGGAGTATTTAACTAAATCTTTTGGACCTTGGTTGGAAGTAATTAACATTTCTTCTAAACTTTCAATAATTCATACTTTTTTTTTTTTTCAGTTACAGCTGCAGATTTGTTTGAAGTATGCTCAAATGCTCTGTAGGTGCAAGTGGCAGGGGGGAACATATGAAAATGATATACATGCTCCAGAAGGTTGTAACATCTGATAGTTAATAATCTACACGAATAACCAAGCAATTGCGGATTGGACTAAGTGACTACTAGGAGCACAATTGCTACTGAACCAGTAAAAGTCTGTTTTCTAAATCATGTTCCAGGAAAATGCTCCTTCATGTTATTGCATCTGTCCATTAAGAAGAGCAATTGGTCCCATGGAGGAAGGCCATCTTTAGCTGGCATATCTCTACAGAACACTGTGGGGTGGGATTGTTTGGTGATCCTCCAAGTAAACTGGCTTGTGTCTGCTGCATTCACAGGTTGTCCCTTAGGACTTCAGTGACCTATTTCCCAGACATGCCTTAAGTCAGTCTCATACACAATGGCTTTTATTGGCTAGTTTAGTCTCAAATGTCTGTAAGACTTAAAATTGCTGAATTCGGATGCTCATGATTTGAATTTGGATGCAGACCTGGATTATTTTGAGGGTGGGCCCTAGCCCTGTGCAGACCTGGCACTGGATGTCGATAGCTCTGGACTTGTGGGGCATGTGGAGAACTGATGCATCAGGCTCACCTCACATGTTGGATCAGTTGTGCTGTGAGGGTTGTCTGTCTCTCTGCCGTGTTTAAAATTAGGCCTAGACCTCTGTCTCTGTTGCCTAAGAAAGAGAAATACAGCATGAGGACTGAGAAACTGGGAAAAGCAGTTTGAAGATCTTGCCCATATAGGGCCCAGCCCTTAGTACATTAAGATTCATGTTTGTTCTATGATATGGAGCACTAGAACAGCCTGTCCTCCTCAGGGCAGCTGCTTACCCTTCCTGTGGCTACTGAAAGCCTTTAAACACAGTTTGTGGACTAGCTTTTATCCCTGTGGCACAGGATGAATGCCATGGGAGAGTTGGCTGGAGCCTCTGCAATGACTAATCAGGTGGTGCTGGCCTCAGGTGGAATGGCTAGTGGGTGGGGATGACCTGAAGAGAAATAGTCTGTGGAAAGTTTGGTACAGACTCTGCACTGGGGTGCCTGGAGCAAGGAAGCACTGTGGGGGATGTGACAGCCAGGTCAAGGGCTCCCAGGTGAGGTGGTAGCATGATACTCAGGGTGTTGAGGGTACATCATGAGTGAAAAGTGCAGCAAGCTAAAAGACACACTGGGAATCTGAAGTTGAGGGAGAAAACTCAGAAAAGAGGCAGAAGAGGGATGAAAATTCTTTGGGAACTGTAGTCTAGGTTTAGCTTTGGTATTAAACCAAAGTTTCCTGTTTCCTCAGAGATGTATCCTGAGGCAAGGGCCTAAAATAGACTTGGGCATGTTCCAGGATCTCTATAGTGTGGTGAGTACGTATCACACTATTCCCCTTCAGGAACCTTACTGTTAAAACAAAGCCAAAAGTCTATTATGTTCCTGTATTCCCTGACAGTCAAAGTTTGTATTTCAAGAACAAACTCTTGGGGTTATAATCAAACAGCAACATTAATCTGCCCTGTTAGATGTGGGTAATTGATTGTACTAAGTAATTTTTTGTGGTCTGTTTTAAGGAAAACATGTGGCCTGGTCTTCAGCGGGTGGAACTGCTTTTTCTTATGCTAGCTGAACATCCCATGTATCTTCTCATATTGGTTGCTTTTTTAAAGCAAAACCCAAAGGTAGTGACAGAGAAATTATTGTGTTCATTTGTGATGTCATGTCCAAATTTTGATTATGAATGCTGTGTCTAGAAGGTTATGAGAAATTATGTTTCAGTAGATAAGTGTTGTAAGGTCTGTGACTTCTGGAGTTCTGTTAGTTCATTGGGGAAATACAGCTGAAAGATGGTGACAAATGTGTCTGCAGATGCTTTGCTGTTGTTCCCGTATCTCTAGTCCTGGTTAACATGGGATGAGCAAAAGAGCAGAATCATTGTCCATTTCTGTTCTGGTATGCAGCTTAGTTGTGCAGTCATGTACTTAAACTATGTTCAGTTTTGTTTTCTTTAAAGAGGCTTTAATAATGCAAGGCACCTTAAGAAAATATAGAATTATGTGCAATTTGCTGCTTAAGAGTTCACGGCGCTTCCTATTTGAACTACTGCTACCTCCTGAAAGCAGGAGCGGAGAACATGTCTTCTTTGAATTTGAAAGTGTTTTTCTCCTATGTGCAGTGTGACAGAATGCATAAAGCTGGTCTTTCAGATGTGCATATGCAAAGTGAGATTGTGATGAAGCCTATTTTGAAGTAAATTTATTACAGCTATTCCGTATATGGCTATTACTTTCTGTTGTAGAACACTCTCTTCAGCTTCTGCAGTAGCTCTTTCTCTGCAGGCAGGCCCTCCCCTTGTTCTCGTTTGGTTCTGCCAGTGTGAAGCTGGGCTCTTGGATTGTTCTGGAAAGGTGTTTTATGGGATGATCTCATGGGAAAATCAAGGAGAGTGAGAAAAGTACTGAAGCAATATGGTTTTTTGCTTTAAATTCTCCCAGTGTCCAATCTTTCCTTTCTTTTAAAGGCACTACCAGGTCAAAACTCTTAGCAGTGTTCTGAAGATCAGAGAGACTGTCTCACCTCATCCTATATGCAGCCTGCCATACCCATAGAGTAGGTATGGTTCCTTGGTCTGCCGATTCTGAATTTTGCTTACTCCTGAAGTTCCCAACTGTCTGCAAAAATAAGTACATTAGATGCTCTGAAAGCTACAAAGCCCTTCTGTATCTTATAGACAGGCTGCATGCTATTCTCCTGAATGTCTAAACTGTACTTCTATCACCTTTACTTTTTCCATGGTCGCCTGGTTATTGCCATGCATTTAACAAGAGCTGCAATTTAACCCACTAAGTCAAGCTACTACAGGAAGCTCAGCCTGTCTATTAAGTAGTGTATTTTGTTGTGGGCTTGTGTTGGGTTCAAGACAGTGATTTTAACCTTCAGGATATCAAATGGCCCAGGCATCTTAATCTGCAAGATTTTCCCTCTCTTCCCTTATGCTCCAAGCCACAGAGAACCACCATCTGTTCCCACCTCTGGGTCTCATGAAGGAGTAACACACCATGCTCATAACATGCCTGTGCTGGGGTACCAAACCTGGGATAGCCTTTTTTAATGAGGCAACATTCTCCCAGATTATAGTTCCAATGTACTGCCACTTTAAGTATGCCTGTAATGCAGATACTCAGTGGGAGAAGATGCTGGATTCAAAGAAGCTTATTTGTAAAAGAAGCCATTTTGACTTTCAAATGTCATCTTTTCCTTTCTCTAAAATGTGAATGATGATATTTCTTGAACTTTCATTACCCTTAAGGTCAGATCTAATCTTAGAAAAAGCTTGAGGACAATAGTGTTTGCTTTTTTCCAGCAAATACAGTTTAGGAGACCACTGAATTAGACTCCTGGGTTGAGGACAGGGCTTTGAGATGGCTCCCTTTCCTGGGTGATGATACGCACAACTTGCAAATTCCTTGTTCAGGGGTGCCAACTGCAAATCAACAGCATCCTCCTGCCTGGCCTCAGACACACACACACTCCTCCAAATGGAGACAACTGCTCTTATGCTAATGGATGGCTGCAGCTAGTTTGTGTGACTTTTTGATGATGAGGAAAAACTGCAGTGATGCTGGTCATTGTGATCTTTTTGTGGTTTTTTTAATACTGCTTTCTCCTCAAGTCTAAATTTTCTTAGCTAATTTACCACATCAAGGTGCAAAACTTCTGCCTTGCAATTTTTCAGTTTTGAAGACCACTAAAAACATCCTGGTCAACAAATGTTAAATTTCCAGTAAAAACTTGGTACTCTCCTGAAGTGGCAACCCTCATGGTGAAAAACCACAAACCCATTTGGCCTGGCCAGATGCTTAAATCGCCTTAGTTCAGCTGAGTAAATGATTCCTATGGTTCACCCCCACCCCCTCCCACTGCTTTATTTACTAACAGAGTAGTAGGATCCAAGATAGAGGGGTTAAAAGCTGGTTTCTCTCTGTTCTGTTTTTTCCTTTCTTTTGAGGACATGACCCTTTCACATAAATGATTTTTGCTTTCCCAAATTCTAGTCCCATTGTGGAATGTATGGAGGCAGCAAATAAATGATACTTTAAAAATGACATAATTTCATATTTACTGAAAATGTAATTATCTTATTAGTGTTGTAATGAAAAGACTATCCACCCACTCCTGGGAGAAAAGACAAACCAACAGTGGATCAAATACTGACAAAAACCCAATAGTAAACAGTGTGAGCAATTAATGCTTTTGGTATCTGCTGAGACAGTAAAACCTTGTATTGGCTTAATAGAGAGTGTCTGTACTACAAATATGTGCCTGCTTCCTTTTGGATTTTGGCACTGCAAATTCTTGCAGCGATGCAAGTTTTCTGCATCAAAGGTGACCAGACTTGTCTACCAAAGGAGGGAGGATGGCTGCTACAAACTGTTAACTCCTTTTGAGAAGAAGGTAGTGAGCATGGGAAGAGATGGTTCTGGGGATGGCTGGGAGGGAGGAGTGGTCTGAGGCCTGGAGGAGTTGCTGCCTTACACTTTCTCTGGATGTACAGACACTTGAAACCCCTCAGCTGGGACAGGACAGAGAATTGGAAAATAGAGAATAGCCCAGCTTTGAGGGCTGTGTCATGGATGGCAAAATGCATTTATTTGGTTTCATTCATGTTTCTTGTGAATGGTGATGACTGAGCAGTAGGACAAGGAGCAGAGCAGCTGCCCTGGGTTTCTATACCTTGAAGGGAATCTGACTCACCTTTTAATAGTGATGCTTGCCACCAGGAGCCCTCCTTTCTTTGGTCTTCTGTGGAGTTTTGCCATCCCTTAGTTGTGCCTGAGACAAGAAGGGGGGGCAGGCTTTTATTATGGGTGAATTGTCTGTTGTATGCTGACCTCCAGCTGAAGGTCTGTCCCTAGCTGTAAGGCTTCTTGACAATCAGGACAAGCACTGGGAAGAGGGCCAGGGTCACATTTGGAGTGTCCATTGGGATTGTCCATGCCTGCTTACTTACAGCAACAAAGCTAAACCTAGAAAGAGGGACAGTTTTCATGGATATGTGAACAAGTAGGAAAATGCTAGTCTCATGTGTCCTATTGAGTTGATGGAGGCAACACTAGCTAGTTAAAAAAAGCCCCACTGTGGAGTACTTATATAGAACAAAAAGATCCATGTACAGTAACGTCAAAGCAGCAAGAATGCAATTTTAATATAAGCTATTGCCTGTATGATGTGAAATTAATTTTTTTTGTTTTTATATTAGGTGCCAAAGAATCCAAGGTCTTAGCCAGAGAACAGCCTGTTTGGTTTATATTTTTTCTTTTACAAAATTTGAAAAGAAAATATCGTTCTGTTGGCATTAGAACAGCGCAGGAAAAGTCATAAGTGATTTAAGATGCTCTGTAGGCCGGTCCTCAGCATTTCTCATTTACATGGACCAATATGTTTACTTTTAAATTTTTAATTAATTATAATCATATTAGAGTTACATTCCATATCTTTCAGAAAGAGTAGTAATCTATCAAAGGGAACACATGTGTCCATACACAGACATTTCACTGCTATTAATATCAGAGTACTTAAACTTATGCTATGGGTTTACACTCTCATCAGTGCTGAAGGGCAGGGATGTAATCGTTAGCATTGTAAAGGTAGAGATTTGAGGCCCAACAGCTAGGACTGGCAATCCCTGAGGAGATGAGGTACTTGGCTAACATGAAACAAAACTCGCATTAAATGAAAAATGAAGTTGTAAGAGCTTTTGGCCCTTTGAATATGGTGCTATGCAGTAGTGAAGAAGACAGGAAGACTGTGAATAAACCATTGACTCTTTCACATGAAGCAAGAGCTTTCTCCAGCCTCACCTTTATGTTCTTCCTCTGGTTCTGGCTTGAAAGGAGAAACACTGTTTTCTCTTTTCTGAGCCCACTGGAAATAATGCAGTGCATTAGTAGTCCTGGGATGTGGTAATGGTAGAGGTAGAAGTTTCTTCTGGGCTGAGGTGCTGAAGACATTGTGCTAGCAAAACCAGATGAGACTAAGAGGAGTGAGCCTCTTCAAAGAGTCCTAGCAGACACACATGCATCTTAAATGTGTGCCTGGTAATGAATGTGCTGTGAAGGAGACTTGAACATCTGGTCACTTCATTCTAGTATTAATTTATAAGGATATGAAAATTTGAACATGATATTCCAGATAAAGTTACCAATCTGATAAGACTGTCATTCCCCATGAGTGAGCATTGTTCATGTGAATATGAGATGGAACTATTACCGTATCATCTGTGCCTGTAGCTCATTAGCAATGCACATTTCTGAGCTGGAAATCTACTTCATTTATGACTTTAAACTTGGTGTATGAGTGTCCCAAATTATTTGCTGCTGCCTCTCTCGGAAAACTGCAGAAGTGCTACGTATTCAGGAAAGACTATTCTCCAAAAATATTCTGTATATGCAGTTTGAAGAGCAGCTGACTTATTTTAAGAGTCAAAACCTTTGACAGACAAACTGTTTCATGTGTTGTATGCCTGGTGTGTGAATGTGCTTTCTGGGGTGCCATTTCTCTGGGAGGGCAGAGTCAGAAAAGAGGCAGGCTATCTCCAGGATGATCAGTACCAGCTTGCAACTCAGCTGGGAAAACCTCCCAGTCTTGACAGAACCTGAAAACAAATTAGGCTGATGCAAGAATAAATGCCTAGTTTTAAAGATCTTTCCTTCACAGGAAGAGGATCACACTGTTAATCAACATTAACAGGCCGAACTCCTGGTGGTCCTGACCGAGGAAACAACTTCCACCCAAAGTCTACTTTTATTTTCCGTTGTCTTTAAAAGCAGACCAAATGTTTGGTACTCCTGCTTTTGTTGAAAACTCTGCCTCCCTGCCCATCTGTCAGCTGAGATGTAGGCTATGGCTTCTGTAAGGTGAAGTTCTTGTGTGACAACAGTACCCTAACTGTGGCCAAAGGCTGTCTGTGGGATGCTGGCAGATGCCCTAGGGAGATGCTGTGTTTTCAGACAGCTGAGGGTGCTTGAGGTACTTGCCATGACTTGCCCTGTTGCAAACTTGAGGTCCCAAAGCAGTGCTGAGATGACTCACCAGCCTCTGTCCGCTGTGTGCTGGTGGCATATCTCTTCAGCTCCTGATTAGTGGGGGTGGCAGCAATAGCCTGAGACAAGCTGTTTGGTCTCTTGTTCCTCCTTGTTCTGTCTTCTTCCAGAAGACATGATCCCAAGGTATCTTGTTACCTATATAAGCTGTGAGGCCTAAGCGAGACAGATGCTTGCTATTGAAGGAAGCCCTTTAAGGCAAAGGGTGCATGGCATATGCGTTTGGCTTAAAAAAAAAATCCTTCTTGTTGGCTGTGGGCCAGCTCTCCAGCATGGCCAGCAGCCCCTCCTTGGCACCTGGCGGCAGGGCCAAAGCAGGGACACCACGCTGGTACCCCTGGTACAGCAAGGTGAACTCATAAGTGCTCTGAAGGGAGAAAGACTTTGCTTTTTAATCTTTTGTGCATTTAACAATATGATTCTGTGGGGGTCTGAAGAGACAGCAAGCCATAACTGTCTCCTTAAGCTGCTGCCTTTGGAGGTTTTTACTTTCTGTGAAACATGGAGAAATAGAGCTGAGGTTTACAGTGATAGCTTGGAGTCAGGATGAGTGCCATCATCCTGGGACACACAACCAAACTTTGGCCCATATTTCTGCAATTATTACCCTTAAGAACACACTGCTTGATTTTTTTTTTTTTTTTTTTCCCCTTCCTTTTTTTTTTTCCCCCCCCGAGACTAAAGCATTGTTCATTAATGCTTACCAAGACCCTAAGTGTTCTTGGAGAAAAGTCTTTTGGAAAGTGTCACATTATATAATCATGCTTTTTTTTTTTTTTCTCTCCAAGTTGCCACTTAGTGCCATGCTTGCTCGAGTACTGTGTGGTCAGACAGGAATGCCAGACAGGGGAGGAGCCTTTTGGATCAGTAAATTTGGTTTGAAGAACAGCTACTGTTTTCAGGGCAGAAAAGCATGTTCCTCCTCCATCTTTGTCCCATAACAAAATTATAGCAAACTAGAAGAGAGAATTCTGTTAATCAGAATAGTCAATTGGGGAATCATTAGCTCTGATTTTAAACACTATTTGTAATTTGCTTTAGGGTCTGTAGCCTAATTCTTTCCTTTGAGTTAATTAAAATATGTTTGAATGTGACAGACATTTCCAAATCTTCCTGCAATCCAGGAGGAAGGGTAGGTTTTTTGTCATCCTCCATCAAGTACAGAGGCTCTGAGCGCAGAAGAATTTCACTACAATGCTGCAAGGTTGTTTACCTTAGCTCCTTCACAAAAGATAATCCAACAAATTACATTAATTATAAACCAATATGTTCTGTTCAATTCCCACATGAGCCAAACCTGGGTATGAGCATCTGCTCTTATTTTCTGAGCTGGGTTTTGAGGACAAGACTCACAACAATGCTCAATCCATAATTAACAGAAAAATTAAAGATGCAACATCCCTTGCATCCTGCTTTTTGAAGCAGCATGTTTAAAAATATACATGCACTGTCCTGGCAGTTTTTATTCAACATAAAAAAAACAATACTCTATTGTTACCCCTGGTGTGTTTTTGTTTGTTTAAAATATTTACATTTATGTTAGGCTTAAAATAAACATGTAAATACTTTCCATAAGAAAAAAAAAAAGATTCATAATTCCCTCTTGTGCTACATTTTTTCTTTTCAATTGTTTCTCTCCCTCCCCTCAAAGATGACCTCTTTTCATAAAATGTGGTTTATTCTGCATTAAGCATATTGTTTTCTTTATGAAAAAAGGACTGGTTGGGCTTCTTCTTATTTTATTTTTTTTAAGTGGCATATTTTTTCAGTTTCATTTCATAACAGGAAACAAAAGAGAACGTGATTGTTTGACCTGGTTACCAAAGAAATATTTGGCTAATAAAAATCCCATTAGCATGATGCCAAGTTCTGCTAGTTGTTTATGGTAAGCATGCCTATACAATTATACTCCATTTGCATGTCGAAGGAGTGGAGGAAAGAGCGCTTTTGTGGTTTAGGCACTAGACTGGCACTTGAGATAAGAGATCAGTTCCCAGCTGTGCAGCAGACTGACTTTGAACAGACAGCAAATTTCCGTGGCTTACTTTTGCAGAAGGGATTAATAACACTTCTTTTCTTCCATTTTCCATCTTGTTTCTCTAGAAACTGAACTCTCAAAGGCTGCTTGCCTGATGTCCAGCGCTGGGCCTATTGTGGGCCCCCACCCCTTGTCCAAGGGGGATAACTGCATTGCCTTTACCTCAGAGTCCTGCAGGAGCAGGACTAAATTCATAACTCAGTCCAGGGGATTTATTAATTGGTGCTCAATAGAGCTCATGCAACATAAATTAAATAAAAGATTATGTGATTGCTACTATCCATTCCCATTTCATGGAGGAACAGCTGAATTTCTTGATAATGAAGGCCTTTCCTTTGTGCCTCCCATTCCTTGGATTTGCCTATGGCCATGTCTGATGGTGCTGACAGCCCCACAGCTGCTAGCTGCTGTGGAGCAGCCTGTTGGCCTGCCCCAGCCCTGGTCTTGCCCATCCTGCCCAGAGGTGTCTTCCTTGCCCAGGACCCCTGTGTTGCTGCTGGAGACAAGAGTATGGTCACTGTCCTGTTGTAGTTGTGCTTCTTGAACCGCCATGCTGTGCAGCAGCCTCTGTAGGCTTGCTGGGTTTCCTGCATTTCATGCAAGCTTTGTTTTAATGAACAAATAATTGACAAGAAAACAATAGAAATTCATTAACTATGGGTGGGGAAAAATAACACGGAAAAGTTTAACATGTCGGGAAGCATTTCTTCTGGAAAGAAAGAGGGAGGGGCCATTTCTTTGAAAGCCAAGACATGTAGCCCCTGGAAGTTCAGAGATGTTGCCTCTGTTCCATGAGCATTTTTTGTTCCCTTGGGGCTTGCAGCATGGATTCAGCTGTGAACATGCTGCAGAGAGCAGAATGTGGTGAACCAGAGACTCTGTGGGCTCCCTGCTTGGCAGCGCAGTCAGAGCTAGTGGGGCAGTCCAAGGAGGGACTGTGGGAGCTTTTCTGGAGTGACTGGTTGGTGCAGAGGATTTTTCTTGTTTAGCCTTGCTTGTAGGAAAGGCCTTGAGCCTGGTCGTAATGGTCAGGAATGCCAGCTCCTGCTAAACACTCAGATCCTCAAAGCTTATTATTCTGGTGTTCTTGACGTTCATTTGAAAAACAGGAAAACTCCACCCCTTCCAGTTAAGGGGGTAAGCTCAGTGTTAATAAGCAGGAATAAATCCCCCAAGTGTTAAATGTTGTGATGTTTAGTCTCAGAGCTGGCTGGTGATCTCTGATACTGGGTGTAGATGCACCATGAATAACAGGTACATGGGAATGGAGGGTGCTGCTGCCCATGGGTGGGGGAGAGCAGGCCTGATGGGAAATGCACCCAGGGAGTTGCCCACCTTCCTCCTGCAGTGTCAGGGAAGGGGCACTGGCCTGGGGCAGAGCCCCTTGTGTCTGGGGCAGCTGCTCCTGTGTGGCCCATGCCACCCACAGAGGTAGGGCTTGCTCAAGCTGCTCCTGCCGGGATGGGTAAGTGGTAGCCTTCAGGTTGGGTTGTCAGGTGTGATTTCCTTTAGGCAACATTTGTGTCTTCCTGGGCTGTAAATAGGTAACTATAATGTCCTCAGTAAGAGAAACTTTCAAAGGCACATCTCAACCTTCTTCCAAATTTAAAAAATAATGAACAGGCAGCTCTTGGTCTCTCTTGCATCTTTGATCATTTCTCCTCCCACTTCAGCTCTGCTCCTTGAATTCTGGGATACACACATGCCAAAACCTCTTCCTTTGCTGGGAGCATGAAGTTTTCAGCTGCACAGTTTGCAGTGCGCACTTGAGGAAAAGCCTTCTGCCTTCAGTACTGCTCTTGGGGAGAAAGATCTGTGTTCACTGCACCGCTAAGGCATGTGCTGTGCAGCAGCTCTTGCTTAGTAGGACTCCGAAAATGACTTCAAAATGGCACAGTGTGAATGCTGCATGCCCAACGTGTGATATTAAAACACTTAGAACTGGATCAAATCAAACCCAGTTTTCACCACAAACGCGCAGAGGCTGTTCTTGTTTGAAGACTCTTTTCTTGCCAAATTCCATCTTTCCACACTGAGCTGCTTAAAAAAAAAAAAAAAAAAGCCTTGTGTATGTATGTATTTATATAGCCGAATGTTTTTTTGTTCACATTTTATACAAAAATATTGCCTTTTGGCAGGGAGTCAGCTAGTAGGTGTTAGATTCAGAATGTATCGTAAAGTTACGAGTGACTGCAAATGACATTTACACCCTGTAAATCTGGTAAGGAAGTGTTAAGGTCCAAAAATCAAGGCCTTCAAAGCTGGGAAATGACAGAATTAATAATTGAATTGAGCTCTGTGTGTGTCTGTGCGTGTATGTGTATTTATAATCGTAGTTACACGACTGCTTTCTTTTTTTTTTTTATTCCATGGGACCTGTCTCTTCTGGTGTGTAGGTGGTTTTTCAGTCTTACTCGCACCATGTGTGAATTTTCACCACCAGAGCCCTATGGAGTTATCCATATGTGTCTGTGCTGGGAGTGGGTCAAGGCCATGAGATGCTGAAGTCAGGAGTAACCTGACATGGAGACTCAAGCACCAAGTCCTGTGAAATGGGTGGCTATCCCTCCCTCATGTGACAGATTGTGTGGAGTCCCAGGTATGTGCAGGGTAGTGGGGGACAGCGTAGCCTGATGCTTTTGTTATCCCTCAGCCCCAGAAGCTGGAGGCAGCTGTAGCTGTTAAATATGATCCTGTGAAGCCCCAGGCTCCTGGAGCTGCAACAGAGACTAAGATAGCATAGCTGGGGAGCAGGGTGGGAATGTGTAAGTTGTGTTCCTGTGGGAACTACAGATATCTGCAGAAGTTTCTGAAAAGCCTGCAGCTTGGATAAATAAGTCTGGCTGGATTTCCCATGAATGCATGTGCCCCAAGACAGAATGCACTAGTGTTTCTCAGATAAAAGCTGCAAGAATCACCCAAATTTAAAGAAAAGGTAGAGTGTGGGGGTGCACCCGCTCTGAGCCCATGCCAAGAATCCCTAGCCCATCTTTGAAGGAAGTTTTCTTTTTATTAAGTAACCTTCGAAGAAAGAGGTCCCCTAAGCTCCCATAGAGGGCTTGTTCAAGTACTGAGCTACCTTGATATTTTTTTCCTTCCTAATCATAATCAAAGTGATATTTGCTGTGAATCAAGGCAAATTCTTTCTGTGCTATTCCTAATATTGCTGGAGAGCAACTGCTCAATGTCTTTTTCATAACCTCTTTTGGAAGAGCCTTATCATGTAATCTGTTGTTTCTAAACAAAAGTTTACAACGAAAGCTGTCACTTGGAGCAAAGGCTCAAAAAGCAAAGGCACGTCTGTGTGTTATTTCGTTGGTTCTGCATTGTAGAACCTTTTGGAACCCACCACAACCCAAAAGGAAAACCTTATAAAGCATTTTTTTATTATTGGATTTTTGAGTTATTTTCAGTTTTGGGGATATTAGGTTTCTACATATTATAGTTGGCTTAAGCTTTCTTGTTTGCTTGAGGTTTTCTCCTCTTAGGATAATTTTTTTTAAAAAAACGGAATTCCTCTTTTTTTAATTCTTTCTATTTTAAAGCAATGTGTTCATTACACTTGGATCCTTATTTTGGAGTCACTTCACTTACTGGAGGATTAAATGGCATTTCTACATGTGTAAGGAGTTTAACAAAATTGAGTGGCATTTATTGAATGATCTTGTTTTTATTTATTCACAAAGTGCACCAGGATATTACTCACTAAGGCTCAAGTCTGATTTTTATCTGAGGTCCTGGCCTGAGTGAGAGACAAAAACACGGGCAAATTAAACAAGAACATCAGTAACAACTCTTTAAAATAAACTTGTAAAGTAAATTTAAAAACTGTGAGTGAAGTGGAAGAAAACTAAAAGAGAATGAGGAAAGCCAAGCCTTCTCCCAGGTCAGTAAGAGGGAAGTCGGTGACAGTGTGACTGAGGGTAGAATTAGCCCCATCTGCCAAGTGCCTTTGAGCAGTAGAGATGTCACCTGCTGCCCACTCTGCAGGAAGGCTTTAGGCCAGACTCTGACCTGATTTTCACCTTGTGCAATAATGACTGCAGACTGTCTGCACAGATACAAGTTAGAGAAGAAACTGACTGGGTGGGTTTCTAAACATAAGTAAAGGAGTACTGTTTCGGGTTTCTGTAAGCTCTGAAATAATGTTTGCCTCCTGTGATGGTAACTTCCTTTCAGTACTTGCTAGAGGTGCCAGGCTGACAGCTCTGGGCGATGGGTCCCTCTCGGCAGCCGTGGGAGCTTTACCAGGCTTTCACAATAAACACTCCTCCCCTCCAGCCAGTTGGTTTGGCCCTCAGGGTCTCTTCTGACACTGCCATAAACTGAGACCAAACTTACTAATTTAAATGAAATAGATGTGCAACACTGCAGTTTAGCAGTGCAAAACTAGCTGTTCATAAAGCAGAGTGGCTTCTACTGATAATTCTCTAAAAGGATACAGGTTATCTCTCAATGAAGGCTGCACTGCCCTTGTAATCTGCAGCTTGTGGAAATTGCTACAGGGCTATTAAACCCCATATATGACAGAGCAGTACAGAGTTTGTTCTGGGTTATGTCTCTTGGGTTTCAAATATGATGCAACCTATACTCCCTTCAGGTATCTACACTGAATGACTCAGAAGATGGAGAAGGGTTCGACTTCTCTGAAGGCATTTGTAAGGTGTAATTTAGGCATGTAAATTAACTGCTCCAGCTCAGATACCGATGCAGTGGAGAGCTTCCATTTTTTTTACCAGCTTCTCCTGGAGAAGCTGGGCTGCCTGGGTTTGATGACCACATGGGGAGGCTGGCTCCTGTGATACCAATGACTTCAGGAAAATGTCATGAATTTCCCCTCAAGTGTAAAACTGATCACCTAGGTCCTTGTAGATGTGAGCCCTCTGATCCTCTGCAGGGGTGCTTTGCCATTGTTGACACGCGCTTCTGGAAACCAGGGACTGCTTCAGTCATACTTGAGCTTTCTATCACTGTAAAATATACGTGTCCCTTTTATTGCATTTAGAAAAATTAGCCTGTTCTAAAACAGCTGGCTGCTTTGAGGGCGTGCAAGTATGACAGCACATGCTTTTACTTTTTAATGAACTATTTCCCCTGGCTTCATCTTACTTCCACAGTCTATTTTTGTTGTTATAATGACACTGGTCAGTGAAGCTCAGAGGAAATCAGTCATCAAGATGCATGGTGCTGAAGCAGTATTTCTGCTGTGGTGGGGATTGCATTAATGCCTTTGGAGATTTCTTGCTGTTGTCACTGCTGCATCCACACCATAATGCAGAACTACCTAAATTGAACCAAGAGGCAAAATTTGGAGCTATGTAACTAAGTTACCTAAGAAAAATTTCTTGGGACATTAATTTTAACTCATGCTAGAACAGTCAAAGTGACCCCTAATATGTTCTGTTGGGATACCTGGCATCTGTTATCTTACTCTAATGCACAGGATTTTCTTCATTTCCTCACTAGCAAAACTGGCCTGGAATCTGTGAAACTTTAACATTGTGAAAATAAAGTACACCACCAAAATAACATTTTGGAAATTAAAGTTCTTTTGGTCACAAACAGTTAGATCAGGGTTTAGATAAAGGGACCACCCATATTGACCATCTAGAACTTTGAACAGCTATCTCATAACTTCTTTCTTTTGCTTTCCACCTTCTCCTGCAGGTGCCCCTTTTCCACACTGTTTTGCACTGCATTTCTCCAAGCGTGCTGGTATATGTAAACCTGGTCTATGAACTGTAGCTCTGCAATAGGTAGTCACATCATATCAAACAACTTGGGTTTCTTAAACCCTACAGAAACATTCACGGTTGTCTTCTAGCAAGCTCCCTCGGATCCTTTATCCCTGTGATGTTTCTAGGATATTCCTCTTGCTTTTGCTGCCTCCACTTGCTTAATCTCTCATCTCTGCTTGGTTCCTTTGCATCTTTTCAGAAAGACCTGAATAGAAGCTGTCAGCCTGTGGGGGGAAAATAAGAACAAGCCCAGACAAAGTGAAATGCTGTACCCTTTTTGCTCAGCAGCCTAAGTGTCTTGGAGAGCTAGCTGTCTTTGGTTCCTACCTCTGCTATAGTGCTTTTGTGTATGTGGATGGTTCAGCGTTTATGCTTCTGTATGCATAGCCCTAAATGTAACAAATCTAATTGTTCTTAAATTTTCCCTTCAGACATTCAACCTCAACTAGCTAGTATCTTGTAGGGATACAAGCAAACCCCAGTTTTCCAGTTCTTTAGAATATCTTTTCTACTGCTTATTCACCATTGTTTGTTTTTTTTCTTATTAGTTGCACAGTGGATATGTTCAGACAGCAGGGTAATAAAAGAACACATACCTGGCCTGAATGCCTATCAGGATACACACTATGAATGCAATTAGTCTTTTACTCCCATGAAATAAAACTGGTATTTGAAAATTATTCTTGAACAGAGAGAACTGGCTCTTTCCTGCCTTCCTTTTTAAGAAATAACAGCAAGAAACTGTGATATTTGAGACTGCAAGTGGGAAGTCCTACTCATTTTGTTTTCTTTCTCAATTTTTTAAAAGTTGATTATATTTTTACCTGAAACCAAATTTGTCAGCTTCAGATGCCTTGTTAACATAAAATTAAGACAACAACAACTTGTAAATTTTAAAATTTATGAAAATAAAAATGGATTAATATTTGATGAAGCATCCATAAAAAGAGACTTAATTGTTCATATATTATTTATGAACTTTGGGGAACAATTTATCTTGTTTTTACCTTTTAGAATAGCCCCTGAGAGCTGTGGTGCAGAGCTACCTCTCGGAGTAGGAAGGGCTTAGCGTTCCTTCTTCCTAGGGGCTTGTTTTCTACTCAGCCGACCATGGTCAGGGAATGAACCCTCTGGTACTATCAGGCCACAGACACCCCCCACCCCCAGCTTCCTGCTGCAAACCGTCTCTTGCTGTCCTTGATGTGACCTCAGGCCACAGGTGTCAGAAGACCCAAATACAGCTTCAGTGGGGTAACATTGAACATAACACAAATTTGTCCTTCATGCAACAAACTGTTGCGTGTCCATTTGCCACTCCTTACTGAGGACAGAGAGGGAGTCTGATGGGAGAACTTTGTGTTGTAGATGATGTAAATTGCAAAACCTGCTAGAAAATTTTTGATTAATTATTAGGTGGGTTTATGCCTCTGTGTGTGTATATATAGGCACTCTATGTATAGTATATGTAATATGTATGAATGGATTGCACTATGAGTATGTGCGTTCTGTTCTTACGGACACGTAAAAGCCATTTTTCCCCTTCAGCTGCCCTGGTAATCATTTTTTTTTTTTTTTTTTTTCCCCCCCTCCCTCCCGTAGTCTATTCATGCAGAAGAGATCTGGGGAGAAATGGTAGATGAAACCTCTCAACCTCTCCTTTTCCTTGGGAAATCAGGGAGTAGAACTTGGCAATGACTATCAGTATAATAGAAAATGTTTCCATGCTCCCCAGCAGACAAGTACTTAAAGGGGCTTCTCATTAGTGAGTCTTGTTGCAGGTAATAATGTGAGGTGTAAGAGTCACTTTGCCAGACATCAACTTTTGATAAATATATTTTAATTTCTTTATTGAGTTTTAAAGTATAAAACCCATTGTTGAATAGGTGCAACTGAAAACATGTTAAATAGCCTTCAACTCTTCACATTTGTATTGAACATCCTCTCCAGGAGTGACATTTCATGTTACCATGGAAACAAATTTGACATTTCAAAAATACATTTATTGCTGGGTCACCAAGATAGGAATTCTGAAAGAAAAAAAGGTCAGAATATTTGCCTGTCTTAGAGATACTATACAGTTTGCTGTATTCCTTTGGAGGAAGGAAATATGTGGAATCGTTGTAAAATAGCACGCTCCAGCTTGATCCAGTTTGAAAATATTTTGACAAGATGGTGGCAATGTTACAGGTCAATAAAGCGTGTCTCAGTTTCTGAGATTTTGCAAAGTGATTGAAACTGTTTCTTGGATCAAGACCTTTTCTGGATCAATTCATGTTCCTAAGGACTTTCAGTCATGGCTTTCATAATCGCAGTAGCTGTTCTCGACTTCATCATTTCTCCTCATAGAAAATATTTGAAAGATTGATATCCAGATTTTATTTCATATTCAGGAGAAAAAAATACTATCTTTAATTGGAATTACGCCAAAGTTTTATCCCAGATAATGTATTTAATATAAAATAGAAAATTGAGGTATCGGTGCTAAGGTTTGGTACTGAAGAATGTGTGCCTGTATTTAAAAAAGAAATATGTAATTTAGATAGTATTATATTAAGATGGGTGAAATGCTGTTCTTGAATGCCTTGGTGTAGTTCTGTAGTGATATATTATAAAATGAAATACTGGTAAAGTGAAAATACTGATCATATAAAGTGAAATATTGCCTTTTCAAGGGATTTACCTTTTACATGGAGTTGTTGAAAGCTAATAACAATTGGAGAGTGAGTTGTGGCCTGCAGTAAGATCTTTGTCATTTGTACTAGCAAATTATATCTTTGAGCAATAAAAAAACCTGAGGATCAGGGGAATGTGACTTTGGACAAGTCCAGCTCACTTATGTGATACCGAGCAACTGCAACAAATGTCTGTGTGGAGAGGTGTGCACAAACCTGGCCTCTGGTGCTGACTTGAAGCTGGCTGGATGAGACTCAGGTCTACTGTGTGAGTCCTGGGCACTCCTGCACCCCATGATGCTCTCTGAGAAGGGCTTTTCAGCTTCCAGTCCAGAGTCAGCTTGTATCTGGCTGACTCGGAGTGTAGAGAGGTCACCAGGCATCTGTCTACCCATGTCTCTGTAGATGTATATCCACAGAGCATCAACATACATGTATTGCATTAGACAAAGAAATACTGTTGGGGTGGGGTAGCTCCGCTCTTCTTAGGTCTGTGTTTTTGCCACTTTGTCCCACAAGGATGTTTTCTGAGCACCATGAAAGGGGAAATAGCTTGACTCAAAGACATCTCAGAAGCAGCATTAATTACTGTGCCCAGCTGAATTGTCATTGTGCTGCCTGGGGACTGGGGAGGAGTACCTCCCATTAATATCAATGGACTAGTCCTGCGATGAAACCCTTAAGGACCACAAAGAAGACTGACCTACTTAGGTATTAACACTGCCATTGCTAGACTTGTATCTGCTTTCAAATGCAGCAAGGCTTTCACTTCTTAAAATACAGCCATCTAACTTTCTTGTAGAAGAGGAAAAAATATCTGCATAAAAATCTGCCTCTGATCGCCAAGGAGGAGGGTATCAGTTAACAAGAGAAATTTTTGAACGGCCTTTCCTTTTTCTCCTTGTTTTCATGGTGAGTGTAGCCTGGGTTGAGTTCTGGTCCTCTTTGCCTCTGAACTTGCATGAAATCAAAATGGACCAGCAGTTTGTCTGCTTAATGTAAAATGTAATTGGAAAGTGTGTAATATAAAAAACCCCAAACCCATAGGATGTGTGTGTGTTACAGCTAGACTGTAGTCAATATATGATTTGTGTTGAGCCTGTATTTTATGTGAGTGTCCAAGTTGCAAGGGAATAAATCTTTGGTTTTTGCTGGTTCCTTTTTAAGTACCCTGTGTCTGTTCAGAAAGCAAGGTGTTAAGTACTTGCAAGTGCAACAGCTGTGCAGGCAAAGAGGTTGCTTGCAACTTATATTCAGTTGTATCTTGTATGACCTTGGACATTAGAGACTGTTTACTGAGAGGGGATGCTGCCCAGGACACTGGGGTTATCTACTACTCTCTCCAGTGTCTCACTTACAGCTTGGACAGGTGGGGGGACTTTGTTTCAACATCATTTCAACCACAGTGTTTATGCTACTGAGGCAGAGAGACTCCTGAGACTAGCATCTATGTTTATGATGCTGAGCAGAGCCAAGTCAAACTTTGAATGTAAAGACACTAGTTAATATTTTAAATAAAGTCCAAACTATCTGCAAAGCTAACAGGAATACTTCTGTGGTATTGGCAGCTTTAAAGTAAGCTGTGATAGTCTGGTACAACTCCCTCAGGTTCTCGGGAGCACTCCCAAGCTGAGTTTGGCTCATTCAGCTGGGCATACATAGGACTGCAAACCCTGAGTTATTAACAGAATTGTAAGCTACTATACAATAATGTGCAGTAAAAATACTGTGATGGAGTGCAATCAGAGCTGGAATCCCCTGCTGGACTCCCAACAGAAAAGGTGATTCCTTGCTCTCTGTCCGATGCCTCTTCAGAACAAGGAGCTTTGGCGAGTGAGCACAGCCAGTCTCCCTTATATTGACGCTGGTGAGACTGCCAGCCTCCGTGGGAAGGACATGTGCTCACGTGAGACAGTGCACCCAGAAGGGACAGCCCTAAACCTGTAGCTTTAGAGTAAGATGGTTTGAGCATCTAAACATGTATGTATGTGCATGGGGTACTTCACTCTGCTTTGTAGACACATGTGCCATAATCTCATGTGAGCTATCAAATCGAGTTGACCTCTCAGTATGCCTGCTATGATCTATTGTGATTTACCCTGAATTAATTCCAGTTTGAATTAAAGCTGATCTTTGAGGGATAGACTGTCAAGGAACACAGTCACATCACTGTTCCCTGCTTAATTCCATGCTGTCTAGTGTTAACTAACTGCATAGATTAGGACTTTGTTTCTATTTCACGCTTTCCAAATCTTTTTTGTTATTTTTATGATGTTCCTGCAAAGCTGTTCCAGCTCTTCAGCACCTTCAGCTGGGACACCAGAGAGCAGTTACAGCTAGTGCAAAATTGTGGGCACTTCAGGGTCTGTACTCCTCCTGGCAATGCCCCTGCTTCTGAATAGAGGAGGATGTTCATCCTTTTGCCTACATCCTCACTGTGAGAGTTCCTGTGCAAGTGATTGTCCACCAGGATACTGTTAAGAGTTTCTTAGAGACTAAGATAGCCCTCTCCCCATGCCCAGAAGGTACAACTCACTTGTTTGTTGGTATTTGCACCCCGTTTACAAAGCAATCCAGATCAGCCTCCCTCTTCCTTATTTACCACTCTTTCACTTGTATCATCAACCTCCTTTATCACTAATGATAGGTTTTCTCCCAGGTCACTGAAAAGCAGAGTGTAGTGCTGAAGGCTGGGAGACTGCTAGGAACACATCTGCTCAGCGACATCTTCCTTTCCATATATTGTGATTTGTCAGCTCACCATTCATAAAGAGTTAATATGTGCCAAGCTGACTTTTTTTGTGTTGTGTTAGTATCCTAATCAAAATGTCATGTGGTCCGCTGCCTTTGTAGAAATATATACCTATTACCTCAGAACTATTACCTTTATTGGCAACACTAATTTTATTTAGAGAAAAGATGTCAAATTAGTTTGAGGAGCTCTGTTTTCCATAAACCTTTGCTGCTCAGTATTAGTTATATTACCTTCCTTAAATTTTTAATTGATTGAATCCTGTATCTGCTCTTCCATTATTCTACCTGGGACAGTTCTTTGTTCTGTAAGTCAGTATTCACTTGGGCCATTCCATTTCTCTTCCCAAAGCATTGCCTCAGCATTAATTTTGTTTCATTGGCCTGGTTCTGTCGCAGTATCCAAAATGTTCTTGAAAATCAGCTCTAGTTATTCAGAGTGCCCTGATCTTTACTTTTAAAATTCACAGGTGAGAGTTTTTGAGATTAACTTGATCTAAAAATTTAACCTTAGCAGCTGTTTGATCTTTGCCTCCCCATATAGAATTTAAATATGTATTTGCCAGTTAAGTATTTTCTGTGGTGTTTGCCTACGGTTTCCAGATATTGATGTTTAATGAGTGAGTTTGCAATACACTTGGAACTCTTTATTGTCCTCCTTGTGTTCATCGTAATTTCTCTTGTGTATTTATCAGTTTTCTACAGTTCCTAGTTTTTGATTTATATTTATTACTATCTGCTTTTTTGTCTCCTTACATTTGTATTTTGGTGAGTGTGTTTAATTTATTCTGATTGCTCTGACTTCCCTTGAGCCAGGTTGAGTTTCTAACCAATGTGGCCTTTTTTTCTTGATTGTGGCTTTTGGGCATCTAGTGATACATTCTTAAGTAGCTTCCAGTTATCATTCATGTTTTTCTATTTAAATTCTTTTTCCTAACTGGTTCGGTCCATAATTGTTTTCAGCTTTGTAAAGTTGTCTTTTTAAACTATCACGTGTATAACTTACTAGTTTGGGCTTCATTCTGTTTGCATATAAATGTAATCAAGGCACAATCACTTGTATGTAAGCTACCACTAATTTCTAGTTCTGTGATCAGTTCTTCTTTATCTGTCAAAATGAGGTCTGGTATAGAATTTCTTTGAGTTAGGAAATTGTCAGCTATAATTTTTGGAAATTCCTAGGATGTTTCATTACACAAGACCTCCAGCATGTCACTCAGGTTGGTGTTCTTCATACTAGTGTGTATATGTCTACACACACACACGTGTGTGTGTGTATGTATGTATACATATAATTGGTCTTTCCATAAGATTATGAATTGCTGAAGGAGCTTAGATTGAAATAAAAAAACCCACAAATAGAATTCAATTTCTGCTTTTATTCATTTTGGTTCTTGTAAGGATTGTAAGGTTTTGAACAGCTACTCAAAATCTGTGAAAATTCAGAAATCCTCCAACCTGTTTGTGACTTGTCGTACACATAGATAACACTGGTGCAATTTCATCTTTTACTATTTGTGAATTCTTATTTATTTCTCAAAAAACCCCCAAACCCTCTCTACACAGCCCACCTAGCACAGTAACTGTTCAAGTGTGCCAGCAGAAGCCGTCAGCGCCATGTGACTGCTCTTAGGCTCTGCATAGCAAGAGTTGTTGCCATCAGATAGCATCCCATGGGTCAAAGATTGTTTCTTTAAACAGTTTGGCAAACATATCTGTATAATGCTCTAGTTTCAGATGACTCACAAATAGAAGAAACTGTGCTTGTAAATTGAATTGCATAGGAAAAAAATCCCAGCAATTCTTTTGGTGACCCTTATTACAAACTATCACAGACAAGTGAAGTACTTAGAGCTAAGAGTACTCCCTGGACTATTTTCTTGTGATGTAATGCAAAGAGACTGTTTACAGTCAGAGGAAGAAAGGTGAACTGCTGGTAAGGTCTGAGACCTTTGCTCACCACTCTGGCTGACTGTATTACTGGGTGATGAATTTCTCCTGTGTTCAGGGTGCCTGGATAAAATAATAATAAAATTTAAAAAAAAAAAAAAAAATCACTGTTCTTCTCAGGAACATTTCTGGAATACAGTAGCTTTTTACTGAAATGTTTAGCACAAATCCTGCCTCTTTGTATCTTGTGGAAGCTACCAATAGTTGTTCTTGAAAGAACATGCTGTATCCCACCTTCTCCTGGCTGCCTGTCTCCTGCTCCTAGTCCCTGGAGTCCTCGGCTTCCTCGGTGAGCTGGTGCTCCTCTGCCCTTGAGGACGGGGCACTGCCACCTCCCTGGGCTAGCAAGGGTGCCTGGAGGAGTGTCCCTGTGTGAGGGGTGCCCTTCTCAGGCTTCGCTGGCTAATGAGCACCGTGTGGTGCAAGGAGTTGCTGGAGGGAAATTCTCGGGGCTGCCTGATGTACAGGAGTGAGAGGCATTCGCGTGCCGTGCCATTAGCCTTAAACACACATTCCAGCACCTTGGCCTTGACCTCTTAATGACTCACTTAGTGGAGGACGCAGGGATTATGAATGAGTGTGTTTGATAGTTCCCCTGTGTTTAGCGATTCAACTGTGTTAGGGGCTTGTTTTCCTGCATCAAAGAAGAGAAATACAGTAGGATGTTTGGGGGGAAAAAACAACAAACCAACCTAAACAAAACCCCCAAACAAACAAAAAAACCGGATACACAGAAAAACATATGCAGAAGAAATTTGTTGGTGTGGAAATAGAAGGGTTATTTTCACTTCTGAGGAAGTCCTGTCAGTCCCCCCAGCATTACATATCAGAAGTAGAAACCGTTCTGGTTTTCTGGCTCCTGGGGCTCAGGACTGTTGCCACACTTCAGACATGCTGGTTTTGACAGCACAGGAGAGGTCAAGATTTGCTGAATTACTTTTGCAGGCAAGGACAGCCTTAGCTCCTGCAGTTGATTGTGTCTCCTCAGCCAGAATGTCTATTACTGGGACAGTGTCAGCAAAGAAAGAGGTAGCAGTGGTGGTGTGACTGAGAGGATGTAAAAAACAGTGGAGGTGAGATCTGTGGTGAGAGATCAATGGACAAAGCATAGCCGTTTGGGGGCACAGAAGATGCTGTTAGGAAGGAGGGCTAGGAATGCCTAGAACATCACACTAACAGGATATGCCTGGATCAGCCTGAGTATCAACGTATTTGCACCTTTCTGCAATTTTTTGTAAACTTCAACAATTTCTGGTGAAAATATTTTTTGCCCAAAGCAGGAGGGAGGGGAGAGCAGAAATTTGGGTTTAGGTTAAAATGTTGAAATGTTTCACTGCTATTGTTTGATGAAAGAAAAAACCCTCCTGTTCTTTGTTTTACTTTCTCTCTCCCCTTTTTCAAAGAAAAGGTAAATACTAAAAAGCCCATTTATTAACTTTTCAGTTAAGAATCTGACAGTGTCCTGAAGTTCTTGAGCGTAATCATGGTGCTTTTGACATCTATCATGAAATGTTTTCTTTGCAACCAGTCTGAAGTGCAGTCATGTAAGCACTGAGACTGACAGGACCTACCTTGGAACGCGTGGCGGGGCACTGAAGTGGAGTTACTGCTCTCTGCACTGACTGGGTATAAGCTGAAGCCTGCCACTGCCAGGATGGGTGGGCCAGGCCTGGAGTGGCCCTTGCTGGGGCAGAGAGCTCCTACCTTTCTGCTGTGTGTCTCTTGTCCTTAGGAAGCAAAGACTTTGAGCAGTGATAGACTGCTCCTGCTGGCTGTTGAAAGTGGATTCCCAAGTTCAGCTGGGAAATGGCAGATGAAGGATTTGCAGAAAGACACCACTCATTCTCTGAGGCTCATGTCTCTCTCCTCTCATTGGAGTATGTCTTTACTTTCTTCTTAACGTCTGTGTTTCCTTCTCATGCTGCTGCTTTCCTTGCTGCTCACTGCTCAGAGGAGCAGTGACCTCGCACTGCTGCATGGGCTCACCTTAACTGCAGGGTCACAGCTCTTGGCTCTGGGCCAAGCATTTTGCTCCACTGGCAGCTGCTTCTGGACTGCTGGCCCCAGTTGCTTCTCAGGCTTTTGTTTAAAACTTGGACAGTTTTTCATCTTTGTTCTAGCACTGGTGCAGCTCCAGAGAAAGTAGCAGTGGTGGAAACAATGGCTTATTCATTTTTATCACTCTTTCCTATAGCTGCTTAGTGTTATCCTTCATTTTTGCCTACAGGCAAGGTAAAATGCTTCAAGGTCAGCTCAGAGGGGAGCCAAAAGGCTTGCTTGTGCTGTGTTTGCTGGCTAGAGAACCTCAGCGGTGTGCCTCACAGGAGCCTGTTGCTCTCCAGCTGAGGTGCAAGGCATCCTGATTCAATCCGAAGACTATGCCACACTGCCCAAACCCAGTCCAGAGCAGGCAGGTTGAAAGGTTGCACGCTTCCTGCCCAAAACCCTCCTGGGAAGGAGTTGGCTGTGCCAGGGTTTGCATGGAGATCTCTGTTGTGAGGCTGAAAGAGAGGCAGAGATGTTCAGCACTTTCCCTATCACCCACTTGAATGCAAGGGAAAGGGAGATGAAGCCCCAACAGGCTGATCCTGCGATTGCCTCTGCTTGCCAGCAGCCTGGCAGTTGCACAGACCTCTGCCAAGGCCGGTGGGTTCCTCCTGTGGGAGGGAGCGGTCTCAGACCCCTGAGTCTAAATGACCAACTGAAAAGTCAAGCAAGTATGAAGAAGTGATCCAGTTACAGTCTGTACTTGAATACAGGACCATACCAGGTGTTATTTTAGGGAATGGCAATATTTTCCATTAAACAGATTAAATAGAGGAAGGAAAAAGAATAAGTAAAACCAAAAAGTGTTTCCAGTGAAAGAACAGAAAGAAAAAAGAGGCCCAGGGCAACCTTCAGACAGATCTAAGTAAGCCTGGGGGGTGATGCTCTCCTTGCTGGCAAATTGTGGGTGACAGGCCTCCTGTAGCCCTTCCCCTCACCAGCTACTGCTCCAAGTGAAGTATATTGCTTTTTGGGGGCAGATGTGCTCACCACTGGGGAACGTGCAAGGATCAGTTTAGCAATTAAATGCAACAGCCTCTGCTGCCCCCTGGTCAGAAGGCAGGATCTCCTACTGGCATTGAACCTGCTCCCCTTTCAGAGGGACCCGTATGCTTTGAATAAAAATGTGTTTAATAAACCACAGGCTCTATTTAAATAAACCTTGCTTAGATTGTTATTTTTAATTGGGGAGAGGTGTGTGGCACAACAAAAACAACCTGACATAATAAAAGTTAAAGGATTGAGTAAGTTCTGCTCTGGGAAAGGGGCACAGGAGAGGGAGGACAGAAGTCCATGAAATCCAGCTTGCAATGTGGTGCTGCATGCAGAATGTAAATAGACTTTGTGTGGGTGCAGGCCTAATAGGAAATGGGTGTGCTTGCCCATACTTGGCTGCCTGGA
This sequence comes from Strix aluco, assembly GCF_031877795.1. Classification (NCBI taxonomy): domain Eukaryota; kingdom Metazoa; phylum Chordata; class Aves; order Strigiformes; family Strigidae; genus Strix; species Strix aluco. The sequence goes on from NC_133936.1 coordinate 31,943,113, forward strand.
AAGTGGTGGCCGTGCTGAGCTCACCCTGCCCTGCCTCAGCCACAGCTGCCTGATTGTACATGGCATTTGGAGCAGAAGCTGCGCCTCAGGCTTTGACGCTGCCCAAACGTTTCTGCCTTTGCTTTCTGCTTCTCTTCTTTCAGGAGCCTGTAGGCTGCTTCACTGCTCTTTTTCTCAGGCAACGGGGGTTGGTTCTGCCAGCAGCGTGGTTCAAACCTGTTTATTAACAGTTGAAGTAGAGTTGCACTCCAGAGTGGCACTAGCTTCTGCTCTTTTCTGATGACAGTATTTGCAGTTTAGGGCCATGCAGGGTCATATGGTATCACTTAACAGTATGCCTATATGGTTTTCAAGAGTATGCTCATGGTCTTACTTCCTGCACTCGTTCTTTTAAAGATCAAGTAAGCTTAATTATCTCTTGGCACCTCTGTGCCCTTCCTGCCTTTAAAGCTGAATTGTGAGCCATTTCCATCTCCATGGGTGGATCTGACAACTTATCCTTCTATTTATCTAATTTGGTATTTTGTGCAATCTATTATGGTTAAAGGTTCTGGTTCATAAAGCCCAGTTTAAAAATAAAATATGGAATTGGTGATTCAGATATTCTCTGTTTTGCGCTTTAGAAATTCTGCCTGAAACAAGTCTCTTCCTCCCTCCATTGCTAGACATCACAAGGATTTGCAGTCTAGAGTTCATTAATATTGCCTGCCCATTCCCCTAAGCACTCAACCCTAACTGATAGTAGAGGCTGCCAGTGTGGCAGAGTAGCTGCTTAGAAGAGAAAAATAAACAGAAATGCATCCAAATATGAGCAGGCTGGGAGAGGTGTCCCTTTCCCCATCACTGGCTGGGCCACTGGGCACAGAGAAGTGCTGTGGGAAAGGAAAGGAGCTTGGTGCCTCAGGGAGGAGGATTTGGAGATTTGCAGGGAAAGATTGGTGTGGACCTGGGGAGGGCCAGAACACACAACTGGGCTGTGGTAGTATGGCTACCTCTGAACTTCATTTTACACCTTCCCTTTTGCAGTAAGATGCTGCCACATTTTTGGTGGTTGTGTCCCACACCCCAAGGCAGGGCCTGCGATGATCCCTGCAGCCAGCTCCAGCGAAGGGAGGTTGGCATGGGTCTCGTATATCTCATATCTTCAACAGCAGGTGAGCAGGATGGAGCCAAGAGACAAGTGGACAGGCCTCAGCTGGCTTAGCCTGATACAGCTTGGAAAGGGATAAAACCAACCTGACTTGTGCCAAAGGGGTAACTGGCCCTGGGCCATGATTGTTTTATGCTGATCTCTGAGTATAGACATGCAAAACCTCCTTAATATTGCTATATAACTGCTCTCAATGTTCTAAGTCAAACTCAAGAAATCATGACCTCTTCTTTCTGGCCTTCAACTTATTTCTTTTGTTTTCAGCTAAGTGTTTCTTTGACACTGCTTAAAAACAAATGGGAACCTTTTTGTTCCACTTCCTACCACCTTGTAATTTATGCTTTAGCAGTGTTGTTCCTACCAGTCATTTTTGGAAAGATCTCTTTCTGTTAACTGTTATTCTTTTTTGAGAAGAAAACTCTTTGGGAGACTTCCCTAGCCCCATTTATTTAAATCACAAATCCTGGTCACTACTAGGAGCTGCATCTATTTCTTTGATGAAATGGTAAACTAGGATTGTAGCCAATACCTATAAAAGTGGCATTAGTAGAGTTGTAAGAGTCTAATGGCTGTGAGTTTAAACTCCACGTACAATGTAGTAAATTTTACAATCCACATTTTCAGTGTAAAAATGGAAATGAGATAGAATAAGCAGCTCCCCTGAGGTAGCAGTATAAAATCTACAGTAAATTCTTACAGCACTAAAAAAGAAAAGAAAAATCACAGCTAGTTGCTAGTGACTGTAATATGAGGAGTTTCCTGCTCACCTTATTCTGGGTTATCTCTGTGCATTTCTGGCCCTTCTGCTTTGTAGGTATTTGTTAAACACAGCTTTGCTAGTTTTGCATAAAAACACAGTCCAGAAGCATGGCTGCTCTGAAGAGCTGGAGTCAAGTCTTCTTGCCACAAGGAGGGGGAGTGCTGTGCAACAGAGCAGAGTAGGTTATCACCCCTTAGCTTAGGCACCAGCAGAGATGATGTCTGCAATCTCAGCAATGACCTGCAGCAGTAGCTTTGGGAAACTGTGGTACCCCAGGGGAAGATGAGACTAGGCTTGGCCAAATGCTGTAAAAACAGTACTGGGAGATCCTCTTCTAGATTTGCCTTCACGTGGCTCCCCTCGCACAGGGGGAATTTCTATTTTACTGAACTCACAAGTAAAACAGGCTGGTGTGGGTTGTTTTTTTCTGTGCAAAATTGAAAGCTGTTTTTCCTTAGAGATGGGGATGCTTTACCGGCTATATAGGAGATAGTACTGTACCAATTGTCTGTTCAGAGAAACCTTGTCTGGTAATGACAACCTGACTGGATTTGCAAACTAGTCTGTTAAAATATTCTGCAGGAAAGTTAGTATGCTCTTTTGGCAGCTATAAAGGAAAGTTGATTGTGCTTGGTTTTTCCTCTGGGAAAGAAGTCATTCTGCATGGGATGCTTTTCCTTTGTATCTGCCATGCCAGCCTCCAGGGCTTCTAGGGAATTGCTTGTTAGGTACCTAGACCTGCAAAGAAGCATGTGAGTTGAGTTCCCACCTGCCGAGAAGAGGCTGCAGATGCCCACTCTGCAGTCAGCATAGCCTTTGGTGCAAGGCTGCCCTTTCTGCTATGTCCCCTCAGTGAGCTTTTTCCACCTGCTGCCCAGTCCCACACAGGGTATGGTACCACAAGGGGCCTGCGCAGACTGTCAGCAGAGATGCCCATGCTTTCTGTGTCCCAGTCTTGCATGGGCATGACAGACAGTGCAACATCTACTCCCAAATATCTAGATGAATGATTACAAAAAGTGCTATTTTTGAAGACATAGCAGTCGATTATGCATTTGACAGAAGGTTTTAGGAAATAGGCAATGTGGGATGTACTGGGAGGAAAAAAAAAATCAATCTGTGTATTTGTCTCTTAACTAGTTGGAGACACATTGGCACATATTTTTGGCACATTAATGAATTCTGCCTTATTTAATCTCTGCTACTCTTATAATATGAATTTGTGTTCCATTTGGGTGTTAAAAATCAGAAAGTCAGGGAGTTAAGTTTCTAGAGGAAGTTATAATCACTTCAAGCTCCTGAGCCGGAATGAGGAGGCAGCTACAGTTGCTCTGAAGGAGAGCAACCAGACAAAAGGCTTCGTAATGCAGTTTACAGCATGTCCCTGTAGCTGTACATCAGTGACAGGGAGGGCTCCGCGTAGCAGCCTAGCTCCTTGCAACTTCCTGGCAAACCATTGCTCAGCCACGTGCTCCGGCCCAAGCTGCCAGCTGTGCTGGTGTGCACAGGCCAGGGAGCACCAAAGCCTCAGCAAGCATGCTGGGGACTGGAGACTGCCCTTTTTCAGAATAAACTTTGCCAGTTTATTTGCATCTGACTCCGTCCTGCTTTAAACTTGCAAGTGCTCAGTGCTTCTTGTCAATGACTTACTTTCAGTAAATGTAACGTAGTTCTTCTTCCTTCTTTCCTCATTGTACATCCACTTCAATATTTTTTTATTTGAATGAGCAGAGAACTGCCATGTACAAAAGATCGTATAGTTTGGCAAAAAATGGCTTAAGTAAGAAAACACTATCTTCTGTGGAATAAGGATAAGTCAGCTTTTTTTCCCAAGGGCAAATATTTAGGAAGACAAAGAGGAAGATTTAGAGAAAACAGCACTGTTTTGAGCATGAGGTAACAGCACTAGAGCTGGCATCAACAGCAGTGGTATGAGCAGCAACAGAGAAGTTGGAGAACTAGCTCAACTGTATGGTGTTAAACTTGCTTTTGTGGTGTGTTAGGGAGGACAGCCGTGGTTGAAGCTGACTGCAGTGGGCTACCTGGGGAGTAGAGGCTTGTAGCGCATCTCTGAGTTTCAACTAGATGTGGCCTACATTTTTCCATAGTGCAGTTGCATTGAAATCAAAACATTTCATGAGAGCAGGTAAATTGTTGATATTTGTGAGATGAAAAAATTGTTATTTTTTTCCCCATGCTTGACAAAACAATTTTGTTTTGACAGTGTCAAAATAACAGGCTTTCAGAGAATTGTTTAGAAAACTCAAAAATGTGATTTTGTCAAAACCATTTTTTTCTGTGTGAAATTGTCACTTTTGATTAAATGTTTGTTCTAAAGTTTCTAGAAAAACTAGAGGTAAATGGGGGTGTTTAATTCTGAATACTTTTGTCTAATTTCCAGTATTTTGTACGATTCCTTGTATTGTCCTTTCATCTCACAACTCCCTTCCTCTACCTGTTCATCCTCAATAAGGTTGGCTCATAAAAGCACATAGAGTTTAAATTTATGTTACAGGAAACACTGAAAATTTGGTATTTGTTTTGCCACTTTTGAGACAAAATATTTTGAAAACATCATCAACAGCAATGTTAGACACAGAAATTGTTTTTATTTTTATATTTTATTTCTGACTGACAACAAAGCCAAATTCCAAAATCAGATCAAATTTTTCATGAAATGTAAATGTTGAGGTCTGGTCTGCCTTAGGGTTTTTGGGTTTTTTCCCCTATATTTCTGAAAGAAAAGGATTTAGCAATATAGTTATGAATGATTTCATTAGTGCTAAGCTGAAGTGAAAATAGGTTTTAATCTATAAGAAAATCAAAATTTTTTCGAGGCTTGGAATGAAGTAGAGGAAGGTGTGAATTCCAGTTTCCAGCTACATGCAGTGTCAAATACAGAAATTCAACTGATCCTCAGGCTGCACAGTTTTTCATGAATGAGGAGGAAGGAGGGGAGGAGACCAAGTTTACACTACAGAAAGTGGAAGTGGGAAAAATTTAACTACCATCCAGGCGGACGCTGATGCCCCAGGAAGTGCTCCCCTGGAGCAGCTGGGGGGTTGTAGGCCTGATGTGAGGGGGGGTTGTAGGCCTGATGTGAGAAGGGCTTGCACTGCTCTCCCCACGAAGTCACCTTGTCCACAGCAGGGTAGATCCATTTCTGGTCCAGCTATCAGGAGCCCACGTGCCCCACTTGCAGCCTCATGCATAAGCACTTAGCGATTTCCATTTATGTGAAGTCCAGCTGTCCTCATTCTTTGAAGTACCTTCTCTAGCATTAACAGATGTTCAGTATCACTTTGCTGCTGTAATCAGGATGTCCTTGATCTTCATTAGGATGCACTGTACCTCTGTGAGCAACTCTGTGTGTGTGTGTATGTATTTTTCCCTGGTCCTCTGGAAGATCGCAGATATGGAGGAAGCTCACTCCCCAGGCAGATTTGGATGTCTGACTGAACATCGCAGCCAGCTGGGGCAGAACAGCAAGTGGCTGCTCAAGTTCATTGCCAACGTACCCTAGACAAAAGTTAATTTTATTTGCAGAACTATTTGGAAAAGCCTGAGTGTATGGGTTTGTTCCGTCTGATGTCTGAATTGCTGTGCTTTCCATTTCTCGCTGTTACGTCATTTAAATGCATGCTTATTTTGTGATTTCTATTAAGGAAGGATTGATACTTCTGGAGGTTTGCAAAGTGCCACGGATCAGCTTGTTTCCAAGACACTGGTTTTAATCTGGTCTAGGTCACCAGAAACAATCATGCCATTCAGTGTATTTAAAATGAGCAAATACTCTCATCCCATTTCTCAGTGGAAAAGCATTTTATCAGAACTCCCTGAGAGGAAGCTCCCCTCTGTAAACAGCATCCATTGGCAATGAGAGCAGCCTGTGCCTGCCAGCGCTGTTGCCATCTCCACTGGTACTTATTGACAGTCTAATCACTTCTGCACCTCAAGTGCCCTATTCCTCCTGCAGCAGTAGTCTTCCCATTAAATGAGAGATGTACCTTTTGGCTTTTGTTTGTCTTTTCACTGATGTAGGTTGTGGTACTACTAAATAATGATAGATGTCCTGCTGATGATAATGATGGGGAGGGTAATGCTTTAGTGCAAACCTGGTAATAAGAAAACTATGTATTTAATTTACTGTAGTTTATTACCTATTAAATTAATGTCCCATGCATGTGGAACATGGTGAGAGTTTGTCCGAGTTGCTTGGTAGGCAGGTTTTCCTGAGTTCATCTCCTATATTGCATTAGTTTAATATAGATAATGGACACTGTCTTTCTAACACCAGTGGAAGCTGTCCTTGTCTTCATTATTTCAGCTCTCTGTTACACTCTTTTCCATGAGGTACCTGCTGTGATGGGTGCTGGATGGTTTGTGGTGCCTCCAGGCCTAACTCCTTTCACAGCCTCAGCCCTTTTCTGCATCAGACCAACATGGTGACCATTTGCTTTTTCTATGAAAATAGAGGTTCCTTCTAAATGTGCTGTTTTTCTTAGGGTATAGGATGAATTTTGTGAGTTTTACAAGTGAAACTATTAGTTTGTTAAAACCCATCAAAAACAGGTTCCTTGCTAAATCACAGTCCGTCATTCTTTTCCAGGTGACACTAGTGAACCGGAGCAAACGCTTTAAACTGTCTGTATTGTCTAATGGTCAGTGTTGACTGTATTGAGGAAACTCTCACAATGGTTGTATATTGATGACTGTTATCTAATTCCTACTATGGATCTGTTTAGCTGTTGCCTGAAGGAGCTGTGGTATTGGGACTGCAGCAGCTATTGCCCCACCTCAGTTCAGGACTAGCACTGAGACAGAGGTACAGAGGGACATCACAGCTCTATGAAGGGCTCCTGTCAGGAGATTTTTACCCAGCTCTTGTTCTTTAAATGCTCTGTGGCCCACGGCTGCCAGTGCTGGAAGGTTTGCAGATATGCCGCTTGCTTCCTTGGCACAGGGTAGGGCGAAGTATTGTGCGAAAAAGTGGGGTATCCTTAAAGCTACTGGGCACTGAGATTTTGGCTGATGTTCCCAACTCGGGCAATGCCAGCCTTGTTAACACAATTCAATAATGTGACTTGTCAGCAACAGGAAAAGAAGGGGCAAATCTGCTACTAGAGAAGCCGTGACTTTTTGAATGTGTCCTTTGCCCTTGGCTAACAAGGCAAACCCACCCCAGCAAAAGAGCATTTAGATGCCATGCAGTGTGCTGGGCACTAGGGTGCCTCAGCTTGTGACCCAAGGCACACTGGTAAAACAAGGTCTTACCCACAGCAATGGACAGGGGACAGTTGCCCCATCTAGAAGCCTGGCTAGGCCGATCTTACCTTTTTGATTCTTATGGGTCTGGGATGAAGCTTTTGGTTCCAAGACGAAGATAAAGAGAAGCCTGTCCAGTTGCTAAAGTTTTCAGAAAATTTCTTTGGAGATAGGTTATACATGGAAAGCTCCATGTTCTTGCTCAGTGGATATGAGCTGAGACTCCTACAGCCACAAGGTCACCCTTAGATTTGTGGTCTGCACAGGTATATTGCTTGTTGTCGTCTTTTGGGGGTTTCCCTCCCCCTGCTTAAAATCTTTGCCATCTTTTCTGTGTAGAATTCAGAAATGTTTTCTGAGACACAGGAGCATGCAAATGAAACAAATCTGGTTGCTTCAGGGCAAAAAATGAAGGGGAGGATGGGATCAAGCAATAAAACCCCAATGAACACCAGTCTAATAGATCTTTAAAATCAATATTCATCTACTGAGAAATCACAACCACTAATCATATGGTTATTGCCTGGCATGAGGACCGGACAGCTCTACGGTTCTGCACTGGAACAGGGTACGCCAAGAGCTTTTGGGACACCTGGGTTACTTTCATTTGCCATTTTAACTCTGTAGTTGCTGAGTCTGTGAACTCCTGCAAGCAGTACCAAATGCTCATGTATTCAGTTAATGCTCACATACTCAGAGTACTAAAATAATTACTGGGGTTGGGCCAGGACAGGATTTTTCACCTGGCTCAGATTTTCATTTTTTACACTCTCTGTAGAGTAGGACTTAAGTTCATCTAGTACCCACATAGGAAACGTCTTTAATTCTTTTTCTCTCTTAGGGCTTGTTATAGTTAGGGGGTTTAGTCCTTTTGCTACGTGATTTTAAGTTTGTTGTAGGGTTTGTGAGCCACAGCCAGTGGAGATGTTGGAGACCGCATTATAATAGCTATATAGCTGACAGAATAGGTGGCTGTAGTTGTCTATTTCCACAATACTTTCTGGGCTGAAGTTTGTAATATCCTTGTAAGGTTTTTATCTGTAAATTACTGACATGTACTTTCATTCTTCATTTTCAGTTTATTTATCATACATACATATGTATGTATGTATGATGTCTTGAAGCATTTAAGACACTTTTCTTGTTGATCAGGCATCAGTGATTTTCTTGTACCAAGGAATTGCCTCCAAAATAAAATGTAGCTTTTAAAATACTTCCTCTAGGGATTAATTATTCAGTTTTCATGCATGATTTGCACTAATGTCAGTGGGAATTGCTATCACAGAACAATGAAAACCAAAACCATGGACCCTGAAGCAGGAAAATGGTTTGTCCTGTGCAAGATGTCAGTTAGAAGGGCTGTTTTAGCCTTATTTCATGGTGGTCATAATAAAAACACTGGCCAGATTTGATGTGGGCTGCAAAAAATTATTAGTCACTCAAGTGCAAGTCCATCTTATCCTGGCAGCTGAGTTTGGCACAGTACCAGTTCCCTGGGTACATTGAACTCTTGGGGTGTCAGTGAAGGTGGGAAGGGTATTTGCTCCTTGTGCATTACTCCCTAAACCATCATATCTGCGAGCTGCGGCTTCTGAAACTCAGGGAGGGTGATCTCTTTGTGAGATGCAGGGTTTGTCCTCTGTAACTTAGCGATATAACCCCAACAGTTGATTTAGAGAGTTGCTATATATTAATGCAGGTATGTATTTGTGGAGAGAGTGAATTTCAAAATAGGCAGCTTGGCCTGGTAAAGGTAAAGATCTGCCTCCAGTAGGCTGGAGCCTGCTCTGGTAGTACGGCTTGTGCTGGGAATGGAGTTATTCGTTCTTTAAATAAAAATTCACATAAGAATATGCCATGTGGAGTCAGATCCATAATAGTGATGAGGGGTGTGCTCATGCAGTGGTAAGAAGCCAGTGTTTGAGACTGGAAATGTATTTAGGCTCATCTCAAATAGACCACTGTGTCAGTTCATGCTACAGCAATCTTTTAAACAGTTGTTACTTATTATTATTATCCAGATTGAATTAGATGCTGTACAAGCACAGAACATGAAGATGGGCCCTGCCCAGAAAAACTTAATATGGATGTGACTGCTTAAGCTATTTTTTTTTTATTTGAAAATAAATACATAACAGCTGCTGCCATTCCAGAGGAAGGACTGAGCCTATGAAATATCTGGCTTATATAAAAGTTAACAGTTCTTTTAAGTTAGAGTCAAGTGACGGAGTGGGTGTGAAGGGGTGGGAAAATACTCAAATTACCCACAACCCTGGACTAGCTGGGTTTTCCTGCTAATCAGATCAGCAGTGAAACTGTTAACAGTGTTGACATTCACATTGTCATCGTTAAACTGCAGCCTGAACACTCCCTTTTGATTAAAGGCAGCATCTTAAATCTCTCCTCACTATTGTTGGGGCAATCCAGCAGCTCGAGCCAGCAGTCTGGCCTTACATCCCTGCTTGGAAGGTTTCCCTCCTAACCAGAGCACTAAGAAACTTCGCTGTCACTGAAAATAGCTGAGAACTTGCTTTCCTTTGTATGGGGCAGGGCTCATCTTACCGGTTGTACCTGCAATAATTTTTTTCCTTCTGTTGAGAAAATGATGAGGATGTGGCTCCCTATTCTGTGACTTGGCTGCACACAAAGGCAATGACAGACAGAGGATACTTGACTTTTGCCCACAGTTCAAACATGGGTTTAAAATTACAGGTGCAGGTTTTGTGGTTATAAATTGCTGCTGCAAAAAGGTGAGGTGGCCCTGGAATAAACTGTGTCATCAGCTTTAGCAGTGGGAAACTGAACATGCATGAGGGATGTTGCTGGAGAAGAGTTAGCATCTTGTAACCACCTGTCCCACTGCAGTGGGACCCTTGGAGATAATTAAAACCAAATATATGTTCAAACAAAAATCAGGGGTTCTCCCTCTCTACTCCTTCCTCTTCATTTAATCAAAATAAGGCAATGTATTTTTGTTGGTTATTTATTTTTCTTAAATAATGTGGAGGGAAGTGAATTTGCCCTAGTGTGTGAAACAAAGCTCAGCTAAATTCAAAGCCATGTCCTGGGACACACATCCAAAAAAGGGTTTGAATGGAAACATTGACACAGCCTGACCTGCAGTGGTAGTGCCGTGCCTCATTACAGTAATCGCAGAATGCATGAGAAGCTGGAGCGCAGCCCTGGGCGGGGTGCGGCAGTGGTAGGTTTTATAGGGTGCCATGTGTATTGGAAACATGGTCATAAATGTGCATAAAAATTATCATCTTCAACTTACTTAATAAAAATGAGTCAGAATAAATAGGGAAATGTGAAAACATTCTCTGCTTGTTTTATTGAATAGGGGTTTGGCTCTAGAGCTATGGTCATTCTTTTTGTGGAAGGCTTTTTCTTTCTTTTTCTCAGTATATGTGTGTGAGAGAGGATACATTAAAAAAAAAAAAAAAAGAAGGAAGAAAACCTCAATCCATTTACATCCTTCCTAAACAGCTTAGCTTTATTGCTTTGTGGAGTCCTACCCAGTTTCTCTCCTCACTGGGCAAGAGTTTGCAAATGTTTTTTCCTTTTGTAAGCTAACCTTCCCGCTCAGGGCAGCCAGGAGCCTCCCGCCAGGCTGCTCACTGCGGGGTCACTTCTGGAAGGCTACAGGCGCAGGCAGATGCAGCTCACATCAACCCACAAAACCCTGTGCGGACACATGGGCTTGGATACTTGACAACATTGGAGACAATTTCTCTCTCCTCTTAGTGCTGTGATAAATCCGAGTGCCAGAAGAAAGGAAAACAAGCATATTTAGAGAATGTTAGAAAATCTTCATAGGAAACTGCTGGATCCACTCACCTCCCGGTATCTGGCTTGGTTGTGTTGGAGGTGTCTCAGGCCTGCTGGCTGCTAATAGTCCCCAAAAGTTGTAAATGAGCGTTTTATGGACAGCAGTGCTTTGTGCTATGGAAACAAGAAGGGCCAAATCCTGTCCTCTGCAACCCTATGGTAGGTGGTGAGGGCTCTTCTTGGGCCAGGTGCTGGAGCCCTGGCACTGTGACTGTGCATGGTCCCCATGCTGGTTGTGCCCACCTTTGATCTTTGAAGTCCACAATAACACCTTCTTGTAAGGGGAAAAATTGGGGAAATATTTTTTTTCTCCTTTGTTCAAAAGTAGCATGGTCCCTGCGGTGTCCTGGGGAGGTTTGGCTGTCCATATGCCACTCCTGCGTTATGCGGCATGATAGATGCAAAAGGTCCTTTCGTGTTTACCGTGGTGGCATGACAACAATGTGTGTCCCTCATTACCAGCGTGTGTCACTCACAAGGTCATGGAGTGACAATGATCCTGTAGCCATAAAAAATTAATCTCGATGTTCTCTGGTTTGTCAGTCTACACATAACTGGCCACATCCAAATTTCGGTTAGGCTGGTGAAAATTAAGAGTAATCCAGCTGACTTTATAATTGCTCAGTCTGGTATAATGGTTAGCCAAATACAGTGTCTGCCTCTCTCTATGTACATATATATTTATTTATACATATGTATAAAAATAGATGTCTGTATATATATATAAATGTGTGTGTATATATGTATATATATGTGTGTGTATGAAAATGCTCCATACTCCTTTTTCCAAAGATGGAAAGATATCAAGAGGATCATACTGGAGGAGCAGTAACCATGGGGGGGGGGGGGGGGGGAAGAGATTATGGACAATATCGAAGGAAGCAGGGGATAAATAAGATTTTCTTCTTTCTGCATTCCAGTTTTTGTGTGTGCCTGCACCGTTTTATTTGGAGTATATTGTCATGGCAGAAATAAAAGCAAAGTTCATTTACTCAGAGGAAATGAAATAAAACCATGAAGACTTAAACCAGTAAAATGTAAAGCATGCTGGCGGCATTGACCTCCTCCTGCTTTACCTTGACAAAAAAATAAATAAAAAAGGTAATGTTCCTGGAAGGCAACTAGTGCTGTGACCTGCACTAATTAATCTGCCCATCAGATCTGATTAAGCACTTCTAAATCTGGCAAATTGCCACTCTTCTTGGGACACAAATGTAAATAAATATGAAGGTGGTAAATCACAGCCCTCCAGTGATGCCTCTGTCAGCAGCCACGAGCAAAGAGCAGCAGATATTGAGCCTCCAAACACTCCGTGCCTGATAATAAAAATGTTTTTGTGTGCAGGGACGAAGCAGAGCACATCACCATCTGCTCGAGTCTCTCTGATGTCGGGCAGCCTATGCACCTGCTGAAAGGCCGTCTCTCCTGGCCCTCAACCCCGGTCAAGCAACAGGTACAGAGCCTGAGGGCAGGGCCATGTCCACCGCAGGTACAGGTTTTCCCATATGTGTTAGTGTGGAAGTTTGAGACATGATTCACATAACAGTGGTCAGTTGCTGCTCGGACTCGGTCTCTGCTGGGAGAGCAGATGAGCTGCAAAGCCACCTGAAGGGGCTGTGCTTGCACTGGGAGGGGATTTGCAGGTGTTTTCCAGAGCTGCTTTTGCAGCTGACTGTTGGTTCCTTGCACTGCTCGTGAATGAAGGCAGATCCCTGCGAGGGCAGCTGTGGAGCCCCTTCCCCAGGCTCACGGCAGCGCGCTGCTGTTTCCCGCGCTCGGGCACATGGCCTGGCCTAGCCTGACCCGGCACCAACTGTCAGCTGGAGCTAAGCTTTAGAATACAGTGCCTACAATGGCACTAGTGTTACTGCTTGGTTTATAACCCCCTCCCTGCTTTGAGACTATCTGGTGCGGCAGAGACTTCTGAATAACATGGATTCAAATTGGTGAAATGCTTTGATTTGGTCATTTGGTCTCAACCATAAAATTATTTCCCTGGATTGTTGGCCTTGGTGTACCATTAAGCATTTAAGAGTTTGAATGTCTTTATGGGAAAGGACTGAAGTTATTGCAGGTAAGGTGATACTATCTTCAGTTACCCACAGTGGACTGCAGAGGTTGATTGGTTCGGTCCCGCCTACTCTGCTTGTGTACATACAATAAAAAAATAACAAAATATAGATGAAAGTGGGGTCTAACTGTTCAGGATCTCTGACCATGCCTATAAAACAGTGGAGTCCTAAAAGTTTATAAATAACTTGAACCAGCTTTACTTTGGATCACTTCGTTATAGACAGCTAATTATAATAAAGGGCTTTAAAGTATGTAAAAAAGGAGAAGGTTAATGAAACTGAAGGTGGGGGGGAAGTATGCCAAAGGCCCTTTTTCTCAGAAAAAGGTTCAGGTTCCTGAAAGCCATAACGTCAGCTGTAACTGAAAGCCTGAAAAAGTGTTCAGGTTCCTGAAAGCCATAACTTCCAGTGTTGGGGCCACAAGATGACTGTAAGTAACAGCAACTCCCATAGCCCCTGGTGCAGTTGGTGCAGTGAAAGCTGGCTGGTTCATGCATGGGTGGTGGGATTTCCCTTTTCACACAGACTTTGAAAGGAAAGGTCAGCTGGCAGTGCTGAGGCGTAGTAGTCTCAACCTGAGGGGCTAGTATTGAAATCCAAGCTCTTTTAAGGCATTTAGGTCACAGTTTTCTGCAACTTGAGTGAAACAGGTTGGGGGTGGTTTAAATAAAGATCTCATATCTTCATGTACCTGAGAAATGGCCTGGTTTTCAGAGGTGCTGAACCCACACTTGACAAATGATTGATTGATTTCTTTACAGAAATCCTTTTCTTTGTGTAACTGCCTCTGAAGTTTAATCCTGGGTTGTAGGTGGTGCGAAAGCCTGTTTAGTGGAAAAGAAAAGGGTTTTTTCTCCCTCTGTATTATACAATAGCATTGAAATTACTTTGAGAGAAAAAAGTGATTACAGTTTTAAAAGACTATCTCAATATGGAGTACTTTGCCCTCTTACCCACATGGAGCGTTGCTGGTATGGAGGTAGGGGGTGCCCCAGAGCTTGGGGGGGCTCCCTGGGGTCAGCAGGACTCTGCGTTTCCTTGTGCATGGCCAGGCTTGCAGGTCTGTGTGTTTCTCTACCCCAAAAAGTTTGCCCTCCTGTAGGGAGGAATCTGATGGCTGGGCACCCTGCTGCCATTGCATGGTCCTTTTTGCAGGCAATCTGTGCTTGTTACCATTCACTTATGCATATGTTTTCTGCATCCTCTGTCGCCAGAATAGAGATCACATGACCTGCTCTTCCTTCCACTGCTCCCTTTGAGCAAATAGCCGAAGACTAAAATAGGGCAGTACTGCAATAGGGAGAGCTAAGAAGCTTACAGCAAATGTAGCTAAATGAGTCTGCTGCTGTATTTTACCTGCAGACATCTAGTTCAAGACAACTCAGTCCCTTGCCTGTTTTAAGGGAGCAAGTGTAGATGGAGGCCACTGGAAGGAGGGAGGGGCAATGTGCAACCAGAGAAGTGGGTGGTTAGGTTGTGAAGGGTGTCTCCTTCAGAGGCAAGGCTGAATTGGGAAATGTGCTCCTGAGCCTCCATGCGTGGTCGCCATGATCTGTACGCCTGTGTGAGTGGCAGCTGTGGGGCTGATGAAGTGCACAGTCACAGGCAATGCACACACCTGGCAGATATGGAAACAGATCAGTTGTAATGATCTGCTTGGAGATGTGCAGATCGGGTTTGGAGGAAAGCTCAACAGTGCATTTTCTCCTAGACATTGCTATCTCACCTGCAGACTGCTGGGTTTCCAGGGAGTCAGTCCTGCTGTACAGGTCAGAGCGAAACCAGGTACCACTGGGGCTTCCAGTATCTGTGCCATGGTAGTGGAAGGGCTCACAGCCTGGCATGATGTGTGGTTCAGCTTTCATTAGTATGGTAGAGAGCCCTGAGGCTTGAGAACAGCAGCACAGCATGAGGGATTTCGGACAAGAGCTACAAACCCTGTCTTTGTGTCTCCCTACTCATCCAAGGCAAGTACAGCATGATGCAGCCAATAAACAATATTAATTCAAGGGCTTATGTTCCTAGGCTGAGTTTGAACCATACAAGTAGAAAAGGCCTCTATCCTTCAGACTACTCGGTGCTTTGAAAATGCTCCTGTTCTGCATTCTATTCTGTGTGGGAGATGAAGTGCACTGCATTCTCTGAACCAAGGACCTGTGAACTTGTCCGTGCCATGGCAAGTCTTTGGTCTGCTGATTGTCTGTTTTCATGAATCGTTACAAAAGGATTCCTTGGCTAGCACACCTCCTCCTCCCATAACTTCAGAATGCTCTGAGCAAATACTGTTTTCTTAAATACAATCAAACAATAGTATCTTACACAATAGGGAGATGTTTGTTGATTCATTGATTCATGGGGAAAGCAAGCCTTGAATACATCTTACATCCACTTTATAAAATATGTGCTATGGAATGCAGTCTCTGGCAAAATATATTATAATCCATTAGCCTTGTAGGAATAATTTTTTTCAAAAAAACCCCACACCAATCTCAGCCAAATCACATAAAATGGACACCTCATGTTTCATAAATGAATTAAGCATAGTAGAGCAATTGTCCTTGGCTGTAGGTCCGTGTTCTTATGTGACAGTGCCTTCCACACAATTATTTCATCATAAAGGTGTTTACTAACATTATTTTCCTTGCAACAGTTTTTAATAACATTCTTTGAGGAATAGTTCCACTTAAGAGTCTTAAATTACTAGCTTTTTTCAGACACATACATATTGGCACTTGTGTTTATGAATGTATTTTACCATTTCTTTGTGTTTGATATGTTGTGGATTAGTAGATTATATGAGACTCAAAAGAGAATAAGTATGTTTTTTTTTCTCTAGAGCTGATAGTAAATGAAAATCTATTTTCATGAACATCTAAAATGTTTTTGAAGTTGTTTTTCTATGAAAGTTAAAAATGAATCAGTTCCCTGTCTGTTCACCCTATTTGTTTTTAAATGATATCAATATGTTTGAGAATTTTCTCTATCTTCCTCCAGTTTAACAAGCACTACTACAATGACAGTTTAAATAGCATTTTTGATTTATGAAAGGAAACATTTCTTTTCCCCATGAAACCCACATTTTGGTGAAGTTCATCGCCATTTTATGTAAAAGCTTTTTTTTCCCCAAAGGCTGTATTTAGTTAAAGGAAAAAAACAGCTATAAATATGAAGAGTTCCACAGATTTCAAGAATAGGGATAGGAAAGAGCTATTAGGAACAGAGACCTCTTAACCTCTTGCTCCCAAACCTTAAGTGTTCCATAAATGCTAACATACCTGGAAAAGGGGAGGACAGATGCTCTGCTACTGGGTTAGCTTCAGCCCAGTAGGCTTCTGTGCAGCTACCCCTAAGAGAAGTGCTGCTTCCTCTCTGGCTCCTCCCTCCATCGAGGCTGCTTGTTCAGGTTGGCAAGAGGGCTAGCACTGCCATCTCCATAAGTCACGCCAGCCTGTGTGTAGCATCATTTATTGCACTTACTCTTTCCTGAACCTAGCTCTTCCAGAGAGACAGAGAGCAATAGCTCAGCGTTAGTGGGGACAAACTTGAAGCTCTCATTGGCTCTTGAGAATGAGTTTACTTTGTCTCAGGGCTAAGAAGAAATGCAGCAAGTGCCGTTTGTGCATTTGCCCAAGCTGTCTTCCACAAATTGCCCGCCTCTGGGGTTCAGATCTCCAGAGAGGGACAATCACAAAGAGAATTTCATATTCAAGTGAGCAGACAACAGCATTTGTGTTTAATCTTGCTTGGAGTTGTCAGCTACCATTAAAATGGATTTTCTATCCCTCTCTTTGCCTTTTCTACTTCTCCTTTTATACCATCTTCACAAATTCAAATTATTGTTGTGGGAAAATTGTTACCAGCAAAAAAAGCTACCCAGACTCAATGCCAGTGATATCAAGTTAAAAAGGTATTTAAAAATAAAAAAAAAAATTACAAGTGGGTACAAATATTATGTTGTAAGGCACAACAAGCCATACTAAAGATCAATTATTGATTACAAAGTTTCAGCTTATTATTTACATAAGTCATTTGCATAATGGTAGAAAAAGAGCAAAAATTATTAAATTTTTTCTTTCTCTAAGTATGCATGTTTTTCTTGCTCTACAACAATAAGAACAAGAAGCTTCAGGAACTCAGGAAATAAAGACCAAGAGCTAAACTCTCTTCTTGTTTGCACCTGCCAAGTCACACTGAAGTCAGCAAGCTGGTATGGGTGTAAACCCGGACAGAATGTCAATCTTTGTATTTTCTGCTGTAGAGCTAACACTTGCTGCTTGAGAGGCAGACTGATGGATCTCAAGCCACAAAAGTCTGAATCCAGATTTCTAGGTCTAGATGCTCTGGACTGTCAGACAAGATTAGCACTTGGCAGCTCTGAGTTTGACAAGAGTCCCAGAATGTTTTGGAATTCAGGGAAGGATTTCAATGGCTAAATATTAATTTTGAGCCTAAAGTGATCTTCTGCTTGTGTAGAACTTGGTTGTAAATCCTCGATGTTTAGATAGCCATTTCCGGTTTGTTGGCCCCTTGTAAAATTAGAGATCACTTGCCACTTTTGGATCTGGTTAGGTCAGATTCTAGCTGTCCTCCAAAATATATGATCAGTTGTCTCTGGCTTCTCGAAATCAAGTCATCTGTCTAACAGGAAAAACCTTCTTCCTCCCCTGAGATGCACATGAAAGTTAGAGTTCATGCATGGCTACAGTCATGGTTTGGTACTGTGCTTGGATGGTCATAGTACAAGTCTGTGATGGATTTGAAGAATAAAGGGAGGAATACCAGATGCCTGAGTCTGGAGCTCAAAAGATATGAAGATTTTAATGCAAAATCTCTTCTATTTCTTCTCTAAATGTTACCTTTTTCAGAAATCCTAGGAGGAAAAAATCAGTAGACTCCACTACCTACAAATTCCTCTCTTTGCCTGAAGAGGATTTCTAATGTTCATCCAATCTCCTATGGTGCTTGGCCTTGAAAGTATGTAGTGCTTGGCACTCTTATGTAGCAGTTTCTGGAAAACTTTTCAGTATGACATTTCCATTCCTTAAAGCTGAGGAAGAGGACAGTATTTTATGATCAAGTCATGTAATTCCCAAGTGGCATTAATGCTGGGTGAAAATAGAAATGGAGGCAGAGAGTGACTTTTGTAAGTGCATTGATGGGAAGAACTGCCGTATGCCTACATCCCAACCCAGGGCTGGTTCCCATGCAGAGGGGACTCTCCTTCTCTCAGAAGGATACCCATGCGATAAACAGGGACATGTGAGTGGATACTTGGTGTGACATAAGGGCTGTCTTAAGGGTTAATGGATTGGTTTGAACTACTTGGCATGTATTATTCACTGCAGTCTAACATTGAGTTTTGGCACCACAGTACAGTAGCAGCTTTTACACACTGAACAAGAGGAAAAGTGTGTCTGAATTTTTCCATGAACAGTCAAAAGCCTTTGTGTCTGATAAACTTGTACAGAGATACTAATTTAAAAGAACTTCAGCATCGATTAAACAGGTCACATCTGATGTATTATGCATAAATGAGTCTAAAAAGCCCTAGTCTTCACAAATAAAGCAAATACAATGAGGTGATGTACATTTCTTTCTGAAAATCAGCAGTCACTTGGACTCAACAAAGAGTAATTAATACAGTTTTAAAAGATACGCTATATAATTCCATGAATACTTAAGGCTAGGATGAAATAATACCCTATATTGGTCTTGAACCACAATGAATAATATGATTATTTTTACTTTGCAAGAGGTCACAACAAATGTTTGAGATTTAAGCTGCCATAACTACAAATTTAGCAGAAAGTAGGCATTTAATGATAGATTTCATTGCTGTGGTTTAGGTTTTATTTTGAATGTTTGTTTTGTCTTAAAAACACTAATGCTAAAATGTTGTCTCAAATCTTTATTTTCAAATTACTTATTATATCACCATAAATTACAGGGTGCAGTAAAAGCCAGATTTAAAAGGAGGCATACTTTACTTTCTCATATTTCTAAAAATAGTGCAATGCTTATGAAACACGAATCATCATTAAAAAAGTTCTTTTTATACAACTGAAGTTGCTAGTGCTGAACTAGTGGCTTTCCTCCAAGTGGCACAATGGACTGCTCCAAATTTAGGTCTGTAATGGTAGAGGTTAACTTTAGGAAGTCCGAGTAAAACTGTAATCTATAATTCTACCACAATTACAATGTTTTCTCTCAAATGACAGTGAAATCCCTGGGGTGAATGCTAGCAAATACCTTGTAAAGATGTTCTTATGGCTGTTATTGTTTTGATGCTTTCGCATTTTCAGCACATGTTATTAGATTCGGCAAAAGACCTGGGCTGCGACCCAGGACTGTTCAGAGGCTGTGGGTTGCAGTCGGCTCTCAGCACTCAGCCAGACGCAAAGGGTGGAGCACGTAGTTGATAGCGAAGTGATGCATATGCCACGTTGACAAGATGATGGGTAAACAAAGCTTAAGGGACACTTGTTAAACTCAACATAGCCAAAAATGAATCTTTTCCATGATATTTTTAGAAGGCTTCAGCCTAAGGAAAACATTCACCTGTGTGACCTGAAGAAAAGTCTGGAGAACTGGTTGCTGTTTAGCCATCAAAAAAACCATATGTGCATCTTTTTCAGATGCCCTCATCAGTTCTTTCCTTCCGGGCATATTTTTGGAAGACTCGCACGTCTTCCCCTGTGAATCACAGTATCCTGCCGGCTTGTCAGAGTGAGGTGGGACCAACACACGTCAACCCTGAACCTGAATCCTATCTAGTAGGTGTGATGCAAGGGCTGCCAGCAGCCAATGCTCCTTTACCAGGCCACTGAAGGAACTCTGCATTACTGCTGCAAGTGCTGCTGCTTGTGCCCTCAGCTCATGGTATAGTCCCTATAAGGGGGAACCTGAAGAATGTGACCATTATAACGTTACCTCTGCCTGGGAGTGAAGAGCTGGGTGTCTGCCAGCGTTTAGAGAGCTCTGGTGTGAGCAGGGTAACCCTGGAGAAGCAGGGGTATGTAGGTAGCAGTCTGGATAGGAAGCAGTGCAGCCTGGGGGACTGTCGGCACCATCAGGTCTTGTCCTGGGCAATATAAAGGTTCAGAATCAGTGGTATTGAAAAGCTGCCCTGATCAGCACGAGGCAGCAACAGCCTGGCTGGGGAGAGCTGCAGAGGGACCGAACACAGGGCCCCTCATACAGGGGTGCAGAGGAACAGCTCCTGGTGAAACGGGATTTCTGAGCAGGCATTTAATGAGTTCGTTCAAGCATACCCTAAATAAATGAAAATGTGGTGGAAATCTTTCTTAGCTAACTTCACCAAAGCTTTTGGCCTAACGTGCTGCAGGCGTTAGCACAGCAAGTAGGTGGCCTGTGCTGCTGCCCATACTCTGTCAGGAAGACAAAGAATCTGGGAGAAGCATCAATCTGTTTCTCTTCACAGGGCTGTCTCTTCCCCCCTTTGTCAGTCAAAGGTGTCAATGTCTCTCCCCTCTATCCTCCCCCCTCCCTGAGTTGAGTAGTGTCAGTCATTCCTGTTTTTTTCTTTTTATTAATGATTTTGCAAGGCTATGTCATTACTGTGCTATACATTTTTATACAGATGGCACGACTGTGCATTTTAATGGCAAATCTGTTTCTCACATAACGCCTGAACTGCAAAAAGACTTTGACAGACTGGTTCAAGGAAAACAAACTGGTTTTAAATGTAGCAAAAACTAAAACAATGCCTTTTGGCTCTCCTAATCATCTGAACTCAAAGGATGATTTTATTTGGAAGTCAGAAATCTTAAGGCGAAGAGTGGACCAAACTTGTGTGTTGAAAGAAAACCAGAGGAAAGAGATAGAGAGGTTCATCATTCACGGGCTGTATGTTTTGTTCAGCAAGACACAGAGGATTCATTCTTGATCCTCAAACTAATTATGTTTGATCAGAACTGAATTTGGCCTGTAACTCTGGAGACTTTTGGACCCTGCAGGGTTTTGAATTTCAGAAAGAACTGAGGTATTAAGTTCATAAATGTGAAAAGTAGAATGCAGGGGAAAAAAACCCAACAACTAGAAAATGAGAAATATGTATGTGTTAAATACCACCAAAAGCAAGGAACAGAATACATATTTGTCCATTTTTGGAGAAGCCTATTTATTTTTTGATCATCTTCTTTGCATTTTATGTTCTTTTAAGGCTAAGTGCAAACATTTATTGGTCCTATCATCATCGTTCTCTGAAGTCACACATCAATTTCTGTTTATGTCCGTTTATCTGTTTAATATCTTTACGTTGCAGTTGATATATGGACACAATTCATAGTAGCCCTGATCCTTCATTGACTTCTACACTGTGTAGTTTGGTAGCTCAAATCAGAAATGTTAGTCCTCTCTATCTGCTCTGCTCCAATGTATTCACTCACATGAATTGGCTGAGGTCAGTAGAGATTTGCGGGTGTCTTAAAGGTCTTGCATGTCTGAATTTTCACATCCTTGATGCCTTTATATCCCAAATTCAAAGGACTTGACAACTCATTGCTTTGGTACTTATATTCATAGTGAATAAAGCTCAATGGCTATGTTGGAAAGGATGACCAGGAGAAAGGGGAGGAGAAATTAATTCTTATTAGCACTGCAAACCTAGATATTCCCTGAGGGCCCCAAATAGCAGCAAATTCTGTCTGTTGTATTATTGGGTGTGTTCTTGTCTGTGCTGGCTGCAGTGAAGCGTAAGAATAGTAATGTTCAGAATTCTATAAATATTTGCTTTAACAACATTTGAGGAGCTAAGGAAAATGAGTATGAGATGGAAAGCATAGACAGACCTAGCTGCTGTTATTGACATCTCAGTCTCTTGAAGCAACCCAAAGGTGTCTCTGAACATAAGAGGGATCACTACCTGCTAACAATGCTCTGAGGTGCTGGAAAGACAATATAATGTACAGGCATTCTTCTTTCTTCAGCAGAAATCAGCTTTTTCTGGTGCTGCTCTCGATCTGCTGGAGACCCACCAGTGTTCAGATTTGACTCCCAGGATATTTTCCTTTTTTGTAGCCTGGCTGACTGTAAACATCTGGTTTTTGGTAGGCCAGTACTTCAATAACATTACAAAAATTGAGGTGGGGGAAAAACACTTGTTGGAGTGTCTGCTCCCTCTTCCTTCTTCCAGTCTTAACATTAAGCTAGTGTCAGACTCAAATCACGTGGTTGTTGACCACAGCTGCATTTTATATCCACTTCCGCAGCATGTGTGTAAGACTATAAACATAAATTATTGGAGAGTTGTTTCAAGAACAACAGTGTATATAATTAAAAAAGCATCATTTACAGCATTCTTTCATGACAAAGTGTTATGTCATTTTTGTTCCATCGTAAATAAAAGGGGCATTGGATAAATTCTTGGCATGATGGGAAAGCTGCCAAATATAAATGTGGCTTGAATTTATCAGAAATTCACTATTATTTTTATTCACCATGTTATACAGAAGGCATCCTTTTGTGTGGGACAAGTAACTTCCTCTCTCCACCCTAAATATGTGGCAGGTGAAAACGATTGCGCTGAGACATTACAATGGTAATTTTTTTTAAAGTTATTCCAAATTTTTCTCCCCTGAAATATTTTTCCTTCATGAAGACTGTTCTTCAGTTCTAATGCCCATTTTTCTAATTTGAGTGCTCCAGCAGACTTCCAGGGCTGTTTCAGGAAGGCTGGGAGGAGGCAGATGGCCTAAGAATACAGAGCAGGTAGAAATGGACCAGAGATTAAAAGATTTGGCTCTGTATGTAAAAAGCTTTACTGGTAGTGTGAACTTAGAATATTTCAAGTACAGTTGATGTTTTTGTTATGACCTAGTGGAACAAGGCTGGATTTCTGCCTTTTTAAAAAAATTATCTAATTTTGGAAGCAGTTAGAAAGTAATAACATTTGATATACAAAATCCAACAAGACTTTAAATTTTTGGGTTGCAACTACTAAAAAGCACATAAAACCAACTGGGTAGATCCTGTACACTTCATTTTCAGCACTGACCTGAACACCCTCAGCTGGGTATGATTGCTATTGTTCCCCCTGTCCAGTCGTTAACCTGTATGAAGATGATGACTGGTATCTACGTGGGATGGTACAGGAACTAAGGATATACATGCAAGAACATTTCAGTGCCATTTAATGAAAAATCACTTCAGTCATGTCTGCAAACCTTTTTTTGACCTTTTTACAAGCAGAATTTTGCTTAAGAAAGCAACTTTCAAGAGAGCTGAGAGCTTTTGCATATGAGTCCTGTGAAAACAGAGACTACTGTTCTCAGTAAGGCCAAACATTTTCTTGTTGTTTGGTTGTCCAGTCCATGAGAAGATAGAATAAGCAGTGATTTCATCCAAATCAGCAGCTAGTTAACTCAGACAAGGTTGTAGGTAGACGTAGACACAGGTAAGGTTTTCAAACTCATTTTTAATGACTCTTAGGAATAGCGTTACAGACTTGTAAGAGTTTAGCTAGTATCTTGCTATCTTTTGAAATTTTTGCTCCTTATTTCATAGTTCTTGTAATCTGTACTTGTCCAGATGCTCACCCACGTGAATTTGTATTTGATATAAAAGGATGAGCACAGGCTAGCACTCTGAGCCGTGGCAGCATGCTAATGACTGCCTTCTTGGCAACAAGGAGGCATAACATCTTTTAAAGAGTTAGATATATAGTACCTGCAGGGGCGGGGGTCAGCTGGATAACAGCCGCTTAATGTTGTAGGGAGCTGAGAGAAGGTGGCAAGCAAAGCTCTGATTTGTGGTGGGTGGTTTAACAGGACTGTTTGGTACTAAAATAATTTAGTGTAGGAACTGGAAAGTTTGCAAAGGCTCCTGTCTTTATGGATCAGGATAGTAAGAGATTCCAATCCATCCCCTGCCTTTGCCCAGAAGGTAGTGGCATTCGAGGTGCTGAGAGTATTTACTATCTATTCACTGTTTCTCCAGCAGGTAATCACTTACTCTGTGAAATGTCCCTGAGCAGATAGGCTGTGATGATTTGATAAGGTTTTCTACACATTTTGTTGAGACTGTGGCTTGCTATTTGTTTCTCAGTGGAGTTGGATGTAGTTTTGCTTACCATGGGATTCATAGAATCATAGAATGGTTTGGGTTGGAAGGGACTTTAAAGACCATCCAGTTCCACTCCCCCCTGCCATGGGCAGGGACACCTTCCACTAGATCAGGTTGCTCAAAGCCCCGCCCAGCCTGGCCTTGAACACTGCCAGGGAGGGGGCAGCCACAGCTTCTCTGGGCAACCTGTGCCAGTGCCACCCTCACAGTAGAGAATTTCTTCCTTATATCTGATCTAAATCTACCCTCTTTCAGTTTAAAATTGTTACCCCTGGTCCTATCTCTACACTCCTTGATGCAGAGTCCCTCCCCATCTTTCCTGTAGCCCCCTTTAAGCACTGGAAGGCCACTATAAGGTCTCCCTGGAGCCTTCTCTTCTCTGGGCTGAACAACCCCAACTCTCTCAGCCTGTCCTCACAGGGGAGGTGCTCCAGCCCCTGATCATCTTCATGGCCTCCTCTGGACCTGCTCAAGCAGGTCCATGTCCTTCTTGTATTGTGGGCCCCAGAGCTGGACACAGCACTGCAGGTGGGGTCTCACAAGAGTGGAGTAGAGGGGGAGAATCCCCTCCCTCGACCTGCTGGCCACACTTCTCTTGATGCAGCCCAGGACACAGTTGGCTTTCTGGGCTGTGAGCGCACATTGCTGGCTCACAGTCAGTTTTCCATCCACTAGTACCACAAGTCCTTCTCCGCAGGACTGCTCTCAATCCACTCCTTGTCCAGCCTGTATTTGTGCTTGGGATTGCCCCGACCCACGTGCAGGACCTTGCCCTTGGCCTTGTTGAACTTCATGAGGTTTGCCCGGGCCCACCTCTCCAGCCTGTCCAGATCCCTCTGGATGGCACATCCCTCCCCTCCAGCATGTTGACCGCACCACACAGCTTGGTGTCATTGGCAAACTTGCTGAGGGTGAACTCGATCCCACTGTCTGTGTCTCCAATAAAGATGTTAAACAGCACCGGTCCCAGCACCAACTGCTGAGGGAACGCCACTCGTCACTGCTCTCCACTTAGACATTGAGCTGGATTGTCACAAGTCACCTGCTACTGGAAATAAAGATAGGATTTTACTCCAATGATAAATTTCCCAGGGCAAATACCTGTGAAAGTGTCCAGTCCGAAGGGGATCATAGTGGGAGTTGTCACAGCTCTCACCTGACAACTGTCCATCAGTCTGTCTGAGCACCTACCCCTGGTGCAGCAGGGCTCCTTTCTAGCCACAACCTTGGATTTTCTCCATGTGGAAAACAGGCACAGGGCACTGGGGCATAATGAGTCCTCACCCCAGGGCAGAGGTGAAATGTGGCCAGGAGCTCAGCCACAAATGTGGTAATCTGATCCTCCTCCTGAAGGGAAACCCCTGGAGGAGATCCATATTTTGGCCATGGAATTAATTCCCTGAGTAACACTCATGGGATATCCTAGTTCCTATTACAAACAGCAACAAAGCTGTTGTTCATGAGATAAGTTGCGTTTCCCCTTTTTATTAACAGTGCATTAGGAGAACTAATTAGTGGCACCTTGGAGATTTCCCTTCTGGGAATCCAGGCTATAAATATCTTCACTGCTCAGCAAGGAGCTTTGCAGAGTGGGACTGTATGGGGGATGCTACAGCTGGTTAAACAATGCAGCATCTATGTGGGTGTCTCTGTTAGATTAAGAGAATCTATAAAGCCACTTCACTGAAAAGTGGTTGTAATTTTTCATCAAAACATTTTTAATTGAAAAAAATGGCTTTGATTTGCTGGAACAAATTGTGGCAAGCTTCTGCTTTGGGTTAATTTTTCCGTTTTCCTTCTGTTAGAAAACCAAAATAATTTCAGTTTTATCAGAAGAAAAAACAAAGGAATAGGAAGAAAATAGTGATCTTTGCACTGTTGGGCTTCAGAAATGGACTCCTCTGTTTCCATTTGTTTAGTAAAGATGTGAATAAGAAATTATGAACAAACCCTTGGGGGTGTGTGTGGGTTTGGGGAGTTTTACAGTGACTGGCTTCAGACATTTCTCATGAGGCTGATGGAGAGCATAGACCTTGCCCAAAGGGTGTTTCAGAGAGCCTGGCTTAGGCACTTTGCGTTTCCATCCGATGGATCCAAGCCTTCCCCATTGCCTGAAGGTGGAGCCTGGGCAGACTGGGTGCCTAATTTTAATTTTGGCAGCACAAACATTGCCAAATGTTCATTTTGTTCATTTTGTGTGCATGTGTATGACTGTGAGTAAAGATTGAGGAATTTTTAACCAACTTCATGCCTTTGAAATTGATAGAAATGTGGCTACAAGTGAGTTTTGATCCTGCCTGTTAATAAATGTTAAGCTGAGAGAAATAATAAAATTCTGTGATAAAGGCCCCAAAGAGGTGATGTCTATAAAATCATGACTGGCATTGGGAGAGTGGATGTGGACTGCTTGTGCATTGGGTTTTTTTCTGTTGCAAGAGCTAGGGGACATCATATGAAGATGGCAGACAGCGTTTCCTTCTGCGGTGTTCAGTACCCTGATGTGCTCACCTTCCCCTTGTATGGTGCCATTGGCAGCTGCTTGGCTGCCTGATCAGACACTAAGCTTAGAGGCACCCTTGATGTGACTGTGGGCGCTGAGCAGGAGCATGGGACAGTATGCAGCTTGTCTTCTGCTGCTCTGAGTATAGGAAGTTGATGACTTGTGCTATTTTTCCTCTCTTTTTATGTTTCCCCTCCCCTCCACCCCCCACCCCCCCCCCCCCCCCCCCCCCCGCCCTCCTTTCTCACCATTCACTAGTCCTCAGAGCACTGGGTGTTGCTCTGCATGCTCAGTGACTGCCTTGAGAGAGGCAGTTTGACACTGCGCATTGGCAACCTTCAGAGGCTGGGTGCTGCATTCCAACAGTCCCTGGGCTGTCCTCCATGGCAGTTCCTACCTGCCCATGTCCAGCCTGCCTGCTTATCTGACAACGTTAACTTGATCCTTGTTGCAGAAAGTCAGGAAGTTGGGATGCAAGCTGTGTGTTAGTGCTGTATTTGAAATTTTCTGCACAGCATGACTTCAACTGAAATCAATACTGAGCATTTTCACCATGCTTAGAAAAAATTGCAGCAGAAAACTCTGCTCTGCCCTGCCCTGGCGGGGCCACATCTCTGCCCAACCACACGCTTTCCACTGGAAACGCCCCCTTCCACCTTTCGAACAGTTTCGCTGGAGTTGTGCTGCAAGGAAGCAGAAAGGGTGATTCCTGAGGAAGAGTTGTACAGGGCTCAGTCATTCCCGAGGTGGGGCTGTCAGGGCCTGGGGCAAGGAGCACTCAGTAGACTGAGCAGTCTGGCTTGGTGTGCATGTGTTTGGGTGGGAGCATCAGCAGCATCAGGAGGTTGTGCTGAGAGAGGTATGGTGCAAAGATCTCTGCTTAAAGGGAGGATGTTGCAGAAACTAATGATGAGACTCCAGGTTCAAAGGGAGATGAAGAGAAAAAGAGCCTGGGACAGGGAGAGGGGTGGAAGAGAAGGTCCCTATTCAAGCTGATGGAAAAACTTCCACTGACTTCCCTGGAGCCTCTGGTTAATCGTTGTTACCTGGGAAAGGATTGGAGAGAGGGAAAGTGGTCTCATCACTGAGGGTACGTTGGGCAGCTTGGGCAATCTGTGCTCGGGGAAGATACTTACGTGGTCAGTGCAGTTCCTCTTAGCCAGAAGAAAGCTCTAGTTTGTCGCTCTGTCTGACATTGCTTGCTAGTGGAAACGTACGTTGATGGGAAGCTGAGGACTTCAGATGACTTGAAACCAAAAGCTGCTCAGCAGTAGAAATGCAAAATATTTTAGGGAAATGCTTAGCCCATACTTGAATTTCCAGATTAGCAGTGTCTGTCTTTTAGCGTCTCCAGAGTTTTGTATCTTTGCAACTAATGAAAAATACACAAGCTCCTTATTTTAGAATAATTAGTAGAGTTCTAGAAACCTTCCTCCATTGTTGTTTGCAGAAGTACAAACTTCTTGGGTAAGGAAAACTGCAGAATCCAGAGAGAATAAGCTGCATTAACATTTTAGCAGTTGTGTGACCCTCGTGCACGCATGTTTGCTATTATTTCTAGGAGCTCCCTGGATGATAAGCATGATATAAAAAATTTAACCACAAAGAAAAAAAAATGTTTAAAGGACTGTTATGGGTCTGACTAATCCCAGAAAAGCAAGGAAGTTCAGGATTCAGCCGACTTCATCTGTAATGCTGGTTGTGCTGGTTTTCATTAGTGAAATCAGAGTGTTGGATGATGCAATTCACCACCAGCTCTGTATCACCCTGAACCAGAACCTTTTTGCTGGTGGTTTTTAAAATCCTAGAGATGTAGGGCAGGAAAGACTTCAAGAGATCTTCTCATCCTCTGCAGGGACGTGAAATCAAACATGTGTACTCCATCACTGGAGTGTGCTTGTCAAGGTTTTTACAAAAACTTCTAGAAAAGTACAACCTGCATTTTTTCTCCCTCCAGTGTTTCTTAATCTGTGGCCAGAAACCCAACCTGAACCATGTTCAGACTTGAGGTGGTTCATTCTTCTCTCTTGCTGTGTTGATTCCTGGGCTTTCCAACTGGTTTTGAGCACTGTGTCATTTTCCACATTAAAACACTGTGCCTCTGGTGTGTGAGGGAGGAGCGAGGCTCACCCACATCCCAGAGCAGAGAGGCAAGAATGACGTAGCGGCCTGATCGAGCAAAGGTTGGAGATGCTATCACTTGCATCAGGTCATATGAAATACTGTTTCTAGACTGGGCTTCAGGCAGAGTCAAGTTTCATGTATGACCCATTAATTTATATGCTGACCCTTGTTCTCTGACAGTGCTGTTGGGCTCCCTTCTCTTCTTCTTCCCCTTAGCTAGTGCTGGCTGCTCCAGGCTGCAGACCTGGGAAGTGGGGAGCAGCAGGGATCAGCTCTGCTCTGTGCAAACCCTGTCTGGACACCAAGGAAGGTCAGATGATATCGGGTTTGGCTCCCACAAAATAAATTGCTTTTCATCCACCTTCTTCCATCTTCCTCCTGTTGCTAAATGCAACTTGAAACAAGCATAGAAAACAGCTCTATATTGTCCTGGTACCTCAGACCAAATATGAAGATGTTACATGTTTTACCTTCTTAGTGGAGAAAATGGAGCAGTTGCTGGGGAGCTGAGCAAATACTTCAGCATTGACAGTATAGTCAGCTGACTGCTACATGCATCTGAACAAAAAAAAATTGACTATATTGGCCAAAGCTGTGCTCATTCCTGTTTTTGAATTTGCTTCCCACAGCAATTCTAGTGGACCAAGAATTATTCATATATGTTTCCAAGAATAATGAATAAAACCAAATTGTAAGCTGCTTGCAGGCATAGTCAGAAGGAGATCTAATTTTCCAGATTACTCAATGTGAATTATTAATTCTGCTTGACTAATGTGGAGCAGTCTCCTGGTGTTTAAGAGGAAAGACAGTCTGCTTTATCAGTTCATTGCTGATGCCTCCCTGTATTTTTCACGTCACATTATATTTAACTTTTTCTGCCTTCCTGAATCAAGCTTAGCACCAAGGGAGGGAGTAAAAGTGCTCTGGCTCAAACAGCTGTGTGAGACACGAGCTATTTAATAACTTGACTGCTCCTTAGGGCTCTTCAGTCCTTGGACACAAGTGAACATGTCCCTCATAGGGCAGTGGGAGTTGGGAGCCTGCATCAAAAAAAAAAAATCACTTGTACCTTACAATAAAACCAAGACAACAAAAGACAGCCCCCACCCCATGTTCCTCAGCTATAATTGTTTGTTGCCTTTTTGCTGTTTTCATCTCTTTAGCAAACTGTGCCAGAGAGGCTCAGTGCTCTGCTGCCTGTGAGTTGCAGTTTTATGTGGGTAGTGCACAGGTGTTTGCTCTAACTGATGGGCTGAGAAGGGACTGAGGCTTAGCTTGTCTGGAAGGAAAGGCTGTTGCAATTTCAGGGTCAAATCCTACACGTATAATTTTGGAGTAATTTCAGTGGCTTACTAGAGTTGCTTGGGATTTAGTCTGGATTTACACCAGGGTGAATTTAATCTGACAGATAAAATAGAGCTCAGAGTATCTGTGCCAAAATTGAACAAAATGTAAACACTTCAGTCCCTCAAGGACGCTCATCCCAAGTGATGGTGGAAAAAATAAAGGAGCTTTGCATTATGGCAGGTAACTCTCAAGAGCTAGTAAGCTGAAGGAGATGAGAAAAAAAATAACAGCGCAGTGAACCAAGCCATTACAAGTCCTTTAGAACTGACCCATTTGAAATGTTTTTTAAAAAAGGGTTAGAAAACTCAGACCTCGTTTTCCCTATGAAGTCAGGAGGCAGTAAGATGTGGTGGTGCCTGTGCACTGTAGGAGCGTTGCAGGACAATCCGGGTGCTCAGCTGGATGGTGAGCTGCAGTGTGGGATGGTCCAGCTGCCAGGTCTCTGGAGCTCAGTGCAGCAAACATTTTCCTATTTACACTGATCTAGTTTGTGGCAAGGATGAGAAATGCCCCAAAAATGAAGATCTTAACAATCAACCCTTACTCATTATACAGAAACATTCTCCTTTGTATAATATGACGTATTCTAGCTGAAAGCAGCCCTTTTTTCTGCCCACCCCTTCCTACTGATTCCTGTGTATTATGGTGTATATAGATGGGCTTCTGTGGTTTGAGCTGATTTCTAGCCAAAGGACTATTCTCAAAGCAAAAGGATAAATCCAGGGAGGGTGCGTCTGTGTCACAACTACAGGTGGTACAACGGGACTGTCCCTGGTCTCCAGGTCAGTACCAGTGACTGAGTTTTCACAAGAATCTTTTTTTTTAAATAAAGAAATTAATTGATATTTTTAAAAGACATTTTATCTCAAAAAGCTTGTTACTCATTTTCCCCTGGCCCTATTCTGCTTTTTCTTTTCTGGCTACTTGATGTATAAGTTGCAGTTGCTTAATGATGCAAAGCTCATATCTCCTAAAACATTCTTCATGAATTGGACTCAAAATTTCTATAACTGCTTATTTTAGATAGGAACTGTACATTTTGGAGTATGCAGCATCCCTCTTCTGTAAAATATACCAACCCTTTCATTGCACTGTATTTTAGTCAACGTTTTTGGATATCCTTTATCAAAAGAACCATTAATGAGACTTTCCAATTCTCTTTCCACGGGCACATAATACGCTCTATGTCTTTAATTAGCACCTTCATTCCTCTCCCCCTTCCCCCTCTCCCAGGAAAAAGCCAAACCTTCTTCACTACCAAAATGGCCTGTCAAAACCTGACAACTGAAGTTCTGCCTTGTCAATAAAAAATTGTCTGTACCACTGTGCAAGCTGAATATTTGGGACTGGTGCAAAATAACGCACCAGCTGCATTGTCTGCTTTCCTACTTTATTCCATTTCTGCTTAATTTTTTCAGGGCTACTGAAGGATTTCTGGTCTCCCCTGAGCATTAGCTATAGAAAACAGATCATATTTCCTTAGGGGCTGTGCGGAGAATTGCTCTAAGAGAATATTTGTGGATGCATATGGAAATTGTGCATGTGTATCCATTTCTATATGCTTTCCTGTGTGTATTAGTATATTCAGAAGTGCTGAGAACTCTTCTGTCAAAGGGTACGTGAATTCAAGCATTGTTTTCCTCTCAGAAGTGGGATTTTACTGGGAATGCTGGCAGGCCCCTCACAACAGAAGGATGGGTGGGTGCTGCTACTGTATATATCTGTTGTTGTCACATTGGATTTTGTGCAATAAAAATAAAACCCTTGGTCAGAAGTGTCATAAAAGTTTGATTGACTTTCCTCTTTAATTGCTTATCATCCTTGAAGAGACTTCTTGGCATTTAGAAACCAGTGAATCTGTTTCCCATTTCTTTAGGCTTTATAAATACACCCTGTTTATATTAAAATGATAGACAAATATACATAAAGCTGGAAAACATGACCACAAACTCTTTTCCTCTCTCTATGCATTTTAAAAAAAAAAAAACCTAAAGACACTTTTATTGTTGCTAAACTTTTGCCCTTGGCTGGTAGAGCCTTCTTTATGTTTTAACAGATCCAGACATCCTTTTCATGTGGTCCTTGGATGTTCTATATTTTATATCTCTTGTGGCTTTATAAAAAGGGAAGAATGAGCTTGCTGCACAAACATATCTGATGGTAATTTTTTTGTTGTTTTTTGCAAGTCAGAAGTATTGTGACGTTTCCATTTTTAAAAGAAACTTGTTTCTCCCTGCTCTGGGAAGCTGTGTTAAAGGGTTTCAGTAAACCAACAGAAACTGAGTAGATGGAGTATTTTGGAGGTGGGTGCTGGGGAAGGCCAGGCAAGCAGAGAGACCTTAACTTGCTTGTGCTGTCATCTCCCACCATCAGAGACGTGACCTGTGCTGCCTGCAGCCTGGCTGTGAGCTTGCTGGGGCCTTGGGTGCTAGGATAACACCCAGGGACTGTTGCCACAAAGGTTTAGCTCCTTTCACATGGGTTTTTTCCCTGTTGTGGCATGCTTTTTGCTGTAGGATGACATCTTCCTCCAGATGTGCTCAAGTCCTGCAGAAATTGAATTCTAGGCTCTGCTCCAGAGGCAGACAGGGAAGGGGGCCTTGTCTGTGTTGTACCCCTGGCTCAGGGAGCGGGTAATGAGGTGCCTTTAGTTTGTTCAAGACAGCGGAGTGTGATCCAAAAGGGGAAAGAAAATGGAAAAAAGGGACTGGTAGGATGCTCTGTGGGGCACATGGCTCTGGCAAAGCTCTGGTGGGGCCTTTCACTGGCTGAGGGGAATGATGGGCAGGGAGAGGGGGTTGTGAGGAAAGGGGAGTTCGGGGGCTGGGTGAGGGGCTGTCACCCCCGCTGTGCCAATGAAGTGAGCAGGGGTCCCTGAAGCAGAGGCTCTCAGTCCTTGTGCAAGGAGATGCTCTCAACAGATTTAGAAGTGCCCAAATGTGGCAGCACTATTCGACAGTTTTGTACCAGAAAGGAAACTTGGGTTTAATACTACCATCTTCCATTCAGAGGAACAGAGCCCCCAGATGATTCACTGACTAAATACATCAACCCCCCTGAATATTTCTAGAGTAATAAAACCCAAGATAAAGAGAGGAAAAGTGCAGCTCAGCCATGAAATGATGTGGTAGTTGTAAAACAAGCCATATTAGAAAAAGGCTAATGGACAACATTTTCAGATGTTTGCCAACTGTTTCCTTCTCATATAAAGCATGACTTCAGTGCAGCTCTGTGTCAGCATGGGGATATGGTGCTCTGGGCTTGGGGATGGGGCTAGAGAGGCTGGGGCAGAGAAGCAAACACCCTGATTTTCTTTTTGAGGTGATGCATGCTTGTGTTACAGCTTCCAGGGCCTGAGAAATTCACCCCTCAGAATGAAATGCTGGCAGAAGGTGCCTCCTGTTAGTGAATTTAAAAATTTAAGCTTATTTAAACAGGCAGAGTAGCAAACCACATGCCCCAGAGGGCTAATTTTGATCTTTCTTCTCTGTTCAGGGCTCCTATGTGTGTTTGCTAGCCTTGTGGTCCCCGCTGCAGTAGTTCTCACGGAGTGTTAACTTCACTGTTTGTATAGTTAACTCCTTTCTTACACAGCTTTATAAAACAGCATATCTCTACACAGCTATACGGGTCTCACAGACATGAAAAAATTGTTCTAGGTCAGGACTTCCTACTGCGTGTGACAGGCAGTGAAGTTCATAAGTTTGGTGATAAACAAAACCCAAGGTTAAGTTTCTGGAGCAGAAGGATCACATCTTGGTGCCTGTGGCTGGGGTTAAATCTCCCCCTGCAACACTGTTCGCATAACACCACCACTGCTGCTTCAGGTAGTCATCTCCCCTTACTCTCCTGGCTCTTTTACAGAAAGGTAGTTCCTCTAGATTGAATCAGTGACTTTCTTAGGTTAGCACTTATATTGCAGTTTAATTCTGAGATTAAAGGGATATGACATCTTTCATCACTCAAATGACTACAGAAAACCTCAAATCCAGACTGTAATACCATTCTGCAATCCAAGATCAGTGCTCTGAAAAACAAAGGCTGATGTTTCTTGCCAGTTACCAAAATCAACAGCCGACTGGCACCAAGCTACCTTGGGTATTTCAGAACTGTGCAGAAACAGGAAAATACATTTGGAGAACTGCAATGCTTTGACTGTAGACTTCAGTAGTGAGGTGCTCAGGTTTTACTCACTTGCAGGATTTTAAAGGTGTATTAGGAGAAGTCTTACATGTCACTTAAGGGAGATAAGAGAGATATGCTAGACCAGGAGTAAATTTCTGCCCAAAATTATCCTTAAGGTTTAATGTTGGAAAAAGGTTTGCTTCTGTGGGCTGACCCCAAGCTTTCTCCTTTCAGAGGTGTTTTCTCACCTGCTTACTTGACCAAAACCATATTATTCTTCTAGCGCAAGCCTGCCTAGATACCAGGGTTTCCCTGGTGTAGGGATTTTATCCTGGAAAGGGCCTCTCGCTGCTTTTACACAAGGCTGCCAGGTGCCTTCTTTGACCATCCAGCAGCATTTGCTACCAAGGGCTGTACTGATGACTAGCAGGCCCAGCTGATGTAGGTCTGGCTCCTGCTGTTCAGAAGATAAGGGGCCTGAGGGCATCCATATGTGCCATTAAAGGGTTTGGTATGCAGCACCTAGGAAGAAGTCACATAAGTCCCTGTGGTCATCATGAAGCTAGGTGGATAGGTCACTTAAAAGCAGATGATGGATTTTGTGGCTCTTAACTGTTTTACATCAGTATTTTTTTACCTGTGGACAATATAAAGGTGCTCTGGAAGATTTAAGCTGAAAGAAATGTCGGAGCACATTTCTCTTCAGCCAAGGGAATCTGGCATGGTGTAGTAGTATTGTAGGAGAAAGCTTCTCCTTCCACTGTTCCCTTTCCTAGCAGGAATGGAAGCTCAGTGGTAGTTCATTGATCTGGCAGCCTCAGCAAGGCTTTTGATCCCACACTTTCTCTGAAAATTTGCTATGTGTTGATGTGATATCAGAGGGTTTGGGTGTTGGGTTTTTTTTGTTGTGAAGTTTGCATAGGCTGTGGTGAGCCCTTTTGTGTCCCACAGTGAACTACTAGGAGCAGCCCTGGTCATTTTTGACCATGAGACTTGATTACTGTAATTACCTCTTTGCAGGGCGTTCAGTGCAGCATCTCCCCAACTCGCAGTATGTTTGGACTGTAAGTAACCCAGTTAGTTGTTTACTAACAAGGACAGGAGTAGCTGTCATTTTTTAACTATACTTTGTAGCCTTACTTGCCTTTGCCTCTGGCATGCTCTCCATCGACTTCGTTGATCGCTTACTCAAGCCCTAAAACTTGTCGAACCCAACAATAAAAAATTAATACTAGGAAAGAATTTAAATCCATTTGTCATCATGGAAGAAAGTATGAAAATAAGTACTGTTGGAGTGGAAACATTTTAGGTAGATTCTGGCAGCTCTCAGCCCTGTTACAGTCTCACAGATAATACCAACGATGCATGTCCCAAGTTGGTGCTGGCAGGGCAACACAGGGAAGCTCTGGGAAATATTAACCAAGGGGATATCAAGTGGGTTTTGTCAGTGAATAAATGTTATGAGGAGAAAGATCAAGTCAATTACTTTATTAGGTAGAACAATTTACAATGAAGCTTTGCTCGGGGTTTTTTGGGTAGCTCTGTTTGACTGTGTATTAGTGAACTTTTGGTTACCCTTCCTTTCTGTGCTGGAGCCATGAAAGGGCCTCTGTGGCCCAGCCTCGAACTTGGTTTTCACTCTAGCCAGGCTATAACTTGTTTTAATCATATATTTGGGGTTTTTTTCTTTCCAATCTGTTGGTGTTTAATGGTGGTATTTTTTAGAAAGATGAGAAAATCCTGAGAAAAGCATATTTTGAAATCTATCTTTGTAAAATGGCCTAGTCAAGAAGAGCCTACCTGATTTGTTCTTTAAATCCAAAGCACTAAATGGAGATGTTCAAAAACATTAATCACTGGGGTAACACAGTGCTCATTGATATTCGTTAGCACTCAGTCTGACTAGTAACAGATCATGTTTTATATCCTAGGAAATTTGCTGTTAAAATTAGACATAAATAGAGGTGGGGTATAATTAGTTATTTCTTCCAGATGGACTAGACTGCACTACTCAGCCAGATGATCCCAAGCAGTGTAGTGTACAGCTGCCCTCCCCCTCCTGATCCAAGCTACCCTCTCAGAGGAGCTCCCCTGGGCAACTGTCTCTGTGTTGCCTTGGTCCTAGCACTGGGCCTAACAAAGGTCTTCACATTCCTCCATTGCCTGCACAATCCCACACATACAGTGATGAGGTTTTCTTTGTTAGCCCCAAGCAAATTTTTGAAACCTCACTGTAAGTCTGGAAGCACACACATTGTCTTTCCTGCTATATTTTTACTCCCAGCTTCTTCCAGAGCTTTAAATGCTATCCATTAACTAATTTTTATTTCCGGGGAATCACATGACTCCAGGATAGGAGGTTTAAAAGAAACAGATGGTACAGTGAAACCATAGATGAAGTTGTGAGCATTTCCAGCTCTGTTTCTGGTCTTTCTGCTCTTGGAGATGTACTACTGATCGGGCTGTGCTTAGATAAGGAGGGAGGAGAGGTCGTGGACCCTACATGCCCTGGTCAGCTCGAGCTTGGGGCATTAAGCAGCTCGTAGGTACGTGGTTGTGCCATCTACCTAATGCCTGCGTCAGCCTGATCGAAAGCTTAGACAAATTTGTCATGAAAAATATGTCTGGTTTTTGTTTGGTCTTTTGAACCTTTGAAACACTGAAGATGTGCTGGCTGCCACGGATGCTGCTGTAACTCTCATTCCCCTCCTTGTCTCTGCTCTTTCACTCTCACTGATCTTTCTTTGTCTTCCTTCTCCTCAAAAGAGGCAGAAAGTGTTGGCAGGACCCTTGAACCCTGTTAACAAGCATCAAATAGAATTAATTTTACCTGTGCCTCAAAATACCTGTATTTAGCACCTTGATTTCACTGTGAATGCTTTTATTTTTATAGTTATTTTAGAAAACATTTTTCCTATTGTAAATATAATTATTATATATATGAAAATAAAAACTCTACTCAGCAAATAAAGGTTCATCTATGCATTTCTTTAGTCCCAGTTTTTATTAGCAGTGCTAGAGGTATTTTTAAAGTGTTTATTTAATCCAGCTATTCAGTAGTCTCCAGAGTCCAGGCTTCTGCTTTAGTGCTGAATCAATGCTTGGTCAAGCCTTAAACTTTATGGGTTTTGGCACAGTGTTGAAACAGAAGCTTTGATGCTTGAGACTGCTGCCTGCACAGAGCAAATATAAATTTTGATCAGTACAGTAAGTGTTCACCATTTAAAGTGTCAGTGGCCAGCCTGTAACAATCCCCTTGCCCCGGAGCTGTCAGGCTGGGTGGTGCACCTGGGCTGTGGGCACGGGATGGTTAAAAGCTGCAGTGTATTCCTGGGTGCTGCCTCAGCCCCAGCCTGCATCCCCTGTGTTGAAATAGTATTGTTGTCTGATGGCAGTTCAGGATAAAATTACTATATCTAAATTCCTACTGGGCAGTTATTCTTGGTTTTGCACAGGCTGAGTGTTGACGAAGCTGCCCTCCCCTCCAGAAGCTGTGGGTCAAGGTCAGGTCTGAGGAACTTTGTGCCGTGACCCACGAGCCAAAGCTGTAACTCCTAATGTTATCATTCAGGTGTGCTTCAAATCCAATGCAGTACAAGGAAGGCTTCGTCTTCTACAATCTGAGCTAATTCTAGTGGTTTTCCTTTAACGTGTACCTGGATCTCATTTGCATAATGTACGTAGATAAGTCTCTGATGCAGAGGAAAGCCAAAATTTCACCCTTTCAGAGCTCTGTGGCTATGATGTATTTTTCACTCGGTGATCTCAGTGCATTCTTCAAGGTAATGTACAGTGGACAAAAGCTTGATTACAAAGACCACATTTCAGCCGCTCACCTCTGGCTCCCCAGCATGGCTCTTTGGGAGGCAGCCTGCGTATGCCAGCTGTCCTGCCCCTGCCCTGAGCCAGCATGACTGTATGCAACAACAGGGCCATGTGCCAAGCAGAAGCAGGTTGTGGACACCCACCCTCCAGTGCACCTGGGGACTGTGTGATCCTCCCTCCCCACAACCTCAGCTTCTCTGACACACAACTTGTGGCAGACGAGGAAGCACAGTCCCATGTAGTATTCTACAGTGGAGGGATCCCCACTGCCTAGTGCACAGTGGTGGCTCTAATGCGCAAATTCCTCTCTCAGCTTCCCTTAAATTCTTCCTTGTTCTTTTGGCTTGTATCTTCATCCCTTCCACTGAAGATGTGATTGCAACCTGGGCTGTAAGTCCTGTAGTGCCAATGCATGTTAACAGCATATGATGGAGCAATATTGTTTCCGTACTTTACTCTGTGACCCAAGGAATTCTGTTAATGTCTTCCCTTATGTGTTTGTATGTGGATATGCAAAGTGTATGGTGTGATTTTGTGCTGTAGAGATTTCACTGACATATAAGCACATTTTATCTCCTCCATGTGAGGGTTTTATCTCTATCTGATATTTCTCATGAATTTTTTTGTACAATTTGAAGCATGCAAGGGACCTGCCTGGGCCCCTGAGCACCCCTGGTTCAAGACCTGCTTCTTTACCTCCTCCTGGCGCTTTGTGCCATGGCTTCCCACCATGGCAGAGCCTGTGCTGGACGAAGCTGGCATTGCTTCCTGGGTAATACCAAAATGCTGAGGGGCACGCTAATGTAAGCCTGTGGCACTGCACAGGTTTTTTTTAGCACAGAGTCTGTGTTGCTTTGTGCTTTGACCAGTCATTTCTGGAAGGGGCTGAAAGGCTCTCCGGTCAGAGGGTGGAGATGGCCCCTGCTAGCTAGCAATGACTGAATGCTGCTGTGGAGAGCAAATGTTTTCTTTTGTGATGGTGTTTGATAGACAATCACACAGCCAACTACTGAGAACTTTATTAGCATGCTTGACAAAGGCTGTGAAGTCTCAGAATTGACCACACAGGGAAAGGACCCTGTGAGATTTCAGTGGAGTGGAACGCTGGCTTCTTCAGCACATCCCGCAGAGCAGATCTGGAACTGGGAGCAAGGGTGCAACCAGGATGGAGAATTGCCAGAGGAGCTTATCCTGATGTTGCAAATTAAATCATGGTCTTTTCCTGATATGTTTCCAAGACTACATTTAAGAGAGAGAAAGCAAAAAATTAAAATATGAGTTCTGGTAGCACTGTTAGGCTCCAGATATGCATTAAGGAAAAAAGAAAGGTTTTCCAACTTCATTTAACAACACCAAGAATTTATGGCCTGTCTGTAAGCCCTTAACGGGGATGTTGGGGGAAGAGAGGAGCTCCTTTCCCCCTCCTGCACTAAAGGGATCTCAGGAAAGTCTGTTGCGTTTCCTCAGCCACACTGGCTCTCTGCACAGAGACACTGATAGATTTGGTGTTCTCCTCCCTCCACTCCCTGCCATATCTGTGTCAGGAGTGCTTAAGGGTGGGGACTCACCTGAGTGACAGCACAGACAAGCCCTGATCTTAGCAGTCACCATTTGGCACAACTATGACACCAGTAGGTAACGATACCTGGAAATGGTCTCTTTACTTGTTCCATGAAGCTACCTTCTTCTCAGTGGAAGAAGTCGGACAGCTGAGTAATCTGCTACAACAGCATGTCACAGCTGGATGCAAGAAAAATTGGGCAATGCCCTGAATCCCTTGGCTGCTGCCAGGCGCTCCCACTTGCTGGTGGGTGGTGCGCCTTTTCTCTCTGAAGTGCCGGCTGCCATGAGAGCGGTTACAGGTTTCAAAGTTTCAGAGCACACTTGCTGCAGCGAAGGGGGCAGATCATTGCACTGCACTCGAAGCAGTTGAGGTGGCCGAGCAATGGTGTGCCCCTGTCTGGATGCTGGGAAGCTGGCTGCAGATGAGTTCAGCTTTTGTGCTGGTGGCAGGCTGGGCAGAGCAGGGGCCACAGGTGAGCTCCTTCCTCCCCTCGCCTCCACAGCTCCCCGGAGCTTGATGTGATCTCTCTGCTTCCCGCCACAGGAGGAGGGGGCAGATCGTAGCACCCAAGACTTCCAAAGCCTTGTCATTCAGATTTCAAATAAAAAAAGTAATTGCCACCTTGGTCACAACTTGCATCTGACCTGCTTTTGGTGGCGATAACCATTCATTTTTATCATGTGTTATGTTGTCTAAATTAGGAAACTTTAATAATGTATGTGATTTATCAGAAGGCTTATGTGATAATGGCGGAAACTTACATAAAATGAAAAATTTATAATGCTGTATTAGTCTTATGAAACAGTGGTGTACCTTCATAAAGAGTCCAAAGAGCAATTATTATGTGTGTTTGACTGGCACTGTAAAGTCGTTAGTTCAATCATCATTGACCAATTACTGCTTTATTGTATTTTCTTTTTATTTTTATGGTCAGAGAATGGCATTTTTCCCACAATCAGTCCTTGAGCACAAAGACAATAACAATTAAAAGAAATATTTTAAATCTGGATTTTATCTGCACAGAGGGACCCATCCGTCACTATAAAGATCAGTTTTGCATGCAGCTGTATTTCAATCCAATAGCCCCCAAATATCCAGTTTTCCAGAATCAGAAGTTTTAATTTTAAACATTCTTCAAAAAATGAGTAGTTTGTGTTTCACAAACTTGCTCAAAATATTAGAGTTCCTTATGACCTTACACTTGTTTAAACACTGCATGTTTACAAAGATGTGTGCGTGATAAGGTTACATATGACACTGATTAGAGTCCAGATAAGAATGATTATTGCGGTCATTAGGGACAGACTTGGGCAGTATCCAATATTATCAGCCAAAAGAAATAGAGAAATGTAATACTGTGTGAAAATGCTTATTTATCCTGACAGAGTACTGACCCGCAAATATGGTTTTGGTCTGTAATTAAGCCAAAGGTATTACTTGCAGTAGCTTAGTCATTGTACCTGTCCTGAGCCTTGGCTGCCTGATCTGAAACTCAGGAGTGCGGGAGCAAACCAGCCTGTGGTTTGGGGTGAGGTGATGTGGTGACAGGCTGGGGGATGACCTTGACTTCAGTGTAGCTGCATTGGTGCGCGCTGCCGAAGGAC
The DNA here is from genome assembly GCF_031877795.1 of Strix aluco. Classification (NCBI taxonomy): domain Eukaryota; kingdom Metazoa; phylum Chordata; class Aves; order Strigiformes; family Strigidae; genus Strix; species Strix aluco. The sequence goes on from NC_133936.1 coordinate 31,984,362, forward strand.
GCAGTTTTGGATCGCGTTCAGAGCCAGGCTTACTGTGTGAAAACGAGCTTTTGACATCTAACGCAGTGTGTGTCCCCTTAATTGTTCCTGTGTGCTGTGTTGCCACCCAGGCACCTGGGGATGCTTGGCTGAGGCTGTGCCGCCCCTTGCTGTGGCTTTCCTGAGGTGGCTGGCCACCCTGGGAAGCTCCGGAGAGCCAGCATGTCTGCACATGTGTGTAAGGCACTTAGTGCAGGAGAGATCCAGTGTTGTTTGGCATCCCAAAATGAAAATAAAGCCAAGCCCAGCGTTTGTCTGCCCAGTCCTCTCCTGCACAGCTCCTAGCACTGCCCGGAGGGGTGACTCCCCCTGGCCCTACTGCTCATGCTCTGTCTTTCCCCTCTTCCACGATGCCAGCTGCTTCCCTGAGGTGCCTGCCTGTCCCTGGGCAGGAACAGGCTTCCTCGGCTGTGCTGCTCACCCTCCACCCTGACAGGAGGAGCAGCACATGGCACCACAGCATCCTCAGAGTAAGAACACATGGCGTCACATATACAGCTCAGTCATGTGCTGCCTAGCAGGAGCCATCAGCTGTGCTCTGCATGGCAGCAGGTAAAACACCCACCTCTCCTTTTCAAAGCCCTCCCCAACCCAACAGGGAGTGGAGTCATTAATACGTGTGTGGTGGTTGTCTCACAGCTACCGCAGCTTTCCACAGGCTCAGCAGTAGCTGAGCTCTGAAACAGCTTTTGGGAGTGGATTGTAAGGATTGAGTCTGTCCCCCTTTGCTGGTGTGATGCAGGCAGTGGCAGCTTTCCCAGATGAGGTGCTGAGCACCTGTGCCAGTGGTCCTGCGCAAGCTGCAGCTCCCAGACGGGACTGTGACCAGGGCTCAGCACCAGCTGGTCATCAGCTGAGCAGAGCTGCTTGCTTCTTGGGAGATATTAGTGAGCCTGTCTTGTCCTCCCTCAAAATATATTTATATTTTGGGCTTAGGGTTTGCTTTTAAATCATGAGAAGTTTTTTAAAGTACGTAAGAAACCATGTCAGGGGCGGGTGGGGAGAGGTGGGAAGAGGGATCAAGTCGCGGAAATGGAAAAAGGGCTACTGAAAAATAGTACATTGTACAGAGGAAGTTCCTTCTTTTTGCTTATTTCAGTTTCATTTTGGAAGTAATTTTCTTCCCCCCTGCCTGGTGTACATCCAAAAATTTAATTTCATTCCCAATTGAATGAGATATCTACAAATCCCTGGTCACTACAATTAACTATAATTAATTGGTGAAAAATTCAGATTAGCTGAAGAGGTCAGCCAGATTTCCAGCAACAAAACTGTTTTTTCCTCCTGTTTAGAGGTGCACCAAGCAGGCTGACAAATCCACAGGTGATTTGCCCTGAAGTCATCAAGCAAGTTCCTCAGTCCTTATAGTCCAGACCTAAATGTGGAAGCAATGAGATGAACCCCATAAGTCTAAAGATCCTACAGAAAACTGGTATCATGTGTGCCCATCTGCTTTCAGCTGACTTATTCTGTGCATAACCTCTGCACAGTCTCTGGCTACAGAGGCTGGACTAACAAGGGCATCAGACAGAGATGAAATGCTTGTCATGGCTCCTTCTGTAGGACCTTCTATCACAAGTACTGACACTGCTTACGGTGGGTGAGGAATTTCTCCTTGGCTCCAGTCCTGCTGCATCCAACCTGGGAAGTTTGACAAGCTACAGCCATCTCCTTCCACTCCTTTCCCAGTGATTTCATCCACGAGGGTGGTTTTACTAAGCCAGACCCTCCTTTCCCTCCCCCTCACTTTATTTTCTTAAGAGACTTAATCAAAGGTAATTTGAGTTCCCATTTCTCTATCAATGGTTGTATTTAAAAGGAGCTTATCTGATTTCCATCACCAATTATGGGCTCCCATTTCTTGTTTATATCCATCTCAAATCTGACAAGGTCCCTGTTTGATTTTGATAGGAAGTCAGGGCTTCATACAAAGCTAAGGAGACTCTGAAGCACATTTGTTCGGGTAAAATAATATCTCAGGAATTACTTCACTTGTGCTGCATGAGGAGGGGGTGGAATAGGGTGGTCCCTGCCACTTCTCTTGAAAAATAAATTCTGAAGCCAAGATAGTAAATATTTCCCTGAGCCGACACGGTGGGAGGGAAATTACAGTGCCCAGGAATATTGCTATTAAGGAGACTTGAGGTCAGAGGTTAATGTAACAGGAGTTGGTCTAGCCAGAAAGGTCGGGAAAGGTTGGCCTTGTAAGTACAGAGCTGTTTGATGACTTTTAACTATTTTGGGCAAGAAAAACATCTCTGCTTTTGTCTTTGGGAGATAGCTGGCAAAAGTTGAGGCTTTAGGGAACTGGCTGCTAAAATCTGATGGACCAAAAGTGAGTTGTCCCTGGACCATTAATGCTCTTTCAGCTTTGACATAGCAGCTTTTAACCTGCCCTGGTATTTTGCTGTGCTTGATTTTTAAAATTCATTTATTTGAAGCATATGAATCTCTAGGATGCCACTGTAGCTCACTCAGAGCTTTGGTGGCACATATCAAAGCACATGGTGGCATTTCCCAAACCAATTCACTTAGCACACTCCTGGAAGAGGCTGAAGCCTGGAGCTGTTCCCGGCAGTGGCAGAGGGTTAGCAGGAGAGCACATGTTCAGGAGGCAGTTGCCACTACGTGGAGAGCTTTGTCTTTGCTGCTTGAAAAGCTGGTGGATATTTTTATTTGGTTTTGGTTTTATTTTTTTACGTATTGTTTATTTTCCATAGCATAAATGTCTGTAAAACCCTAAAAGTAGGCAGGCACTTCTAATGTTTACCATGGGATAGCTTGGCAAGGCTAACGTGAGCCTCCTTGGCCGTCACATTACCTCTCCAGGCCACTGTGATGTCAACTGGCATGTTAAGGTGGGCCACTGAAGCAGATGCTGGCTCTTTGCATGCTATCTCTGCTCACCAGGACCCAGGGAGCCCTGCGGGCCTGGCACCCTGTCTTACAGCTGGACACACGAACTGGGCCTGAACTCAGCAGTGACCATACCAACACAGCTTCTGGTTGGGCTGAGGCAAGGACAAGGTGAGCTTACACCTGCCATAAAGGACAGTCAGGGAATCTGCATTAAAAATGCATCTTTTCATGGGAGACAATGAATATCAGGGTGTGTTTTCCACCTTCCCAATCTATAGGTGTTCCTCAAATCCACATGACCCTCGCTGTGTGGCAGAGAGGGAGGCAGGGTGCCTGAAAGCTCAGGACCTTGCACAGCAGGCAGGCAGGTGGAAAAGCTGCCTACCATGCTGCCCTTACTGTCCTCCAAAGACTGCAGGATCCCCCTGAGATAGCATGTGCAGGGAGCAGCATGTGAGGGAAGCAACTATAGGCTGAATGCCCCTTAGACTGGGGAAGATAAATTAGTACTGTTCTTAACCTCATTAAGTCTTTTGCTGGGTCTTCTATCCCTGAAAGGAGTGATGAAGTAAAGCCTAATGTGATTTGGGAAAGGTACATATTTGCTGTATAATGAGGAGCTCAGTTGCCTGCAGGAGGAGTCAGGAGCATGTGGAACCAGGGATCCTTCAAGAAATTTGCAGAAGGCTCCCAGCAGCACAGGGGGTATGACGGCAGCTCTCAGCCAGCCACATGCATACATGTCACTATGCAGAGCATCAGTGCAAGAGATGATACGCTGGGATTAACTGTTGATAAGTGCAATTACATTGCATTTTGAAATGTCAGTTGCACTGAAACATCACTAAAAAAAAAAAAAAAATCTTGGTCTGTCAGGCTGTATCTAGGTTCTCTGTGGCTCTTTGCTGTCTCTGGTCTGGCGCAGTATTTCTTGCTCAAAAAAAAAGTAATCTCCCAGTCTGTTTTTTGACTGAAGTGATTTCTTTTCTTGTGCGGAGAACTCTAATCTGAGGAAAAGCTCGTGAGTAAGGAGGTTCATCCCAGCAAACCCTGCAAGCTTGTGCTGTCATAAGAACTGAAGTATTTCAGAGGCAAGTTTCTCTGAAAATGGGTGATATGCATGTTTTGACACTCCTGTTATTTTCCTTTTGGGGGTAATGTCATGCCTCTTTCTCAGAGGACATCAGCTTGGAGGTATGTCTAATTGTTTTGACTGGTATAAAATGTGGAAGAGCTGCCCTGGGAAGCCAGTCTGCCCATGCCTTGATGTGAAAGCTTGTAGAACTCACAAAAGTTCAATATTAATCGCAATAACTGGTTGCAGACTCTTAATTCCTGTTGGCACCTGTCTTTCATTACGAAAGGAGAAGCCCCTCCACTGGAGCTTTTCGATGCTCTGTCTATTGCTGATTGCTTCTCCACAGTCATACATACTTTCCCAATGCAGCGGCCACATCACACGTAACGTGGGGTTAGCGTTGTTCCACATTTTCCTCTCTCTTCCTACGAGTTGCACGTTGGCCCTGTTCCATTCTGCCTACTATCGAAAAACTCAGCATACTTGATTTACTGTGTACAACACGCATGTTGGTAGTCTCTTTCCTTTCCTGCAGTGGCATGTGTACTTCAGCTTTACAATAAAGGGTCTGTATAACACACAGCAGGATAATCGGACAGATATTGGCAGGGCATCTCATCAGTGCCAAGCCAATTAAACCATTAAACCTGATACAGTAAGTTTGATTGCAACTGGCTGTCTGAGGTCCTCACCAAATACGGTCCCGAGAAGGGGGATATGAACAGAATGTGCAGAAGGGGGCCCTGCAGGAGGAGCTGGGAAGCTTTGACATCCATGCTTTTGAGTAATTACATTGGTTTGGACCATAATGCAGAAAAGATTTTTTTAGTGCACGCATTAGAAAACAACTCAAATTCTTTATGATATGAGATTAAATTATTTCATCCCAGATAAAACTTAAGACCAGCAAAAATCCTAATGCTTGATTGCTCTTGAGGTAATATTTCAAGACTTGAATCATTCTGTTTTAAAATACCTCAAGTTTACAATGATAAATCTACGAAGCACTAAAAATCCTACTCAATCAACTCTGGTTCTTGAAATGGCATCTGCCTTTGAGCTATAAAAATAACAGATGATTTTTTGATAGCTTATCAGTTAACAGACTGCTTAGTTAGGATAGCACATTTTTATGCTAATCTTAGGGCTGTGATGAGCGAGAGAGGGAAAGAAAATCTATAGTATTATTTTGTATCTACTTTAAGTTCAGCCTAGCTTTTGGAAAAGATCTGTCCTCTTCTAGGAATTGCCAGCCACACGGGGGTTTCAACACTCATCTGAATGGAGGTGGAATTGATTTAAACATCTTAAAGTGGTAATATATGTGGCTGTTTAATGGTGCCTCTTCTGCACCACAGAGCAGACACGAGGCAAGTGAAACAGGCGCTGAGTGCTTCCCGGCATGGCTGCCGAAGCATCTCCCTCAGCCCAGGAGAACAGGTGGCATTGCTGCCTCAGCGAGGTTTCGGGCGCCCTGGTCTCTGAGAGCTGGTGAGGCAGACAGCAGAAGCAGAGATTTGCCACCCCCCTGTCCTGCTCTCTGCCCTCAGTCCTGCACCTCTGCTTGTCCTCTGAGAGAGGTGGGAGGAGGCATGCAGTCTGCACTGGTGGGACACGTTCAGGGAAGGAAGCAGAGGGGATGGCACAATGGGGAAGCACGTGGGCTTTTCTGCCTGATGTGTCAGATGCGCATGCTGTGGTCTTGTCGTGGGTTTGCTGTGGAGAAAAGGTTCCTTCCATTTATCCAATTTCTTGATTCCCTAAGACTGGGATTAGTCTGGCAAAAAATTATATTACGACACATTTGAGGCTGATTTGGCATTTTGCTGGCATAGGTTAGAATTGATGGTGTCTCAGTGGCCAGGCAGGGACAGGATTTGAATCCTCTTTTTCTTCACTCTGAAGAATTCTCACATTCTTTAAACAGAAATGATACAAACTTGACTTGGTATCCACTACCATTTCTTCTGGGAGATGAAGTGACAACCTAGATTTGACCGACAGTGTCATTTTTGCATTCTTGTGCCTTTGATCACTCATTTTCAACACATTCTTTTTCCAATTTCTGTTTTATAAAAAGCTCAAGCTGTTGGGTTTTTTTAAATAATAATAATAAATTGAATCCACATTCAGACATTATTTTACTTGAATTCAAGGTGGTCAGGGGGAAGGTAATAGGTGGCTTGAATCTGATGCTCCTTACTGAGATTGTTTCCTACCCAATTCTATGTCTCTGGAGAGTAGAAGACTATTTTAACTGAAAATCAGTATGAGCATTAAAAAAAAGTCCCATACAGTCAACTTTCCTTATGTCTGTTCTCTGCTATGCTGACCATGACTTCTTTCTCTTATGTCTTATGAAAAAATATTTTAAAACTGTATAAAAGTGTCTCATGAAGCACAAGGGCTGCCCATGGAGGTAAAGCTGATTCTTTTTCTCTGACACAACATGCCAACACCAGTCAGACTCCTTGATCTCTTTGAAAGGGACTAGTAGAAAGTTAAGACTAAATGAGGAGGCATGTGAAATCTTTGTCTGCAGTTGTTTCAGCCAGAGATTTGTACTTTAGAGCTGGGGTAAATCAAAGTGGTGCCCAGATCTCAACTGACCAGTAGCAACAGTTTGTTCTTGATCAAATTATTCTGACAGATCCAGAGAGGAATTTGGTCACCCGAGTGCCAGAAGTGGGTCCTTTTGCTCTGGATTTGATCTAAAGGCAAAACTGTAGAGGATACCTGGAGATAAATACTGACACCTGAAGATATGCAAGGCTGTTAATTAGTATGTGTAGACCACAAAATTAGGGATTTTTTCCCCTTTAGGGTCAAAGTCAAATAAACATACTTGGTCTCCCAAGCTTGAGTGCATGAAGAATGGAAAAACAAATGAGACTGGCTTCTGCCTTCCCTAGTTTGGTGACTTCCTCAGGCTTTGAACTCCCTGCCCAAGAGCAGCTTCCATTTTCCCTTCAGACATGCCACTTGGCACTGACCATGGGAAGGAGGAGGGATGGTGTCTGCCTTGGTCTGCTGCAGATCTCTGTGCTGAGGAAATCAGCCAAGGTGCATTTGTAGGGAAACAAGCCAACCTCTTCCTTCTTTGTCTACCTGAGTAGGTTGGAATTTGTACACACAGTGCCTGAAATGCAGAACAACTTGAATCTATGTTTTCATGGGATTGCCTCTCAAACTTGCCTATTTCTTTGCAGGAAACTTTTGTTGAAGACTCTCTTACCCAGAGAGCATCCTTATTAGTGACACAAAACTGTTAACAAGATTCAGTGTAGCCAAAATCAGCAAACAGTGCTGTGCTCCCACAGACCCCCAAAATCTGGGTAGGAGCATAAAAAGAAAATATGCTTCCTGTGACTATTCCAGATATTTATACTATTAGGTTAAGCCAAAAGCCTGAAAAGATCAACCTTTCAATTGCCTGCATCTTCATCCAGACATACGTATAAGATAAAAATACTGCTAAGGATAGAAGAGTTAAAGTTAAATGACTTTTCCCCCATATAAACCAAAGTTCTGATGAATTTCGAGCTCATGGTTGGACAAGGCAAGGAAAAGGTTTCCTTCAGTAGTCTAATCACCATGCTGTCTAACTTGCTAGTGGATTTCCATGCAGGCTAATCCTATTTCTCTGTTCTTCTGCATGTTGCCTATTACTTGATGCAGCACTATAATAGCAGACTGGCTCATCTGTATGCTCCCATCCTCTCTGTTTCCAGAGCAAAGTGGTTTCTTACTTATTCACACAGAAATTTACTTAGCCCTCTCTACCAACAAGAGGACCTTGAGATGGGTGAAATTTCACAAGACCCTGCTTTTTAAAAGTGTTTGCTGCATGGAGTGTAAAAAAAGAGTAATAGAAAATCTTTGTTTAAAACTGCAAGTTCTGAAAGTGCTCATGTGGATAGAAACTGAAGACAGAGGAGTGAGTTTCTTCATTTTTATTTCTGGAAGGAAGTAACTCAGGTTTCAAAATGCCTGTAATACAATGAGTCTGCATGTCAGAGACAAGTGCTCTCATTAAAATGAATTTACTACAAGAGTGTACAGAACTTTATACAGATTTCATGAAATCTAATGCTGAAAATTTATGATAGCAAATAACAAAGCTTTGATTAGGCTGATGGGAATGAAAGCTCTTGGAAAGATTGGATTAAGACTAAATGGAAAGTAGCAGTACCCGCTAGAGAGCTGAGCTAAATATGATTCGGGGCTTGTAGTGACTTTGTCACATGTGGCTTGTTGGTTACTTGACCTAGGTAAGTAAAATGCATGCTAGTCTAAGTTGCCCTCACAAGGTTTCCTGGCATGGTTAGACCTATATGTTTTACTATTGCTGTATGTCATTCTGGTTTATCACTTCCTTCTTTCTATTGTTTCTTTGGCTTAGTTTCTTCCCCTGGACTGTGCAATATTGTGCAAAAGAGGCTGTGTGGGCTTGGGTTTTGTGCATGTGTGAGTGAGAGGGAAGAGAGAAGCTTAACAGTGACTGATTTGGGTCCCACCTCTGCTATGCACTAAGCTCTGACGTTTACACACAATCCTGCTGCAGGCATGGTCTGAGGCATTGGTTGGGGCTGTGATCTCCAGCTAGCTCAGCCCTTCAACCAAGTTAATTTAATCAGGTGCAAATTTTCTGTAGGTGAGAAAGGTGTGGGAATTAGATCAGCTGACAGGAAGGAGGCTACAGATGAGCATGGACAAGGAATAGAGAACCACTCTCCTCTTCATTTTGCATCAGGTGTGTAAAAAATATCCCAGGGAAAGAGAGCAGCCCAACCCCTGTCCTGGGCTTTTCCCAGCACCCTCAGCCAAACTGTTTTGACCAATGGTGTTTTGGGAAGCATCAGTGGGCAGGAAGCAGAAGAGATGGGAAGGTGTGGAAATCGCTCCTGACTGAAAACTCTCAGCACCTGGAAAATGAAGCTTTGTTTCCCTTCCCTTCTTTTCTGGTTGGGTGCATGTCCTCCCCTCAGTGGTCAGAGCAGATCCCTGTCCCATCACTGCTGTTCAGGAGGCTCTTGGGTGCTGTTCCTATTCAGTGCAGAGGCTGGGCAATTTCAGCTCTTGTTTTGGCAAATACTTAATTCACTGACAAAAGACATTTCAGAAGGCCTGAGATTGCTCACTGATTTCACTTCAATTTCCTGAAAATGGTGGGATAATGTTCACAGGACTGAACAGAAAATCCAGTTTGGATTCCTACCTCCCTCACCTGCTCCTTGTTTAGGGGACTCCCCTCAGGGACAGGCAACATTTGCATTTATGCAAAGAAAATGTGAATACTCGGGCCACCACCCAAAGACGGGAATTCATTTTGGAGTGAATGGCTTTTAGTTTTTTCCTATTATAACCTTCCATTTTCTGTGGCTTAGATCTTAATTATGTCAGGCAGATCAATTTTCAATGTGCAAGACTTGCATTATTAGAGCAGCATCCTCAGTCCCAGCCTCTTGCCTGCCTGGAAAGTGCTCCATACTCTGTGGTACAGGACTCCTAGAATGAATGTTTCTGTATTTCCCATGCTGAAATTGTCCTCTTCATATATAATATTTACTTCCACCTCAAATACATGGTAAAGTTATTACTGGGTGATCAGTCATTCTCCTCTCTTTTGCTCGAATGAATACTGGAGTATTTTCTAGAAAGCAGAACAAATCCAAAAGGATTGAGCACCAGTATGTCTGGTGATTGACCAGCAGTATGTCTGGGATACCCATATCCTTTTGGTTAGGAAACATACCTGGGACTTCACCTCTAGGAAGATGGGCTACCCTTGGACATCGCTCACCCTCACAGCAATCCATGAACCGGTACCTTAGAAAATTTTAAAATTAAATGTTTCTGGTTTTTTTTTCAGCACAGTAAGCGAAGCTTAAGAAAATGACTTCCACATCAATATGAATCTTTTTTGCCTTTTTTTTTTTCTGGTGTTGTAAGTCGAGCCACTGAGCTGATAAATGTGTTATTTGTGCGGTGCTATTCAAAGCCTTGTGATTTTGGGGCCAGGTCATGGCCATGGTATTTAGCCTGGATGTCAAGGTGTGGATCACACCAAGGTGATTGCCAAATGCTTTGCGCTGAGACATTTTGAGAGCAACGACATTTCGCTCTGCAGAAAGGCAAGAAAACAAGCCATTCCCCTCTCCCCCTGCTGCAATGGTTTTTATTTTACACCACCAAGAGATGACATACAATTTGATGAATTTCATCCCTTTTTTTTTTATACCCACTTGAACTACTATATAAATATTAATAGCTAAACACATTGCAAACAGGTGGGACCCGTTCTGCCTCTGGAGAGCTGCCACCGCTAAGTGATATCTCAGATGGGGTGACAGAACTTTCCCATGTGGGCGCTGTCTCTCCCTGCCAGCCCCTCGGACACGCCTGGAGCTGAGAGCTCTTTGTTTTTTTGGGCTTTTTTCTTTTTATGGTATCGCTATAACAGTTTTTCTTGGTCTTTTAACAGCTCATTCAGAAGGGGAAGGACAGGGAATTAAAAGGCTTTTTTTCATTACCTTTTCTAGTTAGTGGACTATTTCAAAGGGGTTTGTTCCCAATGACAACAACAGACCCCCCATTTTGCGTTTGTGTCTGAGGGCAGCATTTCCAAAACAGTAATAAAGAAGTCTGTGGGCTGTACAGTAAATTCAGCTTTCTATCACCTCGCCTCTTCCTCTAACCCGCTTTGCAGGTACTGTACAGGGAGTGGTTGTGAGGGTTGACTTTGTGTGTGCAGCTGCGTAAGCAATGTCCACATCTGTGATCTGTTCCAGTGCCCCTGTGAGCTGGGCTCTTTTGGGAAGAACTTTGGGCAGCAAAGGGAAAGGGGTGGTTACAAGAAGCTGCAAGTCTGGAAGGAAGTCTGAGAGGCGATAGGGATTCTCTGATTATTTCCTCCACCCCTTCCTGATTATAGCATTCATCCTTCCTTCACTGTAAAATCTTAAAAAAGAAATAATACATAGAGTTTATTTGTCACAGACCATGTTGGGGGTCAGCAGGCTGTGGTGGCTGCCTCCAGCCTGATGGTGTTATTTGAGCTATCGCTGCTGCCTTCCCAGGGCATGCGGAGCTTTCTTGTTTTCACTGGGGAAGCAGTGGCCTTTTTCCCAAGTAAAATCATTAGCAGAGTTCAAAGAGGTTGTTTGGATTTTGGTTTTTTTGCTCAAAATGATGTTTCCACAGAAGCCATTACCACATTTTGACTTTCAAACAATCACAAATTCCAAAATGTTGTGTTGTTTAAAAATATTTTTTTTCCTAAAATATATTTCAATGAAAAATATACTGTTCTTCATACCATTCACTTCTTTCCTATTAGAACTAGAGAGATATAATGTAGCCCCAGCCACATTTGGGAGTCTGAGAATCTGGGACTTGCAGGATACATTGTACTCAGAATAGTTTCAAGTGAGAAATTTCAATAATCTTTAATTTATCTTTTTGTAAGAATCCAGAATAGAAGAGAAGGTTTTTTTGGTTGGTTGTGTTAGTTTTTATTGTTTTGGGTTTTTTAAAAAATTTGGTTTGGGGTTTTTTTCGTTGGTGGTTTTTTTTTTTTCCCCAAAAGCCCGTACAAAACCTAAAGATTCAAATTTTCCCCTGGGGCAAGAATAGAAATATTAGTGATGTGCCACTTGCTTGGTGGCACTGTAGAGGGAACGGTACAGGCATGAATCAGGGACTGCTGGCAGAGTCACTTTCCAATATGTGCAAATAAAAATGCAGACCACATATTACATCTGGGGTCTGAAGATTTACCAAGCTGCCATAAGGCCATAAGTTTGGTTGTTTGCAGTTTTGGGTTTTTTGAACCATCGAAACAGGCTGCATGAAATTATGCCTCCATTTTTTTATTAATACATTTTTAAAACTGATTCTAGCTGAGGAGTCTCCAGCATTCCTATTTAATGTTCTGATTAATGAGCATAAACAATGCTTTTAAGATATTTTTACCTGTGTATAATCAAGCCATCTAGCCACCAGTAACTGCAAATGTCACAGATTTCAATGGTCTCTTTGGGACTTTTAATCTGTTTGCTTTTATAAAGGAGGTGATTTTATTTTTACATTAAGGAAGCATTAACATCATTAAATGGGCTCCCACTTTATGATAACTGCAAATGTCACATTGATCCAGAAAGATAAGAAAATGTGCTCGTCTTTGGAACAATATCCAAGGCAAGAGCAGGCAACCCACACTATTTGCATTAAAAAACAAATTGTATAAATGCAGAAGATTGATGTGCCATCTGTTCATGTCCTTCACTTTTCTGGCTCTTCTGTGTTGAGATATTTTTATGGAATAGTTACGTTTATTATTTTGAAAATGACTCACAGGTTAAAAAAGTTTATGATGGGCAATATAAGTTGAAGATACTCGTTTACAGTATCTCAGGTATAAAAACTGGCATTAAAATTAACTTCCATGCCCACAAACAAACTACAGTATTCTGCAGTCTGTACTACCTAGATACTAGGATCAGAGAAAAAGACTTTACCAGCAACACTAGCAGTTTATGAGGTGAATCCAAAATATCTAACTTGTACATTGTACTTCTCAAGTAATGGAAAGGCATTCAAGAAGGTATAGTGTCTAGAAAAAGCTACTGGCTGAGCTTTGCAACAAGAAGGTAAATATAGGGTGGAACCTGTCTAAGATCAGGCTGTATGTTTTCAGTGAAACACTGACATTAGCTGGGGTGGATGAGGTGAGCAGAGTGCTGAATTGTCAGAATTTTTGTCAGAATGCTAAACCCAAATCACAGGCAGTGACTGCTAATAAAACCTGCAAGCTCCAGAAAGATACCATGAAGGAAACCTGTATGCCTCACCACGATTGCTCACTATCGCTTTCATCACTCTTCTGTTTGCCACACCAAGCCTGCCGTTACCTGAAGTAATGTTCATTGACTCCGCCCTCTGTGGTACCAGCTTATTTTGTTTTGTACCATGCTCCATTTGGAAATGATCCTTGTCTCCAAGTTCTCCCAAGCTGAAGGCAGGATGGTGGAATGGCAGGGGAAGGCAGGAGGATTGCTCCATCACCCAAAGGCTGGGAGCAGGAACACAGGAGCTGCCATGTGTGGTGCAGCCATGTGGGGTGAAGGAGACTGAGGATCCCAAGGGCGAGCAATAGCTGGGAGGGAGGGAGGGAGGGAGGGAGGGAGAGGACCCAGCTGCAAAGGGCTGTTGAAAGAACCAGGGCTCCATATCTCCTGATACAAATCTTCACACAGCAAGCAGGAAATGGTGGCTGGGAGAAGGGGGCTGATACTTGTTTTACAAGGTCAGAGAAACCACCAGCCCCGCAAGGCCCTCCACTTTTAGCAGGAGGAACATTAACAGAGAGGAGAGAATTTACTGTCATTAAATCCAGCCTGTTGCATATCTCCAAATGTGAACTTTCTGGGAAAAGGTTTAGACATTCCTCATTATTCAGTATTCGTTCTTGGTGTTACTAATATTTTGCCAGTGCCCCACTTCATAGAATCATAGAATCATTCAGGTTGTAAAAGACCCTTTGGATCATTGAGTCCAACCATCCCCCCTACTCTACAAAGTTCTCCCCTACACCATATCCCCCAGCATCTCATCTAAACAACTCTTAAACACATCCAGGATGGTGACTCCACCACCTCCCTGGGCAGCCTATTCCACTCTCTGACCACTCTTTCTGTGAAAATTTTTTTCCTAATGTCCAGTCTAAACCTCCCCTGTTGGAGTTTAAAGCCGTTCCCCCTTGTTCTCTCACTAATCACCTGTGAGAAGAGACCAGCACCAACCTCTCTACAATGTCCTTTCAGGTAAGTGTAGAGAGTGATGAGGTCTCCCCTCAGCCTTCTCCTCCTCAAACTGAACAGTCCCAGCTCCTTCAATCGTTCCTCATAGGATTTATTCTCCAGGCCCTTCACCAGCTTCGTTGCTCTCCTCTGCACTCGTTCCAGCACCTCCATATCTCTCTTGTATTGAGGTGCCCAAAACTGGACACAATACTCAAGGTGTGGCCTCACCAGTGCAGAGTACAGGGGGACTATCACCTTCCTACTTCTGCTGGTCACACTATTTCTAATACAAGCCAGGATGCTGTTGCCTTTCTTGGCCACCTGGGCACACTGCCGGCTCATGTTCAGCTGCTTGTCAATTAGAACCCCCAGGTCCTTTTCTTCCAGACAGCTCTCCAGCCACACCTCCCCAAGCCTGTAGCGATGCATGGGGTTGTTGTGGCCCAAGTGCAGGACCTGGCACTTGTCCTCGTTGAAGCTCATCCCGTTAACGTTGGCCCACCGATCCAACCTATCCAAGTCCCTCTGTAGTGCCTCCCTATCTTCATGCAGATCGACACTCCCGCTTAACTTGGTGTCATCTGCACATTTACTGATAATGCACTCTATGTCCTTATCAAGATCATCAATAAAGATGTTGAACAGAAATGGTCCCAACACCGAGCCCTGAGGAACACCACTTGTGACCGGCCGCCAGCTGGATTTAGCTCCATTGACTACCACTTCTTGGGTCACTGCTGGTCTGAGGCTAGTAGAGCCCTGCAGTAGATGTGACAAATGTTCATGTGTGTCAAGAGAAGTCCTTGTTTATCTGCATTAAATCACTGAAGACAGTTGGAAGAAGGAACGTCTGCCCAAAAGTTGAGACAAACAGTAATTAAAGGTATCTTAACTCCCGTATCAGAATTTCCCAATATACATTTTTTTACAGAAATGGATTAAGATACTGTTCTGTAAATCATGTAAATGGCTTCCTGAAAGAGGGTGAAAACAACTACTTCAGATGTAGATACATTATTTTGTCCCAGACTGCTTGCATGTCACCAAGGGACGACATGGGTTTGATTTCCTCATAAGAAACACTTTCCTTTCTGTCCCCAGATTTTTGCTACTTTACCTCAGAGAGAGAAAACTGTGTGTGGCACTCTGTGCCCTTTGCAGAGATGAGATGAGGACTGTGCCTGATTCAGTCTCAGACCTGGCCCTGTAAGCCAAAATAAAAAACCTGGGAATGCCTACACCAGGTTGCTACTCACAGTAGCCTTGGAAAAGGATGAAAACGGGGCAGGAGGATGTGATCCTGGCCCAGCCTCCAGCATTGTGTGGCTCAGAGACTTCCTGAATGAGGGGGGCCTCGTGAGTCAACAGAATTGTCTGATCACTTTCTGAACCCATTTAACTTTTAACTTCCACAGCATCCCACAGTGAGGAGTTCCCAGGTTATCTATGCTTTGTGTGCAGACATATTGTTTCTGCTTTGCCTGCTTTGACCTTGCCACCCATTTGGCTTGTTTGGTACTCTTCCCACCTCCAGTTCTTGGTTTGGAAGAAACAGTGAACCATTGGTTTCTTCAAATTATTTATCTTCCCCATGTTTCCATAGGTTTATCAGTTGCTTATAATCTGTTAGTCATTAGTGGAAGCAGACTTCATATCAGAAAAACATGTTATGAGTTAGACTCGCATTTTTTAAACCCAGCTGAAAATATTGTGTTGGCATTGGTGGTGTGCTTGATAGCTCCAGCTGAAATGAAGATATTGTCCTACAGCCTGCTTTGGGTGGAGCCTGGAGTTTTGTGGTCTTTTCTGAGAGTCATGGAGGATGAAATTAAGAAGAGCAAATCTATGTTTGATTGGCATAAATCACTAGTAAAAAAGCCTGCATCTTCTCTACTGAACTTGTTTTATTGGCCAATTGAAATACTTGAAAATCATTTCAGTGCAATACTGGGATATACTAAAAGTGTCTCAGCCTGGAGGTGTGCAGTCAAAACATGGCAAAGCAGGAAACGGGAGCACGGGCGAAAGAAGTGATTGAATGTGCCCAGAAATAAAGTGAAGAGCTAATGATCCATACTTAGCATGGTTTTATAACTTGTGTTCAGACCCTGGCCCATCATGCCACCTAATCATACCCATGGGACAAGACTTGGTGAATGCAAAGTGCTTCCTATCTTTTCAAGCTGTCTGCACTACCCTTTCAGCCAAAAAGGTTTGCCACTGCCTCAGAAAACGTTGCGTTTTTACCTAGAAGTCAAGTCACTCAGATCCCATACTACCTGTGATTCTGGCAGTTACCTGATGGTTGTTTGAGTTTTTGCCTGCTTGTGTTGATCTGTCATGTAGCTGTACATGGGACCATGGCTGGAGTGACAGGGTGGCCATAGGTGAGTCATAGCTAAATGAGTACTGCATAGGCATTTTGGTTTGGAAACTTTTTGGTTCCATAATGGATCTTAAAGTCCTTATTGCTGAGTTTGCCTCACAAAAATCAGCTACAGAAATTGAAGATGGGGCAAAAGAAACCACATTAATTCAGAACAAAGTGGATTTTAGTTTTTCTGTTGGAATACATTTTATCTTCTTCAAATCTTGTCTAGGAATGCCCATCTAAAAACTTGAGTAAAAAAGCTTGTGTCTTAAACAAGGGAATATACAGTACACCTGGTACCTAGAAATTACACCTTTTTTCCTTAAGTAGGTAAGACCTGTCCTTAAAATCTTACATATTATGCATTAATAAAGAAGCTCACTTTTAAATTGAAGAAGACAAAAGACCATCTTTCTCTTTGGAGAATCTGATGTCACTGCTCTCAGGTCTACTGTCAGGAGGGTCATATACAGTTATTTCTCAAAGTGAAGGACCTTTTCAAATAACTTGTGTGCTGAATAAGTTCACCTTGAAAAAGTCCCAGTGTTTACTTTTCACTTTGAGAGGGAGGCCAGCTTTGATGAAGTCTGCATATCTTAGACTTTGCAAACAATCTTTATCGCATTGCTCCAGCTAACTATCGGCACAAAGTGAATCCTACCTTACAGATCAGTATGCTGTACAGCTAGAAAGAAAATAACATTAAAAAGCTCCAGATGTTTCAACTGATGAAATGAAAGAAAGAGAGCTGCTCAGCGCTGTACACACTAATCTTCACTCACCATTTTTCTGTGCTCCCTCTCTCTGGGCTTGCTTCTGTCTTTCACTCAAGATTTACACTGTAAACAGTCCAAAGCAAGGACAATCTGTTGTGATGTTTCCTGGTGCAGACACCAGCAAACTGATCTGGGTCTTGACTTGCACCTGAAGATCCTAGAGCTGCTACTGCAGTTTTAACAAGGGCTATTAATTCCACATGCTCCAAAAATAGTTCTGGAACATCATGATAAAATGGGGAGTGTCCTATTAAGGAAAGGTTTACTGCTACTATCCATAATCTAAATTTTCACCCTCAGTTACTTGAACCTTTCCTGTTTTGTTGGAATGGACTAGTTGATTTTCATCTGAGCCTTCTGTAAACCTGGGAGTCACTAGTACTAGCAAAAGCAAAAGGCATGTATTTGTTATAGAATGAAAGCAGTGACCCAGGTTCTGTGCAAGTTCATCCTGATTTCAGGTGGCACTACATAAATGTAGCAGAGTAGGACTGTCCACTGTCAACACCATTCAGGCTGCAATCACCATGAGTAGCTGCAGGTGGCCAGCCTGATAGCTTCTGATGGGCTCAAAGCGTTTTTGGGTACCTACTTCCTCGTTGGTTTCAGTGGGATTAGAACACCTGACTCTCTTTAAATTGTTTTGTGGATCCCCACTGGCAAAAAACACACCAGGAAATTACAGAAAATTAACAAAAGCCCAGATAAGCAACTAAAGGTATTGACCATTTTGTAGGCTATCCCGTGCATCCTTGTAAAATGCTCTGTGGTTGACTGTGCATCTTACCAGATGTCAGATACAAAGCCCGTGACAGATTGCAGATAGTTTTACCCAAAGATTGTCAGTGTAATTTTCACACTTCTTCAGGAGTTTTTGGGGAAAGAAGCATCTACTTCTGCGCCTGCGGCAGTAGGAGAACAGGCCGTTGTATGGCAATTTGGAGCCTGGTTTCATGCAAGGCTGAATTCCCAGGTTAGTTTGGTCAACTCTCCCTTTTCTTCTCTGCCTTTGCTTCTGTGCCTGTAGAAAGGCTGTGCTTATACTGACCCAAGTTGTGAAATGCTTAGCCTTTTATATCCCTCTGACTGCTATTGTTATTATAACACATAGCTGAGTTGTGTATGTTTTGTTCCCTTTCCAAAACCTGCTTGAAAGTTATCCTCAGTATGACCCTGGCAGCAGTGCCATGGCTGTATGGAATTGCATCCAAGCATTTGTTGGTGTGTTCTGCACACCCTTCTGCCTGTGTGCTCCTTGTTGCTATCAAAGGTGAGACAGCACAGCTCAGGACAAGGCAAGGAGGACTTCAGCCTCACTGCTTTATGTGCAAAAAGACACAGACAGAAAAAGAGATATTTATGTAGCTGTGAAAATGGCTTGAATTGCCACTCAGCAGCTTTGGTGGATGACCTTCACACCAGGGAAGAGGCTGGTCTACACTGAGTGCATTTTACTCCTGTTCGTAGAAAAAAACACATAATGTTTTAGCTGCATTTTGTCACAAAAAGAAAGAGGCCACTAAACTAGCTGCCTCGGAGAGGGGGGAAAGGGAGAAATTCAGCACTGGTTTATATATTTGTCTGTGGGAAACCTCTAGAGCTTTGCTTTTTGAGATGGCCAGGGTGTGGTTGTACAGTTTTTTTTGTAATGGAAACCATTATTTACGCGACACTTAGACCACAATGCTCATTTCACTCATTAACTCAGCAACATTAAGACTGCTTTCCTGACAATGGGAGTTAGATATTCAGCGTATTGTTATTGCCATTCCTATGCCGTTTATGCAATGGAAGATGTTTGCATATTACATTTGTCACAGACAAGTATGGGGTATCAGATGTAGTGGTATTATTTTAAAATAGAACTGTAAAATGCAACTAAATATGCTCAGCTGCAGAATGCTTTGGATTTTCTAAACTGAAAATTCCCATAAACTTATAAGAATGTGGTGCAATGTGAAAGTTAATGGCTCAGGGGACTGGTGAAGGGAAACAAGGTTTCTTAACTCTTGATAAATAACACAAATCAAACCCAGCTTGATCATGTCTGAAAGTCACTATTATTCTCAGATTTACTTTTGTTTTGGTTTGGTTTGGTTGTGGTTGGACTATATGAATTTATGATCCAGTTTCCCAAATAAAAAGGTGACTCATTCTGATTTAAAAAAGAAATCAGGGTTGAAACTGAAGAGCAAACATTTTTTTATATACTAACACAGAATGAGGGCTTGTTAACCCCCCCTCTTGGAATGAGTGCTCCTAAATGTATCCACCCCAGGGGAAACCCTTCTGCCCTCCAGGATGAAATGGCTGTGCTAGAAGTCAAGTCTGCACTCATTTGCAGCTTGGGTGTGTTCACAAAAGGTTTACTGCACCTTTGGCATGAGAGGGAGTATTGCGAACCTGTGGGGAATAGCTTGAAGGGAAGTGGTGGGTGAGAGATCCCGGGTTGCTCTACATCATCATAGCAGAAACTGAGCTAGTTCAGCCCTAGGGCCACACTGCGCTTCAAGAAGGTAGATTTTAAGATATTCTATTTTATATGTTTTAATGAAGAGGATGGTGAATTTAAAAAAAATCTGAAGAGGACCAGTGGAAGGGTATGTAAAAATCCTCAAGTCTGGAAATGGAGCAGGTAATGTTAAAAGACAGTACGTTTGAGGTAAAATATACTGCAATTTGGTTCTGCTATGTAAAATAAGCTTTTGATTTATGGAGTGTCAAAAATGTAGATTTCTACGCCTTTCACGATGAATTTTTTTGGCAAATTTTTGGATGAAAATGATTATGGGAAAAATGTTCAGAATATAATTATGGCTTTGCTGAAGAATTGAAGGCTCTTTAAAGATGTTTTCTGCCTGTATCTGCCATTGCTGCTGTCAGAGTGCTTCACTGAACTACTGGGTGGCCCCAGCTGCTCTGTATATTTTACCCCCACCCCTCCTCCAGGGAGTAAAAGCACAGTTTGGCCCAATACATGCTAGAAATGAATTGATTCCACTGCAGACTCCATGCAGTACATGCTGAGATGATTAAATAAGGACTATAAACTGTTGTAATAAAATATCATAATTTGAAGTAGGGATAATCATCTTTGTTTTGTGGTAGGACAGCACCTATGGGGTCCTGGCCCATAGCGCCAATAAAAATGATAATACAGAACATCCTTCATGCGCCTTTGCTTCTTTTGGGAGGCAAAGTCCAGCTGAAAGCATTTTGAATGCTGGTTGTTTGAATGAAAGTATTTTTATTTCTAGCTTCTGCAATTAGAACAGTGAAATTTGAGTGGGAACATTTTTCTACCAGAGGAAAGCTTAGCCTACAATTTAGTCTCAATTTATTTGGTTAGAAGAGCTGAAGAACAAGACGTTGGGGGCATCCACTGGTTAGTAACCTCACAGTGAACCAGTTGTGGTGCATCTATTTTTTTAGTGCTTGGCATCCCTCTCATACAGTGGACCCCCTCAAAGGACTTGCTGTTACCTCCTCTGCTTTGGACACCAAGGGAGGAAGAACCCCACCCTCTTAATGAAACTGATGTCAGCCTCACCCAAAGTCCCCATGCCAGTCATTTCTTTTGAGGATCTGGGTTTGGTATCAGTGTATCGCTGAGCACCAGGTGAATCCCTTCTCTTCAATTCTGAACTTTATTACTGTTTGAGTATTGTGTATCCTTCCTTATTAACAATGGTCCATTTAAAACAACTGTTCCTCTGTTGTCAGAAATTTGTCTGTAGTTTTCACAGAGGCCAAGGATGAATTAATATGCACCATAAATGCATTAAGGTTTGCATGCTTAGCTCTTCCTGGAGGCTATTGTGAAAGCCAATCCCAGGCTGAACAGGAACACATCAGTAATGCCTCTGTGAGGTGTGGGAGTGGGCAATGGCTGTAATTGAGTCTACATGAAGTGTCTGGAAAGATTTTATGTCCAGCAAGCCACTTATTCTTATCTTGCTGTAGTATGTAATGATTAAAGATATTAATTAACACTTCCCTCAGCACTACATAAGGTCTGCATTATGGTTGTGCGTCTACAGCATGGGTTTCTGAGGGAGAAGACATTAGTGCCAGGATGCTCCTTGGTGACCTACAAAAAGAGTACCTAGTCTTCATTCTTTGTCAGCCAGTGGGCTTTTTTGCTTTATACAGCCTCTACAGATATGGGCCAGATCCTGATCTGGTAAAAATCCATGTAGCGTGACTCCAGTGAACCCATTCCAGCTTACACAAGCCGGGGAGCTGGTCCTGTACGCTCTCTAGCTGCTCTGAGCTAATGCTGCTGGCTGTCTTCAATGCTGTATTCTCTTCCTGCCATTAGTGGTACTATAATTAAGCTTCTGCCATCGTTTGCTGCCCTTTTCTACACATACACCCTCCTACATCTTTTGGAGGAATGTTCCCTTAGCAAAACAGTTTGCATGTCAATTGCTGATACAACATTGTGTTCTTGATGCCATGAGGTTATATTAGCACTTATATTTGTGTTCACAAGGGTTGCTTGCATACATAAAGCCTGTGAGTGTTTCAGAATTGGGGCCATAGTATGCAGTGTTACTGGGCAATAATCTTATGATGTAACCATAAACCTCGATTGTCTGTTTAATATCTCAGATGTTTCAATTTGCATTTCGTTAAAACTTGGCAAAAGGTTATCAGCTCAGATCCAAAATTCTCACAAAAATTGTTCTAATATGTAAAGTAAGTTTTGATTTATGGAGTGACAAAAATGTAAATTTCTAAGCATTTCAGTTTATTTTTTTGCCAAACTTTAGACTAAAATGACTTTTTTAAAGTGAAATGATTCTGGATGTAGTTATTTTCATGATTGTGGAGTAAAAGCAGTTGAAGATGTTAATTTAACTGCATTTACAAATAATTCTTATAAAGCGCATTGCTTCCCAGGAAATGAATAAGATGTCTCTACTGAGCTTATTAAGAGGAAGATCTATAGACAGAATATGATATTATTTTTGCAGGGAACCTGAGTATAAAATAATCTATAAATATATTTAATATTACTAAAAATATATATTGATCTCCTCATGAAAGCTGTTTACTCATTTCAGAGGAGTTCTGCTTGACAACAAATCATTGTTGTGTAACACTTGTGGTAAAAGAGCACAGTAAAAATATGTAATATTTCAGAGAAGACTTGTTTTGCAATAGGAATACCTTTGACCATTGAGGAAAAGATTCATTTCATGTTGTATCTACTGCTGAAATATCACTGAAATTAACACAGACTTCCAGTGTATATGCAGACATAGATTTTATAGAAGAAATGTATAACAGCAGATTGCCTCTGATAGCATGAAATTTGAACAGTGGGCTAGTCTCAGATTTGTACTAGTAGTTTGGAGAAGAAAAGAGTATCAACACCTCACATAAAAATCCTCAATTTAAATTCAATTCTCAGCTTTTCCTTTAAGATACACAGAAACACGATATTTCTTTCATAAATCCCTACTTTGTTGTTGTTTTATACATAAAACAGGCAATGGGGTCTCTTGTGTTTAATCATTTTAATTAAAAGTGTGAATTTTGCCAGTTGCATCAGCTGGTCTATCATTTCCTATGAAAGGATTTCTGCTGTGAAATTGGTTTTAAATCTAGTTACCTTTTAATATCTGAAATCCCAGAAAAGTGTTTGGATTCAAAGAGAAAAATATAACCCATTAACTTTGCTTTTAATGTTGGAAAGATATTATTTAAATTTGATATTTTTCAACAAGTGTTCTAAAATACTCATGGGGTGGGGTGCAAGGAACCAAGTCTTACTCAGTGCACTTGTAGGCACAACTTCTCTAGATAAAGCTTGAAATATCTCATGCAAGAAATGTCAGCATTTCCAAATTCTTTTCCCCCACTGAAACAAATAAAAAAAAAAAAATCAGAAAAGGAACATTTTCACACAGCAGGGAAAGGATTCTGAGGAGTTTTGAATGGGAAATGTCAAAACAGAAAGTGTAACTGTTTCAGTTTTCCATTTCTTTTCATTTTGATTCAAGATGAGATTTTTCATTTTGATTATCTCCATCACAGAATGAAAGGCCTTTGTCAAAACTGCCATTTTCACATGAAAAAGTTTCAAGTTCTAAAATTCACCTTTTTCCGGTGAGAAATCTTGTTGACTGAGGCGGTTGGACCAGCTCTAGCATGATGCTGAACTGCAACCAACAGCTGTCTATGACTCATGTGAGGGTCTCGGGGAGGCTTCACTGGCCGACCCCACCGGCTCTGCTCCTCAGCTGAGGCAGCCTCCGAAAGGAGGTTTAGTCTGAGCCCAGCGAGTTGAAGGGACCAGATGGCTTTGGGTGGGTGTCAGGCAATGTCAAGTGGCAATGTGGCCCCATAGCATTTTGAGGGAGAACGCAGGCAAGGAGAGGGAGCAGGGCAAGGGGAAGACATGTGGCCCCAAGGTGTCCCCTTCATCAGGATCTCCCAGAGGCAATGGGCAAGCAAGGCTTGATGTGCCAGTTGTGCTCTCCATCCTCTGTCCACAAACCGCCTCATTTGAAAGGAGTCCAGGATTGAAGACTCCCTAGAGGCAGTTGATCAGAGTTTCTCACAGACTTGTGTGTCTGAAATGTCAGGTGCTGTGCTGACGTTTTTGGGTTTGACACTTTCATATGTTTCAGCCATGGAGCAGTCGGGGATGAAGGACAAATCTGTGTGTTCCTCCCTCGCTCCCTCTGTCCCTCGCCTGCCTGCACCCACGTGGGCAGCAGGGCTGTTTCCTCCTCACCATGTTGTATGGCATTTCTGACAGAGCCAGGACAGGCAGAGAAGTCCCGGGACAGACCCTGCAGCTTCATCCCCAGTGGGAAGGCTGGCATCCCTGTGTGGTCCCCAGCCCAGCTGTGTCCATCTTTTCCCCATCTGCCTGGAGAGGTCCCATGAGACCGGGCATCAGTCTGTATGGGGACAGCTGTGCAATGCTCTTCTGGGGATGCCAGCTGTATTTGGGGGTCTGAAGGGGTACTCTGGCAGTGACAACAGGACAGTCCGGGTTGCTTTCACCAGAAAGATGTTTCTTCTTCAAGGCTTTTAAAGTGCGTGCATGCATGCAGCGCATCTCCCTGAAAGAGGCAAGATATATCATAAAGAAACCAATTCCCTTGCTGTGCAAGAACAGGATAGAGTTTTACAAACCCTTAAAAACACAGAAGGCACTACAGTAAATAGCCATGTAGGCTCCTGATCCTTTAGTCATTTATGTGTTTAATGCCTCATTGATCTCATCAGGATGAGTGACATGACTTTAGTAAAATATGTGAGTAAAATTTGCAGGGTGCTTTATAAAGGTGAAGTTCAACTTCTGGTGACAGAAACCACAACTAGAATTTTTTTTGTATGCAAGAAGAAAAAAACCCTTTAACCTCTCAGTCTCAAACTCCGTTCAATCTTCTCCCCATATATGGACCATTTTTAACTTTTCCTTATTGCTTTTCCTTATTGATATGGCAGGCAAACCTGTTACTGTATGTACTTTGTCACTGTGATCTGCTTAGGAAAGTAATAAATATTTTTAATATATATTTTTTTATATTTATATTATTTAAATGTGTACATACACATTTAAAAGTAAAAATCTGCTTTTCAATTGCCTTTAGTTACAGCAGAGAGAAAACAAAACTTTGATTTTTCAAATGCTTATAAGCCTTCCTTTTAGATCTCATAATAAAGCTTATTTTTCCATTGGAGCACACATGTCTGAAATTTAATGCTAGTTGCTTATTTTACAGAACTTTCATCCCAGCAGAGTTTGCATGAGTTCACCAGATCTCAGGAGCGTTCACCTAGGCTGTATTTATGCAGTTTTGAACATACCTAGGAAATCTCAGTCTAAACAATATCATCATCATCATTCAGCCCCCAAGCCTTTCCCTATTAACAGTCCATGAGCCTCACCTCCTCTTTAATACATTGATTATATTTGATAACACTCCTGCTTACAACTGTCCAAGCCGATAACCTGAGTAGACATCTTTGCCATTCAGCCATGCCTTTATCAGCCCTCGGTGCATGGGCACACCAAATTATTCTTTGCATTAGCATAAACAAATAAATGCAGTTTATTAGTATGTTTTCCGTATATTTGCGTTAATTATAAGTACACCATACCCAAGTACTGATATAACTTTATTGTATAGAAGTCTTCAAGGAAAACAGTATTTATTGTGAAAGATGATTGCAGTTTCAATAACAACTCCTTCTTATTACTTAAAAAACATATATTTAGCCAGATACCATGAACACTAAGTTTAGTTCACTTGGCAGCACTTTAACCAACGCTTTTATAATCTTTGTATTTAAAATCCCAAATAAGCCATAATTCACTGGCCATGCTGAGTAGTGACTGTATGTATCCTATGTTTTAGAATAAAAGTATAAAATTACAGAGATATGATCAATTATTTAAAAAAATGTAAATGTAGTGAAATGGTGTAGAAGAGAACCACATTGGTCTTCATTACTCTGAAAACAGAAATTGCTGGGAAGCAGGGGAAAAAGCAGTCTGAAAAGAAATGGTTCCTGGGGAGAAATGGCTTTTCTACAAATGGCACTGAATGAATTCAAAAGAAAGTGGCTAACAAGGCATTTCCTAATAACAAGCCAAGGGTGTTTCATACCCCTTCATCTTTAAAATTACAAATGTAAAGTAAATGTACTCTGTCTTATCATGGGATTACTCACTGGAGCCCACGTTTTTCTTTGGGACTGAGAGTAGTGTACAGTATAGTGTAGTATGTTGTGTGAGAATCTCTCACTGCTGCAAGTGGCCATCTCTTTTGAATGACATGGGGCTACAGTAGGCATCCACTTGCATGAGACACCTGCTTTCACCTTCATCTAAAATGTTCTCCTACAGCAAAGGGTTAGGAGGAGTTTGGGAAAACATGCGGTGCTCTGTTGTTGAAATACAACCTTGAATTTTTTGTTTCTTCCTTCTCAAAGGAAGGAAAGGACCTTTAAAGGCCCGTTGAAGGAGTCCTCCTTCTTTGAGTTCCTGTAAAAAAGGGGATTTTACACACCATGTTTGCAGGGTGGATGGCCCCTTGTATTCAAGTAGGAGGTGGGACATGTCTGCATGCTGGCAGTGCCCCGTTCATGCTGCTGGCCAAGGGCTGGCGAGAAAGGAGCAGAGCCATATCCCTTAAAGCGACTCCTCCAAGTTGTCCTGCTCAGTGCAGTTTGTTCTGGAGCAGAACAGGAAAGGGTCCTGCTTCCACTGAGGAGGGATAAACTCCCTTGGTTAAGCATTAGTTAGGGGTAAAATGTCACACAGAACATTTAATCTGGATTTGTATATCCTGACAGCACAGAGTGGATGAGTGAAACTTTTTGATTTACCTTGCTACAAATTTAAATCTTTCATTTCAAAAATGTGGCCATGTGGAATGAACCAAAGCTTTCCTCTAAAAGGGAAATACTTAACAATGGCCAAAGGATAGGAGATACGTGTGCTGTCACCTGATAAACACAGGGCTTTATAAAAAAATAACATTTTGAAATTTTGGTTAACTTGGTGAGAATTAGAAACAACATGAACACTTATAGATGATCTTCTGAGGCTTGATTATAGGAATGAACTAATATTTCAGTATTTTTGGCTTATGATGTGGTTTTTTTCCAAATTTCTAAGATGGACAATATAGAAATAAACTAAAAAGAAGTGGCGCTACCTAGTGGGTAAGGAAACAAACTCGATCCTCTACTAATCACTGAAGTCGCAAGGTGTCTTCCTTCTTTGTTCTTCAGCTTCCCACCTGTAAAGCAGCATAAAATTGCTGACCTCCAAAGGAGCTGGGGACCTCTTGAGGGAAGTGCCCACTCAAGACAAAGGCATTTTGGAGACAGTGCCCCAGGGATGGTCTTTTAAATACATTTCCCCTAAGCTTGGTGTTGATGTTGTGTTTTTTTTCTGTGGTTTTTCTGTTCTTCTGTTATATGATTTGTTAAGAATATGCGATTGCTTAGTAATGTTTTGTGTATTTTTTTACCACATTCAAAGGTAGTGGAAGCTGTTCGCTGTCCTCAATCAATTGGTTGAAGCAGTAAAGGCCTCAAGGATAATTAATTTCCTGCAAGTTTTAAGAATATATGCAGTTGGTTAGAGCAGAAAGGCTCTGTCAATTTTGAAATATGGAAAGGATGTGGCATGAACACACATGTTACCAGGCATCAGAGGATTTGTGTGCCTGGAGAAGCCATGCTGTATGGCCCAGGTACCTGCAACACTTGACTAGAAGCTCATAGCCCAAGTCCCTACGAGCTCAAGCTTAGTCATTTCTGGTGCCATTGGAAATGCATGCTAATATTACTCAGGTTGCACATTTGCTGCCAAAAAGTGCTAGTCCTACTGTCCATCCCAGTCCTGGCTTCCCCATCCCACCCCAATCATTGGGACAGCACCAGTATGCACACTGTGGAGCAGCTGAGTGACTTGCTCTGTCCAAAACTGGATTTTTTTGACCAGGTTAGTCTTTAACTTGACGAGATCCTTGATCTAGTCCCTGAGACAGTTGTGTCAGTGTTGGTGCTGGCCCAAGGGATGAGTAGGAGCCTGTAGCAGGGGTGGGGCTGACCCTTTTGGTACCTTCAGCTGATCGTGACACTGAACCCTGGGGTTCCCAGTGAGCTATTTTTCTTGTGTGGTTGCTCTGGCTTCTTTGCTGCTCCCGTTTCAGGTAGACCATTGTGAGTTATCAGGAAAGTCACTCTGCATCTTTGTTGCAAGCCTTTTGGGTGAACAGCAGCAGCTTTGCACTTGTAAATTTTCTTCTGTTCCTCCTAACCATATTCTAATTTGGAGTTTCTCATCTTTCTGTTTAACAGGAAAGATGCCTGCTCTAAAAATATAGAATATGGCTCCAGATCCCTGTTCTGAGAACAGCTGGTCACGTTCAAAATGAATGCCTAAAGAAAATAGCAAATTTGAAAAGAAATGTGAATTTCTGAATTCTGGCAAGTGAAAGGCTGGCCTGAGGTAAGCCAGCCAATTCCTGGATGACTCCAGCGCCAGTGCGAGCGCCAGCACTTTTGCCTTCTCTCTTTCGCTGCAGAGCTGGTGCTAAGGTTTCAGTTTCGCGTAAACCATTCCCCAAATGGTTAGTTCTGGAAATAACAGCCCAGTTCCAACGATGACACAGGTGACATTTTCAAAATCAAAAACTGGGACAGTTCTGTAGTGACATTTTTAGGGTCTCAAAATATCCCTGCAAAAGACGAACGTATGCTTAAAAAAACATGCTGATGTCACTACTGCCAGTGTCTGCTTCAACAGCGATACATACATACTTCCCTGAGCACAAGGTTTTTTCCAGTTGCTTTAATTCGAAGTAAATTGTGTCATGAAACACCAAAAGTGCTGCTAACATTCATTCTGGTCTTGTCTGAATCGTGAGGCTGAACCAATTTAACTTAAATTAGTTCAGTAAACCGGAGGAACAAGTATGTAGAGTCTCCTGGATTGTTTAAACTTGTTATCTTCTAGTCCGCACATTTGATCAGTATATGATAGCTGGTCACAGCTTGGGTTTTAAATGTCATGTAGGCATGTGTGTACAAGGCTGCCTGGGTAAAAAATCACACAACTGTACAAGCCACCACAAGCGTGTGAACACTTGCATCGCGAGGGGAGCTGTGCAGGGGGCCGTGCTCAGCGGGTGGCACTGCATACCCCAGATCCTGGTTCGGGCAGTGCTCAAGTCTTTGATCTCTGCAAACGTGCAGTAACTTTTGCTCATTTTGGAGGAATGTCTTGACCATGTGTTTTGCAGCTAGGAAGAAATCAAACATTTTTCAGTTTAGATTGAAAGTGGAAAAACTTACGCACCTCTGAGGTGCTGAAAGAAGCTCTTGGGTTGCCGAGATGTCCTAGGGGGCAAGGACAGTCTTGCTAAAATAAGTGTCAACGGTCCTTTTATTTTAATGATTAGAAACTAAAATAGTTTTTCACACAAAGTCACAAGTCACACTAATTAGAAGTGGAGATTTCCTGTCTGTCATCAAAATACAGTAAATCCTGGAGGTTCTGTGAGGCATACGGTGTTTGGGACAACATGCTGGAGATAAGATATCTCTGCTAATGAAGTACAGAACATGTTCCCCTTGGAGACTGCAAGTTGCTCTGTGAGCAGAGATAATAATTGTTATAACAGCTTTGTGAAAAAGGCAGTTTTGCCCCAACTTGTAGATAGCCTCTGAGCTCAAGATTCTCGATGTGAATTGCCCATTGTGGCATGAGGTGCGGGGTGGGGGGGGGGGGGGGCGGGGGCAGGAGCCATCTCTAGCACCCTGCCGAAGCCTTGGCCCTCCTTCCTTGGCAGGGCTGAGCACACAGAGGGTCCAGGGTGTGGGCAGCCGAGGAGGACCCCATGCTGCTCAGCAGTGCACTGGGAGGAGCTGCAGGGCTCCCAGGCATCTGCAAATGTACCAAACTCATTTGTCCAGGCCCCTTCACTTAAGGACAACTGCTTAAAGTACTTTACAATGTTAAGTGTACACAGCAAAAGGTGACAGGTACACAGAAGTAAATTGTAGGCATCTTAAACATACCAGCTCTACTCCTCCATTACAAAATGGCTTTTCTGCTGATGGGTATTTCCTACAGTGTTTGTCAAACAGTAGGTTCATGGCTTAGTCAGGGACAAAGTTATTAAGGACATAAAACGCCATCTGGATGATGCTAATAAACATAAAACCTAACCTTCAGATACACTGCTGCAGTGACCAGACTGCGCCAGACCAGATTACCCTTTGTTTGTGTTAAAATCTGAGCCCTGTACTAACCCTCTTGGCTGCCCAACCTCATATATTTTACTCTGAAAACCTAAAATGTGGTTATTCCAGTGAGACAACCAAGTGACCTGTCCCTGGCATCTTACTGGAACACTGTCTTAAAAGGGCTGATTTCCTAGTAGGGTTTCTTTTTCGGTTTCTAAACAGTTGGTGGTTGGTTTTAAACTTTTATTTAGGATTTCTGCTTCTCAGTTTAGTTGGCAGTTCATGTGGCGAGGAAAAAAAAAATTTAAAACCCTCTTGCAAACTGAAAAAACCCAAACTTATCCTATAAATGCATTTTGGACTTGTTTATATGAGAAAATTATGGGATTTTCCATTCAAAATCTATTCTGTGCTGTAGGAATGACCTAGCTATCACTTTACTGCCATTACCTCTTGCAGAGTATATTGCTGTAAGGGAGAGAGAAGGCTATCCAGGCCTAACCCTGAGCTATCTAACATTAAAGGATGGTTTTCCTCTGCAGGACGGGTTTGGTTTTCTTTCAGCGACAGGACATGGTTTGTCAAATGAATTTATGCTTATCACTAGCACTTGTCATTGAAAGCCAGTATTTGCTGACAAACATTACACAGGCATTGGGGTTTATTCTAAATACAACTGCTTTGCAGGTAGTAGATGAGAAGTGCTAGCAAAGGGCAGCCTTTCCAGTTGCCCCCAACAGCAGCTATCTCTACAAGGCTTGAAGATGAGGACCGGCATCGGCTCCGGGTGAGCAGTGCCTTGCTCTGCGAGGACTTGCACTGAAACCAGTCGTTCAGCTTGTAGTCAGGTACTGCACACCCTGCACCAGGCCATCAAGATCTCACCCCTGTTGGCAGCAGTGTAAATAAATATCTGCCTCTTCACCCGCCCAAGCTGAACTGAGCAGACCTCTAGACAAATGCAGCTTCATGTGTTATTCAGTGCTATGAGACTGTGAGGAAGATGCACACATTAAGGTGTCCAAATCTGATGCCAGAACTAGTCAGATGCTTCCCAAATGAGCATGCACATGTGTGAGAATGAAAATGTTACACTTAAAAAGGACAGAAAGTGAAGTTTGCTGTCTAATCAGAGGCTTCTCCATGCTGTCAGGCTGATTTGCAGCTTTGTGTATGGCGTGTTAAAATAGGCAGGACAATTGTAAGGTACCTATAAGCCTAGCCTAAGCTTCCAACACAACCCAGCAGTAGAGTGGTTAAACAGGTTTGCCACTGTCACTTGGTACTTGTCAAATAGTGTTGTTTTTGGAAAAAAATAAATCATGAAACACTATGAGCCATGCCATGCAAATTGCTGTACAAACAGCAGCAAAGGCTGCACCACTTGACAGCATCAGTCCGTGCCCACAGGCCTGAGCAGTAAGCCTAGCATGGGGAAATTGCAGCTATAGGCACATGTATCTTCTTTTCTGCCTTCTCTATATAGGCTCAGTATGTTTTCTAAGGGAGTAAAAGGTATTTCCACTGTGCCTGTGTGACGATCGTAGGGATCGTTCTGGGAGCAGGAGTGCGAGTAGCTGACTCTCGCTCTGCGAAATGCTGTCGATGTTAATTATTCCTCTGCACTTTTACACCTCTGTTGCAACCATCATTTAATCTTTATGGTAGATGATACTTTTGCTATATAAGCTTAAAAGTATCCCCTTCCTTTGCCCCCAGAGAATTCAGCTGCTGAAGGTCTGTTCTCTATCTCTCTTTGCTGATAATGCCACTGTGACACGAGCACCCCTCATCTCCATGGATAGATGAGCACAGATGAAGCTCTCGTGAGGCCTTGATCATTTTCTCAGGTCTCATACAAACCCACAGGGGGGACTTGCTTCCCCCAGCAGTGCCCAGTCTCAAAGGAAAGAAAGAGCAGGAGAGTTTTAAGCAAGCACGGTGAGGGAAAGTTGGTGTTTTAGTGCAGAGCACAGGTTTCCACCTGGGCATGTGTTATTGGCACTCCTCCACCACCCAGCATGAGATGGGCTCTTTGGTGCCACACAGCAACTCGGGACGGGGCTTATCCTCCCAGTGCAGTGAACCATGTGCAGAAAGCACTTGGTTTCTCCTCTCCAGACCCCTCTTCTCTGTCCCCTACACTCTGCATTTGGGATATGGCTTTTTGCACATTTCTGGTCAGAGACACAAGGTGTAAACAAAGTGAAAATGCTTGGTCAGTAGCATGTGCTCAACTAAACCAATATCTACTCATGAACTTTTAATACTAGTAAGCCATTTGGTAAAAACCTTCATTTGTCTGAAGCCATTATGGATGTTTGACACTCAAACAAAAGTAGCATTTCTGGTTTTCATCCGATATATACTTTGGCTCGGATCTTATGTTCCTTTTCAAGAATATATTGCCTCTAGTTGTCTTCATGTGTAGTGGATTTAGCTTCATGTGGAAGAAAGTAGCAATTTTTGCAAACAAAAAAATTCATCCTTATGAAAATTGGTTGCAATTTAATAATTCATAGAGTAATATTCAGAACAAGAAACATCAGAATAGAACTTAACTAAATATTCACAGTTTGGGAATATCCATGTTTACTTGCTAATGCTTTCTGCAAAATATGAGCCCAAATATAGGAAATCTGTGCTATTATTCATTACAATTAAATGGGCTTTGGTTCTCAGAGACTCCTGCTAAAATCTGCACTCTTGTGAACAAGTCTGTACTAGATTATTTAGTGTCTGCTATTAATAAATATTTCATTGTGGTGATGGAAAATATTTCTTTTGCTTTGTGATACAATCCCATTTTTTGCATCCTGAAGAATATTTAAGGCCCTTTTTTTTTCTTTTTTCCCTGGGATAGGACTTTCATGCACAGGCAGCTGCTGATCTGATTTAGCCGCTTGCATTTGGGTTAGTTGGCTTGGTGTGATTGAGACAATGTGGTAGGCTGGGGAAGGCAAATGGAAGAAGTGATAAGGAGCCCAAATTATCCTTGGGAAATTGTCTGCTCCTTCAGTGATACTGAGATGCTGCTGAATTCAGACACGGCTCCTGACCTTAAACCAGGATTTCAAATGGAGAGGCCTTTTCAGTCAATGGTCTTTTTAAGGCCAATGGAAAACAAGGGAGTTTTCCAAAAGCCATTTTTCAATGGAAATGTTCCTTTGCCAGAGATACCATGAGTAATCACTTCCTGCCACCAGAATGGGACTCTATTGTGTGTCAGTAAAGTGAGACGAAGGAGGAAACCTGGCCAAAATGTCTTTGTGTTTCACCATACAGCCTTGGGAAACCAACGAAATTTCTGACTAAAACATCTTTTTTTCTTCATTTTTATCAAAACATCCATGGGAAGATAAAGGGGCAGGAGGGGAGAGCCTGGGAAAGAAGGGGCAGATGGTGGGTTTCCTGACCAGGTCAGCTTCCTTGGCTATAGGACTAGAAGGTCCTCAGTTCTGCAGGACTTGGTGACTCTCCCTCTTCTTGGCTGACAAATTCAGTGGGCCACAGCGATTGTACAGACCTAGGGATTCTTTCTGTGCCACAAGCATCAATGCAAATCGTGAGGTATTTATGAATACTCATTTCTGATCTTGGCAAGGTAGCTTCTCAGGAAGATTTCTCTGACTGTGCAGCCCCCTCCATGGATATCTTTATATAGGGGCTGTGCACTGGCTAGCGTTAATTTAACATAGGAGTCAGATTCTGATGGATGATAATCCAACATTCATCGAAACTGTCGGAAATTGTCTCTTCTCCTCAATAAGAGCAAGAGTAAGCCCACCTCAGTCAGCTGGCTGAGATTCCCATTCTCTTTGGCTGCCCTTAGAGTCATCGATTTTCATGTTGCGTTTGTTGGTTTGTTTTTTTTTTTAAATAAAAGATCAGTAATAGTCAAAGGAGCAACTGCAAGATAACTGCTCACCTTGCAGTGAAGATGTGTGTGCAAGTTCTGCACTTCCCATGCTTGCCTCAAGGGCTGGATGTGAGTCAGGTCCTTGCTGCAAGCTCCGTGACCGGGCACTCTTACAGATCCAACAGAAGATACGGAGGAGGAAAGCACAGATGCAGGGAAACAAAATGCCGCCTCCTGCTTCTCACAGCAGAGCTGGCCAAAGCAGTGTTGCCTCTTGCTTCCTGGTCCATTCTCTGCCTTGAGCTGTGTTGCTTCTTCAGTGTTAAAGTGTCCAGCATAGACTGAAGCTCAGTATTTATCCGTGAACATTGTACGATGTGTTTTTATGGCAGAGGTCTTCACTGGCGGACTATGGGCACTTTAGTTATTTCAGTACAGGGGTTTGTGAAAGAGATGGTGATGGTTCATACAATCTACCCTCTTGCTTTTTAGGCAGTACTGTAATGTTTTTTCCAACATCCAAGTCTAATAACTGCTTAGGAATCCAAAATGTAAAGGTTGTCGGTGCTTTCTAATTCCTCCATTAGTTCAGACAATTGATACCATTTTCTAGCTGAAGAAGTTGGCTTTTTATGTTGAATGAACCATGCTCCAATGTCCTTTCATTATGTATGTTCATTAATGAACAATCCCCCCTCCCACCCAACCACCTCCCATCTGCCCATAATGTAGTGGCTATTATGTCTCTATACCAAAATCACACACCCTTAACTGTTTTTAATAATCTGCGTGTGGTCTGTCTGGCTGGTCTGTCTGTCTGGCACAAGTTTCCAAGGCTATTAAAAAGGAAAAATAGCATTGGCTCCTGTCAATGAGACTGGAGAAGATTTTCAAGGTCAAATCCTGCAGCAAACTGCTTTCTTTCACAAATGTGAGAGACTTGTAAGGACCCCATTCACGTGATAAATATTTATGATTTGGGAGGAGGAATTCAAGAGTAAGTGAAATCTTCTGACATTGACTATCGTGGGAATTTTGGGGGGAGAAGGATGTGAACAAAATTAAGGGGAAAACCTTCAGCAATTTTAATTATTTCAATTGCATTTTCTCAGCAATTTACTTTTCACTTGGGAAAAATTCTTTTCCGTTGGAAATAGTGAATGGGAGGGCAATTTTTTTCCTTTCCAGCCTGAGTTCCTTATATTAAGCCTGTAAATCCTGAAGTGGGACTATAGCGGTGCAAAATACTATTGCAGTAATGGATTTGTTGGCATTCCTCAAAGCTGAGGGACTACATGAATTTGCCAATGTATGGATCTGCTTTTCTTCATTCCAAGTTTCTCAGCTGACTTGTAATTACATTGCATGGAAGGCATATATGTTTTCTTGGGGTAAACTGAGATTTTGACCCAGGGGATGAGTAAATTCTTATTCTTTTTTCCTTCCTTCATGTAGAAGCCTAAAGAGATGGAGACCACTCCCTTTAGACTTAAACATGTTTCTTTGACAAGAACATTATCTTGGTTTAAGGGATGAAGTACATTGTGTAAATATCCCGTTATCGGAGAGTTTGAACCCTGAGTGTGCTAGAAGAGATTGGCCAGATCTTCTCATTAATGGCTGGACATTTCTAGGAAGCACGAGTCATCACGATTCCTGTGCAATCTGATTTATCTGTGGGATTCTGATTTTTGTTTTTCCATCAAAACTGTTTCAGCTCTTTTTAGTGGGTCCCTCTGTATCTTGGACTTTTCCTTAAGAAATGAAATTCAATTAAATTTTAAAATCTGACTAATCAGAAGCTTTGAGTAGAAAACATTGTCCCCCTAAAAGAGACATTCCTTTGGGGATGCTGAAACATCCAGTCAGCCATGTCTGATGGAAACAGATGGGGAAATTTCATATTCCCAAATAGTAATATTTTTGTTCTAACTAATTTTGACTTTATTTTCTATTTGTGCATAATCCAAACATACTTCTTCATGTACTTAGGTTGTTAGTCTGGCTATATCCTCCAAGATGGACCTTTTGCAAAGTTTACTGTGGGTTTTAGCAGTTATGATAGTAAGCACAGGAATTTGTGCTCCTATGGAAGATGAAACTTTCTTTGAGCTGATGAGGGAAACAAAATTTAAAAAAAATAGTAGTTTATACACAGAGATGAAAGCTTTAAAATATTTTTGTATGCATAAGAAAAAAAATAACCCTGCTACGCCAAGAAAGTTAGCCTGAAATTCATATATTAAAGCCCAGGAATTTCAGTTCTAGTACAACATGTAAAAGGAAAACATTTTTGCACAGTTTGAATAGCCCATCAACACAATCAACATGTTCATCTTCCAAGTCCAGGGGGAGCCAGGGGACAGGGCATGCAGGAATCATGCACCGGTGCCAGCAGCCTCCACACATCCCCTTTCTCTGAACATCTCAGACCTCAGTGATGTCCCCTGCCCCTCCTTTCTTTCACCTTCCTTCTCAGGCCACACTTCTTTTAAACCTTGGTCTTCATATTGCTGCCTCCCTGGCCTCCTTGAACACCCTTCATGCCTTGGGTTTTGGCCATGGTGTCCAGCACCTGAAGGACCTGCAGGTTCTTCAGGAGACCTGAGAGTGGGGCCAAACAAAGAGACAGCAAATTCCCTAGGACAAGAGAACACTTGTATTCAGCCTCACCCCCTACAGTTTTGTAATATTTTCATGTGAAACCAAAGCTTTCCAAGTGGTGCTCTCAAAATATGGAAAAATCTCGTGCCAAGCATCCAGACGGTTCATCTGAGCATGGTGTGTAGCATTTAGGAGCCCCAGCGTACCACTGCTGATGACTTCCATCCTGGGCAAAGCATAAAACACAAGTTACTCGTGTATAACCTGCAGAAAAAAATTCAAGTTGCCAAAAATTTAAAGGAAAAATTACATCTTCTACTTACTTTATTTAATGATTTGTAAACAAATCAACTGCTTTGTTAAGAATAATGGCTTCAAATCTAAGAATCTTAGAAAAAAGGATTTGAAATGGGACCTGCAGTCTATCCTAGTGACAAAGTTACAGCCCCTCTCTTCTTGACACTGACTGTGAGAGAGCTTCATAAGCCTTCCTGTGTTCCTCCTGAGTGGATGAGAGGGTGTTTTATCAGTTAAAATAATGTTTGGCAACACTAATGTAAATGCAGTTCAACTTTGAGTGGAGAGATTTATGCAGTGACTGGTCGGTTATGTTATTTTACATTAACATTTACTTAACACCACTATTTACTTGATTAGGGCTTGCTCTGTGTGTCCTGGGTAGAGGAAAAGCAGTAAGTACCTGCCAACGATAGGTAAATGCTAAGTGAGAGGGAGTGGCCAGCCAGTGCTGATGCACTGTCCCTTCACTCTGCTAGGCTCAGCTCCCAGGAGGGGCTGGCTTCAGATGCGTCACCTTCTCCTGGCTTCTTCAAACCTGCTGTGCAAGGGGGGACAACGCATGGTGCAGCATTCCCCATCTGCATCATTGCTTCCTACGGGAATGATTTGTGAATCAGACGCACGTTTTCAAATTGTGATAATTAGTGATTTATTAGGAATGTATTTTTCACTTTTTAAATTTTTTTGGAGATTTTTCTTCTTTTAGGCTTGAGGAGAAGCAAACTTGTAGATGGCAAAGATTTCATTCAATGCTTCCTATTTTCAAACAATTTAGTATATCTAGGGAAAATCACAGATATAAAACCGATGTGCTGCAACTGCTCTTGTAATGGCTCTTTTTCTGATCCTCTCATTTGATTTCAGAAAAGAAGTCAGATAAATAACTTTAACTGAAATAGGTCAGTATTCCCTACAAATGGCAGCCATGCTCTGTGCCCAGATGGATGTTCGCTCCACCAGACAACAGTCAGAACACGGGTAAAGTGGAGCGACAGGCTTCCCAGGCTGGGGGTCAGCTGGCAGAGAGTACTGGCAGCACCCCTGTGAGCTGTACACTTCAGGACCTTCCCTGTGGAAATGTCTCTGGTTGTGTGCATAAGGTCCAGATGCCAAGAAGGGGAAAGAAATGGGAAGGGTACATAGACCTGACTGCCTTAAGTCACTGTCTTGATAGACACCTGCCAGCAACTTCCTTGTCTCCCAGCACCTTCTCAGATTTGCTCCCATCTCCTCAGGGCATGTCCTGCCATTGGCAGTGGTGAATGGTGGTATGTCCCATCTGTGTATGGTGGACCTCATGTTGAAACCATGGAATATTGAACTGTGGGCTTTGATTTTCAGTGCTTAGAGACCAGAGCATGCTCCCAGGCAATCTAGCATCAACTGACTTTTTATTCTGAGATAGATAGATAGATAGATAGATAGATAGATAGATAGATAGATAGATAGAAAGCCTCTTTCAGTCCTGCTCTCGGAACAATTTTCCTCCATCTCTGTTTCTGCTTGACATATGTCCTAGAGATGAAGCCTCCAACTTGAGGGCAAGCTCTGCTCTTGGGTCAACAGTGCTGCATGAAGATGTTACAGCCCCACCACAGCCCAGCTATCCTGGTCTCACCTAAATTCAGGTCCGTGGTTAGAAATGTTGTGTCTGTGGCTTTGTGTCATTCACCATTCACATTGTTTGGGTGATCATTCACACATGAGATGATTAACCTGATAGTGCTGGTGGCTGCCTGACATCAAGCAGAACACTCGGGGAGTTTATGATACTTGGGTTGCTGGCAGCCAGGTTCACAGTTTGCAGAAGTTAAAAACTCTCACTTTGCAAATAGTTTTTTCCCATTAATTTGTGTATGACACTGAAATAAAAATAACCTTTTCCACTTTCTATTCCCTCTGAAGGAAACCGTGCTAATAATTAAGCTGTGTGCCAGGATATTTAAGGAAGAGCAGATACTGAGCTGAATTCTAAACAAAAGCGTAACGGAAAGCAAAACTGTGTTTTCTGTCTAATTTTCTCAGATGTTAGGGCCTATTTATGATCTCCCTCATGCCTCAGAAACCTCTCTGAAATCAACACATATGTGCTGTCATGCAACCTGGTTAAATTTAGCAGGGGATGAATTTTCATTTAGGACAACTGTTTGCTCAAAGCTGATAGAGTTTCAGTTTCAAGAGGAGTGCTGGGTTTAGTTGTTACTGATCTGCCGCCTGGAGAGCTGTGTGATCATCCAGATAATGTGTTCTGCAAGTACTTTGCATGCACTGGCACAGAGGGTTCCCACTGCCCCACCGTCACAGCCTCAGGGGCCAGATCCTCATCTGGGGTGTCCAGGCTGATCCCTCCCCAGAGCCAATACAGCTATGCCACTTTGCACCAGCTCAGGGTGTGATCCTGCCTGCAAATGGCACCAGCAAGTTAAATCAAGATATTACCAATTTTATTTCTAAGTGGCCAAAATGTGGGGTATAAGACCACTAAAGTGCATCAGGGAACAGGTTTTTCCTAACTTCACCACTGAGTGACTCCCTGTTTTCAAGAGAACAGGAGAAGTTACGTGTTCCCTCTTGCAAAGTCTGCAGGCTAAAGCAGCCTTAAATCTGCCTCTTCAGCCTGCACATGATGA
Source organism: Strix aluco (assembly GCF_031877795.1). Classification (NCBI taxonomy): domain Eukaryota; kingdom Metazoa; phylum Chordata; class Aves; order Strigiformes; family Strigidae; genus Strix; species Strix aluco. The sequence goes on from NC_133936.1 coordinate 32,023,413, forward strand.
GAGGGTTCAAAAGCAGCTGAAGCAAGCTTTGCTGAGCACAGGCACACGGTTGCTCTCACCTCTAGCACTAGTGCTGGCAGCCCTGGACCTGCCCTCTGAGCCAACAGCTTTTCTTTGCTGCAGTGTCCTCTGCTGCCTGCATTTAATCCTGAAAAAAAGGGGACTAATGAGAACAGCCAAAGGGGCAGACTGTCACTAGACATGAGAGAGCAGTCTCGCCCCACCCAATGGTGCCGTGCTTGTGTATGCACCTAAGAAACCGGTCTGTTACTTTTCTAATTTTGCATTAGGCAATACTGATTTCACAGCTTTCATTTTTGTCAGAAAACAGTACTTAATAAGCTGGCTGTTAGATGGGCAACCCTAACAGTACTACCTTTTAAGGAGCATTACTGTTTCGGTGGATGTGGATGTGTACACACAAGAGAAAGCATATGAATGTTGGTAACAGCTGGAATTTAATTTAATAAATGAACATAGAAAATGCAGGACTGACTAGTAAGATAAACGATTGGCTTTTTCATCACCGAGATCATGAGCCACATACAATCCAAACCAAGCAAGAAAGAAACCTTTTGATTAAATATAAGGAGTCGTAAAGGAAATTTGAGTACAAGCGGGTAAGTTCTGTTTCACGGTTGCCACACAGAGGTTGCAGGGGGTCCCAGCTCCATTGCCAGCTGCTGATGAAGCATTAGGGACCTGTGGTAATGGATTAACACAGTCTGGACCCTACCTTTAAGGATGCTGTCCCAGTACGCTGTATTAGAAACCAGAATCTGAGACAACCTTCTCAAGCAATTTTCCTCACCCTAACTTACATAGCAGCAACTCCAGGAAACTGGGGGGGTGGGAGAGGGAGTTGTGGGGGTTTGGGGTTATTTTTAAACCTGAAGTATCAGCAGACTCCTAACCAAGGGGATTGTTTTTTGTAAGTTTGAGTTTAAACAGAGATGGCAGTTTGGACATACTAAGGAATGTTTTTAAATAAGGGCATTTTCATTGTTTGCCATCACTGCTTTCCCCTAAGAGAGGATATGTTACCATATGTGAGAATGACTTGGTCTAGAAATCTTGCATCTGTTTTATCTACTTGCTCTTGCTGTGAACTAGTGTGTTTGATTAAAGTTTTTAAGCTGTATGCTTACTGGTGGAGCTCTTCTGTTTGAAGTGTTAGGAGTCTGAAAACTTCATTGGCTACTTTAAATCTTATGTACTTAAACCCTGCAAGGAAGTTATTTTTGTTGGCCATTTCTCAAGCACCAGCAATGTGCTCAGTGATGTGTGAAATGCTAATATCAGGAAACTTTCTTTCTCAAATAATTTGCACTAGAGAAGGAACAGATTCAGTGAGACAGGGTGAAGCCCCCAAGCCCCTGTCATGAAGTCAACAAGAGCTGCTTTCCTCTTCCTTAACCCAGGGTGGTTTTTTATTTCATATTAAGGCGTTTTGGAAGAAGTGATCTTCCAAAAACCATCAGGCTTGTGCAGGGCATTGCATGTATTTTAATGCCTCTCTGGCAAGGAGAACAGCTAACAGGCAAGAGAGAGCCTGGCTTGGTGTGGTCTGGGAGCTCAGAGGACCAAAGCCTCAGTAGCCCTGGCTTCACATTGCCCTTGTGCTGCGTGGGTGCTGAGCACCGCCCCTGCAGCGAGGTAGCATTTGCACTAACTCTACAGTGGCGTCTGCAGCTACTCACGGCACAGATGACAGGTTAGATCTGCTTCAAGTGTCCCAGAAGTCCCTGGACTTGTCATTTCTCCAAGTTTAAAGATATGCTTGAGGATTCTAAAAATATTGCGTCTTCCCACAAAAAGTAATAAATTGAAAACTGTTAAGATTAGTTAAGGGTACTCGTCCTGACCATGCCTAAAAATCAAGGGAGTGTCCACTTAAGAGAGTACATATTCTTCCTATTTTAACCCACACAAATCGCACTTATAACTTCCCCTGACAGACACTGTCTCTATAAATAAGTCCCCGTCACCTCCCCCGGGTACAATAACACAGTATACTAGAGGTGTCAAACATACGGCCCATAGGCCAGATCAGCCCACATATGTACTCAGAGCTGACAGAATCTAATCTTTCATCTGAAGAAAACGAAGTCTCTAGACCTCAGAAAGGCTTCGGCAAGGAGTTGAAACTAAGGAGTTCAGTAACATCTGCTTGAATCTGTGGGTAGCCAGACACAGGGATGGAGGGCAGGAATTTGTTGTTGACTTCATTGGGATGTCAGTGCTTTGGGAGGATTATCAAGCCTCACACTTTTTCTCTGTCTGAGAGACTACAGTTCAATTTAACACCCTGAAGAAAACATTAATGTTCATTTATGGCTAGTTAACTGCTTGTTACATATCTTTTATGAACACAATTATTGAAAATAATTTCCCTTCGGGATGCTTATTCCTCCCTTTCCTTTTGTGCTCCCATGAATCTGTGGCCACCATCATGGTCTGCTTCTGGCTTCCTTTTGCTGGGCTAAACTGACCAAGATCTTGGGATCTGTGCCTCCCTGGTCACCCTAATAGCCCTTCTTTCTACCTGTTTCATCTTTCCTGAATATAGGCGGTGATGAGAATTTGCCACACTCCTGGTGAGGTCTCCTGGCCTTGAACAGGGCTGTTACTGCTGCCTTATCTCTGGGGGAATTACCTTGCCTCACCTATCACAGCAGACTCCTGCTTTTCTCAAGGCCAGATCATGCTGGTGACTCACACTTGTCCTGTGACCAGCCAGTACTTCCAGGCCCTTCTCATCTGCTGTCATTCTCAGCCAATGAGCTCCCAGGGTACAGCAGCAATGCTGCTCCAATTCCTTACAGCTTACCATTGCGTATCTTGTGCTATTGAATCCCACCCTGTTTCTATCACTCCAGTCATCCAGCTCTTCCAGTTCTCCTTCTCTGGACCAGAAATATCCCTCCTGTGCACTCTTTTTCTCCACCTTTGTTGTGTTGATTCACTCATCTGAACCATTAAGAAAATAAAAGCACTTGTTAAAGAAGGATGTTTAGGATTTTTATGTCAGGTTTTTAAATACAGGGTTTTTGACTAATTTCATTTTGTAACAAAAAACAATAGTGGAAAATGGAATTGTTTTCTCTTGCAAAATTATTTTGGGTTTGTTATTTTGAGGGGTTGCTATTTTGACCTGGAAAAATACAGTATGGATATTATTTTGATAAAATGCAATGGTTCCCCTGGTGTCCCAGCTAAGTTGGGACACATCCCTTTATCTGGGTCCCAAGACACCACTCAGATGTGCACTGCCCTAAAGCACATTCATCTGAAGTGGCAGCAGTACCAAGAAGCCAGTGTATTAAGTTCTGCTCCTTGCCCCAGTCAAGTCTTTGTTTTCCCTGACTTGGTCACAGAAAATAATGCTGTTACCTAAAGAACACTGTTGGCCTCTGGTGACTCAGTGCTTTACCTGAAATGTTGTAAAACCACTAAGATGTCTCCTCCTACATGAGATATTTGTGAGACTGTGGGAATCTATAATTTTTTCTTGATCAGGTCTCAAAGCTGGTTAAAGGGACTCCTTCTGCCTCCTTCCTTTCATGTACAAAATGGTTTTAACTGCTCAATGCTCTCAATTCCTTATTCAGTGGTGAGGGAGTCATGCCGTGCTCCATCAGCTATCTTGAGGGGCTTTTATGGCATTTAAACACTGCTACTGTTTATGTAAGTGGTACGTTCCCAGGCATGGCCATTTAGGGCACATATAATCTTTTCAGCCATAAACCAGGAGAATCCTATTGGGGTGAAACTGGAAACCATCACACCCACACTGAAAACACCATTATAAAGTATTGACAGGAAAGTGAAGGTTGGGGCTCTTGCTGTTCATTCTCATTTAAGAGACAGAGGCATTCAGCATTGCCTCACTCAAAACTTTACTAGAGGAAAAATCATCAAGATAGATCTGTTTTCAACCACAATACTGAAGTTGTTTTTTTAAGTCAGGTTATTTCTACAATGAGACTTTCGCACGAGGCATAGAGCACAGGCCAATATACCATATTCACTGGGGCTGGGAAAACCAAAATTACTTTCTTTTTGACCCTTGAAAGTTTCTGATATCTCCATTTGGTTTGGATTTTCCCAATCTCCAACATGATGCTGTAGCTGAGTAGAGCATATGGTCCTAATAGATATTCAGTCCAGATGTTAGTTGTCTAATATGTATCCTGAACGGCTGTGCTGAGCAGCGTATAAGAAAAGCTGGTGGAGCAGTTAAATAAGGAACATGCACATTCCAGTATTCTCACCAGTTTACGAAAGTTAAGAGTTCCAGATTGCAATACCTCCGGTTCTGTCACTTTGAATTTCTGGGAAATGTTAAGAGCATGAAGCTTGCTGTACATGCTAAGAGCAGGCGGGGAACAGGCCCACCTGAAACCCGAGCAGAAATGTGAGGCTGAGAGCTGCAGCATGTCCTGGCTTGTGCGGGCAGCAAGCACTGCCCTCTGCTCCATGCTAGATGTGAGAAGTGCTCAGATGTTTGTGGTCTCTTGGTACAGCCGAAGGTTGGATAGCAGCTCACTGTCTGGACAGTCTTGGAAAGGGGGGTTAGTCTGAGAGAAAAATTCACGCTTAGTGAGGGACATGAAAATTTCCCCCTGCAACTTTTGAACCCAGGGGCTGGTCTCTGCTAAGCTTGAGCAGCAGCTATGAATGGTGATGGACAAAGAGAAAGAGCATTAATCCTGCTGCTAAGGGAAGGGCTGCTCTCCCAACGGCAGCCTGAATGCCCCCCACCAGTGGGAAGAGCTTCAGTCAGAGCTTGCATACTGCTCAGCGCAAGAAAATCCCACCACAAATTACAAAGCCAAGGAAGCCTTCATGTTTTCCCTGCTGCTCGGAGAGCTATTTATATTTTAGTGTTCGACATAGCACGTAAGCTGAGAACAGACCTGCTTTTCTTCTCCCATACTGTATCCTCTTCTTGCTGAGGTGATGCTGGGGCTTCTGGGGAGTCCCGTGCTGCTGGTTACTGGTGTGAGTAAGAGGAGACTTGTGAGCAGGGCTTGTGCACGGCTGAATACAGCCAAACTGGTTCACAGCAACTTGAAGTAGTCTGAGACATCTGGCATGTCCTTCATTCCCTTTTCTTTGGCTAGAGCTGAGGAATGATAAATCTGTGTGATGCTTAACTATTCTTTAGCTCTCTGGGCTAGATTTTAATTGAAGAATAGGAACAGGACTATATCCACTCCATTTCTTAAAAAAAAAAAAAGGTCAAAACCTCCCACTCTCTCCTTATCCTTTCTCTTCATCAGGAAGATTCACTCCCTGTAACAGCCCCCCATAAACTGTGACCAGATGAGGGTCCTGACCTTACTCCCTGAGTCCTCTCAGCTCAAGCCTTGTTCTGATTTCCATGGAAGTAGGACCCCACATCAGGGGATAAAGCAAATTGCTTTATAGTTTTAACCTGCAAGTGCAACTTACTCAGCAAGGAAATTAGCAGCTTCAAACACATGCACAGGTACACACAAACCCTCTTATTACTCAAGGAAACCTGAAAGTAGTTTCAGAGCTACAAGTTTATTGACTGGGAAGTCAATAAAAAGGATTAGCTTTTAAGATTAACAGTAAAACTTGATTGCTGCTTTCAGCAGCTAACCTAATAATTTCAGGAACAGAGACTCTGGGAGCTGTAGATCACATACAAAAACTTAGTGAACATCTTTGAAAAGGAATGTTTTTTACGCATGGATGGAAATAATTTAAGCCACATAAAACAGCCTAGATATGCTCTACCATGTGTGGTTTTTCTCCTTGTCAAATAAAGAAAAGAAGACTTTGACCTTTTTTAGGAACAAAAGGAGAGCGTTTTCTTTATGAAAAGTACTCTTTAGTGGTTAAGTACAAGTGTCTTATGTTAATTTTCAAGGTCTATGCTTATTAATGTTCAATTGTTGATCAAAGGCATTGTCTGCAATTAATGCCTGTCACTGATGTTTACACATGATGATGATATATCGTCAGAAAAGGTAATACTGTTAATAAGTTGCAGCCCTGAGAAATAAGCAGAGGGTAAGTGCCACATAGAGGCGGTCTATCACATACACATGCTACTGGATACTAAGCTGGACTCTTGCATATCGACCCTGTGCTTGCTCACAAAGGCTTTCCCTCCTCTGCAGATAGGCAGGTTTCTGCTTTTGGATTAGCCCAGGGAGGTGATGGAAGGGATGCAAGGGGGAACATGACAACGGAGCTGACTGGGTCCCAATAGCAGTCTTCTGGTGGTAGGACTTGTGGGGTGAATGCCATGGTTGCCTGCGCTGAAAAATACACAAGCAACTCTCTGAATTCCTTCTCATTGGCCTTTAGAAGAATGTATTTGACTTTTCTCCCAGGCTTTCACAATTCTGCCTCACCACCTTTGAAAGACTTTTTAAGATATGTGGTAGTTTGAGGCATACTGTCCCTGTGCATGCTTGAGTTTCAACCTGTGGTGTAGCTGTGCGTCTTTCCTGTATTGTGTTAACAACTTGACTGTGGGTCCCTGAATGCTGAAGGGAACTTGCACTGCTCAGCTCCCTCAATCTCAAGCAAAATTGTGGGTTCAAGGTTAAGCTCTCCAAAAACTTCCCATAAGAATGATGCAAAAGAGAGGTTTGAGTTCTGTCTTCTGAGATCAGTAGCTGCAACTTGGCTGGATGAGATGCAAAAAATGTCTACTTTACGAACTGTCAAAGCAGCTAGAGTCAAAGGCAAGAAGTGCATATTCAGCAAAATAGAGAGTTGTCTTCAACATCTCCTTGGAGGAAAGGTGTTTGAAAGAAAAATAAAAGGCAAATAGAAAAGAAATTGTAATGGAGAAAAATAATTCCATTGTCTATAGCATAATAGGCATAATGTGCATGTACTGTATTTTACTATTAGTTTACTATTAGTTCATTACTCAGTGTCATAGAGCTAAGTAATTCCAGTGACCTGGCCTTATCTCCCAGGCTTAAACTTGTGCCAGGACTAATCCCTCACAATTCAGAGAGGGTCTGCCTGCTTCCCTCTCTGGGGATCAAGTTGCTCCCTTTTAAGGCTAAACTCCAGTACTGGTCCTATGTGGAGTATGGAGCTGATCAGAAACCTGCAAAAGTCATGTGTTCTTCCCAAAGGAGGTTTGAACTCCACACAGCATTTGTAGGAAGAAGCAGATCCCTCCCATTAACTCTGAAAGCCACTTTTAATTCTCTTCTTAAGTTTTGCAAACAAATAATTGTGCAAGAGGCAGTGGTCAAGAGGATCCCCCATAACTGGAAAGCCCAAGGGGATGAGAGAACAGGAGGTAAGCATGTTGAGAGAGAGAGCCTGGGCACAAACTGAGCATTTGTTGTATTAGATGGAGCTCCACTCCACTGTGAATTTTAAGTGGCCTTACACAGGGAGCAGTTGTAGGGGCTGAAGGCAGAGCAAGCAGGATTAGTGGAACAGGACCTCTCTCCCTGTGAAGAACCTTCTCATCCACCTGCACAGGTACTCTGTGGAAATCCATTTACATCACTAGGAATCACACCTCTCTGAGGACAGTTTAATACCCAAAGCTCTTGTCCACATGCAAATAGACCTTGAAAGGTCCACTGCAAAGTGGATCTATCCCATGGTGGAAAAAGCTCCTTAGAAAACTATACTAAAAGTGTAGCACTTTTTCAGTCAATCCCCAATCCAGGTTCCCCAGTCAAGGTGCTCTCATATCTCTGGCTTAGATTTGTCCAACCACACATGAGTTTAAATGCTCCAGGATTCAAGTGTTTAGATAATCCTCAAATGTCACAATTTCTCCATGAATAATCAAGCTGCTCATTCACTGATGACATAGCCTGTACCTATGGGAAGTGTGATGCCATGCTTCCACCCAGAAAAATAAAAGCTTTTGGCCTCCTGCCAGTCAAGTTGCCAACATAGCACTCTGCACAAAGCTGTGGCCAGCTCTGAGCCATTACAGATGGACTCCACAGTTTTCTGTCTTCATTTTTAATAGGTCTGCAGGAGGAAGAAAGCAGATAGTTTCAAACAGCTTTCACTTCCAAGTGTCCAGAATTTACCACTGAGATTCCAGTGGAATGCACTTTTGTGAGTTTTAAGTATTGAACCCTCATTTCTCACTGGGTGACAAATGGAGGTTTCCATCCTCACACTGATAGATCAGTCATTCTCAGTACAGAGCTCCGCTTTCCTGGGCAACCCACATCAACAGAAGCAGGATGCCATCAGCCTTGTGTCTTTAGAAGTCTTACCTGTTTAGACATTCTTAGTGTACTAAGCTTGGCTTTGAGGTCACCCTTTCAGTGTCTCTCTTTTCTTTGATTTGACCCACCTCATTTGTGGTGTTCTGGATTCAGTCAGGTCTCTAGTTTATTGATGGGAAGGTGCTCTTTGGAGACTTCATCCTCAGCTCAGCTCGGTCAGTAAAATGGCCCTTGTTGTTGACTTCAGTAAATGCTGGATGAGATCTTGAGTGTCTTTTGCTCCATTATCTTTGGCGTCTACTACATAGGGAGCACAGCTTGCAGGCATTCCAGAGCTTCTGAATTTGCCCAGCATCTGCATTCCAGATAACCAAGATGCTTACTTCTTAAAAAGAAAAAAAAACGGTGCCTATAAACCATCCTGGAAGTTTACATTACATCAAAGTGCAGAAGAATGCATAACCATTTCATTCTGCTTCCAGTCTTTTATGCACAGTTCTAGGTTATTCTTTCTATTTTAGGAAAACCTTTAAACATGATTTGGGGTGACATAAAACAACCTTGCTGACAGTATGACAAAGATAGTGTGCCCTTTCAGAAAAATCATTGTGTCTATTTAAATATTAGGCTTCAGCTTGTTAGTGAAAAATGTGTTGCACACAGCATTTTTTTTTTTGGTGTGGGAAAATACAGTACAGATTTTGAAGTTTAAAAAAGTCTGGCAAATTACAAATTAGGATAATAATTCATGGGAGTAATAAAATATCAGACTTTTATTGCCCTATTGAGAAGGGCATTAAAAAGCATCTGGGAACTTGAGGTTTGGAAAGATGGTCTTTGAAAGACTTGGTGGGTTAAATATTAATGTAGAAAATATGGCATCTGTAAATGCCTGGAAATATGCTAATAGGGCTTGATTCAGCAAAGGATCAAGCATTCCTTTGGGGTGCTGAGTGCTTCCAGGAGCTCCTGCTGACAAAGGGAGCTGAGGGACCACAATATCTCCTGAAAGCTTATGGTGCCTGAAAGAGCTATGTTCATAATGAACATCCCAAGGGCATTTGGTGTCAGCTGGGCCAGCTGAGGAGGACATGGCAAAGTGAGAGTCACCCACACAGCTGAGGTGCCCCAGTGCAGCATTTTCCCAGGCCAGCCTGGGCCTCAGGCAGCCAGGAACAAGCGGCAGAGCCACCCCACACAGTGCCGTCCACAGCATGGTGCTGTGAGGCAGGTCACTGGGGAAGCTGGGCTGAGGGAGGAAACAAAGGCTGTGTATCTCCCAGCATCCATGGTCCGGTACCCTCCACTGCCAGGCTGGAGGCAATACCACCCCTGTTATCTCTAGTAAGCTGCAGGAATACTGGCCAGAAAAGCTGCTGTCCCCCAGCATGGTGGGAATGTGAGACATTTTCTTCTGGGGCCAACAGGGCTGGAGAAGGAGACTCTCACAACCTCCCCAGGTCCTCTAACTCTGGGTAGCAGCTATGGTTATCCTCCCATAAAGTCTTGTTCTCTTTTTACCTTAATTCTAGTCATATTTTTCAGTCTGTTATTTGTTTAGATGTGATGGTCTCAGGGGAACTGAAGTCCTCACTCATCAGCCTTTTATTGTTTGTGCTGAGGAAACCAGCCCTTGTTAGCAGTGGAAACCTCCAGAGGCATGTGCTTTTCGTGCTGTTTTTCAACACAGAGAACCAATCTGTGTGACTTACTGTCCTTTTGAAGACATTGTGAGTGCGAGGGAGACTGGTGAACTGGGACAAGTCACCTTTCTGCTTCAGCCACCACTTCCTACCTGCAGTGGGCTGCCCTGGCTTCTCACCTCGCTCCAGCAGCAACAGGTTGCCAACACAGTGACGAGGGCTGCACTCTGCTCTTGAAACACCTCAGTTTTATTTACATTATCATTTTTACTACCCTTCTCTCTCCCTCTCTCTCTCCCCCCACTCTGACATGATCTTTAGGTTGCTGGAGGAGTTACTGTACCATGTGCTCCACATCATCTACACGCAGCGGCAGAGCTGTGATGGTGCACAGGGGTCCTCAGGCTCTGCTGGCCACCAAGGAGCTGTCAGGGAGTGCAGTGCCATCCTTTGCTCAGCCATCCAGGAGTGCCAGCACTGTCGGTGCAAGGTGCTGGGGAAGCCTTGGCAGTACCGTGGGCCTTTGTTAGCACTTGTCACGGAGCGGAGCTGCGAGGGGGCTGCGTATTGCATTCCCTGAGACAGAACAAATACGTCTCAGCTTTCTGGCATTGATTTTTGACAAAGGATTCAAGAAGCTGCAGCTGTGCTGGCTTCCTTGTCCCCTCCCCCGCTTTATTACAATGCGTGTTGTTCTGAAATACTCAATTCAGCTATAAACAATCTACTCTATCAACAACATGCTTTTGCACTTTTTGAAATGGTGCTTTGAGGCAGATAAATGAAAGTAAGTATGGCAGCTTGCCAGTAAAAATCCTGCAAACTGTATCATCACAGGGGCACTGACTAAGACAGCACATTATTTTATTTACTGTGGAAACTGAAAATCCATTTCTGCCCATACAATAGCTGTTTATTTCATCTTTGCTTGATGTTTGTTCTAATCTTTCTTGACACTTCTAGATAGTAATGGTTCACAAGCTGTTCAGATCAGTGCTCGCAGGGCTCCATCAGCCAGCACTTCTTTCTGGTTTTAGAAGTCCAGCACCCTCTTCACTGGTGTGTGCCCTCTGGCCAACGGCAAGGGAACCTACTCAAGCCCTGGACACAGGCAAAGTGCTGGGGAGGTCCTACAACTCTCTGGGTTAAATTAGTACGTTCACCTCTACCAGCCAAGATGTACACAGAAACCCTTCTTGTGAATGCATTGCAGTGGGCTGACCCAGAGAAAGGAGCTCCTCAGGTTTTGAGGTTTTCTTTCTAGATGTTCAGCCCGTCAGATGTTTACATTGTCTAAATTATATCATGCATCTCATACTAGATAAAACTGATTTTGAAATGCAGAAAGATGAGGTGATGGGGTGACCAGTGCATTCCTGCTAAGGCCTGCTGGATTCAGCCTGGCCCTGGTGATTTCTTCATCTGGATGATGTGTCCTGTGACGGCGCAATGGCCTGTTCCCCAGCTCCCGCCCTGGTGGAGTGGCTCCTCTGGCACCACTCATCACAATGGCTTGGAGACAGGAGAAAACCAGGCTGGGGAAGAATGTTGAAACCATTTCAAAAACCTCTGGAGAGAAAATGAGTAATGTTTTGTTTTCCTGAATGGTTTCACTGAAATTTAGGGAAAATAATTGCAGTTGAAAGATCTCAGTTTTTGTTGTTCTGTTCTTTCTTTATTACTTGTTTTCACATGCTTCTTTTTGAATATACTTCCTCCTACTCCTCACTGGCCTCTTCCTTTGTTACCCCTTATCTGATACCCCACCACAGAAAGGTGCGGAGACAGTGGAAGAGAAAGAATATACTAAAGAAAAGATAAAGAACAATACAAATTTCATTTTCCAGATCCAGTTAAAACAGTTTTTTGTTAACTTCCAGATCTTAATGATGAACTTTTATGACCAAAAATCAGCTGAAAATTATTCTAAGCAGCTGTGTTTAGCTCCTGTTTGGTTACCTAGCTATTTCTGCGGAAACCCATTTTATCCTTTGACACAGCCAGAGAGCCTACCATGTTCATTTGGCTCTGGGAAGTTCTCCCCTCTGCTTATCCATTATAACCCACCATGCTGAAGGGTCAGGAAACTCATGAAGAACCTTCTGAATGCTGTTTTGTTGGCCATCTTATGCTGAACTTGCCACTTTCATAAGCTTATCCAGAGTACAGTTTCTTCCTATGTCTTCTTTTTGACTTTGAGGGTGTTTGTTGAAGTATAATAGTGTTTTCATGCATTAATATATTCTTTTCACTGATACTGTATGATTCTGTATATTCTACATTCATGGTTACTTAAGGAAAAACACTTGTATGGAAAGAGATGCACCAGAGGTCAAAGAGCAGCCAAGGCATCTCTGTATCCTGCAGCATGGGAAATACAGAACTTTGTGATACCTGGAAAATCTACTGAATAAACAAAACAAAACACTTTTAAAGCCACCATCCATGGCCCACAAACAGAACCTCCTTGACACTTACGGTAGAGAAGGTGATTGCACAGGACAGCTGAGATTCACAAGCAGAGAAACTGATAACAGTCCTGTTGTGCAAAGCACTGGCCCCTGGTGCAGTGCTGATGAGCAGGTGTCAGTGGAAAGGCAAAAAAGCTATGTATGGCGTGAGACTGGGTAGCTGGGCTGGTGAGGAGGACAGCCTCTAGCAGAAGAGGGAGGGCTGAAGATGAATTAATAAGAATTACACTGTTTGGAGAGAGGGGTTCCTTTAAATCTGTGGACTTGGCTCTGTTTTTACCTGTTTCTTCTAAATTCCAAGCAAAAATTGGTAATGCAATTTTCCATTTGAGAATAACCTACAAGCTGAACATGCAGGATTGCTGAGAACTTCCACATGGGTGTCAGGCAGATAGGTAGGTATTGTTCTTCAGTCTGCCAAATTCAGGATATACCTGAGTGCCTGCATTTTTGTCTGTTTTGTCTTACCTTGAATCTATTCAAAATAAACTAGAACTGACAATTACACATATGCATTGTACATTTGAGACCCACAGGCATACTTGCAAATCAGCCTAGGGGACTGAAATGCATGTCTTTGATTAATTTTAGTGTTAAAGCATCCAAATCCCTTACTCAGCCTTGCAGTATTCCTCTATAAATATCATCCATGCTCCATATTGGTAGTCCTTCTTATTTTTATTTCACAAAACATTTATTGATCTCTGTTCTCAGCCCATCACGCTTCAGAGCTAAAAGAAATGGCCCTTCCTTTCTGCACAAATGTTTTCCTGGAGCAACCCTGATGGTAAAAGATATATGCATTATTTTGAGTATACTCATTTGTGAAAAATTGTGAATCACTGAAACATCCCCAAAACAAACTCCAGGCATAGAAAGACTACGTTTTAGACCAGAGGAGTGACTCTTCAGCTAATGCAGTGCATTAGGCTGTTTAGGAAAATCTGGATAGAGTTCTGCCCATCCTGGGGGCTTGCTGGAGGTGGCAGCAAGTTAGTGCAAAAAATTTCAGCAAATGGAGGAGTTAACTTTTAATATTAGTTGACCCAGGAAACTCAGCAGAAAAGGGAGAAAGGATGTTCTCCCACATGATGCAACACTCAACATTTCCCCTCTCATAATTGTAATGGAGGAGAAGCTAGGACAAACTGCCATCCTACAAAGGCACTGCTGGTAGCTGCTTTTGTACAGCGGTGCTGCACTGTGCTGGGTGGGCGAGATGACCCACAGCAGAGGCATAAAAAGCTAAACTCCTACAGGGTCTTCTTCCTCCTGTGCAGGAGACAGGGATATCAGCAAATTTACACCAGACTAAAAAGAGTCGGGGCTTCACAAATTTAACAGGATTTGTAGTTTTAAATCAGTACACTCTTTGCAGATAAACACAAACTCTTGGAAACCTGTTCTACTTAAAACCCAGGGTAGACAGGATTACTATCTTAAGACTTGCCCTAACAGCGCAGGGCCTAGTCATTACATGAGTTTATTCTAAAATGACTGGTAATGTTTTGACCGCTGCAGAGCTGGGGTAGAGCTATTGTGCACATACAACTGTTTAGACAACAAATAAAAAATAATGGCATGAAAGTCTTGGTGAGTACAGCTTCTTTCACTCCAGAAAGCAATACAAGCTATGCCAGGCAAATATCAGCTTGGAAGGAGTCGTCATCCTCAGAGCAGCTCCTGCCTAGATGAGGTTCATGCTGCTCTGGCACAGGAATGATTGTTTCCAACCTGTGCAATGCACAAGTGGGTTCAGAGCTGGGGGGAAGTGGACGGGAGGGGATAGGAAAAAAGCATTAAGGAAATCCCACTAAAAATGCCCCTGGGCCAGGAATGCCTTTGCTTGTTTTCTTACTGAAAAGCGAATGTTTTAGAAGATGTTTCTTCTGGCCTCATATATCAAATATAACCACATTTTATCCTCTCAAGTACTGACAGGATTCCCAGCTCCTTCCAGAGGCTCAGAGAGCTTCTGCAGCAATGTGATCCTTAAAGGGACACAGAAGTAGCAAAAAAATCAGTGGACATTGCAAGGTGTCAGTGTGAGCAGCAAATCAACATCACCTCTGCTCTTGCAGAGTATCCCATGTCCCTTTGGATCAGAGCTTCTGCCCATCAGAGCTACCGCTCATCTTTCTGTGTTCAAAAATGCAACAAACCACTGTCAGAAATTCCCATAATGAAATGTCTGTTTGATCCTATTCCCTTTCTTTTCTGTTCACTTTCCATTTTCCTATTGCTTGTATCTTGTTTGTAATGTTCAATGCCTTAATAAGCAGTATTAACTCTATCGGGCTATGTATCCTCCATCTCCCCATTCCCGCACCCTGCGAGAAGCCTTGTCGTGTTGCATGTTGTGGCGTGGCCATGCCGATGCAGGTGGAGGGACCCCTTTCACAGCTCCCTTCAGCCCTTTGCCCCTCAGGAGGGATTCAAGCCCTCGTTGGTACCGGTTCTACTCTGAAACCTGTTGGTGCTGATCTATGAGGGAAGTGAGGCCTTGGTGCGGGCAGGGAGGAGAGGCAGAGCAGTCATATGCAGCATGCACTCCACCAAAGCCTCCTTCCTCTCAGCCTGTCCAGGGGAATCACAGGGGGCACTTCTGCCCTGATCCATGCTCGCAGCTCTCCCCTTCAGCACAGCCACCTGCACATACCCTGGGCAAGTGCAGGGGCCCAAAGTCCTTCTCAGACAGGGGGGGCCTTCTCACCCCACCTGCTTGTAAGATACCTTATCCCATCCTTGTAAAAGAAGAGGCATTTGGCCTTACAGGTGTCTCAAAGGCTTGGGACCAGAGCTGCAGTTTCACTGTGTAGGCACACACTTAAGAGATGTATCATCCACCAACAGGGTGATGTAAGGGGTGTGCCCTGGGCGCCCTTGGATCCAAAAGAGGACATCTGACATCCCTTTGAGAGAATGCCAGTCAGTGGTATTAGTTAATATAAATCAAGGACCCAGGAAGAAGTTTTCTTGGGGAAAGCAAAGTGAATTTAACCCCGTAGCCCCCGTTCCCCCAAAGAGTCATTGCTCCCTCAGCCTGAAGTGGGAATTTGCTACTAAACAGAAAAAAAGAAGTGGGATTTTCCATGCAACAGATACCAAATGTAACTGCTGGGGAAGAAAGCAGGTGGGGAGATTAGACATGCCTGATGCTGACAGAAAGCATGTTTGTGCCTAATACATCAGAGAAATTGTTCAGGAACAATTCAGCCATGTGAAAATGTGACCCTTGTAATATTGCCAAGGTCAGAAAAAGCTAAGGAGATCCGCTGAGTAAGTGCTGGTCCTGCAAGGAAAAACCATCTAGAGGCAGTGTGGTTGTGTTGCCGAGGCAGTTTTCCATCAGGGTCCCATAGGGGCAGAGGCAGGGAGAGGAGCTCCTGCTGCTTTTCTTTGTTCTTGCTGCTCACAAGGAAAACTCCTATATTGAGATCCAAACCTGCTCCAGCCCACCTGGCTGTTGGCTTTTTAATCACTTCCAGGTTGAGTCTAAAAAATCACACTGGTCCAGAAAGGTTCATGAAACCTGTGGGAGGGAGTTGAGTGTCTCATGGGTCCGCTTCCCATGCTGTCTTCTTTTCTTTTCCTCTGTTCTGAAATTAATGAAGTTTAATAACCCATTTCCTTTTGTCCTGTTAGGGTCATCTTGGGGAAGAGAGGGAACATGACTCTTCCTACCTGCAAAAATGTCCCTGCCTGGAAAGTCCCTCTGCAAACCCATAAGAGGTGTGTGAGCAGTTTGGGGCAATCCTGGGGTGCACAAGGTGCAGGGAAGAGGACAGATGCTTTTATAGAAAAATGACAGACATACAGGCAGGAATATTGCTCCTCTGAAGTCCTCTCTTTCACTTCCCTAAAGGTTTAATGTAAAAGACCAGTCCCATGTCTGCTAGAAGATTTGGGCTGAAGGAAAGTAATAGCCAGATGCTCTTCCCAGGCAACTAAGAAATGGGTTAGATCTCTGTCATGCCCTGGCCAAGGGAGCTGTGCACAGACAGGCAACCAGACACAGGCCTATAGCAGGGAGGCACAGAAGAGGCAAATAGTTTTGGGTTGGTGCAGACAATTTTCACAAGTGCCAGCTTGGCACTCCATTGCTCCCTTGGTAGCATCCGAGGAGATGTTTGCAGGAGACCAGCTCTGGAGATTGTCTGAGGCTCTGTGAAGGAGGGAGAAAAAGATGAACTGGCAAGAAGTTAATTAAAACTCTTCTGATTATGAGGTGGAATTTAATACTTTAAAAAATGCAGTGTGACACAGTGCAGCACTGCAGCTGAATTAATCATGAATGAGGATAGTAATTTTTAATTTTTGTGTGCATGAGAAAAACACTCAACAGATTTGACAATTAGAGCAGGGTAACAGCATTGCATGGCACAATGTGAAGTAGTTTTTCCCAGTGGTTTTTGAGAGGGAGCTAAACAGATGTGCTCAAATATTTACAAGTGCACAATATTCACATGCTTTTCAAATGCTGACCCTGCTGATTCGCAGAAGTCTGCTTCAATCTGGAGACCAGCTACTGTGGTGACACAGGCTATTTATCATAGGTAACACAGCAGCACTACCGCCAGCTCCCAGCATACTTGTGTGTGCAGTTATCTCCTACTCTATTGACAGTGTTATGCCACCTCAGCAACTCACCTGTATCACCAATTTGTCCCACTGCAGTCCTGGCAGCAAACTGGGCCCTGCTGGCTCAGCCCCAGCCTTTGGGTAGGAGGGGTTCCTGTGCCACACCACACCAAAGAGAAACAGGTTTGATTTCAGCCACAGCAATAAAAATCATAGTTCAGCTGAAGTGACACGAGGGCAAAGCAGTTCTGTAGGGGTCTCATATTACATGTTTACACTGTGTAATTCAACAGAGTGAGCCATCAATTATCTGCATCAAAGTGACCACCCAGAGACCCAGTGTATTTGGCCTCGTCTGTCACTTAGCTGTCCCCTGTCACGCTTCAATTAAGAGCTGAGAATGCCAGCTAACATTGTCCATATTACCAGCAGTGCAGGGTGTTTCATTGCCTTGTTTTCCTCAAAAGAAGCCCAAAGAAAAGTCAGGTTTGTTCAGCACAAGCTGTAGTTGGGGAGGATTCAGGTAAGCCAGATGGCAATGTCAGTGATGGATGGCACAGATACCGTAGGGCTATGCCTGAATATCCTAACTGGGAAAGCTGAGCTGCGCTGTACCTCACTGAAATATTGACTATTGCAGCAGTTGCTTTACACTGTTCAATTGGCTGTGTAATTGCTTTCACAAATTAAACAAAAACAATGGTGAAAATATGTAAGATGTCACCTGGACTGAATTGTGGTTCAGATCCCCAGTGAAAATGAGTTTGGCAGCCTCCCCTCACTTCTTATCTGCTCGATTTCAGCCTGAATGCCTCTCTGCTCACAAGCCCAGGTTGGTGTTGCAGGTCAGGCTTTAGATGTGGTATGGGCGCTGCTGTGTGAGAAGCCCTGCTTATCTGGCTCAAGCCAGGGTAATTAGTGCCCCATTTCTTCCAAACCATCCCACACGTTCCATGTTTTGTATACTTTTTTGTTTGCTGTGCCTGCTCTCCTGAGTTTCTTTACTTTGAAGGGCAAACACACAATGCTGCACTTTTCTCTTGAGCTCACATTTCCTTTAGCATTTAGCCCTGTAAATATGATAGTTGTTCATTTAGTGAAGGCAAAAGAGCGAATGAGAAGGGGCTGGATCATCCAATTGCAAGTTTACAACTCAACAGGTTCCATCCATGCTGACCTCTCCTCTACAAGCTCAGTGGCACAGACAGCAGTGAGTCAGACAAGGTGGACAGCATACCCAGCTCTTTCCTCTCCCTCCCCTCTCCCCCGTGCTCCTCAGACAGCAGTTAGGGGGAATTAGCCAGCTGGGGTTCTCCTCATGCCAAGGGACCTCAGGCAACCAGGCAAACCTGCATTTCAGTTTCTTTCCACTGCACATTTCTGGGGGCTGCACTTCACTCCATTTTCCTTCTCCTTTTCCGCCCAATTGTGTTACTGATGCAGTGGCCTGCATTTAGGAGCAGTGTGAAGCTGCTGCATCTGAAGAAGTGCATCAACAGACACTGCAATGGACATGCAGAGTGTAACTGCAGCTGCTATGATGCATCTTGTGGGTTTTCAGGAACAGAGGTTAGCTCACCCACTCTTGAGTGGGGAAACTGGTAAACTCTGCACTGAGTCCCCTTGGAAATTATGATTATTCACACATTGCCTTTAGCGATAGGTGTGAAGACCCCTAGCCCTCTGTCTGGTCCTGGAGCCACAGAATGGCTCAGTTTTGTCTTAAGCGATTTAGATTGGAAAGCTTTTTTAAAGTACCAAATGAAAGATGGCTCTGTTTCAGCCTCACTCTTGAATGCCAACATGCTTTTAAATGCCAGTTACTGTGTATCCTGAAAAGAACGGGAAGTTGTGTTAGCTGTCTTGGATTTGGTTGACAGTGCCCCATGTAGAAAAGAAAATGAGACCTCTGCATTCAGCCTGAGGAGCAGAGTAGCCCAGGTAGCTATCTTCACTCTCAGTGAAACTCGGGTATTTTCTGTACCAGTGAGAATCTGGATTGCCACAGCTGGAATCACCATCAGGCAGTCACAGAGATACAGAGTTTTCTATCAGTCAGGCTGGAGGAGCCCATGTTTCTCATCAGATAGATGTAGTAGTGCTTTTTAATACTTTTTAATAGTTTACAAAATTATGATAAGCTCTGCAAGGCCATTTAAAATGGATAATCTTCAAGTGGTATTAAGGATTAAAATGGGTCTGCCTTGTATGCCTTAATGGGCCCCTCACAGGCTGTTCAACGTTATCAAAAGGTGATTTTAAGAGTTTGTAATAAATATGTTCCTTTGGGGAAAATTAGGAAACAGGGTGGGATTTGCCATCCTTCTGCTACTTCCAAATTGCTGTGCTCTAACTGAATTAATTACAGTGGGTCTGTCTTGAACTCCAGAGTGCCAGCTCACTTCTGATCTATTGTTCAGTAAAGAGGTTTGTCCTTAGGGGGAAATGTTTGCTCCAAGAGCCAGGGCTGTTTAGTATTTGATTATCAGCCTAGGAGAAATTAGTCAAATAAGGCTCCAGCTTCATGAACACTTATGTGCATGTTTAACCTTCCATTGCTGAAGAGTCCTTTAGATTTCAAAGTGCAATAAAATAAAGCTTGCCTGCAGAAATCTTATGGGGACCAGGGACTATGAGAGCTATTTATTCTCAAACCAGAAGTGAATTACTTCATTCAGAAAGTTTTCCTTGAGCAACCTGTGCTTATCTTCTTTTAGTGTTCAACTCCTTGTCTTTGTCCATGCCACTGTCAAGGGTTGGGCCTGAAATTACTGGGAGATTTGAGTGTATGAGCTAAACTGGATAAAATTACGGAAAGTACTCTCCCTAAGCATTAATTTGTCATTTCACACTTTTCTGTGTTGATAAAGTCCATGTCCTTGGGCAACTAAATTGTCAGAGTGGTACAAAACCCACAATAATCCTTCTCTGTGAACCTTCTGAGGTTTCTCTTTATATATAAATTCCATTGTACATCAGTTAAAGGATTTAAAGTACGATTATGAAACTTTCCCATTTCATAAAATGTTGAAGGTTGAACGATTTCTTGTGGAGCCCAGCAGAAAACTTCTCATAACACCTACCAGTAGTGTCCTGCCAGCAATGTGCTTACTGTTATTTTTGTCTGCCTAAAATCAACTTGAAGACACTGGAATTTACCAATTTGTGGAAAACTAACAGTTTTGGAGGAGAAAGTGGGTTTTTTTGGTTTTACCAAATCTATTTGATCGTCACTGTTTCTAAAGGAGGCTTTTACCCCCTTGGCTCCCCAGTCCCCTAAGCTTGTGCTTTAGAGCCAGCATTCCCAGAGCTTTCATATTGACTGACTTCCAGTTATCTCCTTGCTGAGATACTGAGAACCCATTAGGACTGAGATGGTCCACGTTTTCATGGACCCTGAATGTAGTTTGGAGGCCTCAGTTTAGGCAGAGAGCCTTTGAAAGTCACAATAATAATTGTATATCACCAAAGGATTTCGTATAACTGCAAGTTTCCTGCAGTGATATGTGTGTGAACCCAGAAAACTCCACACTTAGCTCTAGCTATCTTTCTCAACTGACAGGTTATATTATGTTAATGTCACCCAAATAGATCTTGCACACAGGATGTTCAATTTCTTAATTTTCTTAACCATATGATTGCAAAATAATAAGATGTAATACAGAGCAGAAAGCATTAATATAATAATTTGTATTAACCACACAATGTGATGACATGAGAAATTGTCATCCGTATATCCAGCTCACACTGATTTTGACTAAAAAATATTGTAACTAGAGGTTAGGGGCTAGAAAATTTATTGAATTGGGATGGTGATGGTTAATTCAAGGAATAACTGAGGAAGGGGCAAAGGGGGAGTTTATGGGGCTGCAGATCTGCTAACCCCATGCTGCTGGTGTTCCCAGTTCACATGACAAGAGGAGCACGTAGTCAGGCTGGGCAACACCACTGTCCCAGCTGTGGCTACATTTGCTGTTTTTATTGTGACTGCCTCCAAGCATGTAGTTCCAGTTTAAATCAGCATGAAGATACACTCTTCTTAAATTTCAGATTGTAGTTTTTGAGTCTGTGATTACTGCTTAAACTCTGACTCTGGCGTTAAACTCTGACTCAAGAAATTGAAGTGGACAAATGGTCTTATTTCCTTCTGCATTTCACACCCTTAATCCTGTTTTTAGGCATCTTAGTGAATCAGCCTAACATCCTACTAATGAAAATACTAAAGCAGATATTTCACTTTGAGCACATGAATAATCCGGCACCAATATCTGAAGGCCAGATCCAAGAATAAGCTGGAAAACTCCAATGAGGTATGTACCGCTTTTATGCTATAGGACAGTGGCATTCACCTATTTTTGCCTGCAGGACCATGCTGAGTGACTGAAAGCATGTGTGGAATCTGGAACATTTGTGGTGCAAACATCATTTCAGCATTCTCCTACGCAAGAGATGATGAAACTTCCTAAGATGAGAGCCTATGTAAATATGTGTTATGCATCAGCTAGGCAAACAGATGAGGGAATGTTGTTTTTAGAAGCTCCAGATGATGGCCGTGATCCTGTAATGTGATTATTGTGAGCAGAGACATACATCCATCTGCAGTCCAACCAATTCATCCTCTGCAGATCCACTGCAGGACTAGGGTCTAACTCTGCACGAGCACCAATGCCAGCTGTGAGTCAGGAGAACTGAGCAAAGCCAAAAAGGCTGAACCTGTCACCCTGAAAGAGGTGAAAAGGCACAGGAAGACCAGGAACCCTTCCATCCATGCTGAGACAATACTTATTCAATTAAACATCTTCTGACTGTGTGGCAATAGCCTGTGTCTCAATGTGCAAAATTCCTGGCTCACTGCTAGCCTCTGCACATACTATCTGTCTTAAACCCCCACAGACTGAGAAGTGGCCCTTGCACTAGGGAGAGTGGGGTCCATCCCCTCCTGACCACTGAGGGTCACTTCAGCAATCCTTTCAGAGTTATTTTCTTTGCAGAAAACACGGAGAGCAGCAGGGCATATGACAATGCCAAGCCTGGCACCACGGTCACAGAAAAGGAAGTGCTCTACTCCTGCATGGTAAACCTTCCCCCCACCCCAGGTTAAAAAAAAAACACATTAGAGTTGCCACTCTAAACTAGCTATTTACAAACCTGTTCTTTTGCAGAAGTAATATCTGTATGTATATATGTACATATATATTTATATAAAAGAATATTAAAAAGACTACCCTCCATAAATTGCAATGTCTTCTCTGGTATTCTTATTAATGCTTAAATTAAACCTTGATGTCTAATGCTCTTCTTGAGCATTCCTGATTAGAGTAATTAATTTATAGTTTGTTCTGGAAGCATATCAGCAAATGGGCATCAATGAAGATAGCCATTTATTGCTCCACCAGTGAGATTAAACAGCTTGTGCTTTTAATTGCATGGTACAAAAAATATAAAACTATTTGCTTGAGATACTAATCCAGGATGACCTGGTATAATGTGATAGTAAACGCACTTTTCCCAAAGAAGGGAAATACGTGCTCTGCTCAGTACTTCCTGCTTTCTCCTCCAAGTGAATAAACATACAGCTGAACTCTCCCAGCCAGGTGTGGTGCAGGAACAAACTGGGAGCACTCTGTGTCTGCTAACATCAATTCTAACTCACAGAAGTGGCCCACAACCAGCTCTGCAGTCAAAATGCTTGCTCTGTTTTCTCAAGAACCAACACAGAATATGCCACAAGCACAGAAAAATCACCTGATTTAAATCTCTGAAGAATGAAGCACCATGGTTTAAACCATGTGGTTGTATGAAGCAGACAATAAATAATCTTAAAGACAACGTACAAAGTCTAAATTCTACAGAAGCCCTAGTGATCTGAATGAAAAGAACTTATGTTGGAACATCTCGTCTGAAATAATCTGCTCCTCAGAACATAGGAGTCACACTCCATCAGCCTGCAGCTGCTAAACTGTCCAGCAGGTTGGGCAAGAAAAATTGCATGCTGAGTTTGAATATTTGTCCTCTTCTTCTGTGTCCCAAGTTTAGCTCTGTGCCTTTATCTCTGTTCAGAAAGAACTTGAAACACAGTTGAACTCAGCTCAACAGCTCAATTTAGACTGCACATAAGAGCACATTAACTCTTGACTCTAAAATGCACACCTGTATTTGAATAAGTCAACCTTGTCTTGGTATGGTAATAAGGAAAAAGAGGGTTAATGGAAGATATGGTCATATACCTAAAGATAAGAGAAGTTGGGTGGTATGTACCAGTGTCTGAACAGTCTTTCACAGGACTCAGATCCCACAGAATAGAGGAAAAATCAAGGAACCTTATGGTTGTACATTCCATTGTAATGGGATACTGATAGTTGCCATTGGCTGAGAAAGAATTCACACATTTTGGATCCTCTAATTCACTGTGATCCTTTAGATGTTAAGCTGTGAAGCAGTGCTGAGTTTGGCAAAGCGAGGAGGACAAAAACCCATTCCTATTCTAAGCATGCTACTTCAGCTACTAGCTTTTCATTCAAGAAAGGGATTTGTTGACAGCAAAATTATTTTCTTAGAAAAACACTAAATGAGAAGATGACAAATGCTGTTGTGAATGTTCACACAACTCCAGGAGCAATCAACCATGATTATTCAGACAGGGCTCCTGCAGGAATGGATAGAGCTAAAATCTTGAAATTTGGCAAGAATAAGGTCCTCAGTAAGGAGTAGCACTTAGAGTTGCTCTGGAGAAAATCTAGTTTCATTAGCCAGATTCATGCTCATTTGGAATTGACCATGTGCAGTAGAACATCTTGGCTGTATGGATGCAATTAAGAGATGCACAGTGAATAGTTGCCCTGCAGTTAGTGTAACATATGCTCCAGTACTTCCAGACGTGACTACTGAAGTTGGTAGCAAAATCCTGATGTCTTCAACAAGGCCTCGATGTTAGTCATATAAAAACTGCTACATGTGAAAGCAGCTGGGGATCTCTCCCTTCCCTGGAAAAATGTCAGAAAGAAAAGAGGAATCCATGCTGAGGAACTGACCAAAAGGCTGGAGAGGCCAGTAGGTAAAGCCCTTGGCTTGTAGCGTTCAGGAGACAGAACGCTATTACTACCCAGGCTGTTTGGCTTCTGGCAGATGCTTTTATATCTCTTACACTTTGCCTTCCGCATCTCAATAAGAAATCCTCAGCCCAACTCCTACTAAAGGCATCAGAGCATTCCTCTTCAGTCTCCATGAGCACTGATGTAATGTACTTAACATTTAAATCCCAGGGCCATGTGTACTGTACTCTCTGGAAGAGGAAAGGTTTGTTCACTGCTCCGGACCACTGTCACAGCATCTTGGCCTCAGGGACTGAAGCTCACTTGATGGCATCGAGGCCTGTGTGATATAGGATAGTAAGAGGCTGCACTCTAATGCAGTGATCTGAGGAGAAGCAATCTTAGTCCCAGCAGCAGTTGTGGATCTGAAACCTCCTTAGGTCGGTGGTGCCAAAATCCAGGGCTAAACTTGCAAAATGCATGTATTTCCCCAGTGACCTATCCTGAACGCTGGCTCCAAGCAACCCCCACTGGAACTGTGTATGGTTCCCCACTTGAACTGGCCGACATGAGCCCATCTCTCATCATGACAAGCCCAGCAGGTGATGCACAGGCTCATCTGGCACTCCAGTTCATAACCATCTCCAGCTCTGCAGATATCAGGACTGTGCTGAAGCTTTAGACAGGGCAAAAAATTTCAGGCAAGATAAGGACACACTAGATTTTTACCCAACCAGAACTTATTTATGTGAGATTTCTAAAAGTTCAGTAGTTTTTACTCCACTGCTGTGTGCTTTACTACTGCCTTCTGGAATCAGGAGAGGAAGTAACAAATTAACACAAGAGAAAGTGTTCTTGCAGCAACACCACGGTGGGAAAAAAGTAATGAACTGCTGGAAATCTACCCAAAAACATTCCTCTGATCTTCCAAGATTTTTTAATCTCTGTTCCAGATCCCAGAGTCTATAATGCAACAAGTTTTGGATAGGTCTGCTCAACTCTCTCCCGACTAGTTTCCTTTTCAGAAGTCCAGGGGTTGGAACACGTCCCTCCTCATTCTGCACTTGGGGTCTCCTGCTTTTAGCAAACCCTCAGGAGCTGGGGCCATGGTGGGAACATCAGCTGGGCACCAGCCAGGCACCACACTCAGAAAAGCCATCCACTGTGGCCAGGAGCTCTGCGACTGCAGAGGCTGCTGCCTCCTCTCCTCAGGCTTCCCCAGCTCTTTCCTTTTCCTGCATGATTGCCATCCTCATCCAGAACAGCTCTGCCCACCCGCTCTTTAGCTCTGCCTTTAACTCCAGGAGCCAGAGCTGGATTCTCCAGTACTGATTTGAACATCTGCATTTGAAAGACCCAAGTTACACTGTTTAAAAGCAGGACAGATCCTGTTCAACCACAATAGTCAGCAGGTAATTCAAGTGTGAATGCACAGCCTAGGATTTGTACATATCCCCCTCACCCCATGGAAGGTTATGGAGAGCACTGGCTGGCTTCTCCTCCACACAGCAGTTGTTAAAACATCTCTGCAAGGTCGTGGACAACATTCCAGCTCATCAAAACTGCAGATAAACACACTTCCTTCCCAAAGAGCGTATGAAAACAGCTGTTCGGCATTATAGTGCATTGCAAATGATTTCTTGTCTCTTCAAAGGCAGTTGTTAGATAATCCAAAGGTAGTGGTCTGAGAAACACCTATCACCTGCACTGAGATATGCTAGTTGGAGAGGAAACTGAAGCAGAGGAAAGGCAATCATATGCTGGACTCACTGGTTTGCATCCCACATTTATTAACATGCTTTTTTGAATTAAGTGGTGTTTAATGACGAGACTTCTGAGGCAGGCAACATGTCAAACATTTCTGCCATGGTCTTACAGTAACACTCATTTCACTTGCTTCAGACTTGTAGGCGGGGCTCAACCTCACAAACTTTGGGCAACATGGACCTGCATGGCAAGGCATGGCCACAGGCTGGCATGCAGGAAGGGTCTGTGGGGAGCACAACAGTAACAGGGGCAGAAATGGGAGCATCTCATGCAGGGGAAGAAACACAGGGGCTCCAACACCATGGAAAACCAGACCCGCTTGCACAGGGAAAGAGGAGAACGGGATAGGACCAAGGACTTGGCCTGGGCAGGCACAGAGGTGGGGACAGCCAGGGTCCTGGCTGGAGGCAGACTGGGAGGTGTGGGTCCTCCGCTTGCTCTGAAACATCCTGGAAAGCAGGCAGCTCTGCATTTCTCCTGTCTCGTGGTCAGAAACACACAGACAAGGCAACCTGTAGTGCACACGCCTGCTGAGGAAACAGCCCACCAGGCCCTGGGGGGCCTCCTGGCAGGAGGTAGGAAAATATGTAGAAAAAACTGTGATTTAGTACTGTCCTTGTCCTTTCTTTAGTTGTAAAGCTACCCAGGATAGTGGTTTTTTATCATCCTAGGCTTGCATGTGTGAATGGAGTGCTGACTTGCTTTTTAAAAGCCCCCACAGTGGGCAAGCTTTCTAAGGCCAAATTAAAACCATTAGTTTGCTGCATGATCAATTGGGACAACTGGCAATTGATGAAAATGCTTTAGAACAGACAGAACCCTCAGAAATAAATAACTCAGTTCTTCCAAACTGAAGGCAGCCCTCCATCCCCCAAAAATGTTTCTGTTAAGATACTGTTTACACAGATTTAATCAGTTGTGTCACTGGGGCACAACAAAAACAACAATGTGACCTGCTGAGATTTAGCACCAGATTGCGATTTACAATCAAGGCACCAAGAGTCACTGAAGTGCATAGTTCCCACCCCAATTACTAATTAATCAGACCCAAAGAGGTCTCCATAAGAGGCATAGCAGTCAGCTGTGAGCCCTATAAATTCAAAGGGCTTCTCTATCACTTAGGTAGGTAAGCTGAGTTAGGAAGCTTTTCATCCTGCAGTTAGGAGTGGGTCACAGGAGAAAGCAAACTTACTAAAGTTTTTTGGTGGGTGTTTTCCCCCTTCCTCCTTAATAAGAATACAGCTAGCTTATTTGCAGTAAAACATTGTTAAAAAGTCAGCGTGAGATGCTGGGATGAAGTGAGTTGGCTTACCTTGCTTTCTTGAAAGTGTGTGAATATTCACATGCTTTTGGTTGGTGTGGTTATTTGTCTCTTTGTGGGTTGTTTGTTTGTTGTTTTTTTTAAATTTGCTTAAAAGCATTAACAAAGTGGCAATAGCTGCATTGGCTTCTAACAGCAAAATGGTAACACAATGGCTCAGAGAGGATAAAAACTGCAGCCCTGTGCATCACGATATGCTACAGGGAGCCAAACTGTGCCAGTCCTGCCTGTGCATGGGGCTTCTTTTGCAGCCAGGAGCCTGTGCTCACAGAAAGTGCCATGGGGCAGGACACCAGTAGTGACCTGCTGGCAATGCAGGTAGCAGATCCCAGCAGGCAGCATGCCTTGGGCTGTCTGCTGCCATGTGCGTGCAGGGGAGCAGATCTCACTGCTGGCATGCAGGCATGGTGTCAGTGGTTTCAGGGGCACTGCCAGGGCAAGACCAGAGGGGGATTTATCTGGGAAAACCCCCGGGACTGGGAGGGCCTGGTGAGACCATCACTTGGGTATTGGTGGCACTTGGTCTTTAACTCGGCACTGACTGTCTTTAACCTTGCTCCTGGCTGACCTGGCCATGACGTGCATTAGGCCAGGTTGTCTTTATCTGAGTCCAAGAGTGCTGCTGCCTTTGTGTGACAGCAGCCATGGAGCCCCTCCAAAAGGAGCAATGGATCTTCATCAGTGGCTGTGGCATCTCTGGGGTTAGGCCTGAGGCAAGGCCCATCAACCACAGAGTGGGATCGCATGGAGCAAGGCATGGGCTTGACATTGTTGAACTCTTGGTGGGTTTACAGGTCTTAGGCTTTAAAAGCTGCACTGTGGGTACCCAGCTGAGCTGGAGGTGAGCAGTGCTGCTCCCCAGGGGCTGATGGAGATGCCCCTGCACATGTTCCCTAGAAGTCTCCAGCTCCTTTCCAGGGGTTAGAGAGTTTTCCACTGCCTTTGGCTCCACTAGACTGGTGTCTGTTGGGCTCAATGGTCTCTGAAAAACATCTCAAAGAGTACCTAAATCATTCTTCAACATAACTTTTAATTATTTCAAGGCAAAAGGAATAGTTCTGACATTAAAAAGAAATAGAGAAAGAAATATAAAAGTATGAATTCGATCCTACCATTTGATGTCTTTGCTTGCTTTATTGCACTTCATAGAATCATAGAATGGTTTGGGTTGGAAGGAACCTTAAAGACCATCCAGTTCCAACCCCCTGCCATGGGCAGGGACACCTTCCACTAGACCAGGTTGCTCAAAGCCCCGTCCAACCTGGCCTTGAACACTCCCAGGGAGGGGGCAGCCACAGCTTCTCTGGGCAACCTGTGCCAGTGTCTCACCACCCTCACAGGAAAGAATTTCTTCCTTACATCTAATCTAAATCTACCCTCTTTCAGTTTAAAACTGTTACCCCTCATCCTATCCCTGCCTTCCCTGATGCAGAGTCCCTCCCCATCTTTCCTGCAGCCCCCTTTAAGCACTGGAAGGCCGCTATAAGGTCTACCCAGAGCCTTCATTTCTCTGGGCTGAACAACCCCAACTCTCTCAGCCTGTCCTCACAAGGGAGGTGCTCCAGTCCCCTGATCATCTTCATGGCCTCCTCTGGACCTGCTCGAGCAGGTCCATGTCCTTCTGATGTTGGGGGCCCCAGAGCTGGACACAGTACTGCAGGGGGTGTCTTGTGAGAGTGGAGTAGAGGGGGAGAATCCCCTCCCTTGACCTGCTGGCCACAGTTCTCTTGATGCAGCCCAGGACACGGTTGGCTTTCTGGGCTGTGAGCGCACATTGCTGGCTCACAGTCAGTTTTCCATCCACTAGTACCCCCAAGTCCTTCTCCGCAGGACTGCTCTCATTCCACTCCTCGTCCAGCCTGTATTTGTGCTTGGGATTGCCCCGACCCATGTGCAGGACCTTGCACTTGGCCTTGTTGAACTTCATGAGGTTCATCTCATTACTTTTATGGTCAGGCCAATCCTTCTTGGTGCTGATAGTCCAAAATAGAAACCCATAATTTTTAATATAAAAATAATCTATGCTTTAAGATGAAACCACAAGATATTGTGAAAACAGGAAGTCTGGTGTGTCATTAAAGAGGGTTATTTAAGTGTAAATATTCTTTTTTCTATTTTTTTAACAGTTCTGTCTATATTTTAGGAGATA
The DNA here is from genome assembly GCF_031877795.1 of Strix aluco. NCBI lineage: Eukaryota > Metazoa > Chordata > Aves > Strigiformes > Strigidae > Strix > Strix aluco. The sequence continues at coordinate 32,052,580 of NC_133936.1, forward strand.
ATATAGATTTATTTTTTGAGAGCTAGAAAACAGGGTAAAATCATGCTGGTGGTTTTATTCTAGTCACTTTGTCAAATGCGCGACTGTGCACATTACATGGGGGAAAGAAAAAGCCTTCCCTTTTCTCACCCCTCGGCAACGTAACAGGGAACAGAACTGCACATCTGTAAATAAATGCATCATTAGATTCTCATCAATTTGTAAGCTTCACTTGATGTATGGCTAAAATAATCCCACAAGGATAACTAAAGAAGCGTTTGCTTTCAAGCAGACACACCACAGACCAGCAGAAACACTATTTCAATAGAGCGGGTTTTTTTCGGTTGTTGGCTATTTTTATTTTTATTTTCTTACAACAGTCCACACTAAAGAATTATTTTAGATGCATTGCTACCAATATATTCATTAGCTGAGGATCTCTGGACATATTAGAAGAACACAGTAAAACAACTAATGATGCACTTGAGCAGTAACAGGTTGTCATTAGAGCAGCATCTGCTCTCATCAGAGTTAATTATTCAGTTGCTTTGTTTTCCAAGTAGGTGTCTGGTAGAATTTAGCAGAATCTTAATTAAAACACATTTTCAAACTCCATGGATGCTCATCTCATCTAAAGAAATCAAGACAATTTCCACCATAAACATCAAGCTTCAGTTGAGCCATCAAACAGCAGAAGGATCTCAGCCAAGGCAAGTTTTAGGCATTAACCATTACAGTGCAAGTGGGATGCGGGTTGCTGTGAACTGATGCCCTGATGAACTCCCCCAATGAACTGTCCTGTGCACGTACCAATCACCAACACAGGCACATGGTTAAGTAATGAGAATACTCATACTGTGTAATTACTTTCACAGTACAAATCTCACAGATGCTGCATGTTAATCCTGAGCTGCAGAGGGGAAGCATGTGCTCCCCAAAAACATGAGTCGCTCCATGTTCAGGAACAGATCTGCCTTTCTGTCCACTTCTGCTGTTCTGAACATCACCACCTTGGGCAAATCCCCTGAGCTATCTTGCAGCAGATGCTTGTCTTTTTGAAACTTTTTATTTCCCTGCACTCTTAAGCAGTGCTGGAGAAAGATGTGTTTCCTCTTATAAAAAATTCTCCCTTGGAAAGCCAAATGGAAGTGTTCTGTCTCTGGTCATAAAAAGATTAAGTGATTACTGTGAGGCTGCACTGACTGTCAGAAATTTGCTGCTAATACAGTAGCCACAGACATGCCTGAGAACTTTTCCCATCGGATGTGGTAAACCCAGCATGCTGCCAGTGAGGATGCTTGCAGGCAGGGAGTGGGGAACTGGACAAATCCATGGCTGTGTGTTCCCACTCAGCTAAAAGATATCTGTAAAGGAAACAACCCTTTGAGGTAAACAAGCTTAGGTTCAACCTGCTTCACTTGAATGCTGTTATCTGTGGTTACTTTCCAGGGTCTTCTCTTTATTAGATTTCAGAAAGTGAATACCAAAAAAGTTCAGTCTATGAGTAAAAGCTTTATTTCCCAGTGGCCAGCACACATATGAGAACTTGAATCTTAAGCCTGGACTTGTTTGCTGCAGTATATTGACTTACAGTTGGAGCTGGTTGGGAATTTTCTATGATAAAAATGATGTTTCATCAACAAAAAAGTTTGATGAAAATAGAGCATTATAAGCAGGCTGAGACAGCTGGATTCAGCCTTGGTGATGGGGATGGGAATGTTCTGATTTTTCATGTAGAAACTGTTTTTATAAAAGCATTTTTATTAATAATCTTATAAACAGGTTTTTGAAAACTATAGATGAAAGAAAAAAAAATCAAAATTATCATGACACATTTCAGGTTTACCACAATGTAGTATCTATTTCATTCCTGTTTTACAGTGCTTTGAAATAAGCTTTTTGGGTTGGTGATGTTTGGGAATGGAGCTGCACCTGGAGAAGTTTACTTCTGTCTTTGCTTTTCTGATCCTTTTTAAAATAAAAGCTGTTCTAATAGAGAGTATCTGTCTGTCATGAAAGGGAAAACATGGAAATCTATAACTCAGTGACTGTATTTTAAAGGCTTGTACAATTTTTTTCAGGTCTTTTTGAGGAGCTGAGTGAGCAAACCCTCCACAGAGCCAGGGTAATGCCAGACTCCGCAGTATCACAGGACTTCTGACTTGGCTGATGGAAATACCTTCTGTTTTGGACTCCTTAAGGGAAAACACGCCTCTGAAGAACACCAAGGCATTTCTTTATATGTATTCTCCTCCTCTTCCTCCTCCTTCTTTTTGCTGCTTCTCACCTCAGAGCAGCTGTAAGAAGCTGTCCTTCAAAGTCAAATTGCACTTGGAAAGAAGCTCCCCAGGAGCTGTTTCCCCACCACCATCTTCCCTCTTCCCACCAGAAGTGACTCAGGATGAAACTGCTAGCTTTTCTCTCCTGTCTGGATGACTTGTAAGATCTCATACCGGACAAACAGAGCTCTGTGGGAGCACTGAGGTCCTGGTGAGGGGAGATGGACATCTCAGGGCATCCTGAGGGGTTTGAAAGGATGCACGTTCATTTTTCATCCCATGCCTGAGCAGTTGGACTCGCCCTTTCTGACACGCTGACTTTATGGGCAACAGGGCTTAAAACAAGGATGAGCTGATAACCGTAGTGCTACCACCACCTCCAAAACCACGAGCTTTTCTCCAGAATAATCAGTTTCGCATCAGAATTGTTCTGAAAACTGGCTCAGTCTGAACACCTGATGGTCCACATTTCTGTGAGCACACGCAGAATATGACCTGAATAACTCGCCCACGGTTTTATCCCTCAGGAACAATCCAAATTCATGCCGTTAGGAACCACACCACGGGTGTTTGCAGGCTCCTCCGCTGACTAACAGGCAAAGCAGGCAGGCAGATCAACAAAGCCGTGGGCTGATGCGGGTGGCATTTTCATGCCACAGCACTGGTGGATGATGTGAAGCGCTGCCACATTCAAGCATCTCCTGCTTCTGCAGGCACTGAGCAGCCATAGCTGCAGCTGCTGGGTGGCTGCTGCTGCTGCAGTGATAGACTGTGTCCAGGGAGCTTTGCTGCTGAGCTTCCTTTGAAAGCTTCATTTTTGCCTAGAAAAAGACATATTTAGGGACCTCTCAGTGTTGGAAGATGCTTGTACATGACCACTTATGGCTTTCGAATGGATTTGCTGCTTGGAAGGAATAGACAGCCCCTGAGCTGTTGTCCCCAGTGTGGGACATGGTGCCCTGTCCTGAGGGAAGGTGGCATTTTGGAGGGGAAGGGCTTGCTGGTAGTTGTGCTCCTGCCACCAGAGCCTTTGTTGTGCAGAGTGAAAATAAATAAATGAAAGCAGTACTTTGGTCTTCACAAAAGCATCTTTTATTTTCTTGCTGAGTGGGGCCTTCTGCTTTCTCCTGAAGAGTGGCTGCTGCCCAGCAGAGGTGGTCGCCGGAGCCTGCGAGCAGCATGTGTGCATGAGCTCCACGTGGCATCTTCTGATGAAAGACAAACCATGATGAGCCAGCAGCACCTGGGCCAGGGCAGAGGAGAGGGCCACCGTTCCTGCCACTGTGGTGTGGTCACGGTGACTTGGCCAAGCTGCAGCTCCTACACATGGCCCTCGCTTTTGGAAGGGAGTAACATGTATTTACTCACTGTTGTGTGCCACCAGCAGAAAGATCTACCTTATGCCATCCAGTCTAATCAGCGCTGGGGTCAAACAGTTGCTCAGCCAAATTTCATGCACACACCTTTGTAAGTAAGTGTATCTGCACACGTGCTTACATTTAAGAACACAGCTCGCAGCCAGCATCTGTGTCATGTGGAGCTCGGCACACCGGGGTTCCGCCACTGAGCCGTGCGGGCTGGGCTGGGACTGTTGAAGGACCAGAAGGGGTGAGACGTGCCACCCCGGCGGGGCACACAGCCTGCCCCATTTGAGCTGCGGGCGAGAACTCTGCCTTTTTGCTGTGAAGACTTCTGTGCCTGCAGACGTGCGTTTTTCCACCCTAAGCGAGATCAGATGGGTTGTAATAGCGGAGTAGGCAGAGAGGGGGGCGCGTAGCAAGCCCAAAACTGTAAGTGGGGAGCTACAGTGATGCAAATAGCTCATTCCCAGAGCTCACACTTTCGGCTCAGCGATATGATCTGATCAAATTTGTCAAATTCTTTGACAGTTAAAAAAAAAAAAAGGAAAATGAGGACTTTATTTGGGTAAATGGATTTTTATTAAAACCTTTATAGCATATTTTGTTTCACTCAGAACTTAACTTGAATCAATGTGCCAAAGACTGAGTTTCTGGTGAAACTCTGTTTCCTTTCCCTCTTGCCCAGGCCTGACTGCAGGATCAGGCACCTGCACCACCCCAGCAGTCCTGGACAGCAGTTTTGGTGTGGCAGAGGACTATCCCAGCCCCCAGCAAGCACCCAGGGATCTTCGTGTGCACAAACAGACACACAGAGCAGACTTGGGGTGCTCACCACTGCTGGGGCCTCGCTCCCTGCTGGACTATCCTGGGCTATGCAGGGCTTGCTTGAGGAGGGGTGGTCGGGGTGGCTGAGCTCAGCCCACCGAAATGCCTCTGGGTGGGACCCCAGCAGAGCCTGGGCACCAGGTGCTCTGAGTTAACCTCTGGGTGAGCTTATTTTTTTGCATTGATTACAGCTGGGGCCCAGAGGAACAGGGCTGAGGAACAGAGCCTGAGTGGGGCTGACCTGTAGAGAAGATGCAGTGGTGAGAAGGGCTGATCTGCTTTGCTTAGCCTTGATGGAGAGATGGTCTGCAGTGAAGGCTCCCTGGCTGTTTCCCTGCTAGGCTGGGGCCCCTGCAGCTGAGACCAGGCTCCATCTGACCTGGGTTCCCTGTTGCCCACCTGCCACCGCTCCAGCAGGACCAGAAATGCTGTGTGGAGACCAATGAGCAGTTTGGACTCTGCCAGGTAAGTCAGCGTGAGCATGCATCTGTGACTGGGTAGTTGGTTTTGTGGTGCTCTGGTATGTTGTTACGCCTGGCTTCCTGGCAGTGATGCTACTTGTTGCCTTTTGTGCTGTTCAAACCTAGCTCTGCCTAGTTTTACTGTGATGGTGCCTGAGTGAAATACTGCAGAGACCGCTTCTTGCTGGCCTTACAAAACCAGAGATGAAAGCAAGTGATTTAATGTTAATGGGAGGAAAGGGGAAAGCTACCTGCTTGAGTGTAAAATCTGTTTTTAAAACCAAGGCGCTCGCTGTGCTCTGAAGTGTGTTGTCACTGCCAGGGTTTGATCCAGTTCTCTGTTCAGCTGGGCTGCCTGGTTCTGGGGAACTCCACCTCCTTTCAGTGCAAATACGACATCAGCTCAATTAATCAGGCTTCGTACAGCGAAAGCACTGAAAGCCAAAAAGTCCTCTGTGACATTTATCTCTGTCTTCATTCCTGGGGGAAAAAACACAGGCACACAAACCCCTCCTAATGAAAATCAGACAGTGTGAGCAAGTGGCTTTGAAGCAAAGTTTTTCTGCTCCTAAACTGTACTTCAAGTCATTACAAGCTTTGCTTGCCAACGTTACAGTAGCTGAAGCAGTATGTACAGCCTGTGATACGCAGACTGGAGTAAAACCTTCTTCATGACATTTTGTTGTATGGGAAAGCTTGAGTTTTTGGAAGACGCTCCGATAACACAATATGGAAAGCATGCTATCTTAGCATTTCCTACGCCGACTTGGAATGCCTTCTGTTTGGAGAAGATCCACTGGCAAGTGAGGGAAGGTCTGAACAGTCAATTTAGATTTTTCTTTTAAATGTATTCTGTATGCATATACTGTGGTTATTTTGAGATTTTTGCCTTCTGGAATGATTACTGTCTGATACCAGATAGAAAAGTCATTATGCGTAAAACATAGGTGTACGAGTTCAATAGATAGGGGAGCTGTGGATGGAATGAATTAAGTTTCGTTAAGATGTGTGGACCTTATTTGTCTTTAAAACCCTATTCCACACCTGCAAAGCTGTTACCATTAAATTAAAAATCGGTTGTAGAGTCAGCTTTCTTTTCTCCGAAGCATGGTTTTGCTGAGGACAACTAGACACCCTAAGAAAGGAGTAACATGTAGCTGCTGTCTGTGGATCAAATACATGATCTCACTGTGTCTCAGTCCCTTCTGTGGTTATGCCCTTCCATGCCCAGCTCAGATGGGCTAGACATAATTTTGGGGGGAAGTTGGAGTCCTAACCTCTTTGTGAGTTAGATCGGTGTCAGTCCCCTCTGGGCTGGACCCTGCAGGTCTGGCAGCACTACTTGCCTGGGGAAGGGCAGTGCCTTCTGTCCCTGTTTGAGCTCATGCCCTGTGGTACAGCTGTCTTGTGCAACAGGTGCATGTCTCTTCCAAAGAGCTTACGACTCACAGGGGAGTGTAAGCAAGTGGGATGTTATCAGAATATGTAAAAGTGTTTTGTGCATTGGATCTGTATTACCTAAATGCCTTTGAGATGGCTGTGAGTGGTGGGAGAATTGATGTAGTTGGCTGGCTGGTGCGTGTCAGTGGAGAAGAGGGAAGGATATGCACAAGGAATGGCAGCAACAGTGTTGTGCAGCATGGCACAGCAGAAAGGACAAGGATGGCTGTAAGGGAGATGCCAAAGTGGCTGGAAAACACTGCTCATCTACAGTGGTACAGGGAACAGCCATGGGGCAGGAAAGTGGAAGCTCCCTCAGCTAGGGGTACCTCAGTGCACCTTGCACTGCCTGCCTGTATGGGGCAAAGACAAAATGAAAATAATACTTCCTTCTTGACTCCTCTGAAGGAAATCCAATGGAAAGGACATAGTTACTAAACTCAGCAGACAGCCCCCCATGTACCCACAGCTTTTGCTTGTTGCCTTTGCTGCCCTGCTTGAAGCACGGCACAACTCCAGAGTGGTGTGTGACCTGCTGAATGGCTGCCCACCCCCAGGACCTGCTGCTCGGGAAGACAGGGAGCCCTGCTGGCTCCTCACCCCCTCCATACTCTAAATGGGGCTTGGGTGATGTGACTGGGTGCACCAGGGCCAGGACATGGCCTTATCCAAAACCTGGCCCAGTAAGCCCTGAAGCTGCTGAGCTGTAGCTCCAGCAGCCTGATCCAGCTCTCTGCGCATCTGGGCAACGTGTCAAAAACGTGGGATGCTCAGCTCCACCATGGCTTCGTGGAGCCCTTAGTCACAGCTGGTGTGGGAAGGGGAGGCAGCAAGCTGCCGGCATGGTCTCCTTTCCAGTGGAAGCACAGCTGGCACCAGACTTTGGTTGCTGTTGTCCAGTGACTGCTCTTCATCTCCTACTCAAAAAGGCATTTGCTTACCATGCTGCTAATACCTGTGTGTTGTCGCACCGCTGGGGACGTGCATGTTGTAGGCTGCCCCCTTGGTGCTGGGGAGTGCCCGTCATGGGTAGGGAAAGCATCTGGGCCTGTTGCTGAGCTGCTGGTTCACACCTGGCTGTTCACAAGCAGCATTAGCTAAAATCTGTGGCTACAAGCTAGCAGGGACAGCAGCTTTTCCTGCTTTCCTCTCTCGTCTTGGAGGATGCAGCTCTGCAGTTGCCAAAGTATCTGCTGATGACTGCTCAGCCCCGGGCTCTCGTGGATGCTGTGCAACATAAAGTCAGTAACCTCTGTGCTGTGTGCAAGCAGCTAGAGAAAGGCAATCCAAAAAGAGCATGTGAACAGAAGGCTGGAAAAAGAGCCACTTGATTATTCAGCTCTTAACAGGGAAAGAAAAAACTTGCTGCAAGAGCAGCAGAACTTATGAATCCTGTTTTTTCTCTGGCGCTCTCTCCCATGGCTTGATTATCTTGCATCATCCTGATTAAAGCTTTTCCTGTGGCTGGAGTATTCATAGCATTGATTTCCCTTGTAGGATCTGTGGTATCTAATAGTATGGGTAACTTCACACTGCAGTCTTGCTCTTCAGAGGGGACAGCAGTTCAAGTCTCTCTACTATTTTCTTGAGACTCATAGGAAATTGTTATATCTGAGATTCCTCTGTGGCATTAAATTTTGCTGAAATCAGCCATCAGAGCACAGTAGTACCAGAAAGGACTGGGAAGTACATAGCGCAGTTGCGTAAATCTTGCCTCCGTGAGAAACCAACTGGGAAAAAATACATGTGTTAACAACGTGTTATTGAATACCAGGGTCATTTCATCTTCCGTATTCCCAGATGAGGGTGTACAGGGCTTGCTCACATGGTGCTTTGAGTGTACCTGTTCTCTTATTAGGTTCTGATCCTGCAAACACTTAATTTTTCTGCCTCAATACGTGCCCTGGAAGCTGCAGAGCTCTTTCAGGACTGAAATGAGGCACGTGTGTACAGCTGGTGTGGCCAGGGCATTAGGCTGGTTCATGGTGGAGAGGGAACAGCCTGCACTCCTGAATCTGGATAAGGCTTCCCAAAGTGTTACCTGTTGGGTGGCTGAATATGTCAAAACACCATTCCCATGGGCAGAAGGATCTGCTGGGCAAAGGCTGCAGTGCAGGACATGCTTCTGGGAGGTGGCACCATCCATGTCTCTGTCCCTCATGGGTGGCGAGGGCAGGGTCCCATACCAGAGGGTGCAGGGGGTGCCACTGATGCTGGTATCCTGGCTGTGGCACAAGCACTGGGGGCTGGCAGGAGTCTCTGCTGGCTTCCAGGGCCAGGGGAGTTGTGTTCATCCCTGGGATGACAGGCCAGGAAAGAAAATGGTTTTTCAGGACTGTGGCATTTGGTGTGAGCTGACATAGAAATGAGATGCCCATGGGAGTCATTGAATCCCAGATTTGTTTGGGGTGAGAGGAACTCAAAGTTTAGCAAAACATTCCTAATCCTAGAAAAATGCTTCACTTTGAAACGCTTCTCCCAGCAGGATCCGAGAGGCCTGACACACTTTTAGTGCCTTCTCGGCTCAATCTGCGAAATCCAACGTGAAGCCTGTTTCCCAAGCCTCCACCGATCAGCGCCTCGGCGCAGGCATGGCCAAGCAAGCGCTGCTGGCAGTCACTCCGGCTGCTCAGCACTCAGCGCTGGCACCAGCCAGAAACAAACAGGCAAAGTGCCACGCCAAAGAAAAGGGAAACATCTTACTCCTTATTTAATCAATATCAACAGACATATTAACAATTGCATATCAACATGTGCAATTATTTGTAACCCACCAGTAAACATGCTCATTAGGCCAAATCTGGTGGTCCCCTGCAGAGGCGAGAAGGCAGGAGCATGTTTGGGAGTGCACTATCTCCCCTGGGGATGTGGCTCGGCTAGGTGCAGGGTGCTGCTGGCACAGAGCTGCCTGGAAGGAGTGCTGGAGCTCCAGGAGCATCACGGCTCCCATGGTGGTGCACATTCCTGGGCTGTTGCATGTGGGTGATGAGGGCAAATTCATCTCCTCTGCCCAGATGCGTCTGCAGCGACCACCACATCTTCTCTGGGGCCCACGCATATTTACCCTCGTGCAAACTTTGCACAAAAGCCTGGAGCTTTATCTTTGGTGGCTGCCTGTGGCTGGCGATGCTGCAGCTCTGTGTTATGTGGTGTGATAGGCTAGAAGAAAAGTTGGTGTCTAACAAGTAGAAAACCAAAGTCTGGCCTCCAGCAGGGTGATGGCTTCAGTGTTTGGGCCCTGTTGCAGGTTCTGGCAGTGGCAGGACTGCTTGCACCTCAAATGCCATGAGCCAGTGGTTCATAGCCTGCCGTGCATGGCTGCAGACAGGGGAAGCACTCCTGGAGTAGGTGCAGGGAGGACCTGCAGGAAGGCTGATGGTGAAGGGTGAGCCAGAGTACAGCTGGGGTTTCAGATTCTCACCTGTGCAGAGGCAGGGGGGTGGTGCTGCTGTTGTGGTATTGATTTAAGAATAAACTAAACCTCAGACCTCCTTATCCATGTGAATTGCAGCTCTAGCAAGGCTTCTTATTCCTTCCCTGGAACAAACAAAGTTTTGTGAGTCCCAGTGTCTGTATTGAGGGTATGTCTGTAAAGAGAGGCAAAAATAGACCTTTGCTTTAATGTGAGGAATGCAAGAATCTTTCTTTAGTGGTTAAAGTCCTCCCATGTGAATGTGCTGTCGATATGAGTGTGCGCAGGTAGGAGAGGCAGCACAGCCAGTTTGAGTGGTGGGTTGGTGGGAGAGATGCTGCCTCCCCTCTCCTGGGGTCAAGGGGCAGTGCAGCTGCCCTGCATGGGGGACACCAAAGCTGGGGTGCAGGCTGCCTTTCCTGAGCCTTCTCTGGCTGTCAGCTCGAAGACCATCCACTACCTGCAATATTTACAAACATATCTGCCTCTAAAATCTGCCTGAGTTTATCAATGAGACTGGGATAGCATTACAGAGCTGTGCGCACACATGTTATACATTCCCCCAGCAATAATTCCTTCCTCCAGTTATGCTATATATTTAGTGCATTCCTCCAGTATGATAATCATAAACATGCTTTAAAAAAAAGGCTAACAAGGTTGAAACAAAACATAGAAGCTGGCCAAATAGTGTTAAGAGGCTGTCGCAGCCCCTGAGGCTGGGATTTCTGCGTCCTGACAGCGTCTTCTCCCTCAGAGGACAGCGGAGCTGCTGCCTGTTGTGCGAGCAGAAATGCTGTGGTGGGCAGGTAGGTGACAGCAGCCAGCTCCGCTCGCTACCTGCCAGGCAAACGGCTGGGGCTGGCAGGGGCAGAGGGGAAAGGAAGGCTAAAACATAACAGAAGTAATAGGAAGCAGGTTGAAAATCTTTTCCCTATTTACATGTCGACCCACATTGTTGGGAGGAAGCTTTGTGGTACATTCAGCTCTTGCTAGCTGCCTGCCCTATGCTGAGGGTGAGGGAGCTGCTGCAGGGCCGCTGGCAGCTCTGGGTCCCTTGGCCGAAGAGTCTGCTGTTCTTTTCCCCAAGCGGCCCTGTTGTTCTGTGGCTCAAAACCTGCTCTCCCACAGTTTGCATGTGAAGCAGTGAGTGGTGCAAGGCTGTTACCTGTGTCTCAGGTTTTGGTTTTTTGGTTTTTTTTAAAATTGATTTGATGGCTCCAGGTCTGCCGATAGTCAGTTAACAATGAAATGTGCTCAGGTTTCTGTGGCCAGTGTCTCCCCTTTGGCTTGTCCTGAGAACAAAGCTGCTTCTCAAGCTGCCTTCAGCATGAAGCAGTTGCTTCTCATTTTCTTTCATCCCACTTGCTCAGCAGCAAGCACCCTGCAAGCCCTAACTGCTCCCAAGCAGGCAAGGGTGCAGGTAACTGTCCAAGCTCTCTCTCCTCCCCTTGCCATGATCAGACAGTGCCAGACTTGGCCCCAAGTTTGTTCTCTGGTGGCCCCTGTGTTACCCTGGCCTGCAGTGTTGCTGGGAATGCTTTGGGCAGCATCTTCCAAGGCTTTCCTTAGCCAGGACTGATAGATTCGGTCTTTTGGGGGTGAGAAAGGTGAAGAGGAGTTTCCTGTGTCTTTGTGGGGCACCCAAAGTCATCAGCCTGGCAGGAGCCATTAAGCTGGGAGGTCTGGGCAGGAATTAGCAGTTGGTGAAGTGTTTCCCCTCTCCCTTGCTTTGTGGGAGCCATTAGCCTTCCTGGTGAAGCAGACACTTGAGCACCCCGATGGCAGGATGCTCCCATCAGCCTGAACGCTACCTGTGCTTGCTAGTAAGCAGAAGAATCATTAACCATGACTGATGGCAGTAAAATGCATCAAAGATGGCTTTTACCAGAAAGGCTTGCTTGGCTTGCCAGCTACAGTGCCAGCTGCCCTGTGCTCCCCACAAGGGTACCCCACTGCGGCTGACATCCCCACAAGGCCATGGGGCGTGCAGGGATCACAAGGGGCAGCCACAGTATCCAAGGGACCTGGTGACAAGCAGGGTGGTGTTTCTGGAGGATCAGGGCGGTTTCCCTTGTGCCGCCTCTCAGCCGGCCACTGAGCTGTGTCGGCTCTGGCAGCCTCTGCCCTGCTGACAGGTGTTGTGTCCCACCACGCTGCCAGGGCTAGGGCTGCTGGATTTGGGGAAGAAAAGCAGTTCTCTCAGGACACGTCAGTGCTGCATACTTCCTCAGAATTTTTTTTCCCCCCCTAAAGGCAACAGAGACATGTTTGGGAAAGGCAAGCAACTTTCTGCATCTATCTCTGATATGCAGGCACTGGTGCTATTTTTGCTTATTTTCCATCCCCCAGGACCATTGAATTGTAGCATTTCAGCTGGGCAGCCTGTGCAAAGCCCTGCTTCCCAGGGCTGCCGTGGCAAAACAAAGCTCCCTGATGTCTGATGGCGAGAAGCTTATGAAGTGGGGTCGCATGGGGGTCCAGGGTGGGGAGAGGAGGCGGCGGCTTGGGTTTAATGCCTGAAGTGCAAATACTTGGCTGGGAGCACGCGTCGAAGCACTACTGTGTGTGCCTCTCTGTCTGCATTCGTCTTTCAGGCAACAAGCGGCAGCACATTATCGGGTGTGTGAATACATATTTACTACGGTAGGCCCAGAAGGGCTTTTCAACAACTTTCCCTGCATGTGTTGCTAACAAGTCACTCTACAGATTTACCAAGTGAGCAGAATCGCAAATGTTTCTCTTTACAATGAGAAGTAATCAGAGAAGGTCTAAATGGCAAACAGCGATCCAATATATACATTTGTCACAGATATAATGTAAAGTCAGCTCAGCCTCTTTGATGTCACATAAACATGTCATTTTGAAGCGACTCAGTTTTGCTGGCATTTCATCAGCGAGCGCACAACAAACAGCGCCAATTACGCTCCATCGCTGTTTATCATTTGCCTCCTTTAAAATGCCCATCCATTACCAGCAGAGCGGTTTGCAGTGTTTAGTCTCTGGTGGGGATGGTATTCCACAGCCCTCAGCCCCGAGGCAGATTCTCTCTTTCGCTGTTTAACCCACTGGTTTAATTACTGTGTGGGTTCAAAAAAAAAAAAAACCAACCAAAAAAAACCCCAAAAACAAAAAACCTTTGAATTCTGTATTCCAAACCTATGTAATATTTAGACAGCCTCTGAAAAAAGAGATGCTGCGGGGAGATGCATTGGGAGTAGGATTTCTGTTTGAGGAAGGAGGGAAGGACACGTCCCCATCTCCTTGAGTGTCCCTGTTATTTATCTGGTTCCCTTCTCCCAAGGGGAAAGCCAGGCATTTTGGGAGGGGCCGCAGGTCTCGCAGCTAGGCCCTAGAACCTGCTGGTGTGACACTGGCACAGTGGCCAGAGCACAGCCCACTGGCTCGGCTGTGGTGGATCCCACTGCCACCAGGCATGGAGAACCGCTCTGAATTCACAACGAAGCGTCTGAATTCCAGCTCTTGTGCTATGAAATACGTTGCTGGTTAATTGAAGGAGGATGCAGTGCAATCCATTGTGTATTAGCAAATCCATTGTTTGTAATGTCCATCTACCCCCACATATACATGTGTGTATGATGTAGTCGTCAGATCCTATGTTGATGTTATTTCAGAGAGTTTTGGAGATGGGATATTTTAAATGTGCTGTTTGAAATACTAATGCTACCAGCTGCTGAACTCACCGAAAATAATACAGTTATTCTGTTTGCTTCCCTGCTAGTAGTTAAAAAGTAATGAGTCCTTTTATGCTTTCTTTACATAATAGGCTCCAGCCAGAAAACTGGATGTTTCCTCGTCAATAAAATAAGAAAGAAACTCCCAATATTAAGGGAACAAAGATGAAATTGAGTAAGTCTTATGTTATTGTGGTTAACAGTCAATAAGGAAAACCAGAGTTTTGTTCTGCTGACTTAAAAAAACATTAAGCTGTAAATATCTAACTCTATTCTATTTTAGTGTTGTGTGTTTTGGGCTTCTTTTTCTTTAAATTTAATTCATGAAAAAATTCCCTCCCAAAGTTTTGGTGTTAGTTTGCTTCCTCCCCTTCTTTTCTCTAAACATCAACCAAATTACATACGAGGGCCTTGTCTTCCTAAAATCTACAGAGTTTAATGGAAGCAGTAATTTTTCACATGAAGAAATAATTCTGGGGGTGCTGCATAGTGAAAATGGGATTTCAGCACTCATGGAAACCCAGTCAAAGAATGGGAGTGAAATGTCTGAGGTCTGCGCTTGTGTGGGCAAGAGTTGTGTGGGAGGGGTTTGGCTGCAGGAAGGATGGCAAGGCTGCAGCTTCCCTGGGCAGCCCGGCGTTCAGCCACTGGTGATGGGACAAATACCTCTGAGCACACTTAAGAAACCTGAGCCACCATAAAATGTGACCACTCTCTGCTGACTTACTAGCAGGCAGTGGTTTTGAGGAGTTTCTTCACCTCTCTGAAGATGTTCTATGACAAATGCTTGTCTTGGGTGGGAGAGCCCAGCAATCCTTGCCTGGCACGTGGGAACCCAGCTGCCAGGCAATTTTACTTCTAGGCAGGGATAGGTCCAGGCACACAAGCTGGATCCAAAAGGTGCAAATCCAGCATGGCAGAGGTATAACATGTTAGGAAGAATAATATATCTGAATAATTCTGAGCAGTTGATAGACAAGCAAAGTTGGACACATATATAAACTGTTGAGTTAGCCTACAGATCATGCTGGTCATTAAATATAGCTGTACTGTAAAGTGTGCGAACACAAATCCACTCTATATATATAAAGTGCCCCAACAAAGGCTTTGGTTGCAGTATTTAGAGGAGAAAACTGTTTTCTTTCCCCTGAGATCAAACTGTTCCTGAGGAATAATTTGTCCAGTTCTAATGTATAATTAACATCCGAAGGTGGAGACTGCTGTCGCCTATAAACATTACCATATTTCCATATTCCTACTCTTCAAGTTATCTGTTTTAAAAAGGAAACTGCACATGCACAGGAGTGAAGCAGGGCCTGTGACCTGGCAGCAGTGAGTGCTGCTGGTGGGAACGTGGTCACCAGAGTCCCTTGCCCTGTGGCCGTTCACCTTTGCAGCCTCCCCAGCCTGCCCTTTGTTACCCATTAACACCCTTCACAGACTTTGTGTGCTTTCCTCAAAGGCTTATTTAAAGGACAGGACTTATGCCAAGCCATGGGTAATCACAGGTGTAGGTTATAGGTAGGAAAAAGAGAGTGACTGTTCTGCTGTGGCTCTGCATCCCTGACATGGCTGTAGTGGGACGGGCATGAACGCAGCTGCTGATCTCTTCCTGCACGCTACTAATGAAAACTTCTCAAGGATCCATCCACAGAAACAATGGACAGGTTCTGGATCATCTGTAGAAACTTGGTTTGTTATTTGGGATTTAATTGTGAGTTTAGCACTTCTTTTCCTCCCCCTTTAATCTAGTTCACTTAACAGGTCCTAGGACCTTTTTTCCTGACTTTTTTGACTTTTACCATCTGCTAGCATTGATGACTCGATGCTGAATTGTGCCTATCATTCAGGAAGGAGCACATTACTCCTTCTCTGGAGCGGGACGAGAGATAAGGTGGGTGATGCTCTACTCGGGCAGGGCAATCGCACAGCAGCTGCCTGCTGGCATGGCCATATTGAGGCCTGTACAGCTGTTAACCAGAGGTGAGGCAGGGGAATCAGTGCTTCTGGGAGTGGAGTCCTGTGCTGCTGATGTCAGCCTGACAAGAGATAAGACACAGCGCTGTTCTGGGCCAATGGAGGAAATTATTAGTGCATCATTGGCAGCCGAGCCATCCCAGCACACCTAGCAGATGGGTCATTACAAAGGAATTCACCTGTATCACCCTGGGTCCCCTCTACTGCTATCAGAAGAGAGTCTTTTCATTGCCTTTTATCTTCAGAATTGTTTTAAGGAGGCAAGTGGCAGCATCCTCCCCAACAAGAGCTTTGCAAGGGCAAAGGGTGCAATGGCTGGGGGCTGCAGCACTGCTTGCCAGAGCATTGCCCAGCCACAGGGGTCTGCGTGGCTGCAGCCACAAGCTGTCCCACATTTCTGCACCTGCATGGGATGGAGGGGCCCACCAGCAGCTACAGCCCACGTGCACCCAAACTGTGCCTTGCCTCCATCCTAGCACATTGCCGAGGCTCTCGTTCGGCGCAGCCATCGGCCAGGGGTGTGGGGTCTCTGCGCTGTGTTGCAACGACTCTCTTTGCTCTGCGGCGTGCAGCACATGGGAGCATATGGCTCTGTGTCTGGTTTGTTTGTTTGTTTTAGTTTTTTTGTTTCTTTCTATTTTGGTTTACTGTCACAAATAATTTAATTATCCCATGACTTGCCATTTCAGTTATGCATTGTCTCTGTTCCTGTTTGACTTGGGGGCAGCTGTTGAGCTCTCCAGATTTAGGGCTCAAATCTGCTCATCATTATGTGTGAGCACAACACAGCCCATCTTGTAAAATCAGCAACTCTGCACAAGGTAGGCATGTGTGAGGGCTGATGGGCTGGGATGCAGCTCACATCCCACACTGGGAGATGGGACCAGCCCTCAGCCCCCACGAGTGCACTGCGGGACCCAGAGAGGCCTGAGGACATGGTGGGTGTTTGTTAGCAGCCAGCAAAAGGCAACCCACCTGAAGCACTTATGGGTTGTGAGGTAGGCTACAAAAATCAGCTCAGATTTTTTTTTTTCCCTTTTCAACAAAATCAGCCATGAGTCTTTCTTAATTTGGCTTTTTTTTCTGTCCAGAGCCTTGAATTTACAGTCCCTCCTGTTCTTGAAGTTGTTCCTCATAGATGTGATAACAAGCAGTTTAAAAGCAATCCCCGCCCCCCCCCCCCCCCACCCGCCACCTGTACGACTGGAGAGGCCAATGAATGGGAGATAGAGATGTTCAAGGAATCCCTTGATTCCAGTAGCCTGGGGCTTGAAGAACAACTCCTTGTAATAAAATGCCAAAAGTGGGCTGTAATTAGCATTGTGCTGATGACTGATAAGTTAGGTGCTGCAGCCCTTGCTCAGAAAATTGAACCAATGTGTGTCGGTCCATCACTTCTTATCAAACAATCGGTGTTCGTATTTACATCCCATAAATCCCAAAAAGTAGCTGTAAACACTCTGCTGGAAATGGATGGATGACTTGTGCCTACAAGCATGCGCCCAGAGGGGAACATTTGTTTGGCTTTTACCTATGTTTCTCTCTCATGCAGTGGATTTAGGAGGCATGTCCTGTGGGAAGATAGGGAAGCAAACAATTCAACAATATCTCGCCGGAGCTCTGCAGACGTTTATAAGACATACAGCTGTTTCTCTTTTTAATTTGGAGAAATACAGGCCTCACAAACAGGGTGGTTGGTTGTTCCTACAAATAAAAGCCCACAGCTCAAAGGCAAAATATTTTGAAGACAATGTACAATAAGAGCCTTTTTTTTAGCCATGTAAAAGCTGTTTTATGAAATTAAGCTGGAAATATCATAAGTGGGAAATGACCACAGAATAAATAGGAACCTTTTAGAAAGACAGCAAACATGTGTTATTTATTTTCCTAGTAAATGGAAGTGGCAGATTCAATCAGCAAGAAACATCAGATAGTTATGACCATTTTAATCACATAAAAAAAAGTTCATAAGTTTTGTTTATGGTACATTTAACAACATTTTCAGTTTAGTATAGGGGTAAGCAAATAACTTGTATTTACTAGTAAACTAGAGATAAGTTGGGACCATTTCTTCTAATATAGGCAGAAAGGGGGCAAGAGGTAGAACAGTGAAGTGTCTGTGCCGTTACCTTTTGCACTCCGTGTACACATCTGGAAAGCATTACGATCCGTTGCATCAGAAATATTTTAAAACTATCAAACAGTTCCAAAGCATGCACTGTACCCCATGAAGAGAGACAGCCTTCATGCCTACCATTTCAGAAGGCTTGTTGACGTGCCAAGGAAACCTATTTTATATGGGTCTATCTCTGCTTATATTTGCTTGAAAGCTTTAAAGTCACGTTCAAAAATGTTAATGCTAGATGTTAATTTTAGAGATGGGACAAGCGAGGGTTATAAAATAGCCAGCTGAGATTAAATCCTTACATAATGACAAGCTGCTGATATGCCATCAGTAGCTGCAAGAGGAACATGGAAGGAGGGGACTCGACACGTGGCGTGTGTCTTGGCACTGGGGGTGCATGAATGCCAACGCTGACCAAAGCCAACATAGGGTTAGTTCATCTTTCCCTCTATTTTGGAAGCTGTGCATCTCAAGTTGAAACCCACTGCATGGACTCATGCATTATGAAGAAAATAGTCATAAGCAGATGTGTTGAGATCTAGATCTTCCAAGATCTTGATCTTCTAAGTGTTGTTGTAGCTGGTGTGTGTCACTTTGTCAACCTTTGCAGACCCCAGAGCCTTGTCCTCACTCAGTGCATGTGTGTGGTCTGGGAGAGCTGGGCAACTCCAATTGCTCCAATTTTCCTCTCGGCAAATCTTCCATTACAGTAAGAGCAGAAGACTCATATTTGAGGGACATAGAAAGAAAATGTACAAGCAACATAAATACATGGGGGTGTTAACTGTGTGCAGAATAGACTGATTTATGAGGTGATTGTGTGCTTTTGTGGATACCACATGTGGTATTAGTGTCATCTTGTTTTGGGCTGTAATATTGTAATAGTCATACTGCAGATGAAAATTGTATGCTTGGGATGAAATGTGTGTACTGTAAGGGTTATCCATGACATGTGATAAAAGGAAGCGATGGTACAAGTATAAGTGTAATTTCTATTCTCATTCTGATATCTCTGCTTTCTGGTCAAACATGAGTGTTTTCCTTAGAGGCAGCAGTAGATAGAGAGTAAGCTCATATTCTTAGGGTATCAGCTGTACTGAGTTCTACAGAGCAGTGAACACAAAGAGGGGTAGCAGGCAAAAGCTCAGGGAAGTCTTATCTGAGTGAAGAGAGAGGAGTTAGCAGAGGAACAGCAGAAAAGAAATATAACCCTCAGGAAAGATTTGGGTAGAAACATGCTCAGAGTCAAGTAACAGTGATGTTTCTCCAGTGCCTTAAGTATTCATGCAGCCAGGCAGCGCAGCCTTTGCCTCCCTGCTCTCCTCCATCTAGGTTGCTTTCAACTGAAGATCAAAAACTTGTCAGATTTGGTCTGAGAGTCCAGGGACTGGCCTGCATTACAGGAGATGTCTGGAGCTTGACAATGCCTGGAGTATAACCGCCTTGTGCCTGGGGTGCCCTGAGATCCCACTTCAGTTGCACAAGAAACTAGGTGTCCTGGGAAACTGGCTGAGGGCATGGCATAATGCTGCCTGTATCTTGTGATCTTGTTGCCTTCCAGCAAGCAGAGATACACAGCATGTATATTAAAATAAGAGTTGATTGCTTCTAATAACAGGTCTTCAAAACATAAAAATACTCCGTTTCTTAATTGCACCATGTCTATTAATGGAGTCGGTGTAGAACACAGGGAGCAAGTAGAGAGGCTGATTTGAAGGTGACAGTAAAACTTGCCCTTCATGGGGAGGTGTTGATGGCAAAGAGCAATTTAAGGTGGAGATGCTTCCACCCATCTGCTGAAAATTGACTGTTCCATAGCTTTGTTTCTGGGATATGAGCCATGTTTCAGTGTTGGGTTAGCTTGAACAGCCTCTGGTACCTGTTAAACCAGTTTGGCTTTGCCCAGTAGTGGGTTAAGGAACATTCCCAGGATGCTTCCCACCAGCAGAGGAATGGGGCTCAGGTTGGAGACAAGTGCTTGGGTTGGAAGAGTGGTCCACAGCATAGGAAGACATCATTGGATTTGTATAAGCACAGCAGTCATGGAATCTGGAAAATGCTGGTGTCTATCATTAAAAAAGGGAAGGAAAATATACAAGAGTCATGGATTTTCTCAGATTCGATCCCATTATGAAACCCAAGTATCTTTGACAGAAAGAAACATCTACATAACATAACTAGATCAGTGCACTCATGCCAGGGATTGTCTGGATGAATGGTGAATTCTAGCTAGTTTACAGCCAGTGGTTTAGCAACCTCAAGCAAGCTGATTTAGAAAGAGACTTGGAGGGGGAATGGTTCTAAGAACCATGGTTAGAATGGTTCTAAGGGAAACCTTGTGTTGTTGGGTTTGGTCCCAGGCTGAAGGCAAGATAACATTCCTGGGGAGCAAGTGCACTAGCGTGACTTTACTGCCCATCCTGAAAAGAACTTCTGTAATAAGATTAAACGCAATTTCTTGGTTTCGCTTTCTAACTGAGCAAGGGGGAAGAGGTTATAAGATCCTCTGGTGCTCAAGTCCTGGGAAGACCTTGAGGGTGGGAGGGGTAGAGGAATTTTCTTGTGGTTAAAGTCCCCAGATGCACGATGCTCAGATCTACTTATCTGAGGGCAAATAAAGCCATGAATCTTTCAAATAAATACACAATGCACGTTTTGGCCTTTAGAAATCTGTGCAATTTCATACCACTCTATTTGCCTTTGCTTTAAAATAGTGTCTGTGAACAAAGTCACAGAAGGTGCTAATAACAGAGTAAAACTGGAAAACCTCTTTCTATTGTTTGGGCTGTGTGTCCCTCAATGTGTATTTGTAGTGTGGAAAAAAGCTATTGACAAAAGCACAGTAGCTGTGCCTCAGGTTCAAGACTATTGCTTAAATTCTGACTGTCCCTTGATGAAGGTGTGTTTTTGGATTATCAAACCTGGTGGATGGGCTGTCTTGCAGACTGAAGTCAGTTGCTGACCTTTGGGGTTTTACTGGTATATCTGATATTGGTTTTGCATATACATGGTGCTATGTCAGTGAGTGATGATAGCCACGTTGCATTAGGTGTGACATTCAGAAAGCAGATGCGTGGTTAGCAAGTGAAGGAATATAGGGGAGCAGTGGCTGCTGCATCCCTGAGCTCCACCGCCGGTCTGTAGCATCAGCCTGCTCCAAGAGAAAGAGGTGTGAGGTCCTCTGCTTCACCTGTCATCTCGATTGCCCTTGGTGGGAAAGCATTGACAGGTAAACACAGGCATGGTCTCCTCTGGCCCCTCAGTATCTTCAGAGCAGGATCTGTTGGAGCTCTGAGGGTGACTGGGGTCCCCAGAAATTACTCTCATTCATCAGTAAAGAGCATGATACAGTTCTGTTGGAGGAAGCCTCGTGTCACCTAAGAAACGTGACAGGCGTGTCACTGTGTTTGTACAAAGCAAATACAGGGAACAGCTAAGTGACCACCAGGGTTTGATGGCTTGGCTTTGCAGCAGGGGTGGGAAGGAGCCTGGGAAGGCATGAAACAGTTGGGCGAAACCAACTCTGCACAGGGCTTGGGGAGCAAGTGCACAGCGTGTTGCTGCTGGGGCTTGTGCCTGGTTGGAATTTCTTCTGTGTCCTTCAAAGCATGAGGTCTGAGAGGAGAGGTGGGAGATGTCTCCTTTCCCAAAAGACTGGTTTGGGGGACAGATTTTCTCGGATGCTTGTGATTCCCACCGCTTTGGCAGGGACTCAGAGTCAGGCCCCAGCAGGAAATGGAGGGAAAGCAGAGCAAGATTTTGATATGCTAGGAAAACGTTTCCACTCTGCTGAAACATTGAAATGCTCAAACAGAGGCACGTCTTGGCCACTCCAGCAACAGCAGCCTCAGCATTGGTGCTTAAGATGTAGCTGCTGACTCTCCCAGGTCTCTCTCATGTGTGTGCATGCTCTCTCTATATATATGTATGCATACACATATAGCTTAAAATAAACAATGCCACACAGATGCTCAGTCAGAGACTGGGCCCCAGTCGGGAGCCTGCAGCTTGGCATTACCTCTGTTCCCTTGGGGGATTTCCAGCATAATTTAGCCTTGAGCTTGATTAAGACCTTGGGTTGCAGCAGCCAAATAAAGGCTTATAATAATCTGGAAGATAAAAAAATAAAAAGTCATAATGCTGTATATGAGAAGCAAAGAACAAGGGTTATGTAGCAGAAGGAATAGCCACCGCTACATTGCGGTACCGTCTCGCACATGGCGCTGTGGTGGATCCCGGGCATGATGCTGCTGCTTCCAGCGCAGCGAGCATGTAACAACAAAGTCATGCAACAGATGATGCCCTTTTCCTCTGACCCCTAATGTTTTGTAGAAAAAAAGGAGCGTCCATGACACAACAAACATTATTAGTTCAAGTTATGCTATGGAAACATTGCACCACGCCAGTGAGCAACCTCAAGGCAGGCTGTGTTGCCTGCCAGCTGTGCTGTGCCACCCCAGCTGGGGAAGGCAGTCCTGCCCGGATGTGGAGCCCAGCCTGGAGCTGGCCCTCGGAGGGTGCTTTTTTGTGTTGACTTTTGGTCGGGAAAATGACAGAGATGAAAAATTGTCTGCTCCTGACCCACACACAGACAATATTTCTGTATCTAAGCATGAGTGACACTGCTTGGTTTGGACATGGTGGTAAGGTGCAAGCGTGAGTGCATGCCCAGGGGAAGAGCCCCTCACTGCAGTTTGGTGACCAGCACTGGACTTGGCAGTGCAGAGTAGTGTCTGTTCTGCATTCGGGCTTGCCTCTCTCTCTCTCTGCCCCAAACACACACAACTGGGTAATTAAAGTCACCGAAATATTCTAACACAGGAAGGTAGTCTGCATTTCGTCAGGAGGGAAAAAAAACATTGGCTGCTATGCAATGCTGTGGACAATAGCTGGAAGAAGCCAAGCTCTTTTATCCCTTGGAAACAGATCTCCCGTGCTAAAATAGACCTTGCATTCTTCATACAGGGTTGAGAGACAATTTTTTTTAATAAAATTATATTCCAGAACATGATGCTAATTCCCCTTTGCATCTTAGGGGTCATTTATCCCAGCACACTGTTGCCCTGTGCCAGCAGCATCTTTGGACTGTCATGGCCCCAGGGCCGGTGCAGAGGGACAGGCGCCATGCTGCAGGCTGTCCTCATGGGAGCAAAGTGGGATGCTTCACAGCTGAGCTGAGCTGGTGCCAGGTGCAGTGTCCATGGCAGCAACGGTGTCTCTTCCCTTGTAAAACTAAGACCTACCCCTTGTACATGCGATGGGTGACAGTCCCAGCGCAGGACTGGTTACCAGCTGTGGGGAGCAGGAGGGCTAATGGCAACTCTCCACCATGTGGGAGTGATTAAAGAAAGAATTGTGCTGGATAGATCCCAGATGAGTTAACTCAATAAAGTTGTGGCCTAATTAAACCACATCCCTTGCATCTTATCTGTCTTCCTGCATGTCCAGAGCAGTGCCCAAAGACTGCACTGCTACTGAGCTTTTACCTTACACTGCTACCTGTGCCCCAGTCACTGGGCAGCGCACTAATGAAATTGTGAGGGGATATAATCTGATTTCAAGTTCTTGCTACCTGGAGTCATTATGCGTTGGTCAGGCGCTTGAGGGTTATCCCATCCTATAAATAGGGAGGCAGATGCATGTAACTCTTTCAAACATGGCTATTTCTATTAAGTATAACCAATTAACCTTGAACTGTACAGAGATCTGAGAGTGGGAACAAAACTCATAATGTGGAAGGCACATGGAGTGTTCAATAACAAAGTAAAATGCCTGTGAGTTTAAAGGGTCCTTCCTGCTCACCCAGCACTGTGGAGGTTTATTACTGCCCAGCCTCTCAGTGGCCAGGCTGTAGATGTCACCTGTGGGTGACAAATCTGTGCCTGGTGTCAGTTAAACAAAGGAGGAGGAGTTAGGGGTGACTTGACAGGGTGGTTTTGTAAGTGAAACATCGCGCCCATAGGTGCTGCACAGCAAATGCAGAAGCTTCTGGTGTGGTTTGCTGTGAGTTGACATGAATTTTAATGCAGATCTGCAAAAGCCGAAGCCAGAGGGTGGCTAGGGAAGCAGCCCGGGGGTCTCTCCCCAGCCACGCCAGAGGGTCAAAGGATTTCAGGTTGGGACCTGGCAGGGAACCAGCACAGCCAGGGCAGGAGCAGTTGTCTTGGCACGTCCGTTGATGCCTGTGTGTGCTGGCATAAGGAAGGGCTGCCCTCACGCTTCTCCATGCTGAGCTGACACTGGAAGACTTGAGGGACTGCTGGTATACAGACATGAAAAAGAAAAGGAAAAGAAAAGATCTCTTGCCTTACTTGTTTTTTAGGGAAGTTAACAAATGGTGGCCTGTGGAACACCATCACTAACACGCATGGAAATCCTCTTGTGGGAATTTGTTACTGACCTGTAAGAAAACAAAAGCTTCTCTCGAGTGGGAGTGCAGGAGGTGTCTGTGGCTGGGACAGGGCAGGGTGCTACCTCTCACTCAGTGCTGTGGTCACAGCTGCGTTTCTGATGCCTAGCTTACCACACAGCCAGAAAGCTGATCCCCAAAATGATGTGCTGTTAAATGACTTGGAAGGAAAAAAAGTATACTAGTGAGTCCCAATAGGAAGGTTTATATTCTGCGTATCTGGTCTATGTCTTGCTGCAGAAATAAACAGCCCTTAACTGAGAAGTCTCTGTGGACAGGAGCATAATAGATGAAGGAGAGATGGTTGTGTCATTTTGCTCAGTTGGTCATTACATGGAATTATAACTGTATTATCAATAAGCCTCAATGTCATTACCTTGCTATACTTGGCAAATGCACACATGCACTCAAATAAACATTCTCCATTAGAAATATTGCAGCCCATTAGCTAACTCTAGCTGCCCACAGCCCAGCCAGCAGCTCCCTGCTGCTCACCTGGCCGAGGGGATACTCTGTGCTGCTCCTGCAGCAGCACCAGGGCCCCCCACATCCCCCACCCTGCACCCCACGGGCTCTGGGCAGGCTTCACTGGGATGTGGGCACCAGCAGCTGGACTTTCCAAAATGTTTTGCTGAGTCTAAAAGTCCTTCTTCAAAGGAAAGGAAATTTTAGCGTTCATGTAGCCATATCGGTATCCACAGCCCATGCAGTAAATCTTGTTGTGAGTTTCAGGATATTTATTTTTAAAGAGCGAATTAATAATAATTGTTTCTCCTTAATGAAGATAAGTGTCACCAGAGACTTGAGCTATCGTGTATTTCATGTATACGGTCTCAAATTCTTCTGTATCCCTCTGCAATTTATTTTCACTCAATTAATTTTATTTTATGATAAAGTAAATGGCCCACAGTGCTGATGGGCATTAGCTGTGGAGCTATCACATTATAATACAATCAGGTTAACTCCTAGCACTATGAGTTAACATTTCCATCTGCCACACATGCCCGAAAAAATTAGTATCTTTCTGGAAAAGCATGTCTCTAAGTCTGCTAGTAACCTGCAGATGAGTTACTATCACAGGCCAAAGGAGCGTGCACTCTGAGCGGGGGGCTGCAGTGCAGGACCTGTATTGCCTCTGAAAAGCACCAGAGTGGATCAGGTGAGTTTGTTACTCTTCATGCGATTTTTTTTTTTTTTTTTTTAAATTGTGCTGTTCTCAGTGTGTTAAACTTCTGTGGGTTTTGAGCTGCAATGAGAAAAGCTGAGTTTCAAAATATCGCAGGCTTTCAAAACCAAAGTTGGTATTTTTTAAAGTCACTTTGAAAAAATGTAACAAACATTTCTAGAAGGGTCATTTGCTGGATTTGAGGGAGGAAAATGTGAGATAATTCTTTTCCCCTAAACACTGTGTAACATATCCATAGTCAGTAGAAAATACATTTTTGTTTAGGAGGTCACAGGTGCATTTCCCACCTATGGCCTGCAGCCAGGGTGCATTTCCCAGCCCCTCTGCCCCGTGCCCTTTCACAGCGATGCCACAGCCTGGCATGGTGCAGTGCGGTGCTCCCGTGGGGGCTCCCAGCATCCACGGGGAATCAGGGAGGTGTGCCCCTGCAACACTGATGCTGTCCTCTGGCTGTGCCCCATGGAATAAAGAGGCATCAGACCACACCTGAGACCTGTCCTGCCTTACCCTTCACACTGGTATTGCATTAAGAAATGCCACAGTGTTTTTCTTTCAGAGGGCTTGAGTTTGAAGAAAATAGGCTTTGACTGAGTCCTTGGTTTAAAGCCACATTGAAAGCTCAGAGTGAAACTTTATGGTCACGTTTGAAAATTCCCCCAAGCAGGGGTTTGTTGTGGAAATGCCGCCGCAGCCTTTGCTGTAGCAGCAGCCCTGCTCTGCGATTAGCGCGCTCCTCTTGCAGGCGCTGCCAGATGGTGCGGGGACAGGCGCCCAAAAGGAGGTACCCCACGTTTGGTCAGGGTGAGGCGGGCATCGCCCCACAGCTCCTCGCTCCCACCTCTGTTGGTGCTGCGCCTGGTGACGAGGCACCCGCAGCATGCAGGCAGGGTGGGCAGGACTGTTTCGAGGCAGCGGGTGCTTCAGGCAGGTTGGTGGGTGGGAAGATGAGTTTTGGGTTGGATGTAGGCAGTACTGAGCACATCAAGTACTCCAGAGCGATTAGACCGGGTTGAACACCATGAGGTCTTGCTAACTGGTGAGATTTGGAGGCATTTGTTTTCTCACCCCATATGTACCTGAAGATTTCAAGCCTTTCCTTGCAGTCAGTACAACTGGAAGCTTTTTTCCCATAAAGTTGGCTCTAATGCCCCGGCTCTGGGAGGTGAATCTTGAGGGAATAACTCCTTAATGATAGTAATAAAAATTATTTAGTCAATAATAACATACTCCCAGAGTCTGTGCCACTGGTTTTTCCTCCCAGAGGAAATCCCTGTGGGCTGGAGCAGTTTGTTGTGTAAAGAATGCACAATCTGCTGATTTGTAAAAAAAATATTTTAAATCTTCCCAAATTTAAAAAATCCACAGCAAAGGTTGGGTCTTTCTGGGTTTGCCTACTCAGACTGGGACTTCCTGAGCGAGCGGTACCTCTCGCATCATGGGGCCATGGGGAACACGGCCTCAGGGCAGGCTTGTCTGAGCTGAGGCTGGTTTTAGCCCAAGGGAGAGACCTGCTTGAGCTGCAGTGCCAGGGCAGCTTTCTGCCTTCCCTCGGCAGCGATGCCCACAGCACTGGGGGACACCGCAGCCACCCCGAGGGGGCACGGGCCAGCAGGGACCTGTGCAGGGGGCTTCAGGCTGAGTGAAACGGCAGTTTTACTGCTTAAGTGCAAACAACTAAAAACGTTTTCTCAACAAGCACCCAATAAAACTGTATTATTACATCCTGTGAACAGCTCCGAAATCCTTAACTCGGGGATATCAGCAGCTCCTCAGTGAAACTAAGCTAATAAACAAGTAGATAATTAACAAAGGCAAACATGAATCTCGGTACCAGTGACTTCATATTAAGAAACCTTCTGGTTTTAATATTTGGCATGTATGCATGAAATAATTTATTGCTGTTTCAAAGCAATTTCAACTGTTAAACATTCATTGGTTTGCTGAAGGAAATAGTAAAAAAAATTCTTTCATGTGAACATTAGTTCTTAATTTTAACATTTCCTTATTTTCTATAATGGGATTTGATGTGGCAATAAGCTTTAGGAACAGATCTAAGTGGAAAAATATTGTTAGCAGGTGAAGATTTTCTTACCGGATCCCTTAACTATCTGCTGAACAGGATAGTTTCATCAGCGAGCACCCGCTGAATCACGACATTTGAGTGGCAGGGAGGATTGCCTCCCTCCGTGCCAAAGCTGATAGCCTTAGGGATAGCTAAATAAACCCTCCAGTGAGAGGCATGCTCTGCATCCCTGTGCTGCTGCTGCCCAGATTTTGGGAAGTATCGATTTACTGAACGCATATGTGAATAAAGTGCATCGGCTTATGACTCTGTGAGCAGCTGGGGGGACCTGTGTATAGAAAAGTGCCATTCAGTCATCACCGTGGCTCTGCCAACCCTTGGCAGCCCAAGCCCGGTAGCAGGCAGCCGGTGAGCCTCAGTTCACTGCCAGAGCTGGAAGAAAAGCTCTGTTTTGACCACGGTTGCAGCTAGTAGTAACTTTCAGTTTGTGGAAATTAAGTTGTGTGTAGAAATCAGGCATTTTTGCACACAAATTCTGTGCCCTGTTATATCTGGTTTATGTTTATGTACTGATTGAAGAAAGAAGATGTTTTGCTTGACAGTGCTGTGCAGCTGAGAGATAATATATAGAAATGTTTCCAAAATACTTCCAATCTATTTTTATTTTCAAGCAGTCCTGGATAATGTCATGGCACAGCGCACCTTTAACTCATTCTCGAAAGGAAAGCCCGCACGGGGAGGACCCATTGCCTGCCTGGTGCTGCATGTCAGAGCGACCTTGCACTGCTCCTGCTCAGCACTTGGGCTGGCATGAGGGCTGAAAGAAAAATCATTTGATTCTGAAATAATTTCTACACAGCTAATGCAATGAGAGCCACAACTGGGACAGGGTGTGCTGTGCTCTCAGTTTACAAATGCCTTGCCAAGTCCTAGTCCCTGCGAAGCACCAGCCCACGGCTGCCATTCCTTTGCACCCCAGGCACCCCCCAAGCAATGTGCATGGTGCAAGCTCGCCATCCTCACCACAGCTCTGTGCCGCCTGCATTAGAAAGGTTTTATTTAACAGAGGCATGGAAAAGTGATGATATGGTTTTCTTTCCCAACCTTATTTTACGATTAGTGCTGTGGGATATGGAGAGGTATGGATAGGCAGGAAAGCCACGGCATACTTTTGAATAGGAAATCTAGCAATTTCTTTGTGGTGAATTTAATCTCCTGCATTTTTCCCAGCTTGGTTTTCACTATTATTAGGCACAATTAAAAATTAGTAAAGCTGAGGTAGGAATTAAAGTTTGTAATTAAATTTTCTCTCCCACCCGTGGTTAGCATGAGTTTGATGTCAATTTACAAGGAAGACTCCTTTTTGCAGCAATTAGCTTTCAAAGAAGTAGACAGTAATGGAAAGCATTTGCTAAATTAAAAAGACTGGTAAACCATGGCTTTTTACAGTTAAGGGACACTTAAGGGACACTTACAGTTAAGGGACACTTTCTGCTCAATGTGGGGCCAATGGCAGACTCCATCACTCTCTGCCAGCTCCTGCATGGGCCCCATGGCCACTGGGTGATGCCCCGTTGGACATCCATCTCGGCATTTGGGTGAGCCCCTGCCGACGGCCAGGGTCATGGGGAGGAGCTGGCGAGCCCTGCACGCTTATCCAGCAGGCTTTGTATTGAAGTTGGAGGTGCTCTCGCTCTGCTCGCCGCCGCTCTTCCCCCGCGCCGTGAAACCAGGGAGGTGGGAGCTGCCCGCCTGCGCGGCGGCTGCCCTACATAAAGCGAGTTCCCAGGCTTGCATCTCATTTCAGTGCAAAAGTCAAACTGAATGACTCATGCCAAATCTTTTTATCTTGTCGCTGCGACTGTCAGCGTAGCTGAACTCCAATATGACTATACTTATTGGAAGGGTTATTTTTAAGTACCGAGCATATATTTATATGTGTGGCGATACTTCATCATTTTCAGCTGATTTGATCTACCGGAGCAGAATAGTCCCTCTTTATAATAATCTCCAACATGTTAACTCATTCATCTGGGTAAGGCAACAAGTTCAAGTGAGGCCTCCAATATGTTAATTATTCATGCATGAATCTTTTATTTCATCTAGCCTCATCCGCACCAGACTGCCTTTTCTAGGAAAGCTCTCTGTTGAGAAGAAAGCAACAAATACTGTACAGTGATTTGAGGGGAAAAAAAATCAGCTGCATATTCCAAACTATAAATTGTCTAGTCTCAGCCTTTTTTCTCTACTGCCATCTATTGTGCAGCAAAAAATGCATAGTTCACTGGCACAAAATCATGAGTTCTGGTTTAAACAAGAAGGGTCATTTGGTGGTGGCTCCTGGGTACTTGCTGTTGCTTCTGCTCATCAGAGAACCTATTAAGTTAATAAGGAGAAGTAAAAATGACCAGGAAGCAATAATTAGGAGGCCTTAGGAGCACCTAAGAATATAGATGGGATCTGGCCTTAGAAAGTATAAAATGGGCTGCCGGGGCTTTTCTTGTAAAAATTCCCCATAAAGGGGAAGCGGCCCCTGGCTCCCCGGACGGGCAGCACCTGGACAGCCCAGCGTGGGCCAGCCCTTGCATGGCCTCGGGCAGGGTAGGTGTTGGCTCCTGGCCCCCCACTTGGGGCTTGTCCCCCACCCCAGGGAGCCAGGCAGGGGGTGGCACAGGGGCCCCTTGTCTACCTTTCTGATCCCCCTCTATGTTTCTGGTCCCCCCTCTCACTGCACAGCTGCAGCCCTCCCAAGGGCAATTGCAGTCAGTACCTGTGTGACAACAGACAATGGACCAGGATGGAAATGGGGATTTTCTCCTCTGCTCGCTCACTGTTAGAGGCCGCCTTCTCTCTCTAGAAAGGCACTGTGTTTCTGCAGAATGGGCAGTGCCACCCCTGAAGAGAGCTAAAAGACACTGTTTGTCATCTGTAGTGACAGTAACTGAGAAAAATGCCTTCAGAAAGGCAAGTGCTATGGGCCAAGTAGTTTTATCCCTGTGGGATTGGTTCAGGTGTATCA
The DNA here is from genome assembly GCF_031877795.1 of Strix aluco. Taxonomy (NCBI): domain Eukaryota; kingdom Metazoa; phylum Chordata; class Aves; order Strigiformes; family Strigidae; genus Strix; species Strix aluco. The sequence continues at coordinate 32,082,768 of NC_133936.1, forward strand.
CAGGTGTTTTGTCTCCTGCTCGTACAGGTTTTACACTAACCCTACTCAGTGGAACAGGGTTGCTCCTGGTTTACACCATCGCGATGGGAGAACTTGTGCCCAAGGCCATCCTCAGAGAGTCTGGGTTTTCAGAAACATCAGCTGGCTTCAAAACTAGGACTGTGTGAGTTTCCCTCACAGTCTTGCTCCCACCCTGGTGGCCAAACAAACAGGACCCATTGCAGCAGAAAACAGTCCTTGCCCTCTCTCCTTGCAGCGCCAATGGGGTGCTGAGCTTGTGGCCCCCAGTGTTGCAGGTTACTGGTGACCACTGGTTTGTAGGGATGCCTACTCCACACAGGCAAAGACAGACCTACCAGTAAAGGCAGGGTTAGTGTTACTGGAAACTCAGGGTGAGACCCTCAGTGGTGCATGGGGGACACATGGCAGATGCTCCAGCAGCTGCCTGTCCTGATGCAGGGACAAGGTCCCCTCCCTTCCGTGGCTCTGTTTGCTTCCAATTTTGCCAGCCATTTCCTGAGCAGTAAAATAAAACTGCCCAGCGATAAAGCTAGTTGAGCCCTCCTCCACTTAGGATGCCTCTCAGGACATCCCTGTGAAAACGCACCATCTCCCATCATCAGTGACACACAAAAGGGTCACGTCCTAGCTACCAATTTAAACGCACTTGTATGGCATCAAAAGCAGTAAATTCACAAACTAGTGGGAATTCAGCAGCAACATCAAGTGCAGAATGACCACAGTGAAGATGCACGCTTAAAAAAAAATCCTAAAAGGTTATGACCAGAATATTTTCAGGGGAAAGAAAGGTTAAAATAATGAAAAATAGGATTGAAGTAACAGAAAGCATATGAAAATTAACAACCATTCTTAATACATCTTGCATGAAAGACAGCTGAAAGCCAGTTACTAGTGGAGTAGATATGACAGAGTATTGAATTGGTTTTGAACATGTGAATGGTGTAATATGCTGTGGCCCTAGGGCAGAAAGGAATACAGCTACCATGGCAAGTATTGCTTCTTTTGCTGAATGCCATGACAGTACCTGTTTTACAACTTTACAAATACTAAAAAGTCATCCATCTATATCTAAATCAAAATGACATTACATATTTTCTCTGATTTATTAGTAAACTACTAAGTAGTAACATTAAGCTTTTAGGAAAAGATTAACAAGACTGTAGTGGTAACCTGTCATCTTAATTTAAGGGAAAGCCGCTGAAAATGCTCACTCTTTGTGAGGGAACATGCAAAATCCTTTGCCTAATGGATGTGGAAATGGTATTAGACCCCTTTTGCATCAGGACATTAAAAGCATGTTATTTGTTCTTTATTTGTTTGTTTTTAAGTTTTGCTCTGGTTTCGTTTGGGTTTGGTTTTATTGCAAAGGAGAAAGTATGCAAGCCCTTGCTCACCACGTGTGCGTTCCCCACTCTCTCCCCTGGCCCCTTTGCCAACCGGGCAGAAACGCAGAGTCCCACTGCCGCTCCTCGCCCAGGGCTTGGCTGCAGCCACAGCGGAGGGTCCCAGGCACGGTGGCTGTACTGGTATGTCAGGCGGGCGGCGTGTCCCCCGGCTCCCCCATGGCACGGCTGCTCCAGGGGTGACCCTAAACCATGGCCAAGAGACACCACTGACAGCTGGGGATGAGGGGCCGTGCGTCCATCTCAAACCTTTTAAATGGTAGCCGCTTGGGTCTAGGAGCTTATGACAGTGGTCCCAGCTCCCGCCGGCTGGGATGGTGCTGCAGAGCAGCACCTGACAGGACTCTGCCACCAAACCTGCTTTTCACAGGAATACACAGATTTGCCAAAGCTGATAGGTTTTGGTGACAGGTGGGTTGTGCTGCACCTGTGCTGGCAAACCTGCCTGGGTCTGCCCGGTGCCTGACAGACCTGGAGATGCGGTGCCTGCAGCCGTCTCCCTGCCCTGCTAATCGCCTCACCCAGTCAGCTGGGAGCCTCAAAATTGTGCTGCCTGCCTGCGTCCTGCCCTGCATGGGAGCCACAGGGCGAAGGCCACCAGGCTCAGCTTCGCTTGGTCGTTGCCAGCTGAGACACGATGCTGGCTTTAAAAATGGTAAATTTGAACTGTAGCCCCGAATTAATTTGTATTAATGTAGGAGATTGAAATGCTGCTGTTGTGACCTAGTAACACTGCTGCTTACTATGAAATGGAAGATGCCAAACAATGGCAAATCAAACCTGCAAAATTTGTAAAAGCTGTTAAGTCCACTTGAACACAGAGGCAGGCTAAAGAGAAGTTTCCATATCAAGGCTGGACAAAAATTCCTGACTGCTTCCCAGATGAGCAATCATTAATATGTGCTGGTGAAACCACATGTACACAGACAACACATTTGGCACAAAACTCCAAGCCCTCTTGTACCTGCAATTATTGCCCTAAAATCTCTTAGAAAACCAAGTAAGGGGAGAGAGCATGCAAAAATCATGCTAATGATTCAACAATAAAACATAAAATAAGTATTGAATCAATATTGCATCCCAGTCCAAAGCTCACTCAGGTCAAAGCAAAATTCCAGTAGATTGGGATATGGATTGGATCAGCCCTTAATGAGGTGTTGCAAAAGAAGTGCCAGTAAAATATACAGGCCAGCATATATTTTATGGGGAAGATAGTCTGAAGTCAACATTACAATTTACTAATTCAGTAGAACAGCTGGAAAAATAAATTTGTTTAGCTAGAATAGCACATCTATTTATTGAGCCTCCTTCCGAAGCTATGCACATATCAACAGTAGGATTGGTCTCTAAAACACGGGGGAGGAGAGGAGGGGGATGATGGTGAATTCAAATTGATGCGCTACTTATTCCACACTAGTAATTCAATTAATGATTTTATAGACCCTACGCTGTCTCACATTCTCAGTCGTTCTCAGGCAAATGAGATGGGGAATCAAGCAATTAGCTGGGGTTGGCAATGTGACGGGTTTAGCCTGAGCAAAGTGCCACACAAAAGCCACCTCTGGCTGCCTGCTGGAGTGGGGGGCAATGGGGAGCTCTCCTTCAGCTTTTGTTTTCACATTCCTGCCACCAGAAACTTCGGTCCATTATTGTCACCATGAGCAATGGACTGGTCAGCGTCAATGCAAAATGCTTTTATCTCATCACTCATTTCGATAACTTTTTTTGGTGGGGAAAAAACCCTAACTGAAGTTTTCCATACTCGGTCTTTGCTGAGGGCTGATGACATAAGGAAATAGTTGTGTGTGATTTCTGAGTTATGACCAAGCTTTTGGCCAAAGCTACAGCAAAGCCAGTGCTTGAAACTTGAGATGAATGTAAACTTGATCCAGGAAATTGTTTAGGTACCTGCCTAATTTTAAGCAGTGAAATAGTCCTACTGCATTCACCTGAATTACTAAAGTGCTTGAAGATAAACATTTACTGACATCAGGCCCTGAGACCCCTTGATCCGTGCTTCTTCCAGACCTGGATGAAGTCAGGGCTGGGCAAACAAAGCGATGGTCTCCTGTAAAATATGCTTTGAGTATTTCATTTTGTTTGGGTACTTCACAGCAGTATTTGCTGATCTGCATCAGGCCTCATACTGTACTGCCATTGAGAAATTATTTTCATATGCACGTGTGCGTGTACACTGCAGGCACCAGTTGCAGTCATATCACTTAAGAGGGTGTCCCTTACGCTGCCGGGGGGAGGGTGTGCCGGTGGCAGGGCAGGTGGGTCCTTGGTAAACCTGCGCCCTGGCTTAGTCTGGGGCAACAGCCTTCCTGGAAAGGCAGCAGGCACACAGTGTCGAGGCATTCTTCTCTCAATCTTTTTTTCTCCAACATTCATCCCATTAGTCATTGTTTTGTTTACAATTGAACATCTCTCTGAAGACTTCAAGCTGCAGTTTTGCTGAGATATCTGACAACTGCCATCCTTGATCTCAAGGATGCTGTGCACCCGAGTGACTGGATGCAGGCAGGACCATCGGCTGGACGCACTGCTGGCAGTGCCTGTGCTGGGTGAGAGGGTGCAGGGAGAGCTGTGTCTCAGTGCATGCAGGGCATGGCCTCGGCACTGATGCCTGCTGCTAAGGCACACTTATTTTCTTCCTATGCAGCAAAACTACCTTTTTTCAGGAGGCCAGTGGAGGTCTCTATATTTTATTCACATAATCCAGACCTTCAGTGTCAGTGCCTGAAACGAATTACTGTTTATATTAGAAACTTAGTTTAATAAATTAAGTCTGGTCTATGAACTGTCAAAGTTCCTATAGTCTGCAATTCATATAGAACAGATGCCTTTTCCATGACTCTTAACTAGAAGTGGCCAACTTGATTGCTTCCTTTTTGCCATTACTACATTCTGTAGGTTTAGTTATCTACTGCCTACAGAGAATTCAAAACAATTTAAAAGGGCATCTGGTATAAAGCACTCTCCAGGAAAAAAAATAATAAATCTTTCCATATACAATAACTTTCTGTTTAGGTCAGAGAATTATTCAATAATTGGCACTTGTTTAACTAGACCATTCAGAATCAGTTTGGTTTGGGTTTTCCAATTGTAGGTAGAGTTACAGGGTTTTTTTCTTTCCAAACAAGCAGGTTTGTGAGTCCTAATTTCCAACATATTTGTGGCACTGCTGTGATTAAGACCTAACAACTAATTTTTGTACAAGTAACAAACATATTTCAAAAGTGCCATAAATAATTCAGTGATTTTTTTTCCCCAGATTGTTTATAAATTATAAATTTTCATTTACTCTGTCCTAGTTTTATATAATACTGATAAAAATGAATAGCTAAAAGCAATGGTTTAATTGAAGAATAGAAAATGAGGGTGGGATGGTCAGAACAGACCTCTTTGACTTGCATTCCAGTTTCCCAGTCACCGTCATTTAAAAAGCTGGACCCGCTTATACAGGCTGTTAGAAGTCCTCACTTCCAATATTTATGTTTTGTGAAGCACTTTTAATGCACAAACAGTTGTCACATGAAAAGTTAATAATGAAGCACATCTATGAAGATTAAAAGAGAGTGGAGCTGATGCTTGTTGCATCAGGAGTTGTACATCCAGGCATTTCCAGGTAATATTTTTTCCATGTTGCACATTAAAACAATTCATTGCAGGACTTCGAGCCTGCTGGTGTGAGCAGAGGGAGGTTGCAGGACCGGGACAAGTCCCCACGAGGACCACAGGGAACAGCTGCCTGATGAAATTTTCATCATGCTCCCTGCTAACGTGTTAAGCTTTCAGGATGGGGTATAGCCCTGTTGTGGTTGGAAGTGAGAAACATTTTTCTGTGTTCCCGTGTTTGTCACAGCCTGTGAGATGAAGCAGCCCCAGGACAGCCTGAGCTGTAGCCACCACTGCTGCAGGCACAGTGTCCGTTTGGCGGCAATTGTTTCATTAATAGCTGTGGCAGGGGCTGCTGGCAGCAGGGGCTATGCAGAGACTCTACACCCCTCGCTCTGACACAGCCAGGCTCTGCTCCACTGCTGACTATAACATGGATCTCTCAAGGCAGGCTTAGCTGCATTGCAAAGTTGTGTCTCAGGGCAGAGCCATGGTCCATGAGTTCCTCATCTATACCTGGAGGATATTTACTAAAAGTGACTGTGTTTCATGCTTCCTTTGGTGATGATTTTCACAGCTCAGGTTAACTGTGATGTGCCACTGAACACAGGTTGTTCTCATCTAAAGTACCACCAGTGCTGCTGTGCCATTACATGCAGTGACCCCCTGTCAGTCGGACATCTGCCTGGGGTGCCAGCTGGGGGAGGGAAGTTCTTTGCTATGGTGCTCTCCTCCTCTTTGAGCAGAAAACAAGAGTAAGGTCAGGTAGGAAGAGAGAAATTTCCAAGCTGGAGGGACCTTCAGTCTGTCTGGTCTTACAGCCTGCCCCCACCCATGGCAAGAGCAACCTGATTTAGGGGAATGTGAGGGAAATCTTGTAATGCCAAGTTTGAAATAGAAGTTAGTGAACCTCTACAAACAAGTGGCTATCTCCTATCCAGAGGCATGAGAGGTCCCTACCTGCAGAAATGCACTCTGCCTGCCACAGTTGTGAACACTGTCCTGACTTGCCTTTTCTTTACAAATCCTTTTTTTTTTTTTACTGTGAAGGTTAATACTACTGAATAAAAATCTTCTGATGGTGGGTGCAAATTGACAGGAAGGCTGACACAAGGAGGGACATGCTGACGTCCCCCTCTGCAATATATGTGTCAGCCCGTGAGTAAAACCAACCTGCAAGACCCGAAGTTTACTTGCGATGTAGCAATGCTGCTCCATCCCAGTTCATCTGTGTTGGTTTACAACAGCTGAGGATCAGGCCCACAAGCCTTAAAAAAGCAACCCAGTACAAGCACAGAGAAGGGAACATATTGGTGGCAGATCATAGGGGAGCGGGGGCTGCCAGGTCTCTGCAGGAAGCTGTGCTTCATGTCAAATGACGACCAGCCTCGTGGACAGCCCACCCTGCTCAGGGCTGGGAGGATGTGGGGTTCATTGAAAACACCGCCCGCTCCTGCAGCCCCAGCCTCCTCCTTCAGCTCGCAGAGCCAGGCAGCAGTCACAGGCTCAAAAACTCTTCATCCTCCCTGCTTTCGTAATTGATCGCAACAACGTGGATGATAACGTTACTCATTAGTCATGAAAGTTGCTTCCTCTGTGGAAAATGGAACTGCACAAGGATAGCTATATATACATCTATGTGTTTATAGTAAGTATACATATAAATTATGTATACATGTGTAACTAATATGTAGAAGCAAAATTTTGCTTGTGCGGGAGAGAAACATCTCTGTTACTGTGTTTGCGTAGACGCTAACTCTTATGCAAATACATTTTGTTGGATATTTAAACACAAATGGAATAGCAAGTAGAAATCAGGATTACGAAACTAGAATGTAAATGGCAAACATATACTAGAGCTGAGAGCAAACTCTGTGTATAGAAGTACAGTGTGGATGCATGGTTTGCTTTCATATGGGAGGATGAACAACTCTGGAGCTAGGGAGCACCGGGAGAGTGTTGTCACTGCACCGGTTTTAGTGCTGCATCTATTTTATAAAAAATAGATGCCTACAGAACTCATCCCGGTGTAGCTGCTGGCAAAATTCCTGTTGTCTTAGGTCTTTTACATTGTATAGTGATCTCAGGTTTCCAGTAACAAGGGATATGGTACGAAGCAGGGCTCATAAACACGTAATTGTAGGGGTTGATGGGTCTGCGCCATGCATAAGTTTAGGCGTAGATTCAAGCACCTGGCTGAATGGGGCTCAGACTTGCTAGCATTGACTAAGGAGTGGCTGCTTCAGTGAAAGACTTCTCAGTTTACATAACTGATTTTTTATTACCTGGCTTGTCCTACTCCCAGTCAGGCCAAACACGCAAGGATCAGCTCAAAACATTACTTCCAAAAGTAGCGACTTTCTTCTCTCAAGCTTCCTCTCTGATTTCTAATTTAAATACATTCAGAAATCCTGTATAACTTCCAGCTGTGTTTTTCTTGGTGCTTTTAAATTCATTTATTAATCTCAAATTGTTGGGTGGTTGGTCTTTTTTTCAGTTGGTGCTTGTCCTTTTCCTCCTGTACAAATGACACGACTCCAATCTGCTGGGTATGCCTTTCTCCTTCAATTACTCTGTTCCGAAACTTTCTTCATGTCTTTAATCCTTTTTTTATTGGCTTGTCTTTTTTTGTCTTCTACCCTTTATTTTACTGTCTCTCCTCTCCACAATGCTCTAATTATCTTGACTTTCCACAGCCATTTTGCAAGCCACTAGCCAAGGCAATTTCAACATATTTGAGCTTGCCAAAGTATTCTTGGATGGTCCTTGCAATGGAATTATACTGTACTGAACCTAAATCCGACCCGCTGCTGCTCTGATTATAGCCCTGCCTGGTCTGCATTGAAAAACCCCAGCACATTTAAAGAGACAGGTTTCCTATTATCTTAAGAGGCAGCTGTCATTCTCCTGCATTCCTTCTTTTTCTAATTAGTTTAGTGAAATGGTGCCTGTCAAACCCACTCTTGACGGTGATCTTTGCACTCCGTTTCTTAAGCTGAAATGCCATTGTCCCATAAAACCTCAAGGACCATTGCCATCAAGGGCTCACTGTGAGCGACTCCGTTAGACAGCGCTATGAAATAAAACATTTTTTCAGCCAAATCCACATGTGCCTGGTTCATAGACCACTGGAATTAGAGGGACTCTTTCCACTAGCTTCAGGGCTTTGGATCCTGCCCTATTTCTATTCACCCTAAAAAGCACAAGCTTTCAGCTAACGCCCCATGGCATCGTCCTCTGAGCCACAGCTTTACCTCTTGTATCTTCCACTCCCACTACACTCTGCATAGCCACTGACCCTAGATGACCTCCTGGGGTTATTTTCTACTCCACTGTGGGACTTCTACTTTTTTTAGCTGTTTTGCCCCAGCTGGAATCACACGTGCGGGGGGCTCAATGGCAGAAAGTCGGAGAAGTGTTTTTATTTGACAAACAGGAGCCCTAGAGGAAATGGGAAGCTTTCGCAATGATGTTACGGGCCCAAACATAGCAGTTCCTATAGTTTATATCTATATCCATATGGATACAGTGTGACCCAGTGATGCACATCCCTCACAGCCTGAGCGCGAGAAACTGGCATGTGCAAATGCTGGCATCTGACCAACACAGGGCCGAGGGCCATTCTTGTGGATATTCACTGTAGTGGGGAAGCAGTGGCGCGACTCAGCATTACACATGCCGGCCGAGGCAGGAGGCACACTGTGTGCTGCGCAGCACAAGGAGCTGTCAGCCAGCGCCTCGTAGCTCCAAACCCTGCTCAGATTCTCTTGCAACACCCATGTCTTAGAACTGACAGAGCCGTATTGATCTGCTGTTTTGCTTCTTTTATTCCAAGTCATTTATTTCATGAAGAAAAAAAAATAATCCCAAATTGCAGTGAGCAATGGAAATAAGTCTGCTCCCATCTTCTTTTTTTTTTTTTTTCTATCACTGTTACTTCACTTTGCCTTCCTCTCAGCCTAGCTGTGTGTACCAGCAAGCTCAACGTCATGTTTTGCCGTCATGTACTTGTCCCTTGAGGTTTTTCCCATTTGCAAAGTCTGGTACGAGGGCCAAATTTCATGTCAGGAAAGATTAATCCAGTGATACCTGCTGAGGAACCCTGGTTGGGTTTGAGTGACTCTAAATATCTGAGGCATATCTGAAAGTCTTTGGCAATGAGCCGTGGGATTCCTGAGGCCATTGCAACGGTGCTGTTGAATGTTGCCTAGCTGAATGTCTGTCAAGGTCAGTGGGAATGAATTTAGGGGCAAATCAGCAGCTTTGAGAGCCCACAGCCTGGGTGTGCTAGAAACAACCTGTATCATGGTCAGAGATGGAGAGCTCTTGGATTCAGAGTCTTGGCAGAGTTTGGTGTAGGCACCCATGCGTGCAGGCAGGCTGCAGGGGCAGTGGAGGCAGGAGCGGCTTTGGTTGTTTGTCTAGATGAAGGCCTCTGACAATTCATCTCTTGTTCCCTCTCGCTCGGTAAACCCACTTAAGAACAATTTGATTAAAAATTTCAGCAAGTTTTTAGTGCATTGAGATGCAGTTTCACGTGGCTCTGGGACCCAGGCAGAGGGAGCGCGGCAGCTGGCTGCAATCACATGCCTGGGTCTCCTCCCCACACACAGGTTCATGGTCTCTGGGTACCTTCCCAGCTGGGGAGCAACAGGACAGTGTCCACAGGCCTGGGGGCTCTGGGGCAACTTGGGTTGAAGATCCAATACCATGATGATGTTTAAACACCACCAACTAAATAGTCATAGAAAACTGAATTATTTTAGCACTACCTGTGCACATACCTGTCTGTCTTTAGGGATGCTAATTCCTTCAAATTTAAAAAATCTGTCAATCCCTTTTTGACACCCGCTTCCTCCTTTCTCTTGGGACAAACCTTTTTTTTTGAAGCTACCTCACTGACACCTCCTCTTTGCTCTCCTTTTTAGAGGCTCTAAGGATTAACCAAGAGCCTCCCAGGTATCTTTCTACAGGCTTAAATTATGCAGATCCACAAGAAATATTTGATCAGAGCTATCCAGTCTACTCAATGAGCTCTGTACAGTCTTGAAGCTGTCTTTTTCCCTGTGATTTCTCAGCTGCTCTCCTCCACCTCTGCTACAAGGAGGTAGCTGCTCTATGCTACGCATGGCTGGTGTCTGCTCTCCATCTATTTCTGCTTGTCCCCAGCTCCTCACTGATGCACCCAAGGGCTGAAGCTGTAGGAGAGCCCCCGGCCCTGCTCCAGCCCTGTGAGCTGGAAGGGACAGACCCCTCAGCGCCTCTTGATTATTTGCCACCTGCCATGAAGCTTTTCCAGGCATTGTCTTGGCAATCAATGGAACATTGGTGTTTTGCAAAAGGATTCTGTGTCCCCGTCCCTCACCAGTGTTGTTGAGTCCCTATGTATTTCTTTCAAGGTCTCTGGCGTTGGCGGAGCGGTGGCGTCAGCAGATCTCAGGTGGCTCGGGTCCTTGGGTCCTTTTCTTTATCCTTGGAAGCCTTGAAAGTTTTCCCCAGGCGGGAGGTGAAGAGTCTGTTAATTTCACACTTCAAAATAATCTTTGCCCTCTATTTCTCATTCTTAAGTATGATTGTGTTATCCAGGGAGATGTTTTAGGGACTCGGTAACAATGTGGGGCTTCTCCAGCTTTCTCATCCAGTGTTCCCACAATGCTTTTATTTCCATTGACTCGAAGCACTTCTTGCCATTCACAAAAGCCAACCACAATGCCCCGCGGGCTGCTATCCCTCCGGCTCTGCGCTTGGAGGCAACCAGCCAGGCAAGTCGACCGTAAATATTTAAATCTTGGCAACACTAAAATAAATTATTTTCCCCTGCGCTGCAGAGGGCAGGGGCACAGAGCGCTTTGGTGTGTTTCTGGTGACCTGTGCTGCTGAACGCCAGGAAAGCGGCGGGAGGGAGGCAGCCCCTGCTCCTACCCACTGGGCGCTAGTGCCCCAGCAGAGGGGCTGAGTGCCTGGGCATGAGACCAGTGAAGCGTGACCCCCCACACCAGCTGGCATCCCCAGTTCCCACCCCAACCCTTTTAGCTGGAGAGGCAGAGAGAAACAGGTAGAGAGGCTGAAAAACCAGTGGGATTTACCTGCTGGTCTTGCAATTGGTCCTTCCTGCAGCCCTGTGCCATCAGTGCAGCCCTGTGCCTGCCCACGGCTCTGTGCCACTGGGCTGGTGCAGCTTCTGCACCATGATGGTCCTCCAGCACTGCTGTCCTTAGATGCAGGAAGGACCACATTTCACTTGGAGAGCCTGGTGATATGAAGAAATTGAAGTGTATGAGCATTTGTAGCACACTGGTCTAGTTAGATTTTCTCCTGCAGATTTGGTTGAATTTCAGCCAATTAAAGCTCCTGCCCTCAGCTCATCTTATACTGCAGGTCTTGTGCACAACAACTGGGAAAAAAACCTGAACTCATTGAGTTCCGGCACATATTTAGTGGTGCGTGTGGAATTTTCTGGAGTGGAACTTGAAATATTTTAAAATCAGAATTTTTCTGCAGAAGGGTCACCCAAGAGGTGTTGTGATGAGGTATCCATGTGTGAACAAGAAATAAGGACAAAATCATAGGCTGAGCTTTCCTGGGAAATAATGAGGTGGGGTAAGTGCAGGGGTAACTGATGTGTTCATGCCACAGCAGTGCTACCTGAGGAACACCTAAGCACGGTTTCTGGCTTATGCTGTCCCCCTTTCCTCTTTCTACCAGAAAAAAAAGTCAGTGCGTATCTGATCTCAAATACGGCCCTTCCATCCTGCACTGTGCGCCCTGGCCTCTCATGGTGTGCCAGGGAGCTCCACGCAGCCCCCAAACCACTTCGAACTTGGGATGACTGAGGGGTCACCTGCTTCACCCTTCCCCTCACCCCCAAATCCACAGCAGGAGCTCCAAGTATACTTCCCAGTACCGGTGGGGCGTAACAGGCTCATTCGGGGAGGGAGCTTGCAGCAAGCTTGGGAAACAACAGGATGTTTTAATCTTTTCCTGCAAAGCTTTGCACAAGAACTGGTGTTATGTTTGGCTGCATAGAGGGGTTCTGTCTTAAAGAGTTGGTTTTCTTCTTGCCTGAGGGGGGAAGGAATGATATCAACCAGATTTCTTGAATGCTAGCAGTTTTATATGTCATTGTTGGGATTGTAAACACTTTGGGTCGTCAGCCCTCTCCTCTTCCAATGCCTTTGCCCAGGTGCCACATGAGGAGCCCCTTGTCCCTTTTTCGGCCATGGATGTTCCCAGGACGCTGCTAAGAAATCACAGCAGCATTTCTCATCTTCCCCGAAGTGCTTGCAGCTTCAAAGGCTCCTCTGGCACCTCTGGCTTTTTGGGCTACTCTCTTTCCAATTTCTGCTCTACTTGCTCGTGTCCAGGTGCATTGCCAGTGTGTTTTGGGGCAGGTATCTGGTGTGTGGGCTCTTCCATGCCCTCCTCAGTGGTGGCCAGTCCCTGTCCCTGGGCTGCAGCAGCCATGCAAGGGCACGTGTCCCCACACAGACACCCGTTTGTAGGAACGAATGTGTCTTCCCAAACACTCGGGCAGATAAAAACCATATGTGTTTTGGATTAGTTTCCCCCAGCTGTTTTTCAGCTTGCATTTTCCCTCAAGCTGAATGAGATTTTGTTTACACACTGCCCAGGTTTTCTGTTCCCATGGGCCCTGGCACTGTCCCCCTGCGATACCCCCAGTGCCGCCTGTCCCCCAGGACAACGGGTCAGGTCCCTGAGGGGCTTTATAAAGCACCACAGACTCAAGAACCCCATTGCTTCAGAAAGTCCTGGGACCCATCACCCCACAGCGCTGGCAGTGCCCTCCTGTTCCCAGCGGGGCGATGCAGGAGTGGCCACATCCAGATGCTCCAGTGGGGTTTTGTCTTTAGCTCTGCCTGCTCCTTGTAGTCCTCCGCTGCTCTGCACCCCAAATGTCTGTGACCCAGTCGAGGCTGGTCCAGCATCTGGGTTGCCCCAGCAGAGATCAAGCTGCATGTGGCAGAGCACATTTTTGGGGTGGGCTGTGCCTCCTGCTCCTCCCTGGCTGCTGGCAGGGCGGCAGCTGCCCACCCTCCTGCCCAGCCGTGGCCTTGCAAGGTTCGAGCTGGCCATTCCCAGCTATAGGAGCAACCATGTGCCATACAGGGAATCGCACAGTTCTAGTTATCAGCTTGGAAACTGATGATCTTGACATCAAAGGAAAGAAGGAGACTATGGCAAGAGTGTGGGTTTTCAAAAATGCACTGGCAGCAGGATTGGCCCGACCTGCAAACTCCCTCCAGCAGGAGCCACTTAGCAAGTCAGGTCAGATCCCTGCCTTCACACATCAAAACTTTCTCACAAGCCAATAACTCGGTTTGTATTCTGTCTTTAAAATGTTTAATTGCCTCTATCTTCGTGAGAGTGACTTTTGCAAAATTAAGTGACAGGCCAGTGGAAATGTGGTATATTTGATTTGGTATCTTTGATTTGACTAATTAAATGAAGGCTGTGGTAAGTTCACAACGTAGTAATTTGTGCTACCTGATGGATTGGTGGCAACTTCATGAACAGGGGGACAGGTGACCCTTGCTGAAGAGCCCGCCTGGATCCACGCTGGCTTTGTTCAGGGGGAGGTTAAGTGCACTCCAGCGCTGACAATCGCGGCGTGAGAGGCTCTCAGGAAGCGGCAGCTGCGGCAGTGCCTGCGCGGGAGGGAGGGGAGCTGCCTCTCACGGGGGAGACAGCCAGCCTTTCGTAAAACTGAACGCCAGAAAGATGATCGTCTCTGCTTGGGAAGCAATTGCTCATACTTATGTCTCTCATCGTGCTTAGGGAAAGCCTCTTTCCTTCAGTCAGGGGGCCAGGCTGCCCCAAAGTCATGCTCTGATTGTAGGGGGCTTGGGAACAAAGCTTCCCACAGGTACAGGAATCCCTCCCCGATTCCTGGTGTGCGCTGGACCCGTGTTTGGGCAACACCACTGCACGTTTTATACTTTGACTTTATTAATTACAGAGCAAATATGTGCTTTTTCTCTCTGCATTTCAAACAACTAGGGAGACAGCACTATTCTACCAACAGCACCAAGGGCTATCAGCCTTCGATTCCTGCTTTGGTGTCCAAACCCCTGGTCTCAGTTTTGGGGAAGAAGGGCCATCCCATGCAGCACACTGGTGTCAGGAGAGCTGAGGCTCATAGTTTAACAGAGCTTATTAAGAGAAAACCCGGATGTTTAGTCTCCTCTTCCCTGGGGTTTAAAAAAAAATGTTTTCCAAATATTGTTGCGTGCCATAAGGTCTTTCCCCCACTGCCAGTCGCTTCTCCGGTGCTTGGATGGGAGTCACGAATTCGCTGGCAGGCTGTGTAGCAAACCGCCGCTTCTGTCTCCTGCCACCCATCAACTGGCCCCTATTAGAAGAGAAATGGCAAGTGGTTTATTTGCTGCCCGTATGGCAGCCCTTATGGGGCAGGCGTCAGGGTGGAGAGTGCCTCCTGCCAGCGGGTCGGCCCCCCCCCAAATGGAGAGCAATGGGGGGGCGGCTCCCTGGCAGGAGGCACTCTCCCCCCCCAACGCCCCCTCCCTGGCCAAAGCCTGCCTCTGCCGAGACCCCGCTCCCTGTACACCTCGCTGCCGCCCTTCCTTGTCTCTGGCATAAAAGCGGAGGCCGTGGGCTAAATCCCATGCCATCAAAATTGCAACATGCTGGGATTCTGCTCTCCTTCGGCCTTCCCCATCCGCAGAGCATCGCTGTTAACCTGCCACCAACACAGTTCCTCCGTAACCCCCTTCTCCTGCCTTGTTTTCTTTGGAAAGGCTGTCGCTCCTGCGGTTGCTGACAAAGTTTCTTTGTAAGCGTCCTGCGGGCTGTCAGTGCCTCCTTCCCCAGCCCGGCCAGCAAGGAGGGCTATCACTAATGTGTGTCATTCATCAAAGCAAAATTACATGTGTCCCAAAAAAAGGACAGCATGCAGACAAATTACAGCATGCAACAAATTGCTTACTTGCAGAGGGAAAAAAAATACAGCATGCTGTTTTCCTCCCCTCCCAGGGGTAGGTGTTTAGTTCAACGTATTAAGACTGAGAAATCTAATTATAGCCACGGGACTGGGGAAACCCAATTGCAGTGAGGCACAGCTCTCACCTCAGTTGGTGGGTGTGGTCCAGCCAAGCTGTGCCACATCCCAGCAGGGTCAGCCCACGGCCCATGCTGGGGGGGGCTCCTGCAGCACTGGCCAGGCAAAGCCCCCCATGCTGCACTGGGGACATGGCATGGGGAGCAGCCCTGAGGGTGCTCTGCAAGGCACCAAAGCACCTGGGGCCACAGGGGAGAGGAGATGCCTGCACAAGGGGATATGGTCAGGGCAATTTTTATTCTTTTTTAAGGGTTAAAGGTTTAGATTATATTTTTTAAGCACCTTCCTGTAGTGAGGGACACTTCATTTCTCTGTGGCTGCATCTGTGCTGCTCTGGTGTGAGCCAGGGCTAAGTCTCGGGAGAAGAGCTGGCCATGTTGGCGAGTGGCTGGTGCTAGGGCAGGGGGTGTCTGGAAGGGGACCCTCCCAGGCAGGTGTCGGCCATGTGCTCTGGTAGCCAGCAGTCCTCCCGGGGCAAGGCGTGAGCCTGGCATGGCACCTGGTGCAGCTCCTCCGTCCCCAGAGGGAAGGGCAAGAGGGGGCCTGGCCCCCAGCCGCCCTTGGTTCCCACCTGGCTGCCCCACCAAGAGCACCCTGACAGAGGTCTTCTTCCCTGGTTTTAACTTTCAGACTGCAAAAGCCCCTCTTACATAGTTAATTCATTTTCATTAATCAGTCTTCTCATCTAGTTGTTTATGTTCTTCACTGTTTCACAAATCTAATCTGACATCTGATTTACAGATTTCAGAAATTAACCTTCCTCCAGTGTTTCTGTTTCAATGTATCTTTATTTATTTACATTCCTGTCAAGTGCCTTTCAATAGGAATGATTTCTACTTTTGGCAAGCAGAGGAGCCTATTGTTTTCCACGGAAATGTAAAGTTTTGCCAATGGGGTAGAACCCAAATGGGTAATTGTGGGTCAAACTGTACCACCCTTACTTCAGTTCTGCGGCACTGGGCTGTAAGGCATCCCAGATAGCTGGGCTGTGGTGCAGCCCCTTCGCAGCCTGGGCATCCCAAATGCCTGCTGGGAAGAGGGAGCTAATGGTAGATCCCCCTGACCCGGCTGGGGCTGGGCGGGAGAAGGGCTGGCATCCTCACCGCTGGAGCTCTCTGGCAAAGCTGCAGCCCAGCGCTCTAATTTGATTTGCCACAGCGACCTGTGTGCTCCTCAATCAAACGGAGAATAGCTGCCTCTAGGAACAGGGATTCTGTATTTCTGAAGCAACAGTTAACCTGGCAATGACATTATTTTCTTATTTGCAGAGGACGGTGTGTGCATTATTACTGAGGCACCGCAGAAATAAAGCTCTTTGGCTCACTCCACATTTGAAAGCTATTGTCTTTTACAAAGCATCACGCAAAGAGCAAGAGTAGCTTCTCCTGCAGCAGCTGCGGTGGACCTTGCAAAGGAAATTAAAACAAACCGCAAACAATTGTTTATCAGAATGAAGAAGAAGAAAACAAAGGGGGGAAAAGTGAGGGCACAATGCACCAAGGATTAAAGGTAATTTTGGAGTGGCCCCAAAATAATTGCCTCTGTTTTCCCCGGAGATGGTGGTGCTGCAGGCAGGAGTGGAGGCAGGGAGTGAGAGCTAATAGGTGGCACCACGCAGAGGCAGCTGTCCCCACATCCATGCTGGCAGCAGCGGCATGCACACCTCGCAGAGCTCAGCCTCCACGCTGGGCAGCAGAGAGCAAAAGAGCCGTGCCTGAATAACACAGAAGATGTTTTTCCAGAGATAGTGTTGAAGGGTAAATGGTAAATGCAATAAAATGTAGCATGGGTTTACCAAAGGCAGTTGGTATCAGACTAATCTCATTTCCTTATTTAGTGAATGATTTCTCTAAAGCAATGCCATCCATTCCCTTTCATACAACGTCCTGTGGGAAATTACGAGCTAAACAGGCAATGATGGAAACCAGTACGGGAGCTGCAGGGTGGCGAAGGCAACAAGCATAGTGGAGACAACAACTTTATACACTTCAAGGGGATGTGTTGTGTGAGAGGGTAGTTACTTGTCCCGTTTCTCAAGCATCCTTCTTGGGACCAGACCTCTTCCATATTTTAACCATTTACCTTGACATCAGTGTGGTAATGTGCTGATGCAGTTTGCTGGAGAGAGCAGAACGGGATGTGGTGCTGAGGCAACTGAATGGCCACAGGCTGGGTGCTGCCTGGAAGGAAGAGTGATGGTCAGGCCCTTGGGAACTCATAATTACTTCTGTCATTAGCTGGGAGCACATCGGTTGGGAAGCACGTAGGGGCTGAAAGAGCTGGCTGAATTAATCAAGCCCTGGGTGAACCATAAGCCTCTGCTGGGACATGGCCACGAAAGTGGGGAGTTAGTGGCAGGGCCTACCGGTTCGGGCAGTCCCAGCAGAAGCAGCGCCAAGCAGCACCATTCAGTTTGTCATCAAGGTGGCAGAAAATTGTCCACCTTCCGAGAGAAATGGTGGGTGGCTCTAATACCACGAATGAGCCTGACCCCAGAGTAACCTCACAGCCTTTCCTCACCGTTGGCTGCTCTCGTTGTCAGACCACATTAGAGCCAAATGGTGGAAGGAGGAAGAAGCCATAACCTGCAATAACCAACCTGAAATAGCCCAGGGGACCGCTTCCTGACCTCATGGGCTTCCTGTGAGTGTCTCTCGCCTGCTGTAGCATGGGTGGCAGCCAGTGCCAACAGCCCTGTGTGCAACCTGCACCCCTGGGTGCCCTGAGCCACCGCCTTAGTGGCAAGGCAGTGGGGAGCGGTGCACCCGAAATTCCCCCTGTGGTGGGGAGTTCGGGGAGCTGCCAGCCAAGCCTGCATGCCCCCAAAGGCCAGGACACCATTTGGCTGCCCCGTGGTTACAAACCCAGCCCATGACCTTCCCTCCATCTGCTGTCCAGCCTCACGGTAATGGAGGGGTTTCTATTCTTGCTGTGCTGAGTCCACTGGCACTTACCCATCCTGTAAACAAAACCAGCCCTCTGGAAGCCAGTGGACATCAAGGATGTAATTTAGTTTCTTAATAGCCTTGCTGAGGCTATTTCGGCACTCACGCCGCAATGGTGGCACGGCGCTCCCTACCCCCTCAACCAGTGGTCAGGGCGAGGGACAGCGGGATGAGAGCCTGGCAGGACACGCTGATGGTCGAAGACCTTCAGCTGCAGGAGGACTGCTGTGTCAGTCTTGCTTTGTTACAATTATCTCGCTTGGATGATCTCCTTGCCTTCCTTCCCAGTTGCTGTACAGTTACTGTATCAAGCACAAACATGTTGGTATTTCATTTCCCTCTGAAACATGAGGGCAGGACGTGGAAAGCCCAGTTTTCCCCCCAGCCAGGTGGTTCCCCACAGCAGGGTCCTGTTGGTGGTTTTACTCCAGCCCAAGCCCTAAATTTGTTTCTATGCTGACTGTACTTTTGCCACGGTGTTGCTACATGGCATACCCCTAGCCTCAGTAATGGTGCACCATAAATCACTATTTATAAACATAAAATAAAGTGCATCCTATTTGAAGGCATTTGCATTAGTTTGGTTTTGGTCTACAGAGCAATGCACGACTTTCAGAGCAGTGGGGCGGAAGGATGGAATCAGAAATATATCCCTTTTGGGTACCTTTTAAAAGCAGCCAGGTGGCTGTAAAGGGAATCTTTCCTCTTCATAAAATATTAGAGGCAACAGTTAATATCTTGTCTGCATTTTGTCTTTCAGTTACTCCCTCTGCTTCCTAACGTCCATGAACTGCGCAGCTTACTCACCTGCAGCCACCAGGATTTCGGTGGGTCAGGCACCCTTCAGGAAAGCGTTCATTGCCATAAATCAAACGGCTCTGACAAAGGGCTCGTGTAACCAGCTGAAGCACCATCACCGGCATCCCAAGGCTACCACATGCCATGTGGGCCTCGCCAAGCCGAGAAAAGCTGGTGGCAGCCTGGGCTTTGGCCAAGGCACGGGCAGCGTGTGCCTCAGCTCTCCTCCCCTTGCACTGAAATGCAGCCTGCCGGCACCGGCCCGGCACCTGAAGGCGTGATCCAGCACCCGTGTCTGAATCCCACTGAGCTGAGCATGGGCAGCCTACAGGAGTCTGACAGCTCAAAAATAAGGTGAAAATTTGTGTCCTCGCAGCAAGGCTGCCCTGAGAAATTGTTGCCTGGGCACTAATGTTAGCTTTGCCTTTGACCGCTTCTCCTTGCCGCATGCTATTAATGTAAACAGCGGGTTTTGTTCGTGCAGTCCTTTTTTCCCTGTTTCCTCCGCCAGCCCTACATTTTCAGGGACAACTGTCACCACATGGCATCAGGGTATGGGGACATGGCAAGTGTGCCCCTATGGTAACCACAATCTCGCCGGCAGCCAGGTACACCAAATCAATTTATTTAAACTTCAGCCCTCTGAAACGCTCGTTCATTAGAAACGAAGCCATTTTCCTTGGCACTTGCATCTCTCCGTACATGTGCAAATTCATTCAAAACCCAAATTCCTTCTCTGAATTAAATTGTCAGCCTCCCACTCAGGCAGATACATTAGCACTGACTGTGTAACATCAGCTCGGCTCTCTGTATAACATATGAATAAGCCTTTAAAATTGTATATTCTGCCCTGCAGCATTTGTCTCATATTTTGATCCTGATTTTTCTCTGCTAAAATGCTTGCTGATCTATTCAAGTGCCTTGATGGTTTACGCGCTTCTAATTTAGGGTTCATTTGGGACTTACCAGTTCTGTGCTCGTTTGGTAACAGTTCGTTCACTTACTAATACATTCTGAAACCGTGGATTATAATGGATTTCTGAAACTGTTAAAGATAGTGACAAAAGATTTTTTCACATTTCATAATGTGTAGATGTAGCAGTTTATACTTCTGAAGGAGATCTTAATCACCATTTTAATTTTCTTTTAGAAAGAAAAAAATGTTATTTATCTTTAGAAGCGAAGACAGGGTTCAGGGATAATTTTGAGAGTAGGGTATAATAAGACACTTCAATTAATTAAAATAAAAAGTCATATTGGCTAGAAGAAATTGTGTTGATACAACACTCCAAAATTAACAGAGAATTGATGCCTGCCACAGAGCAGTAGGTTGAAATGCAGTGGTTAAAAATAATGCCTCTTATTTTCAGTAAATCACGAAATATATTGCCTTCATGAAATTTCTTATGAGCAGTTTGAGTTCCCAGCAAACCTTAAAGGCCAAGAAATAGCACCTTGGAGGCCAGGAGGGGAATAGAGCTCTGCTAGCCCCGGAGCCGTGGCAGAGCCCTGGGTACGAGGCTGTGGTGGGCAGTGCTGCTGTAGGGGGGTCGCTGGGATCCTTGAGTCTCCAGCTCTGTCAACGGACAGATCCTGCTAGATTAAAATAAATGGCAAACCTCCCGTTGACTTCAAGCGAGAAAAATATCCTATCTTTTCATGTGCAGTGTGAGTAATAATTAAAAGAAACATATGGGTTTTCAGCTGATGTACAGCCACATAAGGATTATCAACGGTATCTTTCTCCCTGTCCGTGTCCCTGCCCCATGGATCGATTTGCTTATCCTACAGCATCGAAACTCAGCAAAAAAAAAAAAGGTACCATGCTTCTATTGTGTGCTTACAACTGCGGTGCTACCTTTTTCTTTTCTCAGAAAGAAAACGCAGACCGCCCTGCAATTAGCAGCGAAACCATGAATACTTTCTTCGTTAACCACAAATGGTTCTTTTCGCGACGAGCGGGCTCACATATGTTCTAAATATGTTCAGTTTCATTAGGCGGCGAAGCGCTGTGGATCTGCTATTTTATTCAGGAAGGCAAACAAGAGCTGCATATGTGCAACATAAGTTGAGGAGAATGGGAAAAACTCAAGGCACTTGCAGAGTGCCCGAGATGCTCGGACGTGCTGATTTAGTGCGGGATTGCTCCCAGCTTCTTTTTGTCAGCCTTGTCGCTAGCAGAGCTCAGCATGCTCGGGCAGGTGATGCTCCTGACCTCTGCCAGCCTGAAAGTCCTTCAGAAAGGTGGATTTGTGTGCTACAGGTGACCTGCTTTGAGAGGGTGGTTGGCCAGGTTGCTGGGGTTTGTCTCTGCTGCCCAGCACTGCCTCTTGTGCCGAGGGGCCAACTGGTCCCCAAAAATCAGCGACACTTTCTATGCAAGATTTACAAAAGGCAGCTGCAGTGGGACGTGGCACTGATTCCTGCAGGGTGGGGGGGTGAAGCCACCCCAGGTCCAAGCCCCTGCATTAGGGGACAGTTGGACCTTGGGTGCTGTAGCCGTCCACAGGCTGAGAGAGGTGGCTGCGGGCTCCCCCAGATTTTCTCCCATTTGGAGAAAATTTGGAAAAATGTCTCCCAAATTTTTCTATTTGCAGTTTTTAGAGATTTCCTGCGCATTGCTTACATGTTTCTCTATTTAGCTGGTCAAAATTTTTCAAGTATTGGAAATGCATATTTTTTTAATAACTCAGGAGCACAAAGATTCACTTTTTCTTATTTTCTTCAAACCATTTTGGACACTGGAGGCAAAGCAGCACAGCAAGCTGTGTGTGAGCAACCCCCCAGCACCCCCCCACTCAACACAGCTGCCCACTGGACAGGTGCACAGCCTTTAAACCGCTAAACACTTCTCTTCTTAAGACTGGATCCCACACCCCACATCACTTAAACACCTGCAGTTTGTTCCGGTGAAGAAGCTAGTAGAAACCATTCTTCAGACCTCAGTGTCCCTTTTTTGTCTCTCCCCTGAAAGCATGATGGACTGTTGTTAATCCATGTAGGAAGTTTATACCACATAGAAAATGAAGATTTGTGTAAATCACATTTTTTATGTAAACACATACAGTGTTAAAAATATTCACACCCCTAAGTGTTTCCCATCACGTGTATGCTAATGAGTGGATTATGAAATATGTTTTCTGTGTTTTACACTTGGGCCTTCTGATCTGCTTTCTCCCACCAGAAGGGTCCCCAGAGGAGGCTGGACGTGCCTGTGGTAATCACAGTGCTATGAGAAGTTTTAAGAAAGTGCACTGTGCCCTTGATCCCTACCGAGAGCTGGAGGTACCGTGCTACTGATGCAATGTCACGGGACTTTGCATTTGTCAAGGGGAAAGCTATCTCCTGTGAAATTGCGACCTATTAGAGGTATCTCAGGTGGTGCTACAGAAGGTGGTACTGGTTGAGTGTCTGTCCAGTGCCTGCAGCCAGGCAGTGCCCTCGCTTAAATTGCATATACAGAGAGACATTCCTCAGATGTAAAGACAGCAAAATATAAATAGAGAATAGATCTCAGAGGGCCCCAGGGAAGGAGTTGTAAGAAATTAATCTATTATTATTTGCTGATGGTATAAGAGGTATGTTTTAAATGCCTGATTTGTGGCAGAGAAGCAGTTGTAAAGCACCAAATCAAATAAACTAGTGAGAGCTGCCTTTGTAGGAACAACCAGCGATCAATAAGTATCCCAATATCCGTGGCAACTCAATTCATTTTTCTTCCCCCTAAACCCAGGCATTATATTAATAACATCTTTAGCTGTGCATGGGTTGCTCCGTAATCTTTGTGCAGTGCTGCCAAGCGATCTTCACCTCAGCACACCCTGTGCCTGCTGCCAGGAGCTCAGGAAGCATGGAGTTAAATAAGTTTGCCTTTTCCTCCATCCGAACAATTGGAATCAGCAGTTTGCATTATTTTAAAAATGAATGCTCAGAATCAGCAATTTTCTTTTTCCTTTTTTTTTTTTTAAGATCTTGAGGGTTTTTTTTATTTAAAGTGGAAAACTACATTAAGTGCAAGGCACTCAACAAAGAAACAGTCATAAAGCCTAAGTATTCTTAGAGTTATAAAATATGTCCGTGGTGGCAATTCTACTGCCAACAATGAAGTTTTAAGCATTAATATGCCTTCATTGCAGTTTTAATGCCTTAATATTGACTCTATAGCTCTTTTGGGTAATTTTGCTTTCTCTGGTACTTGAAAGGTGATGATGTCAGCGTTCTTCGTACTGATTCATATGCAGGTTGATGAAGCTGAGTTATTTATTGAGTTCCATTATATTTTCTATAAACATTAGTTCTCAATAAACAGAGACATTTAGCCGAGGGTTTATTTATTAAATAGGTACTGTACAGATGGTTTTGCCACACATGATGTGCTGCAGAGGATATTACTCAGGAATAATCAGCTGTGTTATAGCTTGGCTAAATTAATAAGATGATAATGATGAAATTGATGCTTTTGAGCTAGGCTTGGTAAATGGTTTTTGCATAAACAAACTGATAAATTTGAGAAGCAATTACTTGCTTGTCAAAGATAAAAACACAACAGGGCCCATTTATAGTTAGGTCCTATTTATTTTTAAAGATTGTACCAGATTTTATGTTTAATACGCTGCAATTAAAAAATAATACTTAAATGAAGAATAATAAAAAACTAACTTTCTGAGCTCTCCTTCAAATTTGAAGATGCAGCATTGCTTGGTTAGACATCAAGTAAACTTTTTCAAGGCTTTCACTACATCTAGAAAAAATATAATTGTTTTATGAAAGATGCTGTCTGGAGTTGTGCAACGCAGACTCTGGCAGCGCTTTCTGTAGCAGTATTTGCTCTAAAATCAAGCTGGATTTCATATAGAGAAACACAGTCTCCAATTCCCTGTTTAATGTGGGTTTCACTGCAGTGATCACGCAAGCGAACAAAACACACGTGTACTCCCCACACACACCAACTTCATGTAACTCTCCAATAAAATAATGAATTGTGTGTGCATATATGTGTGTATGATGTATGTGTGTATGTTAATGAATTGTGTACGTATCTGTGTGTACACATATATAAACAACAAACACTACTGCTTGACTTGTCTGCTAACAAAAACATGTGTGTGTTATGTGGTTTTATAAGCCAGCCAGAGTAGCTTATTTATGTTTATTTTGAAAAAAAAAAATAGACAAGTGATGTGTGACCCTGCTGGAGAGGACCTCATGAGCTTCTGACACTATCTATGTTCTCAGAGTGATAGCAGTACTTTAGTGACTGTGGTTGGTGGTTTCCATCTGAGGGTTTGAAGGCATCTCGTGAACATGCATTCAGCTTTGTAATGTCCCTGAGAATTCAGCTTTCAATGTCCCTGAGAGGTGGGTGTTATCAGACAGCTCACTGCTGTCTCCTCGGCGGGAACAGGCAGCTGCTGTGTGCACCAACGGGACAGTGATGCTCCTAATGATTGATTTTACCTTTTTGTGTGCTGAAGGAAGGGTTTAGGACTTCAATTAATTCCTTCTTTCCCTGGAAATTGCCGTGCCCCAAGGACACCCATGTCATCTACATTTAAATATTCCTGTGGGACTGTCCTAAGTGGATTATACCTGAAAAGAGGTATCGTATGGCCAAACATAGCAAGCTGCATAGACGTGTCATAACTTAAAAGCATGTGTTTCCCACCCTGACACGAAAGGCTTTTACTTGTAGCCTTAAAGAGAGCTTTTGCTTAAGTACTTTGCTCCATAAGGACCTAAAGCTTGTAGCAATGTGTGGGAGGAGCCCAGCCCTGGGTTGTAGCCCTGCAGTGGCATATGCTGGCAAGGCCATGGGCACAAGGTCCTGCTCACCCAGGAGAACATCCCACCGGGAAGTGGCATGGCACCATCAGGAAGTTTTACAAAGGGAGTGGGTGAGGAGTCCTTTCCCTTGCTATTTAAAATGTCCCACCATGAGCAAAAGCAGATTTCTAACAGTCCTTCTTGGCTGTTACTTTTTTGTAGGAAATTTGATACTGAAGTATTAGTGTAACGTATTCTATGACTTTGTTAGTGAGTCCTTCATGCATTTTTCTTGCAGCCATTCAAATAGAATTTAAGGTTTTATGCTGACCTGAAACTCTCAGCAGAGACAAGCAGGAGAGTCATGCTCTCAGACACGATGCCAACAATGACTATGTAAAGGAAAAATCATAATGTGTTGCAACATCAGCAATATATATAGAACACTCCACAACCAGACACAGTTTTTGCTGTCAGCTGTTGGTTCAGGTTGATTACCTGAATTATAACTATTAATTATAACAAAATGAAACAAGGTCATTGGGTTAGCCTTAAAAACCTGAAACGAAGGTGTCTACAGTGCTTGTGTCAAAGGTATGAACCTCATTGATGAGTTTTGTGTTAGATTCAAGGCCATAGGGAGACACAGGGAGAGAAGCTGTGTATTTCTGCTGTTTTCAGCAGATTAAGCTACCTCAGGCAGAGCCTGGCTAACTATTTAGAGATCAATTTTAGCATGTGAATAATCCCCTTAACTCTTTCCATAGAAAACATGGGGGAGTGGAGCCATCGCCTACCGGCATGGGCTGGGAGCAGCATGGCTCCTGGCTGCAAACCGAACATGCAAACCAAGGCAGCAGCCACAGCCTCAGCCGTGCCTGGCTCCTGCCACCCCACAGGGAAATGACCCCCCTTGAATGCTGCAGAGGGGCACAGGTGTACCCCAGAGGGGAGGAAGGGCAGAAGCTGTCACCTCCCAGTAAACATCACCACATCAGCCTTTCACAGTATCATCATGTAAATGGCTGTGCTTGCAGGACACAGGGGAGTAGGTCTGCATTCACAAGAATACTATTTATGTCATTGTAACTATTTATAAGCTTTCACAAATATCTGTAAAATGTGCTTGATGATCCACAGGGAGATTTGAAATGATGTGACTTTGTGAAAATCCAAATCCAAAAATACGATGCAGATCAACCTGCTCAGCTGGGACAGGTTTGCAGGAGACAGGGACTTCCCTGCACTGGCTCTCCAGGAATGAATTTAACTCAGACATCAGTGTGAATTGACATCCCTGCTGCTGAACTGAAACATGTTTAGTGAGAAGGTGTTGAGTAGGGAAAGATGAAGTCATTTTCATGCTGTGGGGCCAACTTACTTACCCAGGCTGGGGATCAGTATGAAATGGAGCCTGATGCCTTTCAGCTGGATGGCATGGGGTGGCTTAAAAGTGGGTCTTGGCAAAAGATTTGGGTGAGACCTTTCTTGGAAAAAAAGAGTCTCTGTATTCTTTTGGGTATTGCCATGTTTCTTGTGCTGAGAAGGAAAAAAAAAATGAAAAAAGTCAAAGTCACGTCAGTGCTTTCAAAATAAAATTACTTTTTAAGTATTCCTGGGAATTTCATGTGAAAAATTATAAGGTTTTTTTTTAGAAAGTGCCATGTTCAAAGAAAATATTTACTTTTAAGTAAAACGAGATTGCTGTCAGTGAAGATTTTCTCCTCCTGCACAGCTTTACAGTACCCAAAGATTGTTGGTCAACGAAAACCGAGACAGAATTTTCCCAGAATGTTGAAGTTTTTTCTTGCTTTAGACAAGATCAGTACTGAACTTTGGTTTTGATAGAAGGGTCAGCTCCGAACTGCTGTCATTAAAAAAATTTACTCCGAATAGAGAGAAATCTGGAGCTGCAGCTGCACAAGATGCTTGGGCTTAGGACTGCTGGCCACAAGTGTGCCGTGCCATGCTGTGCTGGTGCAGCGCTGCGCCTGACCTCTGCCAGCACGGCCAGTGCCTGTCAGGGATCACGGCCACGCTGGCAGCACTTTCTTGCATGTTTCTCACCGGACTGCAAGGATCAGCCAAGCCACTTAGCACTGTTTGCTGCAACTCTTAAGTCTGCCTTAAAACGCAGCGTATGGCAGCACTTTAAAATAGAATCATTCATTATTAATTAGGTCACAATAAAAAAATCCTATGGATGCATTTGTGACGTTAAATGAGCCGATCCCAAATAATGTGATTGTAATGAATTCCAAAGGAATAAATAATGACTGGGCCATTAGCATAAAGTGCCAGCCACAGCTCTGCGCTGCCCGCCGGCACCCGCCCGCCTGGCACCGCTTCCAAACCCACCCAGCCGGCCGCCGGCCCAGACGTGGGGGTCCCTGGCCACAGGCTGGCGTGGGGGTGGTGAGGTCTGTCCCACCACGGGGAGTTGCTGCAGGGAGTCAGGGTACTTCGGTGGCTCCTGCCAGGGCTTGCAGTGACATTGCCCCCAGGACAGCCACCCCAGAGCCCCTTTGCAGGCAAGAAGCAGGATAAGGTGGAATCATGCAGGAAGATATTTTTGCACCTCTTGCTCTAATATATAATCAGAGCTTTTGTTCCATGTCTTCCACAACCAAATTAATTAGAAATTTATCTGACCAGAAGTTCAGTTCAGTGTGCATTTAAGGCAGAGGCCATCCCTGTGCACATATTTGCTCTTTTTGTTGTGGAACAATTATCTGTCCGTTTAGGAAATGCAAAATTTGTTTCTATTTTAATAGATGCTCTTAACCATAAAAAAAAATCAGGCCGCTTCTGACTGTAGTGTGCTTAAAGACCTCTGAGAGGAAAACATCATTTGTAACCCCTCTCCTCCTATCCAGATCATGGCCCCAGGTGTTTCCAGGTGGCCATGGGGCAGGCAGCAGTGCCAGCCCACACTGGCACAGAGATGGAGGGGAAGATGACAGGATGAGGCCAGAGGGAGAGAGGTGCAGGGAAGGAAAGCAGGGATGGTGAGTTACTGGGAAAGAGAGCTGTTTCCCCCAAGCCATACGGCTGGTGCCGAGGCAGAGCAGTGTAGTGAACACAGCAGCAGGGCAGGGACTAGTGGCAATGGGGACACCGGCCCTGGGCAGAGCCCTCCATCGGCCTCACCGGACACACTGGCAAATAAAATAAATAGGTAGAACAGGTAGCAGGGACGGCGGCGGGACCTGTTTTGTCAGCATCCCCTTCCCTCCCAGCAGCCGAGCAGACAGGCGCGTCAGGTGCCTGTGCCCCTCTTATGTCTGCTGTTAAAAAACCCAGCCAGGGAATGTCATTAGAAACAGCCACACCATCTGCCTTTTCCTCCCCTCCCCTTTAAATAAGGAAACACCTTGTCAAACACATCCCACTAAATATCCCTAACACCCTCCCGCGCGCTTCGCGCTCAGCGGTTCGCGGGATCGTGCACCATCTGGACCCTCGCGCTGCGTCTCAGCGGCGAGGCCCCGGCTCGGACCCCACCATGTGCCCCACGGCCGCCAGCGGGTCTGATCTGTGCCACCTGCATCCATGCATGGCAGCAGGAGGTCACAGAGTTAAGCAAAAGCAATGAGTTCATGGGGGGGAAAAAAAAAGTCCAGCAACTCCACTTCATATTGCTTAACCTAGAAAATTAACCAAGGAGGACCTTAAACACAGACATTTATTAACATGTAAATGGACTGAGTCAGCAATTAGTCAACAGTCAGCATAATTGACTAGAATATAGTAATTAAGTTGCCATTTAATTATTCCCATTTCATTTAAGGTAAATATTTACTACAATCATGGGTTTTCCATTGTCTTTTGCATGGAAACCCAGTGTCTGTTCCGAGGGTCTGCATCAAAGTTTCTCAAGAACTTTAAAAAGTCAGGTTGCCTCCTCCTGTCCTCACAATGCCGGTCCCTGATGCCATGGGTGAGAGTGGCTGAGAAGCATCACCTGATCTCCTGTGCTTGGAATGGGCTCTGCGGGACCCCACACCCAGAGGCTCCAGGCCCTGAGCCACGCAAAGTGGTAGCTGCACATGGTTTGGGGCTTGCCCCGGCTCGGCTACCTCCTGCCCGTGCCCCTGCAAACCCAGGCAGTGTCTCAGACACACATGTGTGCGCAGGCACACTCACACACACACTCACACACACCCCCTGCTCACTGACCGTGCAGATGAGTCTTTGTTCTTGGTGATTACTGTGCAGACAACACACTCACCCGGCTGCGCCGAGACACTGCGTACGAACCAAGCAATGTGCTGATAAGTGAAATAGTGTTGAGAAGAGCCTTAGGAGATAGAAGAACATTATTTTAAATTATCTTGAACATAAAAAACAAAGTGAGGATTTGGCAACCTTGCAGCAAAAACCTCAAAACCAGTTATTCCTTTTAAATAAAAACAAAAATGAGAAACAGTAACTATTAGAAATCCCACCTGGTGCTTTCTCTGTGTTAATGATGCTTCTTAAATTGCATGTGGATAAATGGTAATTTTGTCTCACACCATTAAAAACTAATGGAACCCTTGATGATAAGAAATGCCATAGCTAGCTTGTTGGAAAACGTTTAATTAATAAAGTAATAAAATTATTGTAAACTAGTGCAGTTTCACAGAGGATTCAATGGGATATAAAACAGATAAAACATCCTTGAGAGTTGGTACAAGAAATAAATGCTCCTCTATAAAAAGCAGCACTATAAAGTTAAGCTGGTCTGTGTTATACCAAGTTAAGACAAACTGTAGTGATAGTAAAGGTATTCAGATGAGCCTTTCATGGGAAATGGTGGGAAAACCTCATGAGTGCAGGCAGGTGTGTTTTTGCAGGAGCAGAAAGCCGATGCACCTTCCCTTCACTGGTGTGAGGCCAAAGGTGGCTGCTGACGGGAACTGCAGCTCTGTGAGCCCATGGGAATATTTTGGTGCTGTTACTGCTGTTATCAGCCAGAGCTCCCAGAGTCAGTGAGAGAGTCTCCAATAGCCTGAGCAGGTTTGGGGTGAGGCACCATCCGACCTTGCTGCTACAGCTACTTCGCTGCGTAATTTTTGTGAAGCAAGTGGCTGGCAGAGAGCAGAGAAGAGGGGTCGGACACTTCACTCCCAGCCACCCTGCTGCCAGGGACTGAGCCCCTATGCATCTCTGCACAGCCGGTTTGCAGGTCCGTGCAGGCGGCCGGCTGGTGGCACGGGCAGTGGCACTGCTGCCATGGCTGCGGTACCGAGCACTTGCACATCAGGAACTCGATGCGTGTACATGGCATCTCGGCTGCTCCATGGGCAATAAAGGGCTGGAGAGGGGCAAACATGAGGAAAAACACACCAGCGGTGAAGGCTGGGTACTGCTCCTCGTCCTGCTGCTGACCCCAAACTGTGCTTCACGTCCTCCTGAGGACTTTTCCTTGCAGTCTTTAGGGATGAGTCTCCTGTAACTGGGAGACTGTAAAGAGGCTTTCACATTGCATGAACTGTGCCAGGTACCACTGGTATGTACAGCTTAGTATGTACATACAGCTGGTATGTTAATGCTTGTGTTCATTAGCCTCTTATGGCCTGATTGTAACAATGGGATGGTCAGACCTTAGCTGTAAAAAGTCCGCTCTCCTCACTGCAGACATTGCTGTGCCCACTGATACAACAACTTCTGATTAGTGATTGCAGCATCATCTACTTTTGAGTGCCTTTAGTTTCATCTGCAGTCTCCACCTTGATCCTTAGTTAGAAGCCATGCTGCTTGATCTCTAGTTTTAAAATAAAGTGGGGGTTTTGTGTTTGTTTGTTGTTTTTTTTTTTTTAAAGCACATCAGCATAAATAAAACTGCCGACAATAACAGTCACCCAGCTCCCCGGGTGTGACAGCACACCAAGGGGCTCCTTACTCACTTTGGCCTTGGTGCATGGACAAACGGGCAATGTGAGACCTTTTCCCCACCCAAAGCACCATCCGCCTCTGGGAAAAATACTGTGGTTTCCTCTTGTAGGCAGATTTATTTTTGAGGTAGCCTCAAAAATGTGGGCACAGGGAAAAGCCTGCCGCTCTTTACTGAGGCAGTGTGAAAATGTTTATGGGGCTTCATAATTCAGCCCCACTGGCAATACCAGCAATGACTTTTTTATCTCCTTGGTGTGTGAGAAATGAAAACATGAGTGGGAGTTCAGTAAGACTAGTACGGCCAAGGCTGGGATATTTGTTCCCTGGCAAACTGTGATTGCTCTTGATTTAGCCACAGTTTTCTCAGCTGATGTTTTGCAAACCCAGCAGAAGATTCAGCTTTCAAGGCTCTGAAAGTGAACGCAGGGCTGGAAGCCATCCCTACGCTCACCGGCAGAGAGTCAGGCCAAGCCATCTCCTTTCCAAAGATGTTGCTGGTCCCAGGACTGCACGGCTGTGGGGACAAAGATTTAATCTTTTATTTTTCCCATATGTCGTAAGTATGTCATAAGATGATGACAAAATAATACAAGTCGGTGGCTGCTTGAAACTTTTTTTTTAGCAGCTGTGTTTTTAGAATATTATAATTAACCATCCTTTTGCCTTAATCACTTTAAGATTTCTAAAATAACTATTTTACTGTACCTTCCCTCGACATGAAGCTTCCCCATGTGGGAACCATGACTTTATTTTCAGTAAGGGAGGGCAGAATAAGCAGGGCAGAGCTAGAAACACAGTCAGATTTATCAGTAGAAATTACAGCATAAATTACTGAAATTACTATAATAATTTTAATTTACAGCCATTGTACTACAAGCAGGAAAAGAGGTGACACTGTACTTAATCTACACAATGACTAAGTCACTTCACCCAGGCTCGTTTTTGCAAAAATTTAAATTAAGTAAGCGTGGTATTTGTCAGGAAAAATAAAGGGTGAACTGTGAGTAAAGGGAAAAATATTTGTCAGCTTGCCAGGGAGAAGCGTGATTAAAAGCTGACTGTTAATAGAGCATGTGGGTGACAGGGCTGTCTCACCACGCAGTGCCGGCGCCTGGCTCAGGTAAAAGCAGAGGGCTTCAGCTCAACAACGCACTCCTGTCTGTCAATGTTAGGTTGTTTTTTTTAAAAAATGACATGTTTTCTTTTGGCAGATGGGAACAAGCCTTGAAGAATAAATTTTTTGGAGGCAGACAAATTGGCTGCCTGGAAATATATGTATTTAGGAACCTGTCGGGTGGCTGTGAGTGTCAGCACCATCCCAGCTGAGCTGGCCGGCACCGCTCTGCATCTCACACACTCCAATCTCCCTGCAGTTCCCCCAAATCCCCAGCCGGCCACTGCCAGGCCAGAGCAAAATGACAACTCTGATACAAGATTTGCTCTGGATATTGCTGATATTGCTTTGTGCCTGCCTTATAACACTTCCCCGTTGGCTATTTCTCCAGTCAGGGGATTTTACCCAGATGAATGTGCTTGCCTCCCTCTCATCAGCTGCCAAAATCCAACTTATCTGTAAGTGGAAATAACGCTGTGGCCCCCGGTCGATTGGAGCCGCAATGCTCTTTACGAGAGGAGGCAAAATAAAACTGTTCCCCGTGTTAACAGCTGCGAAAGCTGACGTGCTGAGAGGTTAAGTGATTTGCTGGGTGTGAAGGAGGATGGCACCCGGCTCTCAGGAGCCCCATTTCTGCAGTGGTGGAGGTGGCATGGGGTGGACGGGCAGCCCCGTGGGGGGACCACAGACCCTGGGCATCACCACCAACCCCATCTCCTCATCACCTCCCATCCCCATCCCCACATGAGCAGCTGGTGGAGGGAACCACCTGCAACGTGTCTACCCCCAGACCAGGCATAAAGAAAGTTTCACCAGTGAAAAAATATATTCTTCAAAAATCCCCCCAAAATTAGGTACTGAAAGCGGGTGTTGGGTTTTGTGAGCCAATGTCAGAAATAGGTGGCAACTGGAAAGATTTTTGAACATCTCAGCAGCGCCTGAATGTTGGTGGTAAGAGAAGAAAGAGGTAGATTAAGCCAAATCCAGACACCTTGAAGCCCACATCAGTGTACATGGCCAGCACAGGCTCTTGTCTGTCTCGGGACATTTAGGCCTGTTTGCTTAACCAACAGAAACAGGCACCTTTTAAGAGCAAGTCAGGATGCCCAGATCAGAGCCTAAGTATCTATATAGTCCTTCAATACAGGTGGTACAGCATATGTTAATACAGCAGAATAGTTAATTTCTAGAAATGTCATATTTATTGCTGCTTTATTAGAGGAATGTGCTAGACATGATGTGGATGTATATATGCAGGTAGGTAATAAAAAATGTACAGTAAAAGGCACACTCAAAATTAGGCAGCGTTGTTCCCCAGTTTTGTAGGGTCGGTAAAACTGGTAGCAGCTCCCTAGCAGTGGCTTCATCTCCACGCTCGCAGTGTGTGTTCTTAACACCTTCCTTCACTGCAAAACTGAAGTATTTAACCCAAAACATACAAACAAATCTGTTATTCTCCTCCTTTATTAACCTTCCAAGTCCTCTGAAATCTCACACGAGGAGAAAGCTCTTCCCTTTTCCTTTGTCTAAGCAAAGAGGTTTAAACTTTACATACAAATAGACACATGCATACGTGTAAACCTACCCATGTAATCAGACACATGCAGCGCACTCTTTCTCCTTCTCTATAAATATATATACACATATGTATATCCACAGATATACAGGCATGTGTGCGTATGTGTGTGTACAAAGAGAGAGAAAAAGACTCTTAGAAAATGAAAGACAAATGTTAGAGAATGATATTCCCAAGCCCTCAAATCCCTAATCATGAGTTTGATGCAATATTTGCCCTAATGGGAAATGATAACTGGCACTATTCCAAAGCAAACCTCGAAGAAAGGAGCAATAAAAAAGGAAAATGCTAGCTTGGCAGTTAAAGAAAGAGGAGCCGAAGCGAGAACTGCTGTCGGAGATAATAAAGAATTAACCACAAACCCCTTTTCTATTAAGCACAAAAAAGGATATTAAAATAACATGCCCCCTCCCTAAATGTTTCAAGGCTTGTGTCATGCTTTTCTGTGCAGCTTCCCCGGGACGTTCTGAGCCACAGGGCTGCAGCCCCGTGCAACCCGCCTCCCCAGCCTCCCCTCTCGTGCGAGGAAGACTGCTCCACTCCAACACACAGCAACTCACTTACAATCGTGCTCCTATTTTTTTTTTTTTTAACTTACATATTATGTCCCAAATCTTGCCCTTTCCAAGAAGAGGGAATATGGTCACAGCCTGTGACCATGTGGACCTGCAGGAACTGGCTGTGATAGAGCAGTTCTGACAGGCTCTCTCTACCCTTCTCTCCCCTTGGGAGCCTACGCACAGCGAAGCCCGCTGTACAGTGCAGCTTTGTTATATCATCCATACTGTCCATCGGCACAATGACATCTGCTAAGTATACAGTGAGTCTTAGAGCTCTGTTTTCTGGTTGTAGCGGCAAAGATCAGTGCTTTTACCTTCACATTCTTACTATGATTTTTACATCAGGGCATTTTCTCACTTTAAAAATTACATGTGATAAATTACACAGAAAGCCCCATGGATCTGGGACAAAAAAATGGTGAAAAAAACCTGAATCAACAGCTGCTAGATATAGGAGAGAAGAAAACAGAAGGGAGGGCTATGAGTCAGGAGGCACTTTTCCATACAGTATCCCCCTCGGGAGCTCACTGGGACATCCCATAACGTTACCAACAAAGAGACGCTTCTGTCTGCTGATTTTTGGATGACAGAAGTGGGGCTGACTCCCAGTGCATGTGTGCCTCAGCACTGGAGATGCCCTCATGCAGCGCTCTACGGCCAGGGACACAGTGGAGGGCCCCAAATCAACACCATTTCTGTCTGTTCTCATGACGTATAGGGTTTCAGCAACTACTTTTGCCCATTTTGTGACGACCCAAACCATTTTAACAGCAAGATCCAACATAAACATCCCTTGAAATTTACACCTCAACTAAACAGCAGATTTTACAATGGCGATTTTAAATTTGCAAAAGAAGTGGTACTCAGTGCACTACAGACCCAACAGGTTGAAGTTACCCCTTTATATCAAGTCAAAGAAACCCTCAATAATCTCATATTTCAAAGCCGTTATGACCTAACTTTGATTCATTAGTGCATAGGCAGGCATTAATCACACACTGTAATGAAATGTAACAACTCCTTTGGTACTTTCTTATTATCTGGGTCTTTAATATGCAGTTTGACAAGAGCTAGACTGTAGCATCTCGAATGGGATTTTGTAGAGCCAGTGCTTGCTTGTGCTGTAGGAGTGCCCCAAACCCAAAATGACACAAGCCAAAAAGATGAAGATGCAGTAAGGAATTGCTAAGAGTTTATCATAAATGTTGAATGAAGTACATCTGCTAGTAAGAGCTTATTTACAAAAACAATGTGTATATTACACAGGGGAAAAAAACAAAAAAAAAGCCCACCTGTACAAGACATTCTTTAAACCTAAATGTCTTGCTCTTTTAGAATTCTAAAACTCTTTGTGAAGGAGATATAATCCACAACTCAGGAAACTACTAATGCAATCTATCTTTCAGAGACAAAAATCAAAACTCCCTCCTGAGCTATGTCAGTGCAGAAAAGCAGAGTTAAACATCAGCTGCTTTTATCTGAGTGCCCAAATTTAAAAACACTTAACCAGAATTATACCAACTATTACATGGTTTAAAAGCTGATCATTTGTATGCCAGTACCTGTCTAGGTTAATTTCTAAGCTGAGCTTAAAAAAAAGAGATCAATAAAGGTGTAGGTGGAGACGTTTAAAAAATAACTACTGGAAATGGTGAGCCAAGATCTTCAGAACAACTTGTCTCTGCCTGAGGTACAGGCAGGCAAGTTTTTAGATCAGTCACCTACAACTGTGGTGTCATGAAGTGGAAAAATACCACTGAGAGTCATTTTTAGCAAAGAACACCAACAGCTCCTCTCGCATTCGCATCCAGTGAAACTCTATTCCAGTTAGATTCATTGCCAAATTGTAAATTCTTATTTGATTTATCAATCACAATTTTATATTGTTAATTCGTATGTTCATTAGACAAATCTATTCCTCCAAGGTAATCACTTAAGGTACTGCTGGCATGTGGACATGGACAAATGGATAATTCTTAATGACCTTCCAAGCTGACATATTTTTGGCATCAGTTTTCTGTATCCTAATTTCAAGCTGCCTCTCTGGTGTTATCGTAGGGCTGACTTCATTCAAGAAGGAAGACTTGCAATTGGAGGTTGCTAGTAGGATTGTTCCCATCAGTTATCAGCAGAACAAGGAACAATTAAAATTATCTCCTTGGATGAAACCCCCATGTTTCCAGCTGGGGAGATCGGTAAGCAGTCCTCTAATTCAGCAGCCCTGGAGGAGAAAACATTCCCATTGTACAATTTGACCAGCTTTGTGACTTTTTCAGTACTTCCACAGTTAAATAATTTTTGGCCTGCAGATGCTTGGTGCAAAAAATAATAATTTTGGTAAATATAGGTCATCCAGGCTATTGTTCTGCCGGCTGGTCCACACATTGCCCTCCCACAAGGCCAGGCCAATATCACAGATCTTCTACTGCAGGTTAATGTGGTGCAGGTGAGTCACAGACCAATGTACATATGGCATAGCCATCTATTGCAGGTGTCCAATGGACACTCTTTAGACCTGTAGATGGATCCATCGCTGGCTGTGGATGCCAGGTTTGCAGCATTACAGAGAGATTAGACCAACTACCAGAAAATGCAAGAAAGTTTTCCATATTCTTGATTTGATAGATGGGATTTTCCCAGCTGAATGACAATTATTCACAGTGATACCCATACTCCACAAGACCAGCTCTCTCCATACAGGCATCATCCCCGCTGGGGCTGTGTGGGGTCTCCATCCCCAGCCTCACACCATTACTGCTGCTGACCCAGTGCCATGAGAAGGGGAAAAAAAGGCAGTGCCCTACACACAAGTGTTTCCACAGTGCTTCCCAGAGCAGATGTGGGCAAGGAAAGAGCAATTTATGGCATTTTCCAGAGGCTACAAGAGACAGGAGGAAGAAATATTGGGGGAAAAGCTGGGGAAGGCAAAGTGCCGCCATCCACTGAGGTTTGGCAATTGGCTTTTATGGGTTGGGGGGCAGGCTGGGAAGGGAGTGAGATGGGATGGGAGAGAAAAGTGCCAGGAAAGAGACTTTCCTCAGCTGATGGCCGATGTGACCAGCCCAGCCCCTCAAGAAGGAGCCACTGGGGCGAGAGGTGGTGGGTCACAGGAGAAGCTGGCAGGGCCGTGCGTGCGACGTGCGTCCCCTGCGCACAGCGGGCTGCTGGCAGCACCCAACTGCCTCCAAAAAGTTGAAGAAAAAGAGTTTGCATCCCTTCCTCAAAAGCACAGCTCGGGTTGCAAATCCAAATGTATGGACAAAATGTAAATGCATTGTGACAAGCTGTACGGAGAATCAAAACAAGGAACAAGGAGCGTATGTTTCTTTTAGAGAAATGTCCTTTATCTCGCAGGCAGAACGAAGCGTGTGGCATTCAAATGTTAAGATTTTTACACACTTTCATGAAATACTAAAGAGAAACAAAAAAAAAAAAAACCAACAAAAAAAAAAACCAAAAAAACCAACAAGAAAATAACCCAAGTCCGTGTCACTTCTCAGCTAGTTTGGTTATTGCTGCTCCTGAGTACTGTAACATATGCACTTTCCCTTTTGAAAATGTATCAAAGTTGTTATTTTGGGGGTGGGATAAACTCTTACCCATGCATATCTTATGTTTCGAAGCCAAGAATGCTTAAGAACCTGCTCTGGATCCGCACATCAGATGCATAAGTGATTAGTGACAAGTGACACAGAAACAGAGAATGTGCTGTGTTACGATGAATAATAAACGCGCAATTTATGCAGGCAGAGTGAGCGGGGAAATGGCATCCTGCACTTTTTCCATATAAATAATGTGAATCTCTCAGCAATGGAGCCAGGCCGACCGGGGAGTTTCTCTAGCCCGCCAGCCACGCAAGCCGGCGGGGAGCAAAGAGGGGACAGGCGAGGAGGGGTCGCCCATGAACAGGGCTGCTTCTGGTTTCCTATGGGTCATTACAGAACAAACTGATGGCAATTGTCTCTAAACTAGAATCAACACAGGAAAAAGATTCACAGTGGGCAATATTTTTCACTCTCTGGGAGAAAGAAGCTTTTAGATAAATGAGAAATATTCACTGAAAAATACTATAATTTTCTCCTTCCTGGGCTTCTGGAGAGCATCACTACAGTGTCCGGTGTAATAAAATTGCCTTGCAATAGGATTGGTGGCATCTGTCTGAAAAAGCAAAAAATAGTTAATTTTTGAATGAACAAACTCAGTTTTTAGCTGAAGTTTCTCCAGGAAAGGTGAGCACACACCCCTGGGAGGCTGGTAGGGCTGAGGAGAGCTGGCAGCAGGGTTACCCAAAGGGCTGAGGTGTACCTGGTGGGCACCTTGCTACTCTTGCAGTTTTCATTAGCAAAACCACATATAACCCCTAAAAAAACCCAAATGCCAAAACCAGACAGACATTCGTCCTTAGCCCAGCTCTTCTGTTTCTCCTCTTGTGTGTGTCTGCCACACACAAACACCAGAGTTGCAGGGTGATGCACACGCATCCTCCCTCAGCCCTGCATCCCTCAGTCACACACTCAGCTGGGGGGGGACAGTCCCAGGCTGGCCATGGGGGCTCCTGCAACATCCCTGCTTTGCTGCTTGCTTTCCTCTGCCCCTTACTGCCCTCCCACAAATGAGCCATCCTCCAGGAAAAAGAGAAAGAATTTTTTTTTTTTTAATTAAAAAATATCCCAAATGCACCTGCTACTTAACTCTGCACATTTTTTCCTGGCTGTCCTGGCCTGCCAACTCCAAGCAAGCTTTTCTCTCTCATTTTTACACTCTCTCTACACTTCCAGAAATGTACGCACTTGGATAAAAGTAGAACTGAGAGGGGAAAATGCATATTCTGTTAAATAAAAAAAAAAGTTGAAAAAAGTGTCTAAAAGATGGATGCGTAAAGAATTCATGCCCATACTTTAACTCTGCGTTTGAGTTATATAAACTGAACTGTGGTAATTACCAAGCTCCTCCAGATTAATAAACAATTACCATAGTAACTACACCATCCTATGAAACCTATGCTCATGAATTTTTAAAGCATAAATGGAAATACACGCCAGTTGAAAAAGTCTCCTATTTATTTTGTTCCTGGAAGACAAGGGAGACAGATCCATTAAAGGATCTCATCAAGTTATTTCTTCCTCTGCTGGTTCCTGCAGTCACACTTCGGACAAGTGCCATATATTATGTACCAACTAGGAAAGTCCATTACGCAGCATGGGGCCGTGGGGTGGCGAGCAGCAGGGCTGGCCTCGCACCCTGCTCCCCCAGCAGCCCCTGTACCATCACATCTTGTTTCCCCGGACTGTTTAAGGCGACGTGATGCACCTCTTTGCCAAAATTTAAGGGGTTAGTCGGCAGAGCAAGTTGCCCAATGGGCTCTTTTTATTTTTTTTTATGGATAACATGTGAGAAAAGCTTTCAGGTTGATGTTGTCTGACCACACATGGGAAAGACATCTCTGTCATATTGGTAAGCAAACTATCATGAGACAATGCACACATCCAAATCTAGCCTTCCACGGCACGGTGTGACTGAGCCTTATTTCCAGCATATCCACCAGCATCCCACCAGGCTGACCCTACTGCAGGGCACGCCACAGCCTAATTTCCATGAGTGGACAAATCCAGCGTGAGCCTCTCTCATGCCAGAGCCTTGCACCTGGGGCCATGCCGGGCACAGGCGTTCAGCCACCAGGAAAGGGCCCGCGCTCCTCCTGCCTCTGAGCCACCCCTTCCCTCACTTCCTCACAGGAGGCACCAATGATTAAACACAGTCTATGAGATGCACTCAAGGTCATTAAAAAAAAAAGCTTTCTCCTCCACCAATGTCAACTCTTACATTTTACTACCATAGATGAAAATTTGATTTGAAAGCTTGCACCCCTATTTCGAAACTTTAACAAAGCTGAGCCTGGCTTTACTGCACTTTGCAATTTGTTTGTAACATGTAAAAAGAAACATATCAAAATGCCAAATAACAAGATTATATATCAACCTGTTGATAATTCTGACAGGAAAGCTGAAAAGCAGCAGTGAGTTAAAAAATACTGTTCGGCATTTGCAGTAATAGTCTAAAACATGAGGTGAGACCTCTACGCTTCAAGTTTGAGCCACTTACTTTTGATAATTTTGATGAGCTGAAATAATATCCCCCTTTTGCAAGAAAGTATTTCTTCAGACACTCTGAGAGTTATGAAAGCCATTAAATCCTTGTGGATTGAAGGTAGAAAAATAAATTGTATGTATTTTAGACTTTGAATGATCTTCCTATAGCAATTTTCGGGAAAAAAACCTATGAAGAATTCTGCAATTTTAATCTCCTCAGTAGCTTCCCATTACTAAACAAGCAGAACGCCACAGTACAAATGTGGATGTTACATGTCATCTTGATCTGCTGCTTTTTTCTTTCATTAAAGCTTTAATGCAGCAATTATGGCTACGTTGCCCTATAAAAAAAGGAAAAGGCAGTTTACTTTAAAAAGTGAAATTGCATAGCCTACTATTTAATTATACACAAATGTAAATGGCCTATTTTTCCATAACTGGTTATTACAGCACTGTTTTACTTTCTGAGTTTTCACAATCTCTAAAACCTACAACGCTTCCTGCTATATAATTGTTTTGCTACATTATTGTTTTCATCTTATTTTTTCTTTTAATGCGAGTGCAGCGGGATAAATCTTGGTTTTAAGCCAGCCAGTACTTCATCTACTTAAGCTTTTATAGATGAAGATTGCTGTAATTATCAGAATACCCGCTTATTTCTGAAGTATTATCTTGGCAACCTGCTGGCATTTACAACCAATTAACAAGCTTTGCCCATTAGTTGCATAAGGGGTATCACAGAGTAAAGCCA
The DNA here is from genome assembly GCF_031877795.1 of Strix aluco. Lineage (NCBI taxonomy): Eukaryota > Metazoa > Chordata > Aves > Strigiformes > Strigidae > Strix > Strix aluco. The sequence goes on from NC_133936.1 coordinate 32,123,385, forward strand.
TTGTGTGCTAATTTTCTATTTTAGATAATCAGTTTGGCCATCCAAAATGGAAAGGGGAAGAAAAGAAAGGTTTGACACCCAGTGGCAGACATGTAAAAATGACTACATGCCTCCCAGAGACAAAGGTATCCAGCGCCTGCATGATTGCTTCACTGTCGTCACCACTGGGTTTTAAGTATTTATTCCCTTTGTCTCTTTTGGAAGAGAAAATAGAAAGTACAGCTTCGGCAAAGTAATCATGTCCTCTTTTTATTTTTTAAACAGACTGGCTTCTCCCTCTGTCCTCTCAGGCTTGTAATTTCACCAAATTGTACAAGTGTTAAACACGATTTCCAAAAAAAAAAAAAAAAAAAAAAAGAGAAAGCGAGTGAGCGAAAGAAACCTGGCTGCCGGTAGAAATCACAGCTTTCCTCTCTAATCACAGGGGCCGAGCAGAGCCCTCGTGCCGAAGGCAGCCCCTCTCCCTCGCCTTACCGGCACCGCACTTGCTTAAAGCCATGTGCCGGCCGGGGGTTTTAACCCGGCACCACTATTAGCAAATGGGCTCCTGGACATCCTTTGGGTCCCAGCTGTTGAGCTGTGCACCAGCCCTGGCCATTTCCTCCCTGCCCTGCAGGGTTTGGGGCAGGGGGACCCCCGGCACAATGCTGGCTTGGGCAGTAATGCTGGGCACTCCTTCTCCCAGGGGAGAGGGGAATAAAAAACTGTGAGAGTTTGGGGGATGTTTTTAAGCATTAACCTTTGGTTAAGGCAGTGTTTGCTTTCCGCGTTGTCCGGTGCAGAGAAGGGAAGATGCAGCACCATGTGGGTACCCTGGGTGGGAGAATGCTACAGTGCTGCATCCTCACGACATCCCCCGAAATGCTCAGCCCCACCAGAGCCATCTCCAGAGCTGCCTCATGAGCACCCCAGTCCTGCTCTGCTGGCCCATTCACACAGCCTTTAGTTGTGTCCTGCCTCGAGCACAGGGACCATACCCCAAAGTCGGCACAACAGGGATGTGGGCACAGTCTGCTCCAGCACCCCAAACCATCACTGCTCTGTCCCTGCCTGCCCATGCCAGCCCCTGTCTCCGCCTTCCCACCCCATCCACACTGCCCACCTGGCACCAGGCACGAGGTTTGGTCTTCCTCAATCTGCTTGCCCCAGGCCTAAGCTTGGCCTTCCTCCACATCTCCATGCCATCCTGCCTGCACCAGCCAGGACCATAAGGCCCCCTCCATGCAGAGGCTCGTCCCGCACTGCACGTCAATGGGCAAAATGGGGCTCTGATCCTGCCCAGGGAGCCTCAAGGTAAATAACAACAATGAAATGATTATGCTGCAGGCAGCAGGGTTTGCCCATTTAATTGTATATAAAATTAGATGTTAGACCTGGTATAGATGCCTGCGTTTTGTAATAAGGATAGAAAGTAATCAGTTTAAAGATGAGTGCAGTCCTTAAAGCATGGTTAGATCCCATTTACTCCATTGAACAGAACGGGTGGATGGTTCCTGTTGTAAAATGGTTTTATAAAATGTAGCGAACTGTACAATGACGTGTTTTATTTGCCTCCTGTGGTTTAGATTCATATTTTGCTTTAGCATAAGTTAAACAAAATTAAGACTATGATTATGCTAAGAGGATGCAGCCAGTAAAGATAGAAAATGTTGAATTCCTCAAAGTCATAAAGAATTATCAACTGTGCAATTAGTAAAGACTGAACATATACACTGAAGTCTATTAAGTCATAAATGAATGAGAAAAATGGTGTGCTTGGCAATTTGATGAGTATATTTCTCTTAATTATTTTAAATTAATTGCTATTGGCTACAATAATTAGAAAATTTAAGATTTAAGTAAGGTATGGCATAACCCCTCTCCTACAAAATGAATCTAGTTATATAGCCAAACCCTTTTTTTAATTATTTAGGCTACTGAAAAGGAAGAAGTAAGAAGGGTCGATGAGCAGAGTGCTGGGAATGTCTCTGAGCTCCTCACAGCCTGTCTCCTGCAATGCTGCCCCAGGCCCTCCGCTGCTGGCAGGGAGCACAGAACCGCCCAGCAGCCCTCTCTCCTGCAAGCTCCAGCAGCATGAGAGCTCACAGATGACCATTTTCAGGCACCCCTGAATATCTCCCCCCGCCAGATCTGGCCTGGCTGCATGGCTGTTTGCAGTCCCCGCAGTGGGGCAGCACGCCATCAGCCCCTGCACCACCAGCTGCTTGACATTTCTCCTCTGCATGGTTACAAGAAGATTATTGTTGAAATGAGGAAAACAAAAAAAAGTGGATTTCTCCCAGTCCTTCACTCCTGAAGGACCCTTGAGAGATGAAGCTTATCCCAAGCTAAAGGAAAACAGTTTTGTGAGTGGCCCTTATGTAAGTACCATACCAGCGTAGCAGTTTACCCGGAGGCAGCTAAGGTGTTCTGTGGTGCCTGGGCTCTACGGGCAGCAGGGAGCAATGCTCCACAGAGGTGCCCCGCGTCCTGCTGCAGGAGCCCTCCCCAGCTGCCCGTGGGGCACTAAAGGCCCGATGTCCTGCAGGGCACAGCATCCCAGCTCCTGACACTGAAGGGCTGGCAGGCACTGTGGCAGGGCACTGGCAGGACAATGCCGCTGCCTAGTGTCTAGGCACTGCACGGTCTTCTTGGGGTGGTTTCAAGATGCTACAACTAGCCAAGGGGAGGAACTGAATGAGACAACGGGTATTGTCAAAAAATGAGCATTTCAGAAAAGCCAACATATTTTTTTCTGATGTTTTGTAAATTAAAAATTTATATTTTCTGCTCTGAAATGTGATTTGGAGATCACTTGTAGTTGCATTTCATTTCCTTTTCAGAATAAAGATGATTAACCATAAGACAGATATCAGAAGGTATACCCTTTTTCCCACATTTTCATATTGTAACAAGAAAAAAAGAAAGCCTGTATTTTAGGGGAGTTTCTTTCAAAGTCTCAGGTGAAAAAGCAGCTATTTGCCCAGTTCTAATTAAGCCATTCACAGCCAAGCTTAGTGTGTCCCAATAGCCTTAACCAAGAAGATGACAGAGACAACTGGAAAATAGGTGAGCAGAGAAACTACCAGGGAAATTAAACAGCACCCAAAAAATCCCCATTATATGTTCTGCATTTGCAAGGGAGGAGACATGTTCCTCCAGGACTCTAATCTCTATCACTAATATTATTATTAAATATTTACACACTACCCGCAGTTTGCATGACACTTTGCAGAGATAAAAGATGCTCTCTTTGTTTATCTGATATAGGCTGTAAGATCTTCAGTGAAAAGAAAGTAAAGTTAGCAGGAAGAAAACATGATGAAGATTAAGAAATGGATCTAATGCTGGTGACCCAAAAGCATTTTTAAATTGTAACAGAGCATGGGACTAAGGCTGAGGGAAGCTAATGGCATCAGGGCCCATTCTGCTTTGAGTAGCCAGCCGACCACCTTTCAAACTCACAGTGGCCATGTGGACCTATTCCCCTGCAGCTGTGACCCAAAGAAAATAATGGCATTCTGTAACCCCTAGGAAAATACCTTTTTTATGACTTGTCTAAGGAAAAGAGAAGTTGGGCTGCCACAGTTCAGCCGTGTGTTTTCCCAGACTGCAAAAGTGGGAGAAGGACCAGTACACTGCACCACTGAGCCGAAAATAGAAATAAGAGTTGCTCAGTCCTTCAGCTTGGGTTTCCTGCATTTTACTTAGTTCCCTCACTTAATTTTCACTTCTGACAGTGCAACTAGAGAGCCCCGATGAATTCAGCCTTCCCTGTCAGACACACATGGCTGGGGTGGCTCTGGCCTTCAGCTGTGGGGTGAAGCACTGCAGCAGCAGGAAAACAAAGCAGCAAAAGTGGAGAAATGGCAATGGTCAGCACAACTCTCTGCCTCGGGCATGGGTCGGACTCCTGTTCAGCAAAGTACAGGGAATGCACCTCTGCAGAAATGACACTAAAAACCCCTCTTGTGGAGGATAACATTCTTTCTATAAAGTCTATGAAATAATTTAACATATTTTCATGTAGACATTGTCAACATCCTGGGTAGCCAAGCCAAGCCCAATGTTAAGCTGCTGTAGGAGAACGCCCCTCTGCTGCCTTTTCCCCCGGGCATGGAGGGGACCCAGCGGGCCCAGCAGGCGCCAAGCCCACCCCACAGCTGTCCCACCATGCAGTGCCACAGGGCCCATCCCCAAAACCCCCAGGGCTGGGGGGACTGTGGAGGTGGCAGCAGCAAAGGCAAGGCCATCGGGCTTGGGGACAGCAAGAGGGAGGTGAAGAGGGGAGATGCCAGCGCCTCCACCAGAGGAGGTCTGGGTGTCCCAGCTCAGGGGGCAAACACTCCTGGGTCCCCACCACCCACCTATTACTTGCCTTCACAAACTTGGTGATCATGAAAAATAATATTTCTTCTTTTTAAATTTTCAGAAGTAATCCTAGCCTAATCAATGATGATGAGAGCTTTCTCCAGGTCTCCTAGAAGAGATACATTTGTAGATGGACCTGAGCCATCATGCAGAGAGAAGCAGCAGCACTCATCATATCACCTGAGACAACAATGGGCAGGACATGCAGGACAGATGAAGTGTAGTCTAAGGCATATAGCAACATATAAATCTGCAGACACACGCATGCACGCACACACACATACATATGCACTCATATATATATATATATATACATATACACACTCCTAGCAACTCGGTTAGATTAATTTGCTTTGGCTATTCCATTATTTTACTGTAGTCCTTGTATAGTACTTAAAGAATCAGGTTAAGCATTCTGCATTAGATACACAAACAATGCTTCTTTACCTCCACATGGGTGTTGTGAGACTTTAATTAATGTTTGTAAAGTGCTTTCAGATCCCCAGAAGAAAGGCACTATAGAAGTGTGAAGTCTGATTATTTCACAGTATACAAAAGTAGAGGTGAAAAGAAATATTCTCCTCCTTACACATAAAACTACTGATCTCAACTCCTGCATTTAAAAACCCAAGATATTAAGAAAGAAAAGAATTCTGACCATGAACCTACTTCAGGCTTCTCCTTTGCCTTTTTCATCTGATTTCTGGTTGAGTGAAATAATAAACTATTGTATTGCTGTAAACTCTTTGTAAGTAGATTTGACTAAGACAACAGAGTTCAGTGCCAGCAGCTACTCTGATCATTCTTTTAAATGGAAATTTACCGTCTGCTGCATCACATGGAAAAAATATAGAACTATTTTTCACAGCTTGTTCACTGAACAGATTATTGGAGGGAAGAAAAAAATAAAAAGGCTTCGTTTTCTACAGTTCCCAAATCTCAGTGTAGAAAGTCTTGGCAATTTCCTTTTGAGAGGAGACAGATTTCACTTTCACATTGATTTAACAATGAGAAGTGCGTCCAAAATGAGGGCCTGATTCTGAACATTTAAATGGTTAGCCATGGTTGATTCAATAGCTTATCTATGGGAGCAAAATTACTCACATCCATAAGTCTATGTAGGATCTGGTCCTAATATAGAACCAGTTCTTGATGTCATAAAATCTTTTTTAACAGCATCTTGTGTTACATTTAATTTATTTCACATGGCCTCATAAAATAAGATAAAAGCTTGTAAGTCTAAAAGTCATATAAAGAGGATGGAAAAAAAAAAGGTCCTACAATGTATTCGTGTTTATTAAATATTATCTTCATGCAACTTATAGAGTTTTAACTCCAGAATTTCCAAATTTTTTCTAATCCTAATAGCAGTCAGCAAGAGCTGCCAGTGCGTAATATAAACAGATTACAACACACATGCTCTTTGGAGAAGAAAGTCCTTCCCAAAGCTCTCTCCCAGACAGGTTCTCTCTTTTAGCTCATGCTAGCAGCACAGAGCCTTCCAAAGGTGCCTTACCAGCTTACTTCTCGATTGGGCATGGCATGGGCAGTACAGCTATGTGGTCTAAACCCCAAATTTAGCTCAGGAAGCTCCATTGTGACAGGCGCAAGAAACACTAGCTTGTGTCAAATATGGTTTAATCTGCCAGTGGCCTAAAGAGTGCACAAGCAACTCTCCATTTCACCTACTCTTAAATATAAAGAAAGGCTCCAAACAGAAAAGTCTATAGCAGAAAAACATCCTTGGAGCGAAAGAAGGCCTCACCCTTCTTTAAATGGAGGTAATAGAGTGCCTCCTCTCCACCACTGAAAGTGTGCTTTCTGCTTAGGTCCCAGGAGGGGAAGGAAAGGACCACAGCCACATATGCCAGGATTTAGGGTGAGCTCACCTGCAGCTGGCGGGACACGGCCAGGAGGTCCCAGGAGGCATGCATGGTAGCCTCTGGGGTGTGAAAAGGAAAGCAGGTCCATGGATGTAGCTTGGCACCCACAAATTCCCCATGGAAAAGGGGCTCCTTTTATGATATTTGAGGTATGACATTCTGGATGCTGGGAGGTGAGCAGATTCAGGGACAAGTCAGGAGGTGAATCTTGGTCTGCCTTTAGAGCTCCCAAATGTTTGTGTGCATCTGGGCAGTGGCGTACTTCTCCAAGGTTGGTGGTGGGGCAACCAAATGCCAAATGCAGCAACTTCCTATTCACAGTATTGGTCCTTCACTTGTGCAGATGTATAATAGAAATAATTCTAAAAGTGCCTTCAGCATCTCAGAGCATGTCAGCGACTTCAGAGGGCTACTGGTATGAGTACTTGTTTGCCAACAAGAAAAAAAATTTGTAAAAATAAAAAAACCCCAGTGCTCTGGTTCTGATGCCCAGGAGTGGGCATCATAAAAAGATAAGGGAATGTTACTTTTTAAAAAAAAAAAAACAAAACCAAACAACAACAACAACAAAAAAAACCAAACCAAAACAAAAAAACAGTTGCCCTTTTTTTCAGCTAGCATTCCCTTAGTTTATTAACAATAACCATTACTATAAGAAAATGATGAGGTCTTACCTGATGCTGCTGTTAGTAAAATGGTTTCACTATCAGAAGGCCATCACAGACCGGCACTGTTTTAGGAACCAGCAGCAGACCTAGCGCCTTTCCTCCAGGAAGCACAAGCCAGAGGCAAACCCAGGGGTAATGCAGTAAGCAAACACTACACTTCCAACCTAAGCCCTGGAAAAGAAAAGTTACTTTTGATGAAGTAAAAGGATTCCTGAGGACAAATTTCAGTAAAGATAAACTTTAACCACAATTTGACATGACAGTCAATAAATAGCTTTAAGATAATCTCACGTACCTCTTTGGTAGGCAGTGGTCTAACCCAGGCAAAGATGCTTTTAGAACATGGATGTTCTCACCAGCCCTTGATATTTTTCTTGCGATCCAGGCAACATCCACATTGAAAAACCTACGCCACAGCTGTCAGGGCTTCTCTCCAGCAGATAATTAAATTCCAACTCTATTGCCATTGTGACAAGTGAGCTCAAGCTTAGTGATACCATCCCTGCCAACCGAACAAGAATGAGAACCATCAGCTTTATAGTCATTAATCGCTTTGCTGAAAGAAGAGGTGCCTGCAGTACTTACCCGCATCCTCCCAGGGTAGGTGTTCAGCCTCCAGGAGATATCTGACAATAACATAAATACATCTCAAGGGATGATTGCATTTGGATCAGTGTGCTTATGCAGGAAGGCCTGGCAAAAATGGGGCAAGTCAACAAGTTTAAAGGATTTTCAAGATCTCTTCCAAACCAGAGAAAGAAAGGGTTTAGCTTGGGCAGTCCTATCTAACTCCCTAACAACTGCTTTCTCATAGCTATCTTGCTTCATATGTTATTTCTAGGCTAGTTATTGAACTATCCAATTTAAGTACAGCTAGAGAAAAACTGTATTTTTTTCTCACAAGAACACTGCTTCACTGCTAGCATCCCAGAGAGACTCCCCCAGTTAATAAAGGGTGACCAGGTCTCACGCTTAAGAACTGCACAAGCCATATCTGTTCCCTTGCTTTGTCCGCTGCTCAAGTGTTTAAAGCTAGTGTTCCTGCTGCAGTAGCTCCATGGAGGCCGTCGTGGAGATCACAGTTACAGAGGCATACATCTGCCTCCGACATGCTGTGCCAGCCAAAGAACAACACAGACCCCACACAGCCTCCAAGCTCTCACCCGGAACACAGGAGGAGGTATATATGGCCTCCGGGGAAGTACTCCAGGAGCCTACTGTTAAGCCAACGGCCAGAAAATGCAGTGCATTTGAGCAGGAAATTAAACCTGACTCTCCCATTGCCTCAACAAATGGCTCAACCAGCCTGCTATAAAGTCAGTCTCTTGGAAGTCTCTCCATCCCGTCTTAAAACTGAACACTAGCATACACTTTCTGAATCAAACGCGGCTGCCCCAGTCCATGGAACGTCAGCATTGGCAGCTGGGTGGGGAGGTCTGAGGCTTGACAGCACCTACATGCTGGGTGTAGAGGCTTAAAATTGTGGCTGAATAGGTTGGCCCCTTCCTAGATCTCATCCTAGGCTCCCAAAGACTGAGTTTATTCATCACCCTATGTGCTTTGCTTGCAGCATTGGCTTCCCTGCTTGTCAACATGCCGATTTCTGAATTCTCAGTGCAAAGGAAGCCTTTCATGGTTTGGCATCCTCTTATATGTTTATGCTTCTCAAGATATATTCTCCAGCCAAGTCTTTAAGTTCTTACATTAGTCCCCAAGCCCAGACATCAATCTGTTGCTGATCAGGTCTTTTCACATCATGCTGCTTTTATCTGGAATGCTGTTTTTGATGCTTCCAGGGAAGCTCTGGCTGATGTTTTTAAGAATGTGGTTAATTTTTTTTTCTTTTTTGTTTAAAATGACACTTGAGCACAGCTATTTCTTTTAACCTTTTGCTTTTACTGTAAGACTTTAGCAAGAAATTTGCCTTATAAATGCCTATTATACCAGGGAGGTCCTGATTTGCATCTTTGTCCTTGGATAGTGTAGAGGCAGCACAGGGGGCCACAAACAGAGAGACTGATTTTTTTTTTCTCTTTTATAGTCCACAATAAAAAGTTTCTTTAAAGGCAAAGAAAAGAGAGGCACATGCTTAATATTGAAGAAAAGCCTGCTTGTGCTTGGTACATTGGAGAAACAGTTCAAGAACACTTCATCCTCCTGCAACTATTTCCTGCACTTCTGCCAAGGTTAGGGAAACCTTGGGTTAGCTGCTGTCTGAATACCGCAGGCTGGTATCACTCTGAACAAGTTCAGCTGACTGCTTAGATTTTCGTCTTTATTCTTCCTCCTGTTGTCTCCACACTTTGGCAAATAGAAATCACCTTCATCTTGGGGGGAGGCCTCAGCCTGAAAGCGCCCAACAAAAAGAATTCCCCGAGAGATGCTGGCTGGGGGGTCAAGGTCCTTCCATTGACTCCCCCAACTCGACTGTGCTGGTGATCAGCCAGCTGTCATGAAAATGAGACACTGTAGATCAGTGTGGTCTGGGACCAGGTGGGTCAGCAAACACAACAGCAGCCTGATAAATGACTGAAAAATTAGACCAAGAAAAAGAAAAAACACAAGAAAGATACACACCCCTCACATGTAAACTCCCCTTTTTTCACACCAGTGAAGAAAGAAACAAAATGGCAGAAAGCAAAAATATCAGGCAAGTATGACAAACTTTACCTCATTTTTCATTTGACTTCACACAAAAAACACCACCGACCAAAACAATCCTTGGATGCCAATTGTTTTTGCACACAGGTCCTCTGACGTACAACCCAGAAGAGGAGCAGCACTGGGACAGAGAACAGACTGACCAAGGGATCCCTGCTCTGAACAGCTGCAGGACACCCAGGTCAGCATGACTACAGGAGGATGCAGTCCTGCCACCACGCTCGCTTCAAGTTGCCCCTTACACTGGGAACCATTGTCCTTTTACATGCTTTAGGTCTAAGGACTAGATCAACCAAGGGACTGAAAACAGTATTTTGTGTCTATTGTACTAGATGATTACCCAGAGCCAAAACCTGAAGCATTGGCTTAAATTCACATTTAAACCTTTAATTATTTTTTTTTAACTAACAAGTATGTCTGGAGCACCTCATGCAGAAATGGCTTAGGTGAGATCATTACATCACAGAGTATAAGCTCAAATGGGCTTTGACACAGTGACAACTGTTCTTATCACCATGGAGCTGCCCCAGCGTTTGTGCAGAGACAACAATACTCTCCTGAACTCATTCTGTGTATCTTATAGTGAGAGCCACCTGGGTAAACCTGACCTGCTGGTTCATGGAAAATAAGACAAAAATACAGCAAATTCCTCCTCTAATGGTTGTCTTCTTTGTAATAAGGATCACACTAATCGCTGCTTTCTCTCACAGGACCATGATCTGGGCCTAATTGTAAAGAGCTGCAGACATTTAGAGATGGGAAATGGAGAACACAGGGATAGGGAAGAGCTTGAGCGCTTCAGCAAATAAAGGAGAGCAACTCCTTCTGTACGCTCCCTTGGGGAAATGACTGAAGACACATTACCATGGCTACCTACTTCAGCAGACAACTCTTTTTTCAGATATTTTGTGGCATCAGAAGACACCCCAGTGAAAGCTTTCTTCTTCTCTCTTCCATGGGGAGATGCCAGCAGCGGTTTCTGCTGGCCAGTGCACCTTCTCCCACTGTGCCTGCACTCACCAGCCCCCCAAAATCCTCTGTGGACCTGGGGCTGCCCTGCCCTTGCTCCCTGGGAGCTGCTCTCCACTGAACTGGCAAAACCCCGAAGATGAGCTACTAAAAACCCTGCCATAGCCTTGTGAGGCTGCCAGGGAAAGGGCCTGGGCCCTTCTGTGCTCGGAGGAGGGAAAGAGTGGGAGAATGGGGGAAGAGCATAGGTGTACAGTGGACGAGGTGTCCAGAGGGAATGGAGTGCACTTCATGACTGTCAAGACCTCTTTTTTTCCTTTCTGAACAACTGTGGTTAGAAATACCCTAATTGGCAGTAATGCAGTTAATGACTAGTTACTGGTAACTATGTGGGCAGCTGGCCAGGACAGTGATGGGCTGAGAGAGTCAAGGACCCATGGCAGTGCTCCTTGCCCTGCCTGCCGCAGGGTGCACCCCATGCCGTGTGGTGGGTGGCTTTACCCAAATGCCCCCTTCGCTGGGCAGCAGCAGGGCCAAAACAGGGACTGGCTACCAACAGTTGCAGTTGCCCCACGGCCCCGCCCCAGGGCATCCCACCTGCAAACAGCGGCTCTGGGCTCCTCGCAACACTGCCTAACTCCTCTGCAAACAGCGTTCACAAACGCCCGCAGCGTCCCCCCAAACGCAGCAGGCCAGGACGCGGGAGGAGAGCTCTGTTTGCCTCTGCCCGGCAGCCTCAGCCCTGCGGTATTCACACGCCACCCCACGAGCCAAGCAACTTCATTTAACACATACTCATTAAGGATTACTCCAACGTTGCTCATTTCTAGGTCAATTATTGACTTGAATCATGTTAAAGTTTAACATAAATATGCTACTATATTACCTGTACATATATTACGATAATTATATAGTTACAAAAGTCTTTTAAAGTACTAGAGAAACTAGCTACTACCAGAACATAAAGGCTCACAGACTGCGCTTGAAGCCCATGCAAAGAAATACAAAGATTCCCATTACCTTTGTATCAGCTTCACAAGGAATAATCAATTTAGATTATTAAACACACCTACAAATTAATTACTCTCCAGTTAAAATCTTTGCTTCCTAAAAATGTTTTGTCTAATGCTATCAGAGAGGAAGGGGCGGGGGGGGGGGGGGGGGGTAGAGGGTGAGCTGAGAAAGGAAAGGCATTGTATCATAAGCAGCTTGTAAAGCTACAAACAACATGAGAATAATCTTTAAAAAAAAAAAAAAAAACAGCACTGCTAACTTTTTCACATTTTAGCAAACTTTTCAATTAGGATTTCTTCCTGGCTATTTAAATATGCTTAAAGTAATGATTTTCTGTAATTTGTCTTTTTCCTTTGGAAACATACCGTGCTATTGTCAGCTTTAAAAAAGAAGCAATTTTCTGACTTTTGAGATTGAGCAGGTCATGGAAAAATTACTACTGTGGGAACCTATAATTAAATAGAAAATGCAGCTGCACTTATAAAAAACTAAAATTAAGTTTATTCTATTAATACTTGATTCTAGAATTGTATTTGACTCTTCAGACACAGGTCTTAGCTGAAACTGTACCTTACCTGCAGAACATCACTAACTGCACAGCTACTTGCAAAAGCAGACATGATATAATGTGTACAAACATATTGCCAATTATTTGCTGTTCATCTGAATTAGATTCAGTATAGCACGATAGTCATTTACACATGTAGTCCCTTTCTTTCCTCTTTTCCTAGTATTGGCACTACATCTTTGGGTGTTGTTTTTTTTTAAGGAACTCAATTAAAATAAATCTATGTAAAATCAGTAATGTTGATTATAAATTTAACTAGAAAAAAGAAGTACAGAAAGGGACTTTTGAACAAAATTATGTTGTACATCTGAACTGAATAAAGATCTCTTCCCAGCATTTGACTAGTCATGAAATGGAGACAAGATTCTACACAATACCATGATGCAAAACCAGGCTTTGTGTATATATAAAGAAAATTTATCATCGTTCTCAACTGAATATTTACACAGTACCCAATACAGCCTCTGAATTAAATTCTAAATAAAAATATTGATAAAAAATTTTGTGATCACAATAGATTTTAAGACACCCAAAATATACAAGATTAACAAAAGCCTTACTGAGAAAATAAGGCACAGACATGCTGACTAACAATTCACGAGACTTGCTCTGATGTCTGATGATAAAAAATACTCACAGAGAAATCTTAAAAAAACTATATAAAATCAGAAGAAGGCCAAATCAGTCTAAAATAACAGTATTAATTTTATTTAATAACAGTAATAAAAATAGCAGTTTTAAAATAATTTGTATTTAGGATGATCACCTTTCATGATTTTCTAGAGTAATAATAGGTGAGATTCCAGAACCTGTTCTTATTGTATGATAGTACAGAAATAACTAAATACAAATGTTCTTTTATATACTATACAATAATTCATAAAACTATATTTCTTTTAAATCTTTACTAATTCACTAAGTTTGAGGGTTGTTTTTTTCTTTTAGTAAATAGGAAGGAAAATTTCCATGTTCTTTTCATCAATCATTTTCACATATCCAGCTTTCTGTGCTATTATAAAGAACGTAACTAAACCCATACAGTTTATATAAATATCTATACCCTATTTATTACAAGTAAGAAGCTGAAAGCCTTTCTTCATGTGCAAACTCAACTGCATTATTTTTAATACACTTATATATCTAATACAGCTATCCACAACTACTGTGCAAATGAAAACAGCACATCAGAAACAGTAAAAAAAAAGATTTGTGAAGAAACATTATACACAACCCAGGAAAGATTTTTTTTCCCTTTCAGAAACGACTTGTGAGCGACAGAGTCGTCGCAGAGAAAGCCCACAAAACCTGTATCATCGTGTACACTGCTTGAATAAGATGCCCAGAAGTGATCCTAAGAACCAGCAGTATAATTATTTAGATTTCACATCTACGGCTTGCTTTCCCTCAGCTGCCTGTTTGGTCAGTGGCATGATTTTTTTTTCGCTTCATGCCGTGGAGCTGGATTTCTATTTTCCAGCTGCATATATTCCACGGAGGAAAGGAAAACTGATCCATGAAGTTCCTATTTGCATAAAGCACAGAAACATCTGTCACAAGATTCTTGTTGGTGGATTGAAGCATCAGGAGATACTGCCGTTGATCATCTGCCCTTAATAATAGCGAATCCTTTTTCTGTCAATAGGAGCTCTGAGTGAGGGTGTTTAAGGAGTCAGAGAAAAGAGAGAATTTGATCAGAGAAGACATATTCTTACTATTACTTGAAATGAGTGATCGGTTACGTGATGCTGTCTCACACAAACACTCAGAAATGAGCTCTGCCCCAGGATCAGCAAATGCCCTGTTCCATCTGATATCAGTTCCTTGCAAATACAGGTCTTATAAAGGTATACAATGAACTAATCAGCATCCTGCAGTTGTCTACAATGCACAGCAGCTTTTTTTTGTTAAACTTTACGCAATGAATGATCCGTGGTAGCAGGGCTAACATTAGAAAGTGATCAATCTGCAGCGCTGTTTTGAGTTTTGATTTCAGTTTAGGGAATCAAATAAAAAATCTCGAGGAGGATTTATCTGTGTCTCAGATCAGGAAAATTTTCATTCTGTTTCTGTATGTATATATAATGCACGTCTACAATCATAAATATCAGGTGGAGCAGCAAAATCGTTCATACAGAACACACAAATAGAACAGAAACTCAGTGAAATATAATAGCAACTATTTAAAAAATGGAATGACTATGTTAGGTCAAGTGTTATTTCCAAAATCACTAGAAGTACATTTGGTAATATACAATATTCATATTTCTGTATTACATTTTGCTCTTTTTTATTACAGACTATTTTCAAAATTTGCTAGCTCTGTTGATATGATTGTACCAACAGATTTTAGACTGGCCTCCTCTCTCACACCACTGAGAGTTAGAAATCAGTCTAGCCTACAGTATGCAGTGCAAACAAAGTGCCCTTCTCAGCTCATGTGTTTTGTGGAGTTTAACAGCCAAACTGCGAGGAAAATAAAGTTTCTTCATATTTACTGTCTACTTATGTCAGAAGTAGCATGAAGGTGATCGATACAGCACTATTCTCTCTGTTTTCTGCCAACAGCTCCAAGATAGCTGGCTTCCTGAGCTAGGTCAGCAGAGATTGATATCACATTAGTAACATCTCATTCATCATTGTCATTGTAAAACAAAAAGGCTTTAAACATTTCTTATTCATAGCTGATCTCTGTAACATGCATGCATGCTTTCCCCCCCCTCCTCGATCCTTCACACATTCACAGATACCTCGATTCAACTGTAAATGTCTGGGTGCAGGAAATACCTGCTCGGGAGTGCAGCACAACAGGGTCACGGTATACTGTGAAACAAACAATTGTAAAAATAATACCAAAAAAACTGCAGCGGGAGTGATCTTTGCTCCCATACACATATTTGTATAAAAAGTTTCTCTGGCAGTGGTTCACCAGCAGGCAGTAATCAGCTAAGATACTTCTTTGTAATTTTTCTGTTTCATAAATAATACAGGAGTTTACTAACAGGAAGTTTGTGGGAAGCAACAGTAAACAGTCTAGCAATCCATCTGTTATTGCGGAATGCAAGAAAGCTGAATCAGATTCTCTGCAAGTGGACTATTTTCGTTGTTTGTGCTAGCAAAGATGTGTGGGAAATGGGCATTTAGAGTCATTATTAACGTGAACTCTTGCAGACCTCCTTTCTCCCTCGCCTTGCGGAAAGGGATGGCTGGGTGCAATTTCAGCAAGAAGTGTGAGTGCTTCAGTGGCTACAGGGCAGCTTATAATAAACTTGAGCAAAAAAAGACAAGGCAGTTGTATCATATGTGAAATATTCAGGTGACAGTTACAAAGAGACTTTTGCTTCCTCGAAATCAATCTCAGAAAGAATGAATTCTAAATTAAAACACACACAAACTCCTGTTAGCACCTTCCTCAGCGTCAAGAGATTTATCAGGAAGAAGTTGAAGGGTTGGAGGGACCTGGAGTAGGAGGAAAGGAAATAAGGAAAAATAAGGTAACGACGGAGGTTGTACTGACAGCCTTTCTGTGCCAGCACAAGTAGAGAGTCAAGCAAGGGTGAAAAAAAACCTAGTATCTTTCCCGAAGACAGGCTGTTCTGCTGGCAGTCATCCACCCTTGATATGTTGCTTATGAATAGAAGGCTAGAAAGAGAGTGGGGGCAGGCGTGTAAATTAGTCACTACTACTACAAAAGCAAGGTTTCTTTGCCAGCGGCAATGCAGTGTCTCACCTCAAAGATTAATTTGTAGCTCTGAAAGTGTGCATCCAAGATGAAAAGTTGTGCTGCCAAATAAATGAGAATCAGAAGCCTAAGTATAGGATTCTATCCTGTGCTAACTAGGAATCATTTCGTTTTAACAAGCTAACAAATTCTGCTTATTCACAATATGTCTGAATATTACACATAGCACTTGATTTAGAAGAGACAATAAATACACAGAAAATCTCTGTCCCAAGCAAAACCTAGTAAGAAGATGTAGGAAGTTGTCAAGGAACAAAAATGTCAAATTACTGGGCACGATATCAGCTAATTGTCGTGCATTTAATAAACTGGGGGCAGTGGCGCAAAACTGCCCTGCAGTAAGAACAATTATCAATAGGATGCTCTTAACGGCAGACTTTTAATCTTCTCAAAGTCTTTACAATGGCAGCCTCATGTGTTGTGGAGCCAGTCGAAACCTTGCGTGTTGGCAGCCCGATAATGCCGCCGACAGACGTGGGACCATCACTTCGGGCGACGGGCTCGCCGAGGCCGGGGGTTACCGGACCGAAGCGGGAGAGCCGCCGGGGAGAGCCGCGGGCGCCCGCGGCCGCGCAGCCCGTCCCGCGGGGACGCCGCTCGCCGCCGCCTGGCGAGGCTGCCATCTTCTGGCGTCCCTCTTCAAACCCGCTCGGGCCAGCGGGGCAGAAGGCCTCTCGCTAGGGACAATGTCATGCCTTGGGGACGGCGACTCAGCGGCACGTTTCGGCGGGATCCGAGCGGTGCAGTCTCACCCCCACCCCACCCCGGCCTGTCCTAGCACCAGGAAATGGCGGAGCAGCCGTACCCCTACCCCTCCTCTCACCTTCCCCGGCCCACGGCCTCAGCACGGCTCTGTCCTGGCCGGCAAAGCCCAGGCACAAGCACTTTCCCCAGTTAGGGTCTCGCTAACAGCCAGCAACACTTGATTTTTCTTTTTTTCCACAGGGGAAGGAAGGCCGCGGCTGCTGCCTGGCGTGCCCGGAGGGTGAGGGACATCCCCGGCGCAGGGCTTCGGGCCGAGGGGCTCGCTCCCCTACACCCGCACGGTGTGAGCAGCTGAGGCAACGGGTCAGGGTGCTTCGGAAGCCGGCGGGGAGCACACGGCCGGAGCCCGAAACTCCGGGGCTCGAGGGATGGAGGAGCGCCTCGCACACAGCCCCCCACACACCCCCCTCCGCCGCCCGCCGCGCTCCCGAAGGGCTTTGGTGCCCCCTGCCGGGAGGCCGCGCGCACTGCGGCCCGCCGGGCGGCCGTTACCCGCTCGCGAGGCGGCCGTTACCGGCGGCGGCGCGCGCGCAGGCCCGCTTCCCGCGGCTGCCTCGGCGCTGGGCAGCGCGGTTTTCCAGAGAAAACATGAACTGCCCGACCGCCTGCAGCCACCTGCTGAGCCGCTGCTACTCATACAACACAGAGAAACTCAGCAGAGCGGCCCTCACGTACTGGCTGGTCAGTCTCATCGCATTTACCAACTGGGTATGAGGACAGGCTGAGAGAGTTGGGGTTGGCAGCCCAGAGAAGAGAAGGCTCCAGGGAGACCTTATAGCGGCCTTCCAGTGCTTAAAGGGGCTACAGGAAAGCTGGGAAGGGACTCTGCATCAGGGGGTGTAGGGATAGGACCAGGGGTAACAGTTTTAAACTGAAAGAGGACAGATTTAGATCAGATATAAGGAAGAAATTCTTTCCTGTGAGGGTGGTGAGACACTGGCACAGGTTGCCCAGAGAAGCTGTGGCTGCCCCCTCCCTGGCAGTGTTCAAGGCCGGGTTGGACGGGGCTTTGAGCAACCTGGTCTAGTGGAAGGTGTCCCTGCCCATGGCAGGGGGTTGGAACTGGATGGTCTTTAAGGTCCCTTCCAACCCAAACAGTTCTATGATTCCATGATTCTATGAAAAATCAGGATAGTAAGTGACATTTTCAAGGTTTCACTGTCTGCATAATACTATTGGGGTACTCACATCATTGCCAAACATATTTTTACAAGACAACATTGCACCATTGCCACTGCAGCAGATACTGACAATTTCATCATTCCTCAAAGTAGTTAAAGACATTATCTAATAACTGCATAGTATAGTTAAAAATTCAGCATCGTCTGCACCAATTACACCTGGACAACAGGCAGAGTTGCCAAAAAAAAGGGCTAAGCTTCTGATGATTTTCACTTAAACTGGTGGAAAAGTCTGCAAATCCTTCTTTTGAAACGTCAGATTCTGAATCTATAATGTCAATGACTGCACAGAACCTGTTCTTTCCTCACACAAACTCACCAGAATTGAACCACACAGCGCTGTGGGTTTCCTATATGGGTACACAATGGGCTTGAATCACTGACACCAGCAGTAGAAGTGAAATTGTCAAAATCTGGTTTAGTAAAGCTGTGGCATTACATCCTATGACTGTCTCCAGCTGTAGCTCGGCGGCACTGGAAACATCAAGTCTTTGTAGCTTTTTTTTTTTTTTTTTAAGTATGGTGAAACTTCCTACTGCTCCTGACTAGTCTAATGCCTGCTCCTACCTTATGAGCGTTCACCTCCAAGTGACAAAGCACAGCTGTATGATTTTATTGCTCTAAGGACCATGAAGGATATCTTATGTCTTAGCATCTAAATCTCATCCACTTCTGCACAGTTCAAGAGATGTGTCACTGAGCCAGGCCTACGGCATAAAATATTGCACAGTAAGAATTGGTGTTGTTTTGTTACAATTTTTTTGTCCTGCCTGTATTTCACTTGTTTGGTTAGAGTAGAACTTGAGGGTGTTTGGTTTATTTTTGCATCACGATGGGGTTAATTTCAGTACTCACCAGTGTACCACCACAGCCCAGGTACTAGGAGTGAGGTAGCTATGATGGTGTGGGGCTCCACCTAGGCACAGACAGCCTCTCCGCAGGAGCAGCTCACTTGAACATGGCATGCACTGATGTTCATAGTTCTTCTATTTCTGTAATCAAAATGAGTCACAGGAATCTCTGTCGCAAGAAACTGCCATGATGAAGGGACTTGATGGTACTTCTCCTGGGTATCCACTGATATGCATGCTTCTGCAACCCTGGTTTTTCTGCTCTGGGTACCAACAAAAACTCATCAAGCATGTTTTTGTTATGAACATTTGTGCACCACAGGAATTATAAATGTGAACTAATTGCAGGCTGGCAGAAAGGTCCCAACACTGCCCAGTCAGGACACAAAGCCTTCCTTTCTGGGAAAAGACAAATGAACTTACTATATATGCATTGAAAAAAATCCCTTCCACAGGGAGCCTGAGTCACTTCAACGCTTTGTGAGTTTATCAGGTAGCACATCAACAAGTCAGATGCAAGACTCCACTCACCTTCACTGCTACAACCTAGCCAAGGCCTTGAAAATCAGAGATCAAACACCACAGCACAAACTCTCTGAGCTGTGATCCCCGCCACATCTGTGAGGTACTGCCAGTGTCTCCTCTGCACAGCTTGTCACCGCTGGAAGGATCTGAGCTGTTATGGCCTCCCCACTGATTGCAGTTTGGAGGCAAGCTCTCTTTCACTCACTCCCGACCAGCCTTGCCAGATATCTTGACTTCAGCCTGCCAACAGAAGAGTCTAGCATTGGGTGCAACCTGTACCACTACAGATCTGGATTTCCTGGCAGAAGGCTACTAGAAGTGTTCTCCAGTGGATCCAACAGATCAAAACAGATCCAGCAGATCTTATCTCTTTCCCAAGGCGCTAAGGGAGAAAGTGATATCTCCACAGGCATTCCCAACCTTCACCTCCAAAATGCTGAGCCCTTGGTTCACACTGGCTCCAATGTTGTGTAACAACACAAAGGCTCACAGTGTAGTAGTTGGTAGGGAACTTGGATTCTGACCACTTTTGAGGAGCCTGCCTTAACCACCCTGTTGGGTCTTTCCCTAGGCCTCACCTCCAGGTAGCGAAAATAAGACTACTTCATGTCCTCCTCTGACATGCACAGATAGGTTTACGTCCCTGTGGTGAGTTCTCAGGATGCCTCCTGTCTGCCTCTCACATCTTCATAGCAGTTGGTGCTCCTATCAGCTACAATCCCTGCAGTACCTTCAGGGATAGCAGGAACTTTCCACAGGGGCTGGAAGCTGTATTCAGATCTTTGATGGAGCCTCTGAGAGCTGGGTACCTCTCCTTAGGTGTTCAGAAGACACAAATGAAGCAGATTTGATTCCATGATGCAAAGTCAGTCTGTCATCATAATTACAGAAATGAATGGTCAAACTGCTTCTCACCAGACTTCTTCCACCTAATGGAGCTACACTACAGGAGACGTCTTTTCTTACAGGGATGAAGTCTTTTTCAAAGTCCAGTTGCCCCAGCTGGATGAGTCAATCTGTACTTTATGCCACTCCTGTTCCTGCTATTTCTCTCATGTTTGGAGGTGAACTCATGCTGAAAACCACCAACACCATTACGTTAGCCCATCAACTAAAATGTCATATAGACAGGGACCTTAGAAATTGATCCCAGAATGGAAACTTTGCCCAGATTTATTGAGTCATGATGCTAATTTATTTCCTCTTTACCAGGGGAAATCCTGTCTCTATAGTTACCTTTTCTCTTCACTCCAGTTTTGTGCCCAGCTCAGTTACCTGATTCTTACAATTTTTTCTTCTCCTGTTCATGGTGACCAAAATCACTTCATCTGTGGAAGAGTATTTCATATGGGTTTGAAGATAGTGAGGCTAATTTAAAACCATGCGCACATGTGCATGCATGCATGCGTGCATACACGTGCATGCATACACACACACGCGCGATTGAAATTCAGTCCAGGAAGAAAACTGTGAACAGGAAAACACAAGTGTTGCTAGGAATCATGACACTGTGCAGCAGGTAGCAAAGCAAAGCCTTACCATAAACACCCAGAAAAACAGATGTTGAGAGGGTGTGAGCTGGAGGTTGGGATTCACACAGTTCTGTATCTTGCATAATCTAATTCTAGCCAACACCGGGCAAAACTGGCCATAGAAAGTCACAACATGGGGAGAAGCAGAAAAAAATCTACCGTGATCTACCAGACAGACCGCAGGCTGGCTGGCTGAGAACTTTTCCCAGGAAGAGAGTTTCTCCCATTGTAATGGAAATTTGAGTTAATATCAAGTAAATGATAAAGGAAGATTGTCTCCCTGGTCATGTCCATGGAACAAATGCAGCAGCTCTTGTTGGCATGTGCTCTTGAAAAACACATGCTGCTTTGCTGTGAGAGAAACTGAGAGATCCAATGCTCTCTTCAAATGAGGACTTAGGTGGGGTCTGAACCCCAACATTTCTGACAACCTGAAACTCTCAGAGATGCCAATAGAAATTGAAGGTGTGCAGCATATTATTAGAGATGCACAGAACCCCACAGCACCAGGTCGGAAGAGAACTGTTTATTGCTTGACATCAGAGCCTCTTGCACAGAGCAGCAAATGAGCAAAATAAAGGAAACACAAATGCCTTTGTGCCTACAAAGGAAGAGCTGGAGAATAGTGTCAGTGGTTTGCAGGGTTAGGAGTGGAAAAGTCTTGGTGAACTGTTTCAGGCCCTCGGACTCTTGCATGACGTTTCCACTTCAAGGTGCCCTGTGGAGTGAAGCAACACTCTGGAGCCTTACAAACTCCAAGAGGCTGCCCAAACCTGCCTACATTGTCAGATCTTGTCTGAAAGCCACGTTAGCATAACACAGCCTGGATGATCCCAGCATGTACTGGCTCAAGCACAGTCCTGCTCTCCATCTCTTTTGTGCCCTGAGAGAAAGCCAGGCACTTTAGAGTCTCTGTCTGATAATCTGTCCTCTTAGGTAAAAAATTCAGAGAATTGGAATGCTTAAAAACAAACAGAAAATGTAACAAAGTTAGCTAAAATAGCTTAAAGTCGAGGTAAGTATTCAAACATCTAGTACACAGTAACAAACAACAGAGACCAGCAAAATAGATTTTTCCCAGACACTGATCATACCTGATTCCTAAAGACACCAGGACCAGTTCGATGCGTCTGTGTCCCTTGTAAATTGAAGATCAGTACTGATTTAAAGGTCCTAACGTAGCCAGACCTTAATCCCACCCACTAGCCCTCCAGCCCTTGAGCTGTCACATGCCAAGGAGTATTAGCCCAAAGTACTCAAGTCCTCTGTGACAGACAGTGTTTGGGAGGAGACCAAAGCAAGGCCCTGTGTCCTAGAGATCAGCTCTTCCTCCCTTCACCCCTGTCTGCTCAGCTTGCTGTCACATCTTCTCCGAGGTCAGCTCTTCCCCACCAGCTTTGCCCAAATCGCTTTGCTAGAGATTTAAAATCACTTGAAATTTTTAAGACATCCAAGACAAACAGTCAGAGGAAAAGGAACTGGGAAGGGCAAACTATTGGCATACTTGCTGACAGAAACTACATTTTCTTCAGAAAGAGAAATGTATTGCTTCCAGTTTGGTTACTCTCAGAAAGTGCTGCTGGGAATATACCAGAAATACATACCTACACCTTCTTTGCTCTCAGATGACAAATATAACTAGCACTAGAGATGCTGAGCACTGATGTGTATTTTCTCTATTTTTCCTATAAGGAAAAATCATGTCGAAAATCCAAGGCATCTATATAGGTGACATGTATGCATAAAGCTCAGTGCTTAAAGAAAGACATCACGTTTTATTAGCGACAAACAAATAGGCACATTCCTTAGGTCGTGAATGTAGTATCTCTATGTGTGGTCTTTATAATGAAGTTAACACAGGACAGGGTTAAGGACCTACAATGCGCACGCCCGGAATGTGCATATCTATCTACAATCTACATGAAATATAGTCACCAAAACTGTGTGTTCTGAAATAAAGAAATAATTACCTGGAAAACTGAACACATTAGAAATAGTTTTAAATGTTAATCTAAGCAATTTTTAAAATTAATTTTGTTTTAAAGTGTTCTGACATTTCCAATACAATAGTTCCATACAGAGCCTCAGCGTTTAAAAAAAAAAAAAAAATTTTTGCCAGATCTTCCCAGCTCTGAGTTCTACCAAAGGCCATCATGAGGTCAGTCTTTGTGATGTTCTCCCTGGAGATTTTTGTCTGCCTTAGCTCTCTGCATATCTTTTTCTGTCTTTGGTCAGTCTTTCTTCCCAGCTCCTCTCATTACATGCAATAATACATCTTCTGTTTCAGTTTGGGGCTGTTGTGTCATGTTCCCCAAGTCCCATCTTGGAACCAGAGTTTCTCAGCTTTCTCGTGCTCTTTTTTTTTTTCCCCACTTTGTTTTGAAAATATCTCCCCCTGTCTGGAGTTGCAGACATGTTTGCCAATAGTTCTGTTCTTTCTTGAAATATTTCTGGTTTCCACCTATTACACATCTCCTCTGTCTACATGACAGCAGCAATACCTGCATTTCTGAGTGCTGCCCTTCTGCAGCCCCTTTTTGTATGTTCCCAGTTCTTACCTCTGCCACTCCTACACTTCTGTGAAGTACCGCGTACCAGTTGCTGGAGATGTGGTGCTCCTGCGGGTAACACTGTGTGTCTTTGTAAAACAAAAACATGTCAATAAAAGCACCTATGCTGACCTCGAAAGAATAGCAAACATATTCTTGCACATGAAAAATGAGTCACTGGACTTTCCTACTCTCTTCCACCCTGAAACATGAGTGGCTCCATCAAGATCCCTGCAACGTGCAACTTGCAAACCATTGCTGGGTTCCATCTCATCTAACTTCAGATATCTGCAGCACAGACAAGTCTATCCAAATCAGCCATCAACGCTTTTTCCCTACCTGCCAGAGGGGCAAAGCCAATTCATCTCAGCCTTGGTGCGCACACACACCGCACACGCACACATGAAGCTCTAGGACTCCAGATCTGTGTAAGTCTCTCCCTTGACCCGTGGCAGAAGGGCAGGTATCTGCAGTGCAGACATCACCTATTTGAGCCAGTTGCCTACAGGTGGGCAGGTGCTCCTGATGTGCTGTGGCACACGCTAGACATGAATCACAGAATCACAGACTGGTCTGGGTTGGAAGGGACCTTAAAGACCATCCAGTTTCACTCCCCCCTGCCATGGGCAGGGACACCTTCCACTAGACCAGGTTGCTCAAAGCCCCGTCCAACCTGGCCTTGAACACTGCAGGGAGGGGGCAGCCACAGCTTCTCTGGGCAACCTGTGCCAGTGTCTCACCACCCTCACAGGAAAGAATTTCTTCCTTACATCTAATCTAAATCTGCCCTCTTTCAGCTTAAAACCGTTATCCCTCATCCTATCCCTACACCCCCTGATGCAGAGTCCCTTCCCAGCTTTCCTGTAGCCCCCTTAAGTACCAGAAGACCACTATAGGGTCTCCCCAGAGCCTTCTCTTCTCCGGGCTGAACAACCCCAACTCTCTCAGCCTGTCCTCACAGGGGAGGTGCTCCGGCCCCCCGATCACCCCCGTGGCCTCCTCGGGCCCCACATCACCAGCTGAAGGCATTTCCCCGTGCCGAGGCAGGGAGAGAGCACGGAGCTGCCACTGCAGCGGCAGCCGCTTGTCCCGGCGCGGCTGTGCAGACAAGGCTTCCCTGCTGGGGCAGCCGCCCTCCGAGCCCCCACACCACGGGGCATCGGGAGGGACCCCCAGCCCGGCGGCGGGGGCTCTGCCGCTCCGCGCCCCTCCGCGCCGCTCCGCCAGAGGGCAGCCGAGGCAAGCGGCCGCGCCCGGGCCCGCCCCGCCCCCGGCAGGACGGGTTGCTGCGTGGGGAAGGACGGTTTCCCCTTCTAACGGGGGCTTAACACCTGAAGTCACACGGGGAAAGCACGCTGCTAAGAATGTGCAAGCGATCAGTGGAAGTAGAGGGGGCTTCCTCCTCAGAATGAGCGCTTTAGGAAACGCAGGGGAAAAAAGAACAGATGAAAATGAGTGGACGAGCAGACGTGCCACAGTTATTATTAAGAGGAAAGACGCACATTATGATGAACCAAAGCTCTAAGGCAGCTGTAGTATCCCTCCTGCAGAACCCAGTAGCAAGGCTACTTCTGCAGAACAGAAAGGCAGCATCCAGCATGAGGGAGGCTGAAATGACCACACCCCAGCTAGGTGTTTTGGGATTTCAACCAAAAGGTAGATTTAACAAGATGCCATTCTTCATGTTCATCCCACACAATACTTGAAAATTCCTGCATTTTCAAGGGACTGACTGAAAAATTTCTCTCAAGAGGACTGCAAGTTTTAAACAAGTCAGCTTCATTACTTGCAATCCCAAAACCTCCTTTTTAGTGTATATGTGGAATCTAAGTATATATTTTCTCATTGCTTCAACATAAAAAATGCATAAAACAATTGTTCCTGATTTCAATACTAAAACTTTATTCATTCCAGGACTTGGCAATAACATATAAACCTCAAGTCAATAGCTGAAAGTGAACGGCACATTTTTCTCACAGTGCATTTAATTAAGCTCTCAAAGGTTTTAATTTTAAAAGACTTTTTTAGAATTTTATATTCTCCTGTTTCTTCAGTAAAATAGATCGGAAGAGTTCTTTGCATGGTCCAATGGGAATATCTACAAGAAAGCATTAGAAACTGCATTTCCAAGCACTTTCCCAGCTCAGTTACCAAATGAATTTCCTTCACTGCTGCTCAACCAGCTGCTAAGCCTGAGAAGTGTGTAACTGCATTTTCAGCATGAAAAGTGTCCTCTGTATGGATTTAAAAAACTGTGTGTGTGTAAAAATAAGAAAGTTCAGTGATAATTTGAGGCAACCTTGACAAGGGAAACTAGACAAGGAAGAATACAGCAGCTCATCAAGCCTCCCAACAATCCCACCAAGTCACTGTTCCCAAGGCTCAGTCATGCTACTGGGAACAGAGGCAACAAGTATACGTGGCCTATACTGGTACCCAGCCCAACTCTGTCTAGTCCTACAATCTGGCAGACAATCAGACAACGGTACACCCATTTTTTTATGCACAGCACATTTTCCTTCCCCAGGGAGCTCCTCAGCAGAGGGGACTGAAGCTGCTGCTGCTCCCTCTTCAGAGCCATCAGGACCCAGGCTGAAGACAGGGCAAGTGAGAGAACCCCACCACTGGGTATAACACAAGCACAACGTTCCTCAGTAGGAAACTGCTCCAGTCAGGAGATTTCAAAACAGTCACAAACATCCACTACTTTCTTTAGGCTATATTTTCCCAAGGTCATCATAATCAGTGTTTGCCTATTAGATTGAAATTTCTTGAGAAAATACTTACTTTGCAAAAGGCCAAGTTAGCTGTTATTATTACAGTGACATACAGTGTCATTTACAAGCTCTAATTATTTTGGAATAATTTTTCTGTCAGTGAAAAGCAGTCAGAATGTACGGAATTTGGCTCCACTGAGAAAAGTAGCAAACATTTGCTTTATGTTCCACTTTTGGGGGGGGAGCTCATTTTGAAAAGGTCAAAATTTACAGGGGGAAAAGGTAGGCTTAAATCCCAAAAATGCAGCAGGTTTAGCTCTGTCCCTTTTAATCATCTGGATTGTAGGAGCCTGGCTGACACCGAATTAAGGAAAACTGAAACCAGATGGTGTAATTGCAGTTTTCTATACTGATCTTTTAAAGCAGCACTGACACACTTGAAGAGAGGTAAGGAAAGCACCAGCATACTGCAACCTATAAGTGAGAAGTTTCAAAGCGTTGAGATCTTTGATGGCTTCATGGTAACAGTAACTGGCAAACACAATGTGCAGTGAAAATACATTCCTTTCTCCATTAAATTATCCTTGGACTTTTTCACTCTCTTCTCTTCCTCCTTCTACCAGCAGGAGTCCCACAGCCATTGGGGCACAGTAAGAACTGATAAAAGGCTTACAAATACATTGTAGGTTTTTTCTAATCGGAGTTAATGAAAAGTCTTTCATTGCAAGACATCAGAAAGCTATTTCAGAGATATTCCTCTACAAATAGCAAGTCGGCCCTATTTAATGGAAGCTTGGAAAGTACACTGTCAACTTAAATTTGTACCCACATAAAAAAAGAGTTTAGAAACCCATAAAACTAGTAGGAATGTTTACACAATTTTAAAACTTTCCAGCAAGAACTGTAGCTATTAAACAAATCAGCATGTCCCAGAGTGTTTGCAGCCCAAACATTGAAACATTAAGTACCCAGGAATATAATTTGCCATCAAACACTTTTTAAAAAAAAGATGCTCTTTATTGTCAACAAAAGTTCCAGTAAAAAAAGGTAGGGACAAAGGAATCTCATGAGTGAGTACTGAGTGTGGTATAGACAGAGGGTTACAGGTTTGCAGGGCTAGATCCTAAGCAAGAGTGGTCCTGGTTGTCATGCCAACTGGGGACTGTGATTACGGTTTATAAATTTGCAGAAGCCCTTTTAAGGGCACTTTAGGCCTTCAGGATCTGGTGAAGAATCATGGCTCCAGTGAAGTCAATAGCAAAAATTCTTCAGTGCACACAAAGCAACCCTACTTCTTCCGTTTCAAAGACTGCCAGTACTCATATATAGACACTCTACTAAATTGCTTGTATAGTGCAGCCAAAATATGTTCTAATAGGTGACGAATTCTTCTCCTTTTTTGGCAAAGTCCCTTTTGAGGAGCATAGCAACTCAAAACTGGCCCATGTCAGTTCACAGCCAGTGCATCCCCTTTCTGAATGACACCACTAAGTATCCCTAGCTGCAGGCCACCAGATCCCTCAACACAGGTCTGAAAATGAGGTGCTGCTTTGAAAAGTGTCTCTTCACAGTGTCCCTTTTTTCCTAATGAAGGCAGCAAGTAGGCTTCCTTCCTAATGGTCAGCCCACTGGAGACTGAAAGTTAATTCAGATCCTTTTTTCAGCCCTACTGCAGATTTAACTTTTTTACAGGGAAAATGTGATACCAGTTCAATTAATGATTCACTAGTCAGAAGAGAATACACCTCAGCTTCTCTTAGTGTTGTTATTAGATTTATGAATTAGGGCCTTTGAAAACTTGATTATCCATGTTGCCACTTTAGTCAGCAAACAAGATTCAACATACACCAGAAGGTCAACAGAGAGAACAAAAAAGTGTCATCTTCAGAGGGGCTTTCATCTATCATAATCACAATCTGCATAGCAGAAGTTTTCTTTACCATCTTTCCTATCACAGTGCAATCCTGAAGGAATTGAGAGAATTGCACTGTGTCCGTTGCTGTTACCAGCTCACATCAATGCAGTTACCAGATGTAATGATCTATTTTATGGCTCTTCACAACTGTGTTCATCAGGGGACAGGCTTCCCATCCAGTTGAATTTGATAAATACATGTGTAGTATGAATGACTCTCAGGTTTAGGTATGGAAAATTCTTTGCATTTGCCTCCTGAGAAAAAGGAGGATGAAAACATAACAATTAGTTTATTGTCTGAGGATACTCTTCACTGAGTTCACTCCCCTTTCTCTGAGTCAGAAATCAATATGTTTATGCTGAAGAGAGCATCATATAGCAGCAAATTGTCCTTCTGCCCCTGTATGCCCTATTAAACTGCCCCTCCTGTTCCACCACATATAGGAAGAGCATCAGCAGAAATGTGAATGTGCCCTGTAGTAATTTACAATTATAAGTGCCAGTGTATATAAAATAATAAATACCATATATTGGTCTGATTAATGCATGCTTGTCATATTCATTTATTTTCCAAAGGCCTGTGTGGGGCTCACACAAGGCCACAGTACTCATGGGTACTTAAGAGTAGCTCCAGAGGAGCCAGCATGTGGAGAGTGTACTTGGGATGGACATGAAGGTCACAGGAGTACACCTATTTCTAAAACCATGGCAGAGATTGCAAACACCATGAATTTACCACATAAACCAAAATGTTCTCCTCCCCATGAGAATTCCAGAGCATACCTCCAGCCTGAAAGTCTGCACACGGGACTCATCCTGGTTGTATGTGACTATTCCCAAGAAGTAAATTCCTTCCTCTTCAGAAGCATTTTTCATACCCTTAAAAAAGAGAAGTGGGGAAGGATGACACTTCCACCATTCCAGAGAGAAAACCATGGCAACAGCCCCAGTGGCTTTTGCAGCCCCAGTCACAAGTCTCAGGACTGTCATTGGGCATGCAAGCAAGAGGAACCAGCAGTCTAAGTAAAGAGGACCAAAAAAGGAGCCTTTCAAAATGACTCACTACAACGATAAAAAAATGGAACTTGCATAAATAGCTAAGTTCTTTGGAGCACTCATGATCTCCTCTGTCTGCAGTTCTGCTTTGGAAATGTGAGCCAGCATCACAGCATGTGGGCAGATGACTCCGGATGTCTTTCTCGTGACATATCCCTGCAATCCATCCATGGCTCAGCAGTTTCCTTGGTCATCATCCATCTGAAACAAGGCACAACAGGGAACACTGAACCATGTTCCAGATAACAAGATCCAGACTGTACGCGAACTGCTCTTGTGGCATAGAAATCTCAAGATTCAAAGGCCACCAACAAAACAGAGGAAAGACAGACTGACTGTTTGGCAAGCAGGTCTTGTGGGTTTTTTTCATATGGAGGACAGACATCAGACTAAACCTGTTCCAGTGCTGTTTAAGACAGTTATGGAACAGTGCTAGAAATGCTGCTCAATGTCCACATAAGAACCTTCATCGTGGATATATTTGACACCAGATTATCAACATGGGGATTTTTTCCACTTAATTTTGCTCCTTAGTGGAGACAGAGCCAAATAGGGTGAGTCCACACGTCTTTAACACTCTACACAGGTTCTCTCAGATCTCCCCAACATCTGGTGAGCATAACAACCTCTACCTTTCTGACATGAGATCTCCTGGTGGAAGTACAGCCACATACACAGCCTTGCAGGTATGAATGGAGACAAAGTAGCTGAGTTCAGCTTGAGTCTTCACTCCAGCAAGCTCCTCTACCTTTGCAGCAGATGCATGCTTTTGTGGGTAACTCAAGTACATACCAAACATATATATCTTGTGCAATGTGAATGAAATCAAAAGGCCTGTGAAAGAGTTAATATTAGCTGGGTCTCAACTACTCAATACTTTAATAATAATCCATTTTAAAAGTAGTGTTTTAATTTAAACATAAATAAAACATCAGTGAATGTTACTAAAAGACAAAAATATGATTTCTGTAACTTCAGAAATCTCAAGCACTTAAAAGCCATAAACGCATGTCTAAACACATCAGTTCTCACAAAAAAACAGATTTTTGAAAGCTATAAAAAGCACATATTTCATCACAACAGTAATAGTATTTACACACAATTTTACCAAAACTTAACACTACATGCTTTCTTTGTTGTGAAATACAAGCAAACTCTTTCTCAAGAAGCGGCAATTATCAGCATTTTCTGAAAAATCACTGGTCAGAGGATACCACATCTCTAAAAGCAACTTGTTAAATCCACTGGTGAGAACTGAAGTTGTAAGTCAACAGTAATGGTCTTATGTCTGAAGGATATATTTAAACTTCATGAAGTTAGAGGTCCTGCACTTGATGTGCCATGTTTGTTTACTGTAAGTGACATAATGGGGACCACACTGGCACTTTTGCAGCTATAGTTGTTTGGTTTGGAATTATTAACCTACCCCAACTTGGTTCCAATTCAAAGCTGTTCTGGAATTTGTTTCAGCTTTCCTTTTTGACCCTCAAAAGAGCAAGATACTTCTTCCTCTTTACACCTAGCTGCCAAGATCCAAATTCGTAGTTTCTGTGTTTCCCTGGTAACAGCTGGTGATGTCATACATTTACTAAGTGGTACAGGGAGACACTATGCTCTCTGTAGCCATGAAAGCCTGGAAGAGAACAGCTAGCTGGCTCTCTGCCCGGCTGCCAACACCATTCACCTTCTCTGCCTGCCCAGCTCTGTTTCTAGATCAATTTGGAGAGTTCCCCAGAAAGCTCGAATCCTTCTTGGCAATGGGAGTGGAAGGTATACAAATACCTGCTCTTATTTATAGTGTCTCAATCTTGAGTGTTTTGTGAGCTCAGTATGCTGAGGACTGCTTTCTAAGCAAGGTTTGTATCTGAAATGACACTCTGAGTTTTGTGTTTGTCATCGAAGAAGTTGTCAACCTGCTCAGAACTGGCAGCACGCTCTGCTTCCACACACATCACTGCTGCTAACAGAGACTGGTGAGCTTCTCTTAAGGTCAATACCCATAGCAGAGGTTGGCAACTGATTCCTGATCAGCCTGGGTTACTCTGCCAAGCGCTGTGTCATTCAGAAATACAGTGGGAAATGAGGGAACGAAGAGAGCAGGTGCAATGCCCTGATTTCTTACCTGGAGAATGACATCCAGAAAACATCCATATTCCCAGCAGAATTCAAACACACACAAATGTACTACTCCACTGGAAGTTTCACTCTATTTCACAACAGTCACCTGCAAACATTATAGCATATGCATGAGAGAAAAAAAGCTTTCCTATTATTAAATACTAAGAGATAAAAGGAACAATCACAGAATGAGATGCATAAAAATTCTATTGTTTGTATGCTGCAGTCACTTACTTCCTAGCGTATACAGGCAATGGAACTGGTGTTCCAGTCCTGAGATGTCGCTCACAACTACACTGAAAAGAAACAGGTCTGCATATTATTCTTCTGGATTAAGCAAAAAGTTATTTATTCTAACTCAGGGCATTTCTCTTTGAGGAATAGGCCAAGAGAAGGTTTGTTACAGAGCTATCAGTGTGATTTGAATCTGATTCATCTAATGATTTCAAAGCAAGATCCTCCTTGACACAGTCTCTTGTCATGCTTCAACTGGAAACTTTGAAGATAGAAAGTAAGGGAATTCTGTACATAAAGAACTCAGGAGTCAGTTGGACACACATATTTCCCCAGGACCGAGAGACAAAAGAGTTTTTATATTTTTCAAGGTCTGTATTCCTGATAGGCTAAAAACAAGTCTATCAGAAGCAGATACAGAATTTCTGCAGAAGTTTCATCAGCGCTCTACAGAAATAACTCGCCTCTCTAGTTTTATGCCTGCTTTGTATTTCTGATATATCTAGAATGAGGAAACACCTGTGCAGCACACTGCAGAGCCATATGGCTCAGAAACCATAAGCACATCCAGCTCAGGTGCCTGTACATAGCTGTGTGACCTTTAAGTTATCTCTGTCATCCAGGGCTTTACTATGGGAGATCATTGCTTGGATAATTGTCCCTGATGTCACTTTTAGAGTCAATGCAATTGTCAACACAGAGCCCATTGACCACTTCCAGACCAAGGACAGAAGTTTCACTGGTGACCCCAGCTCAGCCAGACCACAAGAGTTACAGGAAAATGAAAGATATGTAGATGAGCAACAAGATGATGAAAGATTTTCCCTCTCCATTTCATTATTCAGATCCAGTTTTGACAAGTAATGGCAGACTAGTTTCTCACAAACTCCTGTCATAGAGGACATCTCAGAAAAGATCAAAGAACTGTACCTACCAAGAAATACTGTTCTTGTCTACATTGGCTATTCCTTTAAGTTTGGTCTAAAGCTTTTTAAAAGACTCTCCATTTGACAGCTGGTGCCTCTTCTTTACCTCTTCCTTCTTCCCCTCAACTGACCAAATAATGGGTTTCCTTGGGATTCCATCAGCACCAAACATTAATAAAGTAAAATTACTTTGAGAGATAAGACCCCTGTAATTTCCCTTTTTTTTCTAGGCTTTAGCCTAGAGCTAAGGTCTTGCATGAACTAAAAGAAAAACAAACCAAAACAAAACACCCCACAAAACCCAAAGTCCCTAGACAAATAAGAGGAATTCAGAGCACAGTGATGAACTCTACAGCACTCCCCAGAAAAGATGCCTAGGAAGAATATTACTGCTAGAAAAGCAATCATCTTTGCTACTGGTGCACAGTGAGGAAAAGAAAGCCCTAGGCTGAAATTGGTATTAAGCTTATTTTATTAATTTCTGTTATTAAATCATAAAGGCCTTGAAATCATTAAGAGGCCAAACTGGATGGCTAAGACCAATTATTCAGGAAAACATACTATGGGAAAGGAGACCACTCCTGAGTATTAGCAAGAAACATGAGGAACTGTCCA
The DNA here is from genome assembly GCF_031877795.1 of Strix aluco. NCBI lineage: Eukaryota > Metazoa > Chordata > Aves > Strigiformes > Strigidae > Strix > Strix aluco. The sequence goes on from NC_133936.1 coordinate 32,156,220, forward strand.
GCTTTGGTCTCACTGGGAATATGGAAGTACTGTCCGTATTTTAGCATTTTCAGTAGTAATGGCTGATGGACATCCCTAAACAGAAAGCAATTAAGGTTTTGAGGGCCCACAAAAATGTTTTTTTAACTTCTAGAATAAATGTCAGAGTACCTGGACCTTAGACCCAAGAGTCAAATAAATATATAATGATTTCATTTACTATAAGAAGCGTTGAATTGTACCTGCTAATAGCGCATTAAGAGCAATAAAGTCCATCACCATGTTACGCTTAGAAATAGTAATGGCAGATTTTAACATCAAGTGTCCTTACAAGAGCTTAATGAAATCAGGATGTGTTTTTCAAAATAATTGTCAAGTTAATCATTGTCTGACACTAGTGACATTGAAATGCAAGAATAAGGGGTCACATAACATTAAATAGCTGACTAAGGCATATTAGTTGTAGCATAAGATGTGTAAGCAGTGCATAAAATCTACAAATGCTTCTGTGTATTTGTGTTTTAAAGATGATACTGGCATGCCGAATCGTTTACACAGAAGGTAAGCTATTTTTCTATGATCTCTGTAACCAGTTTATCCTTCCTGCTTCCACCAAGCACAGGAGATTTTAATTATAAGACAGTTAAGAGTGTTATCCTTCAGAAGATGACCCAGAATAATTGTATGATTTTAGTATAAACTTAACCCTGTGCCTTTTCTTGTGCAAACTACAAGATTTCCAATAATAATTGTAATTGATGTCTTGTGACTTTTTAGGACAAGCCTATCTAAAAAAACCCAGATATTAAACTGTGCTGTCTTCACCTTTATGTAACAAGTAACAGCTTGATAGATGGGGCTGAAAAACAGGAGTCAATCTTCCTTATCAACTGCAATATTTGCAGAATGTGTCAACACAAACCATTCTATGATTCTATGTTCTCCAGTGGCCACAGAGCTGCCCACAATATTTTTACCTTGGTGGCGACTTATTTTTTACTGTTCTGAATGAGAGCGATTTTAAAGCTTCATTGGTACACAATAAAAAGGAGAACATTCTTCTGTCCCAAATAATGGTGAGAAGTGAATGGAAGTCCACTGAAAAATACCATCTTGGAGAATTTCTGAATTGGTTTCTTGAGGTTTCTGAAGCTGAAAGATGTTAAAGATATTCTCTAAATCAAGGGATAAGTGCCAGATGTACTTAAACTCTGAATTTCCTCATTTTTGTACTTTTCTTTAGTAAGCAGTGCCCCTATCTTTGTAATCCAGAATGTAACTCTTTGGTTTGCAAGCATAAACTGGTTTTGTTCATGTGCTCTGCCTGGCACGAAGACCGATATCAGCACAACATATCCTGCTCTCCAGAAGCATACAAGCAGGTCCCATTAGCAGAGTCAAATGCTGGGATATGAATGGAAATCTTTACCTGAAGAGCTAGTGGTTGAAGAGATGCCATTCCTGTTAAGAGCCTCATATCATCATGAGATCTTACTCAAAAGAGACTTTGTTGTCACTCTTATATGGGCCTGTCTCTATTTTCCCTCTGCCTCATCTTTCATCTCTGTCATGTATCACAATTCTTGACACTTTGAGACTATTCCATCAGGCATACAATTACCCCCTTGTCTGTGGACATGCACTTGAATTCAACAGCTTAAAGAGCTTCAAAGTCCTTACCTTGCAAGGAACCTCAGGTCCCGCTGCTATGCAGATCAATAGCCAAGTTCACACAGGCAGGCAGGGTGAGACTCTCCATCCTTTAGTGATCTACAAAGAAGAAAGGACCTTTGCTGTAAATCTCATTCATTCTCTCTATCTTAAAATGGCTTTAGCCAGGGGCAACTCTAAGTGCATTGTAATGTTTTGGCCTCAAAAAAAGACTCACTACTGCAATGCCAATCCACTCATGAGCTCACGCAGCAACTGAGCAAGTTCTAGTTCATGATGTAGTTACAAAGAGATGCTGACTGAAGACAGCGTAATTCCTAACACAAACATTTCTTCTTTATTGTGCTCCCAGCAGTGGTATCCACATCCGACAGAGAAGCTTTCAGAGCATTTGACAGCTGGATCTCCGAGTAAGCATATTTCTCACTTCTGTCCAATACTGCATTTCAGTATGATCACATTGTATAAACTCTGCTGAGATCTGAGATCAACACTGTAAACCCCCCAAAATGAAACTGAGCCAATCACATTAAAAACCACATCTCATTTCTTATATACCTGTCAATGAAAGCCACACGATTGCAGGTATCTGTGCTCCAAAGCAGATACACACTGAAGATGTGCAGGGAGTCTAGAGTCATCAGCACCAGTGAGCAGATTCAGTTGCTCTTGGTGCTGCGTTAACACAAGCTAACCTTGAAGAACATCTGATACTTATAATAAGGAGATTAGTCAGGGAAATTTTTAAACAACCAAACATCAAAATACAGTTAAACCTCACTAATTCCCATTTGTGTCTAGGAAACTTGATTTTGTTAATTAGCAAATAACAACTGAGTTGAAATGGGAGCCTGTACTTTACCATGTACTAATAAATTATTTTTAAAAGGTCATATTACATCTTCCTATATCATCAACATTCACAGCTACAAGAACATTAATAAAAGATGAGTTTGTGTTTATATGTGTCTATATATGTGTGTGTGTATTGATATACACACTAACATATATACATTTCTTTAAAATTCTGTGCTCTGAGCTTAGAAAAGCTCCACTCTGAAACCTCAAGAGTAGAAGTGGAAAAGCTTTTTGGACAGGATAGAAGATAATAGCAATTTTCTGCTGTAGTGTCATTCAGATTCCAGAAGAGACACTTAACAAACCTGAATAGGTAAATGTCAGTAAAGACAAAGTAAAGCAGGACATTGTTGCTGCTCAGAAAAAGAGTGGCTTTCACCACTACTTGTCACTAACTTCCAGCCTTAAGTCTCTGCAAGGAGGAACCAGCTCTCAACTATTCCATTTTTAAGTATTGGTATACATTTTCTCTGGGGTTCTTGCCCTTCTCTCATGCCTGTGACTATGAATCAGGATTTACTCCACGCAAGCAAAACCAGGGAGAAGAAACTCAGGCCTTCCATTTGTTTTCCATGAAAAACATTTGCAGTCACTCTTTACCCTTTTATGATGACAAAGCAATCTCAGAGTTTAACTTCATCAGCTCCTTCACCTTCTTCAAATAGTGACATTTGACACAATTGCCATAAGGAAGTTTAAAAAAGAATAACAGCCATATTCTGAACTGACCTCTTCTGATTAGGAAAATGTCTTGTAGCTGTCAACAGCTAAGTATATCATCTAGATTTAACACTTCTCTTAACTAGAGACTTCAAAAGGCCACGTATACAACAAAACGAGTCTCACAGACACTTCTGGTAGTGAAGGCCTGAGCAGGCTGTGGGCAGAACTAGCACCAGTACTCTTGAGCGCAACAAAGTAACTAATAAATAGCAATATTGTGCATCAAGAATATGACTGTGCTGACTGAGATGCAGTCAGGATCCTAAGGATGTTTTGAGGCACACATAGTTTTGTAGAAACAACGTTATTAAGCTCTGTTTTCCATTTTATCTTAAATATTATTGATATGATTTTTCTCACAGTGATCAAATATTACTGTGAGAAAGCTCTAATACTGGGTAAATGAAATAAACAGATCATATGTTCATTGTTAACCCTTGCATAACAACTTGCTTTATTTTTATGTCACTGGTACTACTGTACCAAGAGTTTATTTAAAATAAGAAATAAAACTTCTGAGCAACAATGTATTCATGTAATAAAAAAAAGAAGAAAAATTGCAGAGCAAAAGATTGTGAAGTAATAGCTTTGATCAGATTGCCAGCAATTTGTCATGAGTGTATTCTGAACTATAATATAAAAAACCCTTATCACACACACACCAAAACATCTTATTAGAGACATGTCTATTTTTAACAGCATCCAATGTCTGACAGAGGCAGATTTCATCCTCACCTTTCACATACAATGAGGATGAGGAGGGAAAAAAATAAAAGGAAGAAAAAAAGAAGTAAAACAGCAGATACATTTAGTGTTCCCTTTACCAAAATAAAGCCTAGCTTATTTGTAGCTTTTGGCTTTCAGCCTTTCCTGCTAAGCTGATTGAATTCTTCAGGAAATGATGCATGAGGGGAGGTTTCCAGCCAGATCTGTTGAGGAACTGAAGAATCCCAGGAGAGTGATGATAAGCTGAAGTGATGGGTATGATAGGAGGCACTGCAGATATAGATAGGAAGAACAAACCAGTTTCAGCTAAACACATCCAAAATGCACAAGCCTGAAAGTGCATTTAGACACTATCAGCCTGGAAAGATGCCTGCTTCAGCAGAAATGACTCGTCAGGGGCAAGCAGCCACTTTAGGACTTTTTAATCAGTATTTCCCAACTGCTGCACTGTAGGCATTCCTCCTGGCAGCATTATTCACTTCACTGCCCATATGCCCAATCGTAATGGCTGTCTCTTGGCCATATTACTTATTATTTTTACAAGGCAGCAGCCTTCCAGCTGCATGACATATGTAGCCCACAGGCATATACTTTTAACATATGCTGCATCTTGTCCTTTACACTGTTCCTATTAAGCTGACACAAAATGAGGAGATTGGCACTGCTCTGTCCTCTAAGCAGTCAGTACGTCCAGGAGCAAGAACAGAAAGCTCCCAGTGTTGCAAGCCTGGCCTGAAGGATTAGGAACAGTAAGGATTAAACATTGCCATGTGTCTAATCATGCCCTCATGCTGAGTGTTCTTGCCTTGACTTTTCCTTGTAAATTACCTTTCTTTTAACCTACTTTTTCCATTCAAATAGAGAAGTGCTCCAGAGTACTCTTGTAAAACTCATTCTGAATAAATAGCCAATGACACTTTAAATTAGAGCACATCACTGTCAAGCCCATGAGACTTACCAGAAGGCAAAGTACAGACGTAAGATTTACATGAGCTATTCCTGATTTTTACCCATTTAAGTGACAATTGAATCATTTTTACCACAGACCAAGATCAAAGACTTGAGTGTTTTACCTGGCTGGCTAAAGAAATTTTATCATTCCCTTGGTCATTCTTAGTCAGTTTTGAATTTGCGGTTCAGCTAGGAGACTTGCATTCTGCAATAAGCATACGGTTGTGCAAAAAGTCTTTGTTACTTCTCCAGTGGGTTGTGTAGAAAGCTCCTAACCCCACCATCCAGTATTTACTGTATTCTTAGCATCAGGTCAAACAACTATAAAGATCTCTAGTTTATAGAAATGAAAAGTGGAAGCAGTTAGATAGTCAACCCTAACTCTTTCTCACTGATATATACACCACATACATATGTACCCACACAACAGAATCTGCTGCGTTCAAAACACAGACGACCCAGTGAGTCATAATCATGTACTGAAAGATTTAAAATAGAACTATCCTTTCCTGAAACAGCAGGTCATGAAGCATTATTTTGTGTTGGGCATTAAGTGAGAACTGAGCAACCTGATTTTCATGCTACAACATGTTCTAAAACACTTTGGACTCATGGAGTTGGTGGTTCTCCACTCAAATCTATGCTTAGTCTGCACATGGAAGGAAGCAATATATAGAAGGGAAAATTAGGGATGACAGACTGCTCTAAAAAAGCTTTAGAAGAAAATAAGAGTTGCTCTTCTATCTCTCCAACTGTCTTCCCCACAAAAGTGTATGCTGTGGGTCTCCATTTCATGTTAAGCTGCAGCTTCATTCCTGACAGAGCACTGTCACTTACAAGAGTCAGTCCTGGCAAGAGGGGAGAAAAAAGAGACTTTCAATAACTGACATTTTTTTTAGCAACTTCAGAAGTGCTGGGAACAAAAGAACCATCCTGGCTGTACAGCTGTAAAACTGGAAAGCAGTTTATGAAAGTCTGCTCTCATCAGGAGCTCTGAATCTGCTCTTGAAGGGCTAACATCCTCTAAGTGCTGGTGACAAGCAGCTCTTTTTCTTTTTCCAATGTCTCTTTGCTTTCTATTTGAACCTGGGATTAATGCCAGGCTGTTCCTGAAGCTTTCAGACCTGCAGACCATTTGTCAAACCTCTAAACCAGAGTATGGCCACAGAGCAGAGAAGCAGGGTAAATTTAGCCCATGCTGAGTTCCACGGTTGGATTCCTCTGTGATGTCCAGTGCACTTCATTTAAAACTAGCTCAGGAACCTCTATACTCCACTGCAACACAGGCACACTCCCCAGGCTTTGTACCAAAGACACAATGCCTCTTTAAAAGGCAGTCTTGTGCTCTTGATGAAAAATCATAAAGCAGAAATTATAGAAGTCCTTTGTGTTCCCTTTAGTCTAAGGTTTTTGTGGAGTAATCTTTCATAGTAGCTGAAATGGTGAAAGGAGTCTTACAGTAGTGGTGTTTGGAAGACTGGACACCACATGTGTCAGGGCACTGCAAAGGCCGGGAGCAGCGGGAGCTCCCGGGGGGCTGGCAGGGGACGGCCTCACAGCCACAGCCTGTCCTACCGCCCCGGCCAGGGAGGCCTGAGGGCAGCCCCAGCCATCAGGCACCTCCCTGGGGATGGGGACGGGACAAGGTCAGGCCAGGATGTACCCCCATGGGTGGGGGTCAGTTGAAGGCCAGGTGCAGGGAACCAGGATCAGACACAGCCCCAGGATGGCCAGGCAGGGCCTGGGGGTGGAAATGGGCTGAGGTCAGGCCAGGATGTCAGCGTGCAGATCAGGCCGGGCTTGGCAGAGCCATGGCTGGGCCCGGCAGGGCTGTGGCAGAGCTGGAGATCAGCTTCCTATGGCATTCCTGGGGCAGGGACTGAAGTGGGGTCCTGATCCATGGGTAGGGGTGAGAGGAGGCCCCAGGGGAGGCTGGACAGGGACACTGAGGGCCCATGTTAGTGTCCCACGGTCCTGACAGCATGGAAGTAAAACCATATGCACTTGGGGCTGTCACAGAAGAAGGACCATGTAGCTGCCTGACACTAGACTGTATCCATATTTGAAAGTTTTAAAACACAATGAAGAAAAAATTATATATAACTCTCCAGCAGGAAATGAAGAGGCATTTTGGTTTGGTTTTTTTTGCATTTGGCATGCAGAGGGCATACTCAGCCTAGACCTAAATATAGCCTTCTGTCTGCTTAAGGACTATTTATTCTTTCTGTCTCCTGACACCGGTACACACAAAATTTGTTTAACATTCAGCAGATGCAGCACTCATACAAAACCATACAATCTGTTCCAGAGAAATCAGCGGTAATTTTAAGAAGCCATCAGCGTGCTGAGGGTGGAGGACCAGCCAGTAGCACCATGTCAGTCATACATTTCCCAGCCACAGTTCTCCCGCCAACACCTGAAACTGGTACTGGGAGTTGGGAAATAAGATGGTCAGAACCAGTTAAGGCAAGGCTAAGGTATGAGCGATCAAGAGTTTTCCCACCTAACGGATTTTTCCAATAAAAAGTCACAGACTGTGCTCCCTTCCAAAATCACTTTTTCTGTCAGCAAAGTCAGACCCACGGCTCTCTGCCCAGCTGCCTCTAAAGCTTTTGCAGTTTTGTTTCTGCCTCCAGGAAAATGGCCTTTTTTGGATCCCTGCATGTATAATAACCACATGGAAAAATTAGCAGCCATGAAAGTTTAAATGCAAAAGCATTATTTTCCATGCTTTTGGAAAATAATGACTGCTGTCAGTGATTAAATTAGCAGTCTTAATCTCAGATCACACATTCATCAAAAGAGTTTCATTATATATTAAATAGTGCAGTGCATATATCCTCACTTAATTTAATAACTATTCATCTGATGGAAATCTGACAGATCTTTAACTATTAGAACTGAACTATTGCACACAGAAGATTTTGTCCATTTGCTGGCAAAATTCGTTACCGAATACAGTGAGCCAATTTAAAGATATACTGTATGTGGCACACATAAACATTATTCAACTCAACATTTACTAATATCCCTTTTTCCTTTGCAATATCAAGTTTTTCTATAAAAAGACACACTGTTAAAAAGGAGCTGCACAATTGAGTCTTCAGGGGTGGGTTGGGGTGGGTGCCCCACATGACTGGGCCCCTGGGGTCCCCACAGGTCAGTAGGTCTTTTAGACACCTGTGTCTCTGTGGGTTGGGGTGTGCCCCAGATGGTAGGGTCCCTGGCATTCCCAAATGCCGTGGTCCTGGGAGTCTCCATGGGTCAGCAGTACCCCAGTTGCCAGGGTCCTCGGTCTTTCTGGACATTAGGGCCCTTGCCTCTAGGGTGTGGTGGTGATGCCGGAGGTGCTGACCCATTTGTGGCTGCATTCACTGCTGTGAAATGAGTCCAGCCTCAACATCACCTCTGCATGGCTGCTGTGGGCACAAGGACATGGTGGGGTTGGGGCAGCCAGGTGATGTTGCAGCAGTGGCTAGAGCATGTCAAGAAGGAGTAGTAGGCAGGGTGCAGGAAGGACTGGGACAGAGGGGAGAGAGGAGGTCATGGGAGGACACTGGGGAGATGAGGAGGGACAGGGACTCAGGGACACATGGTGCCTACAGGATTCCTGGGTGCTTTGGTCCTTCACAAAACACCACAACTCGTGTTCTAGGATGGGTTGATGAGTCAGTTGCCCAAAGGTTTCAAGGGCCTGCCAAATATCCACAGCAATGGAACAGAAGAAGAAAGATCAGCATGAGCACACTTGCAGGAGAGTGTATCAGGGACAGCTTGTTTGTTTTAACAGAAATGCCTTTTGCAATGCTTGATGCTAAAGGAGGCATCATTCCAAATTAAAACAGAGAAATCAGCCAGGCTCATCTGAAAACAGTGGCCAGGGCTTATGGCCAACACCCTCTAAAGCAAGAAGCAATCATTGGCACTTGGGGCATCCCAGAGGTGATATGGCACCCACTCACTGAAAAGTAGATCTCAGCAAGGCACTGAGGGTGGGCTTTCCAGACCAAGTACCCGCAACTTTAAAGGCTGTACTAGGAAGCTGGGGCCAATCTATTAAAAAGAGCCTACCAGCTCCTGCCAGGTGTCACTGCTCATCCACAGGATGAGTTTGTAAATCCAGAGATGGAAAAGGCACAACTGTCGTGACATGAAGTTGCATTTCTCTAGAAAAAACCTGCAGAGAAGATAGCCATATAAACCTGAAACCTTAAGTGGTAACAAAAGCTTGGGCAACTCAGAACTACACAATCTGTTTAACAAGCTGTCAATTAACATAGCAGGGGTAAACCCCACTGTCACTGAAGACTGGGAGCCATGGCTGATTTTAGCAAAGCCAGAATTTCTCATAGGACATTCAACACCATTGAAAGAAAAGAAAAAGAATACTGCAAATCCTATGGAGATTTTGCTCTTCACAGAAGAAAAAAAAAAAAAAAAAAGAGAGAGAGAAGTAAATGCTTCATTTAATGCTTGGGAAGATTAAAAAACCCAAACCCTTAATCTCTCATTTTTAAGAACATGGATGGGAATCTAATTCTCATGAAACACCTATATCAATAACTTCCTCTGTATAAACCTGTTTTTCATGCAGAGATGTGTTCCCAATTCAGAGCCCAAAGAGAACAGGCAAGGCAGGTACTTGGATAAAAATCTAGACAAAGAAATGTGAATGCATTCTGTGGAGAAAACAGGAAAACTCTTAGCACACCAATACATGTGTTAAGAAGAGAATCATGGCTATTTACTCAAGCACTTCAATGCCTGAAAACATATCTAAAGATGTGCAGGTCTAACTCCTTAAAGAACATTTTTTATTCTAAGAACACCAACTATAAACACAGTTACAAAAGAGCACTACGCACTAAAAAGTCTAGCGCTACTGTGAAAACTGTAGTAATGTATACACCTCTGATGGTCTAGCCAGCTGCACAAACTTCCTCTCAATCCAGTCTGCAGGCCCTTCTTCAAGAGTGCTAACTACCTATGTTGTTCCCTCAGGTGGCTGCCTTTTGCCAGCGAAAAATTGAATTCCCAGATATTTTTAGTCCAGATCTACTTCCCACATCAGCACTTGAATCTGGAGATGGTTTGGAAAGTGTACACGTACTTTTCTTATTCCACCCAGTAGTTTTAAGATGGTCCTCTTCCAGGAAAAATGTTCTGTCCCTCTGAACAGAATTATAAATAGGGAGAGGAAATTCATTTTATATGCCTGTGCTCTCTGTTTCAGTAACAGCACATGCTGGGTGTGATTCAAGTCATTTGCCTGGGGTCTGCTCCCAGCACAGAACTGTTATGGAAGTAGCTTTGCATGTTGCTGCTGAGCAGCAGGGCCACTGACTCCTGATTCTTGAGCTGCGTTCACTGCCAGCTGGCACTCACAAATCACGTTCAGCCAGTCCTTCTTTGCTGTTTGTCCAGGTTCTTCCTGTCCATTGAGTAGATTAGTCTGGACTTCACATAGCTGAGTTTGGGTCTAACTGGCTACAACAATCCGAAATGACTGCTGCCTAAATGCACAGACTGCACCATGGCACGTGCCTTCTCATCCACTTCCCCTTCCGTTTAAGATCACAACACATATCCATGGCAACTGCAGCTCCTGCTTACAAGAAAACAGAGACATTAGGAAATGTCTAGAATCTCCTTCCACAGTTTGGCATCAAAACATAGGATGTAGATCCAATGCCTCTCAGTTCTCTGGGAACCACTGACCATCTCCTTCCACGGTTTTCTCCAGGGACCCCAAGCCACTAGAGCACCATAGTTACCCTAAATACACAGCAGCAATCAAGCACAGCACTTGGCTTAAAGAGAGCCATTTCCTGCTTGAAGGATCACTGCAACATAGAAAAGACATGACAGTAGAAGGAAGACAGCGTAGGAAAAGAATTAGTTCATTATACAGGAGCAAGATAGGAAATAGCAAGCAGCTTGCATTTCATATGGGCAGAAAGGTGAGGTCTAGGAGAAAAAAAATGGACGTGTTGGAACAGTCTGTTCCAGCAAAGCTCAAAGCTAAATGTGGCACAGAGACATACTATTCACCCACAAACTCTAAACCTACAGAGGAAGCATACGCCTGTCAACATTTTGACTGATAATAGAATTAGCTTCACATTACAGCAAAACCAAAAAAGGCTTGAAAAGAGGACCCTGAAATGGAAGAGCAAAATTAAGGTAATGAAAGGGCTTGTTATACTCTGCTGATCCTGGCTGACAGATACTGAGAACAAAGAGGTTAGAGGGGCTGTGTATTGTAAGAGAGTCTGCCACTCCCTGATATTTGTGTACATTTACAAACCAAACTGATCCTTTGGGGTGACAGCAGAGTGAGATTAGAATGATGCATACCTGACAAGAGAGACTCTTTCGGATTTGCTGTTTGACTAGCCATCAAAATACTCACTGTGCCTTTTTTTTTCCCAACTATTGCTCAGACACTTCATCAATGATTAGTTTGTAAACGAAGGTCAGGCTTCTTCCTTAGGGATACTGCATATAAACAAAGGAACAGGAAATTCTAGTTCTGGAAAGAAATGCAAGAAGGGATGTTCCAAGACATCCTACTAGAATATGTGTCTTGTTCTGTAAAGTTGCAGTGATTATATCCAAGACAGAGGTTTTAGAGAAGTTATGCCTCTTATTAAACCAGCTGATATAATGGGAAGAAACAGAATTTTTCCAGCCTTCTTGTGTACTTGAGAGACTGTTTTCTTTTTCCCAAGACTATGCAATTTTGTCTTTTCTTTTTATTACATCGTTCTACAAAGCTAACTAGATCATGCTAGTTACAAGAATGTTACTAAATCATTGTAAATTCCCTGTGAAAAGACAACACAAGCATTAAAATAAAGAAAATTTTTTAAAAAAATATTTTATCCCTTCGTGCTGATTTTGGATCAAGCCATAAAGACTCAGCACAGATGCTGTAAGTACAGCTGAGAAAAAGGAGTCAACAACAAAAACGTAATCCTTAGGTGTGTGACTTCGGGTAGGAGACCAAAAAAGTACCAATTATATCCCACATAGCTATAAAATGGTGTCTTTTTTTTTTCCAGAATTGGAATATTCAGCTTTGTCAGATCTTAGCCTCACACTAAAGAATGAACAACACAAATAGCCCTTGACCTGGCAGCTTCAGATTGCATTCTCCCCACTTTTGGGAGTTAGTTGTTACAGCAAGTCTTGTTATCTTGATCACAGGTAGAAGTTAGATGTTCAGCAGTTACTGGTATTCAATGGATGTTGCATGTGCTATTGATCGTAACCCCTCCCCACGTTATCACTATCGCATCGGCTATCACAATAGTTATCACTATTTCATATTGCATATGAAATACCAGCTGGGTGTGCTTTTCACTGCTGAAATCTTTTCCCTTCATAGAACATGAAAGTGGTACGTTCTGCTTGGTGGTGGCTCTAAAACCTTTTACTGATGGGGATTAAAAACTGCTGTACAAAGGAGTTAAAACTTTGTAGTGTTATGCCACCACTGCATGTAGGGAACAACAAAGAAAACTGTCAGCAAGGTTTACCAAGTTCTGATGGGGATGCACTCCACTTTAGCCCGTGGTTAAGTGAGGCAAACCCCCAGTGTTCATTACCAGAAGCATGCACAGTACCAAAACAACTCTTGTATCGTACCTTCCCATCATGGCTTCACATTTCAAGACAGTGAGCAATGCACTTTCTTGGAGTCCACACAAGAGAGTCTCTGGTGGTTATTTTCAAACACCACAGTAGCAGCTCAGGACTTGTGCTCATATAGATCCTAGAAACAAAGTTGAACAATCACACTTCAAACACATTTAAAATGTTTGGTTTAACTGTGGTTTCCAGTAAGAACATTTATTGCTATCGCAGTAGTATCCCTGGGTCTAGGATCCCTTTGTGTTTCGTGAGGCATAAGCAGAACTAAAGACCATTCCTGCCTGAAAGCACTTGCAATTTCAGCATAAGTAAGAGACAACAGGTGGGTGGAGACAAATGGGCAAGCAGAAAGAAATGTGTGCCTACAGAGACAGGGCAATGCTATGGAGAAAGGGTCAGACCAGCTCCCAGTGAACTAGCTAAGGTGTCCTAAAAGGTGTCCAAACAAGGGCAGCCACTTGGTGTGATCAGTCCCCTGCTACAGCTTCTAATGCTTGAGCTGCTCTCCTCAGACCTAGTCCGGACACCTCCATCATGTCCCATGGGCGTAGCCAAGAAGTATTAGCCAGTATGATGAGTAATACTGGTCAGCAACCAATTTGAGCTACAAGTCTCTTCCCTGCTCTTCCACCACATTTAGCAACCAAGCTTACAATGAAATGGCAGGCCAGGCCCAGGAGGTACCTGTGCCAGGAGCTTTAATTCTTTTCTAATCTACGATGGGGTGGGCAGAGCTAAAGAACAGAAGTAATACAGTTTTAGTAACTAAACTGTTGTTCTGTTTCACTATTGATATTAGAGAGACAGAGATGAAGCACTGGACTGTAAGTGTGTATGTTTGTTTCTCAGTCTGTTGTTGGGCAGTGGGTGTAAAGGAGAAAAAGCTGGTTTTCCTGCTTCTTGATTTCAAAATATGCATAGAAAATACATACAGAAGTGGCATATACAGATCTACCTAGAGGATCTCCTTGAACATCACATTTCCAAATGAGCAGATCAAAGACGCACAGGATCGAATTCCCTTGAGGAAAGCAAAGTGAATAGTCTCCAGTTTTCTCTTCTGGTAACAAAACTCCAGCAAAAGACATAAGGTAATCATTGGCCAGTTGTGCGGGGTGTTTACACTTACATTCACTACCAGCAGTTGAATGTGTTCAGCTGGTCACAGACTCAAGCTATCCATAATAAAATGGGCTTCATCAGCTTGGCCCAGCTGGTGACTCCCCAAGCTGCACACTGCACAGCACGGGTAGCTCTGCCACTCCAGCGCCTGCTTGCCAACAGGGTTCACTTGCCCAGCTGAACTGAAAGCCATGCAGAGCTGAGTCGTCCTGCTCTCACACCAGGAGCCCAGCACACCATACAGCTCTGTCCCTGCTGCATGCAACCCCTCAGCCAAATGCCAGTTTCCTTTTACTTGGGAGCATGCAAATATTTATTGGGCAGAGAATCAGTTCATGTGCAAATTCCTTATAAGGTGTCTCCTCTCAGGCTGACAAAAAGAAAACAAGAATGTCTCCTAAAGCGAATTTTGAGAGTATTTACATCATTAACAGGGCTTTCTATCAAGGCTTCCGCTACACAACTCCAGAGTGATGCATTGCCATATCACAGCTCAGCTTTATCTCCAACCATGGGATTCTTTCTTATGAAGCCAATAATAACCAGGCAATAGCTGGCATAGCACAGCAATTGTGACATGAACAGGAACGAAGTATTTCTGCTAAGCTCTGAGGGAAATGCAGAGCACAAACCCTTGGTATTAACCTTCAGATTGTGATTAAAGACCTTGTCATGTAATTTTACTTATAATTCTCTTCACAGAAATGAGAAACAGCAGGTAAGGGAGGCTCAGACATGGCTGCTTTTCCAAGAGCTGTATCACTTTTGGAAGATTAAGAACAAAAATTCTCTTTAAGAAAAATGTATTACACTACAAGTCAGAAAAGCATCTGGGACCATCCTGTCTCTAAAATTAGACGTCTAGTGTTTATTAGATTGGCATGAAAGGTTGTTTGAAAACAGTTGATGGAAGAGCCAAGATTAGGAGGCCAAACACAAAGCAGGATGCACAAGGCTTCCTAGCAGCAGACTGCAAGAGCGTGAAGAGAGGAGAGAAGGAAAATAAGGAGTGCTTGAAAGGTAGTAGAGGTACTAAGAGTTTTTCCACACCACCATATTGGCACAGGCTGTTTGTAATGAGCAGTTCCCAGCTACAGTGCTGGCTACAGCTAAGCCATCATTTCAGGCCCTGTTTTTCATTACCAAGAAAAGAGGCAGGACTCGGAAGAGCCAAGTGAGACTCAACTATACCAATCCCAAATGGAAAAATGAGCAACATTCTCTTTCCCATCTCCTCCCATCCTTTGGCATCTCTTTTTGTCTCTCTGAAAACATTTACATTTAATGAAGGTGGGCATTTTCTCATTTTTGCAGGGGACATTAAGAAATTGGAATCAGTGTTTAATAATGTATCACCACTGAAGTGCAGCAGGGCATTTCCAGTGGATCTTTCTGTTCCAAAGCCAGCTGAGGCTGTCAGGGAAGAGTGCCTTTTGCAGTGATGAGGCTCTGAAGAGACAAGGGCCTTGATTTTCAGACCAGAAATGGGAGGCAAAGAACAAGAAATGTCAATGGTCCTCCAGGGTTTATGGACCTTCTGCTCCTATTGAGCACCGAGAGATGATTTTGCCCTTTACACATCTTGCTCTAACCTCTTCAGAGCCTAATGAAAATTTGTTGAGGGGTCTCTGTTTAACTTGGAATTCCTTCAAGTTAGTTTGGCTTTTTACCAACTACATTTGCCCATCGGACCTCCTCTCTGGGTGCGCCCTAGCACTGTGAAAGCACTATACAGCTGCTTTATAGCTAGTTTTTATTAGGCTTAAGGAAGAGAGGGGATCTGAGCAATGAAAATGTAGCTCTGTTACACCAAGTTCTAAGATAACAAGAAAGTAGAGTGTACGTGAATAAGCAATAACATGTGAACAATAATATAAGACAAGGCTATAGATTTCCTCTTTTGTTTTCCTGACATAACAGAAGAACTCTTTAAATGCCTGGTAAAATCAAACATGTTTTCTTAGAAAGGAGCTACAGTCCATCTATATACATCAGGAGTGGGGGGAAAGCAAGCGGTGTGAACCCCTATGGGAAGCTCCATACATGTATGCGCAGACACACAAATTGCCTGTACAAAGGCTGCAAGCATGGTGGAAAACCACTGCAGAACTGCAAAGACTACACAGTTGTGTATGGCAGAATGTGCATGGCTCCATTTCAAGCCAAACAGAGACAATATTCATTGTTTTAGCTAGTTTCTTAGCACTTAGAAAATCATATGCCACATTGTTCTTCCCTTTATGCTTGGCATTTAGGAGGCTAATGGTCATCGGACTGCTATCTGTTAGGAAATTTTAAGGGCGGTTCTTTTCTTAACAAATTTTATCTTTTCCAAGAAATAACTTCAATGGTTTAGAATGTTGCTGTAAAAGTGTATCTATCTGCTTGATAAAAAATTTGCAAAGTTGACTAAACCCTGGAAAGCTGACAAGCCCGTGGAAGCCTTTACACTGGTTTCAGTGGAAAGGGGCTCTGATCCTACAGACACTGCCAGATTTCACACAAGACAGCTAAGACTGGATTGAAAAAAACAAAAGAAAAAACTTTTCAATTAAAATAATCAGCTGTTTGTAACATACAGATGAAAATTGTTTATACCCTTAATCTGCCATCACCCCTTTAAACTCTTAAATCACAGCTGAAACTACTGTCTTCTTCCCCGTAACCCTTCTACATGTCATTCAGGTCCTTTGACTTTGCTCTATTTATTTAAGACTACTTTGGTGTGTCTACTCCCCTGATACCGTTTTCACTGAGTGAGCCCAGCATAGTGAGAATTTTGATCTCCTCCTGACAGTTACATAACTCCTCCCCCTCTAACGAGAATTTGGGACACAGGCACACACTGCTGCAGATCCGCCTTATGAAGCAGCAGCTTAATTCCCTATAGAAAGGTGAAAAAAACCCCAACTGTTTTACTGAAGATAAAACATGCAGATAGTTCTATTCTTCTGAGAATACTTGGCTGGCATACTTAGAGCCCCCTTATTTCACAACATATATTTAAAATAGACTGTTTGGAGGGGAGCAAGTTTCCTTCCTACCCACTCCCTTTCACCACCTCTGCTGATTTGTGGTTAGACTTTCCTCAGGAAATTTTACCTAGAGAATTTGCACACAGCTTTGAGACAGAGATAAGAAAAGCTGTCACCTCTGAAGAACCAGCCTCATACTCAAATTCCAGTGTCCTCAAAACTCAAACTCCTCAGCTCTGCACTGAGTGGGGAGGCAGGTGCAGCATGCCCTTTGCAGATCTGGAGTGATGCCTTGAATATGCTCTGGGGTGAAGAGCAGTCTCAAGAGCATATTTCAGCTCACAGAGCCTTAGAGCCTGCCTGCTTTCTGCCCCCACCAACGACTAGTAGCCCAGCACTACCATGGCCTCAAGGGCACACTCCATTTAGCAAGAGCTGAGCTGAGGATACTTGCTAGCAGATGGGGCTGCCCAGGCCACATCTCTGCCCAGCTACAGACAAAAGCAAATACACTCAGGCCTCCAGAGGGGTCTACGCCTCAGAACAAAACCTCCCTCTGCTCTAGAAAGGCAGTGAGCAAGCCTGCCTGAGAGGGCAGGCTTAGATATTGTGGTGACACAACCAACAGCATGGCAATGCCTAATAACAAACATGAAGATTTTACGGATCATTGTAATTAAAGCAGGTTTATTTCCAGGTACCTCATTGCAATATTCCACTAGAAACTGTGGTAACCCTAAGACCTCAGCTTTTGGGGCTAGGTCACACCTCAAGGTCACCAACACCTTGCCTCTCGGCCTTCTCCTGGGAAACAAGCACTGAGCAGAGTTCCCAAAACAGCACTAAAATCTGTACTCATGTGATGAACATCCAGCTCCCGGGTGCACAGAGTGCCCAGGAAAACCTTGTTTCTAACTCAGTGGTCTCAAAAGAAGGAAAATTTTAATTACATCTAAAAGATGTATTTGATCCAACTTCTTGTTCAATATTTTTGTTGCAGAAGACAGATTATCATTACAATCAGCATTTGAATACACTGTTTCTTGGGGCATAAAACATTGTGTACAAAGGGTGCATTTAACATCAGTGCTGAGCCTTGCACACCCCATCATACAAACCCTTCTACTCACCAGATAATCCCTCTGAAGTCTGTGGGACCCTTCATGAAACAGAACCACCACAGCCTTCATGCACAAAGGCAGCACAGCTCAGGTTACTGCTTGGAGTATGGCCCAACCTTTATTAAAGATAGTTCAGTGAGGCTCCTATGGAGTTACTGTAAAGCAGGCTTTTGCCATATAGCTTGAATACAACGGCCCATGAGATCTGGCAGCAAGTTCAGAGGAAGTACAGCATCCAAGTTCTTTTCCAGTTTGTCTGCAAAACGGGATACATTAAATGTTTTGCTTGTGATGATCTGCTTTATTTGGCAGGCAAGACAAAAGGATTCAGTCATTGTCCAGTAAAGCTTTCAAGCAGGAATTGCCAGAAAATCAGTGCAAGAAGAAACAAGCAAACAAACAAACAAGAAAACCCCCAGGATTCTCCAACCCTAAAGCAAGGTAGAGTTTATGCTCAAAACACATTTTTTTTTTGCAAAGAATATCTTGTCAAGAAGAAGTGGAAACTTACAAGCACCTTTGACTTCACTCAGATGATTTCCATGGAGGCCACCATCTTCTTCCTTTGTATACTTGACTACTGATGATGTGTTAATATGGGACATATTCATTTTGTTTGCTCTCTGAACTGTCTCTGGAAGAAGCAGACACTCTATGTACTCATCCAGCCAGGGCAGCGGTACCACAGACAGCTGTGCTGGGCCATATCCATAAGCACCACAAGGTGGGGGCAATGAAGACACCACAGGCACGAATATCCGGGCAACCTGCAAAGGCAAGGTCACTGCGAGTTTCCCAACACAAGCCCTCAATAAGCTGGCACTCAGGCTGCCCCGGAGGCTCGCCTAGAGCTCATGGTGAGCCAGGTGAGCGGGCAGCCCCTCTGGCTCAGTGGCATGAGAAAGAAGTGAAAAATGCAGTGTCTGCTTCAGACACAGATGCACACAGACTTTTATACGTTTAGACTAGTTTTCCCCTTAGAACTGGGGCTGTGTTGGAGCCACTGGCCACCTGTGTCCCTTGCTGCTGCCCTGGAGCTTTTTTCAGAATACTCTGGGAGAAGATACACAGATATATTTCTGGAAACTATGTAGTGATCAGTACAGCTGGAACATCCTTCACCCAGCCAGCAGAACCACTGGCTTCAGCCACTGCAGTTTTATTTCAGCTGCAGCAACACTGTTCAGCAGAGCCTACCCTGTTCAGTCCCTCCCTACCCTGGTAGCAGCCAGCACATCGGGTGCCAGACAGGCTGCTCGAGTCAATGGCTGCTCCCGCTGGATAACAGGTTGGCTGTGCTGGACAGGACATGCACACGTACAGCTGTTGCAATCCTAAACAGATGCAAGGCTACAGTTCTGGGGGAAACATATCCACATCTGTGTTATCTCAAAGCTGTTATCTGTTTGATCTACTTTCTCAAGTCAGCATGGGGCGAAAGTAGTCCCTTTTTTTTTTAACTATTTCATAGTTATAATCCCAGCAGCTCAGAAGTGCTGCTGGGACCGTTTTAAGGCCTAAAACACTCAATCAGCCACGGGACAAGCAGCAATCTTCAAAAGCAGTAAAAACCTGAAATCCAGAGGTAGTGACAGTGGGCACATGGCTGAATAACCTTGGCTCACAATCCAATGTACTGGAGAGTAATCTGATGACAGAAGCTGTTTTTATATGAACTAGTTTTATACTTTCCACATCCTGCATTTTGAGTTTTATAGCTATCCTTCAGTTGGAGCAAAAAGTCTCCAGACAAGATCAGTATCCTGTGGTGGCAGGACCTCAAACATACAATATTGTCACTGCCAGGAACAGCTTGTCTCAAGAACAGCCCAGCCTCACTAAGAAACTATCAGTCATACTTTAAGGAGGTGTACAAGGAGCAGGCACTTGCCCAAAACAACTTGGGATGTCTCAAACTCAGCTTTAGGCATCAGAGGGCCAAGTCAGCACTTTCTCTGCAGGCAATTCTTCCTCTCTTGAATGACAGAGGCAGATTTTACAAAGTTGCAGTGAAATTTTCTTTGGATTCTGCCTGATTGGTAAAATTGCCCTGTTAGTGGCTGCTTGGCAGGAAAGAAAACACTGTGAGTGGGCTGTTCTCCATCCCTTCAGATCGTTTAACATTTTAGTAGTGGTGTCAGTAGGGAGCAAAAAAATCTTAGAAGTATTGAAAATAAAACTCCCACAACTCCTTTATTGCAATGCACAACTCTGAGACATCAGCAGAGTTTGTCCTCAGCTCAGAGTTTTCCCATTAAAATAAGTTCACTGAAACCAGCTGTGATCAGAAGGTCTTTGTCCTGCATCTAATTTCCCCGTCAAAGCATCTCTTCCATCTGAGTCTCTGCAGGGAGGACAGTCATCTCTCTGTGATTCTACCTCTAGTCAAATCCCCTGTGCCCTACTGAAGGTGACAAAGACAATATTTTCTGTAACGTCCAACAAATAACTGGTACTGTACATTAGAAGTATCACTTAGTTCATAATCTCCCTCCTTTATTCCAGTTTAGGTGTGAACAGGACAGGTTTTGTCCTGCAGTGCTTGAGAAACTCTGTTCAAATACACTCCCTTTTCTGAACTTTTCAGAGTTCTCTGCTGTTCTGTTCATTTTTGCCATAAAAAGACACAATATTTCCTCTAAATGTCTGCAAACGTGGGAGGAAAATACAGGCTCTTCAAGCACCTCTGTCTGCATCTGATCAAATGTGGCCTCGGAGTTCAGAGTGGTTGTGTTGCTATTTCTACTGCACTTCAAAAGAATGAAGCTTCTCTTCTGTCAGAAATTCTTCTTAGAAAAGTGTAAAGTAAAATTAATATTTTGCATACTGCATTCTCAGCAGCCAAGCTTTTGAACAGTAAAAAGTCTAAGTTTTCTGAGTAGTCCGACTGCTCAAATGACTTCTATTAATAATTTGTCAGAAGGATTTAGGACAAACTTCTTGAAGGCATATTGATCATTTTGAGTCAACATCCAAGATAATAGCTCTAGAACAGCATGCACAAAGCAGCCAAGTAAAAGTCATCTTTTCAGATAATTGTATTCATGAGGTCAGCAGAGGACACTAACTCTCAGCACTTAGTTTCCACATGATCTCTTCCCCCTGGGGTGTGAGATTAGATCTGGAGGAAAAACAGTTACCTCTCATCTCCCAACCAGTCATCAGCACCGAATCTCACAGTACTGCTACTGAGTCAACTACAGATTGCAGCAACCTGTAGTCATGGCCAGGGCCCAGAGGGAGGGAAATGAAAGGACCAACCATGGTGAGGTCTCTTACCCCTTCTTTGTCCATCTGCCTCTCTCCTGCACATCCCACCCAGGCGAGCAAGGGTTCATGGCACCCCGGTGTTCACAGGCACTGGCACTCTCACACTCTGGCCATTGTACCCAAGGAAGACCAGAGTCCCTGGCAGCTTGAAGGTAGAAGGTGGATTGAGATTTAGGGGCACAGAGCTGGGAAGGGCAGGCAGGATCATCCAGTCCAGTTGCACCATGGGGCTACTTGGAGATTCAGTGTCCTCCATTCCTGTGCACAGATCAGTGTGACTTACTGAGAGCCTCAAGTACAATATAATGGCTAAGCTGCCCATCCCAGGACAGGGTACCCAACTGGTCAGTCTAGAGGACAGCCTGCTTATGTGGCGGGGAGCAGGGCAGGCTGGCACATTTGGGATGATGCAGCTGGCTCAGCCAGCCAAGCTATAGAGGGGCAGGAGCACCTTTCACAAAGGGAGAGAAAAGCAGAGGTAGAGATAAGGCTCTGTTATCTCTATGGCAACTGCCAGGGAGCTGCACTATGCTCACTGGAGAAGGGAATAAAGGGAGAGGGGGGAATAAATCCAGAAAGCCTGGCCAAGAAAATGCCTAGCAGGGAGAAATCCACAACAAAGGGAAAAACAGAGGTGGGAGAGGAGAAGCGTGGCCCACTGCCACTGAAGGGGGAAAGCAAAGGGCTCACGGTTGGTGTCCAAGAAGGAGACTCTTGAGCTCGCAGCATGGGAGCAGCTCCGCCAGCCTCCCCATCCACATCCTGAGGCACACGATCTGCTGCAGCCAGGCACTGCTCTCCAGCAGGCCAGCGAAAGTTCCCCATCATTTTCTAGGAAACAACAAAAGATTTGTGAGACTTAAATAATGGCACAAAGGTCTTTAAGCCTGAGATGTCAGCAGTGCTGCAGTGCATACATAATTTAAGGTCTGAAATATTCATTTTACTCAAGCCACAGATGAAGATTAAGCTCAGATGAAGATGCCAAATGGATAGTGAATAAATTATATTCATTGAAATCCATCTGAAACAATGTAAAATAAATACTGAAAAACATCAGGCTGAGGATCATGCCAAAGCTGTACAACTTGTTTCATGTTTGCATCAGAGTACAACAAAAAGGCGGTTTTGATTCAAAGTAGCCACATTTGTTCAGCTTTCCCTCATCCAGGAAGGCTTCATTCTGTACAGTCTGGAAGTCAAGGTGAAAAATTCACTCCTTGCTTCCCACACAGTCACAGCACAAGAAGTTACTTGCCCCAAATGGAAACATACTGTGCTTGCTCCAGGCCTCCAGGAGACTCCTGTCCCTGCTCATCTCCCCTCTGTTAGTCAGCAGTCATTCATATGCCCTAATGAGCTGAGAGAAAGAGTGGAGGATGATTCCTAGGGACTTCTCTCTACATAGGTAATAGAAAGAGCTCATTTTAAAAGCTGTGTCTGTGGTATGGGCTGTCTAGCTTGCCTGAGTTTCAGTTACAGTGACAGAGTGGTTTGCACCACTGAACTCTGTGATTCAGAGGAAAACACAAGTGCAGAAGCCTTGCCAAGCAGAGGAATTAACAGCACAGCCCCTTCCAAGCTGGGAGGACATTCACTTAGTACAGAAAATCTCTCAGCTGCTCGTGCAAACAGAGGACAAAGCTGCCAGCTCAGCAGTGGGTCAGAGACTTACTCCAGGCTGAACAATGCATGAAACCTAGAAACTCTAGGCTGAACAATGTGTTTCCCCATGAAACCTAGAGTGAGGCTTCCCAGGCTGAGGTGCATCTATGCTAACCCCAACCTCGCTCCAAGACAAAGGCAAGAAAAGCTTTTCCCCAGAGATGATGGGAAGCAGCCAGGTTCACCTGACACAGTCATGGGAGATACTGGCCTCACCTTGTTGCCAGAGGAGATGGAGGGGCCGAGGTAGTCATATCCCTCAACACGACCATGGGCTGGCTCACTTCCCCAGGCTGTGTCCTTGCTGCTGCAACCTCCTCAGTGGCTGTCTTTTTGCAAGGGAGAGATGCTGCCCTTCAATGAGGGCCAGGCTTGGGCAGGGTCTCCTCAGCTCCTCCAGAGGACAGGCACAGGGAGGATGGTGGGTGGCAAATGCTGAGAGCACCCTGACCACCAGCTAGCACCTCTGCACTCCTCTCTTCCTTTTGGCAAGACAAGAGCGATGAAAACACAGTACCACATTGACTGTTGGGGAGTAACTGTGCAATAATCTGCTGCAGCTCACATTGCTGTCTAATTTATCAATGCACCAGCTAATTTACAAATGGGAGATTGGCATTCCCTGTGCCCCAGGGATGAGCTATGAAAGGAACTACTGCCACATGGCTCAGGCAAAGCACAAGGGATTATAATGACAAAACATGGCCTCACACACTGGGGTTTCTTTACCACAGAGCTTTTTGGTTAACTGCCCTGTTCTCTCACCTTGCTGCCAGTTTTGAATCACTGGGCAGCAGCCATGCATTAACCTGCTGGGAGCTGCCCTGTATCCATGGGTAGTTCTCCAGCTCAGCACTTGTCAAACAAGAAATTTAGTCTCCATTAACTAAAGGTCTGATTTTAAGGCGAATGTGTTAAACTGCATCAAATGCTGCTGGGGATACTCACATTCACAGCTACTTTAGTCTTAATTAGGTTCATCTTAATCAACTTTCAAATCTAGGCCATTTTAGCTGTCCACGTATGTTTAACACCATTCAACCACTGGGAAACTGAATTCAGTTTTTTTCTTTGGGTACAAACGACAACCAAGTTACAGCATACCACCTAAGTCATAGTAGATGCTCATGCTCACACTGTAGCCCTTCACAAATGTGACATCTGACACATTAACACAAATATCTCTCCTTGAGGTTTAAATGAAGGTTTTGCCTCACAGCTGCAGTGAGCAGGAGCACCTGCAGCATTAGCTCAGCTCTTGGAAATAGGAGAATTTGATCAAGCCTGTAGGATGAATAGAGAAATGGCCCCAGTAAATGCATACATGATGAAATGACGTGTACGCTCTGTGGAAAGGACATACTTACTCAGTCAAGCAAAGTCAGCTGGGGATCATTTTATCTACACTGAAACAAGACTCTTTTCCATGAAGCGAGTGTCCACATGGCATCTGGCTTTGGCTCACCTCCTCCCCCTGGGAAGGGGGACATGATCATGAAGGCTGCTTTGCAGTACACCCACAGACTCACTCGTGGGACCTCACACATTTATCACATAGAGACATCCTCAGCCTCAGCGTGACAATGGTTAAGTGCAGCTGTGGCAGCTTGTAATTGGTCTCGCACATACACACTCAGGGGTGCCCCAAGCATTAGGGGAAAAGCCTTCATCATTTTCTCAGGCACACTGGCCCTGCCTGCAAGGATGGGCATAGCCTCCCCATCCTCTGCTCACACTGTGCAGCCTAAGGGAGCAGTTTTAGCACAAACTTGCACGAAAAGGGCAGACCTGCAAAGCAGGGGTTTTGAGGCAATTATTTTCTAAACAATTCAGCTGTCCTTCTGCTGCAGCACCTGAAATTGCTACAGAAAAAGTTTTGTTTTCCCCTTCATACAGCATTTTAAAGGATTTTTAACCCAGTGACCTGGTGCACTGCAGTGTCTGAAGTTAATGATAACACAGGAGAGACTTCAAGTGCCTTTGGCTCTTCAAGTGCAAGCAGGGATGGAGAAGCCCTCTGAAGAGACCTGACATGCCCATTGGAAACCCTCCCATGATCACTTTTCTCGACATTTGCTGGTGTCCTGGGCACTGCCAGAAGCACGCAGCTTAGTGGGAGCCGTTCACCAGCAGAGCCAGAGACAAGGTGGATGACTGTGGCACAGCAATAACAAGTGTGAGGCTCCTTGGGAAGGCCTGTGCTCATCCTCGCCAAAAGAAACAGCTGAGGATGAGCCTGCACCAACATGGCCAAAAACGGTTTGTTTGCTCAAAAACCATTGCAAGCCATGAGCTGGAAGAAGGTGGATAAACAAAATCATCAGGGATGGTGAGGTGCAGCCTCATAGAAAGGACTGTGCTGTACATCTTGCAGCCGGGCACAGCATGGAGACCTCTCAGCCTGCACCAAGGCGCAAACACAGCTGGTGTAGCCCAGCTCGCAGCACACCACTGCCAGTGCAGAGCCCTTCGTAAGGGTGTCCTACCCGTGGTGGGAGAGGCAAAGTGCTTTGGCTGTAGGAAACCTTGGGTTTTCTGTGCTCCCCTTCAGCACAAAACGCTCACCATCAGTGTGATACACGGGTAGTTTCACTGAAGCAAAGGGGGTTGCTCAGCCCCCATAGATTTTGCTGAATTGCAGCCTGTGTTCATGCTATGCAGACCAGTGTTTCCAGGTAGAACAATCTCTGGGGAAAAACATACCCATGATCTCTTGTCCTAAATAATGGGCTCAGATACCATTATAGGAAGTGACCAGTAAAATTCTGTAACTGAAGCATTTTGGGCAACTCTCTATATGAGCATCAGCATAGCACAAGAGAAGATGTCTTTGGGGCTTCCTCTGAGAGGACTGTATTGGCTCCCCTAAATGTTGGAAGCAGTTCAGGTGCTGGAAACAGCTCTAAATGTCTTTCACATGACAAGTGAAACCCTTGAACTACCTTGTATAACCTATATTTTTTTTCCTTCTTACAAGAAGATTCATTGACCTGAAAGAAGGATTACTAACTGAAAGACATCAGATTTAGGCTACCAGGCAGAAATCCTTACTAATCTTGGCTAATCTTATGCCTGCTTAAACTCTGCTTTCAAAAATTCCTGTTCAATCACTTACAAAACAATCTATATTCAAAAGACAGACTGTTGTCATTAATTGCCTTTATCCCTCATCATATCTCTCTCATCTGTCTTAAAGAAAAGCTTAACTCCCCAGTTAAAAGTTTTCCTTGGACTTAATGGTTCACGGAGAACGGGGAGTTGTGGCCTGCATGGGGATGGTGAGGGCTGCATTGCATTCCCAGGGAGAAGTTTGGTTCCCTGCTCTGCCACAGACCTCGGGTCCCCCATTAGCTGATCCCCTGCGCTTTCTGTCTCCATGTCCCTCATGTGTCCAGTGAGGGCACGGCGCCTCACCAGATGGACGCAGGAAGCAGAAATACTGCAGGGTGCACTAGCGTTAAAATAATAACAGTCTCAGACCCAGGAGTCCAGAAGTCCCATGGGACCCCTTCCAGGAGAAGAGGACAAAGCTCTCCACTCCTTGTATGGGCATTACAAAAAATTATTTCATGGCCTATTTCTCTGCCATCTGGCACAAACCAACCACTCAGCAGGGACCTCGCAGGACTGAGGTGCCTCCTCCAAGAGGAAGACATTCACTTGCTAAAATACATATAGCATGAGACCAGGGGCTGCGCACCTTCCTCTCTGCCACCCTGCACCCTTGCAGTCATCCTGCAGTGCTGCACAGGGTGCGTGCCAGGTCCCAGGGCCCCGCTCTACCCACGCATGAGGGCTGACCCTCTGCCATGGCAGGAGGCAGAGGCACGGTTGTGCTTCACACCGCATCTCTCTGGCAGACGTGACCACACAGGCAATGGCACTAAATCCCCGTCTGACATCTCAGCCATTCTGGATGCCATTAGAGGCAATTTTCTGTCCAGCTGCCTATTTTAATGGGATGTGCACTTAAACAGATTCACCCTTTCAGCTTCACTCTACAGAGCCTTCACTCTCCAGTCGCCACCACTCCCATCCCAGGGAATTACAGTGCACTCTGTGTTTCTCTCTTGCAGGCAGACACGTTGCCCAGAGAAGTAGCTCTTGCCAAGAAAAGTGTATAATCTCGAAAGCCACCTGCTCAGCTTTCATTCTTTGAACTCCCTACAATCAGTTTGCCTTTCCCAGGAGAAAGTGCAACTGTTTTCAGTGCAGGAGGAAACAGAGAATTCATGATGTGCTGTAAGAGCACAGCCAGTTCCAGGGAAATGGTTAATTTGCCTCACCGAGGGGACTGATACCTGTTATGCAGGAGCAGCAGAGACACCCTAGGATCCCCGATGCTGACCTTCCAAATTTCATGTTGCTGTCCTTGTGCCTGCTTCAGTCTCTTAAAGATTATCTTCATGCTCCCATCAGGCCAGGTTGCAATGTCAGTACCATACAAAAAACCCCTTCCTGACAGGTCTCCATTTCCTCCCTGTGGCTTTGTTCCTGCCAGAAATGCCGCTCTGCTTGGGACGGGGTGTCTGGCATTTCCTACAGGGGATTCTCTTGGCTCATCACCCCATGGCAAGGCAACGGTCCACCTCAGGCCCCAATGCCCAAGGCAGCGAGCACAAGGCCTGTGGAGCTGAAAGCCACCCCTTCTCCGCATCCTTTGAATTTTGCAGATGTGAGGGTTCAAACCATTTAACATCACAAAACTGTTCTTCACAAACAAAGGCAGTCTCTGCCCCTATGTCTTTAACCTGAATCCCCACAACTCTGCCATCATCTTTCTTGGATTTTCTTGGTCAAAGAACGCAAAAGATGAGCAAAGAGATACATCACTTGGCCTTGTACAAGGGTACACCTTGTGACAAGCTGTCACAGGTAGCTGTCTTTTATGCAGATAAAGGCTTGGTTTCTCTTCAAGGATTTCTACTACCAGTACTTGTAAGATATGGCATGAAGCAGGCACTGTTAGGATAAAACTACTCCTCTCCTAAAGTGGGCAGCTAAAACAGGTGGGACAAACTGCTGCCTAAAAATACCTGTTTCAGCACTGACAACAGAGAGGGTTTAGCTGCCCAGGAAGACCTGACTTGCGTAAGATAGCTGGCAGCCCCATGCACAGAGTTGCTGCTACAGGCAGTGGCCAGCACCGCTGTCCCCAGGAGCCCACCCTGGTCTCCCCGTTAGGCTGAGATGCTGCTAATTGTGTAGCTTCTCCAAGTGGGAACCACCCTCGGGGAGCTCCCAGTGGTTGGAGGGTACCACACAGGGATGCACTGAGCCTCTTCCAGCATGGAGCTTCTCCAGGGTACAGCTCAGAGCACCATCTGTGTCCCACTTGCCTTCTAGCAAAAGGCAGGTCTTACCACTACCTGCTCCCTTGGGTACTAGGGACACATGAGCTGTTTTTTCTCACTGGATAGCTGGGATCCAGAGGCCCCAGCATGTAAGGCTGCCCAATAAAAATTCCTCACCAGGCCTAAGGCTCTTTCCCATGCGCATCATTACTAAATACTATTTAGTCAATTTTCACATCCAATTCACATAAATAATGGGAGAAATCAAAACTGGTGCCATTCTGTCTTCATTAATGCTGTCGTCTGACTCCACATCGGAGACTTTCATCTGTCCTTAATTTGATGCCTGGTAGAAACATTTTTCCTGTGGACATTTGTGTTCATTTGATGTTAATTATGACCTTTAAGCATTAACAAAAAAAAATCCCCTGGCAACAGCCTCTGCACAAAGAGAGTGTGACAGACCACGGTGTCAGTTTTCACATAACACATCTCCTCAAGACCTGGGAGGGACAATTCCAACTGAATCACAACTACAGGTTTATTGCAATCACCTTGCTGGGAAATAACAAGTTAGAATCAATAACAAAACAAAACAAAAGTAATCCTCTTCTATGGAACTGACACACCCTGGCACAAGCAGAAGCATCGTATCTGGTACTGCCATTCAATGGCATTAATTCTCTGCACGCATTGTAGCTCTTCTTACACATCCTGTGATGGCAGAACACTGCTGAAGTAAGAGTTCGCAAAAGTTTTCAAAGCACCCAGTGGCAGGGGCCAAGCAGGCCACGATGAGAAACGCAAGTATCAAATGCAAACAATTTAGATGCAAGTTGATGTGTGGTTTTCCGTATCTCAGCAAAGAGGTCAGCTGTGCCAACAGACGGTGCCCAGCTCACTGATAAGTAACTCAAGGTAACACCTCCGTCCCAGCACGCTGTCTGGCAGATGGAGCAGAGCTCTCCCTGCTCCCGGAGGGCTCTCCCTGCTCAGCCCTGCTGCGCTGCCCCAGGGACAGAGCTCTGCGGATGGCCTCGGCCCAGGGAAAAGCTTTCTGTTGCAAAATGGTCAATATGGCACAGGTCTGAACCACCACAGAGGAGCAGAGCATGGCAATGATGGAAGTTTTCACAGCTCCTGACCCACAGATACACCTGGGCTTGCTGATGACCCAGCCTGCTGGATTGCAGGTGGTCACTCACACACATCCTGCTTCCACTTAGACCCTAAATACTGCAGCAGCCTTTCCAGAAACACAGGATCAGCTTCTGCTTGCTGTAAGGGATATGTGCCTCACAGCAACTCCTAACCAACCTCAAACACAGTTTGCGAACCTGAGCCAATCTCATGGAGCTGGTGTTTTGGGTTTACTCTGATGACAATTCTTCAACTTTGCACTCAATCACCTCCAAAATGTTTTGGCTGATCTGACAAGCGGGTACCCTACCACGGCACCAGCTGCCCCTTGCTGTACACCTCTAGACTGTTTCCTTGGCCAATACATCAAATACCTAAGAATAACTCTGCCTGCCACCCTCCCGCTCAGGAGTTGGGACAATGTACCACTTGCCTTGGTGAGGCAGCGAGCACCGGGAGGCTGGGACGGGCCTCAGCAGGAATCAATGGACCAGTTTGTGTGGGTGCCCAGCTACTCACAGACAAGATACAGGTGAAATGTAGTCACAGCATTAGCAGGTAAAATTACAGTTTGGCTTTGGTGGGAGCTGAGCCTGCTCACGCTGCGGTTGGTCTGAGCCTCCTAAAACCGGCCTCACCAGGTGGTCTCTTGAGTGAGCAGCCCCACAGCGAGCTGCCGCCAGCCCAGGGCAGCCCCATACATCCCAGAGAAGGCTCCCTGAGGCCCTGGGCTGGGTGCCTGCTGGTCCCGCACAAAAGCATTGCAGAAATAATTTTCTTCTCACTGCTTGGACTCCATAAAACCTAGAGACCACCAAGGAGCACAAAGGAAAGGAGCAAATCAGACATCCTCTGATGCTGAGGGGAAGCCGGTGGCACGGCTCAGCTGTAGCTTAGTTGCCCTGGCTTTGGAAACACCTTGTGCAGGAAGGCTGCTGCAAACCAGCACAGCACAGCTGAGTCAGGGCCCATGAATCCTGACAGCAAAGGCAGGAAGGACAGTACATCAACACCAGCAAGCAATGGACTTGCCAATATCAATACGTTCTTCAATACTTTGTTTCTGCCTCTCCAGGAGACTCAATTTCTTCATTTTTCACTTTGGGAGAACACAGCTACGAAACGCAGCGGTGACTGATCCTTTGGCCTATTTGCTTTGTGCAGGAGAGAGCAGCAGCACCACTTGCCCTCTCCTCTGTGCATGGCACGCTAATGCTGCAACTGCAAAGCTGCAAAACTCCTGCTGCGCTTTGCTGCCAGTACCCTTCTCCATCCATCAGCATCATAAATAATCATAGCAGCTCCTGCTGTCTGGTCTGAATCATAATTTGTATCTCGTTTCTAATTGTATTATGTGTAGCTGGTCCACCAGGCCCTATCTGAGGAAGCATACAAATAATTCATCTGTATTCCTCCATTCTCCTCATACGTGCTCCCTGACAAGCCAGATTAATACCTGTCTTTGTCTACTTCTAATCTCATCTCCATCCTCTATACCTAGTATCTTATTTAGCTGAATTTTCAGCTGCCATCTGAAATTAATGCTTCACCTGGCATATTCAATGTCTTCCCGTATTCTAAACTCTTGATTAAATACACTTCAGAGACTGCAGATGAACTATAGGCATTCAATCAGGTTGACTTTGAGGACCAATACTTTTGGGTCAAAAGAGATCATCAGTTTTGTTTTATGAAAAATAACACCTGATACATTACAGCAAGCAGAAATAGCTGTGATGCTCTTGGTGGCACATTATATCACTGAAGCACAGTAATTTTGTGATTTTGCATGCCAGAGTCAAATGAGGTGATTTAATGAGATGTCACTTAAAACTGATTGACACCCGCAACTGCGTTGAACAGCACTCCTACCCACTGGGCCACAACGACAAGCTGCTCGCATCCAGTGTCATCAGTGCCGCAGCCCCACCTGCCGCAAACACGCCCAGCTCTGGGAAGGCTCCGGTGGTGGGAATGCCGCTAGGTCCCAGGGCCCAGGGCCGCAGACTCTCCCGTCCCCTGAGGGTTTCTCCCACAGCCACCCTGCAGCCACACTAATCTACGGGCCAGGGATGGGACCGATCGCCATGGCTGCCATGCCCCCAGCCCTTGCAGAGATCTGTGCAAACTTCTGCTAATGGAAAACAACCCACCGGTTACCAACCTGCTCCCTGAACAAACCGCCACCGCAGGGAGGGCGATGGCTCCTCCTGGGGGCTCTCAGCCAGCACGCACCCACACAGACCCCACAACCCAGCACCCCTCCCCACACGCGACCTGCTGACATGCCACCTCCTCTCCATGCTCACTTACTTTTGGCCTCAACTATCACATTTGCTTCCCAACCCTATTATATTCATGTCTTAATAAATGAGTGAGACTCTGCTGTGCAGTTTAACAGGGAAAACACTTCTAACACCACCAATAACTCAAACTTGCCTTTGCATTCATTTTTCTTCCAGTTTCCAGAGTAGTGTGGTGTGGACTGTGCACAGCGAACTGCTGTCAAACATAACACTGCCTCCTGCTCATGTGCTGTCTGCCGAGATTTTGATTTCTGCACATTTTCTTGAAATTACTCCATGAATATTTTCTGCAAAAGCAATTTATTCACAAACTGTTTCAAATCATCAAAGAGAGTAGAAAATCCTCATTTAAAACATGACCTGTTTGACCAGGAGCATGTTCACGCAATACTCTATTGCAGAGGAACACCTGGTGGGACAGCACTTGCATCACATTTCTGGCCTGGTTGCCCACATCTCAGTTACTGAACTCACATATTCCTCAACACTATTTTAAAAAGGAAACATTTTTTCAGGGACATGCTGTGGAACTCAGATGCAAGACTGCTCAGCCTGAGTCTGTGCAAAGGCAAGAAGGGACCATGGCAGAATAGTCTCAAACAGCACTCATGCTTCAGATCCAGGAAATGCATCCCAGCAGTACTCACCAGCTGCCTGGGGAAACATACTGCCTTGTGCACTGTATGGTAATTTGGAGACAATTTTAGAGGTACAACATTATGAAAACTTTTGGATTTTCATGCCTGCCCAGGGAGGTGAGGGGGCTGACAAGGGAGAGAATTTGGGTGCCTGGTGTTTGCTCTGTTCCCATGTGCACGTTCACTGTGCCCAGATGTTTTCATCCTTCACAATCGCCTTTCCCCTGCTAAGCACTGCACTTCACAAGAACTAAATCTCAGACTTATTGAATGCATACATCATCTACTGCTGCTGTGGTATGAGCTGAGGCCACCACGCTCAGTCCCACAGCAAATGGTGGAGGCAAGAAGAGATTGCTCCTGCGACCCCCTCACCTTTCTTTTCTGAAGCTTCCAGAGTTAGTCCCCTCCGTGAGGCTGCTGTCTGTCACTACAGGAGTGGGACGGAGGCCAAGGAGGCTACAACCTAATGTTTTAGTCTGAACAGAGAGATGGAAGAGATGGATTATTATACAGGCAAGCTCCCTCTGTGTATGCAATTATCTGATAACAATCTATTTTGGGAGATGAATCTCAGAAGGAGGAACATGCAAAACTCTCACCTTGTGTGCACTGGCAAGCTGCATTATCCTTTTAAAAATAGGGAATAAAATGCATGAAAAATGATATAGAAAGCAGGAGAACAGCATGGTGCTTTAACTCATGCTGAGCTCAGGAAAGGGAGGGGGAAGGGATCAGCCCTGCTGGTCATGCCAGCACATGAAATTTGGTAAAAACTATTCCTGCTGATTTAAGACTAATCAGGCCTGTGAACAGCTGGACTAATTCAGCCTCTTTCCATGCCTCATGGCTGGATTCCTTCATGCACATAAGCAGCAAAATCCAAGTGAAACCTCTGCATCCACCTTTCTCTCTTGGGCCCCAGTGCCTAACACACAGATAGAGGTCATGCTGCAGCCTTGTGCCCCAGGGAAGGTGCTGCTGGGGCCCCTCTGAGCCACCCACCCCGTCTTGGCTTGGGAAATCTGTGGAAACTTAACACCTTTCAGGTGTCTGCCCCTCTGCCATGCTTGACCGAAGGTGCAGGTTGGTAGGGGCCAGACACACAATCACGTGGGCAACGTGCCCCTGCGCACTGGAGGAAGCGATGTCCTCAGGAGAGGGGAGCAGGTCATGGCCCAGACCTCCTCGCATGTGCTGGCTCCCCGGCACTCACCAGTGGTGGGAAGACTTGGCAGATACTGGGGTTACGGGACAGGCCAAACACAGTGCCTGGATGTTCTCCTGAGAGCACCAGCACACTCAAAGGGGGTTCGGAAATGTGTAACCTAATCTGTGCCTGGGAAGGAAAGCATCACCAGTCTTGTCTTAAAGATGAGAGAATGACGCAGGGAAAATAAGTAGTGTAAAGATGTAGGATTTGGTGGCAGAACTGAAATGAGAATGCAGGTAGATTTGCTTCTGTACTCCCTCTGGCAGACACCTCCCCACACCAGTCCCTGAGAGCTTCTCTGATTTTTAGTTGCTAAAACACACTGTAAACAACTGCAAATACCTGTAACCCTTTCCTGACATCACTTCCCCAGAAGTGATATAGATAATATCCACCCATTCAGGTGGGACATCAGACAAATTGTACCAGCACAGGGCCCAGAGAAGGTGGTTGTGCCACTGCAAGAAGCCAGGCATGTCATGAAACACTTCTCAAAAGGCCAGGCAGTCAGTCCCCTGTGTGTTGTTGCTGTTGATGCTGGATATGAATTTTCCATGTGTTCTCCTTCAAGGCTGAATTTTTATTACTCCGACTGCCACTTCGCCACCCACTTCCACTTCCAGTGACTTCAAAGGGGGGCAGCTTTTGCTGCCAGCCCTCTCTTCGTGCAGGAGGAAGGGTGGAGCTGCTCCGGCTGTGAGACTGTGGGCACCAGGGCCAGGAGCGCCCAAGGTTTTCTACTCCCTGTATTTTGGCACAGAAAGCCACACAGCGTGACTTTGGCACAGGACACAACATGAATGCAAAATACGGCCTGAAAGCTGTGTGTGTGCATGCTATGGGATTTCTGTCCAGCCACTATATTCTGGTTCTACAGATACATATAGAGTGAGAGCTATGTGGTACCCCTTTCCACATGAGCAGAGAAAGCAAGCTCTTCTCTATGTAATTTTGTTTGTTTATAACGTCAGAGGAGGAAGGAGGACTAGAAGGTATTTTGCCAGCAGTTCCTGTACAGACATTAGGATAGGCTTTTAAATTGAGAAAATCAAGATATTTCTACGTTTAAATGAAGCACCAAAAGGCAAGCCACTCACCCTTCCTTGAAGCAACCTCTCCCTTCCGAGGGAAAGGTGCTTTCTGAAGGCTGATGCTTCACAACTGGTGGTGCTAGGTTAACAGTTTCCATCCTCCCTAACTGTAAATACTGAAGGCCAAGTATTGTTTTTCATATAAACACAACCCATGATGAAATCAGGAGGGTAATCCAGGAGGTCAAAACATGAATGTACACTGACACCACTGGTCTGGGCTTTATGTCTTGCCTGAAACACAGAAGACACCCCTCTCCAGACCTCAGTGAAGGCTCATCTAATGGAGAGATAAACAGAGGATTTAGGGCTGGATCTGAACAAGTATGGCAAGCTCTACTGAAATGGTATTGAAGGCATCTGAATTATAGCCTCTGCAATAATACAGCTCCTATTAGAGCACTTCAAGCAGGACCTTCTCTCAAGCAACTTACCCGCTCTAACCCACCTTCATCCAAGTTTCACTGGTTACCTTCTGTGTTAAATCACTTGAAAAACATGGGTCAAAGTTGTTTCATAGCTTTACTCTCTCAGTAATGTGCAACATGAACATAATAGTGTTATTAAGAAGTCAAAAATAACTTAACACAATAGCTATATAAGATTCTCCAATGGTCAAACTTTCAGCAATTACTTTTTGTTAAGTTCAGAAAATTAGCATATTTGTTAATCAAATTAATTTAAAAAGTAGCTTTTCAAAATAAAAGCAATGCTTTAAATAAATATAGTCTTTTTTATAACCATAAAACACTTAGTCCTGTTAAAGGTAACACAAATACTACACTCAAGCACAGTACTTAAACAATTGAAATGAATGTTGTGAGCATACATGAGTTGGACACTTGGGAGGGACGAGGATGCATTGCTTCATGACGTTCTCCGTTTCCTTTCTACAGTGACACAAAGAGCATCCAATTCTCAGAACTACCCTAAACATATGACATATGTCAAGATATTTGTAACTGCTGCACAAAAATGCTGGTACCCTGTTTTTTCCCCAAGCTATTTCTCTACACTACATCTGTAGCCATTCTGCAGCCTTGCTTCAAATTTCTAGCTCAGTGTAATTCTTAACCACAACAACGTAAGACCAGATCCTGCTTGCTTCATCCAACTGACTTCAACATCTAAGCAGAAGGTGGCAAGCAAGATCTGACCTCTCGCACCTCTTGCAGTAAAGCTCACAGTTCGTGAAATCTGTAAAACCTCCCTTCCAATACTGGCACCTCTGGGTGTTTCAGAATGGCCTGAAGCTCACCTTCAGAGTTCATGATCACCGAAGGATATTCACAGCTTTCCTCGTAACTATGGGGCTGACTAGCTATGTTCATTACTACACGAGTTAATGCCTATCAGCAAGGACTGTAGCTGTCCTGCAGATCTACAAGGTAGCAATGACTTACTGGAATGAAATAAATCAGCTAGTTCTTAAGCTAGTACGCGCTATCTGGGTGTATCCTGAAAAACAGTTTGCTAAAATTCAGTGAAATATACACCTCAAATCTAATCATAATCTATTCAGCAACTCTGACCATTTAATATCTCTTTTACTTGGTTTGAATTGTTCACTAAAAATCACGTTCAGGATCTGGTTTTGCCCTCACAAAAACAGCTGTTGGTAACATTCGTTGTTGTATTTTGTTTGTTTGTTTAAACAACGTAACAGTAATGTAACCTATAAGTTAAATGATAAAAGCTGGAGAGTAAAATAAAGCACAAAACTGATACAAGTACTCTCTATTTGTTTTGATCTTCAGAATGAACTGCCTATTCAAAGATGACAAAGGAATAAATTAGCAAATGGCTAATGTACTGCACGGAAGGGCGTCTACAGGATTTGCATGTGCGCGCGCGCACACACACACACACACACACTTGCATACAGACAGCTTGGCTTCATTAGAAATCTCACTACCAGAGTCTAACTTAGATAAATTAACTGCATTAAAATACTGACATTGTGAGGATTTTAATACTATCAACACCCTGTAGAGGGCATTCCTGTGTGAATTTTTAAATGCTTTAAAAAAATAGTTTAGAGTTATTGAAATCTGTGACAAATGCGACAGCTCTGCCTCCCCTCACAGCCTCCCGTTCTCATCTCCGGTATCCTTCTCCTGTATTGCCTCCAGGCACCGTTTTGACTTGGCGTCTGCGTGCCCGCTTCCAGTTTTGCTCAGTCCGCACGACAGGCACGCCAGCTGGATCTGCTTCATGTTCTCCAGGGCTTCGTTCTTGGCGTTCTTCAGGAGATCTCCTTGGCCCTGAGGATGCACAGACAGACATGCAGGAGAGAGTCAGGGATCGCACACATTGCTCGGGACCGAAAGCAGCAATACCGCTCTTGTGTCTTGGCCATATTGTTTGGTGCTGTGGAACAGGTCCCAGGTCCTGTCTCAAATCCCCTCTGCCCCCTGTGAATGCCAGCCCCTGAGGAAGGGACTGAAGGCCCTTCTGAAGCCTGGCACTCAGCTCAGTGAGTAAGGCAGCAGCCAGCACGGTGGGCAGGGTGAGGGGGACAGGCACCAGACTCCCCCTACTTCCAGGTCACCCCTTGGGAAGTAATTTGGGCCTGGCCTTAAGG
Organism: Strix aluco; assembly: GCF_031877795.1. Lineage (NCBI taxonomy): Eukaryota > Metazoa > Chordata > Aves > Strigiformes > Strigidae > Strix > Strix aluco. The sequence continues at coordinate 32,193,203 of NC_133936.1, forward strand.
AGCCCCTGGGCAAAGGCATTTGCTCTTCCACAGTAAACAGCGAGGACCTGCCAGGGACCGGGCAGCGATGACACATGGTACCCCCTTCCCGTGCCACTGCTCCATCCTTGTGCCCTGGCATCAGCTCTCACATGGCAATGGCCGCATGTCTCCAGCCAGGGGTCCCCTACGAGCTGCGAGACCCTGGTTACCCACCCCTCCTTGCATCTGAATTTGCTGCCCAGCCTCGGGCCCTCCGCTGGCAGAGGCAGGCCAAGCTGTGCACCTGTATGAAACACAACATCCTGTAGTGCTACAGTGAATCCATCGGAACCATTTTATGTGGGACCTTAGAGCAGGTGAATGGGAATGAGAGACTTCAAGAGCAAAAGCTTGCTTGTGGATCTTCTCAGAGTGTGTAGAGGTGAGGTGACTAACAGGATGTCAATCCAATTTGTAACTATCAGGAAAAATGTGCTACATGAAATTTGTATTAAGGAGTTGGGGTTCAGAAATGCCAAAATGAGTATTTGTGCAATATTGACATGTGAAGTGCCATGAAGCTACAATATTCTGGTGCTAGAGGATACAAATAAATAAAAGCCAGGAGATGCATCTGGTTATTAAAATTCAGTATCACTAAGAACTTGAGTTGCTCTTCTCCTAATGTCACCCAAAGTACAGCTTAAAGTACACCACCCGCTGCAGCTGGTTATACACATATTCAGAAGGAAGACCTCCGCTGACTGAAATGTCACATTCACATCCCTGCACCCTAAGCTGACCTCCTGCAAACCACGGACGCTTTCTGGGGTCTCAGGGGAGACAACAGATATTACAGCAGGACCTGGGGCACACTCAAGGGGCAACGGATCACCAACCCTCCTTCAGTTTTCGAAACAAACCGGATGTGTTAGACGAGTCACAGCACACCACCTTCCGGTAGTGGGAGCAACTCTCTGCTCTCTTTTTCCCCAGAGCTAAGAGGAAGGATTTATCCCACACCACTGAGCACAGTTGCCTATTCGCCAGTGCCTGGCACCGCACTTGCACTGCCTGAGCCTTCGTAAACAATGCTCACAACGAAGAAACAATGGTGGCTTGCAAGTCCTGCTGCACTGGTAAACACCACGTGGGAACCCACGTCATCCAGGGATGGCAGCCCGCGCCCGAGAACATGATTGCCTCATCTCCTGGTGACATGAATTTGTCCCTGCTGAACAATGCAAATCACTACCCAGATGCTGGGAATCCAACTCAATGTGAGAATTACAGAAAGTACTGGGACTGTGTGAGCGGCTCTGTGCTATTTGGTATGAAGCTCTTTTGAAGAGATTTGTATCTCAGCAGCATGACAGTTATGGGAATACACAGACAAATAGCTTGGGATCCAGCAAGCAGACATGGTTTGAAAAAACAAAACAAGAATAATTTACGTGGCACATATTTCACATAGCTGTGATCCTGCTTTTAGGACAGAGGTTGATCTTATGGTTAAAGGCAGTAGGCAGGACTCCAGGAGCCCCGTAGCTGCCTGACCCCAGTCTTCCTCCCTGTCTGCATATGGCACAGGAATCAAGACGGTGCTGTAGAGACGGGGATGACACACTGCAGCATAAGCAAAGAGATCCAACAGCAGTATCATTATTGACATGATAATGTTATCAAAAAGGGTGGTAGATTCTTCAATATACAAATCCAGTTTTAAATAGTTTGGTTTTAGGATGAAATAGACCCAGCCGCAGTGGGGCTGGTGCTTTTCCTTATCATGCACACAGGACTGAAGACACCAAAGGCTGCATCAATGAGCAGACAAAATCGGTGTGATGATGCTTTGCAGCCTTAACTTCTCTAATTCAAAACCTGGTGCTACATATTCATGCACAAGAACAGAAAAATCCCCTTAGCACAAGAAGCAACTCAAAAGTAGGCATCACTACAGCACCAAGAGCAACTAAGCCCAAAACCTGGGAGAGTCAGTGCAACAGAGAGGTAAAATGATGACAATGAAGGCCTACTACCCTGAAGCACCTAGTGTCCCCTTAGTTGGGGTATCTGGGGAAAGACTTCTAGAAGCCTGTCCCCTGATGCAGCATAGCCAGCATTTCCCCGGGCAGTGGGAGCACTCACCCATACCATGCATGGAGGAGGATTTTCTGTCATGCAGCAGCAGAACATGGATACAACTCCATAAGCTGACACAAAAAGAGCTTCAACAGAGTCTATGTCATCTATGTCACCTTCTTCATATCTCCTCTTCCTTCTTGGGGTGAGGGCAAAGCATGGAAATCTTTCTCAGGGTGGTCCACAAACCATATCTTTCCCTAGGGACTCTCTGAGACGCTCGTTTAAGGGAGGCTACTTGGGATTTGATACACCCCTGCTTGGAGGATGACAGCCTGAGTCCACCCTGCCAAGACTCATATCTGAAGTCCCCAGAAGCCAAGGGACTTCACACCCCATGTGAGGGCGCGGAGCCACCCGCTCTCCCTTATGCATATTCTGATTTCACATTTAAGTAACCAGGCAATTCAGATTGCAGATTTCATCTGAGGCAATGCACAACATGTCTTCAGGTTCCAAGAAGAAAAACACTCCTCCTGAGCATACTTCCAATATTTTGAAGAGATTCTTATTTTACAGTGATCTAAAAACAGAAATGGACTTATCAAAATAGTGCCATTCCATTCATGTATAGACCAATTGATTTATGTCTTAGTCTCCTTGTATCTTTTAAACAGCTGGTTCATTTGAGCAAGCCAAAGGAGCAAAACTGATTTTGAATCATCTGTCACAAGAAAATTAACGACAAACCAGCCCCCTCTGACAGAGCTGTCATAATTCTAGAAACACCATAAAAAAAAAAAAAAAAATCTGTGAGCATGCTCTGTTTGAAAAGCCATCTGTTTGCTTTGAAAAACTGGCTGTGAGCATAATCCACTTAAGAAAAATGTCAGCAAAATTGTGTCAACACCTTAACAAACTAAATACTGAATAGAAGCTGGAGTAAACTTTACAAGTATAATTGCATTGAAATAACCTTCATAAATCAGTCATTGTGATCATCTCTGTCCATAGAACAATCCTCTTTGCCCTTACAAACAAAGAATCTCTCTTCCAGACAAAGAGAGATCACAATGGTCCACTTTGGCATCTATCTATCTATCTATCTATCTATCTATCTATCTATCTATCTATCTCCCTTCTGCTATTGATATCATCAGCCTTCCTGAAAATAAATACTTGTGAGAAAGGTTAAACTCAGCATTTGGCAGGATGCTAAATTAAGCCAGAATAGATTAATTGAGTGTTCTACTTGAAAAACTGATCAAGGGGCCCATTTCTTTTTAGAGTTAGGGAACATTAAACGTCAGGTTTCATACACCTAACTACAACTAACTACGGAGCCTCAGCACAAATTAACATTATAGCACAAATAATGCAGCTTGTCAAGCAACTGTAAGATTATAAGACTTTACCTTGACAGGCTCATGCTACTTAGAAAATATGGATAATCTGACATGGCTTTAAATATTGCTCAGTTTCAGTGTCAACCCACGAAAGGCTGTAAGAAGCAGAAGTAGTTCTAGACAGACACTGGCAAGGGCCACAGATGGGACAAATTCTGTATGGTTTTTTTTAATTATTTATTTCTTTTGCCAAATCAAACTCCTAAGTTTTTATGAGTCAAGAGGACAGCTCAATATATCTAACAACAACCCAGACTCTGAGGTTGGGTAAATGAGAGGAGAAGGTGGGTTAGGTAAATGGCATCATTTTGTGTTCGACTCCACAATATTATATTTTTTAATATGTTGCATGTATATTGCTACATAAATATAAATCTATGGGCATGGGTATGTACATTAATAATTCATATTTCTATTCTTGTGCTTTCTAGGAAACACCCTGTGACATGTAGGTCACGATGCACTGCTAGTTCTGGGCACCCACCAGCACCGGGGACCGCGGCTATCGCACAGGCAGGACCTGAAGCCCCGCGTTGGCAGCTGCCCGCCCCAGCACTGGGGGGCTGCAGGAGGGCCCTGCAGGCCACCACTCGCCCGTGCAGAAGCGAACTGCACTGACAGGTTGCCCCATGCGAGCACCTTGCTTTACCACTGGTGAAGTGGAAAATCCTGTGTTGAGCAATAGGGCCTTCTCGCCATTCAAAACTGGCTGTGTTTTCAGGGAGGCTGAAACTGGGGCTGCGAAGGCCATTTTGTAATCTGCTGCTTGCTAAAGCAGACGGTTGCTTATCTCCTGGCAGACACATTCTCTGACAGCACATTAGGGGAGCTTTCCTCTCCGCTCCTCCAGGGCTGAGTAAACAAACAATAAATATCAGAGGTCTTACTGCCCATGCCACATCATGCTCATGATATTACTGTTATTTTTTAACTTTTTCTCAAAGAAACAAGGTCTTACATTATTATTTAATCACAAAATAAAATCTCCAGAGGCTACCAGTGGCCACCAGTTTGGCTGAAAAAGCCAGACATGGCCAAATAAAACAACCACAAGCATTGTGTTGCTTCATATTTCAAAGGTAACACAAGTAAGTTAACGGCAGCAATAGTCTGTGCCAAAGGATTCGGAAAGCAGAAATGCTGGAGCTCTGCCGTGATACTGGGATACTTTGTGTGGAGGCAGCATTTATCATAAGGGGTGCATTTTCCAAGTGTCATAGTGGGACTTTAATTGTGTTTAATATTAATAAGGAGGTACACAATTAAATGATCGCACATGGCTTTGAAAATGTAATCCTGAGGAAGAAATCATTAATGAAATGATTAGGCTGCTGTGTTAAACTTATTACAAAAAGCAGATATTTTTCCATGTCTCCTTCAAAGTTAAATGTGGGAACAATTGATACGAATTTGATTATGATATATCCACATTTCAGAACAGAGTACTCAAAAACCATACAGAATTTCTGTATCAGTGCAGACTTTAAAAACCCACCCTTTTCATTATTACTGTGTTTAGCTTGTCAAGAGCTTTGCTTTATTCTCTGTGACAGAGATCGTAATGCACATGTTGGCATGAAAAATTTCTGTACACAAAGATTACACACAAAGCTTATAATCACTTCTTGCACACTGAAAAATAAAAGAATTGCAAAAATGAGTTGCCCCACAGGAAAAACAGAGGCCAAATGTTACTTGACCATTTGTTTTAAACCCTTGCATAGCAGAAATTCACTTCCCATCATGAAAATAAAAAGGCCACAAATATAAAAGATGGCATTTAAATAGCACTCCTTGTGCTTCTGGTGTATCATTTAAGGTCTGGGTTTTGGGGGTAGTTTCCCACATACTCGATTCTGAACCAAATGCAAGAACTTGTTTCTACCTGGCTGAAACCAGTAACAGCTTCTCCAATGAGCAAATTGGGCGATCCAACCGAGCCCTCACTGAGGCCTGAGTCACCGCGTTTCTCGGTGTTTGCTAGTAATTTCAGACGTCAAACTGAGCACCTCATTTTGGTGTATCAGCGTGTTACTGACAGCCAGAGACCTTCTCTCCCATTTCCCAAAGCAGGATCTAGCAAAGATTTGCAAGAAGGAAATAGAGCTGAGAATCAATTATATCACATAGAGAACAGATCTGAGATGTATGAAAAAGAAAATATCCACCCAGGGAAAGGCAGTCACCCCTATATGAAGTCTTAAATCTCTATAAGCAAGAGCAGGAAAGAAATTATTGTAGAATAGATTGTCATGTGCAGCTTTGGCAGAAGGTTACAGGATAAAAACAAGATGAACATGAGTTTTTAAACCAGCATTAAAATTGAATCAAAGGTTGTGCCAAGGTCAGAAGCTCTAGGGCTGATCTGCTCAACACATTGTAGCCAGTAGCTGGGACACCTAGGTCAGCAAGGATGAGGAAGAAGACAGAGAGGAGGAATAGTTAACAGAAACAATCTCCTAGTATTTCTGTATCTAACCCTGATTACTCCTCACTTCATCCTTTCTCTGTTTATTTCATGAACCAGCTGTATGGATGCTGGCTCCAAGCTTTCCTGCCTGTTTCTCATTACACCGGGGGCTGAGCAGGTTCAGAGAGCTGAAAGAAACTCAAGTTCATTTCTCCAGGAAAAGCACCAGGAGCGCAGAACTAGCCTTGGCTGCACTGTATTTCCCAACTGTCTTACTACTTAGGAAAAAAATCCTGTTCACACTCGGTATTTGCACAAGTCTCAGAAATGAAACCAGACCTGCAAGCAACACGGGTAGCCTCGAGGGCACTCACCTGCTTGCTGAGACACACAGCCCTCAGACAATAGGACCCAGCCAGCAGCCCCCTGCCAGCAAGCACCTAACTTAAGGACAACTGCTGGGCAAAGAGCAAAGGGGTAACCATCTCTGTAAATGCCATTTACAAAGCATAGTCTCTTTTCCAGTGCAGTCAGTTTTAAGAGCAAGAGAATAATCCCAGCGTTACTTCAGGTGGCTGGTAAAATTCACATGGCAACTCCAAAGCAACCTGGCCAGGAGCTCCCTGTACAAAAGCAGAAGGGGTTCTCAGCAACTATGGCCCCTCCACAGAGCCCATTTGGCCCTGGCTTGCCCTGAGCACCTAGCAGGTTCCAGTGTCCGTCCTTCAAGGCACAGATCTCTGCAATCATAGCAGGTATTCAGATATCGTAGCAAAGGGACGCTGAAGAGATAATTAGAATGAATAAATAAATGATAATAAATAGAATACATAAGTAAGAACAAAGTAAAGTAGGATTCAGAATGGCCCTAACTTAACATCACCTGTGGCTCTACTGTGACTATTCATTGCAGCCAGGAGCTGAACTACTCTGTTAATGCACCCAGTGGTTTTGTGACTGCAGACAGGGATGGAGCCTGATGCTAACACTGTAAATGTGGTGTGTTAAGATCAATATCCAGGTCACCTGAAAACCAGCTCTGTCTGATTTTATTTAAACTCCCAAACTAGACCAGTCTGCATTAGTTGCCAGTTGTCCCGTGCAAATTGTCATAAACTGTTAATAAACAAGAAACTGTTTGTAAAGAGGATGTCTCAGACAACTCGAGTGGGTCACCCTGTGGGGGGAAGCAAGGTGAGCTCTGCGGAGGTGGGGCAGTGGGCTGTTTCTCTCCCCCTCCCTCCTGTTGTTGCTCAGAGACAGAACTTGCCTAACTGTGCAGGTACAAGCCAGAGAAAATGAGAACCTTCTGGAACAACCTATTGCGCATGTGCAAGAAAGACTATATGAAGACAATACCCCACACGTGTCTTTGTCGACCCACGACCTCCGGACCACGACAATGTGGGATCCAAGGGTGGTGATTCTCCTTTTCCTATCCCCTCCTCCTCTCTTTTCTCTTTCCTCTTTCTGCTCTCTCTCTCTCTTACTTATTCATGTGTATAAGTTTTGTAGGAGTTGAATTGGGATCAGTTGTTCATTGACTGGTTATTAGGAAAATAGTCTCAGTGCCAAAGTGCCTTTATTCGTTCTCCTGACGGTTGTCTCCATTCACTTACTAAAGTGGTCAGTTAATAAGAGTCACCAGTACAATTGTTCCTCTGAGTCACTGTGGTCACTCGGCTGGCCCTGCGGCTCTGCCAAGCAGAGACTGGCTCTTCCACCAGCACACAGGCTCTCAAGGAATTCAAAAGATTCACCCCCCCCATAACCCACTGTGTGGGACAAGACACAAACACCAAAACTTTTAAACCAATTTCATTTGCCATTTGGGTCTCACCCCAAAGGTCTGCACTGGATAGGATGATTAAACAGGGATCTACAGAGGTGTTCTGCATTAGCCTGGTTAGTTTTCTAGGAGGCTAGTGACAGTTCATTGCGCAGCTAAGCCCAGAGCACAAGGCAGTGACGTGAGCACTTGGGAAGAGGGAACGGCCACTGCCTCTGCTGGTGAGGCACTCCCCTGAAAAACACCTATGGCATTTTTCACCTTCTTTTCCAGCTGTTGCAAAGGTGCAGTTAAAATCTAAATGGCCGTGCTGGATACCACGAGACAGCCCCCTCGGCACCGCAGCAGACAAGGCTCCCCCGTTTATTACAAAACTTCCAGCCCACCGCTTGTATATCCCCAAATCATGCAACACAGCCAAACACAGACCTTGAGGGCAACCTGGGAGGTGGAAATGAACAAAACACTTTCATCATACAAGGAGAACATCAAAAGCAGTCATGCAATTAGCAAAGAAGCAAATACTTTGAAAAACTTCTGATTCTGGCTGCTGGCCTTGCCAGCATGAGTATATCAGTGCCTTGTGCAGCCATGGCAACTTAGGAAAGAGGGTCTGTATTTGTAATTCTTTTAGAGGATTTGCCTAATGAAATAAAGGCAAAGGACATACATGGCCAGCTTGCTCTCTGAAACACAGTCAAGTGCCCTCCCAAACTCTACTGGCCCCAGACCAGAGCCTGAGAAGGAATTAACATCAAGCATTTGCTTGAATACCTAAGTGGCAAAAGCACTCATGCTGTAGCATTCCCTATTGATCTTTAAACAGAACTCTCCACTGAAATCCATGGGCTCTTGCAAATCAGTTGCACTGTATGGCTACTAATCTATTCCTTCAAGCAGGCATTTTATATATAAAAAGAGTGGGCTTTTATTTTCATTTTTATAAAAAATGCTTGTTCCTTCTCTCTCATCTGGGTGTTTAAATTAAATTACCTTATATCAGGCTGTCAAAAGCAATGAATGTGAACATCGACTGTCTGTAACTGTGCTGCAGCAGGAATTTGCTTTCAGAAATAATGTCATTAATTTGATGTTAGCCATGTGCTCAGCAGTTCAGCTGCTTGTGCGTCTCTCAGGCACTATATCTAGTAGACAGTTTGCAAGCACAGCCACAAATGTACGGACTCCCACTGTCAACCCCTCCATGTTATATGTCTGCCTTTTTCTGGTGATAAGTTTGAAATCAAAGGGTTGGCTGGGAGCCCAGGAGTGCACAATCAATACTAAGAAAACCCCACATTATTGAAGAAATTTATTTTTGATACGCAGTCATGAGATGGAAGTCAAAGCTATATGTCTAGGCATTTATTTCTTAGTCCTCCTTTGGTCACAAAACCAAATTCCCCACATGTACCAACACCAGCTGGTAACTCCAGTAAAGTCCAGAGAGTCCCAGAAAAACAAAACAAGGTGAAGAAAAAATGAGGCAGAAAGCATAGAATTTTCTTGCATTTCATTTTTCTGAGTAAAAGGACCAGCTGCAGGAAAAGATATGTTTTTTAGCTAACAAAACACCTGCGCAAATCAACCCCTGAGCAAAACAGGTGACTGGGAATAGCTGGCACCCCATCACATCCCTGCTCCCTGGTGCCCTCTGCGCTGACTCACAGCCACCCAGGCTGCAAGCCACACAGTTAACATCAAAATCATGTTCTTCATCACAAGTGTGGACAGCAAAATGTCCCTTAAGTTCATCAGAACCTGGAAAGGATTTACTAACCATCTCTGAGCTGATTCTGTTTTGACTGAAGACAACGGGAACCTGTGCTGGTTTTGGGGTTTTTTTGGTGGGGAGATGTAGCACATTCACTACTCTCCTTAGACTAGTGTTTAGGATAACAGCTAAAAAAACCATACCTGAAGCTGTGCTTAATGCTAACAGAAATAATCTAATTAAGATGAAATGAAATTATGCCAGTAAGAGCACAGCGTTTCTGGACAGGTAACAGCATACTCGTGCAGTGCTTGTTCCTGTGTGCAGCTCCCTATGCTCTCTTTGTCTCTGAGTAACCGCCTGGCACAAACCTTCATTTCTTAGCAACTATATAGTTTGCAAATCCTCCTGCTGCAGTGGTGGCTGGCAAACATCACCAGCTGACTGGGGTGCAGGAATCTGCAGAAGCCACCCAAGCTCCCCATTTCTACTCGCCCAGATGGGACATGACACCCCTGTGATTTGGCTGCTCTCCTCCCTTTATGTAAGGTGCTGTGGGCAGTCAGTTTCCAACCTGTTCACAAATAGCACAGACCATAAACAACTTTATGCTGAAGCAGAAAGCTTTAAGCTGAGACCAAAAACTCCAAATCCCGTGAAAGGTTAAATGAAGAAAGAAAAAGATAACACCAAATGCTGTCTAACTGCTAGGAGGGAACAGGTTTTTAGAAGATCCCTAAGCAAATGCTCTGATCCACCTTGTCCCTGTTGGCTGGGACATTCCCTGTCCAGGGATTAGCCCTGTCATTCTGGTCCCCTGCAGTCAGAAGCAGGTTTGTTGGTGAGATGGCCAGTGAGCTCAGCAAAAGCAGAGCCGAGCCACCTTCTCTGCTCACATTCCCCCAGACAGAGGTGAAAGAGGCTCCTGTGGGCACAGCGGCTGTGGGCCCCATGCACTAACAGGGTTTGCTTCCCTTGCGAGAATCCCAGCCTCCCGTTCCCAGTGCAGATGTGAAACCAAGTACAAACAGGAGCTGGTGTGGTTATTTTTGTAAGCAGCACACTATCCCAGCAGGCAGAGAGCTACCAAAATAAAGTGACTGCGAGGGGAGGAGAAAATCAGGAGAAGTCAAAAACAGGCATGGCTGGACATGAGAACCCTCCATGAAGGATGGGAATGGAGACACAAAGCAAACTGAGTGAGCCAAGCACAAAAATAAGTGGTGCACGATGGGGACTGTAGTTTTTCCTTTACACATTCATTGCCCCAAAATGTCAACAAGGGAAACTGAACAAGCATAATTTCCAACTCATGATGCCATGTCACAGAAAATAGAGGCTTTTTGGCAAATTTGAACTCAATTTTTAAGCCTGATATAGAAGGCTGTAGTAGTATCTCCACAGTTACTGGTGAGGGTTGAAGAGGATGAATTTAGACTACTCAGCTTCAGATCACCGAGCCACCTTCTGAAGGAAACCATCCTTCTCCTGATGCTGCCAGCAGCCTTGTGTCTCAGCCCATTCATCCCAGACTGCTAAATTCGGCCCCTCGGGCTGAGTTCTCCAACCCCCCCCACCTCTGTCACTGCTTGAAAACATGAAAAAATTTTCAGGTGCTTTTCAGTGCCTTTATGTGGCTCACCTCCTCCCTGCTGCTAGGTACACCAGCATCGCCAGGTCACTGGTGCGATGGAGCAGGAGCTCCAGCGACACTGAGTGAGAAAACACAGAGCACTTAACTAAGATTATCGTCACTCCCTGCTCTGTCAATTTAGAGCGATCACAGCGGATCAGTAAGGCTCCTCCTGCCAATACAGGACCGTAATACAGACAGTGCTGGAGAAAAAAACTATACGGGCCTTTTTAATTTACTCCTCGAAGTCTGACTGTTGTGTCTTTTTAGTCTGCTTTCTCACGTACATAGCCTATCTGACATAAGCAATGCCATTTTTTCCTTTTCGTGATCTAAAAATAAACAGCAGCTGCCACAGCAAGAGAATCACTGGTTTCTTTCTCAGCTTTTCTCCCCAGATGGATCCCATCTGTACCTGGGGAAATGACCCATAAGAAAGGGTCCTTTAGCTCCTGCAGGGTTCATCACCTTGCACTTGATTTCATCTGACCCAGGTAAATGAAGACTGTAGCTGTCAAGGACACAACACACAAGACTGCAGTTTCCCAATCCACTGTTTATAAACCTTACTTCCACCTGCATGCACTTGGGCCTCTCATCGCCCTAGCTCCCATGAAAGTTTTTGGGAACATCTGCTACATTTAGGGCTTATGGGATCTACCTGGGTTGCTGGGGAAGAATAACTGCAAAGCAAATGCCTGGTCTCACTGAACACCTACAGCTTTCACTTAACGCAGTTTATGCCTTTTGACTAACTGTCCAGGCCCTCCCTGTGGATCCATATTGGCAATAATCATATATGTTAACACAGAAGTCTTTACTCCACAGCCCTCTACTGCTGGTGGCTTCAGACTACAAAATGGATCAATACTGCCATTGAGTTAAATAGCGTTTTACTTAACCACAGCCCTCAGAATAGTGGTGGGGATGAACATTTTCTCTTTTCAAAGTCAGGAGGCAGTAACGGAAGCTGGACTGGCACAATGAAATGGGGAAGGTCATGCCAGCAAATCTCTGCCTGCTGGATTCAGAGTTCAGCTCCCCTGACTCGTGTACTCATGCAAGTGCAGAAGTCGTCAAAGGTCCTGGCAAGCAATGGTATAATGCATATCCTAACACATGGAGAGAGGATTCCTATCTATGCTTGGGAGGGAGAGGGGGAGAACTCAGCATTCATACAGAGACATGCTAGCCCCTAGCTTCAGCAATGCACAAGGGCCAGGTATCACTCGGTTATAAAGTGCGAGTACGTTACCAGATTTGACTGAGGCCACTGACAGTGCCAGGGAAAAACCAACCACCATCTTAGCAACGGCAGGGGAGGAAGTTGGAAGATGGAGCAACCGTCAGCTTTCATCACCTCCTGAGCTCCCCCAGGGAATTAGCTTAAATTAGACACCTGTTCCCCCACAGGGAGAAGGGTTTTGTAGATGGTGGCACGTAATTCACATAACAAAAGGAGCAGTCAACTTCCCATCATTTATAAGTGCTGGGAAACTGTTATGTGATCTGCTGACAGTAGCTGTAATGAGCTCAAAATATACCACAAAGGTAATTTTTAGAAGACGTTAAACCTCTTGGCACACACCAAAGCTTACATTCAAACGTAAATGTTTCAGGCTAGCACCAGTTTACAGCTCCCAGAGAAAGGCTCGATTCAGATTTCACAATAAGCAAATGCTGCAGAAAAAACAATGTACAAGCAATCCTCTCTTGATGTTCCCACCATGTACAAATCAGTACCCTGGTCTCTCTCCCTGATTCTCAACAGCCCTACACAAATTCAGAAAAAAAGACTGTGAGTGGAGGCTTCAGGCAGGAACTCCCTCTTGCTCTGTCCCACCATGGACCACCCAGAAATGGAGCCCTTCACTCAGACAAACGTTCCTTCATACAACAGCAAGGCACACACAGGTTGCGGAAGGGAGAAGCTCCCCGGTGGCACAAAGACCCATGCCTAAATGAACCAGGGAATCTATCAGTGTAGGGACAGAACGGCTTTGGGTAAAAATCCCCCCAGAGCCTGTGGATTACCCTGACTCAGGCAGGGTGCCCAGCTGACACACGTGCTCCACGTCTGGAGGAAAACAAAGGGGGTTTTCTCTACCCAAATTTCACTAGCCCTGAAGCAATCACAGCTCTTTACCAAAACACAGGATGCTGATTCACAATGGCATTCTACGGTTTAAAACATGAGGAAGACAAAACACCCTGGCAGGCACCATCAGTGTCATCTCTAGGTTGTAAACTGAATTTGCTACATAACGGACATTAAAATACAACTGAAATTATTTAAAAACATATCATGTCTTTCCAATAATAAATAACTATGCGACTGAATCTCTCTTCTCATATACTATTTAAGGGACATCAGGAATCCTCCAAGTTGCATAAAGAGATAACTGGAGTTTTCTAAGCAATAGTCAGTTCCCAAGTCCAAGAAAAAACCTATTTTCTGTGTCTCGGCATGAGAAATACCATGCTGCTTAACTGACCACCCTGTGGTCAACAGTGACTGTAAGGGAGCAAAGGAAAAGGCTATCCAGGTCTTCAGGGCCATGAATAACCACCCAGGTGAAGCCCCAGGGGACACAGCCAGCGGGGAGGGGGGGAAGGAAAAGGTCTCTCCGAGCCCCTCACGAGGGCCAGGCACTGGGGCAGGAGCACTGCCTGGGCACAGGCCCAGTGCCACCCCACGGGCCAGGAGAGGACTTGAAGGAAAGGCTCCCACCCAGCCAGCATGCTGCCTCACTGCATGTGGCAGGGCTGATGGCCCGGCTTGGATTATAATGCAATTTTTAACACCTCACAGAGGCAGCTGCTCATTTTCTTTCTTTCTTTGTTAGTGCAGTCATTGACAGATAAAAGCAAGAAATGTGTGAACTTCTCCTGAAACTTATACTTTCATTAGAGCTCTTTTAATTCCTCTGAATGAGGTCATGCTGTCAGATTGGCACAAACAAGATTCCCAACTTCCACATCTTCCAGGTTGCGTTAATTAACTCCACTGCCGGGTGGCAGGCTTTGATATCTGTGTCTCAGATGAAAATGTCACCGTTGCAGGGGAGGGGATGGTGGCAGAAGTTGCTGAAGTTCCTATGCCACTTGCAGTTCCTGCCTTCACTGTCTCCTCCTCCAAGGGATGGGAGATGACACTGACCCAGTTTTTACACCAAAGCAATCCTCCTTTAGTGGGGAACCATCTAAAAACATTATTCCATTCAGTCATCCTTCTGCCCCCCGCTCCCCTTTGTACTACCCATTTTCCATCTCAGTTCTGCTCAGGCACATATACATGCAGGAGTAGCTCCTTTTCCTCAAAAGATGAATACCTTCAAGGAACTTGCAATCCTACCTGCTGATTTTTCAAATAACCTCCTCATACCTGATAATCTTGTTACCGTTCAAAGCAGCATTCAGAGAACAAACTCTCTTTATTTTCACACACCACCACCTGAGCAGTATTAATTACTTTTCCAGTTGCACAGTCTTTGGACCAGATGACACACCCCCTTGAAAGAATCTGGCCTTCACACCCAGGTGCCAAAATCCCTGCCAGGTTGGTAGAGACAAGAGCAGTGCAGCTGGGGCACAGGCTGTGATGGGGTCTGTCCCACCGATGGGAGCTGAGCAGTGCCAGATCCCACACAGCTACCCCGGGGTGAAGTCAGCACGAGTATGGAGTGCAAACTGCATCAGAGGCAGAGACAGCTTTAGAGTCGTGAGAAGTTTAGTCCAGATCAAGGATGGGGAAGAACCAGACATGTGGTGGTTCTCCTGCTGCTTTAGCATGATTTAGATGATACACACAATTGGGATGATGCAGAGGAAAGCGCCGTGTGAGTCTGGGAAGGAGAGACAGAAAAGACCAAGACACAGCGAGGCACAGAGTGGTAACTGAGGCAGGACAGCCAACCAAGCACGGGGCTTCACTGCGCTGCCAGCCTACACAAGGAGAGAGCTAGACATCTATTTTGGCAGACTAGTGCTATTTAAACATCTTGACAAGCCTCCATTTGTGAAGCGACACTAAAATTGGTTTTCTACACACAGCACCTCAGCGTGCCAACCCTCTGCTGGGCTCAAAGCCCATGCTGCCAAGGTGGCCTTGGCACAAGGGGTGCCAGGCACAGCGACCCCGCATGCTCCTGGCCCTGCCTCCCACCACCATCGCTGCAAGGCAATGCACCTCACCCAGCAGGCACAGCCAGGGGCTTGGCATTAGGTCCAGGGCTTTTGGCAATTTGTCACATCACTCAAAATAAAAGCCACATCACAAGACTGCTTGCCATCTATCTCTGGCTTATTTTAGTCAAATACAAGGAAAAGGGGCTAAGCAAGATATCACTCAAGGCTTTTCATACCATCTTTCACTTCTCTAATCTGTTCTTTTTGCCCCAAAGTTACTGTTGTTCTGCATATATATTTGATGGCCTGTCTTACCTCCTATATGCATACATGCACGTGTGTTTGCACACATACAAACCCATCCCAGTGGAACTGAAGGAATAATATTTACATTTGAAATGCAGAACTTTGGATTGCAGTCAAAAATAAAAAAATTTTAGAAAAGGTTTACATCAAAGGAAGGCAGCTCACAGCACTTGCTTTCTGGATTAACTTTGGTGACCCTCCATTTTTGGTCTGTCCTGCACTTGTCCCACACTGATTGCAAGAGGGTCCTGTCCCTAAACCCACTGTTGTAAACACCTGCAGGAGCAGAGCCCTGGTGCTGAAGGAGGAAAAGGGAAGCAAGAAAAGTGGTAGAGACCCACATTTATCCTCGGATTACTCTGGCCATCAGCTCTTTCCTCAAGTACCAAGTGACTCGGGGTCCCTGGGTGCTCCAGACACTGGGTGTCACCATGGAGAACACCACAGCCTCATACCAAGCACCTTCCATGCCAAGTATTTAAGCAGGGCTTAGATCCACAGCAACTAAATATTTATTTTGATTCTGCATTGGGGCAGCAGGAGGAACTACACAGCCTCTCACAGGCCCTTCCAGTCCTATTTTATATGCACCCAATAGCTGTTAAAGGCTGGAAAAAGACAGAACGTGGTGTGTGCTCCCTGAATGAACAGAACTATTAATTGGGCTTGGTCCTGTGGGGGCCATGTGAGGTGGAGAGGTGAGTGCTGCTCACCACAAGCACCAGCGCTGCAGGCAGGCGAGTGCAGATGCACATGGATCCCTGTGCCTGGGCAGTTAAGCACTGACTCTGCCTGATCCGAATGCCTGAACAGTCACTTCTTGCCAGTCAATGAAACACTCCTGCTGTGACATTATTCAACAAAACCCTAGGAATAACTGACTAATATGGGACAAAGTCTCTCCGCTTTGTCAAGACATCCTGGGACTTCATGCCCTAACGCTTCTCTTCAGAAACTCACATATCATGAAGGAGCATGAGATGTGAACCCTGGTGGTTGTTGCTCTCCCTTCCCCCATTAGTCCCTGCTGTTGCCAGCATTTGGTACTTGCAGATTTAAGATCGCCTGGGTGGCCTCCATGTATATTTTAAACACATGTGAATATTTAATTTGCTCTAAATCCAATTCATGTCTTGAAATTTTCCTTGGCCAAGAAAACAGAGACCTTGTCAGAAACACCATTAGGGCTTCAAAAGCTCGCAGGGAGCAGCCAGGTACCCAGAGACGCCGTGCTGTACTTGTTTGAGACTGCTCACTACATCCTCCCCGGAGCAATCCTCAGCAGCATGGCTGATGGCCAAGGAGAACAGTATATTCCAGTTCATTAACTAGTACCGCTGAGAGACTGGGATTACACTCCTTTTACCCTGATACAGACTGCTGAAGTAACTTGAGAAGTTTCCATCATGAGATACAACTGACAAAATCCACTGAGACCAAGTGCCTTTTAAAGCGCTCTGGTTCCTGCCTTTGGGCACGGGCAAGTAAGTCAAAAGCCAACACTGTGAGCAGTGTCGGGGAGAGCTCGAGGAGGCATTTACCAACCGAATCAGCAGAGAACAGCACTCTTCTATGTACAGGAAGGATCTGCTAACCTAATAATTACACAATTTGGTTCTGTTGGTTTACAAAACACACTGACCTAAACAGCTTTGCACATGAATCACACACTTTCACCTCCTTAACTTGTAACTCACTATCTTTTAAAGAACTCTCAAACTCCCTAACCCAGAAAAATCTTGAAATACCTGCCCATAGACAGATGAGCTCTGCAGCACGGCCTGAGGGCCAGGAGCACAGGCTTTGCCCTCTGAACGAGCTCCCAAGCTGGGAGCCTCTGAAACACTCACCGCCGCATTCAGAGCATGCAAAGGGCTGGGGAACAAGTTGCACTCCCATGCCGCTCCTCCAGACTCTTCACATGCCCAAGAGGAACAAACTAAACCTATCTTCTTCCTCACCTTTCCCTCTACTTTTAAATAAACTGCTTCTAGATAAGCAGGTTAAGCAGGTTGGCATTTACAATAAATGGATGTTGACCTTGCTGGACCTTTTCCCCTTCTCTTTAGCACTCTCTCAGAAATCCAGCTGGTTTATGTTATTTTTTTCTTTTTCGTCCTTCAGTTCATGTGAAAGAGACCAATCTGATCTAGTAACTACATGAATAATTAGAGCAGCTCTGCATTTCCTCATATGCTTGTAAAACCTGTCGTCCCATCAAAGACTGACTGGCTCAGTCAATCTCAGCTGCAGCTAAACTGGTCTCCGAGTAAGGCACCAGATTGCTCAAAAGTAGCCAGGACCCATGGTCTGGAGAGGTTTAAGAGTTAGAAACACCACTCTGAACTGCATCAACAAAGGAAATGCAAACAACATGGGGACTAGACAGCAGGAGAGGCATTTAACCTCTCCAAAAAAAGAGCCTGTGGGGTAACCACATTCAAAACATATTTATCTAGGGAGATCTGGAGACAAGTAGACATGGAATAACACAATAAGCCCTGCATTTAAAGGCAAGCATGAAGACTCTATGCCGCACAAACCACTCCTGCCTACTGCTCTTGCTGGACTATCACTGTCACAAGATGACAGCAAATCACAAGAATTTGCTGCTAAGCCACTATGGCTTGTATTTCATCTATTTTTGCAGTTTCACAAATTGAGCACCGGTGCGCTTATGTCCACAGAGATATGCTGGGGAAAGGAGAGACATCAGATATGAGGAATTTTGGGGGGGCAGGGGGAAGCCTAACTGACACTTACGAGGAAAGAAATACATGGTACATGGAATGCAGCAGATTTATGGGGGCTGGTGAATTCACCGTCCTCTCACTTTACATCTAGATGGTGTAAATTGTCGTGTAAATTCTTTGGCAGCAATTAGATGACATGTGGTAGAATATATTGTTACCACTGTGCTGAATTACAGGAAATGTCCCTAAGATTCTGCCATGCTGCTCTGTTGTTCACTCTGTAGCACACCAAGGAGAGAAGCCATGGTTCTTGCCTAACTGCAGGAAAAAGGACTGCTGTGAAAAGACCCAAATAAATCTTACTTACAAGATGGTTTGAGAGTACTGTAGAGTATCCATTAAAAAAGTCCCATAGTGCACTATAACAATCCTTAAATTAAGGCTATGAATGGACCTAGTTCTTCCAAAGATTGGCAGCAACTCTGTGGTACCATTGTGCATAAGGTGCTTCAGAATAACAATCACTGTCCTATATGTTGCTTTTCTTCTTAAAGAAAACGGATAGTGATGTAAATTCATCTCAGATTAAGTGAAGTCAGATAGTCTGTGTGTACATCTTTCAGAAATCTGGCCTTTATCTCTCCAACTAGCCTCAAAGTGCACATTTGGGGCTCTGCTACCCAAGTGAGAAGTCTGGTTGCTGCAGGTCTCCCAAGCAACTGAAGGCTGACTGTCACAAATGACTGTGATGAAGAAACAGGCCATTTGTGGACATCATCCTCCAAAAGTGCTATTTGTGCACTGTTTTGCTGCACAAAGCCACTTACACCAGAGCTAACGTTGATCTCGACTACATCACAAAATTGTGGATGTCTCCCCCAAAGAGTGAACTGCATTAGCAGTTTAACAATTGTACGCCTTCTGCATTCAGCAACCTCCTTTTATACATCTAATCAGCATTAATTTCAATGCAGCGTAATTAGCAGAGATACTCATGGATGGATGCTGACATGATCCCTGAAAATTTAACCACTTGATGTCTTGTAGCATGTGCTAGCAGTTGGAGTCCTAGTAAGACAGAACACACTTATGGCAACAGAGGTGAAATCTTATCATGGGCAGCAAAAAAGATTAAAAAAAACATGAACACATTTCAGAGCAGAGACTAGATTCAAACATTTGGGTGTCTTCCACTTCAGTAAAAGTCAAAAACAGTAAATGCCACTTTACCTTTGTGTTCCCATGTTTTGTCTATTAGTCAGTATGTTGGTATATTAACTATCTAGATATTTGACATCAACATGCAGGCAAGTATCTGGTGGTATTGTTCCTAGACTTTGTGCTGATCCACCCAAGCACAGACAGCCCAGCAAAATAAATCTGCAGAGAGCAATGCGTGTCCACGTGAGAGCAATAAATCCAAACCACAGTCAACACACTTGAACTTTGCTTGGCTTACTTGCCAGACTTCTGGGACTCAGGCAGATCCCAACTTCTTTGCCCAAGTAAACACCTCCTAGTAGTCTGTTGCAGTTTTGCCCCAGCAAGGACAGCAGTTTTGCAGACTACATGGTTTTTTTCCCCAAACATTCTCAAAAACTCATAGAGCAGTCATTAACTCAGTGGTTTGCATATGTGACAGATGCAGAGTGCCTCAGCTACTGGAAAACACTTGGGACAAGATCCCACAGGAGAGGCAGACGGTGTGGGCAGAAGGGCCGCAGCAGTGGCGGCAGCCAAGAGGGCTGGGAGCAGCCCCAAGCTGGCCCTGCACGCACACCGCCTGAACATACATGAGCATGAAAGCCATCTAGTGCTCTACAGCAGCACCGAGTGCAAGTGGTTAATGTCCCAGCTCTCAGAAGGACTCATTAGCTCACAGCCAGAACTGCCCTAAGCAGGCTTCTCAGCTTCTGCCTTCCAGGGCCAGGTGCCCAGCTCCCTCCAGGCACAGGCAGGCGGGAGCTCATGCCCTTGGCAGAACAGCCACGGGCACCAGGGAGGAGGTGACCTTGCCAAGGCCAGGCGGGAAGAACACCAGCAGCTGGGGAGGAACAGGCACCAGCCCACACACCCCTGGGAACCCCTTCACTCCATGAAATGAACAGTTGCCTGTTTTAAAAATGGGCAAATACCTCATGAAAATGAATTGTGAACTTTTGATGCGAAAGAGAGGGTCGGCCAAGCCAAGCAGTTTTGTGTGCTCGTGAGGCTGAAACGAACTGTTCCTAGCACCATGGTCCCCATGAGGTGCTAAACACAAAATTTCTTTTGCTACCTTTGCATTTCACTGGCACTTAATTAACTACAGAAAGGAACACAGAGGCACAGAGATAGCGGTGTATGGAAATAAAAAAGAAAGCGAGACTAAATTTGGGATCATAACCATTCCTGTAATGTTGCTGTGAGAACACGATTCTTCTGTCTAGTGTACTGATGTCGTGCCTCTCAATATGAACTGCAAGCCTGACAGTATTTTACACAACATGGGACCAAATAAGAAGATGTGACATTTTAAAAATATGCATATATGTCAAAGTTGACTATCACCGAGTTATAACGTCCCTGTTCTTACTAACTTTTTTATGTTCTGGCAAACAGTTTGTCCTTTTAGTGGCTATTACTAATATGTAATTAGGTTTATACAAACTAAGGAAGAAAATGACATATTATTTAGATTCATTCTTATTAGGTACCTCTTAGAAGTACCTCGGGGCATTTTTAAACAAGAAGAATGCCCACAGTTATGATTTTTATAAAATATACTTTAATCTTGCACTTTGTAACTATTTAATGATTTTGCCAGTAGCAATTTCTTATTGCATCCCCTCTTTGTATTCAAAGCTTACCTACTGCAATAAGTCTTTATAAAGGAATACATTAATTAAATATGCCTTAGCTTCACTAGCCTAGGAAAAGACCATTAATCATCTCACAGGCATAAGCACAACATAATACTTGCTGCTGCTCATGGGCACCTCACACAAACTGACTACTGCCGCACGATGTAATTGCCTCCAACAACCCCGAGCACACAAAGAGGCTTTCTCCCATCGGTGTTGTGCCGTTCACTCACCTCATCTAGTGTAAAACAGCTGATGCATTTGTGAGATGTTATGGGCTATTTTTTTCTTTTCTTACATCACTATACCAACATCTAGTGAAATATATTTGTAGTGACCACTCTGACACTAGACATATGGAGGACACCGAAGGCTGGAGTGGGTCAGGGTTGTTGTCCTCTCCTCACCAAATCCTCCTGGGGAGCTCTCACCAGCACAGAGGGGAGAGTCAGTGCCAAACACAAGATGCAACTGTAACCAGCAAATAGGTTTGTTATGGGCAGGGTCACTAAAATGGAGTATTCTTTAAGAAAAAAAAAGTTGAAGAATAAGAATAATGACTGATGGTCTCATATCAGACACCTGAGGTACAACCACACTTCCAGTTATCTTATGTCATTGCCGAGTTGGATTTCAGTCAGAATGAAAACGTGTTTCATGTGCACTTATACCCATGGGTAGTTGGCACAAACTCTGTTAATATTTTATTATATGAGGAAGGTAAAAAAGAAGTTGTGGCTTAGAAATGAAACATGTCAATTATTCCTTGACCTTGACTAGATGTTTGAAATGCTCTTCAATATGTTGACAATATGTGCTAGGCAGCAATTATTTTTCATGGAAAGTGTTTCTCTGATACCCTACTTGTACCTTCATTAATCACAGGTCATCCTTAGAGGTTCAAAACTTCTAATTTAAAAAAACATCTAAAAATGGAAAAGTTTAGAGTAACCTTGACCATATTTAGAGTGACTCTGAACATGATGCATTTATTTTACCTAACACAGCTAAAGATATGTCAGAATTCAGGTATTCAGAACTGCTGAGTGCTTGTTTTTGGTCCTCTTTAGCTACTTGCCTCAATTATGCTATGGGGAAAAGGTCAACCCCTTCCACCACATTTGAACTGGTTGCCTTTTCTCTTCATCAGATGTCCTATTAACTGAGCCTACACTGACTCACTTTCCCTCTCTCTCATGGTCAATCAACGTAGGCAAGGAACCACAGGTGTCCCCCAGTTCTTCTCTAACCCTTCTCTACTACCAACAGCCTCTCCCAACCATTTTTGACCCTCAGCCTCTCTGTTCCTAACTCCTTTTTCCCTCTCCTGCTCAGGACGTGCTAGTGCTCTTTCTGTCCACAATGCTGAAGCGTGCATCTCCTACTACTCTTGCTACCACTGTTGCATGTTACGTTTAGGTATATATTTGATGAGAAACTTTGTAAAAATTCCTTCTCATCAGCTGGCTCACCCTGGGATGCCAGCAAAGGGAAAGGCACTGGGGGGTCACAGGGAGATGCTGTCAGACAGGGCAACCTGCTTAACGGGAGCTGGAGGGAGGAAGCGGCAGGGAGAAAGCGAGGGGAAATCAAAGTGTGATCTATCAGAGCAAAGTGGGAAATGAGGCTGTGAAAGAAGGTGCGAGCTGAATGCTAACAACCTGAATGCTTGGCTCAGGTCCTCTCCTTGCCGTCTGCTGTGACTGCAGCAGATCCTCTCCTCCTTCCATCTTCAGCTGTCCCTGGGTAACTTCACCCAGGCTCAGACATTCAGCTACCGTGACAATTTGTGGCTGGTTGGTGCTGAACTGGTAGCTGAAGCCTGTTGAGTAATGTGATCACTGTGCCATGTGTCACTGTGCAGCCAGGACGGAGCGATGAAAATCCTTTTTTAGCTGTTTGGATAGTGCTCCACTTCTGAAACATAACCCTGATATTTCTGCAGGATCTATAATATTCCTCGTGTTTTTTTCATGACAGGTCCACACCCCTACCCTGTCCCTTCCCAAAGAGATGCTCTAGTTCTCATTTTACAAAACAACTATCTGAGACACGGTGACCTCAGACAGGTCATGTTCAGGGTGCCTGGGGCAGAACAGACAACCAAACCCAGGTCCCTGAGCATAAAAGCCACAAGCTATCTTTCCTCTTTTGTTCATGCTTAGATAAATTCCCTTCCACAGATTCCAAACCAGAGATATAATTAGACATATTTGACAAATCTCAATAATTGGGGTAATTTATACATCCCATTAAAAAAGAAGTTGCTTCAGTATTAGTAAGACAGTATGAATAGATGAGCTAAAAGACCAAAGGTTTGCTTATAAAGTTAATAGAAGATACAAAGTGGTGCTTTCTGTGCTTACCTTCAGCACTGTGATATTCCATGCAAAACTCTCAATGGCTTTGCTTAATTTTCTTCCTTTCAAACCTTCCTTTGTCCCGAGGTTATGAAGCTCTTCATGGAATTCCATTCCTAAAAATACAGATTGCTACATCACCCAGTGCATGATTGATTTTCCCTATAAAATGTTCAGTGAGCATTTTCAGTCTCGCAGCTGGTACCTCCTATAACCGCTTTCTGTGTTTCCCCCCCTTCCCTGTTATGACTCCATCCTGAAGAGCATCTTCCAGAATAAAAGGGCCATGTGCAGTCTTGAGATTGTGCTTTGTATGTAACTCTCCTTTCCAGTGCTAGGGTCCCACAGAGGCATGTGCCTGGTCCCCACACAAACACTCCTCCGGTGCTTCTGCTTGCAGTCAGCATTGCTGGCAATATTGGGACAAAAGGCAATCTCTTGTCACTCTCCTTGAATAGATGATTTTGTACCTTGGAAGGCAGTCTGACAGACATGGAAGATACCTGTTCGGCACAGCACATACAGACTCACATGCACAGCTCCTCATTAATCTTAAGCACAGTCATACAGAAAAGCCCTTGTACTTCACAGTGATAAATTATGTCAGAAATGCATACTGCTAATCACAGGATTGCTATCCCTGCAGCCTGGGGAACTGAGACTTCCAACCACAGCCCTGGGAATTGTTACATTTCATTGCTAGATTCTGTGGCAAATGTCTGCAAATCTGTTGCTGAGTACAAGAATTCAGGAAATCTGGGAGCAGATTAAAAACCTTAATGAGTCCAATTAGCTCACCAATTCCACAAGATTTGCACAGTGTATGCAAACATTCCTCTGAGTCTGGTGTGGATTAAGAGACAAAATGGAGAGCGAGCTGCTTGTGTTCCTTTAACTTGTAGCTTACAAAGGCCAAATTGGCACTAAATCACTCCAAAATGTCTGAAGCCCATCCTGGCTGAGCAAACCATGTTCCATCTCCAGTTGTTTCGTATCTTCCTTCCCCTAATGTTTTCAGGCAAATGTCACTTGCAAATTCAAGCTTCATTGAAATTACATCAAAGAAATGCCCATCGAGAGAACACCTGCACGGAGTAAACACAGAGTGCTGTTTAGTGGGTTGCTGAAGGAGTCCTTCAACAGCCCAAGGCAGTCTTGCACTTGGCATTAGCTTGCCCAAAGCACTCCTGGAAGACTACCAACAGGCTTCTTCTTGCCTTGCAATGACTCCAGGAGCTTGAGAACACTGAGGCAGTTCAACCCCACACAATGGAAGATTTCTCTCCTGCTTATTTTCCAAAGCTTTGCCCACTCATAGGTTTTGTCTGTCAAGGGCAAAAAAGCTCCTGTAGCACTTCCTTTGGAAAACAGTCTAAATCACTGCATTCTGAGCAAGATTCCCCTGCAGGTGTGCCTTGTGCCAACTGACTTACAAATCATTTCATTTCAGTAAGTGAAAGAAAACCTTCAAATGACTCACTTTGTCCTGCAAAAACATATGAAAGCTAACGGTGCTCAGCTCAACGTGGACAGCCCTGCCTTTATGCAGCACCCTTTTAGTTACTCTTCCCTCCGGACCTCACTTCCCCAGGTGTAGCTTGGAGATAGTGCTGCCCCGGAGAGAGGGAGCCACAAACTGTGGCTGTGGGCAGGACCACCAACAAAAACATTTAGCAGTTCAGCCCTCCAGGCTGCTGCTGACCACTGTGCATTGGGCTGAGACTGCACATGAAAAAATTATAACAAAACCAGCCACTTGAGAAGCCATCTGGGGCAGCAGGCAAGACCCTGGGGCACAGGGAAGCCAGACCAAAACAGGCTAGGATGTGAAGCAGAGGTCTGGTGGGAACACATGTTCAAAGGGAGCAGGGCTGGGGCGAGGTGAAGGAGAAGGTCACAGGCAACTGTAGTTCCACATATCTTAATTTTGAGTGCTTCATCTTGCCACATTGAAAATATTTTTTAACAATTTGCCTGGCTAACATTTGCAACAAACTAACTGGCAATTGAGCATGGTGAGGGATCCTCTCTCTCCTACCCCTTTCCTCTGTCTAAATCCTGTGGCTTCAGAAGAGCACTTCATGTCTCTCCAGCCGCCTTCTCAACCAGAAGTGATATTTTAAGGCTAACAAAGCAAAACAAATGAAAACAACAAGTAGATACAGCAAAGAGAACAAACTTGAGAAATCCATATTTTTACTGGGGAAGGAGATGGGAACTGCATTAAACTCTGACCATCAGTGTGGTGGCATGGTCCTGCATCGTGTTCTCTGCACACATCTCCAGCCCTCTGCTCACACAGACACCAGTGCCCTGGCAAGTGTCATGGGTTGTCCTCTCTGTGCACAGCACAGGGTGAGCAGAAAGCTAGCTGATACTGCTGAAGGTCTGCAAAATTTAGTGCAAAGTATTGCTCTTTAAATTATACCATTTAGAAAGACCCCCTGGTCCTGCATTTTCCTGTCACTGTCCCATTCCTAAACCCTCTGCACCTGATGAAGGCTTTGGGCTGAGGATGTTTATGCTGCTTATGCAGATACACAGAAGCCAAGACATGACACAAGATAAGGCCCATGAAATCCAGCAAGAAACAGCTGCTTGCCTCTCCTCCCTTTGCTACCACAGTACCAGCATGGCTCCAGAGCTCTGAATTTCCAGGAGCAAGGACTAGGTTCCACCCTGCTTTTGCATCACATGAAAATCAGTTAAATGGTATTGTTGAAACGGTTTCCAAATTTCCTCTAATTAAAAAGATGAATTAAAGGATTTACTACAAAACATCACTTTCATTCATTATGTATATTTAATAGAAGCAATTGGCTGTAGCCTGCGTCACTTGCCAAATCCAAAAATGCCTATCAGAAACAATAGTATTTATGATTGTTGTGGTCCCAGAAGACTACACCCAAGAACACAAATTAAATGCACTAGCAAGTGTTTGCATTACTGACCTTCAAGGCTTGCTACAGGTTAGGAAATGTGCAGCTGTACAACTGAATGAACTGAAACCAGATTTAATTTCTGCAGTGCAAACCCCTAATAGAAATACACTGCATGTATTTATTCAGCATGGTTTCTGATACATGAAAGCTGATGGATTTAGTTGTAGAGGATTACCACGGCCAAATGTGGACTCTTATCTCTCTAGCAGGGCTTATTCTTGTGTATCATTGGAAACTACAGGAGACATGTCCCAGTTCCGAGTCTAGCCTGCTATCCTGAACAAGTGATGAAGAGGGGTTTGCATGAATAAGCTGAACTGTGAATCACAGACACTTCGGTGATTTCTACCATCCTGAAAAAGGAGTGTGAACCTGTGGCAGCACAGACAGCACACAGGTGGCCACTTCCAAAACCACCTCTTCCTTTCTACTGGTGCACACGAGGCAGAGCCCTAGTTCAGATGAAGACATCCAGTACAACACATCAGCAACATATGACCTACTTTAAGCCTACTTACAGTGGTTTGCGCCCACATACCTGATGTACATAATGCGTAGCTACGCAGGTTCACTGTGATAAAATGGAATTATATTGGCATAAGTTTCCAAGGTCTAAACCAAACCTAAAGAGCAAAAGTAAGTAGAGGTAGGCAACAGAGCTTGGTCCTGTGGGTTTCAAAATCTCTTGCCTCCTCTGTGTTTAAGGGAACAATTGTGGTAAAGAATGGAGCTCATAAAGGCAGCACACATCTTCTCACTCCCTCTTTGTAATTGAATGCCTTTCTAGTTCATTTGACTAATTTAAATGCTGTCAGACTTTTCAGAGCTGTAGAGCAGATGGAGAAATAGCTTTTAAGGTGAAATCTGAGAATTCTTCCACGAACCCATGCCTGCATTGCTACTGGAGGATGAGCCTTCAGGCGGGTGATCTGCCAGGGAGAGACCAGGATGCTCACTTAAATACCAGGTGAAAGATGCTGCATTAGTCACAAACTGTAAGTAAATTATGGCACATCGTTCTCCATCTCCCATCCAGAACTGCACAATAAAGAAGGATTACCTGCTTTCTGGCACTGAACAATCTTGTCATGAGTGATGTCTGCCGTCTCAATGAGAACCCTGCTCTCTTGAATCATCTGTCAGAAAATAAACAGAAAAAAAGCAGCATTACTAGGGCTTCCTGCAACATCTAGTCCACAGAAAAGTACAAAGGTTCAAACTTAAAAAGAGCTCTGCTCTGCAAGCAACAGTAGAGAGATTGGATCATTCCTTCATATCAAGGCTTCCAGATCTGTATCAAGCTAAGTGACAGGTGACAGTTGCTCAGAAAATGTTTTGCTCCAGAAATTAAAGATCAGCTGTTTTACCTCAGTGAGACACCACTGCAAATAACATGAAGGAAACATCAGTGATTTCAGAAGAAAGCAGAGTTAGCAGACAAACAAAATTTATTCTATGTGAAACTGAGCCCTTTCTAATTAGTACTCTTCTTGAAACAAAAGGAGAAGTAAGTATAGTCCTTGACATAAGTGATTATCAAAAATGTTACCAAATCATGAATAGTGCTGATTTCAAGAGGTACTTAAGCCTGTGCTGAACTTTATGCACTACAGCAGTTCAGACAGTTATAGTATTTCTTGAGTTTCTTTTTGGAGATATTCAGATCCAAATCCTATCCTATCCTCAACTTTTCTGTTGGAAGTTTAAAAGGAAAAAACCAAAATAAAACAAAAGAGGCAGTCAGTTTCAACAAGCCTACTCACAAGTTTCAAGAGATATCCATATTTATGCATCTTCCTAGAGTAGCCCATTAACAGCAAACAGATGAAG
Source organism: Strix aluco (assembly GCF_031877795.1). NCBI lineage: Eukaryota > Metazoa > Chordata > Aves > Strigiformes > Strigidae > Strix > Strix aluco. The sequence goes on from NC_133936.1 coordinate 32,221,300, forward strand.
TGGCCATTATGTGACAGGTTTCCTGAGCCTCCCTTCTTGCAAACACTATTCTCCTTTGACAGTAACAAACCTTCCAAAACCCTTCAGAAGCCCAGGCAAGCAAGCAAATTGTTCCAATGTTATATTCTGCGAAATTGCAAAAGGTGGCACATACATCTGTTACAGAAGGCAAGAACATGCTGTATAACAAACTATGCCTGAGAACAATCTCACTCTCCCGGGACATAGACCACAAACCCCAATCAAATCCAAGCAGCATGAGAGCGGTGCCAATTAAAAATGAAGCAAACCGAATACTGCCTAATGTTACATCCTGAAATTACAGAAGCCACCACTGAAAGCTTTGCCAAAATGCTACAACTGCTAAAAGCCTTCCTACTTTCAAACACACTAAATATGAAAACATAACCAGTAGGTTTTGATGATTTTAGTGGAAGACGGTATAATAGCATTAAATTAACATTTGCAGATTAGCATGTCTTACTGTTTTAATTTATTTAACAAGCGTGAGAGATGCTTCCACTTGTCACACTCAAATTACAAGTTCTGGAGAAACTCAGATCCAAATTTTGCTCCTCATGTCTTTTTCATTTCTAATTAAACCTATGGAGACAGGCTGCACTTAATAAAATTACCTATATATGCTATAATACCTATACGCTTTGATATAACAAGAACATCAGAAAAACAAAATCCATTACCAGCTCCACAGGCAGAGAGAAAAAGGCCTGATACATCTGCAGAATGCAAAATTGTTTTTTAACAGAACATGCCCAGTGGATATGCCTGAAATTGAAATTACTTTTGATAGTATCCTTTGCCTTTCATTCTTATTACTTGCTTGTTCATGCATCATGTTGATTTTTGACTCTTTGATATTTTTTCTTGTTATCTAGAAAGAAATGACAGTTTCTACCCGCCCTCTGGCTTTTCCGTACCACAGCAGATAGTCATTTTGTGCTGAAAGAGCCATTCAGCTGCCAACTACAAACACTGAAGTTGGTCTGAATAAGTCCAACTTAAGTCTCTAAGTAAAGAGACTGAGAATCCTGAAAAAACCTGCAAGTCACTACAGAGGCAGACAGAAGCCAAACATGCATCTCTTGCACATGCAGACCCTGAGCCCGTGAGCCCGTACCCACGCTGCCTGGTCCAGCCAGGCGCTGCCAGCATCACCATGGCTGCTGTGCCCCGTGCACCCATCACCCTGGGCTGTGCCTGTACTTCCTACCCAGCAGCAAGGCTTTGCCCAGCGAAGTCAATGCATCTTAAACTGGGACAGTAAATCCAAAGCATCCAACTCTCCTGTGCTCAGATCTCTAAAGTAGAACTTGACTTGTGAGAGTTTTATACGTATATATATATACACATATACATACACACACGTACATATATATATGGCCACAGGAAATCATCCTACCACGCACAAAAAAACCCAAGCTTGAGAATCATGCAATTTGGTAATCTAAGTTTGACTATATCTTCCTCCAACTACTGGATCCACTCCCAGGAGTTTCTGGCATGCCTGTTCTAGGATTCTCAGACATTAAGTTATTACATTCATTTTTTAAGAGAAAAGTGGCAATAGGATGTCAATTTTCGCATACTGCAGAGTAGGTAGAGCAGTCCTCCGCTCCTTTGATGCTGACATCAAAGTCTCACTGCTCTCAGCTCAGCAAGAACAAACAATTAAAAACAGATCATATAGCAGAATTTAACCTGTTCCTGTCTTCCTGCTTGGCAGTAATTTTGACAAAAATAAGCAGCTTTTGACCCATGACAAACCTTGAGAGTGGATTCTGAGCTCCTTAGCTCAGTGTCTGGGGTTAGGGGATGCCCTTAGTGCACTACCTGGCATCCTCCCTCACAGGTTCCTCTAGAAAATAATGCACTCGGTAGAAATAATACACCCTGGGCCAGTTACAATACATGATTTTGGCCAGCCTATGTTGTCTTTGCCACCTGTGATAACACAGCGTGTGGGACCCGGTATCCCACATGACAGGCCAGGCTCTGCTCCCAACAAGAACTGCATGTGCAGCTTCAGCAGGCACAAAATCCTGGTTCCTAATGCTGCAGTACAAGATCATAACAACAGGCTAGTGCAAGGATGAAGCCTGGGGGTTCACTTTGAAGAACCAGAGACTGATTCATACAGATAAAAGTACAACAGGCAAGTACTGCTATCCAGGGTGTGGGGTTTTTTCCTTTGGTTTGGTTTGGGTGTTTTGGGGGGTTTTTTGTTTCTTCTTAAAGCACATCACAATAGATACTCTTGACAGGATTCTGTGGAAATCCTGGCAACAGAACTGATACAACCCTCACAAAATAGCCAAACTAATCTGAAACCCGCCCCCCTTTTTTTTTTTTTTTTTAAATTTTCCCCTCTCATATGTTTTCACTTACACACAAGGTAGTACCTTGGAATATTTACTAAGTAAACATTGCAAAGGTCACCGAAAAAGCTAAGTTACTAGCAACTGTTTACTGGAATTAATGTTAACAATGTGTCAGTATTCAATCTAATGCCGGTAAAAGCAGGTGAGAGAGCCTCAGCTGGAAACTGCACATCCTTTCATGCTGGCCACAGGACAGCAGGCAGAAGTTTTGGCAGGGTTCTTGGCTGCAGTGGAGGATGCTGGCCAGGGATGCAGCACATTGGACACCTCCGCCTGGTCCTGTTCCTCAGCCCCTGAGAGACTTTGCTACCATGGGTCTGCTCATCAACAGCTCCTGATCACAATCCTGTGTCATGGCATCTAGATACACTTTTTTGGCACTGGTCTTAAAATGAGTCCACGGTCTCCCAGTCTGAATGGTTCCCCGCTTTCCCAGCTGGCATCACATTCAAAACCCTGCTTGGGGATGTCACCTGTTTCCCGCAGTGCCAAGACAAGAACCAGGAGCCCTAAACACAACATGGAGGGCTGTGAGATTTTCTGCTGGGAAGGTAACCCCACAATTCACACGATAGCCTGAGATTTTCAAGCCCAGTTTTGACAGTAACATTTCAAAAACCACCAATCTGTCTCAAATGTGAAGAGTGAGCTTTCTGATGTTCGCAGCATGAATTTCCATGCACTTTTACTCTGCTCAGACCTGTGCTGAGCAGCGCTCTCAGGCAGCTGTGTAAGCCCCAGCTATCTGCCTGAAGCCCATCAGGCTGCTGTTTAATGTCTGGTCCCAAATGGCAACTCACTTCAGTACGTGACTCTCAGAGTTAGAGACATCCTACTCTCTCAGGAAACTCATGTTTCTACAGTGTTAACTCCTGAATGCTGATCTTCAAAGGATTAATCTCCAAGCAACATATACTGAAAAGCAACCTTTACAAGATGGATGCTGATATCTGGGTCCACTTGGGAGTCAGTGAGGAAATTTTTAGCAGTTGCTGAGGCTGGCAAGATTGCTCAGGACAACTTGCATTTCCCATGTTAGAAAGAAGGTGATAAACTTTACTGAGTGATATGTTTAACATAACTACAGGAGAAAAAAAGTGGACAAAAATAGAAGTGAAAGCACACAAAACCGGACCTCAGTATAGGGACTTAAAAAGCTACCTTGCTGACCAACATTATTCCTATTAGAGTATTCTTATTAAAGTAAGCAGAAGGGGAGAAGGCTGAATGGGAGAAACTACCACACACATTGACATCATTTGAGATCCTGCTAATTTCAGTACTGGGCCCTGTGTCCCGAGGGCTGAGACCTGCGGAGAGGGTGTGGGGTTCCTTCTGCGCTTGCTCGTCAGCAGCGCCAGAGCTCCGTGGGAACCAAGGACAGCCCTGCTCCTCCTCTCATCGGGGACCCCTGCCACGTTTCCATGGGAGCAGGGACACATGGATTTTTGTGAGTCCTGGTGATGCTAACCCTCCTGGAGAGGCTGCAGCACTAGAAATGCTCTCACAAGAAGAAGTGAATACGGGGTTGTTCAGATTGACAAAAGATGCACGTGGCAAGAATCCCAGAAGTACATGTCACATTTAATAAATTAATGGGAATGAGGAATACAAAGCCTCATCTGCATAGGTCAGGTATTTTCTGCAAAATAGCTCATTTAATTTAAATAATTCTTATGCAATGATGAAAGCAAGAAACCTAAACTTGATTCATCTCCATCTACCTGAAGCACCCTGTTACAATCATGCTGGTTTCTCACAAATGCATGGGAAGCAAGAGCTGGCACAAACCCAGGAAGTTCTCTCTTGTCTGGTATATGAGACCCAGAAAGTGGAAGAGACCACAGGCTGAAAATATACTTGACTTGTCTCACTTAAGTGTCTAAATATAACGTGCAATATCAAATTTAAAATCCCATTGCTTCATGGAAAGAATGATGCTTTACTTTGTCACTTCTGTTAAGTGTTAATTACAAAGACAAATACATTTTAAGTGAAATTTAAAATATCTTAACACTGAGGGCATCATATTTTTACTTACAAGAAATTAACAGGCTTATTTATTGTCTGTACTAAAGGCAGTTTAATCACAGGATCAGTACAAACTGAATAAAAAATATTATTTCTTTTTACTGTAATGAACTCCTGTGCTAGAGGCCAATTTCTTTTTTTCATTACAAACTATTCTACAAACTGAAAAGGAAAGAGAAAATTAACACAGCAGAAGCTCACCAAAAAAGATAAAAAAGACAGGAAAAACTCCTGGTGGTAAATTAAAGCACTGTTCCTGCTGGGAAGATAAATGATACAAAAGGGACAGTTCAAAGAATCCTCTTATAAACATTCCAAAGTTCAGAACAGAAACTGACTGAACATCAAACTAAAAAGCAGCTTTCTCTCAAGTGTCCCCTCACGGCCATTGTCCCAATCTCCTACGTCTTTCATTGACAATGAAGAGTTTTGCCTGGGTACGAAGTATCATACGGTGCCTCTATTGCTTAAAAAAACCCAAACCAACCAACCAACCAAACCACACCCACACCCCCAACCCACCATCAGACAAAAATTAAGAAGGCTACAAAAACACAACCAATTTGGAGAAACAGCTGAAGCACAAATTGAGCTCACGAAAATTTGAACAGGATTCCCTCTTTAGCACTGAGCATTTCTTGCAGACATCTAGGACAAGAAACAGCCAAGCAATCAATCGTGTGCCAGCAAGTCTTGCAAAAGAGGAAGGATGTGCACATGGTGCCAGGACACGGGAAGGAACGCTGGCCACCAGTCTGCCTTGTCTCTGTCCCAATATGCTCCAAGCCAGGTTTCTGTATCTGAGCCTTTTCCTGCAATAGCCCACTAAGAGGAACAGTTATCAGGGATGGTTACATCAATGGGAAACATCTGAAATACCTTACTGACACAAACTGCTGAAGGAACTGAATAAAATTCACCTTAAATTCCAATTTCATGTTTTTGCTTACAAATATTTTTTGGAAAATATGATGTCAGAGTGTTGCAGGATGTGATCTGGTGCATGAAGACCACTCCTCCAAAAAACAACAGGAGCAGTGGAGGAACAGCAAGAGGGGTCAGCTTTCAATATGCTTATGTTACAACAGAGTAACTAAAGTATCCAAATGGAACTTCATTTCATAATAAACATTCTGATCTGACCATTTTCAGGTCCTATTTAAAAAGGGACTAAGGGTCATGGGCTATCAGACAGAGAAACTGCGAGAGCGGTGGGTAAATAAGAGAGAGAATTTAAGAAGTGGAGAAAGAAACAGGATAATTGCTTTCCCAGTCTATGACCAATTTTGGACGGAAAACTCTTTAAAATAGATACAAATTCAAGACAATGTCCATGTACTGGACTGGGTTTGACGTCAGTGCTTTATGACACTTCCTTGGCAGTGGACACTCTGCTCTGCAATATCCCTTGTCTTTGGCTGCTCAGAGAATTGTGAAAAACATTCCTTTGGGGATGACACTGTCCCCAGCAAAATACGAATTTCAGTGGAAAAGCTCACAAAAATCTATTTAGTCACTTTGCATTGACATAAACCGGGAAAATGGACTTTCTCCTTGGGAATAAAGAGCTGTCATGCCTGCATCAAGATAAAGAAACCCAAAAAGACTGAATCTAAAAGAACAGAAGACAAAGTTCCTTTCCACACACACCTCAGCAGACTTCTGCTAGCACGCATGGCCCAATACCTGTGTCAACAAAAACACTGCCATTAAATACATCGAACTAATTCCCAGCAGCATCACAGATATTACCTCTCTTCTGAAAAATCCCCAGTCCATCTCCATGTTGGCTGAGACATTCTTAACTAACTTGCCATGTCTCAACAGTACCTACAGACATGCCGTCCTTCCTTACCTGTCTGCTCCAAAATAACAAGATCAGTTCCAGTAAAGAGGCTTGAATACAGAGAAAAACGTTAATGTCAACATGAGTCTATAGAACAAATAGCTTCTCTGTTCAACCTTTTTTACGTTTTCTGTTGTTTATGATTCAAATACATTTAAATACATTTACTGGGGGAGCTTCTTTTATTTTTCTAGAAAAATTCCTGTATGCACACAAGCCAGGAAGTCGACTGAAACCAAGAACATTTATTATCACTTGTTTATTGCTTTTGATTTGCCAATGATTCAATCATTTGATCTTGGAGGAAAAATAATGTTGAACCAATAACTGAAATGCAAAGTGCACAAGTGTCCCTCAGTTCATGCATGCTTGCATCAGCACATGAATATATTGTGCAGAGAAACCACAATCTGTTTCCGAACAATTCTCAACCGAAAAAAATCCTAACTTCACAGGATAACTGTTTGCAATGAATAATTCAACCATCTGTCAAGTCCAGCTGGGCCCCATCCCTTCTCTTCACATTGAGTATCTCCTTTTTTAAGGTGTGATCAAATGAACCATCAATTTGACAGGTTGTAAGGCACACTGCACGTGCTGCCCACCTGAACAAGCATCTTCCCATGGGGAGAGGGACAGTCCTTCCTTGTAGCAAAAGCAAAGGTCTGAAGAACAGCTTTGTAAGTCACACGCTACACTATCCTAGGATGTATGTGTGGGAATCAATGACATTACCCGAATCCATTCATCATGCTCTATGTATGGTATCAACCAAAGCTGTAAGTTGAAATAAACCATTCTAAACTGTATTGCTGGTAGCTGACACACTTTCAAAAATATTTTCTGTGTATTGTCAACTGTTCCCCTTATTTTCTTGTTTTTAGCAAATCCCATTCCCTGCTCTCCTCTGCAGAAACTCCCATACAACCCAGTATCATCAATGAAGTCTCTTCCTCCACAAGACATGGCAACTATTGAGTTCCACTAAACCACTACAATGTAACCATAAAAAAAAAAAAAAAAAAAAATTAAAAAGAGTCCTGAAAAATCATTCCGGTTCTTTAAACAAAGCACATTAAATTTTATTCTAATAAGGCTTCTCTCAAAAGAAAATATTTAATGTGGAACACAATGGTAAAATTAATTGCCCAGGAAAAAACAAACAAACTGCACAAACCAGTCTTTGTCTATCCTGCCTGCTGACAAAGGCCAAGCAGGAAAGAACAGACAGTTAATTGTTTTCCAGATCATTGTGGCAGGTCTGTGAGCATTTGTACCTCCAATTGCCTGGACTGTCAGCCCTGTCTATGCCCCATTAAACACATAGCCAGAGTTTATAATTTCCATGGGGGGGAAAAGGAAAAAAGTATGTTCAGTTGGCAATTTCCTACAGGGGGAAAAAATTCTAACACACTAGGGCTGTCTTTATTCAACTATTTTCAAAGCAGACTTTTTAAAGAATGTGAAATATGTCGTGTTTCCGGAGGTGGTGAGGAAGGGATTGCCCAGCACTCAAGCTACCTGTGCTGTGGAGCCCAGCAAGTGAGGCAGACCTACAATCACAGCTTCCCACTATGAGATTTAGGGTCAAACTTTTTTTCAGTTTTACTGTAAAAGGAATTAAGAGGTACAGCCCATTCATACAAGAGGGAGGCCAACATGAACAGCTTTTATTTTATGCATTTAAAATTGCTCTCAGGCCTATTCCCCCAAAAAGTGCTTTGAAGTGAAGAGACAAGTGAAGAGTTCTGGGGAATTAGAGACATGCAGCAAGCATTTGTGGATCCAGTTTCTTGAAGCCATATTGATCAACAACTTAAAATGTTGAACTGTAGTATAACTTGAATAAAAGTCAATCAATAAATAACAAGCTAAAATATTTTATATTGCTTTCCACTAACATCTCCTTGTGTTCTCATTTGCACAAAAAAACAGCGGAAAAAGAGAAAAAAAATTATTATTAAGAAGAAATACACCCTGGATTATACCAGGTCATTACAAACACCATAGCAAGGAAGAGCCCTCTCTCAATATTAAAACTGCAAACCCCTCCCCACACTGTATTTTCAAATATCAAGATTGATAGACCCAGTTCATTTTTTTAAACACAGAAAAGGCTAAATAGATTTCAATAATCTGCTGCTGGCATTGCCTCAAAAGGCAGATATCCAAAATGTAGCAAAAACATTTATTAAATCCGACTTCTGCTTTTTTAGAAGCCAAGTAAGAGGCAGTCCCAGACAGACAAAGTGGGTTAAAATAATTTAAAGTATCATGTTCTCATTAGCCAGAATTACATCTCAAATCAACCCTTACATAGGCACAGAAAAATTCCCTTCTCTCTTTCAGCCCTCTGATTTTATATTCCTTGCACTGTCTTGACATTCAAGGTACATCTTCCTCCATCAGAGACATATGTGAGAGCAAACATTACTTAAAACAGTTATACAAGTGTTTTTGTCTGTATCTGAAAGAGGCCTTTCACGTATTTAAATTGGAAAACTGTTTCCAAAGCACAAGGAGGCCTTGAAATGTCCCATGTGTACCCTTCAGTATATAATTATAAAGATAAGAGGTGACACTTTCGTTCTGGTAAAACTCCATTAAGCGGGCCTCCAAAGACAGAAAAATCTCTTATTTATGTAGTATTTGCTCTTTCAGACAGATGTCACACCATGTAACAAATCTATCCAAAAAAAGTCCAATCTAAAATATGGCAATCAGCTGGATTTGCAAATCCTCATTCTGGTATTGTTACAGCTGGTATTTTATTACCACAACTTAATCACCTTCAAGTAATATAAACTACTCTGGAAGGAACCCAAGGGTTACTTCAGAGTATTTTTAGTAATTCTCCTTTAATCAACATCAGTGTCTCCTGCTTTCCCCTAAGCTGATTTTCTCCTAAAAAGTGTGTTAAAACAGCAAAAAATGAGATGAAAAGGAGGTGACCATTTGGCATGTTGAATAACTGGTCAAAGCTTGCGATCCCTCTTCACAACGCTTCAGGGTCAAAAGCAATCTGATACCCTCACAGTTATTCACCATTTTATTACTTAGGAACATAAGCTGCAGAAATAACTGCCATGCACTGAATATGCATCGTGATTTAGCCTGGTTGCCACAGCGTAATATCTAAGTCAGGGTTTGTAAAACTATGAGGCTTGCTACTGGTTGCTGCAGACAATCTACTAAGGATGGGAAGCAATGGGGCAGTCTCATACCCTGAGAGGCACAACATGACCACAACTGCTGCTGCTGGAAGACACCCACAGCTGTTGCTCACTCACCCACAGCAATGACATATGTCATACAAGGCTGAGCAGCGGCATTCACCTGGAATTACTGCAGTTCATCTCTCTACCTTTTTATAAGTATTTCTGTACCATATTGACCTCTCCTTCCCCATGCAAATGGGCATTTTTAAAACTTCCCTTCCAATTTTGTCATGCCCTCCCCAAGAGCAACACTGACTTGTCTGGCAGCGATGTGGGCACCGCCCACGTGTCAGGGGATGTACAGCTGACATGCCCTCATCATTTAGCTTCCTGAATCATACAATGAGTGACCAACAGCGCTGCTGAAAGATGTGGGGAAGGGGATGGTGCAGCTTTGCCTGGCAACTCCCACGCTGCAGCTCCCTGCCTAATAGTCTTGCCTGCTGCTGCGGGGAGGCAAGCAAAGGGCAGTGCACAAATCTTACTGCTTCTCAAGGACAACTAACAGCCGCCAGTACCTGCCAAATTGCTGCTATTTTTGTAAACAATGTCCTCTTCAAGTGCCAACCTGTGCTAGCCACAACCGTGTTTAAAAAAAGAAACAACAAAAAGCCCAGTGTGGCATTTTGGTGATGAAAGAACAATTTTGCGTAGCCTAAGTCATTTGAAGAGCCTTGTTCATTTAACTGAAACATGCGGGCATCTGAAAGACAGCAGGCCATGCCTGCTGTGTTCAAATGGTGGGGAATGGCAGAGGTAGCAGTGGTAAGCGCCTACCAGGTCATATGCCGCCAGGACCTTTTTCTGCACGTCAGGCATGGTCCCCAGAGGCTCTAGGTAAGGAAACGCGTCCTTCATGCAGAGGGTAACGGAGGGTGCATTGTCGCTGCTCACGAGCCGCGAGGACAGGGTCAGGATGCACTGCTTCAGGCTCGCGATGGGCGGCAGCCCGCACAGCTCCTTGACGGACACCATGGCATTCTGGGGGAAGGAAAAGAAATATTTCAGCACATGTTGCCGCTTGCCACTTGATCCCCCCTGCCTGCCAGTACCTCATCGGCATCTGCCTGCTTCCATCTCCTGATGTGAGGCTGTGCTACCCTGCTGCCTGCCGTCCCTGGGTCCCCCATGGACCCTGGGGTGCTGGCACACACAGGAATTCCCAGCCAGCCCCACTCTCAGCTCCCTGAGCCTACTGCCAGCTGCAGCTTTCCCCCAGGCCCAGGTATCCCAGCTGCCAGTTCTGCAGCTATTTTGCATTGCAAATCCAACCCCAACAGGGACAAGCTCTGGTCCCCAGCATATTAAACCATCAGCCTAAAATGCTATTTCTCTTCCCAACTGTTCAGACTCCAATTGCTTTTGATGCTGTAATCGCCTCATTCTCCCGTCATTATCATCCTCCAGCAAGAACAAGTTCGACAGATCTCATATTTCCCATGGGAAAGGCAAGCAGGAAAAAACCACTTTGTTTTCTGCCTTGCATTACCACATCATAAAGAAACACAAACACTCTTTCCCTTTCATAGGTCACATGTAAGAAAATCAATACTGGATATACAGGTCAAACCAAACTAACATGCCAGGATTTATTTATTTATCAAGTCAGTGGATGTACAGCTGACATGCCCTCATCATTTAGCTTCCTGAGTCATACAATGAGTGACCAAGATGCACAAAATCTAAGAGAGTATTATAACAAACCATACCTTGTAAATGTTCCCCCACACATCTTGCTGAAAAAAAAGTCATCAGAAAATGCCCAGCTAATTAATAGAGGCTTTTCTCATTAATCAACTACATTAGCATGCAGTTAAAACTAACAACTGTGTCTTTATGAAGCACTCCCCAGAACAAGATCTTGTACTGAATTTCACTTGGAAGGAACATTAATGCTGTTTCAGAGTCAGATTCAGAGTATTTTCTTTTACATAGCCTGACCTAGACAGAAGGTGGAGTCAGCGGTTCAAACTAGTTAATTTCAAGGCCTGCAGCAAAGGAAAGGCTGGGAAGAGTTTCCCATTCTTAAAAATATGCTTAGACTATTCCTTTGGGAGTGATTTAAAACTTATGTCATTTTGTAAACTTTTCCAGCTGCCAACATTTAATTTGCTTTAGACTCTGTCCAGAAGAGTGGGGTCAATGAAGTGCTATGCGTTTTTCTCCTGTTTTCAAGAAAGAAAAATGACTTGTTTCTGTATCTTTACCAAGGAGACAGCTATGGCTGATTTCAGCTATTTATTAAGGAAAACTCGTTGTTTAATGCTACTCAGTTTTGTTTCTAGGCAGCACTTGGACCTCTGAATTGAGCTGCCCCTTAATCAACCCGCAGAATCACCCCTGCTGCAGAGAAGAGCACCGGGCAGGCTGGTTCTTGTCTGGCTTCACTGCCACTTCGCCTCCCGCCAACCACAAAGGTCTAACCCAAGCAGTTGTGATGGTGCCGTGCGCCTGGACCCCGATGCCCCCAGCCACAGCAGGCTCTGGCTGCTCTTGGAGCAGCACGGGCAGGCGGATGCTGTGCCAGGAGACCCTCTGAGCCAAGATGTGGCACCGGTGTCTGTGCTGGCACTCAGCCAGCCAAGCCAACACAGCTATTTAGCAGGGAGGAAATTGCATCCAAGTGGCATTCAGCGCCTGTGTTGAACATCTGCAGCCCTTGGGCAAACGGTGGAAACACACGTTCAGGGAAATGTGCTGCTCTTTGCACAGTGGATTTCTCTGGTGTACACAAGACCTTAATGGCAAATCCACTGACTGTTTCGTATACTCACCCAGACAAAGAAAATTAAGAGCATAATCCTCACACAGTTAGCAAAACAAAAGCTTGCTTATTTTTTCCAGGACCAGCAAGGAAATTAAGTTTTTGAGACCTGAGGCCTGGAGACACAAATGTACCCTTAGTTCTGCTTTCTCAAACAAAAACAACCAGTAAAGCATGTGTTTGGAGAGGGCGTATTGATTTTTAAAACACTTTTGCCTAATCCCACACTTGCTTGTTAGTTAACGCCTGTTACGGTCAGTCTTCCAATGTCCAGTTAAAGGCTGACAACAGTTGTAGGTCTGAAGCTTCACCAACTTCTACCAGCTTCAGTAAATTTGCCCTACCAGCAGCTCACACCAGGACGTCCACTTCCACATTCAGGACACATCAACGCACATGACCAAAGTGTCATACCTGCATATTTTCTCTCATGTCAGTCGCCTCTCGCAGCGGATGCACTGCCAGCTTAAAGATGTCATCGATAGTTTTGAGACCAGTGTTCCTCAGCATGGTGTACTCCCTTGCTTTCTTTCCTATCCTCACTGAGAGGCTTCGCTTTTGGGCCTTCCCACCTCCACTTCGGTTGGTTATTGCAATGTGAACAAAGAGAGTAACGTGCTCCATGATGTCACCAACAAAAGACCGCAGCGGTATGTGCCTGTATCCAGGCTGTAAGCACTCCAGCGGGATGGTGTACTGCCCTATGAACTCATCCCCAATGTAGTCATCATCCAAAACAACAAAACGGATCATGGCCAGCTCCGGCAGATTGATCTGGAATTCAAAGCTTTCATCAAAAATGGGGTTATCACTGTTTTGCTGAACAGTTTTAGTTCTTTGTTCGGTGCAGTCTGCAGGAATTCCATGTATTTCTATGCAGACATAGGGGTCTATGACATCCCCTTTTGCACATGCACCCTTGGGCTTTGGAAAGTTCTGACCACTGATTATTTTGACATGTAGGACTTGGGGAGAGACCCCCGGAACAATGCCCTTGGTATTTGCGCTGAAGTAAGACACTTCATCACGCATGACTGAAGGCCTGAGAACGTACCCGCATCCCCCGTTCTGTAGAAACCAGCCAGTGTGTAAGTCCATCATGGGCCCCGGGGTCTGATAGTTCATTGCCACTATCTGGCAACCACAATTCCAAAAATCTTGAGGATTTAAGTTACTGGAGTCTATCCTCATAGCACTTGGGTACACCCTGGACAGAAACTTTTTGTTGTAGTTGACAAAATCTTCAGGGTATTCATTTGCAATTCGACTGGCTTCTGCCTCACTGAAGGAGCACATTTCCCAATAATTTTGAGCTTTCATGGACGTTTCAAAATCTTTGTATTGGACAGATTTGCATAGGGATACCAAGTCAGACAATTCCTTGCAAAGCCAGATCAGCTTTGGTTCCCTTGAGAAGTCCTCTGACAGCCTCCGGGATATTTCAGCCTCTTCATCTTCATCCGTGACTTCTCCTTCTAATATATCCTGGTCACAGGGCAGCTTCTTCCCCTTCACAATGATCTTCATCTTCAGTTTCTCGGGTGATGGGAGGTAGACTTCTGAGGATAAAGGTGCCTCTGTGTACAGTTTGTTTCCAAAGATCCTTCTCATGTGTTGTACCACTACCTTCTGTTGTTGTACTGAGCAGTGGTTCCCCAAGCAGAGAATAAGGGGGTATTCTGAAGCAAAGAAGGCCAATTTGTTTATTACCTCAATAACATTTCGAAAGGCAAGTGGCGATGTCATGTTGTTACGGTTACAAATAATGGGTTCATTATCTGGGCCGTCACAGACGTCTAGTTCAATACTCCGACAACTCATCTTTAAAGCTCTGACATAACCATTGATATCAGCTGGCCCTCTGAGCTGGTCTTCTATTAGATATGTATTGTGGGATGCATTGATGTAGTAGTGTGACAAAGGCTGTGTCATGTCTTGGACAATTTTTTTGTGCTCTGGGTCAAAAATATCACATTCTGGGGACAACAGGTATTGAGTAAATCCATCAATTGCAAGAAAACCTTTCAACCGCCCTTCTTGAGAAAGCTCGTACCTGCGTATAATATCTAGACACATTTCTTCTGTTATGTGGGTCACTCCTTGCTCAGCCTCTAAAAACAGCATGAGGTCATTGGCATCTAGATACTCTTTGTTTTTAGATATCTGCACAAGTAAGAAATAAACCTCAGGTCTTGTGCAAAGTTCGCTGAATGCTTCACAAAATTCCTCTTTCGTTACTCGTGTTGTCAGTTTCTCTTTGCTCTTCTGGATTTCCTTAAATTTTAATCTAATCTTTGATTCCTTTAAGGTGGGGTTAAGCTTCTTTATTAGCTCCACAGACGTATCTTCTAACATTATGCCATTACCATCAACATCTGCTGCTTCGAATACAGTTTTTAGCCAGGCAAACCGTGGGGTATTATGGCTGCTTTCCATCAAATCCAGTGGTTGTTTGCTACGAGAAACCAAGTACCTTAATCCTGATACCCAAATATTGGCCACATCAGCTGAATTGGCAACCAAGTCAAGGGACTCGTAATTCTCACCATGAATTACCGACAGCGCACAGTCCTCAGAAATTTGGTCTGCAAGTCCATTATTCCTGAATGTTTCTGTGTTCTTCCCTAGTCTGATTTCTTTTATAGCAGAAATATCAAGTTTGGCTTTCTCAAGGTCCTTTTTGGAAGGCTCCCAACGAAGAGCCTGCAGGTCAGGATCCAGAGTAAAAAAACGGTTATAAATCCGGGAATTTGGACGAACTTTCTTCAATTCACACCCAGCCTGCATAAAGCTGATACAGTCACTGGCACTGCTTATTTTCTTCTCTGATGGCATGCTGCTGAAGGACACTGTTTTCTTTCTTCCACATTTTTGGTTTGAAGGATCCTGTGGAATACATTAAGAAAAAGAATGAGTAAGTTTTCTTTGGCCATTCCACAAGTGCATAAATAATAGAGAAGATATGTTTATGTAAAGATAATTCATGTTCTTCTGAACCTCAAAACACAACATATTATCCCTTCCCACAATTCAGTTCCCAACTGAGCTATAAAATATACTGAGCTATACAGCAACTTGATTGATTGCAGCATTAGAGATACCAAGTTTTCATGAGTGACATTTGCAGCTATTAAGCTGCCTTCCAGATTTCAACAACTCGCTACAGCTATGAGGAGGTGGTATCCGGCTGTGTCCCATACATTTTCAAAACAGTAATATATGGGAAGAGAGGTTTCATGGGAAGCTCCAGCACCTGGTTAAGGTCTGCATAACCAGAACTGGCATGGATCTCACCAGGATTTAAGAGATACCATGAATAAAGGAGGAACTTTGCAATAAAAAGCATGAGAAAAGAGTCGCAGCCTATGTGGGAGGAGAGGGGATGGGTCAAAGCAGTGTTGGGAGGAGAGCCTGGGATGGGTCACCATGCCTGTGGGGCACACATGACAGCTTAGTGCTTGGCAGATGAGCATCCTTCCTCAATTCTGCCTCTTTTCTGCAACCTTGGACACCTCAAGCAAAACTAAAACAAAACCAAACAAAGTCATGAGTCAGACCCCTGAAATACAGGCCCAGGAGAGTCTGGGCTTTCTTGCTGGTATGTTTTAATGTCCTTTGGCAAAAGACATTTTCACTAGGCTGACAAGCCCATCTCTGCTGCATGCACAACTGCATGGCTCTCACGGCTGCTCTCGTGGGAGCCCCATGTACCCCTGCAGCCCTAACCTACTTCACACTCTCTTGTGTTGTCCATTTGCTTTGAAAAGTAGCTATTCTGGTAATTTCCGTGTACCAGGACCACAAAGCACTGTGGAAAAATGGACAACCAGGCAAGAAACCCAAAGCCTTTTTCTTTAGGGCATATATTCTAACTCTTCTTGAGAAAATATTTAGCCAGACATGTGTGATTGTCATTTCAGTATCAACTACCTACTTACTACTGGATGTAAAGCCAGCTGCCTGCAAAGCTTTCTGTAATTTTAGTGCAGCAACTAAATTTAAATCATTTCCCACACATCATCAATTCAAAACATTTCACAATAATTATAAATTGCAAATCATTCTTTTTTCTCTGCATGATTTCCATCTACTCCATTAGTATATAAACTATCCAACAGCTACCAAAAATATTTTTAAAACACATTCACGGATGTAATTAATAGTGAAACATTTGTTAAAATTGCTTTCCCTCCTATTTCCCTAGCCACCAGCCACACTTTCCCAGTTTTCTGCCTCCTGCTGTTGAAGGGACTTTTGTTGCCTGGATTTTGAGTAGAAAAGGAGCCCCAAGGTGAGGAAACGTTGGTGCTGGGTATAGGCACACAGCCCTCTACGCCGCAGCCTTCAGGCCCAGCCAGAAGATAGGCACCAGGGACCAGCTTCCTAACAGCCCCTGGACACCTGCTTCGAGACACCAAAACCCCTGACTTTCACCCCTTTGCAGCATGGACTACCCACCCCTACCCCAGGAGCTGGTGCCCTGCAGCACCCATTTATCTGCTGTGTCATTCACCCTTCCTCAAGTCATACTCCCCTGCAAATCCTAAACGTAACCCTGCTCTAGCAGTGCCCTCCATCCACCTACCTCTGTCCTGCTGCTGTGCGCTGTCTGTGCCCGAGCAGAACCCAGTAGTGTACCTCTCCCAGCCACAGCGTATCAGTCTTGGTGCTTGCAAGAACATCTCCACTCATTGTTTGCATGTCTTTACAGATACTTTCAGCAAATTAATCACTATAAATGTTTCTACAAAATTGCTATTGTTACTCACTCACTTCATTCAATAACATTTGAAATATTTCCAAAACCCCAGCACCTCAACAACTGGATTTAAAGGTGTGGGATCTGCTGGGAACAAAATCAAAGCCTCTAAACTTTTTATGCTTAAGATTTCTCAATAAACTGATACAGCGACTTCTACTGATGAGAATAATTACTCTATTTATTGTAGTACTTTTATGAGAATTGGTCTTAAAAATAGGAAGAAAGTCAATGAAGCGAGTGCCTTAGGTCAGCTACTTTTTTAATTGCAGTTTTCTGCTAAAATATTCTGTTTCTGCATTAACATACTGCATTTTGATACACAGCTATGGCCACGAAAATCTTCAAGCAATAGATGCTAATGAATACAAATGTGGGTTCTAGAAGAGCCTTTTCTTTCCTATTTCTTTAGGTTTACAGGAGCAATATTTAGATTTATGATTGATGCTTAATTAAGATTATTTTTCTCATATAGGAAGATGTATTAATGGCCTTTGAATCTGTAGTGATTCAGTGCTTGACAGCGCATGGTTCCTCAGGGCCATACCTCGAAAATTCATCAGAGAAGCATAACTGATATAGCTACAGGTCTGCCGTTTTGTCTTTGCTAGAGAGGCAAGAATTGTTATGTGACTAATTTTTTTCTGCAGAAGAATAAAAGCCATTTATTTTTAGTTTCCAGATACCTGTGCTCTTTGATGAAAATAAGCCATGGAATTAATCAGCTATTTTTCAGGTATTAAGGTGGGAAAAAAACTAATTGGCCTCACAGAAAATCAACAAAAGCTGCCTTTTAACATTCAGTCTTAACCTCTCAGGGATTTTGGAGGGAATTATATTATCCTCTGTGTCCTCTTTCCCTGCTTTTATTCTTGATGGATACTTCTGGTTTCATACTTGGTGGTATGTACAGAACACCAGAATTGTACAACAGCAGTTCTTAATCTCTGAGTAGGACTTCCCCATATCTTTTAATCAATTGAATAGAATTCAAGTCTCATCCATGGACTAATTGCCTAAAATTAACAATATTTGAGTATTATTGACATTGACAGGATTATTTTAACTGATACTAACAATCTCCCCAATATACTGTATATGTATAATACGCACAAACCCTGCAAAACTGCCAACTGAGCTTATTACTGCATCAGCTATCCCCCTCTTGGTCTCTACAGAATAGGAATATACTCAGTCTTTCAAAGTGAGAGCTGCTAATTGAGATTTAATGTGACAGTTTTCATTCATAATTATGAAGAAGTTATTTATTCTAGTGTTACAAAAACTCAAAATGTGTTTCTGTAAACTCAAATGCTGCCTTCTCAGCCTGTTCTACCACATTCACATTGCTTGAACAAGCATCTCCAGATCCTGAGACCATGGTTTAGTCAGGCCACACACCTCCAGATCCAAGGGATCACCCTGGGGAGCAGAGGAGTGTTTTCTTCAAGAAGTGTCCTCCCTCTATTGAGTTTCACTCATGTCAGAGCCTGGAGAAGATAATTTAAATATACTTTGCCTCCCCACTGATCTTATGCTGAGCTTAGTTCAACTGAGCCTACAGACTTACGTTCCTAATTTTAGTTTAGCTATTGTCTTTAGGTCTTTACCTTAATCCAATTTTGACACATTGCTCTTCTAAGACAAGACATCCAGCTAAGAATATTTCTGTGCTGCAGTGTCTCCAGTGGCTAAATTCCTGCTCCATTTTACCGTTCACTGGAACAGGAACAGGTGCCACCTGACAAACTAAAAGCTACCAACATCTATGTGAGTAAATAGCAAACCTGCTCTCTTATGCTCTTGTGCTACCTGCCACACTGCAAATTATCAAAAAAACCTCTGTGCAGTATTTACCCACACAAGAGCACTTGTTCCCCTTCATTAATCAAAGCAATCAGAAAACACAGTGAGATGTACCCCTGAATCTTGGAGGTGAAAAGTCTATCTTTCTCCAAGATGGTTCATCAAAATTGATCTTACCATACAGTAACTGGGCTGGGACTGCCCTTTATCCTCAGTCACTTGTACTGATGACACTGAATTTGTTGTGGCAATGAAAGAAGGAAAGGAAAGGGCGACGTTTGCCAAAAAAAAGAAATCTACATCAGTGTGAAAACAAGCAACTAACTTGTAGATTTTTTCACCCTAAGGCTTTCTCTACCAGAGATAACCTAGCTCTTTACAAAACACTGCTATTGGAAACAAACACAAAGAGTTTGCATGCATGTACACATACAAAAAAGAAACCCCCTAGTTATATGGGAAACTTTGTGCTTTCCAAGGCAAGACATTTCTTTCAAAGTGACTTATACTATGGTTTCTTTCAGTTCTTTGGACACCCCCTATAAAGTGACCTCACTGGCTGACTCCATCTCCTGCTCCTGAGCCTGCATAATACCCATTATGCAAAAATACCTCAAGACCACTTCAACATGTGCTTAGCTCTCAGCACACACACAGATGCTCTGAAATCAGTTAACACCAAGAAGACATAGCTGAGTGATGGCCTGACTGCATCTAAAGTTTTCTAAACGATTCTAGAGGGATTCAGAGCTCCAGTCTAAGCATGCTCCCAAAATAGGAGAAGCTCTCCTGTTGAATACATCATCCTCGTCAGAGGGACTGGATGTGTAAACAGTGGGCTCAGTAAGCCATCAGCAGTTGTGGGAAAACTCCACCCCATCCACCCTGACCTTTGACCACTCAATCTTCTTCTGTTTAAATCAAAGAGCTAACAGAAATAAATATGTGGGATTAAAAAAATATGAATAAACATGCTCTCCACCTCATCCCACCCACTTTGTGAAAATTATAGGACATAAATTGTTGATCTGAATTTAAGAAATGGGGTAGTAATAAGAGCTGTATAGCAACCCTGCACACAGAGGTCAAGCTCATGAATTATTATTTGTCTGAAATTAAGTTACCTGAAAGGCCTCTTAAAGCACTGACAGTCTTCCAGGATTCTGCTAAGGGCAATAAGAAGACACCAAAAGCCCTTAAAGAGCTGCAGGATGTGAAATTCAGTAATGATGCTTAGAACTAAACTTGTTAAGTGTGGTTAAGAGCCATTTCACCAAAAACCAATTCACATTTTCACCAGTGAGTATCACTGTTGTTAAAAGAGAAGCTTTATTCTGATTTTTGCCATTCCCCATGAACCTAGCACTAAGAAATCAATAACAGTCAGCTTAGTGTGTTCTCACAAATAGATCGTGATAAACAGTGCATCCTAAAAGCTATCTGCTCTGGAAACTCCAGATGATCCACTTAATTGGCCAACTGCTTACCTGATTTTTTTTTTTTTCCAGGAGAAACTAATTAGCTCTACAGGGTGAGGTTTTTTGGAATGTTTCTATGTATTTCTGTTATACATAGACAGAATCCCAGTCCCTGAAAATTTTAAAAGCTTTACAGTAGTTGTGGTGGGAAAATCTACCTTTAAACATTAAATAAAGAAGTCAGTGAGTCACTAGTGGCACTCAAAGCACCATGCAGCAGTTGGCAAATGATGGTGTAATTTTTCTGTAATGAAGTAAGTCAGAGCAGGGATGGTTTATATAAACTCTCCAAGAGAACACAGAAAGCCAATGTTGGGGCCAGGGCTGCAACCAGATCTCATGCATAGGTGAGGCTTAGTCCATCTGATCAGAGGAGATGCGACTCAAAGCTTGAACCCACAGTACCAGTATGTGACTACTACAAGTAGCAACAGTCATTGGAAACTGGTATTCATTATTAGCACACGAAGCTTTCTTCCGTGAATCTCAGTCACGTTCTGACCACCCTCAGAGAGCATCCCAGGACTGACCATTTTGCAGATTTTATCAGTTCTCCTCACAGCCTCTGCTATCACAACAAATTAATGAGCTGAACTCCCTCTAATCTTTCTTGGCAAAGCCTGTAGGATGTAAGTATCAGATATCCACTGTGACAACTTACAGGACAACAAAGAAAAGGTTATACTCAAAATTCATCCAGGCTGACAACTCATGGCACAAAGCAGCTACCTTTGCACAGGGGCTGTACAACCAACCAACCTCATCACTGGCACAGGCAGCCGCAGGGATGCTGCCAGTCACGCCTGGGCTAACCGCACAGCTCAACAGATTGCAAGAGCAGATGTTAATGCTGTGGGATAGACCTTGGTAGCCTCTTCAAGGCAAAATTCCTGCTAATTCAGGGAGTTGAGCACATGTGGAATAAAGACTGGATCCAAAGTTTAACACATGCGCTCTTAAAAGCTGGGATACACACGTAATGGAATAAACAGAAAATATAAGACAGACCAAAAATACAACATGGACAGATACATGAGAACGCAGCGTCCAGCGATTTTCCAAATACCAAAATAGTCATGCCGGCACATCTGCAAATCCAGTTAGTTGTCACTAACTAGCAGTTTAAGTCGAACTCAAGCTCCAAGCAGAAGCCTAAGCACTATCATCATTCACGAGAAAGCAACAACTAAGGGATCTCAGACACAGAGGAAAGAAAAGTGTCACAGGGAACAGCAATATCAGCATTTACAGTAGGCTTTTTTCAACTCCCCAGGGTTACCCGGACATCAGGTGTGGGTAGTGGACTGTCACCAAGACCTACAATAATGACTTTACAGTCAGCTTCTCATCAAAAGGGGAGGAAACATCACCCTGCAAAATGGGCATTCTGGGGGCAGGAAAACAGAGTGAAGACAATAGCTTAACTATTCTGGGATGCTGAACAGTCCCCACTGGAGAAGTTCAACAGTAGACAAGATTATAATGACTTGTCTGCTCTCCTCTTAAGGACCTGCCTTGCAGAGCTCCTCCCTCCACTCAAAGCAGGCCACAGCTCCTATCAGCCCCTCTCTGCAGATAAGAAGCTGAAATGAGCAGTCTGTACCAGAGTCCCAACAGATAGTGCTGTTTCAGACCAGGGAGGAGAGGTGAGTAACCAACAGGGGTCCGTATTAAGCAATCATTTTGAGTATTTGAGCTGATCACCACTGTTACTAGGTGGCACAGCAAAAGAGTCTCTCAGGTTGGAAGGTTCCAAGTTACTTAGATCAATTAACAGATCAAATGCATGCCTTAAATTCAATCTGGAGACAAGCCAGCATCAAGAGTAACTGGTAGAGTTCAGGCAATGTGAACTTCTCTCATTTATACCTACTTAAAACTTCTGCATTGATTTCAGGTTTACAGAGGTGACTGCAGCTACAAGGGCCTTGTACTGACCAAAACCTGGATCACAGTAGAAAGAGCTACATCTGGAGAAAATGGCCAGATGCTCCACGGAAGGGACAGATGGGAAGCTATGCTCCATCCACTCTTTACACAGACATGGACCAAAAGCATTACAAGTGCACATGGCATGTAACCAGCCTGAACCTGCAGTAGAAAAAAAAATTAACATGATCCAAGATCAAGAACTGGGAAACACAAAAGACCCGGTGCCTCAACATCTTCCCAACAGCTCGGAGCACCATGACCAGGACTCTAAAATATTGCTATCAAACACTGTACAGGCTCATTGAATTACAGCATTACCCTGACATAAGGGCTGCTGTGGCCCCAGGGAATAGGAAAACAAGCACTGCAATATCTGCACATCTCAGCACAGCGTTAATGTTCATCTCTTTTGCTAGTCAGAGATACAACGGCTCCACAGTGAGTGCAGAGGACACTACCACAATGTCCTTCCAAAACACAGAGACTGGAGCAACTTTCTGCTGTCCCTAGTTGAAACAAGATTTAGAAGCTGCTCTGTACATTAGCACAGGAGTGGGTGCAGTCACTCCTACACCTGCGAGCTAATGCAGAGATATCTGATGCAACTTCAGGGTCCTCACCCATGGTCCTGCTGGCAGGGAAGTCACAGCATGCTGTGCATGCTGCCATGGCCACCACCCTCATAGTGTCCACATCTCAGTGCCACTGCACAGGCTGCACTCCCTGTGCAGAATGAACTGTGGCAGTAACTCCAGCGATCCACAGGACTCAGAGTGCTAGCATTCAAACCAGAAATAACCTCCTGGGCTTGAAGCATTTGAAACTATAGAAGATGGGCTTTTGATTTCCACATCACCTGGGCACCTGGGAGAACAGCATCATGCACCTCATCCCACGACACAAAAATTCAAACATGAACACAATAGACTATGCACACACCTTCCTGCGGGCTTTTAGCTGCAATGATTTTGAATATTTCTGCATCTTTTTGAAACACAACATATATTTTAAGTATTTTGAAGAAATTAGTTATTCAGACACAGACATTAAATTAGAGCAAGACCTTCTCTGCATCCCCTGTTTAGAGCAAAAAAACCCAAAAAAATCCCACAACTAAAATTGAGGACTTTCACTGAGAGACAATTGCAAGAATCTGACCTGTTGGAACTTGAAAGACTTTTTTTTAAAAGAAAGTCCTCCTTAAAATCTGTCAGAAAACGATGACCTGTAGACAAGCCATCTAAATTTTTTTCAGTGATTTCATGGAAAACACTACCTGAGCCAGGTTATGCTGGTTAAAAACATTGTCTCTTAAACAGGAAAGAAAACTAGCTACAAGAAGGAAGTACGTTACAAACTGAAAATAAGAGAAGCTTTTGGTGTGGGCTATAAAGTAAGGAAAATTATGAAATTAGTGAAGGAAGAAAATAGACAAAAGAGGAAATGACAATCGTGGCGTTGATACAAGCAGGAGAAAGGTTTGGTGGCAGATGGCAGTTACAGCAGAGAAGGTCCATGTCCATTTGAAAACATTAGAAAAAGGCTGAATCCCACCAGTAGTCCATCACTGAGCAGGAACACCGGTGGTGTTAATAGTAAAAAAGAGCATTTATTCACTGAACAGCAGTAAATAATTCCAGTAGTAACTCAGGAGGAAAAGCCAAATGAATTTAGAAAGACCTGGCTAAGGAAAAACTTGTCCCACTGGAACTCCCCTTATTACACCTCTGAATGCTGGATTTGCAGCATATCCGCGAGCGGGTATTTTTCATTGCCAAAATAATGGAAAAGCTGAAAAAAGATTTGATTAAGGAAAGAATAAAAAGATGATTAGCATTAACTATTTCCAACATTATGGAAAACAGAGCTTGTCAGACTAACCTGATATCTCTTCTTTTATGAGATTAAAGGTTTGGTTGATACGCATAATAAAGTCTTTGTAATATACTTAGACTTTGTAATATATTATGGTTTCTGCAATGTATTTGACTTGGTACTGAATGACATTTTGATTAAGAATATATAGCAATAAAAATAAACTCAGAAGACATTAAATGGATCAAACACAAGATAAATGATATGTCTCAAATGCAACAGTAAATGTGAAACACTCATCACGCAGATATGCTTCAAATGGGATCCTGCAGGGACCCATTCTTAGCCCAGTGCTATTTAGCATTTTCAGAGTGACCTGGAAGAAAGCATAAAATCAATATACATGGAGTCTGAAGATGATACAAAGCCAAGATTTGAACAGCGATGAATAACAAAGAATACGGGTCAGTGATCAAAAGTCAAAAGACTGCTTGACAAGCAATGCATAAAAAAAAGCAGCATGTTCCAATAAGGACCAAAATATGAGGTCATAAATCTAGAAACACAAGGGACAGTCCTTATGTACAAGACTGCAATCCAGGAAACAGTAATTTTGGGAAAAAACCCAACTTCATCATCACAGATGATTAACACAGATTATAAAAAAAAGATCACAATGGTATGGTGCTTAATGCCTTCTTTGCCTCAGTCTTTAATAACAAGACTAGTTGTACTGAGGGAATCCAGCCTCCTCAGCCAGAAGACAGAGACTGGGAGAACGACCCCCCCACATTCCAGGAGGAGATAGTCAGTGACCTACTGCATCTCATAGACATACACAAGTCTATGGGACCGGATGGGATACACCCAAGGGTGCTGAAGGAGCTGGCTGGGGTGCTTGCCAAGCTGCTTTCCATCATTTACCAGCAGTCCTGGCTGACTGGGGAGGTCCTAACAGATTGGAAATTGGCCAATGTGACGCCCATCTATAAGAAGGGTCAGAAGGATGATCCGGGAAATTACAGGCCTGTCAGCTTGACTTCGGTGCCCGGGAAGCTGATGGAGCAGCTCATCCTGAGTACCATCACACAACACATGCAGGACAACCAGGTGATCAGGCCCAGTCAGCATGGGGTTATGAAAGGCAGGTCCTGATTGACAAACCTGATCTCCTTCTATGACAGGGTGACCTGCTTATTGGATGAGGGAAAGGCTGTGGATGTTGTCTACCTTGACTTTAGTAAGGCCTTTGAAACCATTTCCCACAGCATTCTCCTGGCGAAACTGGCTGCTCGTGGCTTGGATGGGCACACGCTTTTCTGGGTAAAAAACTGGCTGGATGGCCGGGCCCAAAGAGTTGTGGTGAATGGAGTTAAATTCAGTTGGTGGCCGGTCATATGTGGTGTCCCCCAGGGCTCGGTTTTGGGGCCACTCCTGTTTAACGTCTTTATTGATGATCTAGATGAGGGGATCGAGTGCACCCTCAGTAAGTTTGCAGACGACACCAAGTTGGATGGGAGTGTTGATCTGCTCGAGGGTAGGGAGGCTCTGCAGAGAGACCTGGACAGGCTGGAGCGATGGGCTAAGGCCAACTGTATGAGCTTCAATAAGGCCAAATGCCGGGTGCTGCACTTGGGCCACAACAACCCCCAGCAGCGCTACAGGCTTGGGGAGGAGTGGCTGGAGAGCTGCCAGTCAGAGAGGGACCTGGGGGTGTTGATTGACAGCCGGCTGAACATGAGCCAGCAGTGTGCCCAGGTGGCCAAGAAGGCCAATGGCATCCTGGCTTGTATCAGAAATAGCGTGGCCAGCAGGGACAGGGAAGGGATCTTACCCCTGTATTCGGCACTGGTGAGGCTGCACCTCGATTACTGTGTTCAGTTTTGGGCCCCTCACTACAAAAAGGGCATTGAATGACTCGAACGTGTCCAAAGAAGGTCAGCAAAGCTGGTGAAGGGTCTGGAGCACATGTCGTAGGAGGAACGGCTGAGGGAACTGGGGTTGTTTAGTCTGGAGAAGAGGAGGCTGAGGGGAGACCTCATCAACTACCTGAAAGGAGGTTGCAGAGAGCTGGGGATGAGTCTCTTTAACCAAGTAATAAGCGATAGGACAAGAGGGAATGGCCTCAAGTTGCACCAGGGAAGGTTTAGACTGGATATTAGGAAGCATTTCTTTACAGAACGGGTTGTTAGGCGTTGGAATGGGCTGCCCAGGGAGGTGGTGGAGTCCCCATCCCTGGAGGTGTTTAAGAGTTGGGTCGACATAGCGGTGAGGGATATGGTGTAGTTGGGAACTGTCAATGTTGGGTTAATGGTTGGACTGGATGATCTTCAAGGTCTTTTCCAACCTAGACAATTCTGTGATTCTGTATACTTGGTTGTATAAACATGGTATCTACTCAAGATAGAAAAGTTCTAATATCTTTGTATTTGTCCATCGTGATAGCCTCAGTTTAGAAATTACCTTGAAAACTGGAGAGAATTCACAAGAGCCACAAGAATCAGGAAGATTTTGGAAAACACATTTGAGTAAGAGATTCCAGATTCTTTTAGTTCAATACACACACCGTCAGGTCATGAGCAATTGCAGAAGCCCAAATCAATATAAGGAATCACTTTAAAGGACAATTCTTATGCTCTAAGAAAGGCATATCTGGCCATTTTATTCAGAATGTAATGGTTTCAATTGAATAGTTTAATGAAACAGTGAATCAATGTATTTTAAGAAGTCCTTCAAATTACGTTTCCTTACGGACCCCGTAGAAACTCAAGATGTAGACTGTCACTGTCACAGATTATAGATGATTATATAAGATCAGTGCTGTTAGATGATACATCCCTTCAACACCTGGAAGTTGACACATTCAAAGTAAAGCCAAGACTTAAAAACAAACCCAAAAAACTCACCAAAAACCCCTCCAAATCCAAACCAAAAACAACCCGCAGCAAGTACAGCTGATGATGGTCTCTACCTCCCAAGGATGGCAAAAGAGTCTCCATCACTCAAAAGGCATTCAACAGCACCTGATTCCTTCCAAAAGGATGTCCCATGAGATCAAATGTGATTTCATTTAAGCCCTATATCATGGAGAGCGGATCAGATTTCAGTGGTATCTTCTGGCCTGATTATTTAGGTATTAGCTCAAAAATTCAACCCCTTATTTTTCCAGACAAAACCATTGAACATGACTATATCTTCTGGTCTGGTATCATGGCACTGGACATTACCACGCACTAGGGGCCCAAAATAGGATGACCAATTTAATTTCATTCTGAATCTTACAACAACCCTCCAGGAATAAAATGTGTAATCCAATAAGCCACCCAAATCTCCATAGTCTAATCACATTATTTTAAACCCTTTTTAATCAACTTAAATTATTTCTTCATTAATCACATTTATGCTGATTCAGATCAACCCCAATCCTTAAATTTAGCAATGAAGGTACGAAACCCAATAAAATAAGGTAATAAAACTGGTTTAATGGTAATATTTTTTTAAAAATTCTGATTGTCATTCATAACGGAATTATTAAATAGGTTGAGACAGAATACATAAAGCCAAATATGAACTATGTGGGCAAGATAGCAGTATCATTTTAGCTGATCTATAATGTACTTGGGGGTGAAATTTTGCCTCGAGCATGCTGTCTAAAGGTTCCAGCTTTCTGTGAGAGCGAAAAGCAACTTTCAGCACACCCAACAAATGCATTAGCTCCTTTGAGGAAACTGTTTATCAATTTCGGAAAGCATCCTTGCGGTGTAGGAGTTTGTACAGCTGGTGTGCAGGCTCTCCGCAGGGGTACACACACCACCTCCACAGGAACCCACAAGACAGATCCCTGCAGCAGCCCTGGCGCACCCCAGCTCGCCCAGCGTGGGTGGGTGTGCGGTCCACCTCCCCGTGCACGTGGCATGCCCGTGAACTTGGGTTGTCCTATTTTGTCAACAAGTTTCATCACAAAACCAGGATTAGAGAAAACTTTCAGATTGCTCCTCTACAAAGCGTACATATGGGCATCAAGGCATGTCTGTACACATACTCAAAAATTTCTGAAGTATTTTACTCTCACCTACAGTTTTCTAGCTTTGCAACTATGTGCACAGTGCATACAATATATTCACCTTCAACATCCTTAGGCTGCAAAGCTAGGTTGTAGGAATAAATTATGCCTGTTGATATAAAAGCAGACTGCGTCAAGCCATGAAACATGCCGCTACACTGATAAAGGAGTTGACAGGGCTAAAACCAACATACAAGTGAAACAATTATTTCAATGGTCTACTTAGCAACAGTATAACAAATTAAACATCTCCCTTAAAAGCAAAACACAGATTTCCCCATTAATACAACGGAAATAAGTACTCGAGAGACAGCTGTGGTAGCCTCATTAAATCATATTATGTGAATCTAATAAGTAGGCATATTCCAAATTTTTACCAATGCAGACGCTGAACGTTTGCATCACTCAACAAAATCAAGAGTAAATGATGCAGGATACAAGAACTTCGATAAGCCTTCACAGCAAACTGCAGCATCATAAACATCCAATTTACTTAAAGAATAAATGATTTGCTATGGTGATGTGCTACAATTTTTATCACATCTCTTCAAAATTATCCACCTTCAAGGGCAGAGCTCTCCTGCTTCCTGGAGCTCAAGTCTTAGGGAAAGAAAAATCAGTCACTTGGGTTTTTTTAATAAATACAGGACTGTAATTGTAATGTAATTTTATTCTGGTCATATATTTTGCTAAATAATTACAATTCTTTTTTCTCACAAGTAAATTAGCTGCATGCCTGAATATTATGGTCCCTTGGGTTTCACATGGCACATGCATTTTTACAGTTTAAGTACATCACCAACCTGGCATAATTGCTTCCATCTAGCTAATATTTAAACATTATGAATTAGTGGCAATAGGGTATTAAAATAAATAATCTAACCACAGTACAATTATACTGTAACTGCGACATAACTTAGTACTTTATGAGAATAAAATAACACCTCAAATCTCCAATAGTTTTGTACACTTGCAATGTTTAGAAAATGTTGAGCAAGAAGATTGGTTTGCAACCAGGAAAGTGGGAACCCCTGGCTTCTAGTTCTGCTCACGACTCCAGGAATACCACTTAGGAAACACTATCTCCTCTGGATTTGGATTCTCATAAGACTCACAAATGTTTCTGAAGCACAAATCTCAGTATCTTCAGAGACAAGGCAGTCTCTGACAGGGTCTCCATCCTTCCACTCACCTGGGGGTGATATTCAGGCAGAAAAGGGGGTGTCTAAAAGCAGGGATGGGAGCAGCTGGGCCAGTGGTTTCGGGAAACTTTTTGGTTTTGGAGGTCCAAGTTTTGTATCTGCCTTCTTGAGGATGGAAAGCCACTGGCCCCATTGCTAAACCACAAGCTTCCTTTACCATCTTGCACAATGGTCATTAACACCAACAAGCACACTCCCAAAGCAATTTGAGAAGGGCCTAAAAGACATCTGTTAAATATTGGCATTGTGTAGTTTTGCAAGTGTGCACAAATGGTGGCAGGAGCGTAGCGTAAAAGAGCTATGGCTCAAACGCTGGGACAAAATGCATGACTTATAATTATGCTGCAGAGAATTAAGCAAAAGCCATGCCTGCCAAGCAAACATAACACTTTCTACATTACTTCAGAGTCATGACAGGAATGGAAGCTATTTACAAGAAGCATAAAAAACCTGAAGGAAAGGTATTCACAGGAAAATTCTGCTAACCACTAGGAACCACTTTTCCACCGACAAAAAATCAGCTAAGCAGGTGCAGTGGAAAGATAAATTTTAAGAAAGAGCCTTTTTATTGCTCTAAAAGAATTGGTTCCCTCTTTTCTTCTATCTTGTTATTTCCTATCAGTTCCTTTAGGTGGGTGTATGAGCAATGAACACTCCCCAACACATTGCTCCTAGGTAAATAAAGGGTAAAAGAATACACCTCCATTTAGCTGCAGGACTTGTTTAACTCTTGGAAAAAGAGACCAGAGGTGGACAAGAAAGTGTCCTGGCAGGGGGCCAGCAGCAGCAAGTGCCCCACATGCCAGGGGGCAGGGGACACACACTCATTCTCAGGCTGGACTGCTCCAAATCCAGTATACTTGGGAGAAGTCAACTTCTGAGCTACATTTTTACAGATGACACCGTATTTCTTTTCCAGCTGGTGGCTGCAGGAAAATCATATTGCTGTAAATATGCCATTTAGCTACTTTTCTAAATGTGTCTGTCTTTTAATAGAAGACTAAAAAGGACAATAATTAAAAAATTATATAGTTTTCAGAAAATTATAGAATTCATTTGCTTTGCCTGTCAGCTTTCATTTTCAAAGCTCTTCATGAAATTTCCAGTCTTAACCCTAAAGCAAAGCTTTATGCAATGAAGGGCAGACATATTTTATATCTGTTTAATTATAATAATGAAGACTTTGGTAATGCATTTAGAAGAACTACAGTATAATCAAGGCTGCATCCAGAGAACTGCTTTGTTGTACCCAGGAGAATATGTCCGTCTTAATTAAGTCTCCTCTCTCAGACGCAGAACATCGTGACTCTTTCATCTGAACTACCTTATGTAATTGCACAACAGCTCTACTTATTGTATACGGCATACATTGGTTTTCAGTGCAGTTTCTAACACTATCCTCATGCTTCTTAAAGCAAAAATACAGAAAACAGTCTGGACAACGTCTTTGTATAATGTTGCTTCAATTTTGTAGTTCAGCAAGGAGGGCAGCAGTAAAATATGAATGCCCTAATGCTATCATTAATCCGTATCAGATTAAATTCTCTTAGCTCACATAAAGCAATTGTTCTTTACTTACCTGGATGTAATGAAAGCAGAATCTAGCCCACAGGAGCAATGTACGAGGTTCATGGAAATCTCACTCTTAATTATACCGTGTTTTCTGGCTACATTCTTTTAAGGTATATTTGGAGTCAGGAGAACAGTACAAAACACTGTAGTAGCACCAAATAATTTACAGGTAGACTAAAAAAAATAAAATCTATTAGAACTACCATAGACAGTAAACTCCATAGCTCATTAATTTCAGTGGGCTTTGTCTCTGCTGTTTTCCGATTTTGAATCAATATTGAAGCTTATGAAAAATATTTTCCTCCTTCTGCCTGCACATGAACAAAATGAATTAGAGGGGGTTTTTTTTGCAGACAATTGTTTTCAGCTGGGATCATTATTAACTGAGAGAAGAAAAAAAATCAACTCTTTGTACTCAGTAAAGTGGCAAACTTTTTTTAACTACATACTTCAGAAAGTAGCACATTTCTAACTCATTTTCCAAAGCCAATTAAATTATCTGTCAATGAGTTCTTCAGCTACTAGGTAAATTGAGGCATGTCAGATACTCTGTAATTGCTGAATGTTCTCTATTGATCAAAGTACACTGTTGTAGCTCACCAAACTGAAATGGCATTACTGCCCTCATGAAAAATGAATGCTTCATCCTGCAACCATTTGCCGGTATCTGAAAATATAAACACCAGTCTAAGTGCTCCAAGTGAAGTGCGGTCATTCAGTGAGCACTGTGCACCACCAAACCGACACAGAGAGGTTTCGGTTGTGCTGTTTATGTGTTAAAAGGCTGGCACAACCCAACCTCAATCGCCGGTTCCTTCCTAAACCCTGACAAAAACCATAATTTTCTCCTATCAGTAACAATATGCCCCAGAATAAACTCACACGCAACATTAGAAAAGTGTATGAAACTACGAAAACCACACCATCCAGAAATTAGCTAAAATACTAAATTACAAACGATAAATTTGGAAGGGGTCTAAATACATCCTTTGATTTCAGGGTCAACATGGCTATCTGAAGTGACAGAAGGGAAGAACTGAAGGGTAGAACATTTTTAGAGTATTTACTGAGGCTGGGCTGTTACCTTCCAGGGTTTATAGCTTACTTTTGGTGGCACGCTCATTCTGGATTCCTTAATGATAAACTTGGAGAGTTTTCTCTTTCTCTGCTGCCTGAAAACACATGGCTTGAAATTGAATTCTGAAATCCAAGCAGGAGAACATACAAGACTGGGTATGAAGCAGGTCTTCCTTGCATCCCATTTCTGAAAAGCTCAAGTACAGATGTCACATATCTCTGTATATAGAGTTAAAGGTACTTATGTATTAACCACTGAAGCTGGATCTGACTCCAGAGTAACAGTCGCTTAAGCACAAGTTCAGTTACTTTGCATGAAACACAGAGCTGTTGATATATCCTCAGCTCTTGTCAAGTCAACGAAATGTTTAAACACAGATCTACTACATTCAGTGAAACTTAAGAGATATTTTAGTGCTTTGCTGATCTCAGAGACTCACCCACAGTCATGTAGGAAGTAGAGGGCTGAGGAGCCGTGAACGCTGCTGACACGCTGTTATATTGAGCCACAAAACCACCCCTCTGTTTTCAGAGACTGTTCTAACTCTGTATCAAACCGACATGTTTTGTGAATCACATCTTCATGGTAGGAATGTATCAGCATGCAGTAAAAAAAAAGTCAAACACTTGACTTAGTAAAATAAGGCATTTCTTTGCAAGTGCAGAAAAGACACTGCACACCATTCATGAATGTTTTTTCAACTAAGCTGCTTCAGAAAAAACAGACTACATATCTGAAAGATAAGCCTTTTTGTTTCTGACCATAAACATGATCTGAGGGCAGGTAGAGAAATGGGCTTGAAACCTCTTAACCTAACCGATATCCCTTTGACCATGAGTTCCCCATTAAGCAAAATGTAACAAACAGTTCAGTTTGGATTATACCAAATGTTGTTTTCTTACTTAAAAGTTTCAGTGTAATTGTTTTTTCTTTTTGTATTTGAGTGGTTTTGTTCATGCGATACCAGAAAAGATACACAGAAGTGTCCCATTAACTCTGCCATTTCCTTTTCATATGCTTAAACAGCGATGACATGAAAAACGTTTATTTCAGCAGTTTGGTGCAGAGCTGGTCTTTTGCAAAAGCAAAACCAGGTTCACAAGCAGTCCATACACACAGCCCCGCTAAGAAAATGATATGCTGCCCATAGTTCAACCAGAATTTTCAGAGACAGAAAATGTCTCTTAGGTCTACAAGATGCAGGTGTTTATGCTACAGGGAAGAATGGGACTAAAAGGTCTGGAAAATCTTTTCTTGTTTTCCTATTTAAGCCTGTGCAGAGAGACAGACAATGTCTGGGAAATAAATATATTTTAAATACACATCCTGGACGTGTTTATACTCCATTTGTGACTAATATAGGGAATTGAGAATAAAGCTGTGTTAAGTCCTGTGGCCTTAGACAGGACACACGGGTGTGAGCACACAGGCAGGAGCACAGGCATGCAGCAGTGTGAGCACACATCACGCACTGACACACACCTAAGATGGAGCCATGAAGGGATCTCACCATCTCCTTTCCAAGTGCAACCTGTAAAAAACTTGGTACATTCTGAGCCATTTCAAGAGCAAACATCTTCTCCCACACAAGTATCTCCTTGAAGTCCAGAGAGCAATCATGTCTTGCTGGGATGATTACACAACATCCAGAAGGGGAAAAAGGCAGAATGAGAGAGGAAGAACTCTAGCAGTAAGAAACTGGGAAAACCAGCACAAAACTTCCCTCCTTATAATTACCTTGGTAGAATAAAGGCAGAATCATCCAAAAGGAGCAACCAGAGCCCCTTCCAGCTTACATTGCTACTGCTTGCATTAATCAGATAGAGCTGTTCTTGAAAATGATACATAAATTGACATTAGTTCAGTCTGCATGTATAATTTCAATTCACTCTCATTTTTCACACCAAATTATGTCAGATTTTAATTAAAATGTTTTGACTGAAAATTAAAATGTCAGTGATGATGCACAGATGCTGCTGAACAGATTTATCTTCTCCCTAACGTAAACAAAAAAGAGGAAATACCTAAGAGTTTCAGGCAATAGTCTGCTCAGCCAGCATCAGGGACTGAGCACCACTGAATTAAGTCCCAGGGTTGTATTTTCTTTCTAAACAGATCTCTTGCTGCCAGCTACATGCTTGCAGGATCAGGGACTACCCAGCTAAACTCTATTATTCAAATAGCAGGGGAATGTAAAAGCAAATAACTCCTAAATGCAGTATATCGGTATGGGGTGCGCCTAATGCCTGACTTGGGAAACTCCAAACAGCTCCTCCACACATCAGACAAAAGATGGCCCCTTGGCAAAACTGAAGCCTTGAACTCCACCACTGGTATGTCACCCCATGCAGACACCCACAGATGCATGCTCACCCACCTTAGCTTCCCCCCAGCCAAGGCACTGCAGTCCCACACACGGATGGGACTCAGATGCAAGAGCTGAAAACTACCTTCCACCTCTCCAGAAACATTCACTAGGAGAAGTGGTGATGGAAGAGCCACGCAGTGCGACACCCATTTTCCAGAGCTGCTGCTCTAATGAAGCCTAACTCCACTTCTTCCAACTGTTAATTGGTTCAAATGAGCTAACATGTCTAACACACCAGCACTCATTTATCTATAGCTTACAAGGGTCTCTTCCCCAAGGTCCCTTTTGGCCCTGCTACTACCAGCTAACTCACAACTATTTTAATCAACAGACTGTTCAATCTACATCCAAGGTCCACAGGATCACTGGTGAGAAGCGAGACCTGTAGCTCTTTTCTCCAAATCTGCTGTTTCTGATGTTTCCAGAGGTTCTTCTGTTTGGTTCAAGGAAGTCAGAGTTATAAACTTTGTTCATCCACTTCAAAATAGCCATCAGCTTCAGCCTGCGTTTCAGAGTTCCTGCATGGTTAGGCTGGGCCCATCATCATATTCAACCAGGCCCTACTGATGCTGCTGCCCATTTGCGGGAACACCTTCTCTGATTCCACAAATAAAGCCCATTCCGTGGCTTAACTTCATTTTCTGGCTACAAATTAAATAAGAGAGACGATAAAATGCTGCATATTGCAATGTACTCTTACAGTGAATGGGGAGCCCTTAAGCAGAGTGGGAACATAAACAAAAATTAAGGCATGAGTCATACAGAGCAAGTCAAAAAAAAAAAAAAATACTGATACACGAAGGGGATGAAGAAATTATGAGGAAGCCCATGTAGAAGGGGCATAGGCAGCACACTGCAGAAGTGGACAAGCTAAAGAGCTTTTGACACCTCGCTCAGTCCAACTTTCCGTCCTCATTAAAAGAGCACCTGAAATAGGAAACCTGTTCTCCAGGGAGTACATTTACTTCTCAACAAATGTAACTGAGAGTTGCACTACTGATGCTGATAAAAGGAGGGCAGTTTAATCACTAGAGCTAGTTTCGGGTTGCTACTGATTTGATGAGGATCTGCTGCTCAAGTTGCTAATGGTTTGAGCCTAATTTTCTGAAAATTTGCTTCCGTGTTCTCAGTGACTGCATTTATCACCCTGTCCTCATTCCTGAGGTATCTAACATCACTGTACCCGTCAGGTGCTGGGAACAGAAAATTATTTCTTTGCAGTATTAAAAAGGCTGAAAAAGAAAATGGGTATTACTAATAGGCAGCTCCAGTGCTGGAGGTTCGTACAGGCTATGGCAGTTCCAGAGAGCTGAGTTACATTACATATTTGCACATGGCAATTCGCACTGTACAGGAAATACTCTTCCCCTTAACTAAGTCTCGCTGTTAAAGCAGATCAGCCAGAAAAAAAAGAATTAACAGAGGTCGGAATGAAAGAAAAGCCAGCCTGATCTTCTCAGCTGTCTGCAGAGCACAGGCACGTCCCCGTTGACCCCTCCAGCCGGTGCACTGTGGTGCACACCACCCAGCCGCGCGTGGCAAGGACGGGGGATGCAGAAGGCAATCAGCAGTTCTCATCCTTGAGGCCAAATGCCGAACTGAAGCAACCCCTCTGGCAGCAGCAGAGGCACGTGGCCCCAGCAGACCCCAAAACAGAGACCTGCCAGGGCAGCCAGGCAGCACAGTGACACCCAACATGCCACTACTTCACCAGCAATGGCTCTGCTCTAACCTGTCAACAAACCCAAGCATTCTGTGCACGACTGTTCCCCAGGGTCGGCTCTCGGATGGCTCATCCCTTGCAGACCTGATGCAGAGTGTCGGCCAGGTGGGGGGAGGCAGCGGGCACAGCCTGGCTGGCCTGTGCTGAACGGCGAATGCCTGAGACATCCAAGACATTCCGCACTCAGGCATGCACACAGTGATTCACAGCATCCATTTCAGTTGCCAAAACTATTTAATAAGCCACTAGTAGACTTCAGGCTTGAAATTTCACAGGGATGTTTAGACTGAGAGCTCATACAGTGACAAACTTCTGGCTTTGAAAAAGACTGTTAAAAACCTATCTTTGGTCGTTTACACATCCTCTCTTTTAGTGTGAGACCTGCCATCTGCCTACTGCGATTTGCCAGTTACGCTGCCGTATCACCAGCCACCATGCTGCCACCACCGCGCTACTATAACGCAGACAGAAACCTCTCTTGGTGCTTTCACCCACACACTGCTTTTGGACTGTTGCCCTAGGAGGAGCAAGTGGCTTAGGGTTAGAAGCAGAGGGCAGGAGGACTTGGTCATTTATATCCCAAGCACTACCATATAGGTAGGCTCATCCTCTCCAGGAGCAACAAGGAG
Source organism: Strix aluco (assembly GCF_031877795.1). Classification (NCBI taxonomy): domain Eukaryota; kingdom Metazoa; phylum Chordata; class Aves; order Strigiformes; family Strigidae; genus Strix; species Strix aluco. The sequence goes on from NC_133936.1 coordinate 32,257,983, forward strand.
CACCAACACTCCCAAAGTCCAAGCGAGGAATCCCAGTGAGCTGCCACCCCTCTGCTGGCACTGCAGAGTGGCTGCCTGGCACCCGCTCCTCCATCACAACTGCATCCACCCCTGCATCTCCTCCACCTGTTTTCTGGACACTAAGCAAGGCTCCCGAGAGCAAATTAAAATGTCAGCCCTCCCACACACCCTTCATTTGACCTTCAATGCAGTCAAATTCTCCCTCCTTGCATCAGTTCATCACCCGCAAGATCAAAACCACTCACGTGATTTTCCATCCCTGCCTTGCCCTGTAGAAGCCGAGCTGTGGGAGCAGCACATGAAACAGCTGCCACTGTGTGTTCAAACAGGGTCTGTGTGTTCAAACACAGGGCTGATGCATCTGGCGCACGGTAAGTTCATGTCCTCTGCTCCTTCCTCACCTGCCTGAACCCAAATGCATACAGCAGACTGTTTAAAAACAGAGGTAATTTGAATTAAATAGAAGTCATAACACATTACAGGAACATTCCTGAAAACCAAGCGTTTGGATTAGTTTCATTCAAAAGCCTCTGAACAAACACCCAGCTCTGCTATAACACCACTGCTCTTGCCTTGCCTTTGTAATTCAGTTCCCTCTGTGGGGGACTATTTATCTCATTCCCCTTGCAACATAAAAGCTATTTCTCCAATCAAACCTCTACATTATAGATGGTTATATTCTCCTTTATCATAAGCCCGCTAACAGTCTATTTCATGTGAAGGCAAAGCACACAGCTGAATGATGAAGGCGGCAGCAGAGAAGCAATCCTGCTTGTGCAAAGGACCTCTCCCAGGATTTTAGGCTGTTTGCAAAGGCCTGACTCCAGTGCCACACTGGCTGTACATCACTGTGATTACACTGACTAGGTTATTCTGATTTACTGGGAAGAGAGACGGCGAGGCAGGAAATTGGCTCAGCAATGATGTACTAATGTATACTCCTCTCCAGAAGCTCAGTCCCTCTAAATATGAAAATGTTAAAACCATGTTTTTGATAAGCATGACAAATCACGTAAAGTCATTACAATTTTATTAGAGGAAACATTTTCAAATGCACTGATTAAATTAGGAATAATGACTTGGACCTGAAGTTATAAACCTCTAATCTCATCAGCACTAATGACCTCCTGAAATAGAAGGGAGGAAGTCAGAATCTTCAAGGCCGAGACAAAGAGCACACAGTGCACAACACCAGCCCTTTATTGGCCATACTGCAATGGATAAAACTGGGCAAGAAGACAAAGACTGTGGAGAGCCAAATCACAATCCACACATTAAATAGCTTCAGCTATCTGTGATTTTAACCACTGTTTAAAATCACTCAGTTCTTGAGCTCCAACAAACATTGAGACACTTATTGTAATCAAAAAGCAGTCTATAAAAAGCAGTAAGTGTTATTCTGTGCATATTCACAATGAAGCATATGGAAATGTATGTGTTCAACCTCCAATTGTCTTCCCAATGCAAATAGCTTCTGATGTGCACCTTCCAATGTATAAGTTGCATGCAAACATCCCACAGACCAAACTGCTAACTCCAAACAAAGAATGTGCAGCAAGGAGCTAGTCATAAGGTGGCATTCACCTTCCCACTCTGCTGTAACACCACCACTCTTCTCTCACAAAAAGTCCCACTTCTTCCTGATATAGACACTGATCTCCCTCCACACACCTACTCAGAGGAGGAAGACAAGAGAAGGTGTGGAGCCTTCATTGCACACAGAGCCTAAGGATGGATCCAATTGCCCCTCACCTCCCTGATGCTCACTGACAAAGAAAAAACATCATCACTGAGTGGGCCTAACCTGTAACCTGCATTTCGAGGTGCCATTGTTAAGATGAGGGAGACCTGAGCTTGATAAAGACAAGAAAATGAGCAAAGATGATTATGCATCTTCTTAAATGGTCTCCTGTGTCCTGGAGGTGACCAGGGCTTGTTCTCGTCCCTGCCATGGTTGAAACAATCTCAGGCACACGTGCAATGTGAACTCATCTCCAAACGTCTGCACACACTCAGCAGACCGGGTGGAAAGCTGATGGTCCTCACATCCTGCTTCCCAGGCCCTGAGGACTGGTGCGTGACTGCCGCCTTCTCCTTGTAAAACCCGAGAAGTCTCTTCATGCTGAAGGTACTTCCTGGTGGAAACAATCAACTAAAACTAAATTGCTCAAGCAACAGTGCATACCTGATCAGGGCCTTTTATATGGAATCCTCCTTTTCTTCTCCCCCAACAGCAAACATTATAAAGGATATTTTATCCTGTTTTCTTTTTGCCCCTCCCATGTTTAGCCCTTTGCCTCTTGCTCTGTGAAAATCATAAGTAAGAAGGAAGAGTGAAATGAAGGTATGCTATGTCTGTCAAAATACAAACAATAAACTGGGAGAAAGCAAACTCCTCTTCCCTAAATTCAACAATTATCATTATCTTACATGTTTTCTGAAACACCAGCAAAAATAAAAAACTGCTGATGGAAGAAGACCTGTTTTAACAAAGGTTGTATCTTTGAATTTAGCATTATGAGGGAAGAATAAAATAGCAAATAGTGGAAAACCAGCAGAATTATCCAAGTGCTTTCCCTCCCCTTCCCTCTTTTATGCAGTTTGTAGATTTATGCACCTGTCTTTCTCGCAAGAACTACATCACAGGATAATGTATGATTCATTCATTCGTTCATTAAACTTCACCAGCATAGCTTCATCTGTCAGGTAAATGGGAAACACATACTGACAATATGCAGCTGTGCATTAACACTATTTCTGCCTGTCTCACCGTGAGCTCAAATCCAAAAAACAAGCCTCAGATCAAACAGGGAGCAATATAGCTTAACCTCCCTTCAAGACCCAAAACGCATGTAACACGCTGGGTCCCCACATCACAGTACCCAGGATGGTGAAAAAAAATGAGTTTCAGAGCTTCAGCTCTGAACCTCTGGGACACATGAGAAGCAAGGAGCTTCCTGGCTACAGACACCTTGCTGCATGCTAGAAGCTAGAAAGATGCTCTTCTGGTGCACCCCCATAATTTCCAGGAACACAATACAGAAATTCTCATGTGTGTATCCAGGAACAAGAGTGAATAATTCATCTTGCACATTTTATGCAAATTTGGTTTAAAAGTCCAGACAACTAATTACTTGAAGTGGATTGCTATTATAAGATTTTTTTCTTTCTTAAACTGTAATTCCAGATTTGGTATGAGTTTGTTTGCTTTTTCTTTCCTTTCCTTTATTACAGGAATAAACTTTCTATCATTAGTCTGTATCTATCATTAAATATGTAGTGTGTGTAAACACTGATGGGTGTTTTTTTGCTCTATCAATCTCTGTTCTGTTGTAACAACTGGGAACTACATCTTATACTGCATTACACATATGAAATATTTAGAACAAACAAAAAGAGAACACTGGCTACCCACATACATTAAATATCTGGTAGCAAAGTGGAAATAATACATGTGGTAGTGCAGCTGCACAACATTATAATAATTGAGCCTGTCCTCCACCTCTCAAGCCACTGAGTTTCAGCCTTTTTCAGTATTCTTATCTTTTTTTTCATTGTAAATAAAGAGACTTCATTTCCAAGCTCTTCCCATCTTTATTTCTTCCCTTGAACTCACCTCTGAGAGACTTAATGAGGACAGAAAATTGATCAGCGAGTACATTTTATGCCTTATTTGAAAGCACATAATGTTTCTCACAAGTCTTCTTTGTAGGGAAGATGTTTCCAGCAAGTTTTTCTCGTCTATAATATTAAGAAGAAAGATGGAAGAGAGAGACATGGCAGCCTAGGACTTGGGCATGGGTCTGTGCCATTCAACTTCCACAAGAAGATTCACTCCAGGTCTACAGGTACAGGGTTAGGTGAACCACTGTAACGTAACACCGTTGTAGCTGCCACTGCTAGAAACTATGGTCCATCTGTTATTCCTCTGGGGACCACAGCTGGACTGCCATTGTCTCCCAGGCACTTTTAACCACAGCAAGTGCTCACGCAGTAGACGGTGTGATGGTAATCAACAGATCGCCACCGAAAAAGTCTGCGCTCACACCCAAGCTGGCACAGGCAGCTGCAGCACTCCTCTGCAACTTTCATCATACACGCTATCTTGGCTGTTCACATGTGGCAATATGGGAAAGCCACCTACCAAAGCAACTCCCAAGTCAGCTACACCAGCACATGAACATCCTCTCTGTATTGTGTAAGTCAAGCTGATGTTGAACAGGTCACATGCAAATCCCATCTTTATGTTAACTGAGGCCTCAAGAGATTGGGGCGGGGAGGGGGGGGGGCGTATTCTATTTTTAATGAGCCCTTGGCTCCTACAAAAATTGGCAGTAACAAAAGTTAACGACTAACCCTTCATTGATCACTCTAAGTAGAAAGGGGAGGGGAAGAGCGGCAGAAATTGCATACGCCAGATTCCAGCCCAGGGTGAGCCTGCATGCGAACCTGCCAGCCAGTGTCTGGGTGCAAAAGCTGACAAAACCACAAAAGTCCCTCATGTGGGTGCACAACTCAGCACACCGTCGTGAGGATCCACTGGCAAACCCTTGACATGACAAAACACAATGATTTGGTGAGCACAGATATGCTCTTTAGATACCAAGACTGAATATCCCCTCAGCTGCGCACTGCCAACCCTTCCCAGTGGCAGCCCAGTGGGTTTTAGGACTGATCTGAGAGATTTTGCTTAGGTCATGAACATCCAGTGCCCCAAGTAACTCACCTGTGCTGAAACTTGGCTCCCTTTCAAGAATCATAAGGCTCAATCCTGTTCTGTTTTGATTCTAGTAAATTAAAAACAAAACCACAAACAAATAATGTTTGAGTTCAAACTCAAATCTTCATCTGCTTATGGATCACTATTTACACGTGGGGTTTTTGTCTCCTAGAGCTGTCCAATTCCAAATGAATTTATAATCCCGTCAGAAACATAACATGAACCACAGAGGGACAAAACATCAGCATGGCAGAAATAAACAACCTTTGGCAGAACACACTGGGGTGCACGTTAGATAACATGCATCTACAAGAGTAGTAGGAAACAAAAACAGCTCGTCACCCTTAAAAATACCACCACAGTATGCTTAAAATTTTCTTTTCTATTACTTACTGCTATAATTAGTGGTTAGTAAATACTTATATGATAGCAGCGTCCAAATGTTGCAACAGGATGTTGGACAGCACTGGGTAGGTACCGTATGAATACAAAGAGGCAACAGTTGGCCTAAAGGGTTGACTGTTAATATTGCTTGCATTATTCCCATTTCTGGAAAAAAAAATAATCTTACGCAGAAGGAAAATTTAAAGGGCACTCAGTATATACATTGGCTCATCAGGCTATTAACACAGAATAACTGTGTTAATAATTAAAAATAAATACTGTGTTAATAATAAATACAAATTACTCAGAGCAGTAACAGGAGGTTATATAGTTTGAGAAAAATCCTAATAGCAGCGGCGGTTTTCTTGTCCATATTACTACATGCACTGTTTGTTGAAAGGGGCGGAGGGTTTAATAGATTTCCTATGTTATCCCAGAGTAATTTTTAAATTGAACTGGAAAGCAGTTTGTGAAAAATGAAAGTATATTTAATTGCAAAATGGACTCAAGACATGCATTAAATCATCTAATCTTATTAGGCTCCATTCATCTGTAATTCTCACCGGGTACAAAAATGGAAAGTGGGTGGGAAGCTGTTTCAAGTGTCTTTAAGCTTCCCACTGATGTACTCTAAACAAAAAGTTCAAGGTTTCTGCGGGAAGAGTAACAAACCCACCAGGACTTCACAAAGGGTGCATGTCCTCAGTTTTCCCATGAACCCCTCTCCGCTCCGAGCGCAGTGGCTGTGGGAGCGAGGTGCCCTGCCTCACCCGTGGCAGGGGCTGGTGGGGGCTCTGCAGCCCAGACCCTCTCACTGCAGGCAGCTTGTCTGAGGAGGAGTGTGTTTAACATGACTGTTCGCAGCAGTCTCCCTACACACTATTTGTGCTAAATTTGTCATTTGTGCTAGATTGTTCAAGATCTTCTTTTAAATCAATTGCTACTTGCAAATTTTCACATTCATTTGCAAGAAACAAAAAAAAGGGTTTAAACCATGAACTTGGCTATGATCATTAACCTGTAATTGATTTTCCATTACATTATTTTAAACTTTTCATGCACCCATTATAACATAGACTAAAACTCAGTCTCTTCAGCAAGCCAAGTGTGCTCACAGTCAGTCTCTCAGGCATACAGAAAGTCTTCACCCAGCCACACGTGGAGGTCAAACAGCACAGCTTAGGCACACACTATAAATAAGTGGTTATAGTCAAGTATGATAAGGTGAATATTTTAAGAAAAGACATCCAAGCCTCTTCCCATGCCTTGAAGAGACAAGGGAAGGAGCAGGAAGCCCATCAATCCAGTGAGGCTAAGAAAGGGAAGGACCTTGCTAGCTGGTTGTGCTGCAGCAGGAACACCCGTCAGACTGATGGCAAAGTCCCAGCTGCAGTTCAACAGCGATGAGGGAGCAACTGCAGGAGGACCAAGGGCAGTGAAAGGTAGACAAGGATGCACCATTTCCCTTCGTATGGGATTAAACTCAGCCCACGTGCAAAGCAGAGTTTCACCAGGCGTATCGCCAGGGTGCAGAAAGGGGAAGGCAGCGCTTGGCCGGCGGAAAGGCCTGCAGGATTGCACCTTTGGGAAACACGGGCATTGCTCCCACCCATCTGCCGTGGAGCCCACAGGGCCTTCAAAGACCACGAAGAGAAGCAGGAGCCCGGCCCGCTGCTGTGCAGCATTCAGGTAGCAGCTGCAGCCAGGCTTCCAGGGGCTGCAGCCAGCTGCACACACCAAGACACCCTGCTCTGGGTTCTGCTCGCAGGGAGATTTGCCAAGGGGAAGGCAGCTGGCAAAAGCCAGTAAATCCTTCAGCTCAAGCTAGCAGAGATCCTGCTGGGCCCCTGCCAGCTCTGATGGTGGATCAGATAAAAGAGCTCTGCGCTCCAGGTAGCTCATAAAAAGAGATTAAAGCAACACAGTCAGTGAGACAGTTTCCTTCTCTTTGCCCACTCAGGCAGAACAATTTCCCCTCCAGATTAATTTCTGCCTTCCTCCACTCGGTAGAGGAGGCTGCAAATTGGCTCTGATCGGGGTGCCCAGGTGGAAGGCATGGGAAAGCCACAGTCAGAAGGGAGAAGGGCATAGTCAAGGAGGTCCCGCATGTCCCCCCTGTGCTCACCCTCCTGGCACTGGACCGTTAATACTGGATGAGTGTGCTTCCTGCTGCGGCACAGACCCATAGGCTGCAACACAAATGTAACTGAGTTGTTATAAATATAATTTTATAAGCATTTAGTTGTCACACAACTAAACAATCATTTCCATGGCACTTAAAGAGTCCATCCAGACTGACTGTGGAGGTCCATCAGACTGGGAGATTTTCTCTGCTCATTGCAACTTGTCTTTGACTGATGAGGAAGCATGAGACAAGCATTAGCAATCTGCCTTGTTAAACTTCATCAATAATGCAACAAGAAGGCCAGAAGAGGCAGCTAAAATGTGAGAACAACAGATGGAAATTCTGACAAGACACTGCTGCTTTCCTCCAAGGACAGCCATGACCCACCCAAGCTCCAGTGATGGTCATCTATATGTCAGCATCTTCCCCAAGAACCATAAAGCTAGCTCCCCAAGGCTTGATATCCCTTAAACCTCTCCACCAGAAGGGATACAAGAGAAAAAAGAAGTGCTAGACCAACACTGTGTATCAGCCATGCAATTACTGGTTGTACATGAAGTCCATACCAGCTATGCTTCTCCCTAAAATTTGCAGAGCACCACCCAGCTGAAGTCTACACCAACAAAAAATACTTGTCCACCTGGCAAAGGGAATCCACTGACCAGGCCTCAGGTATGGATCTGCACAAACATTTTTAAAAGATGGAGGTCTGAGAAGGAACATACACACCTACTCTCACATCCATGTGCTTTCATATCAGGTAAGTGATTATAGCAGGACAGAAACACAAACACCCCAGTTAACCAACTACTTAATAAATCAAGATTTTGTGGGTGTTAGTCGACATTTCTAGGGAAATGCAGTGTAATCATGAAAAACAGTGTTACAGGATTCTCTTCAAAAGCATTCAGTTTATTTTTCCAAGCTCAATAACTAATAAGTTAATACCTCTAATGCACTGAAAATATTTGCTGTATAGTCCCCGAGAACCCCTATTCCCTTTAGCATAGTCTGAGGTTTCTGTTACTGCACCAAGAGTCTCAAAGGAACAGCAAGATAAAGAATCTACTTTCTCCTATCTACAGCATCTCTACTATAACTGCTGCTTACTATACCCCTGCGTGGTGCCTCAACATATTTACACCTGGTTTTGCATTTACTGTAAGTTCTTTACAGATCGTAATTCTGAACTCTGTTCCCTGTAGAGAAACTTTCATCTCTCAATGTGATTCAAGTTTCTACGACATGACAGTTAAGTACAACATCCGAGCCCTGAGGTCAGATTATTAAAATTTATTTCAAGATCATGCATAACAGAAAGCATCCACTCACAGCAGGAGCCCTATGTGAACAATTAAAAATACAACAGAGGTGCCTTTCTCAGCTGTCAAGTGGCCATTCATGTTTTATTTCGGCTGTTAAGCATGTTGCTGCTGGTTTGAAATGAAGATCAACACAGTTTGTGGACAAACATACTTTTACGAAACGTAACTCCTGTCCAACTGCACAGGTGTGACACAGTAGATATGGCCTCACCTCACAATAATAACAGGCTGTTTTACCCTAACGTCTGCCTAATACAATCATCTTCTGCCACGCACTTCACCTTCAGCTGCACCTTCTCAGAAGCGTTATAGTGTTATTAATATACTTACTATACTTCAGATTCACTGAAACCAGCCGTAGCAACTTCTGAATCATGCATCTTTTAGCACTACGTTCCTGTGAGAGCCAAAAGCAGAGATTTTCCCCTAAGGTGTCTCTGCCCCATGCTTATCTGGAGCTGCTGCAGTGCTCCCACAGCCGCAAAACATTCCATGTAGAAGAAGGTTGCTTTAATTAGCGGATGGCACCAAGATGGTTTTGGAAATGGAAAAGTCTTCCTCTCTCATTTTCTGTTTCACAGCCTGTCCCCAAGTCTCTAATTATATATACTCACACCTCCACATAGAATTTAATGGGAGTGGAAAGAGACTGTTCATCTGCAGGCAACACATCATTTTTCTCTAAAATGTGGAAAGTTGTTAAGTAAAATGTCACTAGGAAAGGAATTCCAGGTGACTTTAGATTATTTAACTGCCCACACAATGTCTTTGCATACACCTTGAAATGAAAGGTTCCTTCCCATTAAAAAAGTACATATGATTTTAGGAGTGTGCAATTAAAAACGCATTGAGAAAATGTTCTGCCTGTAAGCTGGTGCAAATCTTCACAGCTCTACTGATTTCAACAGGCCAGTGGAAAAAAGTCAGTTCAAAATATGTCTTCAAGTCCTTTATTTCAAACTTTGGGAGAGAATTACTCTCCTCGCACCTAACTCTCAGGAATTTTGCTAAAAAATACCTTCAAGATGTGAGAGCAGCAGCGGCCTCAGAAAGGCCATGACAGTCAAAACTCAGCAGAATTATTTGTTTTGCTTCTAGCAAAATAAAATCCACCACTCAAATTCTTCTAACAAGTAATTCCTGTCAGGTGACTTACTAATATTTTTACAACTTTGTACAAATTTATATTTTCATCTGGAAACTGTTAAGGGAAGGGGCACTCCATAAATATCTCAATGAACTACACATCCATTTCTTGATAATCTGTTAAAGAGATAATTCCTACCAGTTGCAGAAACCTAAAGTCCACCCACTGATTGGCTGGTTTTTGCACCTCTGACCAGTGTGGAGGGAACAGGAGACCCAGGAAGATGACATCAAGCAAAACAGGAAGTTTTCTTTACCACAAAGCTACTTTCTGACACAGGATGTTCAAAAAGAAAAAGCTATGAAGTAGGAGGACTTGACTGACAAATTTCATTAGGATTTCACTGAAAGAGGAGGAAATGCACGGAGCTAACATCAAATGAGAGCCTGCCACCTCAAGCTCCCCCCAGGGCTGGGGCAAGGGAGGCCTGAGGGCACTCTGTGAACCAGGGCTCATGGCCAGAGCACTGTCCATCATGTTTATCCCCCAGCTGGTGCAGCGCTTGCTGGCCATTGGGAGCCACCAGTACCCCACGGGTGACTGGTACCCCCACACGGGCCGATCCCCACCCTGCGAAAGGTTCTGCTTTGGTGAGCATGACCATAAGCTTCTTCCCCTCACAGACGGTCTGGGACGTGTCTCCCTTGCCACCGTGGTCCCCTTAGCTCAAAACACAGCAGGCACCTTAGGCACTCACAGGGCACATCTGCAAACTCCACTGAGACACAGTTACCACTATCTATAAACGTAGTTTTTACCATGCAAGGCAGGACCACCACCGCAGAGGCAGCACACCTTGACAAGGACCTTACTCTAGTTCCTAATTTTGCAAAGGGGCAAGTTGCAATGTGATGGCTGCCTGCCTCCACCCCTCTGCCTTTCCCTGAAAAGGGCCACTACAGCCTGGTGAGAAGCAGGGTGGTCTCAGTCTGTGGCTGAGAGCTGTAGGTCCCAGACAACTGCACACAGGCTAACAGGAGAACACAAAACTGACATCTGCCCCCCATTCAACATTGGGACACTCAGGTTTGAGGCATAAACTTTGCAAGTAATGGTTTGCTGTCTTTTTGGTTGGGTTTCTTCTTGTGATAGCAGGTTCTGTATGTCCAGCTTCCCTTAAAAACCCTTCTCAAAAGAGCATGTCTACTGCAAGCTGAAAAACAACGACGACTCTTTGGGTACTCAAGTGACTGCATGTTATAATAAATGGGTCATCCTGAACTTTACAGGCCAGAAATACATTTCGAGTGCTTTTAGTTTATTCAAAAAAGGTCGACTCCAGTTCTGTAAACAACCTACCTCCAGCACCAAGGGTCTAAAAGTCACAAAGTGAGCTGGAATATGCATCTCCTAACTGCAAATGCCTTAGTAATCTGAAAAACAGGAAATGAAACAAAAGCCCACAAATAAATTGTATTTCAGTCACTGGTCAAAACACTGGACATTTCTTCCCAGAACCTCTGACCTTTACTCAATATCTCACAGAAAATAAAGATTTGAGGGATTTTTGCGCAGGATCACATTTTCCTCTCCTATGCATATATTCAACTCTCATGTCAAAGAAACCCTCCTAGGAGCCAGAAAGAGAAGAAACTGCAGTTCCCTCCAGAGCTCAGCTCTCTCACGTTGCTCCTCCAGACACCTGGAAGGAGGCCCCTTCTCCCATTCTCTCACCTGGGAAGCACCGTGTCCTGGCCTCAGGGGCTTCCGCTCCCCCTCCTCTTGTGATGCTGCCATGGCAGGATGAAGGCAAAGGTCACTCAGATACCTGAATCTTCTACCATGTTCATGCCCTGCTACTCCACACCCATATGGCAGACAACAAAGATACCAAATGAATCAGGGCTTTCTCCTTCCAAGTAGCACAATTTTTTAGAATCATTTTACCCAGTTCTTGCCAATATCTACACTGCAAGATGTCATCATACTACCCTTAAACTATCTATTCATAGGATCATTTTCCAGATGTTCAGTGATTAAAATGAACTTGCTCCGCTCCTTCTCAAAGACAGAAGAATATGAAGTATTAAATTATCATTGACAAAATTTAAGAAATTGAAAAATATTTTTTTTTTTTTTGTGGGAACACTTCAGTTAAATGTAGTGTGGGCTTTTTCATCCCTCCTCCCATGGCATATTCTCCCTCAATTTTTATTTTTACAGGAAAGAACAACAACCTAGTGTTTGCTCGCAGTCTCCCTCTGTGGTATTAATGCTGCAGCTTCTTCTTGTTCACTGCAAGCGCCCTGCAGGATGCGTCTGTAGGAGAGAGAGAAGCTTTTCTTTATGCTAACGGGGTTGGCATGCATTCCTCATGTCACCACTTGCTCAGAACTACACTTCACAGATTCATCTCTCTTGCTCTTTTATTCCTTCTCACCACTGCTGACTCTGCGATACATTCACCTACTTAAAGTCTGCTTGAGCTCAAGTTGTGAGGCATTAAAGTGGTTTTAATTTCCAAGGAAAGGGAGATTTAGAAAGACTGTTCTCACTTTTCCAAAGAACATGCACACACAGAGCTTCCCCTGGTTAGTACATCATTAGTATTTCTTTCCAAGAATTTCACTGCTTGCAAATAGACTATTTTCAGGGAAACATGCTCAGTGTAAAATCTTGCATGGAGGTGTTGATAAGCTAAAAAAGACTATGCAAAATGAGTGGCATTTTTCTAGTTTGCATCTGTAGGAACTTCCCGGGAGGTTGTGTAAAATGCGCCAAGTGTTTGCTACGAAAGATACGCAAATAGTCATAAGCACCGGTCACCACGGAAGGCAGATGTGGACGTGGCAGTGCACAGAATAAACACAAAGTAAGTGCAGCTCTCGGCACGTGTAACGGGTGTCTTCAGGGTCACCGGTATCCAGCCAGCCACGCTGATGGATAGGCTGACAGCGGCACCAGGCTCCCCACCATGGCTGGGACGGATGGGACCTTCTGGACTGCTGCAACTTGTATCTTGAGCAGATGAGAAGGAAAATGGTCTTGTTGGGCTTCTTCTGAAACAGATTAACTCACACTCAGGAAAAAAGCAAGACCAGAAAAACCCTGTTCTCCCATGCTCATTCATGTGACCTTCTGACAGGAGATTAATCTCTTGACCCCGTCCATTTAGAAACAGGAAGGAATAAAAACCATGTTTCAGTTAACAAGGAACACCACAGTGTTGACCAGAAATACTTGCCTAACTCTCTTTCTGGACAACTTACATATAGGTAAACTAGGTAGTTCATTACATAGAATATTGCAGCTTTGAGGAGGAAAAAAACCAAAACCAACGCAAAAATTAGTATTAGTTGAGGTTTGTTTTGGTTTGTTTTTACACAAATGTGGAAAAAGAGTTAAGATGGACATTTTCACATTCGGAAAGTCAGAGACATGCATCTTAGTCCATGTCCATGCATCTATGTCCATACTAAAACCACAGTCTACAGCTGGAGCTGCAAATACTCAGAGCCTTAAGAAACCGGGTCACTTAATCACAGAGCCAAATTTTCACATTTTCATGTTCCAAAACCCCTTTTAAGTGGTTTACCAAAGTTGCACAACACTTCAGAATTTGTTTTAAAAAACTGTTCCAGCTAAGATTAGATTTGACTTCAGTCTCTGCTCACATACCTAAGACTACAGAACGATTCAAAATTTGTCCATTCCATGGTCAATCCGTCCAGAAGCATGAAATGATTACACTGGCATAAAACATTTCTTCTAATTTATAAGCGTTATCTGAGGTAGCATTGTGATTGATGCTCAAGTGAAGAATTTCTTCCAGATTTCATTTTAGGTTAAGTATCTAATATTCCACATATGTAAAAGAAAAAAAAAAAAAGTATTCTGGTTGTAACATGAAGCTGACACGTCTGAAATGCCGGTGGACTCGTTTCTGATTTTTGCTGGAGGAAAGACTGCCAATATTTCTTTGCTTTTTTCAGCATTCTTAGGTTTTCCCTGTCATCATTCTGAAATAGTAGGAGTCATCCCTCACAGCACAGCAACCCCCAAGCCTCTCTGATACCAAAACCAATTGCAATAGAACAGAAGCCATGAAAACTGTTTTCTCTCTGTCAGGTTGAAAGCAGAGCATAGATACCTTAAAATAGGGGGGAAAATCTAGAGAGATATAAAGGTGTTTTCAAGGCTCTTGAAAAACACCTGAACCAAACCTTTGAGAATAACCAAGAAACACCGAGTGTTTAAGTGACGCTGAAAATTGAACTTAACCTAGAAATCCTCTGGAAAATGAATGGCACTTTGTATTCACAGTCAGCAGCAGCAAGACCCCCCTGAAATAAAGCTGGCTGCAGAGGCACACAGTTTGGTTCATGGGGACATGCCAGGCTAATATCTCTTGCTCCATGTTCACTGTTCTCTCAGCTTATTGTATGGTTTAAGCTCACCATATAACGAACACCTCTATACCTCCATGCAGCTACCCACACAAACCCTCACCTATTAGGGCCTCACAGAGGCTTTATCTCTAGGAGTCTTAATACGTTTGGCTACATAAGGCAAAAAAAGGGGGGGTTAATGTTGCCTATTTCCTTTACCCCCTGCACACCAACAGAAAGGTATCATGCCCCAGCAAACCTCTCCATCCTCAGGATGCTGCTCTCATGTTTCCCCTTGCCATCTCTCAGTGGAAGCCTTTTAAACCACTTTTAATAACCCACTAAAGCCATGCATCTGCCTACAAACCAATACAGCACCTCGCCTATTCATGTTAAGGAGGCTTCTTTGAGTATCCTCTCCCAACAGCAACCCGCAAAGCCAGTTCTTACTTGAATGGCATGAAGATAATTGAAACTTGCAGTTCTAACCAGACATCGAGGCTGAGCATCCAGCCTCTGCTCAAGCTGCTGCTGGAAGGAAACAAAAGCCCATGTCAACAGAGAGGAATGATTTAAAATGTTTTCACTTTTTATAGTGATGCACTCTATAGCACCACTTGGTAAACAAAAATGTGCCATTAAATAGCTACCGGTAAGCAATTCTGCAGTTGACAGGTACCCGATTCTTTCTTTTGGCCTAAAGGAAAAAGATTTTTTTGTAACGTCAACAAGGCAAATAAGTTGGAAACATAGCAATTATCTGAACCTATAGAGCTCAGTTCTGCTCCAGTCACCCTCTGCAACCACAGCAAAGGCAGAAAGGGTGACAGAGAGTTAAGATTGGACCTTGAGTGTTTAAAGATGACTCACAAATCACATGCCTGATTATGGCAGAAATTTCCATTAGTACTGAGGGTGCAGCTCTGACCTCACTGAAACCAGTGGAAGATTCACAATGGATGTCAGGATGTCCAGGAAGTATGTCTCCAATGGGACCTGTGCAGCAGCAGTGGTGGCACTAAGTTTATTTCTGATGTGGTCTCTTGAAAAGGTGAAATCTCATTACCTGCATCTCTTCTAAAAACCTATGTTTTCACTTATTGTCACTGAGTCTTTATTACCAGGGGCATAATGAGGCTCCTGTTCACTGACCATCACCTCCCCCTGCAAAAAACACCACAAAAATGGAGAATAAATAATGACAGTATTACCACTGAAGGCCCATTACAACATCAGGTGCCTGAGCAATGCTGATTAAACAATCCCCTAGCCATGGTGAGAGTAAGTGACAATGGAAGGGATGGCCACACTTTCTTATGGTGTATTTGACATTTCAAAAGTACAGTAGCAGACCTTTTAAAATGTATTCTGTTAAAACCAACATGAAATAAATATGCATTACTAATTCTGCATACCCTGTACATTGAAATTGCTGCAGGAAAATGCTTAGCAATATGAAAGTACCAAGGTTATCTGAGGTGTAACCTCCACATTTATCAGCCATCACCAACGATGTTCCTATTACTCTTCAGCAGAATGAAAGCCATGCAACCTCCCCTTCCCTCCACCACCCATAATGCAGAAAAAGAAAGGGTGTAAAATGGCAAGGAAGTCACTGTTCTCTTGCTGGTCCACCTTCCTTCAGTGATCCACCTCTCTTTACTGTCAGCAACCTTAATTTTCATTTGATACACATGAAAAAATCAAAGACACCAAACACAGAAAGGACCAAATCTCTTCCTCTATCAACCTGCAATGCCCTGACGTCGGTAGCTGTGCACTGAAAGCAAACCTTGCCCAGGCAGAGGATCACAGAATCATCTAGGTTGGAAAGGACCTTGTAGATCATCCAGTCCAACCATTAACCCAACATTGACAGTTCCCAACTACACCATATCCCTCACCGCTATGTCGACTCTACTCTTAAACACCTCCAGGGATGGGGACTCCACCACCTCCCTGGGCAGCCCATTCCAACACCTGACTATCCATTCTGTAAAGAAATGCTTCCTAATATCCAGTCTAAACCTTCCCTGGCGCAACTTGAGGCCATTCCCTCTTGTCCTATCGCTTGTTACTTGGTTCAAGAGACTCATCCCCAGCTCTCTGCAACCTCCCTTCAGGTAGTTGTAGAGGGCGATGAGGTCTCCCCTCAGCCTCCTCTTCTCCAGACTAAACAACCCCAGTTCCCTCAGCCGTTCCTCCTATGACATGTGCTCCAGACCCTTCACCAGCTTCGTTGCCCTTCTTTGGACACGCTCGAGTAATTCAATGTCCTTTTTGTAGTGAGGGGCCCAAAACTGAACACAGTAATCGAGGGGAGGCCTCACCAGTGCTGAGTACAGGGGTAAGATCAGTGCTGGTTCAGCAATCAAATTTCAAACCTCATTTTAGCCAAACTGCTGCTGACCTCCATCTCAGCAGTGAAGGTGCCACAAGGACAAAGGCCGCTCACAGCCCATGCAGCCAGGCAGGCATCACCCCGGGGGATGCTAGTGAGGGACTACACCCCTCTGCTCTTCCTGCTGCAGCAGCAAAGCTGGCTCATTATGGTTAAGCACTGCTGCATAGACAACACAGTTTGCAGTCAAGTTCTCTGTGATACAGAAGTCCCTTCCCTCATGTCAGAAGCAGCACAGGGATGGCTCTTGCTCCCATGGATGACAACACTGCAGAGAGACAGCAGCACCGAGGAGGCAGGTGAGCAGAAGAGGTACAGCAGAGGTATGAACTCACACACACCTTCACAAACCAGGACAAGTTTGATGCTGTACCAAAAGGCAAGGGAAGCCCTCAGCGGAGTGCAGAGGGTCAGTGTGATCTATCGTTTCAGTTTACCCAGCTGACAAGAAGTAAGGGCAACCTGTTCATCTCCCACAGAAATTAAGTGAAATTGCAGTGCTCAAAAATATTCATGTTGGATAAAGAGTAACTGAATGAAGCTGGCTGACTGAGTTGCATTAAGCACTGAGGTGTTTAAGTGAAGATTAGGAAAGAGCACAGGTGTTTCAGCTGGGAGAGCCAAAATAATTAAACATCACTAGTCCCATCATGTGGTGCAGCACTGATGACAGTACTGGAACATCAGACCACAAACAGAGACAGTACTAGGACTAACCTGTACAACATATCACAGAGCTACTTTCCAGTCAACGCGATGTAGCTTAGGTTTTTCTGAAAAAAACCCAGATTAACAGATACTGCGTACAGTCCTAAGAAATTAATCTTTAGGGCATTTTCTTGAGCATTTCTCCCCACACACTGGGTGAAGTTAAGAACACTGGACAGGTGTCCTTGGGTCATGAAATCCCATTCCCTGCTGCAGCACATAAGCATGTCTGGTATGTAAGGCAACACCTCCATCCTCTCACATCCACCCCAGCAGCACCCAAGTCCTCGAGTGGTGGGAGGGAGGTAAAGGAGCAGCAGTGAGAGAAGAGAACGCAGAACTGGAAGGGTGGAAGGAGAATCACAACAACGCTAGAGGACAAAGCTGGCCACCAAAGGACTGCAGTGAAAGGAGAGTGAGCAAGGGGAAAGGACAACCAACCACTAATTGGGTGAAAATACACAAGAATCTCCCTGTTACCAGAAAATAAATCACAGGTGAAGGGACAATGCTGTGAAGGTCCCTCCCATAGCTCCTTCCGGGGCTGTCACCTGGGGAAGCCTGACACCTCTCTCTGGCTCAGAGGCATGGAAAACACCAAGGGGTTGGAAGACAGCAGTTTATTCTTCAGAAAATCTCAAAATTTATGGGATTTCCATTAATTTGCCTCACAAAAATTTCTCCTTTGGTTCCAACTCCAATATGGAAGATAAGGGAAAACTGAATATGGAAAGGAAGGAAGATTTTTTTTAAAAAAAATATTATGGGAGATGGGGAAAACCTTCATTAAATTTACCTTACATAGAAAGGAGCTTAATTTGTAAAAACAATAGGAGGGGGTCCTTCCTATGACCCAAAGCACATTCACAAAAGATCTCTCCCATAGACACAGTGAAGCAACAGTATTTTTTCCAGCATGGCAGCGGAGCAGCTGCCAAGTCTATTCTGATATTGTAATCACTCTGTTAATCACAAATCCCCACAACATCTCTTAGCTACATAACTTTTTTTTTTTTTTTTTTAAGAAGCTTTAGAAATAAAGACCTTTTCCATTTGGTCTGCATGGTATTTTAGTTCAACTGATGAGTCTGGTATTGTAATTCCTATATTCATTAATGCAGCCTACATTCAAAATCAAAACCTGTTCTGGAAGCCATGGTTCCTGTGTATCTAGGAGCTGTGTTTATCACAAGAATGCTGGAAATAAGAATAAATTTAAACTTCTCTGTGTTCCTTAAAACACCTAATGAGAAAATTGCCACCTAGAGCAGTGAACGGTAGCTTGTTATTGATGATGAAGACAGCAAAGCTCCTTTGTAAATACAATAAATGCTATTTCAGCTACTCTGGCCCTGACTCAAAGAACCAGCATGTTGTTCATTCACAAAGAAAAATGATAGGATTTGTATGGTCTGCAAGTGCCTAAACGTATTTATCCTACTGAAGTGCAAAGCTGTACAGAACAGGATCCTCTTCTCACTGAGGTCAGGACAGCTTTTGACTCAAATGGAGGAAAATTAAACTCTGGCACCTCTAAGCTGGTAGACCAGTCATAAGCATCTATTGTGTCCAGAGCTTTAGGAGCAAAAATAAAGCAACCTGGCTTGAAAAAACACAAGTGAAGCACTATGTTGTTTAATAGCTGTGTGTCTCTTCAGAAAGGAGGCGTGTGCCACCATGGTTGGAAAGCACAGCTATTCATATTCAGCCAGTCTTACACCCTGGCACCATTTTTATTGGTCTCGACTCTTTGAGCCAACCAACCTCAGAGGCAACATGAAAGTCATGCAGATTTCAACCACGGTTATTTCTGGAACTGCCAAAACCAGAAGGGAATAGCCTCTCCCCCATGTTTTTATCAGCTTAGAAACAACACACAGGAGTATTTTCTCACCATCTCGCATCACTGAACAAACTAATACTTTCATCCCAAAACATGTGATGCTACAGGAAACTATTCAGTCACCAGGGCAATGGGAGGAAATTATCACCAAGCTGCTCCTTAGTCTGTTAGTAGAGCCTGTAGCTTCATGTTTGAGCTCCACCACACCAGTGCCTCAGGCACAGACACATCGCATGCACCTGACACTATGCCAGTACCCACTCTTAGACAAACCACTCAATATTGCATGACGGTTCTTTGTAATGTATGCATGCTGATGTATCTACTGCCATTACTGCCATTCAGACCACTACAGGGAGTAACTGGAACCACTGAGCCCTAACCAGGACTTTGATCTGCTATTCCTTTTGTACAGGAACTTTTGTAGCAAAATCTGTTATAACCAATATGGTACAAACTGGCAGGTGACAGCAGAGTGAGCTCTGAAGAACATTCGTATGAACCCGAACTAAGACAAAGACATTTATTTCACCATGCTGAGTTTAATATGTTGCCTTTCACCTATTAAATTAAGCAAGGGCAAGGCACTTTCCTGTACTCATAGCAGTAGAGTTAAATTATGCATTCAGAGCTAATTATCTGATACGCTGTTTAAACCCTGTCATTATACGTGTTGAATAAGGAGAATGCAAAACGTAGCTCCCAGGCAAATAAGACAGACACAGGGTGAGCGTGAAAGACACAAACTTCCTTTAAAGGACCGTAACGCTCTAGATACCAGCTGTCCACCTCCAGCATCTGGACAAAACTCTGGTGTATGGCAAGGACAGTGCAATGATGATCATTTTGGTCTCCCGGCTGGGGCTAAGTTGTGTTGACAGACGTGGGCGCCTGTCCTCTCCAATTCCAGGTGCTCTTTTAACATGACTGATGAACCATCTTGCAAGGTGGCATGGTGGGCAGCTATTATTATTCCTCTGGTCTTCCTCATCATGCACATTTTCTGTAGTCTGGAGGAACCACAAAGTTTTGAAAGCCAAGGAAACCATGCAGCCCCAAACTTGCAGAGGGACTTACTGTGGCAATACCAGAAACCACTAGCAGTGAGCAATTTGGTTCCCAGCCTCCCTCCTGCTCCTCCATGGCAGCAGGAGCATCCCCACAACCTCCAGAAGCAGCACAGAGAGCGTGGGTGGAAGCCTGCCAGTGGCTGCCTCTCCCCTTCTGCAAACGGCTGGCAGAGCTGCAGAGAGCTTTGCTGGGGGGAGCAGGCAAGGAGAAAAAATGTTCTCTCCTAGCACAGATACAGCTGTTTCCACAGATGCACGCCTGCAAAAATGCTGCTTTTGTTTCAGGCAGGAGTGCAAAATCCGACTGGTCCTCCACATGCTGCAGCTGCTTTTGGTAACAAAGGCCAGAAGTCCTGAGAAAAGAGCGATTCTTTTACAACCTGGAAAAATTTGTCAAGAAATGACGGTAAAACCAGGTTTCATCTATACTTAACAGTCACAACTGGCAAGGACTAAATGAAAACAATGAAACTCAGGAAAGCCCCACAACTGGGGAGGGATGTGAAAGCGTGGGACCACCCCATCATCATTACTGGGAAATCCCTATTCCCCAGAAAAATAAATTTCTGGCAGATGACATCGCCACAGTTCCTGCTAATGGCTGGTCCCATGAGGCTCCCTGCTGATCCATCCCAAGCCTCCCCAGCCAGCGCTGCTCCTCCCCTTCCAGAAGCAAGGATAGGCATGTCCTGCTGCACAGTGAGCCTGCACCATCCCGACAGCTTTTAGGCCCCCACAAGTTTTCTTGGCACTTTCTGCCTGCACCCAGGCCATAAGCCCCATGCAGCCAGCATGCTCCTCCAGCCACGGCCACGACAAGCACCCCAGTGCCTCACACGTCCTGCTGCAGACCTCTTCAAAATGCTTCCCTGGAGGTTTCCCCAACTTGAATGAAGCCCTTGCAGTTCCCCTCATTACACCAGGACTGACATCAGGCTCAAAATGGAGGCAAGCTTCATGATAACAATAAATAAATGCTGTCCTTCAGGGGGATGAAGTTGAACTCCAAAACTAATTTCATCCAAGATAATGACAGTGATTAATGACAGTCCAAAAGGATTCTGTACCTCCAAAAAGATGCCTTTTTAAGTCAGAAAAAAACCCTGAAAATGTCTGCGGCTTTGTCACAGCGAATATGTACTTGATTTAAAAGTTGACCAACCAGCGGGACACCAGAATTGTTTCCTGTCCTGGTTTGTGCTGTGGGTCCAAATGGCTGCAGGCAGTGTGATTATAGATGGTCCACAGGGTAACAGGCACCACGCAGAGGTAAAACTGCCAAGCAGCAGAAGTAGCCAAGTTCCATTAATCACTGACAAAGCATCCTGATGCTAAATGCTTCACATTCATCCTTTCCTGAGCTTTCCACTTTGCAGTTTATTATAAACAGAGCTTGGCTCCAGAACCTCAGTAAACCCCTCCCCAAAGCCACATTTTTCAAACTGTCATCCCTAGCAGTCTTGCGCTCTCCTGATCATCCACAAACGTTCCTCCTTATTTACATTATGTACCTTAAGAACATTTTAAATTATTCTTCTAGCCCAACAAACGAGCGCTCACAATAATTCGGATGTTGGCACTGTCTGTCTGTGGCAGGCAGACACTACTGTGCTCAGAAGAAGGAGCTATTTTTATTTTAGCATGTGAGCAGGCAAAGCTTTTCAGAATAAGCAGACACTAGAGAAATTTTTACTCCATTTTTTTGCTGCTCCCTGCCCCTTGCTCCTTGGGGAAACAGCACTGCCTCCATTCGTGGCAGGGGGCCCACCTGAGGAGATGCAATGCCAAAGGATAACTGCCTTTCAACAGTCCCCACATGTTTATACGAGAATTACATATTTCTTATTACAGCTGGAAAGCTGGCCAGACTGTACAAGTTGTACATTCCAGTGTATTGGAAAAGAGTATTTTTAAAGGATGGCAGGTTCCTGTGCTAATATTAAAATGTCAGCTATCCTGCAGATCAGCTGTAACTATCTTATGACTCACCTTCCAGTGGTGGCATGAATTTTGAACAATTACATATTTTAACTAAGTAAGAAGATAAGAAACCTTCAGTTTTCCACAGAACACTATCATCTCAACAAAGGCTTGAGAGGTTTTTGTATCTTCCCTTGCCTCCCCATCACATCGCTTGTACCACACTTTTCCTTAAATCTTACACACATTAGGAAATACTCATCAGCAAGCACCTAATTCTCTTTGTTCCTCTATCCACCCCACTAGATACTCTGCCTTTCCCACATCCATTGGCCCACAGTTACACAGCCTGGCTCTCCCAGATTTCCATGGAAGCAACTGCAGCTTAACATACAAAATAGCCTGTGGGCCCTTTTCAACCTCAACTTATGAATGCTTGGACCATTCCCCCTCATCTACTCCAGTTTTTCACGTCTGCAAAATGCTCAGCAAGTGCTTATGTGCAAAAGCACTGCACAGGAGAACAGTTTGCAAAGTTTTAAGCTGCCACCACAATGAGAAGGGAGCTGGAAAGACTCATGGATGGGATACAAACACCCCGCAGCCCAGATCCCTGAGGCAGATACAGGATGCATTCAGCAGCTGCTCCTTAAAGGGTATGAAGACAATTCAAATGGTTTATACAGAAAAAGCCCCTGTAACTACAGTGCTGCTCTATCAGCTGAGCCATGCAGAGATGGTTCTTCAAAAGCCACTTGGGTTCCCCGTCACCATGCCATCCCTCAGCTCCACACACAAATTTTTCTGTGTTACTGCTACTGAATTAACTGGCAGGGCCCAACAACAGCCAAAGATGGTAGATATCCAAGTTGCCAGGTAAAGGTGAAACTGCAGCCCAGATGTATCTCTGTTCACTGGAAGTGCCTGCACCATTCATGACCGATACATATGGCAAAAATGGTCCCTGACAGGAAAAGCTTCTTGTTCATATTAGGTAGATCAGGTCAGATCCTTCCTTAGGGTAACTGATCTGCAAAATGGAGTTGAACTAGAGATTGACTTACTATTATCATCAAATTGTCATCATTTTTAGATACACTTCTGCTTATCCTCTTCCCAGGACTTCAGATCCCTGGTGGAAGGCCACGACAGCTAGGAGAACATGAAGTACCTTATGACACATCTGTCTGTACATCTTCCTGGTGAGAAAGGCTCAAATGATGGTGGTAACGTCATAAAAATTACCGGGGACTTAGCATAGGCCAGTTCAAAAGAAAAGACATATTTCTGTGTCAGTGTTCAGAGGTTGATAGGACGCTGAAAGTTCTTGCAATTTTCTTGCCATTCAAATGAAAGCCTCAGCTGTGCAAATTCAAAATCAGCAGACTGCAGCAACTGTAGATAAGAGAGTCAATGTACCTTGCTTTCCAAGTCAGGGCTATTTAAGCCCTAACTCAGTAAAGTACTTGTGCACTCAGCATCCTGTGATTCAGTAGGCTGCTTGCTCTCCTAAAAGTCTTCCCCAGAAACAGCCTCTAACTTCCAGAGCAAAGGGGGAGCAAATCTCCTGTTTGCTCAGCTCCACAGAGACCAAAAACTTCCTGGTTTTGCCAGGGAAAGATTCTCCAATAAAGACACTAAAACAGGCAACAAAACTTCCCTTTTGAGGACGATTTCTCAACCCCTGGTGCAGAAGCCACCATCCTGGCAGAACAGCCCACTGCAAAGTATGTGTAAGTCCACAGGGACTTAGGTTGTTCTAGTTCAGAGTGGTTTCTGTACTCAGCCCAGAATGAGCAAAGCACAAAAACCTCTTAAAAAAAAATCACATCTTCGTAAGTCTTCTTCAAGGCTAAAATTCAACATAAGGCCTTTTAATTGTTCTCAGAACAAACACTGCAGGGCACAGTCCAGTGGTCCTCTGCTAAAACTCCAACTGCAGACCAAGGGCATCTTGCACCAGTGACAACTGAACCATTCTGTTGGGCTCTAAAGAGGTACTTCATGTACTAAACGCCTGTGCGTTCATGATGCTAAGTATCTATCCAGGCTCAAGCTTCAGTGCATGTAGTAACAAGCTGTAAAAACATGTCAGCAGAATTTGAGCTGAAGTTGCCAAGTGTCAAAATAGGATAGCATTTAAAACATTTGCAAATTTTGCTTATGATACAGCAGCACAAGGCAAATATACCAGCATTAGCATTTCAAAAATATTTTCTGAATGAAAGGAAGCTTTAAAAATAACTTTGTTTTCTCTGGCATCCCTATGCTAATAGATTCTACTTTTAATTTAAAAAGTCTCTTGTATCCAGGCACAAGGCGTCACCATCTCCTTGTGCAATTGAAACTCCTCTGGCAAAGCAAACGAGACCATGATCCACCTCTCAATTTTCCCCAAAAAATCTAGGAAGTTTTGTGCACAGGTTGGTGTGTCATGCCACTCCAGATGTCAAAATTCCACTCACATGTGACAGAAGCTTGTGGCAATCCCTCCGAGAGAGCTCTTTCAAGTAAACTACATCACATCGCTGAGAAACATAATTAACTTCTCTTATAGATAAAACAACTGAGCCAGAGAGAAATTAAGTTATCCAAAGTCATCAGATTACCACGTCTACCATCATTAACCATGGCAGACAGTAAAGTATTAAAGCAACAGGAATCAACATAAAACTATAAGGTAGGGAAAAGGCAAGATTCCTACTGAAAAAAAGAGTGTAACTACGTAATAAATGACAGTACTATAATGTATAATTGCAGAGGTGGTGAATTCTAGTTACACCAGCCCTCCATACCCATTGGATGCTTTGCTGTACAGCACCAACGTTTTTCCAGACTATTTTATGCATGCGTTGCAAATACACTGAGCTGTTTATCTTTCCGTACATTGGCTTTTTCCCTTTTCCTCTCATCTTCTCAGGTATCTAACCCAGGTCTGTGGTTTTTAAACACTGCTAACTAATTCCAGAATTACCTACCCAGAAATCTCATTAGCCAAGGTAGAGAAAGCATAGCTAAAATAGGTAAAGATGATTCATTTTGTTTCTATTAGCCGAAAGGACACAACAAACAGCTGAGAACATCTAAAGTTACACACTTAACATGAAACAACACTAAATCTTGAGTACAGCACTGAAACAAAAACCCTGGACAAGCAAGAATTCTCTAAGTAAGGTCCTCCAGAAGGCAAGTTATTAACCTGACTTTTAATCTGTTTGGCCCAGTACAGCTTCAATGATAAATATACTCTGTCACTGTTTCAATTCAGGATTTCTATACACTTCATTACTCATTTTCCCTAACATCTACTTGCTATAGTTCAAAAGATTCCATTTTACTGTATAGCCAGCCCCCTTTATTTCCCAGCTGAAAAAAGACAGACAGAAGCACTGTGTTGGGCCACTGGTAGTGAAGAGACTGCAAAGTTTCAAAGTATTTTGGAGCTGGTCATTTAACAGGATTTCTATGTAACAGAGGTGGTTACATAGTGTGGTGGTGCTAACAGTGCCATGAGGAACCAGTTAGGAGAACTTCAGCATTTCTGCCCATGTTCACATCAAGACAGGCCAAGTGCTGTAACAGTGCTTAGCACCTCCAGGCCCCTCTGCAACCTCCAGGCATCTCCAAGACCTAATTCACACCCAAAGGAGGCATACCTTGAGCTTGACCTCAAATCCATCAGACTGCAGCACCAGATGCGAGAAGGAAGTATTTTTCACCCACCATCTGAAGAAAGTAAGGTGACCAGCAGAAAAGGGAGGAGACTGCTGTAAAACCAGAATTAAGATGTGCCCTGGTGACAAGACACAGCCCTTCCATGTTACCATTCACCAATTAGCACTACAAAACATTGTACCTAGTTTTAGCTTTAAGGCTTCTCATAACAATATATTTATGCACATGCTTACACATTTTAAGAAGTGGGGCCAAATGAATATAAACTGATTAAGTTCCTTAACTTCAAAAGTGATGGACAAGTTTGGGCTTTTTATTTTAAGATACTCTCCCTGCCACACCCCAGAGAGGCCTGATTTTCACGAAGTACCACTCGCCCTCTCTCCAGGAGATCCCTTCCCTACCGTGACTCAAAACAGCCAGCCAGAACTGCGGGTCACACTGGAGAGCACGGGCTGCACTGTGCCAAACACCATGTGTATCCAATGCTCATCTTCAAATCCCGACCAACTTGTTTCCTTCTCAAGTGTGTGTTTCTGAGCACAGAAGCTGGCTTGCTGTACCATAAAACATGCCTACCTTGTGCTCCAAAATGTGGCATTCAGAGAGCTCTCCTCCTCTTTTTTCTTGAGCACAGATACTAAATCCTCAGTGTTCACAAGAGGACAGTTTCCAGGCTGCAGCCTTTCACAGCGTACACCTGGTAGGAAAGCTATGCCCTGACACACAGCATCTCCAGGTGTCAGAGCCCAAAGACCACTCACCCTGCCAAGAGTGTAAGCTGCATTTCTCACCACCGCTAAAGGAATTGATTGTATAGATTTGAAACCCTGAGGTTTTAATACTATATCATCTGCCTAAAAACAAACAAAAAACCCCTCAAAACAGTCCTAAGACAAAAAAGAAATGTAAGCAGGAAGACATGAATTTTAGTCAAATCATGTGGGCAGACTGCACTGACACAGAGAGATAAGGAAAACTTGTATTTTTGTACACTAGGGAAACACCTCTGGGAAGGGGCACCATTAAAGCAGTGCTGGCTGGAGATACAGTGTAAAACTGCAAACCAGTAGTGTAGCTTCTATCAGTTCAGGTAATGAAGAAAGCTATGCCAGGAATAAGACAACTTAATCTTTGGAAGTGCAGTTCCATTCTAGCTAAACTCCTTTTTTTGACAGTTTTGCCAGTCAAAAAATGTCAAAAGAAAAAAGAAAATAATCACATATGCAACCAACAGCTGCAACACAGCAAGGGTTTGTACATCTTCATCTGGTATAACCAGACTCATATAGCCAAAATCTTGTAAAAAATACATCAGCACATACTGCTAGTTTTCTATTTCTAACCCAGGAGAGTGTCAATTCATTTCAGAAGTCTGAGATGCTCTTCAGTTCAGAGCTTCCTTAGACTTCAGAGACTCAGAAATGTTGGAGAGAAGGGAAAAGCTTTATTCTCCCCAGGATCTGAACAGCAGGTGGTGCCCACAGGAGGGGTCACACCATAGAGGCAGAGGGTGCAATTCCACGGGTGGCTTAAACTGGATCCAAGCCCAAACTCCTCCTGCACAGGGTGTTCTTATGCTCTTGTCTCCCCAGCTCCAAACCAGACATTTCCACACACTCTCCTGTGTCAGCAGTACAATCCTACAGCAACACAGTAAAGCAGAAAATTGATCCAACTGAAAGCTCATCTTTGGCAGTTTAGTGTGTGCTAAAACATGTGTAATTATTGATGGGGCAAACTTGTACGTAAGAGTATTCAACATTCCTGAAGGTGTATCAGGGGACACTTTACCCCACAGGATCAACAGAACTTCTCTAGGAGATTCAGAAATTGTTAATGTGTATTTAACTTATCTTCCTACTTACTAATACTCACAAAACACATTGCCAGTATTTATCAACAGATCAGATGACAGTCCTTCCCTAAAGCTGTCAAATACTGTTATTGTCATAATTTAGGAATCAGTACTAAGGAATATAAAAGTAATTCTGCACAGCACTCTGAGCTCTGGCCCTCTTTTCAGCAAAGCCGCTAGGCAAAGTGCAGGAAGAAGGACTTACAGTGTTACATAGAACATGTGTAACGCTATACAGTATTTATGTCATGTTGCACAACTATACATGGCTTAGATGATTATAAATATTGTTATAAAGTGTATATAGAAACATTAAATTGGTACCCTCAACCACAGAATGGGGAAGAAGGCAGTGAATACCGTCCATAAAGGGAGAACCTACTCTGAATTAAATGTAAGACTGATCGCTTTCCTCCTCTCTCCTGCCCAGGAACTGGCCCTGCTGGTCAGATCTACCACCATCCACCCAACAAGACACACAGCCAGCTCAGGAGAAGCCCCAGAGGCTGAAGTGCTGAGCCCTGCCAGCCCAGCGGCATTTGGAAAGACCCACTGTCCCAATGTCCCGGGAACCATGCCTGGAGCACCGGCCAAAAAGAGGGCTGCAATCCTGGTTAGTGCCTCGCACGCCAGCTTGCCCTGTTCAGGGGGACACAGCCTCCAGCCTTCCCCACCATTGCAGCCTCTCCGCTGGATGGGTGTCCAGCACAACCCACCACCCCTAAGCCCCAGCCAATCCACCAAACAGAGCACAAGCTTCCTCCTTCCAGGAGCACAAGGCAAAGGAGACTTCTCGGATCCCTTGCCCACCCCCAGCCCTCTTTGCAGTGGATGTGCTGTGCTGAGACACACAGCCCAGTACAACAGATGAGATTCAACGCGAGGATTACAGCACTGCTTCCATGTCTGGCCTTTAAAGGTCCCCAGACAACACCCGTACCAATGCTGAACTGAGCCTCAGAAATGTAACTGCTGAATGCATTTTATGGACATAATCCCCAGGGTCTTTGAAAACAATGCGTTCTGTCAAAATAGCATCCGATCGAAACGGGCTCTTTAACCACCCAACAAAGCCCTGTTTGATGTGCCACATTCCAGGAAGCACAGCTCAGTATGATTTTATCTGTGCGTTGTTAGGCCCCTTGTGCCTTTTGTTGAAAAACTAATACATCACCACAACAGGGGAGAAAATATTCCCCTCAAAGTATGCCACCAGAAAAAGAACGGCCATCCCAAGTTTCTCTGGTGTCACGCTTTCTGTTTTCTTCCTTCAGTGATCTAAATGCTCACCTCCTAGAATTAGGGTCTTTTTTTTCAGGCCACCTGTAGTGACCAAAACATTTGTACTAATCCAGCCAGTGAGACAAAAATCAGAATGTGCTTCATTCAGATTCATCCCCTTGAACCTCCAGTATCTGTGCATTGCCTAGTTTGCTTTTAAGTCATTAGTCATCATGATCATCTCACTGAAGTCAGTGGGAGACCTCACAAGAGAGAAGGATGCTTCCTTTCTCCTGAGGGCAGGATGCTTACCCTCGGGATAAATTTCATTTTCCAGGTCCATGCAGGCCCACACAAGCAAATGGAGTGCATTCTTCTCTAATGACAGTGCATATCCAGAAGGGAAAAGTCAATACCAAAGAAAAAGGAGTCTTGCCCAAGCTTCTCAAATGCATGATCACAACTCAATGGCCCAAGTAGGCTAAACAAAAGGTCCATCTACCTGCCATGCTTTCTTTGACAGCTGTTAATGCAGGGGACTTATAGGAGAGCATTAGTGCTGGCCAGTGACACTCTCCTGGTACAGGCTCTCTGGACAACTTCTAGACATCTATGACTGAGAGACTTCCTGGGCCAGCAATAGCATTTTTGTGTTTAATAGCTCCCAATCAAATTTTTTATCATGATTTTGCTTTTTTGGAACCAGCTCTGCTTTTAGACATTCCTATCAAAATATAGTTGGCAATGTATTTAATCTTAATTACTTCTTGTATGAAAAAATGTATACTCTTTGGTCCCTAAACTGCCACCTGACAGTTTCATTTGAGGTACCTTAGCTTTATTACGAGCAAAAATAAGCAGTTGTTTCCAATCTATTTCATTCATGTTGCTCATAGTTTGTAGCGCTCTGCATCTCCTTTCTGTAGTTTCTTTTCTGGGATGAAGAAACTTCAACCCTGGAAGTCTGTAGTTGTTTAGAAATTGTCCCATACCTAGGACCGCTCCTGTCACCTCACACTGTGCCCTTCCAGTACCACTAAGACTAGTCCAACCTGGCTCAGATAAGATGGCCAGCTATGGCCATAGACTGAGTCACTGCTTAGAAGATTGTAAAGCACAGTGAGAGCTGATAACTCACTTCACATCCCTCAAAGCAAGTTTAGCAAATGCCCTGTGGCCATTACTAATAGCTGGAGGCAATAAGCATCCACCAGCAGCAAAGTGCCGCATTCTCTCCCAACCGCAAGTTCCAGCTCAATTAATAAAATGACACCTATGACAGTCTGGCTTGTTCTGTTTAATGATTTCTTAGAAGGATATTGACTAAATCTTCACTCCTGCAAAGAGTGTGCAGAGTCAGAGCATTTGCACATCTTAGTACTTTGGTGCCCAATGCAGCTGTCATGACAGGGTGGAATTACCGCCTTTTTCTTCTCTCTCTTGTTTTTTTTGTTTTTTGTGGGTTTTGGTTTTTTTTTTTTTTAATTTTGATGTCAGCACTGAGCCCAGGAATGGAAGAATTCATTTGCCAACCAGGCACCCACCTGAGCTGCAACTGCATCCATGGCAGCCCACCAACATGCTGGGCTCTGCGTTCTGTTAAACCGGCTTCCCACAACTGAAACCCCATTGCTGTCCGTGATGCCATATAGCCACCAAACCAGGCGGGTGGGATGGGAAGAGCCTGCCCAACATCTTCCTGTTGCCCTGCTAACTGGCACACGTGGCTGTTCTGGAGCAGACCCTGACATACACTCTTCACAGATGCCCACAGACAACAAGGCCAGCAGATGTATAAAAAAAAAACAACAAGAAAGTTGTGACCATTTTGCTCCATGGAAGCAAGCTGAAATTCCCTTGCATAAGAAGTGAGAGAGGAAATGGGGGAAGAGGTGAAGTGTTTAATTAAATCTGGCACAAAAGGATGCTGCCCTTACAGGAAGGTAAGTACTACTAGCAGGGCCTCAGAAATGGCCATTTAAATGAGAAATTGTTTTCTAAACACCTTCCTCAGAGTTTGCACACAAAGAGAAGTGTTTCAACCCATGAAAGCTGGGTCTGTTGAGCTAAAGAACAATGTATTTTGCACTCCCTCACAGCTATTTTATTCACAGAACACACACCTGTTGGTCAGCATGCCTTTGGAGCAATGGTGGGGAGGTGAAGCAATCTTGACCTTGTCAACTACTACTGCACTGCCAACCATTAGCTTCCACGCACTGTGAGACCATGCTGCCTGTGCTGCCGTGCTCTTTGCAGTTCAGTTGCTGCTCTGAGGAGGGGGTAGAATGAAACCACTTGCACACTACGATTGACTTGCAGAGTTCTCTATACTATTGCGTTTCCATATGGCACAGATGTGATTCCTCTTCTACCTCAGCACCTTTCTCCCTGCATTTCGTCTTGCAATTCTGGCTTCACTTGCTGCATTGCTTGGAGCAGATGTTTTTATAATAGCTCAAGATTGACCTAAAACCTGCTTGGTGAATATTAATGTATAACAATTACAGAATTTCTTACCTTATTTATGTAAGTGGGGCTCTTAGTTCCTTGTTATATTACCTTACTTTTGGCTGAATGAAAACAAAAGTGATTTACATCATGCTGTAAGCTGACATCCTCATTACTTACTTGCACTTCCATATGCAAACTCTACCAACAAAACCCTGCACTATCAACAATAGGTATGAGAAGACAGGAATGGGCCTTGTTCATACGTACATATTAACAAATTCATTTAAAAATCTCAGGTTTTAAATCCACTTGGCAGGTTAATTCAATACAATGTGAGTTTTCTGGATTTTGTTTTTAATCAAAAAGACACATATTACTAGTTTGAACGATTTAGAGAAATCTAAGCATATTATATAATCGCTGGTTTTTATTAATCATGACGCATATAACTCTATCAAAAGAAAAAACAAGTTGACAAATCTACCAATGATTAAACTATACTAAGTAGGAATTATATTTTTAGCCTTTAATACTTTGGAGTATTAAGTTAATACAGAGTCCCAAACAAACTGTGCCCTGTCAGCCTGTAGCTAACACGAAATCAACTTGACCTACTAAATAGGGTTATGCTTTTGAGCCCTTTTTCAACACCAGAAGGGCCTGAGAGTTCCGCAGGCCTTTGGAATTTCTCCAGTTATCCATGATTTGTTAAAAATCCACATTATTGTTTCAGAGAGTGCTGCAGCCAGCTTCCTGAGCTGTGTTACACTTCTCAGCACCAAAGAATTTCAAAACACCTGAGCAGACACTGCACCGCCACCTCCGCTCTGACACAGGACCACCTTCCCCTTCCACACACCCCACCGCACAAGGGGAAACAACCTGCCCTTCAACTTGAGTGCCCAAGAGAAATAATCCCTGAACATCTCTGCTGCTTCTGTATCACTGCTTATAATTACCCAAAGCATCTCCCCTTACACATTAATTAGCTCTCCAGAAAGTGTCATTTAGCCTGTTCTCTCCTGAGATTGAGTGGCCTATAACAAATCCCCATCTCCATCCTGTGTTTACTTAAAATATACATCAGACAAAATAGTTTTCAGTATGTAATTTTTATAAATACTACGTCACAGATACTGCTACTTGTGTACTGGCACATCATCTTTTTGTCTAGGCACATAAATCTATGAATGTATATATAGTCCTGTGCATATATGAGCAGGCAATTGTGGCTTCTCACATATGGATATGGAAGAGAGATTAACCCAACGCTCATTAAACAAGTGACTGCTTTGAAGTACTTCATAAACATACTTAGCATAATGCATTTTGCATTCTGACTGGGGCTTCCAGAAACTACCAGAATATAAACAAATTATAAAGATAATGTTTCTAGAAATAATTGCGAGACTCATGTTTTCTGCTTTACACAGAACCAGTATTTTAACTCAATGACCTCGCATTTAATTTTTCTGAAACGTGACATTTAATTAACCTTGTTTCCCTGGATCACTTCCTCTTGCCATCACATCAGAAAGCTGCTCTCTACACAAGATAGCTTTAATCTCTAAGCGCGCGTACGTGTGTGTATGCACACACATCCTACAGAAGAATTTGCATGCATTATCGGGTAACTTGATTAAGGACATTAAGCCACCGCACTGCAATCACTGCAATAGCTGCACCTTTTATGGGTCTGTTTGTGCTGGCTCACCAGGCACTTGGCCCAGGTTTCACCGAGCAGAGCTGACCCAGCACGGGGCTGGGGACTGATCTCCCCTGGGGTGATGGGGGACCTTGCCCAGCCCCAGTGGGAGCTGCCTGCTCAACTATTCTGAGTTGATTGTGCCTCCTCCCCTGGGTACAGCTGCACTGGCTACTGCTATATGTGCTCGCAGATGTTGTTGTCTGATGCCTTTAATGGTCATTTGTGGTCTAAAAAAATTTTAAAGGCAACTAGAAGGGGCAACAGATGCCCTTCTGTTAGTTTTACAGAGACACAGGAATGAATATAGTAAATAATGTATCATATTTCAGACCCATCTTTTGCATTGTGTAAGCAACAAGACTCCTTTCTTGTTCTAGAAAACTTCCAGTCTCTTCCATGCTCCAAAATAGCAAGGAGAATACAATTAAATTTGAAGAGTTGCAGCACAAACTTTCTAAATCTTTGCTCTCGCCTACAAACTTCAGGGATATTTGTATCTGTCATTTCAAAGATGGTAAGCAGCCTGCACCTACTGCTATCATTAGCTAAATCTGTGCCTTCTGATACTCACTTTCCACTCTCATCTATTATTTTCCTTCCTCTCACTTGAAAGAGCACACTCAAACTCCCTTATGTGCTGGAGTAAAGCTGAAAAACAGTGAGCATTTAATAAGCAAAACTCTGCCTGTTTTATTTATTCAGGCAGTTTCTCTGAACTCACTGATCATATTTGCATGAGTGTTCCTCATTTGGACTAGCTGGATACTACAGAAAAAAAACCCTCATAAATAACTGATACATCATGAAAACATATTTTGGGAGCTATTCTGCTCCCTGAGACCTTTCCTCTGTTTCTGTTCTCTTCTTTATTACTAAGGACATTTGTAGACAACAGGATCATTACTTCTTAAGTGAACATCTGCTATTAAAAGCTATCTCCCAAGTGAGGCAAATCTTGCTTGCCTTGGTCACACGAATAGTTTTATTGACTTCAACAGAACTGTTTGATCGAAGCAGACAGGACTTGACCTCTGCCAATAACTGCTGCCATGTCCCTGCAGGTTGCTTTTGATACTTTGGTGATCTCACACACCGAAGTTTTAAAGTACTAGTAGTTTAAATAGAAAGACACCATAGAAAAAAAGTTCCTGCTATCATATGCAACTCTAAAGAGAGTCAGAAAACAATAGCAGACAATAAAGCATAAAACCTTATTCCTACCAAAATGTTTCTACCACATTTCAGTGCCTGTTTTGCATAGATAAATTTCTCCCAATATTGTTTTTCTTCCCAATGCTTAAAATCAGAGAATGCTACAAACTCAACCATCCCATGTGGGGTTCCTGACGTCAGTTTGGGGCTAGCGAATAGCAGTCATTGCTGCGCTGTGCTTGGATATGGGGTGGGAAGTTACTGCAAAAGGGCAACTGTAAGGTGAGCCCAATCACACCAGCTGGCAAATCTGCAGTCTCTTAAGGGGTGTTACAAAAGCCAGGTTTTACATCAAACCTTCATGACACTGTGTCCTGCACAGATGCATGACTTCTTACATAAGAGTAACATCTGGCAGTTTTTCAAATGTCTTAGTTCAAAACTACATATACACAACATCTCCCTTCTACTGCCAGCTCAGGCTGCCGCAATGGACACGCTCGGGTAACATTCTTACTGCTTCCTTTACATTTGTACAATTGCTAAGTGATAAATCCACTCCTTACAAAGAGATTAACCACACAGGAGGCATTGCTGAACTCCTCCATTCAGCCATAAACCACAGCCGCCTGTCATTAACAATTCAGCTATAATGCCACATCCTGACAGAGCTGGACTTCCCTTCTACATATATTTTAGTCCAGGCCTGCCTTTTTGTTTAAGCAAATATTGGAAAACAGTCCACTGCTGCACAGACGGGTACATACAATACAGGTATACCCCACCTCTTAAAGAGCTGTCCTTGCATGTCTGATTCATTCAGAAATTATCCAAGGATTCAA
This sequence comes from Strix aluco, assembly GCF_031877795.1. NCBI lineage: Eukaryota > Metazoa > Chordata > Aves > Strigiformes > Strigidae > Strix > Strix aluco. The sequence continues at coordinate 32,292,885 of NC_133936.1, forward strand.
ATGCACTCCAGTCACAACAAGAGCTGGCTAATTCCTCAGAAAGTGACAGCAAATCTACTAAACAGCACAGTCTCCCTGCTCAGCCCTCCTGCGAAGGAGTTAATTTGCTGCTAATCCTTTTAAGACCGTCCACCACATGTTGGCTAGTAAGGACCAGTGCCATTACACTGAAAAATGTTGTAATTTGCAAAATATTAGTTGCTTTCCTTCTGATGATAATGGCTGTTTTCATGACACACAAAATAGACTTTAATTTATCTAGGCTTTTAAACAGTTTGCTGTTTTATTTTAACTACAGAAGGTAACATTTACTCTAGAGGCTTTTTTCTGGTAGTTAAAGCACTTGCAATTTAATTTCCTTACTTTACGAACTGTGTCAGAAATAGCTATTCAGGACACATGCTTTACATTAAGACCTTCATTCGGTTCTGTTCTTCCTGAGGACTATCGCACTGACACTACCTACACAACACCGCGGCACAGATCTTAGCACTCTCCTACGTTTCCAGCAATCCACCCATAATTACTGCTGGAACAGGGAAGGCCCTTTCATTCCTAGGAAGAGAAACCTTATGCGTAAAATCGCCACGATAACTGAGCTGGGCTGTAGTGGGGCTGCCAAGCTTCACGTACCTCCGGCACCCTGAGCTCAGCGGGGGCTGAACTGAATTCCCTGGATAAGGGGGGGCAGCGGTGGCGCCTGGCTTTCTGCAAGCAGGTGGCCGCTGTCCATGCCCTGCCTGCACTGCCAGCAGACTGACGGCAGAGGCACCTAATGAGGGGAGGTAGTAAGGGAATGGGATAGGCAGGCTGAGAGACAGGCGATGGTGTGTTTGCAGGAGTCCCAATTATCTCACAGAGTCAGTTGACTACATCTCTCCCAACTCCTTTTAAGGTATTCTACTGTCCAACTGGTACCAAAGACAGAAAATGAAATGGAAATAACTGGAACACAAGATATGATTCAACTAGTGGGAAATTACCAACTCCCTGACTTGAATTCCCTGTAGATCTTTAAGGGGATTACTGACAGCTCTTCTGAAGTCTAAAAGAACTGACAGGCATTTGGCTTAGAAAACACATATTTCCTTGGAAAAAAGAAAAATTATGTATCACTTTCTCATTATCCATCCACCTCCTTTTTTCCATGTTAGTAAGACAGGGAGGAAACATTGCTGTCTGACAATTCATTTGCTCTAGTTTATTGATTTCTCATATGAAGCCATGTTCCACAGGCAGTGATGTCATTTATTTCCATAGCAACTGTATAACATCAGAGGACTGTACCTAAGCAGGTGGAAGAAAACCTTTAGGGAACAAGAATATCTTATGTTCCTTCAAATATGCCTGCACCAGAAAATGTCTGAAAGCTAGCTCTGAATGGTCTTATAAAAGACTGAGCAGTGACAGTATTATTAACCATTTTTCAGGCAGTGGTCAAATCTAATTCAGATGTGCAAAGCCTACTCCTCTCCACTCTGCACAGCACTACTCTGTATGTGCCACATTCAGAGAAGCAGCAGCAGGACACAGCTTTTCATCAGACCTCTCCAACCACCGAAGTTCCCCCTTGGCCCCCCCAAGAGCAGCGCTCACCAAGCTACCAATGAACCCAGGGTGGTTACCAGCTTTACAGAAGCAAAATTTACCCTTCCAGATCAATACTTAAAACCTAAGTCATGCCATCAGTGCCAGCCACCTCTATTCTCTGCATGATGAACTTGTGCAGCAGCTGGCTCCAGCCAGACAGTGGGCTCTCAAGTTTCTCATTCTGCAGAAGAAATGGCATGGAAGTGGTCCAGCAATAGGATTATTTGATTTGCTGATTACACTCCTTACCTCTCTCAGAAGGTAACTTTTACCCAAAGCACCACAAGTTCAGGTCATCAAAGCCTCCACAGCTCAGCAAAGTCCTTGAGCCAAATCTGATCTTTTTTCCCCACCTAGCTGGCCCATTTGTTTTTCTCCCCAAAAGGCGCAGCAGTTTCACAACCACAAGAAAATGACCCTGCTAGAGCCCCTTCTTCACTACCTACTGAAGTGTGCTGATGTCAAGGAGAGGGACACATCCCAAGGTCAGCCCTCAGGGGCAGACAGGCAGGCAGACTCATCCCTGAAGCACTCGACCCCTGATTCACTGCCTCTTGATTTAGCAGCGTCTAAATGGAAAACAAGACACAAAGGTGCTCAGAGATTATCAGCAGCTGACAGCAGCTGTGTAATGCAGAGCCTTCTTAGCGTTGCTGGACTGTGTACAGACCTGCTCCCTTCCAGTTCTCCCACAGGCATACACAGTATTTATTACACCCATCCAGATGACCAGATGCAATCAGCTCTTCCTACCATCAGTAAATATCAAGTAAGCAACTCTACTTCCATCACTGTAAAATAGTTTCATAATCTATACTGATCAAGTATTCCAGGCTGATTTCTGCTTTGTATAAGAAGAGAAAGGTGAAGTAAGTTGCTTTACACAGCAAATAAAAACAAAAGGAAAAGTAAAAAAAATAATTTTTGTGACTTTCACAGAAGAAAAAAGATTTAAAGAGATAATCACCTTAAATGAGGTTCAGCTAATGAATCCCTTGCGCAACAAAAGCACTAGATGGTAAATGGTTGCCTATGCAGCAGGTTGCTAAATCTATTATCATGAATTCCTGATCTAGTTCATTTTAGCAAAGCATAAACTGAGGCTTTTGCTTTGAAAAACTTCAAATTGCAACAAGAAGCTGGTCTTCTGTTTTCCTATTAGCAAAGGATATAAACTGAGAAGGTGTGCTTTGGGTAAATTAAAGACTTTAATTATTCATTAGCTTGACTAATTAATCTGCAGTTTCAGTAGAGGTAATATTTTCTTTAAAGTAGCCTCAGAACTCATGGAGATACAGAGCAACAACTGACAGTGCAAATGTATTTTTCTTTTATCCTATTACCACCACATTAGGCTGTGCCTAAAACTTTCTTTTGATACGTGAGTACTTTCCCATTGAGGTAGCACAGTATGGGTTCACATTATCGCTGCCAATAACCAATATTTTCCATTTTTATGGTCTGTGTACCTTCAGAGGCTTTCCTCTGCTTTATAATTCCATTGCCCATCCATTCTCAGTTCTCTCCTGCATTTGCAACCTGTTGCCAAGCATGATTTGATTTACTTTGCCAGTAATGCCCCTTCTTGTGCCCTCAGTCTGTGCTTAAACATAAACTATATTGACAGCTAGAGAGACTTGACTGACAGCTCCCCATGTTTCCGTTTCTGAGTTTAGCTTGTAAATGTTGGTATGTATAGTCTCACGAAGGCACACAGATGAGGAGCTACATCACTAAATATGCCTCAGTGGCAGGCAGCCTCCCTGAAATACTCTGCATATATTCCCACACTTTCAGATGCACCCCAAAGACAACATCAGTATTACTCAGTCAGTGGACCCTGCATAGTTGCAGTGGAGAACACGTAACAAATTTAAATACACTAGTAACTAGCTAAACCATAAAATGCTGCTCTTCCTACAGAACAATATTTAATTGATGAATTAATAATATAACAATATATTGAATATTGTTATTGAATAGAACAATATATAAATGATGAACAGTTGAACCCCTGGATCAGGTTAATGAGTTGACTAACATTTTTCTACATTAACTTGTTTTGTATTCAAATTGTACCAGACATCCTGCACACTGAGGTGTTTAGCCTGCGTTGTACTGCCCTATTGCTATTATACAGATACTGCTAGAAGGTACCTCCCTCGGTGGAAAAGCCTGCAGGGCTGCATCCCTTTCTTCCTTTTGCCAGGTAGCCCAAGAAGTGACTGTTCAGCTGGGAGCAGAGACCAAAAGAACATCTTCCTCTTCTGGCTGAGTAAGGTCTGTTACAGAAAGACACTGAGGGCTGTTCCTCCCACACCTGCAGCTGCAGAAAAGACATTGCAGAGATCTGTGCCAGATAGCCAGGGCGGATGTAGCAAGGGGAATATCTTCCCAGCGTCCAGAGGAGGCCAGGTGTCCAGACACAATGCCTGGGGACCAATGCAGAGGTTCAGCCCCTGCTCGCAGGGCCAGCGCACAGCAGGACGTCCTGGGACTGGCCAAGAAATACGCTCTGAGGGGTAAGAGTTCCCCTCCACCAGGGACACATCTGCAAGGGGATCACTGAAGATGTCTGCAGTGATGATATTCAGATGCACTGAAAGACTGTGATTTTCCAAAACAGAAACCCACACTAGACAAGGAGTTATTTATCTGGCCTGATTTTCAAACTCAGTTTCCATTAGCCCTACTGACTTGAAGCTTAATCTGACAAAGTCTTTGCTACTCCAGCGGTCACCCAGCACAGATCCCAGCCCTGTGCTGCAGTACCTCCCTGATCACGACAGAGCGACAGGGGTGCCTGCCCTCCGCTCTCCTGTGGCACCAGCTCCACCTGGCCTTTATTGAGACCCGTGTGGTGAAAAATCTTGGTCCACATGAACAAATCATTATTTAACAGATTATTCCATATGAAATATCAGAAACTAACTTCATCTAAGTCTTACTTAATTAGATGTAATTAATTTGGAATGCAAGAACATACTGCCTTTTCCCAGCTACTCACTCACTCTTACATATCACATAAATATCAAAATAATCTGGAACCTTATTCTAACCCTGACTGACATTGGTATACATCACTATTACCTCTACCACTGTAATACAGTCTGCCCAGGTGTTCCAAGAGCATACTGAATTTTGCAGTCTTTAAGACCATGCTGCTATTACCTAGAACAGAAAAAAGTATTTTCAGTTCTCCATTTAAATTTAACATGTGGAAAACTATTTTTGTTTGTGCAATTAGCTACAACCCTAAAAATATTTTCCTACTGTATTCACTGAGCAACAGCAAGAGCTCAGACAAAACAGGAGCAAAAACAAAGCAAGCTGAAGCAAGTCCATTTATGTCTAGTTCTGTTCCTTCATCTTTTGTGAGCCGAAGGACCACATATGACGGACAGCTACCAGCCTCTTGAAATCAAATCAGTTTCTGTCAAAGAACATTTGTATTTTGTAAACCAATTAAACCACATGAATAGTACAAGCATGAATAGGCTTTTGTTTTATTCAAATTAAGATAGTTTGAATTTGTGAAGATGCAAATAGATATGACAAAAAAGGTAACAAGGGTACAATAGAAAATTACAAAGCAGGGAGAAATTTAATTACATGCCTGTTTGATTGAAAGTTCAAGGTTCTTTTTATATTGCTTCAAATTTAAAAATTCACAGATCCCTTCCCTCTGTTTTCCAAATACGTTAAGGAAAATAAGGTGGTTGAATTTATCCTTCCATGGCTTTTCATTTCAGTTGCATGCTATTTGAATCCTTTTGTTTCTATGGAAATGCAAGACCAGTTCCAAGTCATGAACTAACACACTTTCTTTTAATGAAGACTGGATCAAAAACTGCAGTCCTCTCACGACAGAAAAATCCTGCAGAATTTAAGTGCACGATAACCCTTCTAATAAAAGTTTAAAGAAAACCTAAGCCATCCAGCAGAGCTCTACAACGCTGTACTTGATGGATGAAAGAGCAATGCTCTCCATCAAATACAGGAAGTTTTTTAAGCAGTTTTTCAGAACACTGTTTCATTCCCAAAAGCAAACCCTTCCACTAGATTGAAATCAGAAACTCCTACCGACACAAGCTATAGGTTCTGCTCACAGCCTGGCTGCAGCCTGACCCTGTGGAGCCCACTATCTTCATCCCTATCACCTCCTCAGGGCAGTGCCCCAGCCTCCTGCAGCACCACCCACTAATTCCCATTCACCTGAATTCACTGGGATTTTTTGCTGGATTAAAAAAAAAAAAAAAATACTGAGAGAGCAATTTACAAAAACGTATGCACAACAATAGCCTTCCTCATTCCAGAAATCATGTTCAGGCTGAGGAGAGTGGCCCAAATACATGAAGTTCTGCTGTATGAAGCTTGAATGAGGACTTCAATCACCTGGATCTAATCATATTCCCATGAAAATCAATAGAAGTTTTGTCAGTTTTACTGGCAGCTGCATGATGTGCACAACACTGCTGGGAGGACAAGAGACCTATGGAAAAGGGCACTGACCTGGGTCTTTTATCAACTTCTAGGTGAGAACTCACTACAGTGAAATAAATGCCTGTGGTCATTGCTGAGCCCTATGCGGCAAGTGAGAATAAGCATTAGGAACATGAGTCCAAGTAATAACCTAGTGTCACAAAACACAGAAAACTGCTCCTTTCTTTCACTAAAGAAAACCAGACATTAGCCTTTAGGAATATCTATTTTCACTCTGCCATCCTTTTTAATGCAATTTGTTGGCCTTTGTGGTCCCAGCTATATAGACAAGCTGCCTGATGACCTAAAGCGATCTGCACAAGTAGCTCTATCCGTAAAGAGCCAAAATATACAGTTTGTGCTGTGTAAAAAGTAAAGAAATATAGACCCCATCCAGTCCCTCATGTTTTCCTACCTCCTGTCTGTTATGGGACAGAACAAAGAAGCTAATAGTGCAAGGTGCCAAGTATCTCCTGTAAATTACCCCCTATGTTTTCAGTCCTAAAAGGGGATACATGAATTCAGGCTGCTGTTACTGGAAGAATACTCACATAGGTCTTCACACATTTTTTTACCCCTTCACATGACAGAAAGAAACTGTACAAACAATGACTTACAGCAAAGAAAACAAGCCAACTGCAAAAATTACACTGAATATAGCTAGAAGAACTTAACACACATTTTATCTTCCTCCATGAGACTGGCTCCACAGCTGCTCTGGCCCCAGCAGCACAATCCAAGTGCCACCCCTTGGAGCAGCTCATCCATGGCTAACAAGGCTGGCTGCAACATGGGCAACTGCTCACCAGAGCCAGCCTCTGCCTCCTGCCATGCTGAGGGCACAGGTCAGCAAGGGCTAGCTGAATCTCTGTTACTGCCGAAAATGGCCAAGTCAGCTGAAAATGAGAAGATTAAAAAAAAAAAAAAAGGATGAGGGCGGACAATGACATGAAACTGGTCTGACTTAGACTTCTGCAGAGGTTGCAGGTGACCTGTCTGTACAGTGCCAGCTGGCAGCAAGGATACAGCCCTGGCATGCCACCATGTCATTTCTACAGAGAGAGTTTCCAGAGACGAGCTGCACTTGAAGTAAACTAAACCAAAAGAAAACAGAGCGCTGGGAAGTTAACTAGCCTGTTGGCCTGCACAGTGCAGTAGCTTTATAATAGCTCTTGCAGGGTAATAAATGTGTTGCAATTAATACCAATGAACCTTGGAGTATATTAAAGAACATTTTGAGTGAATTAAAGCTGGCAGCACCCATACAGAAGGAAAGGTTCTGGTTTTAGACAACCTTCTTTAAAATTTAAACAACAGCTGAGGATTTGGCCCAGCAAGCGTAAAGAAAACTCAAGCAAATCCATCATCTTGGGCTTCACAAGACATTTGTGGGGTGGAATAACTGCAGTTCTTAGTTTTCATTTGGAGTTTCCACTGGGTAAAACAGATCTAACAATTATAATGGGATAAATGCAAGGCTGTGATGAGGTGTCATGCCAGAAAAACTGCAGCTGGCCAAGGAAACTATTCAGAAACTACTCAGTGTGCAGTTCTCCATTACAGGACCTGTGGATAGTGGATGACTGTTTCAGAACAAGAGGTTGTACATTCAAGCATAAGACACCAAGGTTCCTTGAATAAGCTCCTTTGATACCCCCAATTCACCTGAGCTTCATTTACATTACTTTTGCTTATCCCAGCAGAAAACATTCACATGACAACATGCGAGACATGGGGTTACCACCAATACTTCTACGAAAGTATCCACCATCAAAATATCAGTCTAGTCATCTTCCACCAGGCACTGACACCGACAAATAAAATTGCCATTTAAAAAACAAAATTAAATCGTGCCCTCCATAGCAAAGATGAACCACTTAAAATGTAAATTTCTCAAGGGTTTTGTGTTAGTTGTTTCTTTTAAATAAAATGACATCCTAGGAAAACAGGCCACTGCTTAGTATGTTCATGCACTATGAATGTAACTTTGTCACCAGCCTATTTCCTCTTTTATAGCCAGGTTACATAAGGCTATTACTCGTCTTTCAAAATAATGTTTTCTTATTCAAATTACAAATATTTAGAGTGGCATAAAAATAATTCTTTTACACTTCAGTTACTTGATGGCATGCTAAGACTGCTAAATCATGTATACATTGAGTAACACACATGTCCAATTTAGGGGATTATTTAAACAGTTTCCAGCTTGCACAAATGAAGGAAAACCTGAATTTAGGAATTGCATAGAAATAATTTACAATTCTGTCTCAAAAGGGACAATGCTAACATAATTTTCCCGTTCTTTATCAAGCTTTGGTGTTTATAGGCTTTGGGCTATAACATGTCTGACAACGCATTTAAGGGGCATGCTTGGCACACGAGAGAGTAGCTGTGGAAGCTTGGTGTCCTTCTCCATGTGTGCTCTGCAGACCTCAGGGACCACTTCCTGTGAGTCCACAAGCAATTAGTAAGAAAAGTAAACCTGATACAGGAAGCTCTCCATCAACTATCCACATCTGCCTCTCCACTGGAGAGCTGCTACAGGTCTGCAAAATGAAAAGGACTGAAAACCTATTTCATATTTTACTGTGTCTTCATGAAGTCATCCAGAGCTGAAGCAGCATAATACGGCCAAGTACAGAGTCACTAGCATTATCTGGGAAAAGGTAGGTCCTGCTACATAAAAAAGGAAACAGCAAGAAAAAACCCTCCATTACAGTTACATCTACTGGTAATACAGACTTCCTGCACACAGAAAAGGTAGGTATTACTATCTTCCATGCAGTACAACTTCCTGTTTATAAGCACTGCTCCTTCCTTTCTTCCTTCCTACATTTCCCTGTAGAAGTTTCCAAGTACTTCTCCAACAGCCACAGGGCAAAATCTTGCCTCCACCAGTGGGAAACTGCTGGTGCAAAATCTGCCACTAACGTCTATGGGATCATTATTTAAGCCTGCTGTGGGAGGGATGTCTGACTGAGTGAATCCTGCAGGACTTGGTCCAGGAAGAGCTAGTGCCCTCTTGTCAGCAGCACAACTCCTCCCCTTACCTAATTTCCTAATAACTCGGAGACAGCAAAACTTTTTTATTCCCCCCCTATTAATTCTAGCTATGATAGATGCTCTGTGGAAGCTGAACATTACTTCTGCAAAACAATCTCTGGAGTAATTGCAGAATTTAATGGCCTTACACTCCCCAAATAGGCTGTGTATACAGGCAGTGCTGCCTGCCCAGAATGTGACAATATTTCTTTGAAGTTGCTAGTATTAGGCTTCTGTGGATATATAGTCCAGTTCTCTTCACTCTTCCCAGTTAAAACCTTCCCTTTGGATAAAGGAGCAGATCATCAAAAAGGACAGTTCTAGTCAACGTCTTATTAATAACGACAACCCTAATAACACAGTCACTTCCATACAGTTTCCACCTCAGTGACTTCATACACATTCACTCAATAAACATTCTTATACCTGGGTAGCCAGCAAAATATTGATTATCTCCTCTACTTCACTTTGTCTTTTATAAGCTAGGAAGTACCAGTGAAATTACATGACTTGCCTGCAACAGAGTCCAGAACTTAAATATTTTCACCTTTCAAATTGCTCAGGCCCCTTCCAATTTCTAGTCACACACACAGCTGCTTTTCTCATTTAAGCCATCTTTTGATTTAGTTTAAAAAGAGACCATAATTTAGGTGAAATATAGTTCAGGAACACCTACAATAAGCATTTCCATCAGTACTAACACCAGCTGAAGAAATTTTACAAAGCAATTGCAGCCTAGTAATTGCAATTGTTTACTTGCTCCGTTTGCCTGCTAAATTTATTAGGAAAATATTAATCACTGTTGGTTGTCAAATTCAGACAATTAAAGGCAGATCTTCTACACCAGCTCCAGTAGACAACTCAAACTTATCATTTGTACAGAAGGATGGAAACTTTAATTATTACAACAAAGACCTTTCCAAGCTCAGCATGCCATAAGTCATTCTGATACCTCTGGCATTTTATAGCCATTCTCATTTTTAAATGGATGCACCTCTCTTTCTACAGCCTCCAACATGCTTGTCTTTCAAGCAACTAGATGTGACAGTCAGATATGCCAATACCCTGCCTTACCTCTTTTAAACATAAGTTACTCTGGCACCATAAATTTCAAAATCCACAGCCCTTGTTAAAAATAAAAACAAAATACGCGCACAGTAGGAGAGTAGAGTATCTCCAGGAAGATACTATACTCTACCAGCTTTACCAGAGAAATTCACAAATATAGCATTTAAGCCACTCTGCAGAGGACTCGTAATAGAGAGCTACAGCATAAAAAGAAGCATCAGCTGACACCACACTGCATTTTAACATAATCCTAAAATGCTAGGCTGGTTTAATAGGACAGTAAATGCTATTGCACACTTTATAGAATGAAAGGACCTTCCAAAGCTTCCTTTTCAAAAGCTCTGTCTGACAAATACTGTTTTGGAGACTAACGATGAGCAAAAAACAGTTCATGCTTCTCTGGAATCAATGGATAGGCTTTGCAGAAGATGTTGCAGAAGCCCTGGGTACTGCCTGCACAGCGATAAATACCTAACACCTTCCACAAAAGAAAGCTGAAGACTCTTTGAGAAAGCGCTGACCCATAACTATCTTTCCCCCATTACCTCACATCAACCTGCAAGAGCTGCTGGGCAAACAGCAGATGTTCATGGGCCATCAGTGTTTCAGAAGGTGGCAGAGGAGTGTGAAGGGTCCTGCCAGAGCTCACTCTGCCCAGCAGCCTCCAATGGTGAAATCCAGCATCCAGTTCAAAAAGAGATTTTCTGCCTTGCCTGTGATTAGAGCAGACACTCTTGGTTCCTTTATTTCCCACAAGACAAAAGTTGAGACATGTTGACCAAAAATACCATGAAAGATTTGCATTCAAGAGAATAAAATCAATTGCTTCTTCAATGGAACATGCAAAGTAATCCAATTTACCTCTCTGTAGTCATGATCCAATTTGTGTACGAACACACGTACACACCCACCTTCCCTCTTCTGCTTTTGCTGTACAGACCAACCTGAATATACAGAAGAGCCTGCACACCTGAACATAAACCTTCGGCACTACCTGTGCACTCTACCTGAACACGTGAACTTTCAACTCTCCAGCTGGAATCAACCATAAAGCCTAAGGCTTCACACATTTTGTGAAGATGATAAATTGTGATGATTTTTCAGCATTTTCAGCCAGCAATTGCATAACCCTTAATAATGAAGGTGCCAAAAGGAATGGCTCAGAGCCAGAGGAAAAACTGCCATCATTCTTTACAGTTTTCAGATTCAGCGCATAGATTTTGTCACATTATTAAAAAAAGGGCCAAAGGCTCTATAGAGACAAAGCTCCTCTTATTCTGCGCTGTGCTGTATATCATGCTGTTAGACAGGAATGTTGAAAGGCCATTTTACATGTTTACATTATAGAGCAGACCAAGGTCTTGAATCTTACAAAATTACATTATGCGAGAGAAGGAAAACTGTCGTTTTAGTAACCTCGAGACGAGACATATATTGTTTCTCCCTGTAGAAAAACAACATGAGAATGCATAGGCATGTGCATGGCCAGGTTCCACTACATCTTAGCTCAAATACGGTTCCTCATCATCTGGCAGTTTAGGAACAGCTTACTGAGCACCCTGAAGAAGCATGGGTATTGCAGCCAAGTTTAACAATGGAGCAGAGACTTTCCCAAAACAGGGAAGAAAACTGGAGCTCATCAGGTTGGCAAGGGATTTTTGAAACACCTCCCAAAACTTTACACGGTTTCTAGTACTTTAAGATTAATTCATTAGCAGCAAATATACATGAGTTTTCAGAAAAATGGGAAAAGGAGACCAGCTGACACTGAAGGAGACTTCCTGAAGGACATAAAAGGATAGGGGAAAGTCTGCCTTTTCCTCTTCTGAAACCCTCCAACACAAGAGGGATATTGTCCTCTGATTTGTAGATGTCAAAGAAAGTCAGAGCCTTCAAAGTAGATGTTGGTCATATGTTACCTGCTGAAAATAAGACATCACATACACACAAATATCATATCTACTTAAACAGAGCACAAATAATTGTGCAATAATGCTGCAAAAGTCTGCTATATTAGAAAAAAAAAAATTAGTAATACTTTCAGTACTGGCCTAAAAGCAGCCCACAGTATTTCACTTCAACACATTCGTTATGGCTCCGAGATACTTTTTAAGCTTTCATATAGGCAAAATTAATGGATATTGCTGAAACAATAGTATGATTTGATCTTTACAATAATAACTAAAAAGCCTCATAAAGCACAAGAGCAAGCAGCAATGAGGCTGGGAACTAGAAAGCATCAGGCTTCCTATTACGCTCAATTTAATTGTTAATCATGTCATGTACTCACTTTTTAATCTCTTTAAACCAATAGAGCAGTATGATAAGTAATAAATTTGTTTTTATGAGAAAGCTTCTGATGTATCCTTGGTTGCCAGAAATGAAAACTGTTTATGAAAAAGTAATTTACAGCAAAGTTTATATGAAGCATAGAGCATCATGGGTATCAAGCCATATGAACAACAATTCAGAACAGACAGAAACATAAATATCCTAAAGTTTAATATTAATTCCTCTTATTTCTGGGATCTTTAATCTACAGTTTGTAAAGCTTATATTTGTATTACAGTTTCTACTGTTTCATAGTAGTTTATATCTTTTCAATTCTTCCAAGACTGGTGAAATCCTGTTCATAATGTGCAATGAACACTGCTGTTGGTATGTTTTCAAAATTGGGACTTCAGTGTGGACTCGCCTTTTCATTAAATAGGTGAAACAAAACCTGCAACAAAATTAATTATGATCCACATGTCTTTGACAACAAAAAGTGTTTTTCCTAATCCTACAGCCCAACCGGATTCAACAAGAACATGAGCGCTTCCATCTCTCTTTTCCTAAACTTTAATCCCCATCCCAGTGAGATCTGCACCAGGCTTAATCCCAACTCCACTGCCTCCTCAGGACCTTGTGTTCAACCCATCTTTTCATACAATCTTCTCCTAATCCTGAGCCTAAACGTAACCCCAGCTGTCCCTATACACTGTAGATCTCACATCCAGCATCAGGTCTGAGCACAAGCAAATTCACCACTACCAACAGCACCCCCAAACATGGCCCTGCAAACCATTAAAATTCCTCCAAAAACACAAACTTCACCTCACTTCTTTTATCACAGCTTTTCTCTTACTCGAATATGAATCCGGCCTAAATCACCAATACCTTTGCAAAATGATATACAAGGCATTTGTGTTTGATGTCACCAGCATTCACATTGCCAATGGGATCCATGCAGGATTCAAAATTGTATTGAACTGCTTATCCCTCTATACCGCACAAGTCCTCATCTTCTCAACCACAACTCCAGATTTTGTCTGGAATAAGAAAACAAATGTCATTCACGTATAAATGTGACATTCATGGCTGCCAGCCATCTCACCCACCTTAGCATACAACGTAAGACTCCAACAGAAACTGAACAATTCTCTCACTCAAAATCATACAAAAATTTTTTTAACATTAAACACAATCAAGTGATTATTACCTGATGGAAAATGGAAAAAAGCTTATTTGAACATGCCAAAGCCAGCCCACACCACAGCTCCGAGACCTGTTACTTTTACAATTGCTCATCCTCTTTTAATAAGCCCTAACATTAACAATAATGCCAATGTAATAAATGTCAAAATCACTAATTGTGGCTGACTTCACTAACAAACTTTAGCACAACTCTTCTCAGCAATTCAATCTGTATCCTAAAGCTGCAGACCACAGAAGATTAAGCAAGAAACACAAAGTCTCGCTCTTGTGTCTTCAAAACTTAACCTTCACAAACCTTAATCCTAGCCTTAAGGTACTCAGATCACTAGTAGCTATGTTGAAGATAAGTTGGCACATTCACCCTCAGCACCAGCTGTCGCCCCACCATACAACAAACCTAAATACCCTGTAGTCCCTCCTGCCAAAACTAGCTCTTGTGTCACACTAACTGCTCCTGGAAGGGATTCAGCAAGAAATCGATTGTCTTCTCAAGGGGAGAAAAGGTGGCAGCTCTGACACCAGCCTAGAAGGAAAAACGGGGCCAGAGAAAGAACACACAGAGACTTTGATGAATTTGTCATTACTTCAGACCTAAAGCAGGGAGCAACCGTCAGAGCCTGCCGTGTTGACTGTTTAGAAGCTATGGTATTTCTCCGTGCATTTCCACATGCTCCCAGGCCTTAGGCAGGATGATTAATAGCCCTCTCTTACAGCTCTGTACGAATGGGAAGATAACAACGACACATCAGTGTCTGAGACTCTCCTAGTCACCGCCAGCCTTTGGAAAGTTATAAATGCTGTGATTTCTTTAAGCCTCAGGTAAGGTGTGTCAGAAGCTCTGGTTCTAGTTAGAACTTCACGCAAGTAACTCTCAGCTAAGCAAAGATCCTTTAACAGTCTGGCAAAGCACTGATCAGTGACAGCTAAAAGGTCAATCACCAACTAAGCCATAAATGTTTATTTAAATTAAAAAAAATTTTAAAATTCTTTTGTTTTTTTAAACTGGGAGTGTATAAGGCAGATCTGCCCTTTCAGAAAGGACTAAGAGCCTGTCACTTTGTCCCTGGCACATCTCCTGATCCTAAAAAGCTCTGAACTCTACTAAATCTAAATTCCTAGAGGCATCCTGATAACTAATGAAGGCAAGTGCTATCCTCTAGAAAAATCAAGGCCTGCTTTCAGATGTCTTCCCTGCTCTGAAATCCTTGCAAATTCAATTTGCATGCTTAATTAGCATCTCTGCCCTCATGCCGCACTGTTTACAAGAAGCAATCCTCATGACACAGTTATGCATCTATATTTCCTCTGCTTCTGAGTATACATTGTGCATTTTAATTCTTGAATCTGTTTCACTTGCTGGTTTGGGTGTGAGACGCACACATCAACACCTCGAAGAGCCAACCTACCACCTTCGTGTCTATTTTGCTCAGTTATATTTATAATCCAGCTCTTGCAATTCCTTTCCATAAAGCTTTTCTGAAATACCCAAAATCTACCTGTGCAACTGTAAAAAGCCTTTTGATCTTAGAAGTAGAAATGACCCTGGAAGCTCATGCAAACTTGAAAGGTAACACATCGAGGGATGGAGGGCAGGGAAGCTGAAATCAGAGCGCTGTATCAAAAGAATGATTTTTTTTTTAATGAGCACTTGTACCTGTTTTCTACCCTTTCTATTCTGGCATGGATTTAGAGCACCTGTCTACGTGCAGCTCTGCTCAGCCTCCAGCACCCTCTCTCACGCACACATGGTTCAGGCGTGCCACCCTGCAGATAGGGAATGGGGCAGACACTCAGGAAGGTGTGGAAGAATTAAAAATATCACACAAGTAATGCAGCAATGTACTGCAAGAGGCAATTAGGAGTACCATTAATGTATTCTCCTAGGTATATATTAGTTGGCCATTTGTGTCCATAATGGATCAGCAAAAGTTGTTTGGGAAACAAATCTAACACAGTGTGCAAATAGCCCAGATGCTGTATGATGCTGCTGATGAAACAGCACTGGAAAAGCCTGTATGGCAAAATCATCTGAACAGGACTGGCAAACTAAGAAGTAAGCCTATCCCTTTTATATCCTAAGCTTAATACCTAACAATTTAATTTGCCTCTTCTTCATTTGCTTAATCTTTGCATCTTCCTCACACAACAGATTTTTATTTGGGCACGTCTGTACGCCAAGCCAGCGCCGTGGCGTGCCAAGGAACACCACATTTGTCTGGTGACCAAGAAACACACGTGCAAAGAGGCTGCAAAAACTCTCCGGTGTTTTGTTTGAGGCACTACTCATGACTCATTATGGATACCTCCATGGGGGGTGGTCAAAGGGCCTCAAACTTTTCTGTTTTGTGACAAATCACCATCTTTGGACCTCTCCAAACCCACAGTAAGGGCAGGCCCAGAACATCACTTCATGTCTTGTTGTGGCTTCTCTCCTCCAGCTTCTGCACTTTCTGTGTTCATCCCAACCTGAAAACCCAGTGTGACCAAAGGCATTTTTTACTGCTATGTGTAAATACTGACCTGGAAACACCTGCACTGATAGCCTACTATTTCTTTTGACATGATGTACATTTTAAATTTTCTTGTTTGATTTATTATTTGTTTTGATGGATGCTTGACCATTTTGATATGCTTCAGCTGCTAACAAGAAACAGTATAATTTTAAGACTGGGTACAGCAGGTTCAGGTTCTACCACAGTCCAGCCCCTGGGTAATAAAAGCTGGGGAAAAAAATGTGTTAAACTGTATTAAAAAGATATTCATTTTCCATCGTCCAATAAGCAAAGCCACAATGTACTGGTATTTGTGCACTGGAGTGCAAGGTGCATGTTGCTACAGTAAGGGTGAGCTCCATCAGAAATGACCAGTCTCTAAACTCCTCGGTGAACAAGCCAAAGTCATGGAGCTGTTCAATAAATAGTACAGTACAACACAAAGTGTGCACTGAACATTGTGTAATCACTAATGAAATCACTGATGTCCCATGGACGGAGGAGTTTATCTAGAATTTCCCTCACCCCGGAGGGACACGAGCTCTAATGGGGTTGCTCTGATGATGTGACACAGCACAAAGGCAATGGATGGATCAGACTCAACACCCATCCAGCTCAGACACCGGACAGTCAGCAGCACACAGCTCAGTCTCAGTACAGCCTGAACCCTTCTCTAGCATACACCTTCAGTTTTTAGAAATCATGGGGTTATAGGCTCCCACTCAGATTGGGAAAAATGCATCTTTGCAGAGACAAAGAATTTTGCATGGCCCTGTTATTGATGCTCTGTTCCTCCAGCAATCAACAAAATAGTAGCACAACAAGTAGTAGCACTTTATAGACAAATAAAAGGCATGACCCCTGCCCCAAGCAGTTTACAGTGGAATGAGAAAACATGGTAAAAGGCAGGGAAGTGGAACAAGAGAATTGATACAGCATAATGTCAGGAGGGTGCCTGCTTTCATGGCCCAAGCATCCTGCTATTTCCATTTTATAAAACACTGGCACAAGCCTCCAGGACCATGCCTGCCCTATTATCACTAAATGTGCCAGCATGGCAAGCCTAACTTTCGCATGAATGATTCCCTTCTCTAAATCCCTCTTTTCCTTTGCTTGCAATGCTATTGTTTCCGTAAGATCTCGTTACATATTAATAACCATTCACCCATTTATTCTGATTCCAGATGGGAAATACCAGCTATATAGGGGCTGACAGAACAAGATTTTATTCACGGGTCTTAACATTTCACTGACATTTCCAACTTTACCATGGTTTTCGAAGCCAGAGAAAAGAAACAGCTTGGCACTCAGCCATGCTAACAATCTACTTGACTTCTTCCAGGACTACAATCTAATTCTGTGCCTGCTTAGATTAACCAAGAGTTTGATTCTTCAATTGTCACCTCATCCCTCTGCCAGCTACATTTTCCAGACAACTATCCTTTCTGGCCGTTTTGTCTCCTCCGGTTTCAAGCAGGAGAGCTATTCACAACCAATGCAGTGGGCTTAATCACGATGCAGCCTCCTGTGATTAACAGTCATGAAGCTCAAATAAGGATACCGATGATAAGCACATTAACCACCAGAAGAGAATTTTAATCATTTCATAGTCTTCTGCACTGGAGCTCTACTTGGCGTGTCTCTGTAAAACATAATGGCCACATATACTGTAGCTTTACAGCCCTGTTCACTTCAACTGCTTACACTAAATACAAACACACATCACTGCAATTCTACGTATTGTCTTATTCTTTATTCCTCTTTCCCTGCCATCATCCTGCATAATGACCTTGGTAATCACTCTGTGAAAACAAACAATATTCAGAGTTCAAACTCTTTGACTTGATCCTTTTATCATCTGGTTGAAGATCCCCATACTGTCTGATCTCTCTGCTCTTTTTACTGTTCTCTCTTTGGAAAGGGATCAATAATATCTTTTCAACAACACGGAACATAAGTCTGTGGAAAAACAAATACCTATCTCCGTATCACAACGTAATTATGTCAATTTAGTGTCTCAGGTCCCCAGGCAAGTTTCCTATCTGATAATAAGAAGAGTTAATTACTAGCCAAGGTTTGAGCATACTTACACCTTGGCCGTGCAAAATGATCATTCTGAATCAAGATGTTCTATTAAAACAAACAACCCTCTTCAACTTGAAAAAAGTAGTTACTTAGACAAAAGGGTTATTTATGTAGTGAATCTTATTTTTTAAATTGTATGTTGCTGTGACCATAAACAGCACAAGGTGTGCATGCAAACAGACCATACTTATCAGTATGTGAGATGCACACATGTGGAAACATACACATAATAGAAAGAAAATTCAGTTACAGATATAAATATTTTCCATATATAATTAACTTTCATTAGCATCTCTTAAAATTAAAGCTTGACTAGAATGTACTTTCTTGCATATATTTGTAAGTAAAGGCTAGCACATCCTTTACAACTGCTTTGCATCCTTCAGTGGCCTGCAGGGTTTATTTTACAGTTCATTACTAAGGCGACCACAAAAGCCACCTTCATTCTCACATGCATTGAACTCACACAATTTTTTTCCAGAGCTGGGGCTGTTAACTTGCCTCTCGCACACTTCACCTCCAGTCCCACCAAACATACCATTCATTCCCCATCTCTTAAAGGGCTGACCAATTTCTTTGACTTGATACCCAAAGGTCCACTTGTAAACCTGTGGGACCAATTCCATTCCACCTGGGAGTCACCAGGCATTTAAAATTTCCCTTTCTGCATTCAAAGCACTTAATTAACTTCCCACACATAGCATACTACACTATCTGCTCTGTTGATTTTTCATGAAGTCTTTTCATCCCCTCTGCTCCAAACGAGACTGCTTTTCTGCAACTAGAAGGCAAAAATCTCTCTACCACTGTTCCCAGTTTCTTCTGTGTCTATGTCTGTCTTGAACTACAAGGATATGAGAGAATACTGGAAATGCTATACAGAAACCAAGTTGCCTACATGCTCATACACGTGTAGAACAACTTGACAATAACCAAACACGTCTCTAGAGAATATCAGTATTTGCAGTTCTAAGGAAATTATTTTCTATATTTAGACACCACTAGATCATTCATGCCTCAGTTCATGAAGATACCCAGAAAGACAAGACTGAAATGTCTTCTTTAAGTTACTGACAGGTGATTTCAATTACAGTAACTTTCACTGTCAAGCATCAGTTTGCAATTAAACTGTAAATATATCTCACACTGAAAAAAACACAATGTGAACTACAAAGAAAGGGCACGTGTTTGAGAAGGTTCCCCTTCAACAGAAGCATTCCTTAAGCATGAAAAAACTCACTTTCTCAATTACCTATGCCTGGGAAGCTTCCTTTAGCAAGCTCACATTTTTTTGTTTATTTCTGCAGAATTGAAACACTCTCTGCAAAACATGAGTTAATCTTGGTGAGTAAAGGACAGGCAATTTCCAAATGTCAATGAATGCTGGGATTCTTCCAGAGACTGCTGGTATCTCTGGTACCTCCAGTGCTGCCTGTCACCTTGTCAATAGAGTAGAATTGGGATGTCTACAATTCAGATCCAGCAAGACCCAGCAACCCGGGGGGGGGGGGGGGGGGGGGGGGGAGACACGGACATGACACGCAGAAAAAAACAAAAAACACATCAATTTCTCCCATGGCTTGTGAGAACACTGAGCAGTAGGTGAGGGCAGACACAGGAAACACTGCAAAAGAAAAAGTAGGAAGAACAGGAAGAGTAGCACCTTTTCACAAACTCTAGGACTCTAAAGCAACTTCCATGGAAGCTGGCACTGCTGTCAGGAGGGGAAGAAGGAAAGGACCGCTGCTTTGCCCCCTGCCTTCTAGCACTCTTCCAGCACAGGCATTTACATAACTGTGCAATGAGCTAGAAATAACCCAAATACACAATAAATTACTATGGATGGAGTCTCCAAGGCCGATGAGTAAGAGCAGAGAAAATAGGGATCATTTCCTCCTCCTCTCCAGTAGCTGAAGGAGGAAGTTAAAATGCCTAAATTGCAACCCCAGGGCACCCACACTTTCCTAACACATGTCATTCCTCCCTGTAGCTGTAACTTCACAGCATCCTAACCACTGTCACTCACTGACAGAAGTAATTCATTAACCGTAAAAGTGCCAAAAATACTGACTAGCCCTTTACATTTAAAGGTTCAGAGCCCATCTTCGGTGTTTTGCATGCAAACATACTGTTTCAGTTAAGTTTTCAGCCAAGATATCTTTGCATTAGACCACATATAAACAGATACTGCATTTTAAATGGAGCTGTAAGCACCTGGAGTTGAAGACACCTCTCTCTCTCCCTGCGACAGCTGAGCAGTTGCCACCAATGGAAATAAAAAAGAAGTGAAAAATCAAAGTGTAATAACTTATATTGATGTGAGGTGAGCTCTTTAACCTCTTCCTGCCCAGTCCATTCTTCCTGACATTTAGAAGACAGCCAAAGCTTATAATGGAGGATTAATGGAGACCTGCTTTTCAGCAGGTATTGACTGCCAGGGTTTGGGTACATCGACTTTTCATCACTTGCTCACAAGACAGACAGTAGCCAATAGTACTTCATATCATCTGTTCAAACACTTATATGTGTAAAAAGTAATAGGTAGAAGCAATTTGTATCTGCTAGTCTCAACAGTAGCTTCAAGATTTCTTTTTAAATATTATTTCCTACTCGATCAACATTTGCTTTTCTCCCCCAGAAACTCAAGTTCAGTCATTTACAAGCTTCTACAAAAAATCCACTTTAAGACTAAAATCCACTTTATCTACTAAAAAAAATAATCCAGCTTTAGTGTCGTGTGCCCAGTCTTCTGTATACTCATGACAACTTAAAAAAACTGAAGCTATTTAATACTTAGGTCCATTGGGACTTGTATACAAATAAATCCATCAGAAAGCATCATCCTTATTTTCCTTCCTCCTTATGGCAGGCCATCTGTGCAACCCACTGCACAGCTAGAGAAAGAAACAGAAAGGACACACTCTAAAGCAATACAGTTATCAGAGAGAAGAGCATTTTGCTGGTGGTAGCATCACCAGCAGACAACCCTTTTGAATCGAAGGAAAAAGTGACACTTCTTTCAAGGGAGGTTTGCCTTTATCCACACCCTGATGGAAACCTCCAGCACGCAATCATAGCTTCAAAATGTTTCCACCACATTTGGCTCTTAACCACACTGACAGATGTTTAGACCATTAACTTGTATAGAGAGGTTACACCATGGTCTTGCATGTATGTAAGGACAGAAGTCAGTAAATTCTTTGAACCAGTCTCATCTTTGTTTCTCCTGCTCATAACTGTATTATCACGGGGGAAAAAAGAGGCTGGTTTTAAGCCCTTTAGTTTTGTTCCATCATCTTAACAGAAAAACCTGAGCTCTTGCTGCTCACCTTAAAATAGGGTGGCGGGAATCAACCCTATTCCAAATGGCAGTTTTCGCATCTGAAATTTAGCCACATACCAAGTGCCTTCTTGAACAACAGCCAGGTCCCACAGCAACAGCAGGTGTCCCAGTAGTCCTCGTGTTCCCGATGGCAGCAGCATCTACACGTAAACACCAGCAACTAGAGGGAAATCCAGCCTCAGTGCTTGTAAAATTGCCAGATTTTGAAAGATGCACTGAGACCAGTCAAAGCCTAAAACAGTAGGGTTTTACTCACCAGGGTCAATTTAATGATACCTTTCATGCCATCTGTACTGAGACTGATGAATATATTCACACCACTAATTTATTATTCTTTCTTCTACCTGTAATTTCCCATTTCTCTTACTTGAAAGATATATCAACTTACCCAAAAGACAGCATGTTTAAGAAGGGTCAACCAATCTTAGAGGATTATGAATTAAGGAAGCTTAATTGGACATTTACAAATGTTTAAGTCATATTTTTTTCCCCACTAAAATGCAATTTTTTACTAAAACAATGTTTAGTCCAGTTCAAGGGGTTTTGTTTTCCCTGAAACCAGCTTTTAAAAATGTATCATTTCAATCAGCCATTTACTCCCTTTTCCCCCCCAGCTGCATTTGGAACAACATATCATTTTTCATATATTTTTTTAAATTGCCTCAAGGACTACATCACAGTAAGGACAACCCCAGCAAGCCATCCCCATTTACAGCTGCTCCCTCAAAGGAGCACTAGTCACACAGTGCCTTCTCTGCACACAGAGCGCTTTCTTCTACCGAGTACAAGATTTCACCGCACAGCTCACCACTGTAAATCAGCTCCCCATTACTCCTCACTCTCAGCTGAAAATGCAGTAAATTAAGAGACCATCTTTTCTCTCTCTGTTAATACTAAATCCAGTTGTTTAGAGGCAGCACAGAGCATTAGGCTTTACAATGGTTAGTGAGTCATTTCTGCAAAGGCAGTTTGGGTCCCTCTTCCTCAAAGAATTTTTTCTGGATAATTCTGTTTCAGAACGAAAATAACATTCTTTAAAATCTTAGCAAATGCACTATAGGAGATAGTCTGGTTACACCATCTCAGACTTTTATTCCTAGAGGCACAACTCTCCCTTCAAGATTAAAACTGGCATTAATCTGTCCCTCACCCTTACTAAGTAGTGAAGTTAGCCAGCACTCCAGCTCTCCCTCTCCCTTCAGCTCCCCAGCCAGGCCGTGGGAGACGGAGAGGCATACAAGGAGCCCAAACTCCCCAGCCCTGCCTGTTTTCCAGGGAGGGATGGAGCGGAGGAAGAGTAGCCAGCCTCGGATGACAAAAGTGCTCCCCAAAGATGTGATGCCTTATCCGGGGGGGGGATGCATACAACTGAACTGCCAAATGACCTGATCAGTACTTGCTCATTCTTCTCGTTACATACAGAAACACTATAAATATACTGGAAGCCTTACGTGAAACTCTTAATGGATTAGACTCCAAATTCTTCATAAAGCACTTGTTACATCTACATTGTGCCTAAATCACTACCTGTGGTATTACAAATAAATTAAATGTAAGAGTAATGCAAAGAAGATGGTCCAGCAGTTTAAGCCCCTCCTTCCACTTGCAAGCAAAACTGTGACTCTTCCTCTAGACAGCAGTCGTGCAGGAATATAAATTGCCACTGCAAAAGCAGTGAATATTTTTTCCATATAAAACAAACCAACCTTATTATATGCGTAAAATATTCCAAGTTTCCACATTGTGTCACATTTGTGAAAGCTTTCACTGAACAGGTCTTCATTTCAGTAAAGCCACAGAAAATTTGGAAATTGCTCTACATTATTCAAAAAACAGAAATAAGGATGTTCCTTTAGTCTGTAATTAAAGTAGAATCATTTTCCACTGCTGTCATCATATTAAGTTGCAGGTTTTATAGGAGTTAGCCTCTACCTTATTGGCCTGTTTCAGTTCTGGGTGTAATAAAGATAGATTTGAATTTCCCCACAGTCCAGTCTAACAGACTGTGGACCTTGCCCTACTAATACAAGGTAATGGATGGACAAGCTAAAGCTTGTAAGAGAGGGGACCTAAGGTGATAGAAAATCTACTTGTCAATCTTTATAACCATTTAATTATAATAAGATCACTGTTATTTCTGTGTTGTCTCTTTTTTCCACGGGAGACTCCTACAGCAGGAGATGGGCAGCACCACGGCCTAAATATGGCCACAAGTTCTCCACATGCTCTGCTGTGATCCAGCCCTAAAACAGGTTGAATTGCCATGCAGCCCAACAGGGGAGTCACCTGCACAGATCTGCAGGCTCTCCTCACTGACTCTCTTCGACCTTTGTTTGCTACTGTGCTTTGTTTTCTCCCTCACTGCTTGTCAGCTCAGAAAGGCGTATCGAGTTTCACACCACATGCAGATTACAAGCAATTATTATGGGACCTGTAATCCAGACGCATTTGATGTGGCTTGCGCTAAGTACAGTAAGATGAGTGTCTGAAGGATCCCACAAGGTGACCTGAATTCAGCTCTCCCACTAATGTGATAAACAAATCCTGTAAATGAAGGTCAGAGCAGCAAACATTTTTGTGTATAGGAAGCTCTGGCGCCATTGTTTTCTTTCTATCTGCTGCAATCTCCTTTATTTTTAAAAGAAAATGGAAAACAAATGTTAAAACTTGCTTTTAAGGGTTACGGGCAACAGAAATGTGCTAAACAGTTCCACATTTCAATCCTAACTTAAAGTCCAAAGCAAAGCAGTTAGTTTAAGACCCTTACTCTACATTACAGCGTGCGGAGGGCCCAGAGCTCTGCTTGGCCCTGGGAAGGCAGCCTGGAGGGCTCTTCCCAGCCCCCTGCTTACGGCTTCCACTGAAGGGTCCTCCCCAGCAACTCTCCCTAGCAGTTAAAGCACTCCTCAGGATCATACATGTTATTACATGCTCATACTTAGATACAGCTGGACATCTACTGTATGTACTATGCATCCACTATTGAGTAGCAAATTCCAAAAAGTCTGAAAATGAAGCTTTTATGTTAAATGCTTGCTAGGCAGAATCGCTCAGATTTTAATGGATAAAGTGTTTCAGCCTTCGTGACCAAATGCTGAACAGTCTGGTTCTTAGACTAAGAAAAATATAAAGTGTTCAAATTTTAATCTCTTTGAAATAAACTGGGGGGGGGGGGTGGGGGGTGGAAGAACTCCAAAAAACATTCCCATATTTTCTCACAGATGGAAACTTTCTCCCAAGAACATCTACTCAGGCAAAAAGTTACTTTTCTTCTGAAGATGTTCACCCAACTGCCAACCATCTTCCCTACCCTGTGGCCCCAGGCAGCTTTCCTCAGTTTTATGATGACAGTGGTTTACTGAGTCAAAACCAGATGTCTATTGAGTTTGAAAAGCCTATTAGAAAGGTTTGTTTGCTTTTTTCATCATAATTTTTTTACAGTTTCATTGTATCCTCTGCCTAATTAATCTTCTAATTTACTGTGCTCTATTATCCGAAACTCTTTCAGTAAATATCCACCAGCCAAACCTAGGAGTGCTCCACATGGGAAGACTGAAACATTTACTGACTACCCTATAATTATTCTCTAAAGTTGAATGGGTTTCTTAATGCAGGCTCACCAGCCATGATCAGCCTCTACAGAAACAGCTTTCAATGACTGGTTCACACTTCTCAGTACCACTCAAAAGAAACAAACAAACAAAAAAATTTACAAAGTATAAACAACATGCAACCTTTTGCACTTTTGATTCTAAATAACAATTATTTTAAGGCATTCCAAAACCAAGCACTCTCTTCTGTATGGAAAAATGGAAAAGGAGCACTGGAGACTTACGCTTTGGCCCATATTATTTTTCAAACCATGCCAACCACATGGACATCATTTATAAAAACTTGAGTCATACGGTCGCACACTAATCAGCATGACCTACCATTACAAATGAAAATCACTTTCAAATGAACATGAATTAGGTCTTTTGTTCCAAAAAGTGAGAGACAAGAAATTGTTTGCTCTTAAAATTACATTACCCAAATATCTTCTAGATTAAAATATAGCTATTCCCACATCTCATCATTACCTAGTAACGCAAACCAATTATGAAGTCATTTTAATTCAGATCTAAATGCTGCAGGAACAGTAAATAGTAAATAGAAATACCATATCTGAATAAATACATGAAATACATAGGTTGTGCAATTATTTCAGCAACTGCAGACTAAACACTGAGTGAACATCTGGGCTTTTACATAGCCTGCCAACCCAGGAGGATCTACAGGCTCAAATAAGGCTACCGAACAAGGACTGTCAACCTTGGAATCTTAAAATATGAATTTAAAACAACTTCAAAGGGAACCAGACTCAGGTCTGACTTTCAAGAACACAGTTCTTCACTCAAGTTGGAGCTACATTCATTACCCAGTCTGTGAGAATACATCAACTGGATCCTCAAGAGCAGCCACATTCCCATGAACGACCTTTCATAGAACAACTGCCCGCAAATCCATCACAGTCATTCCCTCCACAAACACCCAATTTTAAAGATGTAAGCAGCTAACCAGCCAGCAGCATCTGTGGGATTAACACACATGTAAAATGTTTATGACCATTAACCAGGTTCTGCAACCTTTCCACAGAATTTTATTGTGTGCCCTTTACTACATTAACACTGCATTCATCTGTCTGAACATTTCTTTTCCCTTAATTCTCTTAGTATCAGAAAGGAAGAGGTTCATGCATATCCTGATAAAATGGGTTTCAAACATGAAAAAGAGAGTCTTGTTTTCTGATCAAAGAAAATAAGTCCCCATGTCCTTGTCAGCTGTACAACTGGCTAGAATATCTCAGTCCTGAGGTAGCTGGCAAGTAAAAATACGGGTGAAAATGGTCTCACTCTACATTAATACGAGGTCCAAGGGACAGAAATTCCGCACAGCCATATTCAGCTTTTATCAGGAGATATCTGAGGCATTGCAGTATTTTTAGTCACTAGGAGCAACATAATTATGATATGCCAGACATTGCAGTGTACTCTCTGCTGACATGGTAAATATGGCCTTTTCAAACAGTCTGAGGTTATTCAGTCCATTTTACTACTAGTGCTGGATTGCTCTTGACAGGTTTTTTTCCAGTACTTCCTCCAGTTTCGTTTCAGATGCCCCTAGACGGAAGGTGATTATTTTAGTTGGGAGATAATCCCCAAACTGAAGGGGTCTTGGTGTCTAAGGAGAAATTAAGCCCCGTGAACCCTAAGAGAAATTCAACCTGGCTTTCTGCTTTTTTTAATTTCACCTAATCAGTCTTAGTCAGAGACCCTTGTAAGTATAAACTGATTGTACCCAATGTTTTCATGATAAAGCTTGTAATCCATTAGAAAGTCATCGGCGATCACAAAACTCAATTTACATATGACCTTTTAAGCCATCCGATCAAAATTATTCCAAGTCACTTTGGTTAATGTCAGGTCTGACCTGCAGACTAAGGAAGCTCATTAAGTGACATACTCAACCATACATGTTGATGTTTCTCTCTGAAGAGGGAGTGTATTTCTCAGAGGTTCCTCTTCCATTCCCACGTGAATCATATGCTATGTCATACATTTTATCTGCAGCTGTCATCTGCTTTCGAATTACAGCATCAGGAGAGACAGTCAAGGATACAGCCACAGATGCATTGAAACATTCCCCTAAGCCAATTTGTGGGAAGATCTAACTCCTCTGTGATAACCAGCACATTACGGCTTATTGTGAAAAGTAAGAAAATAATGTGAAGGCAGGGTATTGCAAACCAAGTATGGCATTAGAAATGCAGAAGGAATTCACTGGACCAGTTTATAACCATCACTGTAAAATGATACATCATCCTACTTAACATCTTTATTTACTGAACTTTACATCAAATACATCAGACCAATCAATTGCCTAACAGTGTTTCTAAATTAGTCTCCCTGAAAGATGTAACTGATTTTCTGAGAGCTGTGTCTAATAGCATACTGGTTTGTACTTTTTTTTTTCCTCAGATAAGAGCCCAAAGCAAGCTGCCCACATTCAGCCCAGTTACATAACTGCCTAAAATGTTGTTAGCAAGTTAAGTGTTTATTAGAGCCATAGGATTCATAACACAAAAACAATCTGCTCAGAGTTGGCCACTGTATCGCCTGGAAAGAAAGAGTTACTGTCATTCTGCTTCATTTGCTAAGAAGGGCTCTTCTGCTTGGCTAAACCCTGAATGGACTCAATTTAACTGTCTGGGCAGTTTCTTATCTCATCTAGCCACGTGCAAGGGACTTCGTAATTTCCCAAAGCAAAAAAGGACAGCCAATTAACTACGGTGAGGGACACCAAAATATCTTCCCAATCGAAGTAAGGAATAAGAAATTCCTGAGGGAAGGTTCTGTGTCTGAAAAAAACCCACAGCTGGGTTGGAAACCTAGAAGGGAGCCAAGCCTCCCCAGATCAAGGTCATCTTCTGCAAGCACAACACCTGGGTGAAAATAAACAACATAAAAGCCTCCATCAGAAAGCCCTGAACATGCTGCGAGGAGAGAGGAGCCCATGGAACTAACCCAAACAGACAGAAATGTAGGTAACAGGATTATTGTGCAACTCTTTAACTTCTGTTTACCCATGCCTTTGTAAAAGCATTGTTCCCTTTAAACTTCATAAATAAGTATCTCTATTTCCTTCTAGCTACTCTGAGGTACAGTTGATTTCTGCTTACCGCCAAAGATTTCTGTGCAAATCAGCCATTAAAACCAGGGCTGAAATAGCCTCTAGGTGTCCAGTACTCTTCTTGGAAGTGCTGCACACACCCTCAACTAAGCTGCGCTTGCCAGCATGGGACACATCGACTCCTGGTGTATATTGAAGGGGTCTCGGGTGAGCTGTATTGGCTGGGCACACTCCTGGGTAACAGCACAGAAGCAAGGTGAGTGCTTGCACCCCGAGCAGCCAGGCAGTTTATAACTAGGAAACCGGTTATGTAGATGAGGAATTTCCAACCTGTTCAGCAAGAGCACAAGAGGAAAAGCCTAGATTGAACACCATGCAAAAATGCTTATTAGCAGAGCTTGCCACACCTGGAATGAAACACTGCAATCACACAGACCTGCTGATAAAGTCCACTTGACAGCTAAGAACCTGGTAAAGTAATAGCAAAACACAAAGCCAGCTGGCTGGAGTGGACTTTGCACACTCCTGCTAAACATAAAAGGAGTTTGCACCATATTCACAGTTTTCAAAGAACTGTAAGTGTTAATACACAACAGAACACTTACTTGTAGCTTGTTGTTAAACAAAAGAGCATCTTAAACACGAACTATTTACATCTTATCCTGAGACAAGATTACAGTAGTGTTGAACCCTGCCAAGAGGTTAGGTGTCAATCTGGACAAAGCACAAGAGGATGCTTTTGAAGTTCCCTGGTGTTTGTGGCATTCCCTTCCTGCAGCCCCACAAAACAGTCTTCCTGCCATTTGTAACTACCTCTGCCTATTTCCAGGCTATTAGGTCAGTCAAAGCACTGGCCTAAAAAGCAAGATGTCACCATGTCCTTCTCCTTCCCAGGCTTACTTGTCCACAGCCTCTCCACATCCAAGGATGACTTTTCTGTGGCTGAGGAGGTGAAGGTGAGATAGCCAGGCCCATTGTCCTCCCTGAGCCCAGCACAGCAACTAGTTTAAGGCAGCTCATCCTTTGGTGCTTCTTAAGCAACAGCTTTTCCTCACTGTCTCTCTACCCCATGTTGCTCTGTGGAGCGATCTCCCACCTCCTCCAGTCACAGGAGAAGACAACCTGTTTCAAAAGCTAGAGCCAGCTCACGAGCTTGCAGCTGAACCACCCTGAAACACAGCTATCACAGCCCAAGCTGCAATAAAGGTCACTTGATCCTCTGTCCCCCCAGGCAGCTTAGGCCACACTCCAGGAAATAAAAGCCAGGAAGAAATCGGTGTTTCCAAGTGACTGTCACTACGGAGGGGTGCAGATTAACAATAACCACCTAACACCTAATAAAACCACGTGAAATGAAAATAGGAAGAGAGGAGAATGAGGGACAGGTAAAAGTCAGAAAGAGACAGACAGAAACTACAAGGACAGAAGACAGGAGGTGCATTTGCTTAATTAGCAACAGTCAGAAAAGCAGGACTATGCAAAGTCTAACAACAGCCCTTCAAAATGGGAACAATCCCTCTCCAACCTGTCTGGGAAGCACCTCCCCTCTCACTGCAGCATTCACAGTACTCATTTCTTTTATCTAATTACCACCAACAGGCATCTGCTGCTGTTTGCATCCTTGCTCTAATGAGCAAAAGCAGCAGCCAGATCTGGAGCTGGAAAGGAAGAGCATGACTGCAGAGATTATTTTTCCTGAAGTTCATCAGAAGCACCTGCTCCTCAAGGAGATCCAGAACTGTCCCAAATTGGGAAAAGGAGCAGGGGGGATGAGCAAAGAGATTAAAATAAAGAGAGTTTTAAAAGGAGACAGTGAAGGAGAAAGTGCAACATCAACCGGTACATCCAGGGCTAAATGCTAACCCCCACTGCTCAGCTGGAGGGAGCTATTTTGGTAGGGACCAAAAACAACTGCTGCTTTTTTTAAGACTGCCAAATTCAACCAAGGGTAACTTCACACACAACACAATCTGAAGTTGTGTTTTCTAGTACACCACAAGTGAGCTGTATCTTATTTCCAATGTAAACATGGGACATGGTGCTCCAATTAAAGGTGTCTCTAGCCCATAGTATAACTCGTAAGTGACATTTCTGGTTTACCAGCTTTAACAAAGTCTATTTAAGAAAGCCTCACAATACACGAGGTGCGTTCTGGGAATAATCTCTCTCAGCACACAAGCAAAGAAAAGATTGTTAGAGTCACTCATTAAAACCCCCAATTTTTTAACTTCTTTGCAAAGACAGAAGTAGAAAAAAATGTAAACCTGCCTTTTAAAAAATGTAGCAACTACCCCATAATTTTGTTCAAAATGTACATTGGCACATGTATTAAGGTCATTTACCTTGCAGAGAAAAGAGAGACCTCTAACAAATAAATGCTAGAAAAAGCTATTACTGACCCTGACAAAAAGGCACAGATGGTGAATTCAGTTCCAATAAGTCTGATAAAATGCTGCACAGAGTCAATAGATGGAATTATTCTTTTTCCATTTCACGTCATTTAGACCGGCAGCCCTAGATGACAGATGTAAAACATTTGCCTCAAAAGACAATCACTTGTAATACATGCTAGTAGAAAAACACAGACTAAGGTTTTAGGATAAAAGAGAAGCATGGGATTTTCTCTTTTATTTTATTGGAAGTATAAACCTGAATAACCTGAGGTATTTCCTCCATATTTTGAGAAGGCCTTGCCTTAGCAGGAGTTTAATTTGTGTTGTTCAGTTACCTCAGGTAGGATTATTCCCATGTTTATGGGAATTGTCAATCTCCCTCTCAATATTATAAACATTTTCCATGTAGTACTTACCAAGTCCATCATCATTAATTTCTTTGCGCAAGAGCCTTGCTTGACCACAAGTACCAACCTGAAACATTTTGCCTGTATTTAACCCCTTCTTCTAATCACATTATCTAGTGGCACTAGGGTCCACCGACTATGCCAAGGCAAAGCCCTTTCAGCACCCAAGCAGACACCAGGGATCTAAACTGCAGGTATAAACAGGAGGAGTTGCAGGGCTCTAAACAACAGAAGTGTCACTACAAAACCTGTGTGAGCCAAATACACAAATACCAAAGGACAGCTTTGGATGTCCCCCATACTGCAATTTTCTCACAAACCCTTTTCTCTAACACAGTTTAAGACAGCAAACAAACTGCAGTAGTACCTACACTGTGGGTACAGTCCAATTCCACAAACAGTTACATGTGTCTGCAACTTCAGTACCCAGGAGTAAAGTTGCAACACGTTTCCAGCATCAGCATACTGGCCAGCAAAACTATCCTTCAGCAAGAGTTTAAGGCAACTTCCTTCTTCTCAGCAAGTACAAGTAAAAGCAGTTGAAACACCTCCTTCAGAACACAGCAAGCCCCATCCTACTGTACTGCAGAGCTGTTGGTTGGGTTTTTTAAACTTAGGTGACTGCTCACACTGATAATAGACTTTCCTGTCCTGTCTCACCCCCAAAAAAAGAAAAAATGCTTTTGTTTATTGCCATGTCTAAAAATCTAGCTTGAAGATGTTTTATATCTTGACTTGAATGTTTGCATAACGTTCCTCTAAAAATGCTCTCAAACTGCATGCACACTTATGAAAGCTGTCAGAACATGATGAAACTGTTCTAAGTGACAATCTGAAAAAAATGCAGAGAGATTATCCTGCTTGGACTGAACCAATTTATTTCCAAAAGCAGATCATGGGCGGAAGACAGAGTCTTTCCTGTGAGAAAGCAACAGGGGGAAAAAAAAAAAAAGTGCAGATTATGTATCCCTCTCTATTCCCAAATGTGTGCTCAGCAAGAGCTGCCTCTGTGAGGTTATACCCAGCAGTGGCATTCCCCAATTTGCATGCAGAAGACCCTCCACCCTCCCAGCAGAAAGAACAGCGGGCAGCTACTGGTGCAAATATTTGGCTTTGAGCTGCTGAACAGAGGCCCTCATGACTACCAACTTCAAACCTGAAACAATCGTACCAGTATGTTGAGAAGGAAATCTACTACACTGGGAATCCCCCCAAATACTATCAAAATTATGAATGAAGTATAGATATTTGCTGTTCTACAATGATGTGACTTGCTTCATAAAGTTAACTGAATTTAGGGGACCACTGAGGCAGAATCCTGGTTTTGGCACAGAGATGCTGGGAGAACATCAGCACCACCCCTGCCTCCTGCTGCTAAGTGCCTGATCCTTGGAAATGCATGTGCACGGGTTGCTTAACACTGGGTAGTAAAACTACTTACATATTGAGGTGTTCATTAGAGAGCTTAGTTCACTAAAATAATCCTTCTCTGAACAGTGAATGCATTCTCTGCTTCCCAATGGCAACAGTTGTGACTGCTGAATATATGAAACATTTGCAATTACAGCTGGATTGCAGCCATGCCCTTTGGATATATTCTTCTCTGTGAAGGACAAGTCTGCTAATTAGAATTGCTATAGCTCTAAAATAACAAAAGTCTTTCAAGCAGAAGCTTCTGATGTTTTTAACTACTTCATGCTTTTATTTTAATGCTTGTTTCACACTAACCACATAGTACGCAATTTGGATGCAAAACCACTAGTATCCGCTTTTTTTGCTATACTTAAGATAGCTGAGGCCCTTTCCTCAAAGACAGTCACACACTGTAGACCAGACATTTCTCCAAAAGGAATAAGACCTATTATAAAAATAAAAACTTAGAAAGTGTTCTTTACTTCGTTTGCAAATGTATCAGTATCTGAACTTTGAAGACCTTACCCACAAAGCTTCTCAGACATACCAACTTACTTAAACATGGTAAGGTTTGACTGGCATGCACCAACCACAGTACCAAAGAGTTGCCTTAAGACCTCTATATTTTCAGTTGCCTCAGCCTAGTTTTAGGGCAAAGGCTGCCTCTTCCATTCCTGATGTTCTGATTCTACAATCTGGAAGCTGTCACTAAAAAAAAAAAAAACCACAACACACTTTTTATTTTAAAAAGTGTTTTTAACAGAGCCGGTAGAAATTTTTCTACTAACAGCCCACTCATTAAAAAGTATTTTGAAATATGGAAAATCCTTATTTTAAAATCATACTTCCTCACTAATCTTGGGAAAAGTGCCTGGCTTACAGCAGAGTTGTCCAGAGTCCTGTAGGCTATCTGACAGAGATGCTGGCTTGTCTTTCTTGTTGCACACCAAACTCTATTGATCTCCCTCCCATGACCAACTCCAGGTTGTTTCCAGCACTACTGCTTTCCAAGGCTCTTCTCCTTTCATGGAATATCTCCATTTTGAATTATTTCACCCCAAATGTACCAGCTTGTATTTTTCCCCTTTGAATCTCATTTTATTTCTCAAGTGTGTTTTTAAGCTCTCTAGAAACTTTCTCACACTTACATTATTTCTCTGACTTGCCAAGCAGTGTGAGCAAATTAATTCCACTGCTGAGTTTAACCACCTCTGCAGCTCACCTCTGCCTTCACAGAGGAACGGTATTAAACAGCACATTGTATTAAACAGCACATTGTATTTTATGAAATCGCGATCAGTCCAGGTCAGGACTTTGCACACAACACAGGCTAGTCAGTCCGGGAAGGAAGATCCTGAGCCTACATGTCTGACAGCCTCAGTACAGAATCAGCTTTTATTTTCCTCAGCTGAGCTCTTAGGCAAAACCTGATGCCTGGATACTCCTGCATATTGCTCCTCCCCACTCCTTCCCCTGAGCTGAGCCCTGTTCACCCCACAGCTCGGGGTAGTACATACCCACATACCAGCCAACCTGAAGGCTACAGCACGAAGCTTCTGCCAGACTATCCCTTCATTACAATGCAGTTTCATCCCTTCCTAGATAGAGCAAGCACTTCATCGCCTACTTGTGTAATTTGATCTAAAGTTTTGATCAAATCTGCCTGGCAGAATTTGTCCTTTATAAACTGATGCTGTTTATTGCTCCTTGATCTTCTCCAGACTTCCCCTCCCAGCTCGGAGCCAAGCAGCCCTCTGACTGCTACAGAGCTATACATTATTTCATGACTTTAAGGTCTGTTGATTTTATTTCCTCCGCCCTCCAAGATCCTCCTTACTGAGCACCTCTTCCTTCTTTTCACCCAATTCTCATCTGGCTCTGTATATTAAGTGTGGTTTAACACCCATTTCTAAGATGTGGCTGCATAAGGCAATTTCTTTATCATGTTTTGAAAGGAAGGGTTCTCCAGTCTGTTAACGTTATTAGGTTATAGATCATTCAAGGACCTGTTAATAGCTACTTTGAAGCTCCTGCATTTAAGGGACAAAACTGCCCTTGGCCTGTGTGAAGAAGTGAGGGAATAACAGGTTACCCCTAGCTCCTTCCAGCTAGCTCTGCTAAACCATTGCCGGCCTGTGCCCCACTCCCAGGACTGCCCTTCAGCCCCAGCCCAGCAGTAGGAAATGGGGGCTCATGAAAGGTGCCTGCATTCCCCCCACTCCCTGCAGGGTGCAGGATAGGGGGCACCCCCACCGGGCCCCCCAGAAGGAGACAATGGCCGTGACTCCCCCAGCCATCCCTGTCCCTCCAGGCAGGGCACCACTGGGACCTGCTGCTGGCTCACGTGGGAGTTGGTGATTTTTGTACGTATTTTTCTATAGGTGGGTCAAATTCCCGTAGAGTCGCTGGTGAAATAGCCCAGAGCCTTCTTCCCAAATCGCATGCATTGTTTAAAAACTGGCACATATACTGTTGGCAAAAGGGGATTTTCTGGTACAGATAGTGTTTTCCCAGTTTTCCTCTGAGAGCAGCTCATGGTGTAACTACATTTGGAGACAGTGAAAACTTTTACTACTTTCCACTGTACTGCAGATCTTTTTTTTTTTTTTTTTTTTTTTTTTTAAGTTGGGTAAAACTTACTTTGTGTGTGGGAAGGACTCTTAAAATGTAAACTTTTACACTCTACAAAGTCTGTTCTCACTGTGCACATAAATCGCCCTGATGACAATGAGCATTATTGTTCACATATTTAAAGAAAAAGTGACCTTGTTTAGAGGGTTAAAAGTGCTCTTAAAAAAAAAAAAGTACACTAAGCCAATAGCAAAATTTCAAACACTGCAAAGGACAAATCCAGGAGTAATGTCACAAAATATCCACATGACTTTAGTACTAATTAAGTGTGTCTCAATTCTGAGTTTCAGGTTAGTATGATACCTATGTCACATCTTTATTCTTCCTGATTAACAAGATTGTTAAAGACTGTTTAATGCCAGTAATGCGCTTTGTGTTAACCGCAGGGAGCACCACTGTTCTTTCCTTGCTGGTCATGGCTCTGCTGAAAACAAGAACCATTTGCATGTGTCTGAGCTCAGCCCTGAAAATCTCCTCTTGCCAAGACTCATTTATCAGCTTAAGTAAACGATAATGTAATTTCAAACAAAAGGTTTTCGAACTAGTAGCTGGAATATTTCAACAAATAGCTGGACTATTTTCCGCTGTTATCTTGTAGCACCTTTAAAGACCAAAATTAGTACAAAATATGTATTTTCTTCACAAAATAGTCTTCTCTAGGGAGTTCTACTTTGTTTCTGGGAAGATTACTGGCCACATACTCGAATGTAGAAAGTTGGCATATCCCCAGTAAAAACCAATGGAGCTACACAGCTTTACTCCAGCTAAAATCCCACATTGGCTGTGCTATATATTTTATTGGTTACTGAGTATAGCTTTGGATTAATCACACCAAAACAGGATGAAGAAATGCATTATCACTGAAAGAATGCACATGAAAAGAATCATGTCCTAAACATCTCCTCATTCCTCTCACATAGCTCTATTGATCATAAAGCCTTCTCAGAGTTAACTCACAGCATCTGTTACGGTCGTTTTCTTCTAAAAATGTATGAAAACTACATTTGATAGCTTATGCTATACAGTAAAGTGGATCACATGAAATGTTGTGGTTTCCATATAAATACAGTTGTACCATCTTTTCCCTGGAATATTAACTTCTTCTAATCCACATTTACCTGAATCACAAGATTCAAAATAACAATTTGACTGCTGATAGCAGTTACTTGGAAAGGAATTATTTCAGCAAAGCCAGTATAATTACTAATGATCTTATGACTAGTTGCTCTCTTCAGATGTTCAGTAAACCATCCATAAATTCATTCCACCTACTATCTGTTTATCATGTCAGGCAAGCTTTCTGACAGGGAGTAAGAACAGCTTTTAAAAGGAAGGAACCAAACCAAGCACATACACCTTTGCCCCAAGGGATGAATGCAACTATTGAGGCAAGCCAAAAAAATTCTTGTAATCCAATGGTTGTTGTAAATGCCTCTACCAATATCAAACATCACTCCTAATAAGTGTGCGGCGACGTGCAACATCCACAGGCAAAGTAGCTTAAGTCAGGGGATTTTTTTAATTTTTTTTTTTTTTTTTTTTTTTTTAAATTTGCAAAATCAACTCTTTCCCCACTCTTCTGCCTCTGAGCCACTCCTTGCCCTGCGCAACCTTTTTTCCTTTTCCTTGGCTCAGAAGAGCTGGCAGCAGCTCAGTTCCTCCAGAGCAGGGAACCAGAAGCCACCTGCAATTACAAGCTGCAAGTGCAGCTACTCCCAGCTCCTACCAGACAGAGCAGATGAAGCCAATAAATAACAATCTGCTCTTTCCTGATCCATTTAAACACTTTGTGAACTTTAAACTTTCCCACAGCTCTGCTAGAGGATACAACCCACTTTGACAAATGCAAGCCTGAGGCAGTATTTCTGTCCATTCACAAAGCAAGCTGAAACACACAGCACTGCAAGGTGGCAGAGCAAAACCCACGCTTCTTCTGCGATCGTTTGCTTACAGGTTCTCCCCTTCTGTCTTGCTCCAGAAGCACTCAGTGCTGTTGCTCTTCCAAACACAAGCTGACATATGATCTAAATTCATCTTCATAGAAGCACCCATGTTCTGGTAGGAAACAGCTCTTGAACAAGTTAAGTGGGTTGTTTGCAGCTGAGCTGGTTGAAGATGAGGAAGATACAAGCTCTTCTCCACCTCAAAACCAATCCCATAGCAATCATGTTTGTTTTTAAATAGATTTAAACCTAATCTTGTATATACTCTTCTCAGCGGAGCTACAACCGTCACTCTTCCAATTACTCTACACACCTACAGGCTGCTTGAGTTTTACAGCTATCAAAAGCCCCCTTACTCTTTTATTTGTTTGGATTCCAGATTCTTTTGTGTTTATTTTTTAATAATTCAAAGGAAAGTTCTCTATGGGGTTGTTTTTTTGTTTTGTGGTATGTCTTTTTTAAATAACCGATGCTCTCGCTCCAAGAGTTAGTCACAATGGACTGCTCATTTTTTGGCACATCTTCCAAGTATTTTGCAGCACATTCTCAATGGCATTATGCAATCATTTCATTAGTCTCAACTGTTTCACTTGGCAGTAGGATGCATTATAAAATGATGTCATCTCTTGGAAAAATATGAAAGTCTGAGGAGGTGACAGTTTCGGGGATACACAAACCCTAAAATCACAGTCACTTGGAATTCAGAAATCCCTATCTCTGTATCTGTTACCTTTTTTTTCACCAATAAGCCACATAATCATATTGCAGTTAT
Source organism: Strix aluco (assembly GCF_031877795.1). Taxonomy (NCBI): domain Eukaryota; kingdom Metazoa; phylum Chordata; class Aves; order Strigiformes; family Strigidae; genus Strix; species Strix aluco. Next base: position 32,330,692 of record NC_133936.1, read on the forward strand.
AAAACACATTCAGAGCTACAAAGCTGCTCCCACCACCACTACCTCCCCACCTCCCAAAAAAAGGGAACATTTTGGACCCATTTTTAAAGAATCTTTTGGACTACCAAAGGTGAACTCACATCCAGTTCAGTGCACAAGGCAAAGCAATGACATACAGCATGCCCCTCTGTGCTCTTCACTATTGCGGTATGACATGATATGCATGACATGAGTCACCTCAAGGTAATAAAGCATAATTTTTCATCACCTTGTCACCTGATAACCCTACTGAGTGTTTTTTACTCCAGAAATAACGGCCTAATTAGATCTTCTAGATGCCTGAATACAGGTAGTCTTTCGCAGAGGACACACATTATGTTCTTAAGTCACCCAGTAGCTCCTGGAAAGCCAAATGTTTCCAGAGCAAACAAAAACTGGCATGGAAATTTTGCTGGTTCTTGATCCGGGGATCTCCTTCTCCCCCATCTCCCACCACACTGTATGCTAGGTGGGATCCTCTCTTCAGGGGCTAGGGAAAAGTGGCAAACCTCTTTAATTTTGACATTTGCAGTTCTAATTTCCCAGACTGCCTCTATCACCTTGACAAATCACATTTCTGAGAGATCACATAGCCAAAACAGCCAGTGCACTGAACTGCAGCTTGTGAGGAAACTTAACTCTGCCTCTAGTTTCAGTATGGCCTCAAAAAAGTAATTTATCTTCATTCTGCTCAACTTCCCCTCTCTGCAAAACAGCACAATGTCCACAACTGCAAAATGCTTTAAAGAAAGTCACAAAGATAGTATTTCTTAATAACAGCAGCAGGATATAGATTGGACCACACAAACAAATGATAACTAACTGGTCAATATATACAATATGAAAATCAAACCAATTTCTACCAATAAGCAGTAATAGTGGAAGATGGTTGTGTGTCACCTTCCCTTTCCCTGTTTCTCCACTGAGATGGTCACTTGACTGTTACCATGTGATAGATACTACACAATCTAGGGTTCTAACCTGTGTGCCACTCTGGAAATATTTCTGATCACGCAAACAATCTCAGTGAACATGGTCCCCTGATTTTCAGCTAATTCTTGAGTAGCTTTCTATTAACTTATTAAGCCCTCATCACAGTAGTCATCGACATATGAGCACAGCATGTCAGCATGTCAGCCTGCTGTCCTCTTACTTTGGATGCTGCCGTTTCATGCCTCTGGATGCCAGTCCCATGTGTATCTGGGAGGAATTGGAGAACCAGTCTGACTCTACAGAAGGCTGCATTTTGAATAAGCAACCTGCAGTTCTGAGGCGCTCCAACTTATAAACTGAAATGTGGAAAACTTAATTTTATCCATGTCCAGTTATCTTAAGACCACCTGCCACATTCAAGCAACTGCTGACAAGCAAGAGAGATGGGAATGGACGTGTTGGTCCTCTTATCTCCAGACATCTAAGATTAAACCAGCAACAGAGTAGAGCCTACATCACATACAGAGCCCAAAACAATCCAATACTACTGCTGTTGTTGCAAAACAGGCTGCTCTGAGCAACTGGATCTTTTCCCAACTCCAAAGCAGCTGGCATTGCAGTCTGGGGATCACATTGCTTCTGTCAGCATCAGGGCTTGTCATTAGCTGTTAGCACACCAGAGGGGACAGAGTAATCTTCATAGGAGGTAAGGGAAAAAAGAAAGGGCCACATGGGTGGGGGAGAACTTCTCACGCCCAGTTTAGCCTTTTCAACACAGCCTGCCAGAATGTGGCAAAAAGAGGATGAGGAAAAATCCTATTGTCAGAGGAACAGCCACAAATTGACAGACCCTAGAAATGCATCGTGCTTTCTGACACAGCAGAGCATGCAATTTTATAGGCAAGAAGCAATTAGAACAATGCATAATAGCCAGTGGAGCAAAGAAGTGCTGACAAAAGCTATTTCACCTATATATGTCAATATTTTCTGACAAATATCTACAGAAGTCTCTGTAAACTCCTGTCAGAATGAAATATGCCATAAACAAGAATTCACATTTTTAAACAATGTCACTGAAATGAAATACCATACATCAAGTGGATAAATAATTATTCAGGGAGTCTCACAAGTAAAATTTGTAGGGTGATGTCAAAGCAACCAAAATCAATGCCTCATTTTTGTAGCCAGAAGAAACTATTGTTCTTTTTTTAATGGCTGCATTCCATTTTTAACACATGGTAGACTTAAACAAAAAATGATCCTGAAAGCCTTTAAAAATAAAATTGAGCTAATATTTGTACTTTTCCTCTAAGCCAAGCTCTGCCAGCACTAGCATAAGTATTTAATTGCAGTTTCATGCATAAATCAAAATCACTGGGAGCACAGAGAAGAAATCAACAAGTATCTGCAAGGACCACAAATCAGAAAGTAACAAAAATGTAAATAGGCTTAGTTTCAAATGCACCTTTAAATACTGTCAATATGAATACAAAATTTTACAAAAAGCAGACTGTATGAAAAGCCAAGAGAAGATTTAGAAGTTATTTATGGCACTGCAACAGCATTCTTTTTTCCTTTTTTAAATACAGAAACAGCACTGGATGAATAGTCTATGCTTACAGTGTCTATTGTACCATAGAAGTCACTACCAAATCTGCTGTAGCAATGCATTCAGCGCACATATGCTGACCTGGATTTTCTTCTTCAAACTTTATCATTTTGCTTTCAGGGCATTTCAATTCAAACACTGTTCAGAAAACCACTACTCAGGTAAGCATCTTTCCTTGTGTTTTGTGTAATAAATGCTCAAAGGAGAGCAAAGTAAGCTCTTGAGCAGGAATAGCCACGTGCTTTTACGTGCTTAGAGAACCTCAGCAAGAACCATGACTTTGTGCTGATAGGAGGAATTTCAGTGATCGCTATTGCATTAACCCATGCTTTGCTAGTTTAGAGGCACTCACAGAGTAAGTCTACAGGGGATGATCAAACTGAGAAAGACTCAAGCCAGATAGTCCACATGGTGCAGTGCTAAATTCATGCTACCACTTTGAGCTGGTTATCATGGTATCCAGAGCTCTGTGATGGGCCTCCCAGAAAGGCCACAGCCATCTAGCATGCTGGCAGAGCCCTCTCCTTGCAAGAAGAGGAGGCAACTGTCAGAAATGGGAGCAACAGGATGATATGGGGTGAGGCAGAAATAGGGGAAGGAGAAGACCCCAAAGCACTTCTCAGAGACCTTGTTCCTCAGGGGTTTCTGTTCTAGGATTCATCTAAATGGAGCCAGCAGACACTTCTCTGCACCCACAGCTTTGATAAGCTCTCACAGTCTGGTAGCTTCAATAAAGCAGAGAAACAAAGAGTGAGCTTGCCTTTATTATGACACTATGCGGTATGCCATAAATAACTGCTTAGGAAGAATAACTAGACAAACACTTCAAACTGTATTTGTCAGATAAACTGGACAGAATACATCTAGTGATCACATCAGCCTTCCTATTGTATTTATTAATTTGCTTTTTAATCCAGCAAGCCATAGCAGTGACAGCAGGTCTCTCAGTCATTAATGAAGTCTAATTTTTCTTTTCACTCCTCATCCCCCTAGAGGGCCCACTGAAAAGAATGGGGCATTAGAGAGAGGAAGCCTCGCTAACCCTACCAAATCCAGTGAACACAGTCCAACCAGTGGGACACACGGTGCTGCAGGAGACCTGGGATTGATCTCTGGGCCAGGGTAGCAGCGTGTTTGGGTTTTCAGCACATGCGTACATCTCGGGCCTGGCACAGCGAGGAGGAGACGTCTCCACTCAACACTCTGCAACTCCTCTGCAGTCACCATGAGGCAATGCTGGGGGCTGCGGGGACAGTGACCACAGGATGACTTGAACCCGGTTCTAATTTAAGACCATATAGTAACAGCAACAGCTTCAGCTTAGCTCATATGAACTTCCACAAACACAACTACTTGGACATAGTTGCTTAGCTGTTTAAAATTATCTGAAAACATGCAGAAAAAGACTTTTCAATAATCAGGTCTGCATAGCTGGGAGTTTATGGGGAAAATCCTATGAACAAGACAGTTGTAAACATACATAAAGCTTCTTAAACTGAATGAGCTGTTTACACTACAGGCAGCATCACAGTACCTTTGAGCTTCAGCATGAAATTCATTCAGTTTACATTGATTTTAAATATTCTTTAACTTTCTGAAAACCACATTTAAAATTTATGTCTTTTTAAAAGAAGTTCAAGGAGGCTAAAAGTAAGCACCATCACTTTTTCTAGCAGAAACCTTTGTGTACCTATTACACCCCACCTGCGCTGTACTGCCCTGTTTGGAGGGTGGGAGAAGAAAGAAAAAAGAAAGTATTTTTCCTAAAATCTGATCCAGTACCCTTGAAAGCCTAGACATAACCTTGAAAATGTGAAGGACTATTATTAATAAGGTAACATTCTACCTTTTGCCCAAGCATCCTAGAAACTTTCTCTTTTCCAAACGAAAAACATAAGCCAATTCACCTATTACCCTGTATTTCTGAGGTCTCATCTCTGATGGATCTAAGCATTACCTCCTTCCTTTTGGTAGACTTCCATTTTTCATGCATTCATATCACAGAATGAAAACAGCATCGCAGATTGATTGCTGCCAGTCAGTGGCATTGTTTCTTACGACTACCTCCTATGTTCACAAGTCACTTGAAAAACACGAGAGTCAGCTCCTCTCTCTCATTGCTTTTCAGTAATACTGCCTGGATGATTTAGATCCCTAAACATAAAAGGGTTCAAAAGTGATCAGTCAAGATCATGGAAGAAATGTCTGTCAAAAGATATCAAACATGATGGGGAAGACACAGCATTTAGCTTAGAATCACAATGCTGCAAGAAGACAGAAACATGTACTATCTTATAGTTTTTTTAACCTATAAGAGTTGTTGCTATTCCTCATTCCCAGTATCTTCTGGGTAATGTGCGTCTTTGTTCTCACACTGGTTGAGTTGCCACATAAGAGGGTTGTGCCATCAGCAAAACAGAAATCTTCTAGCACCATTTTTAAGCTATGTGACAAATGTGCTGTGTCTGTCTAGGATTTTCTATGATAGAGTCAAGAGCAGTATTAAATAGAAGGGTGAAAGGATGCTTCTTTTTTTTTTTTTTTTTCCATCACCAGTGTTTATGTTAAAGTAAACACAGATTTGAGTGACTTATTTAAATGTGGAAGTTGCAACCTGATTTAAAGCCTCAGTGTTGTTAATTATTTTTTTATTGGCATACCCTAACACTTTGAAATGTGCCAGAGCAAATTGCAATAGAAACTGTCAAATGCTTTCTCAAACCTATGCAGTTAGGAAAAATTACTCTCATGATAATTTTGGGGGTGAAAAACTGGCTAACACATCATCTTCTAGGCTGAAACCAATTCAGACCCTCTGTCAGCTTTGCCTCAACTGGATTTTCTCTACCTAAGAGAGCAGGGACCACCCAGAGGCTAAGCAGCAGTGTCAGCCAGCCAGCACTCCCACGGTGCAGCACTGCAGCTCCCCTGCACAACTTCAGCAACAAAACTGCAGCTCCCGCATGGGTTCAGCTGCACCATTTTCCACTTTGAAGCATCTACTCGGTCACCATACGACAGCCATGGCCTAGCTAGCTTGCAGTTGCAAGCCAGGCTAGAAAAATTATTAAGCCTCTTCCCACAAGGCTGAGATTTCTTCAAGACAGAGGATTTAATTTTAATAATGGCATTAAAGTAACATCTTCCCATAGCATTGCCTTGGACAAAAAGGGACTTTTGTTTACCAAGTTATAGTTAGCTGAGGGAGTAAAGACTTCTGTGCGGTTTTCAACCAGAGTAACTATTTATTTAGCACCAATCCTTTATGAGATTGAAGTCACTCACATTTCCTTTTGAAACAGTAATTTTATATTAGCAGTCTTGTGGAAGGTGCTATCTGACCACATTCTAAGCTCTAATGCTTGGAACAGCTTTACTACCCCCTGCATAGCCTTTCTCAAGGTTCAACCAAAGAAGAGCATCTCTGTAAACTATCCCAGAGACATATATTTCAGTCACTCAAATATTTTTAAAGGCTCATCAGTGGTAACGAGCACTTTTATTATATTTTCCAGCAGTAAGTAACTGAAGCAATGGCTTCCAGTTAACTAATTATATGCTCACATAGAAAGTAACACTTAAGTTATCAGTAGACTGATAATAACTTGAATATTACACTTTAAAAAAAAAAAAAAAGGTAATATGGATCGTAAGGGAAGAACTGCCTGTTCAAAAATTCTGGTGACTTCCCTCTTTTAAAGGGACTCAGGGGAAATCCTATGCACCCCTATGAATTCCTACAACTAGAAAATTTTATTGCTTCGGGAAGAGAAAAAAAAAAAATCACTCATGAAGTTAAACAGCCATCATTTCTGCTTGACATTTTCAAAGCAACAAATAAATGAGGTAACTGCTCCTGCCTTCAGGCCACTGAGCTCTGACTTGATACCACTAATTAAAACAAACCTACATCATAAGAAACATCTCAGCAACAAACATAATTTGAATTATTCAAATTCAAAATGTGAACTAACAAATTCCCTTTATTAAAGAATAGCAATAAGTGCTAATAAATCATCCTTTCCAACCCGGCACTGCTGTGATTTTTAATGGTAACAGCCTTAGCTGAAGGATGGGAAGGGCTAATCCTTGAGCAAGCCTTAAGAGTTGTTCTGGCTGCCTCCAACAGCCCCAGAGCATTTAGTCACAGTGAACAGCCCTGACAGTGTGCATGTACTTGGAGCCTGCAAATGCCACAGCAAACTTGTTCTTATTAGAGAGTCTTTTCTTCAGACTTTTGGGGGGTCTGTGCCCTCATATGAAAGGATTTGGATTGTGGTTCCCCCTAGACAAATGAAGAGCAGTGGGTGGGCTGCACTCCATGTGGCCTCCTTCAATACTCTACGTTTGCAGAAATCTCCAGTCCAGCAGATTCCTTCAGCGTACACACAATTTTAAAACACTCTACAACAGTTTTTAAACTATGAATATGGTTAGTTTATTGGATCAAGGGATGAGTATCTATGCCTATGCTTCTACGCAGATGGAATATTTTTTGTGGGACTTGCTTTGGGCAAAATTCCTAAGCTTTTGCATTGAGGTTTTTTTCTTGTGCTGTCCAGTAACAGTAAAAGCGACTGTAAAATAGAGTACATAAACCATGTCTTCCTCCTTCCCCTCAATCACCTTGCAAATCCAAAAAAGGCCTGAACACAGTCTGTTCCAACAGGCATAAGTTTTTTTTTTCACTGCAAATATTTGTTTAGGCAGCCAATCCAGATTTGATATAATTTTGATGTGATACAACCCTGTTCACTTCTGGTCTCTGCCAACATTATCCTCCTTTGCTGAAGAAAGTATTTAAATGAAAAGCACACTTATCTTTTTATGCTCTGAAATACACACATCTGTTATAAATACCTAACCTTTCTGGAACACCCACCCTCCAAATACACATTTCACACACTCCAACATCCCTAGATTTCTCCTTGGCAATATGCAGCAAACCAAACTGAACAAAGCTGATCCTAACATGGGAAGTTACAGTAAACAAAAATGTTCAAGATCTTGAGTTTATTCTTGGCAGTTTCATCAGTTTGAACTTTTTACACCCACTAAACAAGTTAGAGCTTGCCAAATAGCAACACACATTTGGAAGTCTCGGCAGAGTCTTTCAGGGTGAAACAACATCCTGAGGTCATGTAACTGCTCCATTTTTGAGGAATGTGAAAAAATGTATGAACAAACAGCAGGAGTACCTCCCGTATAGCACACATATGCTACTTGTCTTAAAAATAAAAAAGTGGAGGGGAAAAAAAAAACAACCCAAAAGAATGGTAACTAGCAACATAAACTCTTTTAACCCAAGTCATTAATGATGCATCATTTATCAGCATAAATGATACACAGTTCTGCAAGCTCCCTGTTGTTGAATCTCTATGTACATAATCATTACTGCAACTGTTATTTCAAAATAAGCAAAGAACCCTGAAGAAGTGTTAGCTCTGGAGGTCAGAAAAACAAGAAACTTTCAGGAAAGTCCAAATGCGTCCTCCTCTATGCATAAAGGACAAGTAATACTTCAGTGAACTTTGTGGACTAGTGGATCCACATGTTGTGTTACAGCCAAGAGTTGTGTTGGTTTATAAGCCATAAGGGCCTGATTCAACCTAACTCTGAACTGCTGGCTCTCTTGTGAATCACTAGATAGTGGCAGCAAATACCACATTCTTAAGATTTTGCCAATCCTTCCACAAGTACGCTGAGGTGCCTGAGATTTACAGTAGCTGTGTCCCAATGTCCTCAAGGTGTCCTTCCCCTCACTCTTACCCTGTCACTCCCTGTACTCATCACAGACACAGAAGACATCCATGGGTTATCTAGAGGTGGTTTCCTACCAAACACCCTCCAGATCCGAAACACACACACAACTGTCCCCAGTGGTTAACGGCATTTAAAACACTGCAGCTTTCTCAGGGCAAACCCATTTTTATCGTCTGAAGGGGGAGCATTTTAGATTGTGACATTCACTGGGAAGCCTTCCCAGGAGGGTGGGTGTTGAGGCACCATCAGTTTTAAAGATCCCATTCACGCTGTCCCCAGATTAATCCCAGAAGCGCTGTTAACCCTAAGACATATTTTTCAGTGGTGGTACTACTACTTCAGTTTGTATAGGTCAGGTTCCCACAAGACCAGAATAACCAGCATCTCCTTCACAGCCTCAGCAAAGGGACAGATGATTGATCAAAGTCACTAACTCTGACCCTTCTTCCACCCAGTCAAGTACCCAGGGAAGGTCAGGTAGTGGTGGACTGCATTACTTTTAGTTGAACTGGTAAACATACAGTATTAAGTCTCATTTCTACGTATCTGACAGCAGGTATGTACAGAATCTCAGGCTGTCCAGCTAAGTACTCAATTTTGGTGTTCAGATTCATGCAGTGTTTCTCTCTTTTTTCCAAAATGCTTCTTGTTTTTCTTCTGTTTCCCTTTATTCTTTATTGATGCCAACGGTGCAGGGGCTGTGGCAAACAGAGAGACAGACAGATGTGCCAGTTTGCTCCAAAAATGGACAGGCTTTGACTCAATCTTACCTTGTATGGTAGCTCAGCCCAGGGCTGGTGCCTTTGGTAGGAAATCACACTTCAAGCCCTGCTTTCAGCAGCTCCATTCCAGCCTAGGACCGCAGCTGTCCTAAAAGATGTTTTTCAATCACACAAGCAGCCTATCGTCTTGACCTCGACCACAGGCGAGAGGCGAGTTTCTCTGAGGTTCACATATCCTTCTGGGGAGCAGAGCTGGGATCACAGGAGCCTACAGGTGAGGCAGCGTTACTCAAGCCCTGTAGAGTATTACCAGACCAAAGATTATTGCACTGGTTTCATTTCTCTTTACAAGCAGATAATAAATAAGAGCGGGGTGGCACCAGCTGTGCATATGATAAAACACCACAGGTTATCTGAAGATCAGGGAGGAGATCTTGCTTCCTCTTTCTCCTACTGAAGCTGTGGGTGCCTTGCCATGTGGGTACAATGTTAGGAACTATGCCAGCCCCGTGCCTTGCAGGAAGGAGGTACGACGTGACCGCAACCCAGCGCGATGAAAGGCAGGCGTCTGAAGGCAGTCTCTGGAGACAGCTGGCTGTTGGCTGGGTAGGCGCAGGCAGGATGCCGTAGGATTCCCCAGGCGCGGCACAGGGAGCCCTTGGCTCTACCCTAGATAGGCATCAGTGCAGCCAACACACGTCTTTTGAGCTGGCAGAAAAGCTTGTTTGCTCTGGAGTTGGATTTTTAATTTCTTTGTTTTGTTAGGAAACAAGTAAAAACCTTACTAGTGGCAAACATTATGCAAAACAGAGAAAACCTCTTGGACTGCCTCAAGGCTTGCAGTCTCCACAGCAGAGTTTTAACATCAAGATTACTTACATTGCTAATTTCAGTCAAGATTTACTACAACATAATAGTTTTAAAAAGTAGATTTAAATCACTGTGCTATTTTATCAAGTCGGCTTCTTTCCTTAATTACTTTCCTAAGGAAAAGCCCATTTAATCTGTGGGCGCACATCTCATTTCAGTAATGAAACTGCAGCTCTGTACAGTCAATCTAGCTCTGTCCCATCTTCCAGCTTGTAAAAAAACAAAACCAAAAGAAACAAACAAAAAATAAAACAAAAAACCCTCCAAAAAAATGAAAACACCCCCAAGTAACAGTTCCTATAGTACCATGGGCATATCTGCAAAGGCCTCCATGCAGAAGAGTAAAAAGAAAAGCTACAGTCCATCTCCTGCATTTCCTAGTTTCTACTACTTTTTTTTTTTTTTTTTTAAATCCTTATCCCCTCCACATGATTCTTCTCAATATTTGGTATGTTATCATGCTTCCTCTAGCCTAATTCTAAGCTAAACCATTTTTAAACAGTGGAATTACTCTCATTTCACTCTCTAGCAGCTGGCATCCCCTGAGCTTTGCATCTTGTTAGTCTTTATGATTGTCCCTGCTCTTGCTTCACATGGGCCCTGCTCCTGCAGTCTCACCCTTTTAGGCAGAGCCATGTAGACCCCTGCAGACCCAGGCCTACAGAGTTTCATCATACCCAATGGCCAGAAGAATCTGCTCACACGTATTCAACAGCAGTGCTATATTTCCTTCCTTGCTATTACTCTCAACGGGGTGTAGATTTATAGCTTTCCATAGTCTACACTTTGCCAAACTTAATCTGTACTTGCTTCTTTCTTCAGATTCCCCTCCAGCATTTTAATTATTTATTGCTCTCATAGACTCCTTCCAGTTAGTCTATGTCATTCTGACACTGAAAAAGCACAGAAATAAAATGGCATTTTAAATGCAGGCACCGCAGCTCTACATAGTAGGCCTTTAACCTACAGGCAGACTCTCGTTTAACTTTCACCTAAGTCTCCTTTGCCATTATTAGTTGCCAAGTGTATTGCCCCAATTAAATGTCTGCTTTGGTTTACTTCTTCTGAACACACTTGCTTACATACAAGGCTGAATTTCATTGTTTCTTACACATTCCTCATGTCTCAAGCTGCCATATTTTGCTGTTTACTCCATCTTTAAAGGCATTTGCAATTCCTGTCAGTATGCTACAGTCTGCAAGTCATCTTGTTTCTGATGCACCAGCCTGGAAGACAGGTCTCCATGCTTGCTTGAGACTTTATGGGAAACCTCCAGACTGAGGACATGAAGATGGTACACAACAGCTTCCCCCCACTCTAAATGTCTGAATTTCCCTCCAACACAGATCAAGAATCACATGCAGAGGCTGGCAGTCATTCTCAATTTAGAACACTTCTCTTGCTGTCCCCACCAGCAGGTCACCTCCACTCCAGACTAACTGACTTTTGCAGAAGCCCTGTACAGCGAGAACACCTCCTCGATGATGTCTGTATCATATAACCCAAGGGACGGTAGTATTCCAACAATTTGGATTCCCCTGCCCTCCCCATGAGGCACCTGTATTACTACAGTGAGCTTCGCCCAAGTGCAAGCAAATGAATTGTTCACAAAACTATTACCCAGAAAACATTAAATCCCCCACAGTCATTTTGCTGTGTTTTTCCAGACTTCCTCATTTACTAATATTGTGAATCTCAGCTCACATCAGCAGCACCCATCACTCTTCCAGCGCAAGCAAGCACCAGGGGAAATCGGATGCCTGGGTTTCATTGCTGCTCCCAACCAGACTCTTGCGTGTTCTAAACAATTACAACTCCAGTGAATGGAACAGCTGAGGATCTGCCCCTCAAAATGGTAATAGTTTGGTAAAGCAATTTATTAGTCCAGCCCAGTCGCATATGCACCTGAGACTTCGGTTGAAGCAGAGTGCTGTCAGCAGCCATGTCTCTTGTATTATATCCATAAATGCTTAGCAATCCATGTGTCACACAATACAACCTGCATTACCTTTTCTACAGTCACTCCCTACTGCAGTAGCTGAGTATCTTCTTGTAAAAAATCAATGCTAGGAAAGTCCCTGATGCATTAGTGGAAGCCTCTAGCGCTTTTTTTTTTTTTTTTTTAGAATAATTACTTACCAATGTAGGATGCAAAGCATTTATGTTTTAATAACAGCAGCTTCTCATATCTTGGCTACATTTTATGTATTCATTTTTTTGCTTCTCATCTCCACAACATACTTTCTTAATAAACTTAATGGCAATACTGTGATTTTAATTTCAGTTGGAATATATCCAAACCACTAAATCTACTCTGGAGACATACAGATTTATGGTCATCTTTTAATAAGTTGCTATTGGTTTTATTAAAGCACCTCTGGGTGCTATTGCAGTGGAGCTATTTGCAATTGCAAATGAACAATGAGGCAGATTTTCTAAGAAAAAAAAAATCCAGAGGGCTGTGGAAAATACACACAAGAGAAACAGCTTCCCCTACATGACTGCATATAATTCAGTGAAGTGCCCAGTTGCTATGTGCTGTGTTTAAACTAGACTAGAACAGCTCTTAAGAAGAAATGTGGTTTTCTGATTGCTTCCATAGACAAATCTGGACAAACCTGTGTCAGAGATGCATTATTCAGAAGATGCATAACAGAATTATAATACAGGAATATTTGAAGGCCTGAAGATATTTCTAAACAAAAAGGGGTTTTAATACAGCCTGTGAAATGAAATCAGCAGTGCCAGGAAAGGAGACAGACCTCCAAAAATCAAGGGCTATTATACTAACACAGAGCTGGTTGTTACTGAGTTTGTGTAAAGTATACCACAAGTGCCGGCCACACTATATTTACAACTGCCTTGGCAACAACTCAGAAGAGGCTATTAAACAGATCTCTGTCAAAATTGGATCCTTCCCATCCTAGCATCTTCTGTCAGACCACAAGGAGAAAATAATAGAGAGGAAATAAACCTAGAAAAAATTAGCGAAGAGAAACCACATCATGAATTGATGAGGCCTATTGTGTACTCCAGGGCTTTTGTTTCTGCCTTCTTTTTGTCATGATTAATTCTTCTGCAGACACTCTGTTGCATATTATGGCAGAATGGGGATTTTAGAATGAAAGACAAACTGTTTTTATAACCAAGTAAACACTGAATGGGATCATTCTAGTTTACTGTATTTTCAAACTGGAAAATCAAAACAAAACTGGCAAGACAATGAGGAATTCAGACAAATAAGTAGAAAGTAAAAGCTGGAAGTTGTACTATAAACTAACCACTTAAATTAATTTTGATCCTTCTCTGAAAAGGCTCTGCTTCTCCACCCCCCCAAAAAAAAACAAACCCCAACAAACAAAAGACAAAACTGCTGGTCACCTATAGATGCCTCTGGCTCTTCTGTTACAGCACTGAGAAGGTACTGAAGGAAATTTAACTTCACCCCATGATTCAATAATATTATTTAGGATGAAGAGAGGATATTTCAAAAACTTAAGGTAGGATCCCAGACAAACAACCTGTTTCTCAGGAACACTGCACACTCAAGAGCTCCAGGGTGATTTCTGCCTGCTAGTGTGAGGAACCAGGCACTACCTCTGATGCGAAGAGCTGTGCCAGGATATGTCTCAGGAGGATCAGGGCAGAGCCCTGAATGCTGCCACGTTCTGACTTCAGTTCACCTGCTTCTTCCTGGTCTGAATAAAGGTAGTTTGTAAATAATTATGACTTCTAGCAAAACTGGAATCTCAAAAGGCACAGAATGTGGCAGGGGGAAATCTATCAGGAATCAAAGTTCAGCCCTTTTCTCAATATTCACTGTAGCATTTGAATGACCTCTCATGTTCTGCAGGGAAGCAAAGGAAGTGCCAGCAGCCACCACATCCACAATCCAGTCATTCTTAGCCTGTGGAACAAGTTAGTGTTTGACATAGGTGTTCAAAAATATCTTAAATGTTAAATTAAGTAGCACAGACATTAAGTCTAAATATGAGCTATCACATTGCTTAGAGCATGAACCAGATGCCTGGGGGGGGATGGAGAGAGCAAGCACATCATTAGAAACAAAAATGCTGAGTCAGATTAATCTTTTATTCCCATGAAGCAAAACCTGATTGCATCTTGGCATATGCCCCACTCAGCCCCTCGGCAAGAGGAACAGATTTATTCAGATGACAAGCAGCAGGGAGCACACAGAAATAGCATATCCACAGACGCCTGTCTCATTGAAGTGGAAAAGGGAACTTTTTGGATGCTGAGAGGAAAAGACCAAATGAAACAGCTGCGTATAAATAGTTGTTTTCAAACTTTTATCAACGTCTAGACTCCTATACTTTTTCTAGTGGCAGTATGAAGTGCTCTCAAGTGTCTGACTAGGAAACGTGCTTTTCCTTTCAAAAGTTCCCTCAGAAGTAGCCCACAGACTGCATATGTCTGTGGTCCACACGCTACCCTGGCCTTTGGGTCTTCAGTCTAAGCAACTCATACATCTAGAGCAGCAAAGAGAAAAAGCAGAGAGAAGGAGGAGGCAACAAGAAGGTGGTCCATCCCTCACCCCATATTTGTTCTGTGCTTCTGGGAAAGCTGGAGGTAGCTCCTGGTCTGCCACTCTCTCTCCAACTCCCTGCCCTGCTCAGCTCTGATCACTGCCAGCCCTGTGGGACGAAGAGGGCTGAGGGGCTACTGCCATTACAACTTGCAGGCGAGGCTACTCTGGAGGTGGTGAAGCCAGGAAGACTTGCTGCTTAAACAGTTTATCCTAAATGGACGCTGCTTGGACTGCTTCTTTACTGAAATACATTTACAATGTTTTTAAACAGTCAAACCCTACAAGCACCCACTCCCCACAGCAGTTTCAGGCCATTCACTCCTGACTTCTACCAGCCCCTGCTCTAGCCCTTCTTGTCACAGCAGGCAAGACAACCATTACTCAGGGCAAAATAAAGTAACACAGCTCAGTGATAGAGACATTTGAAAGGTCAGTTTCCATCTCCACCTAGTGAGTATGTGCTCTACTCACTCTGGGACAACATTCAGAAGCCTGTTCTATATATTTCTCATGCGTTATATAGCCCTGGGAGTACCACATCACAAACTTGACCCATTTGGACTCCTCCAAATTCACAGCACCTCACCATGCACAACAAATACTGACAGTCATCACTCATTTCCTTATTTAAAGGAATTACTTCAGTGGATGCAGAGCATTACATAAAAGACTTTCAATTTTATTATGGCTCTCATAGAAAGGCTTTGGATAACTGTTGCCTCCTAATCTCTCTAATCTTTAGTTTTTGTCTCATAGCAGACTGCTTCATGGTTACTGGTGGAGGTGGAAGGAGGATGAATAGGAACAGGGAGTAACTCAAAATCAAACTGGAAAAGGGATGCACCACCAAATCCTACTCTTTCCTATTAGCATTGCAGAAGTATTTAAACAGCCAACAGAGCTTCCATTACAGAAGGAGCAAACAATGTTATTAGCTGACAAGAAAATAAAGTGACAGAATAAGATTGTTCAGAAACCCTTCAAGGAAGGGAACGGTTGTGTCTCCCTCCAGCCTTTGAGCTAAGGCCAGGTGAAGCCATGGGAAGCCTTCCTTGAATGCAGATCAGACCAAACACTGTACCCTTCTTGCAGACTGAGAGACACTCAGACTATATGCTCACTTAGTGCTAGACATAGTCTTTATCATGCACGGGGTGGGTGACTGAGGAGCCCCACAGAAGTACGATGTATACATAGGACTCCTTGTCAATCTGTCTTACCATCAGCAGTATTTCTCAGAAGTCAAACTGGCTGGTTGCTATCACAACCACCATACAGCACCTCCTCTGAACACTTGCTAGACCCCAGATCCATCTCTATTGCAGATGTCTAAGTACAAGTCATGGCTTAGTATTAACACCTATTTCATGTCACAGACTAAGTATAAGTTTTTGAATGATCTTAAGATAGTTTTGCTGTCCATAAAATACTTATTAGCTCCATTTGGAAGATCACATGATCCAAGCATAGACCATCATGCATTCAGTGTTACTAGTTAAGATGCACAAGGTCTGACATGACCACCTGAAGTCTGTGCAGCACCACATAACCCTGTCTACCCGATTTTATCCTAAGAAAAGAGAGTTTTGCAGTAAAACATTAAGTGTCTCTTATTCTTCAGCTCATGGTGTTTGTTACATGAAGGCCTGAAGAGGCAAAGATGAAATAACAGCACAGCCAAAAGCAGCATCTTCTTTACCACAAACTCACTCCAGAACACCCTTGGCAACACAAATTTTTGATGCTTTTTTCCTGCTTTTAGGTAGTCCAGGTTCTGACTGCAACAACAAACCACATTTAGGGGACCGAATCCTTTCTCTCTAAGAGCAATTCATTTCCAGGCACTGAGCTGAATTTGGGCATGCGCTTTTTTAAAAATGAGATGATTCATTTCTAATCAAGAAAAACAATGTAATCTGAATATCCAAGATGTTCCAGAGATGTAAAGCCAGAGAGAGATGTGTAGGTTTCTCCTCCCTCTCACAGAGTAGACGGATACTAGGTTATGGCTCAACTTTTATAAGCAAATTCACAGATACCCCAAGACCCTAGGAAAGACTTAAAATAAATAGGCCTCCACAGCCTGAGCATAATGGTGATTACAAGACAGTAAACAATCTTTGTACCTTGATTTATGATGAAAAGTCAGATCTTTCTTACTTCACACTGATTTTTTTACACATCAAGTTCCAAGCAGTAAATATGCTAATTAACTTTTTTTTTTAAAGCAAAACAAGAGCTATGTTTATTTTGGAGTCTATTTGTTTTCATAACATTATCTTAACTTTGAGACAACTGTCATTTCTAGAATACAGGTATAGAGGCAGTGTTCCAGTAAGGTGCTCTGAAAAACAGACATCATTTCTTCTGTTGCTCCCAAGAGAGAAGCCCAAACAAGCCCTTATATCCAGTGGGAATCCTGGTCTGACAAGCAGGGATAAGTATAAAAATCACACAGTGCCTGAGGTTATAAACACAGGGTGCAACTCCTGCTTGCAAAGCTTCAGATACACAAGACACTGACCATTATCACTGTTTTATTTTCCCCATATGACATCTGTGAAGCAAGATAAAACAGTACCAGGCAAAGAGAGGTGTGATGTCTTTAAGGACAGGTTAAATCAAACCATGCCATGAAAACACTGTTTTCACAAATGTATTTTTAGTATAATTCCAAGGATAAAATTTTATCTTGCTCCCACACAGTGTCTTCTTATCAAGTCCTGCAGTCCGTGTTATAATTCAGGGCAAACAGCCCTGACCACTGCATTCTGCTGTTGCAAATAAAAAACAGTACTATTTACTGGCTTTTAAGCATCACAAACAAAATGAACTGCATTGCTTGTACAAAAAATGTTACCAAAAATATTCTTAGACCATTTGACTTTTATTCCAAATAGAAATCACTTCAAAGAACTATAAATTAAGAGTAGGAGGACCAAATCTAATCACAGCTCATTAAGTGATGTGATGACTTTAAAAAAAAAAATCTCCGTTTTTAGTTATAAAAATTATATTGTAGCCCTCAAACTGGCAAATTTGAAAGTGTGACCTGTGTTTAATCCCTACAGCAATATTTGCCCAAGTCCGTGGCCAGTCCAAAGTAGTTCCAAGTAGAGTGAAGGGCACTGTGTATTTATCTGTCAGTATTTCTTGGAGTCAGTAGTCTGGGTGGCAGCAGAGAATTCTCACAAAACATTAGCCTCTTGAGGATTTTACTGGGTTGAATAGCAGCTCCTTCTCCAGGTGGTCTGATTTCTACAGAACACAGTGTTCAGATTGAAACGATAATTAGATTTCACTTTGGTGGTCTGGTTTCCAGAATTGTTTATAAAATTGGGTCTCTGTGCTAAACTGTTTGTGTAAATCCTTATACATTGCAAATATTTCAAAATTACACTGCAAGTGTGGCTTATGGTGGATCCAGGAAACAAATCACTGTAGCAGAAGGCATGAGTAACATCGCCCCCTTCTTTTTAACTGAACATGGGGAACCTGGATATTTCCATAGTTCTTCTCTCTTACTGTGGGAAAGTCTCCACCATAGACAAAATAAATACAAATTGTAACATTTTACAATGAGGTACTGTAATGTACAATCTTAAGGTTAAAACCTTGGAGAAGAACACAATGTAAACTGAGGCGTCCCTGTTACAAGTGACAGCTATAGGGCCACAGTTCTCTAGGAAAAACCTAAAGTTCATTACCTTATTACCTGAGTAAGTTCTATTGCTCCAGCGTGAACCAACAGGATCACAGCGCTTTTATTACTGATTAAAGGCAAAACAGTGTTCCCCCTTAAAACATTAAATAAAAAAGCAATTAATAATTGCATGCATGGGAATAAAAATGACTGGTACATCTGAAGATCAAAGAAGAAAGCAACAGCAATGCAACTTCAAAGCGTTTTCTAACTGCTTAAGTTTTTTCAAGGACATTTCCTTTCTCTTTTAATCCCTGATTAAATGTGTGCCAAATGGTCTGGCAGAAACTCCATCACCAAACATGGAAAAACCATCTGATGCAGGTCTCTGTATACACAAGTGAGTGCACACACATTTCTGAGAAATTTCTCAGTTTTATCTTCTCCCAGAAGCAGTAGGGCCAGTCCTACTCAAGACAAGTTTGCAGATAAAGTGCAGCAGTAGGATTACTTGCAACATTTCTGTTTCGTCTAAAGCCCTCTTCTAGATGTGGTTTATACTAGTTTCAAAGTGCTGGGCCAGTGTCAGTACAGCATGCACCTTCACCAAGACAGGTAGCTTGTGGGACAAGACAGCTGTAGCCGCAAAAGCAAGGCTGTCATCCTCCAAAGTAGACTTGACTGCCTTGGTCTCCACTTACTTCCTTTCAAATGGTAAAGGAATTCTTAAAAACAACACTTTCCTAACGTTCTTTTTGCTAAGACAGACTTATCTAAGGGATGCTGATGAGTTATCTTCATCCACAAAACAAAAGTATTAGTAATCTACTGGTATTGAGAAATGCAAAAATACTTAAACGGTAAAACCACCCAAGGGCTTAGTGATCTTTGAAAATTTTTCTTTCTCCACAGCAGAGAAAGCCAGTGCTCAAATACCCATCAAGGCCAATGCAGTCCCTTGGGTTTCTCTAGAATACACATGCAGCTTGTCAAATCTGCAATGCCAAACTTGCTTTCCAAGTTCATAGACATGGTGAGGACAAATGCCAATTCCTTTGCCGAGTCTTGAGTTTCACTGACAACCTGAGCCCTGTCCCAGAGTTAATTGTCCTTCAAGGGGCAGTCCACATGCTGCTGCAGCCCAGGCCCATTGCTGTGTTTTGAATAATCGGGCTGGGTGGGGCGGCTGACTGAGCCCAGCACTGCTAGGCACTGGGACAGCTTGCCTGGGCTCTGCACTGAGAGACAGAGGCCCCTTCAGCTCATCAGCATGGCAATAAATTAAAAAGCAAGTGAACACTTATTTGATGTCTGTGAAAAGTCAATAAACCTTCCATTGCAAAATCAGCAGTAGGTAAACCCCTTTTATCTCAACACTACCATTTTTCAGCTCTAAAAGAAGGAAAGCCATAGAGCTTTTCTGCTTAGCAGGCCTTTTGATCTGTGTAAATCCCTGCCTTCTTGGTTCTCAGTTAAGTCAGACAACCCTACAAACTGCGTGCATGGCTCAAGCCACTTTTTTCCATTAATCTGATTTTCAAAATGCGCAAGATGTCAAGACTAACATTTTCATTTCATATTCAAGATATGGGTCATCTTAGATGTGTTACCAGCTGCTTTCCTCTTCTCTGGTCTCCACCTGCAAACAGCAGTCTCCAGAAAGTCTTCAAAAGGTTTGGAGTTTTTTGTTCAGTTGTGGGGCATTGTTTGGTTTGTTTTGTTTGTTTTAAGAGCTGAGTGAATGTTTTAGCCCACTTCCTTGCCTACTTCCTACAAAAGCAGAACAAGAAGAATGAAGAAAACACATTCTATCATAATCTGGCACTTCACATTTTTTAAGTTTAGTTTAAATACAATTATAATGCATTTGCATTTTTTAAAATTAAATTATTGGGGTTTGGGTCTTAATTTTAAGGCAGTTGTAGTTCTAACATAGCAAATCCTAACGTACCTGATTTTAACTAAATGTACAATGATGTGAACCCATTAACACACATAGCATCACATTCATAAAGCATGCACGAATGGAAACCAGTATGTGTTCTATATATAAAACACTAAGAATTGAATTAATACATTACTACATTTCAAACTGATAGTGAAGTGGCACAAGATATTATTGGACTAGCACCTCAGCATTACTTTTATTAGGTTTTATTTTAAAGGAGTTAATTTGCAATGTAAATGGAAAAAAAAAAAGAGACCTAATCCTGTAATCACAAGTGTATTGCCAAATTTTTGATGGCTGTCTTACATGAAGACTAGAGATTAAAATCTAGCAGATGGCGAATCAGTCTGAGTAATAACAAGGCCTTTTCTTGATGAGTGGTTAAGGTCTGAATGCTGTAGTCTACTGCTTGATACTGCTGGAAGTTTTATCTAGTCATAACTGGAAGAAAGTTAAGTGCTTATTTCAACAAAGCCTATTTTAATTATTAACCAGAAGATTAATACTAAACACTTTCTGCCACTTCTCAGTATACTCTTTGCCTCCACAAAGACTTATATAAAACTGGTAAAAAAAAAAAAAAAAAAGCCTTATCTGGGAAAAAACTAAAAGCATCATGTATAGACACAGTACTCGGACAATTTACCTGAAGAGGGAGGCCCTTAGAAGGAGGTTTAATATTGACTTCACTGGAGAAATACTTTTAAAATTTAAAATTAATCTGCAGGCTGGAAGGTAGAGCAGTGCAACTGGGAAGGCAAACCCCACCTTCAGTTATAGTTAAAATACTACATTGCTACTGTATCAAAACAAGGATTGGGTGAATGTGATCACAGTTAGAGTCTCCCTTGCTCCTCCAGCTGGGCTCTGACTGGGCTGATAACCAAGACACGGTGCTATAGCAGTGGGAATTGTTCAGAATACTGGCCCAGTCTCCACTCCAAAGCAATATACCCCAAGTAAAAAGAGAAGCAAAGTGTTCAGTGCCCCAGTCATCCTCAGCTCTCTCTCAGACGCCTAGGAACCCTGCTGGAAGTCTAAGCTTCAGCCATATGAGAGCATTAACTATCTAGTTTAACATATGGTAAAACAGCCTTCCAAACTGGGTTGAATTTGAACTTTCAACCTAGAGATAAAAGGTCCACTTCTGAGCCACATTGTTTTCCTCTTGTAAGTAATTCAGTCATGCATATCTTAAGTGGATCATGAAAAGGACAATAAAAATACATGTAATTTAACAGTGTTTAAACTAGAAGAACAAGCAGTTGTGGTTATTTTTATACCTTGCCCAAACAAGGAATTACCCACCTGTTGCCACCTCCTGTCCATGACCCAAGAAAACAGAAGAAAACTATCAGTTACACTTACCACTTTCAGAAAATCTGAGAGGGATATGGGTATTTTCTCTCACTCTCAAATTCATGGTAGCACTGGCAGAAACTAACTGCTGCCTTTCACTGACAGTGAAGGTACATTTTCCTGCAAGGTGATGTTTGTGGAGATGAGTCACGTTAGTTCTATTTCAAGGTAAACTAAGTAAAGAGAGTTTTCACGACTAACTGAGTAGCTGCCTTCAATGGTGATATAAATGGTTTTCCTTCATGGTGAGGTACCTGTCATTGCATTTCTTACCTTGTTAGAGGAACCTCCCCCAGGGTTTTAAAGAAAATCAACTTTTCCCAGCTGTTATACATCAGAAGCTAAAAGGGGTTATAAATTCACAAGCTAAAAAGGACTCTGTCGATTGTCCCTCCAGGCATTCCCATCGTACTAGAAGTGTCCTGGGATAGCTAGAAGGATCTTTCTCATGGAGCGATCTGCAGCTGTTACCTCTCATGCATTCTCACAAGATTGAGCTATTTTAGTTGGGACTTTCAATAAAATCTTTTCTTAAACATCTTTGGCCAGAAGTATGAGCCCAGCAAGAAGAAACTGAACCCAAGAGGTTAAAGTCCAGGAAAAAAAAATAAAGTATGCAACTAAAGCACAACAAGAAAGCAGTGAATTTTCAGACAAATTTATCTCCTGGTTGAGACAGCTTTGCCTGTCTTTGTACAGTGAACAGACCACTCATATGAAAACCAGTTTAAACCACTGTATAACAACAGGACCAAAGGCACCTTGCGCTAGTCAAAAGTTATGATACAAGCTAGCACTGGCAGCTTTGAGTGTGCAGGTTCAGCTGAAGTGACCCCATTCCTTTTTAAAGGAAATGTAGTACCATGCGCCTTAAAAAAAGGAGGCATGGCTTTAGAACAGACAAATAAACAACAGCTTTAAACAGTCTTAACCTTTATTAATCTAAAATTCGATTACAATCTCCCCATGAAAATAAAAGTCTGGTTTTTGTTAGGAGACCTCTCATCTGTACAAGTTTCCTGCCAAGAAGAATGTTTACGATATTGCATATCAAGAACTTGATCTACTTTCTCTTCCTGCTGTCAAAAAAATAAATCATTTTACTATTTTACAAAGATTAGTATCATCACTGTGACAACAAGCCTATGACCTGGAGAATACCATAAAATAATGTGGCAAGAAAAAGCAACAAAAGGAAACAAAAGAATTAAGAACAATTCTGGAAGCATTCCTCTCTCTGGAAATATTCCTTTTTCAGGAAGCTCAATTCAGGAAATCTGTAGGTCCATTTAACAAGGAAACAAAGATGAAGTGACTTCTTTAAAGTTTATAGAGAGACTTCAAGTACAGACCAAGATTTCACCCCAGACCAGGCCTGCGCTTCTCAACAGTGTTGAGAAACCTCTGAAAGGGCACCTCTGGTTCTGCCAAAACAGCGTGGGAAGCCACAGACGCAGATAAGCCGCCAAAGGAAGCTCACACTGAAGCTACTTTGTTTTGCTGCTCAGACCAAGGGACCCATCAGGTAGGACAGAATGGTAGTCAAAATGTCCCCTTCCTCTAAAATGGGGAAAGCATTACTTCAAGCTATCTCCCTGGAGATTACACATTTCTGGAATGCTGTTGGTATTGAAAACACAGTAAGAAGGTTAAATACTATTATTCTTCCCTTAATGTTCCTTCTTGTTTTTATCTTTTCTCATGGCCTAAGACATTTATGCTTGCACAACTCATATACTGGAATTATTTTGCACACAAGAATGATTAAAGACACACAAGTAACTCAGCTTAACATTTCTTAAATGCTCTTAGGTCCTCTTTTGGCAGCCCATTAGTGGTAGCCACCATGTGATTCACTCTTATTCATTAAACACAATAGTATCACTTACTATGTAACCTACCTTATAGTGAGAACTGTTAACAGCAATACAAATAACCAGCAGTTTTGACTGCATACTACAGCATCCACCATAGTCCAAAAGCAACAGGCTAGAAAATAACCTGGCTTTAAAGCCATCAAGGAACCAGAAGGTGACCTCTGAGTCATTTTGGTCCCTCAGTTAGGACATTTTTATGTGTGCTACAGTAAAACAAAGCCTGTACTTTGCACATGGGCATTTTCAAACTTAAGGCAACAATGCCTTGAAGACATGTGACAAATTTAGAAAGAAATCAAGTTGCATTCCTTTTCATTCAGAATGGGCTTTGACTCCATTTATGTAAATGTAGAAAAGAATTTGGCCCTACTTTATATACTCAAAACCCCAATTAACTTCACGTTCAACCCTCTTTTACTTTTCATAACTTAAAACCTTTTCATATCTTTTTCATACTTTTTTTTAAATGGCAGAACTATTTCCTAAGGCTATCCAGATGTAATAAAGCATCTTTATCATCTTGAGTAATTCCACTTATTAAATGCTAAACCAATGTCAAATTAATATTTATGAAAGAAGTGGATTTCCATGAGTATTTCACAGCCAACACTATAAATGTCATTCCCACTCTGTATTTCCAGCTCTTCAATGTCAACTACTTTGTGAATGATAATCAGTTCACTACTGTTACTGTTCAATGACTGTGCTGTGTGTACTACAATCAAGGAAACGCAACGGAGATGAGACGTTTTTTTATATTATCACAAAGCTTTATGCTAACAGACAGTCTTGGTTTTAATTCATGTAACCAATGAATTAATTTATAAAATGCATAGCTGGTAGAAAAGACAGTTGGCATTTGTCTATAAGATGAGAATCAGACTTAATATTTTTTATCTTGTTTTAGACAATTCATTTTGTCAGAATTGGTACTGCAGGGTAACCAAAACAACAGGTATATCACAGGTGAATTTTGCCAAATGCTCTGGCTGCAACAAAAGAAAAAATGTTTTCAAACTGTTGGGCTTATTTGGTTCAGGTTCAGTAAAACATACCAAAACAAAAATATTTTAAAAAAATCTCTTAACAGTTTATTCCAGCAGTTCCAGAATAAACTATACTGACATTTCCACAACATTAAGTTTTCAAGCTCTTATAATAAACACCTGCCCACCCCAAAATCAATGTTAGATTTGCAAACCACTGTTACTTTTACCCGACGACCCTGGCCTCTTCCAGGCTACAGAGGATCCACATTGTCCTGTTTGCACTGCTCTCATCCCCCACGTGAGAAATCTTGGAAATCCTGATTTAAATTCCTGCTCTGAACCAGGTAAAGGATGGTTGCTGCTCAGTGGCCTGCCATTTGAGCACTGGGAGCTGGCTTCACAGCTCCTCCAACAGGAATGAAAAGCCTGCGTGATGCCCTCAGTTCAAGCTAACTTAGCGCTTGCACAAAGGGGAACATAGCTCCTGGCCCTGTTTTGAGAACTTCACTTTCCCTCGGAAAATGAAATCAACACATTTTTGCAGATGCCAACACAGTTAGATTCAGACACATCAGCATAAACTGTTCTGACACATCAGAAACACTGCATTTGACACAAAATGAAAAATTCATTTTTCCTTCATTTCAGTAAGTAAACATTTTTTAATATTAATCAGACTAGCCCAACTTCACTTTTTCTTTTTTCTTTCTCCCATCTCCCCAGTTTGATCAACAATTGGAAGTATCAGTACTTTATTTGCATAAAGTAGATGCTTTCTGATCCAAAATAAAGAGAAAAGCCTAACAAGAGGAAGGCTAGTAGTTAAAAAAGTAATAAGGAAAACAAAAGAACACTAGTGCCTTTCATGGTCAATCTTCTACAATCAAAGAGGAAAAAAAAAAAATCCTATTTTGCATTAAGATAATCCTTTCTTGACCAATCTGAGCTTTCCATTGTGCTCAGTAAAAGATACCATCCCAACTAAACAAACAACAAGGGCAAAAAGCAAGAGAGGAAACAAAAGCATGAAGATATTATGCAACTTACCCGAGGTCACCTGAACTTATTGGAAGAGCCCAAGATAAAGCCTATGCGTTGTGTTGCCCATGCACTAGCCCACACTGAGCCTAAAAGCCTTCCCTGGACAGCAGTTCCTGAAGAAACATGCCAGATGTGAAGACTGGATCCAAGAAATGGAGAGAAAAAGAAGTCAACTGTCCCCTTCCACTCACACTGCTACAATGAAACATCCAGCTTCCAACCAGGGGCAGCAATGCAGAGAAGAACCGCCTGGCTGCCTGACAAAGCTCAGAAGAATAATTACAACTAAGGGCAGTCTCTATACCTGCAGCAGCTTCCTGTACTTTCTCAAACCCATCATAGCACTCAAGTCGTAGAGATTGTGAAATCTTGCTTAAATTCTTAAACCTAAATGACAAAAAGGTGATCTGTCTATTTTCAGAGTGCCTCTAATATAAACCCTGACCTTCCATGCTAAACTAGGCGGACATGTCTGGAGACACTACTTTTGTCTGGGATAAAAGCGTGTATTGAAAAGCTAAAGAAATATGCAAACACAATATTGCCTTCACCATGGCACCTCCTTCTCTTGCACAGAGTTGTGCTTCTTAGGTATTTTCATTTAAACAAAACTCAGGGTCGCTTGGATAGCAATACAATTTTGATTATTGAAATGACAGCTTTGAAAAATCAGCTCAAAACATGTATGATTACATTCATTTTGTGTTGCACAATCAAAGAATAATCCTTAGGTGAATAAAGAATCTAAGAGTAGTAAATCTACAGTTTAAGTTACATGAAAGAAATTAACATGCAATTGCATGGGCCGAGAAAGCACAGATCAGAGTGTTTGTCCTTCTTCACTACAGATGAGCAAAACATTTGGAGTGTTTGACTTAAAAGCAGTTTTCCCTCTTACTGAGCTTTTTAACGCTTATTTTCATTGAGTGATGATAAGGATGAGAAAAACATTAATACAAAACTAAGTTCACTTACAGATATTGAGAGAGACAATACAAAAATTTCAGGTTCTCTTTCAGCTCTACTTATCTAGCTTTAATTTTGTGAAATGTGTTTATGGCAACTTGTCAAAGTTATGCTGATTTTACAAGTAAACAATGCTGCCTACTTACAAATACATCTCTGACAAAAGGAGCATTAACTTGATATTTAACAGGAAGCAACCAATTTTCTCCTCAGCCAGTAAATTGTTCTACAGCCATTAACTTCTTTTATAAATATACATTGATGTTGCTATTAATCATTAAATACAGCTTCTAACACAATAAAACATTAATCATTAATGACATTAATTGCCAGTTTGTTACAGCCTTAGTAGTCTCTTAAGTGAGCAAAAGCCTCACTTATTGTAGTCTCTAGGCATTGATTCCCTGGATGATGAATACATAGTTTTCCTATTACACTAGTGAGAGCATTATCAAGGTCTTCAGTGACAACTGTCTTCTCTGAAGATTATAAACTAAATGCATCTTGCATTTTTCCCTCTGAAAAGAAAATGGTTTAGAGAGTGTGATGTGCATTCATTCATGCTCTTCCTTACAAGAAGTCACTTTGCCTCTGGATTTCCCTGTTGCAAGACTTGTAGAACTTAAAGGGACATGAGGTAAAAATTTGTGAATCAGTAAATCCAACTTAGTCGCTTTGTGGTGCCTTCCTTCACCCCATACATACCAAATCTCCAAGAGCCCTCACTCCTGTAGCTGTCTCCCATGTCCCATCTCTCAAGACTATCCTTCTTGACACATATCTTTCTGCATACCCCTTCCTTGCTAGAGTCTCTTCTTTTCTTTGGACAATAGCTGCTAAACTTATTTTCCAGGATATTTGCCTTTTTAACATAGTACGCAGATCTCTCTCCAAAGCTCCTCTATCACACTGACTCCATATTGCAAGCAGTTTTCCCCTTCCAGCACCCAGCTGAGCACCTCCTTATTTCAAATGACAGGACGCCTACGGTAAGACACAGAGCTCTCCACCCTCACCAAAAGCCACCTGTGCCACCCTGATAGAGCTTCTCAGTACCTTAACAAAACACTTAGTTTGCTCCTATTCCCCTGTTTTTCCAACACCCTCTGACCTCTTCCCTTCTTTTTCTTGACCCTTCTTCTGAAAAATAAAAACAGTAAGAAATAAAAATTAAACATAAGGGCACATAAAATCTGCGAGGACAGTTTCCTTCTGCCCACACATCATGCCTGGGTGGGTGACAGCAGCAGAGCAAAACACACTGTTTATCCTCATTGCTCTCCCACACTGGAAATACGACACATGGCAACAGGAGTCTCAGGAACTCCCAGCTTCTGCACCAGTGTGTATCTTTTGTGATTCAGGTATTCGAGTCTAAAATAAAATGGACGCAGTGCAAAAACAAGGCAGCAAAATCCAGCCAGATATGTACGTTGATCAAAACATGAGCAACTGCACAGCAATCGCTTACTTGTATGCAACATCTTCAAAACCTAACAGCAATGAATGGTAACAAATGGTGTAGCTACAGGCTTTTGGTTCACTTGATTGGTTGCAAAACACATTAAGAAGCTCTGAGGTATGTTATTTCTTATAAAAAAAAAAATAACAGAACAGTCTGCAGCTTTACTGCATAAACAGTAACTTTGGAAGAGAAAAATTATTGCAAATACTTCTATCTTCATTAAAAAAAAAAAAAAAAAAAAAACAAAACAGAACAGCTAGAAGGACCAGAAAGCATTTGCAACAGGACCAACTGTTAACCCACCTAATTAACACACAGTTATTTGGGAGCCAGTTGGTACAACAGAACATCCTTCCTGTTTACCAATAGAGGACATTTAAAAAAAAAAAAAATCTATCTTAAGCTGCACTGGAAACCAAGGGTCTCACAAGGGTCTCAATTCACAGAGGGCTTCTATTTAAATCAGAAAACCAGTCAGAAGAGCTAGTGACTTGGTTACTAACAGGGCACAGTGGCTATGAAGGAAGCAGGAGACAGTGATCTTGGCCTACAGCTGTCCCCCCTGAAGGGACAGCAGCCCTGGGGGGCTTGGCATGGGGGAGCAAAGACTGGCTGGGGTACATGGCAGGCGTGGGGCAGCAGCTCCTGCTGCCCAGCTCCCCGGGGCACCCACCCAGCCAGCCCTGCTGCCTCCTGCCTGTGTCTAGGCTGGCACATTCCAGAAGGGAGCTCTTGGGAGAATGACAAAGCACACTCATCTACATGTGGGTTTTTTTAGCGTTATAACCTCTGCCTGGGTACTCTTATCAACACCATAAGTAATAACAAGTTAAAACAGGAAAATGAAAAAATAGCCTTCTTGTTAAAGGTTACTTTTTTTCCCTTTTTATACAACAAAATATCAGATGACGTTTAAAGAAATATTTTTCTCCCCACACAATTACCTAATCAGGCCTCAATTTAAAAAGCATCCATATTCAGAATAGACGAGGACATGCTAAAGTTCAAACAGGGGATTAAGTCCAGTTCTCATGAGGTTTAACACTAGGAAAATATTAAAAGGCTTGTCTTGAATAACAATATCCTTAAGACCAATATTTAACTGCTTTCTTGAACTGGGGCCAATGAGGGAACCGTAACCCCAAGGACTGGGCGGGTAGAGTGGGAATTTAAGAAAAAAATCAATTGTAAATTACTGTTAAGATCAGTGGCTGCAGGAGTGTATTAGCATATTTTGTTTCATTTTGTTACTTATATTTGCAATTTATGTGTCTTTTGTGATCACCAAGAGGAGATGTATTCATGCAAATGAGCGACTTGATTCAGTGAAGAGTATTAATCCTGCCTGCAAAAAGAAGATACACCATGCAGTGAGCAATGGCAAGCAGCACCATAAGGAAAGGCACCAAACTGGTCCCCCCAAATGCTTCACAGCAAGGTGCCTGTGACTTCAGAAGCACCACTCTTACCAAAGGTTCAGTACCTTAAACATTCAGTGATTCAGTGATAGGTTCCAAGTGTAAAGGCAGAGGAGTGCCTCAGATTCTCAGACAGCTCCTCAGGCAGAGAAGGTGGTTTGACCTCCCACAAGCATCCTTAGGAAGGCGGGGGAAACACAGCCCTTGGTGACACAGCAGCAGCCTTCCAGCTCCCAGGTCACTGCATGCCAAAAGCAAACACACTCAGAACAGAGGCAGCTCAAACCCAGTGATTTTCCCCATTTGCCTCACAATTAAGTCTTTCAGTCCTCTCAATAACTTCTTTTTCAACCACTTTCAGCCTGCTTCTTGTAAACCATGCTGCACAAAATTGTCCGGCTCTCTGGTGAGGCTTCATTAATACTACACGCAGTTACACCTGAATCTTACATATACAACTCCTGTTAATACCGAGAGCAAAATTTTCCTTCTTTTAAGTCCCACCAACACGGGGCAGTTGACTCATTCATGATCTCTTAAAATCTCTGGATTTCTTTATTTAATATACCTGTCAGGCCAGGGAGCCTATATTTTGCATTCACACATTGTGTTCTTCTTTCCTTAGGTTTCCTTGTCAAGGTCAGCATGGCTTTTCCAACACTGAATAGAAATGCCCGTTACAGAGCACAAAATGCTTAAAGGAAACACATGACAAAGTCATACTTTAATGCACCCATATGTCACCCTCTCACAGCACTTCAGAAAATTTTTTTGTATTAAAGAATCATGCATTTGCAGCAAATACTATGTTTTGCTGACTTGGAAATCTGTAGGTAGGCAGTACATGTCTTTCTCACTTTCTGCCATGTGAAATAGCTTGTGCCTGTGTCCCAACAACAGTTTTCCTCTACACACCAATTTCAGTATCCTCTACTTGAAGATGTCACAGAGATACCCATGCAGGAAGGGGCAGAATAACAGAACAACAAATCTAAATTCATGGTATTAAAAGACTACGTAATAAATAAAATGTTAAATTTACTATTTACCCTGTCAGAAAATTCACCTGCTGGAGGACTGCTTAAATCATTTTCGGAAAAAAAAATTTAAAAGTTCCCAACAGGAGACCCACGTTCCAACCTTAGATGAGACTGACTGCAAAGCCATCAGTCTAACCAACCACCAGATGGGCAAAGCCAGTTCTCACCAGCAGCAGTGCCCGATGCTATACACGCTTCCTATGCTGTTGTCCCAGACAAAACGGACCACTACAGAAACACATCCCTCCACCAGGAACTGCATCTCTGCCACCACCCATACAGTGCTGCTTTTTTTGCCCTGGGATCCATAACAAAATAGCTTTGGAGTCCAAAACAAAATACTTCCTCAGATTCCATCAGGTCCACCCTTGCCACTGACAACAAACCAAGATACATCAAATTCACACTTCTCAAACAGTGGATAGACCATAGCAAATATACCGTACTGAAAAAACACCACTCCCTTTCCCACTGCTTCATCTCAGATGGACATTTTTACTTAAGACTCTTTTTTCTTTGAATTTTGTACTTTTTCTTGATATTTGTGGTCTTTTCAATTTATTTCTTTTTCTGTATTCATTGCTTAAAAAGGAATAGAAAGAACAAATGTCAGTTACAAAAACTGGCATCAGATAAAGAGATACTAAGTATACATCGAACACATTTGCACAGGTAGAGGTGCTGGGAAATCTTGACAAGATACAAATCAAGGATATAAGCAAGGAAATTGATGGAACAAGACACATATGCTTAATTTGTTTTGCCCTGCAAAGAGCCTTCCTCACCTGCCCAATCTACATGAAAGATTAAATGTATTAATACATACAAAAATCATTCTTTATATCACTGCAATACACATCTCAATTTACTCACAAGGACACACGCTAATACAGTCACACGATATCCACTGGCCTTCACAACACAGTTCACTGAGGAGACCTATGATTTATGTTTCTGCACTGGATGGGTGTTATGTTGTAGTCAGAAAGCATTCACAACTAGGCAAACTAGATCACTCTGGCCATGGCTCTCCTTACACTAAAGCCCTTTACATTCTTCTGGCAGCAAAAAGAAAAACTAAAGCAACTGTAAATCTAACTGGTCCCCATGTAACTGCTTTATATCCATACACAAACATCCATTTTCACACTGTCACAGTCACAAGACTGGACTGAGACACTCTACCCTGTGACCAAGTCCTTATGCCCTTTTAAAAAAAAAAAAAAAAAAAAAACCAAACAACTTTGTAAGGAAAAAACCTACAGCCAAATGTAATTATTACCATTTTACTTCAGGTCCCAGGGAAACAATGCAAAAATGCTAAGGTTGGTTGACTGAACTGAAAAGTTAGTACAATATCCCATGGAACAAGATGGTAATACAATTCCTCCCGCGATGCGGTTCAAAGGAACACCAGGCCATGGTGCTATCCTGTGTCACACTCTGGGACTCACAGGCTGCCCAAGAGGTGCCCTGGGCACCCACTCCCACACCATGGGCTAGCCAGCCTTGCTTGGTGCTGTGCGTCCAAAAAGCCCCAGAAGCTCCAACAAACAACATTCAGAGGAGGGCAAGGTGGGAAGCATCCTGATGCCACCTCTTAGACTTCACTGCTGCAAGGATTGTAAGTCTGGCCTGGGTTAGGATGGAGGAGGTAGCAATCATCTCCTTCCACAGCCACAAGAGAGTGCACAGAACATGACTAGCTCAGAGCGGACAAACAGCAGAGAAAGAGCAGACATCTTTCTGATAAAACAAAGACTTAATTGTTGGTGAGAATGATTACTTTTAAGGTTACTTAACGCTCTCCACTATGTGACCTTGCTTAAATTAAATGTCATCTTTCACCAGCTGAATTTCAGATCACAGGTCTGCCATTTACAAGAATGACATTAGAGGGGAAAAAAACCCTAGACCTTCTTCCTTGTCTTCCTGTGTCAGAAAAATGTGATGACCCTTTCTTTGATCCATTCCTGAAGATATGTAATACTAAGGACTCTTCAAAATAAAAGCCTTTTAAATCAGGCATTCCAAGTAACACTTTTCTCCATGTCTCAGTTACTCTGTCTATAAAATTAAAGATACACCCTCAGTTTGCAGGTGAGGAAGGCAAAGTAATTATTGTCTGAGCAACACTAAGCTATTATACTACTGACTACCAAGGGAAAGCTCATGAGTTAATTAATAATCTTATCCTGAAAGCATCACTTCAACAGCATGTAGTAAACATAGCCTGGGGTACACACGCAACAATGACAAAAACAAAATACTGAAGAGCTGATCATTAGGTAAAAGAGTCCCTCCTGTGTGCTGGGTAAAAAGGAGTCTCAGAGAAAACACTGTATGTGGCCAATGTGACCATAAAGGAGAGCATTAAAATGTACACACATGCTAAGCCATAGCTTGACTACCTGGGCAATCTTAAATCTGCCATTTCCTCCCTTCTGAGAGCTGACTTCACCACCCCACTGATGGTCTTTTAATGTAGGGATAGCTGTATGTTTATGGGAGATGAAGAAAAATACATCCATCCTCAATTCTTGAGGAAAATTTTAAAGAAAAAAAAAAAACACACATGGCAAAAGGCCCTATGTCCAAGCCCTCCACGAGGCTGAGAACTGCCTCCCTGAGCAAACACAAATAATGGTCATGCTTGCTCCTTAGCCCCACACCAGCCCTGGACGACCTTGCTCGCACAGCATCCCCCCAGCCAGGCCAACGAGTGGACCTACTCATGGGGTGGATGAAGCAGCAGCAGCACTTCCCCGGCTCTCACAAAACAAACGGAGATTAAATGGAAACAGAAAGGGGAGAAACATCCAGCATGTTCTTCCAACTCACAAGGGAGGGAGAAGAGCCAGAGAGGGTGCACTGTGTGGAGAGCTGTGAAGAACGATGCAAAACAGTTCTGGCACAAGCTTCCAGCACTGCAAGACAGCACTCTCAGCACTGCTCTCGGTAAATAGAAAAATGCCTCAATACTATATGGTATGATGTTGGGGCACAGCCTCAGACAGCTTCACTACATAGCTAAAATACTGCTTTTCTTTAATTAGTATAACAGGAATGATGGAATATAACCAACAACCCAAACCTGTTCTGCAAGATTTAACAGTATACAATATAGAACAGAGTAATTTTTTCAGCAGATTAACCCTCACCTCTAAAGCGGGTCAGACAAAGCTTAGGCAATCAATGAAATTAATTTGAGCCTCTGGTAATCCTCATCAGGCAAAAGCAAGCCCTAAGCAGCACTATTAACTTTAATTTTAGCTTTCCCAAAACATTGATTTTAATTCCTCTTTCTAAAAGCTTCAAAGAAAGTTATTTTAAATACGTGTAAATGCAAGGAAAAGAATCCGTGTTTACCTGTTCCTTCCTGAGAATCAAAACTACTTAGTTATAGATTCCCACAGTTTATATTAATTAGTGGTTAAGATACATATCTGAGTCTGATTTGCCTCAGCCATATAAAACCACTATACAATCATGTTCATGAACCATCCAAGGAAAAGTGATCCACACCTTATAATAGAAATTTAAGGTAAAGTACCTTGGAAGAAGGAATTCCTTCAAAATCCAACCCAAATTAATTACAATAAGATTCTTCTGATTGACTTAAATGGACTTTGGATCCAAAATTTACTAGCTGTGCTCCTAGAAACCAGCACTGAACATCAAGTAACAAATGTGGTTTGATTTAGAGTACTCTCATTTTCAGTGTACTGTTCAGCTCTGTTGCACTGTTCCCCCACGAGTACTTAAAACCAATTTTACACTTGAACTCGCCAACAATCAGTGCTTTCCCACTTATGGTATTTCAAACCAGTCTTTCAGCAAGTTAAATATTTTAAATCCTAAGGGGAAAAAAAACAAAAATAATAAAAGCAGATGTCATTAGGAAGCATGCAGTATTCAAACAGTCCCTCCAATTTCAAGAAGCAAACAAAGCATTCACAAAAGGATTCTCAGTTTCCCATTCATCTCCCTCACCAGTAAGAACAGTCCAGGTCAGTTCCTGCTGCCTGCCTCCACAGTAATTTATAGAGCAATACAGATTTGAATATTGCCCTTTGTATGTATGGGATGAAGTCACAAGGACTGCAGAGGTGACAGTGCCATGCTATTTCTTTCTTATCCATAGCTTTTAATGAAACAAAAAATGTTTACAAACCCTATTTCCTTTACCCAAGATGAAAAAGAAAACCACAAAAAAACAAACCAAGCAAAAACGTACCCCTGCTGCCCCCCCCCCCCCCCCCCAAAAAACCCAAAACAAATCCCCAAGCAAAAAAAGCTTGCTTTGTCCTTCACAGTTCAAGTTAAATTGGAGAAGGAAACAGCACCTGATAAGGTATACAGTGATTACTTTGTTCCTTAGGAATATATGCATGACAGCTGCAGATGCTTCTTCTTTAGAAGAGGTTGTATCTCAAGAGATTCTTTAAGAGATATTTTCAGTAAATAACTGGACTATGACCATACAGGTTCGTGTAGTGGGCACATCAGTGCCATGCTGTGGATCTTTATTTGGCAGTGCTTCTGCATACCAAATGCCGTGATGCTTCCACCATCAGCCCAGATTGACAATCTTCATCCTAAAGTTAATCTTTGTGCTACAGCCCATACGGAGCCTGGGGTACAGAGTCAGGTAGGCAGAAGCACAGAAGAACCCAGGATCTCAAAACTGCCTAGTTTCCCAAGCCCCGATGGCTCCAGGGTACTTCTACAAATATCAACCATTTGGTCAATGCATCTTCACTGCCAAATGACCCAAGGAAGATAACAGCAGTCTCAGGGAAGGACTGTTCATCACTCACCTTTGATATGTTTGCTGCCCTCAAGGAAGGAAGAAAAACTAGAACTGAAAGGGAACAGAACTAATTTAACAAACATAAAGCTGGAAATGCTTTCTATGGAACTTTGAGTGGGTTTATCCATGATCTTACCTCAGATATCCTGAACAGTGCCACAAAAAATATTAAGGGTAGTACTGCACTCAGGTTTGGAAAGAGTCCTAAACTACCAGGCTTTAATATACATGCCAGGCTGCAAACAGAATAGTAATACTTCCACCTCTGCAGCTGAGAAGAATCCAAAAATCAAACCCCAGCAGGTATGCTGCTCTGCCAGGAGGCTCTCACCAGGTCCAGAAAGCTGGCAGAGCTGGCAGCAGGCAGAGGAACACATTTGCACAAAGCTCTGGTGGCCTGTCCACAACTCCACATTGCTGTAAGGATGGAGCAAAGATGCCTTCCTCCCTTCAGTAGGATGAAGAGTCTTTTTCCACCCCGGAAAGGGAAAACACCAAAAGAAAAAAAAATTCTCTGAAGTCTAGCTACATAACATTTTAGATCCCTGGTCTACACCCAGCCTACTAACCACAACCAAATCCTTATGGAGACATGGGGACACTCTTATGAGAAAGCAAACGGTAAGTCAGGTAGGAAAAGCTGAACTCCACTGTTCACAGTGAAAAGCAGCCCCACTTCCCAAGTAAATTCTCCCAGGGCATGCTGCATCCTACTGACCTTAAAACATCCAAGGTGGGGGCTGCAGGAGTAAGAAAATAACAGACAGGATGCTAGTGCAGCACTGATAGGAGATAATGCTGTACCAGCTTTAAACTCCAGCCTCTTTTGGGAAAACTCTCATTGCTATTATCACAGGTTTTCTTCCAATATTACCATCACAGAACGATTAGGCAGGTGGAAATCTTAAATTTTCAGTTTGTTTACATTCTACATTTGACAACAGTTTGTTCATAGCCAGAACTACTTCCCCTGAGGAGCATTAATCAATTTCCTTTGCTGTATATGGATTTTTCACACAGCTTGCAGGCATTAAAAAATATTTTCAAATGAGATAAAGTGATTGCAAGAAAACCCACAAAAATCAGAGAGAATAACATAGATGTTCTACCTCTTTTTTTTTTTTTTTTTTTTGCCTAATATGAGGAAAAAAACCCTCAACAATACATTACTATATACTGATTTGCTTCTATCCCAGCACTTTTAAAGGATAAGAAAGTAGTAAGACAAGCCAAGAATAGTAAAAGTAACCAGGTCTCTTAAAGGCTTTCTTTCCATCAAGGACACTCAGAAAGGACTTGACTAAATAGCTTCCTTGCCCATGTGGTACAATACAAGTAACTCAGCAGAATGAATGTTACCAAAACACAGACTTTATGCCACGTTAGCGCTTAAACCACTGTAACAAATTTTTATTTAAATTCTAGTGAGATTGTGAAGCATGGCAGCACAAATAAAGGTATATCATAGACCATCTGGTATCTGCACCAAAGCAGTTAGCTACCTTCCCCCTTACACACAAGAAAATCAAGTTCTCTTCATTTAGATTTCTAGGATAATTTTGCTCATTTCACCATCCACCTCTCTTCTTCTCCTTTGGCAGATGGACTTAAGGTACATGCAGGAGTTAACAGCTCCCTGACATTGAAAATATATTCCTTACACATCACAAAATAGACTACTGCAGCCACCCCATGAATCTCCTCATCAGTTAGCTAGTCACTACCTAAGAAACAGTCTGAAGACATGAGCGGGGGGGGTGGAGGTGGGAGTACAACTAAGTTTTAAAAGAAAGAGCAGCAGAAGAGTGGAATTCTATGTTGATTTTTTTTTTCCCCTCTTATGAGGAAAGACAAGGCCAAGGGAGAAGGGACGTATCCATGCAAGGCAACACTGTGATACCCTACTACTCTTTCTGTCTTCAAGGCTTGGTGGGGTGGGCAGAGCTGCAGCCTGCAAGAGGGAGGCTCCCTCAGTGCTCCCAGTTGCCTTGCAAGGCAGAGCACAGGGGCAGGATTAATGCTGAAGCGCTGTCTCAGCACCTGTTTGAAGCCAGCTGCCCAGCCTCAGTTGCAGCAAGAAAGCCTGATATTGACACAACTGACCATGCAAAATCCTACTATGTCTGAGGAGAGGAGATGGTGGCATATATTTCCCCAGAGCTTCTGCAGTGAGGACAGTAAACAAGATTATGCTTCTGATGTGTAAGTGCTCAGAGTCAAACTAAGCTCACCTAATTGCTCAAATTCAGACTTTGGTGACTGCCCAGGACCCAGGGATCAAGTCCCAAACCAGGAAAGTTCAACACATGATTATCCTTTCCCTACTGACCTTAAGCACAGAGTAAAGCTCTTGTTATTTTGTCTTTGCTGGTGTTGCTTCTTTTCAAGATGCTACTGCACAACAGCCATATCCTGCAAAGCACTAAAGTCCCCAAGGTACCCTTCACTTTAACACATGGCTTGTCTAAGATCTCCCCAAGTCATACTGCACTCCAGGATAGTTTTGTCTTCTACGTTAGCAGCCGAATAACAGTCTAATTAGTTGCATTAAGCCAAAGAGAGCAAGCAAATCTATTAATAAACACCATTTTAAAACAGAGCTTTTCATAACTTGGGCTTCTTAATAAAACCACTACATAACTGAAGAAGAAATAGCTACATTACACTCAAATGACTAAGTCTGCAAAATGAGCTGTTCAGCAGTACTCTGGAAAAATTACCTCAGATTATTACCAGTGAAAAGTGCGAGTTCATTTTTTAAAATACCGGTGATTATTACAAAGTATCTATGCTGAAAAATAAAAATAGTTTCTTGTAAATAATTATGCACATGAGATCAAAACACTACCACAAACATCATTTGAAGGTTTTGCTTTACGTGTATTATACTACACTAGTCTCTCTTAGCTCTGCCCATCTTTAAAACCCTTTTGACATGCAAGCACAAGCTGTCTGTACATCAGCAAAGCGGCATGGCCGATCTGGAATGGGTTTGTGGAGCAAATTTAAGGCCTCAGCCCCCCCGCCCCACATACACACATCAAGGGCTTTGCTGGGACTAGCTCTAGCCTGGCCCCAGGCTGGACACTCAAGAGGGAGCAGAGCATCCTTGTGCCCTCCTGCCCTCCCCAGAGCATAGCTGTGCTCCCTCCCCTAAACCACTCCGCAGTGAGATCCAAGGCTCAGTAGCAGGCAACAGTCAGGGGGGGCTTGATTCAAGAGCACACTCGCTCTGAGCTGAAATGCTGAAACAGATGCACATAGAGGAAGCTGTTAATTGTTTCCCCAGAGTGCAAGAAACTAAGGACAACATTTATCTATGTGAAGAAATATTGACCAGTTGTGTAGTTCTTTTAGTCAAACCATTAGGGCTTCGAAAAGGGGGAAAAGTGAATGTATTTTCCCTTATTTTTTAATCCGATCACTTAAATTTGTAAAAACGTGTTAGTGCTCAGATGTATAGTCTCTGTGTTAGTTATCTTTGCTATAGATTCTGAAAATTCTGTAAGAACTTTACAAATACCTTTATTTCACCTAAACAACATATGCTTGTGAAAATATACTACCCTTGGGGTATGCTGAGTGGGTAGTGACAAGATACTGTATAGAAGTCTTATTTTTGCTCCCAAACCATTAAAAAGAAACAGCTCTATCCTTAAGGGGAAGACAGCTCCATTTACAGGGAGACATTCTCTGTTGTGAATAAAGAACTGAGCTGTGCCTATGTATCATGCTGATTCTCAATACACTGCACCAGAGCCACAGAGCTTATCTTCCGGACACTACCTTTGAGGGCCTACATCCATTTGACCCAGTAAACCAAAGCTTGTTGGTGACAGAGCCATGTTTCCCAGAAAAGGTCTGGAAGACCAAGAGGACTATACAAGCTCGACAGCACATCTTCTTTGCATTTTTCACACTGAGGAATTTTCTCCAGTTTGCTACCTATAGAATAGGAATCAAATAGCAAAGTCATGTGTGCATATAAGCAAAATTACTACCCTGCTCATGCCTAAAACTTCAGTAGAAAACAGAATTTTTCAGAAATGATAGGATTGAACAGAGTCACAAGTACTCTTCTAATGCTGAGATGATGGAAGTGCTTTTTGCAGTTGGGTTTACATGCTTTTTATTTCATATTCTTTTCATCATGTGAAAGCTTTACAATGTTAATGCAAATACATTACTCATGAAAGTGAGAATCCAAGGGTATTAGCCTGACCTACACAGGCTGTGAGCAAACTGAAAGAGAAAACAAACGGATGCTGACTTTCTTGAGACTGTCATCAAGATTTTTTCAGCAGGTTAGACTGCTCTTAGGTAAATGCTAAATATAGAGTGTTGAGGCAAGGTTTTCAGCTCTCTTTGAACTGTGTGTTCAGAAGTCATGCACTCTAAAGGCCAAATTGATGAAACCATCTATTGCTAATTTTACTCATTAGCAAGAGCTTGCCTTTTTTCAGTTGCTTATACACTTGCCAGCTTTCAGCTCTTTGAGTTGAAATTTTCCGTATCAGGTGCCTCCCTTGAAAGAAAAAAAAAATAATTTGGCAGTTCCAAGAGCTAAGGAAGTTTCCAAAGCTAAGGAAAAATAAGTTGCCTTGCCAACATTTGAAGAGCGGTCAGGAGAACATTTAAAAGACAGAATTGCGCACAAGGACCAACACTTTGAGTACCTGACTTTGCGACATTACCCAAAGTGTATTTGAAAGAGCTTTTTGGGTGTAACGTACTATTAGATGGGGAATCATGTATCAGTTTCACCTCACCTTGTAGTTTAAATGTGAAAAATACATGCTGCTGTTCTTGCAAGTTGTCTTTTCCCACAGAAGTGGATGGGGGGCAATCACTTACAGAAAGCTTGTAAGAATCAGGCCCTGAAGCATTTGTCTTTTCTTTCTGGAATCTGTTTCTATTGAAAAAAATGCATTATACATATGGCCAAGAGCTAAAAAACTCCCTAGTTATTCATGTTACAGAGAGGATACCTACCCACGACCAGAAAACTCAAAGCAGAGAGTCCACCTCTGATGTCCGCCCCTCCCTGCAGTCTTCCAAGATCATCAACACGAAACGATATTGTTGCCAAGCATGAACAGCAACACAGGGGACAAGGAAGTGAAGAATCAGCTCTCCTAATCTTTGTGCTGTAGCAAAACCAGCAAACTGAGAAGCTGAGTGTGTCAAGAAACAGAATGAGTAAGCAATAAGTGGGTGGTTCAGTATGTTCATTTTCCTCCACTATTTCCATTTCAAGTGTCAGCTTCCCAAAATGTATTTAATTTGTACTATAAATTTTTATATCAAAACTCTTGCCATGCTGTTCAAGGAAACAGTCTGCCCATACACATGTAAAAGGAAATATTGCAGAAAACCCTAATGACAGCAAGGGCCCTTGTATGAAATCTGTTGCAGCTACATTTGCTTCCAGATCTGAAATAAAATGGTAAATGTTTTTTTGGCTGGATGGATCTAACAACAAATGAGAAGCAATCCCCTCACCATTTTTCCTTCACTATGCGGTCTGTACCAAGCTTTCATCCAGCAACAGCAGCAGACTGCTGACAGGGTTATCAAAGAGTTTTCTATGGGCTTTTAATTACGGTTGTAGCCTCTATTATAATAATAGCCTTCTGACTCCTCACTAAAGCCCAGTGTTGTGTTGGAATAACCACATTCCACCACCCCTGTTATTTAACCTTTGGTATCTCCTGTAAATGCAACAGAATTAATGAAAATGCTTTTCTGGAGATAGCCTTCATTGTAACATGCAGAACTCAAAGACAGGTTCCTTGTTGTAAAAGCCAGATGAAAATCACCTCCCATAGCCCCAGAAGGAATGATGGCATCTGTAAAAGCTCTCTCCTCTATGTCCCCTGCCATGGCAGGGTCTCACCAGACCCATTGCTGGCTACATTGGCAATACGCATCAACTAGTTTAATCAGAGAAAAAATGGTCAAGTGTGGGAAAGCATCTGCACCTGGGTGAGCAGGAAAAAAAGCTAAGAGGAGGGCAGAACTTGGCATGGCATACCCTGTAAAAGAACATAGCAGGACACTTTGGCAAACATTGACTGCCCCTGCACACATTGTGCCTATCTTGGCACATTTCCCACAGGGCCAGCCAGCACCACAAGCAGTCCCCTCTGCAGTCAAGGGGGCCTGCTCCAATCCGGTCCTACAGCTGTGAACCGCCTGTATCTGCCAACAGGAACAGATGCACAGCCCATTGCAATAGGATCTCTGTAAAAAGCCAATACATTAGGCATTTTCTTCAACCAAAGCTTCAAGAGGTTCAGGCTGGTATGGCAGTCACTGAACTCTTCCTTTCATCTAACAGTGAATAAAGATACAGTTTCCTAATACTTCAGGATGAAGCACTGAACAGATTGTCCATGGCTGTGCACCACCTGCACTGACTGATCCAGAGGGAGAGCAAAGCAACCTCAGAGGCTGTAACTTTGAACTGGTTGCTACGCCCGTGATAGCGAAAAGCATCTCTAAAAGTCAGACAAGGGAAATAAAGCCTTTCCAATAGGAAATTAAAAACACTAAACAAAGGGGCCATGACTCCTGTAATTAATGCCATAAAAAAGCAGGGTCTCATAAGTAAGAATTGCAACTAACGGTAAAGCAATATTTAGCGAAAAGCAGGAAAAGTTACTGATCCAAGCTCAGAACACACCCCTACAGTGATAGTAAAGGGGAAAGAAAATCCGTAATGATATATTACACACCCATCAAAACCTATTAGTCACTCTAGCTGAGTGGGAGTGTGGAATTTTGCAAGCTTGTCATAGAGCAGGATTTACTGTGTCAGCTCTAATTTTAATTGTCACTTTGCTCTGGAAATGTGATTAAAATGGCAAAAAAATACTAAATAATGGATTGCAGACTTAAAACTGCTTTAATTGCAAAAACTATTCAACTCCTTGTATTTATGTTGTTAAAAACATATAGCCTCTCTTTGTGCCCATCCAAATACTGCTGCAGATGTTAATTATTTGAAAATGTACATGGAGCAGGCAGGCAAAGCCTGGAATTATTACTTATTGCCAATACTGTGGTCACTCCTCCAGGTTTTATTCCAGCTCAAGTGTGTACTGTAGCAGAAACTGTGCATGCAGAACACACCCTGCATTAGGATAGCTGCAGGCTCACCTCTTGAGCTGGGAAGTCCAGCAAAAAGAGCAGGGGGGGGTGATACAGAAACTGCATGAACAAAGCCCGAGATTTTTCTCAAATTCAGACAAGGCTTTTTGATCAGTCTTCAGCTCCACTGACTTTTCTCTTTTGGAGCATCGCAGACCAAACTGGAGGGTAACAGAAAGTAAAACCACCATTTTTCTTCCTGGGGTACAACACTGCTCTCCTCCCTGTCCATCAAGAGACAAGGATGATTTTCTTCCCTGCTGATACGGCTGGAGCACAGCCTGAGGATAAGAACTATTACGATTAACTGGGTGTTCCATAATTAAGAGTTTTATGGGCATCCCTCCTTAGTTTTGCAACATATATAAAACCTTGAGCTCTCCTGAGAACTACTGGCAGTTTCTAGCAGGTCTTCCCTGCTGTCACTACAGTAAGTTTTCTACTGAACCATAAGTCTTGCATACAAACCAGTTTATTTTTACAATGCCCACAAACGGAGAGAAATCTACAGATCCTATTTTCCAGTAGCTGCTGCTAAACTCTAGTCAACTATTATCCCATTAATATACTTTAATTGTTAATTTTGATGAAAATTATTTTCTCTAAGTATTTGCAACATCCTTATCAGCAGTGCATCTGCTACGGTGGTTTACCATTCAGGTTTTGACATCTATGCTAGTCAGTGACCTCAGAAATGTTGCAGGTCACATATCAGCTGAAGCATGCACCCAGGTACAACTTCTGTATGTGATGCACCCCCGATTTGAGACAAAAAAATTCTACTTTGTGAAAACATTGCCGTCTGCCTAGTACTCTATTTTCTGATGAGCTGCAAAACTGCTTCTCTTGTAGTACTTCACCCTTTTTATCCTGTTTGTATGAAAATTGGACAAAGACATAATGGCAACTGGTATGGAGATGAGCCAAACAGTTCAGTCCTCAAATAGATTTTGCTTTAATTCAAATTCTAACCTGCTGCTTATTCCTAAAAGTGATGCCACTTCTTCACAAAATTAAGTCCTTGCC
The DNA here is from genome assembly GCF_031877795.1 of Strix aluco. Lineage (NCBI taxonomy): Eukaryota > Metazoa > Chordata > Aves > Strigiformes > Strigidae > Strix > Strix aluco. Next base: position 32,373,893 of record NC_133936.1, read on the forward strand.
CACAGAGCCACAAAGATTACCCTCCTTGCCACAACTGACCCTGAATTTTTCAAATGCAATACTAAGTTGTGAACTTAAAAGCTGTCTGCAGGCTCCAGAGTGTGCAGTGAAACTAATTAAAAAACTTCTTTTTTTCAAAGAGTGAATTAACTTTTCATAAGCCTGAATTTCCTTACCAAGCCTATTCCACATTTAAGATCACAAACACTCAGTGGAAAACAGCTAAGACTGCAGCAATCATTTTTGTCTCTTGCCTGTTGCAAAGCCTCATTAAAAGTTTAAGGATAACACACCCTTCTACAGATGCCCCACGCCAAATGACACTGAACATCTTTCGCTCGTCTTTTCATTCAGTGGAAGAGAGAGAGGCCCAAGTACACCTTGGAAGCTGGGCCAATGGTACTTATGCAGTCCGTGTATCCAGTGAGCCAATAATTTCTGTAGTGCTGATCAAGTCTCGTTCAGATTCAGACTCATTCATTCAGTCTCATACCGAGCCATTCGACTTCGGATGTGTGAAGAATCATAAACAGATGATCTGCTACATATGGGCTCACAATGCAGAGGCTTCAAGCAAAGTCCTGACCCAAGTGATGTCAAAGACACTTCTAGATCATACAACATTTCACATTTCTATTTTCTGTAAAATCACATGTTTGTGTTGATATCAGAAAAGGGCTAAACAAATGCAGCTGCTTGTTTTCAGATCTAAATACTCTGGGTTTTAAATGAATGTTTGTGTAAGGCAGATCAATCTCGCATCCTTTCTTTACTTACTGTACATCTCAAATAGTCGTCACCCATAAGAAACAGCTTCACTGCTGAATGTGTGCTATATGTAGCTAAATTCACACAAAGTGTTTTGGTTTTCATCCTGAGAGTATTAACTCGACTCCAATCAAATCAGTTTTGACTGGAGCATATAATGTACTTTTTTACCTCTAGAAAAACAGGCTTCTTGCCAAATATGTGCGAGATCAGGATTATAAAGTTGCATAAAGGCATGTATATTTTTATCCTTTACATGGCATCTTCTGTATATATTTGTCCACATACAGTCACTTTTTTGACCATCAAGAAAATTGTTAACTCAGAAAATGAGTTTCACAAAGATAGGTCTAAAAAGAATCACAGAATCATTTAGATTGGAAAAGACCTTTAAGATCATTGACTCCAACTGTAATAATTTATTGGGATCACAATATAAATGTTTATGGTTGTTTTATAAAATTATTCCCACTATGACAAACAGAAAAGAAGTTATCCCATCTCTATTAATACCCCTTTCTGAAAAGAACTTCACACAGCAGGGGTGGGGTAGGTGTCCTTTTACTTCTTGTTTACATATACACAAAGGCTTTAGGTCACAGGGAACACTCCTATGAGTCAGCAACAAACCAGCTTTACTGAATCCATAGAGTGTTTGTTGCTGATGCCGTACATTAGAGATGACTTTACTAGCTTCTAGCAATAATAAGTGAAACAAGATTTTACAAAGGTGACCTGTCGAAAAAAGGATCTTTGTACACATTAACAGAAGATGCAGCACACAAGGATGAAATCTCTATTCAAACAACGTTGAGTATGTAGACTCTGCATCCAAGACATACCTTCTTTTTCAAACATTCACTAGGCCAGAGAGAAGACTCTCCTTTTAACATGAGCCATCATGACACTAGAGACACAGGCTTACCAAATATTTCTAATCCAACATTATAATTGATCAGTAAAACTGCCCAAAGACAGTTAAGATGTAAGCAACCTAAAGATGACTTTGAGCGTTCATGTGGACAAACTGTTTAAAATAAGAGGGAGACAGGGCATTGAAAAACTGCCTCCATTAATATCTGTGAAGCCCCACCCACAAGCTTGCAGTGGATAAAGTAAGGCTCAGTCTACTTTTGTAGGGATTTACATCACAAATTCAGTGGGAGGTTGGTTGACACTGAGGGCAAAGAACGGACCCACGCATACAAAAGTGGTGCTTTAAAAGTCCAGTGCCATGATTAGAATGAATAATCCAAGCGATAAGCCTCTCATTTCTCAAAGTACCTTAGCCCGTATTGTATCACTCCATAGCAGAACATACTAAGCTTCTGCTTACATTACACAAATTGCTTGAGTAGGAATAAAAAAAAATTTATGAGCTATGTTTGTATTTCAGACTAACACTTCTGTGACTCAATGACAATGTTTTCTTCTTCGCATATCCCTGATGCACATCTGTGACAAATTCTGGATCTATGTGGTACCAACATTTTTCAGCAGAGAAGTATAATTTGGGGGGATGGTACCACCTTCTTTTTATAACACAGTTGGCTCCTCAAAAAGGTTCATCTAGACCAAATTTATCCATTAAACTGACTTTTATAGAAACTTATGTAATAGCAACACAATTTAATATCCTCAGCTTAGCTTTCTTTCCAAAGCTAGACACTGCTACTACAGTAGAGCCTACGATCATCTGCCAATGTCATGAACTCTTTGCTACCTTATACTATTTTGTTTCACACATTTTTAAAACTGTTAGCCTTACTATTATTGAGACAGTGATAAGGAGACTAAAAGTCAATCAGAAGCATATTACAACGAGTGGATCCAGCAGTTTTCTTCACAGCTAATTATCCTGAGGTTGCTTCAGTACAGTAGCAGTTATTCTTCACTGATGCCAGAAAAACTCATCCTTTTAACCCCAATCTCTAATTCATCTCGATTAAAGTACATAAACATTTTGTTAAAGCACTCTCATAAGGCCCAACTAATCACTGAAACATCTTTCTTGGATTAACAGCCCAAAACAAAGGTTTTGCTAAATGAGGGTATTTTAATACAAACAATATCCATGAAAAGCTTGAAGGATTTAATTTGTAACCAAGCCTGCTGTTATCTCTACTTCCTACTTTCACAACAAAATTGACAAAATGAAGACAGAAAGAGGAAACAATAATTCATCCATCAGCTTTAAGACCTCTCTAGACCTTGGAAGAATCACTGAGACAGTATTTAGAGGAAGGTCCCACCCAGCACAAGAAAAGTTGGCCTCTTCAACCCCTCTAAAAACAGAGCTAGAGAAAAGGAAGCAATCAATTTCCATTGATAATTACAAGATAAACAGAAATCAAACATTTTCTTTGTGTTTTCAGTTAATTGGATTTTTAAAATAGCTTAATATGAAATAACAAGCTAAAATACATCTTATCCAAATTCTAGCTGTGTAAGAGAACTATTCATTGCATCTAAACTTAATTTGACCCAATGGTTTCTACTGGACAGGACAGGAATTACCAGCAAACTAACCCAAGGGAGGGTGTTTGTTCTAAACCATCACACTCTGTTAAATTTATGGTCACACTAGTCAGGAAAGCAGTGCATTGCTTTACAGTACTGCTTTGCAGTAGGAAGTCCATTTGACATCTGAAATTTTGTAGCTCCCAGGGAAAGAGGGAAAGCATGTTAGCCTCCTTTATTTGGAATTGGAAGACTGTCATAAAATGTTCTGCAGTAGTGTGTTGCTTAACAAAGATGCAATAAAAATATTTAGAGATTCAACCATTACAACACTTGAATCATCAGAAAATAGCTAGCATAAAACAAAGCATCTGGAAGGAGAGTGAGCGAAAGGACATTTCAGTACATAAACTCTGTGGTTAGGGCAAACATAGCAACTCTACAGCAAGAAGAAAATCAAGGCAATTGGGATGGTCATTATAAGTCACTGAGAAATAAATTAGCGTAAGAAAGATAAAAAATGACACTTTTGAATAAACATCCTCTGAAAATTAGAGGTGGAAGTCATTTAAGTCATTGTGCAGAACAAAAAATTTTGAGGAATGAACACAACCAAGCGTCCTATATGCCTTGCCCCATATCTCCACAGCAACATCCTCTGCCTCCATGTCCTCCTTTGCTTACAACTGCAAGTCCCTACCCATGAGAGACTGAAGTTGCTCCTCAAATATCCTCAACAACCCACCACATCCCCTCACGCTCTGCAGGACTGGCCATCCCACCGCAGGAGGGAGAGCACCAACACACAGCTCCCTAGGCAGCCTCCCCACCCAAGTGAGGAGCCACAGGAACTCTGCCAGAAGTTACGAACTCTGCAGCACCCGCCTCTCTGCCAGCATCGGCAGTGAGTTCAAAAGGACACTCACAGAGTTAGCAACCAGACCTTGGCAAGAAAATCATGCTTAGAATATTATGCAATATGCATCTTGCACAGCTTTTCCTTACATGATCCAAGTATGATAATCAGAAATGAAAAAACAGTTCCCACAGTGAAACCCTGCAAAAAATATGTCCCCTTGATTACCTGAATTGTTGTAACAGCCACTTAACAAAAAAAAAAAAAAAAAAAAAATCAACTGGTAACTAGAAATTGCAGATAGGACTTGAGAATTTCTTGGCCTTAAATAATGTGCCGATGTCAAAAATTAGTAATAGGAAGTTAGTTATGAATAATTCACCTTCATAAGAAGCACCACAGTTACAGCCCTGTCACTCAAATTAAAGTAGCAGTTAAAACTTTTTTATATGCTCTAACCTCATACCTACACCATTTGCTTCTTCAAAGGAAAAAAGAACCAAGAAATCTACTTTTATTTTTACTAGTTATATGTCACTACTGGAATAGACTTGGGAAAGTGTTTTGGGAAGGGGCTTGCTTTAGTTGATATTTCTTCACCTTTTAAAAAAAGAAATGAGAGCTTTTACATGCAAAAACACTCAGGAGAATAAGCGTCAGGAAGAAATTAAACCCAAGCTCAAACTGCAGAATTTTCAATTCTCACTACTACTGACACTAAACTATAACCTCCAGACCTGGGTTTTGATTTATGTGGAAAAAAAGAACAGGTGTTGCAAATGCACGTAGGCTTAAACATCTCTGCGTGCTGGCCTACTGTGTACGTACAGAAGATGACTTGCTATTGAAGGCCACCTATACCTTAAATAAATCTGCAGAGCAAGATGATGAGTACAGAGAATTAGGTTGTTACAGTAAAAATATTTCAGCACTTGGTGCTACAGGCCCCAGTCAATGTTTCTGTCAAGCAAGCTCTGCTCCAAACAAGTCCAGAGATGAGAAAATAAAACAAGAGCAGTACACTGTGTGTGATACTTCACTCCCACTTTTGTACATCTCAGTCGCTTCAGGCAGAGTAGCCAGACTGTGTACTTCTCCTGTATATGCTGTGGGAAGCGGTGATACAAGAGAAAACACAGCACTGAATCCTTCCTTCTCTCCAGGAGGCCCAGGCAGGATCTGGCTCACAGCAATGTTCAACCACAATCCTGCAATTAGTTACATGTACATTTAGCTTGCCATTATTAAGGGTCCTGCTGATACATGGCAGGAAAATGATGGGCTCACAGGATCACAGAGTTAATGGGTCTGAAGAAAACTTACAACTGAGAAAGAATACAATTTATTGTTATTTCTTTCATCAACCAGTTCATGCCATGGAAGTACCACTTCAACACTCAAAACCCACTGAAACCTGGACTACACTAATTGAGCCCTCCCAGTGCTTTTCATGTATCTTGTAATTACACCTTTTAAATGAGATTATTTTTCAGTGAGATCTTATTTAGATGTGACAACCGACTAAAATAAAGATTTTTCAGTAGACCAAACTGTCTCATAGATAAAAGAATCTTTGAACAATAAAACAGGTTACCAATTCAGAATCTGTATATTCTGGCAATATATACAATTATATCTGATACATAACATGCAATATCCAGAACAATGGCTGCTTGGTGCCCAAGACCAAGCATATTTCTCTTGGTGGTCTCTCTTGTGGGAGAAGGTTTTACCACCCTGAAAGTCTTAAGAGTTTTGAGAAAGTAATCCACCTTTTCTATAGAAACACATATGTCAAAGTATTTTGCAAAAGCAGCAGGAATAGCTATTTCACAGACAGCAGATTTCCGTTCCCATGGTTGTAACCTTATAAAACAATATATATTTGAAAAATAAAACAGAGCTACACAGATTTGAAGTGTACTCTCTGACTTTTGGTAATAGTAGCCTCTAAGGAATAATACTTTTGCCTGGCTGCAGAAGTGATCATTCTGAAATCCCTTTCCATTTGTATCCAAAGTAAACCTCTTAGGAAAGTTTATTTCCCCTCCTAAAAACTTCAGGTTGAGACTTCTTTAGCACTTGTCAAACACATTATTCAAGTAACTCATTACATTGTTCAATCACTGCAGCTCTTACAATTGTTTTCTATAAAACTGATTAGCATAATACTACCTGCATCCTTCAGTTATTTTCCTCATCCATTAAGGATGGATAATTTATATCTGAAAATATTTTTGGCCTAGTATTTTTCTTCATAGTCAAAAATTATAATTTATAGGACCCATAAAATATAACACAATTTGGAGGCTTCTTTCCAAAATAATAGAGTATTAACAGTGCTGGCAAATTCCAAAAGGGATACAGGAAGACAACTAAATTCATCTTTGACACAACTCTACAGGGCAGAATGAAATGATGGGCAGTTCTGATTCCCTACACTGCAGCAGGAGGTCTCGATTTCAGGAACTGGCAATCAAGAGTGTGTCTGTGAAATGCCTTTTCCCCTCAGTTCCATCCTTTCCTTGGGTGGTTTTCAGCACATTCACAGAAGCCTTGTTCCTCACAGAGAGAGGGATTTTACATTGACATCATAATCCTTCAAAGAAAAAAAAAAAAAGTAAAAGAAGGGGAGGGGGGAGGCACTTCCTTTCAAAGCAACAAACTGAGTAGTTAAGACTTGAGAAATAGAATTAAAACCATGAGACAGGAAGAGGATTGGCTCTCGAGTGAAGGATTCCCGAAAAGCCAAGAAATTCAGTTTCTTGCAAGTCCTCTGTCAAGAGTTATTTATGACCTGCCTGGATTGTCACACTGCCACACTGTATACAGCAGCTCCAGGAGGGGAGGGGAAGTACAAAAGGAAGGTACCCAACCTGGCAAGAACATATAGAATCCAGCAGAGCAGACCAAATTCCAAGGTGAAATTTCTTCAGCCTTGCCAAAAAAAAAAAAAAAAAAAAAAAAAAAAAGGTATTTCCAGTAACTGACTTCAGTAAAATGGTAGAGAACAACGAAGGTGAGAAAGTGTCATTATTCCACTGAAAAAGGAAAATTCTGGGGCTAAAGGGTTTCCATCAGTCTGGAAAAATAAGAAACCTAAATAGCTTCAGGACACAGTCCAGCAAAACGGGAATACTGAATACTAACGAGGATCAGCATCCAAGACTCTTCAGCTTTTTGTGTTAGTTGCTAAAGTAATGTGTATATAATCTCCATCCTTATATTCAAAAAGGAAGAATCATTTGCAGAAAGATAACAATACATAAATATACTAAGATTTAAAACCAACTGTTGCTGTAAGAGTAACTAACAACTTGTCACACACGCAATATTTGTCATATTTATGACAAAGGTGTTAACATCAATTTCAGTAAAAGCTATTCCGAAGGGAGCAATGCTTTTCCCCTGCTGGGTGCCGCAGATTGGACAGCCGTGAACAGCAGGGAGGCTGGCTATCCAGGCTGGGGCTGCAGCCAAGCAGCCCAGCACAAGAGACATTGCATCCTCTTTAACCTCACTGTTAGCAAACACAAGAGAGAAAAATCTGACATCCTCAAAGATGGATGGAGAAGAAAAAAATAATTTAATTTTTGTTCTAATATAGTGGGTTTAAAAGTCTCATCCTTCTGGAGAGTGATGCTCCTTCATCGCAAAGACTCCCTTTCTCATTCAGTAAAGGAATCTCTTTGCTGTCTTTTCTGTGCTTTCTCCCTTCTTTCTCCAACCCTCAATTTTTCATCAGTATTGTAACCATACTGCTTTTTGAGAAGAAGCTTATAAAAAACCCCTGAACTTTTATTGTACTGCATAGTGTCCTTATAAATATTAAAATTAGGCAGTGTCTGCCTGTCTTTCTCTTACCATCAATCTTAAATGCACACAAAGCATTTTATCTTTTGTCCAACACCTTGTATTCCTTCACAAAAAGACAAAGCATGGGGTTTTCGTCTCTGAAATTATTGTTACACACTTGAACTAAAGACACACCACTACATTATCATGGCAACAAAAACCGTATTGCTTTAAACAGTACCACGGGGTAAAAGAAATAAACACAGTAACTCCTACATGATCCAAAGTTGGTTTTCGTGCAGAAACTATCATTCCATATTCTGAAGTCTTGGGAAACTGTTAGAGCCTACTACAGAAAGAGTAATCATAGCTCCATACTTTTGTCAAGTATAACACAAGTATTTAAAAGCATGATTTAAAAAAAACCCAAACAAACAAAACAAACAAAAACCACAGAACACACAAATACTCAAAAAGTCTGTTGACAACACGATATTGTCACTCTTACTAGTCCACTGTTAGCGCCACAGTGAATAGACCCCACAAGTTTTGGCAAACCCTGATATTGTAACAGTGGTACAAGGTGATCTCAGGCAGAACCCTGAAAGCACCAAGAACTGGTTCGATACTTAAATTTTGAACTATTTAGGGACAGCACAGAAAACTGACTTACCAGCTAAATGCATGAAGTCACATCATATGTTACTGAGAGTTGAACCTGCACTAGCAGGGAATCACAATGACAGTAAACTAAAAGCACTATTTTTACAGACAGTCATCAAATGGGATTGAATCTGGACTTTTATGTGTGGTTTTTATACCTGTAGTCAATTTGTCTTCCATTTCCTAGGAATTTTGCAGTGTAGGCAAGGCCACAGATCAAAATCAGGGGGCAGATTCTGAGTTGACAGTAACAAAGTTATAGTAGATAGTGAGTAAAAAATTAAGAAATAGAGTCAAAATTCACAAGTTGATCAACACGGCTGTGGCTTGATCAGCCATTTGGAAAACAGTGAGCACATTCTCAATAATTTCAAAGCAGGATAGATTTAATTCCAACATTCAGAGCAAAAAAACATTACTATGTGAACAAAAGGTTGCAAATGTACATTTTTTAACTTGACAATGTAGTTAATGATCTTCGCCATTAACTGATGACCGTTTGCTTTGCAATAAAATAAAATGTTCTATTTTTAAGTGGCAAGATAAGATTGAAAAAATAGGAAAGAGCAGAAGTTTGGCCATAAAATGAGGTAAAGCAGCTATTTAAAAATGGCTGGCAGACTCTGACAAAGGTTAGAAATACTTAGTCAAGGCCTCATTAAGTCACACTGCAAGCTTTCTCCACTGCTCCCGTGCTCTACACATGCAGCCTATTCTCCCGAGCTGGCAGACACATTCAATGATGCCAGCCTCCTCTGTTCCCGGCTTTTAACACCAGATGTTGGCTTCACAGAACGGACAAAGTATAGATAAACAGGATGAAGCTTTCACAAACAAATTACCCTTACTTACAGAAAAAAATTTATAGGAGAAATGTTATTCAAAAATTTCAACTGGATTCATGACACACTTCCCCTTCCCTGTGCAAAGGAAGGATTTTGCAGGTCCATCACAACCTTTGTAGTCTATATAATAGATACTCCAATACCATCCTGTATCTCCCTGCATTTTGGCAATAATAGATACTCCAACATCATCCTGAATCCCCGTTTTGGCTCCAAGCATACACTACAGTAATACAAGCAGCATATTTATATAGGTTTACATGGGAAAGGTCCCTGCACTTAACTGTACAAACTCTGCTTTCTCTTCTGGCAAAATAGTGATTCCCCTACAAGCACACTACGGCACATCCCACAACATAGTCTGAAGTGAGCAGGAGAAGGGAATTATTTCCCAGGCTAGTCTCCTCCAACTCTCTGAATGCTTCTAGGTACAGTTATTTGGCAGTTAAACTTTTCTTCTTGCTTTTCACACCTCCCAGAACAAAGTACAGTGGTGTCCTCAGGGAAGAAGGCACTCAGACAGATCTGTAAAACCAGATAGGAATCCATCGCTGTAAGGAGTCAATTAATTAAGCAGCTAGGCATGGCTGGAAGTGACCTGCTGGGAGACACAGTGGTAAACTTCTCAGGTAGTATACAAACGATGAAGAAAAAAAACCTAGGGCAGTCAACAGCAAAGGAAGCATTAATCATTATTATCACTGGAAACATCATGAAGCTTATCTTAAAAGTTAAACAACCACTTGAGAAGAGCAGCAATTCTCCCTAGTGCATTGCCTGGATTATTTTGCTGCTATTGATCACTAAATCATCACAGGAAGAGAGAAAAGCTTGGCATTCTTTGGTTGGTAGTGACTCATCTGGCATCATTAGAAGCTCATTTAACAGTAAAGTGTCCAGCCCTCTCAGGTCCTTCCAGAAGGATGCTTAATACCTCCCTGATGCCTGGAGTTCTAAATGCTAGTCAAGTTAGCTTCTCCAGTCTTTTCTAGAAGGGGTTTAAAATTATAATTGCAGTAGAACTGCCACTACCAATATAACTGAGTGTGACAGGTGCCCCAAATACTTCCTTGACATAGTAAAATCTGTTATACAGCAATGGCAAAACACTAAAAAAAAAAAAAAACAGGCAAAAACAAAAAAAAATTTAAAAAAAAAACAACAAAAGAAACAAACAAAACCCACAGTATTTTCAAAAACACGTAAGAGGGAGGAAATCTTCAAGTTTTGCAACAGAGCAAAATCTGGTGGACAGACTGATGAGTAGCCAAGATCACTAACTGAGAAATAACTGGTGATATCAAGTTACATAAACATTCAGCGTGTTTACATCTGTTCTACAATATTATTCTTCCATATTATTTACCTCCATATTTGCATTCATCCATTAATTACTGTATTGGAGCATAATAAACCCAAAGGGGTAATGCAATGTTACACCCAAACACTGCCTATGGATTCAGATATCAACCTATAACTGGAAACCTACAAAGTTCCCGAAGAGAATCATAGAATCATTCAGGTTGGAAAAGACCCTTGGGATCATCGTGTCCAACCATCAGCCCTAGTCTACAAAGTTCTCCCCTACACCATATCCCCCAGCATCTCATCCAAATGGCCCTTAAACACATCCAGGGATGGTGACTCCACCACCTCCCTGGGCAGCCTATTCCACTCTCTGACCACTCTTTCTGTGAAAATTTTTTTCCTAATGTCCAGTCTAAACCTCCCCTGTTGCAGTTTAAAGCCATTCCCTCTTGTTCTGTCACTAATTACCTGTGAGAAGAGACCAGCACCAACCTCTCTACAATGTCCTTTTCAGGTAAGTGTAGAGAGTGATGAGGTCTCCCCTCAGCCTTCTCTTCCTCAAACTGAACAGTCCCAGCTCTCTCAATCTCTCCTCATAGGATTTATTCTCCAGGTCCTTCACCAGCTTTGTTGCCCTCCTCTGCACTCGTTCCAGCACCTCAATATCTCTCTCGTATTGCAGTGCCCAAAACTGGACACAATACTCAAGGTGTGGCCTCGCCAGTGCAGAGTGCAGGGGGACTATCACCTCCCTACTTCTGCTGGTCACACTATTTCTAATACAAGCCAGGATGCTGTTCGCTTTCTTGGCCACCTGGGCACACTGCTGGCTCATGTTCAGCTGCTTGTCAATTAAAACCCCCAGGTCCTTTTCTTCCAGACAGCTCTCCAGCCACACCTCCCCAAGCCTGTAGCGATGCATGGGGTTGTTGTGGCCCAAGTGCAGGATCTTTTCATCTCGTTAATGTTGGCCCACCAATCCAATCTATCCAAGTCTCTCTGTAGAGCCTCCCTATCTTCATGCAGATCGACACTCCCGCTTAACTTGGTGTCATCTGCAAACTTACTGATGATACACTCTATGTCCTTATCAAGACCATCAATAAAGATGTTAAACAGAAATGGTTCCAGCACCAAGCCCTGAGGAACACCACTTGTGACCAGCCACCAGCTGGATTTAGCTCCATTGACCACCACTCTCTGGGACTGTCCATCCAGCCAGTGCTTGATCCAGCAGACCGTACACTCATCCATGCCATGCGCAGCCAGTTTTTCCTAGGAGAATTCTATGGGGCACTGTGTCAAATGCTTTTTGAAAATTCAGGTAGACAATATCCACTGTGAACAACCACTAAAAATACAGATAGGCATGAAAACCAACCACACACACAAAAAACCCCACCAAAAAAACCCCAGATTCATGTACTGGTTTATTAATTCAACAGTATAGTTGACACTTTCTATACACAGTCAGGAAAATTAAAGAACAATTTCCACTATCCAAACTGCAAGTAACTGGTGTTTTCCCACAGGGGACATTCATTGCTCCTATCCTGAGAGATATCGTTCATTTACAACAGCCAGTATTCAGCACTCATGAAGATAACATTCACTTCTGATACCAAGAGTTTTGCCAAAGACGCCCAAATAGTCTTTTCTACCTAAATACAGTATGGATCAAATCCTACTTCAGTGCCACAGGCCTAAGTATAAATGAATATCAGGATAAATGAAATCTCAGGCCTGCAACACCTCTGTGTAGGCAATTCTGTTGGCACAAGGGAGTGCTCTGTATTGCAGTTTGCCACAGCAGCACAAGATAATCCGCGCCTCTCTTCCTCCTCAGAGAGCAACACAAACAGCAGCTTTTTACAGAAACCACCAGCTCAGGCTGAAGGTAAGCACACCAGTTTTCCAGTAAACACACCACCCTATGGATGCGATGTTTGCTGTTTTGCATTCACTGATCATTCCGACACTTTTGTTTATCTCCATCTTCCAAGAAAAGGGCCCTTGGACTTTGTCCACACAGAAAATTCATTTTAATTAAGAACTAATGCAAATTGCTATATAGACAACCTAGTATCAGCATTAGTTTTAGCTAAATCCTGATGACTGTCAGTTTAAATTTAAGATTTGTCTACATGCAACTTTTTTTAAAAAATCCTTCTGAATAAACCATTTTAATTTGTATTTACAGTAGGCCAAAAAGAGAAGGAGATAGCTAAAAAAAAAGTACTCGCAGTATAGGCAAGTTATTTGTATCTCTGCTGCAATGCTGACTTAAGTCTTTTTCTCCTTTTTAAAAGAAGTTGTATTTTGCAATAATTACCAAGTTTAGCTCTTGGGTTCACTAAAGGAAACAACATTACCCTTTCTCACTGCTAAAACTGTGTAATAATGCAAAATTTAGCTTAAAAAGTCAATTTAACATGTTCTGTGAATTTCTACTAGCATGCAAAGTGTATGTATGTAATATGTACATAGGTAGATGGATGGGAAGATAACAAACTGAGCAAGTGGAACTATATTCTTTAGAACATACAGATATCCAGACATGTAAACACTTCAGTGTTTTCCTTGAATGATATTTGGAGAACTGTGCAATATGTGCTCCTGGCTGCAATATGCCACAACACAAGTTAGAGACATTCTGTGATCCCTGAGTAGGTGTACAGATAGGTAAACAAAGTAAATGGCATTAAAATCAATTAAAAAGTTCTGGATTATACTGCATCTACACCACACAAATGGCGCATCTCAGCAGGGTCATGTCTTTTGCCTCACAACAGTTCAAACAATACAGAAAACGTTGCAACCTTTTTAGGTTAGAAAGCCCATCTTTTCTCTCCTCGCTCAGTGAATGGAACACTGTGCCCACACTGTTCCTTTCAAATCCTCAAATTTCTAAAAACGATGCCAAATGCACTTGCAGTAGGATATAGCTCAGTTGATTCAAGCTGAGTATCTCTGGAGAAGTTAAACGCTGGTCTGAAGGAAATATGCAGTTCCCTCTGAAGAGAAGGAATATGTGGAAACCAGACACCAGCTATATGCCAATTTTCTTAAGGCAACTAAGAAAAATGTATGGTCCTCTCCTAGTTGGAAGACAAGGTACTGCTATAGGATCTGAGCATACTCTTAAGATTTGGGGTTTGTACTTCACAAAATATAAGTCCTGATTCTTTGAAAAGCAACAAAATTGCTCTTCTCCAGATGCCATTAGGCACAGCCACCAGTGGGCACCAACAAGGTGCAGCTTCCCAGCACCTCAATTCTCCGCACTGCTCTGCAGTTCCTCTCCGTTTCTCTTTCAGTCTCATCTCTGCTTGGTAAATGGGATCATCCATCCAGCATCAGCTCACATATAAACACGAGTCTGGGCATTAGCCCTCAGAAAGGTGAGTTATTCGGGCAAAGGGACAGTCCTCAATGACTCTCCAGCAGTCACAAGATTTCATCACAAGTGCTTGTGTCAGCATTTCACAGCACATGGGACATGTTATAGTGAAAGACAGCCTTTACACATATCAAAGCAAATGAGGATTTTAATCCCATTTCATTAAATCAACCTTTTTTCCTATCACTTAAACTCTATCTGCTCCCCACACCCACACTCTCACAGCAAGGCTACTGAGCCAAAGCAAAGCATGCTGCTTAACACAGTCACATTTCACTTCCCAAAGCCAAAAAAATTTACTTATCCTCCCCCTCTACTGCTGCAACCCAGCTTCTTCTGCAGAAAGACACCACAGTCCTTGGACTGGTCTATGTAATCTATGCTCAGAATAAAAATATAACATAATTTAATTAATTATAATGGTTAAAAAAATGCAAGGCTTCAAAGTCGGGAGGTCTGGCTTGCAGGGAACACTCCTCTGTGGTGACCAAGGGTACCAGGAGAATGTCCTGAAGTCTATGAACAGGCTCTGATTTGATCTCAGTGAGATTTGGAACAGTCCATTTAAATTAATTACTTCTAAGCAGTATTCCTGTCCATCAGACTTGTGGCTCTCACCACTATGTATGAGGTGCCTCCGTTTCATCCATAAAGATGTAGGAAAAAAAAGTATTGAATAGGAACAGAATTGTTAATATGCATTCCACAGACCCCGCAGCAGCACTGCCAAGCAAATAACTCACAGCAAGTGCATTTGTTTATTAAGTCATTTTTTTTCTCAGCTCTAACAGCAACTTACTCTTTTTTTTTGTGTTTCTAATGAAAGCAACTGTTAATTGAAAACAATCCCCTAAAATTCATTCTTCAACAGTAATGTTGTTCAAGTTTAAAGTAACAGTTTTGCCAAACCTCACCTAGCTCAAAGTAGGATCAACATAACAAAATTAACAAGATTTTAAGTCTTTAAGAGCCTGAAAAAGAACATTTCAAAGTAAAATGACAGATTTTAGTGATTGGGTATTTGTGTTCAACCCAATCCTTCCTCCATTGATGGCAATGGGAAAATTGCCACTGATTTCAGAGGCTGCAGAAACTATGTTTATACTCAAAATCTGCATTGCTTCAGGGAGCAGCTGCCACTGTGAATCATAACACTCAGAGAAAGAAATACACAAGCTCTATATACTATGACTTGCATTTCTAAATCATACACAAGTACAACCAATTTTACATAACACTGGAAGACGAGACTTCTTTCAGGATACATCCATACATATTTCCCAGAACAAACCTGTCTTTACCCCAGCGCCGAGACTCAGGTGTTACCTGCTGAGCGAGGCCAGCCCCAGCAGACCTCACGCACAGCATTCCCACTGAAGGCTGCCAGCAGTCTCTGGGACTGGGCTCCATCTACCACAGAACAAAAAACATTTGCAGAAAGTCTTTTTTCATACATTTATCAAATTCCAACATCTGTTTTTTAGCCAGTGCTCACAGAATTTTTTATTACAGTATTTATATGAGGTAGCCTGGAGGTGTGTCATACTCCAATGGAATATAATTCTTATATTAAACTATTACCTTTGTTAAATTAATTTAATAAGATCCTACATAATCTCATTTGGAAAAAGAAAAGAGATCTTACAGTAATTCATTCATAGTGCTCTCTCCTGATAGCTCTGGCTTGAAGAGATCAGCAGTCACTTTAGCTGAGCAAAATGCAACTTCTTATCAGGTATTTATGAAAATTGTTATAAAATTAAATTAAAACAAACAACAACAACAAAAACCCAAATCACATGCCTCTTCCAAACAAAAGTACAGCTTATAAAAAAATTTAATGCAAGAACCCAGAACTCATCTACATTGACAATGAGTTGTCTATGCTGTATTTTGCAAGTGTCTTAAGAGAAAACCTAATGTTAAGTAAAACATAATGCTTTTTATTCTTCTATGCAAATAGCAACAGTAGGCTAAAACTGACAGAACCCGCCAAGAATATCTCTCCTCTCAAAAAATTATCCTGACAACAAAAATTAAATTAAAACCCCACTGCAATATTAACTTACGATGGTAAAACTTGCCTAAGTGCTATGTGGATGTGGAAAGCTTAATAGGAGATGCCCGAACAACTTTGGAGTTGCCCCAGAATGGGTGGCGAGTTTCACTCAGGAAGAGATGGATGCAAGGAATTAGATTCAACCACAGAGCTGGCAAGAGCAGGACCGAGGCAGCCCTTGCTCATCCTCCTCTTGTTCCTTCCACCAGAGCTGCCGCAAGTGCTTGTGGCAAAAAAGACCCTCTGGCCTCCTGGCAGCTACCTTGTGCCCTCTTGCAGGCCCCACCACTCTACCCCAAAACTTTACATCATTCAGCCGCCACTCCCCTGAAATACCTACACACCTCTAGCTCTGTACATGCCCAAGACACCTCTACACCAGAGCAATTCAACTCAGGCAACAAAACTCTTACTTTTCCACCCTGCACGACTTTCCCTGCAGATGAGCTCAGCACTGAGTCTGCAAATGGGATCCCTGTGGCTGTGCTCCAAGCTCCTGCTCGAGCCCTGGTCACTGCCCTTTGCCTTGTCCCTACCCTGCTTGTGCACCCTTGGTTGGCTCCTGATTCCACTGCCCAAGCTCCCAGCCAGGCTCCTCAGTTTTATTTCAGCCTTGCCTGCTCCCTGTGACACCCTCCCCTCCCAGCAGCATATAATCCAGTTTTCTGCATTTCACTTGAGTTTCTTGACATGCTCTCACCCTGCTCTGCCCCATGGCTTTCCCAGTTAGTTGAGCACTAGCATCTGATTACTGATTCAGGAATTTTACTTCCTATTGCTATTTACTTCCTACCTTTTTCTCGCAAACATGGTCTAGCCAACATTCTCATGTGGTCACTACAGCACTTACGCCTCAAAATGTATTGACTTTGCAGTAGGATACACCATTTCAGAATTTCTTAAATTCATGGGGTCTTTTTCATCAATACTCCTGGCAGAAGTTTTTATTTGGTTGGTTGTTCTTTTGGTTTGTTTGGGTTTTTAAGTCCATACACTTTCTAGGAGATACATCAACACAAAACAGAGGAAGGTACACCAGCATACACAAAAGCAAGATGGATATAGCCATGTTGGCATAAGCAGTAGGCCTCTCTCAAACTGCAAATGCACCCTGCATTTTATTTAAGCAACTCCTTTTTTTGTGTTTTCCCCCATACTATCTGAAAGACCTAAATAAGATATAAAATTTTTGTAGTTTACAATCAAAACATATTAACAATCCATCAAAACTGTCTAATGAATTAAAAACATGCTATGCCTACCTATAATACAATACAGGTAATTAGATCCAAATTACGCTGGGAGGATCAATGCTCAACATAGCTTGACAGACTTTGGGTCCATAAAATAATAAACCATGAGCACTATGCTTTATCTGATTCTAGACTTATTTGAAAGGTATGTAATTAATCAACCAGCTTCATACTGAATAGATATCAAGAGATTCTTACTGCCCATTCAGAAGTTATATCCAAGTTACAAACAAGCTTACAGTAAAGAATGATTTTAGAGTCCTAATTATCCACCGCCCTGCTTCTTCTGTAGTCATTTACACCCATGCAAATCAATACATGACAACTTTGCAGTACTCAAACTAATTTCCACTTTGTATGAATCTCTGAACAAGGCACTGGGCAGCAAAGACATGCTCCTTTTGCCCCTCAGAGAAGTACCAAAGCAGCACGACACAGGTCAACCAGGAGGGGTGAGATCTAGCAGGATTGAGAACCTCACAGGATGGAGAACCTCGGGGGGATAGTCAGTATGAATATAATGACAGTCCTCTGTAGCTGTTTTTGCTAAGATTATCCAAGACATGGTGTGAGTGTTAGTACTCCCCTGAGCATGCAACTCAGGAGGAAAATTAAACCTTCACAGTATACATTTACAACTAGAATATTTTTTAAAATATTCCCAGTTACAGTAGCAAAGTAGTAACACTGGTGTCAGTTACCTTTTAGACTTTGATGCACCTTTCAATAGGCATGTCACAATAACATTACTTGATGCATGCTGCCCAAAATAATCCCAAAACTAATTTTGTTGACATAAATGGCTCTGGAACAGGAATATTTTATCTCCGTTTGATTCCAGTTAATTAATTAAATTAGGGCCTGTACACAGTCTTAATGGTCAGAGACTTTCAGCTTAATAAATACACGTTTTAACAACGAACCACGACAAAATGAAGTCATTACAATCATCTCATTAATTTAAACACATTTCAGGAAGGGGCTCAATAACCACTAAAACTGCAAATTTCTGACTTAGAGAGATTCCCCCAGAAGACAGTATACTACATAAGTAGTCTTCAAAACCAAAAATGTTTATAGTACAGAAAGATTTAAGAACAATGCATTGACTGTAAATACACTTCCACACCAATACATACAAAGATATCAGTTTTCAGAATTTGTTAGTATTTGGTAAAGGCATTTAGCCTTTTGCAGAACTTAACTTTTTAATCAAGTATGAGTAGTTCCTAAACTGTCATGCATGTCAAAACCTCCAATTCATATTGGCTAAAAGAAAAAAAAAAAAAGAGCTAGAATACATGTGCAATAAAAAGTTGTATTAATCATCATTCCCCATTTCTTAGAAAAATCACCAAGGTATTTCCAAAAATTACACCTACCAGGTGCATCCTGGAAAGAAAAAAATATGTTGATTATGTCTACGAGCATGATCAGCTAAATGTTTCACCACAGAGGATGCATTATTGCTTCTACAGTAACTGCCTGCATTTGCACATCTACTGTGGGGAAGGACAGAAAAAAAAATATACCATTAATTCAAATAAAACATTTTTGTTACAGATGGAGTTGATCTCAGTGGAACTACAAAATTAGTAAAATATGATCATAAGAAACAGGATTTGCATCTCTGCACAGATATGAATACTTAGTTTTATTAACAGCTGCTTAACACATTTGGAAAACAGTAGAAAGCATTCCTCCGCCACTGCTCTACTCACCAGCGCCATTACTCCAACAGAACATTATTTTTAATCATTATTTATGTACTTCTGCACAATAGTCTCTGTGCACATAACATACTTGAAAAACAAATTAACAAGTATCACCAACTTCATCTCTCCTTCCTGACCATAATAGCTCCTACCTCTTACCTAGAAAACCTATCAAACAACTTCCTGAAAAGACCTGCCACAACTTGTGTTTGCAGATCGCCAGACTTGCTGGTATCCTACAGAAAGGATATTGTTCACCAGTTTGAAAAAAGTCACCTTTAGGCAATTTCAGTGGAAGACATTCAAATAACCTTGACTATTATGATCCTGTATGGAAAGATACCACAAACACAATGCTATTATCCATTTCTACCCACATGTTTAATGAGATCACTAGTTGTGGTACATTATGTGCTATATGGAACCAATTGACAAGAAGACTACTCCGGAGTATAGCAGTCAGCATAACAGACAAATTTGCTATAAACTTTAATATAAGCAATTTGCCCTGGATGTAGGTTGTTGCGGTTTGGTTTTTTTTTTTTTAAAGTACTAACTAAAGTTTATACAAGTCAGCGTAAAGGCTCCTGTTGATTTTTAAGAGATTTCTAGCCAGGTCTCAAGTTCTCTTTGAGTAGAAGTTAACTTAAATAACTTTTTACTTGAGTGCAGAGATGGCTGGAAGTAACCACCATTTTTAAAAAGGGAAAGAGGTCAGTCTCACCTCTGTGTCTGGCAAGATCATGGAGGAGATCCTCCTGGAAACTACACTAGGGCACATGGAAAATAAGGAGGTGATTGTGGCAGCCAACATGCTTCACTAAGGGCAAATCATGTCTAATTAATTTGGTGGGCTTCTACGATGGGATTACAGCACTGGTGGCTAAGGGAAGAGCAGCTGACATCATCTACCTGGACTTGTGCAAAGATTTTGACACTGTCCTGCGTGGCATCTTTGTCTCTACATTGGAGAGATATGGGTCTGACAGATGGACCACTCAGTGGATAAGGAACTGGCTGGATGGTCGCACTCAAAGGTCAACAGCTCAATGTCCAAGTGGAGAGCGGTGACGAGTGGCATTCGTCAGAGGTCAGTGTTGGGACCGGTGCTGTTTATCATCTTTGTTGGCGACATGGACAGTGGGATCAAGTGCACCCTCAGCAAGTTCACCAACAACCCCAAGCTGTGTGGTGCGGTCGACACGCTGGAGGGAAGGGATGTGCCATCCATAGGGACCTGGACAGGATGGAGAGGTGGGACCGGGCGAACCTCATGAAGTTCAACAAGGCCAAGGGCAAGGTCCTGCACATGGGTCGGGGCAATCCCAAGCACAAAGACAGGCTGGGTGATGAGTGGACTGAGAACAGCCCTGCGGAGAAGGACTTGGGGGTACTGGTGGATGGAAAATTGACTGAGCCAGCAATGTGCGCTCACAGCCCAGAAAGCCAATTGTGTCCTGGGCTGCATCAAGAGAAGTGTGGCCAGCAGGTCAAGGGAGGTGATCCTCCCCCTCTACTCTGCTCTCATGATACCCCACCTGCCAGTACTGTGTCCAGCTCTGCGGCCCCCAACACAAGAGGGACATGGACCTGCTCGAGCAGGTCCAGAGGAGGCCACGAAGATGATCAGGGGGCTGGAGCACCTCCCCTGTGAGGACAGGCTGAGAGAGTTGGGGTTGTTCAGGTTGGAGAAGAGGAGGCTCCAGGGAGACCTCAGAGCAGCCTTCCAGTACTTAAAGGGGGTCTACAGGAAAGATGGGGAGGGACTCTGCATCAGGGAGTGTAGGGATAGGATGAGGGGTAATGGTTTTAAACTGAAAGAGGGTAGATTTAGATCAGATATGAGGAAGAAATTCTTTACTGTGAGGGTGATGAGGCACTGGCACAGGTTGCCCAGAGAAGCTGTGGCTGCCCCCTCCCTGGCAGTGTTCAAGGCCAGGTTGGACGGGTCTTTGAATACCCTGGTCTAGTGGAAGGTGTCCCTGTCCATGGCAGGGGGTTTGGAACTAGATGATCTTTAAGGTCCCTTCCAACCCAAACCATTCTATGAATTGAAAATTATTGTATTTTGTGGCAAATCCAACCATCAGAAACAGGAAGCCTAAATTAAACAGGAAAAACTCTGAGAAATTGAATGGAAAGAAACCTTTGCCTATTATTCATAGATTGGCTTGGGCACAAGGTACATATTAAAACACTCAGTAGCAAGTATAAATGACTGTGGGCCTGCATAAGAGAAAAATCTCTGTAAGAAACTTTTCTGGCAAGACTTAGATCCCTGAAAGACCTGAAAAGCTAAGTGAGCCTTCAGGACAGCTTCATGGGACCCATATGCATAAATCCTGCACCTGAATCCCATTTTATACACTTAAGTCTTCGGTGGACTGTAGCAATGCAGACCACAAATAATTATTATTGATAACTTGACACAAAAAAATTGCACAAGACCTAATCCCTTCTCACTACAATGTTATCATCTTAGGCACAGCCATGTTGCTTTGTTTTCAGGGAAGAGGTAGAGATTAAACCCCAGTCTGAACTGCCTACCGCCCTCCATGAGAAAGTATCCCAGTGATAAACGCAACAGTTCTATAGAAAAACTGTCCATTTTCAGTGATACTAACTACTGGATATAATTCATTTGACAAAAACAGGTCTACAACCAGTACAAGTTTTGTTCAAACCTGTCTTGAGTACACGCTTATGAAAAAACAGTGGTGTATGGAATACAGGTGCAGTGTTATGAAAATACACAGACTACAAACAGCTGTGCCACAGCAATCCAAAAAATATCTCCAAAATGCTTCCCTCTGTAAAGCTGGCCAAAAAAAAAAAAAAAAATTACTTCTAATTAACCAATTAACAGAGAAAATTATTTTCATTTCTAAGAAATTTTTACACTAGCAATAATGGAAAACAGTCTTCTGTGACTCTTAAGAGTGTATTTAAGTTTTTCTTAACAAATAGATACCGGGTTAGATAAAGGTCAATCTAGGCTGGTATCCCAGCTACAGGAGTACATGCATGGGGAGACATTTAAGAAGCTGGAAAGTACAAAGTAATCAATCCTCTGCTGTAGCTTCCCAGTGTTCAACTGCTTGCAGTTTGGGGACTTTCTAAGCCAGACGCTTTTGGTGCATTGTGAGGCTCTCCTCCATCAGTTTGTCATTTTGAACCTGTTTGAACCCATTTATATTTCTGACTGTCACAGCTTTCTGTGGCTAAGTGTACGATTTAATCACATGCTGCATCAGAAAATACTTTCATTTATTTTAAACCTGCTGCTATATATAACTATCACTGGGTTTCCCCTACTTCACGTTCTGTGACTATCAGTTTCCTGTTTCCCTCTCCACAGTGTTTGGAAATTTACATACATTAAAATATCACCCGCCAGTTACCTTTCTCCAGACCAGTCTGATGAATTTCTCATTTTGTGGCAGTCTTCCCAAGTCTAGGCAAGTCATTTTTGTCCTTCTCTATACCTTTTCAGGCTCTACTGTAGTCTTTAATGTATTCTCTACCTAAGTATTTTCCTCCTTTTCTAGGGTACTTATCAATATGCCAAAGAATGCAGTTGTGGTAAAATCACCGCTGGGCTATCAACTAATTAATCATCTTTAATGAATCTTAATAATCTAAAACTATGACTATGTAAGTAGCAAGTATCTAAAGATAAGCTTTCCCAGGAAAACGCTAAGTAAGAGTTACTGGAGAATCACTACAGTCCTGAAAAACTCCACTGTCTTCTGAAAAAAAGTCTTAAATAGTCATGTTGCATAGACAGGTGTATCATGTATTTAAAACACTGAAATTCTGTCACTGCACTTCAGAACACAAGCTGAAAAAAAGTAAGCCTCATTCTTTTTCATTGTAAATTTTGGGGTTTTTTAAACTAAAAATGTCACTAGGATAAATACAACTTCTTGAAACAAGACAGCTGGCTATCTTGATACACTTCCACCGATGAATTCGATTGCAAACCCCTAATCCTTGCAGTTCTTAGACTAGTAGTATATGACAGGCAAGGACAGCTCAAGTGGCTTTTAAAGAAAAAAATCTGTGCATGAAACAGAGGCAAAAAGTCTTTGGAAGAACTTCAGTGGAAGGTCTCATAGCTCTACTGTGACTGAAGTTAAAGTCTGACTCTGCAGTTCCTACTTCAAGTTCATGTCATGGGCATAGTCTGCTGTTACTAACATAATACAGAGCTGCGTTATCTGCTCCAGCATCTTGACACAAAGATCCAGGAAGAAAAAAACCCACACAGTCCCAGAAGTTTGTATTGCATGCAAACAAAGCAGAGAGAGAAGCCTGATAAGAACTGACAGGGAAATATTTTGGTAAAAAGTTACAAAATATTTCAGTAAGCATTACATAACAAATTACACAGCCTTCCTACCCGTTTATTAAAATGCTTGCATGTGGCAATGTCAGAAGGAACATGCCAGAAGGAAAACAACATCAGCCAACTCTGTTTAGAACCCCACGCAGGAAGGCTTCTAAACCATCACATGTAAAGAAAGAAGAAATCCAGTTCTTTGAGCACTGTCTTCAGTTCTCTTGACCTAAAGTGGTTGCACTTAACAATTTCTTTGCACACAATTGGCCCTGGATTAAGCACAAGACAAAAAAAAAAGGAAATACTTGGCAAATAATTTAGCTAATGCATGGTGCATCTTTGGGCTTCTTTCAAAATGGGTGAAGTCCTATGCACTCATGCCCTTTCTCCATCTCCCAACCATTATACTCTGCTGACTGCAGGTTCCTCATGGCAAAAACCTTTTCTTGCTCCAGTTCTGTAGTAAGGCCATTTACATCTTCCTTGCATTAAAAAAAAACAAACCCCAAAACCCCAACAACTAATGCACATGTATTAGGGAAATTTTCTAAAGCACAAGAGCGGCTACAACTGCTTCTTATGAATGCTATTTCAAATTTACCTCACTCTACAAAGCTGTGAACATCAGCAGAGCAAAATGGGAATAAAAATATTCTGGCTACATTTTGTTCTTTTTATATAAATGAGTTCTCTTGTTTCTGAAGCCAAATATAGAGCACATGAATGCACTGAAGATTATCTAGAAGGGTTCATATTTTACTTGCTGTATATGCCAAATGTAATTTGCTGCAGGAAAGGTTTTTAAAGCAAGTCCCTGTTCAGTCCTTTATACTTCACAGTTACACTGTGCATGCCAAAACACTCCAATGTAAACAAGTCTGGCTTCCACTGGAATTGCTCTCTCAGATGCTAACCTTGAAACTTGCAGAGTTCTAAAAGATAGATGGGGAACAAAAAGCTGCTAAAAGTATACTTTGATCACCCAAATCTAGAGAATTTTAACTTTTTGCTTAATTCACCAAGACCACTCATGCTTAAAGTACACCTTTAAATAACTGGGAGACAAATGGGAAAACAGGGCAAGACTGTTCAACTCATGCAGAATAAAAGCTTGTCCTTACCGTACAACTTCCTTAGCTTTCTTAAACCCCCTTTTTCAGCTGGTAAGATCAGCTTAAAGTGATGGAATACTATTCTGACTATAGATTTATATGAACATAAGACTTTTTAGAGTAAAATAAATATAACATCGTAAAATTAATTCCCCTGCAAAACATACAGTGCTTAAGCAGAACTCCTGCATGTTCAAGTCCTGAAAAAACAGAAAAGGTAAAATAAATTAGGGGGTTTTTATCTTAATGACCCCTAAATTTGCGTTCAACACCTGATGAACATTTCCTAGGACATCAGAAAGTCCTGAAAGATGCAGACAAATAAATTATTTCATTCCTATCCCACATTAAAAGTATTTCCCACTCACTAGTATAATGCCAAAGGAAAACTGTAATTCAAAACACTTTTATACACCACTGAGACAACCTTGTGGGAATATAAACATAATGCTCTGTATGGGGTCCCAGCAGTACACCTTAGAGATGCATAGCCTGCCTATTCTCAAGTTCTGATACCTGCTATCAGACACAACCATGTTATCTAATTTAACAACTAAATTTAAGATGAATTATGGTATTTTAATTTCCATTTCTATCATAAGACCATTCCAGACCCTTACAATGATTGGAATAATTTTCTAGTTTCCAGACAGGATCTATGCATAGGCATCCTTTGTTCTGAAGGCAATGCTGTCCTAGAAATCAAATTCTTCCTCATACAGTGTTCAATCCATTGACCTTATCGGCCCATCCTAGTTGTCCTTCTTTGCAGGTGCTCCAGTTTGAACGCACCGTTCCTAAGGACAGGAACCTGAGTTTACCCAGTATTTCAGATGAGGCCTTACCAGTTCCTTTTATAACAACATTAATACTTTATCTCTATCAGAAATCTCTCTGCTGATAAACACCATCCCAGGATGTATCTCAAGAAATTTCCTCCAGTTGGAACACAGATCATTATCACTCTCAGTAGTATTGCTAAATATCAACCTGTACTGAAAATGCTATTAAAACTTATCCACCATTTGTGACATTAAAACATATCCACCACACAGAACTGGTATAGTCTGTAAAAACAATGTGTTCTTTAAATCCAAGATTGTGTATTTTTGAAACCTTCACACAACTCCAACAGAAAATACCATTTCCATACCAGAACACTTACACAACTTTGGTCCCGAGTTAGTAAAGCATTTATGCAACTTCAGACTGGAAGCATTCCCATCACATTCAGTGGATGCCTTTAGAAGGCTAAAACCACACTTCGATGCATTGTTGGATTTAATGGGTTAATATTTCAAGGTGGAACTTTCAAAGGATCCTCAAGGCTTTTTTGCACTTAACTACCTGGGTCTCCTCTGAACGTTAAAGCTCTAAATGCAAAAAGCAAGTTATTCTGTTTATCCATTCGTCCTTTGAATGGATATACCAAGCTCTAAGAGCTAAGCATGCGTTCTTTGCTTCTTGCCTTGAGCTAGAGTTCTGCCCAGTGCCTTCACACATTTACAGAAGTGAAGTCTCGTTTTCCACCGTTTTCCCGATGCCTTCCAAGTGCAAATCACTACAAGAGGCTCACTCGTGACCATATGCTAAATTAAGTTAGCCCCGGAGACTTCATTCATCGTTTCCCCAGAAACTAGCGATTAACCTACGTACTTGCAAGGAGATACCATTTAATTCGAAACCACATCGCTTATTCTTAAAAACTAAACTGGGAAAAAAACGCCGATAAACATAATCATAAGGCCATTTTCCTTACCAGCTTATAACAAAGGCGGCGGCTGTTAAGATCGCGCCCGACCTGTTAATTTCACATCAAGGGTGTTAAACACACGGTGCTGCTCCGCACCGATCTGCCCCACTCTCCGTCTCCAAACACGCCTTCTGTTCATTTGTGACACTGCATATTTTGCTACTCAAGAGCAAAGAAAACCATCGCTGCAGAAGCTATTTATTCTGCCTCCAGGTGCTTCATAAATATTAAATAAGAACAGATACGGGCTGCTACACAAAAACTTTACAACTCCGCGGGAGGCGGCCCCGCTGCGAAATTCCCAGGGCGCGCAGGAGAGCGGGCGGGACCCCGACCCCTCTCCCAGGAACAGCACCCCACCGGAGGCCCGCTCCGGAGCCCCCTCCCCCGGGGCCGACCGGCCGGGCCCCCGCCGCAGGGCGGCTTCAGCCCGGGCAGCCCGGCGGCGGCGGGACCCGCGGCAACTCCCCGGCCGGGGCGGCCCGCCCTTACCTTGATGATGCTGCTCCTCCGCGGGGTGGCCTTGGCCGCCTCCAGCAGGCAGGCGTCGGGGTCGGGCGCTGCCGCCGGCCCCAGGCTGCCGCCGGGGAAGCGCTCCGCGGTGCCGGCGGCCGAGACGCCGCTGCGGCGCTCCCGCCTCCTGCCCGCGGCCGCCGCCGGGGCGTCCAGCGAAGCCGGCTCGGGCTCCTCCTCGGCACGGTGAGCGGCGTCGGGAGGGGCACGGCCCGCCGCCGGCGGCTCTCGGCTGCCGGCAGCCTCTGCCATCGCCCCGCCGAGCAGTGTCAACTTCTCCGGGGCGCTGAGAGGGCGGCGGGGCGGGGGGGAACGGGACGGGCACAGACAGACGGACGGCGTCCCGCGGCGCTCCCCTCACGGCACGGCAGCGCCAACTTTCCCCGGAGGAGCCATCCCTGTCCCCCGCAGCTGAGGGTGCCTCGGCAGCCCCAGCGGGGCGGGGCGGGGGGGCGGTGGCGGCGGGAGCGGGGCGGGGGGAGCGGGGCCGTGCGCCCGGCGGGGCGGCCGCGGGGAGCGCGCGCAGGAAGTGCCGCCGCCGCCGCACCGCTCTGTTGTGACAGGAGC
This sequence comes from Strix aluco, assembly GCF_031877795.1. NCBI lineage: Eukaryota > Metazoa > Chordata > Aves > Strigiformes > Strigidae > Strix > Strix aluco. The sequence goes on from NC_133936.1 coordinate 32,401,302, forward strand.
CGGGCGTGTTTTGACAGAAGGCGTTGACGGACGGGGCGCCGGACCACTCAGCGCTGCGGCGGCCCCTCGGGGGGCGCCGCGGCGGCCAATAGCTTTAGTGAGGGGCGTGCCCGCGGGACGCCTGGATGGGCGTGCGGGGCGGTGCGCGGCCGAGGGGCAGGTAACGCTGCGTGTGGGTCCGTGGTGGGGAGCTGCCAAACCTGGCCGCACCCACCGCAGCGCCGAGCACAAGGGCGCGGGAGGGGCCGCTCTGTTCCCTCCGTCCGTGGAGAGCGTGCGCGCGCGGCGGGAGTGCCGCATGAGCGCTTCCCGGCGCGTATTCTAGGAGGGTTTGGGTTGTGAGGAGAGCGGCGTGAGGTTAAGTGCCCGTCAAGCCCGCAGCCCGCGTAGCTGCGGCGGCCCTCGTGTTAGCGCGGCTGGGGAGCGGCAGGGACGGTTAGCGGGGGAGCGCTGCCACCCCCAGCCGCAGGGCCGGCGTCGTGGAGGGGAACGCGGCGCTCAGGACCCGGTTGCTGAGGGCGGGCCGGCAGAGCGGGTGCGAGGCGTGAGCGGGGGCAGGTCTCGCAAAAGACGGCGAAGACTCGCGTCGGGACCCTCCGTCGCTTGCAAACGAGCCCCAAACAAGACAAGTCACGCGGGGCAGCGACTTCGCCGCCAGCTCGCTCCCCTCGGCTCGCTCCCCTCGCCGCCGGCCCAGGGCCGGGGCGCGAACCCGCCGAGCCCCTCGCAGCCCCGGGCCCCTCAGGGCCGCCGGCGCGCGGCGCCCGCCGTGGCAGGGCCAAGAGCGCCCCCTGGCGGCGCGGAGCTGCCGGCCGAACAAGCCGGGGCCGGTCCCTGCGGCCGGTCCGGGTGCGGCGCCTCAGCGGGAGGCGGGAAGAGGAGCCGCCTGGGAGAGGTTCTCTGGCAGCCGGGCCGGGAGCCGTGCTCAGCCACGAAGGGTTAGTGCGAGCGTGGTGCTGTCCTTCGCAATTCCTCGGGTGGTATTAGTGACAATGAGGTTATCTCCAGGGAGGCCTCGGGAAAGATGGGGTAAAGGGGGTGCAGCCCCGCTAAAAGCATAGGAGAGAGGAAAGCAGGACAGACACTTGAGGTAATACAGAAATATGGAAAATAGGAGGGGTAGGGCTGGGCAAGCTGATAGTAGGACAACAGGGGATGTAAGACTATTCAAAATTACAGTTGTTGGCTTTAAAGGTGGTAAGACTCAGTGGAAAATTTAGTCTCTCTCTGGTTTCTAAAGTTATGTCCTAATGAATGTCTTGGGCACCTGTCGGCAGTCAATGATTAAGCAGGAAAGAGTAAGAGTTAACCTCCCTGCCCCAGCCAGTCATTAACTACTAACAAATGCCTAACTACAGGATATAATTGCCACTTAAAGGAGGTTAAATTTTTCTGTATATATACAGTACATAACATTTATAATTCCATGTAAAAAACCCAAGTTCTGTCAAGGTTACTCAGCCATTTATCATGTTCAACACAGAGGGACAGATCTAAGTACCACTGAACTTTTTTTTCATGAGCTTCCATCTAAATTTGATGTAAAAAAATGTCATAATACATGTATACAATAGTTGTTTTGGTTTTTTCAGTGAGAAAGGCCACAAAATAAGTAACCCGAAAAGAAGATACAAAATATTCACATTGAAGAAACATTTATCTTAAAAAATACTGGAGAGAAAAGAGGGGTAACGAAGTGGAGGACTCAACCCCAGCCTGCATTGTACAAGAGAGAGAACATGATCCCAAGTCATTGCAACAAAGAGTAAGAAAAAAGAATAAGCTTATGGTTACATACCCACATACTGTCACGCAGACTGACCTAAGGAGACTAATTTAAAGACAATGCGAAAGGTAATTACCATGCAGTGTGTTGTTACAGGAAATTATTATTTCATGTAGAAATGTGTTGCAGCTTTTTAATATATTTTGTGAAATCATATTAAGTTTAATCACAGGTTTAACTGGGAACAGCAAGGTACTCTTATAGCTGGAACCTGCTGCATCCACTAGAAACTAACTAGCATGTTGCACAGAGAGATGCATATAACATATTAAAGAACTTTATCCTTTCTAGGATATGTCTTACACATTTCAACTTAGAGAGATATTTGTTGTCAAATGCATTTGTCTTCTGAGATCAAAAGTTTAAAATCATTCGATTCTCACCTTAAATTACAACCTTTGACACCTTAAGTCTTTAACTGAAAACCTACAGATTTTCATAAACATTAAGCTTACAGGGAACACAAAACAAATCATACTTGTTTTGTCCACAGGTTGCAGAGGTTTTAGAATTATCTATGGCGCAGCTAAGAGAGCGTTTAGTTAAACTTGTCTTCAGAAGAGAATAAAAGTTTGACTTTTTTTTAGTACTATATTTCTGACTATGCATCTCGATGCTTCTGAGGCATCTGTATCTATCTCCTTCTGTTTGTAAATGTGAAGGACCATGAATTATGAAGGAAAAGAGCAATTAGTTTTGATATCTAATTTTAATATCTAATTTTTAAAAAGTGTTAACAAAAGCAAGCTTTACACTAACAGTGCTTGCATAGAAAGTAAAAAAATTCAAGATTGCTTGGTGATAAATATATTTAACAGGTTTCCATATTCAGTTTGAAGATGATCTGATGCAGCTCATTGTACAAAAACACTGAGGTGTTGTCTACAATTGCTTGAGATAGGGACAGATTTTCAAGAACAGTCAAGGAATTCAGTCAAGCTAAGAAAGGCAAGATGATAGATTTTAAAAAAATCTATTTGTGTTTGCCTGAAGACATGAGTCAGCAAGTGCCTGCAGTGTCTATTTTAATGTGTTTTTTTGTACACTCAACTTACTCCATGCTCAAGGCACACAACTGTTCCTTAGTGGGTGTATTTTGTATCATAAACCATCTGAAAATACAGTTGTCTTGGAGCTGTGCTGGAGTATATCTTACATAAGCCAGTAGTTTCCACCCAGATAGTGCATTTTGGGAAGCTCTTAAAATTAAGTGTTCTGCTGGGAGCTGAAAGTGGTGCTCCTGTACCAATTGACCATGGCTGATGAAGTGTGAAAACTGACATCTTTTCCTGTGTCAGGAACATCTCATTTGCAAGACTGGGAAAGAGCAATAGGGAACAAGTATGCATTCAAGTATGCATACTCGTATTCTTCAAGTATGCATTCACAATGATAGCAAATCATAATTCATTTTAGAATTGATGAGACTTATGCAAAGCTATTGATGAGAAAATGTATTGCGAGGTATTTCTTAAAGTAGTGGATTTTTAAAGTCTCAGTGGTTGTTGTGTCTGTGCTGTTATATCCTGAATACAATATTATAAAACAAAGAAGCGTATTAATGATATAATTTATTTCTACCAAGATGTACTTGTTGCTAAGCTTCGCTCAGGTTTTGGCAAGATAACCCCAAGTCATATTTTGCCTATAAAACTATTATTAAGTTTTTAGGCTTAGGGAAAAAAAAAAGGCAAATTCAAGTCTAAAGATCATCATCTTTAATATAAAACATACTGTGTACGTTTTCAATTTTTGTGAAACTTAGAAAAATATTTACACTACTTGATTCAATGCCTCCTAATTTTTTTGTTTATTCTTGTTTTGTCTTACCTACTACTTCATTGAAAAAGCCTCCCAATACTTATACATCTTTATTTTCTAGGTAGTATAAATCTTGTGTCCTCTCTAACTTAGCAAGAAGTTCTTTTGTGATATGCCTCTATCTTAATGATGTCCTTGTTCCAGCTGAAGTCACTGATAAATTCTTTTCCCTGTCTGATCTGATAGTACTTTCAGGCTAATCCAGTGTTTTTAATAATTAGAATACTGTGGTTATGGAAGATTCCTGCCGGTTCTTAGCTCTGAGGAATAATCCTTTATTTTAGCAGTATTATTTGCCCAAACAGATACACCAATTAAGTATGAGAAAGGGTAAAATCAGGACCTCAATTAGGTCATGTGTAATCCTATTTTACCACCACTGCTTACTATATAGACACAGGCCCAAGCCCTTGGTATGGAACATATTCATTTTTATATGGAGATCAGTGCATATGAAAAGATCATTACCACTGTGAAGAGCCACCCAAAAGTTAGCAAACACCAAAATTAAGGTTAGTGGTCCCTGTGCAGTTTAGTATCCCTTGGTGCGAACATTGCAATCATGTAAAATGCTCTAGGACTGCGGCTCCTCTCACCACATGGGATAATCCCTGTGAATGAGACTGGTTTCCTCACCTTGAGCCCTATTCCAGTTCTTCTCACCTTCCTCCAGACACAAATTTTACTGTCATCCACCTCCTTCTCCTCCAAGCTGTATCAAGGTGTTCTAGCACTCAGCATCTCTTCTTCTCCCTCCTTCCCCTCCCTGGATCCTTACAGTTAGCTCTACCATCTTTTGCTCACCAGCTGCCGTGGATCACTCAGCACAGGAGACCTGAGAGAACTACTGGACACCCTTGCCAGAGTGGTCGTGGCATTTTTTGCCACTGTTGTGGGTGCTTCTTTCACTGCTCCTGCTGTGGACTTGCTTTACCCATTTGCCCCCTTTCCTGCAGGCTCAACTCTTACCACTCTGCGTTCAACAGATGTATTTTCCTTCACCCCCAACCTGGGTGTGGTGATGGGTCACTGCAAGCAGAAGGGAGAATGTCGTTGCTCATGGCTCTGCTGGTTGACTTTGACCGTGATACAGCTCAACTGCTCTGCAGCTCCAGAGAAGACGGAATGGAGCCCGGGTTTGATAATGCCTGGCATGAACAGGAGAGTAACATCTGAGAAACAGAGATTCTGTAAACAAATTTTTCAGAGGCATAGCAGGTAGCAACATTTGAACAAAATTTTGTAGACGGGAAAGAGCACATCCCTAATAAGGAAGTGATTCTCCTACCAAATTTAGCATCAGTTGTAAAAGAAGATGACATAATTTTTCCAAGGGAGGATGGTAAAATGTCACGTGGTAGTTTGTTTTTGTAAATACTTAAAAACTATTTTTTTCCTATTCAGATTTTCAAAGGTAGATCTTTGACAGGAATCCATTTCCCTTACATAAACAAACAATCACAACATGAGTCATACACCCATCTTCAAATTTTTGGCTAAAGTGGTTGAAGTTTGTGAAGTTAACAAGTAATTGAAAATAAGGTTTTTAATGGACAGCATCAGATAATCCCCAAAGTGGTGCTACAACCTAGGCAAAACACAGGAAGAGTTTATTCATTTGTGCAACTAGTGAAGCTTTCTCAAGTTCCCCATGTTTAGCTGCTAGTTGCTTAAGTTTGGGGAACAGAAGGCATGTTGTATACATTATAACACAAATTGTCTTGAGGATTTGGAGGAGTCTTAAAGATGAATTCTTATTCAAGTCTAATGATACTTAATAATAAAGGCTCTTGTTTAAGGTAGGTGGTAATTCCACTTCATGAGAACATTTACGAATGACTGTCTTTTTCACAGAGCTCTTTTTAACTCCTCTCATCATTGCTTTTAGTATTTCTTTGGCTGTGACACACGCATAGAAATCTAGTTGTAGTTGTTGCTACCTTTCAGGCCATGTGAACTCGTTAACTGCTATGATCCGATAGGTGTATGCCATGTCCCCCTTTCTTTGGTAATTACCTATCAGCAGGTGCAATATCATCCCAGCCAGCGTACTGTGTCACAGCCTTTCACATCCTTTCTAGCTCAATGGGTATATTCAGTGTTAGAAATATACATGGCACCATGGTTCCCATCCACTTAGATGCAATTTTGGGGGAACATTTGGATTATCATGAACTGTGCAGCTGCTGGGGAAGCAGCATTAGTCTTAAATGATACCTACTAGCTAGGAATTATTCCTACTGAGGATAGAAAGCATTCTGGTAATGTCCCAATTAAAAAGCTACTGTTACAGTCTCTAATCTTGCCACCTCAGAAGAAGATTGCTAGCAACATCAGCAGTAGCTGTATTCACGTTCACTTTGCAGTTAAAGACTTCGGAGGAAATTTGGTCAGTATACCAAGCATAGAATTTAGGCTGTTCTTCTGCCTGTTAATCAGACACACAACTTCCCTCTTAACATGAGCTCTCTGAAAGATTTTGCATTGTTCAACTAGGTTTGGTCATAAACAAGTTAATCGTATGCAGCCTGGACCACTGAGGGGATATGCATTAGCCCAACCATCAGGAGAAAAGACTACTCATTTGAATTCTTTCTGAGGGCTCCTGACAGTGATGGAAGGAAAAGTATCAAATAAACTAATAGGAGTGGATCTGTACAGGGAGAGCATTGGTGCTGAGAGCCTGATATCCAGACCATAGGCATTTTGGGTGGGGGTTACTTAGGAAAAGTCCTAGTCCAGTCCCATGGAGAGAATAGCTGCACATTAGATACAGTAGCGGCACTCCTGTGACACAGTGTCTCTTTTCATTTCAACTGAGAAGTCATCAGGTTGCACACTCAGAAACTGCTCTGTGATGTGAACCAAGTAGGTAAGTTAGGATGATCAGGAGATTTGCTTCAAAACTGCACCCTTGATCCAAACAAAAATGCTAAACCAGATGCACCCAAGATACGTCAGCGTTAGAAGTACCTTGCTAACTTTAGATCACCTGTGCCTGACTGTCTACCTAAGGAAAGAGTGTAAAGAGCTATACCCATATCTGCCTCATTTCAAAGAAAGCTGCTTTCCTATAGAAAAAGTCAAGGCAGTGTTTCCCAGCAGTATTTTTGACAGCTTCTACACTGGCTTGAAGTGGTAGTAGACGCGAGCAGAGAACAGGTACCCTGTACGGTCTATTTTTATACTGGAGCTAAAGTTATAGGCAGACTTCGGCCTAGTCCTTGATACCACTTCCAAATACAAGCTTACATGGAGCTAGATAAATGGATTTGAAAACTTGCTAAAAACATTTATGTCTTGTTGTTTCTCATGCATGCAAATTTGGCCCATCTTTCTTAATTCATTAGAAAAAGTCATCTCAAAAAAGCGTGCTATATAATTATGATTAAACTGTAATCCTCAAAATAATGTAAATTTCTCAGGTATTAACTGAACAGGATTTTAAGAAGATTCAAAATACTTTCCATCATGGATGAAGTATATTTAATCTTTTATTGCAAAATCTCTTGTTTCTTAATGTCAGGTTAGAAGATATTCTAAGGACATGGAAAAGAAAGGCTAATGACTAATCTATGTAGGCTTATTTTCCTGAAATTTGCCATTGTGGGAGTGCTAATGTGTATAAATTGAAGGCATTGTTAACCACTGTTTATCTCTCTCTTTTCTGGGTAGTGTTAAATAAACTGGTAGTTAAAATCCATAGCCTATATTCCCACAGTAGTTTACATCAGGATTAGCAAAAGTGAAGCATTCTGCAAATAAAAGGCCAGGGCACTTTTACTCCCAAATACAGAGATTTACAGATGAATCCACAGTAAAAATGAAAACTTATACCTGTGTTGGGCAAACTTAAAAAGACACCTGTTCACACTGTGGTTTGGAGGAATCCTGTAATTCTAACCAGTTACCTTCTCGTTATCTAATCTCAGATGTACAAGCAGACTCAGTAGCAAGATTTGGGAAGATTAAAAACTGAAGTGTATTAACTGTTCGGGCTATGTTGCTGTCAGAAGACAGCAGGACTTTTCCTGTCCTCTGCAAGTGTGAAGTCCAAAGATGCCAAGAAGTGTTATTATGAGCAGATATACACAATGAAGCTCAGTGAACCATACTTGAACACAGGACTTCTCAAAGGTTTGTGATTTTGGGGAGGATAGGAAAAACAAAAGGAAGAATGATGTCTCTTGTTTTGTAAATCCCCTGCTCCATAGTGTGGGCCAAAATTTATACTGAATTATTTCCTATGAGCCACTACAAATAAAAGTAATTTAAATTATTATTGGTCCAAATACTTATAAACCCTTGATTTGAATTGAAGGCAAAACGTAAAAACCATTTCAGAGCCCACAAATGCTCTGAGATTGTATTCTACAAAATGCAAAAGAAGAGTGAATTGCAAATTTAGCAAAATAGAAAAGAAACAAAAAAAAATTCCTAATCACTCACACAGGCAAGATAAGTGTTCTTACACAGCTTGATTCTAACTGAAACATGAATATGGAAAAATCTCTTCATCTTAAAAAAAACCAACTCAAATTTAGTGTTAAATCAAGTAGGGAAAGATTAGTAATCCTTTTTAAAAATCAGCGCTTTGAGTTCTTATTCTTCCTACATATCTAATAAATTTTTTTAAATAATAGAAATTTTCAAAGGAAGGGACCTTCTTTGTATAGTTATTTGAGATCTCCAGATAAAATACTCTATTTCATTATACAAGTAGATTATGATGAAGTGTTGCCCATTAAAGTTTGCCAGGCTTACTTCTCTAAAATTGATTAATAAATATCAGAAACCAAGTATTTAAAAAAGGATATCAAAGTCCAAGGTTGTAAAACATACTACTTTAATCTCTGCAACTGGTATTTTACAGTTGCAATTCTCCTTTTCACCATTAAATTTTATATTTGTTTCAATCAACTGACATGGAAAGTAAATCAAACCATAATGCATAGAATGAGCCCAAGCATAAACTTTTCTTCCTGTACTCACATGTATTCATCCCATTTCTGTTCTCTTTTGACTCCTATTAGGTACTTAACTCACGTGAAGGAGGAAAGAAAATTCTGGAAAAGACAACACTTCTTTGTTTCATATCTTCATAACCATCCTGAATTGATGCCAGTTGGGGCTGCAACTACAGAAGCTCTTCATTCACAGGAGAAAGGTTGGTACATATTTCATTCCATATAGTTCTATACAGCATAGTGTGGGAAAGACCAAGATAAAAAGAAGTAAAGATTGATTATTTTACTGCTGTGTTCAATCATTCAGAATAGTGTTTCCAAGCAATAACAATTATGTTGTATTTTTTCTTTCACTTTTACATGTAGAAGTTTTGAATAACAGATAGTAGAAAAAAAGCAACAGAAATGTGTAGGGATACATGCAAGTATTCCCCCATAAATGAGGCACCTGCTAAAACAGAGGCAGCTGTCTTATCTGCATCTGAAAAACTGTATGTATGGAGTAAATTACCCCATGCACGAAAAAGAAACAAAAAAATACCATAACAGGCAACAATAAAATGGCTTGACTCTTTTACTGTGTTTATGTGTACCATTCTACTTCACATCACTGAAGTCAATAGAGAGAAAAGCTCCTGACCTTTTGAACTACTGATCTAAAACACAATGAAGAAAATTACAACATGACTCTTAAAAATGTCCCCAAGTATGTGGGTTAGATTAGCAACATCCTATCTACAGTGAGATTCGTCTTTACTTCCTTTTATTTGGGATTGATACCTAAACATACAATGACATTTGAAGACTCAAGTTGTAAAAGGTTGGATATTAGAACCCAGAGCTGTTTTCTCAGATGGCAGTCAAATGAATTGGGAAAGGAAGAACCTGTTTACCTTATAAGAACCCTTTAACATCATGGCAGAATATAGGTGTTATTAAATTGCACTTACATCCATGTAGCTTTACGCTTCCAGAGCAAGCAAAGCCTGTTACTTTATCTTTCTTGCCAGTATTTTTTTCCCACCTGTGTTTCATAATACATGTCAATTGTTTATAGTCTTTTCTATTCATTTATTTCTGCTGCAGAATTTTATATTCAGTTCAGTGAAACATGTAAAATATATTATGACAACTGCAAAAGAGTATTAAAAACCTGAAATTTATCAATCTCTGGATAAGTATTCAATTTTTGTTTGACTAAAGGAAACACAGTAGGGAAAAAATGAGAGGAAAAGGCAATCAAGGCTGTCACACTAAGTTAAAGTAAATGAGGAGTCTGATAATTTTCTCTTCACTCACCTAACTGGAGATCTATTAATATTTCCGTGTGACACGTAGCTATGGTGTTTGGTTGGAGGACTATGCTTTTATACTGCATAAAGGAATCAGATTTCTCAGTAGACCTATTCAGTACTTCCTATTAATAACCACATTATCAGATTTAACAAAGGTTTGTAATGTAATTCTTCCATTTGCTAGGAGTATTTATTAAAGTACTGATAAGCTTTACAATTTTACTCAGATATACTCCATTTTTAAGTACTTTTCCAGATCTGGCACTTTTAACAGTATCTTTCATATATTAATTGTGACAAGTTCCATCAGCAATGGAACTTTTACGCAGCGGTTTCCAGTAAGTTCTTCCCACTTGAGGACATGTAAAATAAAATGCACACAAATGCCTTTATAAATAAAGCATGTACGCTCTGAACTCTGAAGTGAGACAGAAAACAAGCCAGCCTTATGTAGTGACTTCATTCTAATAACCTATGTCATGCTGACCATTGCTTTTGGGAAATAAGACATTGTTAAACTAAGTTATAAAATCTAATTATGTCTTCAAATTTGAAAGAAATCACTCATTGTCCCGATAGATTTTGAGCTAGAAATCATCCACAATAATGTCAATATTCTGCAAGGATGGACGGCTTTTGTTATGTAGTAAAACCTACCACCCTGAGAAAATAGTATCAGGAGAGTAGTCCAGTGTACTGACCATCCAAGTCTCCTGTTCCTCTGGATCATCCATTGCTGAGGGTGGGGAAAGTGAAACAGGAAGCAAATGAGCAACTCGGGTAAGAGTAGCGCAGCTGAGCTTGATGGAGCCATAGGAAACAGCGTGTGTTTGCAACATTGCATGTTGCAATCCTCCCAGCACCAAACTACAACAGCAGGGGCTTCCCTCTGAGTCCCGGCCTTCTTCAGGTGCAGCCACCTGCTCTGGCATGGGGTCCTCCACGGGCTGCAGGTCTGCATCTGCTCCACTGTGGACCTCCACAGGCTGCAGGGCACAGCCTGCCCTCTCACCATGGGCTGCAGGGGGTCTCTGCTCTGGCACACCTGCCCTCCTCCTCCTCCTTTCTTCCACTGATGTTGGTGTTCGCAGAGGTGTCTCCTTCACAACTCCTCCCAGGTTCCCCTTTTTACATATGTTATCACAGAGGTGCAGCCACCATTGCTAATTCTCTCAGCCTTGGCCAGAGGTAGGTCTAACTTGGAGTCGGGGGATCTTCAAGAAGCTTCTCACAGGGGCCACCCTGTAGCCCCTTCCCCTGCTACCAAAACTCCCTGCCACACACACAAATTCAACACGCTTAGCAACAACTGAAAACATTGGTACATTATTAACATTCTTCTCATATCATAGCTCATACTGAATCCAAAACTATACTAGCTACTACGAAGGAAAAAAAAAATTACCTCGATCCCAGCTGAAACCAGGACACCCAAGAAAGGGAATGGTGTGGGAAAAAGGCCTATAAGATGAAAATGTAATCTCATAATACACACAACCATTTGAATAAATGGAAAACTTCCCAGAAATGAGTCATTTCCTTCCACATTTTTCACATGGCACTGACCATAATTTTTTCACTCAGTGGCACTCCTTAGGTGACCACCATAATATGCTTCAAAGCACTGTTAACTCTCTTAGACAGTCTCCTCGAAGTCCTTGAATACCTAAGAGCTCTTGGCTTTTTGATTGTTCTGGTTAAGGCTCAAGGTGTAGAGAATCCATTCACAAGCTCATAAGAGAAATCACTGTGCACATCTTCATAAATTACAGATTTTTTTTTAATACAGTTGTAGTCTATGCAACAGAGACAGAAGTTAATCTTTAGTAACAACCCGAAAGACATTTTTATGAAATTGAGAGCAGGAAGTAAGTCATCTTTCGTCAGGTACAGTCTGGCTCTCTCTGTCTGACAGCGATATATTGATGCTTGTATTTCCATGGAAGGATCTTAAGATGCTGGTAGAAAAGCTAGCATTATTATCTGCAGATAAGTAATAGAAGCAAAAAAGGTAGCATGTCTTTTCCAAGGTCAGTGAATCAATCAGTGAAATAGCAGTCTGTTGCCAGGCCCATGTATTACTCATAAAATCATCCTTGTCTTTTTGTGCCCGGAGAATTATTTTCCCTCTTTCTCCTCCCAAATATTTTTTTCTCCCTATTTTTCACTCCTGCTTTTTTCAGTTTCTCTTTCCTCACTTAACCTCTGACTTTCTCTGATGGTATAAAAAAGGACAAAAGGCAAGAGCCTACGAGAACCAGCGCATTCAGACTCTTGTCTTTGTCCAGCACTGCGTTTTAATTTGTGGGAGAGAGCAGCAGGAGAGATCATTTCATGCTGCGTCTATCTGACATGTGAAGTCAGGAAAAAGACACGCTCCTGACTTCCTTTGAGAGTGACTCCCTCACCCAGGATATGATTCCCTTAATGAAGCAGCCACACAGTGCTAGGGACCCCAGTAACTTTTGTTGTAATATTTAAATGCTGTATGCATGGCAACATTTTTTGCCAGCTCTGCTAGTAGTCACATTTATAGATGTGTTGGATTTTCAGGTTTTCAGTTTTTAAATTATCAGAATAAAAAAGAGTTCAATCTTATTCATTTACAAAAGTCCTATTTTTGTCACAGTTGCCTTATTTTAGATTTAGGTTTTTAAGTTGAGAAGGAGGTGTAATGTAGGAGATCCAACAATTAAAACTATGTAAAATACATTTCCATGTCTCCGAATGTTTCTGTATTCTTTCAGCTGTCCTGACTTCAAATTCAAATTCACCAAAGGCCTATTCTGCCTTTCACATGACTAAAATGTAGTGCCGTTCTTAGGATAAGCTTTGTTGCTGTCTGATAAAAATTCAGAAAAGTTAATGAATGCAATTCAGCAGACTTCTGTAATCTTGCAAACTAACTATTTCTAAAACATCTAATCAGCTCTGCTAAAATGGCCTTTTATGCAGTTTTCTCAGATAAAAAGAATCATTACTAAGAGTTAAGCATTATATTGTTATATATTACAGGCACGGAATTATTAGCAACTTTCTTTCCATTTTTTTCTTTCTCCCTGTGGCAACAGTAATGTTGCAGAAGCTGGTAGATGTTGAAGCAACACCAGAAAAGTAAGGAGCAGTGTAGGGTCCTATAAGGACTGCAGGTCTGTGCCCTACCTACGCTCAATGATGTAATTTATATGGAAAATGATGCTGGGTTTTGGCTGGATCAGTATAATTTGCATAAAGCAAACTTAAGCAAGACACAAAGATTTGAATTCAACTAAATTATATTCTATTGTAGACATTATCAAGATAATCTTCCTTTAAGTTTTTATTTTAAAGCACCCAAAAAAAGTAAAATAGGAAAGTAGCCACTAATAAATTGACCCTACGGTGATCCTGACATTGTGTCTTGGGGTTGAGCTGCCATGACTTAGCCTATGAATGTTTGATCACTTTGAAAAAGAGGTTTCCCACTGGGGCGGTTCTCCCGGCATGCTTTTGCCTGCACACCAGCTCTTGCTGTCATCAAATCAAGGATTTCTGTCAGGCTGTACTGTGTAACTACATTGATTATGAGCTTGACATTTGAATCACTCTTTTTTTTTCCAGACCTGTTTAGCAGCAGAGCTATTTTCAGGGCAATCTGCATTTGCAAACAGGATGAAATGGCGGAACAGGGGAACAGGTTGTAGTGCTGTTTGTTAAATGACCACAGAAGTACACCTGACACAAGTATTACTATGGGTCCTCCTCCTCCCATTCGTTAAGGGCTGAAAAAAAGACTTGGAATATTTTGAAGAGTGGTCATGAAGGTCAGTGTCATTTTCTGGTCCCCTCTGCTAGCACACCCCAAATTACATCTCTAAGGTCATCCCAGGCCTCCTGCGGCACACCTGTTTTCAGGGCAGCCTGCCTACTTGGAGTTGAAGCAAGGACTTTCACTTCTTCATGCTGACAGCTGTAAAGTCTGAACCACGTTTTTGCCTCCGTCAAGTACGGCCTGGTGAGTCAGACCCGAAGAACAGCCTCACGGGGCATTTTTGTATTTCTCCCATGGAGGCCAGAGGACAGGTCAAACACACGCCCTTATTTTCCTCCCCGTTTCACTCCCTGCTTGAGGGGATAAAAACCCAGCTGGGTGTTGCCACCAGTCCCCTCAGGTGACGGACCTGGAGGGAGGTTCCCGGACTGCCCCAGGGCTTGGCAGCGCCGCTCCCAGGGGTGCTACCGGCAACCCCCTTCTCGGAGCTGCCGCCGCCCGAAGCAGGCGGGACGCCCGCCCCGGGCGCTGTTCCTGTGTGGGGGCCCGCCGCCGGCTCGGCACCCGCGGGGAGGGCAGAGGACACGGGCCGCCCGTGGCCCCCCGGCACACGGGCACAAGCCGCTGGGCAGCCCGGCGGGATACGGCCGGGGCTGGGGAGGCCGTTGCGGCCAGCGGCTGCGGGCAGCAACCCCGCTCCGCCGGCGGGCAGCAGGCGGGGGCGCGGCCGCAGCCCCCAGGGTCCTGAGGCGGGCGGGCGGGCGGGCGGTGAGTGACGGCGCCAGCAGGTGCCGGGGAAGGGGCGGGGGCAGAAGCAGCCCCAGCCGCTCGCTCGCCGCAGGTGGTGCTGGAGAGCCCGTAAGGGGAGGCCAGGCCAGGCGCCTGGGGAGGGGGTGATTTCCCCCGGGGAAGGAGGGCTGAGGGGTAGTGCGGGGCGTCTGCCTTCTGGACGGGGGCGAGGAAGGGCTGCTCTGTCCTGGCCCGGCCCGACCCAGCCTGCTTCCCCGCCTCAGTGCCCGCCGCCTGGCTGTGCCTTCCCCCGGCTGTTGCAGGCCTCGCTGCTGCTGCTCGCTGGCCGGGCCGGAGGCGCAGCTGAGGAGCGCGACGCGTGCCCGCAACGTGCCGGGCTGAGGCGGCGACGGAGAGATGGAGCCCGATGGCGCGGTGAGGGGCCTGGCGGGGTGACGAGGCTGCCTTCCGGGAGGACCGGGGAGCCGCGCCGGCAAGAGGCCGGGGAGCGGCGACGGGGCTGGAAGCGCGGCCTTCCCGCCAGAGCGGCCTTCGCAGGCGGCCCTAGCCCTGTCCCCGCCCGGGGGGCGGCCGCCATTTCCTCTGGGGTGGCCTTGAGGTGTGGTGAACCTCGCCTCTCCCCTTGAGGGTACAGCCGTGCGTGGGGTCTGGGGAGGAGGTGTGCCCAATTTCTGACGCTATAAGATATGGACTGTAAAAAAGGGTTGTTTAGGGTGTAGGGTGGGATTAGTCACCAGGCCTTTGTAGTGTTTGATTGCCTGACAGTGGATGTGTTCAACATAAAGTTTATCAATTTTGGTAAAGAGCAGTTGTCGAACACCAAATAACCCATAAAAATACCAATCAATATGCATGTCTGTACTGTTTGGAAGAAAAAAAGATAAGTTTATAAGCTTGTAGAAACAAATGATTAGGCAAGTGACATGCTGTTAGCACACTTTTTTTTTTTTTAAATACTGTTTTCTTGAAGCTACACTGGCACTGAAGAAACGGTGTCTGAGACAGCTATCAGAATACAGATTTTAACATCGTAAAATTCATTGGGATTTACTGTGGTGGGAGTTCTCAAGTGATACATTTAATTCCTCATTTCTTCCATTTGGGCTTTGGGTTGGCTTTTTTTTTTAAATAAGAATTGCAACTCTTAAAACTTCTATGGAGAAAATTAAATTTGAGATCTATGAGGTAAGGAATACATTTTGGCTGTGGTGTCAACTGTTAATTGTTGCTTTATCATTAAATTTTAATATTTTAGTGCTGCACACAATTGCCAGATGATTATGCAAGTAGAATATTGTATTTGGTGTGAGAGATGAAGAAAGTAACCTGGTTCTTCAGAAGTTGTTCTTAGATGAAAACATTCGTCCTTTGGGACTGTAGCAATTATGAATGTTCCTTGCTTGCAGGTGGTGGGTTGTGGGTTTTTATTTCAGGTTAGACACTACTCTAGGGTAGTATTCCCAGTAAGAAGAATGCATACTTTCTCCTGAATAGATTAGGTTAAAGACTTGGGTTTTTCCTCTGCCCCAAATATATGTGCTTTCATAAATTTGAAAAGGATTTCTGTCTTCCCTAAAACTAAAAAGGCATGGGCTAAGCTGGATTTATTGTCTTTATAGTATCCAGCACAATAGCATTAACCCATTGCTCTGAATTAATAGGACTAATTCTCAGGTAGCTAAGGAAATAGCAAATAATCCTGGAAGTGCTTGTGGAGCAAACGAAAAGATCACTTTTTTCCAAACTTTCTTTTTCATTATTGATCTTCCGTTTCTCACCACATTTTAACTGTCAGCCTTCATTTTTTGTGTGATCTCACGAAGATAAGTGATTTATTTTTATCCAGGAATCCTTAAAGGCAGAGATAAGAAAATGCTGTCCTGTGAGTAAGTGAGAGACGCAACATCAGGAAGTAAAACAGTGTAAATAAAAGGGACATTCTGTGAGGAGAACCGTTTAAGAGCATTTCATTTTCTGCTCTAGTTTTTGAAAGGCCAAGATATGGACGCCACAGGAAGTGAAAGAACTTTGTAGTAGATGCAGTAGCTTGCTATTTTTAAAATATGCCTGCATGTGTTTTGTTGGTCCACAGTACTAATGTTAAGGGTTGCACAATAGTAAGAAAAAATGTTTGAAATCCTTTCAAAAGAAAGGTTGGTGGATGAGAACCCTAGATTCCTACTTCTAGTTTTCAATACTATACTTACTGTTAGTCTTGTTATCTGCAGCAGCTGCTTGTCTTTCACTTTGGACTCCTTCCTTAGTGGTACTGTCAGGGTACTATAGCCCAGGAGTGGTTTTAGTAAACCAGTTTTAGGAGGAACAAAACCACAGCAAAAATGGTCTTGAAGCCTACTGCAATTCCTGTTAGAGAAGTTAGTGACAGTACTATGTGGCTGCTTTACAGCTATCATCTCACAGTTAGGGTGGACTATGTAACGTGGTATCAGTTTGTTCTGAAAAGGGTTTCCAATGAAATGGAAGTCTGCATTGTTTCACAATTCACAGGTGTAAGAATGGTGGAAGTTCAAACATCAGGCAGACTTCGCTAAATACTGGTTTCCATGAAGCTCCCACCAGAGTGCGTTCTTTTCCTTTACAAGGGCAAGAACAATCTGGTTCCTCTTCTGGAGAGAGAATTTCTGTTCGGATCACTGTGCACTGTATTTGTAGGCCGAGAGAGTGTTAGGAGCCTAGTCTTCCAAGTGCTGTTCTCATAAGTTGTAATGAGCTTGTTGATTTTTGTGGTGGAATTACGGGTGCTTGGCACTCAGAAGATCAAGCAGAAACTGTTGCAAAGAGCAGAGTTCTGTAGATGTGTGTGAGAGCACAAGTTGAGTTGAAAAGGTCCTTTCTATATAGGCTTAAACTAAGGGGCTTCTAATAGCTATAATCTCTGAAGTAGGATTCATAACTTGGATCCATACAGCAGGGTGCTGTGCAAACAGAAAAACTTAAGGTTGGGGCATTAGGTAATGCAGAAAGGTGTTAAAGGCAAGTCAAACTTAAGACCATAATGTATTCACTAAATTACTGAATTGGTTAAATCTAAGCTTATGTTTAAACAGTCTGCTGAGCTGCATTCTGAATAAAAATGTGGTTAATGTTCAGTTTTTCAGCATTTGCTGTACCTCCCAAAAAATTCTGTATGTATTTTCTGTTGAGAATTTTTTTTATTTAATAGCTTATAACATGTAAGATATTGAAAATATTTTCTTTCTATCAGCAGACCACGAATCAGATGCAAACAGAATCTTTATCTTCATGTCCCAACACTGTGTCACCGGTGGTATTAACTGATCAGACCAATGCTCCAAGGTTTGGAACAGTTACTCCAAATCGTGTCTTTGTAGGAGGAATTGATTTTAAGGTATTCTTTCCCCATTTTTATTACTAAACTATAATTTATAACCCTATAAAAATCAATAGGAAAAAATGTGAGACATGATCATGTGTGTGTTTGCTTAGGTGGTAAGCACCCTTCATTATAATGTTCAAATCAACAGTAGAGAATAGCTTTAAGCCTTGGTTTACATAACTACTACAAAGTTGACTCCTTGTACACCTAGCTGCTAGAAGCTTTTGACATACTGGTTCATCGGAATTTCCTCTTTTCAAAGATGGTGGCTTTTGTCATCAGCAGACCTTATGGTAGAAAAGTATGTAGCAACGCTTAGTGTAATTTAATAAACTGTAAACATAATGTTATAGATTGCAAACAGAGCAAATGTCTGTAGCTTCAGTTCCTCTAGCACTTTTCTTCCAGCTAATACAGAGAAGGAGCTATAGTGCATGTATTCTTCACTTACCATACTGTCCTGGTTTCGGCTGGGATAGGGTTAATTTTTCTTCTTAATAGCTAGAATAGTGCTGTGTTTTAGGTTCAGTATGGGATTTAGTGTGAGAAGAATGTTGATAATACACTGATGTTTTCACCTGTTGCTAAGAAATCAAGGGCTTTCCAACTTCCCATATCCTGCTAGTGTGCAGGTGTGCAAGACGGGGAGGGAGCAGAGCTGGAGCAACAGACCCAAATTGGCCAGTGGAATGTTCTATATCATCTAACATCATGTCAGTGTATAGAGGAGGGTTGGCTGGGAAGCAGGGGGGCTCTCTCTCCATTCTGGGATTTCAGAATGGATTCAGGATCTTGGCTTCTCCAGGATCGCTAGCCGGGAATGGGCTGAGTATCGACCGGCAGGTGGTGAGCAAGCACATTGTGCGTTACCCGTTTGTACTTTCTATTACTGCTGTTACTGTTTTATTTCGATTATTAAACTGGTTTTATTTCAACCTATGAGTCTCCCTACCTTGACCGGAGGAGGTTGATTGAGCAGCTATGTGGTGTTAGCCTGCCAGCTGGGTTAAAACCATGACAGTCTGACTAATTTTCTTAAAAGCGAGTGTTTGTTTTAAAACAAATACTAAAGCTTCACTGGGAAATTTGTAGGACTGATCTTAGAACACTTGTGCCTTTGCATATGCCCTAAAACCCTCAAATAACAGTGAATATTGAGCCATTCTTACATTGTTCAGTTGCTTTCAGTATTTGTGACAAGATATGCACCAGACCTTTATACCAGCTACTCTCCATTTTTTCTTTCTTACCACTTTAGATAATGAGTTAAGTCATTGACTTTTGCAAAACATTCTTGATCTGCTTAGCTGTTTCTTTGTTCCCACCAAGAGTATCTTTTCTGTCTTAATCCTCCTAGGCTGAGGACCTTTTGAGCGCTGACTCAGATGAAGAGGAGGAGAATGACAATTTGCTCAGTCTATTTTGCATGATAAATACAAGAAATTCCAGGATCTTGTGGCTCATTTGGCTGAGATAATTCAGAGGCATTCATAATTCAAGAGATGTTGTACAAGGTCTTCAGTATATTTGGGCCTTAGCAAAGAGGCACAGTAGCTTTTTGCATTAATAGTAAGCAAATTGCCAGAGCTGTAAAAAGACGTGTCTCACTCTGTTCTTCACTGCAATTTCAAAGGTTAAAACACTTTTCTGTGTAACATGTCAGTATTCTTAATTGTCATATTTATTGTTCATTTTGAAGTGTCTCTTGACATCTTGGTTCAGTCACTGATACAGTCAAAATCTATTGTGAATCTTAGTTTCAACAGCAGAGGATTAAGAGTGTGTGTGTGCCTGTAAACATAAAGATGATGGATTTTGTTGGGAGAGGAAACAGAAGGGAGGAAACCTTTGTAGACATTTTAGCTACTCTTCCATTTACTATGACTCTTGATATCAAGTAGAGTCTTAAATTTCTGTTCAAATCATAGGATATATATGTCAGTCTTAGATTGTTTTCTGTTTGGAATCCTATGGCAAAAAAGATTGGGTTTTGTTGGTTTTTAACCCCAATGGTCTCATTTAAGTCAGCTGGGAAGGTGTGGGTGTAAAAAGCTGTTTATTTTTGTGAAAAATGGAGACACTTGATCAACAAAAAATTATTTGCTTTCCAGCAAGCTCTTTTATCATTTTGCCAGGCACTTACATTTGGATTATCACCATAGCAGTGATTGCTATTTGTAAGAGGAAACATCTGGCCTCTTAAATTTAAGAGAAACAATTCAGTAAGAGAAGTTACAGTTGGGTGCGTTTCCATCTTGGTCTAAAGAGCTCTTTCTTCAGTGGTGTATGCCATGTATCTTTGACCTAAGTGAAGACTTAACAGCCTTTCTTAAGAATCTGGCAAGTGCCTTTGTGCTGTTATGAGCAGGAAGAGTCAAGTCTTGAGTGTGTTTCTGGCAAGCTTCTAGATACCATGTTTGTCCAGATACTTGCACATTGCACTGAATCTTAGAACAGTGTTTCTTTCTTACTCCCCCTTTAATACACTGCTTTGAAGATAAACCTTTGGCTTTCCAAGTTTATACTCTTGTGTAGCCATCCCTCATGTCCTTGAGGTATTGAATGACACTTCCAGCACTCATCAGTCTTAAGGGCTCTTTGGTTGTTTCTTTGTGTATTTCAGCTTTCAACTGTTTTGTCATAGGTTCTTTTTCTCAGCTTTGTGAAGCAGCCGAGCTACATGCAACATACGGAGCTTAAAAAAACAGTCTCCCAGAAAGGGGAAATATTATCTATAGGCTTTTCATTTCTAAGCAGATACGTTTTGGTGTTCATTGGAGAAAAGGGAAAGAAAAATCTCCACTGCGAGTCTTTTGTACTTTGTGTGTGCTTCGCATTGCTTGAGAATGTGCAAACACTTTGGCATACACTATAGAATTGTTTTATATAAGCTACCAGTTGTTTGGCTGATTCTGTTTTCGTTTATACACAGGCTTTCACACTTCTGTTTAGGTGCAAAGTGTGATCATCTATTCAAGAGAGGGGTTCTGGATTCCAGAATTTTTTTTTAACCTTCACGGTGGGTAGTTTCTCAAGAAGCAGTGCAGGCAGCTTTCAAGGAGAAGACACAATTACTGAGCTTTAATAAAATATTGCAGTGTTTTGTGTCTGTTCAGTGCTCTTGTATGTGTTGTTACTCCTTGCATCTTCAGAGCAACTGAGTATTTTCTAATGTTTTCATGCCTGAATACTTGGATTAGTGAGGGAGACAAAGCAGTCTTCAACCATTGTTGCTCTCTGCTTACAGGTTGTAGCAAGCACGCTGCATTATTTCTTTTCGTAAAATGTGTCTTGAGGGTAGAATTATTCAAAAAGAGCATTAACTTCATATTCTTTCCAGCTATGAAAGTTGTTTAAATTGGGTTTTGTTTCTTTTAAGATCTTACTGCTTCTCAACCTTGAATGAGGCAGATAAGCCTTTGGTGTGCAGGATAGGATTTAATAGATGGTATACATACAGTTAAAAGCACTAGAAGTCATTCACTTAAAGGTGAAATAGTACTTCTGATATATTTCATTAAAATAACAAAAAATATAGACGAGTATGGAAATTGCTCAAAGCATATAGAGATCCATGCATATAAGCATACTTCTTCCAGCATTGGGTATAGTATTAACTAAGGCCTCTGTAGAACAAAACTTCAAAATCTGAAATGCAGTGTTTAGGGCACCATGTTTGAGATGTGCTTACATTGTAAAAGAAAAGTGGTTCATAGAAGGTAGACAAGTGTTCCCATAGCTTAGGTGTGCCTTTACTTTAGGAACTTGTCTTACTCCATGCATACTCAGGAACAGTTTCTTCCAAGTGGATTTAGGCCATTCTCCATTAAAAGGACCTTTTCTTTATTTATAATGGGGAGTTCCTGTGGTGTGCTTGTACATATTTTCAGAGCCTTACATTAAATATACTTTACATAGAGGGATTGTGGTATATTAGATGAATTTGACTATTAAGTCACTGGTTTAGTGGGGATTTTTTTCATGTGACCTATGCATATCCTTTATGGAAACCTACATAGTCTGCTCTTTTGAAGTTTGAAAACATTGCAGTAATGTTTCATATTGTAAACAGCACTCTAGTATGTAATTTACAGAAACAAAAATTCAGATCTAGTAAAACTGCTTCAGTGGTCTTACCTGTAAAAGGACAGTTGTCACATAAATCCACTAAAAGAGGAGTTTTAATGTTTTAGTGGCTTTATAGCATTATTGCTGAATATGAAAATGCAGTAATCAAACAGGAGCTGTGAGGTTCATACATGTTCATTCTTTTCCTATCCAGGGTTATAATTAGTTTGTAACAAACTTTATCCAAAGTATAGCCATTAAAAGTCTTGTGGTAAATGTTAATGGAAAAACTATGCAAACCAACTTTTCTTTTTGTTTTTTTTTTTTTTCCCCTCTTGAATTGCTGTACTAGACTAATGAAAATGATCTGAGGAAGTTTTTTGCTCAGTATGGCAGTGTGAAAGAAGTGAAGATAGTAAATGACAGAGCTGGAATATCAAAGGGGTTGGTATAGTAGAATAAGCATGTTGTAGGAATTGAAAATATAACAGAAAGCTGACTGACTAGAGTAAATTTGATTGTTTTTCATAGCTTGAAATATTACTAATTTTCTGTTATTGATGTTCGCAGTTATTCTGTGTATGCAAAAATCTCTTCTTGCCCTTTAACATCTACATATAAATGTCTTTATAATTTGCATAACTGTAGAACTCTGTAGTCATGTTGTTATAAGATGAAGCTGTGTGCAACTAGGACAAAATCAGTAGTCCTTTCAGGTTCTTTTGTGACAATAATAAGTTGATAATACTAAAAAGGTAATTTAGTTATTAAACATATATACTTCTACTACTGAAAGCCAGTGTGGAAAGGAGCCTAAGAATGGAAGAAGAGGTGAGATACACCTGATTGTGCTGAAGTGCATGGCAGTAACAGGTTTTGTGTGAAGATTTTTTTTTTTGGAACAAGAACATAGGGGACAAAGCTGACAATGAATCATGATTGCAGAAAAGGGGACTAAGACTGGAAGTCAACAATAAGAGAAATGCCAAAGGGCAAATCTGGAGAAAGATTAAGACTGGGTAGTAAACTTATTGCTAGAACCCAATGGATGGTGAAGGAAACAAGGTGGGGAACTGTACTGCCACAGAAGGGTAGGGAGGGGGCTGAAGCAAAAAGGCATGTGCATGAGAATTTGTACCTGTAAAGTTCACTTTCGTCAGAAGTTCTCTTCTAAGCAGTAAGCCTGTGGTGTCTGAATCTCACAATTTTAATGGTTTCAGCGCTTAACATATATCAGCAAATTACACCCTAAACTGCAGGTCTTACCAGCATGTTGGACTAGATCCTGGTCCCAGATCTGTCACCAAGCCTCTTTCCCTTTTACTAAATTCCAAGAAATACCTGCAATTTGCAGGACATGTGTCCATATAGTACAGTAACTCAAGAATACCCAGTCATTATGCAGTTGTGATTACCAACATATGTCTCTCAGTAAATACGTTGGAAAATAATTACTTTAAATGGTGTTGGGATTTCTATTTAAATCCAAGCATGGGCTTCATTGCTTCATGTTGACAAGTGATTTAAGAAAGTTACAAGTTTTTGTGATTGATTATGTCTATTAGTTTATTGTCCAGATAGCACATAGAATCCAAAGTCTGTGTAGGTAAGGTCCCAACCTAGGGAAGCAGTTCCTCTGTTCTTTGAACTTGGAAATGTTTCCAGATTTGTTTAGAGAAGACAATACAGGAAAAGCCCGCAGATTTAAATGTATAGCTGATCAGAGACTTACTGGACCTCTGTACTCAAATAAGCATGGAAACGCTCACAAAGGATGATACATTGTATTGCAAAATTTCATCTGCTGGCTGGAATGACAGAGGCCGCCTTGGTATCTTCTGAAATTGGACCCAGAGAAATAAGCCGTGAATGCAACAAATTATGCATACAAAACTACTAAAAGACTTCAAAAAAAGATTTGTTGAAATTCAGAAGGTTGAAGCTACTTGGGGGGGGGAACCAATTTTCTTTTTGTGCTTACATGTTGTGGTACATACTTCAATTATAACATCAGATACTTTTGCACAGGCGGTGCCACATTTGGTGGCCAGGACTTCTTTGGAAATGAATTGAGGGGTTTTGGTACAGCAGGAGTTCTGTGTAGAAAGCCTGTTTGATTTGTTGCAGCAGTTAGAAGTATGATGAAAGACATACTGTGTCATGAAGTATGAGAATACCTCATCCCCGATCACCACAGAACTCTTGTTCAATGCTGGTCATGTCAAGAATTACAAGAATAATTCCTAGATAAACACTATCTCTTCATTGCTGCTTTTTTGGGAATTCAATTTAATGTAGTGAATAGTGGTTGTGGGAGTGTAGAGCTTTCACAGTTGTCGCTGAAGTAGGTGGGAGCTGTGCTATGAAGTACAGTATAATAAAAAACAACATCCTAAGTGTCTCATCTTGGGCACCCATAACAAGAGCTTCAGATCAAAATCTCTTTAATAGAAGTGAAGGAACTAAAGATGTACACTGCGTAACAAGGACAATACAGAGATTTTTGCATAGCTTTCTAAGTGGGCTACTCATTTGCTGCATAGAAATAGTGATATACCACCACATACTTAAATATATTAGTAAATAGGCTATAATGAAGATGTTAAATTAAGGTTACAGTTGCTACAGCACAGCAATCTTTTTTTCTATGATTAACCTTTTTCCCATTAGTTTACCTTTAATGTCACTTGTAGTATATATCAAGTAGTAATGTGCAATGTATGTAAATATGAATTTCAAAGGCTTAGCTTCTTTAATTTTTATTTAGGTATGGCTTCATTACTTTTGAAACCCAAGAAGATGCACAGAAGATTTTACAAGAGGTAAGTGGTAGTTCCCATTACGATCATCTCTTAAATGAGATACTTCACTTCTTATTAGACACTAAGTAGCCCTGGTTGTCTGGTCCTCTTCTGTTTGCCAGCTTGCATTTGAAGATCTGTCAAGTTTTTGGTCTGTGTAGTTAAGAACATGGTTTAGAGAGCTCTAAGATAAGATTTATAGTGAGATCTTCTGGAACTTGAGAGGGGAGTTGCCAGGTCATAGTACAGTTCTTGACTTTGACCTACAGTCTTTACTTTCTTAGTCTACATGTGGCCTGTAGTACATACAGAGCTATACAGACGTTACCCTCCACAACTGCTTTCATTTGCTTTACGAGAAAATCCATTGCTGTCAAGATTTACTGGGGAGTTGGGAAAGATAACTGCTGTTTTATCCTGACATGTTTGATTGTAAGAGCTGATGTAATTCTTTTCAGGAATAATTAGATTCACTTGAAGTCTTAAACAGTGAAGCTCATTTTATGTCATGTAATTTTTGCTTCTCCTCTTCGCTACATTATTGTCTTGATGCTCCTTGTAGAACCTCCCTTGAGACATGGTTAGCTCTTCAGCTTTATGTTAGCTCTTCAGTTTGCAGTTTGTTTTGGTTGGTCTTTTTTTTTTTTTTTTTTTGATTGTGTGCTCCATGTTCCGGTTGGAATGTATTGGAGAGATCTGTTGGTCAGGATCTATTCATACACATTGAAGGTGTCTGGGTGTGGAGAGAGAGAGAGAAAAGAAAAAAAAAAAAAAAAAACCACCAGAAAATAGTCTCCAAGACTTGCAAATTGCCTTCTCCCAAGTATGAAGCTAGTTAAAATGTTGAAATACCGAACCTTTGTTGGAATTTCACGTATTAAAATTCAAAGTAAGAGCTGGGACATTTTCAAAGAAATTCTCAGTGTTTTCAAAAAATACAGTTATGTAGAGCTAAAAGAGTATACAGACAGGAACTCCTTAAGTCAGCTACTCTTCTTTCCATGTTTTTTTTGTTTTATTTCTGTGAACTAGAAGAATACCAATGATACTGAGTACCATGGTGAAAATAGCTTAGGATTTTTGCCTCTGTTGTAACTGAAAGGCTGCTCCATGTGAAGTCTTACTGGTGTCTCATTCAATGACTAATACTTTTCTGTCTACTATAAGTGCTTTCATTTAGATGTTCTACAATTCTATCACCTTTTTCATCTTTGCATGATACTGCTATCTCATATTCATCTTAAGATCAATTAGCATCTAGGTATTTCTCAGATGTCTTAAGCTGAGAGTTTCTAGGCTTTAATAATTTATGTATGAAATGAATTATTTTTTTCATTTTGTACTCCTGAATTTCTTCTCATTTATATGATACTCTGATTTGCACTGATTTTTTTTTTTTTGCATCCTACTTTTCTATCATGAGTAATGTTTTCAGATTTCTCTGTTGCAGTCTTTGATAGTATTAAATTGCGTTAGTATCAAGAACAGACCTTGAGGATCTCTTTCTGGTCATACACTATTACTACTAATGCTACGTCTTCCCATCTTTCTGAAGTAATTTTTTATTCATCACAGTTTTTCGTATTAGTCTTCACTTTCTATGTCATCGTGTAATTTTTCATGCAGTGCTGTATTGAATGCTTTGAAGAAGTCCGTACAGATTAGATGTTTCTCTTAACTGTGAAAGCTGTGTATGAAAAAGTCTAAATTCTGATGGATCACATCAGTGAAATACATTGCATTGGGAAGAACCAGTTCCTATTGTCTGTGTCAGAATGCAGTTTGACTGAAATGCACATCTGTTTTCTAGGAGTTGCTCTGTGTTTAACAGACTAGCTAGGTATGTTTGCCATAATTAAGACTTGTTTATGAAGTCCCAGATTCAACAAAATAGTTTAGTCTCTTCCTAACTTTAAATCTGATAGTTGGGCTTTTATGTACGGGTGTTCAAGTATTTTGCTAAATTTGGCTCAAATGAAGAAAATGTATTAATTACCTAACTGTTTGAATTTGACTTAGAACTATTTCTATGTTCCTCTTTAAGAAGTAATTATCACCTTACTGGAGAAGTTAGAGCTCTGAAAACTTTGTGGTGTCATGTGGTAGTGTTTAGTGCACATTCTCCCTTGCATAACTCTTCAGGGAAGCAGACCTTCAGAACCCTTCTAGGTTTTGCAAAGCAATATTAAAGAGATGCTGACAACTAAAAAAAAGTGCTTGATTTACCCTGTTCCTTTTCATTATATTAACTAGTGAGTTCAGTGTCAATTTAACAACAGAGGCAAGGTTTTAATTTACCTTGTACTTGATGCTTACTCGCTGTTGTAAGCAAAACAGTTGGAAGAGAATGTAGCTTTACTTGTCTGTACCTAGCACTTTTTTCTTAAATTCTTCTGCAGTAGTTTAGCCTTACTAGGATATCTGTTTTAGTGTGCTTTTACATTTTGTTAGCCTGGATGTAAGGAAGTTTTAAGGCAATTCTGAGTGAATATGGGATTTTTTTTTACATTCAGTTCTTATAATCTGGCCACTTTCATCTTTTGTGAAATAATGTCATGATCATAGAAAAAAAAATTGATCTTTATACTTGAACTTGTCAGTTTGTGCACACATGTGCTTTTATTAAAGCAGTAAATACATGAGAGGTAAAACTAAAAAAATCTGCTGGCAATTATAGGTATCAGTTGTTGGTCAAGAGGCTCCATGAGGAGTAAGTAATACTTGAAATTACTAATGATTAATTTTGTGTATGTGAAGTCTATGCTTAGGATAGAAAAGAAAATAGTATAGCTTTTGGGTTTGTTTTTTTTTTTTGAGATGGCACTGTAAATAACAGTTGGGGGAGGGTGAAAGCTGCTAAGTGCCTTGTCTACTTCTGACTTTTGTTTCTTGGATGCCTAGATATGTGTAGAAAATAACATCTTCTTTCTTTAATTCTAGGCTAAAAAACTTAATTATAAGGATAAGAAATTGAATATTGGTCCAGCAATAAGAAAACAACAAACACGGAGTCCTTGTATGTATTTTTACTTGCATTTGTATATTATGTAAGAGTCATTATGAATGTAAATTTTTAATTAAGATGTGCCTGGTCTTGCACTGCATTAGTGCTGTGCATGGAATGTGCTCAGAATGGTTCACAGCGGAAGCAAGTGCATGCCAGTGGAAACGTCCAAATAAACAGATTGATCTTTTGGTTCTTTTCTCTCTTTCAATATGTTACTTATTTTCTTTCTTAGAAAAGGTCATCTATCTAGGAACGAACTGAATGGAAATTTCTTTCAGCTGCCAGGCAGAACCTCAAATCTAAACACTTAGACTGTCCTCACAGATTCTACAGGATAAAGCAGGCTGTGCTGGTTGGTAGGGTTGTTACCGATTTACTTTATTTATACTGGCAAAATCTGTCAGGACTCTTGCATCTTGCTTTCTTCAGTAGAAACCATAAGGAATGGGTGGTTGCAGTCACCATTCAGTTCTTAAGAATTCTTTGCTGTAAGATAATGGAACGGATGTTCTCTGTTCCTTGTGTGGCAAAGAACCATTTAGATTGAACACTTACATAAAAGGAGTATTGATAGGTTTTGTCACATGACTTTGTCTTGAGACAGTATGCTGTTAAGATGTTCTTTTGGGGGGGACAGGAGAGATGGCCTCTCCATCTGCCAGGGGCTGTTTTGTTTCTATAATACACTACTGAAAATGGAGGATATGAATCACCAACTTCTAAAACAAGATCCATCAGTTTTTTGCGTTGCAGAGCATGCTGGTTTGTTATTCCTCAGTAAGGGCTATGTGTCAGACTGTCTTGCAGGTGATGAAGAGGAACCTGGTGAATGCAGGGAAGCCCCAGTTTATACATTCCTGTTTAAGTGCAGCAGGGAAGGAAGTGTACTTCTGTAACTTCCCTTCAGTATTTGTCCTATGGTACCTTTTGGAAGATAAAAAACTAAAACTTTCTCATCTTCAGTCTGAGGACAATTCAGAGGAATTGTAGTTTCATTCTAAAGCTTTCTTTAGTTGTTACCGTCATGTTATCAATTAGAAGTAGTCCATATGTACACTAACACTGTTGGTGTAGACATACTTTCTGCAGGCAGGAAGTTTCTCTCTCTTCCTCCCCTCATGCATAGGTATGCCCTCCTCCCTTGTAAGTGTACAGGATAATGTTTGCCTGGGGAAATGGAATACTTTGTTCCAGCTGTACAGTCTCTGTGCTCTAGAAATTATTCAGCATAATCTTTGCTCAGTCATCATCAAGGGGTTATATACCTCTTTTTTTTTTTTTTTTTTCCTCTGTGCTTTATTTCCCTTCCGATCTTTGACTTGGACTTTCTTAGCTGTGTTCCCTTACTTGCGGTGCTTCCTTCCTCTGACTCTTGTGCTGAATGTGTGTATTGGTAAAAGAGGGGCATATTTCTGACTCTGTGTTTTAATTCTGGGACCTGGCAGAACAGAAGGAAAAAAAAAATCCCTCAAACATTTTTTTTGAAGAAGGCTGCTGTGTCCTTTTGAGATCTCCATGTTCGTGTCCCTGTTTGACTCTGCCACTTCTTCCTCAGGCCTAGGATAGATCTGTGATACAAGATCATATTGGCATCTAGGGACATATCCTAGGATATGATCTTAGTGTGTCTGCCCTCGTGCTCAGCCTATCTAACTTTAGTCACTAGGATACTCTGTCATGCTGCAGCTCATCTTGAGGTTCATGAAGCCATAAAACCTAGACTCTCAGTATCATTGGAGGGCTGTGGTTCTATTCTATTTAGCTGAATTGAAAAGATAGCCCATTTATTGTAGAACCTTTTGTGCTAAGAACTTTGAACATACTGGGGGGAACACCCAGATTGCTTTTCCCCAACTCCAAGTATTGTGAAAGTGGGTCTTCTAAGAGCTGAAAAGTAGAAACTGAACATGAACAGCTGGAAGAAGAATGATGAATTGTTGTGGTTTGGAAGAATTTCAGCTAGCTATACCTTCCCCCAAGTTGTTTTATTTTCCTGTCACAGTGAGTTTGCTGGGTTTGATGGAGAATATTTCCTTTTCCTTTGCAAGAGACTTATTCAACAATAGCAGAAAGTTCTGTGCAAGGTCCTTGGTGATTAGCAAAGTGGACAGGATTGTTGTCTGTGGAATCCTGTTGGTGTCCTCACTTGAGATATCAGTAAGTGCTATCCTACATTGCTTAGTGGAGCTAAAGTAGCCTTTAACTTTTCTAAGGTTTGTTTAACACTGTGCCAACGACCATCTTAGCCTGACCTGTCTATGGCTAATATTTCAGCTTTATTGTATCCAAATGTCTTTCAGGCTTCTCTAGCAGTTAGTCAAACTCTTACTATTGATAACAACTCTTGAATCATTGTGGGACCCTTCTTGATCCTCCACTTAGCATTCTAGTAATCTCTTTGGTGTTGTGTCTCCCTGTAAAATGGCCCTTCCTCATGGCACTCACCTTTGCAAGGGAGGTGAAAAACTAAAACTTTTCAGTAATCTTTATATTGTGTTCTTCCTGAGTTTTTTCAATGCTATGTTACTACTTAATGTGATTTCAAGATTTCTATTTCAGTTACAGAATAAATTTTCCTTTTTTTTTCTCCTGAGGAAGTCTCTTTATATTTGGAACTGAAACTTGTCTTCATGTTTGACATGAAGTTCTAGAAAAATAGGAAGTTCTGTCCCATCCCCCCCAAAGAAAATGCAGACAAAAATAGAGTCGGTGATCTCAAAGGCAGTGTTTGAAAAAGATAAACAACCTCTGCATATGGGATAGATCTCTTTATTTGAATTTGAATTTGCTGTCAGTACCTGTTGGAGGGCTGTTTAGATGGACCTCTGCTTTGGGATCGGACTGTGGTGACTTACAGCCTCCACCATAGCAGTAGTATAGCTGAGAAATGCCCCTGTTGCTGACATCTAGATACCAGTTTTTACTTTTGCCAGTCTGTGTGTCAGAGAAACACAGTCTTTGTCTGTCAAGAAACCAGGCTGCACCCTGTAATGAAATCATTCTGTTGGTTTTAGTGGTTGGATCCTGTTTCAGCTAAATACGAATATGTGGAGGTTACCATTTAATCTCCTACAATGTGAAGTCACCTTTGGACATTTGAAGATTAAAAATATACATATTTTCTGGTAACTGGAGTTATCTGTGTTTAGTAATTTATATGCATGTCATTTTCTGCACCCCTTCCCATCTACCTCTGGAGACATCCTGTGACCATCTGCTTTCACGATTTTGTGTTTGAGAGGGAATTAAATGGCACTAGGCACACTGCCTCATGTTCTTTCCTTTGAGTGTGTTGCTTTTCTGAAGATCAGAAGTGATTTTTTTTATGACCTACACATCTAAAAGAATAAAATTTACTGCTAAGTAAACTTTAAAATATTAATTCCAGATTCTGCTGTAATACCAGAAGCTAGTACAATGTACTTTACTTCAAGCGGATATCCTTATATTTACCATAATGGAGTGGCTTATTTTCATACGTCTGAAGTTGCTTCTGTTCTGCAGCCATGGCCAGTAAGTGATTTATTTTTGTATATATGCTTTTCTGTGGACCAGGATGAGTGCAGTGTTTTCAAGTCCCTCCTGCTTCCAGTTTCTTTGGCTGTGCCTCATGTTTGATGTTTAAATGGCTTCCTTATACTAGTCTGTTTATTTTGTGGGTTTTTTTAAATATTACTTAAGTTTATTGTTCTTCTGCAGGGGATTTTTGCTTTGATGTGACCTATTGGACAGGGTAGTTCAGAATCAGTGTGAGCCATACCCCAGGAGAAGTTTTGTTTTACTAAGGAGTTGCTGGTGCTTATGACCCTTGATTTAACTCCATTTATTATTCCTCCATGAGTGAGGTGTTCTTGGCTCCAAACTATTATGCTGAGAATGGAAAGAGAACATAATACTAGATCAACAAAGCAAAAGTGAAATTGTCATTCACATACTCTTTTTCAAGAATGCTGCTTGTTTTAGAGGGAAGATAATTCAATAGATTAATTGTTTGGCTTTAGTAGGCTTGGGCAACTTGGACAGAATTTCTTGGGAAGTATGGGAAGGAGTTGTCAGTCACTTCATTTTTGTTTTTTTACAAGAGGGAAGGATTGCAAGACTGATAGGGTCTGCATGAGGCACAGAGGACCTCTACATAGGGGATGTATCCTTACCAATTTCTGTGACAGCAGCATTCACAGAGGCTGTACATACCATCTCTCTATTTGAGTGGAAAATACCTTTACATATTGGGGGAAAAACTCAGTAGAATTGCTAATAAATATAAACAAACTTTCCCAAAACAGAGATGAGGGCAATAATAGATTCTTTTATGTTGTTTATTTTGGCACTGTAGAATCTTTTTCTTGGTATTTAACCTCTGTTTTAATCGCTTCTCTTAACTTCTAAGATGTCTGGTCCTCTAGTAGAGGCATGATGTAGTGCCTCAAATCTTACCTGTTGGAAAAAAACAGTGAGTATTTTTTGTGTCCTAGTACTGAACTTTGGTTCTGGTGCCCTGGCTCATATCCACTGTGTTTCAAACAGGTAGCACTCAGTCTTTCAGTTACAAATAGCATTGCCTCTTTTGGCTTCAGTTGTTTACGTATTTTTAGTTTTCATCGTTAGGAAGCTATATAAAGAAGTAAAGGAAAAAAACCCTGCATATCTGAAGTTACAGAAAACATTAATCATATTAAAGGTATTAATACTTTTTGGGGTGTATTGTGCATGTGTTACAGTGCAGATTGGAGTTGTTTTCCATTTTGCATTCTGCATTTTCATGTAGTGTGGAATGGATTAAAGTAGTTTTGGGCTGTTCCTTCCTAAATATTTGTAGGAATGAGGGAATTTCATGACGTGGGAGTTGTACACACTAGCTTTGAATAATCAGAACTAGAGGTTCACAGTGCTATGTTGTCCTCTACTGTGGCCATATATTTCTGCCCCCCCTTTCTTTCACTAGTGTTTCTCTGATCCTAAGCTGGACCCCCAGAAAACCCAGGCAGATTTGTAGCTGGTTTAGCTACCTAAACTGGTTAACTGTCAAATGGGATGAATGCTGTGGCTGGTGTGAGGTAGGGAATGGAAAAGGGAAGACTGGGTTGGGGCTGTGGAGAGGGTAGGAATACATCAGTGACAGTTTAGCTTGCCCTAACTGTTTACAAAAATGTACCTGTAGTCAGGGTAGTGGATGGCCTTAGCATCTCTCAATAGTGATGGCCTAGTGCTTTCTGGAAAGAACTAAGTAAATAAGCCAGGGACTCTTGTTTCATATCTAATATAGGCCCTTGGAAATAGTGGTTTTGAAAAACCTAAGTGCAAGTTAAAACTTGGTAATGCCATTTTCAAAAGGGAGGGGAGGTGGTTCAGCATTATAGTGCTCCAGAACTGTTCTTAATAGGAATGACAGTTTATGAAATTGCTGCATTAAGACTTGTAACTCTTTTTCTTTTTAAGACTCGCTCTGTTTCCAGTTCACCTATGATGGTAGCTCAACCAGTTTATCAGTCTCCTACATACCATTATCAGGTATCTGTTTGAAAACGGGTTTCAGACCATCAGTGTTCCTTCCAGCCTGCAGTTTTATTTACAGCACTGTCTTGGGTCTGTTTATTCTTAGGAAATAAAAAGACTGTTCAAAAGAGTCATATAAAACAGATTTTAATTTCATTGAAGGCTTTCTTTTCACTAGGATACAATTTATTCTGCCTATGTAACTACATGGAAATGTAATAAATTAAAATTTTCTTTGGTGTTGCTAGACAACCAGCTTAGTACCATCCTTAACTTTTATCATCTAAGCCAAACTCCTGCTCAGAGCAGGGATGGTTAGATCAGATTTCTCGGGAACTTGTCCAGTTGAATTTTAAATAGTGATGGAGATGCTACAACCTTTGTAGACAGCCTCTTGCAATACTTGAACCTTCTTACAGTAAAAGACTTTTCTTTATAACCCGTTAAAATTTTCAGTATTCCAGCCTGTGTCCGTTGACTCCTGTGCTCTGAACACATCTGAGAATCTGGCTCACTCCTATTTATGCCCCCCCATTAGGTAGTTGTAGCCAGCAATAATTATGCCCTCCCACTGTTATCCTTCTTAAGGCTGAACAAACCCAATTCTCTCAGCATCTTGATATATCTATTCTCCAGTCTCCTAACCGTCTTGGTGGCCCACATCTGAACTTACACAGTATGTCCATCTTCTTAATGTGTATTAGAAAGTTAACTGCATTTTGTATCTTCTGTTTTCCTAATTAGGCATGCTTCTTAGATGCTTCAGTATTGTAGAAACTTATGAAATGTCCAAGTCAGAGGCTGGGTGAAAGCAGACAAAACCGTGCCTGAATTGTTTGAGGGCTTAATGAAAATCATATTTCTTCTTTTTAATTAAGAACTGTTATAGATTTGAGATAGTTTTGATTCTAGTATGTTGGGAATTCTAGTATGTGTATGCATATGTTCTTAATCACATAAGTAGTATCTTTGTTGTTTGTCTTTAGGCACCAACACAGTGTCTTCCAAGTCAGTGGCAGTGGTCTGTTCCACAGGTAAATAAAGTTCATAGTTGCAGCATTTTACCGTTAGTTTGCATCTAGTTTAAAGCTGCGGTGTGCTTATCTAACAGTGAAGTTTCCCACTATTCACAACACTGTTGAAATAAATATTAATTGCTATATTTTAATAATGCATTTGCAACACTGACTGATACAGTAAAAGGCATAAAATAGCATTTATTGAAACATCAAATATAAATCTGACTTAAACAAAGCATCTTCCCCTCCCCTCTCTCTCTGACAAAAAGTTTGTATTAAATTATCTAATAAGTTCTCAGAAGTAGGTAGAAACTACTGTATTTTGCCTGATAGGAGAAATTAGTATTAACTAGCTTATTAACTACTTGTGATGTTTCATTCAAGTATTGCTGGCAGAAGCATGTAGATACACAGTTATGGTGAAATTAGATCCAGATCCTTGAAATAGGAGGAAGAACTTGAAATAGCTAACTTGGTAATTTTGGGGGAAGACTTAATCAGTTTTGCGATCTCTGTAGCAGAGGAGCTTAATACGGAAATCCTGACACTCAAGGAACTTGGAAAAGTTTGAAGCTGAAAGGAGGACCAAGTCCCTTAAGTTTGACCTGTTCCAGTCTGTCTTCATTACTTTAATTGCAACCAACCTTGGCCAGTTATAGTCAGTTCGACTCTATTAACAGATGGCAGTCTGCTGATGTGAAATCTGGGTGCTGAATTATGGAAGTACTGTGGGGTTTATTTTAAAACAAAAATACTTGGTTTTTAATGCAACGTTTCTGCAAGAGAAAATTAAACTGTATTATGTTTCTGTGATCTTGAGAGTAAGTTTTCATAATTTTTATAAATTTTAGGATTTCTCTAACATGCTTTCCAAAATGTAAATAAAATTTGAAAAACACATAAAAGTGATTAAAGGGCATCTTTGTTTTATCCTACTACCTGACCTTTCTACCCACTTCCCCCTCACTTAGTTTCTTTAGGTTATCAAAGATGAATTTGTCACTTTAAAAGCTTTATCTATGTTTATACACAGCAAAGAAGACTGTAAAATAAACTTTGGTATTTATAGTGCATAAATCATATGATTTATGAAAATAATGTGTTTATTTCAGTCTCCTTCCTCTTCACCTCCATTCTTGTATCTGCAACCATCTGAAGTCGTTTATCAGCCAACAGGGATTACCCAGGAAAGTATACCTCCACCTCTCCTAGTGGAAGCTGCAGTTCCTGAGGTATTTTTATAAAAAATTTTACTTACCACTGAAGCCTTTATCTGCAATTGAAAAACATAATCTTTTAGTTTAAGCACAAGCAGTTCAGTGCGCTTACGTCAACTGTTCCTTGTTCTTACACCCATGCTGCTGCTGTTAAATCATTTCAGTTGTCCTCAAGTTAGAGTACCTCTTCCAGTTTTCTAGGAGGATGCTTGGATTCTGAAATATTTTAGAAGGTCACAAGTGTATGACAGACAGCAGTGTAAAGACTAGTCAATTTGTTTTGTTTGAAAATAACATTTAAATAAAATGGGAGTCAGACTCTTCAGAATGCTGGTTTAGTCTACCCAAGCCATAACAGTTTCCTGAAGTAATTCTTTTTCTATGTGAGTAGAAGCTCACTTCTAAATATTCTGAAGATCAGAATGAATTAAGAGTAGTTGAATGGCTAAGTAATTTTTTCTTAAATTACAATATTGTTTTTGCTTCTATATCAATAGCATTTCTAAAGTTTCTTAAGAAACATTAATGTACAACAAGGCCATTTCTTTATAATTGGATGCTAAAAGTCACAGTAAATAATTGCCTACAGAAAAACTTACTATAAAATTAAAAATGTATTATGATTGATTGGTACTCTTCCTCTTTGATAATTCATGCCTCATTAACAGGGAGGTAAAGTAGGACAGTAATCAAGTATTTTTACAAAAGTTGAAGAGTATTTTATTGCTACAAGAGAAGTTCCAAAACGGGTATTTCAGACATCTTAATTGGGAAATCCTGATGTACCTAAGTAATTTAATTTCTCTACAAAGGTATTGAATAATATAAGACTTCGGTTGTTGGGGTTTTTCTTCTATTTTTTTTGAAGTGTATAAATCTCAGTATTTTTTGTATAATCATAAATCTTATTAGCAATGTTGTTATTTTACCCTTTGTATTTCATAAGTCAGATATCAACTTAAATAGAGAAATTTGAAATCTGTGAACACTAAAAACATGATATCAGTTAAGGAATATTTGGATGTGGCATGCTCTCAGTTCACAGGTACATAATTTGTTGATGTTAAAGGAAGCAGTATGTGGAAATTCAGAAGACGGTGTAAAATTTAAAGAAAAGCCTGTGTATTATTTGTATATAAATATCTTGTAAGTGTGATAATGCTGTGAATTATATTTTAGTACGCTAATCTACACATTTAAACACCGTTCCAATTACAGCTGAGTGAAATGGATTTGTAGTAGAGAAGCATGGTACTTCTGTCAAGGAAGGTGTTTTTTGACACTGATCTAGATAAACTGAATCTACCAAACTTAGGTACGGTGGGGAAAACATTTAAATACTGACCTTTTGTTTTTTAAAAAGTCAGTAGTTTAGATAAACGTAGCCCACCACTTGAGGTTTTAAGGAATCTAAATTCATGTGAAGGGTTTGCGAAAACAAAACTATGAAATGAGCTTTTTGCTCACTTTTTGTAATTTTTTTTTTATATCAGCTGTATTCTGATCATGGACTTCAAGCACCACATCACCAGCCTTATGCTCAGAGTGCCATAGCAATGACTGCACCTGTGAGTATCAAACGAAGATAGTCAAGGCAAGCATGGTAGTATTACTGTCCCCTTTCTTGAAAGGGGATGGTAAGAGAACAGGGACAGGGATGAAAAAAATCTTTTATTAATGAATTAATAAGAAAAACAGAAATGTTGCAGAGAAACAGATTTCTCTTCACTTGAGGCTTTGTTACAGAGTACATAGGTGTTAGAACTACCTATTGGAGCTGTTTAGGGAAACTAAGAAAAACCCAACATGACCTAGTTATTTTAAAACTTGAGATACATTTTTCACTTGCAGTTTTCTTTGTATCTTGAGAAAACAGTGAACCTTGTTCAGTTCTTTGAAAGGATAGTTACAAATTCTTGTCTCTGTATTTGGATCTTGAGAAGTTGAACTCATTACTTGTAGCCTTAGACAAGCACCTCATGTTATGGAGAGGAGGGGTTTGGGTACATGGAGCATGAAAAGCTGTCCCTGTTGGCCCCCTGTGGGTTTTCTTCTGATTTTGGGTGGCCATTCTAAAATATGATTCTTTCATGTCACCCGACGCAAGTTGTTGGGGTTTTTTACGTCCCAGTTTAAGGTCCTTTTGCCTAAATTAATAGGGTTGTTAACACAACATATGAAATAATGCCTAAATTAGATTTGGCCTAGGTTTGCCTAGCGAAGGACTAAAGGTATCAGTATTCTTACTTGATATTACAGCACTTACTCCTCTGTTAAAGATGCTTACTCAACTACAAATGACAGACTAAATATGAATGGATCAAAGTCATGTTACAGTCTGTCTTCTATAGGTATTATTTCATTTATTTTACATTTCTTTTTAAGAGAATCTTTTTTCCAGACCATTGTGTAACGATATCTACTAAATATTTCCAGTAGAGGGGGCTGTAACATTAAGTGTTGCCTTGGAATAAAATGCAAGTACTCCAGCAAAATAAATAGAAGCTGAGTATGAATTTGAGAATGCTAATCCAGTGTGATGCATATTTTTAAGAAATACTTAAAAGGGAGTTGGTTTAACACAGTGATCACAATATCCAGTTTATATTCCATTTTCTAAGTGTATGAAAACACTTTTTAAAAAATGGCAATAGTAGTCTCAGGATCAAACACCAGTGTGTACTTAACTGTATCATAGAGAAACAAGCTTTTTCATCTTGAAACTTGACTTTTATTATCTTTCCTAGGGCCAAGGCTATACGAACACAGTAGTGTGAAGTAAGTTACAAGGTAGATCTGGAGCACAATAGCTCTTCCTCTTCTACAGTAATTGTCACAGTACCATGCTTTACGTTATAGTAAAGACAAAGTAGTTTGTGATAAGTGATAATGTGTTAATTTACAGCAGAATATGTGCATGCATGGTAGAACCATGTTTGGTTACTGTGGCATAGGAAATGAGCTGCAAATTCAGACTATTACTTATCTCCTGATTTAATATTTTCTATGTTTATTCATAGCTTTGGAAGTGATTTCACAGACAGCCAAAGCTGGCATAACCCAGAAATGGATTCAGTTTTCCACACCACCCATTTCCTGTGCTGGTAGTGGGTTTTGTGAGGCAATACAGTAAACCAGGTCAGACAACTGATGTAGTTAAAGATGAAGCCCCACTCTCACCACCCAAAAAGAGTTAACTTAAACTTGGATCAGTTTCTCAGACCGGTTTGTCATGAAACTGCAGAAACTCTTGTACCTGTACAAGAAGTTTGGGATAGGATAGAAGAAGTAAGACTTGTGTTAGGAGTGCAGATTTAAACTTGATGAAACTGGATATGAAATTGCGAATCCTGTCCATTCCTTCACAGTATTTCTTGTTCATTCTAACCTGTTTTCTTAGAAGTCTTGTTACCCATAATTGAAACTCTGCTCTGTTCAGGACTCAAGTAGATTCACAGGTACAGTTAAACTGTTACAAAGACTTGCTGAATTCTGATAACTCATTACCAGATGATGCCAAATAGTTTGACAGGTTTTAATTTTTATTTGGTTAGTTAGCTTTGTTTAGTAGTTCTGGAATATAATTCTTCCTTTCACGTTTCACCTTGCCTTTTCACATACCCACTTAAAGTTTTGAATATATTCCACATGCAATGAATATGATTAACTTGTGTCCAGCACTGTGGCTGAGCACTCAGTGATTGAAAAAAAAGAGCAAATGTTGACAGCAGACTGCTATGGATTAAGCAAGTGGTTGTGTCATTACCACCTGCTCCCCAGCTGCATGAAAATACTGCCTGCTGGCTGTAGTCTTGTTAAAATAGCCCAACAAATGTATCTGCTCCTTGAAAATTGCCAAGTAGTGGCTATGTAAGAGAGAGCAGATGCCTAGAGTAATGACCTTGCCTTGAAGATAATCTGCTAATTGCCTCCACTGCATGAGGAGTTGCATTAGGAATAAATACATGCTTTATACTAGGAGCTATAAGTCATATGGTGAGTGTAGGATGGGTACAGCCAGTATCCAGGTAATTTTGGCAGTCGTAGACTTCTTAAAGCTTTCAAATGCAGTTCAAAACAGAATGTATTGCAGTCATATTTTAAGAGTCACAAGGGTGAACAAGCAAAATAGATTAAATCTTTTTTGAAGAAAAAAATCACAAATTTCTAAGCCAGTGTTTTTGTTGCTGCTATGGATGTGTAAAAAGAGAACTCAGTTCGTTAATCATATAATCATGTAGCAGTTAACAAAGGAAGCGTCCGTTCTGGCAATTCTCTAATTTTATTCTCTCAATTCTACCACTTAGCATTTTGCTGATGTAACTTTTAGTGCAAAATTTCTAATAATCTTCAATGAAAATTAGAATAAAACATTCCCCAACTTAAACTATTTTTTTTAGATCCAATTTTGGTATTTAAGATCAGGCTTGAATCATAAATACTAATGCCCTCCCCTTGATCATGTGTTTGCTAATTATCCTTTGTATATAAGGTGTTTTCATTTGGGGATTATGGCATGTTTTGTTCATGAGTACATGAAAGTGATTTCATCTTCACATCTATACAAATGGATAAGGTTGACATTTGTTCTCAAAGGCTGCTAGGTGACACTTGTTTTTTAGGAAGTGTGAATTTTTTTTTTCACCTCTAGTGGATCTTGTGCGGTGTTTTAGATCTTAAGTCATCCTCTAATAAGGAGATTAATGTTTGGATGCTCCTGGAGGGCATGTATGAGACTGTAGCTGGTAGTAAGACCTGTGTAGTCTACAGTAACAGCATAAACTTGAGGGAAGATTGAAATTCATGTTCTCTGGTTTCAGACCAGGGAGAAATACCTGTAAGTTAAATTTTTGTTTTACTGGATGGTTATCTTGAGTTCTGGAGCGCTGGCCTGGTAAATGTTTATTGGATATTGTGTATGTGTATGAGGAAGACCCGTGAGGCCTGGGGAGCTGAGCAACAGAATTGCAGTCTACATAAACTGAACAAAGGTGTAAAAGGTTCTGGCACGTGGAGGTGGATAGGTGGGTGGCATTGGTTTGCGGTTTATTTTATTCTTCTCAGTCATCTTTTCCAGTAGTAGTATACCTGTCGGGGTAGGCATGGTTCTAGTATCAGAGTTTTTGCTGTTGCTGTGGTCTGTATCCAAAAATGTTTTGTTTGACATGAACACTATGCGATCATACAGTGTCTTTTAAAATAGGAGACCTTTTAGGTCCTTGGGGGAGGAGAAGTGTTCTCTTTTATTCAAGCTTGGACATTTAGCTGCAGGAGGAAGAAAAAAAAAAATCAGTCTTATATTATCTAAACTCTTCACTCCTGTCCCCACAATAGACTAGTTTTAGCTGACAAAATCTGACAATCTTCCTTAATTCAGTTCTTGGAACCTAAAAGTGCTATGCACTGGATTGGAGTGCTGAGCTATAGTACTTCTTTTAAGCTTACTCTTTTATTTAGAAAACATTCTGAAAAGGCACAGAAGAGTACAAAGGCAGTAAGTATCTTTACTTTTTCTGAAAACCCGATGAACTGAGTTCTCTAACAAGAACCTATCAATGATAAAAATATATCCTGATTTTCAGATTTGTTTGGTTGGTTTTTGTCACTACTGTGTTTTCTATTCCCCACAATCTTTTTTGATAGCTTTAAAATTGAATTTTCTACTTACTATCAGAAAATGCTTTTTAGAAGGATCAAAGATTTTTTTTGCTTGAGCATTTCCAGTCTACAGTATGTTGGCAGTAATAATGTTGCCTCTAACTGAAAAGGCATCTTGCAATGTCAGAACAGAATTTAGGGTATTCATTTGTAATATGGTTCATGTATATATGCATTCAGATCGTAATGGTGCATGATGCTAACACCTTGGCCTTTTGGTAGTGAATGTTCTGTAAATTTAACTGAACCTATAGCACTCCATTTTTCTCTGCAATTAAGAGCAATAAGGTAAAATTTTGTGTTCTCTGTGTAATATACATAAATATGCATATGTTTACACATGTTTGTATATATACACATGCATGTATACATACATAAATTATGTTTTTTGTAAGAGGAAGTCTTGATGTAATTTTGGGAAAGGTGTAATAATTTTATATTAGTACTCTGTGCTATTGTATGATATTCCATCTGGAATAAAAAAAATCTACAACATATTTTCTCTACAGGTAAGTATTTTTTTCATTTATACGTATTTTGAAATTGAGAGAGAATAAACCTTTTGTTTAAAGTTACCTTAGTCTCAGAAACATGAATTTAAACTTTGGTTGTCATCATCTATGATTAACAAGAGGCTTGTCACCAGCTGTGGCAAGGTCTGTTGCCTGTAAAAGAGGTATTTTAAACTCCACCAAAAACATACTTGTTAATTTTATAATAACATCAAAAGGTGCAGATGGCATGCTTTTTCTTGCATTGTATCATTCTATGTTCTCTTTACAGTCTCCTCTCTAATAGTTTGTTCTCATTCCAGTTTAGTGGGATTTTTTGTTTTTTCTGATCCATATGTTTCTCTCTTTCCTTGACAGACACTATGGAGCATTCACTATTAAGCCATTTGGGCAGCTCTAGTCTACCTGTACTGATTTTCTTGTCCAGTCCTTCCCATGTGGTAGAGATCTATCACCAACATACCAGCTAGCAGCTGCCTGTGGTGCACCTTGGGGTCAGTTGTTTCATTGCAATGCTTGCTGTTTACAAATTCATAAATAATGAAACATGCTCAGATAGGATTTAGCATAGCCTGCAATATTACGTAGCAGCTTCCTGCATGTTTGTAAATATCCTAATAATTCTCTTACATAAACCAAACTTTATGTAATTTATATATATTCATCATTATTTTCTTCCTAGTTCAACTGCCTAATTTCTGTGTGTTTGGATTATTTCCCTTCACCAGGGAGGGAAGTTTTCCGTACTTCAGTGTATGATTTCTGTTTCTGAAAACTGTTTAAGTTCCTTTATTGACAGCTCAACTTTCTCCCCTTTTCTCTCTATTTTGTGTGATTTACAGTGGTTTATATTCACGGATGTATTCTCTGGCAGGTGCTTAACCATGCTTTTATTGTGAAAAAGGTGCTGCTTTTAGGTGCTTACAGTTCTTAAAAAAATTAGGATTTTAGTAAAAGGAAGGTAGGGAGGAATATGTGTTTTGCACATGTTAAAATTTGTGTCAGTTTCTTACTTGATAGCCTTTAAACAGCCCAGTGATTTGTATCAGGGGCTTCCTATTTGTTAAGGTGTGACTTCTTGTCAGTGTATGTGTCTGTGTGATTTATCCTCAGATGTGGCTTTTAAAAAATACTAGAAGTTTGCCAGCATGCAACTGAGCATAGTTCATTTCCATTGGGACCAGGCAGTAGAGCAGAGAAAATGTTGGTTTTGTCCTCCATATTCTAATAGGACTCAAAACTGAAGAAAGAGTAAGAGAAATAGATTGGGACTGAAGTCCTGTAAGGTTGATGTAATGAAAGCTAAAGTGGGCAGGAAGACTGGTACATGGTGCCATGGCCATGGAACCTAGAGATTCAGGAAAGCAATACCCAACATGATGTGGAGCTAGGAGATGATGAGGAAAAAAACCTGAAATCTTGAGGTTGAAGTGGGTTGAATATCCTGGTAGGGATGTAGGAACTACAGCTTGTTGTATTAGGAAACTGGCAGAGCCAGGAGGGAGGATGAAAAGATGAGTAAGTTCAACAAAGCAACCAAAAAAAAAAGCTAGTGCTGAAAAGGCTTGAGCTAAGGAGATAAGGTCAGAAAACAAAGATAGCTTGAGTCTGTAGTGTGGCATAGTAGGAATGGGAAGAAAGGACTCAGACTGGTTAAGTAAAAAGAATAAAACAGATGGGAGTCCTGCAAATGGGATACAGAGCAGCTGAGATAAAAAGGGAGACCGTAAGAGAATTTCATCTTAGGAAGAATAAACAGAATAGGACATATATTCTAAAAACTGTTCTTGCCAGCACCTGAAATGGTAGCCCTATCTTCTGGATCTTGCCATCCTTTTGTCAGCAGCTAGTGGCATTCACTGACAAATTGCTTAATCACAGTCCATTGTCTATGTGTGAGTTTACAAATAGGTAGCTATCAGTTTTTATGAGTTCTAGCTACTAAAAAAATTATGTAAGCATTATTATAAATTCCCATACTAATGCATTGCTCTAGTCTACATCACAGAGAATGCAAAAGTAAAAAAAGGTTAAATAGTTTTGCACTGTAACATACTATAAAAATTTTCCCTGTCCAATTAGGAAGAGGATACAATTGCCCTTAACTTTGACATCCTTTACTAAGACTATATGATCAATGAACAAAACTTGATTTTTTTTTTCAAAGTAAATTAATTCTGAACTCGTTCTAATATTCCATACTTGTAAATAGAGGAAGATATTTCTTGCCATTATTGACTTCACCTGTGTACATAATTGAAATCTGCTTTTCCTTTTTAAACTGTCTGTCTAGCTGATGCAATATCAAAATGAACTGTAACTTTTCGTTGAAGCATTTTTAATGTAGTAAATGGGGCACACTTTGAAATAGAAGAAACAACACAGCATTTTTTCCTCCCTTTAGGAATTGAGGTCGCATTCTGTGAGAAGAAATTTTTCACATCATTCATCTGTGAGTCTGAGACCTCGATATACATGAAGTCCCCGTTTTCATCCTAGAAAAGGTTACAGAATGGAAGATAAAATTCTTATACCACCTTCTTCTACAGGTTCTGTAAAACAGATTTTTAGCTATCTACTCTGCTAACCTACCTATCACATGAAGGATATGTTCTTCCTGACTTCTGACATTTGCCTGAAAATGCCTAAGTTAAAATACCAGTCCTTTTTGTAAAGTAATAAAATTAAATGTTGTAGTTTGGACAGGTAAAAACACATGAAACCATGATTTTATCCTGCATTTCCTTTCTTTTTAATATGATTGTTACAGGATAAAATGATGATTTCTGATACACAGCCTACTGTATA
This sequence comes from Strix aluco, assembly GCF_031877795.1. Classification (NCBI taxonomy): domain Eukaryota; kingdom Metazoa; phylum Chordata; class Aves; order Strigiformes; family Strigidae; genus Strix; species Strix aluco. Next base: position 32,445,616 of record NC_133936.1, read on the forward strand.
AACTCTGGTTACTAACATAAATTGAAAACCAGCATACGTTTATTAAAGGGAAACTTATAATTTAGTTTCTGGATTACATAAACTTTAAAGATCAATTAGTTGCAGAGTAAAATCCATTTTCCCACATGCTGACAGCATTTAAGTGCTGTGGGTTAAAATCTGGTTATTTAAATCTACATGCATTTTGTTTCAATTCCAAAAGAGTTTACTTTTAGTTTTTTTGCAATCAGTATTCTCTACTTTTATAAGGCGTTTTATTTATGTGTCATTTTAGTGCTTGAGGATAATAACTTTTTAAAATAAAATTTGGTCCACTAGTTTTATAATTATCCTCATACGAGGCTGACACATTTCTTGCATATGGTAAGCAATAAATTTGGGTTTATGGTATGTTTTTACCTATAGAAAAAGGCAAGAATTGACTTTTTATCATTATAAGGCCATTGAAAGCTTCTTGCTTCTTTGACTTTCTCTCTTGTCTGTGCAAAACTTAGGAACTCCCTGGCAGTATCACCAGTTGAGATGAAATACTACTTTCCTCCTCAACTGCAGGGAGATAACTTTTCTTTTTTTTTTTTTTTTCTTCCCCCTTGCTTCTCCCACCACCCTAGGACTCCTTCTATGTTTTATAAAAGACAGGTTCCTCAAAGGTTAAAATACAGCCTCTGTAGTTAATAGGAGTGCAAGCTATTTAACTTTATTAATAATTTTATTAATAAGCTCATTGCTTATGTAGCACAGAGGTCTTTATGTATGTAAAATATCCTTGAGCTTTTCTTTTTTTTTATCTGCTCTGTAGTAATTTGGGGTTTTCCTTTTTGTGGTTTCAATGGTGTCTTTTTTAATCAGGGATTATGGAGTGGGCATTGTAGTCAGTAAATAATCCATATGTAATATGTAAATATATCTAAAGATTATTCTATCAGTCAATTGCATTCTTTCATATTGTGCAGGGAGAGAGGTGGAGTCTGGTTCTGTTCTTATGCTGTTTTGAAATTGTGAAAGGAGATGCCATGTACTATGTTTTGGATGCAGGTTTCCTCTCATGACTTTCCCCTTCTTGCTAGGTAGAAGAATCTACACAAATATAATTTAATAGTTTCTGTTTTTAAAAACTTGTTACCATAGCAGCTGTGGGGAATTGTTTTGCCAATAAGTATCAAAAAAGATAAACAATTTGATGGATACATGGGGATCTCAGCCTATTTTTGAGGGGGGAAGCACTCATTTGCTGTAGATCGTCATGTTTCTGAGCCAGTCTACCACTAAAAACATCTGTCTGTTCCTCTGATTTTCAGATTTTAGAATTCATCAATATAAATTTATTACAGAAATCTTGGCACGTAGTAACAGTAATTCATTTCCATGGAGGAATTTTTACATAGTAAATATTTTTTTAATGAAGTGCTGTCTCTGAAGGTGCCAAAGAAAGGTTGTATCTTGGAACAAAGATGCATTTGACCCAGGCTTCAGAAGGTTTAGTCCCAAGTCTTTATTTTTGGAATTCACACTTTGTTTACCAAAAATGACTATTGTGTTTTTAAAATGCTTTAGAGATCCAAGAAGTAAATTTTACAGCGAGTACTATCTTAAAAATGTGCTTACAGGGAAGTCTTTAGAACTAATTGCTTGATAGTGTACAAATACTGTGTAGTCATTCACATGTCATCAGACTGTGGCTCTAGTCCAGATACTCACAAAATGTAGTTTATTTTCTGTTAATTGGTGCAGATGTTAGATTGTTGATAATGAGTTGATCCCATGGCCCTTGCTTTGAAGAAGATTTACTTTGTTTTTACTTGCATGTGAACTCGATCATTTGGAATGACATTCAGTGTTAGGCACGGAAGTACACCTGCAGCGTTCTACTGTGGGGCCTGTAACATCAGTCTGGAGGTGCTGTTGGTTAGGATTGTGTCACCAGGTCTTAACAACGTTTCATTTTGATTTGAGAGACCTAGAAGAGACCCAAGACAAAGCTCTGGATATTGGCATTCCTTCAGGAACCACAGGTCACTGTTGAAATACTGAGGGCTCTCCACTGGTACTGTAGCTCATCTTCAAAATGCTTGCCAAGAATGATGGCATAACATCAGTCAGTACTAACTGAACCTTTAAGCTTTCAGTAGTTGAATCCTTCCTTAGGCACAATAACTGACTTTGTAATTCTGTTACAGGGATACACAAATGATATGCGCTGAGGAAGAGCTAAATAATTTCCTCAAGTAGTCCCTGCAATTGCATTATCTTGACATTTTAGCATTCATGACTTTTTTCAATCTCTTACACTAAACAGTGTTATTCTCCTGCCACTTAAAATTTCTATAATATAGAGATGCCTGTGCTTTTATACAGAAGTCATTTAGTTAACTGCAGCTATTAAGATCCTGACCCCTCGCTGATTTTGAGGTTGGAGAAGGGTGGTGTTCTCTCTGGTCTTCTGCAGTTTCCCATTGATAGTTGTAAGGCTTTACTTGTGCTAGGAGGGAGCACAGCAGATTAGGACTGTGCCCTGTGGACATTCAGTAGTTAATGGCAAATAATCATCTCTGTCTTTGTGCACTGCTTGTCACATTGACATATTAGCAAACTAAATTAATTTTCTGCCTTCCACACCCTAGAATTGAGAGACCTTGACAGTATCTTTTGTTTTCTACTGAGCTAGCTGTTACAGTATTCCTAGCAACCGTTGCCTATTTAATGTTATATTTATATGGCAAAATGTTAGTTCTAACATTCTCTTAACAGGTAACACTGGATAAAAACCTGTAGACAAGCAGAAAAGTTACTGAAGTTATCGCTGTCTTGTATTTTTATGTGTTTGATTAAGGACTGTTTTTCTTGCATTAAGTAGAATTCTCTAGTCCACTAACATTTTTGGTTCCTGCTACTTCTGATCTGAAGTATCAGAAGTCCATTCATCATCCCTGAAAAGCTGTTCACACTTTTCATATTAAATTGGCAATTCTTTATATTCTGAAATTCATTTTTCAAAATAGCTAATATTAAGTCAGTGAGTAAACTGCATTCCAGTAGTAACTGAGCAGAAACTAGCAGAACACATGGCACTCTTGAAATGTTTTTGTCTGTTTAACATAGTTCTAAAATGTGAGTTGTATGGTTGTAAAAGTTTTTTGCAGTAAAAATTACGGAAAAATAGGTTTGTGGCTTTATAGTGTTGAAGTAGTTTTAATTCACCTGGTGTAAAAGTTTCTTATGTTTCATATTTAAGTAAAAAATACACAGTTTAAATCAGTATTTTAAGGATCCGAAATATAATGCCAGTGTCTTGATACACATGCGCAGTCCTGTACAGAAATCCTTATAAGCTGTTACACAGAAAAACCAAATGGAAATATAGAAAGCAGAACAGTAATATGTAGCTCTCATTTTAACAGTGTTTAATAATGTAGCTAAGACATAATGGGAAAGTGTAGGTCTTGTAAGGCCGCCTTAGAGTTTTTGAGTCACAAATAATTTAAGAAAGTATTGAAACGGTAATTTTGAGGGCCTTGCATGGTCACTTTGTACCTCTCAGTGGAGCTGCCATCTACGTAAGTGTGTACGTTATAGGTAAACAGAATACTGTTCATAATATTTCCAACTTAATCAGATAAACTAGAACATCCGGTTTCATTCTGGAATGCGTGATATTTAGTTGATCACATGGCTGTGTAGTTTGATACTGTATTGCAGATACAGATGATGTAGTTACTGCAGCCTTGATGAGTGAGATACTGTGGATGTGCATAGGTAAAAGCTTAATAAATTTGATGATCTCATCTTAGAGAACTTTTAGCAATTTTATATATCAAAAGCTCTTTCTGCTGAAACTACCTGTAATACAGCAATAATAAACAAGTTTCTGTAGTTTATAACTTCTAGTAATGTTCTGGGTTGGTAACTAAAAGTTCGATTTAAATTGGTCCTGTCTACTGTTTGGATTGTAACTTTTGTTTATTTAATTCTAATATTGATGAGTAGTTTAAATATGGATTTAGAAAAGTATCAAAAATGGGATTGATTAAGTTATCATTAAACTATGCTTTTGCAGTCATTAAAGTACTGTTGTCATCTCTGTTAATTGTTTTTAGAACATTAAGTTAAAATATTATTGCAGAAAAGCTGGCTTTTCTGCTGAGGTTAACATGTTTAACAAGACTGTGTTCCTGTTACATTCACAAAAAATATTTCTTCAAAGGAAAAAAAAAAAACTAAAATGTTGCCAAACCAAGGAGTCTTCAGAATGGAACACTGCTACTTTCTTTACAGCTTTAAATAAATTAGGGACAAAAGCAGTTTTAATCAAGTCATTCTACAGAAAAAAAGACCTAAATATCAGTCTTCTGTTTTAGTTAAAGTAATAGTTCTTGGGGATGTGAAAAAAATTTGATAATTGAATTGCAGAATTTTTCTGATGGAATTTTTTTGCTTTTTCTGTCATTATCCTGTCCCAAGCGAAAACTGTTTTACGACTCCAGGCGAATGTAAAGGAAGTAAGCCTAAGAAGTTCGGAGAGGAACTGTGAAGTTCAAAAGTGTTGCAATTTGAGATGATTAATATTTAGGGGGTTTTTAATGTGTTGTTTTTGAGTCCTTTAGCCATTCAGATAGCCTCACGTTCTGGGGAAATCTGACTGACTTAGCTTGTCTTTGTAATTTGCCCCTTTGTATATTATTAATGTGTCTCTCCTCTGTTTAAAAACGTTCTGTGTCAGTGATGACTGATCTATAATCAACAATAATGCTGATTTTTAAATTTTTTTAAGTGATCATTTTACATGCCTTTGTAAGTTGCACATATGGGTGTTTATGACCCCAAGTCGAAACATGTTTGGCCCAATATTATTTGACGTTTTGACTTTGTCAGAGGAACTGAGAGTTATCCTTTCTGTTTCTTGTTAGTTGAGCCAGTTTTGGTCCTAGTGAAATCTTTACAAATAGCAATAACTTATTCTTTAGGTAATTGGTAGTTTTAAGGTATGTGTATTTCTGATGCATGCTACTCTTTAACCTCAAGCTACTCTTTAACTCTTTTACTCTTTAAAGGCTGTGCAGCTCATATTTGTGAATTTATTCCAGGTAAGCTCATTAGTTAAAACATGTTGAGAGAATAACCTTCTCTCCGACGTACCACCAGCGATGGTTTTGTCCCAGTGGTGGCCTAGAAGGCTGGGAAGTGTGATGTGCTCCTCAGAATCTTCAGCCAGTTCTAAATCATGGGATTGAGCAGGAGTCATTTGTCATGATTGCAATACTGCTTAAAAAATTTATAGCCCTTCTTATGAAGTCCTTTATATATATATATATATATATATTTTTTTTTAAATAAAATGCAGCTTCTTTTGAAGCTTTTTGAAGTTAACGTAGCATTAAAGCAGTATGATTCCTATTGCTTTTAACATACTAGCCCGTATCCTAATCAGGAGAGAAGGATGTCTTTAAGGAAATGTTTGCTCAGGATCCTGGTATAGCTTACTCTCTGAATTGCAGTTTCAGTATCTTACGATCTTTCTTGAATTTCGGTATCCATTAAAAATTAAATGCTTATAGGTCAATTTCCCTGAACTTTTATTTATTATTTTTAGCTTGTATTTTGACATTGTGCATACACAGAAAAGGAAAATCTGTAACTGCACTGTTTTGATAATTTGCCTTATGTTTTATGATTTTAATCAACAGGAAGATAAGGTGACTTGAAAAAAGAACATACAACTGTCAAGTACTGCCTCACATTCTTGATCTTTTAAGATACTGGGGGAGGCAAGGTTTAAACTGTATTACTTTATTAAATGGTTTATGCAGATCATATTTGGTTTTGGAGAAGGCGTTCTTGTAAATAGGCTTTGTATTCAGGTCAGTTTATCACAGATGTTCGAAAACCAAAGTGTCATCTTTCTAATTATAGCAAGAGACATTTTGTCAAAAAGGGGGGTGCCAGTGCCACTTTTATTTGGCACCAGTGCCACAGATGCAGAGCCTGCCTTGGATGTCAGTAATGTTAATAGTGAGCAGCTCAGCATGGAGTCAGGAGCAGAGGAGCATCTGTTCCAAAACATCAGTTTCAAGCATTAGATGATGTCCTTACATTGAGTAAGTTTAGTAATGCGACAAGAAAGATAAAAACGCTTCCTACACAAATGTTTTCAAACCTCCCATGACACTGACAACGGGGAACAAAGTATGTCATGAGTAAGGAACAGGAACAGCCCTGAGGTGTGGATAGACAACAAGGCTTGTTGGCTCCCTTTCTGGTCAAAATTACTCTCCAGAACTGCTGCTGCTAAAAGACAGTCGATAGTTCAGCACTGGGCCGACGCTTCTGTTGGTGTGCTAGCATTCTGCCATCTTTGTATCCTTTTTCTGTTTCATCAGAATAAAAACCATAGGGGGATCCTGGAAGCCTTCCACAGATGCGTGGTTCCTTTGGAGTAGTTGGTCCATTGTTTGGCTGTCTTTTTTTGCCTTTGTAAAAGTCTAAAAATTATATCAAGCTTCAATGAATAAGCCGCATGCTCTTTCAGTGGGTGTTGCTGTGACTATCACACCTCAGTGAATCACAGTGTTGTTTTAGGGTTCTGTTCTTTGATACCAATTCCCAGAGCCTTTGCATTTTGGGTCACTGGAAATGGACTGTGTTGTAGTTTATATCCACTTTGCAGCAGGATACTGTAGCTATTCAGGCAGCTCCTTAGGCAGCTCTTGAATCCAGGAATCTCATGATCCTGTTCCTCTCTGGTGCTTTTGATGCAGTTTTGAACTCCTGTGAGGGATGCTGCTAGTTCTTTGTTGGTTTTGTTTTTTCTTTATTCTGACATGTGGGATCTTTGGTTTCATTGGTTCAGTCTAGTGACTTTTGAGTCAAGTCTGCAATGACAACTGTTGACTGACTTCCAACTTGGAAGCTTATAACTGCTTAACTAATCTAGGGTGACCCAAAATAAGGACGCTTGGTTTTATCTGTAACAGTGTTTTTGTGTTGGTGTCATAAGTTTGTTTATACTATGAAAAATCCTGTCTTGGTGAGAGGGTTGAAATATGGTTTAAGCCTTGTCATGAAATATTCAAAATACAATATTCTGGCCTCATTAAAAATGTAGCTATCTTTAGTTAAAATAAAAATAAAGCAACTAGCTGGCAACTGAATTAGTGCTGCAAGGAGTTTTACTTGCAGTTACCTTAGTCATGCCATGGCTTTATACAAGTGGTTACAGTGGATCCTGAGCACTGTGTGGAATGAAGCAGCAGGATTCTCAAGGTTGAGTGGACAGTTTACATGTATCTCTGGTATAGCAACAATTCAGGGATGACCTTTACTGAAAAAATAAAAGTTTCAGAAACTGTAAAGCTTTTTTAAGTTCAAATGTACAGTTCCTATCATCCAAAATGGTATTATGAATCTCTGGTTGCTTTAAATGACTTTAATTTTTAGACTGCATCTAGAGAAATTAATTTCTGTAGTGTTTGGGAGCAATTTCTATGTAAGCAGACATGTGGGAAGCTGAAGAATTCTGCTTATTTGGTATATTTTCCTAGGTTTTAATCAAGAAGGCAATACTTGAGGGACTTCCTCTTGGTTTCAGCACCTGGGAGCTTGTTTTAAATACTGTGCAGCAATTATGACTTCAGTCCTAAGCTCTGCACTCAGTGATTTTTAAATTCTTCCAAAGTTAAGTGACTTTAAACTATAACGTGGATTTCAAAGGGGATATAGTCTGCAGACTTACCATTCTGGGTAAGCTACTTAAATAAAAGTTAGATCATTTTGCTTGTAGTAGAACAGGAAGAAAACCACAAATGGTTAGTGCCTAATTTGCAGTGATATAGAAAATGTGGGCATTTTTTATAAGATTAATATTTTTCAGTGAAAAAAAAAAAACACCTTTTAAAATTCAGATGTACAGTTCCTAGCATCCAAAATGGTATTATGAATCTCTGGATGACTCTTAATTTCTCTAGATGCAGACTGAAAATAAAAAGGTAAACTTTCTGACCACCCATCTTGGCAGCAAGAGTGCCTTATAAAATCATTCACTGTTCCTTTTTTTCCCATGCATTATCATGGTCTGCATCCGCTGTAATACAGTTAAAAGTGACTTGCAGTAGTTAATGTAAGAGTAATGAGAGCCCTTAAAGTTATACACTGAATTTTCATGACTTAAAGAAAAATTTGCTTAGGAAGCAGTGTTGAAAGTCCACAGCTGTACCAACTGAGATCAGGCTGACAGAGGAGAAGCGGATTTCAGTTGTTCATTACCCATCAAAAGTGGGGAACAAAGTCTTGTAACTATATTCATATATAATATTGAAAAACTCTTTCTGATTTGAAATGAGGAATATTTCAGTGTTGTTTTTTGGTGTTGATCAAAACCAGTTAGGTAAGTGGATTTTAGCAATGTAGATTCTTACTGATTTTCTTGACAAGAAATTTCTTTACTACATATTTTTACATTATTACAATATATTACACTGTTCATGGGGGTTTTTTTCCCCCTCTGGAAGAAAGTTCCCGTGGAAAGGAAATAGGAACCAAACTTTGAAATCTAAAATAAGGACTAAACTGCTTTTCATTTACTTTTCTACCCTTTGAGATGCCAGAAGCAATTTCCTCTTGAAGCTTGACTTCCTTTCTGGAAATGATTTTCGTCTCCAACCATGTTGAGGCTCTTTTCTCATTCTTTCATTCTGCCTAACTTGCTTTTTCCCCTCTGACTTTCTACTGCAGTTGAGAACTTCTGGAGGTAAGTAATTACAGACAAGTTTCTTTCTAACTTTCTCTTCCAGTTCTTCTCCCCCCTACTGCCCCCCCTCACCCAGTCAGTCTAGAAGGACAAACAAAGCGCTATTGGTGTCCTCTGCAAGAGAGCACTGATAGGGGGCTGGCTGTAAATTGACGTGGCATGGAAAATCTCTGCTAGTTTGTAGCAGCTCTAAGATTGCTGTGAAATCAAGCCGACTCTTACCAAGTTTGTAGCTTTGAAATCGTCATGGGCTTACCGTTTCTATATAAAAAATGAATGGAAAGTACCTCCGCTTTTTGATTTGGGAACTGGACTTTTTCTCTATTTGGATTTACAGCTAATAGAAAACAAAACCAAAGGGAATTACTTGGTTACTTTTTTTTTCTTTCCTGTAGTGAGAGCGACAGATCTTGCTGCTCCCCCCACCTTTTCCTGTGATTTAATCATTTGCAGATCTTGCCATGGGGTGCGGACTAAGAAAGCTGGAAGACCCAGATGATAGCAGCCCTGGAAAAATCTTTTCTACGTTGAAGAGACCACAAGTTGAAACAAAGACGGATTCTGCTTATGAATATGTATTGCTGGATTTTACTGTAGAAGGTATCTTTTTATATCTTTATTATTCTGAGAAGGCAAGGAATAGGATTTAACTTCGTTCTGTCTTGTTTGACTTACAGTAAATCTTAGATACTTTTATCAAAGCTGGCCAAAATGTAAGACTTTTATTTTGAAACACAAATCGTGACGAGGTCCTCACTTATATAAAATTACAATGGAAGCTACTGAAGTATTTTTAACAACCAAACCCTCCAAATTACACAACTGTCCTTGTTAAGGAAGCTGGCTAAAAACTGTTAGAGATTTTCCTAGTTTCCTGTGAGTCAGATACTGCCATCCATACTCACTCTGAATAATGGTTGTCTGAATTCAGTGTGATGGTTCAGAAAATACACTGTGCCTGAGCCCTAATTGAATAACAATTTTTAAAAATGCACTCAACTTCCGAAAAAAGGCTGTCATTGTCCTTGTTACTTTATGCAGAAGTAAGTCTGTTTCTTAGTTGTGTATCGGGAGTAGCTTCCTCTCTTATGCTCACCCTAGCCTCTCGGTAGATATTTTAGTAAGAGTCTTACAGTTTCATCTTACTGTTTTTTTTCAAAATGCTTTACTTGTAGTTGCTGAATAGTCTTTTGAAAGCGTGACCGAAATGAGGCGAAATTTGTATGCGTAGCAAGAGACAGACAGTGCTCTGTGGGATACTTCCTTCCCGAGGGTGTCCCGTCTCTAACAGAGCAACTCCCTGTTCCACAAAGTTGAAAACATAAACAAGCCCAGATGGCTGCCCTCTGAGAACAGACAGCTCAGTTTTGCAGTCACTTTGTAGTAACTTCATTTTCTAACAACCCGATCTACTGGGAATTCCTAATATCAAGTATTTTAAGTAAATGCAGTTGTTAAAAGATTTTGATAAAGGGAGAAAGTGTAAGTGCAGGTCTTGTTACATTTTCAGGAACATTTTCATAAAGAAAACTTGGCCTCTGCTTAGATTTAACTCTAAATTAAAGGACTGTAGTAATAATTTTATTTAAAATATATCAGTCTGTTCATTGCAAAACTGCGAGATCTAATAGAAGCCACATTCTACTAATTTGTGGTACTTGACATCCAACTGTATTTGTTGTTCTGTTTATTTACACAAATAAAGAGTTTTTCACTGGTTGGTTCTTTTTGAAGAAACAAAACTTTGAGTAAGTAGTAGTGGTAAAGTACTGAAAATGAACCCAGGCTGCCTAATGCATATGTGAATTACCTATTTACTGATAATAGAAAGGATAATAAAACATTCGTTTTTGCAGGGGGACTGAAGAGCATTTAGTGTTCTTAAATAGTCTGTGTTCTGGATAGTTTTGCTGTCTTTTAAAGTAACAAGTTTCTGGAAGTGTTGTGTGAAGAATTTGTTGTGAAGCTGGTTATGACTTTTTAAAAAAGCACATCAAACCAGTGCAAATAAAAGTGCATCTCTGTATTATTTAAATAACCTAGCAGTAAAGCAGTAAAGATTCATTTCTGCCTGTTTAGTCAGATATTGAAAAGTGCTTAACTTCATTGATTTACTGTGGAATTATGAATGCTAAATAAGTGAGAGCAGTTTCAGATAGTTGTGTAACTTTTTTAGGTTTCTAACTGTAAGCAAGTGGATTTGTAAACACAGGTATCTTTCTGTTGAATGGTTCCATCTGTGTGTGTATTTGACCTTAAAATATTTTTCTTTGGGGTCTCTACTTTTTAGAGCTAAGATAACACACAAAAAAAAATGATGTATATATTGTCTTGGAGGCATTTCTGAATTCTGTTTGCTTATGAAATACAGGGATTGGCTAAAGTACTGTGGGGAATATGTTGGGCTTTTGTTTTTTTTCCTTCTACCCCAATCAGCTAGCTCACATACTTGTTGCTACTTGAATATCCTTTGGCTAAATGAAACTTAAGTGAGAGCCTTTTATCACTTTACACCAAAGTTAGTTTTCACTCTTCTGTCAAGTTGTCATGGCACTGCTGATTTTCATAGCAAGATCTTCCCCAACATCTGATATTTCTGTTTGCCTGAGTGACTTGTTACCACTGGATCTTACACCAAGTAAAACAGAAAATCTGCACTTGGCTTACTGTTGGATCCTATAAAGGATACTCTGCCCTGCATTAAGATAAGAATATAGCAAGTATAAGTGTGTTATTTCAATTTAATATGCCTTATTCTCTGTTTCATCAGATTTATGCTATGTGAAGTCAAAATGAGCCTGCTGGGGAGACTTTTAGGTGTCCCTGATCTTCTCCCAAGCCGTGATACAGATTAGGACAACCATGCTGTAGTCTAAATTCGCTGGCTGGAGTCCCTGCGCATCTTAATTAGTTATCAGCAGTGTATTGTACCTTGGTTTCTCCCCTCCTGGTCCCCTAAATACTCCCATCCCTACTATAAAAATCAGCTTTGAGTTCTGTGTAGGTGGTTTTGCATCAGGAGAATCCCAAACAAGAAAATCACAGCGAGTCTCTTATTTTGATGGGATTGAATAGTACAAAGGAAAGGGAGTAGTGGACTCTGAAGTGCAGGTTTAAATGCCTGTCAAGGATTGTAAATTCTACAGTCTCAGTCATGAGGCATATCTCAGTTACAAAAACAGCTCTTATTTTTTGAGGTCAGTTTAACCAAAAAGTAGGGATAGTTTAAATACTCCTACTCAAGCAGAATGTTTATGCATTTTTCCACAACCCTCCTATTAGGGAAAAGAAGGAATATTGATGCAGCTCACTAAGATTGACGTGCTGTGAAGTTCTTGTCACTCTGAATAACAATATGAATATATGTATGAAGTAGCTGTTTTGTCGTAATCTTCAATATCATGCATCTGAAGTTTACTATACAGCCAGCAAGGTAGCTGTTACTTGTGAAAGTATTTTGGCTACCTGTTGACAGCACGTCAGGAAGGAAATTTTCGTAGTGAAAAATGTTTAAGACATTTGCAAAATCAGTGAAGTGATGATCATGCTGTATACATTCCTGCTTTTTTGGCTTATGGGCTGTAGAGCAGTTATTTCTTCAATACATATTTTATATCTCCTGGATTTACTATGAGTGGAATCATGGAATAGAGGTGTTACTAAGGGCAAAATATAATCTGTCTATGAAAGGGAGGGCTGTGATCTATTGTCTGTTTAAAAAGAAGAAAAGGCAAGGTAGCACAAGGAAGTGCAATAGCCCAGTCTCTGAGAATGGCAGAATTTACATTAATAGGTTGAGTTTGCTAGTTATCAGCAATAAACCATCAATATATGTGTTGGTGACACTTTTTCACAGTGTGCATCTCCCGTGGTACATGTTACTCTGGTTTCTCCTGAGCTGTTAAGGCTCTTACAGTGACAAGCAAAGTAGGCCTCCACTCCTTTTCCCTTTAGTAAAAGTTGGTATTTAAAAGCGTTTGACTGTTGTGAAACATTAGTTTCTGGTGTGTTTTGGTTTGTTGCAGCTTTTTTTTTTTTTAAATAAAAAAAGCCCCCTATATATATCAGTATTACCCTCATTTTATAGTGGGAAAGCAGTATACAGGTTGATGTTTTACCAAACACATCACTCATGAACCAGGAGAATTCTAATTCAGTTTATTAGAATAAAATATTGAGGTAAACTAAAGATTCATATACCTCATTTATGATACTTTAAACCAGTAGGATAGGTAGACTTTGTGACTTGCTGTGTCTTTGATAAAAGTCCTTAGATTCCTTGCTACTGCCCACCTACAATATAGGGCAGGTAGATAAGGGGATGTAAGGACATGAAATTAACTTTTGGGGAATACACTTACAAAGTGGTGAATGAGATTTATGTCATTGCATTTACCTGTTCTTTTTTTTATATATAAGTTTTTAAAAATCATAGAATCAAAGGAAAATTAATATACTTAATAGTTTTCAGTTTATTGTATAGTTTGAAAGGGAATGTTTAAAGCAACATGTTAAAATGTTTGTATCTCAAAGTGTTGTGAGGTCACTTAATTCCAGTTGAAGCATCCTTTAATACAGTTGAACACTGGTCTTAATACTTGAAAGTCTTGCTGAGAGGGACCCATCGCAACACAAAGAAGTACCTCACTTGCAGCAAGGGTCACCAATAGAGACCGTCAAATTCCAAGCCAAGCTGTCTTGTCATAAGGGTTCATATCTGCAGAGGATGAAAATTTTGATGATGGCAGATACATGCCGCCATAATTACTCTTCAGTTAGTGTCTGTATATGAGTATTGATTTATTCCTCTCTGAGAGTATCTACAATTCCAGTTGGAGTTGAGGGAACAGGAAATACAAACCATCAGACTGACTGTGGCAGAATATATCATCTGTTACCAGTGTGGAATCATTTCTCTGTGCAAAAGCTGTGGACCAGACCATTCAAAAAAGTTTTCCCTTTATCTATTTCCCCAATAGCTGTGTAGTACCTAGCTGTTGCCTGCTGATTGGGAATGCTTGCACACACTCAGAGGGATCCTCCTTAGCAAATATTGGCACCACATAGCTTACTTAAGTGACATGTACTTAGGTCTACTGGAAAAAGGAATTGGGACTATATTAAAATTTCAACCTACACTCAATAGATCACTTCTAAGGGATCAAAAAAAAATAATTTAAGAACAAACCAGTTGTACTAGGCTTAAATTAATTTATGGGAATTTACCTCACAACTAGGGTTGAAGGATTTTAAGGCTTTGACTAGACAAAATTGTTGCTTTAAGTTCAGACCTGTTGTGTGTTTAGATGTTGATGCAGCTCTTAAATTAGCTTGGCAAAGCTAGATCCAACAGAGTGTTGCCAAATAGATTAAAAATAGATCATATTAACTTGTAAAAATATGTACTTCAACTAGTTGAATACTGTTGAATCAGCTCTGAATCTGCTTTTCTTGTATAAATAGAACTAGCTTTTTAGTAAATGCCTTGGGATAGATTTTGTGTGGTTTATATAAAAGGAACTCGCCCGAAAAGTACATGGACATACACAGTATAATGTGTTTCTCGTCTGCTTTCAATGTTTTTAGCTTCCTCAAATCCAGAAGTTATCAAGATCAGTTCTGTGTTGGATATAGCATCTAAGGTGGAAGAATATTACAGCAAAGGATATGTTGTAGGAGCTGTTCATCCTGTTATACTGCCAATTGGACGTAGAAGGAATTTCCCTGCAAGTCACATGTATCGAGTGGTACTTTCACGATTAAAATTAAGGTAACAGTGAAGTAATTTGAATACATTGATCCTAATTTGAATACATTGATTACTTAAGCCATTTGTAAGTGGATTGCTCAACATGCATAATTTATTATCAAGTTGAAATGAGCACCTCAGAGAATCAAATAACTGTTAATTGTCTAGAAAGGTGAGCAAGTTACGAATGTTTTTTAATTAACACTAAGCACATAGTAGGCTAATGTTTACTTTGCCTTAGTAATGTCCAAACAAAAATCCAAAGTTGCTCATCATAATTTTTTTAATACACTTTTATAATAAAGTATCATCTGTCTTAGAACCTGCAGCAAATACAAGAAGAGTAATAAGCTGCTTTAAATGCTCTCAAGTCTGTTTTTTCTTCTTCATTTTCAAAAATTCCATGTTTCACTCTTGCTATAGGAGCATTACTTATAAAGCATGAATTAGCATGTCAGAGTTTATTTTTCGTTCTTAATAAGAAGGAAATAATCAGTCTGTGATTGGAGGTCATACAAAAGTTTGGTTTTGACACTGAAGGAGAGTCAAGTGTTTGTGTTTCCTCCAGCTCTATAGTCTTGTTTATTACTCCTGTTTTCACTGCATTGTAATCACCATGTGATCATTAAAGAAAATGTACAAATAAATTTTACCATTGGTTCCTTTGAATGCAATGATGATAACCTTTTGTTCTTATTTTGGATAACTAGAAAAGTGGATTTCTTATTGCATTAAGAGCTATAATGCTTCCCCTTGTCTCCCGAGTCCTAGCGCGATGCACAAAAGTTCTTTCATTTACTTTTGGAAGACCAGAAGGGTGTGAGTTGGAAGGTGCTCCCTGCCACTCCAGTAATGCTTCTGTAAAATATGGTTCATTTGAGGGAGCCTCTCAAACGCTTTGCTTGAGACGGCATTGTCCGTGGTATTTGCTGCTCAGGCAGCTTACTTTTGTAAATTCATCTGCAGACCAGGTGAATGTTGTCCACGTGCGCAGATGCTTGAGTAAGAAAAGCAGAATACTTGCTCTCTAGAGCTGAGGCTTCTACGAGCTGACACTGCCAGCGCACAGCTCCCACAACTCACCTTATGGCTGTAGATGTGGGATCCTTATGAAGTTGTGATTTGAACCTCTAGGCCCTTGAGTAGGTGAAGGATGAGACCCTGCAGCCTACATGTGAAACTGTTGGGCGTAGGTTCCCAGTTTCCTATGCAGGTGGCATATGTACCTGTGTTGGTTTTCCTATAGGCAAATACACCTTCTCCAACTACTGTCTGGAAAGTAATCTTTTATGTTTGAGTGTGTCTTGCTGATGTTTCATTCTAAAGCAAAAGAATGCGTGAAGGAAACATTGACTAAAACCCCATTATATTGTTGATATACACCACTGTTGTCTGAATAACAACCTAACTGGCTTCAGATAAAAAATGATGAATACTATTCTTTACCTGTAAATAGAAGTCTAAAGCTTGTCAGATTCTCTAAATCTGAGTGATTTAAACATTACCTAACCTGAAGCAATTCTTACTATGTTGTATTTCTAGTATTTGCCTACGCTGTATTTCATACAATATATAAAAGTTATAAATAAAATATAAAACAATATATAAAAGTTATAAAAACTAAACAGCAGCATGTTAACAGTGTAAAAGTACCATTTCTCTTCATACTGTTTTCTATAAAACAGAACCTGTTTTACGTTTAGAGCTTAAATCTGTGTTTCTTGCATTATCAGAGATTTTTGTGTTTATTACAAAAGCAGGACTATTTGT
This sequence comes from Strix aluco, assembly GCF_031877795.1. NCBI lineage: Eukaryota > Metazoa > Chordata > Aves > Strigiformes > Strigidae > Strix > Strix aluco. The sequence continues at coordinate 32,461,875 of NC_133936.1, forward strand.
CAATAAAGCTCAGTTTCTAGAAGATGTCTTAACAGTCTTCAGATGAAATTCCTGTTAAATATTAATGTTCTTACCCTGACGTTGTAATACACAGTACCTGCCACTTTGTGTAAGGAACAGAACAAAACCACCAAAAACGGCTGAGTTGTAAATAAAAGTACGAAGAAGCATTGCCAGGATTTTATTCATAACTATTCCAAAAGAAAAGAATTCTATATGCAAGCATTTGCCTAAGTTAGTGGCAAACTCCTGACAAAGGCTGCTTTCTTTCTGTGTTCTAGCCAGAAGCATGCAGCACCCAGAGGACAAAGGCACCCCAGGCTGGTGATTGAGGAATGTCCTTTAATGTATGAAACACTGACAAATGAGGTAGTGAAAGAACTGTTAGAAAAGGTAATGGAGGACTTTTTTGAAACTTCTCAGATTTTTATTTCTACCATGCATGTAAGTTATATTTAGTGGTTGATGTTTTTTTAGTTTTGAGTTTTAACCTTGGTTTATTTTATAGAAGCTACAAAGTCCTTTTCTTGATGCAAAAGGAGTTATTTTCTTCACCAGTTGCTTTTTCTAATTTAGAGCTTAGTACTGAGCCCTGTAAAGCTTTGAGAGACTGACTGCTTACACCACTGAAAGCAGAATCGGGCCCAAACTCTGTCAGGCTTTATAAAATGCTAATATGATCACTTTCTCTGGAATTAGTATTTTTCAGAAGTTTTGTGTTATTCTGGATTAAGTAAGGTATTCCTAATGAACATGAATATATTCAATTTTGAAGAAAGATTTTTTCATTCTTTATCAAATACAAAATACACAGTAACAGTATTAAAATATTTACTTGGCACAACTTTTGAAAATACTGTATAGTTAAAGAAAACTAAACTTCCACTGGAATGCAAGCTCTAGTTCTTTTTGTGGTTAACTTTCTCTGCAAAATTGAAGACTTGCTGAAACAGGAAACTATTGTTATTACAAGAGTTAGAGTAATATCTTTTACATTAGTTGCCAAGGAAAGAAGTAGAGGAAAAAGCATATTGGAGATCTTTAATGATCTTTGAAATTACAGAGTTGTTTAAAATTTCTAAATGGCTTGTTTTGAAATTTTCAGGTGTTTCAAATTTAAAATGGGATTCTATTACGCATTTACACTGCACAGGTATTGCCAGGTTGGTTGTGTAGCATAGCAGACAAACATTTAAGGGAAAAGTACACTTGAAATTAGCAGTGATTCAGTCTTGCAAGCGAATCTGGCACAGAAGTAGTATGTGAAAATAATTTGCTTTTAAAATGCTTAAAAAGTCTGAGCCAGTAATCCAGTAAAAAGTTACTTCTAAGATCTAAAACAAAACTTTGTGGCATTTCAGGAAAAGACTGTCATATTACCTGTTTCTCTGCATGTCGCTTCTCCATTTAAAATTATTTTGGTTGTCTTAGAAGCGGCAGCTCTGTATCATTACGGTGACTGGCGTATCATACATCATTGCTCTACATACATAATGGTGGTAGATAGTAACACTTCAGTCTACTGTGGTACTAAAAAGGGATTGTAGTACCATCAGCTATTTGAATATTATTCAGTCCATTGATTAATAGTTTGTGAGTTAACTGGGTAGAGATCCTTCCCTCTCTGCCATCACTTAATCCTGTACTTCCCAGGTGATTTCTTCTTTCTGAGCTGGGGTTTCTCTGTTTCTGGAAAGACTTTATTGCATGGAGGAGCTTGTAGCACAAGATGATATGGGGATCATCTTCCTAAATGGCAGCACTCCTTATCCCAGCAAAAAAACTTCTCCCTCCAAGAACAGACACATGCCACAGGTGGCACATATTCTGCAGTTGTGTTTTGAGAATTCACTGCAGAGAAGACCCACCACTGACTGAAAGCAATTAAGAGGGTTTAAATTTGCCTCTAGCTCCCTTCATTCTCTGCTCCTGAGAGAGCTGAGTAGCCTCTAAGGGAATCAGGGGATAATGAATCATGATGCATGACAAACAGATATTTCTATAGTATTAGTGGTCAGTAATTTTAGTACAACTGGTATTACATGTTTAAAGAAACAGTACAGTTTGTTGCACCAGTGTACTGGTTATCACTATGACACAGCAAGTAAAATACTTTGGATTTGTTCTAAATTAAGGACTTTGTATACACTAAAGTCGGTACCAGTGTTGGCCACCTTTCCTGGCCTGAGCCCAAAGACATGCTGGAAGACTTCCGTTTACTTTGAAGCATGGGCAACGAACAAACATGACCAGCCCTTCTGTAGTAATGTTGTATCTTTATGTCCTTGAACATCAATAGTTTAAACAGAATATGTATATAGAAGTTTTTAAAAAATAAGTTACATGCAATTCTAAAATCACTTTGCAGATAAATTTCTGTTGTAAATGCAGGTTAATGAAGCTGCTAAAAGAGGAAAGAAGTTTGTGGGATTTGTAACACAACATTTTCCTCAACCTAAAGCCTGTAATGGAACAAGCACAGATGGAAGTGCAGAGCTGGAATCAACACTGGGCAGAAGAAATAGGGAACACAGAAGAAGAAATTCTGATGAAAACTATAAAAACTGGAATGAAGGGACGTTGAGTGGTCACTCGTCTGAGAGTGGGATAGAGGAGGAGGTGCAAGGAGAAAGCAGTCTGTTACAGGATGCAGATTTCCAGTTTGGAAAAGAAGTCAGCCCTGTTAAACTACGAAAAGGAGATGGTAATAAAAGCTGTTTGTTTATTGCAGAACTAAGGTATTTTATTGAGCTGTTGCTTTAAAAAGGTGTTTGGAAAAAAACAGAACAGCATGTTCTATTGTGTCAAATACTAGTTTTGGAAGGTACATCTTCCTTAAATGCATATGTATTTCTAAAAAAGTTGCCAGTTGAAGAAATATTTACCTCCTACTCTGTGTATGTGTGAACTGTGGTAATGTATTAAAATGATATTTTAGTTTTCATATAGAATATTATAAATGTACTGTCAAAATCCACGTTTGTAATTTAAAGAAAAAGGAAAAAACCCAAACAAAGCCCCCAAAATTGCCTACAGTGTAATTCTGATTTTAAATGTGGTGCAAACAGATAGCTTGCCTGCTTGATATGTGTATTACAAATATGTGGCAGTAAACTTTTCTTTTAGAAGGATGCAATTGTTTTAAAACATTTTCCTAAATGCATATAGTTTTCACTTACTCTTAATGTTAAGTCATAAACATGTGAAGGATTTCCAATAATATGTTATGATTCCAGTTCTGCCTGTTTCAAAACTGACAACAAGAGCCCCTTCTAGCTAGAGCTGTGATTTTACGTGGGTCTAGCCAACGTGCATAATGTACAGCAAACAAATCCGTTCATAATGGATTCTTTCTGGTTAACATGCCTTCAAGAAGCATCCTGAAAGAGATCACTTAAGTTAATGCATTGACCATGAAATCAAAGAGTATAATTGTTACAAAATGAATTTACACTAAAGCAAGCATTAAAAAGTTGTATAGGAAGGAAAAGTATCATTGAAGAATGTTGGTGCTGTGTAGAAAACTTAGTTGAAGAAGAATCTGATATTGCCTGAAACAGTGACTTTGATACTGAAGCATGCTACACTAGCTGACTTGCTAGGAAGAAAAGGTGAAAAGGAAGAAGTAATCTAAAGCATGAGAGCTAATGCAAGATAGTATTGTGTAGAAAGCAGGCAGCATGAAACTTTCATGTCAGATTGCATTTTGACATAATAGATGCTTTCTGATGAGCCAGACATGTTTTAATTGCTCTCAAAAGGAACCTTTTTACTTTCCTGTTAAGAGTTAAGCACCCTCTCTAGTCTGTAGACTGTCAGGATAATGACTCTAAGCACTGAGATAATCAATGTTCCTCTTATTTTTAACACTTGAATTAAAGCAGTTCTTTTACAATTGAGCCTTTATAGCATGATCTGTTAAAGCTTAACTCTTTCATTACAGCTTGAAATAGTGGGATTGCTATATGTAGCAAATAGAAATCCTTTAAGTAAACAACATAAAACTCTTGGTTCTGTTCAGGAGCTTTGTTCGTGCAGATTGGTGTGACCAGGTAGATTAGCAACCCGTGCATCCCCTACATGCAATGTTCTCAGGAAATTCTTCAAAAAGCTTTGGCAAGAATATGCCAGGCTTCTCTATACTAGTCAAACACTCAGTAAAGTTATTGGAGTTCATAAGACAAAACTTCTGAAAACTTAACCACCTTTCTTTGTAAATATTGTAAGTAACCATCATTTTAAAAAATACTGATGTGAGTTTTCAAAGGAAATCTTACATATATGTAGGTGTGTACTGCCACTTCAGTATGTCATTTCTATTTAGGTCTGTCCAAAAGATGCAAAACTGTCTGAGTGCTAGATATGGGGGTTGTAACATACAAATTTTGACTATTTATAAATACACTGCTTGCAGAGGCAAATTTCTGATACACATGAGCAATTGAATAGTTGTATTGGGAAACTTGATTTTTTTTTTTTTTTCCTGAAGAACAAATATAAAAGTGATCTCACTTTAGTATATGGGAAAGGAAATAAAGATTTGTCAGAATAAGCACATTTATGCTAATACAACCACCTGTGGAGGTGATAAAATACAACTGTATAGAAAGGAGAGTCATCTCTTACTGATAGTTCAAAATCTTGTCCTGGATTAACTCTACCTTATTCCAGGCACCTGATGTCACTTGCAGTGGGTGTAGTAACTCTTCTCAAAACAGCCAGGGGTTCTCCCAGAGATTGGATTTACAGTCCAAATCCTACTTCGGAAATCTCCCTCTATTTCTGGAGCCTAGAGAGACTAGCATCTTAAGTGGGGTCATTTAAACCAAGTTCCTTTGTTTCGACAATATAAATACTTCTGCTTTCTAGGGGTTGGTTTGTGTTGATTTAGGCAGCACAGATGTTGAAGTATTAGACAATCTGAGAGCATTTTTTGGCAACTGCTTTGTGTTATTTCTCCACAAAGGTGATGTACATGTGAGTGTATTTGTAGAATATATTTGTATAGTTAGGACTTCATAACTTGTCACCAGTGATTTCCTTAAATGCTAAGGATTTGTAAATTTTAATTTTTGATGAATGCTTGTTTATGACTCTGTAACAGCACTGTGTTAATGTCTAGATATAAAATGCATTTGAGGATATGCAGGTTTTGTATGCTTAACTCACACACTCATCACTTACTGTGTGGGAAACCCCAGTAGGCAACTAATTATACTGGTACTTAAGTAATCTGCAGAAAATAATGGGTAAAAGCAATACTGTGCAAGGCATTCCTAATATTAAAAAACTTAGAAAATTGTCTTTAGTCTTCAGTTATAGTAATTTCAAATATTTGTAGTCAGAAGTTCCACGAATAGTAGAAATGAAGCCTGTTTCCACTGCATTTTTCTTAGCAAAACCCACCTCCCGAAGAGGTCCAGTGACAACCTAACTGTAATATGTTCAAATTCTTCTCATATCCCAGAGCGTACCCCCCACCTCATCCTGAGTGTGTTTAGGGCTGAAGCTGAGTACAGTTACATCAGGAAACAATTCTTAAAACTGTTGCTTAGAATTAGAAAACTATGTTAAAATGAGATATTAATAATATTTTTATTATGGGTAATCCAGAGATTCATTCTTCTTCCTTTCCTCTTTTTAGACAAGCTATATACAGTCTTCAATGTTTTTGATGATGATTCTACCTGCTGGACCTATCATGATGGTGCTTTGTCTATGAAAGTAACAAGAAAGGGGCCAGTTATTAGTACACTGGAAGCAGACTGGCTAGAATTAACCACATTTTATTATAAACAAGGATTGTCCTTAATTGATTCTTTTGTACACTGGGAAACTTCTAAAGGTGAGTACTGTCCCACAGTGTCATGAAGCTTTTACTTGTTTATGTAGAACTACATAGTTTGCAAGAATAGATCATGTTTTGCTGCTTGGTGAGAAGGGCAATATGTAAACATGTTCAGATAGTCATTGCAAATCTCTAGAATCTGATATGTGAAAAAGTAGCAGCTTGTTTTGTGGGTAGCTATAGCTCTGAATAATTGAAATTTCTGCTTTGTTTTATCAAATTGAGGATTTCCAAAGCAGGAAAGCAAGTGTAGCATTATAAAATAAACCTTTTGCACTAGTTCTTAGTTTTGTTTTTTTTTAAAGGAAAAGATAATGGGAAAAAATCATCAGGTACATGTTTTCCTGATGTTCATATTCTGCTGCTCACTGTAGATACTGTGCTGCACTCTGAATACTTCTAATGAGACAAAAGAGCACCTTGAGTTCTCATTGTGCTTACTGTACCATTAAATCTAACTCAGACTTTCTGTGCTTCCTGCTTTCTCCAGCTCTTTGGGCTTAAAAATTCTTTCCACAACACCAAATTGCATTAAAATTTGACTGTTAACCCTGAATTTTCAGGATGTTTCTGCAGGTTTTTCTGGTCAGGTGCAGACATATGCAGAGAGTAGAGAAATCTTTTTTTTTTTTTTTTTTTTTTTGTCCTGGCTCTCAACTGTAGGCAGGTGTTCCAGGACCTTTTCACACAGCTGGGAGAGAGGTCTTCCCTGATCCCTCCTGCTTCCTGCACTCTTCTGCAGGAATCTACCAGTTCAGTTAACACTCAGATTGTTGCAAGGATAGAGCTTCAGGCCATAGGATTTTCTAATTTTCTTCATTCTGCCAGTTTCAGTTCGATCTCAGTTTTTATTCTGGAGAGATCCTGCTATCTCTTCCAGAGTTCCTAGCCTTCCTTCTCCTGATGAACGGACCCAAGGCTGATGCCAGCAGTGCTGCTGTTGGCCCAGGCCCATCACTGCACACCCTGCTGAGCCCAAAACCCCGAGCTTTGGCCGAGCTGTGAGACAGCATCGTAACCACTGCTGACAACAGCGGAAGCTCTTTGTTGGCTGAAATATCTTGAACTTTAAAACTCTGTTGTTGGTAAAATATGTAATTAAGAGATTCATTTCCATTTGAACTGAATTTGTCTGAAAGCCAGAAATTAGAAGTGTGGCAAAAAATAGTATGTAGCTACTGTTGTGCAATTACTTGAAAATAATGTGAAGAAAATGGTATTACTGGTGTTAGGAGAACAGGCCAAGAGAGTCTGACATAGTTAATAATGTCAGAATTTATAAATTATTGTAATAAATGTCATATAGCAAACTTAGAATTTATACTTCACTAATGTGATATTTTGATTGGATAAATACTTTTGCTTGTACTTAGTTCTGATTTGTTGGTGTTCGTTTAAAGTTGTTTATGGTAGTTCAGTGTAAGCAAGCAAAACACAGGACTGCAGTGGAGAGAAGTCTTGTAAAAAGTTTGAAAAGGCTTCAGAGACCTTAAACAATTTTTGCAGTACTCATTAATTTACTTAATGTATTTAAGTAAATTAATATATTATTAATAATGTATTACAGTGGCTTTCATAAGTCATTTTACATCTGCTTCTCAGGTGAAGTAAGGAGGGTAGAATTACTGGGGTTTTGAACGGTTTTCATATTTACTATATGTCTTAATGCTTTTTTTTCTGATACCCTGTTTCAAAATAACATGCACTCACTATCCCCTTTGCAAGGCTTGGGTTAGTGAAGGGCTTACACTTAAAAAAAAAAAAAAGTCTAAACCAGAAAATCTTTGGAAGTGAGATGATGTGGGTTCTTCAAAAATCAAACCCTGAAAATAATGACAACTCTTCAGTTTTCATTCTTAGTAGTTTAGTTTTGAGTGTGAATCACGGCATTTCTGTAGCTCTACAATAAAGTAAATTTAGTGATTGTCAGAGGAACACAAATGCATCAACATCACTATATTCAGATTGAATTTGGCAGCTAGTCCCTCTCAAACTGCATATTTTGTGCATATAAGCAGCCTAATGGCACAGTTCATATTGGTCATCTTTTTTGCTCTTAAATTATAATTCCTATCTATTGAAGTCAGTGGAAGACTAAAGTTTCCTTTGGGGGAGGAGAGGTGAGAAATCAGACTCCTACTTTTCAATACAGATTTTTTTTTAGAGCTGGAAAATAACTCTCTGGAGATGTGTTACAATTCACTGAGGGGTGTTTTTGGCAGCTGTTGAAATTAATCTTTGCAGCTGTTGTCCAACAACAGTTTTACAGTCTTCTCATTCCCCTGTAGCTGTCTGCTCTTCTCTATGTGAATAACTATCCCATCTCTAATACCCAGGTTATGACTTATTTAGGGGTTTCATGCTGCCTCTTTGCAGCAGTTGGTCTGCTTCAGCCCCACTTGACTGGTATGTGTTTCAGTTACTCATGGGTGGGACGCAGCTGAATTAAACGGGATATATTCAGAGGCACAACTCACTATGTGGATGGAATTCTGCAGCTGATCAAGTGTCCATAACCACAGTAAGAAATTAATTTAGCTACTTAAGCTAAAATGTTTGTTCTTGAGGTGAACATTGAAGAGTTTTATAACCAGATAAAAGTTTGACACCCAAAAGAGGGGAGCCTAAAATGTGTATTTGAGGAAAGTATGTAATCACTTGCACTCATTACTTCTTTTGTGTCTGCATGTACATCTAATTGTCATCTTCACCTCACCTTTGTATTCTTTTAAACTGTGAGGTGTCTTTAGCAGTAGTTGTCCTTTTATACAACTTTACTAAAGTGAGAAAATTTTAGCTATTTTGATAAAAATAAAAACACTGGATGCAAGTCAGGCAGCTGCAAAATCCTTCTCTGAGTTGGATTCTACAGATGTTCTAGAGAGTCAGTAGAATTCTGTTGCTACCAGGATCAAAATGCAATACCCAGTTTAAGGTAGGAGGAAGTTTTAACATAGGAAAATAATTTTTAAAAAAACCAAACTGTTGTCAATTCTTAATAATTACAAACTTCTGTGTTCTGCTGCCAAAGAAGATGTAGTCATGCCAAGTAACTTTTCTTTTAGCAGCCATTTGGATGAATGTAGTGTTTCCTTCATTTGCAGCACTCTTTTTTGAGTACTGATATTAACAAAGATAAACTATTATAATTGACAGAATGGACAGGTGAACCAGTTAGCCACACATGTAGCTTTTTCAATATAGGTGATTTTTGACATGGTATACTTAATGAATTACCAGTTTTGTCCCAAAATACCACCAAGTGGAGGTGTCTTGTGTCAATAACTCTTTAAAACTTAGAGTTATTCTATCATGTTTGAAAAATGGTAGAAAAATAAATATTCTAACATGTTGTAGGTAGACTGCCTGAACACTGAAGAAAGGTCAAAGTCCTTGAATTTGTAAGATGGAGAATTTATGAATTATTAGGAGCTGTGCAGATATTCATATGTTTGTGCCTGAAGCCATATATTCAGTTCCATATACAACCACATTATATTCATGGGTAATCTAAGAATAAAATAAAATGTACACTATATCTACAAATGTGTGGAAGAGATAAATATTCAAGTATCTAAATGATTATAACTCAAACTACATACATATGCTACGTGCAATATAGTAAAAACTAATATGAATAAATAGTTGGTATTTTATGGTACATTAACAAGCATGCTCAAAATGGGAATTCCTGGTTTATGTAGCACAACTTCTGTGCCATCAGTTTCTAAAACAGGACCAGTTGTGTTCCATAAGTTTGATTTGTTTGCTAGGTGGTTTTTTTTCTTTATCTACCTTCCCTGAAGCTGTGGCAAAACCAGTCATCTCTTTACATGTCTTTGTGCAGTATTGGAGAGGATTTAAATCTGATATTCTGAGAATTATGTAATTTATTGTTCAAATTTAAGATAGTCAGCTGTCAAGGTACAACTGCACAGAAGGCTTCCCAATGGCTCTTAGGAGAAGGAAAACTAGAAAATAAACCAGTATTTGATGCACAGCTTCAGTTTGGGCCAACCGGATACTATCAGGCTTTGACAAGTGAGTCAGGGAGTTGTGCTGTGAAACTTCCTTCCCATCAGGAATCTTCCTACAATTACTTCTGTTTCAGGCTCTTCCTGTGGCCCTTTACATATTTATTTAAGTAACAGTAGCTAGGCTTTGCACTTCATGCTTCATTTATCTTTATGCTCTCTCCTGCCACACCAAAAGCCACACTTACTGTCAGGCGTACAGTATTAAAGTTGAATAAAGAGGGTTTGCGCCCATCTGCTGTGAGGGATATGAATACAGGAAATTGGAATTCAGATTTGAGCATGGAAGTGGCTAATGCTTTTGAGAAAAGGAAGTGGTTCGTAGTGTAATTTGTATAGAAAAAAGGATTTTCAATATTAAGTTGGCTTGCATGCTTCATCAAGTTGTAATTAGATGCAGAAATAACCTCAAATTTGAGTTATTTGCTGTCTCAGTTTTTAGAGGACTGTTCAATGAGGAAAAAACCAAGCCCATGTGTACATCTTGGTAAGATATCAGCCTAAAACTTTATATTTCAGTTTATGTTTGTCTTTATGTTCGCAGGGGACTATTTGCCCAAATCTTTAGAAGGATTGTTTATCTATGAAGAAGAAGGTGCTGGGGTTCCAGGTTCTAACAGGAAAGGAAATGATGCAATAGTTGTTGAACAATGGACAGTCATTGAGGTAAATTGCTGATTATTTAGCAACACTATTTCCTACTTATGTTTTTATTTTTTTTCCTTAGAATGCTTGTACCAGTGTTTGATAAACATTGCGGATGGTTTCTTGAAGCCACCTGCATAAGCTAAGCTGAAGCCTTGTATCATCAAAATGAAGTCAGGCCTGTGGCCATTGGTCAATGTGCGTAAAAGAAATAGTCCACAGGGGTTCTGGCCTGACATTTACAAATGTTCATACTAACACGTACAACCACCAAAGAAAATGTGGGGGTTTTTTAATGTGTTTCAGACCAATTTAGACATAATTTCAACAAGTGAAATTCCACTGACAGTGTGCTGAAGTATTTTTAAATAAAAAGGAGAAGAAAATAGGAAAAACTAGAAACAGAACAAGAAAAAATTGTTGGTGAATTAATTGCGTATGGCGTTCAGATGCAGATTCTTAGTAAAATTTTACTGCTAAATATGAAAGACTTCATTTTTCCTAATAAATTTACATGTACCGCTGTAGCATGGTACAGCAATAAAATTATTTAATGTTTTTTAATATTTTTAATATTGTAAGATTACTGGTATGAATTAATGACATCTGAAAGTAATTGTTGTTGGGAGGATACTAAGGGCTTTTGAAATATTCCATGATAAATACATTTACCATTGTGAAAAGAAACAGCATAAAACTAAGACCTTGGATATTAAAAACAAAAAGAAAAAAAGCACACACACATACAGAAAAACCCAAAACAAAACAACCAACCACCAAACCCCAGAAACTTAAGTATATAGCTAGGTGAGATGCTTGTTGTTCAGATCTGAAGTGAAAACCTAAATACATCAAGACACCTATTATGGTGTTTAAATTTAGGCATTAACTTAGTAACATGACGAGTTTAACAAGTGAGATGTGCTTTGAATGTCTTAATGAATCAGGATCGTATGTAAAGTTAATATGTTCTGTCTGTTTTCCTAGTCTTCTGTAGTGTTGAACTTTTCAAATTGTTTTCATTTTGGAATAGTGAATCTCCACCAAACAACACAGTTTGATGTCATCTCAAAGGATTATCTCATTATAAATGGGGAGAATCGTTGTAATTTGTGTAGAAGTGTGAGTAAAACCTGTACAGAGTCTCTTTACTACTTTTTATGATTATTAATGTAGGGGTGTGAAATTAAAACAGATTATGGACCTTTACTGCACACGTTGGCTGAGTTTGGATGGCTCCTGACCTGTGTCCTGCCTACACCTATCGTCCGACATGACAGGTACCCAAATAATAAATGACAGCATTTTTGGTGTATACATCAAGTGATTACTTGTGTACTTAAATGTAAAAGGAAGAAAGATTCTAATAATGTTAACTGCATATAAAACATGAGATGTAAGTAGCATTATGGTGGAATTCTTTTTGCCACACTGTTTTAGGACTTCAGTGAGTTTCAGACTAGATCAACAATCCTAAATTTAAAATACACTGTTTACATCTAAACATTAAAAATTTTATTTAGGAAACTTTTTATCACATACCCAGTCCCTGGCACTGGGGCAGCAAATCTCATATACTTCAAGTTTAAACAAGTGTTGAAATGTTTCACTAATTTAGGACCTTGGTGAATGACTGGTTTAGACTGTGTAAGAAGTCATGTTGTCACAAGACAGTCATGCAGTACTTATTGCGAATTCGGGAGGAGAATGTGCTAATCCAGCAAGTTATTGGGCTGTTTCTCTTCTTTAATGCAGACATTATGTTTCATTTCAAATATAGTACCAAACTACTGGATTTCAGTTCTCTTACTCTAATATTAATTTAAATGACTGAAGGGGGCTGTATACATGTAAGAAGAGCTAAATAGCAGACGTGGATCCAGTGTAAGGTTCCAGGAATTTTTGGAGGTGTGGTTTTTTGGGGTGTTTTTGTTTTTTAACCAAAATAAAGTACTGTGCTTTTCTTCATGGAATCAAACTAAAAAAATGACAAACAAAACACTGGATTAAGCATATACCTCTTTTCTCTCTCTCTTCTTTTTTTTTCTTTTTTTTTTTTTTTTAATTTTCATCCCATTAGATTGCCAGGGTTTGAAAACAAGCAAATGTACTGAGGCATGGCTTAGGGCTCATTAAGGACAGTGGAAAGAGTGGGTAACTTGAGTAATCTTTGGATCCAGACCTCACTGTATTAAATCAAGACAGCATGAAAAAGGATGAAAGGTTCTAAGAGAACTGCTCCAAGAAAGTGGAATTTTGTTCAAGTGATTTTACATAATTAAATCAGCTCACCCATGTGAGAAGGTTTTTCTGATCAGGAACTAGGTGTTGAGGTTTTCTTGGCTGTGTTTTTGTAATAGTTATTTTTAACCAACTGGTTAAATGCAAAGACAGAAGAAATTGTGGTTAAAAAAAAAAGTCATGTTCTGCTAGGTTTTTTTTAAGGGTCTCTGTGTGGCTTGTTTTCTTTTGAAATTTATCAAATTCTGAACTTATAAAGATCCTGCTCCAGAGAGAAGCAGTTTCCAGAATCTGAAACAAAATGGTTATCTTTTAATACATTTCTGCAAACAAAATTTTGTAGTCTAAGTGTATTAGCTTTGATCATGGTGACTTGTAAAGGTGTGTGAACTGCTGAACCTGGTTTTCAGAAACAGCTGAGATTTTTGGCCAAATCTGAAGAGCTTGAGAGTAAGCCTTTAGGATCTGGATCTACATGAAGTACATGAGTGGACAATGGGAGAGAAAGATTTTAGTAGTCAAGGTGCACTGTGGGTCATAGGATGAGAGAGAGGTTTTAACCTCAAACCTCTTCTATCCCACAAGCAGTGTAACTGTACCCATCCCTGTGCTGTAGGGGTTGGACAGCAGGGTCAAGGTTGTCCTGAGCAGCTGCTGATCAACCACTCTGAGTATCCATCTGTGCTTGCAGCAGGCAAAATGGTACTATTTTGTACCTCATGGATCACAGAGCAAAGGCAGGGCCATTTAAAAGAAACTAAGTGCTATAAGAAAAAAAAATGAGAAGTGCTGTAGGAAGTGCTAACAGATTGATTAAACTGGAGCTGCTCCTTGAACTAGTAAGAAGGTAATATAGCAGCAAGATATTGAAGTTGCACTAGATGTCTGAAGTAGTGTTGCTTCCCAGATGTAAACAACCAGCCCATTAAGAGATGTAATCATGCAAAAGGGAGTTGTATGCTGGCCAGATCTGAAGTTGGATTCATTTTGTATCAATGCTAGGATAATTCAGACTAACAAAAAGCATTTGTTTTCTGGCCTAAATGGTTGGGTAGGTGTCTGCATGAATTGTCTAATACTTGTTGTCCTAATGTGGCTCGTGAGATACTTTTGGAAGAAAAATGATAAATCATGTTTCATGTGCCTGTAGTGTATCTCATATACAGCTATTCAGTTTTCTTTGTAAAAAGAAAGAAAGCCCATGAACAAGAAATCCTAATTGGGAATTAAGAATTCTTAATAGTCCAAAAAAGAGTGTGTTTCTGTTGTGATAGGCTAAGTAGTGATTGATAAATACTATTTTTAGGCATTGATGTTGGTATTTAAAGAAGAAAAGAAATTCCTGGATGGTTACTTTGTGTCTGATGTGAAGATGCCATTACTGTGATGGTGGATTATCCTAGGAATGCAAGTTAAATGTCTTAATAAAGAAGGACACTTTATGCTGTCAAACAGCTGGTCTCTTCCCAGCCTTGGAACTCTGACCTCAAAACCCAGTCTGAGTATTAATGGGCCTCAGAAACACTGAAAAAACAAATGAGCAACATTTTGGAATGATCTGGCAAATTCATCTTTTCATATTATTTTTAAAAAAAGAATTCTTACAAAGTATATAAGCAAGATTCTATCTAACAATAAAATGTTAGCAGGGCAGCCTGCTCCCCATTTTTATTCACCATAATATCTTGCTCCTATTCTGTCTTTCTCTTCGCCTAATTTATTGCAAAACTTTCCCTCATCTCAGATCATCTGTGATCTGTTCCTAGCCATTATGCCCACTGCTCGTCTGCAGACGAAGAGTGTGACCAACAGGCGAATACGTTCTGGAGTGTGACAGGATTGTCATGCACAGATGTGTTCCTGTTTTGGTTTTTACATGGTTAGGGTTTGAAACAGTTTAAAAAAACACCAGGCTGACATGTCTGTTTCTGTGTGGTTTGGTGGTTGCTTGAAGTTTTTCTTTTTTACAGATGTTCCTCTCCATAAAATAAAATTCCTGTTGCGTGGAGTGTTATGTCACATGATAGCTAAATGTCATGGATCACTGTCCTGTTTCAGGCAGGGGCAGCAGTCTGTAGGCCTATTCAGTCCTTTAACTCCTACCTCAATGGCTTGATCATGTTGGATGCAGGAAACATTTCCTTGAGAAATGTTATCTTTGCTGTTACAAATAGAGCAAAGGTAGACCTTATAGTGACCTTCCAGTACTTAAAAGGGGCTACAGGAAAGATGGGGAGGGACTATGCATCAGGGAGGGTAGGGATAGGATGAGGGTTAATGGTTTTAAACTGACAGAGGGCAGATTTAGATGAGATGTAAGGAAGAAATTCTTCACTGTGAGGGAGGTGAGACTGGCACAGGTTGCCCAGAGAAGCTGTGGCTGCCCCCTCCCTGGCAGTGTTCAAGGCCAGGCTGGACGGGGCTTTGAGCAGCCTGGTCTGCAGTCAATAAAGAATTTTTTTAACAAAAGAAGAATACAAGACAGATCCACAATAACATTAGTGACCTAAAGAGCCTCCTGTATTATATACAACTCTTACTAGGTAAATGTCTTCAAGACAAGAATTTGACAGTAATTGTGTGAATTTCAGAAACAAGGACAAAAAACAATAGTCCTTTTAGGAGTTAAATCTAGTGAGTGGAAAAAATGTTAGAAGATACTTTGCTGGTAACTTAGTGCTTCTGCAGTTAATTTAATAGTATTATGAGTTTGTAGAATTTCATACATTTTGTAGTCTAGAATTAGATTTCTAAGGTTTTTTTAAATTTTTCATTAAACAAGCCAGTCACTGTTGCAGACTGGTGTCTGTCTCATAACTGAAAGTCTAAATGCTGTGCAATTCCAAAGGAGTGCAAAACTGCATTTTGGGAAATGCAAAAAAAACCTGAATGGGTTAAAAGAATTTATTATCTTGCTCCTTTTGTTTATTTTTCAGAAAACTTTTGTCTAACCTTAATTCTAAGTGCATTGTATATAAAATGTTCATGCATTTAAAAAAAATCTGTAAAAATCAGTCATTGGCAGTACTACTTAGCTTCTAGCTTGATGATTGTTTTGGGAGACTTATTAAATATATACATGTAAGAGGACAAATTTACTGCACGTACAGCATAAGCAGACAAGCAAACTGCTGGTGTTTTAACAAGAGAGTCTCTGTTGCCCTTCATCCCTCTTAAAAGAAGAGACAGGAAAAAGGCTTCAGCAGCCTTTCTCTGCAGTGACCTTTATTTCCCCTCACTGATTACTATAGTCCCTGAAAATGGGCAAGGCAGACCGTCTACCGGCGCCACAAAGCAGGCAGGCAAATGCAGTGCAAAAACACTGACTTTGTGAATATTAATTTATCATGACAATCTACTTAATCTAAGTTTTCAAAATGGCCCTGACTTACGAGGCAAAGAGGAAATGTGGAGGTGTGAGGGAAGCCATGGAGTGGCTTGCTCTAAGCACTTTTTCTCATTTAAATTCTGTGGAAATCCCACTGTCATTGAGTTCTTTGTGAATTAAGCTCATAGCCACTTTGTCGTGTGCGGCATTTTAATAAGGTCAGACTTAGAAAATTGTTAATTTACTTATTGTCTACTCACCATCGTGTCCTTTTTCTGTTATAGTAGAATTTGTGCAAGCTGTAGCTTAATGTTTGGGGTTTTTTCTTTTCTCTGAAGGAATGCAGACACTGTTACAAAATAAGCCGTAGGCTCTTCCCCATGCAGGAGACTGTGCTCAGCTTTCTTGATTAGAAGAGAGATTTCCCAATTGATATTATCGAAGCAGACATAACTGAGGCAGGGAGAGATACCTAGCCAAGTGGAATAAGGTTGCAGGATTGCTAATTTCCTTGTCATGACATAAAATTGTAACACATTTTCTTTTAATGGATGCAAACAGTGAGGTAGGCACTCTCAGAGCAGCAAACCTTGTTAATTTAGGGAAACTAGTAAGTTTCTTCTCCTGCCTCCTTGTTTTCCCCACAAGCTGGAGTTTAAGATAGTTCTCTGTTCGCATCCAAGGAAGACATGCAAAGATATGCCATGACCTCAGTTCAGCTGGACTGAAAGGAAGATTGTGAGGGGCCAAACACTGTCACAAAACCATCATCACTGACTAATGATCAGATGTTGCTGAGTTTGCTGGGAATGGTGCTGTTTTGTGTACTTTCTCAGAACTTACTTCCGGAAGCCCTACTGGGGCAGGCTGTTAACAAGCTCTTTCTGATCTCATAGGAACAGTTTTAATCCCTGTTTGTTTTTTGTTTTTTTTTTTTTCTTGGAGCAAGTCCCTAATGTTAAACACAAATCAGTTCTATCAGTCCTAGCTCTGGCATAAAACATGAATCAGATATCTCAGCTTTATGTGTGCCATTGTTAAGATTGTGACATACCCATGCTGAATTACAAGCTTACATTATTTTACTAGTTCTTTCTGTAATGTTATGCATAATAATACTGTTTTATGATTGATAGAATAGGTAGAATAATAGATACTTCAAATGAACTCACTACATCTCTTTTGTGTTTCTGTACTCTTAAATCTGTAGTCAATCTTCTGCCAAGGTATTTCAGTGTCTTTCCTTTATATGCATAAAGATCTCACTGAATACTGCCCAGAAGTTGGAGTTGGGGTGAGAAGGAGAGTTTATCAAAATGTAGTATCTGATACCTAAAAGAGCACAGGAATTTTTTAAACCCTCCCATCCTAGACCTCTGGTCTTGAAATTCTTGCACTCTTCCAGTGACATGGAGTTGGGCTTTGTAGTACATATGCAATCAACGTGCTGACACGTATTTCTGATGGAAAGGTGATGAAAATAAACACATACAACCTTCAAGAGGATGTACCACCAGTACTGAAAGTGTAACACTTTTGAAACATTGTATCAGTAACATCTAGTTTGGTCTTGAGGAACAACTTCTCCTTTTCACATTTATTTTTCTAAAAGTACTTCCTTTAAAAAAAAAATTAACAATGTTTCTTTATATCTACCACAGCGGTATCCACATCTGTAAAAGTTCCAGGACTAAAAACTTCAATTCCTAATTTTTTTCCTTTACCTTACTACTATATTCTCTTCTCCTTCCTATGCATGTACCTCCCATGTACAAAACGGCCAGTGTCATTTATCTCACTGTGGATGTAGAGCTGAAAAACACTACACCTTAACCCAGCTCTATGCTGCTTTTTTTTTTTTCCCTTTAATGTGATGACAGAACTGTTCAAGAATTAATTAAACAGTTAATGCTTGGTAGTCTATCCTCTTCTCACTCATGGACTTAGATACACACAACTTACAGTTGACTCTGAAAGCTATGAACGTGTTACAGTAACTATTATTGCCTTTAAGTTATTGAAACAATTTTCTTTAAATTTTAGTGAAGGAAATCTGGCCACAAAGCAAGTAATTTTTCTTCAGAGACCTGTTATGTGGAATTCTGCTGTCCAGACACCAGAGGTAATGTATTTATGGTATTAATATAAAAACAAGTTAGTACTTCACATCATAGTTAGGTACAGAAACAAATGAGACTTCAAAATTAATGGGGAAAAAGGTGGCAGAAGAGCGTTTCACTTGTTTAAACTTCAAGTTTGTGGAGAGCTTTTGCAGCTGAACTTGTATGTTGTTTTTTTCTCAGTCATATACCTCTTAAATTAAGCCATAGAGAAAAGCATAAGCGTACTAAAAACCTGGTTTGTGCTAAGAAACTACTGTCTTGGGTGGATGAGGTTGGCTGTGCTGTAAGTATTTCTTTAGAAGTCCTCAGGAAGTCTTCTGATTCAAATCCTGGATCTGTTGCACATGAAAGAAAACATTTTATTTTGACCTCCAAAAGAAAACATTTTATTTTGATCTCCAAAACGACTACTTTCACACTTGCAGAAGAACACAAGTGTCAAGCTGTGCAAGGGCTACTGTAATCTGAAGGGGGAAGTGCTAACTGTTGCTGCATGAAAATGTGTGACAGAAATGGAGGATTTAAAACTCCTGCAGCTGGACCTGAACAACTCCTTGTCCCTTTCGAGTGAGGCTCCCATAATAGGAGTTGTATAAAAGTGCTTTGAGGATTAAGTAACTGGCAGTCACTGTGTTCTGCTCGGTCAAGGTCACAGCAGTTATTGCACCTGTATAGTGCTATAGTAAATCGTGCTGTGGCCAGAGAAGGATGAACTACTGGTGGACTCTTTGCTAAGTCTTTCAACATTCTGTGATGGATTTTAATTTTTGTTATTTCTGGTTTTTGATGGCCATTCCACCTTTCTCTAAACAACGTGACTTTCCTGTGATAGTCTTCAGCAGCTATGAAAACTATGGACGTTCTCACTCATGTCCAGCACCAGCATAGTAACTTTACAAACTTTGTCATTCGTGGTGTTGTATACTATCATAAGGCAATGATACCTAGTCTCTTTCCATCTGTATAAATAGTTCCACGACTCTCTAAAGTTCTTGCATTCATATTGGATCTCTCTCCCTCCTTTTTGCCTTCTATCCTGTCTGTTACCATCATCTATATTTTCCTCTATTTGGCATTTCTAAAATACACTCTCTCCCTTTTTTTTTTTTTTTGTTCCTGTCCAGACTTTTCCTTATCTCCAGCCTAACTTCCTTTTCACTGTGTCCCCTGATAATTACTGCTTCTATGCCTGGAAGAACTGTGTTCAACATGCACAATTAAAGTCCTGTTTTATTTTTTGTATCTATCGCTATCTGTAATTTATTTCCTCATTTACAAAATTTGAGATTTTGCTTTTTTCTCTTCTGTGTAGTCTCCCTTGCCAGTGTGTTAATCTCCCATTCATACCCTGTTCTAAATTCTGCCAGTTCCTCATAAAATTTTTTTCCTTTAATTTCCCCCTGTGTACCAAGCATCTGCAGCTTTTAGCTTCCAAAGCTTCTGACCCTTGTTCTCATGCCTGACTTTGTAGTCTTTACACTCTTTCCTAAGACCTTTCTGAAAGTATGTTTTGGAACATAATTTTGATATCAGTATGTAAATATAGAAAACCTTATTATCAAAGTCGTACTTGTCCTGATGCTTCCCTACTTTTTTAATACTCTGTATAAGGGCATTTACTCCTGAGATGAATACCCTTTCCTTGGTAAGGTATGTTATTTCTAACTATAAGCATCTCTTAAAAGGCAGCGTAACTACATGACACAAGTTAGAATAGTTAAGACTGGATTCTGCCAAGAGACCTAATACAAACCAGTTCTGTAAAAACATTTAGTGCAAGGAACTGATGAATCTTTGCAACGTGGTTTAAATTAGAAATAGGAAGCATTATGCTCACAGTTTAAGTTCTTTCACCAAGTTGTGAGGTGATCAGCAGTTTTGGTTTATACAAATAAAATGGTGTGCTTTGTGGTTATTGTTTTCTTTGTTGTAATGGGAAACGTTTGACTTAAGCATTAACATACTGGAAGTAAACAAGAAATAGCTGATTTGTAGCCATTTACATCAGGATTACTGTGTTCAAAATCTGAACAAAGGTAGTACCTAAATGTGCTCTTCAAGTACCAGTGAAATGCTTTACTTCTCTACCAGGAAATTTCAGTATGCTGAGGTCACTTTAGCATGGGATAAATAGGTAGTTGAGGCTGAAGCTGAAACGTTTAGCAGAGCAACATTTTCCTTCTGGTTTTCCAGTTATGTTGGTTTCCCCTAAATTTTAATCTTTTTACTTCGTTGCTTTTTTACCAAAATGTCTGAATTGTCAAACAGCATATTACCTTCATTACAATTTCAATTCAATGGTTTAGAATGTCATGCTAGCTTTGCATTGAGTAGCTAGATTTCAGGTGCAAAACAAGCTGCTGAAATTTGAAAGCATTAACTTTTGCTCTAGAAACTTTAATATGTTTATTTAAAATGTCCACTGGACATTGATGACATAGTCATACAACTTTATCAATCCTTGCAAAGGTTTCAGTAAAAACATTTAATTTCTGTCATTTTCATTTGTACTGCCCATCTTTTCATGGATGTTCAAATTACATTAAAGCTGTTAAAAAATTTTTCATGTCCACAACTTAGGATGTTTTTGAAATACAGAAATACTTTGGATATCTAAAAATACTTCAGATATCTAAAATGCTTTAAGTTCAAAAAAAAAAAAAAAGACATTACAATTCATGTTTGTTTAAGCATACCCTTAGCATGTTTACAACTCAGGTACCTTGAGAAGAATGCTACCTATGAGAGAGTCAAAATACAAAACCAGCAAGGCTCTTTCATTACTGAAATAAGAAAGCAGCCTCATACAGGCCTTCTCAAACACTTAACTATCAAGCTCCTAGAGCCCTGGTCACATCACTTCCCAGCTCTCCACAGTGCAGCAGGGTCTGGCCATGGCAGGAGCTTTGCCCCACAGGCAGGTCCAGCTGCTGGACCTCTGTGACTCATGTTCTGGAGAATGGCAACATGGGGTACGGGTTGCTTTGTGTACTCAGGATTATCTTTTTTTTAATTGTTGGGTTAAAGTTAGGCATTGCCATTTCTAAAGGAAGCTTTGCTTCAGTAAGAATTAAGGGGAAAACCCCAATTACCTGATCCCTTATTCCCACAGGTACCTCAGAGAAGGGTATATTTTATGTCCTCACAGCTGATCTCTCTGCCTTCTTGTATATTCATGGGATAGTGCATTATGACCTGACTTATGCCTTAATGTAATGGTTCAAAGGCCTCTTGGATTAGAAGGGCTATGCTGTCTCAGTGGGCTCTTTGTTTGTCACATACCACTTGCTTTACTAAGAAAATAGTTCAGAGGAGGAGATCCAAGATTGAACCACACAGTGCTTAAGGGTTTTCTGGGTTTTTTTCTCGTTTCCTTTATTTCCCTTAAGCAGACTTTATCCTCTTACTGTGGCATCCAGGCGAAGCCTATTTCCTTCTGTTTCTCCTGAGGCAACACTGTTTCCCCTTAGTCTAATTTCCCAATGCCTTCTGTAACAGCTTCCCTAAATACATTTCCTTTAGCCACAAGGGCCATTGTTTTTACAGTTTCAAAAGGGTTTGAGAAAAAAACTTAGCAATGTATAGAAGGGGGGCACAGAACTTGCCAGAGCATGGCAAACACAGTTGTGGAGTGTTTTTGTTTTTAAAGTGATAGCATTTGTGCAAATCCCCCTGCAAGAGCATGTGTCCTTTACCCACCAAAATGCTGCTCCGTGCTGGGGCTGCATTCCTCCTTAGCTAGATGTGCTCCTGCTGTGGGCAGGGCTGTGTCCCCTGGCAAAGCATCTCCTGGTTTAGCAGTGCTTGTTCTGGCAGCCAGGGCCCTTCTGCCTGCCTGACCATGCTGCTCTGGTGTGACTCAGGGCACTGACACTGCCTCTGGGGGTGCTGCATCATTGCAGAGCTGAGTACCTCAGGTAGCTCCTGATGCTAAAATGAAATAAACCTTTTATTTATTTGTAATACCTAAGAGGACCCTTAGCATAGTCTGATAGGTTTTTGTTTGCATAAATCAAAATCTGCTTGCTTTTCTTTTTGATGTTGGCAGCCATCACTTCAAGAAGCATGTCAGGAGATCCCAGTACTAATGTCAAACTGTATTTATACCCAGTTCTTCATGTGCAAGGTCTCTTTAGACCCCCTCTCAAATTACTGTACAGGACAGCTGCTGACTTCTATCTCTGTAGATCCACCATGTGGATTGAATGCAATCCTCAATAAACTTGCCACTACCTGAAGAGGCCTCTGAAGGTTTTTACAGGGAGAATTGGAAAGATGGGAAAGCGTAGCAGTCTCACCATGAGATGGATCAGTGGGAAATCTTTCAGTCCTATGAAGCGGTCAGATCACACTCTTAAAGAGCTCAGTGTCAGTGGAGTTCAGCTCATACCTTCATCAAATACTGCAGTCTTGTTGAAGCTTCAAGGCAGAACTGTGTTTGGGGAGGTGATCAACATCCACTGACTCAGAACAGCTTGCAGATGAGGGCACTAGCCAGACATTGTAGGTGGTGGCATGCAGATATGTGTGCCTGCAGCGGTAGCTGGAAATGGTGGAGCTGCATCAGCTGCTGCCTGCCACTGCCTGGCCCTCCCACCCCTCCAGGCAGGAGGGACCTCTGCAGCTGAGAGGAAGCTGATAGCAGGAGCTGGGCCACCCTCGAGCATCATCGCTGCAGAGCATGAGAAAGGGCAGCGCACGCATGTGCTATATGGCAGAAGGTGTCAGAGTCGGGGTACGTTAGACGCGTTAGGCGCAGAAATCATGCTTTCTTCAAATGGCTGATTTTAGCATGGGTAAAGACTTGTAAATCATTCCGGGTCTGCCAGGTACTGTGTAAGAATTGAGTATTGTTGAAGCACTTTTTTTAGCATTGGTTTGTGCTTTCTTGAATCTCAACCACATCTTGTATCTCCTTTGTCTTTCTTGAGGTTTTTTCTCCAGAGGAGTTCATAGTTTAAACCAGCGCATTAAATGCTCCCTTATGTTAACATGCAGCTCACGTTAAATCCGTGCATGACTCATTGCAAAGTGTTTGGCTTACCACCTACCCCCCCACCCCACCCCCAAAATAAGCTAACATTTAAACATCTTGTATTTCAGAGGAAATCCTTAAGACAAGTTATTGGGGAGGAAAAAGGCAAAGTCTCTAGCAGGAGTGTTGGATTAGACACAGCTACTTCTAGCCCTGTAGAAATTGGACAGCCACCAGATGAGTTTCACCTGTCTCCTTCTAAACAATGTTGGATGAAGGAGGGATCCTCCCAGTATGGAGGCTTTTCAGGATTCAGTAGCAGCGATGGAGTATTAAGGGAACTGGATGATGGACAATTTGACCAGGAAGATGGAGTCACTCAGGTCACATGTATGTGATGAAGTAAGTAACTGCATCAGATGGACATGTACATAATTCACACAAATGTTTAAAAAAAAAAAAAAAATCATGCTACTTTAAATGCATTGGTATAATCCTATGACTTTTCCCAGACTCATTTTGTATTTTTGTCTGTTTCTTTGTTGTGTTAATCCTACTGTAGTAATAATACTACTGCAAAATAATTTGGTTTTCTGTCTCTCTTTAATAGAAGTTACTACATGACTGGGTGCTCTGCTAACTTGTTAATGCTTTTGACAAGCAAGGAAGCAAATGATGCGAAACAGTAACAGTTTAAATTGTGTAAGAGAGAAAGGAATGAGGATGTTTAGTATTTTCCACAAGCTGGAGGAATATTTGTGTTTTGGTTTTTATTTTTCTTTTTCTAAGGGTGTTGTAAATATTGGTGGGGAAAATGAACTGCCTAGCTGTTATGTTTTAATGTAATTTTCATTTTGCTTGCCTTGCATAAATTCAAATGCCTAGAGAAGTGTTAAGTCTTATGCTAGAGTGTTAATAATTTAATCTACATTCAGACTTGGTATGTACAGAAAACCTCTGGAGGCTCTAGGCACACACTTGCTCCTAAAATATAACTTCACGTATACAGGTTTTACCAGGGTTCCTTGTACATCTAAGCCGAAAGCTATCCGAGCATATAGCATATAGTATAATGACAAATTCATAATTTACTCATGAGTGGATATTAAGAACCATTCACCCCCTGAAAGATAACTTGCAGTCTATGAAAAAGTAGTTAGAGAAACTCACAAAGAAGCATTGACAGCAAGGTGCACAATGATGCTGATAGTACACAGGAGGAAGTAGGCTAAACTTAATAGCCAATATTAGACCATAGACTATATACAAATGTGCTGATGTATATATAAAAAATTTCTCAGCTAAATGTATCTCATACTGGGTAGACTGTATTCAACTGCATCAAATACCAGAAAGTGTTCAGAGGCAAGGACGAAGTTGCTGTGCTTCCGTCCTCGCCGTGGGGAGGAGCTGCTTGCATTAAGGGAGGTTAACACCGGCAGGGCACCGTGGGGACAGGCGTGAGCAACATACTGCTGTCTGGAGATTACATTTTACAGAGGAGAAGATGAATAAAAATGCATCTCCAGAAATGAACTGAGCAAATGTATTCACAGCATTTCTCTGCGTTAGCAGTACGTCGCACACATCACCTCAGGATTTTGATACCTGTCTGGGTGTGCTGTACTGCAAACACAGGAAGCAATGTTGTGAATGCATTTAACTGGACCACCCTGCTCCCCTGGGCTGGCGTCCTGCCGACTGCCGTGGGAGTGACCCTGTCCACAGTGGCAGGCGCTGGCACTAAACGCAGTGAGCAAGTGAGTGCAGTGACAGGAAGACCGATAACTGACTCCAGGTGAGCCCCCAAGGAGATGGCCAGGATGGTGGAAGTCAGACTGCGATCTCAGTGGTGGGGACCTGTGCAGAAAGAACACTGGCAGAAGCTGCTTATTTCAATAAGCAAAAAGTAACTCATGAAAGAAAAAAATCACAGTTGCTATGGTAAGCAAAAGTAGTACAAAGCCTTAGCGCTATTTCAATTTACTTCATAAGGCAAGGGGGCAGGGGAAACCCTTTCTACTTGCATGATTGTCATAGTGGGAGCTTGAAATGATTACTGCTTTGGAGCTGCTCCCCAATTTCGTGACAAAATTGTTGTTTGTTTTTCACTTTGGAAGAGCAACTCTAACAACTGTTTGTAGCAGGTTTGGGTTTTTTTCTGAGAAAAATCCACTGCCCTGGAGCTGGAGACATTCCTTCAACTTTTTTTTCCTATTGCATGTTGTTGGAAAGGGCAGCTTCTATTTTTCTCACTTGAATTTCTTAAGAAAAATGCTGGCAGTCTGGCAAAATAGTTCTGAATCGTGATTCTTAAGAGCCAAATACACGTCAGAAATTACCTTCTATAAAGCAGTTTAAGATGGTTAACAGTAGTGAATCCTAAACCAAAACTGAACTATACCTATTTAAATAAGTTACACTGTATAAAATAATAAATGGAATGCAGTTGATCTGTCTAGAATACATTCATTGGATAAAACAAATCATTTAACTGAGATCTTTTCATATCACCTGTTGAGAATGCAGAAAATTCAGATAAATTTAGTATCTTTTTAAAGAACTTTTCCCCCTTACAACTAATGGGATGTACACAAGAGAGATCCTGTTTTGGAACAAAGGTAGAAATTGAGTATGCTCTGGATGTAGGTACTTCACAGGTACACTCTAGAATATCCCCACTTTTGGCAAGAAAGGCTTTTCTTAAAATGAAATAAAGCCATATTCCTTTCTAGTAGCCTACAGTTTTTTTTAGTCCTTGCTCTTGAATCTCACAGGTGTTGACTGTGCTGCAAACCTGTGAATTTCTTTCAAGTCTTTTTAATTCAGTGTAAATATGCTAAATTGTTTGCTCTGAACCCACTTAGCAATTCCTATATAATTAAGGATGGCTTTTTTAAAATGCCATTTGTCTGACAGTATGTAAAGTTGCCTCTGCCATAGAAACATTAATCTAGATTGTTTTCCTAGCTCTCTGTTGTCTTTCAGCTCACAGGGCTACATTTAGGCTCACTATGGGAAAAAAAATAAAATACAATTCTTCATCTCAAAAAAAAAAAAGTCAACCTGACAGGAGCCAAGATAGAGATCTGTGAAGTGAGTGGCATGGAGAGCATAGCAAAGGAATAAATTCCTCAGCATTCTTTTTTTGGTACAAGAACTCAAGGGGATCATGGCAGAGGTAAGTAGCAGGTTTGAGACAAATCGCGGTATCTGTTTAGCCAACTGCAGAATGCCTTGCTGCAGGGTGCTGTGGATAAAACTACATGGATTTCAAAGGTGACTGAAAAATTCCTGAAAGGAAAACCATTGCCTTATTCTCTCTGAAAGTCACTGAACCAGAAACCGTTGGGAGACTCTGAGAGCTTGTCTGACTGACTCCATGCTTATCCTGTTCTTTATTGTAAGCACCCGCGCTTCATCCCTGGTGGGCATGGAGCTGAGAGCGTTCTCCTGCAGCAAGGCTTTCTTTCAAAAATCAGGGCGAGTAAGTTGCTTGCTCTGCC
Source organism: Strix aluco (assembly GCF_031877795.1). Classification (NCBI taxonomy): domain Eukaryota; kingdom Metazoa; phylum Chordata; class Aves; order Strigiformes; family Strigidae; genus Strix; species Strix aluco. The sequence continues at coordinate 32,488,575 of NC_133936.1, forward strand.
TGTGTGAAGACTGTGCAAGAATTACCTGACTTCATGCACTAGTTGAACACAGAATAAACCACCCATCTTCCTAGGGCATGAATGCTGAAACCAGAAATAATGCAAAATGCTTCTAAAATGATGGAAAAATATTCTGTTTCGCTCTTTGTACTTAAATTCTGAAAGCCAACTATATTTTACTTGGAAAAGTGAGAAGGGGAGGGTGCATTTTGGGTATAGAGATTCTAATTTAAGCTACTTGTTTCATCACCTGGTCTTACACAAACTAGAGCATTAAGGTATGCCTTCATTAGTGTTGTGACCAGCTCAACAAACTAAGTTTATAAATCAGAAAAGCTGTCAGAGTAACTCTGGCAAGGGCTTTTTTTGTACGCTCTATTTTATATATATATATATACACACACAAACACTGTTCAGTTTTCATTTTACCAGAATGCATTCTACGTACTCATTTTATTGAAAGAACTGCAAATCAAAGCATGGATGCAGTCTCTGATAAAAAAAATGTAACTACACTTATTTATTCAATAACAGGGCTTCAATTAGAAGCCTGTGTGTCTGAAATGTAATAGAAAAGTCCCTTACCTGTGCATGACAACAGAAGTGCCCTGCAACTATTGGAACAGAGAGAGAAGGCAACCAGTGCTGGTCATGAACCTCTGCAAAAGACTGTTTATACTTTCTGCTGCTTAAATTGTTTGGAGAGGAAATACTTTTCTAGTGTTTACAAGCAGGAAGAAACTATCCGCTGTAAAAAAAAAAAAAAATTGTGCCCTGCTCATAATTGTCAGAACAGTTTATTTACATACCTGGTCAACTGCAATAAACTGCTGCTTAACTTCTGTGTTTCTGGTCTGTAAAATACTATTTTCTTTTGATAAAGCTAAGATCCCTTCTACAATTCTGATAGGAAGCTTCTCACCATTAAAAACACTTCCCAAATCAGCCACCAGTTTATGATGTTTGTCTCACGCTGACATGGAATAGGTTAGGTCAATGTAAGCCTTTCCTCAAGCTAGAATTACTTTTTTGCAGTCTTGTCTGTACGTCCATACAGCTCACAAGGCAAAGCTTGTTAGATTTACAGCCAACTATTAAAAGCTGATTAGGTTTTCCTTGTTCTTAGTATATTCATCTCTGGAAGGTAAAAAGTGCAGGTTGCTGTCTTGACAATTCCCTATGGCTTAATTTAGAGAACAGTCTTAGTTAGGGTTTAGATTTTTCAAAGCCAAATTTCTCTATCAGAACCTAGACAACTGCTATGAATGAAAAGAAGTGAACGTTCCTGACTTCAGGTACGTGTAACTTGAAAGAGACAAAGTGGTTCAGAGGAACAGGTCTGGTGACATACTCTGATCTGTTTAAGCAGATAAACTTTGACAACACCTGAGAGAATTAAAATCTTAAAAGGAAAGTAGCAAAATCACTGTGGCTGACTTGTTGCAAGATGTGCTAAGCCAAACATCAGGAAAAACCTCAGTGACTTAAGGAAAAAGTAATTTGAAAGTTGTGCTTTGCTTACAATATGCCCCTGCATCTGTGATGTGCTGTCCCAATGTACTTATTTTGGTATCTGGAAGGTCCTCTTCTCAATCACCCTTACAAAAGTAAGTGTAGAACCAGCATTTTCTGTTTTGAGAGATGTATGAATTTGAAGTCTGACTTCAACATGCTCTTTACTTCTGAAAGAAGAAATACAACTTCACTTCAGCACACCTGGTAGCAGAGAGGGGAGAGCACCGAACCTTCTCTTAGAAGCATGCAGTTGCCTGCACTCTTGGACGACATGAAAAATGAGAATAACTTGCCAAAATATAGCGGTATGGATAAAGAAACAGTTTAATTTTATCCTTTTTTTTTTTTTTACAATATAATTCAAGACAGTCTCAGTTTCCCTATTATGTAGAGTCTAAATTAAACCTGTTAATATTTATTAGACAAATCAATGGTTTGCTTAGGCTAACTGAAGTTTTACGGTACCATTCAGGCACATGTGTGTACACAGTACTCATGTAAACAATAGCAAGGGAAAATACAAGCAGTGTTTCACTTAGGCCTTATATAAAATCAGCTTAGTATAGCAAGTCAACTTTACAGTGCAAACCTGAATGAGAATAAACAGGATTAAAACTTCCCGAGTTTTGTTTTGAAGTGAAACTTTTAAAGCATAAGAGGAAGAAAAGAGGTTTAAAATTATAATGCAGTCCTGAGCACCACATCATTTTCTTTAATTTTGCAGAGGAAAAGCAGTTAGCAACACCACTGACACGTTTTTGCCTGTCTCAGTCACCGTGGCCCATAGAAGCATGCAGAGTGACTGTACAGAAGAACCACACCATGGATGGTCCTACAGCAGCCTGTAACAGAACTAAACACATTTTACAACCTCCAGAATACACCCCTCCTACCTGCAGTACAAATGTCAAGATACCTCTCGAAATCAAGTAACCTGGTCCATACAATGCAAGTTAGAGCTAAGTGTATAGACAGTAACTGAAGCTGCTTTCGCTCAGATAACATCTCATGCAATTACCCTGCTGACAATTAAATACAGTGATAAACATGAGGCAGAAAGAGCTGCTGAAGAACACAGCTGCTGAAGTACCTAAGCTCGGTCTCTCTATTTTCTCATTGTTTACATTCCCTTTACATCCAGGTGGTACAGTTGCTTGAGGTGTGCTTGATTCATATAAAGAAAAATAGAATTTAAGGCATGTTTAGTATATTATGAAAAAAGACTTATTAAAAATAAGTGGACTCCCTTCTTTCCAAGTAAGTATAATGTAGAAAACAAAGTGTAGATTACAGAAAGTAGCTGAGTTAGCCCATTCTGACCTGCTTAAAGAAATAAAAAGAGGGCCCCTGGCAACCTCGGAGAGGAACAACCAGCTAACTTCTTAAACAGCTAAGCAAAATTAATTTAACATAAGAACACTGCTAGTGCTTTTAGACCCTGCATTCATGTACGTTTAGCAGTATGTCTGCTATATTCATCTCTAAAACATTTAATTCTATCATTCTAGACATAACACAGTTAAGCAGCACTCATGGAAATTGTCAGTTATTGCAAATCTGCAAACACAACTTGAAATAAACATAAGGGAACAGAAGCATGAATCCAAATCTTTCTGTCAAAGCATATAATTCAGGTGAATGAAGAAAACAAAGTAACATGTTGAAAACACGATAAACTTTTGCAAAGAATCAGGTTCAGTATTTCAGGTACTTAGACTATTTTTACTAGGAATACAAGCAAAGACCATGCTAGTGTGTTATGTAGTGTAACATGAATATTTATGAGGTATAATCTGTAAGCAGTTGCCATAAATATGCACAGGTAGAAGCCATTGACTTTTCTGCCACAGTTGTTCTTTAGAGAAGTTGTGGACTGGAGCAGAGCAGAAGCCTGCCTTAACAGGACAGAACCTCTCCCCTGCTGTACACAAACCTCCACGGTTAACAAAAAACCAAGTCCAGAAAGTAGGTTAGATGTGTATCAAGAATATATATGTTCAATAGCATAGTGAAATTGTCCTTTTGGTATTATTCATACTATAGATCCTATTAGTATTTGGATATACACATACAAGCAATATGCACATCCAAAAGTAAATCTTCAAAGCCATCTTAAAAAAATAAAAGCTAAATTAGGAATAAGCTACACTGCAGGAAGCCTCCCGCATAATTATATATTTAAGGTGATAATCTTTGAACTAAGACTTAATATAGCTACTGCATTAAAAAATGGCTTACTGTGAAATCTTAATCTCACTTTTTTCCCACCCAATCAGACACATCTTCAGGATTGTGATTCAATGATTGTTTAGCAGCAATTTTAGAGAACTGTAAATTCTTTTATTAACAGGCATTATAAACAGATACTACTTTTATTTAAAAACCATGAGTGCCACACTGATGAATATACAGCTCATGAATAACTTAAAAGTATTTCCCATATTAAAAGGCAATGCACACAGCATACAAAAAGTATACTAAACAAAGCTATGAGGATACGTGATTGAAGTGTCTAAAATGATATATACAGTACATCATTAATGTTTTGTTTATATTCAGTACAGGCTTCTGTACAGCCATTCCCATCATGCCTCACTCTCCCCTGACACTGAATTTTGCACTTCTTCTTCCAAAATTGGTACAATCAGGTTATCCTTAGACATCAGGTTATACTTCATCACAAACTTAGTGAACCGGTGACACAAGAAAGTTTCATTCTGGAGATGAAAAAAGGGGAAAAAAACAATGTATGTAGAAGGAATATTTTAAACAATTGAGAAGAACATACTAAAAGAAACTGCTTATATGTAATTGCCTCATTAGATCTACAAGCCTTAGAAAGAAATAGTAATGCTTAATTGGTAAATTTATATTACTTCTTTTAAATCTTTCCTTTACTGCTTGTTTATAGTTACTGCAATTAACAACAAACTCTACTGGAGCTCAGGCTTAAGTCCCAGCACTTAGACAAGAATATGTTCAAATATCAATGCAGTCCTGATCCACGCTCCAGAAGAGATTTTTAAGGTATTATGAAACTTCTCCTACACACACTATCCCCAACACAACAGGGCACAACCACTCCACAGCTGCTCCAGCAACCCTAAGCAGGATTTGGTACAGGTCTCCTTTTACATCCAGCCATACCCCTTTATCTCCTTTCTATCTGTTAATGTCTTCTTTTTCATTTAGAAGAAAAAAAGGTGGAAGTTACTGGAGGTGCACAAGCTGCCACCAATTACTGTTTCTTTGCAGTTTTACAATTAGAATTCCTTAACTGCTGTGTAACAGGTACAAACAGGAAACATAGACATAAGCAGTACTAACTGTACCAAGTGCTTGAATACATTCAAGAGTCTTTAAAACAAGATGAATTTGAGTTGTTTGTGCAAAACCTCAAATTCTGACCTTTTTTCCAAATAAGGGAAATCATAACTGGGTAAAGTAATTATATAAATTAATTTTCATTTATGTATAACATAGCATTTCAGTTCTAAAACTGTAATCTACTATAATCAGTACTTCACTTGAATGCAGATCTTCTGGCAGGACTAAAATAAAACATGTAATACAATTGCATCTCAGCTATAACTTCAGTAAATGCCCTTCTTTCAAGATGTAATTTGATACTACTTACTTCGTATTCATCAAATATCTGCCGGTGATGAAAATAAGCATGTGAAAATATTCTGTAAATCCTTCGGCACACTGATCCTAATTTGGCTACAGAGGATTCCTTTATGCTAACCCTGTAAGCAGAAAGGTTACAGAAACAGGTCTACCAAAATGACTACCGAGAGAGATGTTGACATGAATTCATACTATATAAATTACATATGAAATTTAGACTTAAACATTGCAAATATATGTGTCTGCAATTGATTATTTTTGGAAGGAAAATAAAAATGTTGATGCATATTCCACATTTAAAAATTGTACTCTCACTACAAAAAAAGTTTTGCCTGTAGCTAAACGTCATCAGTTATTCTGGTAAGGGATGGATTTCTGGTTTCTAGCATTGATGGGCAAAGGGAAAAAGACTTCCAGTTGTACCTCCTTGCCAATACCAGATTCCTAAAGAAGCACAATTTTGCCTTCTCCAGTTAGGTTCCCGTGATTCAACGTGTGGGCTGCCCCTTCAGTACACTCGGTCTCTGTCTTCTGTGGTCACTGATGTCCCCCAGTAGATGGGTGTTGGCTTCTGGAGGCTTTCAGGGCCGTAGCATTTAAGTCCTTTGAGTCACTGCATCTCTCTAAAGGCCATCCTGTTGTTTAGGTGGCACTACTCCAGTGGAAGCCCCGTAACACCAACTGGTATTAGTAAAACAGTTTCCACCTAAAAAGCACCCCTCAGCTCCAGTAAATGGCAAACTATTTGAATAGGCAGGAATTCTTCCTTGGCTTAAAAGTGGCAATAGGCCTACCAACAAGTGACACAATGCAGGACTTCTGATATTTTCAGAAACAGACCATGAAAAACGTGTTATGCCTCTCAATGTGCTTTGTAAGTGTTTAGGTGCCACCTACTCCCTCCCTCCTCCCAAGAGAAAGCATTTTTACCTGCTGGGGAAATATTTATTGCTATTCAGAAGACATGCAGCTCCATCAAGTGTGTGTCTGGTGTAGTCTATAGCAGGACACTACAAAAACAGTAAGTGAGCACATGTATGAGTGCATGCACGACATTGGCATGTAACTTGTTTAAAAAGAAACATTTAAATTATGTTTCCCGATGCTTTCAACTTCACTGGTCATTTTTATTCCCAGGAGATTCACATAGCTTCTCTGAAGATCTACATTTCCTCTTTAAGTAAGCCATTTCTTTTCTCTGTTTCACAACCCATGTAAGTTATTTCAAGAAAAAAGTTACTATGGAAATGTGATTATGCACGAGTAGTGAATTTTATGCATCTCCTTAAGTAAAGCTGGATAATAAGAATACATACTGGAAGTACACTGAAAGGAAAGATGGTTGTTACCTCACAGTTCACTTATTTCCCACATAGTCAAGCTGTCAGACTCTTTATTTTACAGCCTAAATTAATACCTTACCAAAAAAAAATCAACCAAAACAAAACCCAAACCTGCACCCAAGTATATCAATGCTTTTGACCTTAGCAAAGAAAACCAAGATCATTAGTGTAGCTAATGGGATGGCTCCTACTACTGGAGTGCTGGAATGGAAGGAGACAGGCTCTTGAGGAAGGACAGGCAGGGGAGATGATGGGGGGGATCATCCTCTATGTCAGTGACCAGCTGGAGTGCACAGAGACATGCCTGGGGATGGATGAGGAGCCGACCGAGAGCTTATGGGTCAGGATTAAAGGGAAGGCAGGGACAGGAGATGCTACAGTGGGGTCTGCTACAGGCCACCCAACCAGGAAGACCGAGCGGGTGAGGCCCTCTAGAGACAGGTAGGAACAGCCTCACGTTCACAAGTCCTGGTCCTCTGGGAGACTTCAACCACCAATACCTTCTAGAGTGCATAAGCAATCCAGGAGGTTCCTGGAACGCGTTGATGGTAACTTCCTTCTCCAAGTGACAGAGGACCCAACAAGGAGAGGTGCTATGCTTGTTCTCACCAACATGGAGGTGCTGGCGGGGAGTGTGAAGCTCAAGGGCAGGCTGGGCTGCAGTGACCACGAAATGGTGGAGTTCAAGATCCTTAGGCCAGTGAGGAGGGCACTCAGCAAACTCACTACTCTGGACTACAGAAGAGCAGGCTCTGGCCTCTTCAGGGATCTGCTTGGCAGAGTAACATGGGATAAATGCCTGGATAAAGGGGCCCAGGAACACTGGTTAATATTCAACAATCACCTCCTCCAAGCTCAGAAGCGATGCATCCCAACAAAAAGGAAGTCAGGAGGCCTGCAGGGATGAACAAGGAGCTCCTGGACAAGCTCACACATAAAAAGGAAGCCTACAGAGGGTGGAAGCAAGGACCGATAGCCTGGGAGGATACAGAGAAACTGTCTGGGTAGCCAGGGATCAGGTTAGGAAGGCCAGAGCCCTGATAGAATTAAATCTGACCAGGGTCATCAAGGGCAAAAGAAAAGCTTCTATAGGTATGTTGGTGATAATGGGAAGACTAGGGAAAATGTGGGCCCTCTCCAGAAGGACACAGGAGACTGATTACCTGGGATATGGAGAAGGCTGATGTACTCAATGACTTTTTTGCCTCAGTCTTCACCGGCAAGGGCTCCAGCCACACTGTCCAAGACACAGAAGGCAAAGGCAGGGACTGGAAGGAGAAACTGTCTACTGTAGAAGATCAGGTTTGAGACCATCTAAGGAACTGAAGGTGCACAGGTCCATGGGACCTGATGAGATGCATCTGTGGGTCCTGGGGAAACTGGTGGATGAAGTGGCTAAGCCACTATCCATATTTGAGAAGTTGTGGCAGTCCAGTGAAGTTCCCACTGACTGGAAAAGGGGAAACATAATCCCATTTTTAAAAAGGGAAAAAAGGAAGACCTGGGGAACTACAGGCCAGTCAGTGTCACCTCTGTGCCCAGCAAGATCATGGAGCAGATCCTCCTGGAAGATGTGCTAGGGGACATGGAAAATAAAGAGGTGATTGGAGACACCCAACATGGCTTCACTAAGGGCAAACTGTACCTGACAAAGTTGGTGGCCTTCTACAATGGGGTTACAGTGCTGGTGGCTAAGGGAAGATCAATTGAAGTAATCTACCTGGGCTTGTGCAAAGCATTTGACACTGTCCTGCATGACGTCCTTGTCTCTAAATTGGAGAGACATGGATTTGATGGATGGACCACTCAGTGGATAAGGAATTGCCTGGATGGTCACACTCAAAATGTTGTGGTCAACAGCTCAATGTCCAAGTGGAGAGCAGTGACGAGTGGCGTCCTCAGGTCAGTGTTGGGACCGGTGCTGTTTAACATCTTTGCTGGTGACGCAGACAGTGGGATCGAGTTCACCCTCAGCAAGTTCACCAACAACCCCAAGCTGTGTGGTGCGGTCAGCACGCTGGAGGGAAGGGATGTGCCATCCAGAGGGACCTGGACAGGCTGGAGAGGTGGGACCAGGCAAACCTCATGAAGTTCAACAAGGCCAAGTGCAAGGTCCTGCACATGGGTCGGGGCAATCCCAAGCACAAAGACAGGCTGGGTGAAGATTGGATTGAGAGCAGCTCTGAGGAGAAGGACTTGGGGGTGTTAGTGGATGGAAAAGTGACTATGACCCAACAATGTGCACTCGCAGCCCAGAAAGCCAACCGTGTCCTGGGCTGCATCAAGAGAAGTGTGGCGAGCAGGTCGAGGGAGGGGATTTTCCCCCTCTACTCTGCTCTCGTGATACCCCATCTGCAGTGCTGTGTCCAGCTCCGGGGCCCCCAACACAAGAAGGACTTAGACCTGTTGGAGTGGGTCCAGAGGAGGCCACGAAGATCATCAGGGGGCTGGAGCACCTCCCCTGTGAGGACAGGCTGAGAGAGTTGGGGTTGTTCAGTCCGGAGAAGAGAAGGCTCCAGGGAGACCTTATAGCGGCCTTTCAGTGCTTAAAGGGGCTACAGGAAAGATGGGCAGGGACTCTGCTTCAGGGGGTGTAGGCATAGGATGAGGGGTTTTACTGTGAGGGCAGTGAGACACTGGAACTGGTTGCTCAGAGAAGCTGTGGCTGCCCCCTCCCTGGCAGTGTTCAAGGCCAGGTTGGACGGGGCTTTGAGCAGCCTGGTCTAGTGGAAGGTGTCCCTGCCCATGGCAGGGGGGTTGGAACTGGATGGTCTTTAAGGTCCCTTCCAACCCAAAACATCCTATGATTCTAGCTAAGTGTATAACAAGCCAAACCTTCGCTCTGCAATCAGGTACCTGTAGAAGAAAGGGAAGAAAGTAAAGATGAACTGAGACAGGCTGCAAGAGCAGGAACATGTGTCCGTTTTGCCATTCCCCAGTTTGAGGAAAAAGATTTCTCAGTAGTACATTTCGGTCAGTAGTTCAAGGTTGCATCACTCGCTATCTGACCATTAGTTGATAGATATTATCAACATGGAAAAAGGTAGATGAATGATGCATGTTCAGAGATAAAAAGCAGCCTGAAATTTTCCAGTCTAGCTGAGTAAAATAGACTTACTGCATGCTAATATACGGACTGGGGATGAGAGTTAAAGGAGGGAGTGGGAAAGAAGTTGGCCTCCAGAGCTAAATCAAGGCATCTCAGGAAATTAAAAAAAAACACAATAAAAAGCTTACAGGACAAAAAGGATAAGGTTAAGAAGAATCAATACCTTATTCTGGAAGGTGAAACACAAAGATAAATATGACAGAGTGCACTATCACCATAACCAATAGCAACAGAAAAAGACCTTCTGAAGACAAAAATAAAAAAAAATAAAAATATGTATCAAGTGGTTCAATAGAAGAGCTGAACAAAGTTTAAAGTAATTGGACACTCAGGGAGACAAGCTACTGCCATGCTGATAACCCACTCGACATAAAGTATTCTTATGACTCCACTACCTTTTAGGAACAGCTTCCCTAAGAATGTGCACAGGCAGTCACTTGCAGTGCGTCAGGCTTACATGCCTAGTGCTATGGATCAAGGCCAAAGTTTGAAGAGGACAGCCTATTCCCAGCATGTGCTCTTCTTTCAATTAAACAAAGACCTTTATCCACCGTGTTTCGGGCTGTCTCAACACAAATTAAGAGAGAAGAGGGGTATGTGCAAAGTCTCTAATACTGCTGTAAAAAGCAGTTCCTTCTTACCTCATCCCGTTCTTTTGTAAACCACTACACAATAGGAAAGAGGGAAACCTCAAGTGATATTCTTAACCCACACAAGCTCTCAGTTTGAGTAAGAAGCCAGCTATAATGGTCTCCCCACGAACATATGAACTGTGAAAGAAAATCCTACATCAATGGGGTCAGTTTTCCAAAATACCATACCTCTTTGGGAGTTTTATGAGCTGCACAAAGAAAAATCCATTGTTCAGTAGCTGTCATCTGAGTACATGTGTCTGGGTGACATTCACTCTGTTAAAACAATTGTTCAGTTATGAAAACCGCCCAACAGCAAAAATGAGCTGATCTTTTCAAACCACTTTCTTGCCCCATCCCCCCTCAAAAAGGGTTTTTTACCAGAAGTCTTTAAAACCCTAAAAACCCCTTACCTCAAACCGCTGCTTAAGTCTATGTGTATAAATTTAGAAGAAATCTCTGCAAATTCTGCATCTTACAATACAAAAAAAGTCTCCTCCCTGATATAATAATAAAAATATCAAGAAAAGAATTACCTGAAGCTTGACAGCTAGTCCATTGAGCTCAAGGCAGAATTGTCTAAAAATGTGAACACAGCAGCATCAAAATCAACAATTTGTTTACCCACTGGAAACATCTAATAAAAAATAAGGTTATACATTCTGATCTTCTTCACAGATCTCTTTAACATTTTTGGAAATTATTCTTGTAAAGTGGAAAAAATACATCTGAACATGAAAAAAATCATACTTCAAGAATACCATCAAATAATTTCAGCTGATATCACACCTCCAAAGGCAACAGGCTAGGAATTAACACACTATACAAGGACCTACAAGTTGAGAGAAATAGAATTCACACCAGCATTTTTCTTACTCAGCAACACAATTATATCTTAATTCTTACCTGACAGTAGAGGTCGAACTTAGCCAATAATTAGTGGAAGTGTTTAAGATACCAACTTTGTTTTGAAAGAAAGTGCTATTTCACAAATACAGATTAAAAAAATTAAAGAATGCTTCAAGAAAACTGATTTCTTAAGAGTGTAAGTTTTGAATTCATATAGCTGGATCATTCCATCCTTCTAAGATATACTTCCTTCAGATCAGTTAACTAGCTGAAGACCCACCACAGATCATTAACAGAGTGGGACAGAATTCTAGAAATACTGCTTTCACTAGAATGTACCTGAGAGTGAATTCTTTAACGTCAGAGAATTCACCCCTCCATCTTACAAGACAAATCTGAATAAATTTTCAAAAACAGACAATATTTAGTGACAAGTCACTTCTATGAATCTACAATGATTTTTGGTGTACATGAAAGGACAGGGGAAATTCTTAAAATGTGTCTTTTGCAATTGTGTGTATACACTTCTTCCTCTTGTGAGGATTCCCTGTGTCTATTACTATTCCAGACCAGAGGAGAAAAAAAGAAAACGGGAGGCAAAAGTTCAGGATATATACATCTACATGCAGCTTAGATCTATTCTTATTCCTGAAAGTATATTTGATAAAATTAGAAGACACACTTATAACAAAAAAAAAAAAATCAGGACACCAGGATACTAAAGTAATGCCAGGAAAAAAGGATTACTACATATGTATTAACAGGGTGTAAACCTACACTACAACTGAAAAATACTTTCAGGCACAAACTACCTAGGCTGAACATACTGATTATACTGCATAAAACAAATCAAGAGAAGGACAAAAAGTTATGAGTTTCCTTACAGCTACAAAAAGAACTGTAAGACAGAGGTACTCTTGCTTTCCCAGCTAAAGCCTGTTTTCCTGCAAGTTTCAGAAGAAGCCCTGGGAGCATCTAGAAATCCCTTTTTCCAATTAGTAGAGATGAAGAAGTGACGATAGTAGGAGAAAGTGCTATGGAAATTTGTGACTACATTTTCATATTCAAAACATGCTAGTACAACTTTTGAAGAGAGGTACAAACATTCTCTTGAAACACATCAAAAACACTAGATCAGAGCGCATCATAAATCTTTAGAAAGAACAAGGAATTCAGAAAATAATTAATACCAAAGTATAAACATATTTAATAGTAGAAGTATCAAGTTTCATTTAAGTTACTTTTGATCTGTCATATTCAAAAAGACTCACTACCACTATCAATGAACAACACTTGGAATCAGCACACTATACTGACAAAAGATGGATTCTTACCTTAAATGTTCATACTTCCATACACCTTCATCCTGGCCTTCAGGAGGTTCAAGGATCTTATCAATGTTGGAACAGTCTGCCCTTATGTTTTGCTGAATATACTAGGAGAGGGGGAAAAAAGTAAATCTGGATCTTCTTGTAGTTATCGTAGGACAGTGTATTTAGGACATTACATCTCTGAGGGACTTACTTTTTCTCTTTACTTGAGAAGTGACTGACAGACTACAAAGTTAAAGAGTAGACAGACAGGGTAAGAAAATTGGTATAAAAAAGGCCAGTCTGAAAAATACCTTTCCTCAATTAGAAAAGGTAAAAGAATGGGTAAATTTTACAGCTTTTTTACAACATCCATCTCAAAACAAAAGAACCCTGCAGGAAAACCCACCATTTTCTTAAATCTATTTTGTTTAAACCACACATGGGAATTCTAGTTATTTCTGCATACATGATTAATAATTACAGTTTTTTTAATATATGTAGGGTGCTTATGAAATTCGCTCCTGTGCAGCAACATTCTAAGCAGATAAATAGCATGCCCTGTTCCTTATTTTTTCACCAAAATACAAAACTCAGGAAACTGAACTTATGAACAACATTTCACGTTAAGTAAGAATACCTGCTGAACAGCTAAGGTACTATCCATTTCTTCAAAGGATTCATCAGGCCAATTGTAGAAATCCTGTTAAAAAAAGTTTAAACCAGTTTAATGAAAATAGAGGGGGAGGAAGAAAAGCACACAACCTACAATAAGCTCGAACATGCAGGAAAATAGATATAGTTTATACAATTCCAGGAAGCTACATCTTAACCGAAGCAGCACACAGTCTTGGCAAGAACAGGGTGAAATGGGACTTATGCTCCTGATGTTACAATAGTAGAACATCTCCAAATCAAAGTTCTGTGTGACTTGGCATACTATAAACATCGTCTCTCCCCCACATCTTGCTGTAACACCTATATAGCCTGCACTTTTTAAATTAAATATTTTCATACAGTGCCCATTTCACGTATTAACCATGTAAGAATGGGGAAGAGGTCTGTAGAGAGTAGCATTATACGACGGCTATAAAACCAAAACTGCCAGTATGTTCTAGTAGGAACACACCACTGAAAACTTCTTCTCTAAACTGAGATAACGCAGTGTTATCTCAGTCCCTAACTTGGAATTACATTCTCTCGGTATGGTCAGTATGCTGCACAACCGGATGGCTACCAGCTCTGCTAACCCGCCGTGTTTAATATCAGTATTGATAAAACCCTCCTGAAGTTTCACCTCAGATCCAGCTGTATGTCAGTGTTCTGCAGCAATTCACACCTGTTGCAACTGTGATCATCCCAGACATATGCATTTTCTTACTTCGCATTTTTCACATCTAAAATTTAGTGCTACTCCCTCTTATTATCCAGAGATACTGCACATCAGCCTCCCATAGCTGTCCTAGTAGACGCAATGACTCAATGAAAATGTTCCCACTGTGAAGCTTAGCAATCTGTTCTTGGGAGAATACAGTCATCTCCAGAGAAAATATCTAGAGTGAATATCCAGTGTTGAAACATCATTAGGTAATTGTATTTACATACTGAATAGCTATACCACAGTGTCAACCAAAATTAAAACTTAAATACAGCCACAAAAAAACCATGATCGCATCACTATACACAAAATTCTTCAACCTACATGAACTTTATAATATACTTTTGTCATATTTTACCCCAAATTTACTGAATAGAAGGCACAAAACATTCCATTTCCTTCATAGATTAAACACGTATAGAATGATTTACAGGGTTGTGTAACAATTTTACCTCTGTACATTATGACAAAAAATAGGAGGAGAAAAGAGATGCATTTTTCCTTCAACATTGTGTCATACACTGCTCTGTTTCTGACTGTGAGCTCTCCTCACAAAAGCAGAGTAAAAAAGTCTTGCATAAAGGCCTCACAGAAGATTACATCTCTGAAATAATCTAAAAAAATGTCGCTTGCATGTTTGAGATGCACCTTTTCAAGATGACCTTGAGAGACTAGAAATAAATCAGTTCCATTTCGATTAAGAGAAACAATCTGACAGCGGCGCCGGGTCTCTTCGCGAGGCGCGAGGTGACGTGAGGGAAGGATGACTTGTCTCGGGACGCACAGGCCGGGTATCGCCCGCCTGACGATGCCGAGCTCCCAGCCCAAGTCCGGCCGTATGAGCCCTCAGCGACCTCACTCAGCCGATGACGTATTTAGTATTTTAACAGCAACAAGAGTGATACATTGACAGCACTGAAACGCCAGCCCTGCCTGAAGAAAGCCTACGATCTGGGGAGCAGCGCTTCGCCTCAGCCCGTACCGGGTGATTTCACAAGCGCCGGCAGCGCTGCCGCCGCCCCCGGCCCCGGCGGGCACGGCCGATGACAGCCGCCGCGCTCCGGGACGCGGGCTGGACGCCACAGGACTTTCGCTCCCCAACTGGAGCCCGCAGACCCCCGGGCAGCGCGGCGCTGACCCGCCGGAAAGCCGCCAAGCCCCGCGGGGAAGGCAGGCGCCACGGCCCACGGCCCGCGCCCCCCTCCCCGGCCGGGTCTCGCCCAGGCCGCGGCCCGGCTGCGGGGAACAAAGCGATCCCGCGGCGCTGGGCCCGCCGCCGCAGCCTGCCCGCCCCGGCGGCCCGGCGGGCAGCGCTGGGCCCCGGTAGGCCCGCAGAGGCCCGCGGCGACGCCCCGACGGCCGACCGGGCCCGGCGCCTCGGCGGCGGCGCTGCCCGTCCCCACGCGCGCCGGCGGCGGCGCTGGCTCACCTGGGCCTTGGTGCCCGGCCTGTTCCGCCTCAGCACTGCCGTCCCCTCCGCCATGACCATAGTGACAGCGGCGCCAGGACCCGGATGCGGCAGCGGCGGGCGGGGCGGCGGGCGAGGGGGAGGAACGGGCGCTGCGGCTGCCGCGGCCCCCGCGGAGGGCGGGCGGGGAGGGGCGGAGCAGCCCGCGCGCGAGCAACGGCCGCCGCGCGGCGGGGAGCGGGAACAGCCGCGTGGCGCGGCGCTTCTCGCGAGAGCGGCCGGGAGGCGACGGGCGACGGCCCTGAGGGGCGGCGGGCGGCGAGGCGGGCTGCGGCCCTGTTCTTTCCTCTTCCCCTCTCCGCCCCGCCGCGGCCGCGGGACGTGCTGTGCCTTCCCCTGGCCGCGGGGGTGCGCGGAAGAGCCGTCCTCCGCGCGGGGCTGGAGGCCCGCGGGGGCCGCGGCCGCTTCCCCGGCTCTCGGGCCTCTCTGTGGGGCAGCGCCGTGTGGGCACCCGCGGGGCTTCTTCGGCAGCAGGGCTTTCTGTGAGCCTTGGGCTCGTGAGGGACAGCAGCCCCCGCGCACGCCCCCCGCAGATGAGGACGGTTTTAATGGTGGTTCCTGCCGCTTTCTGTCGCTCGGTGCCCGCCTGAGGAAGCACAAGCTGCGCGGTGAGGCCGGTTTCACGACGACAGGGCTGTAGCGGCGAGCAGAGCTGTTGGTTTTGTGAGATGAAGTCTCCGGAGATTAACGAGCTGACTGTTTGTTGAGATAATGCGTTCTTCAGATTTCATCCCGCTTCATCAGTTCCCCTCTGTCAGCATCTGACCGTGCGTGCTCTCCCGCAAGGTCAGTCCTCACTTGCCCTAGACAAGTCTCTGTACAACACAATGGAGTCTGTGAAATTTTGTACAATATAAACCCTAAGGGTGTGAATTTTTTAAAATTCCTGTCTTAAAGATACATAGTTGTTAATACTAAGAATAATGAATTAAAAAAAACACAACAGTGATTTGAAGCAAAGTACTTCAAAACAAAACAGGCATGAAGCCTTCCTAGGTCTTCGAAGGCAGGATTGACAGACTTGGGAGTTTGGTGTGCAGAGGTCACAGGCTGCTGTGCTGATGGAAAATTGAATTAGCTGCTGTTTTAAGGTTTACTAGGTCGGGTGTTACATGTATTGACTGTTTTGGGGAAGAAAACATAAAAAAGGCATATAGTTAGCATATAGTCAGCTGATAAATAGGTCCCTGTTAAAGGCAGGTAGACATTCTGGAAGACTAGAGTGGCTCATATTATTTCTGCAGGATAAGCGAGCAGAAAGTTATTTGGAAGCTGCTCTGTTTCTAAGGAATAGAGAGTAGGAAGGAATACAAAATAGGTCAATAAAGGTGGATTGCTTCTGTCTGTGAGCAAGAATGATGAGACCTCAAGGTAGAGACAAGATACTCCCCCTTATACAATCAATAAATAAATGGTTGCAGTTGTGTGTTGTTTCCTGAAAAATGGAGAACGCTGGTGCCTGATGCTGCCCCTACTTCTACTGCATTAGAGAGTGAATGCTTGCTGGGGGGCTGTATGTGTCCCCAGTTCATGTGCTCTAAATAACACGTGCTTCCCCATGTTAAAACCTCATCCTTCTACCCAGTGAGAGCTAAGAGTATGTAAAACATTTCTGGATTGAAAACATTGAAAAATCTTTATTTAGGTTTTCCCATTGGAATGCACAGTGCATTTTGAATACTTATGTTGCTTGGGCAATGCCATGACCAGGATCCTGCCTTGTTCTGGAGGCCAGGTTAGAGCTGAACTCTGGGCAGTGTGTGAACGACGAGAAATAGCTGCCAGGGTGATCTCCTGCTCGGGTGGGTGCACCCAGCTAAGCAGCCGTTTACAGCGACAGCAATGGCAGCTCCGTTCGCGTTACACTGTAACTCAGAGGTGCCGTTCCTAACTTTAGGCACTGGAATTCAGTTTCCATTAGTTACTTTTTCACTCCCGGTCAGCATTCCTGCCCCAGAGATGTTAGCTCTTTGAGTCACATGGTGAAACTCAGCACTTCTTATCAGTTTGTGTAAGAAACCATGGAAATGTTAGGAGAAATTAGTGCATTAGAATGAAGGGTACAAATGTCCTATTACCTCATTAGATCAGCTGTAATCCAACATTAATTTTTATGAGATTGATATTATAATCAGCCAGTCCCAAAATAAAAGCAATTCTAACTGTTTAAGTATTTTAAAATTCAGCAGCTTGTTTGGAGGTTTTTTAGTTTGGGTTGTTTTTTGTTTTCTTTTTCTATCATCATATTCAAGGTTTAACTGATATCTAAAGCACGGAAGAGTTGCAGATTTGACATTTCCATTTGTCCCTGACTTTTATTTCATGGACATCTTGCTTCTAAAATGGAAAAAAATTGGGCTGTGAAGAAATACCTTTCAGAGAGAAATATGTATCTGTTCATATCAATCTGCAACTGGCTCATGGGTTTGCAGAAAAAGGAAAGAAATCTGCGGTGTTTCTTCATGAAGACGTTAAAGTCTGTAGGTCTCTCGTGTTGCCCCTTGATGATTAACTCTGTATTCCTGGAAGCTGCTCATTATTTTTGTTTTATTGGATTTCAAGTTGGTTTTAAACAAAATCTGAACATCAGCAATTTCACTTTTTGGTTTTCACCTAGTCCCCATTGCCTTATGACCTTCAAGAGTGAAAAATGGAATATTTGGCCAAAATCTTATTGACTATTCCTGTGCTGTTAGGGACCTGGCCTTCCTTTCTTCTCTGCTGGTGTGTAAAAGATTCATCCTTTTCTTACTATGGCAGGATAAAAGAACCAGGATGATAAAGGTTTTCTGAAAGCAGTATAACTGCTGCTAATGGAAGCTGTTCTGAAATGTTAAGAGAGGAAAGTAGCAAAAGTAGATGGAGTCCATCTTGTTCCTTATGATTCAGACAGTCTAAGGAAAGGCTGGGGAGGACTGTATCACTCCCCAAAAAGCAGGTAGGGCAATACGTAACATTTTTGCCAAAACTGAAGCTTCGAAATAGTCTAGAAAACAGTGGAACAAGGAAGTGTGAATTCCTACAGGAATGACACAGCAAAGGAAGAGCATTTGTAAATGATTCTGTCCTCCTCTACAGAACCTAAGGGATATAGAATTTGGCATGCTGTCATGAATTAAGAAACAGGAACCGCAGACGGATCACCTTGGCTATGTAATAGTTACCTTGTCCTTGCTTGCAGCGATAGCCTCATGGTGCAAGAATAAAGTGTTCTCTGTCCATCAATCCAGCAGATGTTCAAGGGTGTCCTCCCTTTGATTAGGCCTAGGAATGCTTCCCCTCCCCATCCATAAATTACTTCTTCCCATGAAAGTTTTCAGGAAAATGTGACTTTTGTTTTCAGTCAGTTCTGTAAACACTAGCAGATACAGCCACGCTAAATATTTTATTAAATAAGCATGATAGCAAGCTGCTGAAAATCTGCTGGGGCTGAAAGCGTGGGTCGGAGGTAGAGTTGGGGAGAGACAAACTTGTGTGGCGCGCGCTGGGCAGCATCGCAGCGCGAGTGCAGCGTGATCCTGCTGGGGAGCGGGCTGGTACGGCGGCGCTGCCTTGGCCGAGGAGGGCAGCGCCTGGGGAGGGAGGTGAGCACCGCCAGTAGTCAGGGGGCATGTGCTACCTCTGCGTCACCTGCCCTCAGATCCCACCCCACGGGTTGTAGTGGCTCCGCACAAACAAGAACCGTAAACATCGTGAAGTCATTTGCTGAGTGGGGATCCTGTGGAATTCACGTCTCTAAAAGATGTTATGGAAAGAAACGCTGAAATGTTAGGCCTAAACGTTTCTGTCAGGAGTCCATTCCTTCTGCATCTTTTTCTCATTGAGATGGGGTCTGGTTTCTGTAAGTAGTTTGTAAATACATTAACTACCTTCCTCTCTTTGGTATGTGACTACACCACAATAGCTACCTTATCATGGAAGATAAAGGTGTCCTTGCTCTGGGGGAAGATAATGCTTCTCAGTGAGTTTTGTGTTTTATTACACAATCAATGGTCTTTCAAGATACTTGTAGTGTGATAATCTTAAATTTCAGCTGTAAAGTGCGCTGCTGTAACTACAGAAGTTAAAACTGCAGTAGGGCAGATTTCAAGAAGTAGGCCTTTTATACTAAAACATATTTCCAATTTAGCATCTTCCCTGCTAGCACATAGTTCAGTGGATGTTTAACTACCTGAACGGTGTAACTTTTGCCTGGTTTGCCTACAGCTCCAAAGTAGGTAGGTGGTAACCAGCCAACAAGCAGCACACACAACTACAGGGAGCAAAGGACGTTACAGCCGTGACTGTCAAACGTTGTTCCTAATGGAATAGCTGGGTGGTAACTGGCACCGAGGTAAAAAGTGGCTCCAGCCCACCTCTGTGCTGAAGTTTAGCTGTTGCGGGAAGGGACCCAAAACTGCCCTGGCAGAAAATACATTGTATTCCGGAGTGCATCAAAGCTGAAGGCCCCCACTGCAGCCACTGAAGTTCTGAAAAATATTTTTCATTGCAGTCCTTTCCCGTCATCTCTGGAATAAGGCTGATAGTGTCTCTAGCAATCTTAATTCCCTAACAGTATGAAGGGGATGAGAAAGTACCATTTAACTACTGCTAATAAAGTTTCAGTAGCAGTAAGTCATATACTGATTTATTTCACATAAGACTACATCAAAACATTTTAAGGCAGTGTGTTCTTAGGCTGCGCTGAATCCACGTACATGTAACAACTCTGAAAGCATTGCTAGGAACACAGTGTATAAAGGGCAACTTGCATACTCCTGCGTGAACAACCTTGAATCCTTTTCCAAGGCAAGACAGGGTGGTTAGAAACATGCAAATTTGATGGCTTCAGCACTACTTAAGTAAATGTCTTGCTTTTAAGACTGTTACATTAGGGATAAAGGAAATAGAATCTGTCAAATCAGATCTCTACTAAGTTATTGCAAAGCTGGAGATCTGGCCTGACATAGTGCAGTAATCGGTAAAGATATTTGCTTAAAGATCAGCATCAACACCAATTCTGCCTGATTAACTACTGGAGGGAAGTTATTTGGTTTCTACTGGCAAAATTGAGTGAGAGAGGTAAGAAAAAACATTGTAATTTTATCTGCTTCATCTACAAACTGGATGATTTTGTTCTAGCAGAGGTACGAGTAGTACCAAGCTCCTCTGAGCCTGCTGTGGGACAGGCTGGTTGGTGTCTTCCAGTGCACAAGGGTCTCAGCCAGTGCCAAGACAGAAGCTGTTAAAAACACACCTTATCTTAGGATAAAGTTCAATGTACAAGAGAGCTAGCTGGGAGTCCCCTTCATCACTGCATCTGTGTGATAGCCATTTTAAACTCATCTCCCAACTTCAGACAAGTTTAGGGAAAATAATGTACAACTAGCATTGAATTCTTTCACCCAGATTAGTTCATTACACAATTGAGACTCAGTTTCACTAAGCAATAGCAGAAACTGAGACAGAAGCAGAATAGTTTTATAAGTTTATTGTAAAGACCTTTACAATCTCAGTACAGAGATAAGGATACAAAATGATGTTGTTTGGAATAATTAAGGCTGGTTGGTGGTCATCCGAATTTCACTGTTCAGTGGAACTCAAGCAAGAACAACTGATTTCTGACTGTACATTTTTATTTGTGTTCCATCATTACACTGGGATCACAAGTTACTTCAGAGACTCAATGCCTGCTTATTATAAAATAAAGGACATTATTTACATGATGAAAGAAAAATTTCAGCATTTTAGTGGAATGGATGACTGATACTGCGACTGAAAAGTTTAGTCCACGTACTTCCCAAGAATGTCACCATCTCTAAACAAGTAGTAGTCCTGCAAAGAAAAGAAACATTAGTAGCTGTCATACCATTTTTTCCAGTTGTTCTGCAAATAGTCTTGTTCTGACGTCAGGGCTACCACAGTCATGAAGTACAAAATCACAAGTGAGCTAACAAAGACTGTTCTACACCTAGAGCTCTTGAAAAGATTTTTTTTGTTCACAAGATACTCTTTGGGAAAGCTACAAAGTTACTGGTTTTAGCAGTAGGAAGTGCAAGAACAGTCAGAAGGTAATTCTGCAAGCTTTCCCTGTCAAAAGCAAGGATACCCCCCGTAATTTCAAAGCCTTTTAGAGTTCCCTCTAATATAGGCTTGGCATATGGAGCCACTTCGTCCACCCAGCAAAGGTCAGGCCAGAGGTTTTCTCAGTTACTTCCTTTTCAGCTGGGGTGGAAGTAGCAAGTACTACAGGTAGGACAAGCTGGCTGGATTCAGCTGCTGCCATTTGAATACCAACAACTGCATTTCTTGAATGCTGCCAGCACTGTGAAGTAGCTACAGTATCGCTGGCAGTATGACATTTTGGGAACCAGCTACATCTGCATTCACAAAGTTGGGAAACGTACCTTATCTTCTAGTACAATCTTAGTACCACCATATTCTGGTAGCAAAACCTTTTCGCCAACTTTTACACTCACTGGCTGAATCTCACCATTCTGAAAGAAAAAAGAAATCCTTAGTTTTCCATAGTATAGACAGATGTAATCAAATTCCTCCAAACTACAATGACCCATCCACATATAAAACATTCGGGAAATCGCAACAACTCTGTATTTTCATTGTACAGTGAAACAAGAGTATACAGGTTTACTAGGAAGAAAACCACACCAGTGAATTCTCAAGCGTAGGAGTCCTGCAACACTTAGGCAGTAGAACTGCAGTCATTTTCTGAATATAATTTAGTTTTGAGTGTAAATACAACTGTGAGGTCTTTGCTTGACATATTAGGACTTCGCTTAAGAAAAAAACCACCCCAGAAACCAGAGAAATTAAGTGACAGACCATGAAATCGCCTTCTAAAATGAAAAGAGAACATCCAATTCCATATTCTATAGCTCAGGCTAATTTTTCCAAGTGTCAGTTAAAAGTACCCTCCCATCTTTGTTACTTTGATCAACTTGTCGCTGTTGCTGGCAAATCATTTGTTCAGAAACACCTGATAAAGTTTAATTGTATTTTTGTATTATAAGTAAAATATTAGCATGTTAGTTAAATATTAGCACCATTTCACAATTTAGCTTTAAAAATCAGATACTGACACAAACCAGCATGATTGGTATGGAGGGACTTATGGTAAAGAAAGTCTGAGTCAACATGCCCAAGTTGAAATTTAACCTGTTTTCCACTATTGCTACTAACTCACACTACTTTGGTGGGGAAAAAACCCTGCTGACGCTGAAACCCATAGCCACTGGCATCTTTGTGAAGCAAAGACTGTCTTTTTTGATGATCCCAGATGTGTATTCAACATGCAAAATTAACAAAAAAATTATTTAACACTTATTTCTTTTGATTTCTTTTGTCCAGTAGTAAGCCTAGCCCTTATGGACAATGATATTTGCACAGCACAAGACAGTCAGTGCCACATTCTGGGATTCCACCCTGCTCACAAGTCACAGAAATTCAGGCACGTAATAATTTTAACTAAGGTGGCTGCTGGTCCTTCAAGGTTTTGGCTGGGAAGTGATGAAACAAGATATCTCCCAAAACACTGTTTATGTATTTAAAACTAAAAGAGACAAAACCAAAAAAACACCAACAAACCTAACCAAAACCACAAATGAAACGCAAAAAAGCCCCCAAAGCACTACTGTTTAAAGCTGCTTATAAATACCAATAAATATTTTTTTTTAAAAGGCAAGTAAGTATCTTCCATTTACAAATGATGGAAGGAATGCTGGAATTTCATGTCAGTGTCAGACAGGAAAATTTGAGAGTTCTACCTCCTCTTTGAATCTGTACCTCCAACTTCAGTCATCACCATCATTCATTTTTGTGAGCTATCACTACATGTACACTGCCACCATCCCTTCCTTAGGATAATACTCCAGCTACCAGCACACCATTACTAATTCTACCCAAATGTAACACTTCAGGATATTTACCTTTCCTCTGGCTCCCGATCCAACTGCCACTACTGTTGCTTGCAGCACTTTCCCTTGAGCTTTTTCTGGAATCATGATGCCTCCTTTGGTTACTGTCTCTGCTGCACATCGTTCAACCAGAACACGATCAAAGAGGGGAAGAAATTTCCTGAACGCTTTTCCTGCCTGTGGAAGTAATTGTACATTTTAACAAGAACATACAACGAAATTGCAATTAAAAAGCGTTTTTAAAAAAACCCCAAACCAAAGTGATTTCTCCTTTGAGAGAAATTAATAGTTTGAAAAAACTGCTGAGCATTTATTTGTAATAGTAGTGAACACATGCCATCTTTGATTGCATCAGAACTCGCTAAGGAGACAAGCAGATGCTGGGCAATGCCGACAGCTCAGCCACAGGAAGAGCTACCCCAGCGCAGGGAGGGGGGTGAATAAACCACCACCACACAGAGTAACTGCTGCCTCCAGCTGAAAAGCTCCGCAGACTTTTAATCCCAAACCCTGAGTTATTGTAGTTTGGTCAGCATAATTATTGATTATATAAACTGTATTTATGCAGTTCACAACCAGATTTAACGATGACTAAGGACTTCTTGGGACAGCTGCATTTTTATTCATGTAGTGGAGTCTTCTGTAGTAAACAAGCAAAAGTCTAGCCGGGTACCCCCGTCAGTTTTACAGGTACTTCCAAGCCTTAGCATTTCACATAAAGATATGCAGCCACCAAAGTCTGAAGTATGAAATGAGTGCTGTGACTTGTATGGACTTCTACAACTAGGCTGCAACTTTACAGAAAACTTTAGGTTTAAGCCCCTAAAAACGGGAAAGTAGGCACACTTCTACCTTGACTGCTTCAGTGTCTGCCTCTGCTTAAGCAGAGTTAGGGCGGGTTTTTTGTTGGGGTTTTTTTGCAACTACTTACTGCTACTGGCCTGCACTTCAGGAACAGCACTCTAACTCTCAAGTACTGGATAAATGCAAGCACCAAATCCCGACGAGCAGGGGTCAGGGAGAAGGAGCTTGCTGTGATCAGAAGAGAAGATACAGCACCTTGCCACGGCACCCGGTGTCAGTGCTGAGCCAGATGGGCACCCAGAGACACTCACAGAAACAACTGGAAACAAGGCCTGGCATTCCCTGCCCCTTCCTGACACTCTGCCATATACACATACTTAAAAAAAGTTACGGGCAGAGCACGAACAAAAGACAGCACATGAAAGATGCGTGTCCAATTAACGTTACTACCACAATGCTTAGAACCAACGGAGGAACAGTCTGCCGATTGTGATCAGTTTCATTCTGTAAAGATAACAGCTCCAATTTTTTTTTTTTTTAAAGCGATCTTCTGTGTTTAACAGAAATAGGCGGCCAGACATACGAACAGCAGCATTTTAAGAAACGCTACCTCCTGACGTTAGTAGGATCGTTAAGTTTCGCTGCAAGAATAAGGGCAGCTCTGCCCTTACCCAATTCTCCTTCAAGGTGAGATCTCTGTAAAAAAGCTTATAAACCCCAGAGAAGGAGCGATCAAGGCCGCAGCGCGGAAGGGGTCGGCTTTACCTCCAGGCTCGGCCCGACCGCGCCGCGCGGAGCCCTGCCCGGCCCAGCGCACCGCCTGCTGCCAGGATGCTCCCGGTACCGCAGGCCTGCCAGATCCAAGCGCCCGGGAAGCCCCGGGCCACCCCGGCCCCCAGCCCCTCGCCCGCCGCTCTAACCGCTCCTACCCCAAGGACTGCGTGACCTTGCGGCGCTACCGCACCACGGTGGACCCTCCCCCCCTCCCCGCGGCGAGCAGCGCGCTCCTAACGCCCGCCGAATCGGCCCCCGCCGCGCCTCCGGTGCCGCTGCAACCGCTGCCACCTCCCTCCCACGGCTCAGCCCGGCCCCGCGGGCACGGCAGCCCCCACCGCTGCCGCCCTCCGGCGGCCTACGGGCTGCTCAGGGGGCCCCGGCGGCGACCCCCACCCGCGGCGGATAAGCGGGCCTAGCGCCAGGCCCTACGGGGCCCGCCCCACTCGCACTGCGGGGCAGAGCCAGCCCCGGGGCGGCGAGCGCTCACTCACCATGACGGCCGCTGCGCTCCCCGCCACCGACTGTAACTGACCGGGCCGCCTCAGGCGCACGTGAAGAAAGGTCACGGCCTGCGCATGCGCGCGCGGCGCCCCGCCCCGGGACGAAGGCCGGCCCGGCCCCGGCCCGGGTCACCTTGAATTCCGCCCGTTATTTTTCGCCGCCGGGATTACGCTCCGGTTGCGGCAGCGGCGGGCACCCCGTCGGCACCCCGGAGCCCGCTGCCCAGTGCCCGCTGGCTGCCGGGGTCAGACACCCTCCCGGAAGTGAGGTCAGCTCAACTTTGACCTCCGGCGAGCATGAGCGTTCCAGAAGGTTCTGGAATTGGCGGGCCCCGGAACCTGAATGATTCGTGCTGGAGTTTGCTGCGCATGCGCGCGGGGCGGCGGGCGCCCCAGCCCTCCGCGGGCGCTGGGGCGGGGCCGGGGTGGCTATGCTGGTTCCCGGGCCGGGCGGTGCGGAGCCCCACATGGGTCGGTGGCTGGCGGGGGGCGGGGCCGAGGCGGGCGGTGCTGAGCGCCTCCCCGCTCCTGCCCGCAGACCTGCCAGTTCCGCTGCGAGTCCGGACGCGGAGGCGCCTGCTGTTCCCCTCGCGCTGCCCGCAGGTGAGGCCCGGCCCGGCCCGGCCCGGGCAGGGGGTGCCGGTGGCCCCCGGCCCCTTCGCCCTGTCCCCGGCCTCTCTGCGGCAGCCGTTGCCGTTGAGGGGGGAGGAGCGCCCCGCGCGGGTAACGGCCAGGCCTGCTCTGAGCACGCGGCCCTAACGGCCGCCCGCGCGCTGTGGGGGTGGGGGGGGGATGCAAAGCGCTGGGAGCGCGGCCCGCGGCCCCACACCCGCGCGGGGGCGATGCCGTTGCGGCGGGGCCCCGGCGGTGTAGCGCGGCCGGGCTGGCGGCAGGGGGCGAGCGGCCCTTGACCTTGCTGCGCGTGTCCCGCGGGAAGGGGACATGTGGCCGCAGGCCCTGGCCCAACCTGGGGGGCCCGGCAGCGCCCCCGGACCCCTTCCCGCCGCGGGCCGGCTTGGGAGCCTCACCCGGGCGCCCCTCGGAGCGGCGCCGCCGCTGCTGGGAGGAGGTGCGGGGCGAGCGGAGCCGCTGGTGTCCCGACGGGCCCTCACGGTTTCCCGCCCTAGCGCCGGGGGAGGCCCGACGGGGGGAGCTCGGGGCTGCCGGAGCCCAGGCCTCGCCTTGAGGCTGTGGGCTCCCCAGCCTTGTTACTGGACGTCGCTTGCGCGTCTCTATTTTAGCCAGTCGAAAAACTAAAAGTTCACGGTCACTTGCTTTACGTCTTGAATCCCTTTTCCCCTCTTTTATTCTAGAAGCAGCTGTGCAAAAATGTAATGCTTATATTTTTCTTTGGATTTGTTTTAATTTTTTAGACATGCTCCGTTTATCTACAGTACTCCGTCAGATAAGGCCAGTGTCCAGAGCACTCGCCCCGCATCTAACACGAGCGTACGCAAAAGATGTGAAGTTTGGAGCAGATGCTAGAGCTCTTATGCTTCAAGGAGTAGATCTGCTAGCAGATGCTGTAGCTGTCACCATGGGGCCAAAGGTAATGGAAGTTTCTGCATTTATTTCATGTTGACCTGGTTGAAAACACCATAGTAGAAGACAGTTGTTAGTTTTCCCTCTGCAGAGCTGCATGATTGCCATCTGCAGTTCTGTAACCCAGAGATGTGGGGGTATGGGCAGACTGCTGCAAGCAGCCGTGTTCTCATTTTTGTCACCTGAACCATGACAATAGCGCATGTGCTTTTCATAGTAACAAAGTAAAGGTAATTGGATCGATGCGAAAGGAGCAGGACATTTCTTTAAACAGTTTGAAGGTTAAGGGGATGTGCATAATAGTTTACCATGGCTCGCCTGACAGCCTGTAACGATGCAGTAGATAATTTAGCTATCTATAGCATGTGGTTTTTATTTTTGTTTAACAAATTATGGTTTTGTATCACTCTACCTTTTAGTATTAACAAGGTAAAAGAAACAATGAAAGCATAATGCTGAATTTTCAGTTGGCTGGTAAATGTTATCAGCTTAATTGAAATTCTGTGGCAGTGGTGTTTATGTTGCTTATAGGACAGAAGATAGTGTCTGGTTCCCTGGGAGTTGTAGGTCTTTTGAAAAACTAGCTACTGTATTCTGCATAGTCATGCAACATGCAGTAAGGCTCGAAATGAGATTCCTTTTTAAAAAAGACACTGATTTTCTTGGGCCTCATAGAAATATCTGTTCTCTACAGTAACAGCATACACATGGTAGTTCTTCTCAAGACTTCTTGGCCTCTGTAAAATTCATTTGTGTATTTCTTGAACATTTTTGGTGCTGCATTAGCTTTATTCAAAGGCAAAAATGCTGTAAGATGAACAGGTGAAGGTTAAGGAACGGTGATTTCGGCAAGCTGTGGCTGTTTTACATAAAGGAACAAAGTTTAAGTCTAGTCAGTTAATTTAACTCCTGTTGCTTTGGATCAGGCTACTTTGTGAATGCCTAAGCATAGTTCTAATGCACTGGTTAAAGGGCAGCTCCTGATGCAACTTACTGTAACCTTGTGGGGTTTTTGTTCCAGAGTTCTCACTTGATCTGCTGTTCTCCATGCATTTGTAGAAATTTAGGGGTTGTACTGTAATGCCTGATTCTGCTTCCAGCATTTTTAAGAAATACCACTCTGGTGAAGAAACTTCCCTTTGGTACTGTTCTATATTTAAAGAAATGTGGTTTACAGTCTCACACAATCTTTCGATATCGCTGCCAATTTGTTGATTACTTTATCAGAACTAGTTTATGTGAGTACTTGGATTCTTGATATGCAGGACCATTCAAAATGCGTGTGTATTTACTGGTGGTGGTCCTTTTTTCAGAAACACAGATAAAAAGTGTTTGCTGAGTGTAAGTCCCTTAATGTGATCAGAGGGAAGCAGATTTTGTGCTGCTCTCCTCATAGCTACCAAACAAACAATTGGAATAAGACCATGTCAAAGTATAGAATAAAATAAGCAAAACAAGGAGAGGCTACATGAAGAACTTATCAGTAGCGGCATACTCCAGAGAGAGTTTCTTAGTCTTGAACCACTTTTAGATTTAGAAGCGCGGGTCAGATAATGCAGCAGTAATAAGTCAGATTATGCATTATTCTGGCGTAATTGTTTCATGGCACAGAGTTAGAATTATGTAAGCTCTTTCACAAGTTCAACATCAGTAATCAAAGCTTAGCATTTCTTTTGCAGCTTCTAGGGCTGGTTGTACTTCAGCAGCAGCGTAGCCTCGTGCGTGGCAGGAATCCAAAGTTCGTGCAATCGTTGAGGCTGAGTGAGTGGGCTCTGCAAGGGAGGAGCGTGGCGCAGCGTGCTGTGCGGGAGTCCTTAGCTGGCTCGCTTGGCACGTGACCCCACACCCTGGCTGGGGCACGATGGGCTTCCGCGGTGTCTCGCAGGAGCCAGCATGGCCAGCTCTGAACTGGACCTGACAGGCCGGGCAAGGGGACTTGTGCAGCTCCGCTGGGAGCAGCAGTGCTGAGCTGGGGCAGTTGCTTTCCCTTCCCCTCCGCCAGCAGCTCCAGCTGTCAGGATAGCTGAAGTTTCAGGGCGGCAGCGGACCAGAGGTGGCTCCTCACATTTCTGCTGCCTCCAGCTCAAACTGGAACAAGATTGATGGGGGCAGCTATTCAAGCGGTTGAATTCATCTGGGAACGAGCCACCCTCTTGTGCAGGTGCATCTGTGTTCCCTGTATGGGTCATAGTTTCCCAAATTAACTGTGTTTGTATGTCTTGCATAGGATAGTCCAGCCCAGCTTTTTAGTTGACTCAGGTACGTGATAAGAAAGGCTTGTTAACGTGCGGTATTTGAGAAATTGTGGCTGTATGTTAGCACAAATTTGTTAAGTATTCTCAGCTCTTTTCTAATCACTGATAAGGTTTGCAAGTCTCTGCCTTTTTTTTTTTTTTTCCAGAATGTGCAACGAATTGAGCTTTGTGTTAGTGTTTTTCAACCATATAGGCTTTTTATTGTGACTTTATGGAAATCTTGCAAATTTAGTTCGTTATGTTGCTACATTATAATTTTAGAGGAAAATATCAGTGTTAGAGGGAATCTCTTCTATTATTTTTCACTGTAAGGCCAGTCATATTTTAGTTGCAGACTTCTGAGTCTGAGGTATTAAGCATTATGGCTGGGGAATGAAGCCTCGTTCTGTGAAAGTATAAAACCTTTGAGCCATTTTTCCAGTTTTGCAGAACCATGGCAGTGTGCGTGCTTGAACAAAGTCTCAGCTGAAAGCTCTGTGCAAGGTGATGTTTCTGTTCAGCTGTGGCTGTTCAGAAGGTTCTTCATCTTCAGCTGAACTCTGAGTAACATGCTGTGCATTATGTGGCTTTGATTTAATATTTGTCTCTTTCGCCCTAGGGAAGAACAGTTATTCTTGAACAAAGCTGGGGAAGTCCCAAAGTGACAAAAGATGGTGTGACAGTGGCAAAGGCAATTGACTTAAAAGACAAATACAAAAATATCGGAGCCAGGTTAGTTCAAGATGTTGCCAACAATACAAATGAAGAAGCAGGAGACGGTACCACCACTGCAACAGTGCTTGCACGTGCTATTGCCAAGGAAGGCTTTGAGAAGATCAGCAAAGGAGCGAATCCAGTAGAAATCAGGAGGGGTAACTTTTTTCCCTTGCTTTTAATGTTTTATCACTGTCTTTACTTTTAATATCCCAAATCTGGCTGGCTTCCTGAATAAGTTGCCTTCTTTTGAAGAGCCACATAACTTTATATGAAGAACAATACATAGAGAAACCATTTGTTTCTGTTATGTTACTTACTCTGAACAATTCTTTGTTTTTCTAATAATTTTACTATTTTGTATGCAGTTACCTTGTTTAATTGGTCATAGGTAACCTCCACTTAAAGCCATTTTTGCATTTAACTAATTTCTGATAAGCATATAAAATTACTGGTGCTGTGTAAATAGATTTGCTATAAATTTCAATCATGACAGAAGATCACACCAATTCCAAAGAACAATCACTAGGTGTACAAATGGCAATGTGGAACTAGAACTGCCAGTCGCTTGTTTCTGAATGTGTAAACTTGATGCGTTTTTGCAGTGTAGACTTTGGTTTGAAACTGAACCTGTGACTTGTTTGTTTAGTTTTTTTTTTTTCTTCCGTGCTGTATACCTTGTTTTGTTCACTCACAAGTATTCCATTCATCTTTAGGGGTGATGCTTGCAGTTGATGCTATCATAGCTGAACTGAAGAAGCTGTCTAAGCCTGTTACAACTCCAGAAGAAATCGCACAGGTAAACCAAGTTTACTTAGCTATTCAGAAGAAGTTCTGTGAAGTCAGGTTTAATGGGGTTAGGTTATGCATATGTGACACCTGAGTGTTTTTCTTTATATATCAAGATTCAGAGTATGTTTCATTGAATGATCTTCATGGTAACACTTTCATTTTCTTGAGTTGCTTAAAATTTCCAGTATTCTGCCTTCAGTCACACTGCTAGAAGTTAGTTCAGAAGAAGGTAGTTTTTCTCATCTTCAAGCTTCATTCCAAAATGTGGTCTTAAAACAGAAATTTATGTACTTGGGAAGAAGTGACGAGAGTGAAGATGTGTTTGTGATGGGAGGTGGTGGCCGACTTGTGGGGATGCGGCAGATCTGCTGTGAGAGGTTCAGGTGGAGGTGGGTGCCCAGCTGGGTCTTGGGCACTGGGTATGTTGGCCTTCACAGCTTATTTCTCCCCATGGCCGCAGATTCAGGAGGCCTGTGTGTGCTGCGTGAGGCTGGTGCATGGGATCTGGCCCTGTGCTTGAGCTGCCCGAGAGCCGCCAGCCCTTCTAAGGGAGTTCTTGGGCCCTGGCATGGGTGTGCTCCAGGCGGCTGCCCTGTCTTGTCAGGAAACCTGGGGACTGATGATGGTTATTCTGATTTTCTTTATAGTGAGGAAACAAATCACTTGTATTGTGAAATGAGATTAAATCATTCATGGTTTCAGGTTGCCACAATATCAGCAAATGGAGATCAGGAAATTGGCAATATAATCTCCGATGCAATGAAGAAAGTTGGAAGAAAGGGTGTGATCACCGTCAAGGTAAGAACTGGCCAACATATGGACTAAGTGCAAAGCGACTGTCTCTTCTCCAGCTACGACTGGCTTTTGTGGCATGTGATGGAGCTGCTGCTGCTCACGTATGGTGTCCCACTGTCATTCCTCCCTCCCCAGCTCCTTTAGATCGGGGCTTGATTGCTGTTCCCTCTTAGAATCCTTTTATTTTGAAGGGAAGCACATCAAACTGATGTGTGGCGCAGAGCCTTGCATTCTCTTGTGCACAGTTTGCTAAAACTGTACTTGTGCTCTTGGTAGTCGATAAGGGATCTTTAATGTAGACTTTTTTGCACCTAAACAGGATGGAAAAACTCTGAATGATGAATTGGAAATCATTGAGGGTATGAAATTTGACAGAGGCTACATCTCTCCATATTTTATTAATACAAGCAAAGGTAAGTTAACAATAACACCTGTCAAATACTTTACAGTGGCTCCTGTAAGTTAGAAATAGTGGTACCTGATATAAAGACTTCACAGACTGTTACACTGTGTACCACAGCAAATAGGAGGGGGGGGGGCGGTCCTTCCCCATCGGAAACTTTTAACTCTTGGTAAAAGCTTGGGGTCTTTGGGGTTTTTTTCCTTAAGGGTGGACAGCGTCCATGCTAACATCAAGCTGGCCCTGCAACACTCCAGAACAATGTAGAATTAAAAGTGGAGTCTTGGAGAAAACAATTTGTGTTTCTTTTCTCTAACGCTGTTGGAAAGTGCAACAGCTGCTCCAAAGTAGCTCCTTAAGTTTAAGAGAATGCTTGATACGTTTTTATAATCACATTGTTCAGATAACACATGTTGTTCCTGCAGGGCAGAAATGTGAATTCCAGGATGCTTATGTTTTAATCAGTGAAAAGAAAATTTCTAGTGTACAGTCCATAGTTCCAGCTCTTGAAATTGCCAATGCTCACCGCAAACCTTTGGTCATCATTGCTGAAGATGTTGATGGAGAAGCCCTCAGCACTCTAGTCTTGAACAGGTGAGGCTCAAAATCCATACTTTTAGACAAACACTGCTTTTTTTTTCATTTTCATCTTTTTAAAGGCATACATAAAAAGCATGTGTTTGAATTTGTTATGGTGTAGTGCTGTTGTCCTCCTATCAGTACCCAAGAAACAGCAGCTCTTGTACGTAGCTATACTGTGCATCAGTTCAGACAGAACTTCAGGTGTTTCCTAACTGCCAGTCTGAGCAAAACCAGCTCAGTTCATGAAGGTCTCTGCTTGCTTGATTGTTAGAGCTGTACTGAATTAATTGGTTTTAGTAATTGGACTTGTTCTCTGAACACATGTGGAGTGCTGCTCTCTGAATTCTTCTCTTCAGACTGAAGGTTGGTCTTCAGGTTGTTGCTGTAAAAGCACCAGGTTTTGGTGACAACAGGAAAAACCAGCTTAAGGATATGGCAATTGCTACTGGCGGTGCTGTAAGTAATGATGTTTTAACTGGCTTCTTGCTCTAAGAAATGCTAATGGTATTTAAGAAGGAAAAGAATGTATATTTTTAGATCAGTGGCTCGTATTTGCTGTGTAGTGGGCTGTGTCCTCTTCTTTCAAAAATGTAACAGTTAACCAATTTGTGAAATTATTTTTTTTTTAATAATTGCTGTGTGATACAGCCCTGACCAACCATGAGTAATACGTCCTTTGAAGTTACACACAATTTCCTTGCAGCATTTACGTTGTTAAAGGGGAAGGAGGAACTGCAAGGAAATCTCTTTAGAAATAGCAAAGCTTTCTTGCCGCCTTATAAAATGGATTGTCTCACAATTGCCTAGACTTGAGTATGGCAAATGTAATTCTGTTACATGTTGGGAAGAGACTGGTTAATTTTCTTTTGTACTCAACTTCTCAAATAGTTGATGTGCTTATTAGTGTTCCTTTATGCTGCTTTTTTTATACATGCTTCAAAATCATAGCATGATACTGGGATCCAAAGGTGGTTATTGAAATAAAACTTCATGTTTAAGCTAACTGGAGTACAAAGTAACAAACCAGCAAACTCTAAAGTGAGTTTAGTGCCAACATTCATAACTCCTTGACATACCAGGAGGAGGCTGTAACACAGCTCTGCTTTCCAGGCACTGTGGATGGGTGAGGTACATTAGTCACTGCAATAATTAGGCGTTGGAATGGGCTGCCCAGGGCAGTGGTGGAGTCCCCATCCCTGGAGGTGTTTAAAGAGTCGGGCTGACATAGCACTGAGGGATATGGTGTAGTTGAGAATGGTCAGTGTTAGGTTAATGGTTGGACTAGATGGTCTTCAAGGTGTCTTCCAACCTAGATGATTCTGTGATTCTGTGAATGAGAAGCTGGCAGCTCCCTGTCCTGTGAGGGCCAGTTTGAGGTACCTGCGTGCCTGGACTCGTTAGGAGAAGAAGAGTTCTGTTCAACTTGGCTGCAGTGGTGTGGTTGTTTCACACTGCAAGCCTGCTGTCTGTGTCCATGTGTCTGTAAATAAAAAACCTCACACATGCAGAAGCTGTGAATTCTGACTTTCCATGTAATTTGTTTCAGGTGTTTGGAGAAGAGGGTTTGAGCCTAAATGTAGAAGATATTCAGGCTCATGACTTTGGTAAAGTTGGAGAGGTCATTGTGACAAAAGATGACACTATGCTTCTGAAGGGGAAGGGTGAAAAGGCTCAAATTGAAAAACGTATTCAAGAAATTATTGAACAGCTAGAAGTTACCACAAGTGAATACGAAAAAGAGAAACTGAATGAGCGATTGGCCAAACTCTCTGATGGAGTAGCAGTGTTGAAGGTGAGAAGTTAAACTTCTTGGGAAAGGGGCATTATCAGTCCTTTATTGCCAGTTCAGTTACTGCTGCCTCATTATCTTAGTGGTTGATCTGGATGAGGAATTTGTCGTCTTAAAGTGATACACTTTAGTATTAAGAACTTGATGAAACAATCAACTAAAACTGTGTGTTTGGGCCTCTTGAGTGCTGAGGTACAGAAAATCGCTGCCAGGATGGGGGAGCGTGGGTTTGCTTTCTGGCCCGAGCTGCATGTTTCAGTGTTGTGGCAGCAGTTCCGTAGCCAGCAGCGCTCTCCCAGCCCGGCTTCTTGTGCAGACCCTGACATGTGCCTTGCTGCTTGCAGGTTGGTGGCACAAGTGACGTTGAAGTGAATGAGAAGAAAGACAGAGTTACTGACGCCCTGAACGCGACCCGCGCTGCCGTAGAGGAAGGCATCGTTCCGGGCGGTGGCTGTGCGTTGCTCCGCTGCATTCCAGCACTAGATGCCTTAGCTCCAGCCAACGAAGATCAGAAAATTGGTAAGTAAATTACCTGAATGTGTGTGTGGAAGTGCTAAGAATGGATTTTCTCTGGCCTGAGGCTTTACAAGATTAAATACAGGTTGCTTTCAGTGAGTTTTCAGTTACTTGATCTTTAGAACCTCCTTGGTACAGCGGTCTCTGCTTTACAGTGGGACGAGCTTTCGCTGTGTCCCTGACTGGGATGTGAAGGAACCAGTAACAACAAAGCAGTGGGACCCCCGCAGAGAATTGTAAATCATTACAGGAAGGGTGGAGTTGACTGTTACAGCCGTTGCAGACAGACACCAAAATCTGAGAATGCTTAAGAGATTGTGCAGCAAATTGAATGGAAAAAGGCTTTGTGCCACGTTACAGTAATAATGCTCCTTACTACTTTTTGCAGAAGTAAAACTAAAACGGGTGTGAAGGTCCTGCAGAGATTTCATTTGTTGACAGATGTCAGGCAGCAGAGAACTTCAGCTGTTTTTATCAGCGCCAGGGAAAGAAGTTCTTGCTCAGAGGGTTCTCAGTTTGTATTGGCCCCAGCAGATGAGCGCATGCCTTGGCACAGGAGGCAGCAGCGTGAGTAATATGTAATTTTAAACATCCTTTTTCTTACAGGCATTGAAATAATAAAGAGAACACTGAAAATCCCAGCAATGACTATTGCAAAGAACGCAGGTGTTGAAGGATCACTAATAGTTGAAAAAATCCTGCAGAGTCCAGCGGAAGTTGGCTACGATGCAATGCTTGGGGACTTTGTAAACATGGTAGAAAAAGGAATCATAGACCCAACGAAGGTAACCTAAAATAGTCTTAATTCTCAGCTTTCCTTCCTCCCGCCTCATGTGATAGTCAGCAGGTATTAAGTTATTTCTTTCCTATTTTTAGGTTGTGAGAACGGCTCTGATGGATGCTGCGGGTGTTGCGTCCCTCTTGTCCACAGCAGAAGCGGTGGTGACCGAGATTCCGAAGGAAGAGAAGGAGCCGGCGATGGGTGGGATGGGTGGGATGGGCGGAGGAATGGGAGGTGGCATGTTCTGATTCCTGGGCCAGGGCTGCATCATGAGCTGTGCTGTTTTACTGACAGTTCTGACTTCAAAAACTTCCGATGTCGGTGCAAGAGGGTGGATAGTGACTGAAGTGAGGCTGGTGTTTAAAAGAATCACTGTAACCATCAGTTACTGGATTTCATTTAACACACATGTAATTGTTTACAGTCATTGTCCATGCCTACAGATAATTTATTTTGTATTTTTTGAATAAAGACATTTGTACATTCCTGATAACTGGGTGCAAGATCCATCTCCCAAGGTCCTGATTTAAACTTAATTAAGGCACTTGATATTCTGTTTCAGAATTTATTGGTGCTTGCCAGTACTAGGAAGAACTTGGAAGCCACTGTGCGTGAGACTAGACAATTGTGTACAAAGTAGGCAAATACAGTTATGTGACCTTTATGTAATAAAACAAACTGCTCAAAAGTGATGAAATGTATCACCTTCTTCCTCTGCACCCAAAGCCACAGCCTGCTGCTGCTTCTAAGATTTAGTAGAAATCTGACACTTATGTTTGGAAATGACAGGGCCTTTCCTGCCTTGTCTAGAATGTTTCTCAGAAATACAAGGGACTTTAATTTTGCGAAGAACTCTCTGTGCTGAGCGGGCAGTACAGTTCTCTGCACTATTAAACAATGCTGTGAAACTAAGGCACGTGCACTGACGTTATTTTGCCCTGTGCTGGACCAGGCTGGTGCAGCTTGAAGGACCTGGGAGGGAAAGTGCCCTGGGGCCAGGAAACAGTTATCTTTGCTGAGAAAAGGGGCTGGGTTTTTAAATACTTCCCTTGCTCAGGCGTAGTAGGTGGTTACCTCCTTGCCTGGAGCCTTCCAGTCTTCTGGCTTTCTGGGAGTGAGCTCTAGCATGTAGTTTGAATTACATTGCACTAGATGCTGCTTTACCCTTAAAAATGACAGCTTGGTTTGACACCTACTGTGTTTGTCTTTGCTGCATGCTTTTCAACTCTGCTTTCTGAACTTAAAAACAATGCTGTTCCTAGACTTGGGTGTGTTTCTCTGATTGTCCCAACATAGGAAATTGCTTTACAACTCCTCAGTGCTTTACAACTGACCTCTTAACCCAGCTGTCACTTCCCCCAGCTTCCTGCCTTTAATGAGAACTACCCTTCCCTGATAGGGTGTGTGAAATTCCAATTGCTTTTTCTGGAAAAGTAGCTGAATGGTCTGGAACTGGGTCAGGGCTGGCCTTGTCCTGCCCCCCACCTTCCTATGCTATTTCATACCCTCTTCTCTAGCAACCAGGCGGATTACGGGCACTTTGGAGAAAGGATCTGCTTCAACACCTGACCTGAAGTTTCCCCTCATTTCAGTAAGGAAATTTGGTAACGCAAGGCAGCACAGAGACAGGATTTAAAATCTGTTTAAACAGATTTTAACATGTTTCTTCAGAGACTGGAAAGAGAATATTGTCAGGACTAGAACTACTGACAATTCAATCAAGACAGCTGGTACTGGTGTAACAGACCAGTGGTAGTACAGTACTGGAAAAACCCCCAAGAACGAAGGTTTAGCTCTGCAGGGTGTGTTTGTTAATGGCAGCCAGCCTTGGGTGTGCTTGGCTGCAGTAAGTGGAGGTCACCTTGTTCCTCTCTTGCCCTGCCGCGAGGGCAGCGCTGTGCTACAGACCCTTGTGCATCCCTGCCCTCCCTCCCAAAGAGGTAACGCTCACATGGCTTACAGCTGTGTGGGAACTGGGACCTGTCTGCATCCCAGGAGACGTGTCTACGCTGACTGCAACCTGTGGCAGCCAGAGGCGGGTAGGCAAGCTCAGCCTGCCGGGCAGCCAAGAACTGCTGGCTAGAGCCAAAACTCCTGCACTCAAATTCTATTACTCCACACGTGACATGTACCCCTCGTGTTTAACCTCTGAAAATTGAAGAGTGTTCAGGCTGTGTTCCTTTTTCTATTGCAGTTGCTGGTCAGAATTCAACGGCAGCTGGTGATTCCTGACTTACCCTTGTCCTTCACTCAGATTAAAAGCACCTGCTACTCGATGCCTGACAAGCTGTTCATATTCAGCAAAGCCAGAACGTCTGTTTCCCTTCGCTTCGCCAGAGTTGGCTGAATTGCTGCTGTTAAGTTACATTCACACTACTAATAACTTAAACTTGAGTTAATACGTTACAATGCTGAAAAAAACATAAGCTTGGATAAGGCAGAACTTACACTGTGACTACACAAACCCTTTGGCAAGTTAACAAATGGCAGCCTGAGACACCTTGTGTTACAGTAGCTGCCAACTGTCTGTTCCTGATAACACTTTAAGTTGCACTTGATTGCAGCTTGAACATTCTATATACATCTGGCTGAACAGGTGTTTTGTACAGTATAAAATCACACCCAAAGCTCAGATAGGAAATAGACGCCCCAAAGGAGGAGCGTGGCACCTCTCGTACAAATAAAGTGTACAAACGAGTTTATAATGGAGGTGGTTACAATTCTCCCTTTTATGTGTGATGAACTTCATGAAGCATTAGCTCCCGAGGTATGCTTGTTTCTGGGCCATGGAGTTTGGATGCTCTTCTTTCAAAGGCAGCTACCATCTGCTTTACCACTTCATCAAAAAACAGCGTAGCGAGTTTTGAGTGTAGAAGTGAACGAAATTCAAAAGAAACCTGTTCAAGACAATAGAGAAGAAATGTTTTTCCTGTATCTACTGTTGTAGTAAAATTCTGTTATAAATAGACAACTCAATTAAAGAATCTCCAGCTAGCCTGCAAGCAAGCCAGAGGATTGTATCCCTGGGCTTTTCATTTAGAAGAATCATTCTGGTTAGTTTTCTGAAGTAATCATTTCCATTTATCTAAGCTAACTGTATTTTACTTAATAAATGCCACATCACAAAACATAAGTAAAAGATTTGGGATAATGAAAAAGCTACTGACAAACAATAACTTAGTTACTTTGCACACAGAACTCCCTTGGAGGACAAAAGTCAGCTGAAGACAATCCTGCATGGCAAGACAGACAGACAGCAGACTTACAGGTAAGCCGGAGCAAACCCAAGAGGCATTTAAAAGCACCTTGAAATAGCTACCTATTAAATACCAACATTTAAAATCAGTCTTTCCATCTAGGTAGCTGTAGTTACGGTACGGTCAAAGAGCAGTTTACTGACTAAAGCTACAGATTTTGTTTTGTGTGCTGTATCTCCTACCTGAACCCCTCCCACCCTCGACCATCGCTGTCCTGACTCGGGCAGTCACTTCCAGAGTACAGACAGGCTGGTGAAGTCCTCTGTACCGCCTCAGGCCTCCCACTGCAGTGCTCAGAGCTGAACTTCGGCAATTTTTTTTTCAGCTGCTGAATCTTGCAGTTAAACTGAAGCTACTGCAGCAGTTAACAGTTATGGCAAGGACACAAAGAGTTCGCTTTCTCTCTCCACCCTCAAAAAAAAAAGGTCACTTTTACATCAAATAGTCTTAGTTATGCTTTTGTGCTGTGCTGGCCTTCGGTCTAGTTAAACAACATTCCCCTAAGGCTATGGAATCGCATTGTTTTGGAATACGCAGCTTCCCAAAATGATTACGAAACAGGTTGCTCTTCTGCAATTTTATCATCGCTCCTGCTATAACGTGTCTTTTGGATTGAGATTTAAGTATTTTTGCCATTCCTGAGAAATCCGCAGATTAAATGCCAAATGGCGCAAACACAGCTTCTCTCAAACTGCTTATGAGTAATGCACATTAACTGCGAAACAGTAGCACAGAAGTCATTAAACTACTTGGCCTGCAAGCCAAGTGTAGCTTCATTTACATTTACTTGACCTCAGGCACCAGTAAAATTAATGTGTCTTTTGAAAGTCTGAGAGTTGTCACTGAGAGCATGTAGAGTTCTGCAGAGCAGGGATAATGAGTCTGGCATCATGTTCAGTACCTGTGAAAACCTGAGGTATGGTATAGATTTACAAAGTTTGCAGATGGTAAAAATGGTGTTGTGCTTCAGTCTGTATACCAAATCATTCAAGAGCTGAAACCAAACTAGAAAAGTTCCCCACTGTATGTATGTGTCTCCTGAAATCAGGCTGGTAAAGGAGGACACATTAGCTTGTGGGAACCAGCATAACCCAAAACTCAATTTACATTTTCTAAAGCAAACAAGCATTCTTGAAATCAAAGTTGTCTCTGGAATATCTGTACTTGCACAGTATGCGTTGAGAAGTGCTTATCGTCCCTATCTGCACAGGCCCAGAGGCAAGCCACACAGCAGGTCAAGGACTAGTGAGTCCTTAAGGTCTTGCCTCTGTGAGGCAACCCCCTGCTCAGCTGGCTACATTTGCTTCTGCCACCTCAGAACGGGGTAACCACTAAGAAGTGTCAATAGTGTTTCCCCAAGAAAGTGAAAATACCCATTTTAAGACCAGTCTTGACTCCCTTTAACTAAAGCTCTTGACCTGAAATGTCAAAAGCTGGCTTTGGTACAGCAGGGGGGGAATTTTCCTCACAGACTCAGCATTTAGACTACAGGCTTTAGACACTCGCTTAATTCAGGTTTTCTCAACTGATTTCTGGCTTCAGTTAAAAGCTAGCTTATGTACTGGTTAGTAGCAGGAACTGGTATTTACTTGCCTGGAGAAATTCAAATACCATGAGCAAATACCATGCAAATCCCGTAAGAAATGTATTTTTTTTAATGCCTATAGATTCAATTTTACCGTTGAACTCCATGAAGTCCAATACAGCAATAAGCTTTAAGTTATTAACCCAAGGAGATTTATGTGATAGTTTACAAATACTCCAAAAGCTTTTCCTATTTACAGACGGTAAGTTTTAAAGCAGAGTATCCCAGTAGATGGCAGCAGGATCAACCCATTTCTGTGTACTTGTGTAGCCTGTTCTGAACCCCAGCTTAGTTACCGGCTCAATGCAACACCTACTCTTAACACTATAAAATGTAAGAAAAAAAGGTGGTGACAGACTAAATAGACAAAATGGAAAAGCTGTAACTTGAGTGGAAAACAACTTGTCTAGGAGTAACAAGCTAAATCAGATACTAGATTTAAAAAGCAATCGTTCTGAGCTGCAGTGATAGCCCATCATATTGTAGAAAGACAGCAAAAATCTATTATACCTGTATTATAGAAGGAAGGAGTAAGACTGAAAATACACAAAAGAGTAAAATTGGAAGCCAGGATTTGACCAAACTGCAGGCCAACCAGGACAGATGGGAGAATACCTACTTACTGGTACCAAGAGCACTTCAGTTGTAATTAAAGGAAATAGCAAAGTATGTTTAATACTTCTCCCTCTGCATTTGACTGTCTAAAAACTTGAGCACATTTAGAATTGTACAGTAAGAGATACCAATCCCTAGACTGTTTCATAATATGTGGACACCTCACAGAAGACTGCTGTCTCTGACGGACACTGTAATGGTTTCCACGTGGTAAAGCCTGCAAAAACTTTTTGGATAGTAGTGACTAAAACTAACTTGTTTTCCGTGTGTATGTGTGTTAAAAATTAGTTGCAGGCATTAAAAAAAAGAAAGCACAGTTGAAGATACTGTTTCTATGCCCTGTTCCTAGCATGTGGTAGTCTTAATTAATTATAATACTTACTGAAAAATCCAGTGTACATGTCCTTGGATAACCAGGGATACCTGGGCTGAAACGCCACACTGTTTCTAAGTGATTAAATAGTTTTCCATCTGTGCAGGATGCCTAAAATAAAGTTTAAAAAGTCAAACTGCAATTAGGCTTTTATAGATGTGACAAATTGGTGTTACTGAAGTTTGCATTTGCATTTTGTTAGACAGTGAAGGTCATGGCAGAGTTAAAATTAGAGTGCAGCCAGCGTGAGATCCCATTTGTACAGTGTCCCTTGCAGCAAAATAACTGAATTCCTTTTAAGGGAGAGGAAAAATTTGTGTGTTGAGAGTCATAAAACAGATATCTAGCATGATGCATAGAACGCCAAAATAACAGTAATGCTATATACCAGAATTCTGAACAACACTGCTTTAAGCAAAGGATATGGATATTTACCGGGTTTGGGGTTTTTTTCATTACATGTAATGTAATGAAAGGCCAGGCTGGATGGGGCTTGGATCAACCTTTGGTCTAGTGGAAGGTGTCCCTGCCCATGGCAGGGGGGTGGGAACTAGATGATCTTTATGGTCCCTTCCAACCCAAACCAGTCTGTGATTCTACATACAGAATTATTTATACACTGACATTCAGACCAGTAGTCTTGGGCTATAGGAATACCTAGCATCAAACCCAACCTGACTGAAGATGAACTCCAAACATCTTCTGTCACAAGATACTATTGTGATCAAGAGCTACAGTAATCCATACACTCAAGTTTGTAATCAGCTTCTACATTGGCTTTTAGTTACTGGCAAGCCATATTTAACTAACATTTCAGGAGTGTTGCACACAATGCTCCTTTAAAACAATACAGTATTTGCAGTAGCTGGCTTCATACTTTTCATGACAACAGGGTCCTTATTTTCACTCATTTTGCTTTTAGCACATATAGCTAATTTTGTGTGCCTATATTTATAATAGAAAAAGATTGAAAGACATACACTTCAAAATCATCCAAATACATAATTGTCTTGGAACTTCTAGAGAGAATTTCTATAATTTTTTGGACTCTTTTTTTACAAGTTCTTACTGTTACCACAGGCAGCTCTGCTCCAACAAGACTAGCCATGATGAACAGGTGTTGCTTGTGGTTTGAAAGCCGTGGTAAGGTAAGCCATCTCAAAGACTAATCAGCAGCACAAAAATACCTACATTTTTCTGCCCAGGAATGAGATGCAGTACCTTACTACTTCTACAGCCAGGGGAGGAGTAGAGGCAAGGTTAGACATGAAGAGCTGGGCTTGCTTTTCCTGTTGCTGCCAAAAGGGCAGGAAACATGGGAAAATTGCCAGTGTCCCCCCCTTGCTCCCAACCTTATAAGTAGCAAACTCACTCTGTGCTTTCCTCTGTGGCAAGAGCTGCTGCTACCAATCTGATCTTTTCCATTGCTCAAGCACTGCTGCCATAAGCAACAAATCCGTGCTCATTTTGTTGCCACCAGCAGCCCGCTATGCTAGACCACCAGACAAGCTGCCTTTGCTCACAGTTATTTCTGTGGACAGTGAAGCAGTTCAAACACAGTTGCTCCTCTAGAAATGTCCCTACAGTTACATGCACAGAATGTAAGCTTCTAGGAAAAATAATCCCAGCAGAGAAAGTGCTAATAAGTCTAGGAGGAGAAAATCTGAAGAAACAGTTCTCACAACTTTCATGGTCTTTTCTTGGACAAGAAATTATCTTTTGAGCAAATTAGAGGGAAAAAGAGCTGGTAAGTCAATCTGATAGCTATGTGAAAGGAAAAAGCCAGTCTTGTCAGGGAAGAGGAGAAAGGGAAAGCAGTCAGCATGTAAAATGCAAATCTTCCATTGGAGCTGTTCAACTTTAAGAAAGGGAGGAATATACTTCTGTTTTCTTTCCAGAATCATTAAGTACAAAGTAAAGCACTTTGCATATTCACTTTCCAATTCACATCTCTCCTGTACTTAAACCCAGTTTCTGTTTTGAGCAGTGTCTCTTAAGAGGAAGTCTAGAGAAGAACAGTGAAAGAGGATATCCAAACAATTATCTCAAACAGCTATCAACTGTTGTAATTCCACTAGTTACACCAAGCCAAGATCTGTCACATGAAGGGAGAGGCAGTTTTGCCATAAGGAATCTGTTCTGAGCTGTTCCTAACCAAAACAGATTTGAACATATAAGGCAAACTAGTCAGAAGATCCAGACTTCGTTTAATATTTCTGTCTTGACATTTTTAATAATTGCTCTTGAAAAGCTGAAAACAGAAGAAATACAACTGCTTCTCTTCTGAACAAAGGGGCTTTGAATCAACTCTTCTACCTTCTTATCAATACACTGAATAACAAGTTCTTCTTAAGACTTCTCATATTAGCTAGGGAAAATTCTCAGAAGAAAAGTAATGACCGATACCAATTTTGCTAAGGCATCAGAAGCTACAGTTGTCAAAGATAACTTTTAAGTTAGTGTTAATTTTGCATTTTGAGAGGCTTGGACAAAATTTTAACAAAAACGGTGTATCTTCATTAATGGAGGCTAGTTTCTCCAGCAAAAAGAAATTAAAAAGCAGTTCCTCCCCCACCTCATTGGGCAGCTTATGTTTTAAAAGCACATTCAAATTCTCTCCAGTTAACCTAAGTCTTTAAACAAAAGCAACACAAGTTTTGAGCCACACAAAGCACTTCCAGCATCAATTTTGTTTCAACATACCAGTGAATTATTTGAATTTCAACAAACAAAAGTTATGGAAAGTTACAGCTAAGAAAAAAAAAGTTACCTTAACTAAATGCGGTCTCACTAGGGTAACAACCGATGTATACCTCTCTACTACAGGAGGAAATCCTATTTCTAGCTGTGCTTTGCAGTATCCAGAGCGCTTCGATAATATGTCTGACTTTTTACACCAAGGAACAAATAGTTTGTAATTCTCCACAACGGCAACAACTTCATACATTTCCTGCATAGAATACCTGGAAACAGAAATACAAACATTAGTTACAAGGTTTTTTAACTTCAAACTCAATATTAAAAAGTTTCAAAGATTATATAAATGGCAGTTTGGAA
This sequence comes from Strix aluco, assembly GCF_031877795.1. Lineage (NCBI taxonomy): Eukaryota > Metazoa > Chordata > Aves > Strigiformes > Strigidae > Strix > Strix aluco. The sequence continues at coordinate 32,532,835 of NC_133936.1, forward strand.
GGTGAACATACAGTCACTTGAAAACACTACCACTGGTTTTGGAAAGTAAAAAAGAGTACAAAAAAATGTAATAAACTGGTAAAAGTCTTTGCATAAAGATGCAAAAAACCACACAACATCCAGCAGTAAAGTTAGCAAACAGTGAATGTGGTGCTGGTACTTCCTGCAATATTGGGTAAATATACATACATTTCAAATTGAAAAATAATTTTTCCAGCACGGTTGTGTCTTCATTTAGGTAGATCTTCAGATATTCCACATAAAGCATACACATGTCATGGCTACCCAGAAAGGCTGTATCAAAACTAAAGTACTTTATTTCATAAGGTTTAAATAGAGGAACACTACTTTCCTTATTTTATCCCAAATAAAAAAGCTTAATTAAAAAATACATGCAATGGAAAAACCTCACAGCATCACAGAATGGCTGAGGTTGGAAGGGAGCTCAGGAGGTCATTTTGTTCAACCCCCCTGCTCAAGCAGGATATTGAATCATATGAAAGAGTATGATGGCAACGTTTTAATTGATTCTACGGTAATGTGACAAAGAATTACATAGCTATGGCTTTTAATTTTTAGTTCTGACTCAGGAAAGAACTGAAGCACATGCTTAATTCCATCTGTGCTTAAAATGAAGCATATGTTCAACAGTACTCAACAGTGAGTACTATTGGACCAAGGCTCTTTTTAAGTGCCTAGGCAAAATCTGTTGCATTTCAAGAACTATCACATAACTGAGTGTTAAGCACAGTCAAAAAAATTATGCTAATAAACAAATAGTTCATACCATTGTGGACCAGAGACTGGGGACAGATTCCCAGTCTCGTCAAATTAACTGGAAGTTTCCCACTAGCTTTAAGGCAAACAGGATTTCAAAATCTTTTTCTATGTGCCTAAGGTTCTTCACCACATAAATATTTTCCTCCTTTTAAAGACAGAAGAAAATCTCAAGAAGCGGGGAGTACAACATAATGTAAGAGCAAATGTTAGCATGTATTTGGGACAGAAAGGAACAAACTGACAGTTTTCACACCTGTTGGTTTATTCCCATTTCACCAGATGAAATTAATAGTGTATTCTTCCCTTTCGGGGTTGTTTTTGTTTTGTCATGGAATAGAAAGATTATTTCTGGCACTGCCTTCTATGGGGCAAGAGTTTTGGCTTCCTACACTTTTTATACTCAATTTCAGGCTGGAAAAGCCCGATCTCTACAAATTCTCAAAGTCAAAACTCCTTCCTAGTGTCCAGTTGGGCAGAGCCATAGGGGCATGTGTCTTCAGGGCTGCTCAGTCCTTGAACTTCTAGTGTTTTGGATTAATCAAAGCAAACACAAAAATCAACAGGCATATAAAGTCTTTTTCCACACATTTATACAAACCCTATAATTCTTCTTTCAGAATATTCTTTTCTTTTATTTACTAGTGGTGCAGCAATGTTGAAGAAAGTTCTTGAAAAGGTATGGCTCGTTACAGGTACTTGCAAAGGAGAAATTCTGGTCATCAAAATACCACAAGAAGCCAAGTGCCTGCAACAGTGAAAATGCTTTTAGATGTGTTTCATATCAGCAAAATAAATAACACCACATTCAGGTGAGACAAACAATCTGTGGTATAACATTCCAGAAAATGTTCAATTCAGATGGAAAAGCAAAGGCTCATAACAGTATACAAACTGTTAAAAAACGCAACTTGATTTTTTTTTTTCCCCTTTAGGAGAAACTAAAAATAGCCCCCAGTCACGAGAAAAGTAACTGGCAGAGTAAAACACAAAGGCGTATTAAATGTTGACTTCATGGCAGTCTGAGTTCATGTACAAGCCTCATATGCACTTAATTTGCAGAACGGGCTTTCTCAATAGCAAAATCAAGGAAGAGAAGGTTCCACTTGAGAGATACAAAGCTGAACTCTGCTATAATTCCTCTGGCTGCCATCCTTCTCTCAGAAGGACAGTTTCATTTTGAAAGTCCTTTCAAGAAGTGCATTGCTTATCCAGCTTTCAAAATTTCCTTCAGAAAAAATCATGCAAAACCTTGGACACAGTGTTTTTCATAAATAAAACTTAACAAACTACCTTTAAAAATGCTAGTAATTTTAAGATTGCACTGCAGTGTTCTCTGTTTGTGAACATCTACACTAAAATCTAACAAATATTCATTGTGATTAATAGGTCTGTTCTGCTAAATTACTGATTTTGCCTAGATTGAGTCAATTAAGACGCAAAATGCTACTTCAAAAGCTCCGATTTTTGGCACCAGGAAGTTAAAAATGCCACTGTTGCTGTCAGTGATTCTACAAACATAAGCTAAAGAGCAACCTGGGTCTTTTACTGTCCTTTCTCTAATTAAACAATCGGGACTATACTTCTGGATTCACACAGACAAAAATGGAACCAACCTTCCCCACTTAGCATTAGACTTGTTTGGTGGCTTACTTGGTCGTTCTGGTGGGTTTTTTTAAACACAATGAACAGATAAATGCATTTTTTTTACTAACCACCAAAGTAGTCTAGCAAATTAGTTACCAATTTTAAACAATTAAAATTATTATTAACATGTTCTTTAAAAATCAACATAACTTTGAATTCTAAAGAAAGACAGTAATAACCCGGGACTGACCACCCTCGCTTATATGGTCAGTGTAGTAGGAGACAGGCAAATAGTAAATTGGTATTGAGTTTAGAGGAATGTCATCATCATCTGATTAGAAACAGTCTGTACAGACTTTTAAAAAAAGAAATAAACAACTGTGATACAAAGCAAGATGACTGACAACACAGATTGTAACCACTGCAGCTGAAAAGGAATCACTTAAGATGGGACAGAAGTATTGTGTCAAAATTAAGAATAGGTTGACTTTAAAAGTCTTTAGACAACAGACTCTGCAAATGTTTGCAACTGTATCTCAAGGGATGTGGACACAGTTGGGTTTTTTTTTCCACACAGACTGGACAGGACTGTGAAGGAAAAGCACTGCTTTGACAGAAACGCTGGACCCGTGCCAGCAACATTGTAGCTGCCTCAACCAGATTCATAGAAAGTGTTCAAATGTTTGGACCAGACCTCCTCCTGGTGAGCAAATTTAAATTACTTTCTCCATCTGGGGCTACATATAGTACAGAGTCCAAACTAGTTGCCAGGTTTCTTCTCTTGTTTTTTTACTGTAACGCTATGCCAGTATATTGTTTCATACAGTTTTATCTAGACTTGTTTCAGCTACAAGGCCGAAAAACAATCTCTACAAATAATCTTTTAATGGCTGTAAGACAATGTCCTTTTCACAGTTACATTGCCATGCAAGGAAGGCAAAGTTAAGAGAGGTTATAATGCTGACAAACATGGTGAGATTTCATCTCTCTCCCAATTTTATCTGAAGAAAAACAGATGCTGTAAGAATGTGCTGGGCTCGGTCCCAGTTGAGGAAAGCATACCTCTTCAAGAAATCACAAAAGCACGGATTTCAAAGGACTGTCACACATGTTTTTGTGAGCCTGATCAAGGCCACAGAAGAAAAGCCAAGTCCATACCAGCATTCAGACACACCTACCACCTCTGTGTTTACCCTCTGACAGTAACACAGCCATATCCACTCGCACTGCTCTTACTGGCATCATTCAACTCCTGCCACTCGCTGCTTTCTCTCTAAACACTTGGGCACCTGACCTCCATGACCTGAAAAGGAAACATTTACTGGTGTATGGTATATATACGTAAGTGATCTATACTCAGTGATTACTTTTAATAGCTATGAAATTTTCTAAGCTTAAAGATTAACAAATTTTTGAAAAAAGGAATCTCGAAATCCTCACCATAAAGACTGACATTATAGACAACTACATGCCAGGGCATTTGTATTTACTGTTATCCCAGCTGTTACTTTCTTAAGGTTAGTGATATCTGATGGCCATTTTATGGTCTGTGAGACATGAGTTGATCTCATTCAAATTCCTTCTCAACAGCTGTTCACATCCCAAAAAATGAGCGTTGCCAGCAAGTGTCCTCATTAGCATCTCAGTCTGAATAAGTACAAGAGGCTAATTTACCACCTGAGTCCTTGAACCCAAGTCCAGCAGAGTACGGGGTCTGCTGAGTTCACAACAGGTACAGAATGTACACCGATGACAACTGCAAGACCTGAAAGCATACCCAGCTTCAAGGCTACACATAATACAGCACCATTTTGGATTCAGCTCGCACTTGCTTAAAACCAGCTGCCAAGATCTTGCAGCTTACACTAGAAACATTTTCAAACTTAGGTTGCAACCAGTTACTTAATGGCTTTCCTTACACTGAACACCCTTCCCGTAATCAATATTGCCCTCAGGACTAAGAAATGACTTTTTAAAATAGTGATTTTGTTTGCCAGAATTATTTTAATATTGCAAACATATCCTAAAGATTAAAACATGGATATACATTTAAAAATGTGGTCCAAGTAAGATGACATTATACCACTGCACAGTAACAATTATGTCAAATGATTGCTTGACATTTGACATCATGAACTATTCTTTTTCATCATTTATATGAAGATGACAGTAAGACTTTGAATTTATCAAAGAAACACAGCAGCATTGCCGTAACAGAAGCAACAGGTGAACCTTTTTTCTCCTAAGATTTTCAAATCACACTCCCTCTCTCATCTGCTGTTCTTCTTCCAGTTACAAGATCAACTCTTATCCCAAAGCATGTTTTGTTTCTCAAGTTGTTCCAGCCAGCCTTCCATGTGATCAGGGCACAAGAAACTTGTTGCATTATCTGAAGTGGAAAACATCCGGGCGTTTTACTCAGCTTTTCACTTATTTTACGGATTGCTCAAAGTTATGCAACTGGCTCAAGCAGAGGAGAGACAAGTTGATAATCTGAAAATCGTTTGTTCTTCCGTTGACCCTGGCCCCTGAAAGCTGTCAACAGCTGCCGAAGCTGAGGGCACCTCAGCCGCCCCCGCGGGACGCGGAGCCGGAGCGGACCCGGGAGGACCTTCCCTCTCCCCTTCCCCAAAGCCAGGAGCTTCTCTGCTGGGCGGCTCCGAGCCGTGCCACGAGCCCCCTGGCGGGCCGAGCCGAGCAGGGGCTCGCCCAGCACCGCCCCGCGGGCTACAGCACGCCTGAGGCGGCCTCACCCCCCCTCCCCCGCCCCGGCCTGGCCGCGGCGCCCCGGGGCTACAGCGGGGCCGCCCGGCGGGCGGAGGGAAGCCGGGGGCGGCCGGGCGCGCCGAGGAGCGGTGCGGCGGCGGGGCCCCGGGACGGCACACGGCTACCCGCCGGGGCCCTGCCTGTCAGCCTCCGACCGTACCTGACGGCGGCCGCGCGTGGCGGCGGGGGGGGGGCGGCGGCGACGAGCCCGCTGGCCAGGGCCCTGCCAAGCGCCGGGCCGCTCCGCGCCATCTCGGGCCCCGCTCCTCGCCGGCTGCCCCGCCCGCCCCCGCGCGCTGCCTAACGACCGCCGGCGGAGAGCCGCGCCCCCGCCGCGCGCCCCAACCGCCCTATCGCCGCGCGGGGGCCGGCGTTACACGCCGCGGGCCAGCCCCGCCTCCGGCCGGCGCTGGCGGAGCCCGAGGGGGGGGCGCGCCCAGTCACGAGACAGCTCGGGCTCGCGCAGGGCGGGGGGAGAGGCCCTTCGCCTGATTGGCCCGGCGGCGCGCGAGCCCCGCGCGCGGCTATAATTGGGCTTGTGCGCGCGGGGGGCGGCGGCAACAGCAGCAGTCGCCACCACCGCCACCGCCGTCGCGAGCCCTCCGTGCTGGGGGCGGCCTGGGGAGCCCCTTGGCAGAACGCTTTCCCGCCCCGGGCGGGGCACCGGCTTATCCCGCGCATCGCCGCCCCTTCCCTGAGCAGAGCGCGGCTCAGGCAGCTGGGCAGCAATCCAGTGCTTAGCCTGCCTCTGCTCGACGCCGGCTAAAGTTTAGAATAATCAACGTCATTAAAACTTACTAGTACCTCCATAGGCCTGGCTACAGTCACAGAGCGTGGCTTTACTACACATTGATACAAAAACCTCATTACTCGTGGTTTCTCATAATTCACCTTTCAAATACAGCCTCCTTCAACAAAAGCGCATTTTACGAGTATCCTGCAATTGAACTATTGCTTAAACATAATTTGTCTCAAGATACATTTCATATTACATGTAAAATCATGCGTTACACAGAAGTTATTTAAAAGTAAGTCTGCAAAATCTATTTCCATAAAGTAGTACCTTTTTAGAATTCAGTTCCTGGTGTGTTATTCAACTCCTGAACTGAGACACAATACTTAGCTTCATAGTGTTTACACATCCTTAACTTGAACAAGTACCTGGGCTGTATCACACTAGAAGGTAAACATACAATGTCAACAATGTCTCTAACTACATGATAAACCCTTTCCCACCAATTAAATGCAACTAGGATTTCACATCTGATGTGAGTTAAATTGTATTTTAGTTAAAGTAGTTAAGTTAAAGCAGTTTAGTTAAAGCTAGTCCACATATACATCATCTTCAGAAAAGTCCTCCTCATAATTATCTCAGTGTCCTTGCCATTAGCAAAATCACTATTAAACAAGAATACCACCAATTTGGATAACTGAAACTAATTGGAGCAGCTCTTTAATCATGTCAGGGTATGGTGCTTTTCAGATAGGCTGTCCTATAGCATGTTCTTCATATTGAACCTGATAAAAACCAGAAACATGTAAAAACCCATGTTCTCCGATGCAGGTGAAAAACAAACAGCAAAGCCAGAAATACAAAAAAGCCCCAATCCTAGCCTGCCTGCACCACCACCGCCCAGCCCCCGGCTCCAGTCCTTATTACTAACTTCATCTGAGGGTTTTGCTACTGCCATCAGCTGCTCTTATTTGCTGGATTCCATGTTTCGCCGTGGGAGCGTGTTCTGCCTCTGTTGTTCTAGCTTGCTCCTGTGGGTCAGGAAATACCTCTTAGAGAGTTTGATGTCTTTTAGTGTTTAGAATAACTGAAGGATCAAGTGTTGAGAAGTACAAGACGACAGATGTCTGAGGGCACTTTGAAGGTTTTTTGCCTTTTTTTTCCCTTGTTAGGCTCAAAATTACAGTTCTTACACCTTGCTTGGTATCTGCTGTTGGAAGAGAGATTTGCATTTACTAACTTTGACAGGAAGAATGGCCCAAGTTAACAAGGCCAGAGAGATGCAAGACATTTCTGATACACCAGAAGGAGCTGTACTGTATGACGACAAAGAATTTTTTTTTCCTAAGTGCTATTTTTGTAATACCACCATCATGAAAAAAAGGCTCAGTTTAAACTCTGTTTATGAAGTTTATGTTATTTAAAAAACACTTAAGAGTTTTAAGGACCCTTTTAAGTGGACAGAGAGACAGAGTCAATCTAAATGAGACAAGCATATCCCTGTTTAAAAGCAGGCTATTTTTTACCCAGCACATTCAGCTCTGTTCCCATAGATGACTGAGTAGGGCAGCTAGTTTAGTATGTTCCTTTGGCAGCCAAAGATATGCTGAGTAAAGCAAAACTATAGCCATTGTATTCCTATTTATAAATGAGTTTTGAATAATACTTGCCTTTGAAATATTTCAAAATCTCTCACAATCATACATTTACAAGCATGGGTGATGATTAAGTTGCTAGTTACATGATCTGCAAATGATGCAGCTAGGAATTAAGAGCAGATTTTCTGTTTCACACTTAAGTGGATTAATCAGGAGTTACAATATAAAATCAAGAGAATTTGCTTATATTTCATTTAGCACCAGTGAACTGAGTGTTTCTGGCATAGCAAGAATTAAAGTATTTGGCTGTAAACCTGTAGTGAAAAGGCTTAGACTTTTTAGACCATATGATTTTTGTAAATCCAAAAGAGGTTGAAACCTCAGTGCATACTCACTTATAGCCAGTTTTGAAATCCAGCTGCTCTGTTCGTATCCTCTCCCACTTCCAGAACAACACAGGCTGTATGGATTTAACTCCTAAGGAAGAACACGACCAGCAGTAAACCACGTAGACACCAGCCTCAGCTTCTCACGGGCTGGGGGAGGATTGCTGCTCGAGGAAGGCTGTGTCTTTTGCTTCTCCACAGGGCTGGCAAAGTCCTTATCCAAGCACCCTCACCCTGCCAGCCCTGGGGTGCTGTGCCAGTGGTGACACAGGCCTCCTGTGGGCCTGAAGCCTCCTTCCTCTTGAGATAAAACCTACAAAAGGGCCCTCAATCTCTCCCGAGGGACCCCACACTACTGTAGGAGCACAGGTCATTTATGTTTGTCAGTCTGTCTGTACCAGCAGTGACAGACAAAGCGAGGCTCTTTTGTGTTCAGGTTACACACATACCTACTATGCTGCAAAACACAAAGCAGTTAATGATAACAAAAAGTTTATCATCCAAAGTGTGTTTTTATAACTCATTGGCTTTTCAGTGAGAAAAAGGATCCTTTCTACCTTGCTACTTCTTGGCATCAGAAGCAAAAATGGGACTGGAAGAGATTTTGTTTCATGATATTTCTTGCTCATATTGTGTGGAGCTGAAATATAGCTGCTGTTGTTAAGTATTTCCTCTCTTTAAGAATTTTTGCCCTTATCTGTAATAGGCACAGTCAATAAACTGTCCCTGGCATATGAAGTTAAGCACAGACCTGGGGTGAATTGAAGGACTGGGAGTTTAGACCAGGTTTGTGGCTTTTTGCATAACGTCAGCTTATTGTGCAATTCTTTAAAGCATCGGGTATGGGGAAAAAAGTTGAACACAAATAAAAAGTTCTTTTTGGAAGAATCATCAGGAGGGTGTAATCAGAAGTATGGCTTCTTTGAGTGAACCAGCGCCAGAAACTTCTACTGGCACAATAGATGGGGTCAATCAAGGACAGGCAAAGTGGCTGGGTATTTCTTCCAGCCACAGTGCCAGCTAGTGATAGCTTAAGCTGGCCATGAAATTGGACCTGAATCTGTTACGTAAAGCAGGACCTCATGGGTCTGTAACTTAGGTATGATTCCAGATCTGCAAAGCTTCTGGGCTTTTAAATCCAATCTGTTTCCAATCTGTACAGGGATCTCCATGAAGTCTGTATACAGGTGTATGTGGGGGAAAGGGATGGGAACTTGGGCAGGCAAAATAGGACTGGTAAACCACTAAGCTACTACCTCGTCCAAATCCTGTGGAAGCTATGCAATAGAGATACTTACCGTTCAGGAGGCAAAAGTATACATATGTCAGGATTCAGGGCTTGAACAGCCAGACACAAATTAAAGAACCTGGGGCAGCATATAGAATTTGGCAGGGGAGGGGGGAAGAGACACAAGCACTTTACAGTGCTTCATCATAGCATAATTCCCCTCACAACACAGCACTCCCTCTTCTGCAGGAAATAGCATGCCTCAGAACTACTACTTAAAAGCGTTCCTCAGGCTCACAACCCCTGAGCTCAGTTCTGTTTAATAACAGAGGAAATGCAGTATTGCAACTGTTCTGTGAAGTTGGAAGTCAGGCTGAAGAAACAAGAGAAAGTTACTGCAAATTGATCTTCATCGTGAACCCAAGCATGTGACATTTACTTAAAATAGTTACATGCATTAAATTCTTGCAGTAGGGAATTACTGTCTGCCTCGACCTTACTCTCACATGTCCCTGGGCAGCTCAGTAAATATCTCCTCTTGTAGCCTATGAGTATGTGCAAGTGCATCTTCCTAGAAATGCAAAACTGAGTTTAATAACACTAAAAGAAGAACCAGAAGACCCTCTGCACCTTCAAATGACAGTTACTCTTAGGAACATTTGAATACCTGTAGTTATATAAAATATTACAAGCAGAACTGTCCAGCAAACTTCTGCAAGCTAAGCAATACAATGCAAAGCCAGCCAAATGTATAGATCAGTTGATTGGTCAGAAAACACACAACCTTGGCTTTATTTTCTTTAAGACAATCTTCAAAAAGTTGTAATGTGAACTACCAACTTTCATAAGGGGAATGATTAGTGAGTAGTGAATGTAAGTTTTACCATCATGCATTTATATCCCTTTTTGTAAATAATTTATACATTTTATGTTATTGGAAATTCTCAAGCTGACTCAACTTTGCTTGTTGCAGACACTTCTGAGGAGATTAGAAACTTAGCAGTTGTACAAGAAAACTGCACGATAGTAAATAAGCTGTATAAGATTACATATTACACTGTGATGAAAAAGCATTAATGTGTTGAACTTAAGTGGTGTGGCCAGCCTTGGTGTTGTACTTAGGTTTGTGCTTACCACTACTAAAAGTTGAGAGAAGAAAAAATTAGCTCGTTCACAACACTTGACTACAAGGGAGAGTTTCCATGTCTTTGCATGTGGACAGAATCAACCCCATTCAGTTATGACGTATATTGTAGACTGTGATGTTGAAATATGTATATATTACATCAACAGCACTGGGAAAAAAAAGTTCATATTTTCCAAATGAAATGAGGACACTGTATAAGGACAGTTGCAGAACAACTAAACAATTTCTGTTTACATTTCCACGTAGCTCATGTTCCATAAACCCCTGGTCATTCCCCTTGCTGTCTTCTAGGCTAGTCAAGTTTGTCCATGTCTTTGTTGAACTGCAGTCCTAAAATGAACTCCATCATCATGTGCTCCATCAGTGGCTTTGACTGTGCCAAGTAAAGTGTAATGATTGCTTTCCAGGTTTTATACGCAATGCCACTTTTAATGGCTTAGAATTAGGTTTACTTTCTCTGCAGCAGCATGTTGATACTGATAGACATTTCACTTTGATTTGCTATCCACATGTGATCACTTTCTGATTATTTTAGCTATTTTGAATTTAAATACTTGATTTCAAATTCCAGTATGTAGTATTTTTTGCTTTTTGTTATTAAAGTTCACCTTGTTGATCTTAGATTATTTCTTGTATGGATCAATATAAGATGGTTCTGAATTCCTTCTACCTGCTAGCTGTTTTGGCCAGTTTGGTGTCATCTGCTGATTTTGGAAACATAGCTTCCATGCCCTCTTTCAAGCCTTTACTAAAATATGGATCTGCCTGAAGTGTTGTCATCCAGTTATGCCTCCATCTTGTGGCAAGTACACATTTATATGCTTTATTCTGATACCTAGCAACTCATCTGTTGGTACTGGGCCAGTTACCCTGGTAAGATGAAACAAAGGTCAAGCAATTTGGCAAACATAGCAGCGCATCCAAATTCCAGTGGCACCAGCTGTCAAGAAGAGACCAGTATCTGTGAGAAGCAAGTTTTCAGGAAACAGTAAGACGTTTGATGGTTGTCTTTTGACTGTCCACACTGTATACTGGAAGCATCATCATCTTTTGGTGTCTCAAATGGGAAAAAGACAGCTTGTAGCCAGATAATGGAAGAATGACATTAATTCTCTAGCCCGGAGATAATGGAGAAGCGTTGAAGCGCTTGTCCCTTCGTACACAGAATAGCTTCTTACTCTTGCGTGAAGGCCACTAGAAGATACTGCCCCTTATGAGCTAGCCTGAAAACCACGGAGGGAGGGCACCACTACATTTACACAGATAAACGCAGTTGGCGTGACAAGATATCCGTCACCATGGGGACAACACTTCGGAGGGAGTGGAGTCGGCTGCACCCCAGCCAGCTCACACGCCCGGGCACCGCAAATGGCTCAGTCCCCTTCCGAGCCCCGTCCTGCTCGCCCGACACCCGGCGGCCGCTTCTCCTGAGGCCAGCGCCGTGGGCAGCGCTGCCCGCCCCTTCTCCGGCGGCACCCCGGCCCCCTCCCTACTGTCAGCCGTCCACCGGGCAGTCACCCCGGGCCTCTCCCCGCTTTCCGACCTCCCCTGAGCCCAGGCCGCACCCCGAGCCGTGCTCGCTGCCGCCTCACCCTGTCCCAGACAGACCGTTACCGGCCACCTCCACACCCGCCCCACAATCCCCGCGCCCGCCTCCGTGCCGATCAGTCGCGCTGTCATTCGCTGGCCCTGCCGTCCGTCACGAGGTGGGCGGGGCTTGGGCCCCGGCCCGAGGGACTGCCCGAGCGGCAGAGTGGCGTCCCCTTGCCGTCGGTACTGCGCTTGCGCAAGGCGCCAGCGCCGGGAGGGGGGGGTGCGGCCGCGCCTGCGCACTGAGTTCTCGGCCTTCCCCGTTGTAGCGGAAGTGGCGGGGCCGCGCCAGTTCCGCCTCGGCGTTGTTCGCTCTCGACAAAATGGCGAAGATCGCCAAGACCCACGAAGGTAAAAAACCCGGAGAACGCCCGCAGCGGCGCCTCCTGTAGCTGCGCGCCCGGCTGTTGTTTTTTGGTTGCGTTTCTCCCCGACTCTGGGCAGCGTCAGGCCCGGCTACTCGGGTGGGGGCCGAGCGGGCTCGCCCCGCGGCGGGCGGGCCGGGCCTGTTTGTAATGGCGTCGTCGCTTGTGTCACCGCCATGCCCGGGCCGCCGCCCCGCGCTCGGGGACTGCGGGGGTGCGGCTGCGGGAGGGAGCCTGACTTGAGGGGGGGGCTCTCGCTGTGCACGCAGGGGAGGGGGGCGGATGGCGGTTGCCGGGCCCGGGGGGGTGGGGGGGGAGGGGAGGCGGCGGGGTGTGAGGGGGGGACGGTGTAGCTTAGCTCTGGCTTTACAGCCGGAGCACGGGACCCTGCTAGGCTTCCGCCTGCCAGCGCGAAGCCTAGGCTGAGCGCCGCTCCCACGAAAGGCCGCCCGTGGGCTGCGCCTCGCCTCCGCTCCCCATCGCTACGCGCAGCTCCCCGCCCCCGGTGCTCGCGTTGAGCCCTCGGCAGGCGCTCGGTAAAAATCGTTCGGTACGCCTCCTCACTTTTACATGGTGAATGTCAATAACACACGTTTGTTCCCTTGACCGAGCCCCCTGGCCTGGGTCTGCAGTAAATAGGAGGCCAGAAAGGGAGGGTGAGCGGGTGTTGCCCGCTGAAAGCCAGCATGGCCTGAGCTGTTACTAAGCATCGTGTCGACGTGGTGCTCACTGAGAAAAATGCCCCGAAGGAAGGGAAAAAACAGTGTGAGGTCTCAAGCATTTCAACTGCCATCTTAGTACGGAGGCTTCCTGCCGGCTGGGTGTTTATGTAGGAAAACTGCTCTCTGAGCGGTTTAATGAGTGAGGGCTTTCATAGGCAGTATGTTATTCTCTGAGGTGCTATGTGGCTGTGTTCACTACTGCTTCCAGCTCTTTATAGCATGAATCAAAGCTTTCTTCTTGGACAATGTCTGTGGCTTGCCTTGCTTGTAAATATCTTCGGGCAAGGGAGAATAATTTTTAGAATTGTACTGCTTCTGTGTTTTTGCTTTTGGGTTTTTACTCCTGTTTCTGTGTATGATAGGTGATCTGCTCTGTTTTATGTTAATTTACAACTAATTCAGTAATCAAAAACTGCATGTTCACAGTGGTTGTACACTGTGAGGTAGGCAGGGTACTCAGGTATTCATCGCCTTTGGGGACAGCAAGTTTTGCACTGAAAAAACTTTTCAAATGGAGAGGCATCATCTGTGGAAGTGAGGTTAGTGTAGTCTCTAACACGGTAGACCTAATGTGAGTTTGTAAATGAAGAAAAGCTTAAACTATTGTACTCACGGGTTTTTTTAAAAACTTAATTTGATTTTTTAGCATTCTAGAACATTTTTGTATAATTACAGAAATTGTCTTGTCTTTTGTTTATATGCTGTCACATGCATAAGGCATGTGTGAGATACTAACCAAGTGAATATTACCCATCACAGTGCTCTGCCTCTCATATTACCTAAAAAGCTTTTAATAATAAAATAGTAGAATTGCTGTTGTTTTGTTGTGTGTTTTTTTTTTTTTTAAACTTAAATTGCTTATTTATTGAAGCAAGTGGTGGTCTATAGACTTTAATGAAAACATTGACATGCTTCCGGTTGCAGGTGTTTTGATTAGTGTTGTATCAGAACAGATTTTAAGGTGGGGTGTAGGTAGTTAAATACAGAATTATGTATAACTAGGTATGGTTGTGTAATGCTGTCGTTCCCAACATGGAGGTATTAGCTGAACAGCTTGATTTAGTTATCTATTGAGTTTTAGCCTATCCTTTTTTTCAGGTCCTGACTGATTTTCCAAACTTTTAGTTGTTACTAAATTGTATTAGAAGAATTTTCACGTCTTTGTGCTGTTTGTTAAATACTTGTTGATCGATGTGTTCAAGACACAACTTGAAAGAGGTCTCAAAACAGTTTGAGATAGTTTCAGTTACATAGTTTTAAGGGGGAACTCTTTGTTTTAGGCTGAAAAGTAAAGTTTTAGATGGCAGTTTATAAGGCCTCAATAAATGCTTGAGTTTTGAATGCTGTCGAAGGTAGCATTTAATTTGCATAATTTTTTTCTTGCTCAGAAGAGAACAAATTGATTTCCAAACATAATAGACCGAACATGTATGGGAGCGCTAACGTAGCTAGAAATAAAGCTGCACAGGGCAAGCTAAATGTGCAAAAATATGATAAGGCATGAAAACATGGGAACTATTTACACTGTAAAGTATTACTTCAGTACAGGGTCTGATTCTTCTTTCTTTTTTAATGCTGAATAACGTCTCGCACTCCAGACGTTGCAAGTAGAACTACGTGCATGGTAATGGGAGTATGTATTTTGAGAAGGGCTATCGTGATCTGGCTGCGAGCTAGATTTTCAGTGACTTTGAATTCAAATATGTCAACTTTAGTAATATTCAGCATTTATGGTATGTTTCAAATCAACTGTGCATGTTAGTTACTTCTTTTAAAATACCAAAATATATTAAAGAGGGTAAAATACAGAAAAAGGAATGATCAGTATGATATTATCCCCCCCCTTTTTTTTCCCAATTCCTACTCCCTTTACTGGTTCTCTGTCCTTGACTGACGTTTCTGTTTATGTCCTAGTTGACTAAATCATCAAACAAGTACTTTGCTTTGCACTATGTATTTTTAAGCTTTGTGATTACTGTTTCTTAATTTGATTTGCATTTAAGTGCTTTGTTAAATAGGGTGTGAGCTTTTTCAAGAAAGTTCCAGTTAGATCAAGGAATGAAAACACATCTTTAATGTCAGAATAGTCTTTTCCAGCTAAACACGTGACGCTTTTTAAACTGGCAATCAGACCTAAACTGGCTGCAGACCTTTTAGACCTTCTGGTTAAAAGGATTTTCTGGCTTGGGTGTTCTCTTCAGAGTGCTTAATTCAAACTAGCACTTTGAGACTGCATGACAGTAGTTGAAAATCGTGGTGGCCATGAGTGGGGGTTTGTTATCCCTATAGACCCTATGCAGACTTTTTTTATAGTGCAGATAATCCAGCAGGTTTTCCTGTAAGAAAGTGAGAATGGTCCTTAGTCTGCAAACACCTGTACCCATGTAATTTAAAGGAGAAGGCAAATAATTGAGATCTGTACCCTCTTCAGTAAATACAGCTATTTTAAAAATAAGAGAACAAGGCCTTAGTATGTAAAGAGTTGGTAAGAACTATTAATAGGAAAATATTTTTGTGTTAATGCTTTTCCTGCAGAAATCCCACAATTGTTTTAATAGACTGTTGATGGTAGCAGTGGTGGGAGCCCATGCACAGTCAAATCTCTGTGGCCCGTGGTGCATGGCAGGGGTGCTTTATTTGGCTGAGCTATATGGTCAGGTTGCTTCAGTGGACAGATGATGGAAAGGTTTTTGCATTGTAGGCAAGATCTGTAGGCTTTTTTTTGTGTTGAAGTTGGTTATAGCTATGGGTGCACTATCAGGACTTAATATGCTACTAAAGAGGCAATGTGTGTTTCTAGTAACTGCTCTTTAGAAAGAAGAAACAATGTCATTGTACTCTAAAAGCACTCTGTGCTAGTAGTGTTGTCCTTGGTAGCAATGGAAGCTTCAGGTATTCCCTTTCACCCTCAGTGCTGCATTGCACCAGGCCACAAAAGGAATCAGGAACTTGATCTGCTCTTTGAAAGAAACAGAAAAAACTAAAAGATCAGTGAGAAAAGTATTTGAGTTGTATCAGTTCCATAACCATGCCATAGGATGGCATAGGACTTCACAAAAATGGAACACCTTCAGATGACACTGGTAAACAGGGTACGTGTGAAATGCCTCTGGAGATGATCAGAGAGCTCTGGGCAATGCAGGGATCCCTGATTCGGCAGTAGGTTTTTTTCTGCTGCTTCTCCAGGAAGTAATGTATTGGGGAGCAATGTGTCTCAAGTTCTGGACTCACGGGAATCCCCTGTGCTGTGCAGGATTTTATGGGGAGCTGGATGCACCTGGGGGCAGGATTCAGCAGGTGATCATGGTCAGCGGTATAAGGCTTTTGTCAGGTTTCAGCTTCTCATGAGTTTTCTGTAATGCAGAGGTGACTGTTCAAGTCACCCTGTCCTAGATAGCTGCAAAAGGTTGAGGGAAGCCCTTAACTGGCAGGAGCAGGATTCTCCTTATCAGCTGCTATGATATATCTTCTGTGCGTGGGACTCTTGATGTGTTTGGAAGCGTACTTCTGCTGGTTTCTTTCTTTTCCCACTAGACTGCTGCAGGAATTGCAGTTTTGCTGTCAGGTTTACTGTGTTTAAAGTGAAGTCAGTGTTTCGAACTGCCAGTCCTGCAGGCTGTGCATGAACAGTTAATCCTGCTGTTCTCACTTATAGCTGTATAGCAAAGATTTGTCAGGTAAAACTACGTGTTCAGTTACCTCTGTAGAAAACGTGCCTTCGTACAGGAGGCATAATATGGCTACAGTGTGTTGTTTTTTTTTTTTCTTTAATGGCAGTTTGTGATAAGAAAAGGACCCAGCTTTGACTTTGTCTTGACGTTTACAGGGCTGACAGTTTAAACTTTTAAAGTAAGCAATTCTGATCCTGCTGTCTTTCAATCACTAAAAAAACCCCCGATTGCTACAACCAACCCCCCTGCTCCCCCATTTTTGTCTCAGGTCCAATAATTTGGACTAGCAATAATCTTACCTTTAAAAAAAAAATCTGATCTTAATTTTTGGCAGGTTTGTTAGCAGATGTTGTACTATAGAGTTTTTTGTAAGATATCTTGGTGGGAAAACCTTGTGAAATTTATTTGTCCTGAAAAAGAGAAATAAGCAAAAATAGTAAAGAAAAAAAAAGTGACTAGACAAGATTTAAGATTATTTGTGAATAGAACTTCCTGTAGCTTTTGTAAATTGTCAGATCTCTCTCAAGTTAATGTAGCAGGCAGTACCGCTTCAGGTGGAAGAGGGCGAATCACAGAATTGTTGAGGTTGGAAGGGACTTTTGAGACTGCACAGTCCAACCCTCCTGCTCAAGCATGACCTTGGTATTCTTTCAGCTATGAGATGCAACTCTCGGGTATTATTTTGGGCATGAAAATAATAGTTTGATCTACTGAAATTCACATTGTATGGATATGGTCTTTACATGTCTATTGAATCAGATAAAATTCAGATGGAAACAGTAATAATTGTTATGGAGTTAGCTGTGCCTTAATATACCTACATCACGGTTGATTTGTTGAAGACAGTTGGATTACTGTAATTTATTTCTTGTGGCATTACAACAGGTAGGAGGAAAGCGTGGTTTAATTGTTCCTTGTTTTCTGGCTTAACAAGTTTTTAAGGTCAGAGATGACCACCAGAGTTGATTAGTCAGACCCTGATACATTAAAAGAATGATAAAGCTCCCATTTGTCCTGTTTGAAAGGTAAGCTTTTTGTTATCCGGAAGAATAGTAGACTCTTCAAAGATGGTGGTGCAGGCAGGAATAGTCATGAGTAAATAATATTTGAGCTGTCAGAGTGAAAAGAAACTGGTCCTGACTTTTTTTTTTTTTGGCTGACTTGGTATCCAGTGGCACATGAGAGGATTTTCAATTTGTTCAAAGATAATACAGCTTTGCAGTATATTAAATAATAGAATACAGTGTGGTTATATTAAATGTTCTCAGATTAACAACTCATGCAGTAGCTCTTTTGAACAGATTTGTTGAAATTAGCAAAATTGGTGTGTTAATATGTGATAACCTTTTGAAAGGCTTTTTTTAATGAGAGGATTACATTTGTTGAGGAAGTGTTGTGTTAGTGTAGCGTTGAGAACTATTACTGCAGTGTAAACAACCTTCTTTGCTATTTCTGTTGGAAGATACATTAACAGTGGGTTTGAATA
The DNA here is from genome assembly GCF_031877795.1 of Strix aluco. NCBI lineage: Eukaryota > Metazoa > Chordata > Aves > Strigiformes > Strigidae > Strix > Strix aluco. Next base: position 32,550,891 of record NC_133936.1, read on the forward strand.
GTTTGCTTTTGGCCATACAATTGAAGTACTCTGTGCTGAATAATAATATTACAACTTAAGGTAAAGTTGCTTATATACATCGTGATTTTATAGTTTAATGCATCATATCTGTTTATTTTTTTAGAGATCATCTTTGAAATTGTGTGAAAAACTCATTTTGCTGTACATAGTAACACGGGTATTACATTTTGTGTGTATGTGTAAAAAGACCTGTGATTTTTTTTGTCTTTACCCTAGATATTGAAGCACAAATTCGAGAAATTCAAGGAAAAAAGCCTGCTCTTGATGAAGCACAAGGAGTAGGCCTTGATTCCACAGGATATTATGATCAAGAAATTTATGGTGGCAGTGACAGCAGGTTTGCTGGATACGTCACTTCTATTGCAGCAACTGAATTGGAAGATGTAAGTGATTTTGTGTACTTGTTTAGGGCATGCACTCTTAAGTATTTTGGAATTAATTTTGAGTAATTTTCAATAGCAGTTGCTGAAGTAAAAGCTGTTGCTGTTGTTAAAGCCATACTGGACCAAATATATCTTAGCTGGGAAGCCTGTAAGTTCTAAGTCTGCCTTGTACTTCATGAATTGTGCTTTGAAAGTCAGGTAGGCCCAAGTAGAAGGCAAAAACTTGTGGCCTGGTACTTAGTCAGTGTTAGCCTTGACTGGAATAATTAACTTTGTTCTGTTGTTGCTGCCAAGATGAAAAATGATGGTGGGGAAAAAAAAACCTAATAACTTGGGCCAACCAATTTAAGCAGCTATTTTTCTACTTAATTTCAAATTTCAGAGTAATTTTTGAGAATTGGCTTTGTCACTGCATTATGTTCTCTTTATGTATCCTGTTTGTAAGATTATTTTGTGTTAGTTTGTAATATTAAACATTTGACCACTTTTTCAGTTGCAGGAGCAGTCAGAAACTACAGTTCTGACCATAAATCCATAGGCAACTACATATTACACTGAGTGAATTATATTTTTAAGAGGAAGGAAGATTGTTATGTGCAGTTTAGTATTAGTTGATGTATTTTTTTAGTGATGTACTATGTGTCATTTGTAGCCGCCCAGAAGTTCCTTAATTAAAAATTTCCATTACAGGTTCTCACTGAAATCAGTTCATAGTTTTAAGAGCAGGTTTTCTTTTGTGTTGCTGTAAATTATTGCACAGAAACTGGCTACTAATATGAAGAAATAGATAGCAAAAGCATCTTACACATTCTGAGTACTTGTTTTTGCCATTGTGACTGAGAAGGTGTAAATAAATTAACATTATTTCTGTATTTTTCACTGTTTCTGAAGCTTTTTTTAGGGTTATTTACTAAAGTTTTGTTTTATATCTAGCTGGCTTTTAAGAAAAAGTGGTTTGAATTTCTGTACACCAGTTTACACATGCCAACTAGGGAACTATATCAGTAGTGCTAATATGAAATGGAGACTTTTTGTCTAACTGGTGTAAGCAGCGTACTTGATTAAATGTAGCATATTGCAGAATACTTGAGTCTTGTAGAGAAAAAGTTATCTTTTTAGTGATGTGGGTAGGTTTATCTGATTCAGCAGTTTGGGAGTAATAAAACAAGCTATATGAATATGCTTGCTAAAATTTGGAATTAACTATTCTAGTTGTTGATTTTCATCTTTTCTATGACCACAGTATGTTAATTTGACATTATTTTATCTAAATATAATATCAACATGACAAAATTGCCATGTGTTTTTATTGGCAGGATGATGATGACTACCCTTCTACAAGTTTGCTTGGCCAGAAGAAGCCAGGGTACCATGCTCCAGTGGCATTGCTCAATGACATACCACAGTCTACTGAACAGGTACATATTAATTAAAGGCACAATAAAATACTCTTGTAGATATTAGGAGAAAGAAGTGTTAAAGTTTTTCAATACCAGGTCTTGTCTTCTGGAGATACAAGATATATGTAAAGGAATATGGTATTCTAGTTTTGCTGTAAGCTTGTTACTGCTTTAGCTTAGAATTCCACAGGGTAATGAAAACTGGTACTTCTGCATGTAGAGGCAGTGTGGGCATATACACTAAACTATTAACAGATATTTTTTGATAGGTTGGATACTTCAAAAATGAAAATAACTGGAAAACTTCATGTCCTTTATACTTCTATTTTTGTAAAGAAAATGTAATCACTTATGTTTTATATTCCTGGAGTGTTTTTCTGTGAAATTTAAAAGCATATGAAGTAGTGTCAAGTACCCCTGCAAAAAGAAGGGGAAAGGTTGACAGCATGAAATGCTTTGGTAACAACTGAATAAACTTCTTAAAATAGCAAATTTTCGTCAGAAGTTACTTCATAAGAAATTCTGTGTTAAAAAAAAAAAAATTCCAGTTACAGAAGTAAAATTTATATTAGCGTAGTGGTTTGACATTCCTGCATAATTGAGATTAAAAAGAAAGTAGACCTTTTTAGTAATACTGAAAATGAATACAGGCTTATGGTCACCAGACATTTTTCATATTGTGCTTCATACATACGTGACTAACAAGCTGTTCTTTTGGTTTTTAGTATGATCCTTTTGCAGAACACCGTCCCCAAAAGATTGCAGATCGGGAAGATGAGTACAAAAAGCACAGGCGGATGATGATAATTTCCCCTGAGCGTCTTGATCCTTTTGCAGATGGTAATTTATTTTGACTTTTGTATACCCTTTATGAAATTTATTGTCTTTAATTGTCTTTAGCCCTTTGATTTCTGTTGGCATGCTTATAAACTTAGTTTTGTTTTAAACATCCCCTTTTCATAGAGATTTGGTTGAAAACCTAGATGCCATATTCTTCATCTTTATAATACGAGTTTTCTTTCCAGGTAGAAGGACAAGAAAATAATGAGCCATTGCCATAGAAACACAAAGGGTTAAAGGTTTCTCTTTTCATTTTGTTTTGGGTTGTGCATTATACTTTGTGTATTGAGTGCTCAAATTCTTTCAGTACCTTGAAAGTTTTCATTCCAAGTCAATAGATTTACAGGGTTACTGCTTTTGAAATGCTAGTTCTCAAAATAGAGCACCTAATTCTTACCATCCTACGTAACCTTAGGTGGTATAGCTAAAAGAAACAAAAGCATATATAAGACTTTGATACTATTAATAGTTCAAGTCTGTTCTGATAATTTTAGAATGCAAGTCAGGAAAAGGGGTATTAGTGGGTCTGACAGAAACTTTCTTCAGGTGAATGAGTTTCACGTGTGGCAATAAGGTGCCTGTTGGCTTAAAATTAGTAGCTATTTTGCAGGTTTTACAAATGAGAATTTCAGCCTGCATGAATTAATAGGGATATTAATTATTTTACTTGCTTAATTGTAATTGATATAAACATGTATTGTCAGAATTCACAGGCCCATACTAACTGTCCTTAATTTCTTTCCTACAGCAGTACTGCTATATGCCAGTCCTGTCTGCATTCTTAAGGGTGCAGTTCAACACATCCTGTGTAGATTATGGTGAAAAAGTATTCCAAAGGAAAGTCCTATCAAAGCTAGTGTCAGAATGACACAGCCAATTGGGCAATGATCTTCAGCATAGAAATGTTTAAGAAGTTTATTTTTTTCCCTAAATTATAATGCTGTACCACTTGTATAGCAAACCTGCACATTTTTCTTAAAGAAAAGTGTTTTTCTTGACAAGTCTAATTTTTATAAAGTTGGGCTTCTTGTAAAGTACTTAAAAGTGTAATTAACGCAAGATACACAGCATAAAACAACATATGGTATACAAAACCCATTACCTGTGAGTATCATTGTGGTGGTATATGTACTGTATTGCATTCAGCTCCCAATCACAGTTGTACCTTGAGAAGAGGAGAGGGGGAAAGTGTCATCAAAGAGTGTTTTGGGGTTTTTTGTTTTGTTTTGTTTTTTTTAATGAAGCCCTTTTACGATATAACACTAGAAGATCTGGGAGACGTCTCCAGATTTGTCAAACTTATAAATGGGTCTTTATGATAAAACATTTTAAACATTACTTAGGTATGCAATAGTTAGTTATAGTCAGATAACAACTAGGATTTAACAGCTTACACAAGGTAATGTTTTGAATATAAATATCTTTCCAAAGTGTTACTAATGGTAAAGAGATAATTTTCTAGGCTTCTATTCTGCTGCTTGAAGTCAGAACTGCTGATGGAGACAAAGGCACGAAAGTGTACGTATTCCGGATTAGCAACCCAGGAACCCATCACTTCTGAAGACTCTTAACTGTGTTGTCATTTTATCATTTATATTGGCTTTAAAATATTTGTTTGAAACTGCAGTAGTTATGTTTGTGTTCAAACAGGTTAAATTGATCAGCAAACTGAATAAACGTAAGATACATGTAATTTTTAAAATTTTCAATCAAAAAGTAAAATTAAATGATCATGGAATAATATAATATTAGAGCAGGACAATAGAAAAAGTCAATATTTTCTGCTTATCACGTACTCATTGTGCTCCATTCCTGTTGCTGTTCTCTTCCGCAGGAGGGAAGACACCAGATCCTAAAATGAATGCCAGAACATACATGGATGTTATGCGTGAACAGCATTTAACAAAAGAAGAGGTGTGTGGCGGGGAGGCTTTTCCACTTGAGCTTAGTTTCATTTTACAGCCTTTGAAAGCATGTTAAGAAAGTGGGAACGGAAATGCTGCTGACATTTTGTCTTGACTTAAAAGTCCTTTTCTTCAGAAAATCCTGTTCTCCACATGTTGAAAGTCAGTAGAATTTAAAGATGAAAGTTTTGAAAAACATCTGTTCTATATAATATCTAAACAATGGAGGGAGAAATAGTCTCAATGTATTTTAATCTGGATATTTTTGTAGCTCTTGGACTTCTTGTTTGTTTTCTTTCAGAGGATGAGAGACAAAAACTAATAGTCACTGAGGGGTATTCAGTGTCAGAGATGTTTGTTTTTGAGCTCTGTGTAAAGGGAATAGGGGAGGTTTTAAAAGGCTTTTCTTGAAGCTCTTAAAACATGTTGCAGTACTAAGAGGAGGGTTGATATTTGGTTTTAAATATTTAAAAAAAGAGAAAAAAGTAAAAGTACATGCTTTATTGATGGTTATTAAAAATTCATTTTAATAAATAAGATGATATTGGTAACATAATACATTTTTTTTCTGCAATATCTACAGTGCTGTCTTGTTAATTAGAGCAAGATCTTGTAGTTCCAGTGACCTCTGTAGATTGATTTACCCTACTTGACTTACCTTAATTGAGGAATTAGTTCCTCAGTTTTGATGATCTTAGTGTTTATAGATCCATTGATAAGTGAAAAACAGTTAATGTGCTGTTTTAACAATGTCATCTCAGAATTTTAGAAAATAATTTCAGGGCTTTTTTATGTCGTGAGATATATATCTCACACAAACACATTTTTCTGACTCATCCACCTTTAATTTCCTGAAGTGGAACTTGTTTGAAACAGATGTGTAGTGATTGTTAAGGCATACATATAGATGACAGAAACTGATAGCACTCCAAATTCTCCATATGTTTGTATTTGTTGTATAATCGCTTCTATAAGAAATCAATTTAACAACATCCCCTCCAAACACATAGCTGCTCTGTCAGTATAGAGGAATTTGAAAAGAGATTGAACCTGAAATTAAAACAGTAGCTAATTGCATGTTATTTGAGCAAAACATTTAAAAAAAGCATAGATGAGATACAGCTGAAAAACCCTTTTAAAGGTATAATTTGAAGAGGCCTTCCTAAGAAATTTGTTTCTTACTGTTGTGTTTTTGTACCCTTGAATAGAGGGAAATTAGGCAACAACTAGCTGAAAAAGCTAAAGCTGGAGAGCTCAAAGTCGTCAATGGAGCCGCATCTCAGCCACCTTCAAAACGCAAACGGCGTTGGGATCAGACAGCTGATCAGACTCCTGGTGCTACACCTAAAAAATTATCCAGTTGGGATCAAGCAGAGGTAATAATCCTAGTGTTCATCAGAAGACATTATTAATGCTAATCCTCTTGAATTTCAGAAGTTTCTTACTCTATAACTAGCAGTCTTTTACTGTATAGTATGAGAGATATTAATACTTCAAGTTTTATCTTGTATAGACTCCTGGACATACACCATCTCTGCGATGGGATGAAACTCCAGGCCGTGCAAAGGGTAGCGAAACTCCTGGTGCCACCCCAGGCTCAAAAATATGGGATCCGACTCCCAGTCATACACCAGCAGGAGCTGCGACACCTGGTCGGGACACACCTGGCCATGCAACACCAGGCCACGGAGGTGCCACTTCCAGTGCGCGTAAAAACCGATGGGATGAAACACCTAAAACAGAAAGAGGTATTTATGGTGAACTGGAAAGTGCATATTAAGTTTTAAATGGTTAATTGTATAGGATTTTTTCACCTTAAGTAAACAGTAGATTCGGAAGTTGGGCAAGCAGTAATTATATTCTGACATCTAGTGGTTGATGTGAAGTGATATTTTTGTTGGAGTTTGTAGCACTGAGTTCTGCCTGTTGGTTTAACTCGCATCTGTGAAAGCACCTTGCCTCAAAAATGGCATCAAAATTTTGTGGTATAACTAGTGACTGCTGCAGGTTGAGATTTTAATGTGTGAAGGACACAGTAAAAGAACTTATGTTGAATTGTGATGCATTTGTGTGTGTTGTCTTTTTGTGATACATTTGTATGTGTTGGTTTTTTGTATGTGTATGTTTAATTTTTTTTTAAGAGGTTAGCATTAAAACAAGTTTTGGAAGCATTTTCTCACCTGCCTAATTTGAATGAGGCTCATGTGTCAGAGAACAGTGAAACATCATTGTTCCTTAATGCTTTTATCAAGGGAGTGCATGGAGTAGTTTGTCGAATTTCTACAATATTTGAGGAGGTCTTTTGTATTTTTTAGGATTTTATCTATTTATGCTAAGATTCAGCCTAAGAAGGTGACGTGCTTTTTTCATAAAATGGGGTTTGCTGTTGGATGATTTTAGTGTAATGCCTGTGTTTTTTCAATATTTACCAAAGCAGTCTTTATTTTTTGTCTAGTATATTTGTTTATTTGATACTTGTTGATTTGTGTAGACAGGAGGATGAGATACTGAAAATGGGTTTGGATATTGATACTATAGTTGGAGTATATACTGTTTAGCCTCCTGCAAAGATTGTTTTGTTTTTCCTTAGATACTCCGGGACATGGCAGTGGGTGGGCTGAGACGCCTCGTACAGACAGAGGTGGTGACTCCATTGGTGAGACACCAACCCCCGGAGCAAGTAAAAGGAAGTCACGATGGGATGAAACACCTGCTAGCCAGATGGGTGGCAGCACTCCTGTTCTCACCCCTGGCAAAACACCCATCGGTACACCAGCTATGAACATGGCAACTCCTACACCAGGTAAGCCCAGACCATTCTCTAGGTGTGCCAGGGAAGGTTTAGACTAGATATTAGGAAGTATTTCTTTACAGAATGGGTTGTTAGGTGTTGGAATGGGCTGCCCAGGGAGGTGATGGAGTCCCCATCCCTGGAGGTGTTTAAGAGTCGGGTCGACATAGTGCTTAGGGATATGGTGTAGTTGGGAACTGTCAGTGTTGGGTTAATGGTTGGACTGGATGATCTTCAAGGTCCTTTCCAACCTAGATGATTCTGTGATTCTAAGACTTTGCTTTCTTTTGTGGAAATGAAGCATTTCCCTTTATATTGTATTTTGAAGTAGACTTCTGCATATCTGAACATGTTAATGTTCTCCTGCCTGTATGAAAGCAGTCAGTATATGCTCAGTTTACCATTTTTAATGCCCACAGCAGCTCAGTTCTGGAGGGGAATCGAGACTAAGGTTTTATGTCTGTTCTTGTACAATTTAGTTGGCAAAAAATCAATAAAAGACTGGCTACAGATTTCAAGTGCTATGGAAACTTTGGAAACTTAAAGGTTAAGTAAACAAGTCATATTTTCTCCTACAGAAGTTTTTTTTTTAATCCTTTTTTGTAATTTTTTAAAAATTTGAATATAGGTCATATCATGAGCATGACTCCTGAACAGCTGCAGGCTTGGCGTTGGGAAAGGGAAATTGATGAGAGAAACAGACCACTTTCTGATGAAGAATTGGATGCTATGTTTCCAGAAGGATACAAGGTAATTCATCTGCATTAAAATACAGCAGACCATGATGTTTGGGTTTTTTTCTGCCAGGGATACTGATTTTTCTTTTCTTTTCTTTTTTTTTTTTTTAAACCAAGTTGTCCCAGAAGTAGAACATTTCACATTAAGTATTTATTATTGATTGTAGATGTTTGTTTGATTCAGTTACTGATTTATTGTAAATCCATTAGAAAGGGAGAACTAAAGGTGATCTTTGCTTCTTCATGGTGAGAATGCCTGTCAAGGCCAGAAGTGAGCTCTGAATGAACTGATAAAAATACTAAGTCCGGATGTAGAAAAACATAGAAGAGAGTCACAAATTTGAAGTTAGCAAGTACACTGTGTTGATACAGATATTGAAGTGCCTCTTTAATACTTTGTAAAGAGAATTCAAAGTTTATTATCCAAGCTCTCAGCAGTGGAAGTGAGCTTTCTTCTGAAATGCTGTCAATACAGGATAAGCACAAATACTGTCATGGTGAATTTGTTTGTATTGCTGCGAACATGGGATCTAACGTATGCAGTAACACTTGCACAAATCCCCAAACAAGTAAAATGGAAGATAGAAGTTTAGTAATGTTTTGTATTTGATGCCTTCCTCTTTTCATATCTGTTGTTTTAAGATACATTTTGTTCTTTCTTCTGTAGGTTCTTCCCCCACCAGCTGGTTATGTACCTATTCGCACTCCAGCTCGTAAGCTTACAGCCACTCCAACACCTTTGGGTGGTATGACTGGATTCCACATGCAGACAGAAGACCGGACTATGAAGAGTGTTAATGACCAGCCTTCTGGCAATCTTCCGTTCCTAAAACCAGATGATATCCAATACTTTGATAAACTGCTGGTAAATGAGATTTCACTCATGCTGATTAAAGTTTCCTGATTTCTTTTGAATATGTAGCGATGCCTGTTTATTTGTCTGGAATTATTTGTAGGTTGATGTTGATGAATCAACTCTGAGTCCTGAAGAACAGAAGGAGAGAAAAATAATGAAATTACTTCTGAAAATAAAGAATGGCACACCTCCCATGAGAAAGGTAAGATGAATTGTCAGATGCATTTATGTAATTTCATTTTTCAGAAATCTGTGTTTCTTTTCAGGCTTAGTTTCAGTTGTCCGTGGGATTCTCTTTAAAATAATCTCCTAAATTTTGATACTTGTTTAGTGCTTTCTTCCTCTTCTACATCTGTTTGGCTTTTTGTTTCTCATTCAGTGTAATTTAGTATTGCTGCTCTTTGTACAGTAATGTCAGCCACTAAATAATATATGGCTTATCTTTATATATTTTTTTACAATTGTGAGAAAGTAGATTTATAGTGCTTTTTGCTTGCAGGGCTTCCTAATTTTCTGGATTTTGCTTCTTGCGCTTAAATTAGCAGTGTCGCTCTTAATTAAGCTTCAGCCTTACACATTAGGTAATGCGTTATCAGTCTTTTCTGCAGTTTTGCTCTAAACTGACCATAGCACCAAGCTGCCTAGATGCAAGTAATGCTGTATAAGCGACTTTTCAGATGGAACCCTTCTTAATATTAGACCATGAACATACTTTTCTTGAAAATTGGACATCTGTGAGCTAATGTCAGGGTGTTTCTCTTCAAGCATTTGTTTTTAAGCAGATCAGCATAAAATTGTTTGAAGTAGAGTTTTGCAGTGGTAGGAACAAGTATTTTGAAGCCTGTGGTTGCAATGAATTACATTCTAACTTGATTAATATCTACCTGTTTTGTAATTGTTCAGTGTTGTTTCCTTAGTTTAACTGATAGGCTGTTTGGTTTTGTTTAGGCTGCATTGCGACAAATTACTGATAAAGCTCGGGAATTTGGAGCAGGGCCGTTGTTTAATCAGATTCTGCCTCTGCTGATGTCACCAACACTTGAAGATCAGGAGCGTCACTTGCTTGTCAAAGTCATTGACAGAATTCTCTACAAACTGGATGACTTGGTCCGACCTTATGTACACAAGGTCTGTTGCAATTTACTGTTTCATCTTTGAATTGCTTTTTCTGATCGTTGCTGGGAGAAGTGTATATTTTATTTGTGTATCAGAAGATGATGATACCATTTTTTTAACACAGTTGGCTTTCATATTTCTTCTGAAGCTAAACTTTAAGTTCTTGTAGTGTGACCAAAATGTGGGCTTTATGGTATTAAGGCATGATGTAAAAACGCTGTGTGCACACTTGAGGATGGGAAAGGGGATCTTACCTGATTTAGGTAGTATATCCAGGCCAGGTCCTTTAGAGACAAAGAGCTCTAAAAAGAGCATAATAGATTTAATTTTTTTCTGGTCATCATAAAGCTTTAAGCTTGGACCCACAGAATCATCTCTGTTCCGTGGAATCTAGTAGGGTCAGAAATACTACTAAAAGTATTAATGAAAGGAAATACTAATTTGTTCATCTTTTTCAGATCCTTGTTGTCATTGAACCACTGCTGATTGATGAAGACTACTATGCTAGAGTGGAAGGCAGAGAAATTATTTCAAACTTGGCTAAGGTAAAGTTCCGTCCTTCATTAAGGCACTGAGTGAGCTTGTGTATAGCTGCATGTTTATAGCCATGGCAGAAGAATTAAATGTGCTGTTCATAAATTCAATTGGTATGTTTTGTATATTTTTTTCTTCAGGCTGCTGGTTTGGCAACAATGATCTCCACAATGCGACCTGATATTGATAATATGGATGAGTATGTCCGAAATACAACAGCTCGAGCCTTTGCTGTTGTGGCCTCTGCTTTGGGCATTCCTTCTCTGTTACCCTTCTTGAAAGCTGTCTGTAAAAGCAAAAAGTCCTGGCAGGCTAGGCATACTGGCATCAAGATTGTACAGCAGATTGCTATTCTTATGGGTTGCGCTATCTTGCCTCATCTCAGGAGCCTGGTTGAAATTATTGAACATGGTAAGTTCTGCCTTCCCAGGCAGAGTTTTTTTATTCACTTTATATTTGGAAAATTTTTCATACCCCCGTGAGGCACAGTGATAGTAAGGTCCTTGTTTTGTGTGTTCATTTGACACCGAGAAACAGTTCAGCTGATTCTGAAAGAGGAATAGTTGTTCAGTTTTCCTGAAAACAAGCTAATATCTTTTATACTGCCCCTCTATTTTTGCTATTTTGAACTTAAGTCACAAGAAATGCAAGAAGTGGTACTATACACTATTCTCTTGCAGGTCTGGTGGATGAGCAGCAGAAAGTTCGCACCATCAGTGCTTTGGCTATTGCTGCTTTGGCTGAAGCAGCTACTCCCTATGGTATTGAGTCATTTGATTCTGTCCTGAAGCCTTTATGGAAGGGTATACGACAACACAGAGGAAAGGTATATCTAAAATGCTTTCTTTAGTTTGAACTGAAATGGATGTATATCTCCTGTAACTCATTAGAGACCTATTTCTGCGTTTAAATAGGGCTTGGCTGCCTTTTTGAAGGCTATTGGTTACCTGATTCCACTTATGGATGCTGAGTATGCAAACTATTATACCAGGGAAGTCATGCTAATCCTTATCAGAGAGTTCCAATCTCCTGATGAAGAGATGAAAAAAATTGTGTTAAAGGTATGTCAGAAAGATTGTTTTACATTAATATCAAATATGTATGCTTTCCTTAAACCTCCCCACCCCCAAGCCACTCAGAAACCCAAACCCTACAAAATTAAAACTGTTGTATTTTTATTTCCTGTCAGGTGGTAAAGCAGTGTTGTGGCACGGATGGTGTTGAAGCAAACTACATTAAAACAGAAATCTTGCCACCTTTTTTCAAACACTTCTGGCAGCACAGAATGGCATTGGACAGAAGAAATTACAGACAGGTATTTTGGTTTTTTAGTTGGAAAATTGTTTACAGTAGAACAAAATTCGTATTAGAATGTTCATTCAGGGTAGATGTCTTGTATGTCCTGAAACTGAATTTTGTTTGGATTGGCGATTCAGAAGTTATGGCTAGAAGATTCACAGATTCTTAGGAAGCTGTCAAGAGATTCTACATCTGTGAATATGAGTCTAAATACTTGTAAGGTGGGGTAGTTCACCCCATTTGTGTTGTTTAAAACATTGGATGATTTCTAAAGGTAAAAACAGTTGTTTGTAGTGCACTTAGCATGCATGATGCTCCTTCTCTTCAGACTAGAGAAGTTTATTTTCAAGATGTAGAAAGTAGATTTTAACAATGCTTGCTTACTTAATGATTCTGTATTCCAGTTGGTTGATACAACTGTGGAGCTGGCAAATAAAGTTGGAGCAGCAGAAATTATTTCCAGAATTGTGGATGATCTGAAGGATGAGGCTGAGCAGTACAGAAAAATGGTCATGGAAACAATTGAGAAGATAATGGGAAATCTGGGGGCAGCAGACATTGATCATAAACTGGAAGAACAACTTATTGATGGTATCTTGTACGCCTTTCAGGAACAGACCACAGAGGTATGGCCAAAGACATTTAGTATTTGGTTCCCTTTAATTGTAAGCTAGCTCACTGTTAGTTATGCAGAAATGTATGCTTCTAAGTCAGATTTTTAGAATCCTTCTTCAGATGTCAGTGCTCTAATCAATGAAATCCAGAAACAAACGTGGAATTTTAGCATTTTAATATCAATTTTAGATGATGTCAGCTTTAATTAAAAGGTAGTGTTGCTGTTGGTCTGATTTTCCTTTGTTGTTTTTGCACTCAGGATTCTGTGATGCTGAATGGTTTTGGGACAGTGGTTAATGCTCTAGGCAAAAGAGTTAAACCCTACTTGCCACAAATCTGTGGTACGGTTTTGTGGCGTTTGAACAACAAATCAGCTAAAGTTAGGCAGCAGGCTGCTGACCTGATCTCTCGTACTGCAGTTGTCATGAAGACTTGTCAGGAGGTATTGTATTGACTTCTACTACCAAATGTGCTGTAATATGTCATAGTAACAGGAGGGGAAGAAAAACCCCCACTTTTAAATCTTCTTACTTTGTTGTAGGAAAAACTGATGGGACACTTGGGTGTTGTGTTGTATGAGTACCTGGGTGAAGAATATCCTGAAGTACTGGGTAGCATACTTGGAGCACTTAAGGCTATTGTGAATGTTATAGGTACGTTTCTGTATTGATTACATGCCTGTTCAAAAGCAAAATGAAAAGGCCTTATAAAACTAAATATGCCTCTTTGAATTCAATAGGTATGCACAAGATGACCCCACCAATCAAAGATCTGCTGCCACGACTTACACCTATTTTGAAGAACAGACATGAGAAAGTACAGGAAAATTGTATTGATCTTGTTGGGCGCATTGCAGACCGGTAAGCTGACTAATGATGAAATAGTTGACCCTCTCTGTGGGCAATTATTGTAGCAGAAGCTGAAGTTGAGTGTCAGGTTTAGCATCTGGGTATTTACTGTCATATCTCTTGATATTTCTTAAGTTGTGTGTAAAGCTTAAGATGGGGTATTTAGCAGGCAGTCTGTTGAACATATTGTAATTATAGTATTTTGCAAACACTTTGTGAGAAGTATGTTGTCCATTTATGCAAACTTAGAATGCATGCAGTGTAAATTTTGAGTACACTGTTAACCAGCGAATGTTAACAGATACCCAATTAAGGAAATTGCTTAAGCAGCATTCCTCTGCTGATAGCAGATGAATAGGTGCTGCAATTTTTGTTGTTTTATTTAAAAACTTCTAATGTCACTGAAGCAGTAACTCACTTGATTCTATTTCAGAGGTGCAGAATATGTTTCTGCAAGAGAATGGATGAGGATCTGCTTTGAACTGCTTGAATTATTAAAAGCTCACAAGAAAGCTATCCGAAGAGCCACAGTGAACACTTTTGGTTATATTGCAAAAGCTATTGGGTAAGTTGGTTTAATGCTTATCTCCTCCTACACACAGTTACCTAACATAGTGATGATTGTAAATTTTACGGTGAGAAAAATTCAAACTTACCTACATTTAACATGTTAAATGCGTAGACTTCATATGATTTACTTTGTAGAAGGAGAATACGGTCACCTGTTCTTCATTAATACAGGGTGCTGACCTTTGAAGTAAATTTGTAGACCAGTAAGGTTAGAGTCTAATCTGGTAGCAAGAGCTGTTTGTCTCATTAATTTTTGATACTGTGATGTGTGTTCAGACCTTCTCTGTATTCTTTCATAAACTCTGCTTTAAATGCTCAATCTCCCTTCTCTTATTTTTCCCCAAATCGACTTTTATTGATTAGAAAAGTATTTTTTGCCACTAAGGTGATACTGTAAGTCAGCAAACTGTAGAATGAAGCACAATTCCCATCTTTATGCATATTTGTAAATTAGTGACCAATTACTGACTTAATGCAGATGCAGCAAGCAACCAAGGAATGTCATAACTGTGCTTATCTATACGGGACATGGCTTATCTGTGTCAGTGTCAGTTTTATATAAGTTTGTCATTACCTGTGGGATCAGAGCAATAGTGTGGAGGCTACTGCTATCCTCTAGAGTTCACAAGAGGCAGAACAGAAGGCAGCAAAAAAGCGAAGTCTAGAGAAAGTAAAAAATGTTGGTTATGAAAATAAGATCATGCAGTTGCTTAAGCTGCTTTACAGTTTTGTGGTTTATGTTGTTTGCCCATTATCTAAACTTCTTTTAAGGGCTAAGCTCTGCTTTTCTGCCACTTGCTATTTGAAACTCCTTTAATTTTATCCAAATCCTCACTGAATCTATTGACATGGACATGCATGTTATCTCTTCCAGGCCTCACGATGTGTTGGCTACACTGCTGAATAATTTGAAAGTACAGGAAAGGCAGAACAGAGTATGTACTACAGTAGCAATTGCTATTGTAGCTGAAACATGCTCACCTTTCACAGTGCTGCCTGCACTCATGAATGAATACAGAGTTCCAGAACTGAATGTCCAGAATGGTGTGTTAAAATCTCTTTCTTTCCTGTTTGAATACATTGGAGAGATGGGAAAAGATTACATTTATGCTGTCACACCATTGCTTGAAGATGCTTTAATGGACAGGTGAGTGCGCTTCTTTCTATCGATGGTACAGTTAGCCATAGTCATATATTTTAAGTATGTAGCTGGGTCTTAGGGAATACGCATATTGTCCTTGTTTGCTAAAGATTTTAAGTGACCAGCATGATTTGGAAGCCATTGTCTGCAAATAATTCAGATTATATACTCTTATTTTACTAATACTTTTGAAGATGAAAATGATACAAGCATCTTAAGTGAGTCAAGACTTACTACATTCAAACTGGTTTTGATAATTTCTATTGTTAATACTTTTGCTGTGGAATCGGAGCACAGTAATTTGTCAGAAAACTCCTGTCTTTTTTTAATTTACTGATTTTTGTTACTCTACCTCTTGCTGTCAGTAGATATGGGTTAAAAGTATATATTAGTGCTTTCAAAGAAGGTGTTATTGAAAAGAAATATTATGCTTGTCCACACATGTTGCTTCTGAGTATAATTTATTAACAGACCATTGTTCTCTTTCAGGGATCTTGTACACAGACAAACAGCCAGTGCCGTGGTACAACATATGTCTCTTGGTGTTTATGGTTTTGGCTGTGAAGATTCTCTTAATCATTTGTTAAATTACGTATGGCCTAATGTGTTTGAAACCTCTCCTCACGTCATTCAGGCAGTTATGGGGGCTCTGGAGGGCCTCAGAGTTGCTATTGGTCCCTGCAGAATGTTGCAGTATTGTTTACAGGTATGTCCTTGTGTATGCTGGGATGGCAGAGACAGCAATTACCAGGCAGGAGTCAACTGAAGAGGATTTCTAGCAAAGGAAAACAGTGTGGCTTTTGCTCTCTTTTAAAGTATTCTTTAAACGGGGCATTCTGTACCAAGGACTTCAGTAATTGAAATATGCAATAAACAGGGATTTTGGTACAGTGAGATACCTGATTGCATTGAGTTGCAGGTAACGTAGAATATAAATTGGCTAAAATAGCCTGGCACTTGTCACTTGAAAAATGGAAGCATCTCACGAATTTTGAGGATGCTAATGACTGGGGAATAAATTAATAGTGCAAGGGGTTATGAGAACAAGTAACAAGTGAGAAAAATAAATGAGAGGATAGGCTTAATATTAAATCAACATTATTTGTCGTTAGCCAAGAAAAGCAGTAAGAGATTTAAAACTATGTAAGAGTGAAGCACTAGGAAACAGTGCTTTGATGAGAATTTACACCATCACATCAGCACCAGTCAGTTCAGCTTCTGTAAAAGTATGTGGTGGTAAAATCTGAAGGCTCCTTTTCTGTGTAATTGCACGTAACAGTTCTTGCTGTCTTGGCTATAGAATCTTGGCAGTTGGGAAGCAAGGACGAATGTAATGCAGATCAATGTGGAGAAGATCTGACAGCATTTGTTTAATTATTTGTACATACGGAATTTCACCTTTTTTTTTATGTGGGGGCCCTCAGCATAAAGATACTGACATCAGTAGGAAGATGAAAGAATTCTCTTGCACAGTGTATTTTATTGCAAATACTACTTGTATATTTTTCTTACATAGAAATGTTTTTTCTGGAGCTTTCACATTCTGCTCACTTTTTTAGGTTTAATAATAGTTTATCTCATGTATTCCTATCTAGCATTCTCTGCACAAATCATAGTTAGCAGAGGCAAAGATGAGACTCAGTTCCAACCAAATATACTGCAGCAGGTTTTAATTCTTATTTTAAAAGAATACAAAACTAGAAATACGTTCAGTGGAATTTCTCCCTGCAGAAAAAATATAAGAAAATCTGTCTCTAAATAATACTTCGCTATTACTTACTGGTGTAGGTAGTCACAAAAATTGGGAATGACAAATTTCATGTGCCACCTTTATTATAAGTGATGTTAGTTACTGTAATTGCTTTTTAAAATGCTTATTGTGCAAAACTTTGAGTAAAGTCAGTAACAGATGTTTAGACTGTAAGCTTTTAATAAATTTTGTTCCGTTCTGTTTTCTAGGGTTTGTTTCACCCTGCCAGGAAAGTCAGAGATGTTTATTGGAAGATTTATAATTCGATCTACATCGGATCACAGGATGCTCTGATAGCACATTATCCAAGAATCTATAATGATGAAAAGAACACCTATATTCGTTACGAACTTGATTACATCTTATAATCTTCTTGTTCAGTTGTTTGTGTTTAATGCACAGCTGTTCTTCAATTAAACGCTTCAGATTTGATGATGTAAAATTTTAAAATATTGGAGATCAGTATAGAAGAGCTGGTCAGAGGCAGAACTAGGAATCCAGTAGCATGATTTTTTAAATATGTTCTTGTTTTTTGATGTTAAACAGTTAAAGCCAGTAGTGACCAAGAAAACAGTGATTACAATGTACTGGAGGGATTTCATTTTGGATTCATCTTTATGAAGATTTAGATTTCATTCCTTGTGTTTAAAGGGGAAGTTTATTTGAGAAATAAACATTTGTGTATAAAAACTAATTTGTGTGTGGTTTTTGGACAGAGGGGCTTGTAAAACGAGTCCCTTTGGATTAAGTATTTGTTCATGTAATAAATAGGTGGCATAAAACATTTTAACCTTTTTGTCATCCCCTAGCTTTTGAATAAATAAGAAAAATGTACAAACTGTAGTTAATGTGTGTATCTTTGTCATGCAGTAATGTAGCTGTAGTCTGGCTGATGGCTGTAGTAGTGGCAGTTTATTTTAATGGAAAAAGTAGTGTTTTAATTGCTTGCCATTGTTATTGTTTCATCTGCAGTATCCTGGTTGTGGGCGTGGATTAGCTTGTTAAATTTTCAGAAGTTAAGCAGTTTGTTGTAAACGGTTTGTGTAAAATCAGTTGTGCAAATCATGCATATTGATCACATTTAGCAAGTCTTTTAGCATGTGTGGCTGTATAAAAAGCCAAATAGTATTTATAGGCTGTGCTATAATTCCTGTAAAGAGCTAGGAAAGTAACATCCCCAGCACCTGAGATGAGGCAATTTCTAAGTGTGTGTGTGACATAAGAAATGCCTCAGTTTGAGATAAGAAAAGCATTCAATTTCCTTATCAACTTTTTTCTTTCTGTGTGTGTACTAAAAAGAAAAAGGTCTTGATATCTGACAGTAAACCACATAAAACACAAGGTTGAATCATTCTGATAGTACTGTACATTATCGTATGTTTATAAGATAACAAAAGGTAGTAGTTGGCTATCAGGCATGCTGTTCTGAGAGTCCTTGATTCAAGTGGAGTGATTAAGTTCCGTCTTATGCAGTTCAATGCAATGCTGTTAGCTGGCTTTTCTCTGCTGTTTTACATAAATGTGAGATTCTTTGGCTGTTCAGCATCTAAGAAAATTCCACCCTACCTTTCAAGGCCTAGGTTGGGGGGGTGGGGTGGCACAACAACAACTTGGGACCCTTTTGTTCATGAAGGTGCTAATTAGGAAATGAAAAAGTGACTTTTTTCAGCAGTGTGCTTTATTCTAAAATTTGTTAGGTGAAAACAGCTGGAACTTCTCGAAGTTTTTATTCCTCAACCATTCGCTTGGAGAGTAACATGTGCATTCTAGTCTATTTCTAGTGCTTTCTCATTTAATAATATTGTTTGTATTACAGATGGCCTGCCACTTCATTGCTTCAGTAGTTCTGCAAGATAGGACCAAGCAAGTGCCAATAGAGAGGGTGGAGGGCTGAAAAAAATCCCTGAGTTTTGAGAGTAGCCAAAAGAGCTCTGAACCAGGTAGGAATGGGTGATCACTCATGACTTCTAGATGTGGGTTAGCAAAATAGTTATTTTATAAACAAGTCAAATTGTAAAAATTTTCTAGTAAGATGGAGGGGAACAACTTCAACTTGTTCTCATTTTTTTTTATCTTTCAAGCTCATAATTTTAATTCTCAAACGTATTTTCATAAATCTTTTTGAGGAAGACAAACTTTTTCTTCTTTCAAGAGCAAGAGGGAAAGGGGAAGTTCTGTTTGATGGAACAGAATTGTGCATAAAACTGTGATGTTCATCTTTTGGGTTTTTTTGCTATCCCGAGTATTTGGTATGAAACGGGTTTGAAACAGCAGTATTGAAGCACAGTTCTTTATATGAAGTATCACCAGTAGGCCTTTTTTCCTTCCTGAGAGTTTTGTGGATTTGTGGAACTCTTACGTATAAAGTCCATCTCTGGTTGATGGGACTTTAGCAGCCTAGAGCAGCTCTTAAAGAATTTTGCCCGTGTTGTTTAGCAACCAGACCAAGTTTTATTTAGCACAGGCAGATTAAGGAGATGATATGTAAGGATACTGACTTCCATTTTTGTTCTGCCCAAGGGCAAAAAGTTTTGGGAAAGGAAGTAAAGTAACTATCTAGATACCCTACTATGAGATCTGTCCATCTGTAGACAAACATGTTTCTTCTCCAGTGCAAATTAAAATCATTAATGAATGGGAAAGTTTTGCTCTGAGGTCGTGGCTGGTGCTCACCTGCAGATTTCTGATTCTGGACCACACAGGGTAAAGCATTTAAATGAATTGGGTCACTGCTATTTAAATGCCATTAATGAATAATAAATTGTGCCATTAATATAGAAAAATAGACTAGGCTAAGTGAACAAAAGATTTACTTCTGCTGTTTCAGTGCTTGTTTATAAAATGGGAGACATGCCGTGGCTTGGCAGCTGAGAAGTTTACCTTGCTACAGAATTACTGTGTGGTGTTTGGTAAATATGGGTACAAGCATAAAATCTGAACGTCCAGAGTTTCTCAACATCCTTATTTAGGTTTCTTTGTAAAGGGAACCAACTGTTCCTTCCCAGCTCCCCTACTGTCCCCCACCCTTCTGGATTTACATACAGCTCTTAACTTTATCAGTGAATTGCAAAAGAAACTCTATGGGCAAAAGCCTTCACTGACAGCTTCGATTCTTCTGAACAGGCTCATCCAGTGTGCGGAATGAGGTGGTGGGACCTATAGGGGAAAAAAAGGTATGTGTTTTTTGTATTTATTTTTTAAAATCAATTACAACTGATGCCTTTAGAAAGGGGCAGTGAATTAAGAGAGCGTAAGCCATACTGCCATAAGCCATACTGCAATAAGCAATACTACCTTGGGCTTTTCCTAGTTTAGAATGTGTGATTTTACAACTTAATGTGATTCTTGATTGTAACCAATTTTTTTGATTTATCCTTTAAAAAGGATGCAGTGGTTGTATATACCTACATTTCCTTACAGTCTAAACTTCTCCATCAAAGCATGCCCCTTTACAGCTTGAGCTGGTAGGGCTAAAATTGGCCAAGGCTAGCAGTTATCCTTAAGGTATGCTAATCTTAAAAGATTGGGAGAAATTTTTTTGTGTTTTGTCTGAGCTACTTTCTGAGAGCAGCAAAAGATAATGATCTAATGTTTCCTCGATTTTACATTCACTTGTAGTTGAATTCTCTTGCTTCTGTACCTCTGTCGCTTCTGCTATAATTTCACACGCATACACCCCCTTCACTCCTACTGTTTTAATTCAGTTGTACCCACTTTGCTTATACATCATTTTTCCATGGTATCTATCTAATCTGCATCTCTCCCTGCTCATTCTCTGCACCAAAACCTGTACACCTCCCCCTGTGTCTGTATCCGACTTCTTTTCACCCCTGCATTTCTTGGCACAGTAACTGTGGTGGCAGAGCACTTAGGAGAGATTCTCCCTGCCTCTGCTTGTTGCACTTACAACTGCAGCAGTTCCTGGATGCATGAATCATCCGTCACTGCTGGAAAATTCTCACTCTGCTTTTGCTGCTCAGGCTGGAGTGTGCCAGAGACAGGTGGATCTTGAAGAAATATAGCAGCCAAGCTCTAAATTGTTTTGGAAAATACTAGGAAGTACACTGTACATGTATATGTGTACTGGCAAGGTTGACGCCGGTCTTCCTTGCCCAGACAGAGCTACGTGGGCTGCTCCTCTGCTAAGTGGAGATGGAGCCTGCTCAGTGGCTTTTATGTTTGGTTTCTTGATCCTATAGTAGAGTCACTGTAGGAGTCAGATGGAGCTTGTCAGGGTGTTCCTGTCAAGATAAGGGAACAGGATGCCAGAAGGTTACTGAAATGCTAGATTTTATGTGATGCTGTTTTGTGTGTATCTCCTGAGGGAACATTGGAAAGCCTATTCCAAAGCACAGCAGAACTTCAAGCCAGAGTTCCTGCTCAAGGCAAAGTTGAGGAGTTTAAGTTAGTAAACTAGGGTTTGCAAATAACCCTGAAATGTATTGGCAATTGTCATTACAGACATAAGGTAAATTTTAATTATCTTTTTTTCAGAGACCCTGAGATTGCTTAAGAAGTGGCAGTTTTTCTGCAAGAACAGAAGTTTGATTCTCAACATAAGGTTTTGAGTTTTTTTGATAGAATTTCAAAGAATTGTGCATCAGAGTACGGATCTGATGGTTCTTAAGTAAAATTGCGTGTAAGAGTCCTTAAAAATTAGCAAAACAGACCTCCAACATTTTGTTGTTGTCAATGAAGCAATTCTGCTGTCTGAAAAATAGTTTATTATGAAGTAGCTTCTAACATGTTAAGAAAGGTTGAAGCTTGGTATGGTTGTAATAAACAGAAGGCTCTTAACAATAAATACGAAGAAGCCTTAAGAATGTTTGTTATCACTGTGGCATACATTCTGTTCACTAGCTTTACTGACAAACCAAACCAAAGCGTTTTCCTTCTCAATTTTACATCCATGTGACTCCCAGAGATTACATGGTACAACTTTTTTCTTGGTTACTTTTCACGAGCTTGTCTCTTAAGGCCACCTTCTTAAACCTTTTGGTGCAATGACTGTTGTGAAATCAAGTTTCAGACAGCGTTGCATGACACTGATTATTCTCCTACACATTTTTCTCCAAGCTAAGCAACATATTTTCCCTCTATTTAAGCTGCTGTAATGAATACCCTTGTTACTAATAGACTGGGGTGGGATGGGAAACAGCTTTCAAATTTGTCGTTCTTCACTAAATGTGGGAAGTGTTGATGTCTGAGTAAAGTGCTTGCCTGTTATTTAATGTACATCTGTGAAGCAACTGCAGAATCTCACTCTCCGCCAGTTGATTAAAAAGGGAAGAGGTAAATGTGACTCTCTCTGTGATCTGGAGGATAAATCTGTACATTGGTGTGATGCTGCATGCTGGAGAGCCTTGAGTCTCACCAGTAGTAGCTGAAAGAGATTTTTTGCTTCCCTCAGCTTCCAGTGCTGGTTTTCCCTCTGGCCCACATGGCTTAAACTACAGCCTTCCCTGTGCCCTGCTCCCAGCTGTACCCCTTGAAACTGTTGTGGGGCTCGTTAAGGCCTCCCATAAGCCTGGTTAAGGGATCCAGTGCACCACTGGGTGAGGAGTGCATCTTCCTTACCCAGTTATGCGCAGTCACTTTGAACGCAAGCCCCAGACCAAATGTTCTGGAAGTTATGAATACGTTGTTTTGTTTGCAGGCAAAACAGCAACAAATGTTTTATGAATTGTGAATAAATGAGGGAGTAAATTAATGGACTTGATCTGTTTATCCCAAGACTGATGGGTCTCAAGTCAATTACTGTGCCCCCTCTTGATAGTGATAGTCATAATCAGAGTTTCAGGTTTTCTGAAAGCTTGCTTTCTTGATGAAAAGAGGTTGATTTGTTTGTTTGCTTGTTCTTAAGATCTTCTCCAGGGTCTACATCCATTTGTTTATTCACTCTGAATCTCCTGTTCCTTTCAGAAGTAGGAGACAGTTTGGTCACCTTAGTATCTAAGTGTTCCTTTCCACAGATAGATAAATAATTTCTTTGCTTTATTAGTAACCATCTTCTGCACCGAGCTGGCTAATAAACTGATTCAATGAGCTGTACAAGTCGTCTCCCCAATGCCCCATTTCCTCTGAGAGCTTGTGTTTCTCACTGGATAATGCCATCTTTCACTGCTCCTTGTGCTCTGTACCAGATTTTTATGTCAAAACCATACATGATACAGGCCTTTGAGTAGGCTGGCTGAGTTCATTACTGGCTTTTGATTGAGACCAGATGTGATGGCTGTTAACCACTGTAGGGTGACAAGGGTCCGAGGTGACTTATTTCCAGCCTTTTCTTAGGTAACTTTAGAAATATTGACCTTCAATTCCTGCCTGTCATCCAAAACAGTAGAACAGAACTGTGTTCAAACATAGTGATTTTGCTTTGAAAGCTGTGCATTTCTGTCTCTGTCGAAGTCTAAGTCTCCAAGGATCTGCAAATCTTGAGCCCAGCTGATAAAAGGAATGGAGCTGGCCATTTATTATTTTAGCTAATAAAAGAGGATATTGTATATTAGCTTTTTCACATTCCAAGGCACTAGCAACAGAATGAGGGTTAAAGGCGTCTGATATTCACAATTAAAGAATGGAGCCTTTGTTTTTAGCACAGTATGCAGCTGAGACAGGAGGAATATGCCAGGAAATGAAAACCAGGTGGCTTGGGTTTGAGTTTTTAAGACCAAAGAAATGACCTTCAAAAAAGGCTATTTTCTCACTTAATAAAAATAAGTTAAATGTGTACAAAATCATTTAATTACTCTCTACATTGTTTTGTATATGTTTCTGTATGTGTCTTGTTTTTCCGCAGAACAAATGCGATGCTGAATAGATTTGTCTTAACCCTGTTGAGGTACAGCTAGAGATTTCTGTAACACTAGATTCTAAGTTCATTTTGACAAGATTGGAAGGTACATAATATCCAGTGAGAGGGGGCAGAAATTGTTATCTTACTGCAATATATATTAGACATTCAGCTGCATATAGACATTACTGTTAATATTGCAGTAATAATACTACCAGTTACATGATACTACCGATCTTGTGTCAGTACCTTAAAAACCTCCCCCCACCATGACATTTAAAAAAAATAAGCAAAATCAAGGGCATAATTGTT
Source organism: Strix aluco (assembly GCF_031877795.1). Classification (NCBI taxonomy): domain Eukaryota; kingdom Metazoa; phylum Chordata; class Aves; order Strigiformes; family Strigidae; genus Strix; species Strix aluco. Next base: position 32,574,801 of record NC_133936.1, read on the forward strand.
TTTTGTTCCCTCCTGTTTATTATTATATTTATTCTAAAAGATCTAACCATAATAACTTAAACTTAGCATAAGGTATCTGTAAAATAAAATAACAAGTTATCATTTAACACAATTAGTTTTTTTCAGGTACAGCTTTCATTTAAAGCTTAGAAAACTAGAGACAACACACTTCGCAAATCAGCTCAGTTTTGTTCTCCTGAAAATGGTGAACATGACTTTGTGGTGACAAGCTGTAGGGTCATTTTGTTACCCACACAGCAGTACAGTTGTAATTGCTGTTTGAGCTCCGCGGAACTGCGTGCTGCAGCTGCTGTCCCCTGCAGTGGCAGGCTGTATCACGGGCACTGCTGCGCGCCCAGATGATGCTAGAGAAGCGTATTGGACTGCAGGTGTAAAGCCACTTCTCCAGCTGACAGGTCTGCAGCACAGCGCCTATTGCTGCATGCTTTTCTGGGGCAAGAGATGCATTCACACATTGTGACTCTCAGGTAGTCGCTGAGAAGCTTCTCTTGCAGTACTCTCCTCCTAGAAACGGGGCTTCCTGCTGAGTAGCTAAATTAAGGCTAGAGGTGCTTATTGATAGGGGTGGTTTTGGCTGTGCAAACTAACACATTGTTAAACATGTTCTACAACTTGTTGGTGTTAAGGCAAAGTGTACTTTTTTACAAGTAGCTATTGAAAGCCTGGTTTATCTTAATTAGATAGTATGTTTCCAAGATTTGTTTTTCTTGCCTGCGCTTATACTGTGCTTCAGGAGGATGTCTGAAATTTTCTGCCACCTGCACACACAGTATGACAGGCTTAGGACAGCAGCTGGCCAAGATTCATACTTAAGACTCAACCTTACTTTTCCTAAGCTCTTTGCTGACTCTAATCTGGTATTCTACTGAAGATGTGAATGGGCTTCTTGACTTGCTAAGTTTAATGAACAAGTCCATCTTTGTCCAAAATGCTTCCCTGCTAGTCATCACCACCCTGTGGTTCTTTGATTTTGTTGTTTTCTGTGTAAGATTTTAGTGGAACGTTCCTGCAGAGTTTACAAGACAAAGACATTTAATTACCAAATGCTGTCATGCACCTATCATATGCTCATTATTTGTAGGAACTTACAATTAGTAATTGTATCAGCCTTTGCATGGCGTATATTTTAAGATCTTTCTCTGAATCTCACTGTCTGAAGATGGGAGAATAACTTCCCAGTATTGATATGCATTTACTTGCCCATGTGCAAGTGAAAAATGCATATATGCTCCTGTGTGCAGCTTGCTGTTTCTCTTATGCCAGTTAGCTTCTTTCTGTACTTCTTTGGGTTGAGGTAGCTCTTGGGCATTTCAGTCATTGGAGATGGACCTGCAGTACAAACATTTTGGAGTTATTACATTTTCATACACTGGTTATTCTCTTGGTGTTAGAAATGCAAGTCTGCTGTTCGTGACAGCTTGTCAGCTGCCAGCTCTACATCCTTCGTGCTGAGGTAATACCACGTACTGCAGTCGTTCACCCTTCAAAAATCTTATTTTTCATGTAGTATGGGATATGCAGTGATTTAAAAACAAAAACCCACAAAAACCCCAAAACAAACAACTCGCCAAAACAAAAAACACGAAATACAACCACCATTTGCATTTTAACTTGTATCACTAGCTGCTTGGATTGTATCCATTTTGATTGGGTTATTTTTAATCACTTTCCAAGTGAGGCTTATAAAGCTTTCTCCAATGTCAGAGAAGAGGCCTTCAGTAAGGGTCTTTGCTGGCACTGCTGTGAGGGATGCTTATGTGATACAGATACTGCCATTTGGGAGATGTTTTGAGACTTCCTGTGCAGTTCAGCTATCAAAGAACTTCCTGACACATCTGTTATAGGTTTTACTTCTGTTCTTGCTTCCTTTGGATTTCTTGAGGCCTCCTTGTTACCTACCTCTGGAGTTTTGCTGCTATGGATTGTAATCCATAGATTACCCCCCCGAGGAATTAACATGCATCTGATTGTAATACTCCTGTACCACTGCTTGCAAATCATCTCTGTAAACACATGCAGTGCTTTTATTTATTCTTCCCTTTCCCAAGATTGTGTGCTCTTTCCATTGACAAAAGTTGTATCCCTTGACTCCAATTCCTCTTTTAACACTCCAACTGATGAGCAATTATTTTTACTTCAAACATGTTTAATCCGTTCAATTTTTATATTGTTTTACTGATATGTTTTTCCTCTTTAACTGGATCATTTTCTTGTTATATCACATCCATTTGATACAGCTTAAAGCCAAAACTAAACTCCAGGTATCCTAATCGAGATAGTAGTCCTGGACTTTGCTTAAAGTACCTGCTACCACTATGTTTAGCTCAAGTGCTTCCTGTTTACTCTAGAATGTACTTCCTGATGATGGAGAGTTAAGGTCTGGGTCTTTGGTCCAGTGTTACATAGAATAAGGGTCTTAACAAGCAAACAGGTTTGCTTTGCTGTTTTAATTTAGGGTTAAAATGTGAAACTGTCTAGCACACCTTGTGTATTGTCTTGTCAAAAGTTTGATTTACATGCTTGAGATTGGGCAAGTGGGAGTGTAAAGAAGGGGCAGTGCATAGTGATTAAAGCATGGTACTGGATACTGGGACTTCCTGCTCTGCTAAAGGGTTTGGTCAGTAACTCCATGGCTAAACTTTTCTGGAAAACAGAAATTATGACACTAATTCTTGGAAACCAGTCTGAGGGAAGTCAAAGGGATCTTACAATAGTTGTTACCTTCTTCTGAGAGGTGCTGTCAGAATAGAAGAGGTACTGGCTAAAGCATTGGTCCCAGAAGGAGGAGGAAAACATACTTGGCATGCAGATTAATTTTATCTGCTCTTCTCTTGTACTTTATCTGTGTACACATCGCATGTAGTTACTTTGTGAAGCTCTCTGTTTTACCGTGTATCCCTGAAAGTTGACACTTTTAACCCCAGTTGCTACAAGGATGTATCTGTGGGGAGAAGACATTTATACTGGGCAAACAGTGGACTTAGTGCTAGTTTTAGGGCCTGTAGGAATGAGTGCCAGGGTCTGACCTCTGAGGAGACCAGGAGATCTGGGTCTGCAAGGCATGATTGAGCTGGTAAATCCACTCTAAATCCCATGAGAGTTGTTTGAGGCCACCCAGCTCCCTGGCCTTGAGCCCCTGGGCTGTGTGCAGCGAGGACGTTCTGTGCCAGCGAGGCTAGTCCATACCCACCCCCCCCCCCCTTCTTCCAGTGATATTGAAGTGGATTGATCTCTTTTATTCTCCCTCATATTCAAGCAGTCTAAAAAATACTGCAATTTAGTAGCTGTTGAAAATTTAAACATCAACTTGCCTCTGGGGTAAATTATTGCAAGGCATGTTTAGAGAGGATTCTTCGCAGCAGTCTTGCCCACAGGAAGACATCCGAGAGCCCAGCTGGTGCTATTTACTATGGCAGAACAATGCTGCCCATCCTTCAAGAGGCAGGTTCCCTTTCCTTTCCAGGGCTTGGCTGTGTCTCATTGCTGTGATATGAATGCTGCTTAGTGTTTCTTTTTTCATATCAGCTAAACTGAGTTGCTGGAGTGAACTCAGGCCATCTGTCCTGATGCTGGAAAGGAAGAGTACAGCCTGTTGTCAGCTATCTTAAGCTGCTAGCAAATCAGCAGTGTGACATGAAGGACTTAGTAAGGAGTCTCACGCTGAATTGCAGACCATCGTGATTAAAACCAGTCTGCCCTACTTGGCATACTGGTTCAAGATGTTGCACTTTAGTGGGGAGCATTCTAGTAATACAGGCATAGCTTTTCCTGCCTCTCTGACTGTGTCCCCCTCCCCACTTCCACGTAAGTGGGTTTGAATCCATAACATACTGTTTGGGAAATTAGTTTCCTGCATAGTCAACACTGAAAGTCATGGAATCTCTGCAGTGTTGTACTGAAATATGTTTCCTGCACTAAAGGAACTGCAAAACCTGCCAGGAAGTGGTGCGTGATAGGATTGTGATTTGTAAGATGTTATTTATTGTAAGTACTAGCTACTTCTGCTATGGCTGGACAGCAGGGTTAAGATGTTAATGCATTATTAAATCATTAGTACTAGTATACAAGCATAAATTTGTTTTTAATGTGAAGTAAACAATCAAAAGAGTTATATCCTGATACATTCACACAGTTTTGTTTTTGAGAGATAACAGAACGAGCTCTTACCTTGCCATTCCCCAAAGATGTAGGTTTGATGTTTCTGAACTCCAAATGTTCATCTGCCATATCTGAGCACTGGCTGCTTCATGGTGCTGTTCTTCTACCAGCAAGGTGTTTTTTTCATTCTCACTGTGCTCTGGGATTTGGGGAATTAGAGGGGAGTAAGGCAGCTGTACCGTAAGCCTAGAAGCTCAATTCTGACCTTCTTTATTCTTGTAGCTGTATCTGTGATTATGTCTGGAGATGTTAATAGTGACATTATCTGGAGCACAGCCATTGATCCAGTATTCTGATCTTGTAAGGGGATCAGGGAAGACATCTGCACTCATGCAGAATCTTGCAAATGTCCTTGAGGCATCATGCAAGTGCACGGCCTATCTGTATGGGCTGAATCCACAGATTTTTAGCTTGGGACTAGCCACGTGTGCTGAGCATTATTTATTCCATCCACTGCTAAGTCAAAATATTGTGCAAAATGCATGTTTAAGAGTATACAATGCCAAAAGAACTTTAACTGTTGTATTCTGCATATGTAAAAGGTACTTCACAGTATTTTTAAAAAACATATAGCAGATACTCACATTGTATGAACTCTAAAAGGCTTATACAGTGAAAGACAAACCCATTTTAAAGGGATTTGAACAGACTGCAACAGTTTCTCAATCTCGGAGTCCTGACTTTCCTCTCAGACACCTTGTTCCAAGTCACATAAATAGAGGGCGGGCTCGTCATTTCTTAGAGGGAAAGTAGGGTTTAGTTGGAAATGCTTCATATTTTACTCTGTTGGATCTTTTTCATTTGTTTATTGAAGACTTTCAGCAGTTCTTACCCACAGAGGGTGGGTTTTGGTAAAGAACGTGCCAGATGAACTGATGTTGATGTTTGTAAGTCAGAGCAAGGTCATATGCTATCCAAAAATCCAGTACAAATAAAACCAGTCAACCACAGGATCTTCCTATTCGTGGCACTTTCTGCATGGTCTTCACCAGTGTCAGTACATGCTGTAGGCTTTCCCAAGATGCATTGTGGAGGCAGTATGGCCATCAGGCAGGTCATTATAATTTCACCAACGTCATTGTGGTTAAGGACTGATTCCTGCCTCTCTACCCTGTTTCTCTCCAGTCACTACAGGACTTCAAGAGACACTGCTGATTGAAAGAAATTACTATTTTTTCTTTCTCTCCCAGGAACACAATAAGCCCCTGTCAAAACAATCAGTTGTTTATTCTGATGAATGTATGTAATTATTAAAAACAGAACAACCTCTTGGACAAATGGAACTTCCATAAAAATCTTACAAAGTTCTCCTTCCATTACCTTGTTTGGAAAAGAAAAGGGTTGGGGTAGAGAATGCTTTGTTTTCTTTTTCTTTGGAAGCATCCTTATTTGGCATCTGTAAAGCATTTACATTCCCTAGTTCTGGATCAAAGTCCTTTCATGGCTCATGTTACTTATTTCCTTCTTTAACTGAAGCACAGAAAGAAAAATGGATTTTTCCTCCCTCAGGCTTACAGTATAAACCATTGTAAAAAAATCAAATCCCAGTTTTGAGCAAGGAAGTAATGAGAATGAGGAATAAAACATCTCAAAATGTATAATCTGAAGAACCACCACTACCCACTTCAGAATGAATGCTGTCAGTAACTGCAAGTCTGTAACAGTTATGAAGCATGTAAGGTAAAATTTAGTAAAACTAAACTAAGATAACTGTGCTGCTGGATTTCATCCATTCCTCATATTCCAAAGGTTTGTGCTCTTCAGGGGAGGAACTTTGTCCTCTTCAGCCTGTGTAGCAGCTAGTACAGTTGGCCAAGTATTGGGATACAAACTGCAGTTGGACTAAGCACTAGAAACATCAGAAGCAAAACACTGCTTTCTTTTATTGCATGAGTGGCAGAATGAAGTTTGGGGTTGGCAGAATTATTTTCTGATAGAAGAACAAGAAACTCCTGTGAATCAACTATGACACATGATCTTGTTTTAAATTTGAAGGAGAGTGTAGAATGTTTTGTTTCTGAATGCAGAACAAATTCTTTCCAAGTCTGCCCCTCCCATTGATTCTGTGCCCCAAAGAGCTTGGTGTTTCTGCTTATTTTCAGAGCTGTGCTGGCTATTCTTCTGGCTTTCTGCCTTTTGTAGACACATGGAGCTGAGCCCCATCACCCCCTCCAGGTTGCAGACAAGCTTCTAGGCTGTGGCCTGCGACCATAAATGTTGGCTCTCTGCTGTTTCCAAGTATTGCTACAGCAAAAGGTTATATAATGGCTGTTTCTGATTTATCTTCTAGGAAGAATTTGGACATCTGTCAGTTTTAGCATGGCCTGTGATGATCCAACTAGCTTGAGGTAAGCCGGTGCTATAATATGTGTACCCTTTGTTCCCCTAGCTTTGTTCTCCTGAAAACAAATGTAAATTCTCATCTATATTTTAGTGTATTCAGATATTTTAATTGGTTTACTTCACAGACCTTCATTCTGCAAAGTTCTAGTCCCTTTTTGTAAGGGAATATATAGTACTACATGGCAAGTTTTATATCTAACTGTAAAGCAACATTGACTGTCTGTTAGGCCGATTTGTTTCCATTAGCTTTCATGCAGCAGATCTGAACTTAATCCAGACTTCCAGCATTCCTCCAAAATGTTACTGACACCCTTTGTCACATCATTCTCCCTACAGGGCTCTTGGCCACATAACTTCTCTGATGGAAGGGAAAAAACCTCCTTTTGGATTATGAGCTAAACCCTAAAAGCAGAAAGAAAACTACCAGAGTGATGCTCCCTCCTTGGTCACAACTGCATGTTAGTCACTGTGTGCTTCCACACCCCTTCTAATTAAACGCAACTTCAGGGGTGGGATTTCTGTCTTCATGTGACTTGAAAAATGAAATCTCTTTCTGGTTTTGGGTACTGTGAAAAATATAGTTGAGTTTGAAGAAGGAATTTGCTAGCAGAACAGTCCCAAGTCTCACCTGGGTCTTAGAGCTGGTGTTGGACTCGTTAAGTCTTGACGGAGGCTCAGGCATAGGCCCTTTCTTCCTCTCTGCACACTGAGACTGGATTGGTATGGATTCCTGCCTAACTTAGCTCGTACAATGCTCCTCACTTCTAAGACTGTGACCTTGGACAGCTAACCTGGTTGTTTCTTTCCAAAATTATTCTGTTTTGGCTGATAGATTTCACTGTAGCTGGCATGCATCCATCAGTTGGTACCAGACACAAGTGAAGATTATGCAGGTACTGAGAAGTGAAAAGACCAAGAACATGAAATCTTCTTACATTAAAATAATGATGATGTCCTGGTGCAACTGAGATTAAAATTTGGTATTTTATATTAGCGTGAAAGTTCAATGAATTTGATCTTGAGGATGAAGGTAAAAAAGAGACTTCAAAGATTACAAATAACTAATTGCTGTAGGTTATTTAAGTGAAGTGAATATATAAAGAGAAGCTGGTGTAGTGTCCATTTGAACTATCAATCATACTTTTCTAATGAGAATGACTCAGTAGATAAATACAACTTGTACAATTACCTGATGTTGCACTCAGGGGTACACAGGATGTTTCAGTGTTACAGGAATCCTACCCCCTGGAGACCATTTGCTGAATTCTTTAAAGGTCAGGCATACTTCAAAATGTAAGTCAGCGGAAAATGAGGATTTAGGTTAAAAAAGAATACTTCAAAGCTGGTGAATCACTTCAGACCATGAGCACTGGAAGATACTGCTTTTAAACTCCAAAGATGGTTGTCCTGAGTTGGGGGGGGTGGGTAGAATTGGAATACTTTAAACTCATATATACTTACACTATGCACAAGGAAGCCCTAAACATACTTTTCTTATGTCTTCTAATTTCTCTCCATGTTTCCCCTAGAAGATTAATGACACAGGAGATTTAAGATATTGTATATACCCATAAATGGAATAGGGCTGAGAACAGAAAATTCAAATACTGAACTTTCCTCTTGATGACTTGGTTTTGCTCACTCTTTTTTTTTCCTCATTTATTTTTCTTCTTGTTTAACTGCAGTACCTTAGCACCAGTTGGTATAGAGTGTTTCTTTTGGTATAGAGTCCAGACTCCAAAGCCAGGACAGCAGTTTGGGCCAACGTGTCCAATGTGGGTGGGTTTTTTTTTTGCTTGTGTGTTGGGGTTTTTGTTTTGTTTCTTTTGTCTGTTGGAAAACTTAAAGCAGAATCAGATAACTTGGTATTTTCCAGGAAAGAAGGACAGGAGATAAAAGTAAAAACCCCAAACAAACAGCAAAATAACCAAGATCTCTGTGGCCTTCTTTATGTGATACAAGGCAGCAAAAAGCATAGGCTTTTTTTTCCCCTTTGTCCTGTCCTCACAGCATCATGTGAAACTTTGTCCAAAGTCTGTGGAAATCAACGTGTCTTTACACTGACTTTTCTGGTTTCTAGAATGAGCACTGGGCTATGTGACAAGTTGCTGAAAGTTTTGTTGCGGTCTCTTGTCAGGAATGGTAAAGATAGATACGTATTTGCACAGGCCACTAACACATTGCTTTAAGAACTGAAGTGAACCTAATGCTTACCATTGTCAGTGAAATCTTCCTCTCCTGCAGAGATGCATTTCTAGACTGGTATAACCAAAAAGGAATTGACGCAGCTTAGCCTGTCTAGTTGTCATCTGCTTTAATTCCTCTCCTGTTTTCAATGCCTAGTACTAGTTACGTGGACATCTGCAAGAGAGGTGCTAGCTAAGACCCAACTGTAAGTACACCTTAACATATGGGGGAGTGTTTATTCCTTTTTTTTATAACACAGCAGAAGGCTGCAGTAGTTATGATTTCAGCTTCAAATTCACAGTTTCCAATTGTATCATATGTCTGAGCCTCTCTCTGCATTAACTATATAGCTGCAGAAGTATAATCAAAAAGTATTTGAAATGAGAGGAGACCTCTGTCTGGGTAAGAGGAGGGGCTGCTATGGTCTCCTCCCCTCTCTGCCCTTAGCAGTGGATGATTCATTTTGTTTGATTGTCCCCTGCCTGCTGCCCCTCAGTATTAAACAGGTAGATCTAGGAGGAATCTCTCTTGGGGGAAAAATAATAAATTCCACCTTGTGGAAATATATCATACTAAAACAGAAGGGAGAATACTTCAACTGGGCAATGACAGGCAGCTTGAAGCATCCTCTGAGGTGACTGCCCCCCTCCCACCCCCAGTCACCCTGTATGCTGTAGCAGTCCAGGAGGGGGAGATGGTGACAGCAATAATTAGTTATCGTCTCTGGTGTTTTGCCCAGTCTCCTGCTGTGGCCTGTATTTGCCCTTCGATTTCAGATTCACACTGCTCTGTCTGTTTTGCTTGTTTCCACCGTTGCAGTCTCATAATGATGCTTATACATCACTCTAAACTGACTCCCACCGAGTCTGTAAGGGGGAAGAAAGCACAGCAGGATTTATGCGCTGCTGTTAGAGGATAGGCAACAGGTACACTGGAGGCACGCTAGATATCTGAAGTTATCAGAAGTGGTTAGAGATAACAAACGTATCTTCTGCCATCAGCCCTGTCTTTCATCCGTGCTCAACAGTGGCAAATAAACACTGCTAAGGAATATGCTGACTGTATTTACTTTAGCTTTCTTCACGAGGCAGGAGTCAAACACACATCTAGGAACAACTGCACCCTCCATCTGTGAGTGATCATCCTGCTTAAATACACAAGCAGACCTGACTTTGGAGAGCAAAACAGAGCCGAGCCCTTCCCCTGCCTCTGCTGCTCAGCTGTGCAGGCAGAGCAGGAGCAGGGAGGGGAGGGCGGTGGTGCAGACTTTTGGCTGCCTTAAAGTGACCACATCCTGTTAGGCTGCGGAAACATCAGACTAATGCAGAGATCTGTCTGAGATGTAGAAGCGCTTGTGAGGATCCAGCAGAAAATTTGCAGACACGTTTGTATTGCTGCAGGAGGAACAGTGGTGCAGGGAGAACTCCTGACCTTGCTCCTGTGCTCGGTCTGTTCACCCACTTCCCACCCACGTCCGGTTCTCTGTAGCATTTAAGTACAGTGCAACTGGATTTATTTGAACGAAGTTGCTTTCTTTTCCTCTGGTGCAGCTCCCAGATATTGTTTTCCTAGTGCTGCATGGGAAGACTAGTACTGAGTCTGTGATGGCAGAGTAATGATTAGAGCAGCAGCTGGTGGCTGGTACCCGAGATCCTTCCCCAGCTGTGCCAGAGTGCCACACTTTGCAAGGTGGGAGAATTTCCTTGTACAAGCAGGAAGCCAGGCACCGTGAGACTGGGTTGTTCACGCAGGAACACTGTGGCACGAGAGAGAATAGTGAGTCTCCAAGTCCTAAGTCAGTGCCCAAACCAAGAGTTGCAATATTACACCACGTGAAAGTGGCATGTGAGATTCTAACAAAGGGCAGATCGTTTATGATGATGCTTAAGTTCTGTTGAAGTCACATGCTTAAATCTAAGCGTGCCTGGGAGTTTTGCTGAGCCCAAGTGGGTATAAGAATGCTAAGTGCTTTCCTGACATGAAATCTGAATGAGGAAGTGGCTTGTGCACATGTGACTACTAATAGCAAATGGCATTCATCCAGTTTCAGATTGAACTGGAGGAAATTTGGTTTTGCTGGAGACAAAAAAAAAAAAGGGGGGGGGGAGGCAGAGGTCTCTTATAGTGGGCCAGTATCCTACAGAGCCCTATTGTGTTGTGGCCAGAAGATCAAGAAATCTCAGTATGGCAACTGCAAAATATTTGGGGCAGTTCTGTTCTTCCTTGCCGTTGGCCAGAAATTGCTTAAGTGCTAAAGGTCAAGGCTTCGTGTTCCTATTTTGCTTTTTAAAATATGTAAGGGGGGTGATGTTTGTGTTTCATAGAAGAGTTGAACTGGATGCACAGAATCCTCTTGGGATCGGGCGCGGGTCAGTAAGGATCAAATGCACCAACCATTCTTAGAGGGTTTCTTTCCACTTCCCTAGGGTTTTTTCCTTTCCAAATACTGTTTTAATCCAAGATTACAGTATCTGGCAAGCTCAGGCGTGTTCTCATTAAGGCTGTTGCACACCTGTTTTGATGATACTTGTTAATGCCTCAGTATGGAAAGTCAACATAATGCTCCAGGTTTGAGGGTTGCAGGTATTACCATTACTTGAAAAATTGTCTCTGGATACTAAGATCTTTGTGCCTTTCCTTCCCAAAAAAGAACTATCTGCATCATATTAAGACCATACTGCATCATTTCACATGAAAATGTGCCATGAAATTAGTGTTATGTACCAACTAGGGCTAAGAAGTTACTGAGTAAAATAACAAAGAAAAGAGAGTTGATTCTGCATTGTAAGTCAGAAGCCTGTAATATAGCTGTTTGTGCTGTTTTGTGAACAGGAGAGGAGGAGGACATTGTACTTTCAGAGAAATCTTGGATTCCTTTACTGTGATAGCAATGATTGTAGCACTGTGACTAATCTGGGCAGAACAGGCAAATGACACTTTAAATGGGTAGTGTCAATGTAATTGTAAGGCCCTCTCTAAACTGAGGGCTGCCCTGTTAGCAGGGGATCGAACACTTGCTGTTGTCCTGCATGCCCCAGGGGAACCTTCCCAAGGAGCCACATCTTAGGTGGTTGGTCCTCCCAGACACCACCCTGTGGGGCCTGGGAAAGAGGAGCTGGCACGAGACTGTGCTTGTTGGGAACAAAAAACTTTGGAAAAATATTTTAACACTAGCTCGCATCTAGCCCAGTTATTTACTCCCAAGGAACTGGGCTCCTCCTGCATCAGCAGATTCCCATTCAGATGGCATGCCATCAGCTTAGCTCCCCGACAGGAGATTGTCAGGGTCCCAAAGAAGGTATCAGGGTTCGTACCAGATTCTTAGATGGGAAAGTGAGGGGAGCACAGACCAAACCCAAAAAATCATTTTCCGTATGTATCCTCTAAGTTCAACTGCAGGGAAGATGCTATGGTGAATGCTGAGTCCTTGGAAATAGGCCTTTACAATGGAAAATAACAAAACAGACCTTTCCTTCTAATGCTGAAAGTTCCCTCCTTTCTCCCTCTTTTTTTGCTTGCTCTCAGATGGAAGCGAACTTCTGCTTACTTCTGACCTCTGTGTGGTGAGCGTGTGTTTCAACAGAGTCTGGGAGCAGACTGTCAAAGCAGAATTTCTGGATTGAATCAGCGGGACACGGAAAGGCTCAGGTCCACGGTGCATGGCGGCGCAGGGCTGCCAACTGCCCTTTTTAGCGCGCAGTTTGACACGGGGCAAATCTGCTGATGCAAGCGTAATGCTTCTAGGTGTTCTGGCATGAAGAAGACCATAAGGAGTGAAGATATTAAAAAGAAAAACTGCCTGAGTTCATACATTCTTAACAGGTACTGGATTCTCTCTTGTGGCTGCTTTTTTCTTTAAAAGACTGATTTTTATTAACACCGTTTTTCCGTTAAGACCCCTTTAAAATAGAGGGAGTCAAAATGTGTTGTAGCTTGTATGTTATTTTTAATCCCCATTTATAATGATGCCTCAGAAGCCTGAAACCAACATCTGTTTCCTTCTTGGATAGGTTTTCTTCCATAGAAGACACTTCCCTTTTTTTTTAACTACTTAAAGTCACCCTGTTCTGTAATCCGGGGCTGAAAAGTCATAATCACAGTCGTATCAGATGTGTTGTGGGGTATGGGAGCTCACTACTGCAGAATCTAACTTGTTGGGAAATACCTGGCCTCTGTGCAACACGGAGGAGGGGAAGAGGGAATCTTCAGTCCTTTGCTCTTCAGTTACTTGTTCTTGGAAAAAAATGTAACTACCCTCTTTACCTTCAGCATGTTTGTAGCTCCTGTTGCTGTGCATTGTGCCAATGATTTTAATCAAGTCACATGCTTCAGGGATTCAGCTCGTCTCTGAGGGGTAAGGAAGAATTCACCCCTTCATGTTTTTTTTTTTTTTCTTCTTTTTTCCCTCCCCCTATGCGCTTGGCTGTGCAGTTTTGCTCTGGTGCTCGTGTCACACTCACAGCCAGATCTGAGGGTGGAACTGGTTTCCCGCAGGTCAGCTCAACAGGAACGCTGGATGATGCTCATTTTCCTCTGCAGCACGGGGCCGGGACTGCGCAGCTTCTTTGCTTGCTTGTTTAAAAAGAAGTACAGTTTATCTGATGTGCTTGAAAAGTGAAGTAATGTATCGACGTGGACTTGTCAGGAGTCACCCTGCAAGGCAGCTGCTAAAACCGTATAATCCAAGAAGAGGTAAAAAACCCACCACAGCCACTCTTGACAGTTGCGCCTGTTAGATGGGATCGGACAGTTTCTCTGCGTACGCACGCACACATGGAGCACACACAGGGAAAGTGAAAGGCCTCGGCTTTCCCTTTTCCAGGGATTTGCAGAGCACCTGCCCTGCTTCCCCTCAGCGTGCTGGGGACCCCGGGGCCTGGAGCCCTGGGTCCGCAGGGCCTGCAGCCCGGGGCCACGGGCCCTGCAGCGGGGGCGGCGGGCCGCGGCCTCCCGCCGAGGTACCGCTGGTCTCCCTGAGGGCCCTCGGGGCGCTGGGGGCTCCGGGCCGGCAGCAGCCAGCCCCTGCGGGTCCCGCGGCCGGCAGGTGCCCCCGGGGACCCCGGGCCGGGCCTCCCCCTGGGGCGCGGGGCGGGTCCGGGCGGCCGCGTCCGGCGGTGCCGCCCCTCACCTCGGCCCGCGGGGCGGGGGCGCCGAGAGCCCCCGGGGCGGCCCCGCGCTCCGCTCGGCGCAGGCACCGGCCGCCGGCGCGAACAAAGGCGGCGGCGGCGGCAGGCGGCGGTGGCGGCGCGGCCCGTGCGAGGCCGCCCGCCCGCCCGCCCCTGCTTCCTGGGCCGGGCCGGGCTGGGCTGGGCTGGGCGAGGCGAGGCGGCCCCCGCGCCCCCGCCCCGCCCCGCCGGCGCGGAGCGGAGCCGCCGCAGCAGCAGCGCCGGTCGCGGGGCGCGCTCGCCGCCCGTCGCAGGAGCTGCATGTGCGCGGGAGGAGCGGCGGAGGATGGCAGTGCTCAAGCTCGCCGACCAGGTGGGCGCCGCGGGGCGGGCGGGAGCGGGGCGGGCGGCTCTCCCTCAGCCTCAGCCCGCCGCGGCAGCGCGCCCCGGCCCGGCTCCGCGTTGCGGCGGGGCGGCCGAGCCGCCGGGGGAGGCCCCTTCTCCTCAGCCGGGGGGGCTCGGCGGGGCCCCGAGCCGAGGCGGCGGCGGCGGCGCTGTCACCCCTTCACCGGCCGCTCGCCGTGGGGTGCCGGCCCCCCGCTGCCCCCCGCTCGCCGAGCCGCCGCAGATGCGCTTCTCTTCCCCTCCCGGCGGACATTGTCTCTGCCCGCGCAGGCGGCGTGTGCGGGCCGGGCGCCGGGGCCAGGAGCCGGGGTTCGCTGCTCGCCGGGCGTCGCCAGCCGAGTACTCGCCGCAGGCGCTCGCCCGCCCCCCGCCGCGCAGCCGATCATGCCGGCGGCGCCCCGCGGTCTCCGGTGAAATCCTGACATCTCCCGTCGGCGGGGTGGGAATAGAAGTGGATGTTGGCTCCTTTCGAAAGGCCTCTCGGCAATGCCTGTCCTTCCTTCGGATTTCTCCCTCGTTTCATTGCCGTGCCACACGTATAAATTATTTTTCCTGTCGCCTTTTTACTTAGGAAATGCCTTTTCGGTTTAGTTGTCTCTGTTGTTCACAAGCTACCAGGAAAAGCCATAGTATTAAAGCCTTGGGTCGTGTTAAATTTAGCAATGGTCAGACAGCTGTAATCAGTATTAAAGTATTTCTTATCGCTGGTAGTTAAAAGCATTTAAAAATATTTAGTAAATTGATAGTATGGCTCCCACATCCTGATTTATCCACATACTATACCAACTGTTACGCACTTTGCGTGCTTTAATCTGCTATTTTTAATTTAACGTGGTCTGCCTGTGATCTGCAGCGTGGGTGTCCTGCAAGCCTCAGACCTTCCTGTTGGGTTCAGAAGGACTGTCTGCAGCCAGCCCCTCTCCACATACCCCTTACTTATACATCACAAGCCTTGCTCACAGTCTATTTATGCTTTTCTGAGAAAATCTTCCACACGCACAAAGCCACTACAGAGCATGTTGAAAAGAGTTTTGAAAGGAAAAAAGGATAAAGCTGTTTCTAAAGTAAAAGCGACACTGTGTGACTGAGCACAGTCTATAACACATTTTCGTGTGTAAGAGAAGGCTTTTGTGGACTGTCTCCTGACATGTCCCTTGAACATCCTCATCTTTAGATGTGGTGCTTATGACTGGTGAAGAAAATGTTTCACACCATGAGGCTTCACTACCCTGTGGGTGCACAGACTGAGTCTCATAAATAAGGAGATTCAGGTAGGATCTGTGTATTAAGAGTCCAAACAGCAAGCATTAAAAATACATATGTTACAGAGGACCAAAATTATAGCATTTCAGTGCTTTTTACATGTTTAATGAAGCTCTTGAATTTGCTGCCTTTAGAGTTTTTAAACCTTTGCTGGAATCTTGCAGCAAGGATTTTGCTTCAGCAGCAGCAGCAGAAGTCAAAACAGATTTAAGCCAAGTGGATCACGTCTTGATGAAGTCTGTATTGCTATAAAAAATGATAGGCTGTCGTCCTAGTGTTCTCCCTTCTCTTCTGAGAGCCCTCAAAGCTGAGGGGTGAGACTCCTTAGAGCTGCCGTTATGCCCCTGCAGCGCACCTGCTTTGGGGATGCTCAAAATATTGGTGGATGCTCATGGTAGTTCCTGGTCAGACTGTAGCCTGGGACATGATATGACAGGCTGATAGTTTTTCTTTGTTGGTATGTGCCTCCTGTCATTTACAAAGGGATATGTTGGTCTACCTGTACTCATCCTATGGGATCTCTTGATTTTCTTCAGTTTCTTCACCAGACCTTTTTCCTTCACTTCTGAGAGACTGGAGGAGGGGGAGGATACGTTCAAAGCTGGCTGTGGTGCTTCCTCTTAAACTGAGTGCAGAAGTTAATGTGTGCCTGTTTCTGTGTTATTTGGAGCCGTTGCTGGTGGAGCCGTTGCTGGTGGAGCCTTTCCAACATGCATCTCGAGCAGTTGTAACCAAGGCACGAGGGCTGCGCAGCCTGCAGCAGCAGCTCTGTGTCTATCAGACCAAGCTGTACTTTTCATCTACATAAGGTTTGAAGAGCACCATCCCCAAGCTGGCTCACCTCTAACTAAAAGAGGCATGGTAGCAGCAGCTCCACATGTTTGTAGACAGACCCAGGCAAAAGAGAGGTGAGGCTGGGATGAAGAATGACGTGCCTGGGAAGATTTGCATTCCTGTAACAACTCCTGCCCGTGCTCAGACTTGCTGAGGCTCCTTCTGTGTTTCTTCCTGCTCTTGAGGATCGAGGCAATTGTGGCAGCAATAACTTGCAGCGATTCAGGAAACCATTTCCTTTTGCTTAAACACCAGAGGCCACAGCAGTCTGTGTGCTTGCAGTGTCCTGCAATGAGAATTACTGTGCGTAGGACACTGTGTACCGTGCATACTGCAGTGGTCAGGACCTGGGCTGCTGGGAGCGTGGGCTGCTTTTAGTGCACCAAGTGTGAAGTCTGGTTCAGGTCTTAGTTGCAATGCTCAGGGGAGTTTGACTCTGAAACTTGAGAGCTCTCTTCTCAGCCTGTCATTGTGATTTCTGTAACACATGCTTTCCTCTGGATCTATGACTTTCTTGACCAGCGAGGAGAGCTTCGTGTAGGAGAAGACTGGAGAACCCCCATGCTGAGAGTTTAAGTGCACATTTCTCTAAGTAACCTGTTTCCTCTTCACCTCCATTCTTGATTTCGCTCACCAACCACATCTAGCAGCACATGGAGCATTCAGACAGATGAGAAACTAATCACACCACTTCTCATACGGGCTTTGAAGATAGACTTTCGTTATTGCTTGTTTTTTCATATAGCTGAAAGGTGCTAAGGTATTGCTATGCTTAATCCTTCAAAGAGATTATTGGTACTTTTGGCTGCATTCACTCCTTAGGCAGGAGAGTTTGAGAGTTTAGCTTAGTGTAGGTTACTTGAATTTGCTTCCAGTGATAGTAATTGCTAGCTTGTCAGTCGGGCCACGAGAAACCCTTAAATCATTTAACCACAGGAAGTGTGTTCTACCATTATTCATTTCTGCATGAATTTCTTCCAGGCCTTCCTTTCTTCAGTAACCCCCCATTAGCCATTTTTGAGTGACTAAATGTTAAGCTGAAAACCTAAGATAATTAATAAAACTTAAACTGAATGCCTAGGATTGTAATCTTTGTCTATAGTGGTGTGTCTGTGCAGTTATAAATGTTCTGATGTTCTGAATATTTCAATTGTCATATAGAAATATTGCAAACCTTACTCAAAATCTTAAAACTTTTATCTATTCCTTTTTTTTTTTTTTTTTTTTACAATCTCTGCAGGGAATGTTAGTTACAGCAAGCATACAAATTACTTTAAGGACTGAAAAAATTTTTTTTTCAATTTTAACAGTTATTGCTGTGTTGTTCCCCATCCAGTTTATTGGCTGTACCTTTTCCATTTTGATAAGTGTTAATATTTTATATTATGTGAGGGTGCAGTTGTATGCGATAAAAGCCTTTGCATTTAAGCTAGAGTTCAAAAGGAGCAGAAGTGCTTCAAGTGGGTGGCCAAAGGCTTTCAGGTGTGAGTTGCACTGACACAACTTGAGCCTGGCTGTGCATGTGTGACAGGGCATGAAAACCCTTGCTGTGCCCCTCAGGTGCTGTTTGAGGAAACCTGCTTGCTGCAGCTCTTCATTCCTTCCTGTATTGTGAGTTGCCATTCCCTTCTCCTCATAAGTCTCCTTTCCCCTTCGACAAAGCTCTCTAAGGGTGAAAGTATCGATTGGTTTTTGACTTTTGTGGCTGCTTTTAGAGCAGTAGTCATTGCCTGGACCCATCTCTCTCCTGTCCTCTGAGTAACCAGCATGTGCAGGGTGCTTCCTGCTGCCACTCTCCCTGCCTGCTGCCTGCAGTTCTTTGCATGGCTTTTTCTTTATACTTGCACTGAGTAACTTGGTTTCTTGAGAACTCTGTTTGCCACCTGCAGACTTTTCAAGAGAAAAGCCTTTTAGTCAAAGCCCTGCTGAGTGTACTTTTAATCTTCAGGGTTTCCATTGATGGTTCTGGGCAGCAACCACAGACAATTGCATCTGTCAGCACTCTGTTGAGAGGGTAAAATATCTTAAAATATTTCTCTATGTAAACTTCTGTGAGTTAGCTTTTGGAAAATTATTTTGGAAGAATTTAAGTTTCTGTAGTGTCTCCATCTCATTTCCAGGCTTGCCTTGCCAGCTGAGGCCCTTCTTGCAGGACTGCCAGCTGTGCCCACAGGCCTGCGGGTTGTCTGTAGCTAAATCTATCCTCTTCCTCCTGTTTAAAGCCAACGAAGTCAGTCTGTGCCTGGCTGTGTTTGGTTCGGGATGCCGGCACTCCGCCTGCGCAGACCAGGTTGCCTTCACGCGCCTCGGCACACATGCGCCCATCGTGCCATGTTGGAGGCAGCAGTGGTCGGAGTGGCTTGTGCGTGGGGACGTCCTGCTTGGTGATGACTGTCAGAGGCTGATGCAAGCTCTCCCCTGCCTCATTGTTGATTATAGTTATGCATGTTTACAGAGGGAATGTGTCGTTCTGCCTTTGAAAGACAGGGAGAATGTTTTCTATAAACAAAAATAAAATGGGAAGTTACCTAGAGGTGAAGCCTGCATAGCTACTTTTAAGAGATGTAGTGCTTAGTGTTTTTATGCCTGTGCTGCCAAATTCGGTGGGAAGCTTGCTGTAAATCCAAGACAGACACAGGCTCTGTCCAGCCTTGAGCCAGTGCACTTGGGGGGTTCAAAATTTACCATGACTTCAGTGTCACCCACTCAGGCCCTGTATGTACAAACCAATTATTTTTAGGCTACCTTTACAAGCATGCATATGCACGCATAAGGGTAATGAAGCCCAGATAAATGGTTAGTGTGTGCACTTAGGCTGCTATTAACTGCAAAACCTCATCCTGTCTCTTGGTATTTTGCCTGTTGTCCTTGATTGCTGAGAGTAATACAGTGTGACTAGAACCAAAGGGACCATTTCTCTCCCTCCCTTTTCCAAATGTTTTCCTGTGTTTGACAGTTCTCCACTGACCATCAGAATCCTTTTTATTATGGTCACAGAGAAATAGCATTAAACAGATGTTTAAATAATTTTAAACAGACATCAAAGATCATAAAAATTGGCTAGGCAAAGGCTGGACTTGTGTCTCTATACACTTAAAACCAAAATGAATACAACAGTAACAAATAATCTCCTAATAAAACTGGTTAAATTTCCAAATGGTCGTGTGTCTTTAACTTATTTCAGAATCATTCAATTGACAAGGTGGTCTTTCTGCGTATCCTTTTTCTCTGACAAGTAAAAGCATCTGAGAAGATGCCCCTGAATCTGCTGTACAAAATAGGAGTAATGAACCTGTGCCCCGTGGCCACAGCCAGCCCATGGTTTAATTTTGTGTGGCATGAGGTCCAACAATTCCTCCACTCCTCATGTTATTGCTAGATGATAGTAAGGTGCATATTAATTTGCAGGCTGCCAAGTGTTTTTGAAAGGGCTCCCAGCAAGGAAGAGATAATCCATTTTAGTACAAAATACTCAGGTAGCCACAAAACAAAGGTAACTATGGGGCAGGAAGAAGGAGGAATTTACCCACAAGAGTGTTTCTCTCTTATTTCTTGTGAAATGAAAATATGGTTGGACCTAAATAACTCCACCACAGCAGCCATTGGCTTTCTAGAGCCATGATGTTCCTAGGCATGCCATACATGCTGTGAGACATGGCTCTGTGCATTTTAAAATAAAATAAAAACTTTGGAAAAAATGGGATGTACCAGCATTCCTGCCCTGGTTCAGACCTGTAGGAATGATGGTCTCTGCCATCTGGTATGGATAGCACCTGAGCTCTGAGACATAGAATCATAGAATCATTTAGGTTGGATCATCAAGTCCAGCTGTAAACCTAACACTGTCCACCTAAGTCCACCACTAAACCCTGTCCCAACACATCTTTTAAATGCCCCCAGTGAGGTGGTGGGGGGAAAGCTTTGAGTTGCTAAAGAGAGCAAGATACAGGCTTGAAGAGGAAGCTGCTTGCTTTTTTTTTTTGGTCATGACTGCTGCAATAAGTATCACTAGTTTCAATATCAGTTTTGTAGCTTGTTTCAAGGTAAACAAGAAGCACTTCAATCAGGAGAATTTCTGGAGTGGTGTAGTGTGCTCAAGTCTATGATAAGTATTTCTTTAGCAGAGAAATCCATCAGAAGTTTGCTGTTTGGTAATACTGTAAGGGTTTTGGAGTGGTTGCACCTAGATGCCTGTGCTGTTTTGAGAGGGTGTGTGCCTGTCATGTTAGGATGTTAGTTTTCTTGAATTGCAGATGGCATCCAGCAAAACTTACCTTCCTGTGCACACTTGAGGTGTGGTATTTTATCCCTGCATGACAAGTGCCTCATGACCTCTTCCTGCTCATCTCTTAAATGAAGATGTGGTTGTCATGACTACATTTAGTAGAGAAATAAATGTACCTCTCGGCTTGGGCGCTTGTGTAACAGCTTGATTTGGGCAAGGTGGTGTTTTTATCTGGATTCTTGCTCAAGGGTGGGCGGAAAATTTCTGTGACGCAAAAATAAAAGTGCCCAAGCTGGAGCTAGCTGGTCGCTGAACGCGGTGGCTGCTCGCACTACGGCTCTCCTGGGTTTCGAGCTGGTGCCACTCCATAAGCAGCACCATGGCAGTGCTGTCGGTCACACACTGGTCTTGGGGCAAATCCCTGAAAACCAGCAGAGAAAACTTTTAAGGGTTGTTTCTAGAGATCTGGGTGTAGCTGATCCTGCTTGTTTGTTGCCAGAGAGGCAGAGACTCTGGGATGTGGTGCTGATGGGAAGGGTTTCCCCATGCTGGCCCAGCACTCTGTGGTATGTTCACGCAGAGGAGCCGGGCCAAGCGCCTTCTCTTCCTAAAGCTGTCCCTCTGATCAGCAGATCGCTGACTGTTTGCCTGAGAAATGAGCAGCGTACTCTTTAGGAGTTATTGTTTCAGGCTCTCTGCAGGCTTGGGCAATATTTGTAGAAAATACTTAATGCTTCAGCATGTTATGTTTTTAGGCTTTTAGGCTTCTTTTTACTCTCTGTTGTCTATAATTTTTTTTTCAGTGGTACTAATACAGGTTCTAGTGTCATTAGATGCCTACAGGAGCCGGATGTTGTAGGTATAAGCCTATTAGGCAAATGTTTTAGAGTATATTCTGATAACATTGACCATTTGTTTTTTATTCCTGCTTTTCTTCTTGAATGCCGTTTCACATATTGCTGCCTGTGTATGTTGCAGAACAGACATGTGAGCTAAACTTGCTGGCAGAATACCCCTGTATTTTAACCATTTAGTTTGAACGCTTATTAGCTGAAAAATGTTGCATTTTCAGCTGTTTCCATTTTTAAATTAACAATTTTTTTCCAGAAGTACATATCTGACTTTTGTCGCTTTTTTGTTAGCTGGAAAGCGGCGGCTGGAAAGTTCCCACAGCTGCTGTCTGTGGCCTCAGCTTTGTTTTAATTGCTGTGCTAGAAACATGTAGCAGCATGCTGTTGGAGCCCTTCAGCCTGGTGATGGGTGGGAATCAAAGCATTACAAAATTACATTTAAAGGGGAGAAATTACTTGGCAGTTTTATCCAAGGGTTTGAGGTCATTACTGAAGTTTTCAAGGAGTTGGTCAACAAATTACAACATTTAGTTGTGGCTAGGTAATTGTGACATTCTGAAAGAGTACATGCTTTTTGATGACGGACATTTGCATGTGTTTTGCTTTTGGGGGAAGAAAAAGTCTTTCCTGGCTGCGGATGTACAACCAAAAATGGAGACTGCTTAATACATTTCTGCCATGCAGTGCTGAACCTCCTAGCCAAACGTAGGCTCGTCTGCTTGATGTTTGTACTTCGTGTTATGAGCTGGTTTTATGTACGGCCGTGCATTTTTGTGCTGGAATTGTTTGTAATGGCTTGCTTTCTTATTAAAAAAGAATACTTGGGGAAAATGCCCTCTCAAAGTCCCCGCTTCCTCCTTGCAGCTGCATGCTCTGCATCTTTATGAGGAAGTAAGCAAAACCATAACGGTTGAGTTCTGCACACAGTTTTAACAGATATACCTGACGGCGTCTATTTACTGAGCTAAGACTTTAGCTTTTTTGCATAAAGGAGTTCCTTATGAAAAACCCTTGTACTATTGAATTATGTATGTGTAGGATTGCTCCAAGGGCCACATGTTGATATTCTTAATGACACAGAAGGTCTGCAAATAATTGCTAGTGATGAATAATTTGCTGTATAAGCATTGCCATTTCTATTCTGGCATATTTTGTGATCTCATTATATGACCTGTTTTTTCCCCATCTTGCAGCCTTTGTAATTTTACAGACTTGTTGCTTGATCGAATGTCTTTTGTCCATGCAAAACCTTTAGCAAAATAGTTGTTTGGTACCTACAGAATTGCATAACTCTGTTGTCCCTGTAAAAAGTATTACCAACAATAGAGAGCATGTAACTTGAAGAAATTTAATAGTAATAATGTAAAAATCAAGTGTTGCTATCCGCAGTATATAAACTGAAGAGAAGACAGCAGTCAGCTGCACTGTTAGATGCACAAGCTTTCACATCCTAAATAATTTCTGGGAAACTAGTGTGAACATTAATAAGCTTTTATATGCATTTCATCATTAATAATGTAGGCAGTACCATTCAGATGGAGAACATAACCCATTTTATCATAGCATCATTTTAACATGATAGGCTCCTTGTCTTTCCAAGGTGAAAGGGCCACAGATTGCCTTCTGAAATCTCATCCTTGGATGAAGTTTTGCTTTCAGCTGCATTGAATCTAGACCAGTTTTGCAGGAATATGGGGAAGCTGCTTCGTATTTATAGTAACACGCTGGTAGCAGCACCTGCCTTTCTGTGTTTCTATGTATAAAGTTCATTTTTTCCATACTTATAATAGACGAAGGTGGACAACTTGTCATTTTCACTAGCGTTTTCATTCTTGCCTTCCTAGGTGCTTTTTTTTTTTTTAAATAAAGGTTGTTTTGTCTTGTGTGCCCGAAGGCAGCAGAGCAAAGCTGTGCCTGTGCTGTTGGGCCTTGCAGGCAGTAGGAGGCTGGGTCACAGACCACCAAGTTGGGCTGGTGTCTCTGCCTGAGCCAGCCCTCTTGCCATGTGAGCTGGTGCCAACAGGGAGCTGTGGATTTCGAAGCTAGAAGCCTGCAGTATTATCTGGTAAAACACTGATTTGCTCAGTGTGGTCTTTAGTTGTTTAACATGCCAAGTGTAAAAAATGAGAGAACAAAGACCCGAAATATCCTATATTGTCTTTGTGCTTCCAGCTGCTTTAATGTGCTTGCCAATGCGACATGCAGCATTTATCTCCAATTTAAAATCAAGAGAGGGACTTATTTAGTCATTGACTCCAGGAACATTTCCAAAGTGTTCTCCCAATCAAGTAAACGTGGTGTGCCAGATCCTGCAACCATTGCCTCTGTTTGAGAGGAGTGTGCTTAGGTGAGTGATCCTGCTGCATCCCGCTTGGTATGATTCAAGCCTCGTACGAGGAAATTTCTCCCTTTTAATGTAAACAAGCCCTGATCCTTTAGGCATATGCATAATCCTGCTACTCCGTTAGGAGATGTGGCCCTGCTTCTGGTGGGGTTTTCTGCAGATGGAGCCCGTGGCTTGGATACCCTTGGCTGGAGGCAAATCTGAGATTTTTTAAAAAGCTGCCAAGGTGGCTTCAGAGGTGGAAGAGAGGGAGGAGGAGGGGGAAGAGCTGCCCTGCGGAGTCGAGGCAGAGAGCGCAGGGGATGCTAGGAGGAGGTAGGCAGCGTGTAGTTGGAGGCACAGTGCTGCTGCCTGATGGCACTGTCAAGAGAAGGTGGTCGTTACCCAAATTTGCAGTGGGAGAACTAGGGTGCAGAGAAACTCTGTGGCCAAGATCAGGCTGAGAAGGGAGCAGGTGACAGAGCAAGAGCCAGATTATGATTTACCTCTTTCAGTGGCTGATTCACAGTGGTGCCCTTCTTCCCTGCAAATTGTTTTAACACTTTACTGTGTGGGCTGATGCCAGTCTTGTGATGTTGCAAGATGAGAAATGAATGGTGGCATACAGTTTCATAGCACAGTGTTAAATTCAATGAACATCTAGTTTATTTAGATATTTGTTCTATAAAGTGTAAAATCAGCATTGGTACTGCTTGAGAGAAAGTGCTCTGTTTGGAAATGGTCTAGGTCATCTGGTAGGGAAAGGTTTATTCTGGCTGGTTGCAGTGGGTGGTTGTCTTTGGTCAGTAATCCTGTGTCATAGGCTTAGTGTTGTATTCTGGCAGTGCAGGCGGTAAAAGTGAGATCAGTGTGTTGTGTATCAATGCCACTTGCTTAGACTAAATGTCCTCATAATCCAAGACTGTGTGACTCTTGGCCACAGAGCACACACACAAAGCTGGGTGGGTTCAGAGGAATGGAGAAAGCCTCTCACATATGAAGACATTGTTAGTGGATCAGGTGGGTGGTGCCCTTTGGGTCTGTTCACATGAGGTCCACTTCAGTCAGGCTGAAACTGAGCAGTCTTGTCACTAAGTTTTGTTCATTACATGTAAATATTTATAGACATATAATCTAGTTTCTAGTTAGAAGAGGGTGCTCCTTTTAGAAGCATTTTCACGAAGACTGGCAAATTTGTGCATCACCCTTGCTACCCAGAGAAGTGTTATTTCTTCTCAGCAAACGGGAGCAAATGGAGCTGAACAGATCTGTCCTCCTCCACAGAGAAGAGTAAGACTAGCTCACACAGTCTTGTAGCCTGTGTAGCTCAGAGTGAACTGTCCAGACCCGAGTCTCTGAGGCTGTTCGTTGGGAGATCTCACAGCCCAGGAGCACCCGTGTGCCCTGGCTTTGCAGGTGCAGTTACCTGGGGTAGCTGGTTACAACAAGCCTTGCTGTTAGCCTCTTCCTACGGGCATAGGCACAGCTTTCACATTCATCAGGGATTGCACTTAGGATCTCCCAGTTCCTGTTCCTGGGTAGAGTTTGCATCTCTTTAATGGGTTTTTATGACTGCTTCATGCCCTCCAAGGCAGGTGTGTGATTTACCAGAGAGGTGCCTGGAAAAGAAGACACAAATGACGGCAAACCACAGAGCAGGCACGTGATCTTCAGCACTTCTTGTTCCCAGAGGGCCTGCTGAAGACAACTCCAGACAACTGTCTGAAAACCCTTGTGCGACTACTTAGAGATGACTCTGTGCAGACACATGGTCTCCAGCCCTTTCAAAGAGGTCTTTAGAGACCTGCACACTTTCGGACAGTTGTCTGGAGAATTCTTTGGTTGACTCTGTTGTAGGGACAAAAACTAAAAGGAGGGTGGATGAGGAGGTGTAACTCAGTGCCTTAACTTTTGCTCCTTTATATTCTGCCTCCAAAAAGCTCTAGCATGGAGCAAGCTTTCACCTGGTGCCTGTTTACAGCTGCCTCTCCAGTACCCAGCAAAAAGGGAAGGCTCTGACTCACAAAAGTAACAAAAATCTCTTCATATATTACCTGGCTCTGTGAGATTATTGAACTGTTCAGAGTCTGCTGGATTGAATTGCACTGCTGCTTGCTGGGATATTGGAGCATCAAAAATAAGTGCTGTGTAAATAACTGTGCTTCAGCTGTGTGGATGTAATCCCGGGAATAACGTTGCATTTGAAAAAGAGTGATTGTTTCAATCCTGACACTGCTCTTGTTGGTGTATTTTGTTTGCTTTCGAGCAGTAGGCTTGGAGAGAAAACAGTCCAGATTTTTGCCTATTTTTAACAAAGTGTTCAGCTAATACGTTAATTGAACCTCGAACACAGGCAGTAATAACTTTAAGCCATGGTAGATGTTTCACCAATAAGGTAACTCTCTCTACAGAGGGATAAACAGTTTGCTCAGCAAGGGGAGAGCTTGGTTACTTGTGTCTTAACTGCATAAGTTCATTTGTGTTGTATTCCCCTTACAGTTGTGCTGATCCCTGGTGTTCATTGCATGACAAGTGGAATCAACTTAAAGCCATCTCTGCCGAGGTCTGCTTTAAATGAGTTTAAAAGCCAGTCAGACCTAGTTTAAGCTGCTCGTGCCCCTTTTTTTGGAAACGAAAGTGGTTGAAGAAAAGGTTTGCATTACTGACAAGCCCTTAGAGGGTAGTTAAAACTGCCTGCAGAAATATAAATAGAAGGGGCTTTACTTGATGGGGGCACAGGTGAGGCTGCAGGAGCAGGGGTCTGTGCCCTGGTGGACTCCTGGGACCCTATGCTCTCCCTACCTGCGTGGCTGAGCCAGGCTTGGGATGCTGTCCCTGGTTTCTCGACCTGCTGCCAGGCAGGCCTGTGCGCTGACTTGCCTCGGGATTCAGGGATCTGCTGCAGGTTGGTTAAAGCTGGTGTAACTTTACTGGCAGTGACTGCCCAGGTCCTTGCTGCTGGGAAGGGGGCACATCCATGCAAAGCATTTGCTTCCTCATCATTAGGATCAGGGATCCAACGTGTGGGCTCCTTTCTTTCACAGTGGAGATCTGCTTTGTTATGCTGCCAGCCCTTTCCCTAAACAGAGGCTAACCCTGGATTTAAAGATCCCAGAAGGGACAAAGGAGTTCAAGTGTGTTTTTGATCTTTGTTGCTACCCTGAGGCGAAGTTAGATGATTTGCTGTGAGCTGATCTCAGTTGTGCTTGGAAATTTACTGAAACAGCTACTCCAAAATAATTACTCTGAATAGATAGTTTGGTGTGGGCATTCATATTCTTGCATAAGAACGTCTTTTGCTAGTCTGTCTTAATGCACCATGGAAGTAGAATAACTGCTGACTAATTATTCGAGAATAGCTCTTTCAGTAAACGCCTGAGCACAGAAAAACCCCACTACAAAGAACAAATACACTCTTCATCCCACCCCGATTCAAAAGAGGAGGTTCTTCCCAAGGTATTAAAATAGTTCTGTTCATTCATGGCTGTTTAGAAAAGAGCATACCAGCGGTAAGTTTTATGGTGCATGACTTAAAATATTTCGTATTAATTAACAAACAAGTACCAATTAATTTTACATTATGATGCTTAAGGAGTAGACTGCAAGGAATGGTATTTAGCTGTGGCTGTTTGGCAATTATGACCTTGTATATAATAACAGACTCAATAAATTCTTGATGTGAGAGAGCACCATTAATCAACACAGAGTTAATTAACTGTGCTGCTTACACAGGAAGCACTGCGCAGAACTGTCTGGATCTCTGTAGTGCTGCAGGCTGAAACTGTTTGATTTGATACCTGGCTCGTTCCCATGAATTTTCCCTCAAAACTGATGCTGAAGGGGGAGCAACGTTTCCTGTAGGTGCGTGGGCTCTGCACTCCCGTCCCACAGGTTGTTTCCTTCTGCGGCACTGATTCTGGCAGACCTTTACTGTGTCACTTAGGCTTTCTGTCACCTTCATGGAAAAGGTGGAAGCAAGCCCGTGAAGGAGTGCTGGAGTACTGGAAATGGAAAGGGCTCTTGCAACAGCGATTTTGGTCAGGTTAATCCTTATAGGACTGCCCAGGAAATTAGGAATTGATGTGATAATTAAGAGTTATACTCATCAGCTTTCATTCAGACTTTATACAGAATTTTTTTTTTATTGTGCATTTTTTTTAATAGTTTGAAAGGTAGCTCAAAATGGGGAAAATGAACAAGATTCAGCACACCTTCAGGGAGAAAAGCATTCCATCTCTGTACCACTCGCCCCTCCACACTCCAAATAGATCTTGTAATTTTCCTGAATATGTGATGCTTAAAAGTGTGAAGTTGGCTTGGCCATTGAGAGTGACCTTAACCATCATTTTGTTTGTTTGTTGTTGGCTCAGTGTGCATATTAATATGAAGGACGGATTTCTAACCTGGGATTGTACATTTTTTATCATCTGGCTTACCTGCTTTTTTATGTCCTTTGAACCACTTTCATATCTGCAGTCACTGTAGACTGTGTCATGGAAGAATTCAAAGGTCTGAGCTGTGGGAGTGCTTTAAGCTTTGTAACAACAATGCTTGGTAACAGCCAGTTTGGAGAGTTTGAGCAGCTCCATATGAGAGAAATGAGAGAAAGCAACTGGGTCTTGTTTTCTTACTGCTGGTATGTACAGCCTCCGGAGTTAGAAGACTTCATATGACCTGTTTTTATTCTTGAGGTTAATTTAGCTTAGAGGTCTAGTACAAATGCTCCTCCTTTTTTTTTTTTTTTTTTTTTTTTTTTTTTAAATAAGTGTGGTTGAGTGTAATCCTTCCTCTTCTTCCCTCTTTCTGCCACCTGGGCTATTAGTCTTAATTTCAGAGTCCCATTTAGTAAATCACTAATACAAGAGTAGCTTTGTACATTGCCACAAGATACGGTGACCAAATAGGGCCAGAAATAGATGAGCAAAAAATGTATAGTTTGAATCTTACTCTTCCTTCTGCCTTGCTGTGGTTGAAAATGTACTGCCTATTAATAACTGCTTTTATTGGTATAACGTTTTTAGAGCTAGGAGACTTCAAAGATTTTTAACTGCTCTTTACGTTTTTATGTAATGATCTCTTGCTTTGAGATGGAGGTGTTTTACTTGCCTCCTCTGTATACCAAGACAAATGGTTTCCCCATATTCACCCTCACCTATAAAGTGTAATGGAATGCTCTGAACAGTTTATAACGATGAACTAATTATGGGGGCCTGGGATTTGGGAAGGGAGGAGAGAGGAAGAGGTTTCACTTTAGATCTCAAGGCAGAGGAAAGTGATGATTCAGCTAATCTCTCTTCTGCAAATGAGATTTTTCTGCCGCAGCCACACAGCTTCTGTATTTGATACAAAGGGAGGCAATAATTTTTAAATGATGGAAAAACAGCTGTTCTTTTTTTTTTTTTGTCTCCCCAGTCTGGGAAACAGAAGTCAACTGACACCTCTTCTTATTAACCCCAAAGTGTAGCTAGTGGTTATGGCCTGGCGTTCCTACTTTTTCCGCTCTCCCATCCAGCTACCTCTTTAACCAGCTGGCATGACTCTTACCGACTCTGGCGGCTCATCCTGTACTCCAGCTGCCGTCCAGACAGCGCATTCAGAAATGCTGCTTCAATTAGGTACTTAACACTTTCTCAAATTCAGACTTGTGCCTAGTTTTTCACAAGCCACAGGGGATTAAATCCAATGAATGGGCAATACTGTATTAAGCTAATATTAATGACAGCTATTCTGTTTTAGTACTATGGCCGATGGTCCCACATACATTTGTTTGAACATATGCACTACATAATGCATATATAGATCCTTAACATATATTTTTTGGATTTCTGAGTTGCCTCAACTGTGGTTTTCTTTAGAGCCATGTTTATTATTCCTTGTTTTGAGGAACCCTTTCTCTCTTGCCTATATGCCAGCACAATTTGTCCTTCCTCACACCTCTCATGTTTTCTGAGCCTGACAGAATATGATCTGTGCTTTCCCCTGTCCCCAGCTTGTGTCACAAAGGACTTTTAAATGTTGGACTTTACTCCTCCATTTCCCACCTCTTTTATGTTTTCAGCACAGTCTCTCTTTTCTGTTCTTGACACTGCCACAGTCTCTGCAGTGCTGTGGAGTCAGATGAAAGGTAGTGGTTAAAGCTCCCTTTGCAGCAGCCCTTCCCTTGGGTGTGCTGGTAGAAATCCCTTGGATCTCTGCTGAAGTTTCATCATCCCCTTCATTCTTAGCTTCAGAAGACCTAGGATCTTTTTCTCCTAACAGCACCAAAAGGCTGGAGCTGGGGGCAGTACAAGCAAGAGTCATTATTTCTCACATAGTTTTAGGTATCATATGTCATTTGTGGTTCATCATTTTATACGTTTCTGAAGAGACTTTCCTCCATTCATTCTGGCCTTATAAACAGGCCATACTTTTTCTCTTTAAACAAAATGGAAATGGTTTTATAAATATGTTAGATGTAAGTTGAAGACTATGATAAATGATATTAAAGATCTGTTATGTGATGTGGAAAGTATGTAAATAATGGATGCAATCAGAAAAGACTGAAAAAATAAAATGTAAAATAGACATAGCAATGTGAAATTTTATATAGATTGTTTTTGAGTATGTGAAGGATGGGGAAAATATGACTGGAGACAGGAAAATGTTATGCCTTTTTTAAAAGGAGGGAAGTGAGGAGCCAGGGAATTAGTCAATGTAATGCCAACATTGTGAAGTATACAAAGCAAATTGTTGGACAGCAGATTTATAGGCATCTAGAGAATGTTAAGGTAATTAAAAAAAGAAAACAACAAAAAAGCATGGAAACATATGTTAATCCCAATGAAGGGCCTGTATCTTAATTTTTTTTCTGCAAAGATTCAGAGAGATCAGAAGGCTGGTATTATTTCAGATTTTGAAACTACAATACCGTTTGTTGTAGCTGGTTCGTGGTTTAAAAGTGGTAAGTACAGTGGGCTGCATCCTGGTCCCCCAAATTTCAGCAACATTTGAACTTCCCTGCATTTAGTGGCATCCAGTCTTTTTGATGGTATAAGAGAGGGAGGAGGATCGCAATGTTGAAAAGTCATAAAATGTCTTGTTCCCAGAAGTCTCTGGGATGGCAGAGGTCAGGATTTCTGAGAAGTGAAGTCTCTGCTGTTGATTTTTCTATTCTGTTCAGGGAAATGGGATTTGGTGCACTCTTTTCGAAACTTGCATTCACAACGCCCGCAGAAACAACCCTGTAAAGGCCCTGGCCTTTTGCTAACTGCTCTACCCACAAGGGGAATAATAAGGAACAGTAAGTGCTAGGCTTGTTCCTCATACAAGTGTGATGAGATAGGCTGACACCTGGGCAATTTTCAGCTGTTTCTAAATAGGGAAGCTGATAGAAGAACTCTCTTCACCACTTGCTTTCCGTGACTGTTTTCTTTGCAGACCTTCAGAAGGGTGCTCTTCACTTTCTGCCAGTGATGCAGCTTTCTGATCAAGCTTTTGCCATAGCTGCAGCAAACTTGGTCAGTGATACAGGGAGAAAGACGCTTTTGGCATGAATAGAAATTACAGGATTTTGTTGCCAAGGCAAGCAATTCCAGTTTCAGCATGCAAAGAGGGAAAAAATATGCCATTGTCTAGTTTAATGAAAGCTGTAAAACTGAGGGAATATAAATGTGCTCTAAAGTATCCTTTTAAATATGTAAGGAATTTAACAGTGTCTGAATCTACCCAGCATTATAAGGTAGCAATGGTTTGTAGATACAGACTCTTCTGTTCGGAAGCATTTTTAATCCTTAAATGGTGCACTATAGTTGCTTTCTTGTATGCCAGTACAAATATTTCCAGCACATTGCAAGACACATGAATGAACGGAAGGGAGAGAGATAAAGTGATGTTTTCTGATCAGAAGTTTTCTTTTTAATAGGTCTAGAAGAGCTGTCTGTTCAGGGCATTTTGGTTGTGTTGGTATAGCTGAAGGATGACTGAATGGAAATTTTAATGTTAGGAGGGTGACATGCATCAGATAGTACCAGAACTCTTGCTTGAAAAAGGCTTTTCTGCTTAATGGCTTCCCAGGTGCAGAAGTTAACATCTTACAATATTTGTTAAATATTCAGAATTTTGAATACTTTATTCTTTTGGCTGCAACTGGACAAACCAGAATTTCTGCTGCTTGTATGGATTTTAAAGGTTTGATATATTTGGCTTCTTTTTACCTTTCTAATAAATTCCAGCTGAAAGGAATAGTGATTTAAGAGAGTTAAGAGCAGATATCTGTACACAGCAGATCTGAGAGTACTTTTAACTGTTGCTCACGATTGCAGAACATACACTGTAATTGCTTGAGAAGCCTTCAAGGTGAAATGAATTAAATCAAATCTTGAAAACAAACGGACAAGTTAGATGAGAAGAGCAACAGTAGGGAACGTGATTTCCGCATGCCTTAAATACCTGGGACAGGTTGTTTTGTGATTTGTGAAGCCTTTGTGATAAGACAGGAGCTCTCTGTGGCCGATGCCAGTTCTTTCTTTGAAGTCTGTGCTTTCAAACCACATTGTAAACATTACTTTTACTGTAGCAGGTTGGCTGGGTCTCACAGCTATATTTAATGAATTCTTGAAAACATTTGAGCTTGTTGATCTCTTTCCCATTCCAGTCAGTTCCTGATGAAACCACTGCAGGTTCTTGTTCCAAACAGAGGGAACCCTCGGGGGGACCAGAGTGGAGAACAGTAATGATGCACTGCTGTGTTTCCATTGGAAAGGACCAATAATGGGCATCATGCTTTTAGCATTTCCTTTTGCAAATGTTAAGAATTGTCTTTTAAGTGACTGTGTTGCCCCAGCACGGAGGCTTCAGCATTCCTCTTCCTCCTTCCCATGAATGTAAAAGGTACGTCCCATCTGGTTTTGTAAAGGTGTAGGTCTGCACATAACCAACTACACTTCTCTAATGTTAGGAGAGGCTCTGGCCCCACTGCGAGCTTACGTTGCAACTGATTTTTTTGTGTTTGCAGTTCTGCTACTGGATAGCTTAGGTGAACCCGGTATTCAAAAAAGAATGGTGCTGGTTTTTCCTCTTTTACTGTACCGCCTCCAGAGCTTGTGAAAGTCAGTATACACCACTTGGAGCTATTGTCTTTCTGTTGCCAAAGCTTGCATCTTTCATAAAAACGCCTTCTTTCCCACCTCATCCTGGCTCCAAATGGTTATTAAATTCAGAGTGTTGATCCCCTGTAACATTTCTCTCCTTGTTATCAGAATAGCTGAGACCCTTTGGCTGTCTCTGCTTTTCCCTTCCTGAACTTTGTCTTGCTTCCTTTTAAGCCACCCAAAGCCTGTCTCTGAAATTGTTTTGTAATTATTTTCATCTGTTCACTGTCTTTGAATTTTCCTCCTGCTTTATTCTTGTCTTCTGAAATTATTTTATGCTATGTGTTGTGCCAGCTGTGATTTTGCTTGACATGCTCTCGGCAACATTGCTGCCTTGTAGGGTTTCTGTAGAGAGAGGAGGCCTCTGCAGATGGCCTGTGGGCAAGTTGCTGTGACCACAGGGATTGGCTCAACATGTGTGCTTAAAACTAGGACCCAGATGGGAATCCTGGTGAGGCAAATCCAGGTATTTCTTGTTAACTGAAGAATGCTTTCCATGACTGCACATGCATGCGTCAGTAATGATTTTACACCAAAGTACCTTGTGAACATTGAACCTTCCAGATAAGTTTCCCTGTTTCCTAGTTGAAACGATGTCAGTCAAAAATTCCTCTTTTGAAAGTCATTCTTTAGCATAGGGCCATAAAATACTGTGCCTCATATTTTGTATTCTGTCTGATTTTGAACTGTCTGGTGCTAAAATATGTGTGTGAAGCAGTCATGGTATTAGAAGGCACCTACTTTGTAGCTGCAGTGGGTTTCTAAAAATGTTGACTTTTTTATTAGAAATAATTTCTTCTGGTGTGTGGCTCCATGTAGCTTCATGCTTAAAATAGCAATAAAACCATACCCTGTCTCTAAAAGGTAAGAAGTGTTATCAAATGTTCCGGAATATGTTCAATAGACAGATATAAATTAAAAATTCAGTCCCTGAATACTGTAATAAAAAGATTAGGACTAAAATAGCAGTAGGCCTGTAGGTTTTCTTATGTTATGGCAGGATTTTCTGTGAACAGTGCATAGGAGACCTGGATTCTCTGAAACTGGCTACCCAAAACCAGGCGGGACCCCTGGTCTCTGGGAGCCGGGGCAGTGGCCATCACTTCCCTCTGCTGGCCCAAGCACTGGCTGCCAAATGAGCTCCCAAAACTGAGAGGTGCTCCAACATAGCCAAGGAAGTGAAGTAAGGTTTATTATACCAAAATAAAAAAAGTGTGCTGTAACCTAGCCTCATGAAATCTTCCTTGAAAAAAACCCCAAACCAAAAAATAACAAACCAAAAACCCCACCCAAAAGAACAGTCCCTAGCTACTTCTTTTTGAAGGCTTAGTAGAGCGAGGATGTTGTGGCACATCATAGTGTTACACCCAGTAACCCACTGATTTCTCTCCTCTGTACTTACGCTGCTTTAGCAAGATGCCTTACAGCTGTGTAATTTCACCTTTATTGGTCCTATCTGATTTATTTTTGATGCATGTCTTCCTTCTCCTTTAAACCACAGTAATTTTCTCCCTGAAGATTGTGTGAAAAGGGTGATGGTAATTTAGTTTGCACAGTATCTCTTGCAACCTTTGAGTGCTTTTACATAAAACATAAGCTTGATTGTGAACCTAACAGCCAGCACGCCAAGATGCAACGCCAAGATGCAACTGGTGGAGCAGCACGAGTCCCTTGCTGCCAGCCCCTCTCCCCAGGCTGTGCCCACCTGAGCAGCGGTGCTGCATCCTGTACTACTTATGAGCACCTTGATTTAAATGACTCCACTGAATAATTTGTGCCTTAACATGTGCTGTTCTGGTGCTGGCCTGGGATTTCTGAGACCAGCCCGCCTGGCATGCTATCAGAGGATGCAGAGGCTCCTTTCTTTGGGAGAACAAATTATGGAGAAAGCTGGTGAAGGGTCTGGAGCACATGTCGTACGAGGAGCGGCTGAGGGAACTGGGGTTGTTTAGTCTGGAGAAGAGGAGGCTGAGGGGAGACCTCATCGCCCTCTACAACTACCTGAAAGGAGGTTACAGAGAGATGGGGATGAGCCTCTTTAATCAAGTAATAAGTGATAGGACAAGAGGTAATGGCCTCAAGTTGCGCCAGGGAAGGTTTAGACTAGATATTAGGAAGCATTTCTTTACAGAACGGGTAGTCAGGCGTTGGAATGGGCTGCCCAGGGAGGTGGTGGAGTCCCCATCCCTGGAGGTGTTCAAGAGGCAGGTTGACATAGCACTTAGAGATATGGTGTAGTTGGGATCTGTCAGTGCTAGGTTAATGGTTGGACTAGATGATCTTCAAGGTCCCTTCCAACCTAGATGATTCTGTGATTCTGTGAAAGGCAAGCATTCATTCCTGCTTGCCTTTCATTCCTGCTTCACCTTTCAAGGTGAAGATGGTATGGCAGGACAAAGGAGTCACTTGGAGGGTTGTCTGTGGCTTGTGGGGCCATCTGTTTTGCAGGCCTGATATAAGCTCCCTCCATATGCGTGGTTACTCTACAGTATGTTTATAAAGTGTGTGCAGGTTCAGGCTAACAGGAGAAATGCATTTATCTTCTGCTGGCAGAGACAGCAGCCCTGTGGCACTAACATAAAATATAGTTGTTTGCTTGTGGGATAAAGAGAAATCTCTCTTCTCTGTTAACCAAATGTCACTTACTTTTTAAAAGTAACCTCTCATAAAATACCCTAATGAAACCTTTCTGGTATTTTTCTCCCCCAGTACAGCCTTCTGGATTTATGTTAGTGGTCTATGACAATAATGGTAAATTCTACTATTCAGGAACTACCTTTTAGATGTGCAGACATAAAAGCTTGGCTTCACTGAAATTTATGGGCATGTTGCCATTACCTTGAGCAGAACTAGCGTCTCCCCCTTGGGTGCTGGCTCCTGGTGCAGGGAGTGCTCGAGAGGCAGTCTTGTTTGCATTTCTTCCATGTCCATTGGCATGAGCTCCTTGGGCTGGAGTTGCAGTCCTTGTGCGGCACCTGCTGAAGTTTTTGTACTAAAGTATTAATCCAGGGGAGTAATTGCAGCTGAGGTAACAGGACTTCCCAGATTGTATTTCGAATTTTGGAAGACCATGCCTAACTTCTGGTTTTTGTCCTTAATTTAGGTGTTAATGTTGGAATTATTATTGAAATTAACTATTGAAACTGACTATTCAGCCCTTGAGCCTGTGCCCTGATAGCACAGATATTGCTCTTAATTTACCCCTCATAATTTGCTTATGTTAACAAAGTTAACATAAGGAAGCACCCTGATGCTGGCAGCTGGCCATGTGAGGCACCTTGGAGGGCTCCGTGAAGGTTGGACAAAGGGTGGGCTTTCAGATTTCACCCCCTGAGAAGACGAGGGTGCCTTTTGGGATAGGCATGAGTAAATCTTTTGCTTAGTGTGTAATGCTGAAAACAGGTAGAAAAACAAGTTGGGTAGAAAATAGTATTATAGTGGCACATAAAACATTGGTCTGCTTTTCATTTGGCTTCTCAAGTGCTTCTCAGGTGCTTCAGTCACAGTGGTTGTACTTGGCCTCCATCTGTAAGTGGGCATATAGTGCCGACATGGGGTGGCCAAGTACCCCTGCGGCCCTGCTCAGCCCAGTGACCAGCCTCAACTGCAGCCCTGCCATGGTGGCTGCCATATTGTGGGACCTTCAGGAGATCCCCCCTCCTCTTGGAGGTGTCTGGCACCTGCTGTGTGGCTCTTGGCCAGAGGCAGGTTTTGGCACAGCGCTCGCAGGTGCTGCCTTTACGTGTTCCCCCGTGCTTACGTACCGATCGGGTATCTCTCCTTCCCAAGCCACAGGCATTTTGCTGCCTGTGTGCTAGGTATTTCCACTGTTGTGCCATGGCTATAATCAAGGTGTCCTCCATCTCTGTGCCAAACTTCTCCTGCTGGGCCATTACACCAGCTTTTTCCCTTGCCAGAAGGAGAAAATGAAGTCTGAACATGATCTTTCACTTGTGGTTGAGTCTGTCTTTCTTGTGGCTGCTGAAACAGCCTGCCACTGGAGTGGTTTTTGGGATGTTGCCAGAAGGAATGGAATGGAAAATCATGGGGGTGTATTGGATGGCATGGGCTCAGGAATTCTGTCTGACATCTCTTGCTTTAAAGTGATGAGCTTTGCTGCATTCATCATCCTCCTGGGGACTCAATGCATTGGGCGATGAGCAGTTGGGAGGACATGAGGAAAGGGTGTTATTTTGGTAGATGTTGTGTGTGTGAAATACACTTCTTTTTGGTCTAATCTTTTGTGGGGATGGCAGTGCTGTTAGTTTCTGAATTGTTACTTTGGCTTTTCTTGATACACCATTACTCACTTTCTGTTCTAATCTTCAGTGGTGTTTTCAACTGTTACACATTTGTCTTTTGCATCTGACCGTGTATATAATCATTTATATCCCTTTAAAATTACTGTGAATAACTTTATTCTAGTACTGGTATATTTGACAG
This sequence comes from Strix aluco, assembly GCF_031877795.1. Taxonomy (NCBI): domain Eukaryota; kingdom Metazoa; phylum Chordata; class Aves; order Strigiformes; family Strigidae; genus Strix; species Strix aluco. The sequence continues at coordinate 32,612,087 of NC_133936.1, forward strand.
TCATCACAAACAAATGTCAGTCATTCCTGAGGTTAAAGAAGACAGGATGGGAACTGACATACGCTGTCCTCTCCCTTCTGTACATCTGGTAAAATCTAGGAAATGTTTCTTTTGGTATATGATAATAAGCTTTAGTTGAATTTGTTGTTAATGACTAAGTTGAGGGTTCTCTTTTCCTCCCAGTGCAGCTTGAACCCTCAAGAATCTGCTCCAGTTATTTGAGGATGAAATGATTTATGTTTTAATATTATAAGAACGGAGAGAACATGATGTAGCTGCAAAGTAGTTATTTGTTAACCATATTATTTTAGACACTAAAGAGTGTTTTACTGAATTTTTAATTAGTAAAAATACAAATTCTGCATGCCTTGTTGTTCATTATATTAACTGTAAGTTTAAATGAATCTCTGCTGTCTTTGGTAAAGTGTAAACCATATCTCAGTTTGCTGCAGTTAACGGCAACAATGTTCTGTAATTGCAGTATTCTGCATTGTGACAGACAATTTTATATGCATAGTTTTTTCCGCCATAATTTCTAGTGTCCAAGTATCAGTGGTCCATGAAATCAGATCTATGTGACTATTCCTGGTGTATTAGCATTACCTAATTTTCTGTGGCAAACTTTGGTAATGCAATATGCTGGAGGTTTTTTGGTTGCCTTTGTTCAGCTGGAAATGACCTTAGTTGTATGTTAACTTGACACGCTGCTGACATTCTGGCCTAGTTGCCTAGATATACAAATAAACTCGCTTGATGAAATGACAGCCGCCTGTTTTTCTAGATGGACAGGTACCGACTAATTCAGTCTGGGTAAATTGAGAGAAGAGGGAGTTAAGATTACAGTGTGAGGAAACAGACTGAATCATAAAATCTGTCTCTTGGCCTGACGACTTCCTTTTTGTATAGGCTTTGCAATATTATAATATGGATGCATGTGTTTATGCTGGTGTATTTGTGGTTTGAGTAGCTGTCTTGGGGCTCCTAGATTCTTGTATACACAAACTGTGATGAAGGCAATGCCAGATGAAGACAGGGAAGCAAAAATGCAAGAAAAGAAGGGTGTAATCCTTGAAACCTTCTCTGATGTCATCCCGCTTTGCGAGTCACAGCTTCACTTTTTGTGATTGCAGCAAATATAAAGCTACTCTATGTGAGTATGGCTGAAAACTGAGGTTCAGCCTGGAAATTGCCATGCATAGAAAAATGCAAAGGAGTCCTAGAGTCAGTAGATACAAGGGAAGACTCAGTGGATAAACCTTCATGGCCCAGCATGGCAGACATGGGATTAAGGGAGATTTTGGAACATCCCCAGGCTTTTAGTGTTTGGATCAGTGGTAGTTTAGGCCCATCCTCTATGGCTCATCACTTGTTTAGAGCTGCAATTCTGCTGAAAACTCTGGGAGCCTTTAGAAAAATGCAACTATTTTGTTCTGTTTCTTTAAACTGGATGACTCACCTCTTGTGCATAGTTAATAAATACAGAATTTCCTTTTAAAATAAAAGCAGGTTGCTTTTTAAAACAAAATCAATAATTAGATCTTTAAAATTCAGTTAATTGCGTGTTTATCTCTCATGGTATTCAGGAGATATCAGTGTGTGTGAGTATGTGTGTGGTGCATTTACTGTGTGATGCTGATACCCTGTATTGAAGAAAGAGAAGTCCAGGGTTTAGAAGGAACAGTGAAAATTCATGTCTACTTACTTCCACATTATATAAATGAAAAGATATCTGTTTAGACTGTGTCAGCAAGATAGTTTTAAAAGAACTGGAGGCTTTCTGTCTCCAGTAGTGCGTTACTGACCAATAATAATTTTACTTTTAGTAGTACTCTGTAAAATTAAAATATATCATATAAAGACGAGTACCTGATGTAATAGCTAATGTTATCTCTAAGAATGAGGAGTATTGTGAGCAGCGTGTGCACTTCCATGAAATGTTATTAAGGTGAGAGTAAACTTTTTCCAGACAGGTCCAGTTTGTGAGGTATGAAAGTGTAATGTTGTGTTGTGCTTCTGTGGGCAATGGAAAGCTTCTGAAGCTGTTTTCAAAATGCAATGTTTAATATGACACTAAACTGTATGTGAAAATACAGCTGGAGTAATGCCAGGACTAGTACAACAAAGGACCAAAAAAAAGAGGCTGGAAATTTTCTACAGAGAACAATAGTGTGAGCAAGTTGTCACATATCAAAGTATGCATAGAAGCTTAAGCTTGCCTTCTTTCGAAGGTTGTATTGTGTTTCTGAGTTGGAAGACAATATTACAACATCTTAAATCAGCTCTTATCTGATCTCAGTAGTTCTTGTTTCTGTGCCTGTTGGTATAACCTCTCTGTTTCTTCCCTAAACCGTCGCGGTGGAAAGGTTTTGCTGCTTTCTTTATATCCCAGCAAAACTCAATGGAAAGTCTTACACTGACTTGGTGGAATGTGTTCATCGCTAAACTGCTGATCAGGAGCGGGTCAGGGCCCTGCTTCCCTACCCACTGCCATCAATTCTCCCTGCCTTCTCCTGCTAAGAAACATCTATTTCTAGTCAGTGGGATGTTCCTGCCAGAAGTCCAAGAAGCTCAGGGGTGGAACAGGCCTTGCTGGTCGCACACTGAAATAACTATGCACGATGAAAAGAGCTACAAAAACTTATTCTCAAACGTGCCATTAGTTTAAAGTAAACTCGCAGAGTTGTGAAGGCAGAAAGGGGCTGTGTTCGTGGTGCAGGGCTGACTTCTGTGCTTTCTCACAAGATAGCTTACATGGGTAGGTTTTGGAAATTTTCCGTCCAAAGGCAAACAAACCATGAGGGCAGCAGTCACGGCCCAAAAGGTAAGGCAGTGTAGCAGTGTTTGTGTTAAAATGCTGGTCACTGCTCCAGCAGGCTCCTACTAAGAGGCAGTTTCTGTGTCTTGTACTTTAAAATCTGTGTTAGTCAGATGTACACCTAGTGCTGCCATGATTTCTTTTGCTGTGCCTCATTAATAATGAAAGAACTGAATAATATATTATGGGCTAATGTCTGGCAGTAGAAGCAGTGGCCTGGATTTGACATGTAGTTGGTAAAAGTGAGCAAGGCTCTGCTTTTTTTTCCCCGCCATTGTTATTCCAGTTGAATTGAAAACCACTTTTACTGTCTCCTGCTGTCTCCTCTTCCGTCAGTCAGATGGGGAGTCTCAAACTAAGCTGCATGAGTTGAGACTTTTTATCTGGAAAATACTTACTGATTCAGAGAAATTCATGAATGTCCCAGGTTCAAGTGTTGAGCTTTTCTGTTGTGTCCTTCTCTGTTCTTAAGTGTTGTAAGATCCCGCGTTTGATCTGAGTGGTCTCTGACAGTGTGATTCATCTTGCCAGGTAGAAGCTGACCTCTACCTTCTGGATGGAGGGTGGAAGTCAGTCTAGGTTTCAGGCAGTGTTACAGAATTGTAATTCTTGAAACTACTTTAGCCCATAACAAATTTCAGATGTGTTCTCTGTATTCTGTGCATTTTCTCTCCTGAAACTTCTCAGCTTTCTCTTTTTTTTTCCTCGTTTCGTAGCATGTTCCAGAGGATGCTTACAATATGGGGTTTGGAAAATGGGTGATGACTTTTCGCTGTGTGGAGACAGTTCAGCCGTAGCTGTCCTGTTCATTGAATCTGTGTTTTCTGTATGCACTTGCAGATTGAATTATTCAAGGTTTGCAAAGTGATGAAATCTTAAGCTCAGGTAAAATGAATTGGATGCTATAAACATCCTACTCTCCTCCTTCCATGCCTTAGTGATGATCTCATTCCCCTGTGCAGTGAAATTTAGGATTGTTATAAACAGGAAATATTATCAAAACAAATTGGCTGCACCCACCCTTAGAGCTTCAATTATATTTCAAGGTCTTGCTTGAACAAAATAGACTATATTTGTGCAAAAGCACAGAGCTCTGATTATATCACTATATTAAAAAAGGGATTGTAATAACATGGGAGAAAATCACAAGTTTCACAAGAAAAACTGGAAGAGATCCAGTTCTAAACTAGGCAGGTTTAGTTATATAATTGAAGGTCTGGGAGGTCAATCTGTTCCATGCCATGGTCTAACTTAATTTCTATAATTAAAGCTGCTTCCGCCTCCTTTCCCCCAAACAAATTTGGCAAAATGCTGTTCTCTCTTTAGCATGAGGGATAATGAAAGTTATTGACTTGTGACTCTGTATTACCTGGTGAACTCTGCAGAAGTAAGGGAGATACTGTCTTTGTAAGTCTCTAATCCAGATTTATTAGGACTCATTAAATAACAATGATATTGCCCAATTATTGTTTATACTGAACTCTGCTTATGGGTTCGTTTCCAGGAGGAACAGAAAATAAAAAAACACCACACAAAAACCGACAAAAAAATCCCCAGCCACCTTCCAGTAGCTTTTTAAAAGAGAAATTTAGGCTAAGTTGTAGCTGCAAATTTATTTTAATTTTCTATGGCAGTTTGCATGTCTATAGTGGTTCCAGCTGACTCCTCCAGCGGGTGGCCCTTCTGTACCTGGGCACTCTGTACACCTGCACGGCTGCCTGGCTTCACTGGGGTCATGGGGCTGGTGACTGCAGCCTTGTACTTTACTGTTCCTTTTTTATTTTGCGCCTGTGCGGTAGGTCGTGAAGAAAACCTGTTGTTGTTCTTGCCACCTATTTTATATGACACTTCACCCATGCATTTCTGTACATACCTATCTGTCTGGTCCTTTTGGGGCCAAACAAAAGCACAACTAGTACAAGCAGGTAGTTTTCAGTTTGGAATCTGGGTGCTGCCCTGAGCAGAGTCCGGCATGAGCAGCTAAATGTGATGACGCCGAAAGGAGATGTTGAGTCATGACGGGGAAAGGTGGAGGCTGCTGACCAAAAGCATAGTCAGGGTGTGCTGCAGGAGTCCAAGCTGTTTATTTTGTTTTGTGTTGCTTGTGTGGCATTTGCTGTTGTTAAGCTGCCTGGCTGTTGTGGCTGGAAGCTCTGCGAGTTTCAGTTTTGCAGGATAAGCAAGAAGCCTGTAGGTAAACCAGAAGCCTTAAAGAGATGATCTTGGTTTGCTTCGCTTCCTAATAAATTTTATTCCTTTGCTCGACCTTGTGCTAAAGAGACTTTTTGGGTTACCTGAGGGGAAAGGTAGAGGAGCAGGATTGATCTGCTGTAGCTAGTGGATACACACAGGGTAGCTGGTGCTGAGCGAGGCGCTGGCATGCCCTGTCCTGCAGCTCGCCTAGGTCGTAATTACAGCGGGAGATGTCTCGGCAGAGGAAGTTGTTTGTAACCCCGCTGCTGTGTGTCAGTGCCGTTTGGTCGTTACTCATCCAGGCTGTTGCTGGAGATCCAGTGTAACAAGGAGCTCAGGAAGTTCCCGGGTCAAGTGCCCTTCAATGCAGGCATCCAGCCAAACCAGGTGGTTTACATTTCTGTCGCTTCTTTTCAGAGTGAGCTGTGTGGAGATGGTTATTAAAGTTATCACAGACAAAATAGCGCTGTTCCCCTTTCTCTCCTACATTCATCCCACTGAATGTATTCATTCATGTTAGTCATCCCACCCTCTTAAATCTTTATACGTGCATAAGCAAGACTTGACTTGTCATTGAAGTTCAGCAGGTGCAGAGATGTTAAAAGTGCTGTGTCTTCTGTAATTTTCCTGATGTAGTGATTTGGCCTTTACCAATAGCCTTAGGTTTAAATGACACAAGATATATAAAAATGAGTTAGTTATGTTGCTCTGCTTATTTTAATAATAATCACAAGACGTGCCTTTGGGTTTCTGGGGATGTACACTAGCAGAAGTTGCATTTCAGTGGCCTCACATGGTGCCTGGCTTCTGCAGCGGCTCAGCTTCTGTTCTCAGAAGTAAAAACCTTTGTGGGAGATTTATGGAAATGCAGTGGATTTTCCTAGTGTTTGGACTTCCCTGCATCAGCCTCCGGGGCGTCTGGTGCTGGGTGTCTGCAAAAAGAACACTGGTCAGGGAGCCTTCACAACTTTAAAAAGGCTTATAAAACCTGAGTCTGCTTTTAGGGGAGAGCAGCCCTGAGGACAGGTCTGTGGCTCTTGCCCTGTAGCCAGCGAGGGCAGGAAGCGTCTGGTGCAGAACTGGCTGCTCGTGACCGAGGAGGGAGCCTGAGTGCCTAAAGCACCTGCAGAGCTGCTCCTCCCTACCAGTTAAACAGCACTGGTACACTCTGAAGCAGCCTGAGCTAGTTTTTGTGGCATTGTCATGGTATGTTGCACCAGTGATGTAGTGAAACTCATATATAATTTCCCCTTGAATACTATATACTGTACTATATATATACTGCACTATACTGTCCTTGCTCTGTTGTGATGCAATAGCCATGCAGAATGATGGGATCCCTAAATCCACTACTAGATGTTATGGTAGAGCAAAAGAGTTATTGTGGGTACTTGTAAAAAGTTTACACAGAAAAAGGGTGTATGTGATTTTATTTTACCATAAGGTATTTATTAGGAATAGTTGACTGCAACTGTTTTTTCCAATGCAGTTGGATATGATACTCAGAAGGATATGATACTCAGTTGAAATGTACATCTCACCTATTGACTGATCAGATTTGAATACTGGAGAGCTCTTGTTTTAATAGAGCCTCTAACAATGGCGTATGTGTGGTAAACATAGCAGTTTGCTTGTTTTCTGGTTCAGTTGCCTTCATCTACCACTTAGGACATGACAGTGCTTATACCTTGTGTTATACCTCAGACTCTCCCTTCAGCCATCCATACCCCTTTCATGTAACACAAAGTCCCAGAAGAGACTTGGCAGAAGAAACCCCAAATAGCCTGCCCCCAGCAAACTGCCCCTGCTCCTCCCTGCAAAAACCCTCATTGGTGAAAGAGCATGAGAAGCATCTGATGGAGCTGGATCCGCTTCTAATCCATTGTCCCATTCCCAGTTGTGGTCAGCTTCTGAAACCACGAGGAAGTTACAAGGATGCGGAAGGAACACACAGGTGGAGGATGATCTCCACATCCACAAAGGTTTTCTCATATGCCCCAATTGTTTGAGTTGGATTAAGTCTTGAATTCAAACTTTGTAGATCTTTTTCAAAATACGTTTGTAGTATACATAGTATATACGTGTGTATATACATGTGTGTATATAGAATATACATGTGTGTATAAAATATTGCATATGTTACTTATAAAGTTTTGACTTCTACATACAACAAATTTCTTGACCTAAGGAAGCACAGTGAAAGGATCCCAGTAATTACTGGCAATTTTCAAAACTCTCTGCCTCTGTCCATGTTGAAAGAGAAGATGAATCGTCCATCTCAGCAGAAAGTTACAGGTAAATTCTGCTTGGCATAATTTCTTAGTGACTAAGAAACTCATAATTGGCTCTGTGTGGGCAGAGGATCTGTCTGTGGTGAGCTGGGAGCTGCACAGCAGACACAGAAAGTGTGTCTGAGGGACTAGGTAGGATACAGCATTTATACGGATGCTTCGTGCTCTGGTGTGTTAATTGTTGCTCTTCAGAAGCCCTGTCCAGTTTGGGAAGGGCTTCTTGTTTCTTCCCACCCACCCCCATCCCCTTCCTTGTCTTAAGAGGAGGAGGACCATACTGTTGATGTTAAAGGTTAACATACTTGCTGAGAGACAGATACTTCATTGTTTCTTTCCTATATGAATTCAATTGACAATGAACCTTAAGCAACATTCAGTAGCCTTGGCTAGTTTCAAATGCCTTCAAAATAGTCGGCCAAAACTGAAATAAATAATGATTAAAAAAACCCATAATAAATAAACCAACTCCAAGTTTTGCAGTTAAAACTTCTTAGTGATGATTACCTGATATTATCATTCTTGAGGCTACTTTGTTGTTAATTACTACTTTGATACTGTTTTACTTATGTATCTTAAGCTTAGATGCTGCCCTCCTACACCAGCCTTGCAGCTATTTGGCTTAAATACAAGAAAATGACAAACAAGTTCTGCCCATTCTTGTTTAAATGCCAACTAACTCCATTAATGTTGTCGTTGTTGTGAACCTAGTATTACAGGGCTTATGTGAGCATTTATTCATATTTCAAAAAATATTGATCCTTTTTTAGTTACAAAAGGGAAAAGGCATGACTTCCGGAATAAAAGTTGACTTCTTTATGCATGTTTACTTTCCTTTAACTCTGGAAAACTCATGCCTTTTATTTGAGACTTTGAGGATGTTTTCCATCTGCATTGTAAACTCAGTGCTTGCTTCAAAGCGTACATGCAATTTGTAGACTTGGACTGCCTAGTGAATTGTTGGGAGTCCTTGTCTGCTGTGTTGAGATGAATGCACACAGAAGTTCAAGTCCTTTAATTTTTTCTTTCACCAGAACTGAGCTTTTTTTGCTGCAAACTGAACTTGAACTCTTATTTCTCCAACCCTTTCTTTCCTCTCTTCTCCCCTCTGTGTCAGGCTTGATTCTTATTTCTCTTTAAATTGCTATTGAGTAAAAACATAGGGGTAAGTAAATGGCCATTACAGTTGCAATGACATTATCGTTTCATCAGGTAAAAACTCCTCATCCTTGTCATCATGGTGAATGTGCCACTGGCTCTCCCCAGGCTGTGGTGCCGATGGTCAGAGCTGGCCTCCTCAGGCCAGGGCTGTCGGTGTCCCTCCCCTGCCCTCCACACAGAGCTGGCCATAGCCTGCATGGAAACAGGCAAAAATGCTAAGCTGTTATCGAGCCTTTCTTCCAGACGTTAATGAAAACCAGTTCAACCAGCAAGGTATTAGATACATTATTCATTTTATAAGTAATTCCATCTTCAGCGTAACAGGCAAGTGCTTATTAGTTAAAATCTTTGCCAATGCCTGAAGGAACAATCTGAGCGAGCAGATTTTAGGGTGCTGAATGAAGCCCAGTTCCCAGTGATCGACTAAATGAAGCTGCCTAAGGACTTGAGGAGAAGGAAGAGGGCTGTGGGGAGGTGTTTGTTTCAATAAGCAAGGGATAAAACCTAAACCCCCCAAACCTGTGCCATTTTTTGTTTCCTGCCTGCCTCCTGGAAGGGAGAGCCTTCTGGTCTTTCTTGTGCTTTCCTCTGTTTTTTGATGTCATTTGGGAGAGCTGAAACCCAGACCACCACCACTGGATCACCAATGTCCAGGCCATTCAATTGTGACATGGTGGGACCTCATCAGACCTACTGGTTTGTCACCACATGTGTCCTGACATTGCTTCTCACGCTGGAGTTGTTCTGGGATGGAGGCAATGCTGAACGTGAATGTGCACACATACTTCCCTCAGCCAGCGTCACGGTGAAAGGAGGAGGAAGTGGAAAAAACAACCCAGCAGTATGTTTGCAATCCCCGATTTGAAATATCTATCCCATTAGATAACACTCTATTACTTGCAGGGAACTGGGGGCTGTCTCTTCTCGTGGCGACATCTCAGTGAAATGCAGAATTATTTTTGGCCCTGCCATATAATGGATAACAGTCTCACAGTTCAGCTCTTGGTGACATGCAGTTGTGCTTCAGGTCCTCGGTTTGCTGCTGTGCATTAGGAATAGGAGTGAGTGTGTGTTAGATGTCATCGAAACAGTCTGTGGACAGTGTTTGGAACAGAAACTGATGGAAACTTTCCATAGCATGAGGTTTTGCCATGGAAAAACTTAAACTTTATGGAGAATTGTAATGAACATAGTTATATCTTGACACGTTATTTGTTATTAGATTAAAACTTCACCATTTTTGCTAAAACACATTGCAACACAACAAAAAGCTGTTTTAAAGCTTTATTTTGAAATTGGTGCTGGGATGTAAAGCTCATGTGTGTTGGGAGAGGGGAAAGACCAAAGTGCAAACCCAAGCACATACATCTGCAGAGGCTGCAAAGCTGCATTTTCTTAAAATATGTTTTTCTAGATTTAACTTAAAACAGTCATTATTTAACACAGGAATTCAGGGACTTACAAACTTTAGAGTAATGATTTTTTTCTCCAGATTTTATCTTGAAAAATGTCAAACAGAGGTTTGTTATGTGAAGAGTTCATAGATGACCTTGGGATTTGCTGTAAAGAAAATTAGTCAGTCTTTCTCCAGACAGCTTCATTCTGTTAAATATCATCTTCGTGTAGGCTGTGATAGTATCAAAGGGTGCTTTATTTTTGCCTCCTTCATGACCTCCAAAGGGAAGAAACAGAATAACATTAACCTTTTCATATGTACATGTTTGAAATTATAAACTTAAAAATCCATGAATGTGCTTCTGTAAAAATCTCTTCCCAGCTGAGTTCCTGTAGTCCAACTCATTTCACTGTTGTCTTTCTGTAGTGAAAAACACTCTTAGTATTTACTATGCGTTTTTTGGCTAGTTGCCATTGCTTGCTGTTTATCAGCATGCCTGATGTTTTTGGTGGAGGAAATACCCATGCTATTTTGCTACATATAATCAAGTTAAGGGTAGCTTAATTTACTACTTTCTTGCTTTGTTTTGGTTTTGGTGGTGGAGACCTGCAGACATTCGTTTGGTATGTCAGCTCTGCAGAGGAAATTTGTGAACATTTCTTTTGTATTCCATGCTTACCATCTACTGAACTGGAATCTACCCTGGCATTAATTAATAAAATTTTAAAATTTAATAGCAGCTCTTTTTTTCTTCATGTGTATAAACTGAGGGAAATACAGAGATTGAAATTCTCCTATGATTTCAGTTTCTGAAGGAAAACAGAGCAAAGATATGTGAGAAAGGTAGGGCTCAATTTCTTAAAAAATTGGTTTAGTAAGCTTTCAGGAATAGGTTACTTGGTCTGTAACATAATCTATATCCTCAAAATTGTTGTGGAAGGTGGCAAAGCAGAGCTACAGGAGCGTGTGGATCACGCCCGAATGAGATGTAAACAGCACGTGGCAATAATGGGGTAAGATTGTGAGGCTATAATAGCACAGGAACCTATATATAGAGGCTGTTAATATGTTTTGGAGGGCTTTAAAGACTTTGTTTAGCCAGTTAAAAGTAGTTGTTCATGATAAAGCAGAACTAATAGTTTGCTTAACACTTTTGCTTAACATCAATTATTAGGGAAGGGGAGACAGGTAACAAAATGGTGTTTCCAATGTAGTGATTGTTAACTTATTAAAAAGAAAACCTAGCTCATCTGGCAGAATGAAGGATAGTTTTTCACCTGTCTGAAGTGGGTTAGAGATTCAAGCAGCAAATGGTGGCCGTTGTAAAGTAAATTGCATGACTTTCTTTTTTTGTTTTAATCTCTTGATGAATAGGGCAGTGTCTCTCATCCTTAAGTATCTTATGGTGAGCTAAGCTTTGAGTCAAATAATCTGTTTATTCTAGGCCTCCTTAGAGCTCAGATTTTTAACCAGGGCATCTACCAGTGCAAAAATTTATTTAGGAAACTACTTTATACCTTTTCCCGGTCCATTTCTGTAGTTGGGACTGAAAGTAAGTGCTTATGACGTGTGAAAATATTTGCTAAAGATGCTTCCAATGTCTGAAGAAAGCTCTGATCCAAACTTTTGTTCAAGCTGGGCTGAAATGCAAGGGTCACTTGTAAGAATTTTTGGAGCTTATAGTGTTCATGCAAGTTTTGGATACGAGCTGCACTAAAATAATGTGAATGTTACTCTGACATACACAAACCTTTCTTTTCTCACATCCTAGTATAGCATCATGACTTTTTTGGGGTGGGACTACCTAACATGTAGTTTGTAATGGAAATTCTCATCCTCCTCTTGCCACCTCTTAGATGATTTGTCACCTCCTTCCTCCACCCAAGACGTTTTGAAGAAGCTAATATTTTGAGGCAAACAGATAATTGCAAGTAAATGCCACTATATTGCAGCATATCCTTCCTTTTATGCCAACCAAGCCACGCTGGCAGGAAGCAACATTAAGACCTTCAGAAGAAACTATAAATCCTTGCTGTAGCACATCTAATTCTGTTTCAGGTCTGAAAAGGCTGCCTATGAAAAGTGATTCTGTGCTGTCAAGCAAGAAGTGGTGGCAAAACATTTAGAAATGACTACATCTTTCCTATTGCTGTTTTCCAGCATAATGAAGTGATAGAGCCACTCATGAACCTGACTTTGAACATTGGCATGTTTGTTTATCTTGAATGTTTTCTTCATGCAGCTGAAGCTTGCTGAGCAACTGAACTTCTGGACACCCATATTCCCTTGGAGACTTGTTGCTTGAATTCTTACCTGACACTATGATACTGCTCTTCCCTGAGTTTTTCTGCCCTTTCACAGAAGATTTCTGTTGTCCTCTAAGCCTTCCCTGTCTTATTGCCTCAAAATCAACAAGAAATTATCTTGTATTTCAACAAGAACTTTTGTTGTATTTTTAGTTTATTTAGAAGGAAATAAGTGAAACAGCTGTCTGAAAAGGGTCTGTATCAATGAGTTTGTCTTTCTTTTGGAATAATAGCCTAGCTAGTTGTTCCTGCACAAAAGTCTGTGTAAACATAGAGTTGTTGCTCACTTTTCATGTTATTTTGTAGAGGAAGTAATAGATTTTTCTTTCTTTTTAAAGAAAACAAAGAAATAATTATGGACAGTTTGTTGTATCACCCAGGGAGCCCTCATTATGAATTAGGCTGTTACCGTGCCAGCTGACATTCAAATACAAAAGAGCTTCTCCCGGCAGGACATACTCCTTATTCCCCGGAGAGGAGCCCGCCGTGGTGAAGGACAGGCAGGTAGGTGCAGCGGTGATAGCCCTCGCTCTGTTCTCTGCCATTAGACGTGCTTCCGCCCTCATGCAGCTCCCTTTGGCTGCCTCAGGGGAGGATGGTGTAAACATCTGCGACAGCACTGCTCCTCCACAGCCCACTGAGGAAGCAATTAACTTGGATCTGGGCTGGGCTGTATCCGACTCCACAGTGCCTCTTTTTGTCCCCTGTAGCTGCAATCACGTGAGTGTGGGGTGGCTGAAATCACTTGCCTGTGGAATGGGAAACATCTTTCCTTTTCCCCTTTTTATGTGAAAAAAACCCATAATTCATTCATGTGCTGATCTCCACATCTTGGAAGCACTGGTTGCAATAATCCTGGGTTGCACAGGCAGTGCTGCCTGCAGGTCCTGCTGCTAATGGTGGGCTCTGCCCTTGCCCCTCTTGGGATGGGTGCCCCGTCCTCGTCTCTCCATTTCCCTTCCTGCAGAAAGGGGGCAAAACACTTGGACCTTTGGTATTTGTAAGGGCTGTACTGAATGGCAGTGCTGCGGTTGGTCTCCGCTTCCCTTCTCCCCATCCATTGTTTACACTGAGCCTTAGATAAGATGAGTATCTTTTGTTTTTCCTGTAGATAATAATAACAGCCTGTCTCTACCAATACAGGATTAGGTTCTTCTTTCAGGAAGATGTGGGAAGGAAAAAATGAATGTGGGTTTTGTAAAGTATGCATGACAGAAAAGGTTTGAGGGCAGGGAAACAGCAGGCTGCACTCTGGATGGGAGCGCAAAATGTCTCTACTGAGCATTGGTGCCCTTGGAGAACTCCTCTGCCTCAGCCGCATCAGCTGTGGCTTGTTTGCTGGTCACCCAGCAGGATCTCCTCAATGTTGGCATTTTCCCTTTGTGAAAATACTGTCTTGCTGCTCAGTGGCAAAAAGCAGTTGTCACACTGCTGGTAACTGTGACGAACAACAGAAATATAGGAGTTGCTGTATGGGTTGGTGGGTTTCCATCACTGATCTCATCAGTCGTTGGCCTCCTGTCGCTTTTCTTTTCAAAATAAGTGTTGTCCCTTCCTTATGCCTGTTCAGATTCTTGTGCCTCTGTCGATATGGAAAACTGATCTGCTTGTTCTGATAATGGTAGTAGCCTAGATTCAGTTTCAGGTCTAAAAGTGGGAAGTGCCATTGATATCTTGTTGGCCGCAGTTAACGAGGCAAAAGCTTTCTTTTTGACATTGTGTTTATGGGAGTGTTCACATGTCAGTCTATCGCTCCGGATATTCTTGGATATTTGTAGGAATGCAGGTGGGTGGATTCACAGATCAACACCTGAAAGGAATTTGAAATCTTCAGACTCGTCGTGTGTTAATTGGACTGTAAGCTAGGACAGAACCCTCTTGTCTTTTCCCTGATCTACGCTGAAACGTGGCTGCTGCAAAGTAATTGGGAAGCATGTGCAGAGTGGAAACTCCCTCGAGGGTGTTCACATTTTTCTGTGTTAATTCTGCTGTTGCAGGGGGACACACGGTTTGTTCTTTTTTTTGTTCTTTTTTTTCCCCTTTCACTAATTCATTCACCAGCTTTAGGTAAATCAATCTTGTAGATCTGATTTTGTCAGCAGAGACTATATAATTGGACTCATGGCTGTTTACATGATTCCTATCTGCAATGTGTCTTCATTATTGTATGGCTTTGCTGTAAGGCAAAGGCTGTGAGGCTGTAAGGATGTATCGGTTCCGTTCTGCCCCAACCTAACTGTGTCCATGTCATTTGGAAGCAAGACCAAAATTTTGTGGGGCTTCCTTTATCTCTCGTTGTTCCGTCTCATGGAGGATTCATCCTTTTTTTTAATATTTGTATATATTTTGTCTGTCTTATCCCATGAAATGTGCTGGCATTTAGCTGTAACCCGTAGTTAGTCATATGATTTATTCCCTCCTTGCCTTCAGAGTTTAGTCTTGCTTTAAATGGGACTTATTTGGATGGCAGCCTTTCACACTGCAACTCCCTTCCAGAACATAGATTTCTAGATTTGTACTTACCCATCAAAATAGGACTTTGGAGCAAAGTGGATGGGTTGTCACTTAGCACTACTTTCTGTCTTTTAGTATGGTTATATTCATTTATCTTCTGTTTTCAGCTGCTTTCTATGATTCTTGCTAGCACAAACCTCCAAAATGTAATCTTTTACAATTCATCTTGCTGCTCTGGAGGACACACTAATCTGGGTTAGTGGATGCATTTTCATTAACTTGCCAATAACATGCCAGGGAGAAACTTTGGGCTGGCACACCGTGGCACAGCCTGAATTGTTCATGACAGCAAGTGTAATTTACAGCAGGAATTTTCTATCGACAAAAGTGTCAAAATCAAGGCTTTAATGTTGCTGTCTTCTGAAAGAGACATCTGTATGAATGGAAGAATCCTGATGGCCTTGCACTGAAAATGAAATTGCTGATGATTTTGAGACATAGTTTAACAACCAGAATATCTTTTCTTGTAAGGGATTCATGAAACATAGGACATGCCAAACCTGTAGGCTGAGGTTCACCTTGCTATTTCTTCAGATGCTGCGTTTTAATAATTTCTTGCTATGTATTTGAAGAGGTTGTGTCTTTTATTCTCTAAAGACTACATGACAGTTAAGCGTCTTGTGTGCCCCGATGCTTTTCTCTTCTGCTTACATTTATTAATTTTTTTTGCTGTTAAGAGTCTTTGTGGGTATTTTGCAATGCCAAAATATTAAGGCTCCAAGCGTGCAAAACAGTAGAAAGTGCTTATCATCCATGCAATTTAGAGACGTGTTTATTCTTCTGATCTGTAAAGTTGAGGCCCACTGTATTGCTGGATGCTCTCAGCAGCACTCTTACATAGGGGTAAGGTTTTCCAAACTCTCTGTGTGGATTTCTGTTTGGGTCCTGACCCTACAAACACGCTTGCCCTAGTTGTGCTGTTTGTCTTGACTGAAAGGTTATCTGGTGCAAAGGATACTGTAGCTGGCTGGGCTGTAACAGACACCTGTCTTCAGTAATACACCATCCCCTAGGCTCATTTTGTTCTAATGTCATCTGAGACATTGTGATACTGTGTTTGAAATGGGGGAGGGAAAAAAGAACCCTCTTGGGACCTTTCTTTTGGATAGACATAAGGAAAAGCTGTGGGAGACCTCGCTTTTTAGAGATCTGGATGCAGTTGCCTAGAAGTTGACTGTGTCTTTAAGAAAAAATGAAGTATTTATATCTGAAATCATGTTTACCCTGCAGTGTTTATTAAACCTGAGTTAATTTTCCTCCTCTTTCTATGGCTGCAGGAGCTTTGCCAGTAATGCATTATAATAATTGATAGTCTAAGCCTGCGCTGCTCCTGCCCTTGCTGCTCTTGGAACTGTGGCTGGCTGAGCCCTGGCTCCAGCGGTCCCTGCTGCAGGAGCCTGAGCTGCTGTGGAGAGGCTCAGCCTTGCAACTGAGCTCTCTTTTGTTTAAAAATAATAATTATAAAGTCTTAATTACTCTCTGTCTCTCTCCTCTCTCCCTCCTGTCCATTACTCTGAAGGGTTCTTGAAATAGAACAATTAGCATCACACTGTCACGTGGCAGTCTTGCGCTGTTTTAAAAAAATAAGATCTCTGTGTCTGTTACTTTTTATTTTGCGTGATGATTGAGGATTACTTGCTCTTTTTAGTCATGTGATATTTTTGTCAGAACTATCTTGGCGGAGGTGAGTGCTATGAGTCACGCAGCTCTGTCGGCATTGGCTTTTCATCTGGTCTTCCTCAGTCACAAACACTTCCAGCCTGAAGCCCAGGGAGCTGATGGGCTTATTGTCACGATGCTTTCAGAGGCAGAATCTGCTGTTGGTTCAGGTCTGAAATCTTGCTTGGCTTGGGTATTCACAAATGTAATTTTCAGAGAAACTTCTACATCTGACATGTATGTCTTGGGCAATTTTGGAAAAAGTTGCTGCAGTCTGAGCTGCCCACAGAGGTGGATTACCTGAGGGACACTCAAGGGAATGGATGCCTGACATACCCAGCATATGCAAATAGTAGAAAGATGCTCGGTAAGTGTGTGTGACTGTCTGAACAACACAGAGATATCTGTATTGGTGTAGCTTGTTTCTGTTGCACATCTTCTGGTACCCTTGCATTTTGCTGGTGTTCCTGGGCCCAGCCCCTTTGTCTCAGTTGGTTTTTCTACCAGTTGTCCCAGGGGTTCTCTTCCAGCTCTGAAAAGCACCCAAATAAAAGATTAAAGAGCTGAGGATCTGGAGGGTATGAGAGTTTTTCTTGGCCCAACAGTAAATCATGGATCTGGGCTGTGAAGCCACAGGTTTTTGAGTAGGAATGCCATGGTTCTGGAAGAGTAGAAGTGAAGATTTTTCTAGTAGATTAATTGTACTCTGTTAGTGTCATTAGGTTGGCTGTCAGGGGCAGAGCTACTTCTATGGAATGGGGTGAACATACACAGTGCGTGTTTCCAGGTATGCACATATCCACATCTGCATTACAATATTTACATAATATCCTGCCTACACTAGAAATTTGTGTTAACATGTCTGTGCCAACGCAAGGCATGTGGGGGTTTTCTGATTTTTAGGGGTTTTTTTTTTGGCCTCCTAGTATAGACAAAGTCATACCAGTTATACCAAATCATACCAGATTTAGTGCTGCTTTATTTTAGTTTGTTCAATGAACTGCATAGACTAAAATTAAAAGTAAAATCCCACAAAAACATTTAAAATCCTTCTAACCCTTCTAGTCTTCACTAGGAGGTTTTTGTTATGTGATCACATCAGCAAAACTAAATGTGGAATACCATTTTCCTTGTCCTTCAGCTGGGTGGTTCATACATAAGAGATTATTGTCTTGAGTATCTTACAGCATTCTAATGCTCAGCAGAGCATATTCTCAGACTGTTTTTAAGGGATGAGTAAATAAGAACCATCTTTTCTGTAGATAAAAACTTATTTCTTCTTGTTCTACTGCTCTCTTCTCTGCTGATGTTATTTATTTAGTCAATTCATATTGGAAAAATCTGCCTAAATTCAGTTACCACCTAAGATAATTGCACTAGTGCGTAGTAGTAATTGTGATTTCTTGCAAATGAGATTAGTGCTTGGGACCAATGACAGCTATGTGGTCTTGGGCTATAAAGCCACCTAAGCATAAGATGCTTGCTTCTAGACATGATGTACATTGGTCGTAGGCATGAGAAACAGCATCACAGTTGTTTCTCATTTTCCACATTTTGCTTTTCTAATGAATTAAGCTCTGTTTTGGGTTGAATTTTCTATGAAGAGACGTTCTTTTTAGGAATATGGATGCTGATCTAGATCTCTGGGTAACCTTCATGTGACAGGTTTCCCTGTCATTGATACGGGCTGGATGCAAGCTGGTGTTCTGAAAGGGAAGAACTCAGTGTCCAGTTACGTCTCTCTTGTGCCTTCTTTACTTTGTGAAAATGAATTTCCACTACTTACAAAAATGCGTTTTATGTGGCTTATTTTGTCCAGACTCTATGCCTATATGAAGAAGAGAACATAAACTGTCACTCAGGGTTTTTTGTTGCCTTTCATGCAGTATATGCTGGGCATGTTCCCTTTGGGGTTAAACTGTGAAGCCTGTTGAAGCTCAAGTGTAGCGGAGAGGGGGCTTTTACTTTCATGGGATGAAAGTCATTTCATATCATGTCATTTGAAGGTACTGCTGCTGTTCGGTCTTTTAGGGTGCTTTCTTTTTCTTTTATTTGCATATCTTTGCCCCAGCCTCTTTCCCTTGGACCTTTTCAGAGATCTCTAGAAAAGTTGAGGGAATTGATGACATTGAAGAAAACAGGATAATCACAAGAAAAGTGATGTTGTCCCAAAGTTCAGACAGCCCTGAGCTAGGTTAGCAGTCATCCCTAGGGTTTTTACTCCTCCAGACATTTGAGGAAATCTTTACAAGAAATCTGTATATTATTTGCATCCATATATGGCAGGTTTTGGGGGTTTTTTTTAAGCAATCAAAGGAACAAAATGTTGTTAAAGTGTTTGCTATGAAAGCAGAGATCTTAAACCTGCTTTCTGTTGGACCTCAGTCCTTGAAAATATTTTATATTCCTGGCCAAAGTGTGTTTCCCCTTTTGCAGAGCTAAGCTCCAAATGCAAAGTTGAATCACTTTACCTTTGTGTTGATTTTCAAAGCGTTAACATCAATCCAGCATGGGACATTTGAAGCATTCTATGTTCTTCAGTTTTTCTCAGCATTCATTTTAACTGGGTTGAACCCTTGCAGGAGAGGAATTTTTTGCCCCATGTAAGGACTCTGGTGGACAAGTTCTGGCAGATTTGATTGCAGTGTAAGGAATTCCTCCCTCTCTGCTATGGGTTTGTGGCTGTTAGACTTGTCTTAAAGGTTTTTCTGCTGGTTTTTGTCCCAAGATCAGTGAGAACAGAACGGATGGCTTGCCGCTGCTGTTGTTGCACTAGCAAAAGCTTGTCCCTGCTGACACAGTCTGACTGAAGTGCCAGCAAGGTTTCATGTTAGCAGTGAACTGATGAGCTGGCTGGCTGGAAGGGACGGTCCTGGACCCCGTTTGCTCCTTGCCGTGCACTCCTATCTCGTCCTGCGCACTAGTGCTAGTGTTTGCCGGGCTGTTCATTGAGCTTCTGAGACTCTCAAACCAGCAGGAGAATACTTGCTGCCTCTTGGGAGAGTAGGATTCAGCTCTCCAGAATTGTTTGCTATGGACTGCATGAGTGCCAGAGGAGTCTGTAGGGGAGCAGGTGGCTAGAGCAGGGTTGAGGGGGAGCGGCACTGTCCCTTCTCCTGGGACAGCCAGCTGTGCCCTGGACAGCCAGCTGTGCTGTGCTGCCAGTGGCTGAGACATGCCTTGTTCTGGCGTCTCTGCTACCAGAGGGGTGCAGAGTAGGTGCCTGGGGACATTAGCACCTTATGCTGCTACAGCTCACCCCTGCCCCTGGCTTGCCAGAGCCCTAAGACAAAGTGAGTGTTTTGAACTGGAAAACAAAATGCCGAAACACTCTGGCAGTTCAGATCTCCAGAACAGAGGCCGTGCCTAAATTGGGGGTTTCAGTCTTTATCTCTTCAAGTCCATGAAAGCTAAGGTGACTGAACTTTCAGAACAGCCTCAGTAGCGCGTGTGACTGTCACCCGATGTCTCCCAATTTAGGGTGGTGGTCAGTAGGCTCCCTGCATTAAGCTCCAGGAGGCACAGAACACAGGCAGAAAGAATTGAAGCCATGCATTCTTCAGGCTACTAAATGGAGGATGTTGATGTATAAGAAAAACCTAGCAGAGTTTCCTAAAGAAGGATTATCTAAAGATCCAGTTAATGCTATATATTTTCAGAAGATTTATGTGGCTGCATCAGGTTTAAATGTCAAAAAGCTATTTGATAGTAAATGAAAAAAAACCCTGAAAAATTGGAGTAATAATTCATGCTTTATGAAGCAAAGCAAACTATCTCCTGCCTAGTTTAGAAAGAAACTTCCTCTGTAGATAGGGTTTGATGAACAACATGTCTTTACACAATTTAGAAAAAAGAAGAGTTAGAAGTTTGGTCTGCTCACAGTAAGCAAAGACAGTAACAGAAGACTGGTGGTGCTCATTAAAAATGAGTAATTTCTGCAGGAAGAAGTGGCCTCATCAGAGACTACAACAAAGAAAAAAAGGTACAGAAAACAGGACTGCAAACCAGACAAAACTAGGAGAGAGAATATATATCATAGCCAGGAAGAACTACCTGGAAATATGTAGGAAACGGTTAATTTTTTATGCAGCAGGTTTTACAGTAAATTTGCCTGTTTTCTAGTAACTGGAATGTTTGGTCCATACTAAGTTTTATTTTGAATAATCATGGAAAACCAAGTGATTCATTGTGGGCAAAGACAAAGTGAAAGATGGGAGCAACAATGACAGTAGTATCAACGCTTATCACTCACATTGCACATAGACATTGTCAAAAATAAGCATTAGCCTTTCCTTGCGCTCTCGTGAAAGAGGAGGGTTTGGGGTCACAAGGAATTACTTGTACTGGGACACGTAGTTTTTTTTACTGGAGTAATAAAGATGAGACTTCTAGTTTCTGACCCGGTGCTCAAGAGATAACCAGATAATGGTTCTGATAATGCTGTTGTGTGGACTGCTGATTCTGCCTCCAAACCTGGCACATTGTTTAGATAGATAAATCCGTGCTGCATTTTTGGCAATGGAATTGTTGTCACTGGTATCTTATGGGTGAAATTGGGATGCATTGAACTTAAATTTATATTTTGCTTTTATTGCATCTTATTGAAGCATGAATGAGTCCCTGATACTCTATAAAAGATATGATGGTTTCATATTCTGGTGGTTAATTTTTACCACTACTTAGCTCACTTTCTCCTTGAGGGCTTATTAGCAGGTTCTTCATTCAGTGACATCGTTGCCCTTTTTTAATCAACCTTCTAGAATTTAACATACAATGTATAAGGATGAGAACATTATTAACTTCATTCTTTTCACTCTGGTAATTTTTATATTACAGTGAACACCCTGATTAAACATTTATCTGGAAAAGGCCATGATGAAAAGAAAATGTAATTAAATATAGGAACTAAATATTGAACTCCTGACTTGAGGCTGAACTGATAAATGAAATTAAATTTACACAGGGGGAAAAAAAGTATTGTAAAACTCATCCAATATTGCGTTTTAATGTTTTATTCAAATACCTACAAAGCAAGCTGCATATATCAACTACAGGAACTGATAATTTCTGAACATCTTATTTAGAATCCACTTATTGTAACTGTGTTATACTAGAGTTGCTTGGCCTTTGAAAAAAGAAGAAAAAAAAAAAGTTATCTGCATTTGAAATTCAAGCAGCACTGGTGCAGGAGAGTTGGGTATGGCACAGTTTGGGTTTCCTAGTTAGATTTAAAAAACAAAGCAAACAAAAAACAGCAAAGCATTATTTCATAGACAAGATTGCTCAAGAGAAATCGGCCTGTGTCTCTCATATAAATTCAAGTGTTAGAGCAGGTAGGCAAACATGGTGCTTGGTTACATCGAAGGTAGCAGGGCTGGACCAGGGCTTACTTTTGAATGCTGGGTGTATCTGCCCTCCCTGCATGCATGTTCAGGCTTCTTGGCACTCACTGTCGCTGAATCAGGAAGACAGAATTGACTTTCCTGTCGGACTAATTATAGTTTTTTTAAGAGATTAATTAACCCTTCTTTTCCTACAAAGGGACTTTATCAGTGAATCCCATGTCAGAGAGAGGCTGCAGAGGGTTACCTTCTGCTTGGGATTGCTTTCAGGGATCAGCAGTGCCACTGCAATGACGCTTGCAGCCAGAGTCTCGTGTTGGGCAGATGTGTGGGTGACCAAACCGCGTGTATGATGTAGGGCTTCCACAATTACACTATGAGTGTGGAAATACTGCTGAATCCATGGCTGGCAATGGATTTAGACAACTCTGTGAGATACAGGTGCAAAAAACAACCTACAGTTAAACATTTCGGAAAATTCAAATCAACATATATTTTGCTTGCTTTCTGCTTTATACTTTCCAGGAAGTGCATTTTATCTTCTGTATCTATAACACAGTAAAATTGCCTCCTCTGTCCCTCCCTCCCTCCCTCCCTCCCTCCTTCCGTCCTGGGGTTATTTCTATGACGTGATGCTGTCTGGTTAGATATAGGATGTGTTTTGTCCTCTGGGAGTATTGGGCAGCTGTGGTAATTGGTACCTAAGTGATAGACCCTGTGAAGTGTGGATGTTGGGGATGCAGACCTTCTCACTGCTCTGCTTTGATTTCTGAACCAGTCCCATGGGAAGAAGGGGTGGGGAGGATAATTTTTGCCCTAGCAGTACATTAATTATTGTGCCATCTGTGTGACTGAGGGCGTTGGTGGGATTTTTGGTGTGATACGAGACAGCAGTGTGCTAAAAGTGAACAATCACTAATCCAGTTCCTTTCCTTGGGTCTAATTCATGACTAACAGCCGGCTGCTTAGGAAGGAAGGGAAGACAAGTCCCTGGGCCGCTCAGCTCTCCCTCTGGCTGGGTTTTCAAAGCACAGGCCAGCGTGGGAATGAGCAGTGGTGTCTAAGGAGTCCAGCTGAGGGTAATAGAAATAAAATGTTATCTTGGCAGTAGGAACCAAGTGTGCAAAAAGATTCTCTAAAGCGATTCATCTTTACATCTCCTCAGTGCACGGATCTTGTCTCCTGGCTTTTGATTAGCCGTGATTAACACAGCTGGGCACTCGACTCCCACGAGCTCCTCTGACGTAATCAGGATGCTCTGCATCTGTGGAGGGCGAGAGGCCTGAGCAGCTTGGTGCTCTCTGTGTCCCTTATCTGCCTGCTCCACTGTGTCTGCAGTGCCCGAGCTGTGAAACTCCCCTATGTTGGGTTCTGCCTCATTGATATGAATGTGATTTTCAGTCACTTGACGCAGTTTCCCTCTGGAAATCTTTGTGGCCAATTAATGTTCTGATGGATGGCCTTTAAGGAGAAGTGTTTTAAGTATGTACGTGTGCATCTTTGTTTTTCCAACCAGATTCAGAGCTAGGTGGCACTTTTCACACAGCCCTTCTTGATTTTCTGACACCTACCTTGGAAAGGGGCTGGCTGGGATTGACATTCACAGCCTAACCCCGTGCTTCCATAGGGGAAAGCAGACAGCTGGGAGTGAGAATGAACAGTCATGGCAGAGAGTAAGCACGAGCAGAGATTTTGAAATTTGGGTTTTTGAATGAAGTGCTTTGTTTAGTTTGGAGGCAATGTCGCACATGTTTACCAGCACCGCTATGACTTTTGGCACTTTCAAAATGAATAGTGGAAACAAGTAAGAGCAGTATGTATCTGTGCCTTCGTGAGCGAAGCCCTGGGGATGGACAGCTCAGGGGAAGTGCTTCCTGACTCCTCTGCTCAACCGCTGTAGCACACACTGTGTGTAAAACATGGCCTGTCTGAAACACCTGCAATGGCTTTGACAGAACAAAACAGCAGAAGCATTAATCTTTCAATTTCTTCTTATTTATGGGTTTCACTGTAGCTGTCGGTGTCACCTTAGTGGAGGTTTGTAGATGCAGCATTTCATTTACCTGTCAATTTTAATCTATTTTAGGTAACACAATTCCGATTTGCTCTAACTAGCAAAGTTACCCCCTTACAGGCTTCAGAAACCTTCAGCTTGTCAGTCTGGGTTTTTTTCCCCTCCCATCATGCAGACAGACTTGTCACTTGTTCATTTATCTAGAACATCTTAATTACGCTTTGCACATATGATAGTGTTTGAGCAGCAATATTTGTGAGAAATGATTAGGAGAAATGAATGTGAGAAGTGGTTTTTTGACTGTGAGAATAAAGTTCGTTACCACCTACTTTTAAAAATAGCACAAATTAGAGACTCTAAACCCTGGGCAGAGGTGTGCAAAGGCATCGCTGTCATAGGACAAGCTTCAGGCTCTAATTCAGGGTATAATTCTTGACTTTTTAGAGTCACAGACTTTTAAAATAGTGGAGTACGTGGTGGTTTGAACTGAAGTGATCATTCTAGGTGCTGGATAACATTGTAGTTTTCATAAATCCATCTTGGATAGCTCTAAAGGTTTGCTCTTGTTTTAAAGCTATATGACCTGGAATATATGAATTTCTTAATATCCTTTTTGTGATGTTTCTAAATTTCCAGTTGAGGCTTGTGGGGACAGCACTGTGAATTGTAGTCATGCAAGGAAAACTGCTTCAACTTCATGACAGGTCATGTAAATTTGTTTTTAAACTGAGTTATGTGACAGTTCTTCATGAAGGCTTGAAAACAGAGTCATGTTTCATGATAATAGCAAGAGAGCATCTCGCTGTCTGCCCTGAGTCACAGTGCACTGGTGCTGCTGGCACATGTAAAACTGATAATAAACGGGGTCACAGCCAGTAAGCAAGACAGGTCTGAGTTCAGTCTGTATGGATGGTGAACTTCCCTTACACTTTGCGTGTCAAGACTTGGTTTTCAGTGGTAGCCCAAATCTGGCTATTCTACTTTTGTCCTTTTTTAAAACCAAATGTAATTTAAAAAACCTAACTTGTTGCAGCGGGCAGGTAGTCTGCCTTTTATTTCTCTGGTTACTTCTGCTGTATGATATACAAAGGATGAATGTTTTTCAAGTGATGTTGCTCTGGAAAGGTAGAGTCTGTATCTCTGAGATTGTAACCAGGAGGGAAACTGCAGAGGACACAGGTGGCAGTCATCAGATGTATGTTTGTATGTATGTATCAGATGTATGCATGTATGTTTGAATATCTACAAGCTCTCATACTCGTAGCAAATGAGGGAGAACACAGTTTTATTCCTCTTTGCTTGCCAGTATTTGTCACTGATTTGTCTTTAGCAATCATGATTCTTCCCTGCAAAATCGTAGCTCCCCAGGTCCCCTGTTCTCGTGTGCTATCCTAGCCTTCAGGAAGCTTAGCAGGAAGGATCAGTTTGACATTAACTGTCAGGAGAGAAAGAGGAAGCCACTGAACTCGGTCAATTAGAGATATGTAGCAGGTTGCAAAGATGGAAAGATGTAGGATTTGCACAGCGGAGGATACGTTGGTTTGGGATTGAGTGTAACTGCTCATATCCAGCCTGAGTCGAGTGTGGCTGGAGGCTGACTAGTGACGTGCAGCTGTGATTTACTTCCCTGCCTTATCTCTGTTAAACACTGCCTTGCAAACTTGGAGTGCATTGCAGCCAACTTTTGCTCTCTTAAATACAGCAAGCTGAATGAAAGCTGGAGTCAGATAGCCCTCCAGTGAAAAACTGCAAAAAGACTGGCATATTATCAGTTGTTACTTCCTACAAGAGCAAGCTGCATTGTGTAGTACTTCCATTATCTGAAAAGAGCGGGCTGGTGGGGTTGGTGCAGCCATTTAGAAATGTGATTTGTGTTTTTCTTTGTTCATAGAAACCTGCCTAAAGTATTTCCTGAGGCTTTTCTCAGAATCTCTGTCAGCACAGCAAGTTAACTAGTGGCAGCTGTGTCTCAGAGAGTAGAAATTTAGCATGGTGACACTAATATCTTTATAAGATGACTTAGATTAGAAATGTCTTGTTCTTGGTTTGCAGAAATCTGTTCAAATATTTAATATGACTCAGAGCTTGTTTTTTTCTTTTTGTGTTTTTTTTTTTTCTTCTTTTCTCCTGTAGGGACAGAAAAAATTTCAAGTGAGAAATACTTAAAATGTGTCTAGGGTCCAAACAGTTTCGGGGAACAGGGGAACTGGAGTTAGAATATATCAGAAACATGCAGTCTGCCCCTGTGGTCTACGTACTATCTATGGCATGGAAAGGGGTGAGAGATTTCCTGTGTTTTACTCTGCTGCTTATCACTGTATGGATTTCACCTTCCAAATTTTAAAAGATGTCCAGTTTACAAGTTAGAAGACTGAAATAGAGACCACTGAAAATCCAGATTGCCTTACTCAAAGCATGTGGCAGAATAGCTCCTTCCTGTTGAGGCCTGGAGGTGCAGGACCAGTGCAGTCCCAGTTTTGGTCCAGTCAGATCTGAAGTGTAGACCACAGAGCTGGTTAGTCCAAGGCAGGAGGGCAGGGTGCTGGGGGTAACTTGTCTTCACCAGGAAGACTTTGCTGCTTTTTCCTCCCCTCTCTCTACTTACTGCTTCCAGATTCTACCTGTGTTTAAAGAGCCTGAAATCATCTGTACAGGCATCTCACTGGAATGGACAAGGGTACATCCACCTTTTTTGCTAACATCACCATATTCCCATGGCTTAAAGCTCTCTGCCAACCATCGTTTTAGCTCAGTGCATTGGGACTGAATTCCCCTTGGGCAAGTCCCATTTACAGTGCAGTTTCAGTTGGTTGATGAGACTTTGCAGACAGCGTAGAGAAACTGTCGTCCTACTCGCCTTACGCCAGAGGAGAAGGGAATCTGGAGCCTGTGTGCAGTAGCTGTAAGCAGAAGAGTCCTGTACTTCCCCATGCAAAACTTAGTGAAAGCAGTTTGACAGACTTCTGGGAACAGGCTGCTTCCCTTTTTTCTTTCCTTTTTTATTTTTTTTTTAAACTTCTTGCAGTCGTGGTGAATTAAGATGGTGAGATGGCACAACCTTTCCCACCCATGTGAAACCTTGCCCATGCCTCCAAAAGATCATGCAGCTTCATATGTTGAGGGTGGGGTTTTTAAAAGCACCAAGCATTGCTTTCAGTCTCTTGGTGTAGTTTGAAAGTTTTTGCTATCAACTGAAGTGCAGTGTTAGGTGGCCCTTAAATGCATTTTGTTTGTCCTGTACTGAAAATCTGAGGTCTGTGACACAGCAAGATGGTGCTTTCCTACATACTCTTCTGACATGTTGGTCAGCTGGTGAGTGGTGAGCTACATATACCAGTGTAAACACGACATCAGAGAGGGAGACATACAGGTTTTAAATTACAGTTGTCACCATAGAAAGCAGGCAAGAGCTTCACAAGGACTAAGAGGGAGGAGGCTGTAAGATGCAGATATATTTGCTTTGTTTAGCAGATCAGAGTGGCAGGGTGACCTGAGAATGGACAAACCAGATAACAAAATAGGACAGTGGTTTACCAAACCAGTTCCTTGAAAGAGTTGAGCAAGTGAAGAGCTAAGCCTGGGCCTAGCTTAGATGCTCTCAGATCTCACTAGCTTCTGATGCTTTACTGAGTCACTTGTAAAAAGCTATGAAAATGAATGGAGATGATTACTGATTTAGTTCCACAGACTCTGATTTGGCATTTACATGGGATTTAGAAGGAAAACTGTAAGGTCAACACCTGCTGCTTCTTGGGTTCATAGAGGGGATTCATCTCCCATCGCATGATCCCAGGAAGACATCTCCTTTTTAAAGAAGGTATCTGGGGTAACTAGTGGCAGTGCAGATGTGTTCCCTGGCCTCTTCCTCAAATATCCTCTTCTCTGATGGACAGAATGACTTGAAGGAGCTCCTTGTTAAAAGGAAATGTTCAAATACCACAGGCATCCACAGTGGTGTGGCCAGAGTGGGTGGCCAGGGAATCATAAAAGAATGGTAAAGTCAGACTGGATTGGGAAATCCTCTGGTTTGTTTTGGTTTTATCATTTAGCTAGGTTACTGTAATTCAGCTTTCCTGATCTCATCTCATTAAGCAGTTGATCAAGCTGTCACCAGCTCTTTCTATGGTTGTCATTAGAGAGGGGTTGAGAATAATGCCCCGCTTAACACCACAGACAAAAATGAATGTAAAGCACATTGCCACTGCCTTGACAACAAGCAGTTACATGCCTTAGCTGATTAAGTGGTGGTGGGTTGCCTTCTGTTTTGTAGTAAGGTCACACACTTACTGGGTTAAATTTGACAAAACTAATACAGGAATATTTACAAAAGAATTGGAGAGGAGATTGTGATTTTTAGAGATTTGAGATACAGATTTGTTGTTTTTTCATATAAAACCTGTTTAAAAAAAAAACCCACCACTGTTTTTTTTCAAGATTTAAAGTATTCCTTTCTGCAAGCGTTCCTCTTGGCATCAGACTCATGATGCATGACAGAACAACACAGAATAATAAGTTTTTCACTTCTGAAGTGGAATAGTTCACAAAAAACCAAATAAGAGCCTGAAGTGCTAAGCTGTGCAAATCTTAACTTTCAGCTTTAATAAGCTATGACCTCTCTAGCAAAATAAAAAATGGGGTTTGGATTACAAATGGCACCTCCAGTTCTGGTTTAAAAAAGATTTTGTAAAATCTTTTTTTTTTTTCCCCCTCTTTCTTGCTAGCCTGAGCACTTTGTGTTGCAGAAGGGCATCTGAAGTAGACCTCACTCTTTCCCTCTCTTATGTTCCCTTTCATTTGCTTGATGATTCTTTGTCCTCCTTTGTTGCAAACCAGGCGTTTACTCTGTTCGGAAATGAGTGGGGCTTGTCTTGACCTTGCTGGGGCAGTCCCTCCGTGGCTGAGCACCCCCACACCGAGCTTTTGTCTCCAGAAAAGAAAGCTCCGTTTGGACAATGATTATTTCAGGCCAGAGGGGATCAATGTGTCTAGATGTGATAGGGACGGAGAGAGGGTCTCTAGCATAGCTGGGCTGTGTCTGACTGCAAACCTTACCGCTTGGCTTGTATGACAGGAACTGGAAGTGATAGTGAAGAGAGAGCTGGGTATACAAAATGAATTAGCTGTGTTGGGAACTGGGGCACTGAGCCCCTTTCTTGATTCGCTTCTCAGTGCTGAAGGGTTTCAGCAAGAGATTGTAACCATGGCTGGAAGCTCCTTGAGAAGTAGGAGGAAGATTTGTATCCTACTTCCTCAGCTGATGAGAATGCACACACTTACACTTCTGGCTGATGCTTCTCATTCAGGATTAATTTTTCTTGGATATGGAGATGTATTTAATGCATGGGATTGTGTGTGATGAAGGGAAGGTTCATACTTGCTCTCTAAACTGGGACAGTAGTCTCAGAGACACCTTGCAGGCTTTCCAGAGGGTAGCCAGACAAAGGTGTTCCTAACTTGTGATGGTAACTTGTTGGAAGAAGGAGTGTAATAGCACATTACCGCTCTCGGGCTCGTCTTCCGGCGTAATTGGGGTCTGTACAAAGTAATTTTGAAGCTGCTGGATTTGTCACAGTCAGATGTGTCCTGCTTGGAAGATTCTGAACTGGTTTCTGAAGTGAAGCCAATTTTGAAACCTTTTTAAATTTCCATTTCATTTCTTTGGCCTAGCTACCTGACATTGCATTTGTCAGCAAAGCTTCATTTTTATTTTTTTGTCCTGTCAGCTTCAGTAGTTCGACTGATGATGAGTACAAGGATATTATCAGGAACTGAATCAAGCTAACTTTGCTAATCTGTTCCAGATTCAAAATAGAGGTAAAACATCTGCTTTGGTTGTTGAGTGGAGCTCCATGCCAACTGTAGCATGCCTAATGCAAAGAAAGAGATGAAATGCTGTTATGGACTGATCTGCATGTTTGCACATAGTTACTCTGCTATTAATGGAAATAACACTGTCATCAGCCTCCGTAGTTAAACATTTTTAATCTGAGTTTTATACTAGCTATGCAGAAGGCAAATGCCAGTGACTAAAATCTGCAAAGATTTTACTATTTTATGAAAACAGTAATAACTGAGCATGGCGCTCTTCAAGAGCACTGTGAGCTCCATGACCCTCTAAGAGAAAACAGGAAACATAAATGTTAGTGTTTAATGTCTTTTAATGCGTATTAGACACTGACTATATATGAGAAAGTAAGTTGGGAGATTTTCTGAGATTTTCTGGAGCTGACAGGAGGATGGCTGTTGCGATGGCACTCCTTCACGAGAGGAATGAGCTTCATTACAGTACTTAGGAGAGAGGTGGTGGTGAGGCTTTGTGTGTGATGTGCAACACAAGGGGAAGAGCAAGATCCACCTGTAATATAATGGTAAGACCAAACAAATCAGATGTTTCAGATTTTGCTCAAGTCCCTAAAATGTCTTGTCCCTCCCTTATGACATTTTCATGACCTCAGAGGTTTGCTATTATCTGGGGCTTGGTTTAGACACCCGTGACAGCAGGACCTTGAAGGTGTTGCAGATCACTGCTAAGAGGAAGATGAGATTCAGGAACATGAGAGACTGTGACTGCAAAATATATCTGTCCTGAACAGAAACTCAGCGTGTGAACTCATGTGAAGAAAACCATAGCTGTAATTACCTTCTAACGAGTGAATGAAACAGGGTCTGAAAGTTCTGCTGGGGTCATGCCACACGTTACTGTGTTTCTACCCAAAGGCACTAGACTCCCCTTGAACTTTTGGAAACATATATATATTTATTGATTTCTCTAGAAATTTCTCTAGCACCACGTGTCACACTATTTAATTGCCCCTTTTATGGTGTAATATGCTAGAAAATGCATGTTCTCTGCATTTTATTGGAAGTGCAGTCTGCTGTAGCTTATCGTTTTTGCATTAAGTTTTGTATTTATGTAAGTGGTGTGAATTTTGTTTGGGCTCTTCTGCTTTCATGTGTTCAATCCCTTGCCTACGGAAGCCTGCAGGAAAGAAAACCCTTTGACTTTCACTGATCACTAGACTAGATCTGTTTCTGAAATTATGGTGTTCTGCAGTCCAGTGTTTGTAACTCAGTCAAATTGGTAACTAATGTCCTGGTTTGTGTTGCCTTTAATGGAGCAGAAATGCATCCTCCTTGTGTGCAGCAAATCAAGCTCTGTATGTCTTGGATGTGGAAAACTTGATTTCTTTTAGTAACAACCTTTTATGTATTGCAAATTGTTTTTATGTTTCCCTTTAAATTTTCTTCTGTGTAGGCTGAATAGCTCCGATCTGTTTAGATATTCCCTGTAAATCATGTTTTAGAGCTCTGTTTTGCTCTTCAAGTGGTGCCCCAAACTAAATGTCTCACTCCAGTTGCAGCCTAAGCAGTACTGAGCAGTGTGGAAGGACTACGGTGTGTTTTGCAAGCCGTATTCCTATTTTAAGGTCTCTTCCTCTTTCATAACATTGTTCGGTTACATTCAGTTAGTAAACTGCAGTCCCAAATTCTTTCTTATACAGAACTGCCATGTAACAACTCCAGATTTCTTGCTAATAGGCATGCTGTGTTCTCCTCCATACTGAACAGTGTCCTCCTCTTCCTCCAGCCCAATTGTTTGTATAATTTGTCGAGGTGGTTGTAAATTCTGATCCTGCCCTCCAATGTCCCTGTAGTTGTTTGTAGTTCAGAAGTATCTGCAAATTTATTAGGGCACTCTCTGTTTCATAGTTGCCTTCTTTGTGTGTACATTAATATAAAACAGACCCTGTTAACCAGCAGAAGTTCTAATCTTACCAAGTAAGATCTTACAGAATCAGATGCTGCTTTATAGTTCTCTCAATCAGGATTAATTTTCTAAAAATGAAAGGATTTTTATTAGAGTGTATGATGGGTATCAATGCATGCTGCGTATATCAGATATAGCACTTAATTACAGTACAGATAGAGATTCACTGGACTATTACTCTGTACTGTTGAGTGTCCAGGACGCCAGATGAAAGGCCAAGTCTCACTATGCTGCTGCACTGAAGGAGGGATATGAAGAAATTTCTTAAACCAGCTGCAGTGTGTGTAAAGGTCCTTGCTCATGCTTACCTTGGCAAGGAAGAGAGCAGTAAGTCATGGTTTCATAAGTGATAAACTGAAGGAAGATAAACTTGCAACATTTCCATTTCTCTCCTTTTTTTCTTTTTTTTTTTCTACTTGGTTGCCATTGCTGCTGGTAGAGTTGGGTGAAGGCAGGATGTCAGCGGTCTCCAGAGGATGTGGGGCCACTGAACGGAGGAGACGTGTCAGTTTAGGTGAACAGCTACAGCCACCATAAACCTGTTTGTTCCCCAGAGCATTCCCCCCTGTGCACAGAATTGGTTTTAATCCTCTTTTTTTTTTTTTTCTTTGTGGAATTCAACACCTATGCAATTGGTCAAAAAAAAAATAAAATTGCTGGTGTGCTTGAAATGTGTTTGAAGACAAGTGAGCAGGAAATGAAGCTTTCAGTAGGGTTGATGGTTTTCAAGTGAGCTTCTCCACTAACTGCTTCGTTCTTAAATCTCTAGCGAGGATCAGACCTGTCACCCGGGTTGCTGTTGCTCTGCCCTGCTGCTGGCCATTTTACTTCTCTTGAGGTTCATAACCTCATGCTGCCTGAACTGCTCATGCTCATGGTGGGGAGAAAGCACAGGGTTCTTCTGAAATCAGGTGGTGTAACATGGCACAGTGCCTCTCACTTGGGAGTTCACTTAAACTGATTTACACCAGCTGGAATTTATGCCTCCAGAGATTTTGCTCTCTGCTATGCTCTTGTTCAGAAACACTGCCTTTGTGCCAGGCCTTCTTCCCTGCTCCTGTCTGGATGATAGATGGATTATGGGGGAGGGAAATAAAAAAAAAGGGCGAAAGCACTGGAAGTCAAAATACTGATGTGACAAGAAGTACTCAAATGGATTAGTAGTGCAGCACTCACTGCTGGGGATGTATAAAAAGAATTGGGATTTTTTCTTTTTTTTTGGTAGTGCCATTACAATCTGATGACTGTTATTTAATGGTATCGCTGATATGTCTGTTGTGAGCTATTGCACCACACACGCTTTGTATTGAGGCAAAACCCCAAGGAGCTTTGAACAAACAAATTCAAGAGGACAAGAAAAATTCAGGATACCATTAGATCGATTCTCCTCAATCTTTGTAGATATTCCAACAAACCTTATTATGCTGTCTGTGACAGACTTTTTTCCACTAAAATGAGTAACAAATGCTGGTGAATATAAAAAATGTTATGATACTATGTTTATTTTTGTCTCCTTTAAAAATGCTTTCTTATTTTAACTAGTCTGCAGCATGCTGAGTCTTTGTCTCCAGTTGATTAACGTAACTTCAAGACAGTATGTATTAACTAATTTCTGATATGATCTGCAGTCACTTAAAACCCCCAACCCTCCCCCCCAACCCCAAATGCCAAAACCAAAACAAAAACCTACCACTTAAATTGAGACCAGTGGACAGCCTCCAGTAATGAGAATGAAGGAAAGGACACTGGGCAAATTGAATTAAACATGCTTAAGCTCTTTTCCTTTTTAGAAGTGATCTAAATTTAACATGCCACGAGTTATTTCAGTGCCTTTAACTGATAAGTTTAACAAAACATAGGCCACTGACGGTGTGTTTGGTGTGTACAGGAATTTCAGGATTCCAGGAATGGCAGGATGTAACCTTCATTTCACCTGGAAACATAAGCAATTCTTGGGGCAGTGGATAGGCTTCATAATGAAAAATGGGAGGCAGCCAAAATCTGGAGCCAAGCTAACAGCCAGAAATAGATCTGCCGAGAGGCTTGTTTTGCACTGTCCGGAATGGCATATCAGAAATTGTGTGAACAGAAATACTGGGCTTGATCCGGCATTGCACAAGCAGAGTCAATCCTGACAATTTTCCTTTTTAAGTATCATGAAAGCTTGACTAAATAAACATTGTGTTAAAGTTTCAGCTGTCCCAATATGTTGTAATATTTTTCTCCAGATAGTTTTCATTTTGCTTATGGTTTTCTTGAAATGCAAGTGTGTATTTGATAGTGTGTATTTGCAATTAAAAGTGTTCAAGTGTGTATCACCTGAGAACTCCAGCTCGCCTGGTCCAGCATCATGGAAATGGGGTAGCAGAGAGAGAGGCAAAGGTTTAAATCTCTTGGAGAAGGTGAGTAGATGAGAGGAAGGGGCCAGGCACAGGGAGGACCAGAATGGGAGGGTGCAGGGGTTGGCAGGGAGTCAGGGGTGTGAAGCAGGTTTATTCTCGTTACTTCACAAGCAGTGTGCTTATGAGAAAGTGAACTGGAGTATATTTTGGTTTGCACATCACTTAATAAATGATTAATTGTGATTATGTTTAATTATAGAATCAGCCCTGTTGTTGTCTTCATCTGGCGGGAGACGTGGAGTTTTGCGGGTGGGGTGTAAGCGCAATCTGTTGGGGTCCTGTTGACAGGGAGCAGAGAGCTAGAAGCCTGTGGGTTTCCAGTCCCAAGCCCAGTTTGCCATTGCAAAGGCCTAACTGGGATGGAGGGGAAATGATTTAAAAGCAGGTGATGCAGCATGTGTTATGATGGCCCTGCTCCCTTTTCAGGGTTGAGCTGTGCTCTAAGCAGTTCAGGTTGTCCTTTTGCAAACATAACATAAGCAACGTTCAAAGCCAGAGCCTTAATGGAAGGTGTTTTTCAGATTGTCATCTGACAATCTTGTTTCAGGCATCTTTACTGCTAACTACTTCAACCCTTTGCCAGTGAGCATGCTTTTTTCCCCCTTTCTTTAATGATGTACAATAGCTGTAATGAAGGAGAACTTGTAGCTTTGGAAAATACACTTGGTGGCCTAAAGGTGATTATTTGGTATTTCCATCCTCAGGAAGCAGAGGCGTGTTTGTTAGGCCTGCATTTCCAGCCTCTAAACCTGATCAGTACTGGATACCAGGCACCTGGTCGAATTCAGCTGGAGGGGTGGGAGTGCTCCTGGGACGCAGGCCCTCCCCTGGCCCATGCTGCCCAGAGGCTTCGCAGCCTGCACAAGCCACCCGGCTGTCCAGAGGAGTGTGGCTGGAGCTGCTCTATTGTTGTAGCTGTTCAGTACCTTGTGATTAATTGTCATCCAGGTAGCAATGTGTACCAGTGATTAAACTCAGGTTTTATTAATGTCACCAGCAGTGGCAGTATCTAATGATCATGTTAGAATCACTGTATTCCAACTATTTCTGCGCCAAGTATTTATGGAAATATTCAAGTCTTAATTTGTGAAGCCATTATGGGAAAGGCTGAGTGCATGCCTAAGTGGGAACTACCTACAGACTATATTAGTATGACATGAATTATTCAGACATTTGTGAACAATTACTTAAAATCTGGAACCACTTATGTGTTACTGAGCATTTAATCATTGGGAGGGGGGAGAAAGCACTGAATACAGAACTAGCATTGTTTCTAACACACTGGACATCTTTGCAGACATCCTTGCCTGATGCAGTTGATGCTGTTCAGTACCAGTCCCTTAGGGTTAGACCATACCGATAGCTGTAGGTGTGCACTAGGGTGTTTTTGCATTTGGTCACTGAGCATTTGTGTTTTGATGAAGTTGTTATTCACCTTTGAATAGACAGATCAGAGGGACAGGCTCTCAGGCACTGAGGCGGCGGGCAGGTTCAGGAGATGCTGGGTTGTCCAGGCAAATGCAGACACCCCCCTCCAGCTCCTCTTTCTTTAAATAGTTTAGGTACAATGTTGCTCTTGACACTAAACCTATGCTCTAGTTACAGTTTATATTTACATTTTTTTCCTAATCTCAGGAGAAAGTAACAGCAAATGAAGCAGTGATTGATTCTCCACTGCTCCCAGAGTACGTTTCCTGTGTGCCCTGCACTATCGACGATAAGGTCTTTTTTATGGTCTGAAGGATGAATGCAGCCCGTTTTTGGAGAAGCTAAATAGAAAGAGACTGTTATAAATTACATGGAGAGAAAAGGGGAGCCATTACAGGAAAAACTACCACTTCTTGCAATGAAACTTGAATGCCCAGCACATCCCTCTAAGCAATTTACAGCACAGCGTGGCAGTGAGTTTTAAAGTCATTGGTCTGGGGAAAGTGTCAGAGCACAGTTCTTCTGTGTCCTTTAAGCAGTAGCTTTAAAACAACGCGAAGATCTCCTGAAGTTTGCAAGAGCCATCTACCCAGAGTTTTTCTTACTTTCCGGAGTGTTTTGTTGTGTTCTGTTGAATACTTCTGTGCGTCATATAAAGTTTGCTGGTCCTTGAGCATGGAAACTCAGTGGAACAAATTGCAATGGGTAGCAGTGTGTAGGCATATATGCTGTCCTTTCTGCAGTGGATTATGTGCAATCCTTATAAATAATTGGGCTAGCCTGCAAAAAATGGAAGGATGTAAGAAGATAGAATTAAATTAATTGAAAACCTTTTTCCTGACGTATTTGAAATATTTCAGAGTACAGGGTATTTATTGACCTGGTCAGTATAAATGTCCTAGGTATGTACATTTGCTCACTTAACGATGCTGTCAGCTTGCTGTAGTGCTTCCAGAGGACTAGTACACCCTATTTACAGATTTGATTTTCTCCACTGGCCTTTCAGTAGCTTGGAGAAATATTCCTTAGGAGTTGCTCAGTAAAAATCTGTAATTGCTCTGAAACACCCCTTAGCAACCATCCAAGGACATTCTTCTCCAAATACCAGCTCTGTGAAAGTACTTTGCTGTCAGAAACCAGTATATAGAAATTCCAATAACAGAAATGCAATCTTTGAAATAATAACAAATTAAGAGTAAACTTCTCTTTGTATTTACCCAGCAATTAATTTCTAAAACACAGTAAAAGGCTAACCCCAGATGCAAGTGAAATAGACTTCAAGGCCTGTTAAAAAATTATTAGTGTGGAATAATTTTTGTGCATAGAACTGTATGAGTACTAAACACCAGGGAAGTGCATTCTAAGAATCAAGAGAGATCCATTTAGTGACAGTTCACTTACAAAGACTTATAAGTTAAAACAGCATTTCAGATATTCATGTTTTGTATGCTTGGAGGGAGAAAGTCCTAAATTAAAACTAGGAAGAGAAGTAGGCTTTGTGCTATGACCAGTAGAAGGAAATAGATGTATGTGATGTGACATTGTAGACAACCTTGTAATCTTGATTAATGGGAGTACCTGCAGAAAAAAAAAGAGGTATTTGGCAAAACACTGACAAAATCAATACCCCTTTGAAATTATTATGTGTCTTGCTACATTGTCTTGCTAGTTATAGAGAAATGAGTACATGTATCCAAGTGTTTAGTCCAGCAACTTGATGTAATGCTATTAGAATATTAAAAGGATCAATATATAGCTTCTTTTCACTCACAAGACCAAATGATAGTATATTATACCAAATCGGCATGGGAATCTATCATTCTTTCCTCATCTGCCTTCAGGTCCTGCAAAATGAAAATCTGGCTTAAATAAGTCCTTGTTAGTGAGTCGGGATATCTAAAATGAAGACAAAGTTTTTAATATATGTCACAGTTACTCAATGAAAATACTAACTGGTTTTCTAGGAGCTTCAGTACCCACTTCGGACATAGTAATTAAAATGATACCTGAGACAGTTCACTTAAGTACTTCATCTCATCTGGGGTTCAGAGACCTGCCAGTGGTGCTTGGTAATAGTCTTGGCTTTCCTCTGTACTGTCAGGTTTACAGAGGAGAATTTCCCAGTGCTGGATTTCTTCTGCCAGTGTGGCTTGTTGGCTTTGTGGATGCCAGCTGAGCTATAGGACATTCCTCTATGTGGGTTTAAGCTCTCCATTGCCAAAATAATCATTGTGCCTTCAGTTCAACAAGCTAATTTTACCTGGTGTATTGAAGTTCAGCTTGCAATTGCCCTGTATGCAGTAAAGATAGGGATATATTCCAACAATGGAAGATGTCTGCAGATAAAATTTATTTTTACTATAATGCTAATTACAACACAAAGTAAAGAATGCTGTAATAAAACTTGTTGATGAGCTTCGTGCTTATAATAGTAACTCTGTAGAAAAAGTAACATGGAAGGGTTTTTGTTAACTGCGGGTGTATATTTTCAGGAAAAAATGTGAACACTCCCAACTGAAATTCTCTTTAAGAATTTGGAAGCTCTGGAGAGCCGAGCTGATGAAACAGCTGTTCATCATTCCAAAACCTGCAGCCTTGCTTAATTCTAATAATAGTTATATATAACCTGCTTTGAGCTTTCTTTTTGTTTTTTTTTTTTAATTCATTCTGAGTACTTAACAACTTCTGAATTTGAAGAATTTTAAAGCAAAATATTTCTGTTAATGAAATAACCTGTTAATGATGTTGTCACAGGTTTTAGAAATTATTTCCAAAAATATACTGTATCCTGTGTGTATGAACATGGTTATCACTGAAGATCAAGGAAGTAATCTGTTCAGATCATTGACATCCATTATCAACATGTATGTAACTGCACAAGCTCCATTTAACCACTGTCAGCTGCTCAGTGGAGCAATACTTTTTCCATTGTGCTGATGGATGCACATGCTCATTCTTAGCTCTGACCTCAATTTGCTACAGCACTGCAACACACTTCTGACATTTTTCTGAACAGGTTATTATACATGACTGTGCATCTTACACGGAAACATGCTCTAATATGTAATAGGAATTCCTTAACAGTAATGTCTTTCTCACTTCAAAACTAGTACCTTTGAAAATGAAGCAAGATCATGAAATAGTGAATTAGAAAAAAGGCCAATTGGAAAAAGCTGCACAGCAGTGACTCAGGATGGTTATCAACCTGTAGTGGTTTTATCTTTTCTTTCCAATTTACAGGCTCTGATCATTCTCTGTGATCTCTGGCTCTTGGTGTTACCATTTGCAGTGATAGAGTCTAGTGTAATTAATTTATAGAAAGTATATCCCACAACGAAAAAGGGCTGAAGGACTAAGGCCTTTGCAAATGGGTATACGGCAGCTGTCTCCTGTCAGCAAAGGTTATGTATATCAGCATTGTGAGACTTAGAACCTGCTTCAGAGGCACAATAAATGTGGTATGCTGGACAGAAATTGAGATGAGGATCTTGTATATGTTACAGGTCTAAAGAATACAAAGTTTTTCTCAATCTGTTTTCTGTGTTAAGCAGCTGATGTTAATTAAAAAGGTCAATCATTTCCTGTAGAACCAAGTGTCTGATTCAGATTTCTGGCAGAGGAAAGAAGGGTCAAGCTGACTTATTGTAGACTTTCCTCTTTTTTTAATGTAATGATGCACAGTACTTTACCCTCTCCTGATTAAAAGAAAACTGTCACCTGTAACAGCATTTGAACTTAAAGAAAAAAATCCAATAGATTTGAAGTTTGTTGAATTTTTCTTTTGGTGGTGGTACCTCTGTCTGAAATGTCAGCTTGCCTGTCATCACAGCCTGGCTGATGTCTTTCGCTGGGTGCCGGGTGTACCTGCAAGTGCGTTTAGAGACTCGTCCAAGCTGCTGGGATATTTGGTGCTTGGCCACTGGGTTGTGTTGCCATTCAGCTGGAAATTGAGGAGTTCTCTGCTTTCTTGTTTATTTTGTTATTTAAATATTATGATAAATGTATGTGAAATGGGAATATTTTGATGTGAGCATTCTAATTTCATAAACATTAGCTGGTTCTTCATAGCTGTTAGATTTGCACTAAGTCTAGGAATTACTAATTTTTATTAGAGTGCTAGTGGGCGCAAGATCAGAGAATCACTTTAAACGATTTCTTCTGGTAGAGAAAAATGCAGAAATGAGACTGTCTCACTCTTAGCTAAATTCTGATTTGTTTGAGTTTGGCAGATGAGAGAGAATGGATCCGGCTCCAAGGTCTGGTGTTCGTGTCCTCTGGTGGGGGTCTGTGACTGTTCTGACATGGGCTGGGAGGGAAGCATGCTAAATGGTTCAAGTGAAATGCAATTTAAAAAAATTTTTTTCCAAACATCCACTGCAACATGTAAAACTTCAGACAGTTGTGATAAAAGATGCTGCTTTAGTCTTTTTTCCATTGGAAGAGTGGCAAGAATGAAATTCCAGTGTGAATCTTTCTTAAGGACATAAGGGATTAATATGTCTTAAAATAGACACCATCGGCTTAGAAATGTGTTTTCGATGTTTGAATATGTTGAATTTTGCAGTGAAAAGATTGGGAAAAAATGGTATTTTCTCTGTTCTTCCAGCTTGTTTGTGGATTTGGAGATAACTTGTTTACAAGATAGTTAAATTCTTCAGGATCATAAGAACTGTTGCGGTTTTATGTGTTTAAGAGGCATGCATGCTTCCATTTTGCAGGGTTATTTTAAATTCTGGTGATTGCGTGACACCACAAACTTTTATGCTAGCAGGACCACAAGGCAATCTGGAGGTGGGCCATGAGCTCGGGGGGGCACACGCTGCCTTCAGGAGGGGTGACGGTGCAAGTGGGACCACTGCCTGTTTCAACTATGTGCTTCAGAGAATAGGTGTCTTTGTAATCTGTCCCCTTCTTTTTCTGAGTCTCCAGCAGCAAGGGTTTTGTTCTTTTAATTCAGCAGATTATGTTCTGCCAGCTTGCTTAATAACTCGGATATTTGCTGCTGGGCGTCCAGAGCAATCCTAGGCAGAAGGACTGAAATTGCCAGCTCTGGACATGTAACAGAGCGGTTGAGCATATGCAGCGCTCCCTCCCACTGACGGGCAGTGACGCCAGCATTGCCAGAGGAATGAGCATGGCATATTGTTTCTCCTGTATGCCTGATTATTTATTTATGCATTCCAATTCATAATAGCATAATAACAGACTTGAAACAATAAGATAATTATTTTGCTTCTTGGGTGGTTAAAATTAACTGTGCTCGTTGCATATTTATTCAGTAAAAAGATACAAGATGTTTAGTAATTGCCCAGAAATTCATTATCTGCATAATGTTCTGTTTCTAAATGTGTATTGCATGACCGTTAATCTGTGCCAACAGCAAGCATGCAGCAATATCTGATGTAATTAGTTTTCCCCTTACATGCCAAGCAGAACATCTGGGCTAATTGCGTGTTGTTGACAAAAGTTGCCATTCTAATGGGGGTCCCTGTTTGTGCACACACCCGCTCATTATACGTACAAACATACTCATGATTTCAGTTTATCCTCAAGCAAACTGATAGTTCTTACTGATGAGATATTCTTGGTGATTTGTTACTGGGGTCATTCAGTGTCCGTGGGCAGCATTAGTAAATGTTCGCAGGAAGAATATACTCTCCTTTTAAACAGAAAAGAAACAAACCTGTAATGCTGCTTCTTCTGTTTTATTTTTCCAGCCACCACTGGTCCAAGCGATTTTCAGTGGTGATCCGGAAGAGATACGGATGTTGATCTACAAAACTGAGGATGTCAACGCCTTGGTATGTGACTTGGCATGTTATGCGCCTGTGATACCTAAACACCATGCTTATGAACTGTTGCAATGACAGTATTAAACATGTCCTTAGTAATTAACACATAACAGAATGGAAAATACTTGTAAGTTAGAGACTTGGGGCTTCAGTGGATTCCTAATTAGTAGTCTGAAATATAATTATCTCCATCAGGTGACTTTAAATTTTTTAAGTGTATGGTAATAATTCCAAATGTGCAGGTCAGTCAGGGACGTCATTTTCTCTCTTACTGAGAAAATTAATAAAAACAGCTGAAAGCTGCATATTTTTACTCTCTGTAGAGTTTTCTTTTATGAAGAGTCTTTGCAGATCAGGAGCTGCTATTCAGCATTTGACTGTACTTGAAATAAAGCTTCACTACAGGTCTCAGCAGGGAGAGTAAGGAAGCAGTATCTTGGCTGCCATTTGCCCACAAAGGAATTATTGTTCTGCAGATTGGCTTATTCTAGCCAGAACAAGGGTAAGCAGCTGTAAACAAGTAGTAGTTAAGTGTTCTGGCAGTGAAAAAAAAATCATCTCCATTTGAACTTGGTCTTTTTGTTGGGGCTTCTTTTTCCCCTCTTTGATTTTAACTTAAATCTGTACCGTTAGAAATGAACCTGCCAGTCCTGACTATAATCTGTGGCCTCTGCAAGTGGTGAGAATATAAAGCA
Source organism: Strix aluco (assembly GCF_031877795.1). Lineage (NCBI taxonomy): Eukaryota > Metazoa > Chordata > Aves > Strigiformes > Strigidae > Strix > Strix aluco. Next base: position 32,653,860 of record NC_133936.1, read on the forward strand.
GAAGCAGAATGGTGATTTCCAGGTGTTTCCTGGACTTTTGAATCAGCTTTTCTTTTCTTCATATCTTTTCTCTGACATAAAGCCATCAGTTTATTCATAGCTAACTCCAGCAGTTTGTCTGGCGTAGTCTTGGCACCGCAGTTTTTGCAGGCAGTAGGGTCCAACCATCTGGTTCAGAGCTGCAGAAGGGAACTGGAGAAGTGATCCTACAGATCTGGTTAACTGGGGCTCTGCTTCATTTGCTGTCAAGTGGAAGGAAAGACTTGCTATGGTTTTAAATGGGGAATCTGATCAAAGACAACCTTGATGTTAGGCTTTCCCCGTGATTATCAGTACCTGGTTGTTTTCTTGAAATAAGTTCCTAAAGGTGGTTCCTTAAAACATCATATCCCTTGAGTTTCCTCCTTATTTGTTTTCCCTGATGGTATTAAAAAAGCAAAGAAAAAAACCAAAACCAACCAATCAACCAAAGAAACCCAACCTAGATGAACATGACAGTCCTAAAATTTCCTCTGTATTTCATGTTGTTTTTTCAAAATAGCATTTCCTGTACAAGGTTATTGTAGGCTTCTCAAATGTTTTTATATCCTTTGGCTGCAAGTGTGGTAGTGATGGTTGCTGGGGAGATGCTCTCAACTGTCAGGTGCAATATTAAATGAAGAATATGTATTTTGTAGATGAGTACCATAGTACTTAATAGAAAAAGTCATTGAACTTGAATGGTCTTGCCCAAAATCCTGTTTAAGATGCTAAAAGTCCATCCAAAAGTGCTTTGCCTGAACAGCTGTTTTGTCAGGAGCAAAAACCAAAGCTATTCTTTGGAATAATTAGAAGAATACTCGTCAACACAAATTCTGAAGATTGTGTTCTGGATAGTGATTGCAGACAAGTGTCAAATGCTTGAAATGTCACTAAAGAAAGATCAAAAGATAGCATTTTTCCCCTTTGTGCTATGAGCTGGCAATTTGCAATGCATGCTTATGTTTCTATTTTAAGGCTGTTTTTAATTACTTCCATGTTAGTGTTTCTCTAGTGCTTTGTTGCTCACATGAGAGGAAACTCTGACACTGTTTGGCAGCGATTTGTCCTTTGTTGATAGTTTTGGTTAGTTGTGTTAATATTGGAATAATTCACATATAGGTAGGACAGGGAAACAAAATAAACTGTTTTTGCAGCAAGCTTTGGGGATTTCTGAAGTTTTAAAAATTGTTTTTTGGAATCTGCAACAAGAGAGGTATTTGGAAGGCAGAATTAAAAAGCACATCGAGAAACTATGCAAAATTGATGATATATATACATACTTCCTAAGAGAAAATGAATCTCAGAAGAAAGAGTTTAGAGCAAATCAGAAGTTACTTTTTTTTTTCTTGTAAAATAATTAATATCTTTCCAAGACAGAAGTGTATGTTGATGGAAATGGCTACATTCTGGATGCTGCTGTAATTATGACTTCTATTTTGAAACAAAGTGAAAGCTGTAACTGTTTGGTTTAGAAGCTGGGTTGAGTTCATTGTGCCACCCTAATGGGTGCTTTGACCTCTCCAGTCCTGAGCTCTGCTTTGGGGGAATATGAGGCTACTTTTGCACCCTGAGGGCATGGACAGCATTATACTTGGCTAGTGGTGAGTGATTCCCTACCACTGAGTACCAAACACATGCTGTTTCTGTGGGAACTGTGGTCTGCCTGTGGGTAGCGTTCAGCAGCCTGTTTTCCCAGGGCATTTGGGATTTTGGGTTGGACCATCCAGACCACCAGATTAGTTTCAGGCAGACATTCTCTACGCTTGCTGCTTGGTACACTTAGAAATATCAGGGTGATCGTGCTATGTGTGTGTAGGTGGAGACTTTTTGGGGTGACTTTTTTACTTTGAGAAAAATGTGATAGAATGGTGCAGAGCCTTGAGTTTGTCTAGGAATTATTCTGGATCCAGTGGTAACCCCTGGTTAGAGGGGATTTGCAGCTGTGAAACACCCTATGTATGCAGAGTCCAGTTCTTACGTGCAATGTCATGATTTTCTACTAAACTAAAATCCTTCCTGTAAAATTTCTATTTTCATCTCAGGCTTCTAGTTTAGTTTCCTTTCAAAATATTTGAAGTCAAAATAAAAAAGACAAAACAACCTTCCAGTATTCTTCCCCATAACTGATGAGATACTTGCAAGCCAAACCAGATATTTCTTTCCCTCTGTTTTTCCTCTTTATCCCCTAAGCTTGCTTTTTCTCTTGGATAAAACCCTAAAAAACAAAATTTATGCAAAACTTTGATTTCCCCAGAATATCTTCTATTTCATTCATATTTTTTGGAAAATAAATAATATGCCCCCTCACTGCTGCAGTGAGACTCTTGAAGGCAACATCTCCTTTCTCAAAACTTAGTTGCTTCTATGTCTGATGTTGGGGCATGAGTGCTAGTGCTGCCTTCTCAGCTTGATCCATGTAGCCTCTTTGCTGGAGAAGCTGCTGCTTCTCACTGCTCATTGGTGTCAAGAGCTGCTTGAGCAAATGCTCCCCCACCCACTTCCACCAAAATGAGATAGGTTAGGAAGTCGATGAGGTTTAGCTGAATTTGGCTTGTTTTCATTAAAGCAGAGCTGCAGAGCCAGCAGATCTAGGTGGACTGCAGTAACTCCTGATGGGCCAGGCTGGGGATGGGTTGGAGCCATGTTGAGATGTGGTGACCCTGGGCATTGCCTGCGTGTTTAGAGCTGCAGAGCAGTTCTGCAGAGGAAGGGCAGTGGCACCACCAGAGACTGCAAGGCCTTACATGCAGGAGCAAATATTTAGAGGGTGGTCTATTACAGGATAAGGAGGGCAAGAAGGAAGTCCTTATGCAGAGACATGGATGTATGCTGTTTTTAACTTCTTTTTCCCATTATCCTAATTTGTAAGGCACAGATTTGCAGGACTGCCTTTGTTAGGAGGATTCAGGCTTTATCCAGGTCTTCACGCATACAAGTTATATATCTTTCTCTAATATTGCCAAGAGTGCTTTTTGAGGTGGTACAAGTGCTTGAGGGTACAAGTGTGCACACGTTTAGGATTGTGAGTCTGAAAGGCTTTGCATGCTTGGGATAGCTAATGTGAAAAACAGCTTGTCATTCGGTTTGGAGTGACATGTTTGATTTAGGACTAAGAGAGATGGTAATGTGGTATTTCAGTAATCTTGGGAACCAGATACTTGTCTCTGCTTTTGTCCAAGGAATGATGATTTTCTTTTTGACACTGCAGAGTCTCACAGGTGAATAAAGCTATCCTGGAAGTAAATGTGCCTCTTCTAGATGTAGTTCTGCTGTGTTGGAAAGTCTTCTGGAGGATTTATTCAAGAATTTTGGAAGCCTTCTGCTTTGACACAGTATGACAGTACAGTGCTGGCTAATAGCTGTGTTTTCAGTGGGTATTTAGCCTCTAGTATGTTATTTTAAGTGGGAAGTGCTGGAGAATTTTTTTTTTTTCTACAGAATGAAATTATGAACAATTCTCAGGAATGTATGAAAACTGAATACTAACATTGCATTGATGCTTGTGATGCAAGACAACTAGTATAAATTTAGTTTAGAAGAAATATTTTTTTCTTTTAGAAAATAAATAGATTTTTAAATATTTTATAAAGAAGGTGTTTGAACTGTGAAGAAGATTCTGCTGGAGTTTTCTGAGTGTCTGAAATATTGGGAGTTGCTTTATACAGCATGCTAGTATAGTAGTGGGTACTAAGTTTTATATATCTATACCTCCTTCTCCCTTCCCCCCCGCCCTGCTTTCTGTGCTGGTGACTCATGTTATTGTTGTCCTCAAAATGTTTGAGATAGTTAAGGGTGTACAGGCCATTAAAAGCTCATGGCAGGGTTTGGCTGTAGCTGCATTATTTTCTCCAAAGGTGTTTCTCCAACGTCAGCCTGAAATACCTGAGTTTTCTAAATCTCCTTTTCCCATCAACTCACAAGTGATGTATGCTCCCATGCCATCAATGCCCCTGCCCCCCCCCCCCCCCCCAAGTCAATATTGCATTTATAAAAATAGGAGAGTTACTTAACTCTAGCTTTTGAGCCTTACATGAAACTCACTGATATAAACATTAAAATATTTCCATTAGTTTAGGATAACAGTTTCCACAGTCTCAATCTAGGATTAGTAATTAATTTTAAGTTATCTTTTTCTAGCATGAAAGCTACTGTCAGCCTCACGGAAGAAAAGGGTTAGATGGGGGAGGAGAGGGAAGATAATTTTTCTTGTCTCTAGAAGATCAAAGTATTTGCTTCTTCCACCTCATGAGCACTTGGCAATTAAAGACTCAGTCCAGAAAAATCTTTGTTTCTGAGGCTAAACCGAAGATGGAAGGGTTGAGAGGTGCTGAAACCAGGATCTGCAGTTTGAGATGGGAACTTATGTGCTTCATAATAGCAGAAGAAAGAGCACCAGGCATAAGTTACACAGCTTGACTTTCACCTCCCAGCTGGTGCTCACAGTTAAGCATTTCAGTTTGCTTTGTGAATTACAGGCTTTAATAAAAGAATCTGTGAGAGAGAGGAAATCCTGAAACGGCAGAGATTTTCTTTGCACAGCATCAACTTTTGGTTCTAAATGGTTGTAAATAGCTCAAGAAGTAGTTGCTCGTTTGCTTTTAGCTTTTTCAGTAGTTCCCAACTAGTTGCCAATATTTAATTTTTATGAAGTCAAGTTGCATCTGAATGTTTGGGTTTTTTTAATGGTGCCAGCTACTTTGGGCTATTTAATTAAGATATGCTCGGATCTAGAGGTAGTTAACAAGCAGGAGGTTTGTTTCTGCTATTGTTTTGTTTAACCTTGTATCAATGGAAGTTGTAGCCATTCATATGCCTCTAATATATTTTTGTTTATTCTGCCACCCAGGCAGATGGCTGGCTGCTTGGAAGTGGTGGGAATCCAAACACTTCTTACTAGTGAAACTTCATTAACTCTGTTTCTGTGGTGCTTCCTTCTGTGCTGAACTAGTCCTGTTGGCTGCTTAGTCACTTTGGTGACAAAAAGAGGATACGGGCATTTGTTTTCTGTAGCAGTTGCACTTACGTTTTAATAGCAAATAACTGTTCCAAACATCAGATCTGAACAGCTGCAGTTGATACAAAAGTTCAAATCCATTATGTACTTTGAGAAGTAGGCTGTGTTGAGTAGAAACTGTTGGCTTTTTTCTTAACGTGCCTGAATATTTTACATATGCTGATATGATCCATCCAAGCCACCATTCTGCTAATCTTTGTGTACTTGGGGGCCTCTGATCCAATAAAGCACTTAAGGACTAGCCTAACTTTAAGCTTCGGAAATGCCTTATCAGTGTCACTGTGGTCACTTGAACAGTTTAAGCATGTGTTGAGTGTTTTTTCTTGCTGAGGCCTTCTGTCCTTGGTTGCCTGTTTGTTAAATTCTTAATTTCCTTTATCAGTACTTTAAAAAAAATTAATGTGTACAGATAATGTTAAAATGCAGCATCATCTTTTCTGTGAACTGATATAAGTCACTAATACAGTTTTGGGGAGAGAGTGTTTATCTCATCTCAGCATGATTTTCTAGCCATTGTTTAGCTTATTTACTGTCTCTTATGGACCTTTTGTTCCTCTGAGAACTGCACTTGAAGCAGATCTGATTATTTGTCTTAATGCTATTTGTAATCCTGTTATTCTTGCTCCCACCTCCTTTCCTTGCCTTGATAATATATGTTCAGGTTTGGGGTACTGCCAGACCTTTCCCTGGAATGACAAATTTTCTTTCTATTCCTCTCTCTCTGTAGACTTTAGTCTTTAGATCATTATTGATTTACTTATTTGTACTCCTTTTACTACCATCATGTCACAAGGACATCTGTGGCTGAATAGATGTTAGTGCATGGGCCAGACACAAAGCCAGTGAGCTATTTAAGTCTTGCTAAAGCAGTACACGGCTTTAAGGAGAACACAAGGAGCGTGGTTGGACAGATCGGCAGATGCCTCAGTTCCTCTGTTTCTGTGTCAGCCTTGTGTAGAGCGTAAACAGGAACTTGAGGATGTTCCTCCATTGAGTTGCTCAACCGCATGCTCAGCTGCAGGTGTTGTGTGTGGACTTCTCCTGGCCAAACTCCTGAACACATTGCCTGTAGGGCTCTTTTGTGGGTTTTTAATTTTCTGTACCACACATTGGGTTTTGTCATCTGCTAGTTCATGTGAGAGTGAACTCTGATTTGTGCCTGGTTGTGATAAATGGAAAAATTTTAGGGTTTTTTTCCTCTTGGAGAAATTAAGCTTAAATTCAGTTGCGTGACTAAACCCATCTTTCTCTGAAGACTTGATTCTCACTTAATTTGATAGAATTTTGCATTGATTTTAAAAAGTGAAAGAGAATTCTTAGAGTTGTTCCTGTTACAGAAGGATAAAAATTCTACTTTTCTGTTTCATGTCCTTTCCTCCCTCAATTATCAGTTTTCTATCAGATTTGCAGTTTAGTATAAAACGTTGCTTATAATCAATAAAACACTGAATAGGCTTGGTTACTCAATGTAGAAAATTGCTTGGTCTTGTATCGTTAGCATTCAACTTCAGACTACTCTGTTCTGTTGCCAAACTTTGCTGTGTTGCAAGAAGCTGCCGCAAAATTTATTACTGACAGGTACAATAGTTATTACAAATACTACACTATGCTAAAGAGAGATTTGTGTATTAAAATGAACAAGCTAAAAAAATAAATAACACCAAATCTATTTTTGTACAAATGTTTGATCAGTCTTAGCGTATTTTTTGCCATGGATAGCCTTAGGACAAGTAATATGAAGCAATACTTATGAAAGGTCCTGTATGCACTCATGTAGCCTGTAAAAGCTAGTCCGTGGTGGATTATGTTTTAGGAACTGAGCATATGAGAACTCAAGCTTGTGATTTTGACATTGCTGGATGGACACTGCTTAATACTGTTTTAATTTGCCTACCATGTGAGGAGGTGAAGTTCTGTAAGATATCTTTCCCTCTGACCTGTGACAACCAGGGTATCACATAATCTGTCTTATGAGTGTTTTATGTGCATGCCCGATATATAACATCAAAACCCACTGCAGCAGAATTTGAGGACTACATACATCGTGTCTGTTTGAAAAAACCCACAAATATAAAAATTAAACGTAATTTATTCTGGTGACCAGTGGCTCTATGTCTCACAGTGCTGGAAAACAATTTTCAGCATTCACATGACAAATGGTTCTGTTGCACTGATTTTTCCACATTTATAGCATATTTTGAAGACAGTCCAAAACAGCTTGCGGTTGATGACCTCTTGGACATGTTGAAAGTGACGTTTTACTTGACAAGCTCAGAGACATGTTTCAGGGAGAGAGTGTAAATACCCATAGGGTTTCTGTGTTGGTATCATTTGCAGGAACTGTTGAATCTGTTACCTGCTTACAGTGTTTAATGTTGGTAGGTTGTAATTTGCTAAGTTTGATGGATAAGTCTTTTAGAACTTGTTTTGTATTAGTGGTTAAGAAACTGAAACGAAATACATTTAGGACTGGAAACAGAGGTCAAATAGCACGTTTAGCAGTATTAGCAGTTCCTGTGATTTTTGTTGCCCATATTACAATGTTTAGCAGTTTCTTTTAAAAGCTTATGTTCTGGAATCATCTGAATAAAGCAACAAAAGAAGGAGTTTTTTGTAAACGCTGTATTTACACCCTTAGAAAAGAAAATCTTAAAATGTGACTCCCTAAGGCTGAAGATTACAGAAATTAAATAAAAGTAGATGTATTTCAGAAATTGTGTATATGTTTATTAGCAATTCTTTTAAGTTTAAAGACACAGACCTGACTAGTAATTTTCTTTATTTGTGTTTAAAGGTCAATCAAGGTGTACAAACCCATTTTGGACTGCTGTAGACAACCAGGCTAAATGGTGTACAAGAACCTTTGTAGACTTAGAGGACTGCATCATGTCCTTGTGTGTGGTTCCAAACCATTCCCAAGGGTATGGTTCCAGACCCTTCTGAAGAGTCTGGTGTTATATTGTCGATGCAAACTGCATTACAAAGTCTAACATCCAGCAGCATCTGAATTATGTCACTGCAGGATTTAGAGTGGAAACTGTTTCCGAAAGAGACCCAGGGATGACGTCTTCCCTCATTTTAGAGTTGATTTGATTTGATCTACCTGTGAACAGGATATCAAGTGAAGACAGTGTCTGAAAGGTCTGGTGGAACCAAGTGATAAAAAAGTTGAGAATTATTGGGAGGAAGTGTGTTGTTCAGACCTTGAATTTTGTTCTTTCATTGGTTTAGATTACATTTCTAATTATAAACAGAAATACACATAGAAAAATAAATGCTATATACAAATTCATTGCTCTTGAACATTAACGCTGCAGTTATTTGCTATGCTTTATAACTGGGCAATGTATGGTTTTGCAGGATGCTGAGAAACGAACTCCTCTTCATGTTGCATCGTTCCTGGGGGATGCAGACATCATTGAGCTTCTCATTTTGTCAGGTAAGGTAGTGTCCCTCACTGATGCTAGCTGGTAAAATAGCTAATTTTAAAGCTACAGTGAATACCCAGCAAAGCTGTGTGAGCTTTGGGCAGTGCCTATTTCTGAGTTTCATAGAGCTGGTTGCAGTTGTGATACAATTATAAAACATGCACTGTGACTGAGCGGAATTAATAAACAAAGCAACTAGTTTTTAAAAACTTCTAAAGTATTCAAACTGACAGTATCTGTGGATTCAGAAACTTGCTGAAGTACATATTTGAAATGTGGGCTCATGTCCTGGAGTACAAGCCAAGAATTCCTGTTAAGCAAAAATTATTATGGAATAATAGCAAAAAAGTTATGAAAGAGTTCGAATTGTAAGTGATATTTACATTAGAAATGTATTCTAAGAGTCGAGAAGTTGATTTGGAGAACAGAAACTGTGAAGCAGGATGTATCTAAAGAAAAAAAAACTTTCCAACTGTTTTAGTGACAAAAACCATGATCAAAATATGTCAGAATAAAGCATAAAGCAGTCATCTCTCAAGAAGTACACATAATTCATGGAAAACTCCTGGATGTGCTTGCAGATTTCAAAGGGAGTGTTTTTCTAAACTGGAGAAATGTACGGGTAAAGCTTATGGGGGTTTAAGAATGTGGAATTGAAAGGAACTTTATGGTACAATCTAACCCCTTGCAAGCAACCTTGCTATATGAATGGTTTCACAAATTATTAGACTGCTTCTTCAAATGAGTTGCATTTTTTTTAGACAGTTATTTCAGAACTATCAGTCCTGTGATTGCGAGGCACCTTCTAATTTCCAATTTTGAATCCCACAATAATTCAGGCTGGAAGGGATTTCTAGAGGTTACCTGATCCAGCCTCCTGCTTAGAGGACCAACATAATGATTTAAATGAATGTTCCTCCGCTGACAGGTTATGCTTGGGTGGGTTTTCAATATGCTAAATGCAAACATGAGTTTCTTCACTGGGAGGTAAGAGTTAATAAACTTCATCTGTGCATGTGTTCTTGCAGTGTGTTGGTGTTTATCACATACTGTTGTTTCAGTCTAGTGTGAAAAGATTGCAGGAACAATGTCTTTTTTCAAGTTTTGCAACTAACTGCACAGGCGGTATCCACATAAAGAGAAAGATGAAGCTGTTCTGCTCATTTCTCCTCTGAATCCCCATAACATCAAAAGATGTCCTGGTGAACATTCTTGTTTTCTGTCACGTTCCTAATGAGGGAAGGAGACTATCTAAATGTTCTTCTGGGATGCTTAGTTCCAGCACCTCACTGCCAAAATGTCATCAACGGACTATAGGGTTTGTCTGGTCAACAGCATAAAATGCAGGTGATATGTCTTGGCATTTTTACTATACCCAAGTGAGTGTGAAAAACTTATAATGTGGGCTTTTAAAAATCGGACTTTGTGTCAGTGGGACTGTGCTGGGGTTCAGTCTGCAGGACCTGTGTGGATCTTTCCCAACTAGCTCAGCATGACTCAAAATTAATCTTGTGTTGCATATTCTACCTGTTCATTGTCCTTTAATCTCTGAAGTATCATCACTCATGATGAGCATCAGTACTTGTATCCAAGAGCAGGTTTGGAGATTTATGAGGTTTGGAGGAGCAGATTTATGAGTTATTCTGAACACCGCTTTGTTATTACGATCTCTCTGTGAACTAGGCTCCAAAGACAACAGCAGCATCTTCCCTTTGCTTCACCTCTTCATTCAGTAAACTGTATTTGTAAAAGTGTATCATAAAAGACTAATCTGATCATAACATTTAGTTGTGTAAGCAGAAAAACTTTGTTGTCGGACTTAAAATGAGATGGTGTTTTCACAGAGAGAAAGCACAAAAATGCTTGCTGTTGGTGTCAAACAATCATATTCTCATCATGAGTAGAAGCTAGGAGGAGTAGCAACCCATTGCATTTTGTACAGGGCTGAGGAGAGAAATTAAATGAAATATGCATACTCTGAGATTTGTGGCCCCTGAACTGGTGGCAGCACAAGTAAATGTAGTGTCTAATGAATAAAACTTCTGCCCAGGTGGTTGGAGACAGACCAGAAATGGCTTTCTAGGTAGCCACTGAAATGGAGTCTGGAATTGATACAGGAGAGGGAGTGTCAGATCACTCAACTGGTATGAATCACCCCATTCCATTAAGTGTCAGAGCTAGGTAGATTTACACCAGCTTGAAGGTATGATCCATAATCATATGGTTCAAACCGGGGAAATGTGCTGTGTGGTTTTGTTTTTCCAGGCTACATGAAAGCAGGGAGCTTTGAGCATCTCTTCTCCTTTCTTTCAAGAAGGAGAAGGAACAGGGTAACCATCTCACATAAATGAAGTTCTGTATGATGACACAATCATGGATGTGCAAGAAGAACTGTCTGGGCAAATACAAGCTCTATTCTCATTTGTGCTGGTACCTTTCCTGCTCCTGGGCTTTGAGCTGATGCCTGAGGGCATAATGTTTGAGCTCAGTCCCTTACCTCTTGCTCCCCCACCAAGGAGCTTGCGAAGTTGGCCATATTACCATGCCTTACTATTTCAGACAGCTCTGAGCTTCTTGGCAAGAAATTGCACATTGGGAGTGTGCATGCAGTATTGACATCCATCCTTCATAAACTGCACCATAGCTGAGGAAAAGGACAAACCCTGGCATGCTTTGGAAGGGTTCCTGGTAAGCTCTGCCACATAGATTTTGGAAACGAGACTGTCACATGCGCAGCAGGTTCTGGGCCACCCCTGTTGTATAGGCAGCAGGGGAAAGTGCTGTGTAACCTGAACACACAGTCAGGGCTTCTTCTTTTATGGCAGGCTAAAGAATAGGCAGGTTGGAGAGGCAGCCTTCTCCCTGCCTTTTCCGTGGCTTTGAGACTCGTCCTTGGGGATTAGGAGTATCCCCTTTGGGTGAAAGTTTACAGGATGTCCCGGGACTATCTACTCACTCCTTCATGAGTGACCCAGGACTTGTGCACTCTCACCAGGTGGGATCCCCAGGCCACTTCCCTCCCTAGCAAGTGACTCAGACTTGCCTCCAAGGAGATCCTGCCTACCTCCTGTTTCTGACATGTAGGTGTTCAGTTCCTGTGTACACATCTAGCCACAGTGTTGTGTTGCTCTCATGTTGTGGGTCCCAGTTCCATCTATCGGGTGGTGCCACTCTGTTGTTACATTTTATTTGTGCTGATCTTTGCATTGTGTCTGGGGGTGTGTATGAGGTGGGGGGTCATTCCTTATATTTTTGTGTGCCTATTGCTGTGTCTCATAGCAGGAGTTGGAAAGGTGCACGTTAATAATGTCATTAATAGGTTAAAGAGTAGAGTTTCCTTCCTCTGTTGTCCATCTCTGATTTCAGAGATTTAGACTACAGAATCTAGATTTATTAGAGACCTGTGGATTTGGCAGATGTGCTGGATGGAAAATTGTACTTTGATTAGGATAAAGAGATGTTAACTTTATTCCCGAAAGCCAGCATCAGGTTGTTTATTTCATATCTCAAAAGAACAGAGGCAATTTCAGATTTATTTCCTCTTTTGGCAGAAAAATTTAAGAGTGAAAGATGGCAAAGATTACAAAACAGCCATATTAAAGAAGAGTGGATTACAGAAAGTTTCCTCTCTGTTGATTTTATCTGTAACGTTATATGTTATGTTGTCTACCTCAGCCTCACAGAGCAAATCCAAGAGCCAAGACTTTCCTTCAGGCCCATTGGTACAAGCCCTCCGAAGGGCAGAGTGCCGAGGATGGGGCTGAGAAAAGGCTTTTCTCTGGAGAGGTTTTTTTTTTAAGTGTATATTTTATGTGGTGGGTCAGTGCTGTGGCTACCTTAAAGGATGTTAAGGAAAATTTTTAAAGCAGCTTATCTTTTAGCTGGCTGAACATGAGCCAGCAGTGTGCCCAGGTGGCCAAGAAGGCCAATGGCATCCTGGCTTGTATCAGCAGTAGCGTGGCCAGCAGGGACAGGGAAGTGATCTTACCCCTGTACTCGGCACTGGTGAGGCTGCACCTCGATGACTGTGTTCAGTTTTGGGCCCCTCACTACAAAAAGGACATTGAATTACTCGAGCGTGTCCAGAGAAGGGCAACGAAGCTGGTGAAGGGTCTGGAGCACATGTCATAGGAGGAACGGCTGAGGGAACTGGGGTTGTTTAGTCTGGAGAAGAGGAGGCTGAAGGGAGACCTCATCACCCTCTACAACTACCTGAAAGGAGGTTGCAGAGAGCTGGGGATGAGTCTCTTTAACCAAGTAACAAGCGATAGGACAAGAGGGAATGGCCTCAAGTTGTGTCAGGGAAGGTTTAGACTGGATATTAGGAAGTATTTCTCTACAGAACGGGTTGTTAGGTGTTGGAATGGGCTGCCCAGGGAGGTGGTGGAGTCCCCATCCCTGGAGGTGTTTAAGAGTTGGGTTGACATAGCGGTGAGGGATATGGTGTAGTTGGGAACTGTCAGTGTTAGGTTAATGGTTGGACTGGATGATCTACAAGGTCCTTTCCAACCTTGATGATTCTGTGATTCTGTGATCTTTTCAAGGAAGATTGTGCTATGAAGGACACCGTATTCACCATTATGAGTGAGTTATCAGCCCTCTTTGTCCTTATAAATACGGGTTAATTCACAGAGTGTTGCAGGAAGCGCATTGAAACATGGTTAACATTGGTCCAGAGTGAAGAGAGTGACATTGAATTTCCGAGTGACTTTGAGGAAGCATTGTGGGATGGGTTTGAAAATTTAAGCTTCTGATTTTTAGACACAGTTCATTTTACATGCCTTAGCATGTTGTAGCACACTTAGTCTTCAGAGTTGGATTTCTGTGTGCCTCAGTGCTTTCAAAGAGCTGTCCCCTGGGCTGTCACAGGATGGACATTCAAGTTTGTGAAGTGTAGAGGACACCTTTGAAAACATGAGCATTGCTCCCTGACTGCCTCCACTTGATCTCCTTTAAAATGACAGATATTTTCTGTCCCTGAAAGAGAGCATCAGTGCTGGTGAAGTTTCTTTGTTATCGTTATCCATTGCATGCAAGGAACTGCTGGGAACCTAAAAGCTGAATTTTGGTGAAGGAAATGGGCGGTACAGAGGGAAACATTTTGAAGTCTCTTCAGAAAATGTGCACCTCAGTAAATGGACAACAGTGGCCCCTGTAACAGGCGGCAACTGAATTGTGCAGCTCTTTAAAAACAGAATCACAAATATATTCAGCAGATACATTGAATTAGATATGTAAGAGCAATTTCACTTTGTCACATAAAGAGTCCCAAAGCACAGAGGTAAAGGGATGTGGAAAACAGCTGAGGAAGAAAAGGCTGATAGCATGCTGTGTATTATTTTATTTACACTGGTATTGTTTTGCTTTTATTATTTTCTTTAGCTGTTTTCTTGGCAACTATTTCAGTTTCTCAGAGTGTAAGTGGATCAGTGAAAGGCATGAATAGGTACTGATGGAGACACTTCCCTAGGTTTTCTAATCATCTTCATGTTCACCAGTGCCACTGGAATTGTTGAATGATATGTTTGTCACACTTCACTACTCCACACATAAGCCTTTCTGATTTGCAACCATCTGCTTGTAGGAGTTAGTGAATGAGTAGAAATAAACCAAAAGAAACCTTAGTTAAGAACATAAGGCAAAAAACCAAGGCAAATACAAAATAAATTTCTAAACCTGAAAAGAGGTATTTGGTGGCAAGCATTAGGAATTCATCTAGGCAATTTGCATCCCCAAGACCCCTACCAGGCCAAATCAGTATAAGGTAAGGTGCCTTGGTGTCCCGTCTGTCAGCTTTCTGATGGTGGAGGAGTTTGTTGCCTTAGTCTTTCTAGAGCCTCGGGCAGTGTAGGCAAAGGGCAGGATACTAACATGTATCAACTGTAATGGCCTTTTCATGAAGACAACAGGAGCTAACAGCTTCCTTGCTTAGACAGATTCATTAGACAACTCTTTGAAACTGTTGCCTTTTCTAAAGGGTGTTTTTCCAGAGGGCAGGTTGTACCACTAGGTACCAGGTTCTGAGGTGAGTTAGGAGGATTGCCTCCAATTGTTGCAATAGTTATGAAAGTGGTTTTCTTTTCCTTGCAGCCAAAAAAGTTACATCCCAACTTGTGGAAATACGAAAGAACTTGTTTCTTGTCTGATTATCTAGTGCAATTCCCAGTAACCACTGTGATTCAGAGGCAGACACCTTAATATTCCTGAGAAATGGCTCTCAGAAAGTACTTCTGATTCAGAGAGTGTGATTTATTAATTACAGGCTTTTGCATGCATTTAAGTTATGGTGCAAAATGAAGCTTAAGAATCCCTTTGTTCATGAAGTTCAGAGGCTCATCCAGGCTATGTGTATGATGCCTGTTCTTCTCTGAAATTTTTCTGCATGTGCTGGTCTTCTCAGACTAGTACTGCTACCAGCAGACCTGAGAGGTACAATGTTTTCAGGTTAAGTGCTTTTTAAAATTAGTGTCTCTAGTCCTTCTCACTAGATTGCCTTTCTGGGGTATCACATTAGTGAATAGCTTTAATGTTTCTTTCAAAGAAATGTTTTATCACACAAATGTACAGGATCCTTTTTCTTGTCTGCAGTCAGCCAGCACTGCTGTAGTTGTTAAATATTATTCCTTTATCCTTTATTCTGGCAAGCGACCCCAAACCCATCCTCTTGCACAGCTGTTCTTTGTTGGAGTGCACGTTAGTGCTGAACCACACAGGAGGCGAACAGATAGTCTTCTTCATCCCTCTTCTCCTGATATTTGCTGAATAACACCCACAGAAGCAGAGGTGTAGTAAGTGCCCAGTTCTCTCCTCAACCTGAGCATTTACCGGTCCTGTTTTCTTGGTGCTGGCAAGATTTGCGAAGCAGGGAAGCAGTTATATCTTTTAGTGGTCTGCCTGATGGAGCTGGAAACAAGAGGCAGTTGTTCAGGCTCATTCCTTTCATTATGTCTGCAGACAGCAGCAGTGCTCTGAGCTTTTTTTCCCCAACTGTATCAGTTGATCTAAAAAAATGCATATACATAGACATACATGAACATACGTACATACATATGTCATCCCCTACAACAAATATTCCTTCTTTTGGGCCCTGTAAACAAAGCAACTCCTGATAATAGCCTGATCTATCCAGTTCCTTTCCTTCCAAATCACGCTTCAGCTCCTATCTGTCCTGGATCTGGAAGTGCATTTCCAAGGTGAACATGGTGCCAGGAGAGTCCTGGGGAGCACTGAGAGTACCACATATGGCTCAGCTCTTGTTACTAGGAAGCGGTGGGGCAAGGCTTTCAGTGTTGCACCCAGGGCATGGATGTAACCTCTGCTGTTTACTTGCAGGCGCTCGTGTTAATGCCAAGGACAATATGTGGCTGACTCCTCTCCATCGAGCAGTTGCTTCAAGAAGTGAAGTGAGTAAGATTTGATTACCCTGCTTTTGCACATAAATTACATGCTGGCGGAAAAAACAAACCATTGTGAGCCCTAGTAGGTAGCACAGTGACGCAAACAGGGAAAGCATTTTCTGTGTGCAGGGCCTTTAGCATTGCAGCTGGAGGCCAGCTTTTACAAGTTATTGAGCCTTAATGTGGTTGATTTTCACTTTGTGGAATGCTTTATGTTACCATAGCAAGTCATATTGAGCAACCATCAGCTGGAGTGGGTGACTGGGACTGAAGTGTGATAGAGTCCACAGTGGTCTACAGTGGTCACGTCATCTTCAAGCGGTGAAATAAAGAGGAATAAATCCATATGGATGTATGCATGCTGTGCGTGTGCCAGAAGGGAGTGGATGTGTATGAGATCCAACACGTATTACCACATAGTTTGTTTTGGTTAATTGCATTTCAAGGCATCCATTAGGTTTTCTGTTAATGCATTTGATTCATGCATAAAGAAGGCTTAGCCCATATTTCTTCTGCCTGACAACTAGAAATCTTCTGACATTATGTTGTACTTCTTCCGTTGCTATCTCAAAAAGGAGCAGCAATAACTATCAGGAATGCAGCTCAGGCATGACTGTGTTTTCAACTGCACCATTATTCTTGGCTTTCCATTTTGGACCTCCCTGTATACTTTTATCCTCCTAATACTTAGTTAACACTGAGCCCAACCGAACTGGCTGCTGGGGAGGAGGGGAGGGGTTGTAAAAGAGACAGAGGGTGGCTGTCTTCCAGAGATTGATGGACTTGAATCACCTCCGTAACAGTCCCAGTGCTTGCCAAGCCTGGAGGCAGGAATCCTGGGCTCGCTTCTGAACTCGGGCATTGTTTGGCTGCTGGCTGAGCTTCCCAGCTGCTGGCATCCACTGAAACCCTCTGAAAGGAATATCTGATAGAGTATGAATGCTGTAATGAGGCAAAATACAAAAAGCCATGTTGGAAAACAAAGATCAGACTTAAACCTTAAAAAACAGCCACAATCTTTCTGGTGCGGGAATTGCAGTGTGCTTGGTTTCTTTTTTTGGATGTGTCAGAGTACATGATTTTTATTGTCAGTGACAGTCCTAACAGAAAATGTACGTCTTTCTGTGGGTTTGTGTCTCATCTTTAACTCTTTGTCAACTGAAGGCCAATTGCACAATAAGAAACTGTCTTCCATTGTGTCAGCAGTTCTGGTACCTCAAAGTGAGTACCCAGGTGCAATAGTGAGGCAGCAGGGGAAGGCACCAGTCTTTGATGCCTTTCCGTGGTCTGGTATATATTTCATAAACACGCAGAGCTTTCTTATCCTGATCTTTTTTCTTTGTTATTTATATGATAATTGCTACTTTAGGTAACAACTTTGAAACAAGAATCAGCATTTTGAGGCTCTTTTGGTGCTGCTTTTACTTTATTACACAACCTAACAAATGTGCAATATATATTCAATATAATAGAACAAAACTGATGGTGATAGTAGTAGATAGCAGTAGGTGAAGTCATAGTTCACATTGATTGTAGGAGATGAATTCATGGTCCAAAAGTGGACCAGTAGGACTTGATGTGGTTTTTGAAGTTCCTGTGAGCACAGTTGCTTTTAGAATGACCACCTATGAGTTTTAGGTTTTATTATCAATCTTTTACCATGAAGCTTTCACAGGATTTGGAAGCTGTCTCCTTGCACCCTTTTATAGATTGCTTAAAAGCATGAACACATTTTTACTTAAGTCTTAATGATTTTTCAAGTGGGCTTTAGGGATTTAAATGTTTATTTACAAATCAACAGCCCTCAGGTGTGTCTGTGCAGGATTGTTGATGGATGTATCAGCTTTCAGCCTTATACAGTCTGAAAAAGTAAAGAGATTTCACTCTGATAACTTGGGATAGCTAGAGACACCGAACACAGAGGCTTACACCATGGCTGTGGCCTGCATGCACATATAGAGATTATATTAATAAAAAGGGATACCTCATGCTCTCAAAAGCAATAAAATTAAAACTTATTCATAAAGATTTTAACACCTTGATCCCAAATCTGTTAGAGCAGCAGATTTGCAGATGTAAACAAAAATGTGCAAATGTGTTTTTTTTTAAAGTCTAAATATTTTTAGCTTAGACTTTTCAGTCCTTACTATTTACTTTTAAAAATTCTCCTGTAACATTTTCTTTCCTTCATTAAGAGTCAAAGTGCATGAATTTTCCTGCTGACTTCATGTCCCAGCTGGGGAGGTCTCCAGTGAATTACATTTAAATGACTTTTAAAATAGTAGGCCTGTAATATGAAAAACAAAATCTTGTTGAGACATCAACAGTGATATATCATTATTGGTGCTCTAAGAGATGCAATGTCACTAACTGAACAAATCTGTAGAGGACAGTTTGTGAGATGGCTGTAGAAAATAAAGACAAAGAACTAAAACTCCTAGTAATGGATGTACTGTTGATAGAGACGGCAGGCACTCTCCCGGGCCATTCTAGATACAAAAGTGCTATTTAAAGACACTGTATGGGTGTGTTACTAATTAATAAAATTTTGGCTGGGCTTACCAGAAAACTTTTCGGTTTATGGAGAAAGAATAAGGTACTATGTAGGACTAGGGCTCTCCCACTTACCAGCTGTGAGTTGTAATTAGCAGACAAGGCTACTTGAATGCTACTGTGTCCCAGTGGTTTCTCTGTATTTTGTTTGTTTGTGGCAAAAAAAGGAAGAAGAAACAAAATGTAATTTTGAAACTTGTTTTTTCATCTGAGTTGTTTAATGGCAGATGCATGAGTAGAAGCAGAAAAGAAGTGATTGTGAATTCTCCAGTGAGGCAGTCTCTCAAGATAGAACAGTACATTTTCTCACTGGGAAATATTCACTTTTAACCAAGAAAATTAACCTTAAAAGATGGTGTTTGGTCTCAAGCTGACAGAATGGATGTTGCAGTGAAGACCTTTGGCCTGGCCTAGCCCTTGGGGAGGGAAGGAATGCTAATGCTAGCTTGGGGACACCAGCATCAACCCTTGCCTGTGATTCTCATGTTTTTGCAAAGCTAAAATTTTGTTTTCACATATTCTGTTTTATTTTATCCTTTTTCCTGTTTATAAATAAAACTTACACAATTTGCTATGATTTTACTGTCCAAAATTATGTGGTTTTCATTTTGTAAATCATTTCTATAACAGTGAGCTCAAATAAGTACATTCATTTCTTCAATGAGAGCACAGTTACGATGACTGAAGTACTGAAGGTTAATTGATGAAGCAGGTTGGGCTCTCTGCATAGGCAACTTTGTACATGCTAAAATCAAACTGGGAAATTTTGATTGTGAGGACACTGCTCTAAATGGCAGCAGAGGTGACGTACTCTGGCATTTGAATCAATGATGCCATTTCACTAGCCTGAGAGGTTGTTTTGATAAATGTTGGTCTCTCTCCCTCCTCCTGGCCATGTCTAATATGCATAAGTAATATGCATAGGTAATATGCTCGAGCTGTCAAGGAGGTAGACCATGTATTTATTCGAACTGCTCGGTTATGAATATAACTGTGTTGCCGTTGCAGGAAGCAGTGCAAGTATTGATTAAGCACTCAGCTGATGTCAATGCTCGGGACAAGAACTGGCAGACACCATTGCACGTGGCGGCTGCAAACAAGGCAGTGAAGTGTGCGGAAGTCATCATCCCCATGCTGAGCAGCGTCAACGTCTCTGACCGAGGGGGGCGGACGGCGTTGCACCATGCAGCTCTGAATGGCCACATTGAGGTGAGTTGTTTAAGAGTGTAATTGATAGTTTGTTTATTTATTTATTTTCTCAGTTCAAACAGTTGACCTGCTGTGGCTGGGTCTAGACTGAACCCTGTATCCCTGACTCCCACGATTTCTGTCATTCAGCTGCTTTCCAAAATGTGTAACAGGTTTCCTACCTGCGGAAACAAGACAGTGGCTGGAAAGTACCTGTGCAGAGCCAGCATGCAAGTGAGATGTGCATGCAGACTTGGAGAGCTGGCTGTGCCACCAGCTCCAGCAACTCAAGTGTGTCCTTGGCTCTTTTAATCTTGACTGCCTGTGAAAATAAGAGTGGCAGAATGGGAAGAAGGGAAAACTGGTGGATTCATTGTGGATTCATTTCATACTGAAGAAATGTTCAGCTGTGTGAGATCCAGTCAGTCTGCTTTTCTAATTAGTCTTCTAGAAAATGTGTTTCTGGATTTTCTACTTATCTTATACAAGCAAAGCCTTCCACTCTAATTACTGTTTCTATATGAAAAAAGCATACTTTTGTAAATAAAGCACCTATGCAAAGGGTTTTGCTACCATCTTTAGATCTGGGTGCAAGGATCCTTTTTTGCCCATTCCACACCTGAAGATCTAGATATGGAATAACAACTCTTAGACTGGGACAGTAGGTTTCTGTCAAAAAAAGTTGATCAGTTGTACTGGAATTAAAAGAAGGAAGAGGAATGGTAGTTCCTGTAAAACAGTGATGGTGTTTGGACTTTAAAATGCTGCACTGTAGGAAAGAGACAGTAATGCTTGAGTCTAACCGTCATAATCTAAAGCTCCCGAATTTTTGGATAGATTATATCAGAAATGTTAACTGAATATATGCTGTTATTAGCCGATCTCTGTGGCAAAGCAGTGTACGAGAGGAGGACAATCATCCAGCTCTGCAATTTATGATTTTAGAATGTTGTGCTGAAAAAGACATTTGTTGCATGTGTTTTCTATTCAGTTTTCTTTCTTTTTTCCCCTGATTTTCTTATGTTTAATGTTGGATGACTGTCAATGGGGAAAGCAGCTTTTCACCTCTTAACCGTGCTGTCTAAAAGGCCAGCGTCATATGCAAAGCAGCCTGGTGCCTGTCCGCACCGCCATGGGCACATGAAAACCACTGTGGTGTGGCAAAAAATAGACACTCCTTGTTGAAAGATCAAGCAGATTTTAAGGTTTGTTACTCCACGGTCTGGAGGAATCTTGTCCCAGTCCACAAGAAAGCCCCTTAAATTGGTCTTAACTAAAAAACTAAGAGCAATGTTTCTCCTCCAGGCCCGTTTATCTTCCAGGTTGTTTGCCAAGCTGAATTTGAAGCACACTGAAGTAGCAGCACCCTGCATGCTCTCAGCCCCCTCTGTGGACACAGAACTTGGCCTGGTTACTTGTGGCCGTCACTGGTCCATGACATTAGTGCACACAGCTTTGAACATTCTTTGTGTAATTCCCAAATTTATCGTTCAAAAGCAGGATTTTGTGGTCCCAGATTTATTGCTAGAATGACTTGTTATAAACTGTTGAGTGTGTGATCTACAGGGCTGATTTACTTGCTGTTGTTACTTCTAGATGGTGAACCTGCTCTTAGCCAAAGGGGCAAACATCAATGCTTTTGACAAAAAGGACAGAAGAGCTCTTCACTGGGCAGCGTACATGGGTAAGGCTTGGGCTGTTGCTCCTTCTTTTTAATTTCCTATTCACAAACCAACAGCATGTTTTAAAATGGGTAAGAGCAGACCTGACTGTGGAAAGTGAGCATTGTATTCACCCTGAAGAGCGAAGGGTTCAGCTGATCTAAATACACACTGCCCATTTATGGCTTTGCAGCAGGTGAGAACTTGGCTGTGATCTCCTTTTTAACACAGTTAATTGTGGGATTTTTGTGTTGCTTTTTTCATTTTGGTCTTTTTATCCTGATTGTAATTCTAGCCTGAAGTATATTTGGGCTTGAAAAAATACAGATTATATTTCTGTCAGCTTTTGCTAAAAACTACTTCATGTAAAATGCAGATCAATGCGATCATAAATTTTGCCATTTATCTATGTTTATAAGTAGCTAAGTTATGATATTGTTAGGAAGCACTTCATAGACTTTCTTTCTGTTAGGAGCAAATTGTTGTCTTTTTTTCCAGAGTGGACAAGAGCAACCGATTGGTCTATTCAAAACATCACTGATGTTACCAAATACTGCCTAATTAAATCAACTGACCTTATCATTCCTTTTAAGTTAAAGGAAGATTTCTTATAGTGGGGCATTATTTAAAAATACTAGGACAAGGTTGCCTGTGATAGTGGTCACACTTGTTCAAGATCTTTTGTTGGCCTTGCAGTATATTCCAGATTACTATTTGTGAGGTGTTGTGTGCTCTTGGCCAGGAACTGTTTCATCCGACTAGTCAAAATCTTGATTTTAATCTTGGCACTTTTGGAAATGACATAATAGGAGATTTCAAACTGTGAGAAAAGCATATTGTGCATTTTTTGGATATACACAGACAGATGGAAAGACTCTTGCCAATGAATGTGATTTGGCTGTTGAGCTAGCAAGCCTTGAACTCCACTCTGTAGAGGTGAAAGGTTTTTATGTTGTGCCGTGCAATTCCACATCTCTTTTGCTTAATTATTTTCAGAAATTCATGATGTACTTTTCAGAATATTTAGATAGCATTTAAGGCCGAAATTAGCAATGAGATTGTATGTGTAATTTGGACAGAATTTAGACAATGAGACCTGAGCATCTTGTTGTGTAAACCCTCACATAGTTTCTCAAATGCTTAAATGTCTTTAGGCACTTTGGACTTCATCTATGAAGTTTCCTAGTTCCTGCCCATGACCAGAGTTGCCTCTGTCATGCAAGTGCTGTACAACTCAGATGGTGCACAGCTTTATATGGTGTTTGGCATAATAAATTTTTAATTCTAAGAAAGACAGCTCTGCTTCAACTTGAAGCAATGAGGACTATTCCTCAGCCTTGATTTAATTTTTGTGGTTAGGGCACTATCTGGGAAGGCAGACCAGATGGTTTGAGACCTTCAGGGAGAGGAGGAAACTGAAGATACACATGGGTTATAAGTTGCATTTTGAGATGCTCAGCTCTTCCCCTGTATTCTGTAGGGAGATCCTAATTCAGGGGTAGGCGTTTTGATCCTGAAGACAGATGTCCCATTGATCTGGCAGTCAGATCTCAATCTGTGTGACTGTTGAGGCTATTGCAGTTATTTTAGTTTGCAGACTAAGTATGTGTGTGTAGACTGAGTTCAGATTCAAACATTTTTAGACCTATATTCAGGATTTTTTGCACAGTTTTGTGTTAATGATACAGTTTTGGAGATTCAAAAACCTGATCCACAGATCAGCGGATTCAGTAGAAAATCTTGTGTTTGTATTGGTAAGCTTTGGATCAAATTCTGCACTCATTTAAAATTTAGTTTTCTGTGTCCTCAATGGTGCTAGAAAAGAGGATACCTTCATTTTATCATTTATTTATTTTGTAATGCTAACAAAAAAACAGTGTTAGCAGTCGTGTTTGCACATAACATCAGTAGGATGCTGTTTTGGGAGACTTGTATTATCATGCTCCTATGCTCACTGTTCTTTCTGTAACAGGGAGAATAAAATATAAACTGTTATTTTTAGAGAAATAAATGGGAAAGAGGTGTGGTTTTGTTCTTTTAATAACTGGAAAACTAATTCAGTAAAGAGAAATTTGACACATCTGGTGAAGGTGAATGCATGGATTTCTTGACACGGCTTGGAGCCAGGATTAAGAACATTTACGAAAATGCTTTTTTTCCTTTGTAGAACTGTGGGAGCATTGTGAAACAGCAGTGAAAGGGGCAGTGCATTAGCAAGAAAGCAGTACTCTGGGAGAAGTGATGCTGTAGGATGGTATACTCATTGATTACTATCTTTCATCTTTTGAAGGTCACCTGGAAGTTGTTGCCTTACTGATTAATCATGGTGCAGAAGTGACTTGTAAAGACAAGAAGGGTTATACCCCACTTCATGCAGCTGCATCCAATGGACAGATTAACATTGTGAAACACCTCCTTAACCTGGGTGTAGAGGTATGTGGTAAAGGGCTCTTTGTGGCTTCCGTGTTTCTCCGTATTTGGAGATATTCTTTTCTTCTTTCTCATGGATGCTGCTACGGACATTGGCAGAGAGCTTCTAATGAAAATAGTTCCCATTTTCTGGACCACCTTGTACTTCATGTGGTTTATTGGTTCAAGATCCAGGAAACATTCTGGAATAAAAGATGTCTGAAATGGACAGTAAATTCCAGGCCACCTTGCTGAAGAAATCAGGAAATATATGCCATTTCTGCAGAGGAAGATGGAATAATGAAATTTACCTTGGCTCAACATTCCTTTTGATATGATGAGTGGTTGTTCTCAACATATATACTGCATACTTTACTAAATAGCAGTCCGGGCTGTTTAAGTTTAGGAACCTGTATTTCCACTGTAGCTGATGGAGGGAAGGAGAAGGATTATTTTCACTCGGAAAAGAACTTTTTTTTCAGGGCACAGACTTCTCTTAGTGTAATATTGTCAAGTCAGTGGTTCAAAGCAGCAGCGAGATGACCAGAAGGACCTGCATGAGTTAATCAGAGATGTCAAATAAAGCCACTGCATTTTCAGCTGACTTGACCTGTCAAAAAAATGTCAGAAGTCCGTGTTCACAGGCTGTTGACTGTGAAGTTGAAGGGGAATAGGTGTTTCCTGTTATTAGCAGTACTGTGCTAATAACTGTCTTTAACTTCCACATTCTCCACCACTGGGGATATGATTTTTGAGACACCTGTATTTCATGGAAGGGTATTCATGTAGTCTCTGAGTCTTTTTTACAATCTGTCTAGTCCTATTTTACAGAACAGCAGCTGAATACTAAACCAGTCATCAAGAAGTAACATAATCTTAATTTAATCTTCGTAATACTGAGCTACTGAAAGTGGTTTCTTATTGAAGTGTAAATGGCTGTGCAGTTTCACCTCCCCTTCACTCAGACACCTTCATTCCCTTCCCAAAACAAATCTGTGGAAAGAGTTCTTAAGCGTGATTCTGTTCACAAAAATTCAGTAGTTGCTGTTTTAATTTTTTTTAAATAAAGATTGTGAGCTTTTTAATTATCCTACTTTCTCACTTATATGTAAAAGCTTTTCAGCTGTTAGGACTTTTGTCATCATCATCATTACACAGTCCTGCTATCAGCTTTAAGCTTTATACTGGCTTTAAGAAATTGCCAGTAGGATAAAAAGTTAATAATAGTAAAGGTAAAGCATTCCAAATTAAGGTCTCTGGGAGTATATTTTTGTCAATGAAATTTGCTGGTGAGAAATATACCCTATGACAGTTCAAGCCTCCAGCTATTTCCATTTGCAGTATGTGATGCATTATGTAAAATGGTAAGCTGATGTCTGTAATTTTAACTATGTCTCCTTGTCTCATTTTAGATTGATGAAATGAACATCTATGGAAATACTGCACTTCACATTGCCTGTTACAATGGTCAGGATTCTGTTGTTAATGAGCTGATTGACTATGGTGCTAATGTAAATCAGCCTAATAATAATGGATTCACTCCCTTGCATTTTGCTGCTGCCTCCACTCATGGAGCACTGTGTCTTGAATTGCTAGTGAATAATGGGGCAGATGTTAACATTCAGGTAAAACTTGCATTGCAGCTCTTCAGTTTTACTTTATCCTATTTTGCATACCCCAGGAGACTGGAAACTATAATAACGAGTACAGCATGGCTTTAAATCTTTGATGGAAGTAGAGTGATGCTGAGAATGTTGATCATTAAACTGTTTGGATGAGATTACTTCCCAGCAGAGGAGCTCTCAGTGCCTTGATAAATATAATGACAGCTTTAAACTCTAGGCCAGCCACTCTCCTGAAGGCATGAACCACTACTAAAATATAGTCCCAGGAGCTATGTCAAAATGTTATCTCAGAGAGTGGTGGTAAATTTTCCTTCCCCCTGCAATATGGATTTAATTAAAACTGAATCTAAAAAGTTCCTTTTGATTTTCCTGGGGAAGTAAGAACTGAAGGTTGTTTGTTTATCTGTTTTAGAGCCTGAGTTTACAAAGTCTGGTTGTTTAGGATATCTGAATGCTCTTGAGATAAATTGATACATCTTGATGAAGCTGAAAGGGACTTGCTGTTACCCAACAGAGGGTACTGGTATAGGTACCAGAAGACTTGAGATCTCTGAGTTCATATAAGATTTTATCTGCTTTACTTTAAACTCGGCATGTTTCAGTTTCCCACCTATAAAACTGGTCTCCGAGCATTTAACACCTCTTGCAAGTCCCCTGAGATCAGTGAATAGTCAGTGCACTATTTAAACTCAGAATTATTAAAATGAAATTAGGGACTGTGCTTGCCAATGAATGTGAAACCCCATGCCAGTAAACATGAAGTGATGTGAGTAGTGTGGTTGGTACCCTTCCATTGCTATTTTCTCAGCTCCTCGGCTTCCCCAGTCTCAGTTTTTTTCTCTAGAACCCGAAACATTGATCTCTACTCATTGTACCTTTCCTTTCATGTGCCTTCCCTGTTTTCTAATTGTCTTTTGTAGACATCCTGTTTTTGACTGCGTGGAAATTTATTAACCAAAACTTTTTAATATAGTGGCTTTTATTCTGGGATGTATGTGTAAAATGCAGATTGAGAAACAGGATATAGTTCTTGAATCTCTCAGAGACTGCTCCTACTCAGCTTTATGGTTCCTTCGCTTTTCTTTATTCCCCTTGTTGCAAGGGTTAGGGAAAATAATGACTGAATGGGAAATGTTACTTAAAACTAATATTCAGGAATAATATGTCATATACCTGTAGATTTCTAACAGGTGTTGTGTACAGCCAGGCTGTAAGGACGGGCTCCACTCCAGCCCATTTCCTACTCATTGCTGAGGAACTGTTTAACTTGTACACTTCTAACTTCTGCATTTACCATCATGTATAGATTCAGTCCTACTACGGTGGAGGTTTTATCTGAAGAACAGCTGTAGGATGTTGAGCTGAGAGACTTCAAATTGTTTCCACTGCTTTACATGCAAAATAGTTGGGTTTATGTTTTGTTTCTGTTAGAGTAAGGATGGGAAGAGCCCGCTGCACATGACAGCTGTCCATGGGAGGTTCACGCGGTCGCAGACCCTCATTCAGAATGGTAAGCTTCTGTGCCTATTTAATGACTCTCCAAAAGATTAGGCATTTCTAAGGTTGCAGTTTTCAGTTGTTCTGACCCAAAGTGTCAAAGGACTGCTCTGAGAGTTGCTTAGCTCTCCATTAGCTTCCGGCTTTGAGCTGCACTGACAGCTCTCATTCCAGCATGTCATCACAAATTGAGATTTTGGTTGTTAACAAAATCCTGTATTCCTTCAGCTGACTGTGGTCCAGCTGATCTGTTGTGATTCTTAACCTGAAAACAAGAGTTCAAATCTCTATTTAGGTCTTTTGGCAAAAGTTTTCTTCTCAAATTATTTAAAAACTAAAAAAAGAAAAAGTTTCTAGTTGTCCTCCCTTGGGGAGCCTGGCGTTGTTAGAACTCAGATCATTTTCTCTGCCCTGCACTCAGCAGCTGTACTTCTTTCACTGCCCTTAGGTCCACCCCTTGCCACTGTCTTCATTAAGTGTTGAATAAATACTCAGGGGGGTGGACCAGTGCCACCTTGTTTGTTTTGGCATAGCCAGGATTCCTGATTATCAGGTAACTCCTTTGTACAAAAATACTACAGAGTATAACAGGTATTATTGTTGGAGATCTGGTAGAGAGAGGTCTGTTTCTTATTGATAGAGGTTGCTATTACTGATTATTTACTTATGCTTCCCAGCCTTGGCCAGTATACCAGACAGGATGGTCTGGGGTTTGTTGGTTGGTTTTTTTGTTTGTTTTCCAAAATCCCAAACTTGGAACTTAAGTGTGAGATGTTGAAGATGACTGAGCAGTTGCACTGTGAATGTAATTACACATTTACACAGTATTGTATTTTAAAATGCAGGTCTTCAGGACCTCATTCTTATTTCAGGTCATCATGCAAATTGTTGTCATATGTCTCCCTGGATAAATAAAATAGTAATAATAAAAGGAGTTTGGTCAAACTGGAAGAACTGTGCTTTAATGCAATTTTTATTTGTTTAGTCAAATATGCTCTCTGACTTACAGATGTTGTTTGTTGTATTTGTGTGTGAAAGGGCTGGCAGTTCTTCATCTGTCCTTCACGCCTCTGTACTCTTCTTCAATATACTTGGGTTTTGCTTCTTTCTTTCTTTGTTTGCAGCCCCTCTGATTTTAGTATTGTACACAGATTTGATTGCAAGTGACTTTATGCCTCATTACCATGGGATATTGTGGAAGAGAGAAATGTCAATGATTTAAAGAAATGGAGTTTCATTCTGCAGTACTTACTGCAGTACTTAATGAGTTGGCTAAAGAGTCTCAATTTCTGACTGCTGTCTCTAGCGACTTGTAGAGGACGAATGGATTGCTTTAAAATTGGAAAATTGCAAAAGTCATACCTATCTTTAAAAAGGGGGAAAAAGAAAAGCTGGAGAATTTTACATAGGTCAGCCAAAAATTCTGAAATGAGTGAATGAACAGTTTGTAAAGGAGGAGTGGGCAATATTTGGCATAGATTTTTCAAGAGTAAAAGATGCTGAAGCACGTAATTCTCTTCTACAGCAGGGTAGTAAGCTTTGCAAACACAGAACAATCCTCTGACTTTTCTGTGGGCAGGTAATGTTTGGGGAGACCTCTGCTGGTGGAGGCTCCACCCCAGGGAACCTGTTCCAGCATTTCACTGACCTTTATTTACTGTTAGAAAACGTTGTATAGTGTTTTACTGGGACTTTTCTTGTCACAGTTATGGCATTATCTCCTGTGAATAGTGGACATGCAGTAAATATTAACATGATGTTAGCAAGACTTTTTACATGCTTTCATAAAGTATTCCCACAGCAAACTAACGGAGTATTAAAATATTACAGTGTTGGTGCATAACTAGTAGAAAAACTACACTCAGAGATCAGTAATAAATGGACTGTTGTTGAAATGGAAGGTGTAGAGAGGGGTTTTCAGTTTCCCTCCTGGGTCTGGAACTATCCAGTATTTTCATTAACAACTTGGATAGTGGAGTAGAAAATGTGCTTTTAACATTTGGAGAAAACATGAAGTTGGGAGAGACTGTTAGTTTGGCAGAAGGTGGAGTCAGAATGGAAAATGATCCTGTAAAATTGGAGTCAGAAGTTATAATGCAAGTGAAGCAAAGGAAAGATCCCACACACAGGCAGGAGTATCAGTTGGACAAGTTCAGAATGGCAACAGCTGGGTGGATGGCAGTTCCTCGAGAAGGGATCTGGGGCATGTAGAGGATCAGAAGCTTGTTGACCACAAGTCTACAATGTCATGGTGCTTAAAACAAATGATCAACAATGTACATGGTACTGTAAAACGTACAGGATTATATAGATAGGAGTGTAGCCAGCAGGCATGAAGTAATCCTTTTGCTCAGCTCAGCGTTGGGAGATGTCAGCTGTAGTACTGTTCCTGGGCTTTTGACATTTTACTTCCAGAAGGATGTGGGCCAACTGGAGAGGACTGGGGGA
This sequence comes from Strix aluco, assembly GCF_031877795.1. Classification (NCBI taxonomy): domain Eukaryota; kingdom Metazoa; phylum Chordata; class Aves; order Strigiformes; family Strigidae; genus Strix; species Strix aluco. The sequence goes on from NC_133936.1 coordinate 32,683,101, forward strand.
AGGATGAGAATAGTTGGAGTGCAACAAACCTGACTTACAAGGAGAGACTGAAAAAATTACAGTTCCTCGGTCCAAAAAGAAAACAAGGACTTGATAGCAATCTTTGCATGGATCAAAAGCCGCAGCATAGAAGAAAGAAATAATCTACTTTTCCTGCTTGTGAGGATAAAACACAAGATGACAGGCTTAAATTATAGCAGGAAAAGTTCTACTTAAGCGCTGTTCAGTTGTTCTTTGGTGAGACACAGAGAAGGCACACAACACACTTGTTGTTTGCAGTGTGTTCTGGCTGGACTCCTGAACAAACTATTTAACATTGCTGTCTTACAGGTAAGGTTGAGTGGCAATGCCTTTATGAATGAGGGCATAGTTTCAGCAGTTTATTTGGTTAGTTTAATTCCAGGCATCCATTTGTACCTTTAGATGAGCAGCAAGTCTGAATCATGTACTTGACTATTGTATGTCATCCTGTCACCTATTTCCCACCATTTTTCCCCACCACTGCAGTTGGAGAGGGAGGTGAAAATGCTGCTGCCAGACCACGTTCAGTACCAGTGGCTGACAGCTTGCTGTGTGCTGGTTCTCAGTCTCTGAAATGTAGTGTTTCTGTGGCTAGACTGGTTATGCTGCATTTGCTAGAGAGAAATAATGTTTGTGGCCACTGGTTCATGCTTAATCTTTCAGTGTTAAACTGTATGAAAATATCTTTTGCAGGGGGGGAAATTGACTGTGTTGATAAGGATGGTAACACCCCTCTGCACGTGGCTGCAAGATACGGACATGAGCTTTTGATTAACACCCTCATAACCAGCGGAGCTGATACTGCCAAGTAGGTGCCTGGAGTGGAGCTGTTTCTAATGACCAAGTGTTCTGTCTGATGCCTAGAAACACAGTTACTCCTCGGGTTCTGAAGTGTGAAGGTTAAAATGGATAAGCATGATTGTACTGTACTTCAGCAGGTGACATGGGGTTAAAATATGAACACTTGGCAAGTGTGGAGGGGAAGGAGGTCCTACTAAGTTCCTATGACGAGTTAAGCAGTTACAAGTAGTACAAGTGCTGCTTCTTTTTCCTAAAGCATTGATGTGGCACAGTGGTATATAATGTACATGAAGTACGTATGTATATAAAGTGCATCTTGATCACAGTTATTCCAGAAAGTCCGTAGCAATGTGTTTGTATAGGAAATGTAATTGAAAAAAATTCAGATGCCTTTCAAGGGAATTGTGTGCACATTCCTTACTATCTAAGTTAGCCTAATGTTTAGTGGCCTGTCATACATGGCAATTATTCTTTTGTCTTGTACTTTTTGGTATGACATAGGATAATCAATAGAAATGCAGTATTGCATAGCAGATGATACTAAGTATTTCTGATAACTACAGCTTGTCTTGATGTTGCATGGTTTCTGATACTCAGGTGGCTGAAATAATAGGACTGCTTTTATCTGATTTGTGAGTTTGGGAGTATTTTTGAACAGAAAGACAAGCAGTTGAAATTAGACACATTTCTAAATGCTGTTAGTGCTTTCTGCTTCAACTCAATTTGTTTGTTTTTTTTTTTTTTTTTTTCTCTTGCACATGTGTCAAGACTGCACCCACAGTATAAGTATTGTCAACTCAAACATTGGCAGGTGCTTGATTTTTAAGAGTACTTGAGTTTTGGTTAATTATGTTAGGTTCTTATGGTCTGTTAAAAGAAAATAGCAAACCTGAAGGTAAGCAAAGGGGTATAAGGCCAGAGTAATGCCATGCCATGAAGGATATCTGTACCATGTGTTTAATAGCAGCATCTGATTTCATGAATGGAAGTTTTCGGCAATTACCTTCACATGTCTCCAAAATATGATTTAAGAGTCTTCTACTTAGAACCTATCATAGAAATCAGTGACTATTCTTGATTTACATAGGTAGGAAAACCTGCTTTCAGATGCAAATGAGCTGGTTTTAATTTTGAAGATACTTGCAGCTCTCAGTATTCTGTTTGCTTGATGATGTTTAAAAAGGGTCACATTTTTGCCCATATTCCTTTATCAAGTACAACTGTCACCATGTAAACTCAGAAGGTGGAACAGATCTTCAGTTGGCATGGATAATGAAATTCCACAGGCTTCAGCTAACGTCACTGGATTTTATTAACTTAGCCAGCATCAGGATCTTGGTGTCTCGGTAGACGTGTATTTTTCCTAGCTCTTTCTCCAGTACAGCAAGTCTCAGTCTGTCTCTTATCTTGAGGTTTAAAGGGAAAATGAGATGCAGTGGGATAGCCCACTCTTGGAATCAGGGTTATCCAGTTAGAAATTTCTATTTCACACATGGACAACTGGAACATTGATTGAATAAAATACTTTTTCCAGCAGCAGAAATAAGTGAAATAAGAAGTTGGCTCAGAGACACCAGGCAGATCCAAATGATGCTACTGTCTGTGCTAAACAAGGAGCATTGAAATGCTGGGAATGGGCTTTCATATGTGCTGCATGTAAATAACTCTGGCTGAGCTCCCTGAACTGGCTTTGAAAAGAAAATTCTGCAGTGTTGTTAGAAACAACTGCAGACAGCTCAGTCAGTCTTTGAGGCAACTGCATTTAAAGGGGAAAGTGTGTAAGGGGTGGGAGGAACCAGTGTGAACAGTGCTATAGAAGTGTGACACTGGTTAGCAGATGTGCAGATAGTGTATTTCAATGGAAACCAGCCAAAACGCGCTGGTGGAAAACTTGACATGAAAGAAGAAAAATATTCCTTTAGATAACTAGGTGGAGGAGGAGATAGAGGGAAATGGGTGTAGGAAGATGCACGGCGATACAGAATGTCCTATATTAGCTTAAATAAATGAATCCACAGCTAAAAAAGGCAACCTGTTCGTACAGATGCAGCAGCTTGGTGGAGCTTGTGCCTTTTCCTTCAAAGAATAGGATGTCAGATCATCTTTTAATAGATTTACTCTAAAATGTAGATGCTGACACTAGCTAGCGAAATTAAAATTTGTACAGCACCCCAAGTCACTCCTAAGTGTAGTGAAGCAGCAAGGAGGACACATTTAATGTGAAGACACAGGAAGGATGAGCCTGTGCTTCTGGAAAAAGTAAGTTTTTCAAAGTTAGTTAAATACATATGTGTATAAAATGTTGGAGAGAGCAAGATATCTTTATAAACATCCACATTAATTTTTGTCTAAAGCTTCATTAGTAATTATGATTTATAGTGAGTCTTGCAGAAAAACAAGTTTCTTCATCTTTGGGTCCGTATCTGAAATCCTCTTCCATGAGGTGATCACACACTCCCATCCACCAATTGTCTTGCAGAAATGAAGGGCAGATATGAATCCATCTGCTATTGTTCAAGAGTGTGTCATTTTTCAAAAATATATCTGCTGAAGGTAGATGATAATCTTGTCAAGATAGTTGGTTTCAGAAACTCCGTGTTTATGTGCACTTGGAGGACTGCCGGTAGGATAATATTTCTAGAATAACAAGATGCTTTTCACAAAACAATGCTAAATGACAGAAGCCAAGATGTCCAAACCCAAAAGTCTTCTAAGACAGTAAACAGCGGCATGCTTAGGGACTGAACTGGGCTGATTTGCTGATACTAATAAAAGCTGCTGAGTGCTCAGCTTGTTTAAAAACTATGTGGTTGCCTGATACAGATTTAGCTTAATGATAGGTGCCTACTTTTTTTTTTTTTACCTGGCATGTCTGGTCTGAGAAGTTTATAGTGTAATGAAGAGAGGCCCTGTGTTAAAAGGGGATAAAAGTGAAAGGGAGTGTGAGGAGTGTAGCTGGAGCAAATAGGAAAATTGGATGTTTGGTTCTTAGGATGTGGGAAGAAAACCTAAGTGTCACGGCAGCCTAAAGGAAAGTGTGAAGAAGAGCCATCAGCTACCCCAGCCCCAGGGAAGAGAGAGATAGAGGGAAGAAGGGGAAGCTTTGAAAACCCACGAGAGGTATCTAAAGGATGTTAACTGTAGGAAAAATGGGTTTCAGAAATACTGTCAAGAAGATTTCTGCATTTACTTTTACTTCAGAATGGCAGTTGCAGTATGTGTAGCTAATGCAGAAATTTGTGCATCCCGCACTGGGAAATTGACTCCAAGCAATAACTGCTCTCTCACTTCCTCCCTTACCTTGGCTTTAGCCTTGAATTTTTAGAAACCTTCCTGCCCCATTCTGTTCAAAGCATAATGCCAAAATTTTGCTGTATCAGAATATTTTTAACTCCCAAGAAGGCTGGTAAGGAAATACAGATAAAAATAGCATGGCAGGAAGAATCTTCCTCAAAAAATATAAAAACCGCTGCCTTTGTGGAAGGAGCTTTTGATGTGTTGTGTCTGTATGCAACCTGCATTTTCACATGACTCTGTGTAATGAGGCTGTTGTGCCTTTCAGGTGTGGGATCCACAACATGTTCCCTTTACACTTAGCAGCGCTGAATGCTCACTCAGACTGCTGCAGGAAATTGTTGTCATCGGGTAAGTAAATCCCGCAGTGTCTGTGGAGCTCAAGTAGTGTCTGTCTCTGCTGCTTTCGGCCCCCTTATACTCGTTGTTGTGAATTGTTCAAATGAAAGACTTCCTGTGCTGCTGTGTTCGGCTGTGTGGTGTAGTGTACGGAGCGTGCGAGGCTTTCCTAATGGCATGCTGGTACTTCCTCGCATCCTGTATTGTTCATGCCTGAAGCTCTTTTCTCCTGGCAGGTTCAGAGAGTTTATATTAATTCACCAGGAGGAGGGAGGAAATTTAGGACCCTTTTCCAAACTGTAGGAGTGTGAGATACTGTTTTGATTTGGATTTTTTTTCCCCCGAAGGAATAATTCAAGAAATTATCTCCTTGGTGCCTGCATCGATGCAGGTATTTATATCTCACTGACGATGATGTATTTTAGATACAGCTGAAGTGTGTTTCTGAATCCAGGCAGCGTAAAGGAGTTAGGCTGGCCAAAGCTCTGTGGGCACGAGAGGGGAAATGAGTGAAAGTGTAGTGTCGAGAGAGCAGTCTCAGGATCCTCATGAGAGCCCAAAGCAAAAGAAGCAGGAGTTTGCTGATGCAACTGTTTCAAAAGAGGCAGTGATCAGGTGCCAAATTCCAAATTCTTTTTTTCCAGGCAAGAGTTCCCATGAGTTAAAAAATCACAATGCAGATCATATGCTTTTTCTAGAAAACTGCTTCATTACTTAACATGTAAAATCTCCTACAACTACTTTTCCCCCTAAACTCGAGTTCTGTAGGATATTAAAAAAGTGTGAAAAATGGCAAGTACATATCCCATTACATTAAACATTGGCGCGCTCTGGCCTTGACCACTAGATCAAGAAGGAAGAGAAAAAAGCTCTGGGTGACCCGAGTTAATACTGCTAGGCTTATATCATTGACCTTGTGCATTGTGATGAATATCCCTAAGTGCTCCTGGAAGCCTCTTTCCAACCTTGAAAACCACACATAATAAAAATGGCCCCATTTCATGTTCAGACTGACTCTCTGTTTTTTTCTCATTTCTTCATGTTTTCTGTCTTCATGTCCTGCTGTTGCCGTCCTCTTGATAAGTATCTGCCTTATAAATGCCTGTCACATGGTTTTAAATAGGGATGGGGCGCAGAGCTGGATGCGGAAATAGATGCTCGTCGACTTTGCAGCTCTTTTTATAGAGCTGCCAAACTGGAGCAGCCGCTCGCCGTTCCCGTGACAACCTCTTTCTGACTGTAGTTGCTTGCGTTCTGTTTTTTTCCAACTAACTGATTTTTCTGTCTCTGCAATGTTTCTTGTGGTTTAACTAGGACAAAAGTATAGCATAGTGTCCTTGTTTAGTAATGAGCACGTGCTGTCTGCAGGCTTTGAAATAGACACCCCTGATAGTTTTGGAAGAACGTGCCTCCACGCTGCCGCTGCAGGAGGGTGAGTAGCTGTGACTGTAGCTGTTGTAAGTTATTTAGTGGCTTCATTGCAGATTTGCTGCCAGCCAACTTGACTGTGCCATCCACAGAGGAATTTATTGTGGTGCAAGAGAAGCAAAGTGGTCAGATGTCAGATCTGGGTCACTTGAGGCTGTCTATTGCCACTGCCCTCGTGTAGGGGTTTCTTGCAAAGTAAAGGAGATGGTCTGGTTCCCTCTACCGCAGAGAGCTGGGTTGTGATTTGAAGCACGGGTTTCAGCATAGGGTAAAACTCTTTCTTTTCATGCCCATGTGAAGAATGCTTCAGCTTTGGGTGGGGGTACTGCATACTCACCCAGGTCTGTCTGTTGGCCACAACGGTTGCTGAGGGCCAGTGGTCAGCAGGAAATCAGTTCCTCTAGGGCAAAGCGAATGAGGAGGAGGAGCTGTAGCTCCTGGGATGCTGCTGGCAGGGAAGTTAATGCTTTGAACTGTGTCCTTGTCCAAAAATGCAACTACGCAACAGTGCCCGTCAGATTGCAACTCTGGAGTCCAAATGCAGCCCATCTCCCTCTTTCCCATTTTTCAGGTGCAAGTTCGAAAGTTTCTAGATGAAAAACCAATAAACCAAAACAGCAACAACAAAACAACCCCAAAACAAGCAAACAACCCCCAAGCTCCAAATTAGAAAGTCAAAGGACTGTCGTTCTCTCAGGGTGATGCATTCCTAATAAGTGCTGGGAGGCCAGAAATGGAAACAAATGAAGACTGAAATACATAATTTAGGTTGAAAATGTAGCATCCACTTAGCTTAAATATTTACAAATAATTGTCAGTGGAGTCCTGTGAAGTTAATCTAGCAAAAGGACAAAACATTTGTCAAGGATTGAGTTTTGACTCTTCTGCTGAGTACTTTATGGCTCAGAAAACAGCTGAAATGGAGCCTTGGCTAGAACCCAGCTTGGATTCTCTGTGGTTACAGCAAGCAGAAATGGTCATCCACAGCAAATACTTGTCAGTCTCTCTGGAAGTTGTTTTTACTTCTTAGTGGACTAAAATGTATATCACAAATTTTTTGTTACTACAAAAAACTAATAAAATTGATCCAAATACTGTTTTTATTATTCTTACGGTGTTACTCTTCTTGATACTTGTCTCACATTAATAGAGGAGGTGTGACTGTTGCTTGGATGGAGATTATCATAGTATAGTTCAGATGCTACCTCTTTGATAAGGCTGCACCCCAAAAGAATAATAAAAACAACGTGGCTGTCCTAAAGAGAAGGAGATGCTTCACAAGAAGCAAAAGTGGCTCATGAAAATAAACCATATTTTTCCAGTGGTTTACTACAGTTGTCATCACTAACAAGTGTTTTTATTTTTAGTACATTGCGGTGAGTGTTCTGTAGCTATTTTATGCAATAGCAGTTTAGGGATGAACATACGCCAACATACTGCATCCGGTCTTTTTTTTTTTTTCCTGAAGCTATACAGAAGGCATTCATTTTTTTCCTGACACATGCTTGTTACTCCCATTACATTAATGGGAGTTGCATGGGTACTAGGAGGAGAACATATTTCAAAGGCCTGCTCATCTGATTGTGAACACAAATGATCTATTGCCCCTGTAAATGACAAGGAGTCTTGGAAAGTGCTGTGCTTCTTTATGTCATTTTCTGGCTTGGAATCATACATTTATTGGCTTGAATTACAAAACGTGAGAATTCAGCTCTTTTATTTTCTACTAAAAATCACCTGGCTTTAAACAAGATGAAGAAGCAGCTATGCTGTGGTGAATTCTTTCAACAGATACAAAGCAATGGAATCTAACTAATCCACCTATATAAATGCAATCTTGTTGTGACAGTCACTTCAAATAGCTGTGCCCCTTAAATCTATCAATAGTCAACAAATCATATGAGAATAAACCTAAAAGTAACTCTTGTGATTAAATCTTACTAAGTAAACAGGATTTGAGCAAAGTGCTTACTGTTGAATGCTTTGCTGAACAGGGGTGGATTTCGTTAAATGTCACCTCTTCATTATTAGACTGGCATTTTATAAGCTAGCAACAACTTTCTTTTGAAGTTCTCTTACAAAATACCAGTTCAGTGTGGGAAGTATTAGAGTACAGCTTGCATTGAAAATCTACAAGCACACTTGTAGAATTCAAATCATATTTACTGTGCTGCCTTTGGAAAATTATTTTTTTTCTTCAGCAGAAGTTTGAGGTTTTCTAGAAAGAAAGAAGATAGTTTTTTAAAGCTTCATTTTCTGTTTAATTGAATTTCATGTTGTATTTCTCCGTACCCTGTTTTTGCATGGCAAATAATACAAAAATAGAGTAACATTTTTCTTTTTGGGGGGAGGGGGCAACACAGATGTAAACTTCTGTTTTGTTCATGTTTTGTTTTCTTTACTTCTTTTTCCAGTAATGTTGAATGTATAAAACTCTTGCAAAGCAGTGGAGCAGATTTTAATAAGAAGGACAAATGTGGGAGGTAGGTAAATTATGAAGCTTGTTTAAAAAAGAAAAAAAAAAAAGAATCTAGCAGGCAAGGAAGAAAGACCACCCCAGTCTGGAAATCATATGTTCTATGAAAAATTACAGTAAAATAAAGTAGGAGTTTGTCCTTCTCTGCAGAACTCTTGCTGCTGCAGTTATATGCCAGGCAGACAGGTGCAGGCTTCATTAAATACATAAAAGCCATCCTGCCCTCTTGAGTTTTCTGTTTTAAAATATCACAGGTTTTTTTTTTTTTTTCCTTATTGCTTCTCTTATTGCCTAAATTCTTGTGCTTGTGTGCCCAAGACAACACCTGGGTTGTGATGGTGATATTTGACGTGCTTCCTAGAGGTTTTTTTCCCCCATATGAACTGCTGCTATGAGTGTTGCTATGCTGGCTACATAAGATGCTGCAAGGGGCACTGTGCTTTGCTCTGCCTCCCCACTGGAAGAAAGTAGTCTGTATGCAGAGCAACAGCAGAGGCTGTCACAGGCAATAGGTCGTTTGCAAGACACAGATTGATGATTTGTATCCTATTAGGCTTTGTAGGAGAACTAAAACTTCCTATTAACACATAATTTTGTTAAATTTCTGTAACTTTGCATTTCATCAGAGGAACTTAAGGCGCTGATATTGACTGCTTGAAATCTGTAGGAATGCAGCAGTTAAGGTTTATTGTTGTCCTTGGTGGTGCATACTGGAATATGAGGTAACAAGTTGTCACTTATGTTCCAGGACACCTTTGCACTATGCAGCTGCAAATTGTCATTTCCACTGTATTGAGACACTGGTGACAACAGGAGCCAATATTAATGAAACGGATGACTGGGGACGCACCCCTTTGCACTATGCTGCTGCTTCTGACATGGACCGAAAGTAAGAAAGACTCTTTGTATTCCTTGTTTAAAGTGTTTTGCTAAATCAGTGCCATTCTATTCTCTTCATGATGCTGTCATTTGAGCCAAAATAGTGATCCCACTAGCAAACGTATCTCTCTCAGATGTATGCATAACTCCACACTGAGTTGCTCTGACTATAAGCCATATCCCCAGATGATGTGGCATTTCAGCTCTATGGATCACCTTTGATGTAACGCACAGTTTTGCAGCCACCCTGTCCTAGTGAACTATTTTCACAACGTTTTGTCTTCTGTTTTCTTCTGTGTGGTTTCCTTGTAAGAGTAAGCTCAGAGAATTTTCTACATCTGCTTTGCAAGTCCATCAGAAGGGGTGGAGCAAGAGACAGCAGAAGGATAGATTTTCCTAGACGGGCTATAGTGACAGATGGACATCTGGAAAAGATGGGATAGATCTACCCAGCAGTCTCTCTCCACTGTCAGAGCTGATAAAAATGCTCACCCTGTCCAAACAGGTTGCTTTTTAGAGACTTTAAAAAGAGAGAGGCCTGGGGAATATGCTTTGGCAGAATGCAGTGCTGTTCTTTTGAGAAAGGGGGAAAACAGCTGCAAAACATAGAAATCCGTGGTTAGTGGCTGTAGTTTCTAATTCTCAGATAGTTGCATATTTTGGCAATCTCTTCCTTATAACATACTGTATAAAACAGGCTCACAGTTATCCTGTTAGTTCTCTCCTAAAACTGTTAGCGACCTGTATTTATTTTAGGTCATCCCATGTTTCTCTGTCTCATTCCTCTAAACAGTAAGGAACTATTTTTTTATTTTCTTGTATAGTGAAGTCTGGTAAAAATACATCTGGTTCATTCCCAGCAGAATACCACCTCAAAGCCACTGCAGGAAAACTTTGGCTTAACCTTATGGTAGAGGTTTGCATGCCATACCAGAGCCGTGGTGGCTTCTTCATCATTTGCTGTGATAATACTGACATAAAAAATGTCTTTCCTATCACCCTCAAATGTGAACAGTGCTGGGAAGAAGGCAGCAGAATTTTCAAAGGTCTGTGTTTGGCATTACAGTCAGAGTAGGCTTGTAGGAAGGCTTTCACCGCTGACTGTTTCTAATTCTGTCTTGCCAGGGTGAGGTGTTATTTGGGGTGTTGAGAATGGTTGTGCATTTTTCAGCTTTTGGCTCTTTGTAGGTGAAGTTCCTGCATTTAAACAAGCTCCTGATTAACTTCAGGATGCATCTACTTCCATCACTATTTTTTTTTTTTATAAAAAAGCTTACTTCAGTCACATCCTGAACATTGGCAGGAATATGTGGCCTTTATTTGCCCCTATAGTCCAAACAAATTGATTCTGATATGGTGATGCTGTCTTCTCATTAAATTTTCCAGTTTGAGATGTTCTGGAAGAAGCCTTGTTACATAGATGAAACGCTATTTGCAGTCCATTATTTTATAGGTCAGCATATTTTTTTTCCTGCTGAATGGCAAAAAACTCCCAAGGTCACGCAACCTCAGTCCAAAGAATATTCATAATTATTTAACTTTGGATGTGGGCAGTTAATGAGCAGGGAGAAGTCTTGGTGCAGTGAGGTTGCCCTGTTGTTTCAACTATTTTGGTAAATGTTGCTTCTGGTCCCTTTCCTGCAATGGAAATCACAACAGCATTTTCATTAAATAGATGATTGCAGTTTCTGAGTACGTACTGTTTCTCCAGATCATCACTTATTCTCTTCAGGGAATCTTATTTTGGGATCTTGCTGATTTGTAGTTAACCGAAAGCAGATGCAGGTAGGACTTCAACATAGCATATGAGTACTGTCTATGAGCTTACAATGTTAATATTCAGGGGAGTTATTTTATTAATGATTAAGTTTTTTCTGAGTCAGTGGACATCAGACAGACCCTGGGTTTGTAGAACAACCATTATTTCTAGCACCCACAGGAAGAATGTCAAATCTTGACAGTTACGAATGGGAAATTGCATATTAAAGAAAGAATGTACTGTTCTGCATTGTGCAGAATCCAGTCAGGAATTTGCATGTTATATTGAGAGTGAAATTATCAACTGTCCTTCTACAAACCTTTCAAGCTACTAATCCATGATGATGGCAGTTTGTAATATATTCTCTGTTAGCCTTGGTGGCCAAGAAAGATATAATCACAAGCTCACGATTGTAAGATCACAAATCATAGTCTTCTGTCTGCCATCCATCCAGCTGGGAAGCAGAGGTGCCAGAAATGATCTGGGTATGCAGGAATATGAGGACATGTTGAGCATTTTGAAGAATCCAGAGGACCCGACCAGGAGATTCACACAGTGTTGGCCAGATATTTCACAGAAAGTGATGAGAGTCAGCAACCCAGCTAATGCAGATTCAATATAGACCGATTTAGTATCAGTGATTAAAGTTTCTTTAAATCCTAAATGCTAGAGAAGAACTAGCAGGTTACTGAAGGAAGAAGCAAGCTGTGGTAATCCTGAGTTCCTCTCTGCAAAGGAAACAAAATGCACAGCATTGCTGTGGAAGAAACGGAGGGATTCTAGAAAGTGATGGTCAAACTGTTTCTGATAGAAACCGGAATTTTCTATGAGTTTTTTTCTGGCATTGACTTGTGGGACGATAAACTACCATGCTGTCTCCATAGCTTGCAAAACTTATTAGCTGCAGACCCATGAAGTACACACATTTAACTTGTATAATTCTTATTGTTGGCTGGAGGAGGTCAACTCATTGAAGAGGAGATTGGGGATGGGTGGCAGATTGCGGCAAAATCACTGGTATAATATTTTGAAAAAAAGTTGCATTTTTCTGTCCTCTGTGCTAAGAAGAAAGAATATTTTAGGTAACTCCCATGAAAATGCTGAAGAACTTGAAAGAGCCAATGAGATGAAGGAAAAAGAAGCTGCATTGTAAGTTTGGTGTCAATAAAGCAGTTAGACTCCATTTCTGGAGAACGCCACTGCTTTGGGCTGCAGTCTACCCTCTGCTTTTGCTCATTCATTGCTCTGCTAAACACAATGCTTGGCTTTAATGAGGGCTAACCTAAAGAAAAAAGCTCTATGCTCTTCTCCGTGCATATATTCCCTAATATTTCTGTTTCTGTGCTTGTTGCTGTTTCTTAATTGAAAATGTACTGCTTCAGTAATTTAATAATTCTTTAGTATCATGCACTGTCTTATTTTAATGCTTTTCACTGAGCACGGATGTTGCAAAAAGAAGTAGCCAATGGATTCCTCTATTTACTTGGATTGACATTTTCATCTAGCTGCTTAATGATTTTTTTGTTTTAAAAAATCCCCCTTTTCATATGACAGCCTTACATTCACTACAGATTACAAGCTATGGAAGAAAGTACCAATAACAAAACGATGATTTCTTGATGGTATAAGAAAAAGTGGCAGGCACTATAAAGAGCATAAGGGATCCTCTGAAAAACACATGGTTTAAAAAAAATTAGCCAACAAAGAAGAAAATATATTTATGAACATACATGGCAGGAAATTCACTCAGTTAAGTTTTTATTTTTCAGCTTGCCATAGAGCATGTTTGGAGGTTTGATCTAAGAATTTTTACATACAGTAGTAACAATTCTAGGTGTTTACATCACGATACAGAGTGTGAAGGTTTATTTCAGTCTTTGTAATAGAAAATGATGTTGTGATCTAGAGTAGCAAAGGTTGGGTTGAAGATCGTTGTTTATGAAGAAGGTCTTCAAAGATGAGTAGGAATTTTCTGTTTAAAAAATGGTGAATGTGGGGAGCTCTTGGTGAAAAGAGGGAAACTCGTAAGTGATTTGAGGTGCCGCTAGAAATACAGAATTAACTGCCAGTTTTCAGCACTGCTCCTAGTTCCAGTGAGAGATGTCTGTTAAATACTGTGAGATCTCATTTAAACCAGTGAATTGTCCACAGGTGTCTAGAGTTTCTTCTACAAAATGATGCCAATCCGTCCATCCAAGACAAAGAGGGGTACAACACTGTGCATTACGCTGCTGCCTATGGGCACCGGCAGTGTTTGGAACTGGTGAGTGCTCAGACAGTTTGGAGAACTCTTAACTGCTGAGATATATATATATATGTATATATGCTAGTATTATGAAATGCCCTGATGGTTACTATTTGAATTCTTTGGATATTCACAAATCTGTGAAAACCTGCAATACAGTGCAGTTAACTGAAGTATATGCAACCAGTTGTATTTTAAAAACATGTTAATCTTGATAATCCAGGCCTTGTTCAGTAAGCTGGTGCTTAAATGTTGTCTTTGAGTGGAGTCTATGTGTTCTCAAATTGTTTTTAACTGTGATCAAAGTATTCTCGGGGTGTGTGGATGTGCCAGTAGTAAGGGATAGTTCCTAGTACATGATGGTGTATGTCTTCTGCAGCTGGCACATTATCTGACTTACAAACTGAGAGAGTAAATAGCTTTTGTCAGCTGCATACCTGCAGTGCCTGTTTTTTCTCTGATGAAACAATAGCAGCATTGATAAAGTTACCATAATCAAGATTAACCTTGTATGCAATGTCACTGGGGTTTTTGTTGTCGTTGTTGGTTTTTAATATCCTGCCCTTGAATGATTAGAAATTGTATCTTATAAGAAGCCAAACATTTTTAGCCAAAACTTGGATTTGGGAGATGTATAAGTATGGATTTATAGAAGTTTGTGACTTGTAAAAATCAGTGTCATGAAGATGGATGTTAACTGATCTGCTTTATATACAGGGTGATCCATCATTATTGTGTCACATATATGTAGGCTCCAATTGATTTTAAAAAAAGCTATAATAAGAAAATTGTATAGATGTTCAGGCTTTAGTAAGAACACTGTGTGCTGTTTAGTGTTTTATGTTGTTTGGTTCTTTCTTTGTTGAAGAGTCAAAGTACTTAATTATTGAAAAGGAGCTCTGCACAGCACGTGCTGCTTTCACACCATGTTTACCAGCCCTGTCAGGTACTGCCGCCACAGGAGAAATATTGCAGCTGGCCTACATCAGGGTCACAACAGCTAGAAAACCGTAACCTGTAATTACACAGGGCAGCCCTGGGCCAGAATTTCAGGTGGGATGTTAAGCCTTTTTAGCTCCCACCTGCAAGCATGTGTTTCTAGGACAATTAAATATTATTGATCTTTTGTTGCTTGTGGCAGCGAGTTTGGCCTTTCCTTGTGTTGAGTCTTTTCCTAGAGCTGATCTCTTGTGGCTCTGCACGTGGGCATGGAGGGGTCTTCTGCTGAGCCTGCAGCCCTTTTGGAACAAAAGCAAATGTGCTTGGTATTTGAAGGGTGTATATATAGAGTAGACTCCTCTGTGCTGTGTACAAGCCTACGCTTGTATGGCCACAGCAATGTGTATTGCAACCTTACCCGTGTCTTATCACCAGATTCTTGCATGACTTGCCCGAGCAGAGATCTCTATAACGGCGTCTTCACTGGGGAATTGTCTTTCAGCTTTCATATCATAGTCCCTGTGCACCACTAGCGTGGAGCAGGCACGGAGCAAGGTCCCCTGTCTTTTCTTTTGCTTGTTGCTGTGCATGTTTTCTGGCAACATATCAGCTGCAGACAGTGAGCTGCTATTGAGTCCTAGTGTTGCTTAGGCTTGCCAGACAAAAGGAAGATCTGGGAATGCATATCAGAGGTGTTGGATTTTATTTTAATTTTGGAGGGTGAAATGCAAACTGTGGGCTAGAGACAGCTGTGCAGCAAGTGTTCTATATTTGGACAGAGAAATTCAATGTTTTTCCATGTCGGTCTTCCCATATTTGTGACTAGCTGCAGTATACAAACCCAAGGTCAAGCATAATTTGCAGAGTTGTAGTCATACAGCTGTTCTGTGTACAGTGGTCAAAGAAAACTGCTACAAATTTTAGCCTATTGCATGCAAAGGGCCACTATTGTGTGCTAGGGTGTCTACCCTGAAAGTTCTGTGGGGACTGGGATTTTTCCATTGGTTTTCAGGGGTTGACAGACATCTTGTTTTCTCTCTGAAATACAAAAGCTAAATGTACCAGAAAGCATGTGTGCTCAGTCAACAGAAGGACCAGGACTTGTCATCTTTGCACCTACTGTCAGGAGAAGGTGATTCTGTTTTGTTCATGTGAGCAGTTGTCCCTTAGCTGTGAGGAGTTACTGAGGCTTGAGTGTAAGAACTTATATCTCATAACAGTGACTAATAGATATGAGCACTGCCTTTACGATGATTTTTTTGCATTGCTTGGATTCAGGATGGCAAAAGGGTCAGGACCAAAGTCTTGAGTGGCTGAAAGGTAATTATGCTGTGGGCATGAAATGAAAATAATCCTTGTGCCTAGGTTTATCCACATATTCCAATATGAGACTCCCAGGTGTTAAGACAATTGTTGATTCCTGTGCTTCATTTGGTAAACTAGTGTCATCTATAGACATCACTATCCTGTAATGCAATCAAGTTAGTTTTGGTAGAGTTGTGGTTCATGGCTATTTGTAGGCTGTGTGTAAAAGCTGCCATAAGAATTAATCTGGTACAGATGGAAAGGAGCCTCGCTGCTTTGTGAGGCTGACTGTTAGCTTGGTCACAGTTTGTTGTGCTCTCTGTGGTGGACCTATGACAAGGACTTTGTCATGAACCATGATCTTCATTTCTGGTAGCTATTAACCACAGTACATTGACTGCTCTAGTTATTCATAGTTGAATGAAGCATCCACTAAGGTTTAATTGCTTCTAGGCATGACTTTTATCTAGAGACCTCTTCTTTTCCACACAGCATAGCAAAGAGAACAGTAAGTCATCAAATGCCATCTTAGTCCTCAAGCCTCTGTTTATCTAATGGAAAGCCAGAAAATCGGCAACGCCATTTGCCTCATTTCTCTCTTCTGAGCCACACTGGGCTCTCCTCAGTAATGGTGGAGGCAGCTGCCGATTCCAGTTAATGCTGGAGGTTCACTTGGTGGACTAGTGTGGAGTAGGTGCACAAGGACAGCTGGCTGTGTCTGAGGAGTACTTGACTAGTTTTGTTGCTGTATCTTGGAAATACATTTTTCTCGTTTTTCTTGTCTTCAGTTCTAATGAAAAGAAAAAGTAAGATTCACAACACTTTTATTTGCTCTTACTTAAGGAACAGTGGGAGTCCAGCAGCCCTAATTCCAATGTAAATATGTCTGTAGATAGGCAAAGAGATTTTAAATTTTGGTTTCACATGTGCAATAACAAAGATAAATTGATGTCTTTCTTAAAAGTGCTAACTTTGAACCACTAATTTGTATCCTAGGAACTCTGACGTAATACTCCTAAAATATTTCCAATCCCTTCCATCCTGAAGAAGAGATTTTCGGTCAGGATTATTGAAATAACAACATTATTTTTCAGTGCCAAATTAACTCTTATTTTACTGTTTTATCCCTTGGGTAAATATTTTTGGTTTATTATTGATAGCTCATAGATGAATGTATCTAGGAATTATCTTCCCTAGAACAAGACAGTTCTTTATGGGCTCTTTAGAGGAAGCAGTGCATATAAAATATGAAGCTTTAATTCTGATCAAAAGTAAGGCAAAGTGGGTGCAACGATAATCTTGATTTTATGAGTAATGGTTACTAATATTTCTCTACATGCCTAATACCAAACTTTGGCAAAATGTTAGGGAAATTTTTAGTGTTCCAGAACATGTCAAGTTTATAAAAGACCTTGCAAGATTAATTTTTTCCTCCCCTCTCCCTCCTAGTTTTTATAGCAGGTATCTAAAATAGCTTATTTCTAAATAAATGGTCACTTAAAAAAACAACTTTGGAAGAAGAAGATACAGTATCCAGTGGAGTTTCCTTCCCTGAGGGATCTGATCTGTGCTTCAAGCACCATAGCTCCTCAGCATTACAAAATATTTACACATTTGAGTACAGTTTAGGAAAGGCTAGTTTATCTATGAAAATATATTTTCATTTTTTGACTTTTGTGTTTACTGTGAGCCCAATACCTTGGCCAGAATTTAGCTAAATTGCTTTGTGGGTAGAGGAAAGGTATTAGGAGAAATGAGGATTAAGAGTGAAAACGTCATATCCTTTGACCCAAACAAATAAAATGTGTGTTTATGTGTTCAACCACAGAGCTCAATGACAGAAGCTTTTTTTCCTGGAGGACCTTTAGGTTGTCCGGGATATTAGTGGGGTAGTTGCCCTGCAAGGAATGATGTGATGTTGCTAAAAAGAGGAGAGTGGAAGCAGATTCTTGAATTCTTTCTCCATCTGTAAGAAGCCATTCATAAAGGCTGAATGGTGGGCATGTGTGCTCGCAATCAACTGAAACTCCCATCTGCTTCCCTACTTCTAAAAATAACCTCACGTTTGTTAAGATTGGGACTAACTTCTTTGGTGTTCCGTAGTCAGGGATATCGGTCACGATCGCTAGCTGGTATTTTAGAGCTGATCATATCACCAAACTACTTTGAAAAAAAGAAAAATATGGTGGGTTTTTTCATTGAAATGATCTCTTATCACAAAATCCTTAGTGGTGGGAAAAGAGTGAAATTGAAATTGTAATTTCACATTAAAATTCTATCTGGAGAGCCAGTCAAGCACTTTGTGCTGGTAAAAATAGGTTTCTGTGCAGTGTTAGGGCAAACAGAATTAGACGCCTGTCTCCTGTAGTGAAATCTCTGACTGTAAGACTTGATGGTTATTTTTTCTTTTAATCTGCTCTTCTCTTTATTCCATCAGCAAATGAAATTCAGTCTTTGGCTAATAGAAATTGAGGATGAGAGGAAGCATGGTTTAACCGAAAACAGCGTCCAAAAGAAAAGGCAGATCTCAGTCTGCCTGCCTGCCTGCCTGAAGCAAGGCGATGCACACGGCTGGGTGTGTCAGGGAGAAGGGGCAGAGGGAGATTTCTTGCTAGCAGGAGGCCAAAATGCCCATGCCATGAAAGGAGGGGCTGAGTTTGAAGAGAAAGAAAACGCCTTTCATTAGACGGGCTGTTGCCACTGGAACATAGTTAAGCCTTAAGCCGTGTCTTCCAACATTTGATTCCTTAACCTGTGGAAAAATTGAAATCAGAGACCGCATAAATCTTTGATGTGGCTGCTGCTAATTATATATGTCTCTTATCAACAAGAATTTGTTCATTCATCCATCTGAGAGCAGGACACTGGTAATTAGTGATGAGTGAATCACAAGTGTGGTTAGGATAGGTGTTCAAAAGCCTTTTGCCACATGGCGATCTGGCTTGGATGCTTGTCCAGCAGCAGCCTCTAGGCTTCCTTCTGACCCAAATCTTTACATTCTGGGTTTTCTCCTTATAAATGCCTCTCCCTCTCCACGACCAACACCCTCTTTCTTAAAGGGAGTGTTTTGTCTGAAACCAGTGGTGATAGTGTTTCGTGTGGTGAATGACTTCGTATCTGTGTCTATGAGTGCTTTTCCTACGTGGAAGCTCCTCTTTTGGTGGAGAAGTGCAAAGTCATTAACTCAAGTGGTTCTAAAAAGGAAAAGAACTTAGGAACTTAATGCTTGAAGATAACTTTAATGAACCTAATTTGTCTATCAGTCCTAGAAGCCCCCAAATCATGGCAGATTGATTTAATCACTTAAGTTTTGATGTCAGCATTAGTGCAATATGTACCCAGTGGTTAAATGATCAATAGGAGCCTCTACATCCTAGATACACTGGTATATGTTAGCTTATAGCAGTGCATTTTGGCTTTGATTTTGTGTTTTGGAAACTAGATAATTTTGATCCTAAAAAATGTTTTCTAGAAAGCTAATGCTACTTGTGAACTCAATGAGTGCAGGAATTTACCATGTGCTCTGGCACCCTGCTGGCACTTTGGCTTGTAGGGATAGGAGTATTGCCTAGCATCTCTGAGGTTTATTTTCTGTCTCTCTGACAGATTTTCTTTTTTTAGTTTATATTTTTATTTTCCTTGAGTGGAGAAGCAAGGCACTTAACATCTGCTGTCTTCTGACAGAGAATAACAAGGCCCTTGCAGAAGTACAGGAGACATTTTTTCTTCAGTTTGGAAGGAGGTCATGGACTTCTGCTGTTGCCTTAAATACCTGTCTGTGTAGCTGTGTGTGTGGTGTTTAAATGTGTGAAGGATATCTGATTCCCTCAAATCTACTGAATCCAATGAAAAAGGGCATTTGATCATGGCATATGGCATTGCATTAGACCGTATAGCTCAGAATGAGCTGTGGCCACTGGAATTTTAGGGGTGTAATCAGGCTTATTTATACAAAGCAAGATGTTTGCCTGCATGAGCAGACTTTCAGAAAGAAACTATCACTGGTCTGTTGGTTTTTGTAGGCTTTCAAAGCAATCTAATTTCATTAGGCAAAGTCTCCCACAGTGTGTGTATTTTGTGTCTGTATATCTGTATTTTGTCAATGGAGTAGATTGATCTAAACATTCTCATTATTTTCCTCTCTCCCCTCATCCCTTACAAAGCAATGCAACTGGTGTCTATTCACAGGAGCTGTCTGACAGCAGGCAGTAGTCTTACTGCTTCAGGAGTCTTTCATCCGTAGGTGAACAGTGCAGAGATGGGTGCACGCAAGATGAGGTCTTGATTTATGATTCTGTTCATGCACTGCTTGCAATGCAGTTTATTCTACAGGAAAAACCAAACAAAACAAAAAAACAAGAAACACTTGCAGATTACCATTACTTGAATACTTATGTCTTTAATTATTCTAATTGACATTTTTAATTAGATTGGAAGCAAAACTCCATTGGATATAGTGAGTAAATGAAAAATGATTGCATGTTGTGTATTTTCATTTTTATTTAAACTTCTTAGTATTTTGCAAATCCTTGTATTCACTCTGATAAAGCCTGAGGAAGAAGAATCACAACTCTTAACTAGCATGCCATGTGCTTCAAGCAACTGCATGTGTGCTGCTTTCATTTCCATTGGATTTCCTTCTTGCTGTTGCTTACAGGCTCAAGCTTTGCTAGGAAGTCTGTTGCTTTTCCTCAGTCAGTCTTAGGAGCTGTGAGTCAAGTGCACGTACCTGACTGGCATGACATTTTTCTGGATGTTAAAGTAACTTTGCATTTGGTAATGTGAAATGGAACCAACACTTGTCTGTTTTCTGGAAGTTTGTGGCTAATTTCAAAGTGGTTCAGAGAAGAAATGTAAATTCCACATCTTCAAGTGAGTCTGAATTTAAAAAGCACTTGTGTGTATTTCACAGTAGAGGCACAAATGAGAGGAGAGTAGCAAAAATACCATTGAAATGCACATTTTTTAAATTGACTGTCACTGTATTTCACCAGTGCTTGAATTTTCTGGCTAAAAAGGAAAGTTTTAAAGGATAATAATTTCTCTAAGTAAAAGCCTTCCTATACCTTTTACACAAGTGTGGGAAATTTACGAAACTTTCACTGGGTAAGAGGGTCCTTAAATCAAAGTATGAGGCTTTACAGAACCTTTGAGGTAGAATTTCTGGCCAGAAAGAAACATGATATACATGATTGGAGTGTGAAAGTTCCAGGTTCAAATCTCTGCCCTGACTGACAAAGAAATTGGATTTCTACATCTCGGGAAGTGACCAACATATTATGCTGGCTGGTACTGGGTGGGATCTCTCACTCTCATTTGGAGCTGTCCTGCTTCGTATAGTACTCGCTGGGTGAGAATCTTCTGCATAACCCACTGAGTATGGCACTCGTATGTCTTAATATGAAATGATTTTGTATGAAGTGGAAGAGCTCCAACAGAAGATTAGTGTCCCACATGAGAACAGCCAGTGGCCTGGAGGTCTGCTTGAATTTTGAGATTTAGATATGTTTAAAGACTTGAACGTTGTTCTCTTATATGCCAGGTAAGTGTCCCATTTGCATGGCGGTGACTGTTCTGGTAGGTATTGGATATTTAAACTTTGTACTGGAAGAGTTGCATGGACCTACTAATAAATTTCTTCAGACTCAGTCTACCTAAA
Source organism: Strix aluco (assembly GCF_031877795.1). Lineage (NCBI taxonomy): Eukaryota > Metazoa > Chordata > Aves > Strigiformes > Strigidae > Strix > Strix aluco. The sequence continues at coordinate 32,704,246 of NC_133936.1, forward strand.
CTCTTGTGAAACAACTTCTTGCTTATGTTATTTTAACTTCACCCATAATCTACGCACATGAGTGAAATTGATGTAAATACTGATTAATCTGATTTTTAAAGCCTGATTTTAGGGAACATATCAGACACTGGGTTAAGGATATGTATTGGTTTTAACCTGATCAAATTGAAATAATTTGATCATTTATATTTACAAATATGGAAAGAGCTTATAGGATTGCTTGTACCCCTCAAGGATATGTTTGTACCTCTTCACCTTTGAATTGTTCAATCAAGAATAATTCTGAGATTTAAAAATGTGTTTCCTTGGTATAAAGTAGTACAGAAGTTAAATCTATTACTCTTTTCTATCTCATCTGAAAAAAATGATGAGACTCTTCAGTCTTGTGCTTGCTACTTACTGGAAAAGCCTTTATTTAAAAGAAGCTGCTGCTGGTATGTTTTTTCCCAGTAGAGACAATTATCTATTGCAATTTATCAGGACAAATGAGATTAAAAATTACATCCTAGCTGATATACTTTTATTTAGTTATGAAAGTGACATTAAAAATTGTTAGTAATTGCCACTTCTGAATGACCTTGTAAGTGATAAGCTACATTGCTATGTAATTATTGCAGAAGAGCAATGTTCAACTCTTTCTTTTGTCTTAATTGCCTTTTGATCAGCTCTTCACATGTGTGAAAATTTCTGAACGCTGTTTGCTTAATAACTTTTCAGAGTAAAGGCCATTTATAGATTTTACACATGCAATCTAATGTTTTGCCATTTTACGATTAATATTAATAGCGCCAAACTGAAGAAGTTCATTAACAGTGCTGGAAGTAGGCGTGTTGGAATATACAAGTTGCCTTACTCATTAAAATAGTAAAACTCTCAAAGAAAAGTCACTTTAACTTAAGGGGTAGTTAGCTCAAACCTTTGACATAACTACCAGTAGTGCGCTTAAATGGCTGTGCCTAGAGGTGTGGGTGCATGATGGCTTCTACAGAATCACGCGTTTTGTTCATTTTTAGGATTTGAGATAGCACCCATTGTTACAGTGTCTGTGGTTTGAAGTCTCTTCTGACATCTTCCTTTTAAAAGTGTAGCTTAAACCTTTTATGCATGATGAAAATATTATCTCCTTTTCTGCCTAATGGTAATTTTAAATTACCGCGATGCTCCATGAAGCTGCCTTTTTTTTTTTGACCAGAGCTGATTTTTAGAATATATTATCGTCTATAAGGACAATCATATAAAGTATCCTGACTCATTAACTGGCATATCTGAGTCAGAAAAAAAAATGGAGGGGGAAAAAAAATCTCACACCGTATCCCGCCATATAATCCTTTATTATAACCACAGACTAAAATCAAGCAGTAAATCCTCTTATGCCTGTAAATACCCTTACTGTACAAATAAAACAGTGAGAACTGTAAAAGTTATTAATCTTCATACAGAGCTGGGGGAGAGAAGACAGTTTATAATAGCAGCCTTGTAGTGCTATTAGTTTATAACAGTAGAACTGAATAATTGACAGGTTATCTTACTTTGTCTGCATCTCACTCCCAAAGCATTCAAGTTCCTGTTTCAGAGCATGAAGAAGACTTTACAAAATAATCACATACAGTATTAAATAGCACTGTTATGGGAAGTGAAGGAGTCATGCTGGGAATTTCCAAGAGGCAGAAGAGAGTATGGGTATCCTTACCTTTTAAAAGGTTATAACCTAACCAGAGAGAAGGGTGCCATCAATTTCACTTGCAGTGTCTCTGCACAATTCTGACATCTGCTTAAAATCTGCAATCAAGATATAGAAATGCAATCAGCTAAAAGACATAATTTCAATGGCACAAGAAATTAGAAATGAGATACGATGGGACATTCTCCAGTCAGCCACCACTAACCATGAACTGTTAGTAATTGATGCTTACTTGTCTGTCTTCAGTGAAAAGCACTGGCCAGGTTCTGACAGGCAGGTATGTGTCACAGCACAGCAGACACGCTTGGATTGCTCTGTGTGGTCTGTGGATTTAAGCTTCCATGGCTGTCAGCGCAAACAGTTTGAGCAATTCACCTTTTTAAAAACATGCAACTGTGGGTAGCTTCTTACAAGTACGCTCTAAGATGGAAGCATTATGGAGCTAGAGCCCCCAAGGACACACTGTTTTATGTGTTCTTATTACAAATACATAGAATTTACTATAAATACATTCTTAAAACCATAGAAACACTGGTGAAACTGGAGAATTGCTTGGTAACTTGGACCTGGCACTTTTTGTCTCTTTGCACATGATGTTTATCCTTCAGGTGACTTAGTTTTAATTGTTATAAAGCGGTGCTTAACAAGGCATACTAAAAAATTATTAGTGCTGTGTCTTCTTGCTCTCCTTTATAATTTCTCTTCTCGCACTGTATGGCTATGTACTTGAACGCTACCAGCTTTACCATGGAATTCCTGTTTACGCTTGACTTTATGATGGAGATGTTCAGCCTTAGGAGTAATAAGCTCATTAAGTCTAGTCTGCATCAGCCAAAGCTGCTTTAACTCTAAGCCATGGAGATGCCTTTTGTGAGGGGCTCTGCAATCCCACAATTTGTTCCTTTAGAGCCTTAATTTTGTCAATTTTCTGTGTGATTTTTTTCGATTTTTTACTCGAAAGGCAATTATCTGCCTTGTTCCAGGAGACTTTTGGAGCCTTCTGACAGGTTAAGGGAAGTATTTCTTTGTTAAGATTTTGATCGTGGCATTTCAACAGATGATGATAAATGTAATTAAAAGTGATTAAATTAGTCTGCTGTGCTGGCCTTATGGACTCAGAGTACAGGCCAGTATTAGGCAGACAGAGAAACAGTCATAGTGCTTGGGTTGGTTTGGTGGAATTTTTTGGTTTGTTTACTCAGTAGAGAAAATCAGAATGTATTCATGTATTCAGAGCTGGCTACTGCTTCATCCTGTTTATAGCTATCTTTTATATAAGAGAAGAACAATATTTTAAACTGGAGGTGGCTCCACATGGTAAGACCAAATGTGTTTCCTAACTCTGCCCCAAACCTACTGAAAAACTGGTGTGGGACTTGATTTTTTTTTTTTTTTTTCCGCCTTAGCTGCAGGGAAGTGTTAAAATCTGTATTACCGGTTAATACACACACCCACTTGCTTATAAGTGGTATTTGCTTCAACACACTTTTCTTTCCCAGTCCTGACGTTTTACTAGGCACAAAATATACAAATAAATGAAATTACTGCTTAATTTTCTAGCTTTTTCATAGATTTCAGATTAGTGTCCTGGTTTAATAAGAGATTTGTGACACCTTATGCATTATTAATTCTAGCTTGTATTCCAGATTGATTTTTGTATAAATTTATCCTTGATACAGCTCTATTAAAGACTAATTTATTACACCAAAAGTTCAGGCATATGTCAGAGTTTAGGATGTGCCATCCATCATCTTGCAGCGTAGGCAAGCCTACTGTAGGCTTTCAGTGGTCTCTTTGGAGAGTCTTCCATGTTGTCATACCCTAGAATTGTCCAGATTGTCACAAAAACTTCCTTTCCTCTTTTTCAGTCTTTTCATCAATTCCTTACTCAAAAAAATCCAAAACAAACAAACAAAAACCCTCAAAAAAACTGTGTGAAAAATTGACTTGTAACTTTAGAAACATTACAAGTCAGTTGTAGTTACCTGTCATGCTTTTCTTTCCTTTTTATGGTCTCCTACTACTAATTTTCTGTAATATTCTATTTTCCAGTCACAAAGGTATTTGGACAGTAACTCTTTGAGTAGTTATTAAGTAAAAGGCCATGCACATGAACAGTGCTACTCAAGAAATGTTGAATTATCAATATTGTTGTCAAGACTCTGTATGATCTTCTTTGCAGTCTCAATTGGATAAGTTGTCAGGGTTCGTGTGCTATTGCAGAGTGGTGCTAATCCATAGTTACTTCTTCTGCTTGGACAGAAATTTCAAATGGTTTTGACACCTTAAAATGCTTTGGGATCCCTTGAATTGAAGAGGATCATATAAAAGTGCAATGCATGTTATTAGATGTTTGTAAGAGTTCGAGGATGTGATGCATTTCGGAAGACTGTCATTATAGGAGCAGGTTCTACTTTGATAAATTATAAAAATGACTGTGAATGACTCACAGCCCAGTTATAATTACTCCCAGCACTAATTATGTGTCAGAATTATCTGAAGCACTGTATCAGACATGGCTTGCATATGCATTACCTGTGTAATCGTGAAACTGCACTTTTTCCGATGTAAGCTTACTGGGGGCTGTACTCCACAAGTCCTTCCTTCTGAGGGTTCCTTTCTCACCCAAGTAGGCCTTATGATTTCAGGGAAACTAATTAATCAGGATAAGGATGTTCATAACAAGCTTTTAAACTAGTTTTATAACTTTACCCTGTGGGGAAAAACTTGAAAATACTTTACAGAAAAGGTTGTGAAGTATTTACTCCTCACAGTCCTTCAGTATACACTGCGGACATCTGAAGACAAAATATATCTTTGTCTGCTGATGTCCATGAGAACTTATCCTGTCTCATGCAAAGATGTTTTAAGACTGTTTTTTGTTTTGTTTTGTTTTCATTTTCAGCTTCTGGAAAAAACTAACAATATGTTTGAGGAATCTGATTCTGCGGCTACGAAAAGTCCTTTGCATTTAGCTGTAAGTATGAGACATGTGTAAAGTCTTTGATCATATCTCCTAGAATAATTCCTTAATCTCTGTGCTTGAAGCAAATTTAATCACAGACTTGTTTTGAAAAAGCTGGGAAGGGATGTAGGCCTGGATGTAACAAAAAACAGGGTCTGGGCTGGAATCATTAATTAAGTTTTTGGCAGTTGAAGCTCTTGGTTCTTACTGACAACACAGACACTGAAGTGAAATTAAATGGAAAGTTGCAACTTTTATTTATAACTAGTTTATAAATTTGGGGCCGGAACCTGTGCCTATGGATTTGATCATGGAATGGGATACTCTGATGTTCTCCTGGAGATGTGCAGAGTGCCAGAAACGGTCTGGTACACAGCAAGGTGTGGGAAAGCATGCTTAAACCCCAGCAGAGCCCTGGGAGCGTGCCGCGGAAACTGCACTATCAAAACGGGATCCAGCACATGTGGCCTCATAGATCACAATAGCTCCCCTTTCCCAAGAGCTCAAGATTCATGATCTCTCTTCACAGTTTTCATGTGGGAATCACAGAATAGTAGAGTCTAACATGGAACTCTGTATATCAGCTAGTCCCACCTCCGTGCTAAAAGCAGAGTCAGCTAGAGCAGGTTTTCTCAGGGCTCTGCCCCATCACATTTTAAGTATCTCCAAGCATGGAGAGTTCACAGCCTCCAGGCAATTTATTCCAATGTCTGATCACCATCACAGTAAAAATGGGGTTTTTTTGCATTAAATGCAATTTTCGGTGTTTAAATTTGGGCCCATTGCCTCTTGTCTTGTCACTGAGCGCCCCTGAGAAGAGTTTGGCTCTGTCTTCTTTGCTCCCCCATCAGGCATTTATATACATTGGTAAGACCCACCCTGAGCCATTTCTTTTTGAGGCTGAACCATTCCAGCTCGCTTAGCCTCTCCTCAGACATCTTTCACAGACTGGCTCTTCACTGAATATCCAACCTCACTATGAAGATGTCCTCCCCTGGAAAGGAAAACAACTTGTTTACTCAAAAATAGGGGCAAGTTTTAATTTTGTAGCAATCATATTTCTGCTTACCAGTCAGCCAGAACAGCTCTTGGCCTGATGTTTGAATTATCTATGAGTAATCTGAGGGAAGAAGAGTCAAAGCAGTTGGGTTAAAAGGCTAAATTTGTCACTGAACTCTGCTTTCCATCTTTTCTTTCTGCAATTTGAATATTGCAGGAAGGAGAGTGTCACTCTTAAGCCCAGAGAGGAGTTACAGCCAGCATTATCACCAACATAAATTGCTGTGCTGGGAAGGGCCCTGCCCTGCAGCTGGCCAAACAGCAAACTCATTTCCTCTCTGGTCCCTCTTGGGCAGAATCCTTGCAAGGACACTGCCAGTGGCTCTCCCTCTTGTATCTGTTGCTGGTTAACATCAATTCGTTCACCTTAGACACCCCAAACCCACAGTCTAAAAATTAAAAACCTTACATAAAACATCACTATTTCACACTTCAATCGCAGCTATCCAGGAGTGTCTCTGACATTTGTTTCAAACCCTCCCATGTATTGGGGTGCCTGTGGCCATCCTTTCCCAGGTCTAGGAATCTCTCCACATGTGGATCCAGAAAGCCAGCAACCTACACCAAACCATGAAGCCTTGTTAAATGGCTGATAATGGCGCAGTGGCCAAGGCCTCTGCTCACAGACATTTGACCCTACAATGTAAACAGGATTTAGAAACAAGGGGTGGATTAGCAGCCAACAAAATACTGACCTGCCATTCGCTGAGGCTTTAGTGCATGATTATGGTCATGGCTGAGTAAATGACTGCACAAGGCAAACCAACAGGAAGAAAAAGTCAACTTTATTATCCTGTCAAGGAGAAGATGGGGTATACAGTCTGCATGGCACCTTCAACATAGATACCTCATATTGTGTCAAAGATCAGGTTGTTGCTAGTTGTTTTCTAAGTAAAATTGCCGTGAAGAAAAGCTGACAACTGCGTCAGAGTATTTTCTGAGATACGTTTCCCGGTGCCCTAATCTCCCTTTGCTTTTCTTTTTCTGCCTTTGCCTTTCTGCTTTCCTTAAGTAGTCTTCTTGGTCTAACAGGGAAACAACTGTTATCTGCACTGTCCTGCTCTTTTGAACTTTTGACAATGATCACTAGGAGCAAGCTGCTGCCACCACTACTTAACCTTGAAATTCAGTGGCTCATTGGTTCCTTCATGTTTGCATTTCTCTTCTGCTTTCATTAATTGGTTCAACTCTGGTAATACTAATTATATGTTCATCTATAAATAAAAAGGATGTTTTCTGTGAGTCTGACAGTAAGGAGAGGAGGGCAGTCTGTGCAAAGCTGAATGAAATGTTTCTGGTTTCTGGGGCTATCCACTGGGTTTTTGCAGTGTCACCTGTGTTTGTGCTGTTGGCCCAAATGTAGGTCTGGAAGCGCATTTACTTCTCCACTGTAGTTGTTCTACCAAATGATCCTATTGGCAGGAATACTCCATGAAGCATCAGCTATGAACAGCAGGTCAAGTCTGTGTTTGCATTTGCACAAAAATCTGTTTTGAGAATTGCTTTCATTTAGTTGGAGACCAGCAGATATGTTGAATTTAGCACCCAGTTAGGTGATAGTCCATGTGACCTCTGACCAGCATCACTCTAGTCAATCTAGTTTTTGAAGCAAACATTTCCCTTGAAGATATTGTAGAATGTGAAAAATGAATTGTTGACTTGCCTGTGCTGAATTGGCAAATTATTGCCTGAAATTCCTCACCTTGGGTTGTATTAGAAGGTTAAACCAAATCAACAATCATAATTTCAGTCCCTAATCACTAAGAATTTTTCAGTTTCTTGGTTACAGTGTAATTTGGGAAAATCCTTTTAAGTTGAAGAGAGAGTCCTAAGGAAGCAAGAAAACTGTGTGATTTCTACTGTGTTTAGGAGACTGTGACAATGTTGGATTTTATTCACGTTTCATGTGAAAGTCTTTGAAAGAAAAAAGTTGTGTTCTTTACATGGCACTTTCCATGTTTCTAGGCCTATAATGGTCATCATCAGGCCTTGGAGGTACTTCTCCAGTCTCTGGTAGATCTGGACATTAAGGATGAGAAGGGACGCACAGCTTTGGACCTGGCTGCATTTAAAGGACATGCAGAGTGCGTGGAAGCTCTCATCAGCCAGGGTGCTTCTGTCACTGTAAAAGACAATGTCACCAAAAGGACCCCCCTCCATGCTTCAGGTGAGTGTACGCTTATGTTGCGCTTGTGGTATAAACCCCTCAACACAGAAGCAGTTACCTTTACCTACCTACTATCTCTATGCACATTTCTTCTAAACAGGAGGAGATTTTGACCTGTACTGAGGACTGCTGCTTGTTAGTTGAGGTCCCACAGTTAACCCTTTCTCTTTCATTTCCTTTGTCTTTTTTCCTCTGTCCCTGTGATTCAATCATCCCTCACACAGAATCCCATATTTTTCCACACCACTACTGCTCTGCCCTTCCCTGCTTGCCTCCACTTTACCATACCTCTCTATTGCCACCTATTCCTTAAGATACCTGGTGTTTCCCCTATGATACCTTCTCTTAATGGTTCCTCAGCCAAAAAATCAGGGGAAGAGAGAACACTTGCCTCACTGTTTCTCCAATGGAAGAAAGGTTGAAAATACAGGTAGGCTCTGATTGGTGATGAAATTATGCTGGTGTTCAAAACTTTCAACCTTCTGCACTGGCAACACTACTGAAATTCACCCCCTTTCAGACATTATCCTTCTCCTGAGCTACCTTGTGAACTTGCTTTTGCTGGGAGTCTCCTCCATTTCTTATGTGTTGAGTGTTAATTATGCAAAGTTCATAATTAACTGGAATATGTAGAATTTGCCATTTATTTAAAGGTTATTATTTAATATGTACCTGTCAGATAAATACACGGAGGTGCCAAAGGGAACGTGCTCAGTACAGCATAGCAGTGACCTCTAGTGGGAAGTGAAATTAATACCTCACTGGATAACAGTTATTTTCAGGGCCAGACTTAATTGTCTTTCTGTTTATCTTTTAATCTTGCTTGGATTAAAATGCATATACATCCTCTAATACCAGTTTATTCTCTGCGTGTGATCATGCAAGTGCAACCTAGAGACATAAGGTCAAATAGACTTTTACAAGTTTTGTTTGCAGTACTGAAGAAAATGCATGTAATAGATCTTCACAGCATACTAGAAAATGCTTTCTGCCTTCTTAAATTTTGCATCAGAACTGAGAACATTACTCCCAACAATGAATTAATCGTATAGAGATGTGCTACCAGAGTTTACATATCACAAGTTTGAGACCAGAATTCAGTGAGAGGGGGTTTTAGTTGTTTTTGATAAAAAGACAAAATATTATGTCCAGCTGATCCTCACCCTGTTAAAACTGTTGGCTTAATTTAAATCAAGATCTGTGCCACCGCAAAACTGGACTTGTGTTGGTCAAGAGCTTTCCTGTAGTCACTTCAAACATAGCTGGAGGTCTGATGACAAACAAGGTGTGACTTTTGTACATCATCACTACAGCAATGATTTTGCTTTTATTTAAAAATTTGGTTATAGTGACATAGCCATATTTTTGTTAGCAGCTCTGACTTAAGATATGAATTTGTTGAATAAATCTGTTGAATAGAACTTAGTAATTTGTTCAGTAGAATTATTTTAATACATACATTTCTTACCTTCATACAAATTCTGATTGTGGTGGTTTTTTTTTTTCCTGTTTTAACTTATTTTTTAATTGCCCCCATCACTGTAGTATGAGTGCCTTCCATGTAAAACCAGTAGGAAGATTTGTTGTAGACTTTTCTGGTCTGTGATACTTTTTTGCTTCTCAGATTAAAAAAAAAAATAATTCCAGGGATACAAGCAAAATGTTCTTTAAATCTGCAGTGAAGCAAAATAAGTTAGGTATGTATTAAAAAAAAGGCAAGAAAATCCTACACACAGGAATGAGACCCTAAAGAGAACATATACCTCAAGCAGAAGGGAAAATACTGTACAGACAGACTGAATATCTGAATTCTTAGTAAAGGAAATTTATCACTGTCATGAATTTGGAGGCTTTCAATTGTGAGATAAGTGCACTTTGGGTAAATATCCATTAAGACACTCAAGAGCTGTGCGGAGTTTTGTGGAAATTACCTCTGGAGTAAAGCTTCTGTCTCCAACTATAAAAAACCACTTGCAATCTGATGATTTTTATTATGCTGTTTCATAACAATACATTTTGTTTAGGAGGGTTTTAGCAAAGAATGATGTCACCTATCGGCAACTCTGCGTGGTACCACTGCAGTATTAGTGGTTTTTTCTTGCAGTGCAAGTGTAAGAGGTAAATTGGCATATTTTGAGAAATCAAACAGAATTCTTGCTGATTTAATCCCTTGAGTGACAATGCAAGTTTGCACACTTGCATATGCAATACTGTGCACTGGAAAGGAACCAGAAGGCATGTGTGCCCATCCCCTTAAACGTGTTTGCCTTCATTCCTTCTAATTACACAAGCACAGTTGCTGAACACAACAGTTAAGGAGACCTGAAGTGGTGGGTTGGATTACAGGATTCTGCAGAGCTCCCTTCAGTAAAGGGATTTGTAACTTTAGTAGAGAAATCACCTGATGAAGTATTTCTTTTTTCTGTCTGGCCCCCTCAGGGAATAGACTTCCTCTGGCCTCATAATATGGAGAATTTCCTTAGCCAAAATCATATGTTCCCTGTATAATTTTATTACCACCAGTCTTTCTTCTGGCTAGTTTGGGGAATCTGTTGAAAATGTTCCCCTAGTGTTAGTGTTGCAGCTCTGTTGGCAAAGCTAATGTTTCCTGCAGGGTCTGCGATGCCTCACAATCACTGGGTCAGCTCCTAAGAGTTTCTGGGAGTATCTGTTCTAAAACTCATCTACCAAAATCCTTTTCAGATGTCATTGTGAACAAGTTATGATTTCTCTTCCTCCTGCTGGGAGGAAGAACAGATTTTTTTTTTTCCCCCCCTGAGTCAGTGACTCATCAGCCCTGCAGAACTGTTTACGTGTTACGTATATGGCATTAGTTAGTGGTAAATAACTAAAAATGTATTTTATTCTTCTGGGTAGACCAACCAAGAGTATTTTTGGATGAGTGATTTAAATGTGATGATGTGCGCCTGTTTCTCTGCCAGAATGATGTGACATAGGTGGTGTCCAAGGGTTTTGCCTCAGCCCACAGGGTGTAGGCTGTGTGAATGCATGACTTTCTGTAATAAGAACACAATCTATATCTACTGAGTACAGGAATTATTGTTTTTCAAATAAGAAAATACTGTTCTTTTCATCCCATGGAAGGCTGAAGCCTTTAAACCAGCTGACACACAGATGAGTTTCCAGTGTCAGGCCCCGCAAAATGTAGTGACTCAGAGCTGTTTTCCAACAGCAGTGGTTACAGTTTAAAAAGCAAACTCTGTTTTTGAGAACTAGCTGTGGCTTCCAATAATGTTAAACGAGATAAAATGGAAAAACCCAAAGGGAACTTTAGTCTCTGGTGTTATGTGCTGTTATGCATATGACATTTGTATCATTGGTCATTCTTTGCAGATGCTTCTTTTTTCATAGCAGCACTGAAGAACTTGCTTGTACAGTGTACACAAAATTAATGAGCCTTGCCAACGTACTTCTTACTGTGTTCCAAATCTGATCGCAGAAAGCCTTGTCTGCCTGCTTGGTCTGAGGGGTTTTGAAATGCTGTCTGGTTTAGTAGAAGTCTTCTCAGTAGTGAAAATCACGATTTCTGTTTTATTCATTTGGGATTTTTGTATGTGAGAGAACTAATCCTTGTCTTACTGAGGTCAGGGAAAGAACAGCTCACCATCTCATCAGCACAAGTTAAATGAAAATTGTGGGAATATTAATTTCTTACACTGTGGAATGTTTTCCTTGTTTGTAAGGAAATTTCTTATCCATAAGCATTACAATGGAAAGGTATCTGAAATTAAACATGTTTTAATTAAACATACTTTTTTTTTCTTTATAGTCATTAATGGCCATACACCTTGTTTACGGTTGTTGCTAGAAGTTGCAGACAACCCTGATGTGACAGATGCCAAAGGACAGTAAGTTTTCTTCATGATTTTTTTTTTCAGCTCTGTGGTTCAAATAACATCTCAGATTTCTCACAAAAAAAATCATTTATTTGAAATACTGTATTTCCTGCACTTCTCCTCATAGAATTTGGCAGAGGTTATAAAGTACACATTCAGTTGATCTAAGCCATGTGGAAAGGATTATTCATTAATCTTAGCCTCTGCTTCATACTTTAAACAATTCTTCATAGATGCTAAGGGCCAGATCCAATAAAAACTAACAAGCTTCTGAGATGTTTCTATAAAGAGTCTTTTTCTTTCTAAACATTGCTATTTCAGGGTTTACTTGGTATATTAGGCTGGTGCAGTGAAACGGTATGTTTATTTGAGGTGACACATGCATCTGAGATGTTCCTACAAAAATTTTACTTCTCTTTAAATGAGTTATAGAGGGAGAATAAAGTACATTTTTGAAGTGAAAATGTGAATGGTTTAAAAAGTTCGTTAGGGGTGCCTGGAACATATCTGACTGTACATATAATTTTAAATGGTATTAGCCTTATCTAAGAATAGAAGGAGAATAGATGCTTTCAGAAAAAAATGGAAGATATATTAGTCCAGATTTTGGCTTGAATAGTTTCCTTATGTCCCTTCATCCCCTTTAAGTAACTGCCAGCATTTGCAAAAGAAATGCTTTGGGTGATTGTCATCTTGGTAACTAGCAGGGACTTCATTCACAGCAAGTGGGCATTGTAAAGCTGATGTGTCGCTGGAGGTGACAATAATTGTAGGTGATTGTCTTGAATGATGTTGCTCTGTAAACTGCTTACAAATGAGTTTGTTTCCATTTCAGTCATGGTAGTTTGTTGTTAAACATCTTAATAATTTCATACAAGAGGTCTTCACTTGGGTGTTATATAGATGAGTATGGTGGGTAGGAACAGAGAGAAATGCAGGGCTTCCTGATTTCTCTATTCCTGTAAGTTAGCAGTGGCAAATCATATGTACTTTTATAGCTGTGACTGGTTTGTTTTTGTTTTTTTCTAGAACCCCACTAATGCTTGCAGTGGCGTATGGGCACATTGATGCTGTTTCTTTATTACTTGAAAAAGAAGCATCTGTAGATGCAGCTGATCTCCTGGGATGCACAGCTTTACATCGAGGGGTGACTTAATTTTTATAATTCTTAATTATTTGTTTTACTGTGACTACAACTGACAAACACAGGGATATTGAATGTAGGAAATACTGTAAATGATTGGAAACATGACCAAGCACAGTCAATAAGGTAAAAAGCAGGACAGATCTGTTCTCAGTAATGTTCTGCTTTTGACTTTATTTCACGTTTTCTTTAATTAATTAGCTAAAATACTGATTAGACCATTTTTTTCTTGGCCCTAGACACTTTACAATAGCAGTCATTATTATTATAACTGAGCACCTTATGAATTCTGAAAATGATTTATTTAAAAGAACTGCCCAGCAGTTATTTTCATTTTTCTTGGGGAAGATGGTGTAAATAAGTAAGCCTTAAGTTTTTTCTAGAGGCAGTGAAACTTGAGGCAGGTCTAATCTTTTCTAGGAGTCAGCTTCTTACCCAATGCGAAGTTGATGCAGGAGGTGACATTTACACAGAACTCTATGATACCTGCAGCGAGCAGTTCAGCTTAGGAGTCCAGCACAATTCCGTAATAAAAGCTGTGGCATAAAAATTCTGTTCTGTTTTGATAGCAATACATGAACATGCCCAAGATACCAAAGCTAACCTATATATGATACAGAGGTCGCTGATAGTAGCTCACCAGCAGTTAAAGCAGCTTTACATATTTCTGATGATATTCTTGATCCTTTTTTTCCTCGGTTCTTCTCTCACATTCACACATGGTTTTGAGAAGCTAGACTCAGGTTTTCTGAACATCACCCCTTGTACATCTGTTTCCTTAGCCTTAAACTCCTCCTTGGTGTTGTGCCTCACCTAGTGGAGTCTCTTCCACAGACTAGGGATCAATGCCTTTGAAAGACAGCACCAAATACATGTCAGTGTCTCAGTTACCACAGGTACTCATGGAGCAAAGGAGCTTTAATCTCTGCCTTCTGAATCCCATCCAGGCCATTTCATATTCACAGGTGTCAATCATTCCATATTTCCTAGGCAAGAATCTGTATTATGTCAACCTCTTTACTAATTTCTTTGTTATCAGATTATGACTGGGCATGAAGAGTGTGTTCAGATGCTGTTAGAGAAAGAAGTATCTATTTTATGTAAAGACGCCAGGGGCAGAACACCTCTGCACTTTGCAGCAGCTCGGGGTCACGCCACTTGGCTGAGTGAATTACTGCAGATAGCACTTTCAGAGGAAGACTGCAGTTTGAAAGATAATCAAGGTTATACACCGCTGCACTGGGCTTGTTACAACGGTAAGTTTCTCCCTGTGGACTTTTGCCAAGTTCAAATGTGGCCTCAGTTTTAGGGAAATGTGATAACAAAGCAGCCTAAGACTTTGAGAAGCTTGAAATGAAGAGGTAAATTATCTCCCCTCTACTTGCTCTCCGCAGTTAGCATTTGCTATGTTCACCCTTCCCTTCCAAAGCCAGGGAAATTCCAGCCATACCTCCCAGTGGCTTTGCAGCTCGTTTCCTTCCAGTCACAGAAGGCCAGGGTGAAATTCTGGTTTTACTGACATCAGTGATGAAATCCTCATTGGTTTCTGTGGGGCTAGGAATGCTCCTTTGAGGTGTCACCTTCTTATTTATTGATGCAAGAGACTAGTGAATAGATGGATATTCTGAACTGAACTGATTATTCTAAACTGGATAATCTGAACTTGTTGCTTAAAATAAGGATAAAGCTTCCTAATACCATCATTTAAGACCATCTCTGGAGATGTGTAAGGCAACATACATAACATCACATAAAAAAGAGACCTTTTTTCCTTTCCTTTTTTTCAGTAAGTGATAATATTAGCCTGGATCTATCTTCCTGCTGCCATAAAAAACCCCCAAACTGTTTATAATTTAATCGCATAAGAGTTTATATACACATTGTGTTCAGCTTTGAACTTAGTGTTAAATTCTAATCTATACAAGCCTAATATGAATGAAGTGAATTACTTGCTTTGTGCAACACTGAAATGTCTGATCTCTTATAGGTCATGAGAACTGCATAGAGGTACTATTGGAACAAAAATTTTTCCGCACATTCTATGGTAATAGCTTCTCTCCATTGCACTGTGCTGTGTAAGTAGAAATCTCCAGTAACAAGTGCTTTAGTATATGTCTGGAAAAAATAGCAGTATGAGAAGAAAGCTTTTTTTTTTTTTTTTGCATGAGCAAATAATTTTAAAGCTGATCATAAAATTGCGCTTATGCTTCTGCTGAAAAAGTGCCAGAATAAAGAGTATTTTTGCAAAAATTTCATACATTTAGGCTGTTTGATGAAATTCTGACTTCTAATTAAATAGCTCCATTTCTGCTCCCTTTCTAGTTTCTTTTCCCTTGCTTACAACTACAGACCTATGCCTTTTCTTCACACAGGCTGGAACTTCATAGCTCTTCCATTCTTAGGCCATGACCTGGGCTATAGTGCCTTGGTCCGTGTAAGTATGAGCTCTTGAGGTTCCTTTGAAACCCAACGGCTGAAAGTTAAGAAATTTGTCAGAATCAGAATGTCAGAATCAATCCTTTTTTAGCAATAGGAACAAAGTGTTAATGAAGGAAGCGTTTGAAACAACAATCTGTGTCATGCTAGAATGCTGTTCTGTGGAGGCCATATTTCTTCCAAGACAGCTGAATGTTCTCCAGACCAATTTTCTTCATGGTCTTTTTTCCTTCTGAGATAATCTCTTGAAGGTTTGGTACTTCTTACCCAGGTCCCAGCCAAAGGGATTGATTGGTTATAGAGGCACACTCTGTATCCAAAGTTCTCATATTACTTATAAACAACAAAAAGGTGGTGGCTATTATGAGTTATTAATCTTCCACACATGTATTTTATACATATTCATAATTCAAATAAAGCAGTATATTTTCATATGGGAAGGATTCTAATAGAGCAAAATCATAACTTTTCATAACATAATTGCAAATGCATTTTTTTTTTAAATGAAAGATTACTTTAGTTTGTAGGACCTAACATGCTTATTAAAACGTTAGCGATCAGAAGTAAGGAACTAAGCACTGAAAAAACAAATGCAAACTTTCCTAATTTCTGCCAACAATTAGAATGACTGTATTCTATTCTGTGTTCTGTTAGAAGAATTAATGTCTTCTAGAAGTAATGATAGGAGTTACTATTGTGTAGGCTTTCCTTCTACAGTCCACATCACTGGAAAGTGGAAAAGTAATTTGTCATGTATCAAACTTTGAAATTGTAAAAACCACAATATATTAGAGAAATAAAAGCATATATAAAGCACTGGTTTTACTCTGCTTAAAATCATTTGTGGCTGAAACATTTTGAAATTTGAAATCTGAATTTCTAGTGATGGCTTTGAAAATTTTTTTCTCAATATTGATATTCTTTTAAACTAGTATGTTATTTTCAAACCCATTAAAAATGTGTGCAACTTAAAAATGCATGCAAATTTAAAATGAAAACAGCTACTAATCCAGCAGTGTGTATTAGATATACTATGTGTCCAATACTGTTTCTAAACACTGTTTATTTTCATAATGAAATGAGACAAATTAACAATAACCAGAAAGAGTATTCATTGAGTACATCCATCAAGAAAAAGTGTTAAATGTGTGGGTTTGAAGAAATGTGGGCTTCAGAACCTAAAGCATTAGAGTAAAGCTTTCTATATGTAGGTATCTCTGACTGAGTGCTTTCCAGATCCAGGTGTGTTTGACATTTAAACTAAAAGATTTTAAGGTATCAAGGTTTTAATCCTAGGTTTGTGCTGCACTTTGTTACATTTGTGCATAGTGAATTACAGGATCAGCTTTGCTTGAGACTGAAATTCATAGTAGCAGATGCAGTTTTGTTAAATGGAGAGATGATAAATAATCAAAAATGTGATTAAAAGAATTATGCAAAGGTATGTTAGGATAACTTAGAACCGATAAGAAATATTAATGGGAAGTGTGGTAAATTAATATTGGAAAATGGGAAAAGATGTAGACTTTTTACCTTCTTGAAAACGTTTTTTCTTTGGCAGAATCAATGATCATGAAAACTGTGCATCACTGCTCATCGGAGCCATCGATGCCAGCATTGTCAATTGCAAAGATGATAAAGGAAGGTAATAGTTTCTTAAACAAATTGCATTTCATCTTCATGAATCCATCTAGTATTTTTCATAATTATTTCTGAACCTCTGGAACTAATCCTTATCTGATACGGTTGAGCTAAGACTTGTCATGCTGACTTTCAGACAGGAGTTTACACTGCAAGAGAGTTAAATGGTGGCTCACTTGAAGCAAGAGTGCTATGAAGCATTCAATTTCATAGTACATATGAAAAGAAATACAAAAGAAATAGTGTTTTGTTTGTTTAGAACAGCTATGACTATAGGCTGTTTACCTGAACCAGTTGTCTTTGTTAAATAAACACATTTATCTTTGCTAAATGGAGTGATACTATGTATGTATAGAAAAGTAATTAAAAGCTTTAATGTTATGCTAGCACTCTGAGGGCGCAGAGCTCAAAACGTGTGCAGCAAAATAATACTGATACAGCAAGCCAAATCCTTAATTTGTCACGCTTATAATCTTCTGTGCATGTGTGTAGAGATTTATTTTTAATTAAAATTCCTGAAATTCTAAAAATTTGTTGCTAATTTTTTCTATTAATTAAACCAAATTCAAGACCTTCAGTAATGGTGATTACTTACTCCTGTAAAGGTAATACAACCTCACCCCTACTGAGAGGCAGAACCTGAAGTAACACTATGAGCTGGGCTGTGTACCAACTGTCTTTCATCTCTGTTAGTCACACTTCAGACCCAAAATGTCATAGGGAGACAGCTGTCTCTCTACTGTCTCAGTCTTGTGGAAACTGGTAACTTTCAAAGTGGATAGAATTCCTTCTGCCTTTTATAGTAATACTGTTATTGTTGTTTGTTGCTGCAATGTTTTTGACTATAACTTAAAGTACTTCAGTTTTTTAAATAATGGATCTGTTCTTTTCTGATAGTTCTTCCCATCTTAGGCTTGTTAAAAAAAAAATAATCAGGTGAATAAGAATGATGGATTGTACTGCTTTTCATACTACACAGTATGCTCCATTAAATCAAATATGCTGCTAATATGAGATTCTCCAGAGTGTCACATCTCCACAGTATCATATCCACCTTATGCTTCCCTTTTTATAAAGTTTATATTGCACCAGAACAGAGACTGTAAATATTATTTAACTTACTTCAGATGCTGCTAGTGTAACGTTCCCCTGGTGATAACTCAAAAGTTTCATAGAAAAAAAAAAGTGTCTTTCTGTTTCAGTTTCTTGGGAAGGTAAGTAAACAGGAATATTGTTGTTCTTTAGCAACAGCTTGTGGTCGTGTTACTTTCCCCACAGAACACCCCTTCACGCAGCAGCCTTCGCGGATCACGTGGAGTGCCTCCAGCTCCTCCTGACTCACAGCGCACAAGTGAATGCTGCGGATCACGCAGGGAAAACACCTCTCATGATGGCAGCTCAAAACGGTCACGTAGGTGCTGTAGGTAAGTACATCCTTGCCTCTGTCTTGAAGGGTGAGTGCTACTGCGGTTACTATCCCAAGTAGGTGGTCTTTTTCCTGTGAAAACTAAGGAAGAAAAATAAATTGTGTGGATGTCTGTAAGAAGCTACCTTTACATCTGTAAAAAAATTCTTTTTCTTGTCAATCATTGCTCCTCAGCAGTCTTGGTGAACATTTGCAATAACAAACTTGAGTCTTACTTCCTCCTAAGAGCACACTGTAAAGAGCATGAGGGGAGTAATTCTGTTCTCCTGTTTACTTCCTTGATTTTATGGAGCAATAAAACTGCACGTGTGAAAAAGATTGTGTAACCTTTTTCCCCTGCTCTATTATAGGAAGTTGTATTCTTACAATTGCAGCTATCAGCAGCTGCTTTTCCAGGCTAGACTGAAAACATACTGTAGACATACAGATTAGGGTCATACTGGCTTAACAGAACTCCCTTTTCTCCACCTTCAACAGCACAGACTGCACCCTAAATTCTCTATATCCATAGTACTCTCAAAGCAGGATCCACAGTTGTGCTCAGGAGAAGGTGATTCAGGCAGAACTTGCTGATCTGCAAACGGGGAAGTTTATAAATAATATGTTTGACAGTTTGGGGCACAGTGAACGAGCTGTTAGCTCTGCCTTTGCTTGCTGATTAACTGCACAAGATGAGTCTGTTCTCATTCATTATTTTCACTTCATGTTCATAAAGCTTACATCACATAAAAACTTAATTGATTAGCATGTATGGACATGTATATTTAAATAGTAATTTTTTTCCCTCTGTTTTTACATGTTCATCTGCCCATTGGGTTTGTTCATTGATACCTATTCTATACCTCAGACTTTTTGGTGAACATTGCCAAGGCTGACCTGACATTAAAAGATAAGGACTCAAATACATCTTTGCACTTGGCTAGCAGTAAAGTAAGTTGAAGACCTCTGTATGCTTCTATTCTTGTCATAGTCTGTATGTCTATATGTGTGTGTTTATGCTCCTAAAATCTTTTCTGCAGTGGAAATGTCGTGATCAAGCTTGTGGTGAGGAAGGGAGCATTGGTCTAAGTTTTTTCTCAAGTCTGTTTCAAGGTTTAGTAAATTGAGAAAATATGGATGCCTCTTATGACAACTGAAATATAAGGAAGGGAAACTAGGAGAAATAATGGAAAATCCTTTGAGATTTTACCAAATAATCTCACTGTAAAGTAGCTTAACGTGGGTTCAGTGACAACAACAAAAAAAAAAGAAGGTATTTATTCTTTTTTCTTATTCTCCAGTTTCTGTAGAAGGAACCCAGAATTTTTCCTTATGCTCTGTAGCAGTAAAACCAGAA
The DNA here is from genome assembly GCF_031877795.1 of Strix aluco. NCBI lineage: Eukaryota > Metazoa > Chordata > Aves > Strigiformes > Strigidae > Strix > Strix aluco. The sequence continues at coordinate 32,723,958 of NC_133936.1, forward strand.
GCATTGATCAGATTAGTGGTGGTGTCTTTTCCCACCCTTTCTTCCTCTTAATTCAAATTGCTACCGCTGTTTCTGCAAGAAGAAATGCCCATGGGATTCCCTCTCTTGGGCTTTTGCTTCTTTTCCCTCTCTTTTCTTTTGCTTCTATCCACAGACTGGATTCCAGTGTGATAGTATTACTCCGGTTTCTGCAGACACATGAGCCTCACTGAATTCTCAAGGTCTTTCAGGCAGCTGTTCACCTGCCAGGGCTGTAGGCTTGGCATCCCCAACTTGCTGTGCTCAGTGTTGGAACTAAGGCCCGGATCTGTATTATCTGCAAAGTTTCATTGTTAGCGCTCTCACATCAAAGGGGTTTTGTAGTAGCTTATTTATAATGCAGAAAGGCCTGTAAAGACCCAGAAAGTGTAGTATTCATTTCTGAGATTAAACTATCTCTTTCTATGTTACTATGTAGTTCTAATAAATAATCCATTGAATGCTCTCTCAAGAGAAACAGTAGTCTTCTCTGAAAGCTGAGGAGGTGAATTCATATATAATGAATGGAGGGTTGAAAGACAGGTGAATGTCTAAATTTCTAAACGCGCTAAAGCATCCTAGCAGTGGCAGTTCGTAAATGGTATTTTAAGGCTCCTACAGTTCACTTGCTACTTATATATCCTTATAAACTGAGTAGCAGGTATTGTATTTCAAATTGAGTTATTAAATTTCACTTTTATATGTAAAATTTCTTTTGTCTCAATTTCAAACTCCTCAGCAAATTAACACTATTTGCTTTTTTCCCCAACTACAGGGTCATGAAAAATGTGCCTTGTTAATACTTGACAAGATACAAGAACAGAGCCTTATTAATGCAAAAAATAATGCATTACAGACGTAAGTATAGCCTGATCCTCTCAAGTTCAGTTGACTTACCAGAAGATTACAATTTAGCATTTCAAATTCATGTCTCAGATTTTTTCATAGAACAAAAAAGTTAATTTCTGGGGGTGTTTGAGTGCTTGCCCTTGAAAAGGCCAGATTTGTATTGCATTTTCACTTTTAATTTTTATTTCTTTGACACCAATTCTATACATGATCTGGTGGAAAAATTATATGAGGTCATTTATTTGAAGACTGTATCAAAATGTCTGTTAATCACGTGAATGTGTGAAAAGTGTACATCTGGCACTTCCTAGCTTTTTAAGCTTCACCTTAAATAATTTATCTAGACTTAAGGTGATACATTTAATTTTTAGAGGGTTTTTTAGGTGATATTTTATGTGTAACTCTCATTCACACCGTACATTATCAGAAGAGTTAGAACCATCGATATTCTTACTCCAGCTGCAAATGTTTGACTGGGATGGGGGATCCCACAGTAGAAGATTGAACCACGAGTTCAGGTGGCAGATCATCTAGTGCTTGCAGAAGAATTCATTCCCTCTTAACCCTTTTTTCCCCCCTGCAATACGAAATTGTTTTTCCTGTCCCATTAGCTGCCCCCAAACAGGACCATTGGGTGTTGGCCCAGGAAAGGAGCAAACCACTGGTTATTTTTAATTTCCAGCTGTTCTGCAGTAATGAAGATTAGCAATTGAGTATTCAAGGATAAAAAGGCAATATGTTGATTTTGAGCAGTCTGTAGTAGCCAGAATTAAGGATGGAACAAAAGCATTTCTTCAGTCTGAGATTAATTTTCCTTTTAAATGTCAATTATGTGCTGCAAACAATGGAAAAATTAGAGCTTTTTAAAGAAAGCCTTTAGACTGGAAAGTACTAAGCAGTCTTTGTGTATGTAAAAGGTAATTATAGTTGTCTTGCACATATATTTTATAGATGTGGAACATGAGGATTATTTTAAAGGCTGTAATGTAGTTTAATGTCTACAATATAATTGTAATGATCCAAAGAAGGAAAACATTCTCTCTCTGATGCTGGGTATGCTTTAAGCATTATCTCACTTTTTAGAAAGTCTGTTTTAAACTGACCTTGAATTTAGTTGTTATGTTTTTGTAGACCTCTCCATATTGCTGCACGAAATGGCTTAAAGATGGTGGTTGAAGAGTTGCTAGCCAAAGGGGCATGTGTCCTAGCAGTAGATGAAAATGGTAAGTAAATAATACACTTTGACAATCTTCAGTAGGACCTAACAGGTAATTTTACAACAGACCAAAGCAATAGACTTAAAAGCTGATGATAGACATCATTGATGCTTTTATCCTTCCAAGAACAGACAATGAGCTGTGTGAGTACCTATTAAAAAACCAAGATACTATTTATTTTTCTTGAATATAAAAATGTATTCTATACATCACAGCGGTCCCTTTTACTGTTCATTTTGCATGTACTGTCAACAGCTAGTCTTTTTTTAATGCTTGAGTGCAGTGGTAACTTGAATTTCCTAAACATGCAAGTGGCACCGGATAATTCTGACGCCTTGCAGAAGAATTAAGGATTATGCATTCAATCAGCGCATGTTTTAATGGGTAGGAAGAAAACCATCAACATACGTTTGATTGTGTCCTAGTTCATTCTGAGAGCAAAGCTTGTGCTTACCAATTGTCTGACCTAATCCAAGATGCAAGTAAATTACTGTTGCCTCATAAAATACCCGATTAGTTAATAAATCTGATAATTTTGTTTCAGATCTCAATGAAGTCCTTCCCTAAACATTATAAAGCCCATAGAGGGCTGTGCTTCTATAATTAATGTTTTCAAAAATGTCTTCCTGAAATAAGCTGGTCTTTCTTACAATACTGACTTCATGGCATTATTGTAACAATTTGGTACCTCCATCTTCCCATATCTGTAACGTAACTATAATAATACTCACCCATCATTGCAAGACATTTGAGATCTATGGATGAAAAGAACTGAGTGGTGAGTATTTACAAATGCTACCTAGATATACTTGCATGAATGAGTTCTGCTGAAGTCATCTGGCCCTAACCTCGTTTTAGAGATAGGGGACAGAAAAATGACCCAGACTAGCTTCTAACCACAGTTTTTATCATTAAAGTTGTACATACAGATCCAGCTAATTTGCATGTATGTAACAAATGAAAATTAAGTTTAAATTTTATACACATTTAACTCTTCTAGGAACAATTGCACATGCAGTTTAAAAGAGAGGAATTTTAAGTACAATCTTAGTATAAGTACAACTCTAAAGAATATTCCAGCTTGGAACTCGGTGGAAGAGGAAATTCCATTTAGGGTATGCATTCACTGCAGTCAGTGCTTAAATGTGGGTAGTTTGCTACAAAAATGTACTCACATTTGTCCACAAACTCATCTACACTGCAGGTGTTCTCGGCTTCCTTGAGGCAGTAGGAATCAGTAGCAGCCATTGCCTCAGATTACTATTGCTGCAGCGCTTAGGATTCAGCCATCTGCAAAAGAATTTGTTTGCTCTTAGCGTAAAGAAGGATTTGTTGGAAAGTGCTGGAGCACTACACAGCAGCCTTCAAAATGTATAGATGGCGTGATCAGCATACTGGTTTCCAAGATTTGCATACGTGAAGAGCTGCTTTAGGGGCAGCGCTTGGACAGGAGCCAAGTTAAACTGCAGTGAAGACAAACTTTTAATAGCCCCCCAGTTCTTTGTTTTACTGACATCTGTGTAATATTAACATTATATTTAAAGTGTATGCCATGCTTTCTGAATATAGTAATTATTTTTCTAACATAATGTTAATTTGGGTAATTAAACATCCACGTAGCCATACCTGCTATACCTCTACCAAGTGCACTGGTCTAATTCTTTTCTCTATTAATTTAATTCCTAAATAAACTGCTTTGAGTTGAGTAGATACACAACTGATAAAACCGTTTGCTTATTACTTCAAAATATTTTTAAACTAATATCTTTTATGTTCTAATGAAAGTCATTGTTCTCAGAATGAGACTTGTTCATACGCACAGAAACTGAAGCCAGTTTCTGTCCCTGTCGCTGTACTCCCCATGTTCTGTATTCATCATACCGTCTGTGCTGTAGAACTGTGTTTAGCAAGTGCTTTTATTCATATCGTGAAGTCTGTTTGCTGCCTGATTTAAAAAAAACAGTGCTTGTTGTGGTCACAGTGATTTAAATGCTCTGTAAAGTGTGTATTTTCCCAGCATGTCTAATTTAAAATAAGTAACATACCCCTGTTGCCTGGCATGATTGTAACTGAACATACATCTCCTGCTTACGACGTCATCTAGAGATGTACATGAGGAATGCTCAGCGCCATTCTCAGTACCCTTAGTACTAACCATTGCCTTGTCTGCATTTGTGCCCAGGTCATACGCCAGCCCTGGCTTGCGCTCCTAACAAAGACGTGGCTGACTGCCTGGCACTCATTTTGGCTACCATGATGCCTTTTTCTCCTTCCAGTTCAATGACGGCTTTCAACTTCGTTTGTTTTAAAAAAGACAATTTGGGCAGAACACATCTCTGCGATGGCTCCAGTATGAGTAGCATTAACTCTTACAATAAGCCCTTGAGTAATAACATAGGAACAGTGGATGGGTACAATGAAAATGATTCGGATTCTGAAACATTTTGACTTTTTGGTATTCAAAAACTTTTTTTCATTATTATTTCATTTCAGCTTTATTTTTGTCTTTTTAAACAGCTCAAAACCCACGGCTATATTCTTAATTATTATTCCTGACAAGTAGGTATTGAAAGATTTGTAGTGTTGATGAGAATCAAGCCTTGAAATAACAAAGTTAGAGGGATTTACTGGAACATACTCCCATTAGTGTTCTGCAGCTTTTTAGTTTTCTGATGTTTTCTTTAGGCCCTAAGTGCCCCTGTGGAAAGTCTCTACCTCTTATTTTAAGTAGAAAAAGAGAAAATGCCTTTTTTCTTTTTGACAGCACAAATAAACAGGGAACTATTTGTAAAAAGTTCTTACATGTTTTAGCTGTACCTTTAGTAAACAAATATATTTCCAGTGTAGCCTTCATAGATTCGAGCATCACCCTTTTCCTGTGTTTGTCCGTCTCCTGCTTCCAGGGGGTCTGATAATTAGATAATTTTTTTACACAAACCAAAGGTAAAGCTGTAAATCTTAAAACTGCCTGTATTACTTTTCTACAGGAAATGAAACCTTTTACATTCTGTGTGTATTAAGCACTTAAACGTACAGAAGGCACTTTTTACAGTTCTTAGTTGCAGCACACAATTAGAAAAATACAGTTATTAACTCTTAAGGCCAAATTCTACTTGTCTCACCATATTTTCCCGTGGACATTAGTGGAACCGCTTGTGTAAAATGAAAATCACTTAGCCCTTATTTTTTTTCAATTTAGCACAAACATGGACAATTTATTTGCACTACAGAATTAGGGTCATTAGACGTTTCTGTCACCTGAGCCATTAACCATGAATCTAGTACCAGGAAAAAAAAAAAGGGTGGGGGTGGAAATCGGGTATAGACAAAGGTGTATGTAAAAGTTTATAATGACTTGCCAACTTAAATGGATTTTTTTCCTTTTCTGTGCTTAAATAACTTTTACTGTAAACATTATCAAATTTTAAAATACTTTTGCCAGTGTTTGGATTAACAGAGCAAAAGTAAAGCAATGAAAGCGTAACACCAAAAGTTGATATACCAAACACCAGAAAACATAGTAGTGACCATGCAGGGGATTGGAGATACATGCTAAAAAAGCCTACTGTCACCAGCTTTTAAAGCAATGTCAACTTTGTGAATATGTTTACTCCTTCTGCCAAAGTTTCTAGGTCAAATGGACCACGACCCGCATCTGCAACAGATTTACAAAAGGAAGAATGAGACTTTGTAAACAAAAACAAACAAAAAGCTATCATGAACTAACCAGCTGTACCAAGAGGACCAAAATGCTTCAGTAATTAAATGGAAGACTTTGCTACTTTTATTTTTTCTTCAAATGTGAGTGACATAATGAAGTAGTTTTTCTAAACCATAAAAATATAAACTTTTGAGGTAATGAGTAGCCTTCAGTGAATTTTACATTTTATGACACAGGTTTCAAGTTGACATTTGTAACTGATGATGTGTTGACCACAGGTGTTTTTTTTTCCAGACTAAAGAATATGTTCATATACTTTTAATGTAAATGTGTTTATATTTATTTGAAATGAAACAAATGCCCAGGAATAGTAACTATGGCTTGTTCTCCTAGTTAGCATTTGTGCATACTATTTGGCATGATGCAAAATGAAATGTGAATCTAGGCAAGACTGATGGCCTGACTAGAAAAAGGAAGGGCTGATGCACTTTGGAAGAGTGCCTGTCTTCTTGTATGGAATGCAGAGATTAAGTCCACAGGCTATATGGGTAAAAAGCAGAAAGCAAAACACCTTCTCTCATTTAAGAGCATAAGAAAGGGATCCCAACCCCTTGCTAGACAAGTGAGAGAACACTGTACAGCTACAGTGAAGAAGGGAAAACGTAGTGTAGCATGGAGTCAAGGTGTTGAAGTTCCTGTGGTTCATGCTCAGGCTGTCTGCAGGCCTACATCTGTGCTGGGAGGAGGAGATGAGCTTCCTCAGTGCAGACTTTCGGCAGGGTAAATGAAAAGTAAGGATTTTTATTTTAGTTGCAGTTTTTAGCCATGTTTCACTGAATTGTTAAAAATGTATTGGCAGATTCCAATTCTTTAATTAGAAAAAAATTTATATGTTAGATTTATTTTGGTTTGCTAAAAGTAGATATAATTTCCTTGAACATTAGGTAAAATTAAATATTATTTCCTTGAACATTAACAAATTTCCAAAGTCTACAACAAAAAAATCACAAGGATTAGTGTCTCTAAAGGTGAACATTTCTTTTCCCTCAACTCTATATATTCTGCAGTAGAATGACAGAACACCTGAAACGCTGGTTTTCTCCTCAGAAATAGCACAGAATAATATTTTTATGATTGATTTTTCTCAACGCTTTTGCTTTTAAAAGTTGCAGAACAGCAATAACCACCTTACTTTAAGCACTGAAAATAAGAGGAGAAATCAGTTGTTAAAGTTTTCAGCAGTGTCTGTTCAGAAATGAATAGAAATCCCAAATTTTGCTTTTTTAATGTTGAATGATGGCATTGAAAACAAATAAACAGATGGGAAATGGCTGCCACCTGTCTAACAGCAGGATCAGCCTTTTAATCTTATTTTAACCAGAGATGTAGGTAGGCTCCTTGGCAGGATTAGTTATAAGTCTCACCCTGAAATACAGAAAGTTACGCTATCCTACATGAAGTTGTTTCATTAGGAAAAAAAAGAGTCCTCTTTACAAAGAGGATGCTGTATTATTTTAAGCAGCCATTTTAAAAATGTCAGTATTTTTACTTGCTACCATACAGAGTTACTGAAAATATTTCTGTATATTTCAATACCTTGTAACTCTGGTAATTGCGTAGTCCAACAACTGCTGCATCTTGATGATGTATACAGCATTATAGAAGCATAGGTGATTACTGAATTACTTTGATTCTTCTAGGAACCAAATCTAAACTTTATTGATTAAACTTTTCTGTAAACTAACAATGATGTAAGTATGCAGTATTCCAAAAATCATAGAAACACGTGATTTGTTAGCATCTTAAGGGCACTGCGAACATCGTGTTTTGAGTATGCTGTATTTAGGAGGAAAACTGTCATGAGCAAGACATTTGGAAGTACTCAGTACTGGCCTATCCCACATCTCACGAGTTACCAGAATCCCTTTTTTCGTATGCTAGTACGTTAATCTGTAACATAATTTATCACATGTAGAAATAAATTTCTAATTTAGGGCAGGTATTTAAGCATGGGAATAATTTTACTCTTGTAAATAATCTTCTTGCCTTTCTGTGGACTTTTTACAAGAGTAGAGTTAGTCATACATAATTGTTGCACTTAACCCTGGATCCTGCAATTTACAGTACATGGAGGACTCCTGTGTCTGCACCAAGCAGAGGTTATTTGGGAGGGGCAGCCATCTGCCCAGGTGTATTAGCAGGGTTGTTTCTTCCTGTGTTTTAACCACAGCTGCAGGTGGAGCCCATAGCAGGATGGGATCGCAAGTCTCTCTCATGAATACTGAGTTACAACCTCTGGACTGCCTGAAATTGCTGTGAAATAGCTCAGGGGATTTCTGTTCATTGCTACTAAAAGGGCACCATAATGTGTTTGGTACTTTTATGCAGTAAACAACTGCCTGATGATTGAATTAGAACAAACACATGAAATGAATTGTTTATTCATTGTACTGTTGAGAAACTTGGTTATGTATCTTGAGGATGATTTTAAAAAAATTTTGTGATTTTTATTCTTAGTCATGTAAGAAATATTAGAGTGCCTTTTTATATTTGTGTATTATGGAAATGTTTTGTGAAACTCGTCTTTTTTTTTTATTTGAGTGTTATAAAAGCAATATATTACCAGTAAATTTTCATTTCAAACCTTCTTTGAATGTATAAAGTGTTTCTTCTTTTCATATGTTCTACCTGCATTGAAATGAAAATTAATATGCTAAATTTCTATAGGAATAATGTATAATTTTTGCAGTGCTGAAAATGCTTTCTTATTACACAAAAAGTAAACCTTAGGTCAGTGTTATAGGAAAGGGCGTTTTAAACTAGTGACAATCTGAGTGTGTGTATAAAATGTAATTTTATGCGTTTCTTATGCAGTGATCTACATATTAAAGCCAATATCTTATGTTTTGTAGGTTTTGTCTTATATTTTCTGCTTTAGCATGTGCAATATATCTTTACAAACTATGGTGATACGAATCTGGTGCCAGTGTTATATTTTGCATAACATTTGTAATAAACAATATAAAATATTGTTTGATGGTTTCAGTGGGGTTTTGTCGGTATTGTTTGCTTTTGTAAATTGAAGTTGAAATGTCACATATGAAATGAGGAAAGAGACTTAATTCAGTGAATGACTTGGAATTCAACCTGAATCTTCTCAAGCACAGTTTAGTAACTTTTTCAACTACTGAATGCTGTATTAATGTAATGAAGAACCCTAACTGTAAACTACTATTGCAATGCATTCAGATGGTTATTTTTACAAATAAAAATGGTACAAATACAGTTGGAAAGAGTAAATTTTGTTTCTTTTCAAGGAGGGGGAAAGGCTTAAGTATTTACCTGTGACAGTGAAAATGCAACTACATCTATTTCTGCTTTGTACTTCCCTCATAAGTAACTACCCCTTGTCTTAGTAAGCTCCTGTTAGTATTGTTTCCCATGTAGATTGGGGGGGAGTAATTTTTTTTTTGTCAGTTATTAAATATTTTACTGTTTTCACTGATGAGCAACACCAGCAATTGGGGGTGTTGTACGTGAGGGTGGAGCATCAGTCCCACTGAGACTAAAACCCAATGAAAAGTGCCTAAAGATAGTAAAAGGTAGTGGTTAAAAGGGCTTAATTAAAGGAAACAAACAAAACCCACAAAAAAACCTCTGCTCCCCTACCCCCAAAAAACCCAAACCAACACCAGCCACCATCGTCTTTTATGTATTCAGTGCTTGAAGCTTTATGGATGTTTTGACTAAACGGTTAACAGGACAGGAACCTTAAAAGCGCCTGAACAGTGGGGTTTGCAGGTTTATTTTCAGCAAGGTGAACCGCCCCGAGGCTCTGGCTCCGCTCCTGTCAGCACCCCCTGTCCTTGCCGCCAGCGCGGAGGCGCAGTGGTAAATCCGCGCCCCCAGACAGCCGGGGGGCATTTTGGAGTCGGCAAACGCTCATGAGCAGCCGCCGCCGCCTGTTGAGGGGGGTGAGGGGAAGGAGTCTCCCCTCACGGGCCTCAGCGCGACGCGGCACTCCGTCAGCAGCAGCAAGCCTGCGGGCCAGACGCGGCTAACCAAGCGCACCGCCAGTGCCATGACTCGACCTCCCCATCATGGTGGACACGCCTTCCCCTACAAGCTACCGGCTTGGGGAAAGTCGGCAGGGAGGTTCCTGACCTCCCCGTAATGGCTCCCAGGCCCGCGACATGGCGGACGGACCCTCCTCAGCCGGGGGGGGAGGCGGCCAGCCAAGCGCCGGGACCTCCCCAAGATGGCGGCCGCCCCTCCCGCTCCCGGCGGCGGCCAGGTCGTGGCGCCAGCCCGCCCGCCCCGCCTCCCGGGCGGTGGCGCGCCCCGCTCCACTCCGCTCCCCCGTGCCTGTGTGCGCGGAGCGCCCGCGGGGGGACGGGGGCTCCACTCCAGCACCGCCATGGGGCGGGGGGGCTGCCGGCCGCCCGCGTTGGCGGCGCTTTTCTACGGGGCGCTGGCGGCGGTGGCGCTGCTGGGGGTGCGGGACGTGCTGTTCGTCTACGAGGAGAACCGGTGCAGCATGACCTACATGTACGAGTACCCCGAGTACCTGGTGAGTGCGGCGGCGGGAGGCGCCGAGGGAGCGGGCGGTGGTGTAACAGGTGGGAGCCCGCTGGTCCCGGGGCGGCCCCGCCCGCCTCAGCCGGGAGCCCGTCGCCTGAGGGGCAGCCCGCCGCGGCTTCCCGCCTCTGCCCTGCCACAGGGAAAGGAAAACGGCCCCGAAGGCGCTCAGCCGCGGGAGAGCCACCGCACAGGCGACTGCCAGATGCTCCCGTAACTTTGGGGTTAGCTAACTTGGCTGAGGCGGCGTCTGCAGAATAGCAAGCTGTAAATGGGGCAAAAATAGTTCTGGCATGGTCGGCGTATCTGGCGAAACGCGCTGCTTTGGCTGCATCATCTAATGGTGCACCTTGGCTAGCTACAGAAGGGAAAAGCTGTCTACCTGTAAAGTAACGAGGTGTTTCGTACTGTTGCCTGTACAAAAGAAAATGAATAAAACAGCTTCCGATTTCCTAACCTGTAAGTGCCTGTAGTCCTGGTAAAACCGGTCAAAAGCTCATCCAAGCTTTTGCAAAGGAAGAGGCTGGGCCAGGTCCGCTGACAGCACTCACAGCACTGTTAGTGCCCAGGAGGCTGTGTCTTGTACTTTTTGTGACATTATAGAGCATGAAGCAATTAACGTGTTAAAAAAAAAAAAGTGAATAACTAAAGATTCAAATCTGAGCGTATTTCTCGAGCTGGAGAACAGTAGTGCAAAGTCTTCGCGGTGAGCACTTTGTAGGTGGCACATCCCACCACGTATGGGATAACATGTAAATCTGTCTGAAGTCCCTCTTGCTTTGGTAATGAAGCCTTTTAAAAACCTCTTTGAAAACCTTGGATCAGTTTGAGAGAGAGGGCTGCTGATGGAACTTGTTTTCCAGACATGGTATGGCTTAATAGCAGGAAAATGTAAATATCTGTTAGTTTCACTGCTAATACTGCATAAACAATTTCTCTTTCTAATAGTAGTTCTTACTACAGGGTTTTCTGTCCTATTAAAAGCATCCCAAAGCATGTTTTGTTGTTTCCTAAACATTCATTTAGCATTATCTAGGATATAATCTATGTTGGGAAAAAAAAAATGAACTGTTCTGAGGCAGGTGGCAAGTTGTCTTGCATAGTAAAGAAAAAAACCTTACTACCTAAATTGGTAATGAAGCAGGAAGTTAATTTTTGGATCTGTTAACCTTCATTTGCTACTTCGACATAGTCATGTTAACCTACAAAAGAGAACCTGTGTGATGTTATTGGTGGTTGCCTGAAATTTTCATCTGCCATCACAGATCTTTTGTATTTACTCATTATGTCAGGACTTAAATTCTAAGCGCTTTTAGGCAAGTGTGCTGGTAGGAGATGCAAGGTTTAGGGGTAAGCAGTAGCTCCATGCAGGAGATGCAAGTCACAGTTGGCTGTATGCCTTTCAGAATTTCTATCCCCTGAACAATCAATTTTACTTTATAGAAAACAGTACTTTTGTGGGCAGAGGAATTATGAATTTGTTGGGGTTTGCTGAAGTATTATACTTTTCAAGCACCTCTTTATTGTTGGAGGGGTTGGTTGTTTAATTTTTCATGTCTTTGTAATGCTGGCATTGGTAGGAAATCACAAGGTAGGAATTTCAGGTGAGAGTTACCCGTCTTCCCTTCCAGACTGGGTATCACATTACAAAACAACTATTTGAGCAATTAAACATAAGTTTCATTTCTTTTGTGTCTAACAGTGTGGGTTAGCTCACAGTCAAGCTAATACTAAGTAATGGAATCGGTTTGGATTTTTTTTTCTTTTTTGTACTTAACCATATTTTTTTGCATGAATTGTAGAACTGCAGTATTTGAATTTAACCTACCCTTGTCCTATTCAGCTAAGCTTGGTAAGAAATTTGGAAGTTAGTAATGAGAACTTTTTCACATAAGCCTAATTTCTTTGGGAATCAGGGTGAAAAATTAAGCCTATGTTGACACTGTAAAAAGTTACTGTAGCTCATTACAACCAATTATATAACCAATGTCTTGGGAATTCAGAATTTACCACCACTGTCATGGAACATGACTCTGTGTCTGTTTTTCTTTGAAGTTATGTGTTGCCATTTTGTTATAATATTTGAGCACTGTGATTTACCAAAAAAACCCATTGTTTTGGTAGTACAATTCTCACAGATTGTATAGTTTTTTTGCTTTCAACATTGACCCAAAGAAGGGTGGCTCATTCATTTTATGTTCTGTAAAAGTTTTGAAAAACACAATGAACCAGGAGGATACTGTGGAAGAACAGCTGATTTGCTCCATCAGGAAGTCCCATGAACATATCTTGATGGCACTTAGTTGAGTAGTGGAAACTGATTAAGTCTTTTTTTTCACAGAATTTTGAAAGCCTTTGTAAAAGGAGCAGTAGGAAGGAATGAGAAAGGGACAGTGAAGTCAGTGAAGTTGGAAAGGCGAGATGATGGAGAAAAAATAAAGAACATTGAAAGGATTATCTGAAGACATAAGCCCTGAACAGAGCTTAACCTCTAATATGTGTATTTTGTTATAATATAAAAATATGTTTATATATTATAGAATATGCATTTTAAATACATATCTCAAACATAAGAAGAGGTTGCAAGTGACCAATGTGGCAAAAAATTTGAAGGTTCAGGGAGAAAGGAAATAGTCTTTATCTGAGGAGAGACAGAGGAAAACGAGGGAAGGGAAAGAGTGTGTGGGAACAAGGAATTAAAACTAAATCACCTTTGCTGTAGATACAGTGGAGACAACTGAAATATCAGAAATAGAGATGCTTCTATTTTGAGAAAGCGATTAAGAGTAGTGAAAATTTCTGATGCAAAACTGAATTTAGTTTTGACGTTATTCTCTAAAGTGTTTCCTTAAAATATAAATTACATCTTAATATATTTATTTGTTAATTATCTTGTCTCTGAATTGTCATAAGTAAACAAATGCTAGAACAAGTGTATTTGCATTCATAGAAACTTTAAAAATCTATATCTTAGACACTCAAAATTATAAACCAACCAAGCTCCATACAGAAGTTAATTAAATATTTTCTTGCTTACTACTTATTTGCTTTAAAGCAGTGTCATATTGCTCTAAGACTCATAACTTACTGGTCTAAGACTTAATCATCATCTAGCCCTCAGGTTCAAAGAGATTTTATTATTTTCTTTTTGGGAGTTCATAATCCTGTGAATAAGTTATGTGATAGGTTAGGTGGTTAGTTGTTTGCTTCTGTGTTTTAATACAAGAAATATGGCCTTCTTTAAGATGACAATTGACTGTGCAAATTGGATCCTGAGTTTACAAAACCAGGTTTTATGTCACTAGGCCACAAAACTGATTCTGAAAACAGCAACAAAAAAAATCCCCCAAAGTATCATTTGTTTTATTTTTTCTGATGAGCCATATTAAGGTGGTTCCTACTATTGTTTAAATTCCCATTGCAAGTTACAGCTCTCTAAAAATCACTGCAGAGAATTGACACTGCATCTGTAATTTACCCTGACAATAATAGTTGTCATCTGACAGTCACCTATGTAACCCTGCTCTTGAGATTTAGCTTTGGTTTCAGGTGCAGTAGCACATCCTTGTTCTGAGTTACATGATATTGGAAAGGATTCTAGAACCGTTCCAGTGCACTAGGAAGAATTAGGATCGCTCATGTGCCTCAGTTTCTGGTCTCAAATTCTTGTGTCCTGGAAGAAGTGGTTGGGTTTTGACATGCTTTTTTTTTTTTTTTTCCTTTTCTCCTTTTCTCCTCTGTAGTGTAAGGCTAAATTTACTTTACCAATGTTCAACTTTAAAAGATACATAATTGCATTCATTTACAATTTGTTTCAAAGCCAGTTAATAGCTGTTTCAAGTAAGTAACTGCAGCCACTCACTATGCACAATAATACCTGCTTAAACAAAACACTTGATACTTTGCTTTAAAAAAAAACTTAAAATAAACCCCCTTTATTTTATTCTGTATTCTTTAGACTGTAATTTAAAACAATACATAGAACATAAGCCAGATCATTTAAATGACTGAATAGCCACTCTTATTTTCTTGTTTGCAACAATATAAACAAGATATTTGGGTGTTTTTTAACTTTTGCAACAGAAAATAAAATTACCCAAGAAAACAGCCAGACGATACCCAGCATATGAGCTCTATCTCTATGGGGAAGGGAACTATGCCGAAGAAAACAAAAATCTCCTGTTGACAGGAATTCCAGTTCTCTTTCTTCCTGGGAATGCTGGCAGTTACAAACAAGGTAAGCATTTAGCTAAGTTATAGGTATGTTACAAAGAGCTCTCATATTTATGCATTAGGTAGTGGCAAGAAGCTTTCTGGTTGAAATAATATCAATGAGAGTCATAATGGTTAATCATATTATGATGTAGATGTCCTTGTTAGCCCATGGTTAATTTCAAGCAGTCAGAATACGTTATTTTTGTTTGAAATTGGTAGAACAGTTGAGCTATAATATTTTTCTGGAGTGAGACTAACTTTTGAAAGCCAGAAACAGTACAGTTTATGCCATACTATGGCAGCACTGCACCTTTGCTGTATTTTTGATTGCAAACATCTAGTTGGTTTTCATTTGAACAATGTTTAGTGCAGTTATGCCAAATAAAACAAGACCTGAATTTGATTAGAAGGAACTGAACAAGCTACCATCTGTGATAGAAGTAATTATGTGCTATAGAAACAAGCATCATCTTGTGGCTTGCCCTGTAGTTTCATTATTTCCTACTTCTTTATGTAGTGGTGTTTTTTCCTTAGCATCATCTTCCCACTTTATACATAGTCTGCTCTTGTTTTCCAGGTTATTCATTCTTACACTTCTAGGCTCCAAATGAAAAGAAGTAATAGTTTTAAAGCATTTTTATTTTTCATCGTAAATACTGAAGTTAGTAGTTTGATGAACATGAAGTATTGTGCTTAAGTGTTTATTCAAGTATCCAGTATTCCTTCCAGGCTGGGTTTGTCAGACTGTTATTTTTGTTCTCTAAAATGTGCTTTGAAACAGTTAGTAACATTCTTATGATGTCGGCAAAATTGATGTGTATGGGGAGAACCACCACAATCTAAACCCTGATGTCTTACTGTGATAATTTTTCCTTATATTTACACTAAACTTGATGATAAAATTATCAGATTTTAGAGAAGCTTTACAAAGTTATTTTCTTTGAGAACATACTCGCTTAGCTCATAATGAAGTAAAATATTTTACCAACTCATGCCTTCAGAAAATCCATACAGGCTTGCAGGCACAATAGCATCCAAAGAAGATTATGAACATAATGATTATGAGAGATGCCATATGGACTTTTGTAATTGTGCATAAAGTATTGCAAATCTGTGAATTAATGCTGTCTCTAAAAGCATGGCAGTACATCACTATGCAGGAAATAGAATGGCATGTTAGGAATCAAAAGGAAGTATCAGAAGAAAAACTAGGGAGGAGAAGTACTACATGCTGTGGATATAATGTACTACTTAAGATCAGTAAATATTTAAATATTTATTCTTTGAGAAACTGATTTAGGGAGACTGGCAATAAGCCGTATGTGCTTTTTTCAAAATCTTGAAAAAATAAATGGTTCTGTCTTCATCAGTGGCTCAGAGTAGTTTTTGATTTATTATGGAATTTATGAAAATTCATATTTTGTTCAGAATTTGTGGGATAACATACTCTCATTCTGATATTTAGATGAGCAGAGGTGTTGCTATTTTTCATAACAATGTTTAAAATCTACTCATATTTGCTGAGCAATGAAGACAGAAGTGCTGCTGCTGCCTTTGCTGGGCTTGTTAGAATCTGGGCTTTTCATAGAATCATAGAATCATTTAGGTTGGAAAGAACCTCTAAGGTCATTGAGTCCAACCGTAAATCTCACACTGCCAACTCTTCCACTAGACCATGTCCCTAAGCATCATGTCTACACGTCTTAAATACCTCCAGGGATGGTGACTTCCCTGGGCAGCCTGTCCCAGTGCTTGACAACTCTTTTGGTGAAGAAATTTTTCCTAATATCCAACCTAACCCTTCCCTGGGGCAACTTGAGGCCATTTTCTCTCGTCCTATCACTGGCTACTTGGGAGAAGAGACCATCACCCACCTCATTACAACCTCCTTTCAGGAGGTTTTGGTGTGTTACAGCACTTTTGAAACATGTTAATTCATCATCTTTCATGGGCACTAAAATGAACCTTTTAAAATTGAGACTTTGAGTAAAAGATGGTGGTCTGGTTTAATTGTTGGGAATGAACCTGATACTGGGAGAATTGAAATCCTGAGTTCTGTTCAGGAATCTGTCACACACTTTTGTTATGATCTTTGAAAATACTCTTATTTCTTTTACTGTGACCTCCAAGATAAAAAGTTGTGATAAGATACTTGACCTTTTAAATACTTTTTAGGTCTTTTCAAACCATTTTGGAGGTGTTCTTATTGCTTATTAGCTTTAGATAGAATTGGTGAAATGATTGACTACAAATTAGATTTATCATCATGTTGATAATATCTGTTTGCGTGTTTGAACATAGAAAGTATTTAATAAATATTATTTTCCCATTTCATGAGCTTCATTGAAATTTGTTTGATATGTTCTATAGCAAACTTTTCCAAGAAGGAGGATTCTGCAGGCTGCAGATCTCTGAAGCTGTTGCTCTCTAGAAGAATCTTGATAATGTGCGCTGGATTTGGGCAGACCTTTCTGGCGATCGTTAGTTATTTTATATACTCACTTCTGGGACTTTCTTTTATTTTCATCTTCCCCTACCGTGCTTTTTTATTTGCAGCCGTTACTGTTCTCATCCTGGCATGTCTCCATGGAAACTCAGGGACAATTCTGCACTCAGAAGGCTGTATTAAATAGCAGCCGGGGTTAGATGGAGAAGACGGGTCAGAAGCAAGACCTTGTAAACAGAAAATTTTCTCCTTCAAGGTTTTAGGTGGAAAAGTGTCCTTTAGGGTTTTGTTTTCCAATCCCCTATATGTATCTTGGTGGTATTTGGGAATGTTGTCCTACAGTTGATGGTCTTTGAAGGAATTTTAGGAAAGCCTAGCAGTAGAAATGCCTCTAGAGTTGAATTCAAGAATGCTCATTTTCCCTTCTTGTCCTGGTGGAGGTAAGAAGGTACAAATGAGATGGGAAAAGCAGCCCTCAGGTAGAGGAACATAATCCTTGATCTTGTATAAATTTGTTTTTGACATGAAATATCTCTGCAGTCAGTGGTAAGCTAGGTCGCATGGTTAACTGCCATAAGCACAGTGTGCAGGTCTTCTAACTCATTCCAAACTTTCTTTTCATCTAATCAAGTTTGTTCTTTTCCACATTCTTTAAGCTCTTGTTATGATATGTTTACTAATACTTTTTATCAGAGAAATTCTTAAAAAAATAGGAAATAATTATTTCTTTTCTCGTTTTACAATTTGGTTCTGACAGCGACTGGCTGATACTTTTTGCTCTAATTATTTATATCTTCAAATCTGTTTCTGTAAAACAAGTGTGATTGTATATTAGAAAAGAGATTATTTGCTTTTGGATGTTTTTTCATCTTTTTTTACTTTTATAGATGATTTGAGGTGAACAATGGATTTCAGATAACATTTGTTTCTTAATAGATTATATATTTATGTGTTTGTCTACTAATGACAGTGCTAAGCAGTGACTATTAAACTGTTCTAATTGATGTGGTTTCTTTTCGTAGTACGTTCTCTGGGCTCCATTGCACTTAGAAAAGCAGAAGATGTTGACTTCAAGTATCATTTTAATTTCTTCAGTGTCAACTTTAATGAGGAGTTGGTTGCATTGTATGGTGGTAGCCTGCAACGACAGACCAAATTTGTGCATGAATGCATAAAAGTAATTCTTAAGTTGTACAGGGTAAGTAGTGACATATGCTGAATAATGTACTTGCATTTGGGAGTGGAATTCTGGGCTGCCTTTTTGCTGGAAAACTGAGGAATGATGAATGAGGGAGGGAGACTTTGTAGTGTGTGTAGATAATGGAATGTGATAATAGTGCAATAGAGAATTGCTGCTCTTTAATAGATTTTTTTTTTTTTAAATGCTTGTGACAATCCCAGAGCTTTGGTTAGTTTCTGTATTGTGTTTTTGAATAAATACTTCCATGTGCAACATATGCTTTTTCGTAGTAGAGATGTAAACTTTCCCTAGCTTATTAATATAACATCACCTTACATCCAGTTTTCTCTAGGAAAGTTCTTTGATGTCCTATGCCCCTAAGAGCCTCAGAAATTAAAATAAGCTTAAGTCTCTTATGTTTACACAGGCTGTATATTTTGAGCTGGAAACTTCATGTTAAGCAAGTTTTTTGAGATACAAAATTAATATAAATTTAGTTGCTAAATTTGTCAACTTGATACTAGATAATATTATCCTTTAGAGGACATAAGTTAGTTCGGGGGAGAAATAATGTATAACTGATAATCATAATTCAATGTCAAATCTATTTTTGATGTGTCTACTCTCTGGTCTTTGCTTAAGAATCGAGAGTTTGCACCGACCAGTGTTGCAATAGTAGGTCATTCCATGGGTGGTCTTGTTGCAAGAGCATTGCTTACTCTGAAGAATTTTAAGCCGGAACTTATAAACCTCCTCATTACACAAGCCACACCTCATGTTGCACCTGTAATGCCTTTAGACAGATATCTTACCGGTAAGTATTGCCGGTTATCTAATTCCATAGTACATTTATTGATCCTCTCAAGCATTAATCGGTGAGGTTCTTGCAAATCAACAGCAAAATGTGCTGTTTTATTTACAGTCATTAGTCTATTCCTTGGTTACTGAGGTGATTGAGAGTGCTAGGATACTGAGAAAGTGTCATATAAAATGGATTATGTGAACTTGAGGTTCTGTGCAGGGCCCGTGGCTCTGAATAATTTGTAATTTTAGTAAGTTGCAGAGCATGTTATTAAATTTGCAAGCTCTCCAGCAAATGACGTTTTTTCTTTCTTTTATTTAAAACTTGACTTCTGTAATGGTTTTCTTTATCAAATGAATTGCCTAAATAACATCATTTCTGTAGAAGTTGCTGAATTTAATGTTTGTCACGCCCAAAGGTTGTGGGGGTGAGAATGTTAAATATAGATATAATTATATATTTCATATATTTACACAAAAGATAGATCAAATTTTCTGCTTACCTAAATAACTGGCATAAAAAATAAAGTATAATCATTTTGCATGTACTGTACGCTTCTCAAAAAGCTAGATTTGACTAAACTGTACTGAAGAAATACATACTCAGTGATGATTGTGCTGCTGTATGTAGATATTGAGGGAACTGGTGAAGGAAAGGGAGTAGACATTTATTTTCATTATTCTCTGTGGCACCTGAGAAGAATGGATTATCTTTAGCTGCTGAATTTGATTTATTATGCTTGTATTAATTCTCCCTCCTACAATTGATTGCAAAGCAATGTTTCTTCCTTGCTGTTTCTGGATTGTGGCTGTCCTTCAAATAAATCTATGGTTTGCTATTTTAACAAATACGTGCTCAGCTGATACAGAGTGTAAGTGTATGTGTCTTTCCCAACTGCTACCTCCTTGGGGTTAAAACAATAGTTTTCCTTCCTTACATTAATCAAAAGTGATAATCAGAGCTTAACTGCCTCTAGGGGGGCCTACAGAAGCTTTTAGTTAAATGTTTCTCTATGTTTTTTTGTATATCATATACACTTATGGGGAAATTGTGATTGATTTTAATATATTTTATAGATTTTTATACAGCTGTAAACAATCATTGGATTCTAAAGGCCCAAGATCTAAGAAATTTAACTACCCTTTCTGTGGCGGGAGGATTCAGAGATTACCAAGTTCGTTCAGGACTGGCTTTTCTACCAAGATTGAGTCAACATGACAGTGCCTTATCTGTTGTGGTAAAAAAACAAACTATTTTTTTTGTTTTGCATGGAGCTATGTTAGATAGCTATTTATGTAATGCGTGTGTCTAGTTATAGTCTATATGTGCAGCATAGTATAACTAAAACCAAAAATACTACATGTGAAAAGACAAAGTAGGTAGTGTACGGTTATAAAATCATAAATAGTTCATATAGTATAAATGAGTGTCCACTGGAAGAGTATGTGCTGGGGTTGAATTGAATCATCTACTTAGTACTGTTTCTTCTCACCACCTTCTTGCACCTTTTCATTTCCAGAACTCAGATTTTATTTTCCCGTGTTTCTGCAAGAGATATGTATATGGAGACTGACAGATGTGCAGTATAAAAGTAGACTGCTTGTTTGATTATAAAAAGAGAGCTCTGGCTTGGAGCATTCTTTTTGTATTTATTGGTTTTTAAAGAATTTAGGAATAAAGGATGTACTGAATCATCCAGTCCAGTATTCTGCTTTTGCAGGCATCTATCTTATTCCAAAACTACCTAAGAGGCACCATAAAGTAGTTAGGTTTGTCATTCCATCCCCCCAACGGCCTGTTCCAAACCTGGAAGAAACTGGAAAACACTCCCCAGAAGGGAGAAAATTTGTAATTTTGAACTTCCACTTACTGTGCAAGCCAGTTTTTAAATTTGTTTGTTCTGACATGAAATTTTATCTGAAATTGTTGTCATTCCCATGGTGTTTACCTCCTGTCTGTTGTACAGAAAGCTGTCTATAAATAGTCCCGGCTCTGATTCTGCTAGGCTAAGAAGATTAACTCTGCATTCCCTTTGTCCTAGTAACCATTCTCTGCATCTGCTCTACTTTCATTTCTCTTGGGTGTTGGTGACCAGAATTTTGCATGAGATCTCATGTGTAGTGGTACCTATTCTTTCTCATGGGTTTTTTTGGTTTGTGGGTTTTGGGGGAGTTTGTTTTGTTTTGGGGGTTATTTTGGTTTTTTCTTCCCAACTGTAATGCATTAATAGTTCGTAGCTTACTTGAATCAAGTTGTACAACTAGGTGATGAGCTCCATTTATGGAAGGCATTTTTGATAGTATTAGCCCTTAATATGCAATACATGCAATATGCTTATACAAATGAATAGTTTCAAACTGTCCAGTTCTTTCTGCATGGTGTTCTGATGCTTCTTTCTCTTGAGGATGCCCTTGATTTTTCAGCAGCAGCTTTCATTGGCATGCTTCTATTCTTGTGTGCTAGGATCACTTATTAAAATAGTAAGATTAGTCATAGAAGCAGTCTTTGAAGAAATTTTTGGTAAGTTTCCTCCACGCTATTATTTGCCCATTTGCCATTAGTCTCTGCTATCTAACATAGTTAACTTGGTCGTTTTGTTTTACAAGTCCTGTTTTACAAGTGCTCCAGCACTTGTGGTGGTGGAACTTTCAAACACTGGGATACAGATTTAGCAAAAGCCACCTGGTTAGTCAACACTAGGAGATCTGCCAGTCAAGGTGGAGATAAAGTCCCTGTGGTACACGTTAAAAATATGCTATGGAAGACAGTCTGGGTTATTCCTGTCTTGGGTAAAGATAAACCCATACATGGGATTACTTTTGTCCAAGGACCTGGGTGCACTTGGTGGGTAATGCAGAAGGATAGGGAAGTCCAATGTGTGCCTCAAGGGGATTTGATTGTTGGGTGAAAACAGCTGATGAATTGAGTTGTATGATGATAATTGCTAAATAACCCTGTCATTGCATATCATCATTGCTATGGTTGATATATATTATACTAATGGCACTCATTAATTGCTTCAGCACTTGTAAGATTTTTGACGGAAGAAGCCATTCTATTGTACCCTCGTTGCTGAAACTCTTAAGAGAAACACTATTCTTTTAAATAATTGCACAGATTTGTTTAAATAAGGAGAGGAAAGGCTTGATTAGAGTTTTAAAATGTTGAATACTAACAAAATCTTAACTTCTTTCCTCCTCCAGAGCTCAGCTGTGCCTAGAGTTTGGGCTTCAACAGACCATCTCTCCATAGTGTGGTAAGCTGATGGAACTGACTGACCATACATTCCTCTGTTCTCTACTGTTATCACATTATAAAATAATTTAACTTTAGTATAATGTTCTTATGGTGTCTCTTCTGACCACTTTTATTCCCCTGGATATCTACTTTCAGGATTTAATTTTACTTACTCTGTCTTATAGGTGCAAAGAATTGATCCTGGCTACCATAAGAGCTTTTTTTGATCTCATAGATGAAAATACAAGGCAGGTTTGTATATGTATATATTCTGTATATTTCCCTATCGTGCTTTCTTCTTCCATTCCAGAATGCTTAATCAGGACAAATATCACTTAATTATACAGAAAACTCCTTTTTGATTATTCTAAGTCACACTGAGAAAATTGTTACTGTTTTGTACCAGTCATTGAAAAATCTTTGACCAACGTGTCAGAAATAATTAGGTGTTAACTCAGTTTTTATTATTGACTGCTTGATGCTTTATATCTGGGGTGTGGACTGAACTTTTCTTCCATAATGCAGACTTTGAAAGGGTGTTGTCATCATAGTGGCCAGCATGTATTTGTGGTGTCCTTTTGCAAGTAGCACTTACAAAACCAGAATGCAAGTAAAATACTAGCAGCTACCATTATTTATTGCTTTTCTAAATAAATATTCTGCATCTTACTTTTTGAAAACTGTTGCAGAAATCTCCCATTGCATTCTGTTCTTGTTCTGAAATGTTATGCAGCCATAAATATGAGTTAGAATTAAGGTCCAAGACATTGAAAATATGTAAGAGCAGAGCCCCAGACATAGAAGAGGAAGGCTTCCAGGTGTTCTTTTTGAGGCTGTGTGGGGCAGACTTCTCTAGTTTCTTATGTGTACTCTAGCATGTGATATAGAGAGACAAAAAGGGGGTACTGTGGTTGTGGAGTTGATTGGCAGTGTGTTGGAGGGTACAACTTTTCAGAAAGCAGTTTTGAAAAGCTGAATAGACAAAATTTAGTCCTGGAAATTTGATTTGGTAAAAAAACCCAAACCACCCAAAACAAAAGTGAATCCCAATGCAGCTCAACAGCTGTTTGTATGCTTGAAATATTAAGACAAGATGTAGTAAGATGGATTTGTGAACTCGGACTAGTAAATATAAATGTGATAATTTTTCCTTAACTCTGGCATAAGTGTGTGGTTTCAGGAAGAACGCATGTGTGTCTATAAAGAAAGTTTAATGATTTAATGGTTTCCTTGTGTTAAGAGTAGGCAAGGATATAAACCTAAAAGATTTAGCTATGCTCTATAACATGTGTAGACTTTATGTATTGCAGTGATTGACTATTGATTGCACTTTATTTGTTCAGATTATTGAATTTAGAATAGAGTTGGTGTACCGTGTCT
The DNA here is from genome assembly GCF_031877795.1 of Strix aluco. Classification (NCBI taxonomy): domain Eukaryota; kingdom Metazoa; phylum Chordata; class Aves; order Strigiformes; family Strigidae; genus Strix; species Strix aluco. Next base: position 32,747,541 of record NC_133936.1, read on the forward strand.
TCTAACAATCCCTTCTGCTTCTCATTCCCAAAACTGTATTACTAGCTATGATCATGTGATGATTGTAAATCACACAAATTGGTAAAACAAAATTTGACAATGTGCTCTTCTTTTAGATAACTGAGGATCCAAAGAAGAGAATGTCTGTATTGAATCACCACTTTGTGAGACACCCTGCAAAGATATTTGAGGAAAATCCTGAAGCTTTTACAGGACTCACAGGTGTGCAGCAGTTTTCTTTTGAACAGGAGGATTCAATGATACTCCTTGGTTAATAGTTAATCTTTTCACTAACAAAATTCTAGAATACATTTTGTCATTCTTCAGACATTGCTAAAATTATATAGGAGTTACAGACCTAAACTATCAGCTTTCATGTGGTTTCAGCACTAAATAGATTAAAAGGGGTAGGAGCAAAAATCTGTCATTTTTATATGGCTTAGATTCTGGAGTATGAGCAGGAGTCATATTTTCACCAAGGTGTCTGGAATAGCTGGATGCCAAAAGTACAGTCTAATCTATGCTTACATCCCATTCTTGCAGGAGGGATAGTATGGGTGTTGTAGAGCCATTGTGTTAGGTTTGTGCTACTCATGGAAATCTTGAATATTCAGATCTACTTCATCAGTAACTTCCTTTTTTTTAAATGATATGGCAGGGTAAAATGGACTGCACACCAGTGGTTTCCTTGTAGCTGCTAAGAATGCATAATTTACAGCTGTTTACAGATAAGAGATAAAACCTTGGCAATAAGTAAAATATAAGATTTTGGAGATAAGGATAATAGTTCCTGCAGTGTGGCATATAAAAACATACTTCTTTTTAGGAGCTTTCATATGGATTACAGTGAAAGCCTCAAAATGGACTTACTCGGTTTACAATGTAAGTAACATTTTTTTCCTTGTTGTGCTTTTATGTTTATTTTTTTATTCTAATGAGCAATTTTTTTTTTCTTTTAAGGATTCTAATGGAAAATACTTCACATTTCCTCTTGCAAGCCACAGAAAATCATACAGTCATGTTTATTGTGAAAATAGTATGTTGGTGAGAAAATACTTCTTTAATGTTTGGAGTTTGTTTATAAAGCTGTGTTTTTTAAGTTTAGATTTGCTGCAGTTTTAAGACAATTTAATGAACAGTTGTTGAAATTACTGATATCTGTTTACATTCACAGCCTAATATACTATGTTAGATGTGCTTCCTGTTTTAGCATGTTGCACTTAGTGTTCAAGATCTGAAACCTTCAATGCCACCTGAACCTCAAATGTTTTATTTTTGGCTCTCTTATGGTTAGCCGCAGATTACTTTCTCCTTTAATTTAGTGCAGTTCTTTACTGATGGTTTTGAATGAAGAAGTTATTTTTAGTGCTGCCGGGATTCAACCATAATTCTAATTTGGGAAAGCTTTTTATAGGTTTGCTTTCCTATAATAAAACTTAAGTGAGCCTGAAAGGCTACAGAGATCTTCCACTAAGCAGTGGAAGAGAATGGAAACCAGATGAGAAAATGGCACCTTCTCAATTGTCTCATCTATTGAGAGGAGAAGCAGTAACGTGCATTTCTTACACTTTTAGCTCAAGAGACAAAAATTCAGCCAAAATGTTTTTGAAATATTTTTTAAAAATATTTTTTGAAAGTAATTAATGTAATCTCTTGGCAAACTGAAGATGGATAAATATGCTTCTCAGAATTATGCGAGTAATTTAGATGAGTGGCAAGACAATTGAAATGCTTTCCAGTTCCATCCTGCCTGTCCCTGTTGCCACTCCTCCCCTTAACAAAGAGGAGGCTCATACCACTATTGTGAAAAAAAGATTGTATATTCTCCATGCTTTTCTAATTGTTCTTCTCAGTATCACCTTCAATATCTTTACATATTTGTTGTGATCTTAGTTGTGCTTTAATAGGGTAACTTTTGCCTTTGTTAGAAAATCTTAAAGACAGGACTAGTACTGCTTGAGGAGGAGGAAGTACAGAACAATGTCTGAGATACTTGCATCATGGTGCTACTGATTCAGAACACTTAAATTCTTGAGGCGGGGAGCAGTGGAACATTAAAAATCTGAATTATTTCTTGACTACTTAGGACATACCTTGAGGTGTTTCTTTTAGTTGTAAAATTCAATTAGAGTTTAATCTTTTCTATCATATATAAGGCAGATCTTTTTTTAAAGAGAAATGATGAAAGTTTGTTTGCTTAACCTTCTATCTGCTTTTAGAAAATGTATTGATTCATAACTAGAAAAGGTGGCAAATGGAAGTTATTTAAAATGGTTCCTAGAAACCCCCACCTTTCACTCTTATGCTTCATCCTTCCATCTTTGTAATTGTGATTCCAAGATTATGATACCAGACTTTTAGTGGAGTATATCACATGCTGTTAACACAGAAGTCTGACTTCATTGTGAAATGAAGAAAAAAGTTAGTGGATATCTTTCAGTATAAATAACTGAGGAAATCTGAGAGAGACTTTTTTTATCATCTTCACTTTTACACGTCATTTGACATCTGTATGAGAGTTTGGTCACTATAGTGATAGCTGCTGCAGACGCACTTAATAGGAAAGAAGTGAGATGAAGATGGAAGTTTGTTACTCTTTTTAGTAAGTTAATTGCACCAAGGTTCTCCCATCAGAGGATTTTTAGAACAGTTGCTGGCATCTGGTGCACTGGGACAGTTAGCATATAGAAATTTTGGAGAAGATGATCAGCATTAACTCCTGCATTGTTTGGAGTAAAGAATTGCTATTTTTAATATATTTATGCATACAGTCGCACATAGGTAATGTACTATTTTATGGTATTGACTTTACAGGACACAAGTAGTTGGATTTATGGCTGTATGAACAGTAATTCATCAATGTGGTGAGTATAAACAGTTCCTATTCTTTATTCAAATGGATCTGGTGAGACTACATTTGGATTTAAAGCATATAAAATATCCTCTTCCTTAGGAAGAAAGAGATTGGGAAGAAAAGTAAAACTCTTACTGTGAATAATTCATGCTTTCTGTATCACTAAGAAAACAGAAAAGAATAGGTTTTCTCAAAATTACTGCGTGAATGCAGGATAAAATAGGTGAACTCTTTCTTCTTTAAGCTATATTTTTGTCCTTCATAGCAGTGAGAAGTTGCTCCTGTTGCTCTCTTGTGGACACTACATGCTGTGCTGGATTCCTAAATTGTGTGTTTTGTAGCATCTCTTTAGAATACTATGACAAAAGACATCAAATGTCACTCAAAGCCTTTAGAAGAGTGGATTGAGCATCTCTTTATTTTTCTTTTCTTATTCCAAAATTGCTATTGTCCTGTGAAAAATATTTAGAAATGTGGGTGATTTAATGACAATTTGAATCAGGTCATTACAATAATTGTTAACTGGATTTAAAACTCTGTCTTAGCTTACATTTGCAAAGTAAGCTCAAAATAAATTCAGTCTACCCTTCAGAGTAGGGAAAGCTTCCAGGTGGAAGAGCTAGCATAATATTTATCTGTTCTGGGATCTGTACTGAGGTGTATAGCCACAGAGTCTTGCCTTCAGCTGATAGCCAGATGTCATAATTACTTTTTCCTGATCCAAGGAGAAGTTGGGTGTTACTCCTTTGTATAACCCTTGATGAGCATCAAGTGCGGGTTAGCCAGCTACCCAAAACCTCATCTAATAATAGTGGTTTTGCTGTGGGTTGTGTCCTGAGGTCATGTAACACTATTTGGAGAAACAGAATTACCCTGGTGTTCTAAAAATCGTAACTTAAAATGACTGAATGAATGTGTTGCAGTTCAGTATGTTAACTTAATATAAGTACACACCATTTTAGAACTGCTGCAAACTCTAGAGCAGCTAACAATTTTTGGTTTATGTGGTATATTTTAGATGTTCCCATGGGAAAACTTGGTAGTTTTGATGTTTAAAAGATATCAATAAAATTGTGTGTTAATTCAATGCCGGTGCTGTTTTAGCTCATTAAGAGTTTTCATTATGTGTCTGAAGTTGCATGGCTAATAACTGCTGAATGTTTTGTGTAGGACAAAGAGCATTGCTTAACTTGTTTTTGCAAAAACAAGACTTGCAGTATTTGAAATGATTACAGTTTGATAAATTACTGTGGTAGCTAACTGCAGTAGACCCAGACTTGTTCTCAATTTAAAATCATGTGAATACATAGAGAGAGAAAAAATGGTATGTTAATCCACTGTCATAAGGTAGTGCCTACATAATGAATGTGCTCATCCTTTAATGTGCATGAATTTTTACAGCCTGGAAGCTACTGATTTATCTTGGAGAGCTGAGTTACTTCCGACCACCAAGGTAAGTATTGTATGTAACTTTGTGGGGAGGAGGTGCTTCGTGGGGTAGTTGCATGTCATGGGAGAAGGATTTGTTCTGTTTACAGCACTGGAACATGCAGTTGTGTTCCAGAGGAAGGGGTACAAGAGGTGGACATCTGGGAACTGGCAAGGGGCAAGCTAAGGGTATGTTCAGTCATGGCTTTTCTTTTTCTTTCTTTTTTTTTTTTCCCCTTTTCTTTCTTTTTCTTTTTTTCCCTTTTTATTTTAAGGTTGTAATACTGAAACTTCAGGACTATCCTTCTTTGTCGCACATTGTCATTCAGGTACCACCTACAGCTGGCAATAAGGTAAAAAAAAAAATATAAAGGCAGAAATTGTTTGCTTAGTGTGTTCATAGCTTTCAGATGCTATGACAGAAGGAAAAGGAAGTATATTAAATATGTGCTAAGTTACTTTGAGAAACTGTAGACCTATGCTCCAGTGTGGTTTGAAGGTGACTGTTATATTCTGTAATCTCAGAAACAGTTTCATTCGATAAAATACCAAAAGCAAGGCATGAATAGTACTTGAAACATGCAAAGCAACAATTCTCAAACCAGTTCTTAGAGTTCTTGTTGGAGATTCTAGTGTTCTTCCTTGTTTTTCTTCATATTCTGATTGCATTCCTGAATATTTATCTTTTTGAACAGTCAGTTCTCTTATCCAGGGTAGCAGAGAATGCTGTAGATAATTGAAGACACCACATATGGATTCTGGGGAGCATGGTACAGATAACTCTGCAACCTCTGAGACCACAAATAATGTGGTAGACTGAGTTATAGAATTATAGAATCGTAGAATGGTTTGGGTTGGAAGGGACCTTGAAGGTCATCTAGTTCCCATACCCCTGCCATGGGCAGGGACACCTTCCACTAGACCAGGTTGCTCAAAGCCCCGTCCAACCTGGCCTTGAACACTGCCAGGGAGGGGGCAGCCACAGCTTCTCTGGGCAACCTGTGCCAGTGTCTCACCACCCTCACAGTAAAGAATTTCTTCCTTACATCTAATCTAAATCTGCCCTCTTTCAGTTTAAAACCGTTATCCCTCGTCCTATCCCTACACTCCCTGATACAGAGTCCCTCCCCATGTTTCCTGTAGCCCCTTTAAGTACTGGAAGGCCGCTATAAGGTCTCCCTGGAGCCTTCTCTTCTCTGGGCTGAACAACCCCAACTCTCTCAGCCTGTCCTCACAGGGGAGGTGCTCCAGCCCCCTGATCATCTTTGTGACTTCCTCTGGGCCCACTCAAGCAGGTCCCTGTCCTTCTTGTGTTGTGGGCCCCAGAGCTGGACACAGCACTGCAGGTGGGGTCTCACAAGAGTGGAGTAGAGGGGGAGAATCCCCTCCCTTGACCTACTGGCCACACTTCTTTTGATGCAGCCCAGGACATGGTTGGCTTTCTGGGCTGTGAGTGCACATTGCTGGGTCATAGTCAGTTTTTCATCCACTAACACCCCCAAGTCCTTCTCTGCAGGGCTGCTCTCAATCCAGTCTTTGCCCAGTCTGGATTTGTGCTTGGGATTGCCCCGACCCATGTGCAGGACCTTGCCCTTGGCCTTGTTGAACTTCATGAGGTTTGCCTGGTCCCACCTCTCCATCCTGTCCAGGTCCCTCTGGATGGCACATCCCTTCCCTCCAGCATGTTGACTGCAGCACACAGCTTGGGGTTGTTGGTGAACTCGCTGAGGGTGCACTTGATCCCACTGTCTATGTTGCCAACAAAGATGTTAAACAGCACCAGTCCCAACACCGACCCCTGAGGAACACCACTCAGTTGTGCAGAGTTTGATAGTTCTGAATCTCACAGATGAGTTGGATGTCTTTGCATCAAGGCCTCTTGGGAACCCAGTAAGAGGAACACTTGCAGTGAGTCTAAGCAGACTTTGGATATTACCCAGCTGGGTCTGGCAGCCTTTCTAGTTAGTCCTGAAAATGGCGGAACGCTGAGTTTGAATTTAAAGTCTAAGTAGATCTGACATTCCATTCTGTAACACAGATAATCTGTGTGTCTGTGGTATGATAATCCATGATCTGAGAAATTATTCACAGCTGAAGTGATTGTAATGCTCATCTCTGTATCTTCAGATAGCTGTGACAGAGACGTCTTGCAGTTAAATTAGCAAGATATGTTCTGGATAAGCAAAGATAGAAGAGAGATCACTTGTAAAATGTAACCTGCTGAGTTGCAGTCCAGTGTTAAATCTTGGAAACTGCTTTTAAAAAGTAAACAAATGCTGGGTTTACAATGGGATGGAAAATAATTTTCAAGTGAACTAAATACTTATTAGAGATGGTACAACTCATACCTGCTGGATCCTTGGCTTTGCTTTCCTATGATTAAGCTTCAGGAGACAAACTGAAAGTTCTTTTTGCTTAGGAAAGTCCAAAGTTTGCTTAGGACTTGTCCAGAGTTTGGACAAGTCACTCTTCTTTGCAACACACCCCCCAAAAAAGGATGTACCTGAGAAGGAGGGATGTGAACTGGATTCTAGGCATTCTCAGCTGTTTGAATAGCCTTTTGAAGGCTGTTGCAAATGGGTGAGAGCTAGAGTAACCTGGAAGTCACACTTATGCTACCCAGGAACGAACTACCTGCCAGTCCTTATCAGTGGAGTGTGGAGAGGTGGCTTTTCAGTATTTGCGTCCTGGACTCTGCCTGAGCCTGTGAATAGAATTTGGCAGGTGCAAAGGCTTTATAGTCTTATGTTTGGTTTAGATCTGTATTTAATATCCTGAATTGCAGTATACTTTGGACTGTGAATTCTTCAAAGAGGATTCCAGAAGAGTACAGCTTCCTGTAACACATCTTTTTTCATTTGGTAAGTATACCATATTACTTTTGGAAAAAAATGAAAAACTAATACTACTAACATTTGATTAATAAATTTGCCTAAAAGTTCCAGTGGTCGGGAGTTTTGGGCGATTTTTTTTTTTTTTTACTAAAAATACTGCTTTTGTTAGTAACAGAAAAAGAAATAAGAAATGTGGGGGTTTTTGACATAACAGGTGTAGAAGCACATAAATCTACTGGAAAAAAAAAAATCTGAAGATGTCTAATATGTTAAAATAATACATCCTTTACAGGGTTTTCTTCAAGCAAAATTACATTAAATTCAACTGGCTTGCTTTACAATGTACAGCTCCAGCACTTTAACCAAGTAAGAATGCTACTATAGTTTTTGAGCTAATGTAACCACTGTTTGGAGAATGTAAGTGATTTTTTTCCTTTTTTTTATGTTTTAGATATATCAAGCTTTCAAAATTTATATAGAGAGCCACTGCCAGTCACTCAAAGGTAAATATAAGTCTTCTAAAGTATAAATTTATAAAACAAAGCTTGTTGAAAATTCTCAAGACTGAAACTGGTAGAAACAAATCCTCTCATGCAATGGGGTTTAGGCAGTACTGTTATAATCTGCTCAAATGTCTCTGCTGATATCTCTCACTTCCCACTTCTTAAAGAAGGATAGCTCAAAGAAAATGTGGAATTAGTCCTAGTATGTTTGTTTTTCTTACTTCCCAACAAAGGGAAGTTGAACTTTCAGCAGGATTCTGCATTATGTTGAAAGTGTTTCTCAAGAATAGCAGATTTGGCTGGAATTTTTATTTGCTAATATGGGACTCAAATCGGAATGTTGAGCTACATAAGCTTAAACAGAATAGAATGTTAAAGGACTTTGTTTCAAAAAAAAAGATGGATTTATTAGCTTGTGATTACAGCTTTGTATTGAAAACCAGGAGTTTTCTCCTAACTGTCCTGCCTTTAAACATTGATGTCTCACTGTCTTGTTCTGTAACACCATGAGTTAAAAAATGTCATTTTTGTTCAATGCTAACTGCAGTGATCTGCATTGTAGTGTCAATTGCAAAGTAACTGCAAGCCCAGTGATTCTGTATAGTGATCTATATGCCACCTTTGTATTACTTGTATTTTAGTTTTTGGAGACAGTTGCCACATCTTGTTCCTAATTAATTTTATTTTTTTTTAATTCTCTTCCATTTCAGAAAGAAAACCTAGTGTTTACAGGCTTCACATACCGTGGTCACATGAAGACTCAGTAGCTGTAGCAAAGTAAGGACTTTTTAACAATTCTAACATACTTCTTGATACATTTTTGAATAATGTTTGCATCCTGTTGTGGTAATATTTCTGATATGAGAGAACTTCTCCAGTCTCAAGTGTTTGGCTTCTGCATCTTTTCCCCATTTACCTTTCTGCACTTGTTGACAAAGTTGCTTTGACTTTTCCTCAGAGTAAGAATATCTACTAATTGTTTGTTTAATAGTTCTCACTAATTTTCTTGAAGAGGAAGTCAGATTTACTGGTCTGGAATTCTCAGCATAATCTTTGACCCCCTCATGAGTGGGGAATAGAAGTTGTTCTGGATGCTGGCTTCTTCCCATAACCCAGGGTTTGGATCACGTAGCAGCTCTAAGTTGCTTCAGCAGCATAGTCCTGACAAAGTGAAATGATACAGCTTGAAATATGTGTCACTCATGAATCGCAGTTGAACAACCTGTCTTTGTTTTAGATGGTTGTAAAACTGTCTTCCTTGTTTATTTTAGAGGTCTTAAGGATACCTCCCTATTTCCCTCTCCTTCCCTGTATTTTCTAACAGCGTAATATTTGCAGGAAACTGAATTGTATTCTTGAGAATCTGTCCTTCCTATTCGTGTCACTCAGCATATATTTGTGTTCTGTGAGGCAGTGTGTACACTAATGCTAAACTTGTCTGTTTTCATTAGTACTATGCCCCTTGATAGTTCAGAGGATGGTGGATTGAGATTGTTATGTAATTCTTTGTGTGTGTCTCTATGTGACAGGATAAACAAGTTCATTATACCATTTCACTCATAGCTTGTGGTGACACTTGCTCTACTAGATCTGCTTTTATGTGCACTTGCTGAAGACTAAGACATGTTGGGCTTTTTTGATTATAAGGACGACAGTTACCAATTAAGTTGCTCTTTCAGAGTTCCGTCTTCTACCGAGATTTCTGCAAAACTGCATATTGCTCAGCCTCAAAATGACAGCAGAGTTCCAGAGTTAAATATTTACTCTTCCTCAGACTGTCAGTATGAAGTGAGTAATACAAATTTATTTTATAGCTAGTTTGCATCGCTGTATAATTTTTGCATAATTCAGTCTTTTAAAACGTAGCTAATTAATTGAAATAAATACTAAGCAAATCTAAAGGTGGGTTGTTTGGCCTTTTTGTAAGTGTAGTGCATGTCACAAGTATTTTGTAACAGCTGGAGTGATACTGAAAGTTGGGCTCTCATTTCTAAGAAGAGCTTTAAAGCATTTGTTTTTAAGAAATCAGTAGTAAGCTGTTGTACATTTTAGTTATGAGATTGCTGTATTCTAATACTTAAGTTGGCTTCTTAAAAATAAGTGTTTTGCACTTATGCTTACCATTGTATAAAATAATAAAATATTTGTTTTTTATCAAGGTAATTCTGAAGACATCCCTTTTACAGATTCTTGGGCAAGTAAGAAAACCTTCTAGTATGAGACTGTTTTATGTCAGTAGCATCTATAGAAGTTTCCCCTTCCCTACTATGGCACTTCAAATTCCTTCTCAATGCCAAGAGGAACACTATTCAATGATTATTTAAAACCTTGTCACTTGGCAAGGCATCCCATCTGCATAAATGTCAGGCCTCAGTTTTCAGAGGAGTGAAAAAACACTCTAGCTCTAAAGAGCTAATGTAAATGTTGAGCAATTGACTTTGTGGTTAGGTGGATATTTGTAAAGAGATGACACTGTAGGTCATTTTCACTTTCTTGCCTGATGAGTCAGTAGTGATAAAAGTTTAAAATACACTGGGCATCAACTAAAAGTTAGGGAAAAAAGTCTAAGTAGATCCATATGCTCCTTTTCATCAAATTTTCTTTGGTTATCAGTGAAGAATACATTTCGACATTGGTATCAGTAAAAATAGACTAGCCATCTGCAGTTTTCTGATTCTAAAAAGTAATTAATTCGCAAGCACCTAAGCGTAGTGCTGGAATATTACTGGCAAGTTTCTCTATTTGAATGTATGCATTTCTATCAAGGAATTTTCATTCTGTTACCATTTTAGAAGAATTTATGTGCTATTTATATATTAATCATGACTTGGGACAGTGGAAGCCAATTAAAACATACATGAAATTGCTTCCAAAAATTCTTTGCCCAAAAGCATTTATAGCTATATGCAGGTTTTGCTTGGAAAGTGGCCTTTTAATTTATTTTACTGAAGAACTATTAATATGTTACTACATTCTTTTAATATTTGTTTTGACTGGAAAAAATAATTCATTTATAATTTGGTCATTTATCAAAACACATTTGATTAGCCGTTTATGAGAGATCTGAGTATTTTCTATATATAGCATTAATTGCTATGGTGGTTATCAAATATTCATCAAAATGAAAAACTTTGTATCTTAAGATTTTCTAATCACATTATCATTCTGGCATCATGATAATATTTGTGTGTGTGTTTTTAATATATTTTTACATATATAACTTAAAAGTTATCATTGTATCCTTGTCTTTCAGATAATAAGGTTCCATGCTGGCGCTCTTCCTGTCTATGTTGTTTCTAATATTCTTCTTACTTATGGAGGACAATTGAGCACATTGATATCAGCAGGTAGCTTTCTAGAAAAATAATTTTTTTCTGTCACAAGTGTTTTTAGAAAAAATACCTATCCAATTTACTGTTGAAAAACTTAGCTAGTTGTGAATTTTTTTAATCTAAGTATCATTGAACTTGTGCAAGTACTTGGATCTATGCTCTTCAGTTTTGTCTTCTGTTTGTTGGTAGTTCTCCAAGGTTGTGTTGTAGCTTACTATTTTACTCTGCAGTACCTCCTTTATGAATGATTGGTGTTGCACAAAATTTTAGAATTATTAGAAGTCTGCTTAAAAATACATGTAAAAGTTTAAAATATATTGTTAATATGCACAAACCACTTTATTTCTTGCATGAAGATGAGATTTACAGACACAACTTTTAGATGTGTCTTCAGACAAAATGCATTTTTATTTAAATTCAGACGGTGTTTGTAACATAATGTCTCTAGAAGCTCTTGTGACGTATTACCTGAATGTGAGTGATCCAGTGAATAAGGGCCTTGATGATGAAGCATACTGACTTACAGTGCTGTTATAAGACATGATTATCTTACTTTAAAGTAAACTTTCAAACCTTTGTCTGAATTTACTTTTTGTTATGGATCTTCTTCATTAAAGTTCATGACAAAATAATAACTATGGATGCTTTCTGTTCTTGGTTCTAGGCCAGTGTTCAGACTTTTCCCTTGAACTAGTTAGGACAGCTAAACCCTACAAAGTAGAACCTCTTTTAAGCATTGTTGTGTTTCTGCAGGGGTGAGTGTGCATAACTTACTTATTTAAAGCAGTTTCCAAACCAGAAGTTTCAGTAAAACTATTGGTGGGGAAGAATATTATTTTATTTGTAGTCATTGTGAACCTCTGACTCTGATTTTGTTTGAAAGGCTGTAGTAGGAGGAATAGTTGATACATATTTTACTGTAAGGGAGATTGGAAGTGATAAGTAATACTGCTTTCATATTTTTGGCAGGTTTAACTGGTTTAGAGAGATATGGGAGTCACTGTCACTACCAGAGGTGGATGCTGCTGTACTGAGTAGTCAGGATGCATGGTTCCCCCTTGTGTCCCTGATTCTGTTTCTTTTGGGGACAGGCATTGCCTACTGGAATGCAGTATTTTTCTCTACATCTCTGAGACTCTTCTCTTCATTATGGTTAACTCTGTTTAGGTAAAACAACATTATGCGCTATAATTATGCTTTTTATATGCCTGTGACCCTGTAATTTTTTTCTGTTTCCTTCAGCATGAATGCTTGGGCAGATTAAATTCTGCAATATAGTTCATACATGGTTTTAGCCATCTGTGTGTGTTAGTGTTAAGTACTAATGAAGTCCTAGGAGAATTGCCTCATATTCCTTATTCCGCATCTCTGAAAGGGAACATAAATGGCTTTCGTTTCCTTCACCAGCTGTTATGAAGGTTTTCACTTTGTTTTTGAGGAAAGCTTGTTGGGGAAAAGAAAGCAACTGAACTATTTCCTTTTCAGCAGCTAAAAAAATAAATGTATATATCTAGAAAAGGGACTCTAAGCATTGTAATCCGTTCCTCATCCTTCATATTGGACAAACTGCATTAAAGAATGCAAAGAGGTTTGTAAAACAAAAACTTCTCGGGTGTTAATTTCACCCTACAAGACTGATTAATTTTATAGATCTAAGGACACTGGAGTGTTTTTGTTTGTAGAGATGAGTATTCAAATACGAAAGAGGGTATGAAAAAAGCAAGGAAGATAAAAAGATTTTGAAAGAGTGAATTAGTAAATTGGATAACATGCTTAGCTCTTAATGGTTTGACTGTTCTTACACTGATAACAGTCCTCAGTTAGATTTAAGCCAACTCTGTCTCCACAAATCTGGTTGAGATGCTTTTTACTTAGAAAATATCTGCTAAATTAACTCTCTCTTTTTTAATCCCTAGTGCTTCTAGTCTTATTCTACCAAATAACAGATGTCGTGTCAGCTATTTCTTCACAGCCATCTTATTTATAAATTCCAGTGGATGCTCAGAAACTTCATTATTAGTTTTATGTAATGAAGCGATAAACTTCTAAGTTTTGAAACTACGCTTACTAAATTTTTAAGAGTTGATTCATACCCGTTTCATGAAAGCTTTTTATTTCCTGCAAACCCTGAGGATGTCTTGGGAAGAGGCAGGAAAATAAGATTTTGTGTGCCTGTCTGTGAGTCTGCAGGTTCGTTTTGAAATTCTAGTGCCTTACATAGTTCTAGGACCTTACACAGGTTCTGATCTAGTCCCGAATTTCTTGGAAAAAACCCGCTGACCACAGTTTCTATAAATCTGTCTAAGGTAGATAGTACTTGACTTTTGCTCAGTGTTCTGAAATGATCTGATATGGTCAGCCCAAAGAATTTGTTACTAGCTGTCTGTGGAATTATTTGTTCTTGTCAACTAGCCTTCTTTTTGTTATTTTCAATATTTCTTGCAAAGACTTAAAATTGTATTTTCTAGATAATGCTTTTTCTGTTTTCAATGTCTGTTTTAATACTGGAATGACCTGTGAATAGTACAAAAGTACAAAATACAGACTTTTTCATAGTTCTATTGCACTTAGTCCTCACCCATTCCCCTTGTTGTCACACCTTCTCAGCCCATCTTTGTCATTTCTGATTCATACCTGTCTCTTAGTTGTATCAGCTGGAATCTAGAAACTTAAAAAATAAGCTTTTCTGTGTTTCTCAGACTGAGCAAGCAGGAAGAATGTTTGTCACAGAATTAATCTCTTGGAGACTTACTGTTGTATGCTGCTGTACTATCATTGAAGACTGCAGTGCATTAATGTTTGTAGTAGGAGTCACTTTCATGATGCAGCTGTGCAGTAATAATCATAAGATACTCATTCTGTTGGGCTGAACAGAAGAACTTAGTGACTTGCAGATCTACAGTTAGCATTATCTAATGCTTTGTGTTCACCAATGTATCCTTTATGGTCCCCAGATGAAGTAAAAATCATGTGCTAGTTACATCTAGTTACATTCTGGAAGGTGTAAGATTGTTTTGTTAGTTCATCTGATACGAGAGTTGTTTGTATGGGGTTTTTTGGGGTGTGGGGTTTTTTTTTTGTGAAGTAGCTTATGTAGCAGTTGGTATATATGTTCAAATTCATCTAACTTTATTTTTCTAGTGTTTAATCAATAATCAGGAGCAATTCTTTTCAGTCATTCACAAAACAGAATTATTCTTTGATCTTTGTAGTTTTGATGTTGCTACAAGAGCATAATAGCATTTTTGTCTTCTTTTAGACCTACTGTACTTCGAAAAGATAACAAGTTGATTACACCCAGAAGATTCTGTGTGGTGTTATCCCTTGCTTTGGTTAGCTGGACCACTTGTGGTGCATTCGCTGTATTCCTTATTTATCTTCAATACTTGTTTAAGGTACTGAAAGGCTAAACATTATAACTCAATTAAAAATTTTGTGTGCTTTGGCTTAACCCTGTGTTAAAAGCAAAACCACGGATTACCATTTTTCATACTTAAAATAAATGTTATTGTTCACATACTTGAAATAGGTAATTTTTGAACTTATCAAGCTCTCACAGTCTTGTAATTTTAAGAATTATTTTCTTCTTTTGATAATGTTTTTTCCAAATAAATGTACACTCTTGTATGCCCACTACAGTAATGTGATTTTTAATGTATGGATAGGTAATGTTATAAAATCAAAGACTGATAGCTCCCTTGAAGAGAAACTTTAGCAGAGGGAGGACTTGGAATTTCTGTTGAATGCTTCTTATCTTTAAAGACTTTTCACAAATCTTTATGGAGTAAAAGTAAGGAGTCTTACTGTATGTCTAATCCAATCCCTTGGCTAGTGCCACAAAGATCCATATTTAGTCCCTGCCATTCAGTTTCCATGGTCTTCCTTGCATCAGAGTGTCTAATTTATCTGATTCACCCTGTGGTTATAAAGCTGTGAAATCAGCTACTAAGCTACTGGGAAGCACTGGAGCATGCATCTGGGAGTCAGGTAACAGAGCAGAGAAGCTTACAGGTGGTCTGAAGTAGGTAGGTGGCAGCTGAAAGCACAGCCTGAGGAACAGGCCTATCTCTAATTGAACTCCCTGTGACATAAGGTTACCCTGTGACATTCCCATGCTGACATTACTCCCCCTTCTGAACTAAGTCTCGGATGTGAGACTTTACCTCTGTGGCCTGCTTATAGGTTTCTGCAGAAAGTGAAGTAGAACTGAATCAGCAGCAGGAGGTGAGGAACATGCAGATTTTCCACACTATTCTCTGTCAAGCACAGTGGAAGCAGAGAAGCACAGGGAGCAGGGAGAAAGCAGAGCAGTGGAAGTTTTCTCTCTGTTCTTGGATGCACAGAGCAATTTGGATGCTGCTGATAAAAAAGGCAGAGGGAGTCCTTGCATTGCAGCTATATTAGGGCCCTAGAGTTGTCTAGCTATAAAAAGAATCAAAACATAATTAGCCCCATTTTTTTTTTCTTGTATACTACAGCTTTTGTATGAAGAAACATTACTAAGAAAATGCTGAACTGTCTTGCAGGTTATAAAAATACATGTGAATGTAAGAGCAGAAGAAAACATGTTTAATGGGGTAAGTCTTGTTTCCTGCTTCTGTTCAAAATTGTGACCAAAAATTGTTTGGCAAATGTATGCACTATGAATTATTATCGGTAGCATTAGGTTGTGCTGTGATGACTGAATGGTGGTAGTTTCCTTACTGTGTGCATGATGTGAAAGAGAAGCCAGGACTTCCATCACATATGACTATTGGATTCACTGTTTGAGATCACTGCAGTGTGAAGTTGTCTGAAGTTCAGTTAAGAAGACAAAGTAGTCTCTGAATACATACAGAACAGTAGTTTTTGTCTACATTTTGGTATTTGATTATGCATGTCTTATCTAAAGAAATAAATTTAATTTCTAGATAATAGTCTATACTACAGGTAATTTATTTTTTTTTCCAGAGAGGTAGTTTGTGGAGTTTAGGGTTTTTTGAAGCAGAATTTATTAGTACAATTTATTGTACTAATATATATAATAATATATATTACAAGTACAATTTATTAGATGGATATGGACCGAGACTGCAGTAAATTGGGAGCTGTTTAAAAAGGAGTGAAGAAGCATCATGGGTTTTGAGGCATTGTGAACTTTGTTTTTTCAGTTACTTTAAGGTATAGGATCCAAGATGTAAGCACGTGTGGATACAGGCATGTAATAACTACCTGTTCTTTCTGCCAAACATAGTCAAAAAGCAGTCTGCCAGGAAAAGTTATTGACAGTTTTCTTTGGGTTTCTTTTGAGTGTTTTTTGTTTGTTTAGTTTTAAATCTTCTCCTTCTCTTCTTTCATCTCCATATAATTTGGAGGGGGGGAGTTCTTATATTTGTGTTTTTTAAATTTTTTTTTTCTGTCACTGGCAATTAGCATCTGCCAACTCATAGTTTATCTTTGTTATTTTTTCCTACAGCTAATGTTTTACTCCCAGTTGCATTGCCTCCTGTATCTTTTTCCATGAATGATCATCTGTGATTTTCACCTGCATGCTTTTATTACTCGTTTTATTCTGTTCTTCCTCCTTCCAGGAACTCTGTTTCTTATCATTGCACTGGTGTCAGGGCATCTCCACTCTCCATTCTTTTCTTCCAAAGACATATAAACTATCACTAAGAGAAATTTCTGGTTAAATCTAGATGCGTTAAAATTGAACTATTGAACTTTATCTCTCAAAGAGCCATCAAAAGCAAATTGCAAATTTTCTTTTTAAATCAGAGCTGGTATGATACTGTTGTGACAGCTTTTCCCTCCTCCTCCCCCAGCATGGGTTCTTACAAGCCTGTGCGTATTTTTATGACTTTTGCCTTTTATTTCCAGGGTTCAGACTGCAAAAAAGAAACTTCACAGAACTCCAGTATATACACAGTCAAAAACCAGAGTTCGATGGACAGTACCTCAAAAGCAACACAATCTCTTTGCAACAGTACAATTGCTGAAGGCATTAGCAGTCTTAAGATGCATGTTACAATTCTCAATTTATTCACATGGATTGTGCTGCTCAACTTGCCATCTTTAATTTATTGGTTAAAAAATCTCAGGTAATTTCTTAAATTGCCAGTAAGGGGGAAGAAAAGAATATGAAGCTTTGAAGACAGTAAAAATTGCAAATGTTTGTATTATCAGCTACCTTATAGTGTCAAAGATGTCTGTTAATTATAACTGGTTTTTGTATGCAATCTGGTTTATGTTATGATATAAGTAGGTGTTAAGTGACTCAGTGATATGCTGAAGGAAGTAATGATTCAGAAAGAGTTTAAAGTCAGGCTGTGATGCCATATACATTTCACGTATGTTTGTTGTTATCACTACATGCTTGTTCCCAACTTGGATTTTATTTGGTAGCCTAGTTTAGAAGTAACATGCTTTTTAAACCATTTTTTGCAGGTACAGTGTTAGACTTGATCCTGATCCATGTAGGTCTACTGCTATTATCCTCGTATGCATTTTAGAAATTCTCATGAATTCAAGTACTTCTGAAGTGAAATCAAGGTACTGTAGCCTAATCCCCAGTTTTTGTTTTCCTGTTTCTTTCTTGCTACTTTCATTTGTGTGGTAAAACTTAATTTATGCTGCACAGACATGTTCAGCCTACATAAAGATTCATAAACTCGTATGGTTAAATCTTAAAGACTGGGTAAAATGCATGCAGATCACCTGTAGTTCAGCAAAAT
Source organism: Strix aluco (assembly GCF_031877795.1). Taxonomy (NCBI): domain Eukaryota; kingdom Metazoa; phylum Chordata; class Aves; order Strigiformes; family Strigidae; genus Strix; species Strix aluco. The sequence goes on from NC_133936.1 coordinate 32,765,205, forward strand.
GGAGAAAATCACTGGTATTTACCACATGGACTTAAATGAAGTAGCTGCTATCTAAACAGTTGCATAAAGACTTCTTTAACAGTTAACTTTTCACAATTCATTGAATCCTTCCAGATTTTACAGAATCCTAATACATTTAGCAGTTACTGTCAGAAAATTACAAGGAAAAGTGAATTCTAAACCATTGTAGTTAAGTTCTTGTAATTCCCCCTTATGGGCACACTTGTGGAAATGTAACGTGCTTTCTACTGAATGAAGAAGTTTTTGAGCACTTGGTTTTGCTGACAGGTAGAGCATTTCTTGTTTAGATATAAAATTGATGCCTTGTGAAAGTGAATAATAACCAATGTAGTTTATCCTGTTGACTGGTACCTGTTAACTCAAATGATCTAAAACATTAAACCTTTCTTTGTTACAGAGAAATTATTTCTAAATTAATATAAGAATATTTTTAAATGGCATTTTATTAGCCTTTTTGAATAATTGCTCTTGCTTATGCATCAGTTGTTATTGCCCATTACACCAATTTGTTCTGTTTTAAAAATGAACAAATCCTTGAAATCTATCAATTATTTTTCAAAAGAAAGTGAAATATGGTATTTTCGTATCTTCTGCATGTATGGCTACAAAAATGGCAATTTTTTCTTTATATTCTTACAGTAAACTCTTGAAGATCGCAGCCAAAGTTCCACTCCCTTTGTCTGTTGCAATGTTGGCCTTTGGACAAACGCATTTATACAAAGTACCGCACTTTGTAACCTTTTCTCTTCTTCTACATGTGCTGTGTTGTATTGTGTAACGTTCGTTATACGTAGGAAGAACAGTGCAGCCTAGAAACTTAACACTGGAGATGGGGAAAACTTCAACAAAGAAATGCCTAGATTAATATCATCGGTAGTTTACATTATGTGGGAAAGAGGACAGAACTGTGAATACTTTATGAAAAGTTTGTGGTTCTGTTCATGTTGCTTAGAAAGCTTTTCATGGTGTTTATTTCCTGACTGTGAAAATTAAGTGAATTAACTATGTGTGTGTGTAAGCACATAAATCATATTAGTGTAACATCTCAATACTCTGTTTGCCTTGTAAACACTTTGATATTTCACTATACTTCTTTGTTGGAACAGACTTTTTTACTCTCTATGCCATACAGTGCGTATGTTCTGAACTTGCATCTCTTGCAGGTCTAAATTATGCTGGCTAAAACCCAATACATTTCAAGCACACTGTGATGATCACAAAAACTACACAGCCAAGTATATTCTTAATCATTTTATGCTACATTTAAAAGCTGCCACGGTTGTGTCTAGACAAACTAGAATGTACTGCTTATATAAAACTGTTATTTCTATCAAATCATTTGTTCAATCAGTGTGAGTTGAACATTTGTGATATTATTGAAAGTCTTACACATTTTACTTTTTGTGAGAGTGAGAGAACAACAATATTCTGCGTAGCTTTCTATTCAGGAAGGATACCAGCAGATTCATAAACAATTTGCTGTAATGTTGTTTTAAAACATTGCCAGTTTTCTCTGGAATTTTGTCAATTCTGAAATTACTCCTTGGACCTTGTCCATATGTAGAAGCTAGCAAATGTTGAGGTATGGTGTGAGTTTACAGTGCAGTTGCTGTACTGCACTTTTTCCAAGTAGACAAGGCAGGGTTTTTTTTCCTATTGTAAATGGAGAATCAACCATCTCATAATAAATATCCGTACGTGAAATTAATGTGGAATAGTTACAACGCTAAATTCACGTCCTGCCATACAGTGCTAACTTCCTCATGTGGACAAACTCTTAGTGATAGTGGGAAATACTGACCATAATTATTAGCTCTGTATAAAGTATTATCTTAGTGCCTAGATGCTACAGTGACTGCCATTTATAATAAAGCCTAAAATAGCTGTGTGTAAGGAATTCTGTCGCCTGGGTATGTGTTTTGCCAACAGAAGAAATCTCAGTAGCCATAAGGTTAAAATGATGTATTGATTCTGTGTAGAGATGAGCCTGCTACTTGCTTCTGTGTTAGCTGTCTGTGCTCTGTCCAAGATACCTGTTATCTTCATATGGAAATACTAGACCAGCTCAATCATCTTATACGAATAAGAGGAAACCTGCTACCTACAGTCAATTGAGTATATTCTTGATATAGTAGTACAGGCAGCCTGATCCAGTAATTTTACCGTATCTCATTAATCTTGCCAAAAGTGCCTCAGTTAGTTCTAGCGTGTTGTTAGGGTCAACTCATATGCACGGATTGGAAAGACTTAATTCGTTCGGTGACTTTCTGAAATGAAGGACAAATATGAAGTAGGCACCTGTTTTATCTGCTTATACACAAGTCGGCAGTTCAAGCTATCAGTAAGTCATTAAAATTGCTTTAACAGAGTAAGATTATTGTAGTTAACTAAACCACTGTCACTGTTATTGGTAATATATGTGCTGGTATTCTAGTCTTAAACTTTTTTTAAAAAGGTTAGGTTATACGTAGTTTTTGTAAATTGGAAAAGTTATTTGAATAGATTATATCTTGATACTTTCTAACCAAATGTACGCTACAGTGTATGTATATGAGGTAGTTTGTGTGTCTAAATATACTTGTAGCTAAATCCACCAATTGGTTTAACCTAAAAATTGCAGTTCAGACACAGAAGAATAGAGTAGTTTTTCTGCTTTCAAATGGCTGTGAATGAAAGATGGTGGCAGAACTGCACTGGGGCTGGTAATAGGCTGTCTGTGAAATGTGCAGGATCTGATTTCTGTGGAAGATGATTTTCCTCGGCCTTCACGGTCCTTTTGGCTTACTGCTGTATTTCCCTTCTGATTTTGTTTTGCCATCTTAATGGGCTCTTTATGCACAAATCAATTTGTTGGAGCTGTTGGTGGAATAAAATAATAATCAGAATAAGGAGAGCAGTCTCTGCATATAGGAGCTTTGATAGCTTCACAAATCTGCCACAGTGTGAAACTCATTAATTGCAGCAGCATAGAGTAACACCATTTTTTTTTTTCATTTCATTATATCTTTAAAGCTGGGAATTGTGTTGATAATTGTTATCACTCTTCATGAAATGAGTTAGAGAATTTTGCATAGATTCCTACCTGATTTTCAAGTTGGAGGTACAAATAGATATAGTCCTGAGATCCCAGATGACAGAATTTATCACATCTCCTTCAGTGCTCTATTTTTTCAGAGATGATTTACTTTCACTGGGGGAAGGAAGGTTGGTCTTACTGCTGCTTTGGATTTACATGCATTCTGTGTCATTTGCTAGATGAAAACTGCTCTCGGAGATGTGTGTCTGGCTTTTACAGTGGTCATGGACTGTGTAACTTCAGCTGTTTGAGTGATTAGGTGTCTAATCCCAACTAGGTTTTCTATATAATCAGTGGAGGGGGATACCATTAGAACAAGTCCAGATAACAATTCATCCCATTCTAAGAGAGGATAAATGATCCTACTTGCCATTCTGAAAAGGACAAGATTTTATAACAGTCTAAAATTGTTTTTCAGGTAAAATACAATGATTGTTTGTTGTTACTTTTAGAGAAGATGCTTCTACTATGCTGATTTCTAGTTCTGCCACTGTTCACAAATATAATCTCAGCAGAAATGTAGGCTAATTCACTATAAAGACTTTTAATTGTGTGTATGAGGAAGTGTAAATATTACTGAAATATCCTTTATTATGAATTAGGCTGCATTTATAAAACAGCTTTTGGCAAATATATTGTAATGTTTCTTAGTACCTTAAACTAAATTAAAATTCCAGATTATTCTTCAAATTTTAGATTATCTAGACTGTGTGGGAGAAGATCAAGACACAAATTAACTTGTAATGGATTAGACCTCTGCTCTGTAAGGGAGGATTTCTATTAACATGCAGACCCAAATTCTCTCCTTTTTCGGAAGCTGAAGTATTAATTTTGCAAACCACTGTTCATCATCCATGTGGATGTTCACCACATTTAGATGGAGATTATGCCACATAATCAAGCATTTAGGTTGAGATCAAGCCACCATTTTTTTTTTTTTTCTGGCTCGTGCCTCAGGATGCATTCAAAATAAGTACTATTTGTGTGGCTCTTTTCTAGTATTTTTATAAGCTATCAGAAACAGAATAAAAAAACAGGATAAGAACCTAGAGTACCAAATATCACTAATTTTAGGGACAGCATATATGTACAGCAGAATCTTTCTTTGGCAGAGGGAGGGAGAGATTTAATGAGAAGCTTTTAGTGACATCTCCATACCCTGAATTGCTCTTGAAGTCTATAATCTTTTCTGGTTGATATGATCAAACATGTTCCTCATAGTCTTATCATGCTGCAGTCATGATAAGTCATACACCCGTAGCTAACAGTTCATGAAAGGTCTATATTTGTCTGGGAAGGAAAAACTGTTACCTCTTGACTGGAATTACCAAATGTACCTGGAAACTAACTGAATGAATGAATGAATGTTCTCTGAAGGTGGTGTTTTCAGTTTTGATTTAAAAGTTGGTTATGGTATGTCATGTTTCAGCATCCTGTTAAAAGGGGGATTGTTTTTTCAGTTTTGGTTGGGGTTGTTTGTTTTGTTTCAAAAACAATTGCAGTAACTGGACTTTAATATTTCTAATATTTAGACTTCTGCTCTGATTTTGGTTTTGAGTGAGCTGATACATGTAGCAATTAATTCAAAAATATTTATTTGCCAAGTTTTAAAACAAATAAATGATTAACACAACAAACTCCTGAACAGTGTAATACTAATAATATTGTAGAAGACAGAGAGTGCCTGTATGTCTAAGTGAATGTTTCAGCTATAACCTGATTGGGCTACCTTTAAAGTCAGTGTTTAAAAAGATAAAATAAAATGTATTAATACTTAAAAAACCCCAAAAAGCATTGTTGCATATGAAGTGTAATTTTCCATGTGTTTGCCAGTAACAAGGTTACGAACTTGTTACTTGAATTTTTTCCGAAATCTGATACATGTGCTTCTAAGCTTTGACAGGACAGAATAAAGTTGATTATGTGCCTGTGCAAACATTTGAGAAGATTTCATTTGATCAAGTTTATTTCAATACAGTGATGAGTGTGTTTAGACTTTTGTCTTATTTATACTGAGAAAAAACCAGACATTTACAGACCTTCAATACTCTTGAGTTACTGAAAATGTTTTTGGAAGTGGTTATAGTGTCTGTATAATAGTTGTGCTGCTGGTCTAAGTCACTAAACTACTAGAAAATTGTTAGCTGTAAAACAGACAATTCTTTATGCTTATATTCCATTTCATGAGGAACGTTAGTCACTTAACTTACAGCTTTGACTCTTTAAATCTCTCTTTTCTGGGACATAATCAAGCTAGCTTTCGTAAGCATTAGCACTGTACTGTAAAAGGTTTTAAAACTTTCAGCACTGTTCCTTTAGAGGAGACATGCTTTTGTCACCAAAGCTACATGCCCTGGATACCTCTGGAAACGTGTGCCAATGAATGACAATTGAAAACAGATTCATTTTTATGTTAAAGTAAAATTGTGTTTCAGTCTTTTTTTTTTAGAGCCAGAGCTTTAAGCTAGTATTCCTAATAGAATCCTTAACATCTCTAGGAGTTTATTAGAAAGCCTTTTACAAATACTGTATTTTCTGATGAATATTCTTATTTATGGAAGAAGGTATTCAAAGCTTTTAATCAGCTTGTTTATCTTAAAGCTTAAATAAAATCTATAAATTTCATCTTGTTAATAAACATTACTGCTTTTAAAAATAAATTTTAAGCATTTAAGGAGAAAATTCTAGAACTCTTAACCAAATCTGCCCAGCACCTCTGTTTTTCAGGTGTCTAAGCATGTAACTGCCTCAAATATGTGCTTATTGTCTTGTAGCATGAAAACCTGAGTCAAAGCTGTGATGTTTTGACATTAAATTTGCTTAAGATTTAGGGTCTCATTCTGCATTCTTACATGCAGATAGATTTTTCTATTCATGCAGTCATAAACAAATCTTGTAAACATGGCCTCTCCACAATTATTGTCAGGTTGTGTGGTCTGGATTCTGTAGGAATCTGTGTGATGCCAGAGCTAATTTTTGTGTCAATAGAAGTTGGGAAATGGCACACACAAACTTGTTATTTTGCAGTACATTGTTCCAGTTCCTCCTTCCATATGCAGTTATTCTTACTTTGCAGTGTCCTCCTGCTGTAGTACAATCCGTAATGTTCACAGTAATAGTAGGCACTGGGACTGACCTAGTGAAGATACATGGCAGCTGTCCTGTAGACTTGTTCTATGGAAGTTTTGCATGCTTGTTGAAATACCAGCAAAGACTTTTTTTTTTCCCTCCAACTTAAATAATTTCAGGGTATATATATTAAGTATCAAATGTGCAAGTGTGTTCACGTTTAGTTTTATAAAAAGCTAAGTGCACTATTTTGGGATCAATTCAGGCTTTAGTATTTTCCACTTATGTCACTCTTGAGTGTGAAAACAGTATTTGAGACTGCAGCACCTGACAACTGAAACATTTTACAGAAGTCTGCAAGTAGTAATGTGACACATATAATTAGAGTGCCAGACCAAAATTGAAATGTGAAATTCCTCACTGTGACTTTAAACTTGTAGCTTTCTAGAGCAAAAAAAAATTCTGTGCCTTAAACCAGTAAATGAATACACTCTAACTGTAACCTGTGGACTTCTGTAGCCTTATATTTGATTTCTGAAGTTGACCAAAATATTTGTGTGGATCATACTGAAACTTGATTTGGGGAAAATACTTCTTAAAAATTATTTTGACTCCCTTTTACTACACTTACAGAAATGAAGATTTATGACAGTTACAGTGTATTTGTGGTTTGGAATCACACCAACCAAAGTCAGAAAGCTTTAGCTGACCTTAATTTCTCAAGTCTTTCTATTGTGACAATAAGTAGAATAAGGAAGAAAAACTAGTCTCAGATCTCTGTCTCAACTTCAAAGTCTATGTGTCAAATTATTTAAAAAAAATTTGTTCTTTAGTTTCTTCAAAATAAAAAAATCCTCTAGTTTAAGCAAAATATTGTATTTAAGCCATTGAGTATCAATATCTATGCCAGTGTGAGAAGAAAACTAGATGGTGGGGTTGGTTGGTTGTGTTAAAGCTCCAAAAGTTTTGAATAACAAATTTCACTTTTTAGGAAAAAGTCATATGTAAAACCCTGAAAGGTCTTTTGGGGAAGAAAAAAAAAAAAAAAGTTTATATATTCTGTTCTTCTCAATTCATTAAAGAAAACCAGAAATAGTCAAGAACTTAAAGTCTTGTTTTGATACAGTAGAAGGATTTCTTATGTATATTTTTTTAATATGAAATGATCAGGAAAAGCTGCCACTGGCTTTCCTTATGTGTCTCTACAGGATTCTTTGTATATTTTGAACAAATCCCACAAATTCTGACACACCCCCCACATCCCCCTCGGTATTATACTATGTAACACTGAACCTGGAATAAAGATGCCATCTCAATGCTTATCATTGGACTGTGGATATTTAGATATGCACACAAAATGACTGCATGTCAGCTGATCACAGTAATTGTTTGAAGCAATACAAATCAAAGTTATTAACCTTGTTTTCTTGAGAGCTAACTTGAACCTGGCTGCCACAATGCTGCTGATGCTGTGGCACAAAGGAACCATGCAACTTTTCTGCCTTCCCTGCTACTTCCTTCTGTATGTTAGTTTCTGACTTTTAAAGCTCTTGTTCCAGTAACCTAACTTTCTCTTCTTTCCTTTGCGATGATGCTGTTTCAGTAATCCTAACCATTGTTGATTTCCTAACTACAGGAATATTCTAGTATTAAAATCATTGGGAGGGCAGAACTACCTTTAAGGACTTTATGTGATGATTAGTCTAGAAAAATTGTGTAACCTAGGCCTAGTAACTTGATTCCCTGCTTACCTTTTAATAGTTTTTCCAAACATGAAGACAGAATAATGTTGGCCAAAGTATCTGTTTTGGGTAATTGCGGGGGAGGGAAGGGGCTGTTGGTTGGTTTTAAGAGGACTTAAAGCTTTGAAGAACACATATGTAATGTTTGGAAAAAGCTATCGCTTCACAACCAACCTGTCTTACATGTCTTTAACCCTTCCTGTTTTCAGTTCTTATACAGCTAGTGTAAATCTGGTGTAGTAGGTGGAGCTAACGCTTAATAACTCTGTATTAATAACTCAATACAGGTTTCTAGAGATGTTGACAGGGTCTTATCTATAAATGTTTGAATAATGCTATAATAAATTATTGTGCTTATTAAAATGTTTATAACTGAATTCTCAAATACAGATCATGCAATGTGTGATAAGCTTTGGCAAAGTCCTTGTCTTGTGAGATGCTGAGAAAACCTTGGAGACAAGGTATCTTCAACTAGTGATGAAATTGCTGAAAGCTGAAATCTTAGAATCTTTAAAAACTGTGCTTTTAGATACTGGTACTTTTTTGTTGAGAGCACCTTGAGTGGGAGCTACTCTGGGATGTTTGTATTTTGTTTGATGGTTTCCCTGTCTGCAGTGTATATTTCATATTTTTTTGTCTTTTTTTTTACCTACGTGCGCATGACTTAAGAGTACACTGTATAGCATATGCTCTGCTAAATAAACACTTCTGTATATTTTTGTATGGTGTTCTAACATGGTTGCATTAGTACAAATGGTTGTAATTCACAAAAAGTGCCACTTACCAGTCATACTCTGTAGAGTGTTGTGAATGTTACCTGTACTTCTGTTGTACAAACACGCTAATGAGTGTCGTGATGAATGTTTGCCTTTAGTCTTTGCTCAGGTACTCATGTGGAGCAGTTTGGTGCTTTTCCTTCTAACTTGTAATACTTGGGATTCTAAGCAGAAAATAAAAACAGTGAACAAAAGCATTGTGGTTAGAGTAGTATTTTAAGTAACAGACGCTTTTTGCATATCTCACGTAGAATACAATAAAGATCATACCTGATGAAGCTTGTCTTAGTATCTTAACTCATGCACCTTAGGCTGTTTATACCTGCAAGGCTATCATGAATGGGAAATGCAATAAAATGGAAAATGTTTGGCAAATAATATAGTTTATATAGAGCATCATACGTATAAAACTCGTTCTCAGCTAAACTAATTAATTTTAAAATTGCCTTTTCTAGAATAAGATTTTTACCTTTTTGAAGTAACTTGCATGAAACAGAACGAGCAATGCAATGAGCATTTTCCGCTTCAGTGCAAATTAATTCAAACATACATGAATATTACTGTGCCGTAAGGGCTATATAATTAGTATAACCACTTTCAAAAGATTTGATTAGCTGAAGATGTGTGTCTATATACATAATGTGTCAAGAAAACCTAGTGCTTAAATTTAGCTGCATTAAAAAGGCAGCGCACCAACATCTGGCTTGGAAAGCCTTTAAGCTAGCTACTGTTCTCAAAAGGAGGATGCAATTTTGTCCAATCAGTGTAACTGTACTAACAGTATTTTAATATGAAAGTGTTCTGCTTATATTTGACTTTCACTGAAGGAAAGGGCTATAATGAAATTAACTTAAAAAAACCCAAACACATCAAAAAACCCATATTAGAATGAGCCCTAAGTTTAAATAGACTTTTAGCTCAGGAAGCAACAAGTTTGTAGGATTTTTTTTTTTTTAAGAGACCTCACAGAAAATATATGCTAATTAAATCTCTTGCATATCTGCATACTTCATCAGTCAACCAAACTGCCTAAATTCCTACAGTAATAAAACTTGTTTCAAATTTATAGATGACTTCAGTATGTTTTACTAGCTGAATGTACTGTGTATCCCCCAGTTTCTTCTTTCTAAACAAATCAAATTAATTAAAATAATGGGGGGGGGGGAAGGATGGAAGAAAACTGCCTGCTGTTCTGGCTTTTTTTTAAAAAAAAAAAAGCTAAATAAGGAGCCAAAATCTAATCCCAAACTGTAAATCAAGCCTTTTTCCCTTCCTGTCCTTTTCTCTAGAGAAACATATTTCTACTTCTGGTTGATTTAGAAGGTAAATTGTGCACAAAATTAAGCTAAAAGTATCTACCTAGAAAATCAACAAAGCAAGTTCCCTTACATGGGGGCCTGCCTTTTTACAAGCTCTTCTGTTGCTACTGCTGTTCTGGTTCTTGATGAGTCTTCTGTCTGGAAGTTGTCTATTATGAAAAGTAATTGAAGGGTTTGGATGGATTTTCTTTTTTATGCGTATGTGAAATTTTTTTTATTCCAAGTCTGTAGAATAATATACAAGCTGGATAAGTGTGGGGACTCAGAAGGAGTCCCTGCAAGAAAATGGACGTGTGAGCAATCCTGTGTATGAGCGAGGATGTGACGAGGGACTGACCCTGGAAGAATGAGGAAGAACCCAGGAAGGTAAACAGCTTCAGGGTGATGGCCTGGGCCGAGAAGAAGTTTGTACAATGTCGATGTGGCAGTTTTCATCCAATTAGAAGAGAGCTTAAGGAGCATGTGCAAAGCTACCTGTCAAATCAGAAAGAATTGTACCATGAGATTGTATCTTGTGATTCTCACCTTCATGATAAAAGGCTTGTCCACCATATTAAAGTAGGCATTGCTTAATCACTGTGTGATGATTTGCATGCGTTTAACTCCGGCACCAATCTTCTGCAGATAAGTTGACTTGTATTTTCATATGTTACTGCAGTCGTGAAGATAAAACTGCTAGGATTTTGTTAACTGTGTTGCTAATGATGTTTGGATGTTCACAACTTTGCCTGCCTGGAAGGGTGGAGTTAGGTTTTTGTTTTTCTTTCAAAATTTAAACCAAAGAAGGATGTAAAGCTTCCAGTCAGAAATAAACATCTATAATCCAGAGTAAGATAATGGTCAAAAATCTTTAGTTTTAACATGTCTATTTAGAGATATATTTTATGTGCTACTAACTGAAGTATCATCTAAATAGTGGAGAGAAGAGTATAATGCAATTATAAGCAAAAAATTTGAGCAGCTTTGAGATGAAGAATGCTATGAAATAGCCAAGGTAAATTAGCATAGTCCTTCTTGCAGTCTTTGTCGTAGTTTCTAGTCTGACAGGAGGATATTGACTGCCGATAAAATCAGGGTTGGAAAGCAACGCTTCCATTACAATGTTATGATTTTGGATCTTGAAAGAGACCTTATTTTTCACTCTCTCTCTCTTCAGTATCAAGAAAATGATCCATATCTCATCTTGCCTGAAAACCATTCAACCAGCTGTAATTATCTGTTAGGGACCATTCTGGAGATATAGCTAATTAGTTTTAATTAAAAGTAATATTTTGATACAGCTCTGCTATCTCTGCTGGGAGTTGTTTTAAACTTACTATAAGCTTACCACCAATTTTCTGCAATACGGCTTAGGGAGGAGGAATTTGCACTGCACTGTTCAATAGCAACAGGTCTTAAGAGTATTAAGGATGAAATTCTCAAGAGTCTTTATGTCATGGCTGGAAGTGGAATCATTACTGTATTTTTGAACTCCTGCTAACGTCATTGACACCCACCTACAGTCCACTAGAAATATAAGTGCAGAGATCAGTTTGTTCACAGATTACAAGGAGACTAACCAAGAAGGGGCAAGCCAGAGCCAAATTCACTGGTAAGCTTTATTTTAAAGAACGTGAAAGGGAGAATTATTTCTTTTTTTTTTTTTTTTCTTGAATCAAGTTGTGAAATGGGTCTCTAGTATCTTATACCAGGCTGTATTATTATTGCACTTATTAATATATGTAGTACACTTTCATGCGATTAAAAAAATTGAGCTATCTGGATCTCAAGCCATATTTTTGCATTCTTCTTGGAGCACATAAAGATCTGATGCTGTAACTAATCGGCCAATGAAAATGGCTGTATGTAATAACAAATGTAGATTTACAAATGTAAGTATTTTGTGTTGAATGTCACCCTAGTTCCTCTCAAAAAGAGAATCCAGTGGCTAGAAATAGCTTTGGTATGGGAAACATTTCTTCACAATAATTTGTGCTTCCTAGTACATTAGTACTAGGAAAACAAAAAAAAAGTTGCTAGCACACAGATGTAATCTGCAGTAGGCAGATTCTCCTTGCCATGGATAAATTATTTTCAGCACTCCACTGGATTGTCATGCTTGCTCTGTGCTACCAGTGACAGCCCTGTAGGACTGAAGGAGTCTGGTTCGTTGTCCTTTTACAGGTAGTCTGTTCATCTCTTCAGTATGTGGAAAGTGGTGCTCCTGGGTCTATATACAGTACTGGCTGTGAGAGGATTCGCAAAGGGTGCTCCTTTCCAACCAGAAGAAAAATGGAAACCTCTAGATAACCCTAGAAACAGAGACCTGGTAAGGAAATGCTGCAAGAAAGATAGCTTAAGTTTTGTGTGGGTTTTGTTTTCCACCGTGAGTATTTTTATCTTCTAAATTTAAAGGTAAGAGGGGGCCATTAAATGTAGTGTTAGTAACTGCACTCTTTGTATAGTCAATAACCACAACTGGATGAGCATGCTTCAGTCAAGATGTACCCCTTCACTGAAGAGACATCCTCTGTGTGCAGTAGTGCATAAAACTTCCTTCTATCTCCATCCAGCAGCTTTAGTTTTTAAAAATGTATGTTGATTATGCAACCACTTGTTTTATGAAACAGAAGAGGAATTATTACTATGTTTATCTCAAATGTGATCTGTTGATTGCATGTCGTTTCATCTTCTGGAAGTACAAATAAGTTTTCATCTGACACATTGTCGTGAATAGAGGCTAAAGATATGATAGTTAATTACAGCTAAGAAAAAAATCATTAAGAGAACATGTGCAAGATCTTATAAGGAATTTGTGAAGGAAAAAAAAAAGTGGTTTCCTGTAATTTTTCCTCGCTAATGTTTTAAGAAGCATTAAATCTACTTTTAAGCAATCTAAGGGGCCAGTTCAAATCACTTGCCCGCTGTTGCTAACTCTTAGAGAAATGTGCAACACAACTGTAGTGTTTGCTCTCAGGAAGGGTTTTGCTGTGCCTGTTTTATAAGGGATACAGTTTGAATCCTGTGTGGTTCAGTGGAGAGCGTAGATGATCAGTAACAGTTGGTGATGTGAGTCTACTCCACGTAAGATGTACAAGCCATGGACAGAGTGGACATGTCTGAATTATATTGCCTGTATTGTACCAGTTTATGATCAAAATAGAGGATTTCATCCCACATAGAAACAAATATTGCCTCTACTTTGTGTCAGTAGAAATAATAAAACTCTGTTGGGCATGCTGTATTTTCACATATGCAATACCTTCAGTTTTTCAGAACGCTCCAGGCTTATTTTTCGGGCAGGGGTCTTGATCTCAGAAAGTTCCCAGCTACTTTCACTGTGAACAATGAAGGACCAAGAAGGCCTGTCATCTTCTACTCAGATCCTATTGCTTCTGCATTTGCAGATTATGAAGAAAGGAAAAATTCTTTTCCAAATTATTTCAAAGGCTGAAACATGCTTCTGACCAAGGTAAAAGAGGATGCCTTCTCCTTTAATGTTACATGTAACCAAGTGAAAGATCTGGATTCAAGTGATTCTCTTTTCTGTCTGAAGTATAAAAACTTTTTTTTTTTTCCTGAAGAAATTAGAATTGTAGTACTTTAACTCTTGCCTGAAGTTGGTTTAAAATTGTTGAGGTAGAGATTTAGGAGGTATTTATTACTTTGGTAAAATAACACACGATGCTTGTGCAGATCAATATAGACTGTAGTTCTTTTTTTTTTTCTTCTTTTTCTCCCCTTTTTCATGCAGAGGAGAATTCTGAAAATGTACAGATAATAGAGAATGCAGGTTTTATTTAAATAATTGATATCAGTGAAATTATAAATTGAGACTAATGGTTTCCTGTGATGTGTATATTAAGAAATTTAGATATAAGATATTGCACTAACCAAGCATACATTATCTTTTACATCTTTGTCCATTCATGCTGTTATCGTTATTCCTACTGCTAAAATTGGAGGTTGATAAAAGGATTGCAAACTTATTCATATCTCTCTGTAAATATGGAATAAAATTTAAGTGGGTCAAGCTTGCATTATTAATAAATCCAGCCTCAATTTACACCAGGTACTTCTCAGCTATTTTATCTATGCATAACCATACTCTGTAACAAATAATATATCTCATTTTGAATTTGAATTCTGGCAATTCTGAGGAAAGGTAAAGAATTGTTTTCTCCCATTTTACAAAGAGTTGAAGATTTCAGTAAGATTTGAATCTAAGCATTTTGGTGATTTACTCCGTATCTTACTTTGTAATCAGTATTCATTTTAGGATTTCTAGCTCTGACCTACTCTCTGCCTGCTTAACCACATCTTTCTGTAATCAAAAGCACAGCTCCACTCTTCTTATTATCATGAATCATAATGAAGACTGCACTCAAATTTTAATGCTAAATTCTCTTTTTGCCAAGTTTTTGTGTCAGGAAAAAAAAAAAAAAGCACCACAGAACGAGTGTTGTGCATGACAAATAAAAAGCTGTTTCAGAAGGGATGCTGTAGCTCTGCTATAAGTTACTGCAGCAGTGAGAAAATGACTGGTGGAAGTAATTTGCCTTGCATAATTCAGGATGATCACGGTAGTTCTTTTCAGTGTCCAGAACTGGTTTTGGGAAGTAGAGGTCTGCTGAGCTCATTTGGGGTATTTCAGCCAGTGTTACCAATCTTGGCTTGGCTCATACCCTGGTTGCATATAAATATTCGTGTATTTGTCTCATCTTTTTTTTTTTTCTTTCTCTTTTTCAGGTATTAACTTTTGAACTTCATGTGAAGTGGTGATCTTTACAGCAAAATATTACTGCTTTGACTTTTTAACTGTTACCTGATGATTTAAAGTTTTCCTCACAGTTTTCACCCGTGGCATCTGCTGTCATGCTGTAATTAGCGCATTTGCTGTCTATTGACAAAAGTGTGATGTTTGGTTACTACAGTTTGCCTAAGCAGAATTGTGTTTGTTTAAACATGAATAAATGTGGAGTGCAACAGGGCTTTTAACTACCCCAAGTGTCTTTTGTTCGAGATTGGTAAATAAATGTTACCTTTCAATTTATTAAAACTAGATGTCACATGGTATTTTGCAGCAATTTTTCAGATACTCTTACCAGAAGCCTTCTAGCTTCTTGGTAGAGAGAAGCGCATGGGGCAATACCTGCCCCAGGGCCGCTGCCTGCTTGTGCCTCACCCCCAGGCCCTCCCACCCATTTCTGACCGTGCCCCAGTCAATAAGTCATCCGCACGATGGCTGTGTACGTATATGAAGTTAAGAAACCCTTCCCCTGGAAAAATCACACCCATTTCTGGGGAAATAAAAGAGAATCTAACACCTGCAGTGAGGCCGGGAACAGAGGCGCTTTCCTCACGCCTCCTGCTTTTCCGTCGCTGGCCCCTGCGAGGCAGCCAGCACCGTCGCAGCGCCCACGGCCGCAGCTCCCCGCAGCCCCCCGGGCCCGGGAGTCCCTCCGGCCCGCAGCCCTCGGCTGCCCGCTCCCAGGGCCGCTGCTTCCCCGGGCCGGGCCGGGCCGCGGCGGGCGGAACTCGTGCGTGAGGGCGCGGGGCGGGGCGGGCGCCATAACGGGAGGGACCCGCGTCCTGCCCTGAACAAGGTTCCCCGGCGGCGGCCGCTCCCGCTCCTGGGTGGCGCCGGCGCGATGTCGGGCTTCAGCCCGGAGCTGATCGACTACCTGGAGGGGAAGATCTCCTTCGAGGAGTTCGAGCGGCGGCGAGAGGAGCGCAAGAGCCGCGAGAAGGTGAGTCTGCCCCGCCTGACAGACCCCCGGCCCGGCCCGGCCGCTCCCTCCGTGACGGCACCTGCCCGGGCGCGGCCCACTGCGGGAGCAGCGAGGCTTCCTCTTGTGTGGTAGGGGGGCTTATGTTAAGTGCTGCTGCGCCCAGCTACTGATTATGTCTACATAATTGTTAATGTCTGTGCAAAAATGCTAAGAAACTGACTGCAATTTGTAAGGGTCATTAGGTGCTGGTAGAGCAAGTTGTTCAGGGCAGCGGACACCTTTCAGAAGTGCAGAATGCAGCATTTTGTTTCACGCCAGTGTGTCTTGCATCCCTGGACTTGGCAAAAGCTAGTGGCAGGTGCCTTCAGGCACCGTAATTAATTTTCTCTATAGGCTGGAGCAATGAGTAGAAGCAGGTTTTGATATAAACCCTCAGTGTATACTGCTACTGCTCCCTCACCATCTTCTGTCTGAGATTTAAGGAAAAGATCAAGTCTGACTCCTTTTGGTAGTTGGCTTCTTGGCAGCCAAAAATACTGCAATAGACACAGCTTTGTGTCTAAGCAGGTGGAGGTATCATGTCTCATAATTGCTTGGTTGGAGTGTTTTAGTTAACTTTAACTTTGCCATCTTTATGTCAAAATGCAACTGAGTTTCTATATTTCCTGGTCTTCAGAGAGCAAATTTAGTAGAACTCAGCTGTCGTGGAAGGACAAGTGATATCCTAGGACAACCGTCTTACTGGATTAACAAGTGCTATTTTGCTATTTCATTTTGTGTTCAAAAAAGTAGGCTTCTAAAAGGATTTGTCACACATTTGTAACTTTTTTAAATACAGTCAACCATGTCATCTTGTCTTACTGTAATGCTAGATAAGGAACAGACTAGTCTCTTCAGTCAAAAGTAATGTGAACAGTCACCATCTGAGTCACCTCACATTGATAAGAATATAAATGTCTTGAATGCAAGTAATGCTGGGTTTTGTTCATTTAAAACTATAACGCTTATTCAACCTGTTTCACTAGCAGTTCAAAAGCTGGAAACCAGTGGTCTAAATTCTAATTGTCAGTATTAGGGAAAATAGGAATGAGTCACGTTGTAAAGCTGATAACTAATATTGTTGGTGTGCGTAGGATGGCGAAAATGCGTCTGCTGAGGAAAATGCTGAGGATGTAGAGGCTCCATCTTCATCCAGAAAAGCATCTGGCAAATCCCAAAGTCAGGATGAAACTGATGGTAAATGTTAATGTAATAATTTCAGTGAAAAATGCATTTAAGAGGTCACTGACAGCATTTGCTCTCTGACAGCTGACTTTTTATAAATATGTGACTGCTTCTTTTTGAACCTGTGGGTATTGAAGCACATTGTTAGAATGTATATCTTTGTAGAATGTTCCGAACTGTAGCCAGGGTTTTAACTTTGTTCAATGTTTTTAAGGGGCTGGATCTGGCCAATTTGCCATAATTTTCTGGGAAACCCTCCATTTTTTCCCTCCTGGCTTCTTAACCGCATGGTCTTAATTATTCACTCTCTCTAAAGTTACAAATAATTCGAAGTTTTTAACTTACCTCAAAAAGTCTTCTGTTTCGTTTTGGCTTTTTTGCTCTTTATCTCTTTGCTTGTCTTTTGCTGAGACTTGAATGTTTCAGGATATTTGATTCTACTGTGTGAGTGTTGCCTTCTTCCATTGTCATGCAAAGTGAAATAAAAGAGCTAAAAAGAGGAGGGGTTTTTTTCTCTTTCTTTGTGTTTTTTCTCCCGCTCAGTTATCCTTTGGTCTGCTTAGAGTGCCTACATTTATTTCTCTCCTTATTTTCTGCTGGATATTCCTAGCCACAAATTCCCTGGCTGGCTTTCTTTGTGCAGTTACTGGGTTGGTAGTATTTCCTTAGGTGCCTTAGCAAAATAAGTTGAACTTCCTTGGGGTTCCTACATAGTGAAAGTATGTGCAGGAAGTGGTAGGAGCAGCACTTCTCTCTTTAGTTTGTACCAGTGCTTGTTGATCCTGTGCCTCAGGTTCTGGGTTTGAGTTTGGGATTTAGAGTGCCGCAGTCTGTTTCAGACACCTTCTCTTCAGAAGCTGTGCTCCATGTACTGGTCAGGGCATATTCTTGTGGAATCACCAATGCTGTGAGATAGTGAAGTTTGATTTTTGATCCATTTCTGTTGGTACTTAGACTCCTGTTGCTACTTTCACTGCAAATTCTCATCATTGTGGTTTGTTTTTTTCTTTCCTTAAATTTCAAAAAAGGCCTTAAATTCTCTCATGTGTGTGGAATCGACATGGTGCCCCAGCCAGTAAGAGCCTCGATTTTGAAAGTACAGCCAGACCTCATCCTAGAAGGACAGAAAATGAACTCTGGAAGTGTGGCTGGAGCCAGATATCTGTGGTTCCTTATTGACCCCTTCTTTTTGCTGATGTCTTTGAAATACTTCCAAGCTGCTCTTTTCTGCTCTGTATTCCACCCAGTCTGTTACATGTTTTTTCATGCACATCATCTTGATCTAAGAAAAAGCATATCCTGATAGGTTTGTATGAGAGTGTTACTTCTGCTCTTAGTACAGAGAACACAGAAGTCTTAAGAGCAGTTAGAATCAAGGAATCATTGGTAATATTTATCAGTATTTGAAGAGCTGCTATTAGAATCAGGCTATTCAGAAGAAAAATGTTAGAAGAAGTTGTTGTTAAAATCATTTTTTATACACAGATCTTCAGAGCTAATCCGCTACAATCTTCAGATGATTCTTGCAGCCAAGACTGAAATAAAAGGGAAATTAAATTAATAATTTTATTTTTTAGATGGGGAAGAAGAAGAGTCTTGATTTTTAGGTGCTTAATATCCAAGTCAGAAAAAAAAAAAAATAACCAAAAAAGTAACCATAAACTGTGTAGTACCCAATTCCCTCTTGTATATGGGCAATACATGATAGATTTATTTTTCAGTCCCAACTTGATACTGTGGTTATTCTTTTATCAAATAGTCAGATGTCCAATCTGTAACCTTTGTACACTACATATTTTGACATTTTGCATAGATACAGACTTGTAGGTGGTTATAACCCTGGGTTAACTTAGTAATGAAAAGTTGTAATTAAAAAATGTGAAGATTTTTAGAATTATATGCTTTAAGCATATTTATTCTGGATATATAGCATCATTTATTTTAATTTTGTTATTTCTTTTTCTGGAGAAATGTGAATATTGCATTTACACATGTTAAAAGGTACTTATTGTCATGAATAGAATGGTTACAAGATCTTCATTTAAATTACTTCTAAAAATTGTTTGCTGCATTATTGTTTAGTATAATTGTCTGCTCACTTAGCCTCTTCAGCTGAAAAGCTTTATTCCATCCAACCAGTTCAGTGCTTGAAAATTGCTTAATATGCTTCTCTGGTATGGATTGAGAAAAATGTTGAATAAACTGTTGCTTTGTTCTGTGTGTTCCTCTGTGCTTTCATTTCAAATATCCAAAAAATGTTAGAGGCTGGGGTATGCTAAGCATTGGTGATGAGTAACGCAGAGTTTTAAAACCAAAGAGGTTGTTAATAGTTTTTCTGCATTTCTGCAGGCCTTTTTCTTATAGAATAGCTGTTTCAAGAGGGCTACTAATTATGAAGAATTCTCTTTTCTCTGCACTTGTCTGGATAAGCAGCGTGTACTCTTGATTATATCATAAACCTTTTTTGCTTCTTTCTCAACCAGGAGAAACTTCAGATGGCGTCAGTAAATCTGTTCATCGGGTCTTTGCGTCCATGCTTGGGGAAAATGAAGAGGAGGAGGAGGATGAAGAGGAAGAAGAAGAAGAAGAAGAAGAAGAGGAAGAAGAAACTGCTGAGCAACCCACAGCTGGAGATGTTTTTGTGTTGGAGATGGTAC
Organism: Strix aluco; assembly: GCF_031877795.1. NCBI lineage: Eukaryota > Metazoa > Chordata > Aves > Strigiformes > Strigidae > Strix > Strix aluco. Next base: position 32,784,800 of record NC_133936.1, read on the forward strand.
TTAATCGAGAGACCAAGAAAATGATGAAAGCAAGTATTTAAACTTTCATGTAACTTCCCTGTATCTCCTGAAGCATAGTGCATAAACGCCAGTTTGTGTGATTTTTAGCTACTTGCTGAGAAACTTGTCTGAAAATAATTCTGTGTAGGATACTTCTGCTTATGTTGGTGTTGCCTGTTTTTGTTTTTTTAAAAAATTACTATAGATTACTGTTCGAAAACTTTCAGAAATAATGAAGCGAATTTTTCCAGTGTCTGGATTATGTTTGTATTGGCTATCAGAGTTACTCTGTCAGTTATGAAAATTAGCAAATACTTTGGTCAGTCATTTTAATATTGCTAGTACTTAAATAACTTGTTATTAGGTTGTGTTAAGCAGAAGTGTGACTGGTGTCTCCTGAGTTTGGGCACAACTGAATCCTCAGTAGAAATAATATCCCATTTCCATTTAGGAGAAAAGACCTCGCAGCAAACTTCCTCGTGCCTTGAGGGGTCTGATGGGAGAGGCCAATATCAGGTTTGCTCGAGGAGAACGTGAGGAAGCTATTCTAATGTGTATGGAAATCATTCGACAAGGTATGTTAGAATGGTAAAACTTTTTGGCTTTAAGGATGGGTGCCATGTGCATCGGGAAATTTCAGTGTGGCTTCAGTGATGATGAAAAGACTCAGTACAAGGAAAGTCACTGTATAACTGGTGTGGAATTAAGAATATGTAGTGCATTTCCTTTATTGTTTTGCTTATGAAAAGAAACTAACACCCTAGCCTTTGCTTAGTTTTACACAGTTTGCTTTTATTGTCTTTGTAGAACCAAGGTATAAACATCAGCCTGACTTACAGTGTACAAAAATGCTATAAATGGTTGTTGTTAGATTCAGTCAGGCTGTTTAATAATTTTTAAAAAGGAATTGGAAGCTTGTCTGCAAGTTTTTTCTGGATTTAAACAGAGCAATGTTGATGTTTCATATAATATCTGTTGTTTGCAGGAAGGCAAGTTACTTGTTTTCAAGGTGGTCTTAAAACAATAGTTCTTAGTCATTCTTTTTGTCTTTTCACAGCTCCTCTTGCTCATGAGCCATTTTCCACTCTTGCCATGATCTATGAAGACCAGGGTGACATGGAGAAGTCATTACAGTTTGAACTGATTGCAGCTCACTTAAATCCTAGTGATACTGAGGAGTGGGTTAGACTAGCAGAAATGTCACTGGAACAGGACAACATTAAACAGGCTGTTTTTTGCTACACAAAAGGTAACGTAGCAACCATTTTGGTAGTTTAAAAGAAATGTTAGATGCTAATGGCAATAATTTTGTTTTCTTATGCTTTTTGATTTAGTTTGCTGCAGTTTGCTCAGATTCTGGTACCTTTGTCCGGACTTTGGTAAAAGATTAATGAATCTTTAATATAGGCTATCCTTCTCTTACCAAAACCTTGTGCGTGTCCGTTAACGTTCACCTGGTCAGGGAAATGAATGTGAAATCCATTGTTGCCTTTTCCTAAACTAGGTTACTAATACGCTTTTTCTTGTAGCTCTGAAATATGACCCAACCAACGTGCGTTATCTGTGGGAGAGATCAAGCCTGTATGAACAGCTGGGGGAACACAAGCTGGCAATGGATGGCTACAGGCGTATTTTGAATCTCCTGTCTCCCTCTGATGGAGAGCGCTTTATGCAGTTGGCTAGAGACATGGCAAAGTAAGTTGGATTTTAAAATACTGTGATTTGGTTTTCCAGAGTTTCTCAAAAGCTGGTATTATTAAGCTCTGCAGCTGGTTCAAGCTGGATGTGTAGATGAAATCAAGGAATGCTGGTGTTTTGGCTGGGGGTGACCCCCACACAGGCATTCACTCCTCAACTATTGTGATGTTTCCAAAGCCTGACATGTGGGAGTTACTCCATGTAGGATCAGTCATCATCTTAGAAGTTTTGCATTCTCTTAGTGTAAGACAATAAAGTGCAAATACTGATTACTGAGAAAATGCCAATAGTAGACAATTAGGTACAAATGCAGTACGTTTTTAATCTATATAATATCACTAGAAACCCGGAAACTTATTGCCAGAAAATCTGAATGAAACAAAGTATTCAATCTGAAATACAGACCATCTGCAACAGCATATAGTTTATATGTCATTTTTGATTAATTTCTGGAGCAAGTAGAAATCTGACTCCTCCCCTTTTCTGCTAATGAGAGCAGACCAAGTCATAGAAGCTTCCCTGAGACATAGAAGGCTTGTGATTAAAGTGTGTAGCTCTCTTATCGTAGTTTTTATTAAGTCATTTAACTACCTTATATCTCAGCTTTCTCATGCATAACTTGTAGAAAGCTGTTATTGGCCTGTTTCAAAACAGTTTAAGTCTTTTGATCTTCGTGGTTGTAAAATGCACCAAAAAAAATACAAGGACATGCATTGTAACAGTATTATTATTGAAGGTTTTTCTGAAATGAGGTCAATGTGATTCATTGTTGATACCTGCCTCAAGTTGCAGGATATTGTGATGAAAACTCCAGTAATGTCCTAACATAATGGGGATGAAAAAAAATGGTAATTATTTAAAGTACATAACTATCAACACTTGTAAGGAAAGAAAAACCACCCCCTTTCTCACTGTCTTTTGTAACTTAACTCTTGCTAATGAAAATATTTGCTAATAGGCAAAAATAAAAGAAATAGAAAATCCTTTTGCTAGTGTTCAAAGTATATGTTGTCATTTATCTCAAATACTTAGTATCTCATATCTGTGTTTTATAGGAGTTATTATGAAGCCAATGATGTGACCTCTGCTATTGAGATAATAGAAGAAGCCTTTACTAAACACCAGAGCCTTGTCTCTATGGAAGATGTTAACATTGCAGCTGAACTATATATTTCTTCCAAACAGTATGACAAAGCACTGGCGGTATGGAGAATTAAATGCATTTCTGTATCATGTTCAGCACCTCTTTGCCAGTCAGGATGGACAGTTTGTATTCCTGTAGTGCTTAAATATGGTCATGTTTCTATAGTGATAGAACTGATCAGTTACAGATTGCTTGATATTAGTTCTGTAGTAATTAGCATTGTAGTTAATGGCTTGATTTAATAAGTTAGACTTGTATGCTGTTTTGGGTTTAAAATTTTGGGATCCTTCTTCTCTACAACTACCATAATCTTAATAGCCAGAGAAGACCTACGAGCAGGTTTTGTGAGTACTGCCAGCAAAGGACATTCTCTGAGTTGAAGGTTAAAAGGGTGCCACTGAATGGTCTAATGGTTCAAATGCAGACCTTGGTGCTTTATAATTTATGCATTAAGCATCAAGCATACATTCCAGAAAGACAATATATCTTGACTCTAAGGCATCAGGAACTGGAGAAGATCACTTATGCATTCCCAATCTGTTCTAGCTGTTCTTAACCCTCACTTTTGAGGCATGTTTCCAAGTTGATTTGGTCTGGTTTTGAGAGGAAAGACTTTAGTATCTGACCATTGTTATACTTTCCAAGATAGATTGAAGAGACACTATTAGTTTGGACTTTCTCCTTGTGAACATTCTTATTTGCTGATATTAAATTACCTCTTTTTTTTTATATATCTCCTGTCTGTCAGTGCAAAGCATCATGAGCCTGCAAACATTTCCTCTGACCCTTCTCTGTACTTCTTCCCATTTTAAAAATCAGTCAATTTTATGTACACAGTATTTAGCTGCCATGTTTATTATTACAGTACTCGGGCATAGAACTGTTCCCCTGTTTCTTCTTGATGGTTCTCCTTGGGTCTATTCCTGTGATGGTCTTTCTTGTTCCTGGGTAGCTGAAACTCTATCTGAGCTGGTAAACTGAGCCTTTAAAAAATAACTATCTTAATACAGTCATCTGGTATGTTCCTCCAAGGGCCATGTACTCTGTGTTTATCACTCTTATTTTGACAACAGTAAGGACTTAAATATTTACTTTCAATTCATGAACAAAATACCGAACTGCATTGGGTCTTAGACCAATGGTCCTTTACGCTTGTGCATTTCCCTTCTCACAGCTCCCCATTGGCAAGTGAATGTCTTGAATTGTCTGTCTTTGGTTGCTATTTTTTTTTAATTAGTTGTTCTATTGAATTATACTAGTTTTATTGAGGTCATGATGTGTATGACCAGGGCTGTTGTAAAATGTCTGTATGTAGCTGTGAATTTTATTTAATTATTTCTTTTAACTGAGACAAACCATATGGTTTCCTTGCAATTCTGAGGAATTCTTGGAGCACTTTGGAAAGATCTGTGGAGAGCTTAGCTGTTTACCTAGTACTTTGCTTTCTTTTGCAATCTTCCAAAAGGCATTAAAAGAAGCTATAAAGGTTAAAACCTTTTCTAGTTGTGATGAAAGTAACTGTTGTATTTGCTAAAGAGATGCTGATTGGATCATCTTTGTCACTATTTCTGGACTAAGACATAAATTGATCAAACTCAATATTAGTCAACTAACCCCATGTGATATCAATGCAGCTTTTGTTCTGATAACTTTTGTGATGTCTAAAACAACTGCCATCCAGACTGGTTACTCCATATATCCTTTAATTTTTTAAATGACCTGAGTTACTTGTCTGTTTTAGGTTATTACAGATTTTGCAGGAATTGTACTTGAAAAGAAAGTATCAGAAAAAAGTCCAACCGAGGATAAAAAAGGTAAATAGCTAACAAGTGGTTAATATGACCCTGCTGTTCATCTAATATGACATCTTTCTTTCTGTTACCTTTTCAGCTCATGTGTATATTTTCATGCATGTTGACAGGCTTTTCTCTTTGGAAACTTTTTCTGTGTTTTTAATGAGTTACATGGCCTGACCTCAGCTTTCTATAAGGGGTTACTCTGATGTCCAATTAGCCCTGCTGACTCATTAAGGACAAGGACTGCTCTCCAGGCAACTGGAGGCCTTTCAAAGTTCTAAACATTCCTCTGAGTGTTCACATCAGACCAGTTATTTCTGCCAGTTAAATAGCTTCTGAAAAAAAATTAGATAAGCTTAGCGGCATCTATACTCAAGTATATCAACCTTTGACCTGAGACTAATACTCTTCATAAACTCTACTTCTGTTATTAAACATTTAAATGTTTTAGTATATACAAATCTAGGGTTATTAGCTTGTAATTGAATAAAGTAGTTTGTCTTTGAGAAAGCTGCTTTGGGAAAGTCATTGCTTAAGTCTGAAGACATTTGTGTGGGCTGTAGAATGGTCACAACATGCCAACTCCAAAAGCAGACAGTCTGTTCTGTGATTAAACTAGTTGGTTGTTTCAGCAATACGGTTCAAACCCAGTGTAGGTATAAGATACTTCTGTTGGTTTTTTGCTTTAATGGACCAGGTAAAAATACAGTTGATCAATGAAGAACTGTCCTGGTAGAGGCTTTTAATAGATAATTTATAAGAAGCAAAACTAATGAGTCTAGGAATTATAACACGGTGTTGCCAAGTTACCGGGGGTGTGCAGTTTCTTAAGACCTAAACTACCCAAGAGCTTGGTTCCCCACCGTCTGTTGCTTTATAGGTTTTTAACTGCTTCTTGCTCTGCTGTCCTTTCAAAAAAAAACCCCAAAACGTCCACTTGTCAGAGTAAGCTACCAATCGATCATGGATTCAAAAGCAAGTAACTTTTGGCTTAGCTGGTGTTACTAGGGTACTCTGCTTATATTTTTAAAAAGATACAGGGCCAGCGGTAGAAACTCAGGAAAGCCAGGAGGCAGTGACTGACGACCAAAATCATCCAGTTGCTGAATCCAGTGCTGCAGGTAAGTAATTTTTAAATTTTGTGCAAGTCTATGAACTGATCATATGCTCAGGAACCAGGCTGCAATCATATAAAAATAGGGAAAGGTTTCTAACAGCAGAGAAATAAGGCTTCATCCAGAAAACATTTCTTGTGTACAGTCTTCCTTACTCAGAATTTAATTCTAACCCAGCCAACCACCAAAGCCAAAAGCATTCTCCCAGGGCATACCCACTTCGAAAAGAAAATTTTTAATTTTGTAAGAATTTATCAGTAGGTGAATATTTACTCTGATGCTGGCTATTAAGGTGTTCAGAGAATGATGAATTAATCTGCATGTTGTGATTTGCAGTAGTTGGATGAGGATGTAGAATGTAATAGGGAAGCCTTATGTTGGAAATCACAGTTTTCTCAGGTTATAACAATCACCCTTTGAATGCCTGGTGTAAGAATTAAGGTGAAGGAGAACTTAAACAGGGTAGTTAAGGAATTGTCATGACTGCATGTGAAGGAAATATGATAGTGGAGTTTTGCTGTGTGACCTTTAATTTGCTAGTATTGTCATGGGAAGCTAGTTTGTCTTGTGTTTGCATTCTCATCAGATTGCATTCTGTCTACGTGTTGTGTAAAGTTCTGTAGTTAACTGTGTCTAACAATGTATACAGCCAGATCCCTGGTACACAGGATTTAGCTTAATAAGAACAAATACCTTAATACAGGGTATTTCTTTCAAAAGGCAAGGAGAACAGGGTACAGGTGCATAAATTGCTAAAGGAAAGCTTTCTGAAGCAAGCACATCTTAAGAAGGTGAAGGCTCTAAGCACATCCCATGGGATCCTGGTGTTGAAGTCAATGTAGACTGACAGCACTTGATGCTTCACATGAAATTATTAGTATCAGAGATGGCGGGAAGAAGTTGTTCCAACTATCGGGAAAGATATAAAATAAGGGGAGAGGCCAGGCCTACACCAGCATTGGCTAGAGTCGATGAGAATATATTTTCTTCAGTGGAGCTGAACATGGCCTGGAGGAGATGTGGAGCTTGTGAAGTGCTTGTTAAAGCCTATGGGTTCAGAAAGAAATTCTTCATCTTCTCACAGCTGTGGAGAAGGTCAGCTGCTGCATACCTGAGGGTGTTCCCATAGACATCACGGTCAAGCTGATGGTGTGTTTGGTTCATTTGAACATCCTAGAGCCGCTCAATGTAAGTAGAAACCAGCTCAGAAGTTGGGGGACGTTCTAATAAATTACTAAAGCAAGTAATTAATCCTGTCTTCCTACGACTGAGATAGTTGAGAGCGCCATGGAGATGTTTTTTGCTTCCCTCACACTCCAAGAGAGAAACCTAGCAAACTTGCAATAGCAGAAATACTATTTCTGAACTTACAAATTATGCCTCCAGTGGAAGTATTACTAAAGCAGAGTAAATCACAGCCTGTGTGCTATGACAGGCCTGGGACCACATTGCAAAGTTGTTGAACACTAAGGAACACATCTTTGCTTTGTTTTGAAGCCCTACGAAATCTTCTTTCTTAAAGAGCACTTCTCACTGATGGGTGCTTTCACCCACTGGATGTGAAATGTATGGATGTGAAATGTCTAGAATAGAAAAATGTGGCTTTTTCAGGAATTCTGAAATTCAGATCTTTATTTTTCACTTTTAAACTAACATTTAAATAAAGGGAGTGTAGTTCAGAATGCAAATAGAATAAAAATCATCACCTAAAAATGTGAGCTTCCAATAACCATACCTTAAAGAAATGTTCTCGTTGGTTATGTGTGCTTTTAGTGTTTTGTGCGGTTTTTTTTTAAAGCCTCTTTTGACAACGCTGGTGGAACAAAATCCAGAAGAAATGGGTGACTTGTATTTGGACGTCGCAGAGGCATTTCTGGATGTTGGAGAATACAACTCAGCACTGCCTCTCTTGAGTTCTCTTGTCTGTTCAGAACGATACAACTTGGCTGTTGTCTGGCTTCGGCATGCGGGTGAGAAGAAGCAGGATTCCTGAACACGTGGTACTGAGAGATGATAATACAATGCTGAGCATTTCCAGGCACCTTTATCTAGGATCATAGGAATTTTAGATTCATATGTTGAATGATAATTGGTACTTGCAAAACTATAATTGGAGTTTATTATGACAACCCTGTCATGTAGTGTTTTCTTGTTCTTCATATAGATTGAAATTTACTTCAGCTAAAAATACTTTATTTTCATGTAAGTGAAACAGCATCTATTCTGTATTCCATCCTGTGTCAACTTATGATGCTTTAAGTGAAACTGTGGATGCATCAGTACGTATTTCTGAATATTTTCACCTTAATACATGTTTTGGATGGTTTTAACTGAAAAGTATCTGAAAAGTATGTTAACTATTTTGCAAGCTTTGAAATCTTCTTCTTCTGCCATTTAAGTGTATTGTGTTGTTTATGTTGTTTCTAGAGTGCTTGAAGGCTTTGGGACACATGGAGCGTGCCGCAGAGAGCTATGCCAAAGTTGTTGATCTTGCTCCATTGCATCTGGATGCAAGAATCTCACTCTCAACACTTCAGCAGCAGCTGGGCCGACCTGAAAAAGCTCTGGAGGCTCTGGAACCAATGTATGATCCAGATACACTGGCTCAGGATGCTAACGCCGCCCAGCAGGTGGGTAAAGTGTTCTCTGTCTCCAATTTAGGATGTATTATTACGCTCAACTGTGGTAGTGGTCAAAGATGTCAACTGTATAGGACCAGGGATTGAGACTTGCTTATGTACAGCATGGTGAGCCTTCAGAGCACAGTGAGTGATTCATTACAGAGTATCAGGGATGAGTCCTCATGGCTCTTTCTCCCTGACCATTTTATCAGTATTTCCCCACCTGATTACTTCTGTGTGATGTACATGCTCTTGGCCACTGAGAACCAGTCTTGATGCCAATCACTGCATCAAGTTGATCAGCAGTTGCTACTTATGACTGATGGCATAGCAAAGGTTCTGTATCCCCTCTCCAGCAGCACCCTCAGTATAGGTAAGAGTTGTGCTGAATTTCTTTGAAATTTGAGAATTTGAAACAGTAAGTATTGCAGGGCAATTTAGGGAGATCTTTAACTGCTGCTGCTAAGATTCTTAGAGCTTTCTGGAAGCTTTTACAAGCCTATTAGTACTGTATTGAGTCAAAATTGTTTGTTTTAGAAACTCAGTCTCTGTACAAGAGGTTAAATAATCATGTTCAATATTATCTAGGAATTAAAGCTACTCCTCCATCGTTCGACACTGTTGTATTCCCAAGGCAAAATGTATGGTTACATAGACACTTTACTGACAATGCTGGCAATGCTGTTGAAGGTAAGCCAATCTTTCCAGCTACGCTTTAAGAAATTGGACAGCTATGAGTTGGGTTAAGACAAGCGACAAACTAACTCAGGAGGTACGTTAATGTTTTTTATATGCAAATGCTTTCATAATTTTGTTAGGTAATAATCTTGCAGGGAGTCTATAATACTGGCGTTCCAGCCTGTAGTGTTCAGAACAGAGGACCACTTGAGTGTATAATTGTTAATACAGTGACTTCAATGCCCTGTTTCTCAGTGTACATAGAACATACTGAATACTAAAGCTGCTTACCTTTTTAGCAGTCAGCATAGTGCTTTCTTGAAGTGTTGATAATGGCTTCTATTTCAACAATTTTCTTTTAAATTTCTTAAACTTTTAAAAAATATTTTCTTTTAATAAATTGACCAAAGAAGAATCTGTTTAGCCAGTAAATACAGTGGTGGTGGTTTTGTGTTGTTTTTTGTTTGATTTTTAAATAGGGAGTGACGGAGGGGAATATTTAGACCTCAATTTGATCCATCTGGTCAGAGGCATTACTATTGTATTACACTGGTTGAATAGCTGACTATCCACATATTTCTGAAACTGGTTCAGAAAGGCATTGTTCTTGTCATGCCTCTATGCAAATAGTTTTGATTTCAATATATACAGGGATGTTCCAATCCCAGGAGAAGCCTTTTAAGCCATTTAAAGAGTTAGTATATTTCTTTTGCATAGCCCAGTTTGTGGTGGAGTACGAGACAAGGTAGAGATAATACTCCTGTTGGGAATGTTTTCTCTCATGATCTTGCTCTATTGTGGCGTTTCTAAGTTGCAGTCTGTTTTGACAAGCAATGTGAGCAAAATGGATTGACCGTAAAGCTGCCTTTGTCATAGGATGTATTAGTGTAACCTGAAATGCTGCCCTTAAATTTGTTTCTAGGTAGCAATGAGCAGAGCTCAGGTGTGTTTGATATCTAGTTCCAAATCTGGAGAGAGACACCTCTATCTTATTAAGGTGTCGAGGGATAAAATTTCTGACAATGACGACCAAGAGACAGCAAATTGCGATGCGAAAGGTAACAAATGTTTATTAAAAACAAAGCAACAAGATGAACTCCTTAGTTCTGAAAAATGAAATAAACATTACTATTTTGCATGCTAAACCTATGCAGTTCATGTTAACATTGCTTCATTTCTAGGGCAAAGAAGGCAGCAAAAATGAAGATAATTTAAGGGAACAATCCCCATTCAGAGAAAGCTAGTAAGGTTATAGAATAATTCAGATTGAGAAGGACCTCTAGATGTCATGTGGTCCAACATTCTCCTCAGTGCAAATATCATACACACAAATCTAGAACATAATAGAAATGCGTGTTTTAAAAGTGGTGTGAATTTTCACCTGGTCCAGACTCAGCTGAGTCAGACTGCACATTCTTAAGCACCATTTGGTAGATTAGGAAGAGTAACTTTAATGCATTCACTTAGCATGTTTATAACTTGAACCGTGTGTATTTATTGCCATTTGTTCCCAAGTTTTGACTTTTTTTGCTGGTGTTTTACAAACTTAACTGAAAAGAGTAAATATTTTATCTTTATTTTACTTGTTAATGCTGAGAATATTTTTGAAAAGATCAGTTTGATGTTTAGCTTTCTTAATTTTCTCAACTTACTGACTTCAATGTTTTTAGCAATTTTTGCTGTTCTCACGAGTGTTCTGACAAAAGATGACTGGTGGAACCTCCTCCTAAAGGCTATATATTCCTTGTGTGACCTCTCCCGGTACAAGGAGGCAGAGCTACTAGTGGATTCCTCACTGGAATATTACTCGTTTTATGATGATAGACAAAAGCGCAAGGAGCTGGAATACTTTGGGCTCTCTGCTGCAATTTTGGACAAGAACTTCAGAAAAGCGTACAATTATATCAGGTGGGTACTGAGAAGGTAGAGCAATCTCTTCTGTAATGGCTTCCACTGAGGCTGGAGTCATACTGCTGAAAATATTGCTAAAGGCGGCAGGCTGATGCTTTCCAGCTTTCACTAAAACAGATAAGGCTATTGAAACTAAAGGAGCTTTCTGATGGCCTCTGATTCAAAAAAACGCATAATACAGTAGGTTGGTTGATTTGGCCAGAACGACTGGTTCTGTCTTTCACTCTCAACTTTGCCTCAGTCATTGACCTGCTCTTTGAGTGTCTCTTCCCTGTTACCTTCCCTGAACTGTTGAGTTTATTGCAGACACAGTATTTACTATATAGCATCTCCTAATTTCTTGTATACTTTTCATTCTATAGAATCATGGTAATGGAAAATGTCAATAAACCTCAGCTATGGAACATCTTCAATCAAGTTACTATGCAATCTCAGGATGTTCGTCACCATCGCTTTTGTCTCCGCTTGATGCTGAAAAATCCTGATAATCATGCATTGTGTGTCCTAAATGGGCATAATGCGTTTGTATCTGGCAGTTTCAAGCATGCTCTTGGTAATATCATCAATGTTCTAATATTAACAAATATTACCAGTGAATTTTTTTTCTGAGAAAGATTTATTAAAGTCATTTTTTTCATACATCAGAAAATTACAGACGGCTTCACAGTGTTAGTCTGATGCTTTAATTATTTTGTACACAAATCAAAGCATCACTAAAGAGTTTTGCTAATAAAAATTAAGCTGGCACTCTTCAAGTTTAGCACACATTGCAAAAATAACTAACTTGCAAAGATAATTGAAAACTAATGATAATAAAGAATAAGGAGGACAGAAACAGACCATTTTAAAGAGCAAATAAAGTTGGTTGGACGTTTTAAGCAGACCTTTGAAGTAAACCTTCTGCTTTCAGTCAAGCCCTCCAAATGTCACACTTAAGATGTGTGGCCTCCAGGATATAAATCGCAGCAAGGACCATGTTTGCCTTCTGCGTCTGATTGTTTTCTGTTATGTTTTTACATCACGGTCTGCATTCTTCCTTCAGAGTCCAAGGAGTGCTGAAAATATAAAATTTTCTTTCATGTTTTTTCCTGTGTATTTTGATGTAGGTATATTAAACTATTTCTTTTCTTAGTACACATTTCTAATTTGAAGATTTTCTTTTTTGCCCTTAAGTTCTTAAGGAAAGCTTTTTACAACAAACATATTGATTCAATTATTTGCTTTTAGGACAGTACGTGCAAGCCTTTCGTGCAAACCCAGATGAACCTCTGTACAGTCTTTGTATTGGCTTGACTTTCATCCACATGGCTTCTCAGAAATATGTGTTGAAAAGGCATGCTCTTCTAGTACAGGTGAGTTAGTGTGATTATTTTTACCTATAGTGTTTCCCAGCGTTGTATCTTGCAGACAGTTATGGCTACAACATACTGAGTTTAAATAACTTTCCATAATTACTATGGCTTTTCAAAAGAGGGAAGTGGCAAAACATGAACACAAATGAGTATGCTTTTGAACTATAGTTATACCTATCTGAATCTCCTCTCCTTTTAGTTAAACATAGCTTGTTCTGCTGTGTGTATACAATGACTACTCACATAGATTTTAGCAGCTGCCAGCTGTTTGTGAAAATATTACAAATTTCAGTCTTGATGGCTGTAGTCTGGATTTTCTTCCAAATTTTTCTTCGTGCCCTGCCTTGCTCAGAAGAAGTGCTGTAGAGTAGAATCTAGGCCACGTGCCCTTCATAGACATGTCTCATAAACTGCATAAAAATGTTCAAGCAAACTTTACAGACTTGGTGGGGTTTTTTTCCCTGTCTTCCTTCTCTCTTTCCCCTTTTAGGTGCCTCTTATAGCTCTCTTTGTGAAGATCTTGTGAACTCCAGCTCAGGCTACCCTCAATTTTTCAGCTTCCTTATTAACATTTTTATTTCATCTGCCAGATCCAGTTACAAACCACAGACTGATTATTTCCAAACAGAGCCTTGAAAGTAATTTCCTCTACTCTCCACCAAGTATTTTCGTTAACCTGAAATGCCTTTTAATTCCTGTGGCCACTGAACTCAAAGTCAGCAGAATATGGTGAGGATCCTGAGCTCTCATGACTTCTGAAATTGCTGAAAAACTGTAGCTTCCACTGATTTTGACAAAAGCTATAGGTCCTCAGTTACTCGAAAACAAGACCAATTATGTCAGTATCCAACTTAAGACATTTTGAACTTGCAAACTTTGGCCTAATTTTAATATTTTTATCCACTTCTTTCTGTAATCAGCCTGCCTTTCTTATGTGGGCTGCTATGTTCTCCTTTTATAATGTACTTGAACAGTGTCCTATTTATGTTAGTCTCTGGTGATACAGTTCCCTGCTTTCTCTCTTCTCATTTCTTGCTTACTATACTTGGTATTTTTACATCCTCTCCTGCTCCTATTGTTGTTAACAATTCGACCACAGTGACGTACTGGTGACCTAAACTATGATCATAGATGCTTGTGTCTGAACTAATTCCTCATGTTGAAGGAGGTATCTTCTCTGATTACCAGCATGGTCGCTAGAAAGTATCTTCTCTATTTACAACAGAATCATCACATTCTGAAGTGGTAACAAAATGAAATTCATGGGAGAGGATGAAAAAGTTGTGTGCTCGATTTCTCCCTTCCGAATTCACCTCTTCTGTCTGTCCCTCCTGAGTTTCCCCCAGGGCTCCTTCACTGTCAAATGAAACACTGTATTTTAATGTAAAATAATACTGTATGCGTCTTTGTCTTTCGCTTTGTTCTGTGTGGGAGGTAGCTCTGGTCTAATGCCATTCCTCTTTATAGCATGGTACAAACCTTGAGTCATGAAGAGTCCGTAACACACCAAGCTGGTAGGCAGTGACATCCTACAGATGAGAAACAAATCACTTCTCTCGCTTTACAGCATGTCAGTGTATAAACGAGACTGGTTTGTTCCACTGGTGCCTGGTCACTGTCACTTCATGCATTGCCCTGTGTTACATCTGGGACATCAGCACCCAAATAGGCCTCTAGTACCTGTTGGGTCCTGCTGCCCTGCCTGAGCCACAGCCTGCCACATAGGAGGAGTGGGTGTTCACACTAAGGTTGGCAATGCAGTTATGGACACCTGGGATTCTGCTAGTCATATAGTTTAGATACATGAGCATCTATTTCAATTTTAAAAGCAAGATAAGAAAGTGTAACACTTACAGAGTGCTTCAACTTTAAATTTGTTAAAGCATAGCACAGGAATTTCTGGGTATGAGTTTTCTTTCAAATTCTGCTGGAAACTTGGCAGTAAAACATCGGCTGGCTCCAAGAAGGGATGTGAACTCTTGCCTACTGCTTAGGGTATATGGATTTTTCATGCTGCTATTCAGTGATGTTTATTTTTGGCCACTTTATAGAATGCTATACTGATAATTTCCCTGATAACTGGTATTGGAGTAAACATTTATATGGAGCACAAGATCAAGAAAAAAATATGCTTGCATTCCAGGAATAATACTTTGATATGTGCTTTATGGAGTTCAGAATTTTGTAGAATTCTGAAAAGCTGTAAAATTAAACCATTTCTTGCTGCTATTCAAGGCAAAGAGTGAAGGAAGGGGAATGAAGGTTTGGGGTTTTTTTCCTCCTTTAAAGAAAAAAAAAGTTGTTGAACATTATCTTTGAAAGATTTTTAAAGAAAAATAAGATCTTGCTGTAGCCTGTCCTTTGGCTGCATGTTTTTTAAGGTGGTCAGTTCTTCCGAACTTGACCCAGTCTTATCTGTGTGTATATTACATAAACATATACATACATACTTATATATTTAGCAAGCTAGTGCCATAAGTCACTATATTAAATAACTGTGTGTTCTGTTTATTAAAAGGATTGCCCGTTGTTATCAATGGCAGTGAGACTGACATATGGTCTCAGCAATCAAATGTGACTTATGTTTTGCCTTCAACTGGCACGTGGTTTTGTGGAGAAGCATAGATCAAAAGTTTAAACCGATACATTTAAACACCTGTTCTCCAGCATAATTTACTGCCATCTTCTGAAAGGGAAGATTCACCAATGTGCATAATATGTGTGCAGGGATTTTCCTTCCTTCACCGGTACTTGGACCTGCGTGGACCATGTCAGGAGTCTTTCTACAACCTTGGCCGTGGCCTTCACCAGCTGGGATTACTGCACCTGGCAATCCACTATTACCAAAAAGTACTTGAACTTCCTCCTCTCACCTTAGAGGTACTGTATCTTTGTAAGTTACGTACAGAGAATAAAGTCGGGACAACGTTAATAATTTCTCAGCCATAGTTAAAATAGGTACATAAAATCTGTGTAGTTGAGTTTCCTTTAGTTTGCATTGTAATTCCTTGTCATTGGAAGCCCAAATCTAGTTGTCACCTGGTGATGTATTTAAGCATGTGTTAATTTCAAAGGTGTATGAATATTGAAGGATTTACTAATAGGCTGAACTAGCAGCAAAAACGGTTGCTAAACAACTTTACCTGAATAAATACCTGAACTTTATATATATCACGTGCAATAAATTATAACTGGAAGTGTTATATACTCACCCATGCTATAAAACAGCATGCAGCAAGATGAACTAGTATTAAGAATGCCTAAATGCATGTGAGCCATGATTTTACTCTAATTGATCTAGATCATCATAATTGATGTGTCATACATTTACAAGTCTGGTGTGAGAGAAAGTTTTTGCCTAGCTTTGGCATGGGTAGGTAGAAAAATTACAAGTGTATTTAGAAAATGGGAAGGGTTGGTAAAGTAAGAAACACAGGTGTTAGTGCTGGGAGTTCAAAGCAGCAATCTTGTGACCATGTAAAAGATACAGGCAGGATTCACATTCTGATTGTAGAAACAAATACTTTGCAGACAAAGACAAATTAAGATAGTACTTCCCTGTTTCATGAGGTGGCTATCTAATTTACAGCTAATGGTTTGAGTATGTAATTATAAAACTCTTTGGTGATTAACAACATGTGGAAAGTCATTAAAAGAGGGAGGGCACAAAGAATACTACTTCTTTTGTTTCTATACAGCTGAAAGCCTATATAAACCGTGAATATGTGATTTGATTCCACTGTAATTGCTACTCATGTTTCAAGTTTTATACTATTTTTGCATATAAATAACTTTTTTTAATCATTATTTTTACAGGGAATAGAAACTGATCAGACAGACTTGAGAAGAGATACTGCCTTTAACTTGTCGCTTATTTACCAGAGCAGTGGAAATACTAGAATGGCTCAAAAGATGTTGTATACCTACGCAGTTGTATGATGAGGTTTGTGGCAGGTGGAATTGATACTCTCTGTATTAACGTTTGCATTATGCAGTGCTGGGGAAACTGGTTTTATGTACGACTTTTATGTACAACGACTGTGTTCTGAGCACAACGCTGACATGCTCAAGTGTGTCTGTTATTAGCTCTTCTCCTTGGATGCATTGCTCTGTAATCTGATGCTCAGTCTTGTATATAGAATCAAACAGTGAAAACTGAAGCCCAGTGTTGTTGGTTAGTTGGGGTTTTTTTTTTAGGGAAATTTTACAATGTGCAATATTACAACTAGTTACCAGGGAGGTTGTTCAAGAAGCCATATTTACTGGTGATGAGGGTTTTTTAATGTGCAGCAGTAAATTAATATAGAAGAAATGGCCTCATATTAATCCCTAGAGGATGGAGGACTCAGTATTTCAAGATCTTTAAAGTATTCAGAATTTTCTAGGAGTTCATATTCCTGGCAGCTGTTCTATTTGAAGGAGATTGGTTTCTGTTTTACTGAAATCAGTGTGACCTTTGTTGTTCTTCTGAACTTGTTAATAAAAATTCTGAGGTTAATGATAATGTTTACTCATTCTCAGCAAACATATATCTTGCTGAATAGCTTACAGAAAAAAATAATATAACAACATCATACAGCTTATTATTTAACGTACATTGCAAATAGTCTGGGTTTGTAATTATTTCTGACAGTTGAACGGTAGTGTATGATGGTGCAAGCATGCTGCTTCCAACCCAGCAAGAGAAGCAGGATGCAATGCTTTATCATAAATCAAAGGAGTATATAGATATATGTATATATAGAAATGGATATGTTATGCACTACAGCAAAGTAGTAAGGCTGAAAAATATTTTTCAGCAAGGTAGCTTGCTGAATAGAAAACAAAACTGTGCTGTTGCCTCCCAAGCAGTCTTGTTACTTACGGTATCACAGCTAACTATTGCTATTTGCTTTCAGCCCACTTTCATATGTGTTTGTGTCTGTAATTATTTCACATAATTGCAATCAGTGATTAAGAAACAAGTCTGGTGGAATTGCCTAGACTAATTTTAAAAGTAAGAATTTTATCTCAAATCAAACATTAAATTACAATATATTGCATGTCCACTTCGCTAGAGTTGGGCTGGGCCAATAGTGAGAATATAAAGGTAAGAAGCAAATACCAAGAAAGTCTGACTGACCCACAAGAGGACAGCATGTTTTTCTTGGAAATAGCACTTGGCAGCACTGCCTAAATAAAAGTCCCATGCCAGGTTTGCAGAACTATAAATTAAATAACCATAAGCTGCAGAAGAAGGGAGAGGATGACTCCCTTACCTCCATTTTATATCTCATTCTTTGTGATACGGCATCGCTGTTTTTGACGTGATAGCTAACTGTTCGCTGTGTGAGCTGGAGCTGGCTCACAACCTATGTACAAGCATAGCGTTGTTGCATCATCATGGGGTAAAAATTCTTCCACTGAAGCTTTCCTTATTCTTTATTGGCCTTTTCACATCACTGATTTTTTTCTTCTTGCAGCAAATGACTCCTGTCCCTTCATATGAAAAAAGTTTCTCATGTCTCAGGAAATACAGCCCTCAGCACTGAGCTAATGCTTAGAAAACAGAAGCCATAAAGCCAGTACACTGATTCCCTTTGCATTATTCTTTTCCAAAACTAAGTCTAAAATACTCAGAATCCTAGTGCTTGTACATTTTTTAAAATGCACTTGACACAGAGAAAGGTTGTGGGGTTTTTTTAAGAATTGTCTTAAAAATTGACCAACATCAAGGCATTACTATTAATTACTTTATTTCTGATCCTTACTGCTGTTAGAATTCTGAAGTAGTTTAGTTTTTAAACCTAGGAGGTATGAATCTTTAGCATTCATACAAATAAAAAGGAAAAATACAATCTGAATGCTGATTACTTTTAAAGTGCTTTCTAAATTGTTTTTAAGCACCAAATAACAGAAACTTGCATCTAATTAAACCCAGTCAATATGGACTGGAAAATTCATACTGCTAGAAAATAGTGTTCTGAAAGCATGTTCTAAGGAATTTTGAGCATCTGGAAGGAAGAGATACTACTTGTCTCAATGCCAGTGATCTAAAGCTTTCTCAGTACTTGTGGAAAAAGCTATATATGAAGATAGAACTTAGCCGTATCCAACTTGCATTTATGGTTATGAGATAAACAAGCTTTTATTTAGATCCCTGGGAGTGTTCAAGGCCAGGCTGGATGGGGCTTTGAGCAACCTGGTCTAGTGGAAGGTGTCCCTGCCCATGGCAGAGGGGTTGGAACTAGATGAGCTTTAAGGTCCCTTCCAACCCAAACCATTTCGTGATTTCGCTTTTATACAACATTATGAGTATGTTCTATTGTGATGGTGCAGCAGTAACAGATGAGACGAGACAAGACTTCAGACAAAGCCAGAGACAAAACATGCTATACGAATGTGAGCTCCCCAATAAAAAGAAGTTTAAACAGCCCATGTGAACTGATCTGCTTAAGAAAAAGCAAAGCCCAGAACATGAGATGTATACAGAAAATACATATGCTACTCTAGGCTTTAAGTATATAGCCATAGCTGTACTGTCCAGTACAGGGTGGGGTAAGTTTTAAACCATGTTTCACTTGCAATGCTGCTAATACAGTGCCTTTTTTTTCAGGCAATGGGTTGTGAATATGTGCTGCACATTTCACCACTGTACTTTATGTAAGGGATGGGGGATACACAGGGGATTGCAAGTTTGAAACACAAATATTTCTTGGGGTATGAGCATCTGTATGGGATTTATTTTGGCATGTGCTATATTCACATTTAGGCTTACCTGGCTCACAAGAACATTAACACTGGGGGAGATGAACCCAACATGTTTCCTAATTCTCCTTCACAGTAAGGACTATTTTACTGAAATGTAAAATCATAGAATCATAGAATGGTTTGAGTTGGAAGGGACATTTAAAGGTCATCTAGTCCTGTCCCCGTCATGTCCCCGTGTCTGTCCCCCCCCACCCTCAATGAGCAGGGACATCTTCAACGAGATCTGATTGCTCAGAGCCCTGTCCAACCTGATCTTGAATGTGTGGGAACAAACAGCAAGGCAGAAAAAGCTTGAAATCCAGCCATTACAATTTTGGGAAGGCTTTCATAAGTCACTGAGAACAAGTGACAAAGAGGGAAAGAATACTTAAATCAATGCCAGCCTCACCTGTCAGCCATGTTGGGAATATTCCTCAAGCCTCATTAAAAGAATTAGTAACAGTTTTGGTCAACCACACTACATATATTGTCGAACTACTTGGTTTAACCATGATAATTTTGTTAGCTGTTTAGTGCTAAAGAACTATTTTATATAAAACAAATGCTAACCCAAGGCATACTTAAAAGACTGCTCATAAAAGCACCTACTGATTGTCTTAAAACCAGAATCATACCTTTTCAGTTGTGCTTACCTGATACCAGCATTGGCAAGTGTAGAAAGCTGCCATCTACATTTGCTAAAGGCCACAGATTGACAAGAAAAAAAACAACTCAACCTTTTCGCTGCTTAGAAAATTCATTTTTAAATACTACAAATATTACTATAACTAACGAAGAGTTAGCAGCTACCAAGCATGCGGAAAGGCTAGCACTGTAGACCTCACTTACTGATCCTGCAGGTGGCAGCAGTGTTAGGTTGCTACAACTTTATTGAAATTACTATGTTTAAAGAAAATAAGTTCTTGTCTTGTGTACTTCTGATGTTTTGAATGGGTGAGCTGCCACTTACCATGCTGTGGTTCACATTGCAGAGCAGGCTTTGAGCAGACAAACTAGTTTCCTTTCAAATGAAAGCAAACTGGAAGATGGCTTCTGGAAGTGCTCCAGTTGCTAGTGAGCATTCAGTCAGCAGGATCAGACTAGAGCAGATCTGGAGTAAAAACCAATCCCAAAAATGTCCTGGACATTTGGAGCAGCTCTTCCATTCTGCATGTGACTCACTGAGCTGCATCACTTGCTAAAGCAGGTATAGCCAAAATGTAAGGTAGTGACAAAGTTAAAAGGTACTGGGATACAGTAATCCTTCACAATTACACCTATCTTACTGCTTTCCACCCTGAACCCCAAACAGGTTTAGAAGCAGCAACAGGATGTGGTGAACCTGGAATAGACTGTAAGTACCAAGTTTAATGGCCACAGCCATATAATCAGACATTGCATTTCAGTGTACAGAGTAAGTGCAGATGCACAGCCCTAGACTGAGCAGGGAACTCTGGAACAAGGAAGGGGTGAAGAACCAGCCCTTGAGGCATACCATATGTTGGTAAAAAACTCCGCAGAGGGAAAGCTGAGGGGTGGTTGGTGCTGTTGCCCTGCCAACATGCAGTTCATACAAAGGCAGCTGCCTGTGCTTTGTCCTTTTGCACAGGCAAAGGTCAGGATCATTTGTCCTGTGTTAGGCAACCTACTTAAGCATTCGGTATAGACAAAAGTGTTAAATGGTAAGTGCTATTTGAGAAGACTCTTTTTTCAGCTGCGATTACTCTACAGTTTGAGTTCATAGCAAGCAAAACTAGACTACAGTTTTGTCTGCTGTTTGCCTGAGGGCACTGTGGAGGTAGAGAGGCGCAGCTGATGCTAAGCCACCTAAGCAGCTTTACGGAGCAGGTGTGGCATAGATACCGGTTGATTTCTGAAGGAACCAGCTTGACTGGGACAAACCTAAAGCTGTATTGCATAGGCCTGCTTTTAAGCAGCACAACTGAATGAAGCTCAGAGGTACATTAACTGTAATGGTGTGCTCAGCCACCTCTTGTTCCTTAGAACAAGCATTTGCTTCAGGGAGGAGAGGCTCACGTCACCACGAATTTGTCCAGAGTCCTATCATGCAAGTTATAGTTTAGGACCAAATTTCTGGAGGAGCAGAATGAGCTAATTCCAGTGTGTCCTTGGGCTACTCCTAGGCTCCAGAGGTATGCAAGACTTCCCCTGCCCCCCCCCCCCAACTAAACAAGTATTGCAAACAACATATATAGATCTCACAGAAATAAACAGTACCGTTGATCCCAGAGCAAACAGCTCTGTTGAAGCAGATCAGAGTGCAACAGCACCTGTACTAAAGCTAGGTTGTATTGAAACCATGTGGAAGAGTAAGCCATGACAAAGATGAGCTGATCCTTAATTGAACAAGCATGAAAACTGTCCATGTTGTAATCATCTTCAACATACTATGACATAAGTCATCTGCACCAACTATTGTTTCCCCAGTGTGTTGTTCCATGTAGGATAGGTTGAACAAATTCCACTAATTCTTATGAAGGTAAGATGATGTGTGGTATAACATCACACACCTAATGAATTCCTTATATGCTCCCAAAATATCCCAGGGCTTATGTTCTCTCATGACCCAGGTATCATCTACCATTAAAAGCAGCCAGTCATGCCAGTTCCTCCTGTCCCAGTCACGTCAGCATGCAGCCACAGACACATGACTCAGTCTTCAGTCATTCACCTGAACCCCCTACAAACCAGTCTGAGATTTGTTTTGATAGCACCTGCCAGGCCTTAGTCCAAAGCTGGTAAAACAAAAAGTGATGAAAGCAAAGATCTAGCATATCAACAGCATATAGTTTACAGTAATGATAAATAAAGAGTAACTGTTTTGCTATAAATAGTAGTATCAGCTTTGCAATGCAAAGCGCCTGAGTCATAGGTGAGACGTATGAGTTAATTCAAAACAGAGTTTGTGTTTTAAACAAGCATTCCTAGATCCCCTGTGAGTACCTCTTATTTGTGAGGCTGCCTCAGTGATACAGACCTATCTAACTACGTCAGATCAAGTAAAGCTCAGTATTCTTGGAGCACCTGGGTGCCAGCAGGGAGTCTCGTGGTGGCAGGTGATGCTCTCCCTGGGCCAGGTGTCGCCCAGCCAAGTGAGCTCATTTCCTGCCCAGCTCACAGGGGCCTTCCTGGTGCTCAGCTGGAGGCATCGGGTCCTGAGCCCTGCTGTCCAGGGAGGTGTGAGTGAGAAGCTCTTCTTGCTTTTTCTCCTGGGAAAAGATGCAATATTTTATGAAGCTGATGACTCTTTGTCATTATGGAAGAAGAGACTAAAGTTTTAGCAGTTTAATATATACATCTTTTAAAAGCTAATTACACAGCTATATAAGAAGTATCAATTATGGAGAAGTCTGATGAATCTGCACAAACAAGGTAAGCACGGCTCTTGAAAGGGTATCTGTAAAAGCTATGTAGGAGGGGAAGGAGAACCACTGGAACAGAGGTGAATGCAGGGAAGAAAATATACTAGCTGTTAGCTTTCAGAGAAGTATTTGGTTAATGAGCATGAACAAAACATGAAGTATGTGTAGTAGAACTTAGTTCTAAGCACAGAAACAGTCCCTTGAAGCTACCTTGTACCTGTAATATTCTTTGCTGCTGAAATATGTCCTTTGCCAAAAGAGGAGGAAACAAACTAAACTATTAGAGGGGTCTGTTTTCCACCCCAGTGTAAGGAACTACAGAAGAAAGTTTAGGAAACTGAAATTCTGACTGATAATGAGCTACCAACTACTTCCTCCACCTATTTTCTTTGCTTCCCCCTTTGAAGTGAACATGCTTGCTTTCTTTACCTCCTTTTTGGAGCTGCTCTCCTCAGGGTTCTTTGGCTGATGGCTTTTCTCAACTTCTATCTGCAGGCTGTTAGACTTAAATGTGACCCAGCGGTGAGCTTCTTCGAGGTTAGCTGTGATCTAGGCAAGACATTGTAATTAGAACTGCAGAGAGAACAGTTAACGCACGCTGTGTTCCAGTGTGAGCTCCGTGCAAGAAGGAGCAGAACAGTATACAGCTCAAATCTTTCCCCAGTACAGAGGGGTAGGAGCTCTCCATGATGCCCTCTTCGATTGCTGGGAAAAGGATGGATTGGAGAGGTCCTCACTACAAAGTTGACCCTCTCTTAGGGGGTTAATGAAGTCAGCATGGGTCTTCAACGCAGCATAAAATACAGAGGCATTGGGAAGAAGGGGGGGAAAATGGATGCTGAGGACCACAAACTTCTGAGAAAGATGAGGGAAGACTAACCTTGCTTGAAGAATGCTGTGGAAATCCTCCAATCACAGAACAGTTCTTGGACTGATAAGCAGCATGTAAGACCTCAAGCTGGGGCACCTTTATTACTTTTTTTATTTTACTTTATGCTGGTTAATACCCTATAAAACATCTAAACCCCTAGATTTTCATCCTGAACTACTATAGTAATCCATGCAAACTATAATAATTTGGATATTGTGGTACAGTAGTGCAAGGATGAGGTGATGCAAGGACAAATGACTTCTTAGGGTGGGGGGGAAATGTGGTTTTGCATAATGTCACGTACAGAGTGACACAAGAGCAGCTCAGTTTATTTGGCCACAACACTTTATTTGGTTAACACAGCTATCCTGAGCCTGATAAAAGCAATAGGCTGGGGGAACAAAAGCTTTTCTTACAAGCCCCACTAAATTGAAGTGATTCACAGAAAAGATAAAAACTTTTTTTTAAAAAAAGCATGATAAATGCCACTAAAGGCCGAGTATGCACCTGACTCTTTACCAGAGACCTATATCTGAGATTGAAAGGGTTACTTGGTGCATATGCTGAAATACTATCTTGTTACTTTAATTATTATTCTAACACTAACTATTGTCGCCTGTTCTGACTCTATACTGGCTTTCTTCAGTTTCTTTTCTGGCTTCTTTTTGTATTCTTCAGATGTTTAACTGTTCTTTCCAGTTTCTAGGTAGAAGAAGTAACTAATTTCTATACAATTTTTTATGGCACAAATAAAAAATTGCAATATAACAGAAAGACTTTCCAATCTTTATTGTAAATAGCTTAGAGTTCTATCTTAAAAAAAAAAAAAAATTCTGTCTGTCTCTAAAGTCAGATATATAATGAATGTGTTAGGTTGTTACTCGTGCTTTCTGGAGTACAGATACAGTAAGATTTACAGCAGTGTCTTTTGACTGAGTTCATAAAGTCTTTCTACCGCCACTTCTACAACCCCATAGATTTTGCACAAAAATGTTTCCATGGGTGTCTTGCCACTTTTTCATGCTGTTATCACTTTACCTGACATTTGTTTTCCAGCTGCTGCTTTTGCTTTCTCTCTGCTTCCAGCTGGGTCTCCAGCTGCCTGTTCTGCACTTGCATTTCATGTTGTTTTTTCAACAACACTTGCATCTCACTCCACACACTTTTCAACTCTGACATACATTTCTGGACTTCCTGTGTCTGAAGACAATACAGTAATGAAATTCCAACGTTTTAGCAGATCAGTCTCTTCAGTAAACTGGTCAAGAAAGCTTACTTGTTCATAATTCTTCTGATACTTCTCTTTTATTGCTTTCATTTTCCTCAGTTCAGATTCAGTCTCGAAATTGTTGAGAGAAACAAAACTTCAGGAATTTTTCAGGCTTACTGGCTGTTACATGGGGTATATTTCTGCAGATGTCTGCACATTGTGTCCCTATTTCTTGCCCTGTGAGACTGAAGAGAACCCATGCCCCACTGGGGAAGGGGGAAAAAGCAGGTGGCAGTTGCAAAGGAGTCTCCGTTCTCATTTAGGATCAGGTACCAGTTGAACCATAAGTTCTACAGCCATAAAGGATGGAAAGGGACTAATCACTACACAAGCAGTGTTTGGCCCAATCAATAATTAAATAGACTGTATCCACAAAATGATAGAGGACCAATGCTACTATAAAAATCTAATGGAGGGATGGCACTCTATGGCATCATGTTTAGTATGGGGAGGGGACATGACAGGAGAAGTCACACAATTACTGTAGCTGCTATCGATCTGTTCATCTTCTGTTAAGAACTGGAGTCCAGAGTTAGTTTTATTTTCAAGTCTAGCTCCACTGTAAAGGATCAACAGCAGTCCTTCTCAGTAGGAGATAAAAGGAGTTCTCAACTAGGATGTCTGTCTTTACTGAAAAATGTGTGCATACCTTTACCGTTTCTGTGTTAGCTTTACAGGCCAGGCATTGTCTGACTTGAGCTCTCTGGCTTATCAGCTTTTTCTTGGAACTGCACAAAGACCTTTCCAGTGCTATTACTTTCTGCGGCAGCTCCCTGTTAGCATGGGAAACTTCAGCCTGTTTGGAGGTGGATTGTTCAAGGGATTTCTTTATGTAGGGGAAAGAAGAAAAAGTGGGTCCACATTAATTGTAAGAATTTGTTAATTCTATACAACAATTAATAGGCAGTACACCCAATTGTTTTGCTGTATTTGAAGTATGCTATAGCACCTGGTGATGACTTTTCTTTACTACCCTTCTAACAAAGGGGAGAAAAGTGAATGCTGGATCTGAGTAATACTAAGGTTATGCTGAGCTTTATGATACAGCCCCCGAGAAACAAAGCAGACTTCCAAACCAGTATTTCATCCCCGGAGACTGCTGTACAGCCCTAGACTACCCTTTGGAAATCACTGAAATGACTGATATCAATGTCTAGATCTTATGTACAATGAGGTATATTGTGTTGGGGGATATAGAGTGATACTTGAAAAAGTTAAGAGAGCACAGATACCGCTATGCGTGGCCACCAAAATCTCTGTCCACCACATGACAAAATTCTGCTTGGAATTTTGGAACTCTGTCCATCAAGTGATGGACAACTCCATGATGAATGGAAAAGGAAACAAATATTTGTCTCAAAGAACAAGCTGCTTTTGTTCTGTTGGAAAACTGTAAAGCAGACCCCTTTCTCTGGAAATTATTCACTGAAAACTTTGAATTCTATTTCTTCTCACCTTAGCAGATTCTTGACAGGCAGCTTTCCTAGAAGCCTCTTGTTCAATTTGAAACTGCTTCTTCAAAGACTCTAAGTGTTCAGTGTACATCTTTTCCTCAGTCTTGGCTTTTTCCATTAACTGTTCCCTTTAAAGAGAAGAAACAAATTCAGTTATTCATGTTTATATTTAATATGCTTTGTTTTTTAAACACAAGGTTAGGAAAGACAATTCCATTGTAAGTACTTGACTCTTGGATATACTCTCTGCACCACTACTATTTAAAGATTGGAATGTGTTTTCTAATATTTCATATTCTCTTTATTTAAAAGGAGGTTCAAAATAGCTATACAAGGTAAACAGACTTTTTTGGAAAAAACACTTTAGGACAATTTACTTTCCTTCAGAAAATTAAATGGCTGATCCTGTTTAGACAAGGGATAATGAGATTCAGACTGCACCTACACTTAGGTTTGAGGCTTTACTTACTAGTGTTCAGTTTTGGGTGGGGAATTTAAACAGCTATCCTGTGCTCTCCTTGCTACAGCAGGCCACTTCAAAGTGATACCTGTAGAAGTGCCATCATGACCCGAGGTAAACAGTTCCTCAGTGCAGCAGAGCAGGTCGAAGAGTCATTATGGGAATGAGTGAAAGAGCCCATTTCTATAACTCTGCATGAATCTGTCTTTATCATACTGCTGGCTCAGCATACAGTCAATGCTGATATTGATAGATAGATTAAAGCCATAAAGCTCTGACATTAGTGCAAAGTAATGTTTCTCCTCAAGTGTAGTATCATGGATCTGGTCTTACCTGCAGACTATCAGCTGTTGATGCTCAGTTTCTTTACTTTTCAGTTCATACTGAGTTTGGATCAGCTTGCTCTGCAGGGTATTATTGACGTGCAGAACTTCTTCCAAACTAAGAACAAGTGTCTTGTTGTCTGCTTTAGCACTTTCTAGTGCCTTACAAAGTAGTTCCACCTGTGCAGTAACAACAAATCAGATTTATACTTACCCAAATGAAGAAGCTTAGAAAGGAGTATTTTTTTCCTTCCCAGTCAGTATCAACTTACAGGAAGTAACAGTGTGTTCACCAACTGTCTGATTACACAGATGTCCTAAGCACAGGCATCTAGATGGGAATCCTTACAATGCCAATTCACTGACTGGCTGAGTCAGAGGGATCAGAACAACTTGTCATATAGCCATGCCTTTCTTGGAAAACAAATGTTCTTGGCCAATAGTGAGTGTGTTTGGGTTGTGAGGTAATCCTTTTGACACTAAGTATTATGAGGAGAGATGAAAGCAATTCCTTGGACTCTTCCCCCCTCCATTCTAATACAAAAAAGAAAAAAAAAAAAGGCTATATAAACTTCCAGAATCTTTGCTCATATTATGTATCCAGCTGCAGACTGTAAAATCTTCACCTGTGCCAAGGAATTTTTCTTTAGCGAGGAGATGCTTGCCTCCAACACTTGGATAATAATTTTCCTGCTCCACAGCCAAAAGTTGATTGAATATTTTTGCCTTGATTCACGTGAATGTGTCACACTATGTTGTAGTCAGAAAAAGAAAAGGTACTTGGCTCAACACCAAAAATGCAGTGGTGGCTGTTACTATGGAAAAACGTGGCTGCTGTGCTGCTTTTCCATGGCTTGGTAATGCTCCAGTTCTGTTTCTAACCTCTGCATTTTTCATTGAGTTTGTCTCCTGAAAATGGAAATCGGATTTAAAAAATAATGCCTTAAGTCAATCTATGCACATCTCCTCTGAAGTGGTGACCATCTCACAGTTTGGTTCTCTGCCTTAACCATATTAAGTTTTGCCTGTCACTGAAGTTAAATTTTTTTTTTACCTACTTTCCACAAGATGCCCAAGGCCTGCCAAGCTTGCAGAGTTAGCTACAAGCACTTGTGTACTTGGTTCACTAAGTATGTTTCAGTGTTGCAGGAAAGGATATAGGAAACTTTTCAAAGAAACTTGACCTATACCTTATTAGCCAGAACCATGGGGAAGGTGCCACTCTTCAACTGTATCTGCCTTCACCACACTGCTGACAGACCACAGAAACAGTATCAGTTTCACTTACCTGTCTTTTCTGAGGTTGCTGATTTCAGTGTCCTTGTGTCCCAGCTCAGTGTGTACCACTTCCAGAGCTTCTTGTATCTTGTTACAAGAAGCTAACACATGCTCCAGCATGGCTGTTGCCTTACTGTAACCATTTTTTGCCATGTCCAACTGGTGTTGCAGGTTTGCCACCTGCAGTACAAGAAATCATTAGGAAAACGAGCAGGAAAATCAGTCATCTATTAAAAGTTTTATTAAAGGATTCTTTTATAAGTAACCTGCACGCTTGCAGCAGTGCCAAGATTATGCAGTGGTTCTGAATATGGAAATAGCTTCCTCTAGTCACAGAACCTTTTTTCTACCCCTGGTTTAAGCCCAAGCTGAGTGTGTGGTGTTCTCGGGTTTTTCTGTGGGTGTTTTAACTGATAGTTCCAATGCTTCTGAACTCTTGGCACCTAGGTTTCAGGAGGTGCCACAGATGCATGAAGCTGGGTTTTTAGTAAAAACCAGTCATTGATTCTAATGTTGCTTAGCCTGAGTTTTCATCTGCATCTCTTTCAAACAAAAAGCACTCAAAGGTTTTGGTCCCTGTTAATTTTCAGCCACTTCTTCATTGTTAGCAATACTCAACTGAAATTAACCATCATTCTAACTTGCATTTCATGGTTATCACTCACCACATTGTCTCCTTCATTAATCTCAGTAGACCATCCAGTTTTCAATGATCTTGGAGTGAGAATGTTGCTTATAGCGTCCAGTTTTTCTCCCATGTTTGTTACAGCATTTAGCAGAACCCGCTGTCTGAACCTAGGACAATCTTAACATTCAGACACGGAGTTTCTTGAACGTTCATCTTCAAAATTAACTTGGTGTAAAGTAGAGTGGTGAGCACAAGCACATAAATCAGACTTCATAGTTTCTTCTCTTGAGCCTGCAGCTGACCTAGCCTTACGATCAGGAGACTTCTGTTGCCAAGACTTCTGGGGATTTTTTTGTTTTGGTGCCATTCCTACCGCAAAAGCACGTCAGGTCCTTCGAGGCAGTGAAAATGTGAGTACCACAAACAGAAATTGAAAAATTACTCTCCAAAATGTCTATTCTGGAGCAGAAGTAGATTCTCCTAGTCTGTGTTACTTCAGGAAGATATTTAAGCTCTCTTCTATGATACTTTCCACAGCACATTATCCAAAGTCATATGACTTCCCACTGTATCTAGGCAGCAATGAAACATGGTGCTGACTGAAACTTCATTGGAAGCCTGTGATGTCAGCTGCTGTCACAGCTGTGCAGAACCAGCACAGTTCCTTGGTTCCAAGCACCCCTTCTGGCCTGCTCCCGCTGTGAGACCTTTCTACAGCTAGTTCTCAGTATATGCAAACCAACGGAACCAGAGTGTTTTAACTTTCCCCAAATCTGAACGCATTCAGGTCATGGATTGCAATCATCAGTGTAATATCCAGTTGCCTTTGGCTATCTGATGGACCATGCTCTATGATTGAGAATAAAGTACAAGAGAAACTTTGATTCATTTTGCTTTCTGGAAACAGAAGGCAAAAATAGAACCTCCTGTTTACTAGGGAAGTGTCCTAAATGTGGTTACATCTTCTGTTTAATTTCTAGATCAATGGAGATTTATAGATAGGATTGACAGTTTGTCACTTGCCTCTTCTGTTTTCCAACTCAAAATGATTACAAGATTGTTTTGGTATCTGAGAAGCAAGGGGAGTCTGTAAAGAGCATTTACTGTTACGGGTTCATTCTTGCTTGTGGACAGAAGTCTCAATGCAGTGACTTGACCTTACAGCTTAGAATAGCAAACTCATGACAGAGCAGTGTCCGCTTCACAGTCTTATACCTACAAGCTTGGTTTCACTGATCAGGATAACACACATCTTCTCTGTACTTCTGTCTATTAAGACTGAGTGATCAAACTGAAGTAGAATAATTATCTGCCTCCCAGCAATACAGCTAAACAAGTACTATCTGCAACTCTTTGTTCTCTTACTGGGAAATAATAATAAATCCTGAGGACTATCTTTATAATCCTGTAAACTGTGTGTTTTCTAGCCTGAATACATGCAATCAACTTGCATGAAAAACAGCTCTGTTCAGCTGAGCTTCCGTAGTTCTCATGTTTGCTTTGATGAAATCAGGTTCTGTTTCCAGCTGCAGACTAGAATCCTACAGCTTACATTAAACATATCCTCTGTTCTTCAGGAAAAAGTGTGTTGAATCTGATTTCTAATGGCTATGTAAGCATTAGTTATTCTGACCCTAATTCTGAGGGGTAAGTTCTCAAAGTTCTATTTCACCTGAGTGTATTTGGTCTTTATGCAATGCACTTGCAAAGCTCACTATTACCGAAATGTGCATTTACAGCTCTTCCTCCAGCTTCTGCACTTCAGTCTTAAGAAAAGAGATGTGACAAAATAGCTCAGCTTTCTTTTATTGCAGAAACAGAAAAGCATTATCTTATCTGGAACACAGAAGCAGAGCGATGTGACAATGCCTCTCTGCCCAGAGCAAATGTTTTCTTTTCCCTGAGTCCCATAGGAGAAGCAGCAAGTGAATCACTTTTAACTTATCCTTCCATAGAAATATTTATGGATTAGAATTCACCTTGTTTTAATCTAAGTATGATGTCTTGGTCACTTCCTTCTGTCACTACCATAAGACCTAGGACTGTTGCATAAATGTAGCTTTCTTGCTCTCACTACACGTTCTGTGCTGCTTTTAAAAGAAACTCAGGAATCTGCAGCACTGTCCCAAATTTTATGTCATAGGTCACACTGAAGTAAAAGTTTTACTTTCAGCACCTCACTTACTGTCTAGCTAACTTCTGCTTAAGAAAGCATACATATGGTTTTTATTTTTGCTTACCACCATGGTTTGCATCCCTCCATATTAATTTGTATTTTTTTGTGAAGATTTCCGTGTTTCTAATATTTCAAGTAATTCTCTACCCATATATTTTGTTTTAATGCCCCCTGGTGGTTCTTAGCCATTCCACTATTTTCACACATTAGGCAACTTGATTATCACAAATCCTAGAGATGCTACATCAACAGCAGCTTGTCACCCAAAGGCAATGTGAGCAGGATCGAAGAGGATTTTGATACAGAACTCGTTTCATATATGTGCTTGACACTACACAAATAAGTAGAGAAGATAAATAAGCACTTCCGTCCAAATTAAGTACTGAAGAGCTAAGGTTAAACAACCTTATCTTAGGTGAGCATGAAAAATGAGTTACCTTTTGATATGACAGATAAGGTGCTGAGAGGTACCTGAAGTTTTCCTTTGTCACAGGTCAGTTTATTTTTGTTGTTGTTCAATTCTGCCAGCACCTGCTGCACCTGCTGCTGAGGAAAAAAGAGCAGTCACCATTCTGTAGGACAAACAAGGCCCAAAGCAACAAAGTTGCTCTATGTCCTCTCCCTGAGCATTTTAACTTTCCTCTGTTGCTTCAGGTATAAATTTTCAATTAGGTGAAACACTGAAACAGAATTTTTTTTTTTTTTTTAAAATATCCAAATGGCATAAATTCCTCCAAGACAGCTTAATCTCTAGGAAGAACTGCTCAGATTGGTACAACCTTCCCGATGGCCACAAGAAGGCCACTGTCCTAGAAGCACAAGCAACAGAAATGGAGAGATGAAAGAAATCTTTGACAACAGGCAACAGAGAGACAAAAACAACTAAAGAATGAGAAGACCTGGACAGAATTAAAGGAATTTAGAAAGACAGTAAAGAATACAACATTAAAAATCAGGCAACTTTTTACGGTTCATAATGTTCTATTGATTCATATTCTTTAACTGATTACTGCCCAAGGAGCTCCGTGTTAAAAGGAAAAAAGATATACGTATGTTACAGATTAACTACTGTAGAAATGTTACTGATTATCAAATAACAAACATTCAAAAAGTGTTTCAGTTAATTCTTTAACATTGTGATGTTAGGACAGCAGCTAAGTGTTTCTCCAGTGTATACAACTGGTCATTACATCCAACAGTGTAAAAAAAAAAAAAAACAAAACAAAAAAAACAAACAATGGTAAAAGGACTGGTAGCATAGTATTACTAAGCTTTTACACAGCTTCTCTGGAACTGGTGAGGTATCTTGATCCAGGTGACCAAGAGTACTGAGAAATAATGGAATGGGAACAAGTTAAAAACAGGAATGAGGTCCCATGTGCAAATTTGTCCACAGAAGGCATAAAACTGTTGTTAATACCTTCCCAATGTAAACAAGCTGAATATATATGTACAGATATAGAAGCTGTGTACCTGTAATAGAAAATTAAATGGAGTAATGGATTTTAATGAGATACCTAAATGTCCAGTGCCTGAAGCTCTATATAGTTCTCCTAGCTCATCCCACACAGACATCTAAAAAGATGGAGTAGTAACATTTGAGAGATCTTACCCTTTTGTTTTGTTTTTTCCCCTTTTTGATTACTTGATGTGATCAGCCTCTCTCCATAAAATACAGATTACTTCAAAGAGCACCTTGATTCCTGCTACAGTTACTTATCAGTCAGGTCATCAGTTATCTACTTTATTAGTGGCTTACCTGCTCATGTACCAGTGCAACCAAGTGATCCAATAGCCTCTTGTTCTCTTCCTCTAGTGTTTGCAAAGTGAATTTCATTGAAACTATTTCTAGCTATGAACAAGGAAATCCAACTCTAATCATTCCACTTCAAGATTTCCACAGTCACAATACATGAATATCACAAAACCTCAGCATTATGTATGGATTAGGTGTAGCGTCTCCTGTTTTGGAGACCTCTTCTGCAACCATGAAAGAATCATGCTGACTTCAGTCACAACACTAAGGAATTTCTCATTTATATCACAAATGCTAACTTTCCTTTTCCAGACTACGCATATGCAAGGAAGCTACACAGGTAAAGCAGATGAGAGAAGCTGAAAATTATTTATAATTTGCCATAGTAGCATAACAAACATTACTACAAATAGGGCCTTGTGTAGGTAGCAGTAAGGTTGCTGCTCCAAAGGACACATCCATATAGACCAGAAAAATATCAAACAGCAAAGTGAACAATATGGCTGTGGTAAATATCACATTGTTTAGAAATGATGTAGTTAAGAGAGAGTAAGCAAAATGAAAGGAAAACTTGGAGAAAGACAACACTAAATTTAAAGAACAGCCATATAAATTGCAAGATACCTCATTCTGTTTTTTCTACTTCCAATTTGTTCCTTTCCTGTGTTGTTTCATTTGTTGTTGTCCTTATCTGTCAAGAAATGTGAGATCACTGTCACTGAAAACATTCAGATTCATAGAAATACTACACATCTTCAGAACAGTTGATCTGAAGGTTGCAAGTCAACTCTGAAGTTCAGAAATAATACCTGCAGAGCTTCCCTGTCTTCTCTCCCTTTCATGCTTCAGAGAGGAGACATTACAAGTCAAAATATAAGCATAGTAGGAAAAGGGAGAGTGTGTCACACTTGCCACTGCAATAGCAAAAAATAATTGTTCTGAAAGGAAAACTGGTATGTAAATAAGAATTCCAGAGATGTGGGTCTGAAAGCAGCCTACAAGAATACTGTTTTAAAACCGTAAGGTTTCTGTACCTCCCATTGAAGATCTTTCATTTCTGCCAGCAGAGATCCTTTCTCTTGCAAAGCTGTCCCAAGTTCCCCTTGCAGTCTAGTGTCAGTGCATTCCAAAAGCTGTCTCTGTGTGGTTTCAGCCTCCTCAGCAAGGCTTGCTTTCTGCCTGTGTTGGCCATGCTCTCTCTTGCAAGGCCTCCCTAAAGAAAGACGGATTAGCCAAGCTGGAGATCTAGCACAACAGAAAGACAGAAGATGGCCTCCATGTTAAATACCAAGCCGGCCCTTCTGTGTTAGTGACAAGTGCTAGAGAAGCAGAAATCAAGGTGGTGAGAATGCAACAGAAGAAGGGTAAGCAGAGGCTGCAGATGAAAAGACTCCTCACAGCACAC
Organism: Strix aluco; assembly: GCF_031877795.1. Taxonomy (NCBI): domain Eukaryota; kingdom Metazoa; phylum Chordata; class Aves; order Strigiformes; family Strigidae; genus Strix; species Strix aluco. Next base: position 32,818,848 of record NC_133936.1, read on the forward strand.
TCTGAAGCTGAGCCCTCTCGTGCTGTACACTCTGCAGCTCTCTGAGAATCTTGGCATGGTCAGCATTCAGAAGCGAGTCTTGCTCTTGCAGCTTACGGTCTTTCCTTGTTCTGCCTAAAGGGAAAAAATTACCCAGGCAATAACATTAACATCAGAATGATGAGGGATGAGTAATTAATTTACAAAGCTATTAATTTGTCATTGAGCTCCTGCATCATCCCTATAGTTCTGCATATTGTGGTGTGCTGCTTCTTGAAGATGGTATCAAAGCTGAGTTCACCTTGCCTAGCTTTTATAAATGTATTTAATCTCAGATCCTTATTACTTCCACTCAGTTTCTGCATTTCTAGTACTTAAAATGCCTATTAACTCCTACATTCCTCTTTCTCAGTGGTTGTTACAGGATGCTTCTGTAAATAATATTATATTTACACTGTTTCCACATAACATATGACTTTTTTTTTTTTTCTGTACTGAAAATAAATATTTGCCAAAGAAGGACACTAACACTTTTTTAACACCACCTTTATAGAATTTCCATTCCTATACATAAAGTATTTTACTCAAGTGTGTCCAAAGAAGGGCAACGAAGCTGGTGAAGGGTCTGGAGGACAGGTCTTACGAGGAGTGGCTGAGGGAACTGGGGTTGTTTAGTCTGGAGAAGAGGAGGCTGAGGGGAGACCTCATCACCCTCTACAACTACCTGAAAGGAGGTTGCAGAGAGCTGGGGATGAGTCTCTTTAACCAAGTAACAAGCGATAGGACAAGAGGGAATGGCCTCAAGTTGCGCCAGGGAAGGTTTAGACTGGATATTAGGAAGCATTTCTTTACAGAACGGGTTGTTAGACGTTGGAATGTGCTGCCCAGGGAGGTGGTGGAGTCCCCATCCCTGGAGGTGTTTGAGTTGGGTTGACATAGCGGTGAGGGATATGGTGTAGTTGGGAACTGGCAATGTTAGGTTAACCTTTTGTCCGAAAAGGCAGAGGAAATTTTAGCTAAGCAGGTACTCCATATTTGACTCATGAATAGAAAAATAGTCATGTAGAATCTAAAGGTGGAAAGGAATATAAATGTACTACTTCAAGGGTAGATAGAAGAGGGAGCAGCAGTAGTTCTGCATGTCCTGGCATGTGACAAGACACTTTCAAAAAAAGCTGATTCAAAATGTTTATTGGGAAGAAAACTGTCCAGATTTAACGTTGGGAAATCTGGAAGAGTTACCTAGGCTAGTGATTGAATTTCTTCACTGGAAGTTGTTCATTAGCCCACATTACCTGGGGGCACTAAACTTTGTCTCCTGACCTGCATTTGTGGCTTTCCAGTAAAAGTATAATTATTTCTCACTGTAATCACTTTTGTTATACTTTATTTCCATTTTGAAAACAAGAGTAGCTATTCTCATTACCTGTACTTTCTCTGCTGTTTCTCTCAGGGCAGTCATTTTAGACTGAAGCTGCAGGTTCTCTTTGCGTTGTTTGCTAAAGGACAGCTGTGCATTCTAAAGGGCAATAAAACAGAATGTCCAGTGAGAAAAAATTTAAATGTCATTTAGGCAGGCACTTCACAAATATCAAGTCTTTATTTCATACATGCCTATTTCTTTTAAGCTCTTGTCATGTGGCTATGTGCTCTTGCAGGCACTGGGTATGGCTCCTATAGGACAAGCCTCTTCTGAAATATACCTTGAAATAATAATGAAAGTGCTAACTGCTCTAACTTAGCTTTGAAAATTGAGGGTGACTTCATATCCTTGAGCTCAAGCTTATTAGTCTCCACTATAATTAATCTCAATACTATTGAACTTAAACGATCTCCCTGCCAGAAGTGGTACAATTCACAACTGAAGGAATCCTTTGCCAGCACTGTGAGACTCCTCATGTCTAAGCTGAAATTTTACCGCATCTTCACCGAAACTTACTTTTTCAGAGAAGACTTCAGACAGCACGCGCTGTCCCTATGTAGGCAGTAAGCATACCTCTTTGCCCATTTAGTACCCAGTTGACCAAGGTTCTGATTTTTCTGTAGTATTAATCACCAATCTGTCTGTCTCCTTTGTATGCAATACCTGTGCTACCACAACTGTGTTTCATGGTCAGTTCCAGCTTTCCAAGGAAGGCATTCATGTCACTATTTTGATATTTCAGTAGAACATGGAAGTTAATCTTTCAATAAGTAGAGTAACCCCATACTGGTAAAATAATAAGATACTCAATGGTTATTAGCCTTGGTCACATTTGGCATTTGTCCACATAAAAATTCTACCTCTGAAGTGTGGTACATTTGAAAGGCCCCATGTAGGCTGTGCTGATATTTATTTAGCTATTTTCCTCACCAACACTTGTTTACAATTTACTTTTGCTTATTCACCAAGCTGGGAAATGATACAGTTCCTGGAGTCTGAAAATAGAAAAGAATGTCAGGACGTGCTTTATTATCTGTTTGGTAATTTTAAAAGGTGACATATTGATTTAATGTTTGAGTTTAGCTAAGTTACTGAATATGTTACAAACAGGTAAGACTTCTACAAATGTGTTCTTTAACACTTTTCTTGATAACTTTAATATTTCAGCAAAATTACTTTTTAAAATTGATTCCATAGATTAATTGTAATTTAATTTTAAAATTAAGCATGCCATCATGCCGATCTCCTACACATACTGTTTCTGTGATTGCTTGAGCAAATCAACTCTAAATCTCATATTCAGCTGTCTAGTGTATAAGCAACCATTTTGTCCTGACTATAACCCACAGCCCATATGCAACTTTACAAGTTTTTGTACATTGACAAAGAACAATAGTTAGATCCCTGCTTAAACCGTATAGATCTAAAAGCAGAAGCATTTTTGTTGGCATTTGAGTCAACCTGCCTGTAAGAGCTAGCCTCTTATTCTGTTGTGTTGTATAACATACTGGAAAAAAAGGAAGACAACACAAGATGATTCAGCATGAGCAGGGTAGGCAGGGAACTCTAGCCAAAATATTATGACATCCAAGGTAGCATCAAAGGATCACTCAAAAGTTCCTTCAGTTAACAAAGGGAAAAAGCATTGATCAGCAGGATTATTTGATATAGGAGTAAAGAAAACTTGTATGTCTCATTTAAATTTGTCATTTGCATATGGACTTGTGAAGGAAAGAATTCTTCTGCCATCGTTCTCCCCCATTCAGCCCACTCTGCCACAACATGACAAGTTTCTCTCCTCTTGCCATGCCTTACGCAGAAACGCTGACTGCCTTTTGTGAGCTATAGGTTAATTATTGCATATGTGATTCGCAAAATAACAAAAAAAGTGTATGGGAAACAGGAACACTTCTATAAAAGGAGTAGCTAGAAATCTGAAATAGGTCCTGAGAGGAGGATCACAAGAACAATAACTATGCTAGGACTTACGCATGGTTACTGTGAGTTATTTGGGAATATGGAGCAGACTTTAGGTTAGGAACATTTACCTTTAATTTTGATAATATGGAGCTTCCCCCTACCCTGGAGTGCATTAAATGCCACTTAACTCCCATTTAAGCAGCTACTTTCACATCAGCAGACTGGGATTCTAAATGAGATCAACTAGAGTCTTATCCAAGAGCTTGTCTTTATACTGATGTTTAATAGAGCACATTTTTTTTAATCACCTGCAAAAAGATTCATTAGCAATGGGCCCATCAGTTCAGGAATCATGCATTAATAGTTACTTGCCAGATGAAGTGTCCTCTGAAAAGAATTTATGCTGATGGAATCTTTTCATATTATTGTTGTGTATTCATTACCCTGATTACCACTGTTGTCAGTTTCCTCTAGGTAGGAAGAGGCTTTAGAAACATCACATGCAAACTAAAGGCCTTTAATATTTTATCCCCTCTTAAGCTGCCCTCCATTCCGGTTGACTGATACACCTTCCCAGTGAGGGAAGGGCTACAAAGATACAAGAACCCACTGTCATACCCAGCTCAGCTTTCAGCTGTTTGCCCTGTTGCTCCAGGTGGGCAGTTCTTTCCTCCTCTTCTTGCAGCCTCACTCGGGCTAGCTGGACATCTTTACGCAGCTCTTGGCAGTCCTGCTGTAGTATCTGTACCTGCAGTGATATCACAGGTAATTCTTTAAGTTGCAGAATTCAGTCAGGCAAACCGAAGCAAATTTCAGAGTTTGAAAAGTTGATCTAACTGGAACAGATATAGCCTGATCAGCTTCTCCTCTCTTTCTGCTTGTCCCAATCTTATGCAGAAGACTTTTATGGCAAGCAACTCAATTTCTATATGTAATGCAGTGTACGTATGTTTATAGTCATCTTTACATGACAGGCAGAATCTAACAAGTTTGCACAATTAAAGAGTAAAGATCAAGCTATAAAAGATGAAGGTGACTGCAACACTCAAGGCACTTAACAAGTCTTTCTCATGCTGTTTGGTGAGGAATTTTTTTTGTTTTAACACTAGCTAATAAATATGCCACAGGGTCAGCTATACCTATCAGAAAGTGATAGATGAATTAAACTAAGCCTTTGCTCCTTATATGATGTATAATTCATACAGTTCAATAATGTATCCATCATTTTTCCACTTCTGCCATAGAAGAACACAGAAAAGGCATGTAGGAAAAAAAAGTCTAGTGATTTGTAATAGACTTTTATATGTTTCAGGTTAGAGAGACCTTGATGACCATCAAAAAATTGAAAATAAACCCCTGATTTATTCAAGTTTTGATACTTTGCTATTTGCTTTCTTTTATCCTTACTAAATTGTTGCTATGAATTCAGAAGTCTTAGAGTGACTGCATGTGGCTTGTGTGTGTGTGTGCATGCAGAGAGGGGGATTGGTTTTGTTTATTTGAATTATGTGTAAGCCAATTCATTTCTACAATGAACTATGGCCCCTCCCCATGCTCCAAAATAGCTAGATCATACAAATATGTTGAGAACAAAAAATCTAACTTTGTCATCATGGCAATTAATGGAGAAAACCTTCTTACTCCCAGAAGGTTTATCTCAACAGAATATTTTTCAGAAATTGTATTTTCTATGTCTATCTATTTATCAGCACCCCAATTATAAAGAGGCTTGTTTAGCATGGTGAAGAAAAGGTTAAGGCAGGATCCAGTTGTGGCCCACAAATCTCAGAGATGGTTACAAAGACTATGAAGTCAAACTATTTTCAGTCGCATTGAATGATTTAAGAAGGGGCAATGGTCCCAAATTTAAGCTTGGAACGTTCAAATCGGATGCTAGAAAAATAATCTTAACTGGAACATTACTGCAGCACTATAAAAAATACCTAAAGCATCCTGAACTCTGCTGGACAAATCCACCACTGCCCCAATCTAGTGCTTGTGATACTCCTGCTTTGAGCAGGAAGTTTGACTACATGATCTCTTCTGATCAATGTTTTCACTAAATGTTGTTGTTATAAAGTGTTTTAACTGGTTTCTAGGAATGATGTCCAAGTTCTTGCTCTTTCTCACAGATGAGAAAATGAAAACAGACACAAAAGAATGAAAGTTTCTCAAACCCGCTTTCATTCTGCTTCTAGTGTTGTCCTGTACATGACACATGACAGTTCCTTGGGATTCCTCCAAAGACTCCTGCAGGCTGATCTGCTGGGATTGCTGTTCCGTTAGCTAGGAAAAAGAAACACTTTGTGACCCAGGTCTAATTAAGTCGATTGAACAAAGACTTTGAGATCATATATGAAAGGTGTTCTGTCTGGGTATTTAGTTATAAGCATGGCTGGCAGGTTCCTTTGGGTTGTGCACATTCCAAAATTGCACCCAGAATATTATTTAAGGATCTTCTTATAATCTTTAAATAATACTTGGCAAATTCAGCCTCCTACTAAAGTCCTTGCTCTTGTGCTTACGTCCTGAAGTCTACAGTTAATTTTCTGGTTTGTGTTCCTCAGCTGTGATCACTATATCCATCTAAAGAAGATGAAAAGAACAGATATTTATATCCTTTCATGTTCATAACTATTGCAAAAGCAATAGGTATTATAAAATGCAACTGCCACACTAACACCTATAACTTGATTTCTCTCTCCAGTCTGATGTTCTCTGTTCTGAAACACTGAATATAAGAGTGCAAGCACTAAGAAGCAACACGTTGTTTAATACAATTAATGAGATTGAGTGACATACTCCATTGCATTTCTCTTCAGGGGAGATAGTAATAGAAGTATAAGACTGAAATACCAGAGAAATGCAAGTTCCTGGAAAAACAGTAAAGCTTTTGAGAACTCTACACATGACAGCTAGGATGAACTTAAGTCATGAAGATGGGAGAATTACAAATCTCAAATATTTTTATTCTTGATTTGCTGCACAATTTTTAAAAATTAATGGATGCATAGATTCTCATTATCAAAAGTGTTTGCTCTTACTGACAACAACATATCATAAACTCCTTTTATCAGCTGAGTATACTTTCTATTTAACTATGTCAGAGATGAACATACTTAAAAACAAGTCTGTTAATACTTGAAACTATAATAAAATCATCTTTTGTACCGGTTGTAGTTGCCATAGCAGTACTCAGTCTCTGAACTACTTCTTTTGCCTTTTCTTCAGCCTCTTTAATATCACTTACGCACTGGTGCAACTTCATTGCTTCTTGCTGTACTATTTTCATTTCTTGCAAATGTTCGTCATGGATTGCATTGAGATGCTGCTTCAGCTAAGCTGCTGCAAGGAAAAGGCAAAAAACTTTAATTGACAGAAAAAGCATATGGAGGGACAATGAAGAACAAAGTGGTAAAAAAAGTCCTTTTTTACTACCTGCATGCTTTGGACTCAGTTCCTTTTCTGTCTGCAGCCAGAAGATGTTTAATTTCAGTGTCTGTACAAGACTATAAACGACACCTCTGATTCACCAGTGTTTTACAGTTTTTCCACAGTGTATTTTCTCCCACAAATGATACCCTGGCCTGCACGGAGCTAATGGCTGGGTGACTAGCAGGTGTTTCTGAGGTCTCTGAGTGGATATTGTCGAGGCTGTAAAGGAGAAACAACTGACCTACTCTGTGTATGCATACCTACCTGACATTGCACGTATGCGTTACAGGTGTGATTAGATTAGAAACCATGTTTGCTAGAGCTGGAAGGTTTCCTGTGACCCCTGGTTGCTGTAGTCTGTTCTCACTGGCTCTGCCAGTACCAGCTCCCTCACGGAGCGAAGAGCAAAGCATGGGAAATGGGTGCAAAGAGGAACAAGATGAGGAAAATCAAGAAAAGCGTGAACTCTCCAAGAAGGAAAAAGCTTACCCCTGCTTTCTCCCTGCCTCTGCCCATTGACGCTGAGCTCTTCCAGGTCTCGCACCGGTGCGGTGGTTTGCTTTCCACCACCCTCATCCTCAGGTGGAGCACTGTGAAGGCCTCAGGCGTGGTTGCCCTGACGCTCGTAGGCATAACGGTTGGCCTGGCCTCCTGCTCTTGCCCTGTGGGAACCCTCACAAGCCATGGCTGAGGCTCCTCTCTACACGGCAGCTACCCCGGGTCTAGGGCACCTCTCCCACCAGCCTGCCGCTCCCCTCACCCTGGCCTGCCAAGCCCCCGAGCCCCCTCCTCACCCCCAACCGCCACCCACCATGGCCGGGCCAGCTGACCGCCATGGCATTCCGTCCCCTTCAAACACACCCGCTCCCTGCGCAGCCCAGCCTGCATCCAGCAGTTTAAGCAGTGCGTGAGGTGGCGGTGCCTGTGGAGGGCAGGCACCCCAGGGGTCCGGCCTCACCCTCCAGTGTCAGGGTGTGCCTGAGGAGCCGCCATTGCTGTTGATGAACGGGGTCCTGGGATTTTCACAGGAGATTCTGCTTCTCCTCTCCCTTCCCTCCTCCCCACCTCACAGCCCACACCCTGCCTTTACAACAGGACACTGAAGTATTTTAGTGTTTGAAGGGGTTTAAAATCAGCTTTCAGGGCCTGTAGGCTCAAACCTCCATATGGAGGATGCTCTGCAGGAGCATGCTAACCTGTAGGCTAATAGTTATTTTTAGACATGATCAATTTACTGCATATCAAATGACATGTTCACTTGGGACCCTAAGCAAGCATAGTATTTTATGCTTCAGGGGCATGCAGTTATTTAATGCAGATCAGAAATCTTACTGAGTTATGCTGTCTCCATTGTGCATCTGAGGTGTCAGTCTTTTAAAAATGTACCACTTTGGTCTACTGAGATTCATTTTTATGCAGAGAGGAAAATTGACTTTGTAGCCTCCTGGTTAGAAAATACAACTGTGAAACCTGAAATGTGATGTCTGAAGCAGGCACCAGATAACAGTGCTGCAACCATTAAGCATTAGATGTTCTGGGGGCTCAAGTAAAGATGTTTAAGATATTCATACTAGAGATTTAGAATTTCCTCTTCACTTTTGGCAACTCATCTGGCTTCTGAGGGGCATTTGTGTATGACTTAATTCCTCCCATGCACTGAACAGGGAGCATGAGCACCTAATTCCAAGCTGAGGATTTCTCACAGGATCAGACGTCACTCAGCATGCAGTGTGGCAACATCTAAATACCTTGTGACAACCTATCACTTGGGCTCAGCTTTGCCTGAAGCTTCTAATATGTTGAGGTAATACCGTTGAAGTAATATGTGTTTGGGGTGAACTGGTTTGTAGGGCATGTTGAGATCCAGTTATTAATTATATATCTGGAAGTGAAAAGCAGATGTTTAAAAATTTCCTATCTATCTGTAGATGGCAGCAGAGAGGAACTATATTTATTGGACCAGCTAAACATGGTGACTATGCATTTTGTAAATTGTGCAACTGCAGCTGGTGGCTATCTGTTAATGCTGAAAATTTTGCATTCTGTCGATTAATATAATTGTTTTGATTTAAGGATCTTTTGGCATGACTTTTATTTTGGAGGAACTTGCAGCTTTTCTGAGCAGAGAGTGACACTGCAGACAGGACAACACTGCGTTTGATCAGTAATGTGTATGTAGGAAAAGGATCTTCAGCTGATGTAAAAATGTCTTGCTCCACTTGAGAATTTGATCCAGGAAACGTTTGCCTGGGGCATGTTACCAGGAGGCTTGTGAAGAAATGTAGGATGTGAGGGAGTATAAAGATCACTAGGGAAAAAGGAAATTAGAAATGATAAATTAAGTAACTCTTAAGCTTCTCTCCTAAGGAAGAAATGGATAAATAACATTGGAAATTAAAAGTAATGTTTTTATTGTATAGTTTCTCGATAACTACTGGTGTTGTACTTAGGCTGTTATTTAATCAGAAGATATTGATATACAATGGCAGTATAGGGATGCCTATTTTATGCATTAGAATAGTATGTATAGGAAGTGAGAACATGAAAGAGCAACTGATATGTAGATCAAAAGGAATTTATTTCAGAGATCCTTTTATGAGATGAAGTAGGGTAACAGTATCTCACAGAAAGATAGTTAATTCTGAAGGCACTGTATAACTTTTGAAACAAATCAAATGCTATTCATAATTTAGTTTGCATTAAAAGAACTGATTGATCTGAGCTTTTTATTCACGTTCTTTATTTTACTTTCAGAAGTTGGTGTGTAGTTCAATAAAAGTAATTTCATATAAAAAATGTAGGAGTAAAACGTATACATCAAATTGTCTGTAGCATGTTTTCCACGGGAAACTTTTAAGAAGACAACTGTGATCAAAGAACTGAGTGTTGAAGTTAAACAATTTGATGTCCTTTTCTGCTCTAAATACCCTGCCCGACAGTTTTGCAGGAGACTTCAAAACAACCTAAAAATGTTATTTTCTTTTATTTTTAATATCATTTATATGGCAACAGGAGATGGGGCAGGCAAGTGCATTATGATGACAGACCACCTACTATTTTCTTCAAATCAGTATTGTTTCCTCCATAGTTTGCCACCTGCATAAGTGCCTGGTGGAATCATCATTGCCATACAAAGTTCCAAGCTAAAATGGGATAGAAGAATGCTTTGGTTTGTGGTAAAAAACACAGGTGAACTTTTGTTTCTTACCATAATACTTGTGCTTTGTGTGACGTGTACAGCAGGTCACATCTCTCAGTAAAACTTTTGTGTAAATCATATATATATATAAAATATTGGATAATTCATATACTGTTTTTATTATTTCAGCAGTTTTATGGTTCCAGTCTATTTTTGTATATCATTTCCAAGCAGTTTTTCAGTCTGATTTAAAATTTTTCAGGGAATGGGCCTTTTCCTGGGAAGTTTTTTCATATTCCAATAGAGCTGACCGCTTAAAGGTGCTGTTACATTTTTCTTTCTTGTAATGACATTTCTTTTAGTTAGAGCCTTTTTACTATTCTGATAATTTCTTATCATTTCTAATTAGATTTGCCATGTATGTGCTACATATGTTAATATGTGCTACAACTGTTATCAGTTAACAAAGTTTTATTTCAGCGTATGTAAAATACTTTCCTTCTTCATAGTTTTGTTGATCTTTCCTGAATTCCTTCTACTGTTTTGTGGTAGAACTGGTCTTTGTTCAAGGTGGTGTCTGAGCTGCCAGCATTTCTGCAGTGCTTGTCTTTAGAAATCTTTTCATCTCAATTACTTGCTTATGCAAAGTGCTTTGGTATGAAGGTAAATCAGAGAGCAAACATTAGTACAGAGATCTCTATTTTGGACTCCTTGGATGGTATGAGAGCATGCTGCAGCAGTAGGTGGAAGTTGCAAGTTTGAATTAAGAGGTGGGATAAATCAAATCTGCTAAATTGGATCAGTTTGTCCATCCAGGTTAGCATTCTGCAAAGGAAGGTACTTTGTAGGAGTGAGAGCCTCAACTCTATTCTGTCACAGCTGTAAGTCTGCTTTCCTCAAGTGTTGCTTGGACTGGTTTATCCTCTTCTTCTAAATTGCCCTTTTTTATTGCATCAGATACAAGCTGTAGAAATGGTTAGTTGAAAGTTTCCTTTTCAGAACCCTTCATGATTTTTTTTTCATCCTGTCTGTTTTACCATTAATGAGATAGGAACTCCTGAGTTTGCTTGGCCCATGCTGGTGGACTCCAACATGCTTTAATTTAATTCTCATACAAGAACATCAGTGGTTTTTTTCTTTTTTATTCTCACTTGCACATTTAGAAGATATCAACATAAATGTGCTGAAATCCCTGTTCTTTGATCCATCCTTAAAACTCTCCTACACTGTTACATCTGCAAAACTTGGTGAGAACTCAGGTTATCAGTGTATTTCTACTACTGTGGTGGTTTACTAGCAATAACTCTGTGCTGCCCAGTCTGTTTCCAACCATCTGTTCTTTGTAGCAACCTGTCAGATCTTTAGAAAAGCTGGAGACCAGTGTCATGAAAAGATCATCCCTGGCTTAGTATTATTAGCTGCTATAGAGTCTTACAGTAAGTATATTATTAGATGTATTACATAATAATATAGCATTATAAGTATTCTATAGAACATATTTTTTCCTCCTTATGCTGCTGGTATTGATAATCCTTATTTTGTATACCAGATGAAGAACAATGTTCTGTTTTTATTACTCTATGCTTACCTGCCTCTGATCTGCCATCCTTCTCCCCTCCTCCCCTTTTTTATAGTGAGCTAATGCAATATTTCTTCAGTTTGACAGTTTTGTCTCAATCAAGGAGGGATAATAGTCAACAATGCAGGCAGACAATAGCAGAATCCTTAGATATCCAACTTGAGTGTTAAATCAGTACTGCTGACAGAAATTAATCTTTATTTATGAGTATGGTATAAGAATGTTTATATGCAAACCAGTGAACATAAAGTTAATGTTTCATTGAAGATGCTATTGTATTAAAATATTAATCAGCATATTAATCTTAAATCATTAATTAATAATAATATTAATCAGAAGACCACTTTTGTTTTGCCAGTTTCCTACTTATCCTGTCATTTTTACAGCACTGTAAAATTAGTATACAGTGCTAATACGCTGATTTATTTCATACAGTGTAGACCAGAGCAAAAGGGAATATGGATTTGGCTTTCAGGTGCCTTAACATAGAAGTCTAGTGCCAGTTTAGATATTGCAGGCCACTGAAGATAGTCTCACAGGGCTAACAGATGTCATGCAAAAAATAAGGGGGTCCCAAGCCAAGAGAAGCCAGCTGGGATACTTGAGGTTGTCTAAAATGGCACTAGACACCTCTCTGTAAAGAACCAAATTCCATTTGCGATGTCAAAGAGATAATTTGTGTGTATCATGAGGAAGATAAACATTTTAGGTGATGACCAGTGTTCCATTCCTCTTCCTTGAATCATTTTCTTGTTACTAAGATCAGTTTTTATGAAAACAGAGGTCAGATTGGTATGATTAATTTAGATTTCTTCTGTTTGTTTTCCTGTCTCAGGTAGTCTGCATTAGCATCTTTAGAATGACTCATGATGATGTCACACTGAAAATTATGAGTTCAAGGAGATAGACACTAGGACCAAATAAACTAAAACCATCAGATTTTGTATGAAGACTAATGTCTTTAATAAGAAACATGCAAGGAAATGATTCTGTCTGTTTGTGTATAAACATATACGCAGAAAATACAGTAATAAATTTGTATCTAAGTTTTTATTTAACTTCTTCCCAAAAGTCTTTCCACTTTTTGATGGGACACACTGAGTTACTAGGTACTTTTCCATCCTATTGCTTACTCCTAGAATACTGGGTTTTTGTGTGCTATTGAGCCCAGACTGAAATCTTTAAACAAAAAAAAGTCTTGCACTTTGGGTGTGTATGAATACAGATCTGATTGATTCTCACGTGTAGTTTGTCTTTTCAGTAAACCCCAGTACCTGTAGTTCAGAACACTGTCAGAAACATTTGAAATATAAATACAAGTTCTGCAGGTGTATTCTGTCTTCACTTTGTAGGCACATAAGAAGTCTCTAGTTAAAATGTTGCAAAAATTAGACTTAGGTTTCTCTTGGTTTGATTTTCCTTTCAATGTCTTACAATTTCAGTAATTAAAAAATGAGCATGCTGTATATATCGTACAATGTTTTGGCTATGAAGGTTCATAGTCTCTAAAAGAGGATGCAAAACTATTTGCCAGTCTTTTCTGCACAACGTTGTGGACAGAATAAATAACATTCTTATCAAACTTCATCTTAATGAATATTCCAATAGGTAATATTAATATTTGTAGTGTGTAAATGCAAATATGAGAAGTGTGGAACACTTGTAAAATAATTGGCATTTTATCTGTATTCTATTAATTCACTTGAAGAAGGGTCCAATAAGATGGCAATTTAAGTGGTATATCGATTCTGAATCAGAACTCTCACTTTTGGAAATCAGGAAACAGTCCATAGAGCACTAGACCAAGGGACAATCAATATCTTGAAAATATGTCAATTTGCTGTCCAACTCCTCTCTGAGAAGTCTGCAAAATATGAGATGGCATCTGCTCCTTTAAGAGTATGTAAAAGTCCTATTGCTTTAAATAAAGAATGTTTTTATGGCACTCAGGTTTACTTCAGCAAGTAGTTATTAGCCAAAGTGCAATGTTTTATCATTTTTAACTTCGTTGTACAGTACTAAGAAATTAGAAAGACAAGAAATAATGACAACACTTTGATATCATTCCTGATTCACTTTGAGATAGAGGACCAGAATCGGATTCTATCTTAATTAGCTCATATCAGCTTATCAGGCCATCTCCTTATCTTCAGGGGTTTAGCATTGAAAATCTAATGTGGCACTAGACATTCTTTCCTTTTTACCTTTCAGAGACAAAGATCCCCTTTTCAGGGACTGAACTAAAAAAATACAGAATTCAAGTGTAATCAAAATGTCATTGTACGTGACAAGTTAATGCATAGATTTCAACAGGTTTAAAGATGTATGACAAATCTAAATCACATCTAAAACAGTCAAACATGATAGTCTGCAATGACAGAAACATTTGTCATTATTTCAGTTGTCACTCTTTGCACCTCTTTCACTGAAATCAAATTAAATCATACCAGAACATTTGGTACACATAGATTATAGAACAGTGACCTACACTCCTGCTGAGAAGCAGTATTTCATGTAAGCAGAGTACAGTGAATTCTGCTAGGTGTTTGAATCCATTTTAAACAGATTGTCAGTAGTACTCTTACAAACAGTAACATTCCTTATTTACATCTCTGTAACTCAACGCAGTGTGAAACAATTGCATAAATTTTATGAAAATGAAAGAGAAATTCTGTTCTTTGTAGAGGTCTGTCTTTTCTAATGCTTTAGAAGCTGGCAGTGGAAATGTTGATTTTTAGTCTAAGAAAAACATTGTAAGAATGCAGCAATATTTATAATAGCTTTTATTATTTTCCGTGTTACGAGTTTCTATAAGTTCTGGCTGCCTGGCTGAAAATCTCCAATCCTAATATATAATATCACAAGTTTCAGTTGTTAAATCAATAGCAAAGCTCTTAGTAATGTTTTTTCCTATTTTTAAATTCAAAAATTGAAAGCTGTAAATCCCATTTAAGTGCTTTTTATCAAATAGAATTAAATTTTGAGTAAGGGTTTGCCTCTTGCCTTAATGACAGTGACACATAAGCTTAATGTATCTGCTGGCCTATTTTTGAAGTGCAAGAGTCTCTAAGGGTAAGACACTGACATGATAGAAGAGGTAAATGACTGTTATGTTTTCAATTTGTTACTGGAAGAATGACTTCTCCTTCAGAACAAGTAAACAGCAAAGCAGGAGAAACCCATCAGATAGTAAGATAACTAGCCTCAGATTTAAACCGCAGACACATAGAAAACAAAGGCATCACACAGGATACATTACATTTTAATTAACATTTTATATCTGAGTTCAGGAATTGTTTATGCGGTCCTTATGAGGAATATTTTCTTTTCAAATATAATCAAAAGTCAGCATACATTTTTGGGAGGGATCTTGCCTTATTATATACTAAACCTACATTGTGCACTCTTTGAAGTGCTGTGCTATTTTTTGTATGAATAACCAGGGACTGCTGCATAGCTTTGAGCATGGGCCAAATCCTGGGAGTTGTAGACTGACACATGCTGTAAACCAGATGCATGCACAAAAGGAGAATATGGCTTGACCTTTTTGACTTCAAAGTCTTGTGTTCACTTTGTACAGAATTCATTCGTCAGTGGGAGGGAAAGTGTCATTTTTCTGCTTGAAATTTATGGTGGTCCTGTGGGGACTGAACCACAGGACTGGGGGATTTGAGCCTGGATTTATGCCAGCAGCAGAGAAAAAGCAGAGGAGCATAACCTACACTGCTGGCATCCATTTTACGCTGGGATCCTTGTGGGTGTAATGGACTACACTGGAGTGCAGTGCAAAATACCAGTTCCACACCAGAGAATATAGTCTGTTCTCTCTTAAAACAACTTGCATCAGTAACAGATATTAATGCAGCTAACATGTTTTGTTATCTTGAGTAGCAGAGTTAATTTATATTCAAAACTTAATACATTCAGCAAAATATATCACTCTGCTTATTGTTTTGAATGTCTTGAAGTTAATTAATCTATCTAAGGAATATTCTAATAATAATTATTTTATTTTTCTCTACTAGCTGTCATTTTTGTTGATATACTTATGAAAAGGTGATGGTCTGATTAAAAGGCTTAACTGTATTTACAAACAATGCAGGGTTTTCTGTACTTCTGGTGGTGCAGTATTTAATTATGTTAAAATGAAATTGCCCTAAATACTGCTTTATAAAATACTATTTCTCCCTTCAGACCTTGTTTCCTTAAATGCGGACAGATTTCATGTCCTTAACTCTCTACGTCAACTGCGGACAACATCCTGATTCCTGCTCAAAAAAAGTATTGGTGAATAAATACTGTTTATTTAAAGAGAACATTAAAATTTTTCTGCTAATGCTGACCTTTGACAGCCTGTTCACACCATACGGAGTTTGATGTTTTTCTCCTGATTTTTTAAAAAAACCAGAGAAACTACCCTAGCACTGGGGACTTTGTAAGTGACTTTGCCTGCCGCTTCCAAAGATTTGTGAGATTATGGAAAGAATGAACAATTGCATTCAATAGGGCAGTGTCAGACCCTTTAAAAAAATATCAGAGTTGGAATATCTTTCAGTAACTGACAGGCTGCAGGATGCAATAAGCACAGATTCTTACCTGTACGGTCAAAATTACTGAATCATAGAAAATATAGGCTGAATGAAATGTTGGCTTTTCCTGACGTCTGTAGTGCTTACTAGCTGAATTTACTAGGACAGATTTTTTGTCCATTATATTTTGTAATCAGAATTCATAACTATGTACACTAAAAGTGTATAATATGCTGTAATCTCACTGTGCATTTTCAAGGTAATCACTATCTTTACAGAATTTGTGGACAAAAACACTGTTCTGATCATTTGCTCTGATGTCCTATGTAAAGTATTTCAGAAATGGTTCATTCATAATTCATTCTGCCTTAGGGCAGAAGGATGGACTAGACCTACATGAGTAAATTCATGGTCCACAGACCCTGGTGGTATCTTAAACAAGAGATGATGTGTAAAGAATTGCAGTTACAAAAAAACCGCCAAAACCCTCATATAAATATATTTTTGTCTGAGTTAGCAGCTATGTGTCATTGGCTTTTGACAGGCAAAGTCAGGAATTAGGCCATATTACTATAATTTTTCTAATGAATATTTTAAATGAAGATGGTACATATGGTAACATTTTAATTTAGTCCAACTTCTTTTGCCTAAATGCTAAACATTTATCACGTACCTTCCCACCAAAAAAAGAATACAACATTCTCCATAGATTTTTTTTTTTTCCCAAAGTACTCTCTGGTCCTTGGATTTTAAAAAAAGTTTTGGAAGCAGTGTACTAGATGACCTCTCTCTATTCCTTCCCATCCTTTCCAATAAATTTGAAAAAAACTAGGAAAGCTCTGAAGATACAGAGTGCAAACAGACTGTAGAAAGAACGTAGCTTTGTGCGGTAGAATGGAAAACTAGAACTTGGTGGCCAGGTGCTCATACAACGTCAGATGTTTCATATCAATATGTGCTAGTTGCAAATCTGATATCAGAATTCTTGGGTTCCAGCTAAGGTGCTGTTTTGTGAATAACTCTGGCTAAATCATTTAATATCTCCATTCGTCCCTTGCTGTACATCTAGCTAAGAATGTGTCTAGCAGTCTCCTACAGTGTCTTACCAGTGTAGAAAGGCTATGTTTTGCCAAAGTAATTGAAGCTTCTTTATTGAACTATATGTGTAAAATAATGATAAAAACACTTAATGCCAGAGCAGCAGTCACGTTTTTTGTCAAGCCCCTCTGTTAAGGTAATAAAGTTTGCATTAATCTGTCAAATCAAGAAAGACCATCTTCCCTAATCAAAGAGTTTAATGGACCACATTGGGAAAGGTCATGGAAGTTGAATAGCCGTGATTTGTAATGCACCAGTATTATTCTGTAAACTATGTGGACACCTAAATGCTGTAAATATACTTTTTTGTAGTGCTGCTAGTAAATTTACAGTTGAAGTTGGTTTTAAGTAGTATTCTTCGTTCCCACATTACACTTGCTACGTTACAAGTTATTTACTATTCTATGAGGTTTTAGTAAACTGGTAACATGGAAAAACAGGACTACAGAAAGGTTTTATGGTTTTATTATAGTAGAAGAATATTCCAACATTTATGAAAATACGAATTGCAATGATGAGGAAAACAAATAAACAGAAATGTTCAAACAAAAATGATTAAACCCTTCAATTACACTTTTTTTCCCCAGCATACAAAAGCAACAGGGAAAGTTTAATCCCTTTGTAGCAGTAGTGACAGTGAAAGCTGTTGCTACATTGAAATGGCAATTGCAAAGGAATTAAGCCTCGTGGATTAAAATATTGCAAATTATGTTTTTGTTTTTTTTCAGTGAACTGAATAGATGCACTCAAGTACATTTATAATAAGCAAACAAAAAAACCCCTACCATCTGTCTATAAAAGCAGAATTTAACCATAGAGTCTTACATGGAATTTAAAATTAAGCTTTTACAATTTAACATAAAAGCTTTATGTTTGACTGAATTCATTATTGCCAAATTTTGGGTTAGGATTTTCACTGTAAACAACTTTCTTGTTACATTTCTTTTGCCTCAAATAACCTCATGGGGAAAATTTCATGACCTACTTCAGTCTAATATTATATTTGTGTTTGGGCCCATTATCAAATAAATGAAATATACAATCGTGAATGAAAAAGTTACATCTTTTCCTATGCAGTCACAACATTTTATGTTCCAGATCTTGATATCCTCTCCAATACTCACTTGAATAAAATCCCTACTGGATTCAATCTGAAGTTCTTATTTCTTATTCCACTCTTAGCACTTTTAGCCTTGAAGTCATGGACTTGTCTGTTCATGAATTTAGTGCTGCACTTGGGTGTGATGTAAATGAACTTACAAAGCATACAGCTAAAAGCAGAAGCAAAGTATCCAGGGAGTAGAAAACAGTTAATGTTTAGATTAGAAGTCAAAATAATAGCATTGTGCTTTCAAACAGAAGTCATCTCATTCCCTTCTCCCTTGCTGTCTCTTCCCAACCATGGGATCACCTGTCTGTCATATCAGATCTTGTGCCACTTGGATTGCATGGTGAACCCGTTCAATTTGCTAACTCAGCAATAAAATACACACTTTAACTGGGTTTTGGTGAACAGAACGTTCTTTGCCATGCAATTTGGTGGTTGCTAAAGCAGATGTAAAGTAAGTGATGGGACTGCTTGAGGAGGATTGGTAGGGATTTGGACCTCACCTTTTTGCTGGTGGTGAGATGTTAACTTGGCTAAAGCTGTAACATGAAACTGCCTTTTTGTAGCTTTTATAACATTGGTATATTTTTATTCTAAAATCTAGAAATGCATACCCAATAAAATATAGATTAAATTTTCCTCATTTCATTCAAGGATTTGAAAGTGTATGGTATCTTGTGTGAGTTCAGGAAATTGTATGTTCAGTTCTAGTCCTGTCATTCAAAGATTTGAGAAAATAGTGAGTCCTGGACACATTCCAATCAGGGACTGATAAATCTTTGTTAATTGAGTGTCAACCATATGGTGCAGTTCAAAGGTCTAAGCAAAAATGTGCTGCTGCTGCTTCATTTTTAAGCTTTACATTAGTGCTCTTGCTGTGGGAGAAACAGTATTTCTTTTCCTGCCACTTTCTGTTCATGTGTCAACCTATCAATTCCCAGAAAAAAATAGACCTAATACCTGAAATAAATACTAGCTTCAGCAAGCTTCTCCAAATCATGTGTAATTTGAGGCAAATTAAGATGTTTAACAAACATACACTAATGATATTCTCCAAGATATACCAAGTTGTAATTGTAATGATTTTTAAATAGTTAGATTACCTGGAATATTTTGTTTTTCTCAGAATATCATACCTGCCTTTGTGGAAGTAATGTTATAATTTCATGTGGAAGTTGTAGCTTGATGCCTAAGTAGCATTCATTATTCATAGGAATATTATGTGGAGATGATTTTTCTGCAGTAATATAGCACTTCACTGAAGTTATTCAGAAACCTTTGATCACAGTGTAGTAAAATACCATGAATTAGCCATCAAGGCTAAACTAAGTAACATTTATTCCCTTTTTTTCCTGTTGCATTCAGCTTTTCGCTAGGAAATTAATTCCCCTCATGCTTAATAAGATGCATTAGCTTAGAAATAAGTGTGCTATTCAAATCTGATTAGGACAGACTTTTCAGAATTTAGAATCCTTTTCCTATTCGCTGGTAAAATCCAGGTACAAATATTCACCTTGCAGAATACTCACCTTGCAGTGATCTGGTCACATGATAACCAGATCACTTATAGCCTCACTCACATGATCAAAAGTTTCCAGCACCTGTTGTCAAGTAATGGCATCTTTGCCCCCTGAACTAGATAGAGTCCTTAGGGTGAGATAGATTTTTGCAAGTGTAGACTGCACTCTGTCATTGCAGGATTATTCTTCATAGAATACTGAATATGCAGGCTTGTTTTAAAAATCTATAGTTATGATCTGTACAACACATTCAGACTTCACTAAAAAACGGCAGGTAGCATTTCATACAAGATACTAGGCAATGGAGAATAGCTCCTACGGGTTGTAAGTGCATGATGTCATCAGTCCATTATCAGGCAAAACCTCGCTACGGAAATCTGGATACCTGTCTGTGTAGTACACGGGTTGTGTTGTTATATCCATCGTGTAAATCCAGGTTTCATAGTACATGGTTTGGTACTTTGCTTCAGAGATTAGAAAGTGGGTCTTTATTACAAACAAAGTTTGGATAAATGGAGTGTAAGTGGTCTCTAAAGTTGCCTTGTAAAACAACTGTTGTAGTAAACCACAAAACTAAGGCTTGCTGCACCTATCAACCAAAACCAACAGAGGGGTGTTGATGTGGCAAGAATGATATGCCCTGTGAATTCTACCGCGGAATAAAGAAGACAGATGACATTTTTGGTTTTGTGTAAAGCAAAGTAGGCAAGGCCACAAATGTAGAGCAGTTTGCTGCCTGCCTCAACTTAGTAATGTTGCTATAAAAACACACACATTTGTCAGTGAGAGAAACACTTCTATGTGGTTTTGCTACTCCTGGAATAATTGTCATGTGGTAGTTTGGATTCCTGCTCTGAAATCACATACCAGCCCAAGTTCTTGCATGGGATTTAAATGGTTGCCTAGTACAGTGATGTGAGCTTAGCTGAAACCTGACAGGTATTCCTGATCCAAATATGCCAGGATAAGACTGACTTGGATCTGTTCAAACTGCACTCCACATATCCTTGCAGTGTGTCATCTGCATATCAGAATATTTAAAACTGTAAATACTTGTGGAGATTTATATTTTCCATGCTTCAGTTTTTAGAGGTTTGTGCAGACATACTCTGGACTGGTCTTACTCTATTTTTTCTTATCTTTGAATTTTTAATGATTGTCTCAAGAATTCCTGTTCTTCTTGGCTTTGCTCTTCCAAAGCACCTGCAGGGCTTCAGCTTTGGTCTCCAGTACGCAGATTACGTGAAGGAGAGTTACTGCATATTCAGCAGTGTACAGCAGTACACACCACTGCTCTTCCCTACGGGTAACACAGGCAGATAGTCATTTGGGTACAAGGCTCAGCAGTTAGCTGTACTGTTGATCACTCTGGAGTTCTTATTTGGGCCTTATTTCCTACACTCTGTACTGTTTACTCTGTAAACCCAAATATTTGGGTTTTGCTTTTTTGCTACTATCATTTCTCCCATATGTATTATCACACTCTTCTGAGCAGTTTTTAAATTTTGAATGTGATTGTTTTTCACAGATACATGCAGTGGTTTTGCCGGTTGATGTTTGGCTTAACTTGAAGAGCATGTTTAAATTTGTCCCTCTTCAGTGAAGCAGTGCATGAATTTAAGAAACATTGAATTTAAGTGCATGCTTAATGCACAAGCACTTTGCAGCATGTTAATATGCCTCGTTGTGGCTTTAGTTTGGAGCCCTTATTTTTATGTGTTGTTCAGCTGAGGTCCCCATTCTCGGTCATACTGGTTGCTACACTGCCACATCGCCAGGTCTGGGTGTTCAAAATCTATAAGCCTCAAAAATCTAATTTTTTGTTTGCCTAATTTTTTTTGTAATACATACAACAGATGTTGGAAATCTGAGTAAGAGTTTTGAGTCTTAAAACCTTTCTATTATAAAGCAGATGAACGTGTTAAGGAAAAGTTATTTGTATATTTTATGTAAACTTTCTAAGAGAGAGGTACACCTACAGGTCTCTTTCTACTCCGGTGGTTGTTTTTTGAATGTTTGGTTTATGGAAAAAAGTGTTGGCTCACAAAGTCAGGCTGCCCAGTGAGCTACTGTTAAATGAATATATGTTAGGAATGGATAGGCTGCAACATTTCAAGGTGGTCAGATAGCTTACACTATATTAAAAAAAAATAGAGTAAGTTAGATTTATATTCTCATGGAATGTATGTTGCCATTGTTACAAATGAATGGTTTGCCACTGCTGTCTTTCCATGTGATGCCAAGATAAAAATGCGAGGTGAAAATTAACATTGAAGTTGTATAAAACCTTGCAGTAAGAACAAGGTAAAAATATCAAAATACAAGATCTTCCTTTTGCTTTGAGCTTCAACAGGGAGTGAGATTATATTCATGGCTGTTAGGATTTTGCGGTTATCTTTGTACAGTGCTGGATATGGTTATGGTGACACTTCTACACAGAAAACTGACTGAACACTGGCTGTAAGGTCACCATCATTTGTATATTATGCAGTCACTGAAAGAAAGTTTTCGCTCTATAAATTTGGCAAAAGAGTTGGGGAAGGTAAAGCCCTAATAATTTTCACCATTCTGAATTGAATTCTCAGCCAAAATAACAGTCTCAGTATCTGTCCTTTAGATGACTCTGTGGATTCTTAAATATAAACTTATAGTCCTTTCATAAATGGAAGAGGATATAACGGGTAAGAAAGCTACTGTGGATGGAACTCTTGTCAATGGGACTTTAAGAAGGTTTAGCTGGATTAGGCACAGGCAAAAAGCTTCTTTGTTAATTCTTCAGGCTTTCAGAGTGGCTTTATTTTTCTGGCATTAATGTTTATTTGTTCTGTGCAGGATAAATGTGGCTCAAGTGTTTGACAGCTCTCTCAGTTCATGATAAGTTGAGTTTCCATTGCTGATCATGCCTGTTAGTGAAATGTGTATTGGTGTTACCCTGTTTGATAAAGCTCAGTGAAGCATAAGCATCTCCTGAAGAGAAGCTTCCACTTACAGTGAGAAGTATATTATTTCTGCCTGAGCTGCAGGGACATTTTCCAGCTCTGCTAATTCCACATTCAATCCTATGTAGGATGAAGAAAGAATTAATATCACTAGGGTAGACTGCTGTCTGGTTGCCAAAGAAAGTACTGCTTGCTTCAAATCATTTAAAGAAAATTCATTGGTGGTATAGCTCACTCAGTATCTGCTGTATTTGCTTACCAGATGCATCTACGTGATAATGGTTGCTGTTGTGGGAAGCGGTAAGACTCCTGAAGAGATCATTTGAGGATTTTAGCCAAATTATTGACGAAATGTGTAATTCAAATAACCATTGTTACTGTCCAGAGAGGTGCAAAACTAACCTGAAGAGGGGCACCAGATAAATACTCTGGGATTTGAATCCTAGTGATATTAGTGATGTGGCAGTTCTGTGCCACCTGCTTGAGCCTTTTCTGCTCTCCCTTCACTGGGGAAACCCAGAAATTGTTCCACTACAGATCTTTAAATTCTCCAGGGTTCTGATACAGATTTGTGATCCTCTTTTCAGCCTCACCAATGTCTTGATACCTTCACAATCTTTATATCGTTTGCCTTCTCAGCCTGATCTTGGACTGTTTCCTCAGACTCTTTTCACTTGATTCAGCAAGAATATTCCAAAAGAACAATGCACGCATTTGCTTTGGTTATGGAAGCTTCCTGATTTTACAAAAGCAGGATCCATTGGTACTGTAACGTACTACCTCAATACAGCCTACATGTGCTGCAGGCTTTCTCTGCAGATTTGACTGACACCTTTATAAGTCAAATAGCAAGACCATGAAAGTGTGTTTTACAAGTGACATTTCAGTATGACTTTGGATGCAGTGTGTGTGGATCTAGTCCTACATTACTTACCTAAGCGTGCAGTTCTAAAATTAAATCTCTGCAAGTACCAACAGAAACTGACAATTGCTTTTATCATAACTTTAACCCCAATTCAGTGATCTTTATGTACATTTCAGTAACTGTCTGGAACCATTAGAAACTGCAGCAGATTTCAGTTCTGTACCCAAGAACTATTTTCATAATTTCATAAAATGTTATTGGTAGGAGATTGCTTTAATATTTGCAATTGATAGACTTCTCATTAATGGTTTAGATTTTTCTAAATCAAAACTTGGCCATGTGTTTATTTGCTTTATGTATGAATGTTCCTCTAGGTCCAAGACCAGAAGGCCAACTCCGGTAAGCACTCGGAGATATCCATGGGAGGTTTGCCAGATCAGGTTCTGCAGATTTGAGCTCTAACCAGATTAGCCCAGATGGCCCGGTGCGGTGGGTCTCTTCTCTGTACACCAGAAGGGTGGAGAGCTGCTGTGAAGCCCCTTGACTGACTGGATAAATGCCTGCCCTGGCACCGGGTAGTACCAGATGGCGACAGCTCCCGAGGGCCCATGGACCAGCTGCAGGTGGCTGGAGCAGCAAACCCCAGGCATGCTTCCCCTCACTGTTCCCTCCCCTTTCTCTGCTCAGATTGCAGGGGCGGGTGGCCTCCCATGGGGTGGACAACTCCCCACTCACTCAGGGACTCTTTTATATCACAAAAATCCCCAGCTGGGGAGCTGCAGATGGTTTTCACTCTCATTAAGTCCTTTGTGCAGCACAAAAGAGGCAGGACAGGCCAGAGAATATGTCCTGCAGATTTTGGCACCTAGGGTGATTCTTTCAATTAATACTTTCACCTGCTGCACAGTAATCTGTCCAGAAGTCTTGTCAAACATTACATTTCCATCCCACATGAATGTTCTTCCAGTTGATCCTTTTAGCCTTTTTATGTTTGGCTTTTTAATGGTCATGGCAAAGAAACTCTTATTTTGGGTATTCAGCTTGGCCCATTGTCTTGCAGAGAACTGAATTGCTGGGAAAATATGAATTCTTCATATAATACAGAACAGCATTTCTTGTCTTTTAATGCTTCTAGCTGTTGTATAGGAAAGTTACTCCCTCAAAGGGCATTGTTCTTCATAGACTCTACTGCTGATCACACAGTCCTAGATGATGACCTTCAGTAGTGATTTGTCAAGTCCTTCTTTGTTTGCTCTAAATAATAACCAAAAGGAAGAGAAAGGTGATAGGAAGTACTGAAATATTGCTTTATTTTCTTTATTTACTGTTTGCTGAAAAGCTATATTTTTCTGTACTTGTCTCTTTATTATTTGTGTGGGAATAAAGTAATACTGCCAGGCAAAATGTATATTGCTTTTTAATATTAATGTCTAATGAATTACGTTAAGTATATGTCCTGTTTTGTTAAGTTACCAATGTCCAAAGTTAGAGCAGCTGAAAATCCCTTTTATAGAGGCTATATCCTTATGTCAGTATGTCATAGGCTCTCATCATATACAGAAAGGTAAGGGCATTAATTAGAAACTTTGGATGTCTAATTTATTTTTACAGTAAAAGATTTTTACAGTTCATATCATTTTGCAGTTTTTTTACTAAATAATTTGGGATGACTGAAAATATTTTTTTCTCCAGTGAAACGTTTTCCAAGAACATATCACAAGCATTCTTTGGAAGTTTTAGTATTCTAGTACTACTTCAGCTGGTTTTAGATCCTAATCTTCAAGTGAGAGTAATACAATTTGTCCAACTTTCACCCATTGATACCTTTGCCTCAGATACATTGTAACTTAACTTTAAAAAGATATTTCTCAATCTGGAAAGGTGCTGCCATGTGTTGTGTACTCCACGTCTCTGTTACAGAATGTTATTAGAGCCTGGGCAAAGCTGATATTGTATGAGTTTCTGTCAGGTTGGTTTCTTTCATATTAACTTTTCAGTGAAGGAGAGATGAGATGGATCCAGGTAGGGGTGGTGGAAAAAGCAGTAAGAGTTGGAAAGAGGAGAAAAGAGAGCTGTTTGCTCCAAAAAAGCAGGTTAGTTTGTCTGTTTTTCAGTTTGTTGAAGGTTAACTACCCATTGCCTCAGTGCATGGCTCTGAAAAGTTGGCCTATTCCTTATTAGCATAGCATCTGTATGTGAGTAAGCACCCATGAAGACGGAAGTAGCAATTCCTTTATGAAATGTCTTTATTTTCTAGTGTGTACCCAATTCTATTCAGTTACAGCCAGAGTTACATCTGGGGAAAATAGAAAAGAATCCTAAATTATGCCAAAGACACAGGAACTGTTAACAAAGAACTATGCATGTAACATCATGTATA
This sequence comes from Strix aluco, assembly GCF_031877795.1. Lineage (NCBI taxonomy): Eukaryota > Metazoa > Chordata > Aves > Strigiformes > Strigidae > Strix > Strix aluco. The sequence continues at coordinate 32,844,762 of NC_133936.1, forward strand.
ATATGGATGTATCAGAGATAGAAGCATAGAAACCACCACCAGGTTTGAAACTACTGGAAAGCTGAATTTCTACAAATACTTAATATTTTCCTATTGTTGTGATCGCTGCCACTTACATTCGGGAGAAAGTCAAGGGGATTTAAAGATTCGTTTGAATTATCATTTTTGCCCAGCGGAAACAGGATTTTTCCGACATGGGTGCAAGAAACATGAAAATACAGTGTATGATTTATGTATTTTTTTAATTTGACAGATGAGAAGTCTTAACTTAAAGACAGTCTGCACTCATGTCTCACAGTCAAAGGGCTTTTACAACTTGCAAATCCACTGAGAATAATTCATTAGCTAACGGTTTTCATCTTCTCGGTTTCTCATCATCATAAAAATGTCATGATAACCAAAAACAAAGCACAAATAATTATAAATGTTATGAAACTCTTGGCATTACACATCCTTTTCTCTCTTTTCATCTTGTTTCGGAAAGTAAAATAGGCATTATATTATCAATGCCAAGGTAAGGTACTGCCGAAGAGAGGTATGTATCTAAGAATGCCCAAATCACCACTAACCTATGTACGATTATCCAAATCTGAGCCTTTAATGTAAATCCAGACTTATTGCAATGATACATCAGAGTAGTACTCTCTTAATTATAAGGAGTCAGGGAAAATTTGTGTAAGACTAATCAGTTGCACCCTGATCATTTGCACACTAAGCATGTTTAAACTATATTGTAAGTGCCAACACCTCTGCAATTCACAGAAAAGAACCAAACCAAAGTTTTAAAGCTTCAGATAGATGGGAGAGCGTTAATGACTTTCACAGCCTGACCTACTTTGGGATACAGCCACATCGCTCCTATCTGGAGCAGTTTGTCTAGTGTCCTACAGAAGGGCTGAATTCCCTCCTGTTGAAGCCCAAGACAAAAGTGCCATGGGCTTCCATACAGAAAGGATTCCAAGCCCAGGGGTTTGAGAATACACTATAAGCTATACAAAATTTACTGTGTATTTTGACGTACATTTAATATAGTTGCCAGATGTTTATTCTGAAGAAACAGCATCTACAGAAACCCATTTAGTTGCCCGTATATTGGTAGATATATATAATTTAGAAAACAGATGTAGATCATAAAGTAGTTAGGACTAACATGCTCCTTGCTTGTGGGAAGATTTTGCCTTCATGTGACTCAGAAAAGAAAACAAAGCATGACATGTTGTCTCATAGTAATAACCAAGACCTGGATCACGTAAGTCTAATGTGTCCATTGTTTCTGTCATCGGCATTACCGTGCTTTGTTGGGCTGTGATTCTGCAGTGTTACCCATCACCCGTCCTCTGATAATTCCTGTATTTTAAGTTTTCGTCTCATTTACATTTTTTGTAACCACATTTTCCTCCGAAAACATTCCTGAATTCATTGCAATGGACAAAGCACAAGTAAAAGTGCGGAAAAAGTAGGAAATGTAGAGCTGATTGCACATAACCGCTTTCAAACAGACAGGATAATTGACGCTGAGAAAATGATACGGACCGGCTCGTATTCGCGTGACAACTGTCAGTGCCAATAACCGTGTGTGAATTAAAGGAAGAAATTGGCATTTCAAAGCACCGTCTCAGTGGTGCTTTCTCACAGACAGCGGTTAAGCCGCAGCAGCTGCAGGACCGTCTCCCCGCACCCGCTCGGGAAGGCTCCTCACCGCCCTCGCACCGCATTTACCTATCCTGGGTGCGCGGGCCGGGGCTGGCCGGGCGGATCTCGGCGGGGACCGCGGCCGGGGTCCCCCGCTGGGCGCCGGAGCCCGCTCCCGCCGCGGGGCCCGGGCGGCCACCGAGCCGCGGCCTGGCGGGATCCCCGCAGCCGGCGGCGGCCGCATCCCCCTGCCTTGCTTTGGCCGGGGGGCGGGCGGCTTTGTTAGCGGCTGCCCGCCGAGAGCTACCCGCCCCCGGCGCCGCCCAGGCCCGCGGGGCTGCGGCCCCGGCCCGGCCCGGCCCGGCCCGGCCGCCCCCGCCCAGCCGTGCCTGCCGGTGGCTGAGGGGAGATGCGGGGGCGGGGGGCCTAGCCCCGGCGGGGGCGGCGCGGGAGCCCCTGCGCGGGGAGGCGCTCGCCCCGCCGTGGGCGCGGAGGGGCCGCCGCCACCGGCGGGAGCCGCCTGCCGCAAGGACGGGGTGACTCCGGCCGCCGCCCGGCTCCGCAGCGGCACGGCGCGGCGCGGGAGCCGCCCTCCCCCGGAGCCCGCCGCGGGGCGCGGAGCCGCAGTGCGCGCCTCTGCGAGGTGAGTGGGCGCCGCCGCGGCCGCGGAGCCGCCCGGTGCCGGTGGGAGCCGCCCGCGGGGGCGAGGGACGCGGCTCAGCCCGAGGGGCGGCCGGGGGCGGTGGCACGCTGGGCGGGGGAGCGGGGGGGGACCGGGCCGCGGCGGCAGGTGCGGGCCCGCCGGACCCGCCCGGGGCGGCTGCGGGACTCGGGGCGGGCCGGGGCGCCCGCTACCCCCGCGCTGGGCTCGGCGGCCGCCTGGGCTGCCCCGTCATGCGGGAGGCGCGGGCGGCGGGCGGCTGCGGAGCCCCGCAGGGCTCCCCTGGGCTCGGTCGGCGTCGCTTCGGGGCCATTTAATTCGAACTCGGCTCCTGCCCGGGGAACGCGTTCAGCACTTCGGGCGCCGCGTCGGTTTCCTCCGCTCTTCTTCCCTCGCCATTTAGTGTGTTTATTTATTTCTTTATGCGTGAGGCTGTTCTCCGGGTTTTATACAGCAGCGGCCGTGGCGGGGAGGGAAGATCGCTGCAGATTTCCAGCGTGTTGTTCTCAAAGCAGTGGGGTTTAACGTGTGTTTCTATTCTTGTGTGCAGAAAATACAGCACAGTGACAGTGGGGGGAAAAAATTCATGTTCTCACCGTTCAGTGGATTGTTTGTTGATGTGGAGGTCCCTTTTTTTCTTAGTACACTTGCTTTTTTTCTCTTAACCTTTTCTGTGCACGTCACTGCAAACCATGAGGGTATGTAAAAAAAAAAAAAAAACAACCTTTTTTGGGCTGTATGATGTGAAAATACAGGGAGTGTGGTGTATGTAGACAGTAATAGTTACATAATTTATTATCTCCTATTTTGTTACTGGATGTATGTCAGGAGCATGGAGAGAGTATTTATAGCATCTTTTTTTTCCCATTTCTTTTCTGGGATGCTGTGTGAGGGAGTCTTTGCACTGTACTACATTGGATTGGAATGTTTGTAAGAGATTCAGCCCTGAATCCCTCCAGTTCCCGAAATCCCAGCAGGGCCCTTACCTTGCTTCACTTCATGAATGTCCAGGGCTGCTTCTTGTATGCTCAGAAACTTCTTTTGTAGATTTTTTGCCCTTCTTCCCCCAAATAATTACATGATTTTTTTTTTTTTTACTTTTTAAAAAAATCAAGTCAAACTTATAAATATTTTAGTAGTAATTATTCACAACACTGAGGAACTAAAACAAATCTATGTCATGGATGGATTAAAAGAACTTCTTCCTACATACCTGTGAGCAGGTTGCCCAGTTCTTAGACTCCTTTGGAAAAAATTTCTAAGGTGATACTGTGTGGTTGCAGCATCGGGCCATAAGGTATGATGTGTCATTACTAGCGGATGAAAGGAACAAACCTAATGTTGCCTTTCAATCACTGCTGCTGTTCAGGCTCTAAATTTCCAAAAATGTGGATGTTTTCATGCCAGCTGAAGATAGAACAGTGGATGTTAGGCGCTAGTCCACGTGTGTGTGGACTATATATTTCTATCCTTATTTATATCTTCTGCTGGAATTTAAACATACCACCTTAAAACAGGCTCTAAGATTGCATGGAGCTCATAGGGTTGACTGGAGACCATTTTTAAAGTTATGCTTAGTAGTAGTTTTACAGAATTGTAGTTGAAAAGCCTTCCTTCTGTTTATCTGTCTTTATAAACAGCCTTCTGGTGATGCCAGTGCAAAACTTGTGGTATATCTTTCAGTCTTGTTGTCACTATGGAACTGGATTGGCTTGGAGTATTTGCCAGTCTCTGCAAGAACCCTCTGCCTTCCTTAAAGACCTATTTGCTATCTTGCTATTTATTTTTAAATGCTAATGGGCATTTCTATTTGTTTTCCACTTTCAGTGCTTATTCAAACTTGGTAGAATTCACAATGTTACGCCTTTAAGAAGCCCTATGATAGTACAGTGGCTGCCAGCCAGAAACAATATACTGTTTTGTTATATTTCCTGAGAAGAAATGGAATAAATTTTGTGTTGCCCCTTTTACAAGATTAAATAGTAATGCCTAACTGGAAAAAAGTTAACTGTTTTTTTTTTCCTTCATGTGCCAACATTCTTTAAACTGCAGCTGAAGCTCCAGCATGCTGCAAAATAAGGGGGTTTTCTGCGTATGGAACTCAATCTGCAGATTACATTCTTGAATGATTAAGTTTAATTCTTCTTCCATTTTTTCTTTTTTTATTCCAACTCAGCATTTGTTTTTTCAAAAACTCTCCTTTAGTTGGACAGAAACAGGACGCTTAGGCTATTGCATTTACTCCATTGGCTAACATGTACTGATAAAAGGGAGAGGGTGACAAAAACACCTATTGGAGTAGTATTACTCAGTGATTGAAAACAAGATTTAAATATGTGCTTAGAATTAAGTAGCATGTTCAAAACCCCTTGTTTGAGACCATAGCCAGCAACGTGGCCTTTCATAGTGTGGGATGCTCAGAGTAGCTGAGCCTAATTTTGTTTGATCCAGCTGTCATCATGCATGGCATGGTCATAGCCTTTGTCTTCACATTGTCTGTTGCTGATCCTTTGGTTATATTACAAAGGGGTCTCCCCTGGACCTGGCTGGAATGAAGTTACTTCTCACCGGTAGGAAGAGTATTCATTTCATTGCCCAGCAGATGGTACTGAATTTAATATTTTATATAGAAGTCCTCCAACCTAAAAGGAAACATACTCTTGCAACCTTGTGAGCCTGTGTTTTGGCACTTTGAAGCTAATGGTGGCATACGAGGTGTTTATCTAATCACATCAGGGCCCTTTGCAAGATGAGAATGGGATTAACTTATGTTTTTAAATTATGTTGATATTTGAATTTAGTATCTAAGAAAAGTTCCATGTCAGCCATTGAAATGGAAGTGAACTGTGCACAGTTTATATAGACAGTGATACTGGGCCTCTGTGATGTTTCCCCATGGCAGTTTGTTTGTGATCAGTTGGAATATTGGTGATATTGAGGGAAAGGTTAAAAATGCCCATTTCTCTGGCAAGAAGATTGACGATGGTGATAAAGCTTTGTATAGCGTGGACGCGTGTTCCAAGGGCACCTCTTCATGGGATGAGATGCCAAGTATCCTAAAATACTGTAGTACTTGTAGAAGAGTTCAAGTAACACTTTTTTTTTTGTATTTTTTTACAGAAATGTAGACATCAGTGCTTGAAACCTGTGTATTTTCTTAGAAATGATTGTATACTTCGTGAAAGTAGCATAGTAGTTGCATGCTCTTTTCCGAGCATCTTGATAACACTTTTGAGTAGTCATGTTAAAAGACTGCAGTCAGATTGTGAATTCTCATTGGAAGTGCAAGCCCTGGACTTCAGTTGGAGATGTAGTCACTCATGTTACAAGTGTACGTGTTCGAGTCATCCCTTCCAGCACCTAGAAATCCTATTATTTGTTTTGATAATGTTGGTGTTAGGTTTCCAAGTTCTGCTACCAGGATATATGAATTTAGATTTTGAGGCAAATGACTAGTCATAGCCTTCCTATCTCTCTGTCTTGCTTGTGGAGAGCTGTTCCTTCTCCTGATACCCTGTGGTACTGGGGAGAAAATGAAAAGTGACTGAAGCTATATCTGGTTTGGATGTAGACAGTTATGACTGCTATCTTGACTGTGCCAGTATTTTGTGTTATGTTACATTTACAGTTTTGTGTCACAACTGTCGTTTTTTATGATTGTGGAGGACTGGTATGCTGATACCAATTGTTTAGTGGACAATAATACTTGTATTTCATAATTTGTTTAGTAAATTTGCCTTGAAGTATGCAGTTTTGGAAAAAATAGATAATAATTACATTGGAAAGATAGTTTTGAAAGATAAAAAGAACATTCTGAAAGAGGATCTTTTCTTTGAAGTGTAGTCATCAACCTTTCTACGTGACACAGTTGCAGCTTGTGAGTGTTCTGGAGAAGCAATAATAATTGAAATTAATTTGAAATTGAATTGTGAATCCAGCATTATTTGTCCAAAAGACCCAATTAGTATAGTCAAACCAAACTTAATGTTGAAATAGTGCACTACTTGTCCTTTAGAATTAACGAAGTACCCGAAAGTGGATAGTTGATGGGGTCATCTGAGCTGTTTGCTTTTGGGGGAGTTAAGGAGTCATTGTGACATAATTAATAGTTTGGGGTTTTGTTCTTTGTATTAGCAACGGAAATGAAAAAAATCCTGAAAATAAAGAATAGGACGTTGAAATAAAAAAACCCCAAAACAACTGTACTCTTCAGCTGGTGTTTCTTGATGCTGGTGTACAACAAATCATGAGATCAGCAGACAAACTGGGGAGTTGTTCAGATAGTGTTTTGGTTCAGATTTCTTAAGGTGAGTGCCTCTGTTCATTTGTGAAGCTGTATATATACACATATAATTTGACTTGTGGACTTTTAGTCATTAAAACTTTAATAACATTGTCAATATGCCTATATCCCTTGTACTGACCACCAAAGAAAGATATTAGGTAACAAAAATTAACATTTTGATAATAAGCCCACCTAAATATTTCATGGAGGACAGTCAAATGTGTTTTGTTAAGTGCTATGGTGGCCAGGATCCATTGGCTAGGATCCACTTGAAAAATCAGATTAAAAGTTTCTGTGCTTGACAAATACAATGTCATTAGTTTAAAAGTTCCCTGAAGGCTAGTGTTGTAATTAGATGAGCTCAAAGCATATAACAGTAAAATTCATCTTCTTCCAGGAATGACCAGCAGCATCTTTAAAAAAATAAAACATTGACTGATCCTTGTTGGACAGAGTAACCACAGTAAGAAAGAGTTTGCCAGGAGTGAATGTGAGAGCTGAAGCCACGGCACCTTACGGTGAGTGGAGTGGATCAGCCGCAGCCTGGTGGGAAGCAGTGAGGTCAGTGAGGATCCTGCTGAAAGAAAACTCAAAAGGGATCATTCACTAGGTGCCCTATACCAAGGGCTTCACTAAATTGGATATTACATGTGCTGAGTACTGGCAAAACAGCAATAAAAAGTTACAAACCCAGCAACTCCCTTTGGATCCTGATTGTCACAAAAAGGCATATGCCCATCTTTGTGTGTGTTCCTCTCAAGAGCATGTGAGCTTCATAGTGCTAGTCTACAATGTTCCAGCTTCAAAAGGTATGCTTGTTAAGCTGTGTGCTTTCTTTATTTAAGATGCATTTTAAAACCAGCTACTCTGCTTGGTTGATCTTGTTACTCTGCTAGATTACTGATTAGTAATTTGCTAAATTTACTAGATTAGTAGTTTGCTAAAGAGTTATTTCTCCCACTAGAAATAACAAAGAGTAGAGATTGTGAATTTATCATCTCTTGTCCTAGTTTAGCTAGGATGGGGTTAAGTTTCCCCAGCAGTGGGGGGAAGCTCTAGCTGGGTTATTCCATACCATGCTGACGTCACCTCCGGGCGCCCAAGCGCGGCAGCGCGGGAGAGTCGGTTAACGCGTGTGTTATGCAATCTCTCTGCTCTCACTGCTGTATTGGTAGATATCTTGCTCTGTTCATTGTTATTACTGTTATTGTTGTTGTTTGCTGTGTTGCTGTCGCACTGTTGTATTAAACCTTTCCTTATCTCAGCCCCGGGGCTTTGTATTTCACTCCCTTTGTGGGGGAGGGGCAGCGGCTGCGTGGTCTCAGACCGCAACAGGGACTAAACCACCACATCTCTTTAAAATGTAGCCATAGCTACATAAAAAACATAATTTAAGCTTCTTGATTCATTTCTCTAATAACAATGTCTACATTGTCTTCATGAACGTAAATATCGTTGTCAAGGAAATAATTTCCCAAATGTTTGTATTAAATAGGAAAATTACAAATGTAACTGTGGTGGGCTCTCTTGAGACTTGCAAAACTTTCATTAGGGTCAGTAAGTCTATGGCTGTACCCACTGTCTGAGCGGGCTTAGAGCCTGAACTTGAATGGTGTCACAGGGTTGTGGCACTGTTCAGTTGTTAGTGGGCTCCTTGGCATGCTTTTGGCCAGTGTCAGCAGTGCAAATGAGGCACAGCTCAGGGAAAGCCATGGACTGGGGACTGTCCCAAAACAGACTATGGATAAGATGGCCCCATTTTCTGAGAGAAGATCATTTAGCATGTGTGCTGTACTGCATGGCTTCAGCATCTGTTTCCTCGCCTGTTCTGCATACAGCCTGTTCTGCTGCTGCATGTTTTTGGATAAGAATAAGCTCCAGTTGCATGCTGGGTTACCTAGAGAAAAGCAAGAAGCCACTGTTATTTATGAGAAAGCAACACCTGAGAAAGATTATTGCATGTTGTTGTTTCACATTTGTGTGTCTATATATATAAAAAAATACATTATTTCATATAACAACTAGCTGCTTATGTTTTGAATAATGTCATATTGAGTGATGTCCAGATCTTCCCAAAATGCTGTTAGGGTCTTGTAAGCATGTGTAGCAATGTCTCAGAACTAGAATGTGTGTCAGAGTTCATGGTTGTCTTACAGGGTGTTTTTGTCTCAAATGTTCACCTAGTAAGCTCTGAGTGGTAGATATGACACCACTTTTCTTGTTTCATTTCCTAAAAGGTGTTTGGATTTTCTTAGAATGAAGTAACTTCCAGCAAAATATAACTTAGACCTAGCTCAACGTTTAGAAACACATTCTATTAACTTGAGTAAGTGTATATTATGAACTTGCTCTGAACTTGGCTAAGTATGTGTTAGTGAAGTGGCTGTGAAGTGTGACAGATTGATATTTTTCATTATGAAACTATTGGTTAATGTAGAGAGCCACTGTAAACACCGTGGTGCTGCTGCTTAGCAGTTGTAAATTGTCACACTCCTTAATGTTCCACAGAATTCTGACAATTTTCACTTCTTGCCTTAGTTTCAGTGTCACATGTTACAGTTTAGATGAATTTTTGTTCCTGATACCAAAGATGTAGGCTTTTTTTTTGAGAGAGGGAAGGTTTATTTTTCTTCTTAGGCATTGTGTGAATTTGAATATTGCAAATTATGGAAGGCTGATTTTTCCAGAGTTGATTTATGCATATCTTTATAATAAATAGGTAAATAAAGTCAAATTGTCAGACTTGATGTTCTAAGAGATGGACTAATTGCTGGTTTAAAGTTTTAGCCTTATTTTCCTTAATTGAATTTGGGTGGGTGGTTTTTGTTTGTTTACTGTATTGTGGTGGGTGTTGTGTCATGTAGTCTTCAAAATACTAATTTCCAGTGAGATCCTGTGTCCTTTAAAAACTGACTCACTGTTTTGGAAGAAATCTTTGCTTTTATGTTACATTGTTTCATTTCCTCCTAATAGTGATATTGGTACTGACTCTGTGCAAAGGTATAGACTTACCTACTGGATTTCTAGCTAAGGTAAGTTAATAGAAGGTTTTGGCTTAGATACGCTACAGAGAAGTCTTATGTTGAACTTAAGATGTTTTTGCCTCATCATGATAGCATAAATCACTGAAACAATTAACTGCCAAGGCTCCAAGAACATGAAGGCAAGAGACTTTAAAAGCTTGCTTATGCTTATCTCAGTTTGTAAAGAGGTTGAGGTACTGTAGATACAAGATGTTCAACGCCTCTTGGCATAAGCTTCATCACTTGTCAGCTGTACAGGGACAGCCCTTTATTAAGGGGGGAAAAAAAAAAGCTAACACATTTTGTTTCTTGGTTCTGTAGATAAATTTATTTCTATTACATTTCTTGATTATAAATGGCTGGGGTAAATAAAGTCAATATAAGGAGAGCTAATGCATGTATTTAGTTTTTCTTTTTATTTTAGTGGGAGAGCTACCATGTGTTGGCACGAAGGAAGCCTTTGTTTTAATCTTATGGCTTTTTTTTTTTTTTCTTATTGTAAATTGGTCATTCCTACACTGCTTTTTTTTAAGGAACACTGTCAATTTTGAATGTGTTTATAGAAGAAAACGTAAGCCCTTGGGTCAAAACACAAGCACTGACAAACTCTCGAGTACTCAATCTGGAAAAATAGAAATACTTTTCCTCAAATCTTTCTTCTGTATAATTTCATTTTTTTTTGGCGAGGCTCTAATACGTGGAAACTTTTCTGACAGATTAACATGATTTTTAAATTAATGACATCCCGTTATTAATGCATAAGACAGTGTTGGCTATCTGTATATTAAATGAAGACTTTGTTAACTAAAATATGCATTGATTAACCACATGTGAAATATTTTTAAACAGAATAGAAACAATCTTGATAAGTATGGATGATGACGAGTTCAGTCTTCAAAACATCTCAGAAATAAGAGAATCCTGGAACAAGTCATATATCTGAACTTCATTTCCAAAGGAAAAACATGTTGACTTAGTGTCTTAGCTGATTCTGTGTCATTTGGAAAACAAAAAGCAGTATTGAAAGAGTAAAGGATTTAGCTTTCTACTGAATAGGCCTCATGACTAGTAATAGGCTGGTCATGAGTGGTGTCCACCAGGGCTCAGTTTTGGGGCCACTCCTGTTTAACATCTTTATTGATGATCTAGACAAGGGGATTGAGTGCACCCTCAGTAAGTTTGCAGATGACACCAAGCTGGGTGGGAGTGTTGATCTGCTCGAGGGTAGGGAGGCTCTGCAGAGAGATCTGGACAGGCTGGAGCGATGGGCTAAGGCCAACTGTATGAGCTTCAATAAGGCCAAATGCCAGGTGCTGCACTTGGGCCACAACAACCCCCAGCAGCGCTACAGGCTTGGGGAGGAGTGGCTGGAGAGCTGCCAGTCAGAGAGGGACCTGGGGGTGTTGATTGACAGCCGGCTGAACATGAGCCAGCAGTGTGCCCGGGTGGCCAAGAAGGCCAATGGCATCCTGGCTTGTGTCAGAAATAGCGTGGCCAGCAGGGACAGGGAAGGGATCTTGCCCCTGTACTCGGTACTGGTGAGGCCGCACCTCGATTACTGTGTTCAGTTTTGGGTCCCTCACTACAAAAAGGACATTGAATTACTCAAGTGTGTCCAGAGAAGGGCAACGAAGCTGGTGAAGGGTCTGGAGCACATGTCGTACGAGGAGCGGCTGAGGGAACTGGGGTTGTTTAGTCTGGAGAAGAGGAGGCTGAGGGGAGACCTCATCGCCTTCTACAACTACCTGAAGGGAGGTTGCAGAGAGCTGGGGATGAGTCTCTTGAACCAAGTAACAAGCAATAGGACAAGAGGGAATGGCCTCAAGTTGCGCCAGGGAAGGTTTAGACTAGATATTAGGAAGCATTTCTTTACAGAACGTGTAGTCAGGCATTGGAATGGGCTGCCCAAGGAGGTGGTGGAGTCCCCATCCCTGGAGGTATTTAAGAGTCGGGTTGACATAGCGGTGAGGGATATGGTGTAGTTGGGAACTGTCAATGTTGGGTTAATGGTTGGACTAGATGATCTTCAAGGTCTTTTCCAACCTAGATGATTCTGTGATTCTGTGTCTAGTAGTGTAGGCAATAAGTTGGCTGCAAGCAAGCTTTATTTGTCAAATAATTATTTTGATCTTAGTTCACAACCCTAACATAAATTGATTAATTTTTACTCATGTAAGTAACCCCCTGAAAAATCAGTATTGTAATCATTCCTTGTTAGTACAGAAATGGTTATGAACTCTTTCCCTGCCCCTGCAGTCTTGACAGCAGCGGGGGGGCAGGACAATTAGGATCTATACAGTATCACAACAGATTCTGATTGTGTGTCTTCTTGCTGTTGTGGATGCTTATTGTTTTGCTCCTCCTGTATCCAAAATACATTATAAATGTAAACCTCATGCATTACCTCTTGGGAAACTGGTAATGAAATCTTTTACTTTCAGATTGACAACCTAAGTCCAATACAGATTGTTGAAGCCTAGAAATTACGCCTTCTAAGGGAGAAGAACTTAAGGGAAGTTTTGCATCCTCTGGAGAAAAAAAGAGTCTTCTCAATTGAGTTCTGTACTTAATGATTTGAATATGGGAATCTGGTCTTGTGTGTAATACTACTGTTATTTTCTGAATATTTTCAAACTTACTGAAGCTTACTGAAAAAATAAATGCTTGTAGACCTGATTCCAGCTAATGTAAATGGGCATAACACTTAATTGGGCTATTGTGCTTTACAGTTCTTAAATCAGGCCAAATATAGTTTAAATTAAGTGGATTAACAGAATGTAATCTGATCCATTTTTCCTTCAATCTGTGCAACGTACTAAGAAAGTAGTTTAAAAATTTGGTGAAATGTAGTTTACTACAGAAAAATAGCAGAAGTATTGCATGATACATTCATATTTCATGCATATGGGGAAAAAGTTTTCTTGTGTGAATATTCTGCTTACCCAGTGAGCAACTTGGAATCTGTATTACTGCACATACTCTCTCATCTTCGTAAAACCTTAGATAGTTCAGTCTAACTGAACTTGATTGAAGACATTTTATCTCATTAAAATGTAGGTAATCATACATTGCATTTTTGTAGCTCTTCACTTAAAAGTTCAGTTCTTCTTGTTAGTTACCTGGAATTAAAAATAGTCCACATGTGATCTCTAGAGCATGAATATTTCAAGCTGTAGTTAGGTGCTACAGCCACATTTTCATCTGCAGGTGATATTTTACTTATCTATAGTTTCTGTTAAATAGTATGGCTAGAAATCTTACTGAGGTGAACAGAAGATCACCTATTTTACAGTTAGCAGGAACTGAATGTGTAAGAGTGGAAACTGTCTGCTTTTTTGGGGGGCAGAAATATAAAGTCGATTTAAGTATTTATCCATTATTCATACATGGAAAGGACCTAAGGAATAGTGAGTTACAAGTGTTTATAGCACTGTTTCTCTCAGAGAGTGCAGGAAAATTTTTTTGTATAGGCATTTGTGGTGGAAAGAATGAGTTGGTCTGTTAACTATCCCATAGATGTGCTGTTCTGGCACAATGCAGTTAGCAAAGCCCAGGATTAACACTGAAAGAATTGAGGATAAAATGCTCTTGGTTGTAAGGATTCAGCTATGGAAGAGTCTTCCAAATCAGATCAGTAAAGTTTGAACTCCTACAAATGCTTCCAGACTTTTGGTTTTGAGAAGGCCCTTTCATGAGAGAGATGTCTCAATGTGAAAAGCTTCCTCTTGCCACCCTTGTCTTGCTTTCAAACAGCATGTAATAAAAAATGCTACCCTAAACAGTGCTTTGGTTTCTTAAATGTGACAACCTCCATTAAATCTGTTAAGGACTTCACTATTGCTGTTGATTTACAAGCACTGTAATATTGGCCTTGGTGGTGGTATAAAACCCAAAAACTAGAGCATACATCCTCCTGCTTGCTGTTGAAACTTAGGAAAGTAATGAATCCCCCAAATACTATAAAACTTCATAAGCATCATACCATCTGTGGTGGTTTAGCCCCTGCCGGGGTCTGAGACCACGTGGCTGCTGCCCCTCCCCCACAAAGGGAGTGAAATACAAAGCCCCGGGGCTGATAAGGAAAGGTTTAATACAACAGTGCAACAGCAACACAACAAACCACAACAATAACAATAAGAATAACAGTAATAACAATGAACAGAGCAAAATATCTACCAATACAGCAGTGAGAATAGAGCAAATCCCACAGTACACGCGGTAACCGACTGTCCACTTCCGCCAGGATGTGACCTCCGCGTGGTATCTGAATAACCCGGCTAGAGCTTCCCCCCCACTGCTGGGGGAACTTAACCCTATCCTGGCTAAACCAGGACACCATCGTAGAAGTAATATTCTATGAAGTGTTATGTCTGACTTACCCTCCCATTCTTGAGTGATAGTTCAACTGTTATGGAATTGATTATTTTAAATTCAGCTGGCTCATTGTAAGAGTCCAAGTGATTTTGCGTAATATCAGATCGTGAGATTCTATTCCCCCTAATTGTCATTAGTGTGTGTTTAATGTGGCTTTTTAATTACAAAGCCATAGAACTTTAATCAGTTTAACCACAGAACAAGAATAATTTGAGTTTTAAGAATATATATTCTGAAATGTCATGTATCTATTATCTTTAAATTATTCTTTTGATTCCTTTCTTTGAAGTTTTCCTATCTTATCATCCTGTATGTCCTAAAGCAGTTTCTCTTCTCATTTCCTTCCTTCACCGATTTTTTTTTTTTTTTTCTCTCTATTAGTTTTGTCTTCAGGCATATCTGCAGTTCTCGTCACTCCTATCTCTCCCCAGACCTCCAGTAATTTCGGATTTCTGCAGTTCTCTGCATACGCATTCATTCTAATGGTCTCAGTCATCCTTTTCTGTCTTGTCCTTTCTGGTTTAGTAAGGATGGGAGCCTGGAGAGTTAGGTGAAGTTTGATTACCCTTGTGTAGGGTAATAGAAAAAATGTTTTTTAAAATGACATATTCTAGCTGTTGGGGACAGCTCTGGAGACAGCCATGCTGCCCAACCTTGGGACTAGCAAAATGTGAATTGAAAGGAGGGTTGTGCCCAGAAAATAGGGGATGTGATTAGGATTCAGCTCGCTGTCCCCTCTGCTTGGTCTGTAGCAGGTGTCTTGGGTCACCTTTTTTCTCAGTTGCTGAACTCTGTCAGTGCTCTACTTTTCTTAAAGATACTGCATCTGAGAGACTGAAAGTCCTTGATGTCAAATTTTCTCCCATGTGTCAAGAAAGGGTGGCACATACTAGCTTCTGCTTTCACCTCCAACAACTCTGGTGCATTGGCAATAAGGAGGAACATTTCACTTGAGATTTTTTCCCTCTCTTAATGGAAGAGAGGGATGCTGTCTTCCAAAATATGCAACAAAGCAAATGGAGCAATGAGTGACAGGGATCAATCTGCAAACTCATTTGCTGCAGGTATGCATACGTTTTTTTTATCAGTTGGAGTGAGTTTTACTGGTTTTTTTCACAGAACTTCGCCATAAAAGATTAAGGTTAGTACACTGAATTTTTTTGGTCTCTTAAAAAAATTAAAAATACAGGGATATGCCTACACACAGAATACTAATTTTAGGTTAAGATTTTTTTAGCAAAATCATGAAATTGTTAGAGCCATGTCTGAGCTGAGAACAAATTTGTAACACTTTTACAATGTTTTCTGCATACAGTCATTTTGAAGCATCAGTCTAGAAGGGATCCATGATGCTTTATTAGGTTTTGAAAAGTAATTTTATCAGAAGCCAGGAGTGTGAGTAATAAGTAAATATAAGTGATTTATATGTATTTATGCAGACATAAGTGTTGCAGAAATGGTTGCTGCATGTTAGTGGTACTTCTAAGATTCCTAAGTAATGAAAACCTTTTTCTGTTTCTTTTAGGACAGTGGTGCTTTAATTGCATCTGCTCTTGGAACTCTTTGACACAGGCAATTATATTTGTTTGAATTACTGGAAAAAATAATTCGTCTGGCATTTATGATGTCCAGAAACCTTCTGTACACTCATTTGCTTTGTTAGTTTTGAATATTATGATTAACATCAATACTTAGAACTCTACATGGACTAACTTCACTGTCATAACTGATCCTAGTGAAATGTGTTTGTGTCTAAAATTCTAAATTTTGA
Organism: Strix aluco; assembly: GCF_031877795.1. NCBI lineage: Eukaryota > Metazoa > Chordata > Aves > Strigiformes > Strigidae > Strix > Strix aluco. The sequence continues at coordinate 32,860,508 of NC_133936.1, forward strand.
TCCTCTTGGCTTTTCTATCTAATGGTCTTGTTGGAGTCAGTTGCTCACAGAAAAGAATTTAGAAAGCAGCTGTATAAGGATTTCCAGTCCTTAACTTCTGTCAGTGTCCTCTGTTCTTTCAGTCTGCCTGAATTCACATGTTGCACTTTGACTGTGGTTGTCTTATTTGAGGCACAAAATTGTAGGCCATACTCTTGAATTTCTGTTGTACTTGATGAGAATTTAGCATTGGGTAGTGCCTACTGAGCTTCAGCTCTATTTTGCCCTACAAAATAACAGAATCACATAGAATCATTCAGGTTGGAAAAGACCCTTGGGATCAAGTCCAATCATCAGCCCTACTCTACAAGTTCTCCCCTACACCATATCCCCCAACATCTCATCTAAATGACCTTTAAACACATCCAGGGATGGTGACTCCACCACCTCCCTGGGCAGCCTATTCCACTGTCTGACCACTCTTTCTGTGAAAAATTTTTTCCTAATGTCCAGTCTGAACCTCCCCTGTTGGAGTTTAAAGCCATTCCCTCTTGTTCTGTCACTAATCACCTGTGAGAAGAGACCAACACCAACCTCTCTACAATGTCCTTTCAGGTAGTTGTAGAGAGTGATGAATTCTCCCCTCAGCCTTCTCTTCCTCAAACTAAACAGTCCCAGCTCCTTCAATCGCTCCTCACAGGATTTGTTCTCCAGGCCCTTCACCAGCTTCATTGCCCTCCTCTGCACTCGCTCCAGCACCTCGATATCTCTCTTGTATTGAGTTGCCCAAAACTGGACACAATACTCAAGGTGTAGCCTCACCAGTGCAGAGTACAGGGGGGACCTCCCTACTTCTGCTGGTCACACTATTTCTAATACAAGCCAGGATGCTGTTGGCTTTCTTGGCCACCTGGGCACACTGCTGGCTCATGTTCATACCAGGTATATATTTAATAACAAGAAGATCAGTTAGTAAAATTAGAGTACCCTTTCTTTTGGTAATCTGTGGAGGCAAACACACAGTTTCGTGGGAGATGAACCACTTTTGCAAAATCAAAGGCACAAGTCAGTTTCATCCTAAATGTTTGGTGTAGCTTGATACTTAACAGTGTGTTGCTCTACAGTTGTACTGGGTTGCAAATTAACAGCTTATTTTCACTGTTATTTATACATTCAGAAGAAAGCTTGGCTCTGTGTAAAGAGGAAGAGAAGAAACATGCATGTCATAATGCAATTAAATATTTAGCCATTATTATTTTGTCTGGAAAATACTCTGGGAATTGTGTAAGCTATGTGTTGGATGTGTATCCATCACTAGTTGTACAAACCAGCAGTATATGACTGTAAAAGTGTACTAAGGTGGAAGGCAAGTTAACCTGTATAAATGCAGTGCATTTCAGCATGCGATATAAGATACACAAAGTGAAAGAAAGATTAAATAAAAGAAGGAAATGCCAGAACACTAGCACTGATGCAGTTACTTGGTGAATTTCCTGGTACCATTATCACAGATTGTGTTTCTTTTATGGGTTTTTCTTCCCCCTACTGTAATCAAAGTAGCTGCAAAACACAAGTTTTATTAAACCTGCCTGACTGCTGTTTCTGATATAGTTACTGTTAATATTTTCTTCTCATTTTATTTCTTCTCCACTATTGATCTGTGAGGAAGAAATGACTCTCGATTGTCTTTACAGTTAAAATATGTTCATAGAAGTACAGGCAGTCAGTAGCATTTTTAGGGAAATCATTTCTCCACATTGGAAGTGTCTACCCATCACCTGAAATAGCATAGTTGCCCATGTTATAAATGCCGAGGCAGAGGCGAAAATAACTTTAATAAATTTATTTGCAATAAGAACAAGCAAAAAAAAAGACTAGGCACGCCGGGGGGCAGGGGGGGCTTCCCACTCCGCACCGACGAGCCCCGGGTGGTGCTACGTCACTCTCTTTTATAGTCCGTCCTTCACATGCGCAGCAGCGTCCCTCAAACTTTCCCGGGCTTTCTGATGTTGCTGGGGCTCCTGGCAGGGATTCCTCCAATCATATTTCACCTGCGCAATCCGGTGTTGCTGGGGGCTTCTGACAGGGGTCCCGCCAGTAATTTTCCACCTGCTTAGCATCTGTCACTGAGGAAAAAAAAACCTCCAAACTCCTTTTAACAATAAAACTACGACAAATCTCCTTCAACCCATGTACATGGCAAACTCTTAACAAAGTCATCATATTCTAACACGAATCACCACCATATTCTTCACACCCATGTGCATGCTCCTTGCACTTTCCAAATGCTAAGTAAAAGGGTTCTTCTAAACCACTACAAGCATCTTTTTAAAAACAACCAAAAACCACACAAAAAAACTCTACACCAAAAAACTATAAGTGTAACACAAACTCCACCAAGAGATAAGTTGCATTGCATCGCACTGTGTTCTGAAGGTGATCCAAGATGGACTTGCTGTGGTTTGATACAGTAAAGTTCCACCTTCTGAAGTGGCTTTTCATCCTTCCCTTCGAGAGGTGAGTGTCCAGCTGAGAGTGGAGATCTTGTCGGATTACAGATAGGAGATCTCTAAAGTAGCTTTCTCCTAGCACATTAATGGTCACGCAGAACAGGAACAGGGCCTTGATGTGAAACTTGTGCACTACAGGGAGCCTCCTGTATGACTCAATTTTGCTTCTCTTGCTGATGGTGGAAGAGATAGCTGATGGGGTGGGGTTGTGTTTGCAATATATTTTGGGATCTGGTAAATATAAAAATAAATCAAATGAATGAGAAGAAGAATAGAATTTTGAAAATGTAGTTCAGCAAAATGCATTGGATCATGAAGATTAAAGAACAGCACATAAAAGCATCAGGCTTATTGAAAAGCGTAGCAATTTAGGCAAAACTAAGTTTGTTGCAAGGCTTAATGAACCTGTACATCTTCATTTGTTTTCATTAAAATCCTGGAGTGCAAGCTAACTTTTTTTTAAAAAAATTGTATGCTTTATTGTTTAACTACTTAGGAGGTGGAAACTGACATTATTTTGGTAAGTAGATGGAAAGTTTGTCAGCTTTTGTGGTTCAGAAAGAGCCTCAGAGATAACATTATCTTGAAATTTTTAACAGTACCAGCCCCCTGAATTACAGTGTCTTACCTTGTGCTTCCTATGTACATTAAACAGGAGGGGTAACAAGTTTTTTAGCAGCTGAAGAACATCAACATTAGAAAAATAGAGACTTGGATAGCTTGTTCTTCTACTACAGGGTCCGCGAGATTTTATACTTTATATAGAAAGTTAAAATCACAAAAGTATATTTTAAAGGTACACCCTAAATCTGTAAGAGTTTCAGAATGATTAAAGAATATAGTACACCTAGACAAAAGATGTTAAGAAGTATGAAATAGCTTTAATGGAACTAAGCTGAGTAGATCTTTTTTTCTTGTAAAAAATGGCTAGTGAGAAGGATATGACAAATACATATAGAACTGTGAAAAATATATAGAAACTGAATAGATTTGGTGTTTGAGGCTTTTTTTTTTTTTTTATTCTTTCAGATAATGTAAAATCTAGGAGGCATCGAGTAAAACCATCATGGAACAAGCTTTAAAAAAGCATAATTAATTCATGCTTGTCCTAAAATATCGTGGGAGCCAAACCCAGATACGTTCCATGACAGTAGTACTTGGAAATGGCTCAGAACAGTGCACAAATGTGTCAAGATTCATGGGGAATTGGAGGTAGAAGATACAGCTTTTACAGAGTGGACTGATAAGACTGAGGCGGGGGGAATAAACAGGCTTTTGAATACACTAGTCCTTTTTCAGACTTCAGGTAGCAGCACCAATCTTTGAAAATAAATACACATTATAAATACCAGCTCTGAGTTCAACTAGTAAGATAAACTTACTACTGGTAAGTTGATAGCTACCTGAGAGAGACTGTTCTCAGAGACAACAGGATCTTTAAAAGATACCTGCAGTTTCCTTTCCTTGTTTGCAGACTGAGTTTATGGTTCTATTTGTTGTTAAAGGGAGGATTTACATAATCCTGCTACTAGCATATTTTAGTTCCCTCCTTTTCTGTCTTTGGCTGGTTGGTTTGTGCTTATTAATATTTCATAAGATTGATATTAGATCATTCCGCATGCATTTTTTTTTTGCTGTTGGCTCTTCACAGGGCAGATGACAGGACAGACAACACTCGCTTTTTGCTGATTACAGAATATATGGGTAGCTGTAGAGTTCTGGAATTGATATTGTTGTCAAAGTGAGAACATTGAAGGGTACAGGAAATATATGTAAAATTTTATAATAATGGTATCTGTAGTTGCAGGACTGTTACTGTGTTCTCCTCTGTGCAATTTCAAGAGGATAATAAAATAGCTTGATGTTTTGAAAAATGGCAAGGAAGATGAGTAACAGTTCACACATACTAGACACCCATGATGTTTTCTCCCATTAGGTAGCACGCAGTGGCCCATGTGATTAGGGCTATGGGGATGTATCAAACTTTAACTAATGTCCAGTCCTTAATGCAAAAGTGAGGGAAAGAACTGGGGGAAAGGAGGAAGCAGAATTTGACTGGAAATCAGTGTAACTATTGGTTCCCCAAAGCTACCCTTCAAAAGAAAAAAACAAATTGACTGCTGTTGTGGTGAGAACCTTTTATTCTTTTTATGCTTTGCTTTCAGTGTGGAGGCTAAATGATACTTGCTTTGGAAATTGTTTTACGTCAATGCATTCATGCAGTAATTCTGCATACAGGAAGACTTTCCTGCTAGAGAAAAACTTTGGATAACTTAATTGCATTTCAGCCCATTTGACAAGTTGCAGGTGATGCTCTGGCCGCTCTTCCAGAACATAGCGACTCATCATGACCTACAGCAGGGTTAAGATATAGGTAGACCCACATTGTGCTGAGTTTTAGTTGAACTAAGACATACGTTTGGGTTTTTTCCACAGTGTTTTCTAGACAATTAAATACACTCAGTTGTGATTCAATAAATGGTGTTTTTTGATAGAAATGTTAAAGTGTGTGTAGGTAGTTCACTATCAGAGACATGTTTGTATTTAATGTCTTTTTGTAAAGCGTTTATGTTGATAGTAGTTTTCAGAATAAGAAATTGTAAGAAGGAATTTATGTAAAATACTTTTCCCTTAAGAAAGAAAAAATAAATGGTTTCATATATACCATGGGCATTCAGACTGGCGCTGATGCACTTTTCAGGAAGATATTGGCTTTAATTCAAGTACCTAGATTTGTAGGGCTACGTAGCTGAACTTTGTTTCATCAAATGAAAGCAGTCTTCAACAGCTTTAAAATATATTTCTGATATAATTGATCTTTGTGCATGAGAGAGGAACTGCAAAGCAAAAGTTAAATTTCATGTATGATTCTGATAGAAAGTTATCAGACACTGAGAGGGTATTGCACACTTAATTTTGAACCTTATCTCTCAGACTTTTTTTCCTCATGTTTTTACAGACCTTGCAGCCAGAGGCTTAGTGCAGGACTGGGGTTCTGCATAATATTTTTTATTAAAAAATGTGTCATGTACTTTATCAGCCTTCAAAAGGTGTAGTTTCTTCTGTGGTAGAAATGTGGGACTGAAAATTGGTGGCATTATGGCAAACTCTGGCCAGAGGAAAGAAAATGTCATCCTGAAAAACGTTGCCAAAGAATTGTGAGCCAAATTTGAACACTAAGCAAGAAATCTGTGTTTTATAGTGGAGTGTATTTAAGACTTGAACTATTTTGAAGATGAAATCCAAAATCATTCAAGTATTGAAGCATGTTTTTCAGTCCAGTTTGGCAGAATGCTGAAGTGCCTACTTAATTTCCCTAGATGCTTAATCAGATGCCTGGGGGGGAGGTGCAATTGCAGATGTTGAGAAATTTAAGTCAGACTCTTTCCTCTTTTGAAAATCAGCTCTATTTTTACAAAATAGAATCCCTAGATTATTTTTTAAAAGCAGGTTCCTATAAGGATTTTTTTTTCATTTAGAGAAAAGGTTTTAGATCAAAAAAGATGGAGAATTTCCTGTTGGAATGGAGACATAAAAGTTTATGGACTAAATGAATACTAGAGCCTCACATCTCTGAAATTGCTTTTGAAGACAAACACAGATAAGTTTAGTGTGTTATTACTCAGAATATTCTTCTAGCTATTATTTTCTTCTTGTATGCTGTAGATCACTGTGTATTTAAACCCTAATATTTTGTCCAGATTAAGCTTTATTCATATTACATGTGCAATTTTTGGTTGACTCATGCCTTACGTAACTCTCTGAAGATAAGTGAAATGCAGGTGAATGTTCTTTTTTTGTGATTTTACAGTATTTAGGGTCTAATGGGTCTACTGGGGCTTTAGCCTGATCTGCAGACCAGTAAATCGGTGTCAGTTTGTTTTCAGGTAGGTATTATACTGACAACAGTGGCATTAGACTGAACAGTTGTGTGGTTAGAAACTGGCAGAAATGGGATGGTCAGAAATGCTTAGGGCCTGCCTGTTAAGTGTGATATCCTCAGATGATCCATCTAACAGAGAAAAGCAATATAATCTTTTATTCAACTCCCTGCTCCCTAGCCAAAATGAGTAAACAATAATATTTGTAGATAAAGAGATACAGACCCCAGAAAGCAATGCTGTTCATTTCACAACTTTTATATAAATTCTTCCAGAGGTAAATTAAAGCTTTCACTTTATGAATATATAATGTGACAAAGATTCTGCCTGATGGTAGGCCTTGCGTTTTTGCCCTCTGTCTTTCCCAATAAACTGTTCCAAGGTTCAGCTGCAGTCCCTGCTAGGAAATTGCAGACTGTTTCAAGGTTGAATTGATCTAGCTTTAATTGTTAGCTGCTGGATCCTATTGCATTATTATCAGCAAGGTTGAAAAGGTCTTGCTACCAGATCTCTTCCTCAGTGAGTAAGTGCTTACGTCTGGTAATCAGATGACCTCTCAGTCTTCTCTTCATTTAGCTGACATAGACGAGGCTCTGTAAGAGTTCAGAAATGGAAAAAGATCGCAGAGGAAAATAAATGGCAAATGATGGTAAGAGTGTAGGAGGTAAAGCAAATAAGATGATGTTTATGAAACATCTCCCACTTCAGAGACAGAAAAATTGTCTGAGAAAATTTAAGTAGACCTTTAGGTCCTTTCCCAGGTCCCTGAAGTCCTTCACAATATGTGAAACGGTGCCTGGCATGGCCTGTGGTGCCAGCGTGGATCTTGGCCAAGCACTGCATTACAATTTTCAATGACTGCCTTCAAAGCAATTACCATAAAACTGGAAGGTTTTAATACAAACTTACAGCTTGGCTGAGACACTGGGAATGATGCTTCTTGGAATTAGTATTTAGGATATTAATCCACATGTTTCATTAAGAAAAACAGAAGAAATATCGTATCCAGTATATAAAAATGTTTAAACACTTTTTTCCCTCCAACATTATTGACTTCCCATTTACATCTGTATTCAGTGTTGATTTAAGCTCTAATTTTGGGACCACTTTTGTGCAAATTTCCATTACTTTCATTATGGATGTGCAGAGTCTGCTTGCATGAAAAGAGCTGCAATGTTGTAATCCTCTAAATTTAAGGATTTGTAAGGTAACAGAAGAAGGGCTAAGAATAGCTCTAGGAAAATGGTGATTGAAGGTTTCTACTACCAGAACCATTCATCCAGCCTGCAGCCCACTCTCTGTGTGCTCTGCAGCTGTGCCAGAAAATATGCTGCATGAATAATTCGGACAGTTGTGGCCTGTTTCATATTTCTTGGCTCAACTTCAGAACAAATCAGGAGGTGTGCATGTGCACATGCTCTCTGGCAAAATACCCTTTTTGGAAGTGTTGGGGAAGGGCGTGCAACCCAGTAATGTGTATGTACAGACTTTGGTGCACACATACAAGTTCAAGGGACAGAGAGGAGATGCAGGATTTGGTCTTCCATTGACACTGGAAGAATCTCAGGTGTCTTGCCTAGTCAGGAAAACTGGATATACTGTATTCTCCTGCTGAGTACAGATTAAAACTTTTACTAGTCTTGCTGGATGAGTTAATACACAGCTTCTGGGGAGGTGAGATGCAGGATTTGATGGGTGAATTCTCCAGCCTGTGTGATGTAAGGAGACCAATTAATTAGGCTGACTTCTGTCCTCAGAAGCTAATTCTTAGGCAGTTGCTACATCTTCCAGGATCAGGACCTTTGTACAGTTTTCAAGTGTCATAATATGTCTTTTTCCCACGTTTTAAAATTTATTTACTGCATTCCTCTATTTCCCTTGTCATTCCTTCTACTAGATTTCCTTTTGTGTCCTGTTAGTTTTTGTCAGTTATCATTAGCTCTGATCCTGTTGGTGTAACTTTTTTTTACTTGAAACAAATGCAACTCGGCTGATGATATCTGAAAGCAAGCCAGCAACAGCTAAAGAATGAGTGGAAACGAAGTCTGCCAAAGTTTCCTCATTTTAGATGAAACTGCATGACTTGGATCTCACCAGTTTGAATTTTCATGTTTTTTTGAATATGTCATGGTTTAATCCCAGCTGAAAACTAAGCACCACACAGCCGCTCGCTCACTCCCCCCACGGTGAGATGGGGGAGAGAATCAGGAGAGTAAAAGTGAGAAAACTCATGGGTTGAGATAAAGACAGTTTAATAGGTAAAGCAAAAGCCACACACGCAATCGAAGCAAAACAAGGAATTCATTCACCACTTCCCATTGGCAGGCAGGTGTTCAGCCATCTCCAGGACAGCCCGGCGCCGTCACATGTAACAGTTACTTGGGAAGACAAACGCCATCACTCTGAACATCCCCATGTTCCTCCTTCTTCCCCCAGCTGTATATGCTGCGCATGACACCACACGGTCTGGGGTAGCCCTTGGGTCTGCTGGGGTCAGCTGTCCCGGCTGTGTCCCCTCACAACTCCTTGTGCACCCCCAGCCTGCTCGCTGGTGGGGTGGGGTGAGAGGCAGAAAAGGCCTTGACCCTGTGTAAGCACTGCTCAGCAGTGACTAAAACATCCCTGTGTTATCAACACCGTCTTCAGCACAAATCCAAAACACAGCCCCGTACTAGCTACTGTGAAGAAAATTAACTCTACCCCAGCCAAAACCAGCCCAGAATGGAAGTTGAATTTTGACTGTAAGGTGATATTGTTGATGATGTCCATACAACCACATGCCTCTCAGATACCTGTTTTTCCTTGGCCTCTGTGATTATTGGCACACCAGTTGATGCCGCTACCCTGTAGAATTATTTAGGTTGGAAAAGACCTTCAAGATGAAGTCCAAGCATTAACCTAACTCTACCAAGTCCGCCACTAAACCACATCCCTAAGCACCATATCTACACATCTTTAAAATACCTCCAGGGATGGTGACTCAATCACTTACCTGGGCAGAGGGTTCCAATGCTTGACAACCCTTTTGGTGAAGAAATTTTCCTAATATCCAATCTAAACCTCCCCTGGCGCAACTTAAGGCCATTTCCTCGTATCACTTGTTAATTGGGAGAAGAGACTGACACCCACCTCACTAGAACCTCCTTTCAAGTAGTCCTAGAGAATGATAAGGTCTCCCTGAGCTTCCTTTTCTCCAGACTAAACAACCCCAGTTCTGTCAGCTGCTCCTCATAAGACTTGTTCTCTAGACCCTTCACCACCTTTTTGCTTTTCATCGGACACACTCCAGCATCTCAGTATCTTTCTTGTAGTGAGGGGCCCAAAACTGAACAGAATATTCAAGGTGCAGCCTTACCAGTGCTGAGTACTAGAGCCCCAGTGTTTAAATTAATTCATGCTGTCTTCACTCATGTTAGGTGTCTTGTGTCCATGCTACATCACCCTAAGAAAACAAAAATTACACAACACTGAAGGGAAGAAAAAGCCTTCCTATTTTTTCTGTGTGGTTTTGTTGTATAAATAGCATGGCAATGCAGCGCTGCTGAAATTAAGAGTTCTTTGCTGATTAGTTAAGTATACCCTAAGCTTATTTTAATTCAAGTCAACAAATATGCATATGTTTGGTGTAGAGCTGGTTAATGAGCCACAAGTGAGAGTGTTGGGAAGACAAGCCATGGAACTGGCAAGCTTCTCCCTTGTTCCATGACATGGCTGCATCACAGGGTGAAGGCAGGCTGTCTGTTGGATAGATTTGCCTCAGGGACAGTAGTGGAGCGCTGGAAGCAAATGCTGTTAATAGTATTAACTTTGTATTTTATACTGGTATTGTATTTATATCTACTGTGCAAAATAAGAGGCTTCATGTTTTCAGGAAATCCCAAGGTATCAGGAAATTTGATGCACATGTAGCTCAAGGAAGCTTTGTTAACTGAAAGCGATGGTTCTTGTTGAATGGGAGGAGCCCTCCGTGTTTGTAAGTCTTGTGAATTTTCTGTTTTTTACTAATTTGACATCAGTAGGGAAAATGGACATCCTTCAAAGTACAGCTAATCTGGTGCAGAGAAAGTAATCTTTGTGTCTTACTGCTTTGTTTTCAGTGAAATGCAAATTGACTTTCAGGTTGAAGATTATTCTATGGATACATTGCAAATAGGATATATGTAATAAAGAATATGAACATGTATTATTAAATAAACTTAAACCTTCGGTGTAGGAGGAATTTTGAATCAAACTGTATATAAGCGTTACAATGAAATGCCAATGAATGTGAGATCTAACTCAGGGTTAAGCTTTAGAAACATTTTAGGCTTAAAAATTCAGTTTTTTTAAAGGTTAAGTGAAATGTGTATAGCTTTAGACTAATGAGCTATATAATCAGGATATCAGAGTTTCCTTTACTTTCTTCTTCTGGCATCACTTGTCTGGTTTGTCAGGTTTCTTTTTTTGTGTGGAGAAATTCAGGACCAGTGTTTAAGGATTAACTGTTTTGGATAATTCATTAGTCTGATACAAAGGGCATGCTGCAGGAATTGACAATTGATTTCATTTCTTCTTGAAATTACTATGTTGGGCGATATCAGACTAATGAATATATTCAGTATCATTGTAAAGATAGACTAAAACAGTGATTAGCTTTGAACTTTTGTGTAAGAAAATATACTTGGGTGAAGGGAGAGGGTGTGACCTATCTCTTTTAAAACTCCCACTAAACCTGGTTTTGCTGCATAGTTGGTCCTACTGGAGGATTCTGAATCTGGGATTAATGATCATTGACATGGTTTAACTAAACATTGGGTTCTTTTCAGGCCTGAAAACTGCAGAAAAGACCTGTGTGGTTTTTTGTTTTTTCTTTTTTTTTTCCCCTAGGTGAGGAATCATGTTTAACTATATGTTCCTGATTGTAGTCTATAGTAAGTTCACAAGAGTTTCTGAGTAACAGGACCAGACAGTGAATCAGTCAAAGATGTTCTTGTGTTGGGTTTGGCCTTTGCTGCTGCCATTGATGTGGCTTCTAATCCTTCAGAAAAGATGAGTTCTGCTTCTTTACCATCAAAATACTGGGTAATTGTTTTTGTCAGGATCTCTCTTAATTTTCTATCTGCTTCCTTTCATTGAATGAAAATCTACGTTAGTCCTTGTTGCATGTTAATTTTTATTTTATGTTGGTCTTTGATTTTGTAGCTGTTTGCAATTCTATGGCATTGCTCTGATTTCTCAGGTTTCTACCTCAGCATTTGTTTAGGCTAATGGGTAATAGTAGTCTTGCAAGCACAGCTTCAGAGTCTATACAACATACAGTGAATTAGAGCTTGACCTAGAACAGTAGCCATCATCCTGAGGAGAGGGCTGAAATACTGGTTTGCAGAGCTAGGAATACTGCATTCTGAATCCAAATTTGCTGGCTGACTGTTGTCTACCATTTTCTACTTTCCTTCCAATCCAAATTTCAGCTTTAACAATATACATTTTAATTTGCGTACTCACTGCTTGCTGACCAACCTCCTTTTCTTTTTATGTGTGGATGGTTCCTGAATAATTTCCCATTAAAATTTTGTTCCCTGTTCCAAGCAGTGAAATTTTAAGTCCCAGACTTTCTGTTCTGGAAGTCTGCATTTCCTTAGTGCTGGCATAAACCCTTCACTGTGCTGCACAGATCCTGCACCACTGCAATTTGTGGGGCACCCTTGCCATCAACATAAATAATCCCAGTTTCATCGTTTGCTAGGATAAGAGGCGTTTCTTTTGTGGAGTACTGGTTGTATGCTGCTTATAGTAGCATGGGTGCTTCTTGGTGAAAGAGTGTATTCCTCTGCGATACTAGGTAAGCTTTTAAGAGTTATTGTTAATTCTTAAACAAAGAAGAAGCTACAGGATTAAAAATTTTGAAAATACATGCCTGTCTCCTTCATGGGAATGAGTCATCCACCCTAACTAGGCAAGAATTACCTCCTGAAGCCCCTCCCAACCTGGATTGCACTGTGATTCTATTAAGGATGCAGAAAAATAAGCCTTCCACAAATAAAATTTGGAAAAGGCAACAGAGGCTATACAATATGTATGACTAGCCTAGCATTTCTGTCTCCAGGGTGGCCTTATTTGTGAATCTTCACACATCCTCTTTTATGTAAATGGACTGCACAACTGGCGTTTAGTATTGCATAGCTGATGTATTAAATAAGGAGACAGTATTTCAGGATATCGTGTGTAATATTTTTTGTTAAAAGAGAGGATAGAAGAAAATAAGAGGATAGGTCCTCAATCTAGAGAAAGAGGGCAGAATGCAGGAGGGAGGAAGAGGATATGAATGGATTCTGCAAATCATAATTTTTAAGGTTTTTACAAAAATAAACATTTTCTCAGATTCTAAGGTGCGCTTGGCCTTTTGTAAGCTTACTGAACGCTAGGGAGCTGCTAAGCAGTTCAAGACTAAAAAAATGCTCGTACAGTGGTAAGGTATCTGCTCTAAGAGGGCAAGGTTGGCCTTTCATCTGCATTTTTAACTGAACACTGTCAGTGGAGAGGAGGATAGTTAGAGCTATTCTTCAGGCATACATAGTACTCCGCTCTGGCACCCCTGCAGAGAACAGATGTCAGGTCCTATCTTGGATCAATATACCTAAGTTCCCACCGACTTCTTCAGACCCCAGTGCCTTCTAAAACGCAGGCTCTAGCAAATTGGACGTTGTTTTGAGATTTTGCTGTGCTGCTGACCTTCTATTTTCTCTCTCTTTAACTCTCTTTTGTTTACATTCTTCAGGGCAGGAATTGTTTGTCACTCTGTCTAGGCAAAGCACCTTGTTTGATCCCTGCTTGGGGACCTTGCTCAGTATCTTAACACATGAATACCCCCGGGCAGTTGCTTGAAGGGTAGCTGGAGCTTCACTCTTTATTCCTGAAATGTCAGAATGATTTTTTTTCCAAGTCAGTTAAACTTGGATAGACTAATCTAAATTGAGTGTAGCCTTCCATGAGGAAATCCAAATAGGAAGCTTCTTAAAGTTGATGCTTATGGATGTTTCCACTCAACAATGAATTTGTTTGATGGAGAATTTTTTTGTAGCGCAGACTGTCTCTTCTCAAGTGTCCAAAACATCCTGGGCAACCAGGTTTTGACTTCTACCTGTTAGAGAACATGGTTGAAGTAAGGGATGTTTTCCCTGTTTTTTCTGGCTCCAGGCTAAGTGAAGGCTTATGTGCAGTCCTACAGTTCTGTGATGATTGTGCCACTTTCAGAATGTATGTGGGTTAGCAAATTTTGAGATAGCTTTGCAATCAGAATAGAAATTAAAACGCGAGGTTTTGATTCTTTGCTACCTTTTTACCATGGCTAGAGCAAATGAAGCTTAAGACACATAAAGAGCAAAGTCTGTCATGACAGTTCTGTATAAACAAGTAAGTTTACTTTTGCAAACATGGAAAAATAAAAGATTATGCTATAAAAACCTGCACTTCTGACAGCTTGATGAATTTAACCAGTGCTGAAGAAGTCTAATCCACTTGTGCAGTATATGTGTGCGCTTTTTTATTTTTTTTATCTAAATAGTTTAGGATTTCACAAGTGAGGTTTCCATGTCAGTGGTTTGAGAGTGCAGGTTTACTGTGGAAAGTATGTCAATGGAGAGCAGGAGTTCTTTCTCAAACAAAACCTGACAGCTTCTTTGTGACTCCTATTGTTTTGTGGACTTCATGCTGAGCGCCTCTAGTTATGAATTCTGACCTGCAGTAAACTATGGCATAACCAAGCACTAGAAAACAGGTCATTCTCACAGAGGTAAAAGGTAAAGTACCAGGTCATTGTCACATATAAACTGGCATAGCTCCATGGAAAATCAGTTAAGCTAACCTTGGTTTATGCCAGTCTACATATTCTTGGAATATGGCTAAGAAGTTTTCTTACAAATGATATATAAAAATAATTTTCAACGTGAATGGGAAGTTACTGTATATTATATGGGCTTAATCTACTTATATCAGTCCTTAAAGATTCTAGTTTTCTCCATTGAGATTCATCAGTAATCATGAATGTCACACAAATAACACCTTTTAATTTGCTTTCAGGGTATGATGCTATTATATGCTGTGATTTTGAATATAAAAGGCTCCTCTAAATCCAGGTTTTACGATATTATAAACCTATTTTTAAATTATAAATGTTATTGTGTTGGTATATGGGATGTTGGCAAGTGTAATATTTGGTCTTTATAGATTTGGATTTTTAATATGTGAAGGAAAATAAACCTGACAATCATAGAATCATAGTAATAATTTTATAATTCTGTAGTGTTTCATGCTGTTAGAGGACTTAGAAAAGTACCATCAAAAGAAGCACGAAGAGAAAAACCTACAGGAAATTAAGAGGGAGATGAACTATAGAATATAATATATTAAATAATACTATGCAAGGTTAAAAATTGTTACTATATTGCAGTGGTATTAGCCTGTAACTATTGTGTTAGCAGGTTTTCTTGCTTGACAGCAGAGTTCCTCAGTTTCGCCTTTTGATTTTGAACATTTTGAATGAAATTCGTTTTATTCAGACATCTCTCATTCCAACATATTTTTGTGACTTGCATGGAAACAGATTATTTTTGTATTATATTGTATTTTGCTCCAGTAATACATGTTCAAGGGATGTCTGTAATTTTGAGGATCTTTTTCTTCCATAATGGTGATCAGTCCATGATATCCGTCTGTTTTCATGTGGGGTTTTTGTGCATTGCCATTGTTTGTTGTAAATACCAATGAATGCAGATGCTGTGATGACTCATTGGTGGTAAATGTAAGTGTCTCTGGAATATTACAGCATTGCAGTCTTCATAAATAAATAGATCAGATAGATGATGCAACATCATCTTGTGGAGGCCTTCCACAAAATAATTACTAGCATGTGGTAAAAGTTGAAGTGCGCATGTTCTACAGAAATGAAGAGTGATAAGGGCTATTTTGATACAATTTCCACTGCGCCAGTAAAACTTCCTAAAAAATGACATTAGAAGAGAGAAGTAGCAGCTCTCAAAAGTATTTATGTATTAGTCACTCACTGAAAGTGGTTTTCCATTTAATCCTGGAAAAAATAGATATGATATATGAAATTTGATAAATGTGTGGGTAATTTAGTGTGAAGGCATATCCCTCTTCAAAAGGAACAAACGCTTTGTTCTCCACAAATGTATTTATGAGCATAAAAAATAGTCTTTGTGTGGGAGAAGTAACAATGTATATGAAAGATTCTCCTAAACTATTAAATATTTCTGGAGGCTCAACTCTAACAGATTGCTGCTATGAGCTCCTTCCTTCATCCATGTGCTAGTGAGTTTTATTTATATAAAATATCTAGGAGTCTGTACCCATGTCCCACTGAATTTGATCATATGGCATGAGTTTTGTCCAGTGCTGCATAAGGATTGTATAATTTAACATCATAACTACTTTAATAAACATGAATCCATGTCTATTTGGTAGATGAGCTTCACTGGAGCAAGGGCCTCTACTTGTAAATACAAAACATTTTAATGTTTTATTTAAGCTTTTGAATTGGAGATTTAAAAAGTTGTAACTTCAACACTGGTAATTTCCATTCATATACTTACATGTGTCTACACACACATTTTTTGTAATTATATATAATATGTAAGTGTGTGTGTATGTGCCTACACAACACAGACATCCTTTCTGTTTTACAACAGAAAAACTGAAAATCAGGAGTGAGACATACTAGAATCGAGCTGCATGGCAGCTCCTGTTGCCTTGGTTACAGGCGGACTAAGTCTTCTCTGGACAAATCACTCAGTGTATAGTATTTAAATAGAAAAAAGTATGACTATTTTCATAACAGTTTTACTCACACATTGTTACGGTGTATCAGAGCACACTGTAGCTAATAATTCATTTCCAATTCCCTAATGGTAAACTTATGAATGATTTACTATCCACAGCAGCAAAAGCTGCATAATTTAAGAGTTGAGTTAAATGTTGAGTAAGGATGGCTTTCTGCTCGTTGCAGTAGATATCCATGCATAAAACAAATTTAAGGTCACGCTGATTCTTTTTTCTATGCTCAGGAAATACCTTTTAGAAGTGTGACTATAAATAGGAGAGAGTAAAGGATGCTGGAGTCAAACATTCCCTCCTGAATGCGCCTGATGCTGCATAGTTCAGCAGCCAAGGTTAGGGGAAGAGACGACCTCTGGCAGCCCCAGAGCGTGGGGTACTGCAGGGGAGAGAAGTGGGGGCTAATACAGTGATGTACAGGGCCCTGAAAGGAGTTAGAAAACCATCTTATGAGGAAAGCTTCTTGGAAGGAAATTGGAATATGTAATTTTTATGGAGTTTAAACACACCTGGGATTTAGTATCCGTGACACATCCTATCTGCCTAGTGGGATTCTAACCAATATGCTGTGAAAAGCCTAGCTTGTGGCCTTTATTGTTTGTATTACGTTGTGATTTATGAGCTGTCTTATCTGTACCACATGCTTGATTCCTAGGTATTACTAACTTTGCAGTTCTCAGTATTCCAGTACTGCTGAAGAGTAGGAGGTTTCTGGTAATGCTTTTTTACACAATTTTCTGGTCTAGGACCTTCATTTCCTGTTGCAGGTAGTTTCCTCCAGTAGCACCAGCATTATTTTGACAGAATTCTGGTGAGTTTTGCTGCTGTCAGGAGGCTCTGGAAAGTATCTGCAGCTACCAGTAACTCCTATGTGGTTTTTTACACATTCCACCAGTGGATCATAGTCCCTTCAGCATAAACATCTTTATGAACAAGTGCTCTGACTGTATGTGATTTTTGGAAAACACCTGATACACACTGTGAATGTCCAGAGGGACAGCATAGGCAATAGCAAAACTGCTTTCATTCTAGCATTTATGTAATCATATATTATGCCCATTTACATGATATACTATGTTTGTGTGCTGTTTGAAACTAATAGATGTACGTTCTAACTCAATAATGGATGATAGTGTAAGTGACTCTTGTGGTTTGAGCCCAGAGGGAAGCTGAGCACCACGCAGCTCTTCACTCACCCCTTCCCCCTCAGGAATGGAGAAAATAAAGCAAAAGGCTTGGGAATTGAGATAAGGCAATTTCGGGAGGGGTGATGCACCCATTATGGTTATGGAGAAAAGACAGACTCATTAGGGGAAGAAAAAGAACATCAGTTTAATTCAAACACTAACAACAACAACACTTAGCAGACAGAGTAGGACAGTGAGAAGCATTACCACATCTTAAAAACACCTTCCCCCACCCTTCCTTCTTCCCAGGCTCAGCTTTGCTCCCATTTCTCTACCTCCTCCCTGCCAGTGACACAGAGGGCAGGGAATGGGGGTTGCGGTCAGTCCACTGCTCCTTCCTTCTCAGGGGGAGGACTACTTTCATTTTTTGCCTGCTCCAGCGTGGGGTTCCTCTCACAGGAGACAGTCCTCCACGAAGCTTCTCCAATGTGAGTCCTTCCCACAGGCTGCAGCTCTTCCCAAGCTGCTCCAGTGTGGGTCCCTCCCTGCATGTTGCATCCTCCCAGCACTGAACTACAACAGCGAGGGCTTCTTCCCACAGAGTCCCGGCCTTCTTTGGGCACAGTCACCAGCTCCAGCGTGGGGTCCTCCACGGGCTGCAGGTCAGCATCTGCTCCACTGTGGACCTCCATGGGCAGAGCAGCCCTGCCCCTCACCATGGGCTGCTGGAGAGTCTCTACTCCAGCGTGTCTCCCCCCTTCTCCTCCTTCACTCTCCTCGGTGTTTACAGAGGTGTCTCCCTCACAACTCCTCCTCACAACTCCCTCAACTTCTCCCAGATTCCCCTTCTTCAGTACGTTATCACAGAGGTGCAGCCACCATTGCTAATTGGCTCGGCCTTGGCCATAGGCAGGTTCAACTTGGCGCTGGGGGAGCTTCGAGAAGCTTCTCACAGGGGCCACTGCTGTAGCCCCCTACCCCACTACCAAAAGCACCGCTACACACACAAACCCAACAGAGTGACCTAAAGAAAAAGATCAACTGTGTTGATATACTTGATTTCCAATGCCAGTCAGTGATGAATTAATGAATTGGTAAGTATTTAATGCCTTCGTGTTTCTCCTGTCCTCCTTAAATACTTTTAGGAAACTAATATTCTATAAAGTCAGATTCATTACTGAGAAAGGACTAAGGCAAAAAAAGACATTTGAGATAAGAGGCAAATGACTGCTATAAATAATGCTTCTCGCTCTTACCACCCATAGATGCCTTGATGCAGGATAAAATTAAATTATTGTTGATATCTTCTCGCTGCAGAGGTTCAGTTCTCTTAGATTACAGAGATCAAGTTCATTAGATTATGCATTTACCAAAAGTGGAAAGGAGTCCTCTTAAATCCCAGCTACAATATAGCAGGATTTTAATGACATTGAAAAGAGCTGTGCGAATTCACAATAAATATTTTGAGGAGGTTATAAAAAATTATTTCTTTCTAAGAAGTAGTTTATCAGAGATAAATCAATTCATTTATTCCTTGAGAATACTGTGCCTGCATAATTTTCAGATTTTTAAAAAGAGAAAAAAGTGTTACAGTAATTTCACTAAATTATTTGAGTGTTTCTGAAGGATAATCACACGGGTACAGTGAGTAGCGTAGTAAAAGTAGCTAAGGTTTGAATTTAATTTTTTTTCCTGGTTTAGACTGGTATTTTTGTCAAGTAGTGTTTAGCATGAGACTAACTCAATTCTGCAGGCTTCTGCTAACAAATCAAAGTGGTACTTCAATCCGTTGTACTCCCTGTCAGCTTTACGGTTTACTTAGAGTCAATTTCAGTTAAATTATTGTGTTATGTAGCTAACATTTTGTAGGATGCCAAAATAAAAATTCCAAGACATTATTTTCCCCAAAGAATGCTTATATGTAACTCTCCTGTATTCTGAAATTTTTGGATTAAAAAGGAAACAAAAGCCACCTCAAACGCCTAAGTGGGTGTCTCTTAATTTTTCTTTCTTTTAAATTCCTGAATAATCCTATTTTTTCTTATTTATTTCTTTCAATTTACTACTTTCAAAATCAAAAGTAAGTTCAGTTTGCATCTCAGTTTGCATTTCAGTGGTGCTTCAGGAGAGACAGTTCTTTCTGCAGCTCCTGATTGCAGTTGTAGTGAGTTGGGCTGTCTTTCTAGAGACCAAACATAAAGGTCCTTTTCCTTAGTGATGAGTTAGCAATAGAGCTAGGCTCTTAAATCTGATAATTTATTAAATCTAATTGCAGACCCCTAGCTCTGGACTGTAGAAGGATTGGATCCTAGATAGCAGAGGAGCTTCAAATGGAGCAGATTAAAGCTGTCTTTCTGATGGTGACTTTACAGAATGTGTTTTCCTTCTTCCTGGAGCAGGTAACCTGACATAATGGTCTTATGTCCTTTGGAGAGATGTGGAGAGCAACATTTTAATCTTCCGCCCCCCCCCCCCCCCCCGCATTACTTGGAAAGCAGATTTCTCAGTTGTTTTTTCCTGTAGCTACAGATTTGGTACTTATGACCCTGAAGCCGTGCGAAAGTTTATTTATTTATTTTTCTCATTCACAGAAAGCCAGACCAGAATAGTTATTCTCAAGTGAGAAAAGAAAGAAGTGGAAGGAACTGGTGGCATTTAGACACAGTCTTTCAGCTGAAAAGACATGTATACGTTCAGCTTCACTCAGGAGTGCTAACTTGGAATCACCAATTTGATAAATGCTTTTAAAGGGAGGAAACGTACTTACGTTCCTCCAGACTGGAGTTCTTGCTTTATCTCTTTGTGGTTATGTCTTTTGCCACTTCCCCATGTCTCTGAGGAACACTAAGTATGAATTATCACTACAGATTTTGTGAGGAGAAAAACCTCACGTCTAAGTGTTGTGGTTTTAATTCTGAAAGGAAGAAGATTGCTGGGAAGTTGTTTTACCACTAATAAAAAATAGCAGTAAAAGTCATTGGAGCTGGCTGTATACATTTAACCACAATCTTTCTTTGCAATCATAGTGTCAGCATGAAAGAAAGCAAAGTTTTTATTTTCCCAGAGATGGTGATGAGATGTGGTGAGGTGCATTATGCGTGGTTAAAATT
Organism: Strix aluco; assembly: GCF_031877795.1. Taxonomy (NCBI): domain Eukaryota; kingdom Metazoa; phylum Chordata; class Aves; order Strigiformes; family Strigidae; genus Strix; species Strix aluco. The sequence goes on from NC_133936.1 coordinate 32,880,946, forward strand.
CATCTCTAGATTCTGTTTCTTCATACTACTCCAAAATGATGTTGAGAGAGTATAAATCAGCTTCGTAAAGCTTTTTCATAAACATAAAATGCCAGCAATTCAGAGCTGTATGCACTAGTAATATTTCAAGGTATTGTATTTGTATTGAGCCCTGGTTTGTATTGGACAGGTTTTTTTATTAATTGCATTTAGAGGTGCCAGTTTTGCTTTGCCCAGTTGGGTTGTGTTAGCAGACTGTATTGGGAGAACCACAGAAATGTGCTTCAGTAACTCTGTGTGCCAGTAGTAGACAAAGGTGGCAGAGCCAGGCTGTAATATGAAGAAAAGTTATAAACAAAATATTATAGCATAAAGATGTTGAAGGTTCATTAAAAACAGTTCTGCTGTGTAAAACTGCTTCACCTTGGCAACAAAATGTTATTTTAATCTGCCATTTGGCATATTTAGTTGCAACCCCATTGGTGTGACTGTAAGCCTCCATTATAGTTTAGGTGTGGAACAGAAGAGTAGTTCTCTGAAAGTGGTGGTCAGCTGTGAGGCAGCAGCACTGAGGTCCCTTGTGGGACTTCGGGTTCCTTTTTGAGAAAGGTGGCAGTCAGGTGATGGTGCGTCTGGTTGAGTTTGATCGAGGGAGTAAAAAAAAAAGAGCAGAGGGATGCTCTAGCCATTCTCTGGGCAGCTGACTGAAAGCTGGTACCACTGCACCTAGAGAGCAGTGCTGAGAAGGATTTTCCATTCAATATCTGCTTTGGCAGAAAATAATCAGCCCAAAAGTAGATCAGAAGAAAGGAAAGTGGAGACGGTCTGGGTGGGAGACAGAGAGTGCTGATACTTCACGTAGGGCTTGGTTTTTTGACATGTTTTACTAATCTTTTTTATTTCTGTTCTTCAAAAAGTAAGGGTCTGCTCAGAATGAAAGACACATTGCATATGAATTAATACAGTGCTTTACAAATATTCACTACAGCTTTAAAAATTAAATGTAGTTATTGTTGGGGAATAACTGATAAATATTTTGAGATGAAAATAGAGAATCTCAGCCACTTACTGTGGAGAGTTTGGCAGCCTTTCCAAATGAAGCAATTTGGACTAGTTTTGTGTTATTTTGGCCAATTTTGCTGGTATTAAACTGGTCTATCAGAAACATCACAAATAACTTTGTCAAAGTGAATTCTTTGGGAGAAATAAGATGGCATGCTTTTCTTTGTATGTGAAAAGATAATATAAAACAAATGTTCCTTATTTCACTGCAGTGAGGTATGATATCTTTGAGTTCTGAAAGGGTTGTGTGATTAGCCTCAAACTTAGATATTCCTTTTATAGGGCATCAAAGGACTTTAGAAACAAGCACTTGATCACTGCAATAACTTTTAGTAATTAGAGGCATGGAAAAATACCGTTCCTAAAAAGTGTATAAAAGGAGTTGAGACTCTTATCCTTAGGAAGAGAAAGAAATAATGGGAATGCCAAAAGCATACCAAATTATGAATGTGGTTAGTGACTGTAGTTGTATAATCTAAGCTCATAAATGCAATGTGGGAGTAGGAGTTTGGGCAAAATACAGCTGTGGTCAGGCTAGAACCAGCTGCTTGTCCAACAGAGATGCTGGAACATCAGCCCCTTACTTTAGTTTAAGCTTTTCTCAAAAGAAGGGATAGAGGAGAAAAGTTGTTGGTTGATAAGAAACTGTTCTAAAAAGAGTGGGTTTATCCTAGTAAATAAATTGGGCTTTATCAAAAGCACCATGATATTTGAGAGCAGTGCAGTTTAAGTATTTAATTCAAAGAGAATTTTGGCATTGTTGTAATTTTAGAGAGTAATTGCTGAAATACCCTCTCTCTTCAAATGCTTAGTTTCAAGCTATTGTACTTCTACATTCTGCAAGACACAGATTAAATTTTTCCATGAGGCAAAAGAGAATGGTGAAAGTAAGGGCAGATGGCAAGGTTTGTGCTTTTTTCAGACTACAGCTTGACAATCAAAACATGGACATTTTCTTCTCTTACCGTTTCTGCTTTGTAGACATGGGACCAGATCGAATGAAATCTGCAAAGATTTCTGAGAATAAAAATCTCAGGAAAACACAAAAAGTGGTAGCAAAAACGTAATGAAAAGGTTTTAACGAAGAGATCTCTCTATTCATCATGTGCAAGAGAGCTTTCCCCTCTTTCCTTTGTTTTTTAGCAAATGTCTTACCTTCTGACATGGCTGCTTTTTACTGAATGTTTGCCATGTTTTCCTGGTTGGCATACTCACTTCTCTTAGTTGATTTCGTCCCCTTGGAGAACACATCACCCTGCTGTGTTTAATAACTAAAATAAATTGCTTGTGCGTATAGCTTTAAAATCTCATATTTGAAGTCTACTGATTTTTTTTTCTGTTCCTTGACATGCTTCCTTTGTTAGACAATGAGTCACAAGCTGTCTCATCCTATTAATAGCTTGTTAACTTTTAATTTTTAATTTCTAAATCTTCTTTTGTAAATGTACTGTATTTACTAAATCATTAGGAATACTCTGCTTCTCTAAATATCTAATCATGCATTTCAAGGTAGTTTTATCAATGACTGCATACAAATTGTATGGATTAACAAACAGCTTGCTAATAAAATCCTCTGTTTATTGGAGGGTGACATTTTTTCTCTTAAATAAAACATGGCTCTGGATAACTGTTGCTGGCAGTGTGGCTTGTGCAGTGTTTTGTCATTCGGTTTTTCAAATCTTAGATCCTAGTGATATGTTTTAAAAATAAGTCACTGGAAACAAGATCAACAATATGAACTCTGACAATACTCTTCAGTCTTTTTTCATAAATATTTTGAAAGTAATTTTAAATATTCACATAGTTAATGGCAATACAGTACAAACACCTATCAGGTATCAATTAGAGAAGCTGTCAGGGATGCTGTGAAGAAGTGAGGAGAGCTTTATATAGCAATTCTCCAGTTGAATGTGTTGGGAGGGTTTAAACCCTTTTTCTTAGCATATCATACTTAAGTGTTTCAGGGATGGTTAAGATGATGCTGACACATTCTGATAAGGAATCTTGAAGCAAATGGAGGAGGAAGCACCTCAAACTCAGAAAGTAATGAAAAATTTTCTTTAAAAGTACCAGTCATTTCTGTGGTTTTCATATTTATTTAAGGCAGTAACATTAAGATGAGGGATTTACTCCTGGGACTCTTAATACTTCAGCAATTTAATTGTGCACATTCAGATTGCCTCTGACCAGTTCCTGCCTCTTTACCACTCCATTTTGCTCCCCTTCCTGCTCCCTAATACAGTTCTTAAAACCTGCCTTATAAGAAGTTAAATTCTCTTAGAAAAAAAAAATCTATTATTCCTATGTGCTGTTGATATTAGATGTAAAATAGAATTTGTATTTACAGTATCCTACCTACTTCTGTTTTCTTCCTTAACAAAAATAATTGCATGTTATGAAATGCAGGGTGTCTACACCATTGTGTTGACTAGTTGGAAATGGTAATGCTTTAAAAAAATACCAACAAACTGCAAAAACAAACCCCTCAGAGCAACTGTTGAATGCCCGTGAAATGGTTGATGGTGTGAAGCTGCATATTCTATTGTCGATCTGTTAATAATAGAGGAGTTTAGTCATACCTGAACCGTGCCTATGGATTAATAATGGGGTCATTATGGGTTCTAGATAAGGAGAAATGACCACCTCAGCTATGGCTTTTATGTCTGTTATGATGTTAGGCTTAGTGATTCTTACAGGAAATGACATCTTCAAATTGGAAGTTTGAAGGGAGTAAAATAAGATTTGCTACACTAAATGTATTTTTGGGCTTGTTTTGATCTATGAATAAGAAAAATGAGATCTCAATTTTGTTAGAGCTTTCTGTCATGAGAATGTTATTTGAAAGACCTAAGGCACATTGTGTTTCAGGCTCTACCCTAGTGCTGAATCAGCCTTTCGGTCTGGTCCTGATCCCAAGCACTCTCACGTGGCAGAGAGTCTCGTGTTAATTTCAGCAGGAACTGAGCTAGCCTTTACCCGGTCAGCACATGTTGGTGTGCATTCTTGAGTGTACCCACAAAACGTTGAGGGGAAATATCCTCTGGCTGCAGTTGGAACTGCAGGGATGATGTCTCACTGTCCACACTGTTACTGGATAATGTTAAATTGCATTTTACTCTGTGTCCCCCCCCAAATACAACTGGAAGACATATTTGTGCCTTAACACAGAAAAGGTTCCTCAGTCTGTATGTAGGTTGTAAGACAGCTATAAAAGCTCATGTTATATTTGGATCTGTTTGGTTATAACTCATTAAGTGTAGACAGTATCCCAAATTACACTTTTTAGCATTAAGGAGTCGTGTATTTTTCAGGAATTGTTTTTCTGAACGTATGCTTCTCTCATATGTTTAAATCACTTTATTTCTGTTACCTGGCCTTATGACACCTTTTGACATCCTCTGCGGTATTCTATAATCTCCAGGAATTTGAGTGCCTATTGTGTCATGCATTCTTAATGGAATCATGCCAGTAGCCTGTAGGTAGCAGAAGGTACTGTCCTGGTGGCTTAAAAGAATTTCCAGTAGTCTTGCCTGATGTAAAAAGCAAAAAACAAAACCAAACCCAAACAAACCAACAAAAAGCCCACCATGCATTTCTTAGTGTGTTTATAGCTGGCTACTGGTTAAAATGTGGTGCGCATAACGCACTCTGTGAGCCTTCGTAAGCTTTTCTGCATGTGGTGTTAGAGCATGAAACCCAGGTCCTTTCAGCCGCCAGGGCCAGGAGACCTCCTGCATCCTCTGAGCACGCAAGAGAGCAAGTGGAACTATTTGAAGAGTGAAATGAAAAAATTGCAGGTTCTGGTTAGCTCTGAAAGGCTGGTGACATGACATCTAATGGGAATGATTTAATTTCCTGAGCCTCTAGCAAGTTCCCTGATGGATCTGTGGTAGTATTTGCTGATCTTTTAATTACCCTCTGCAAAATGGTGTGTCCAACCGCTAAGTGTACTATTAACACATTTTAAAAGCCTATCGATTTCCTTTTGTGTAACCTATGCTCCCTGTACATCTGCTTGGTCAGAGCTGAACTCTCTAGTACTGCACTCTGCGAGTGATGAGGATGATTCCAGACTGAGTACAGCTCGTCTTGACATACGCAGGCATGTGCAGGCTCTGGCTGCTGCTGGATGTAGTTCAGGACCTGAGAGGTTAGATATATCACTGAAATTCGTAGTGAAGAAAGCAACTTTTAATGCTTAATCTTTTGTGGCCATGCAATACTTCAGTTTTGAAACTGCTCATTGTTACTTCTGCTGAACCTTTGTCTTTATTTATTATAAAATAAGTATTTGTCGGTTTGCTTTGAAGGTTAGCATATTATCCTAGGTTTTTCGCTTGCATCAGAAGGATCAGTCTGCATACCTTAACACTTACATGCCACAAGTGTGCTCTGGCACTTGTACCTTTGCTAAGTCTTTTATTACCATTTGTTTCAGGAACTGTAGCTCTGAGGTAAAGTATTAAGGAAGACGCACAATTACAGTGATGACCCAAATTTATGCTGCCAATCCACTGCAGTACAGATTGTTTTTGCTAACCCAGCACTTTTGGTGCTAATTTTCTAGAAAATGCCAGGAAGCAAAATAATAGGTTTCAAAAAGTTATTTTCATGGAAGACGTTTGGCATGACTGTATGTCATGTGTATATCTGCCCAGAGTTGTTCATGACTTCTGGTCAGCTGCAGCAGGAACTACTTTTACCTCTGTGTTAGGTTGGATGCAATTATAAAGCAATTTTTTCTTACTGATGAGAAGAAATATTAGAAAATGAGTGTGAGAATAGCATGTTTCATAATTGAAGCTCTATTTTTGTTCTAGACAAGATATAGCATCTGATGGGATGTCAGCAACTCTGGTGTATGTGTTCCTCTGTGACCAAGGAAAAATGGATTTAAAGTAATTATATTTATGTTGGTGACTTTAAAAATAGTCTGCTTTGTTTCCCACAGTCAGTACTAGTGGGAACCTCTGAATTTCCAGTGAATTTCTTTTACTGATCACAAACTGGTAACTCAGTGTTATGACACTTGGATTCAAAACTTTTGCCATGTCTAGTAGGGATATTAATTTGAAGTTAACTAACACAGTCTGTGTTGTGTTAGTACAGGAGCCTTGCTGAGCCGTTTTCAGCAGTCTCTTGCTTTCCCAACTGCAGTTGTCATCACTGATATGTATTGGAGGCTTGCAGGGTGTTACAAAGGGCTACCAGTGAAGCTTTTTGAATGAATGAGTGATCTGATTCCTCAGTGTCTGTAGAGCTAAGGCACTTCAGCAGCAGACCTGTGTTGTCCCCGGATGTGATTGTGACGGCAAGAATAATTGCTTCTTCTGATGGTGTTTGTGACTTTCTGAAGTGTTTAGCTTCTGGGTTCTAGCAGCATTATTTTAAGAAGTGTTTTTCTGTTGTATCACTACTTTGTCCAATAACTGGTATTCTTTTGCAGTTCCAGCATCCTTCCCGAGTTTTTGATGTTGGCAGCTGTAAGATTTGTTTGTATTTTAATCCGAGGTTTGTGTATACATTACAGAATGTGGTAGGATTGTTAGTGAACTACAACAACATCCTCTTCTTGATTGGGCTGCCACTGCTGTTTAGGAAACAAAGCTTAAACTTGCTGCTCTGGAACCTGGTGGAAGGGTGGTTGCCTAAACCTGACACTTTTTATTATTGAGCTACTGTAATTACATCATAGGGAGAAAACAGTTGTAATAATTAGTAATTTGACTGTAATCTTACGGTCACATAATTTATCAGATAAATGATTAAAAAAAATATATCAGTCTCAAACTACATAGAAAACCGCCAGCTAACCAGCAGTGTTGATAGGAGACTTCATTCATATGTTTAAAAATAATGATGACGTGCTTTTGGCAAACTGTGAAGTTCAGTCAGTATGCAGGTGTTTGTTTCTAGTGATTTCTCTTTAATTCTGCTTAGTAATAACCTACAGCAGAGGTTGGCTGTGACAATTTGGCACGAGAGGAGGCCTGACACAGAGGCAGTGGCATTATCTAACCAGAAAGCTGCATTGCATCTTACTTTTTGGGAAGGTCACCCTGTGAAGTTAACTTCTGAATGTGGGAAAATGCAGGGACATTTCCATTGGCAGAAAGAAAACCAGCCAACCAGGATAGAGTTCCCCCCACCCTTTTCTTCCTTTTTTTCTTTTATGTCATTGGATTTTGATCAAGTTGTATATAGCTGTTTTCAGTCAGGTTTTTTTCTAGGTTAAACCAAAGCGTTTCATACCAGTCTTTGGATATTAAGAGGCAGGACATTTGCACAGGCAATACTGAATGATAATAAACTGGTCCTTTCCCCACCATACAGTCCCAGTGCAAGTTGGGCATCTGGCTGCCAGTTGTTTTTTTTTTTTTTCTTTGAGGGGAAGAGAGTACTCTTTCTCCAAATTCCTGTCATGCTTTAAAATAAATGAATAAATAAAATTTATTAATGCATAATGGAAAGCTCTTAGATTAATCTGACTCTACCACTCTCTGGGGCCAGGTTCTGCCCATGATCTGCAAAATGGTACCCAGAAAGGAAGATCCTTCTTCCTCTGTTGTCATCATGCTGTAGCTGTCATCATCACTACCCAAATTATCAGCTAAAGTCAGTTGATGTCCCTGTTAGAGTCCCTGATTTTCACAAGTGTTATCTAGCTGTATCTTCTCCCATTCATTTTCATGATGTGAGAAGATACAAAATACTGGAACACTTTTCAGAGGAGTAGAGCAATATAACTATTATTTTGTTACGCTGTTCTCAGTTACTGGTGGGAAACAGGGAAACTGGGAGGAGAGTGCCCTACTGAGCATTAAGAAAATTTTCCCTGTATTCACCAAGTGGTGAATGCTTCTCTTACATGATATGTCTACATAGAGCTGTTGGTATCTTTCACCTTTTGGAAATGGATGCCAGACTACAAACTTTGCCTTGAATGTATGGTTGGTCACCTTTCCTGCTGTCGTGGCCGTCCCTGCAAGCTAGTGCCCAGAGGGTAGGGTTAGGAGGAATTCTTGTGCTTGGTGCAAGGTTAATAACTGTATTGTTAAAACTTGGTATTCAGAGGGTGCGCAGAGACAGAGAGATGGCTGCTCTAGGACAAACTGGATTTTTAAGGCTGGACTGTGTTGGAGGAAACAGGTTGTTGGTGGATCATGCTGCAAGAGACTCCTTTTGAGGCACTTGGAAGGGCTTAAGGGTGGTAGGAGGGTTAGGAGAGAATCTCGTCCTGCCTTTGTAGAGAAATCAGATATTGAGAGACAACATATTCTGGATGAGGACAGAAAAATGAACAGACGGGCCTAATAATGTACCAGATGAAAATCCTAAGCTTTGTAATTAAAAATAAAACCAAAAAAAACCCCAAACCCACCACCTCCCTCGCCCTTGCCTGCCCCTCACAAAAGCCTGGATCCTGGATGGTTGGGGGAGGGATGTTTGTTTGAAGCCCCAAATGCACCTGTGAATAGTAAAGGCACCAAAATAACAAAATTGTGTTGTGGGTTTTTTTGGGGTTCTGTGTATTTCTACAGCTGTGGTAAGATTGTTTCTGAAACATCTGAAAAAAATCTGTGCCTCTGATCACTGAAACTATAATGTGTCACAGGAAAACCAAACATAAATCTTGAGTGTTTACTAGGATGAAGCTCTAGGGGGGATGAAAAGTGTGCTTTGCCCGTATTATTTTGAGCTTCCAGGAAGTCATGTCAGTTTTACTCTGAATTAGTAGTTGTATGTCTGTGAGAACCTCAACTTCTAAATTGTCTTCACAAAGATGAAGCCAAGGACATTCCAGTGAATGTCCCTGTCATATTATCACACCTTTTGTACTGAACCCCAGAAAGAAGATGAAAATGGTAATAGGTGATAGAAATATTTTTGTTTTGATAACCTGTTATTTAAAACTGCAGATTTATTCCTAAAAAGCTGAACGTTAGCTCTGCTGTTAAGTGGTGAGTGGGTTTTTTGTGTATATGTGTGTTTTTTAAATTAGGAATATATCTGATGTGGATTAAATTACTTTTTGTTGTTATACATTGAGAAATAGAGAAAATTCAAAATCAAACCAGAATTATTTTTATCATACAGATTTCAGAGTAGTTTAAGATGATACTAGAATGCAGTGTGCTACGATTTCTTTGTTTCCACACAGCATTAGCAACTGCTAACTCAGTATGTGTGTTTTGATTTAAATACACCAAGGTCGTTTTAAAAACATGAGTACAGAAGACAAAATCTCTTAAAAAATAATAAAAAAATTCCTCAACATAAATAAGTGTAGGAAATTTAGGCATCCAGATGAGATTGTCTTCTGTTTATATATTTGGTGGTATGTGTGCTAGGATTTCTTTGCTGTATTTATAAACACTGATTTCAATCTTCTTCCGTTTCCTGGTGCTGTAGCACCTACGCCCTGGGGTGGATTTATATAGAATTGTGCTGCGTTCCAGAATGCCCTCACTCTCAGCCAGAATGAGTGCAGTCTTTATTAGAATCTTTTGTTCATTTATATCTGTAGCATGACATGACATTAGAAATGAATGCTAAAATCCAAACAGAATATTTGGGTTTGTTGCATTTGGCTTCATTTTAGACTTCCTTCCTTGGTGGGATGATGAAGGAATGAGGAGAATATGTGTATTTTAAAAATGAAATGTTAAGATTAAAAAGATTTAAATAGATATTTCAGTTTTATTGAAGTCTAGTGTTTGTTCTCTGATGCAGGAATCTTCTTTCAAATGGATTCTTTCTAAACACACAAATTGGGGATGGGGACTAGGCTGCTGAGAGACATGGGCCTGTTGGTAAGATGGGTGAGCGAGCTATGAAAACCCACATGGTTTGCTGAAGATTCCTTCAAACCTTATGGCAGAGGATGGAAGTCCTCAGAATCCTTTATGCCTGGATCCCAAAGGCTTTTTTTTTTGTGCAGCAATGAATTAGGGCCAATGACACCAATGTAAAAACACACAGTGAGAGTCCTTTTAGCAATGGACCATTTCTTTGCAGGATGAAGATGAATGAAAATTGTACAGCCTGGAGAAATTGTGATACATGTCTCTATTTTTAGCTCTATTTATTAAAAACTCATGCATATTTAATAGTAGAAGTATTAATTCATAATAGGCCTAATCTTTATATACCCCACTTTGTATTGTTGTCTTTTCATTAATTGTTCATTTAGATTCTGAAGGATTTCTGCTTCATTTAGTGCAGAAACTGAGGAAAGCAGCAAATGCAGCAGTAATCCTGCAAGGAAAAAAATTGCAGTATGTGATCACTGAACTAAATAATGAATTGTAATATGTACTCATGAGGCAAGGAAGCATGAGCGGTGATAGCTTTGATATCCCTGACTCCCTAGTGGTCTGCATTCTAGCTGAAATAATTTTCTCATATAGGGGGCACAGACCAGACACAGACAAATGTGTTTTGGGTGTGCTTGCAGGTGATGGTGCTGTATGCGTTACCTCAGGAGTCTGATTCTTGTCATTGTGGAGTTCCTTAGGGCTCTTAACTATTTTTCCCTTCTCTTGAGTGTGATAACGGATTGTAAACTGTAAATCAGTAGACTATTAAACAGGGAAGGCTTTTTCTATCCATTTCCTTTTCCCCTTCTAGTTCTCTTTGAGATTTAGTGGGTGTCTCCATGCTTTTAGCCCGTTCCCTGAAGTAGACTGTGTTTCTGCAGAGCTGTGGTCCTCATCTCTGACAGCTTCAGCAGTTGCACTGCAGCGGTTCAGCATTAAGCAGACAGGGACTTCGTGTGGCGTAGAGTATGTCTAAGTGTCCTACTGATGTTCTTGCTGCATCATAACAAATGGAGGCATCTTCTGTTAATAACCTTTCCGTATAAATTAAGTCATCTGACTCACCACAGTTGTGGAAGGGCATTTGTCCAGACGAGAGTAACTAGATACCAGTCTGACTTCTTTTTACTAAAATGATGAAGTACTCTGTTTCTGGATTTATCCAGCTTAAATGTTTACCTAAAATGATTTAAGTAGTGTTTTCAAAAAAACAGTAAAGCAGTTGGTGCATAAGAATTCTGTCATAGTGTTCAGGCATGAAATTCTAGGCTAAATTATATTTCTGGGGGAGATCTGAAGTAGGATATAAAATTGCAATTGGCATTTCTTTAAAACAAGTTATTAGACTTTGAGCTGTTTGTATGTTATTATTTTCTGGTTTGTAAAAGACAGCCAACAGAACTGGTTTGTTTTAGAGCCAAAGTGTGCTGAGTATTACAAGTGATATATCTTGTAAGTACAGAGGGCAGTATCATCAACGCCTTGGTACACAGCCCTTCTGACTTTTTTCCTTGGATTTATTGAAGCTGAAGCTGAAGAGCAGCATCTGCATATAATATGGACAAACAGTACAAACAGAATGCAGACAAATAGCAGTTTTTTTCTTATTCTGGGCTCTTTTTTTCAGGTTGTAAGGAAACAGTTTAAAAGAGTGTAGAGCAGGTAAGTTTTCTGGAGGAGGAAATCTTTAGGGCTTAACACCTCTAGTTTCTTCAAAGATCACGTTCATAGTTATTTGATTCTCTGCAATATTTGTAACTTAATATACCGAACATAATCAGCACTGCATTTTAGCAGTGTGTCAGTTACTGTGGTAATGCTGTAAGTTCTGCTCAGAAAAGTATATATGAGTATGTGGCTTAATTTTTACCTTTTCGCTACAAGTTTTTACGTGTTTTGAAGTGTTATGAAGACAGGGAATTGAAGAAAAGCTGATAAAAAAATTCCTAGTGAATCTAGGAATACTGTTACACAAAATACAGTAGCATTGAAATGTTTTTGCTAATGGCACCTCCTCCTTAAGGACATACCTTGCACTGTCAGCAAGAAAAAGGCATTGCCTTTGAGCTGACCTAACAGTTCTACTACTCCTGCTAGTTTCAGGGACATCTTTGGTAGCTAATGCTTAGTACATTATCAGGCAAAAAGCTCTGTTAAACTGTAGGCAAGCAGAAATGTTCTGACGTTTTATTTCAGCCAAAGAGTCTCCTCAAATCTTTATGGAAATGCAGTCTTTTTTAAGGGGAGATTATAACTCATAAAATATTCCTAATTGAAATACCAGAAGGGTAAAAGGAGCAGGAGGATGGAAATTTGAATGTATACTGATGGACAGTTAAATTCACTCCAGCAAAATGTGTCAGTTTTTAAAAATAATTGTTTCCTGTTTTCCTGATCTACTGGTTGTATCTATAGTTTATTTATAAGACTTAGGTACACAAAGCTTTGTGTTTGTTTTGGTTTTAATTTTACTTTGTTCTTTAAGGAGACCAACTGAGCCTGTCTTAGACATCTCTCACCCCCACTTCCTGGTCAGTTTTACCAGGCTAGAACTTTTAAAACATTGGGATTCAGGGAAATTACTTATCTACAGACTGGTGGGCACTCTTTTTAATTCTACTTCTAGTCTGCTAGCATGTTTCATTTACGGAATTCTTGAAGTCAGTGAATATATGTTTTACACAAAGAAATTACATTTTTCGAGTTGATAATATCCCTTCTGTGACAAAAATTAATAAATAGCATAATGAATTGAAGTGGTGCAATGCTTTGAGAGGAACAGAGTGTTCCTGTGTCTCCTGATAACGTGAGAATGTCTCAGTGTGCGAGATGTACCTGTTCTGTGGTGGTTTGATACCATTTCAGTGAGTCAGATCAATTTTACGTGGTAGAAACTGAGCTTGCACAGGCTTGGTAATGGGAATGATTGTATTGGATTTGGACTTGGATGGGTGGAACAATGAATGTTCATTCATGTTCATTGTATATTCCAGGGATTTCCATCCGTATAGAATGGATTTCCAGTTTAAAATTGAATAAAAATAAATTTTTATAATTGCTTATTGCATGGTATATATACTAGCTTTTAATAACCGCCACATAAATACTTAAATCAGACTTTGTTGAGTATTGCTAAAATACAGCTGTCTTTTATGGATGTGAATTGAATAGTATCTGCATTGGTACCGATTGCAGAGACTTGGAATGAAACTGCAGAACTACTCTGATAGGAAGTAGTAAATAATTGTACTACTTCTTCTGTCAAGTACATTATTCTATAAATGGCTTTTTGAATTGTGGCTTTTTTGGCCTGGCAGTTTTCCTTTCTTTTTCAAAGGAATACATATTTTCTTTGCTGTTTGTCAGGCTTTTTGGCATTGTACTCTTTCTTCTGGTTACACGTTTATTTGCTTTCCTGGACAGACAAATGCTAAATTGTTCTTTTCTGTAAAAGTTCTTATTTTGGTCTTTACTGTCCTTTGTTGTGAAAAAGCCTTGGGAGAAGACGCATAATTGGGGAACTCTGGGCTGGTGCCTCTGATGTTCTGGAATTCCTAAAGACAGGAGGGGGTTTCAAGAGAGTTAAATGGGCTACGCATTTTTCTTGTCATTAATATGTGCTTGCAGGCTTTCACATGTGTAAGTATGAGCATATATTACAGGTTATTCACAGAATAATTAAATTCACATTTGTCCATCCTGTGACAAAGTAGCTTCTCAGAGAGATGGATTGTGTGACCTGACATCAAAAGGCTAAACTGAGCGCAACTGCATCCAGTACTTCAAGAGAAATTCATCAGGAGAACCAGTCGACAGCAACTAGCAACAGATATATCAGTGTCAAGAACACTGAGGATCAAACCTCTAGCAGTGGGGATTCTGATTTTAAAGTTTATATAGAGTAATATTGTATTGTGAATTATCCAAGGCCGTAGTTTCAGGATACACTGGGTTAAATGGCTACATGTCTGTACCTCCAGTCTCTGCCTCATTTGTGAACTGAGCTCTTTGAGGCGTGGTGCTACAGGTAAGATTACTGAAATAAATGAACTTGGGTAAAGTAGTCGCCGCTCCAGGAGGAGGTCGAGGGACTGTATAATACATATGGAGCAGAGCCTCTTGGCTACGAAACAAAAGTTTTGTGTCTTCATGTGAATAGTCTAGAGGATAAGAGTGTATCTGGTACATTTCACTTAAATTTATGTGCAGTTCTTACATTGCTACTTCCAGTGAAAGACAGGGATGAGTTTTACACCATAGACGATCTTTTGTATATCTACAGAGCAATACCGAGATACATCTGCAGGCCAGCCAGATCTCACAGCCTGAGAGCCACAGCAGAAAGGAATGTACGAACCCTCCACAATCTCTTCAGTGCAAATTCAGACAGGTTATCCAAGTTCTTGGTGCTGAACACTGTAGTTCACCTGGCTGAATTAGCTTGAAATGTTTCAGGGCTTTCTTACTCCATTTTAGCTGCGGGGATGGCAGTGCAGGGACTTGGGACATTTGTCTACGCTGACAACGCAGTATGTCAGTAAGTACACTCTGTAACTGGTATCACTGTAGGCATGCCAAGCTATACATATGTGTATGTATGGATGTGTACACTACTCTCTGGATACATATTTATGAGCAGTGGCCAGATCTTCTGTGTACCAGCTAGCTCTGTGCTGAAGCTTTTGTGTGAGAATGAACATGGTAGGTTGTACAGTAAGCACAGCAGTACCTGATGGGCTACTGGGCAGGGTGTGTAGACCTGTCAAAAATATGCAGAACCCTTCAGACTGTTGGTCTTCATAATAGGCTTGAGCAGTAACTTCTGCCTGATGTAAGGGAGTTGCAGTTGGTGGGATGGAAGACATAAGCCTTACTCAAGCACCTAAGGTAGTATGATAATACAAGTGACATTTGTTTCCACCGAGATACAAAAGTGTTCAAGACTGACTTTACAAATAATCTGTACAAAAATGCATTGAAAGGTTACAGTTTGAATTAACTGAGCTATTCTCTGGCCAAATAATGTGCTTCATAAACTCTTTTTTAGAAATATACATTTATGCTGAACTATATGCTTTTTCCCTTAGGGAAGATTTTCAGCCAGTCTAAATTACATGGTGGTTTTGTAATCTGAGCTGATGTTTAACATCTGAGCTGAGTCACCAGATTTTGAGTCCAAAGGAGACTAGAGTATGCATATGCACTTTCTCTCTCTTTCCTTTTTCTCTTCCCTCTCCTGTACAGCAATATCCCTGTGAAATTTCAGCACAGTAATTTTTAGCTGTACCTTAAAACATCTGAATACAGTTTCCAGAAGTAAATTACGGTGCTAGTTGTGATTTCCCAGCAGTGAGTTCAGAGGATGAGTTAGCAGACTGAAGGCAGGGTATTCTCAGCACAGTTTACTTTTTTTGTTGTTTTGCCAGTGGTTTGGGCATGACTCAGAGCAGGGCAACAAAAGAAAAGGGCATCTAGACAAAATTCTGTACTCTTTTGTGCAATCTTGGGTTACTTCAACTTCCTCCACAGATGAAGAGAGGGAGTGATTTTGTACTCTGAATTGCTTTTTTGGGGAGTCTCCGACTCTTCACTGAGGAAGCCAGCTACCTAGCACAGCCACCTGCCTGGCGTAAGGCACGTAATTTAATCTGGCACTCCTGTGGAGATGGTTTGAATGGAGAAGTCAAAACATTTCTCTTAGGAGAAGATTTACAAAATGCGTCTTTCAAGATGCTTCAGTTGACTTTCTTGGCATTTTTCTTGATTAAAAAGGAAATCTGATTAAGCGATCCTGTGCATATAGGTTCTTTTTTGGAAACTAGCACGTTTATTAAATACTTTCATCATCATTGCTTTGGCTTAAGCTGTTTCTAAGAGTATCCAGTAATTGTCCTATTCTGAAAGTCTAGCTTTGTTAGAGGAGAAAGTAAGCAGATCAGCAGAAAAATAAAGTGTTTCTGAATTTAACTTTTCTCTCTGCATTTCTCGGTAGAACAATTTATATTTCAAAACAGTTAATATCGAATTAACTTGAAGTTGAATTAAAGTTTCATATAATTTTTAGTATCTTTTGAAAAGCACCCCAAATGAAAAAAATATCCAGAACTGGCTATTCAAATAAAAGCAGCGAATACAAATTTATTGTCAAATGTGCAAATTAGAAGAACTGGGGGAAAGAGAGACATCTTTTCCCTTTTAATCTCTCTGAGATATCGTCTGTCTCCTTGTAATTAAAAAGAAAAATGGTGTCAGAGGTGTAATGGTGTGCTTTTTCAAGTTTATGACATCTCTCTCTTTTGTGTTTAATTCAATCACAAATTCTGTAGGTTTAGAATGATCACTTTTTTTCCTCCAAGATATCCATCACTGGACTTGTTTGGATCATTTACTTGCTTAATTTATTATTTAAACCATGCAGACCTAATGAGCACTCAGGCATTCTAGGTAGCAATATTGAACAGTTATGATTATATTTTAGCAGAAGGATCTCATCAGCTTTCTGCCTGATGTTGATGCTCAGAACTGTGCAGTTATGTAGTATAATGGTTGTTTTATTTTTGAAATAGTGAACATCTACTGGAAGAGTATTAAATTTCCACTACATGATACAAGTTGATTAATTCATATACTAAATGATCCTAAAGACTTTGGATATAGCCATGGTCATGTAAGTAAAGAGGCCTTATTACTCTTTATTTGTAAAACAGTGGAGAAAAATAGATCCAAAATAGCTGATTTTTCTTAGCTCTTGGATACTGTGGCAGCCTTTACATTCATCTTTATCTGGTGGCTGAATAGGAAGCATCCAAACGTGTTAGCTTAACTCGAATCTGATAAAGTGTTAGCTAATGGGAAAAAATCCCAATAATAAGACAGTGAAATACCGTCTGAGAGGAATTCCATTATGTGTATTGCATCTACTTGATGCGTAGAAATTCTTGGAAGTATTCCAGGAGAAATAACACAAAAAGGATGTCTGGGCAGAAAGATGAAGCTTTTCTTTTATTTCTCTCTGTATAGAAAAGGGTGCTTCATGTCAGCTTTATCTGATTTTCTTTATTTATTTATTTAATAGACCAAATCTGTGTCTCCAGATAGTCATAGAAATATTAGAATATAGGCCTGGAAGGAAATTTTAGGAGCTGTCGAGTTCATCTCTTTGTCTTGGGCAAAATCGGTTACTGATGGTCTTGCTGAATAAGTGGTGAAATTTACTGGGAGGGGCCCCTCTGTCCTGCAGGCAGAGCTACACAACAGCTCTAAAGGAGCTTGAAAGCTCTTTAGTACTGAGAGCTGAATAAGTACAGACTGGTTAAGCATATGAGTTAACCATATGGTTAACCGTCACCCAGCTTCTTAGGCAGGTTTTGCAGCTGCCAGTGAATTCTGACTATTCTGCTTTTGTCAGAGTTTGTAGCAGGTTTGAAACCAGCATATGGATATCTGCAAATGCGCTGTAGTCATACCTTATCCCAGAAAATAGGCTAGTTTTGAGTTCTGGGGGGAGAGAAATCCCCAAATTCTGAATTTATTCAAGAAGCGTTTTCTTTTCTCAGCCCCTTAGAGCTCAGAGCTGGTCAGTTTGAGTCTTTTACTTTATTGTAGCATTTATAAATCTTTGTACCGAACAAAGCAATGTCACACAGTGTACAATTGGGAAACCAGCATGTTTTCTGTTCTTCAAATTCTTAATGTGTTCTTCTGCCTGTATAATTATGTGGATTGCTTATCTCAGCATGGGAATGGCATTTGAGAGAGATAGTGAGCAGCATCTGAATGTGTCCAACAAAGAGCCACAAAGCTGGTGAAGAGTCTAGAGAACGAGTCTTCTGAGGAGCAGCTGAGGGAACTGGGGTTGTTTGTCCTGGAGAAAAGGAGGCTCAGGGAGACCTTATTGCACTCTACATCTACCTGAAAGGAGGTTGTAGCAAGGTGGGTGTCGGTCTCCTAAGTAACAAGTGATAGGACAAGAGGAAATGGCCTCCAGTTGCCCCAGGGGAGGTTTAGGTTGGATATTAGGAAAAATTTCTTCACGAAAAGGGTTGTCAGGCATTAGAACAAGCTGCACAGGGAAGTGGTGAAGTCACCATCTGTGGAGGTATTTTAAAGACATGTAGCTGTGGTGCCTAGGGACATGGTTTAGTGGTGGACTTGGCAGTGTTATGTTTACGGTTGGACTTGATGATATTAAAGGGCTTTTCCAACCTAAATGTTTCTATGATTCTATGAACGGGGGGAAAATTTGGGGTCCAGTTGTGCTGGATGGTTCTTCCTGTCCATCTGATGTACAGCGACAGAGATGCTTGGGTGCAGAGCACTCCCCGAGGGCTCTTCCTGCTGAACCTTGGCTAGTGGGCTGCCACATGGCCCACTCCTTGCCTCGCTCCTCTCGCGGGTGATGTGACGTTGCAGTGCGGTGACGTGAAGCCCTGTAAAATGTGTTAATCATCACTTCTCCAGCAGCACCCTCAACCACCTGCTCAGAGCACAGATCTTGTCCAGCGGCTGACCAGTCATGCTCTCAGGGGCAGCCCTATAGAGTCGGATTACAGTAAATGCTGTGGGAAGAGGCTGTTAGCAAGACCCGTAAGCCACATAAAAGATCACTACATAAACAAGAAATGAATCACTGTTATGAGTAAGATAAACAGGGCAGCATGTGAGCTCTGGTTTGTTTTGCATTTTGGATTGGATTTTGGTTTGGATTTTTTTGGTTATTCCTGTGCTGGAACTCCCGGACTTTCATTCATGTGTTTTTTAAACTATTGAATGTTTGACTGCATGGCAGAAATAGTTTGACGTTTCTTTTCAATCTCCTGTAGTGAAGAAGGTTGAGCAAGGGGGTTTTTCCTACCTGTATTTTTTATATTAAATAGAACTTTTTTGGAATTCTGGTCCCTCTATGATTAGTAACTGAGGAGTATTTATAGATAGAAATAATTCTGAATTTGTGCCATTTAGAGTTTAAGAGGAAATCAGTCCTATTTCTCTCTAAGCTTCTTGACAAATACAGAAGAAAATGCTGTGATATGGATAAGCAGCTTTGGTATAGGTTTCACTTTTCAACTAAAATACTTTGCTAAAGTTCGTATCTGCTGATTTCTCAAATACCTATATTTTCCCTATGCTTTTGACTTGGTTGGTTTCCACATTTCAGCTTGCCTTCATCAATCAGTATTCCTTGCCAGCTTGGTCTGATGCTTAGTGAAATCTCTTCTCTGATCACATTCACCCTGATTAGCCAAACCTTCATGGCAGGGCAGGTGCACACAGCTAATCATGGGTATTGTCTTTACAGTATAGTCTGGATGCAAATACTGTTTCAGTGGCACTTAGCAGGAATTGAAGGTGGGAGGATAATTCTTATATCTGGTCTCTGGTAGGATATATGTGTTAGTGTACTGTTAGTTTTGTTATTAGTGACAGACATCAGGAATTGTTAACCAAACGTCAGATAAGCAATTCCTTTTGTAGGCAGGAAGGCACCGTGTGAGGTTTTCATCCCATCTTCAGACTGAATTTTCAGACTGCAAATAATTAATGTAGTGGCTCTTTTCTCCCTTCTATCACTCCTTATGGTTTGGGTTTTATGGCAAGCACCTTTTCCCCTTCTAAAATATGAGTGTCTTATTTCTCTCTTTACAAATCTTAATTAATCTCCCAGCTTACTGTGAGATATGACAGAGCACTGTCTGACACTAGACAGCCTATGGACCTTTACATCCTATTTCACTGAATTTAGAAGATATTCTAAAAGCTTACAAGTCCTGAATTTTTGGAGGTGTTTTTTTCCATAATAGGAGCTCATTTACATGTGAGTTTAACTTGTTAATTGCAAATTGATTTCAGTTGCTTTAAGTTATGTTGGGATCATTGTTTAAATCATGACTTTTAGACACTTGGATTTATGAGTAGGATCAGGGAAGTTACCCAGCATTTAGATTTCTGGTTTACTTCACTTTCAGAAACTGTAATGATGTTCGTGATTCACCAGAGTGATAACGATTAGGACTTAAGAAAATGGACTGTTTCAGAGGAGTTAACATTTTTCTCAGGCTTTTCTCATATCTCACAGAATCACAGAATCATCTAGGTTGGAAAAGACCTTGAAGATCATCCAGTCCAACCATTAACCTAACACTGACAGTTCCCAACTACACCATATCCCTCAGCACTATGTCAGCCCGACTCTTAAACACCTCCAGGGATGGGGACTCCACCACCTCCCTGGGCAGCCCATTCCAACGCCTAACAACCCGTTCTGTAAAGAAATGCTTCCTAATATCCAGTCTAAGATACAGTCCAGCCAAACCTGTGAAGAAGACTGTGTGATAGTCCTAGCTAGTACAAGTTAGTTCTTATGGATTAGTTTGTCCATCTGCCACATAGAAATTTTCAGCATGTTCCAACAAATACGAGTGCTGCCCTGAGTACAGTGTACTGCTCTGCAGCTGAAGGAAATTTTTTCATCCCTCCTATTAAAACTTTGTCTTTAACTTGTAATCCTCCTGCATGACACTTATTTTGTAGTGATTTTACTGCTGTAAAACCACTGTATACAATAGTTCAAAATTACATAAATCTCTAGTTGTGGGACAGAAGAAAATTAACTTAATAGTGCACTGTCAGTCTGTTAATTAATCTCCCCCAATCTCATGGTGCAGGGGGTGGTGGTAGTTGGGTGATTGTACGTGCTTGCTGTGGTGGGCAGGCTCAGGTGCAAATCGGGGCTCTTCCTGACTAGGGGGTACAACTCTTTCACTGTGACATTTAAGACTTAACTGCTAGTGTGTGCTGTTACCCAGATCACAAAGTAAAAAAGAAAGGGGACGAAAAAAAAGGGAGATCACAGTGACTGGGCTGATCCCTCCGTGTTTCACTGGGTTGTAGGGAAGTTGGTGGCTATTTCTTATTTACCCTTCTGTTCTCAAAGTCATCCAGCATTTTCAGATCCAGCGAGTAATACGCGGGCATAGAGAAACAAGATACTAACTTCCCTGACTCTCATTTAAGAAGGCCCTCTATACCAAAGTTTCGTTTTCATCACTGACACCAGTGTCAGAGGCATACTGCGCAGGAACATGACAGAGAAGGAGTTAGTGAACCCCGCTGATGTGCAGCACCAAAAATAAAATGTTTTGTGTATGCAGCCAAAACATTGCTCATGTCAGGAAAGACTGTCGTGTACTTTGTGAAGTAAGTATGGTAATCTTCGTGTCACTTCTGTATATGTGGAATTATTGAACTGGCTTTTTTTGTTTTTTTTTCCTTTTTTGCAATATTTGATGCTGAACGATGTACAGTGTGTGATGAATTACACAACAGTTGGATGATTTGAACTTTATTTTTCCTCTTTGTTAGTTCTTAGTATTTAAAAACATCTCCAGTTTAAGAAAAGCTGAAAAATAGCAGAATTTCTGATACACTGGAAGAGTGCATACACTGAAATGTTATTAAAAAGAAAATTGAAGATGAGTCATAGGAAATAGAAGTGGAGGGAAGAGGCAGTTTTTGAAGATTCATCATGTGGGGAAAGAGGAATGAATAAGAAAAGAAAATCCTCAAAATATGAAGATGCCTTTATGTATTGATTGTTGAACAACTTTATCTTAATCACAATCTTGGGATCTCAAAGTTCTCTATTTGTTTTTCTTTCTAATAATTAAATGTCTTCTGACCTCTAGAGGCAGAGGTTTCTGTTTAATAAACCAGCTGTCAGACATTTGATTGATAGCAGTGGTGTAGTGTAGGTCTGATTACAATTACAATACTATGGGAGTGGCCAACCAATCCATTTGCTTCTCGTGGGCTCTACTTAATTCTGCATTACAGGCTTCCTTGCTGGAAACAAGGAGCATTTGTAGCAGGTGATACTCAGCATGGTCTGACAATGCTTGGGTTATTTTAAGAGAACAGATATATCTCTGTGTGATAGCTGAAGGCTATGACAAGAAGAAAGCCCAAGAATAGTATCTGGGTACCTCTTTTTTTTTTTTTTCATATGTGTACATCCACACATTTTTCTTATATGTGGTTATTTGTATGTATAGAAATAAGGAGATCTTTCCAGCAGTATGCATCCCTCACAGAAGATACTATAGTGGAATAATTGATGTCACTGGTTAAGTTGCAGTCTGATCAGAAATGTTGAAATACTATTTTCAAATTGTATGAAGAGTGTAACGAGCCCAGGACAATTTTTTCTGGGTGAGCTCTGGAGGTACTACTGGGCAGGAGGACTGCTTTGGTTTGGTTTGGCTTTGAAGGAAATACATGGTTCCTATTCCATGTGAATATAGTATGGAAGATAATTTTCACAGTTTTGAGTGAAAGACACATTACCATAAAATTCAGTTTCTTCTGAAAGCAAATGGTTCTGCCAGATGAGGACCATTTTATTTCCTCTGTAAAATAAACAATGAGTTGATATAAACTATAGCTTTTGAAAAAGGAAAACAGCTTTGGTCAAAGTCATGTAGCTTAGATAAGGAAATTTTCATATTCCTCCTATGGCAAGAGGTTACCTATCGCTGGTTCTTTCCTCCTATGAGCTGTTCCTTCTGTTTAATATTTTGCTATTCTTGTCTTTCCTTTCTGATGATTTATCTCAAGTTGTGAGTAATGTGAGGGCTTATTTTCAAATGACAGTACTTTTGGTAGCTATGGATAATGAGATGCAAGTTCAGCTTCTGAAGATATGGTGTGATAATACTGGCATGGCCATTTCAGTGAAGACCTTCTAGTGTCTCCTCAGGGCTAGAGGAAAGCTGTTGAATTTATAAGGCCTCTGTTTTCTGATGTGTGGAGAAGAACAACAAAATCTGACTGCACAGATAAACTGACATGGGAAATATATATCTGTAGTCTAAAGTACCTCAGTTGATGGTCTGACATGTTTTTGTATGGTATAGAAGATCTCAGAAGCTATGCTTTGTATCTTAAAAAATAAAATCCTTACAAAATTATTTTATAGTAGCATAAATCTGTGATACTGTATTTCTGCTGAAATATGTCCAACCTTATTAACATCTTCAGTACTTTACTGATTCTGAACATACAGTGCATAGAGAGTATTACTGGAAACTAACATATCTAAGTGAAAGTACATCATATACTGCTGTGATTTCTTTGGTGGAAGATGAGTTCATTAACTCTTCACTCTTTCAGCTACTGCCAGACTTAAATTAACTTGGTTACTGTGGCTGTTCTTGCTTGATAGATGGTCTTGGATGTTTTGCTTTGTGTTGCTTTCTGGCTTATAAATTGCTTTGTGTTGCTTTCTGGCTTTCATGGTGTGTGGTTAACTCTAAATTTTGTTGCAAGTGATTCATGCTTTTTTTTTTTTTTTCCATGTACAGACACTAAGGTGGCTGTAGTGGTAAAGCAATGAAGTAAAAGATTTTACTCAGTCCATTTTAGGTGTCTGTAGGAACATTTTTGCACTAATGCCTCTCCATTTAATATTTGACTGAATAACCTGCTGTCTCAGTTTAACACTTTATTTTTTCTTCATGATAGGTCTCTGAACAACAACTTTTTCACGTAAATTGACAAAAGTGGAGAAGAGATGGCCAGTTCAGCCCGAGAACATCTGCTTTTTGTGCGACGTCGCAACCCACAGCTACGGTATACTCTGAGCCCAGAGAATTTGCAGAGTTTGGCATCTCAGGGCACCATGGCTGAGAACATGAACTTGCAGCGTGCCAACAGCGACACTGATTTAGTGACCTCAGATAGCAGGTCTAGTTTGACAGCCAGTATGTATGAATACACCTTGGGGCAATCTCAGAACCTCATAATCTTCTGGGATATTAAGGAAGAAGTAGACCCGACTGACTGGATAGGACTTTATCACATAGGTAAGTCAGAACCATGTTGTAGTATTTGTGATTCTTGCTCTTTTGCCACTTCATATTTCGTTTTCTGATATGTGTTCTGGCACACTACATAATTAATCTAAAGATAAAGTTGAGGTAAGACTGCAGAGAATTACCTTGGATTTCTCTTTGCTTTTCTCAGTGCAGTGAACTATGTAAAAATATGATTCTAATTAATGTAGATCTGGTTCCACAATGACCTGCTAGAATATGAAATGCATTCTCTTAAACAACAAATGTGCATATGGTTTCCTGTTTTCACCTTTGCTGGTGGCTGGCTTACAGACTGGAAACGCGGACTACCATATTCATCATGTAACTTGACATGCTTACTGTCCAATGTTTATACAGATTTTTTGACAAGTAAATTCTTAACGTTTATGAAAAGATATTTTGTGTAAGTCTTTGATTTTGTAGAACTGAAATTGTATCAATTCTGAAGGAGCGAGAATTTCTGTTTTTGAAGAATTCTTGTAGAAGTCATTCCTCTAAAGAGATTCGTTTATGTGCTTTTTTTGTGCTGTTCAGGATATTTCATAGGAGGGAGCCAGACGGAGCTCTAGTTTGGCATGCAAGGGCCTGTGGAGAGTGTGTGCAGCAGCAAATAATGTGGCTTAAAAGGAGTGGATCAGTAGGTCAAAGCAGTTGGTGCTGAGACCCTAGCATCAGCCGCATCTTTGGGTGGGATTTTCCATTGTATTATGTCTAATCAGGTCCCTAGATACAAACATCCCTGCTGCGTGTGTGGTTTGGAGCTGTCCAAAGGATAATCCTTATGTCCCCACTAGGAACTGGAGCGTAGCTAGCGGGTAACTGTAGTGGCACATGGGGTTTGTTCATCTTCTCAAGGAATCCAGTTCATGTTGAACTAAAATTACTCTCTGAATTTAACCAGTGTTCAGTAAGTGGGACTGATCGGTTGATTTGTTTCAAAATTGCACTGCTTCTCTGAACCTAATTACTAATGTGGAAGGCAACCGTCAATTCAACCTGCCAAAAACAGGTATAGCAGAAACTGGTGGAAACACATCTGACCACTGGAATTTTGTCTGTGCTGGGACTAAGCTTGGTGCAATGAAATCGGTCTCAGTAGGATTTCAGAGGGATATTTGCTGTGCCAGCTTTTACCAAGATGTTCTATCTCTGCATCACTTAATGTTACATGCTGTGTAGATGGTGTTTCTGGTTCTCATTCTGGTTTTGTCTGCTATTTTTTCCAGCATTACTGCAGCTCCACAAACAGGACAGTATTGACTTGTGCTGTTCCAGTACTTACCTGGTTATAATAGCTGTATTGGAGTTGCTGCATGAGCTGCAGTCTCTCCTGGAATGAACTGTGGATATGTGCTAACATTTAAGTCACCTAAATGAAGTGTCTCTATAATAAACAGAAATTAATCCTCCCAACAGCATTAACAACTGAAGTGTGATCTGTGCTGTAAAATGCACAGACTGCTAAATGGAGCTTAAACATTCTAATTTAAATACATTGAGAGCTTCATCTGAATAAAGGTTTGACACCCCTTCCCGTTGTTTTTTTCACGGTTCACAGCACTTCAGGATTGATACTCAAGATGCTACAGTACATCATCTTTCTGTAAAATTCTCATTGGTTCCTATTATAGGCTGTAAGTGATTTTTATCCTACTTTCATGATTAAAAATATTTCTACTTTCAGTCTGTTGAGCCCCTAAAGTACAAAACAATGTTAAGTTACCACAGGGTAAGAATCCTATAAGGAACAGCCAAATTTATGCCTTCTTGGGCCTAAGACCCCCATCATGCTACTGTGTAATACCAGAGTGTTTGAGTATGTTGGGTTT
Source organism: Strix aluco (assembly GCF_031877795.1). Lineage (NCBI taxonomy): Eukaryota > Metazoa > Chordata > Aves > Strigiformes > Strigidae > Strix > Strix aluco. The sequence goes on from NC_133936.1 coordinate 32,906,506, forward strand.
CCTGTTGTTTTTTTTTTTTTAAATGATGAAAGGTCTAGGAACTCATTCACATTGAGCTTTTGTCTTCACTGCCACTTGAAATCCATGAGTGCTTCTGAGAGTTTTGTTACTGATTTAAAATAGATCTGAGCAGAGTTCTTCCTTTAAGACTTGCAGTTTCATGATTCTGAATGATGGACTACACATTTTTTACAACAGAGAGTTGAGGATATATTCAGCCTGATGGGCATGCCTGTCTGATTTAGGTTTTTTGATAAACTCTTTCAAGCATCTAGCGTATTTTGAAACTAAAAAATGATAAAAGTAATTTGCATAACTTTTATAGACATAGCTAAGGTAAATTAAATCCCACAGGGTATAATCCAGGATTTTCAGTCCTTTGTAATAATTGCTGTGAAGTACCCCCAGTTTCCACTTACTGCTTTGGAAGTTGAGGACACTCACTCCTTATTTTCTCAGGAGAGGCTTGTTTATGGGTGAATATATTAAAAAATAAAGGCTCTGTTTCCAAACACATTATTAATATTCAGTGTAGTTGCTTGAGATTATCCATCCTGTTCTTTCTTTAAAATGAAAACCGTTTCACTTACAAAGTTGCTCTCCTTTGGCACTGCCTCCTGAAGGCAGCAAAAATTGTGTGGTCACTAACACAAGACAGCACTGGGGCTGTACCTCCAATATTCCCTCATGTCTTCAGTAAAGCACCATTTTTCAAGGAGTTAGAAACAGAAGAAGGCAAATATTTTGCTCTTACTTAAAAAAAAACCACATTGCATAATCAAAAGCACACTCATGTGGCTTTTTTTTTTTTTTATGTTGGTTGTACAATTAACTGCCATGTAAGCCGCATCAATGTTTTGAGGAGGGAAACGAAGTGGTTGTTAATTCTATAAATGAAGAGAAGGTGAAATTCTAAAAATGAGCATCATTCTGAGCTCAGGCATTAGTATGGAGAGATCTGGCAAAGGCCTGAAGTAATTCAGGTACATTTTCACTTCAAATTAATTTCGTGGAATGCATCCATTATAAAAGGAATTGAAAATTACGCACTGGGAAACTGTCTTCCCTCTTCATTCATTAATTTATTCAATTAGCGCGCTCTCATTAGTTTTCTGTCATGGGAAAGGAGTCAGTTCTGTGCTTCTCAGTGTGGTTTTACCATGGTTAAAACTGCAGTGGCTCACTAGGAATCCCACCAAACTTATTAGATCCCTTTCTTTTTAAGAGACTGACTACAAACCACCGTACACATTCACCCAGATATGGATTGGTGCAGTTCGGTCACAAGACTGTCAGTAACCAGATTCACTGCCTTTACTACTAGGTGGTTTGCGGATGATTGGCTTGTACTAGGGAATAGAAGATGGAGCTTTGTCTAGTGCAGTACAACTTCAGTGAAACTTCTGGCCTGTTAAATGGTTATGAAAATAGATATCTTCTTAAAAAGAGAAAAGCCTAAGGGGAGAAACACAGAATCATCTTATTCTGAAGCACTCATTCTTTTTTTAAGTGCATGTGAATTTTTTTCCAGACTTCTGTTTTTTAAAAAAAAGGAGGTAAGTCATAAATGAACAAATACTTTGTAGAAAAAACTGCGTATTTTATTAGACATTAATTCCCTATAATGTCCTCAGGATACTCCTCTGCAGTAACTTTTGTGCTTTCATTTTTAAATGCAAGAACTCGAATCTGTGAAAAATTACACATAGCTCTACATAGCTAAATTAATGTTCAGTTTTTCCAGAATTCTGTATTCTAAGGAATGTTTTCAGATACATGTGTGAATTTGCTGGTTTTAGTACCATACTTGTATCTTCCTCTGCTTCATCACTGTGTACAGCTAAAAGTGATCTGTTTGCTTGTTGAGGGACTGCTTTGTACAGAGGGTCTTCTTTTCCAGCGTATTCCTAAGGACTACCAGAAGAAAAGTGTATGTGAGGGACACAGGGTATTCTGTGAGGACAAACATTCTTTTCCTGACTGTTTCTGGGTTTGTGCTGTCTGAACTTTTTAAAGTGTCAGTAGCACTTCTTGAACAGTCTTGTCCATCAAATTTTGTTGAAGCAGCTTTCTAGCTCCAGAGGTGAGATGTGTGGAGAATGTAGATAACACATCTACAAAAGCACAGAAAGGTGTCCCAGTGAGACTACGTGCAAGGGAGAAATGTTATTTCTGAGTCTTACCTCTTCTTTAGGTAAATCAGGCAGTGTTGCATGAAATGTGAAATTGTCAAATCTGAAATACAGGTTTATAATTTTGTGTAAGTCTTGGGCTTCTCATTTCTTGAGGACTTCTTGAGAAGTCAATGGGCTTCTCATTTCTTCTTCACGACAATTTATGAGGATTGTCACTTGAAAGTGACAAGGCGTGATGAAATTCAGAGAAGGGGCTTTTTAATAGAGATGTTGTACCTGTGCTTACTCTGAGGAGTAAAGGTAAATTTTCGGTCTTTCTGTCCTAATGAGAAAGAAGGAAGAGATCCATTCTCTCAATTTAACTTCTTTTTTTTTTTTTAACAGCTAAACTAGTATTTAGACTGAAAACCTTCTTCATCTTTTGAAGTGGTAGAAGACTACAAAATTACAAATACTTTTGCATCATGTTAGACCCTTTAAGTTTTCTTGTCCAGTACTGACACAACTTTTGCTCTGTACATGCATGCTTTAAAAATGTTTGTTCCAAGCAATATTTAAGCTATTGGAGTTTTACAGACACTTTTTCCTCTAATTAAGAGGAATCTGAATCTTGCTATGGCAAGAGTCCTGTAGTAAGGCTGTGCAAAGTATTGGACCCAATTGGAATTAAGGAAGAGACATGGATATTCACTTTGAAGGGTCTATGAGACATCCCAGTTTTCTTGCTATTGTTTTATTGAAAGAAGAGGGTACCAGGACTTCCTTGGGAAGTGACAACTGTTCAAGAAGATTAGCAGGTGGACTCTCCACTGCTCATGGGATGCTGAGGGAAGTTGATCCTGATGAGTTTTATGGGTTGCCATGAAGTCTCATATTTAAAGAAATCAGAAAGTACAAAATGAAGAATAAAAAGTTAGGAGAGAGAAGCAGACCCTACTTTTAGTTTAAATAGATTAACTCCCATGGCCAGATTGCCCAGGTTGGCCTATTTTTGTCCTCATTTACACAGTCCTATTTATGAGATGCATGCCCTTATTCTAGAGATCCTTAGCACATTTAAAATGCTAGCTATCAAATGTCATTATATTTACTTCCCTTGGCTGCTTTTCACAGGCTGCTTGACTTTTTGTCATACCTACAGCATGGATCCACAATAGCATTATAAAAAAACCACTAAAATCATAGCAAAAAAACCCTGATGCAAAGTTATATAGGGCAATTTAGATAGGATCTAGGTTTATACTAAGCCTTCTAGGGTAATGGAGTTTGGAGCCTTTCCATTTCAGGTCACAAGATTAAAAAGAAAAAAGCTTTCACATAAACTGCCTTTAATACACTTTAAATAGTGGCTTACATTAGACAGAGAGGTTATAAAATGTTAAGATGCTTTATTCCCAGAAGATTCCTCTGGTTTTCAGTATAGAAAACATACGAAGTAGTAACTTCCAGAAAAGCCCGATTATTAATTTGATTTTTTTCCTTCCTGTTTTAGCAGTATGAGTAGTTTTCTGTACTTTAAAATCTGAGCAGTACTGTTAATGTCTGTTGACTAGTTACTAGACATAACTATTAATTTGTGATTACTCCTTATTGTGGCTGTGGCTAAGGTCTGCAAACCATGGGCTTGACTTTCTGTGTAGAAGAGTTGCTCTTTACCCAGCTGGCTTCATGGTAGAGTTTTTGGCTTAGGCTTCCAGGAGGCTGGCGTTGCACTGTTTGTCATCAACCATTGGGGATTTTATTTGGGTTTTTTTATGATATCACCTGAATATCTAAGCACTATGGTGATTTTGTACTCTTCAAAAAAAAAAAAAAAAAAAGAAAAAGAACCAGTTACGGCTCTCAAACTCTGGAAGAGCCATACCTGTACATGTTGAGATGTCATTGAAACTCCCACTGGAGATGTATGCTTAAAAAATACATTTAACAAAGCAAAATTCATGGTCAACAATAAGTAGGATTACAGGAGAGAACTTGAATTCATCTTGGCCTGCATCTGGGACTGATGCTAGTCTGTGTCTATCTGATGTTGATACTTGTGGTATAAAAGTGTGTGGAAAAAAGCTGCCTTGAAATACTTCCTTTGCTGGTGACTTAGTAATATTTAGGGACAGGCCACCTCTTGAGTGATATAATGCAAAGTGAAGGCAGTCTTAATTCCAGAATTGTATCCTAAAATCACATGCAGTGAGACTTACAGTGGTTTAAAAAAGATCTGTAACAAACCAGGGGTCTTCAGAAGCTTTCCCTCCAGGAAATCTTATTCATGGCACTTCAATCGTATTCTTTCCTTTCTTCCTAGATCCTGACCCACATGCAAAGCTACTTTTTCCTCAACACAGAATTTGGTACTTTCTCTTCCTCAGTTGTGAGCTAGTAAATTTTGCTCAAAAATCAGTGTATGGACAACATAATACCTTCTCTTTAATGCAAATGTTAGAAGACATGAGTAGAAGGTGCTTTCTCTATGTATTTTCATTGCATACAGCAGATACCTTAAAAGGTACACTCACTATATTAAAATGCAGTCATTATATTTGTTTTAAGAAGAAAATAATTACTTCCCTGCTAATAAATAAAAACAAAACCTAGAATCTTGTTGAGTGATATTTATGTCTGGAAGAAGTTCAAGCTGTGACAGAGAAAGTATTGCCAGAACATCCAAACTTTTCAGTTAATTGTGTTTTTTAAGTTTTTGAAATACCCCTGACCTGAAAACTAGACAAACGTAGCTGCAGGGAGAACACTTTCAGCTGTGTTGTCAGTATCTTTCCACTGCAAGAGGTTTTGGCATGACAACATTTATAATCCTTCGGATAGAAAGCAGCGTTCTCCCCACCCTGCCTTTTTGAAGTGGCTGTTCCAGCAGGTGGGAAGTGGCAAATACAAACACTGGGTAATGGAAAACAATGTACACTTCTGAATTCATAATATTCCCTTCTATAATAAAACTGTCTTGTGCTATTTTGATTTTTTATTTGCTTGAAGGAGGTTGGCTTTCAATTTTTTTTTTTGCTGAGCTGTTTTCTGTCATCAAATCAATATGCCATACAGTATTTTCAAAATAATTTGAGAAAAAGTTATTTCAAATCACTGACAAATGGATTGAAAAAGTTGTTGCATTAATTCATCTATTGATTTGTTTCATGTAAGTAATAGATTATAGATTAGTTTTGCATTATGCACAGTGTTAGGATTCCTCCTGTAAATTTTTTATGAAGTTCTTGGCTCCTTCATCTGCATGGATTTATCAATGACTATAAGAATCTGAATTAATGGAGAAGTGTTATAAGCTGAGTGTTCAATATAGCATGTTAAGGATGTGACCAGTGTAGTTAAAACCAGTGGCACTTACAAAGATGAGCAACACTCATATTAGGACGCTGAAACTAACACTCATTGGTGGATATGTTTAATACAACCTTTTGATATATGCTGAAACTTGATATGCAGGTTTTTAAACTATAACCGGAGGATGTTAATGAAGGTGCCAATGTTGATCTTGATAGGCCTGCTTTCCTAGCAAAGCTCAACAAGATGTATCTTGCAACTTATGCTATTTGAGGAACAAAAAAGGTCCAGGGAATGGCCAGACCTGACCATCTCAGAGCTCCTGTGGTACAGGAGAATTTTCGGCTGGGGCTGAGTGGTACCCAGCCCTTATGCAATTTGCCAGTTTGGCATAAGAGAGGTACTGATGTGGAGTGAAGATGATACAAGAATGCAGGTAAGCTGACTATGCTTAGCTGGTGTTTACTCCTTGAGAAAAACAAAGCTTACAGACGTCTGCTTTGGCAGTGCTTCTTGTCTCTTCGCCCAGCAGCATCCAGGACTCCATTGCTCTCACTCTGTTGGGCAGCCAGTTCCCAGGCAAGCAAATCCTCTGCATCAGAGCTTTGTTTCAAGGTCTGGTCAAACTCTCTTCATGAGATCTGCCTCCTTTGTCTAGCAGTCATTTAGAGTTAATGTCAGACTGTTTAGTCTTCGGTTGTATTTTGAGTCACCAATCACTCATTTCATCACTAATGGCTCAGTAGTCCTTGAAAGTTTATGAAAATCAGTGGAGTCATTGCCCTTGTCACACCCGCCTTTGGGAATAAATTAATCGTTTATATCCCAGTGTGTGGTAATGCAAAAAATGAACCTACAATTTCCATAAAAATAGCAGTCGTTTCCCATGTACTGTAGTAAGGAGAAGAGGAAGAGATACAACAAAGATTCATTACTTTGCTTGGAAGAAGCAAGATGAGTACTGTAAAGTGTTTAGTGAATGTAAAGGAGCTTATTTTTAAAATTTATAGAATATAAATTTTAGTTTAAATTTATATTCAAGTTAAAAATAACTTGCATAGTTATGCAGATATATAATCAGATCATAAGGGAAATGGACAAAAATTATTTTGCATATTTAAGAATTCAATTTCAGCTTGATCTCTTCTTGCATGTCACTTTTAACATCAAGCCCTCTTTAACTGTACATAGAAGAAGGTTTAATGGATACAGGTCACCATTTTCTAGTTTTCTTACTGAAAGTGTGATTAAGAATTCAGTTTCTGTTTTTCCCTGACAATAATTCTCTGATCGTTGCTATTCAGTTGCCATTAGAATTTTTCATTATTGGAAATGGTATGAGCTCTCATGCTCCATTAAATGCTTCCTTCCTCGAGAATTTAAACTTGATCTGATGGTCATAAATGTGGTTCACATGAGTGGAGTTGCACTTGAGGATAATTTTTGACACATTAAAACTGAAAGCTTGTACCTACTAGGTGTCATCTGTGAAGGGGACTAAGAATTGAAGACATGTGGTGCCTTGCAAGATCAGGACTTTAATCAATGTTTCATCTTTGCCATCAAATATGGAAGCACTTACTCACATATGAAGCCAATTAAGCCTAAATGGGTTTGGCTTTATAAGATGAAATATGCATAGAAAAACATTATAGCGCAACAGCAGGCACCTACCCTTGTCACTGAGATAAATATCCAGTAATGACCTCATAAAAAAGAAAAAAAAATAGTATCTTTCTATGTTCACTGTAGTTTAATTTGTATACAGAGTTTCATGAATAATGCAGTTCAGCATATGGTAGCTTGCAGGGAGAGGGAAAATTCAGTTCAAGAAATTTTTCAACATAGATGCATCTCTGAATTTTAGTAGACCTGCAGACAGGCAGTTGCTTTCAGGACACTGAATAAGGATGCAGCAATTTACCAAAGTCAACAATGAGTAAGATTTTCAGGAGTTATTGATGGGGTAGTACTTAATGTACAGGCAACACCACTCTGATATATTCTTTAACTTGTAAACTATTTGAGCAATAGGATGAAAAGTGCATTGTCCAGTTCCCTTTTAAAAAAAACCCATACCCATGGTATGTTTTTGGCAAGTAAAATCAAAGACAACCCACCTGACATCAGTGGCCTTTCACCAAATTATGCGAATAGGTTTATTACATTTGTTGTTCATTGAGCTAGATGTTCTGAGTCATTAGCACATAAGATTTTGATTTTGAAAAGTGGTCCTAATTACAGCACACTTGAGTACACTCCTTCTCTCCTGCTCAAGCAGTTAAATAAAAATTACCACCTTTCAGATCAATCTAGATTACTGTCTTCAGTGCTACTATTTACTGCCCATTGACTGAGCAGCACGAGGCTGGCAGAGCATTTACTCTCCCAAGAATACAGACAGCTCTCTGCCAATTTAGCATCTTGAATGGGATGAGGGAGAGCAGCAGGGGTAGCTGCAGGGAACCTGCAGGAGTGTGCAACGGGGAGTGAGAGGGACTGTCTCTTTGGTAGTAATTTGCCACTTGACTTGCTCAGCTGCGGTGTGCAGCAGTGACCCCGGCAGAGAGGGTATGATGGGATGTGATTTGTAGGCTGCTGTAATAGGAGTCCAAATCTGACTGAGCTTTTTGTAGTTATTGGTGCTCTGGGTGTAGTTTGATTGCTGGGAGTAGCTGAGTTGGCGAGCCTTTGTTTCTAGTTGCATTTAATTCTAGGTTCTGTTCTTCGCCTGCAGCTTCCCAGGGAATTACTCCTTTTAAAAAATACTCTGCTAGGAATGTAAAAGAAATCATAGAAATGTTGTTATATGTAGGTCCTTTCAAGATATTTACACAAATTAATGAAGTTTCTTTGCCTTCATTAGTCCGCACAGTTTTGTGGTTCTTTTTTGATGTTGCATGTTAACGCTATGAGAGAGAAAGCTTTTTACTTCTGAGATCTCATGCTAAAAAGTTAAGAAGGATGTCTATCTCCTTTTTTACTTGTAGTGATGATTTTAATATAATTGGCTTTGATTTTTGACACTGGTAAAATGATACTGCTTCTAAAGAATGGCAACATGACCTTTGTGTTTCTTTTGGCTTTGGTGTCATGCAGTTTAGTCTGCAGAGCCATTTACTACTTGTCATAAGCAGTATTTGGCTTTGTCTGCCCTCATCTTCAGGATATGAGCTTAAAGATTTGAGACTAGAAGTAACTATATCGGCATCCTTTTTGTTTAAGAGGTAAATCTTAACCCTGAAGAAATAATCCATCTCATTACAAAACTAGTGAAGAATATGTGTGAGGAAAAAGATCAAGGCAATGCATGGGGGGAAAAATGTGATTCCTGTTCCTCTGAAGATGATATGGTGGTGCTGAAGACAAGTTAGCAGTTTTTCTGGTTATTATTATTATCTGTGGGGAAAACTCTGTTTGAACTGTCAGTGTATTACTCTGGAGTTAACCTATCCTGGCAATTCTAAATTCTCTTCTGCTGAAGTAGACTGCAAAGATCCTAGGATCTTCCAACCTCCTTTTTCACTCTTCTGCTTCTACTGCATGAGAGGTAACAAAGAATAGGTTGGTAAGATGCCATCGCTTGGATAATGTCTTTTTACTTATGACTGCTGTGCAGTTAGATGTAGTTAATCAAAACTTTGTCATAAAATACCACTTTAATTTCCAATGGAAAAGTCTTCTGATTAGCTAGGGCATGAACCACCAATTACTTTGAAGTAGGTTATTTGGTACTCAAGAATATTTACTAATGTCTTGGTAATCTTGTAGATAACGTACTCACCAGAAACTCCAGTTATTGTGAACAAATTGAAGCTATGTCTGGGTAGTTGGATATGAGTACATTAATTTAAAAATTGCATTTGGCTAAAACTAGAGTGTTGTGATTCTTTGAAGATGTGAAGAGCCTGTTAAAAGTATTTGATTTCAGAATAGTGGAGCAGGACAAACTCACTCTTTAGAGGTCCCACTTGCTCACTATTCAAGGATCTGAATTACCACTTAGCATTACTCCAGTTCTCTTTTTGCTCAAAGGTTGAGCAATTTCATTCTGAAAATTAAGAGTGTGATTTTTTTTTTTTTTTGGTTGTTTGTTTTTCTCCAAATCCTACTTCTGCACCTTCCACCCAGTTTCTTTTCATGGAAGGTTCTGTGGAAATATGTCAAAATTTAGGTTTATGACGTTCTGGGTACTGTGAGCAAACAAACAAAAAGCTAATTTGAAGTAGGAAATGATGGAAATGTTTTTTTTTTTTTTTCCCCAGCTCCACACACTTTTTATTTTTGCTTCTGTTGGTTTGAGGAGTCTGTATATACCTTCTCACTTGGTCTTTCTTTCTGCATTTGTACTTCTCCTTGTATTTTTATACCGTATTTCTTGTGTTAAGATGAGGGGAAGTCTGAATGGGAAAAATTGTTAAGATGATGATGAAGTTGGAAATCCCTTGCCCTAGAGAAAACTAACACCTCCTCCCTCCAAAAAACCCCACCAACTTTCAGTGTAGTTTTGGGTTGTGTCTAATTTGGTTATAGTCTTCCTTTGGATACTTGCTGATCTGACTTACTGTGCAGCTAAGCGAGTGCTTTGTCTAGTGGAGCATGGTAGGAGGCGGTGTGAGGCTGCTCCTCCACGGGCCATCTGCTGATCCGGTGGTTGTAACTATTAGCTGCAATGTGAAACTACGTCATTAGAAGAGCAGTTGGATCTCAGCTTTCCTGTATGAGATAAAAGCTTTAAAACAATGAGATATTTCTGGATGTTGGGACTGGCATGTTAAGAACTTGTTATGATGAAGGAGTTAGTGGATTGCAAAGGGGCATGCTAAGGTTTGGAAACCTCTTTGTTTGCCAGACCAGGTGAAGGTGACAAGTTTTACATACAGGGATCAGGGGATATTCCAATGCAGAGAAGTCATCAAATAGAAAAATGAAGTCCGAGGCAGTCAGCTGGAAAGACTGAGCAGACACTGATCCAAGCTGTAAAGATTGTCAAGAGTAATGGAGAAAATGAGAAGGAGGCACAGAGATTTTATTGTCTTTATTGAATCTGTCTGAAGAGTAACTTTGTGCTGCAAGCTCAGGGTGCAGTTTCCCTCCATTGTGAGAGCCTCAGTTGATCATTTTTCCAAGAGTGGGGTGATGTTGATGAGATTGCCTCTCAGAACTGGCTGGTGATGCTACTGTGTTCTGGGAGATTCAGTACCATGTCTGGACCATGCAACATTTCCAAAAGCTGTATTGCACTATGGAGTGAGCCTTCCAAGTGAAACAAGAGGCTTAGCACCTTTGCCAGCCCAGCACATGGACATACATTGTCACTTGTTAAATGTCTAGCCAAAGGCATCTGTTCAGCATTGTCATGCTGCTAAATCCTTGTCTAATAGACAATGGCATAGAAAAGTTTTAATGAAAAATTGCCTTTTTTCACTTAATGACTGAGAATACTCAAAATACTTGAGTTGCACTCTTTGTGCTTCAAGTGAGAATCCAGAGAAGGGCAAAAGCGATTTGTAATAACTACTATTTCATGAAATCTTTATTGTTTGGCAAACGGATTTTTCATTTGTTCCTGTCATGATCTCAGATATTCAGAAAAATGAAACCCTGGAGATGAGTGGTTCTTGGAAAGGCTGTAAAAATGTTTCTGGTTCTTTGCTTTTGTTTTCTAAGAGTTGAGCTTTTCCAAGGCAGTGCACTTGATTACATTGCTGGAGACCCTTGAAGGTAGGGACTTCTTGTTTCCTTGTCTCTGTGTGATGACCTCCAGGTAGCCAGCATCCCCAGAGCTCTGTGATGAGTTGGTTCTGTGGTGTGTTATGCATCTCACTGAAAAGGCTTCATCTTGGGAAGTATAATTTGTCTATGGACCCTATGTCCTTGGTAGTAGGCACCAGGGATGTGAAATAAAGTTCTCATGAGGCATAATGGCAGCAATATTTTTCATTTAAATACTGGAGAGATTCACTAAACTGTTTCAGGGAAGGTTTTTTGTCTCTGCAGGGTTAAAAAACCAATAAAAACCACTTTACCTTCCTGATTAGCCATAGTATATTGCTTTTACAGTAAGCATAAGGAGAGTTACGATAATGGGAAACAAACATTGTGTTTCACAGAAAATATTTCAGGTTCTTTTAGAACTTCCTCCTGCTCATTTCTTTAGAAATCTAAGACTGACTTCTCTTATTGTGTGTGTATTGGATGAATTTCTTCCAGGATGTGTTGGCTCATTTCCTTGAGTACGTCTAAATTTTCTGAATTTTTTTCAGTCACAACAGATAGCTGAAAAAGCTTTAAGGAAATGAGTCAGCCTCCTGAAATAAATTGCTTACTGAATACAGGATACTGTGTATGAAATCACAGACGCCCTTGATAGTTCTGTGGATACTGATTTACAGATATTCTCTGAAAATCTATTATATATACTCCATGTTCCAAAAGGATTTGGGAGAAAATATTCCAAAAGAGCACCTGAGCTTTGCTGTTAGAAATGTAGGGCATTTTTTCAGACTCCCAGGTGTCAGTGTGAGAGAGGTGCAGATTGGGAAGTGGCAGGCAGAATCCTTAATGTGAAATGAAAGATGTCACTGAACTTGAGTGTAAATTAGGAGGAGTAATGTAAAGGTACTGAGTTGAGGACTACCAAGCTTTCTTAAAACAGCATCCTAAAATCTGAAGGCTACGTAGGCGATGTGCTTCGCTCCTTATTTCATCACTCGCAAACAATTTGCGTTCTGATTTCAGGAGCCCCTCTGATGGTATCCTGCATGTCCTGCAGTTGCCTATAGCAGGTGCATTTGTTCTGAGAGGAGGGACCCACGACCTGGCCTTCATCCCTTTGGGAGCACAAGCGTCCCAGCAGGGAGTTTCTCTGCATGGAGCTTTGCTGAGTCACTGAGCTGGCAGCTGACTGGAATCATACATAGTTTAAAAATAAGTAAGAGGATACCGTTTTACTAACGCATATGTCTTATACAGTAGGTAGTCAAGGCTTCAGGATATTCTTTGCTTCCCAAGAATTACATAGCAACTCAGGAACAGAAATGATGAAGCCAGCATCAAACATCATGATTTGGGATTTTCTCTCTGATGAGCCCAACTAAAAGCAAAACCAGATGATCCTGAATTTTTAGGAAGTTTGACATCTGGATCTGAATTTGAACTTGGAAGCAGCAGTAATTAGCTGGCTTGCTCTGCTTTAGTGTATTACACAGAATGTCCCTGTTGCAAGCAATATATACCACATCTCCAAACAGATGACATACACTGTCAGCTTTTTAGGCACTCTGAATACATTTTCTGTATTCAGATTCAGAAAAATCTGAAAACATGCAGATCACGATGGAGAGAAGAAAGCCCAAAGTAACTGGAAAGGAGCTGACCCTGTTGGTATGTAGAGTGTCTCAGAACAATGAGAGTTGGATAAATGCAGGGACAAAATACAAATCCAACTGCGATGCTCTATCTAAAAGTTCCCCCCTCTACACCCCACTCCACCAAAGGGAGGGAGCCAGAAGATGGTGCAGGTCTCTGCCTTGAATTTTCTAGTTGTCATCAGTGTTTATCCATTACTTGCAGTCGTGAACAATTGACTTGCTACTTCTTTTGTTGGAGCCTAAGTTGGCCATGGTAGTTTGATATTTGGATTTGTATGCTTTTTAATATGACCTTTAGAAGTGAAGTAGCAGTATATATTAGGAGTTGCAGCTCCAAATTCCACAGCAGTTTTGTCCTGGCATTCAATGCAACTGAAATCTTTTCTGAAGGAGGAGCATAAGTACTTCTTAGTTATTCTGAAGAGGGTGAAATATGAAGGGGAAGGTGGAACCAACCAGCCAAAAACCTCCAAAACCAACCGTTATTATGAGCAGTTGTAAAGCAGTCCCATTTCACAGTGTTTAGAATTTAGGATAGTGATGGCTTTTTTCCCTCCATTTTTTGGATATTTACAAAAGAGTATGATGTGGTATATCTGTTAGGGTTTGTCTCCTAGTCCTTACAAATATTTCCAACCCTCTATGCTTTCCTGGTATAAAATCTATATACTTCATTTTGCTGTTAGTTTTTTAGTTAATCATTCCCAGTTCTTGTGGAGGTGGCAAAGTTGGGGCTCCGTGACCACATAGGGAGGGAAAGGGTGCTGCATTCTTCTTAGCAAGGGCACGCAAAAGGGCAGAATAGTCATGGTTTATTAAAAATATCCCAAGGAAACAAAAGTACTGCATTAGTAGAAGTGTCCCTATTGAAGAATCTGAAGAAATTATTGATTGTAATGTATTTGGCAGGAACGTGGGAAAGAAAGTGCTTGACACATTGTTAACTTGGAAGTCAGCATATCTGCCTCCTTGCAGGTTAAGGCATAGGGAATGGTATCCAGAGTGGTAGAGGAAATCAGCCAAAACCCATGGCAAACTGTTGATATGTTGTGACAAAATGGGCTTGGTCTCCTCAGCAAAGAACCAACAAAAACTTGTGAATTTCTGTCAAGTAAACAAGCCCCAGGCTGCAGTGCAAGGGAACCTGAATCAGGTCAGGGACAGTACGAGAATGCAAGCAGAGACAGAAGTGAACAAATTACACTTCTTTTGCCTGTATACCTTGCAAAAATAGCATCTTTGAAAGTGTATATGCAAATTTAGAATGTCCTGCGCTTCAGAACTATTTCTGGGTTATCCTGTGTCTGCTTGAATATTAATACAACATATAACCACACTATATTGTTTGGTGGAAATGACTGAAGAAAGCATGATGTGCTTCTGAAAAGTGAACTGGGTCAGACTTCAGTCATATGTGCATCCAAAAAACCCTTCTCCTGGTGTCTGCAGTGTTTCCTTAATTGTGCTGTTAAATTCTGCAATGTCAGCATGCTAGTGCTGGATCCCCAAATCGGATAGTCTGTGTTTGTAAGTAATCAATGACACACAGTATAAAATTATACAAAAATGAAGAAGGCACAGTTTAGCTGAAAATTATGCCCCAGGGACTCCATTCACAAGTTGTATTAACAAAGCTTTCAGGATCAGAGCTCACTGTATGAAATTGTGCATAGGTAGCTGTAATGTGTGACCAACCTGAATGGGATTTTTTTGTTTAAGAAAGCATTTTTGTATACTTTTAAAGCCATAGGTTTCTTTTTTGTTGTTTTTATATATTGCTTGCCTACTTCTTGGATGTACACTACCATATATTGAGTAGTGCTGGCTGTTGTCATCTACCAATAAGGGAATAATACATGTCTTTGGGAACATTTAAGATATTTTATTTCAGGTGCAACATTAGTAATAAATGCTTAGAGATGATGTTTCATTTCTTATAGTTTTGCTGGGTTTCAGAATGAACTCAAAATATCCTATACAATGTATTCATTCTGCTAATTATTAATAGACATATCAAATCTAAAATGAATCCTGAATCCTTACATCAAAAGGAGGAGGTAAGTAAAAGAAGAATCTGGTCAGAGCTAGGAGTATGCAATACTTCTCTCAATGGTAAAGCATCTCAGCACATTTGAAGTCAAATAGTAGCAATGGTCTCAGTAATGATTTTTAAAATATTACGTTTAGGTCTACTTTTATGCCAGTTCAGAACAAAGCTTTTGGAATAAACTCACTTCAGGTGAAGAGACTATAAAAAGCCTGGAAGAACTTTTCAGCAATGGAAAATCTACAAGATGAGGAATCTGCCATTAGATCTTGCGATCACAAGGCACTGAGGGGGAGGTGGAAAGTGTAGCTGGCCACCAAAATAATTGGTAATGGTGACAAAGGTAATGAAGGGTAATGATTCAGCATATTCCCTTAATAGCCTTCCTTAGCACACTGCTTGCATAGATGTGCTCTCTTTATGCTGACCCATTCCTCTTTATCTGTAGGTTTTCCACAGCATTACTTACCAGCCATTTGGATGCCTTAGCAAACATATACATATATAAATAAAATAAGAGGATGTTACTGTTTACTTAAGCTAGATGTTATGTGGTTTGTAGAAAGGAAAGGAGAAATTGCTTATGCAGAGGTATCCACAATATCATAGTTAATGTGTTCATTCTTTAATAGATGTATGAGATGCATTGATGCCTATTTCTACCTTGGGTTAGAACCTGTATTCTTGGACTGTTTCCTCTTTTTGTTAGTGGGTTTTACATTTGGTTTAGATTACTGAAAAATTGAAATATGACAAAAGTGTATTGTTTAAATACAGATTTTTTTTTTTATATTCCAAACCAGCAAGCTCTCTGACTTTCTAATAAATTCCCTAAGAAACCTATTACTGTCAGATGACAATAGACCAGTTTGCATTCCTGCTTAAAGAGCTCATAATATTGAAGATAAACTTAAAAAATAACAGCTGCTAAGGGAATATTAAATCCCACAAGATCCTTAAGAGATGTGTGCTGCAGAGACATATTTTATTGACAACTTTTAGAAACTAGAAGGATTTCTAAAAGGCAGGGAGTAATCACTTGGAACTGGCAAGGAAAAAACCATTTTTAGAAGTGTCTCTGTATTAGACATGAGAATAGACTTGAACGCTAAGAATGAAATGCTGGCTGATACTGTGGCTGTCAAAAGGATGCAACAGATTAAGAAGAATATTGATCAGACAATGTCAGAAACTGCAGTCAGTAATCAAGTGCAATCAAAAGTGAAGCTGAGGAATCCGGAGGCAGTCTTTCCTCTCCTCTCAGTGATGAATCAGTTGTTTCCACCTAATGCTGAAGGATGCCACATTGCTGGAAATCCAGAGATACTTGTGCCATCACAATAGTTCCAGGGTTCAACCATTTGAGAAGGCAAAACCCAAACTAACCTCCTGGATCCCTGGATGTCAGCTGCTGTATGTAGGAAAATTCCTTTTTCTGGGAATTTTATCTGTTCTGTGGGTATACTGCATCTAGGGCTTCTCGTTTTAGCCCTTTGTCCTTAGCAATAAATAACACTTTCACACATCAAAAACGACAAAAAAAGGCTAAATAAACACGAAGTAAAACAAGGTGAAAATGCAGGAGTGATTGAGTGGTTAAATGAACCTCCACAGGACCCTTGGGGAGTGCGTCTGGCACTGACTTTGCTCCTTGCTGATTCGTTCCAGGAAAGAAGATAGAGCTTTGGGAAACCTGAAGGTGTTTTTTTGTCAAAAGCAAAATAAACCCACCCAACTAGGTGGCCACAAAACCAGCTGATGGATCATCATGTACAAAGGATGTGTCAGCTCTTTGGGGGATGCTGGCTCTGTGGCTCACAATGTTTTGTGCTCTGAGTTTTACACCCTTGCTAATGATGACTTAATTTTTTTTTTTTTTTTTTAATAAAAATCTTACAGAAAACCTTCAGTAGAGGTTGAAACTTTCACCTGCACAGAAAGACACATGTCATAACTGGCAGAGGGTATGCATATGTGGGCAGTTAAAACACTAAAGTTGTTTTGGTGGTTACACTCATTCTTCTCCGTGGCCATCAGCAGAACATGCCATCTGGCAAGGGAGTGCCTCCTTCCTATTACACACCTGAGAGCTCCCCACAAATGAGATTTCAGGTCATTAGGATACTTTATGCCTTATGGGGATTTAGGAAGAAATAGGTAGCTTTTACCTCTTGTACTGTCTTCTGAGTTGCATATTATTTGTTCAGTTCTAGAACAGAAATATATTTACTGAACTTAGCCCTTTTGTTTGCTTGCAATTTGCACATATACAGCTAAAGATTTGTCCAGAATTTATTCAGAGTTATTATATATACGTAATGAATCCATATGGGTTTGTGGCTTTTCGTTGAAAGCTGTGACATGGATTGAGGGTTAGAAGTGCAAGCTCTTGCTGAACGACACAGCTCTTGTGCTGATGGGTTCCTTTCTTTTGATGAGTGAAGATCGTGAAGTTAATTTTCAGGTGTAGCTGCTTGTGGTTGGTTGGTGTTTGTACCCCTGCAGTGCCTGAAAGGTCTTGTTGTTCAAGATGTTGCACACACAGTAAGTGACAGTTCCTGATCTGAAGCGATTGAGCTCATCCTTTGTGCTGTATGAATATTTTCTAACACTTGCTGAAATGTAAATATTTCTGCCAGTAATACGTCTCTTAGAATACAAGTGGAAAGAAAGCACATCAAGTGGATAATGCACCAGTGAATTCAGGTCAGCTTTTGTAGGAGATAATTGCAGAGATTGAGGAATTTGTATCACTTGAGTTAGTTAGAAAGGGACTTTTAAAATTATTGCTGATTACTGTGATCAATGACTGGTTCTGGCTTTCCAGCAGTTTTGAGGATCATCTGTCAGGTGAAGTTTTTGACTTGATAAATTTATTAACCTGAAAACTTTGTTAATAAATTATAGTTTCTTACAGTATATCATCATCTCAGTTTTAGGACCAGAGGATGAAGAAAGGAAATAAACACAATACTTGTCAAAAGCATTTGCAAAATTTATGTGAATTTTTAAAGTACTTGCATATCATCATTAAGTTGTAGGGCATGAGAAATAGGGTGTCTGCTGATAATTAGAGCTGGGATGGCTGCTGATAATTAGGGCAGGAAGCTTTGTAGTAGTAGTACTTGCCTTAGATACTTACTGAGAGGGTTTCTGAATAATGTACCAGAACTACTGTAAATCCTGTATAAAGTAGGGTAGTTTCTTCTACTGTATGAGTGACTGGAGGAAAAAGGAAAAGGGAGCCAAAGGATGGGCAAAAAGAAAAGAAGGAAACTAGAAAATGTTCTGTGCAAACCTGGAGATCAGTAATGGCAAATATGCTGGTAATAAATCTTACTCTGCTTAATGGGTAGCCATATTGCAAAATGTAATTGGGAGAAAAAGGGGAGTACTCAAGCCTAACGTTTTGGTGGACAATTGAAAAGTACTTGTTTGCTGGTATCTGATTTTAAAATTTTGTAAATATAAATAGAACAAAAGATGCTTGCAACAGTTTCAAATACAGATTTAAAATACCAGATTTAAAAGAACAGATTTAAAATCTCTTCTAGCCTGTTGTGCTTTTTACACATGCGCATTTCAGTGATGCGTATGATGTTTAAAGGGCATATGTACATTTAATAATGATTCAAAATGGTGTTTTATTTTTAGATTTGTAAACAAAAAGTAAAAATAATACACAGTCATCTTGACTCTATTTTAAGGCCTCTCAGTTATGGCAGTTGTGTTTGCTGATAGTTACACAGGAAAAACCTCTTTTTGGAGGCAAGTCAGTTACAGGAGAATTACATGTGGAATCAAGTGTACTTAAGGTTAGCTTATGAGCTAGTAACGGTTCTTGACTGAGCCTAAATTTTACTGAATTAAACCCAGAAGAGATCATTACATCATTCAATCCGATTTCCTATATATTACAGGCCACTCGGTGCTGTCCAAACTTTAACTAGCCTGAATATTCCAGTTCTCAGAAAATTAAAATACGTACTGTTGTCAGAGAGCAGCAGCAGACTGAATTATAGTAATGATCTTATTGCAGAGGAGGGGTTGTTCCAAGTACATTTCAGGGCTATGAAGGAGGGAGAGGGATGGGTTTGCTGACCCCAGTGGTAGGTTTGACAGGGCTGCCATAACCATCTGGCCCTTCCTGAAGTGATTTCCACTGTTTCTACTTCAGAAATGTTTGACCAGAAAAAAACAAACACAAAGCGAACCCCCCAGTTTTTCTGGTACCTTTCCGCATTGTGTATCTGCATACATGACCAGATGCTGCTAGTCCATAAAAAACCAGGATGAAGGCCATGAAATAAATGACCCCTCACTTTTTCTGCTGGCTGTGAGATTACATATGATCTGTACCAAGACAGCCACACCAGAGAAAGCCCTCTCTGTAAGTGCAGCTGCACTAGCAAAATTGTGCTTTTGTTGGTAATGTTTATTTACCAACAGAATTTATCCGGGGGCAGGATAGGCTATGTTGACAAAAGCACAGCTTTGCTGGTATCGTGTCTTCCACAGCAGGAATACTTTGTTACATTTTCTAGTTTTTCTGCCAAAGACTTCTGATGGGAATGTGGTTGCAGATAAAAGTGCATGAATTTTATTCTTGGGAAGCTGCAGTCCTCTTGTGTGTGCGGTTAAAGCAAGCACAGCAGCTCATGCACTGCTAGCAAACAAGTGCTTATCTGACACCATATAAGGTTGTGGTCGAGAAGGAAAATTATGAAAAACATTCAACAATAAACTTACACTGGGAGATTAAATATGACACAGAAAAGGTAGAAAAGCTTAGGTACAGCTTCTTCTTTTTTTTTTTTTTTTTTTTGTAATTTAGATCTGACAGTATTTACCCTAAAAAATGACCTTCTGCAGTTAATTAGGAAAAATGGCATGTGTTTCTAGATTTGCTAAATAGTCCTGTCCCAGAATAACAGGCCTTTAGGATACTTGTACACACAAAGGGGTTTGTTTTTCTTGGACTTTCTACCATTAAAAGCAGGAGATAATCACCTTTAGGCTACAAAGTTGTGGGAGTGTTGGGATGTGTTTGGGATGTGATGGGGAACCGGTTATCACAGGGAGGAGTGTATTAAGAAGGAGTTACAGTTGTGAAGATGGGTTTGTATCAGAGTTTTAACAAGGTGTGAGACACAATGAAGTGCTTAAAAAGAAAAAAGATTTCTGAAAGTGTCAAGGGTGATGCTATAGGAGAGAGACAGGGTCCCCTTTCCTTAGTATATTGCTTTTATCTTTGCTATCCTATTCTCTGATCTTTATAATATGATAGCCCACTGAGTTAGTCTAGTATGTTAGATGATAAATGTAGTCCAACTTCAGTAGCCATTGGTGGCCTAAATCTGAATTTCCAAACTGTTCCCTGCCTGGTGGCCCCTGCTTTTGGCTTTCTCCCTGAGGAACAGGCCGTCTCCATCTCTGCAGATGTCACTTTCCCCAAAGCATCAGCAACTCAGATGACTGTGAGTTGACATGAGAGGTGGTGCAGCTCTTGCCTCAGCTGTGTGATGCTTCCTTCAGGAAGAGGTGGAAGCATCCCCCACACAATATTTACCCCCACATACAGCCGGCTGGACCTCAGTGAACTAAATAGTAGGTAATTTATTAGCATTTTGCAAAGATGTAGGGACTTTCCTGCAGTATGATCAAGTATCTAATGGTGTTTATGGCTAAGGACATGCTGTACCATCTGTCAGAGTTTATTCAGTGGTTCTCTGGCTTAATTTTTTTGGTCTAACATTATGCCATGGTATCCAGCCTTTTGCTGTGCGTTGCAGAAACACCTAAGTGTTGTGTACGTGTGTTGTGGAGGATCTGGCTTCCAGGTGAGCCTGGTCAGCTGGTTGGTGACCCACGTAGCACAGAGCACTTGTGCCATGGGGCTGGCATACATGTGAAAAGTGTAGATGGGAATGGAATGTACATCATTTTATGTAGGAGGATTAATAAGATTTTCAGGAAAGAGGTTAAGCTTGAGGTCATTTCCTTCCTATTGTTACGCTTTTGAATTTTTGCTAGTGAGATGGGTGAAAGGATTTCTTTTTGTCTTTGAATGCTTTGAATTTCAATGATGTCTTTACTTTGAATACAGAGAAGTAGAATTCCACTTTATTCCTGCCATTGTACTGTGTCATATGTCTGAAAAAATTACTTGTATTTTTTTTGCAATATCTTTATGTCCTGCATTCTAGTTAACTAATCCTTTGAGCCAATGCTGTGCCTTGAAATGTCCCATTGTGTGAGGGGCACATAGAGATGCTCTGATCCCCACATTGAAGTATTAGTGTACATATAGAAGGAAACAAAATGTAATAGTATAATTCTTGAAAAAGAAGGAAATAGTCCATCTTATGGCCAGTGTCAGAATAAAGGCTGTGTATGAAAATGAGAGCAAGGATCTTGCCACTATTAATTTAAGCTTCAATAGCAAAAAGGTTTCGTTAGTGTTTGGATGGAACATATGATATGGCTTCTACCTTTGCTCTGCTTCTGCAGCTGAAGTAGGAGTGAAGTGTTAGAGAAACACAGCTTATTCCTGACCACCCTGTTAGTCACAAGTAGAAAAATGAGTAATTGCTCTTGCTGTGTAAAGTAATAGAGTGCAATAAATGTCAGCAGCATAATATATGTGGTATGTAGGGGGTCACGCAGGGCACCCGAGGGAATGCGAGTGGAGTCTTTCCTCTTCTTGCCGACAGTGCGGGGGCAGTAAGTGGAGGTATGTGAACCTAAATTTTGGTTGTGCAAGGGACCAAATTGCTACTGTGCAGTGAGGAACAAACACCTCCATGATTTTTTGACCCTGGGTCATGATATTAAATACCTGAATATAGATGATGATGATCCTTCACTGCTGATATAGCAGGACTGTGTCACCAGAAGGCCAATATTTGTGTCTAGGTTGGAGTGCAGTGTCACCCTGCACCTCTGGCAGTGCATCATCTCCTTCATGAAGAGCCCCAACAGCCGATTCTCTCCTATGCGTGCCTGTAAGAGCATCTGTTGTACCTTTCTCTGCCTCATACTTTTCTGCCCTTGCTTTTCTCAGCTGAAGATTTCTGTCTTACATTTTCAATAGCTTCCAAGTTTTCTAAAGCGTTATGAAGAGTAAAGAGATCTGTGGTAGCATGTAGTAGGATTTACTAGCTGCTTAGGCAGCTCTTAAGACTGTTCAAGAATTTTGTTCTTCTCAGCTTTTTGGGGGGTTGCTCTCTTGGCATTCAAGGGAGGACAGTTTCCAGCCATTTAGTACACAGCAGTGTTTAAAATTTCTCTTACAATAGTCAAGTTCTGGTGTTCTTTCCCCTCCTGTCCTTTGGAAATACAATTCCTAGAGATGTTCATGCAAACATAAAGTAATACAGTAGCTTTCAGTTCTTCGTTACCAAAGAGTCCATCTTAATTTCTTTGACATTTTGGAATGTTGTCAAGATGAGTATAAATAAATATTCCTGTAAGAGTTGGGGTTTTTTCCTGGTTTTTGTTATCTGGTTATTACTAGGAAAATCAAGATTTGCTTTGAGAGCTTGAACCTAGTGCTCCACAAGCGTACGTTTCATTAAATGTGTGCTGTGAAGGACTTGATCTGCAGACCATGGACAAGATTGCAAGGATACGTTTAAGTACCCTTTTTGTTCTTGCCAGGCTGGGGCCGCTTTGGCATCGTTTGGGTCCTTGCCATAAGCTAAAGGAGCTGTAGGTCAGCTGCCAGCATCCCCCAGGAGGCTTGTGAGCAGTCAGAGCATCTGGCAAAATGGAGCCTTGTCCGAGCCCCTGCACTGAAGTGGCATTTACCAACCTGAAAGAGGAGAGGTAGTAATAGCAGCTCAGCCACCTGCTTATCCTCCTGCTCAGGAATGCCCAGTGCAGAGTTATCCTCTGTTAAAGGCAGCTTCATCCCAGCCAAATGTCACAGAGCAGTGTCGTCTTACCTAAAATAACTGGGTTTGTGGGGAAGTTACGCGGGAGAGCAAAATACTGAGTAAACAAAAGCCAGCACTTCCAGAGAGCTCCTGCTGCGCTCGTTGCTGTGGCTGCCTTGCCGTCATTTCTAGGATTTAAATGATCCTCCTGTTGACATCAGCCCTCCTCACGCTGTAGGGCCGTGGCTGTGCTTGGGAATCCTCCCATGGACGAGGCGAGGAAGGAAGTGGAGGGAGGATGGGGCTTCAGCATCCTGTACCCTTTGCAGGGGAGTGGCCGCAAGTAGCTGAGCTTGAAGGACGTAATACTTTATATGTTTTAACACAGGCAGTTTGAACCTAGATAAACCCCTGATTGAAGGAGAAGAGGCAGATGATTGTGTGTAACTGCTAGGAGCTGCTGGGGAGTTTGAGAACATCCTCCTTAAAACCCTTTCCTTCAAATCACAAGAGGAAGGGAGAGGACAGACACGCTTTGTGGAGCTGAGATTATGCAACAGAGCTAAAGCCTCCAAACTTGAGCTGCACAGGCTGGGTCCAGAAGGCAACTTTTGTAGAAAATACCATTTGTGATTGGGAACAGGGATGCTATTTTCAGGATCCATCCTGTAAAATGTTAATTTTTTTTATTCTTCAGTTTGTTAATTGGGCTCAGATGGAGGAATGCAGTTTAGGATCCACAGGCATCCCTTGGAACAGCCAGGTAAGGCTAGAAGGTGCAACTAAGCGTTGGTCTTTAATTTCAGCAATGTACTGCATAAACTAGTGCTGTCTTGCATGAGAAATGTTTTGGTTCCACCTGAAAGCCTGTGAACTGTTCACAGACTGAGATGGGGAATTCTGAAAATCACATAACATAAGCTCTACATAGTGGGTTAATATATGGTAGTAACTGATACGTAGTGTATTTTAAATGGGTTGACATATGTGATTTATTATAATAATTGCTTACAGTGGAATATCTGCCTTGAAATTGTTAATTTATTTACTGGCTTTCCAGAAAAGGAGTGAGGCCTCAGGTGATAAAATTTATCTTTTACTTTAAAAGTGTCTTGGTGCAGTTTTCAATTGCTTTTAAGCATATTTTGGATACAAGGGGAAAAATGCTTTAGTTCATTACTTCAGTAAACATTGTGCCTACTTCTTTACTGATTACTCATGGATTTTTTTTTTTTTTTTAGTATTTCTAGAATTAAAATTATTAGAGGTTACCAAAGTGAAAATATTGCACAAAATTTAGTGTTACAAACTTTCCCAGTCAGTTGCTCAAAATCAACAGTAAATACTCTTTGGACTGTTCTTACTAATCTTACACTTTGGTGGCAGTCTGTTTTACTGCTTTGGAAGTCTGTGCTTACATGAAAAAGTGGAGTGCACTTACTGGCACCAGGACAGGTTTTGGAAGTCATGCAGTAAAATGCATGTAAATCAAGATTTCTGTTTTACATTGGAAATGCCATCCTAGAGATCTCCTGGCTCAAAATTAAATTCAGAAATATCCTCTAATGCAGATTAACTACAAACCTGTTACTTTTAAAGACTAAGTGAAATGACAGAATAAAATAGATAGAGGATGACCATTCTCAGTGGTATGCTTATGAGAGAAACTGATGGCAGATCCATGAATCTTAGCTTGAGACAAAACTACACGTAGCCTTGCTATCTACCAGCCTTCCAGCTCCTCTGATACATACTGTAAGAGAACATCTGACAAGAGAAGTAACACTTAGATCGATGCTTTATAAGCTTCCCCAGGCTGAATACAAACACCCCTCTTAATAATTGGATGCACTGCACGCATCATCTTCAGTGCCCAAGAATTTATTAAAATTAACCTAAAATGCTAAGGAAGTCAGCATTTTGACAATCTGAACTAAATTTAAAATTTTAAATTAAGAGTAAACAATACAAGCACTTCAAAAGATTTTGCATAAAACATCTTCCAGAAAGGGATGAAAAAATGGAGACTGGGATGTAAATCCCAAATGAGGGATTATGCAGGGGTGCAATGGTGTTACCAACATGATTGTTCTTTTCTGAGCTAAGCTGCATGGATTTTTCAAGAGCTGTGAATTAGAATACCCATATATGGTAGTGAAAGGTGAAAATTGTAAAATTGTGTATAATTAAAACCATTCAGTGACATTTGGAATCTATTAAGCATCACCTTCTCTCTGAGCTCTGCATATAAGCATCTTTATAAATGTATTGCAGAAAAGAGATCAGTATGCAAAAGTCTGAAGCTCTTAGATTGCTATAGGGAACTTTTAAATTTTTTCCTATGCAGTAAGCAATCAGTGATGTTTCCAGACTAGGAGTTTGTGACTTCTGTAATGTTTTGGTATTTGAAGAATAAAAATGCTTTGTATTCCTGGAGACAAGCCTTATATCATACAACCTAACACTACTGACCACAGAAACTGGGACCAGAAGATGAGCATTGGTTTGCATATGAGCAGTCTCTGGGACTATAAGGCTTGTTTCAGATGTTAATTGGTAGTAGTTCTTGTTTTTTAACTGTCTTACCAAAGACTGTATCTTGTTTGTTTGTTGATTTAAGCTATGCAAGATGACTGTGTAAGGTGATGGATTTTGGGTAGTTTATCCTTTTTGCTAAGACAGAAATAGTGAAAGCGTTAAGACACAAAGAACAAAATGTGAACTGAGTAGAAGCCTTGTGAGCCCTGATGTCAGATACTGACTTAGCAGGGCTTTCAACACTCCTGTAACATCCTCATGCAAAACTGGAAG
The DNA here is from genome assembly GCF_031877795.1 of Strix aluco. Classification (NCBI taxonomy): domain Eukaryota; kingdom Metazoa; phylum Chordata; class Aves; order Strigiformes; family Strigidae; genus Strix; species Strix aluco. Next base: position 32,932,040 of record NC_133936.1, read on the forward strand.
TAGTAGTTGATAAAGCAGGTGATTGTGCTGCCATTCAGACAGGCTGGAAAAGTGGGCAAACAGGAATGTCACAAAGTTCAAAGGGAAATGCCAAGTCCTGCTCCTGAGGAGGAATAATCCCCGACACCAGGACAGGCTCGGGGCTGACTGTCTGGAAATCAGCTTTGCAGAAGACGACCTGGACGTCCTGGTGGACAACAAGGTGAACAAGAGCAAACAGTGTGCCCAGACCACCCCCTGGCATCCTGGGCTGCAGTAGGAAGAGCATTGGCCAGCAGGTTGAGAGGTGGTCCTTCCCCTCTACTCAGCACTGGTGAGACACATCTGAGTGCTGTGTCCAATTCTGGGCTCCCAGCACACAAAAACCATGGAACATTGGAGCTTCTTATGGCTCTTACTCTTTTATGGGCATAATTTTATTGTGAAAACTAATTCTGTAAAAATGATACCTTCTTCTTTCATTGCACTGTTCATCCATTTCTCCAGTGCTTCTATATTGTTTTTCACATAAGATAGCTGTACCGAATTAATGCATGTCAGAGGGAGCTGCATCCCTTTCCCTGTCACAGCAGGGCAGAGCTGTGGACACAGGTGGAGAACTACAGTGCTGACATGGAGATCACGAGCTGTGGGTATTACAGATGCTGTTGGTATCTAACTTAAAGGGTGTTGTAATGATGGTGAAGCCTAAAGGTGGAAAAAAGTCTTAATACCAGGTTTGGCTGACTGCTTAGCAGTTAAATAAAGAAACCATTATTACTCAAACACATTTGCTTTACAGTGATTTCAGGGAGCACTAGTCAGTGTAAATTTCCACACATTGATATATTTATTGCTAACCACTTCTCATCGTAGAACTTGTCTCACAGGTGCTGATTTGTGCGGGGGTTGCAGCTCTGAGAAATAAGTTACTTCCTGTACTATTTCGTGTCTAAGAATTATTGAAGATAGAAAAGTACTGTGTGTCTTGCATTGTTTTATTTCTTTCAGAAGTGTAGACTCACTGGACAAAATACCAATGCAGTAAAGACAGTATTTTGTTGCATATTTTATGTTCTAGGGAGGGATATTTATATCTACTCCTTGGCCCAGATTCTGGAACAGCCACCAGTTTCACAAGCAGCAGCAATTATGTGCTAAAATGGGACTAGAACATCTTAGAATTGAAGTTCCCTATGGAATATATAAATATAGCATGTGTGTTTACATGTGTGTGTGTGTATATACACACGTACATACATAGATATGTTTTGGGGAAGAGAAGAGATGCAGTAGTGGTAATTCTGACACTGCTTTTTGTGCTCTCTTTTTTCCCACAGTTTTTTTTTTCTCATGCTTTTTTTTTTCCCCCCACAGCTGAATATTACTGAGACTATCACTGTTTAACTGTTTTTTATTGCAGTGTTGATAAGTAAATTGTGGCAATATTGGGTACTTTAATGTTTTCATGCTATTTGATTACTTTTTTTGCTGTTCAGTTTCTTTTTTTAAAATCTGTGAACTGAGGCTTGAAGTTATTTTTCCATATGCATTAGTAATGTTATTTTTTTCCCCTATGTGAATAACATCATAAAAGTAGAAGAAAAACATCTGTTTCTGAAGAAAATCAAAGCTGTCCAAGATAAATTCTGTAATTTGAGTCGACTGCTGACAGGCAGTGGTCTGTCAGCATTTTTCGCCCCTCTGTCTCCACCACCTTCTGTTGCAATGGCAGCGTGTCTGTGGGCAGAGTATCAATGACTTAGTCTTCATTGCTGCAAAGGAGACTATTCCTTCATGAAAGTGCTGAAAATCCAGGCACTTTCTTAAATGTTGGATTTTATTAAATAAGGTGTAAGAAAATGTTCTGCTTTCTTCTAACTAGGAGCTCAGAATTGAAGACTCAGTTCATGAAGTACCTTTTCTGAAGTTTATTAATGTTCCTGTAAAAATTACCATTGACTTTACTTAGTTACTGATTTTAAAAAACAAAAAACCAATTGGTTGTGTCTAAATGTTGGAAATCTCAGTGTTAAAGGCATATTTCATTGCTTCGGAGTTTCTTAATTTGTTGAAAAAGATAAGAATAAAACTTCTCATGTTTATGGTTATAATATACCAAATATCTGTCCTTCTGCTTAGAATTATGAACAGACTATTCTCCAGTTGATTAAATACAGAAATTCAGAAGAACTTGAGCATGTTAAGGGAGGTGTTTTTTTGTCATACATCTTTATTTATCTAGACGTAATGAGAACACTGAATAATTTAAAGCTATCTGTGTTTCAGATAGCTGTGGAATTTTTAAAGAATCTGCTTGCTTTCGGTAGTGATGATTTGGATAACCAAGTTTGTATGGTGAACCAAAATAGTCACTAGTGTAGTTTTGCTGGAAGTTAAGCTATATCTCATGGCTTCCTTGAGTTCTGTATGTGGAAGATAATAGTGAGGCCTTGGGTTAGGAAAAGTAAATAAGTCAACAGCGTATTGTTTCAGTTAGAGTGTCATTGCAAACCACATACAGAGATTATTTTCTTTTGAGCCCCATGGGATCATTTACAGGCTGTAGTTTCAGAGTTCCTCTTTATATAACTTTGAAAAGAAGAAATACATGGGTGAGATACTTTGTTTACTCTGAAAGTTTTTGGCTGTAATGAAGAATAAGTACAATTGTTTTAAGTTTTTACTGCCGTGTGCCAGACTTTATGGTGTATGCAGTTCATGTACTATCATGTTGATTTCACATAGAAGGTTAAGCCTGAGGGTATTATATTTTCGAGGATCACAGGCATTAGAACCCTCCTGTCCCTTCTTGCTATCATTGAGATAATTATGAAACTGTTCTGGACTCATCATGATGTTGAGGTGTTCAGCCCACAGCTTTCTAAAAATTCTCAGTCGCCCATGCCTGGAGACATAACAACGTCAGCAGCTTGCCATGGCCACCTCTTGACTCTTCAGAGCTCTTCTAGGTTGTGAACAGGGTGCACAACTTACTCTTGAGCAATCACAGAAGTCCAGTGTGTGTCTGGTAATGCTTTGCATGTCAGTTTGGTGGGATGTGAATGTGTAGAGTGCACTAAGTGTGATTCAGTAGAGTTATCGTGCATACACTGAGGTGAGCAGTCAGAATAAAAAGGAGAAAGAGAAGCTTTAGTGTAAGTTTATATTTTTATGATAAAAGTAACAATGCTGCATTGTTTATTCTTCTTTCGTAAATAGCATAAGGATTTCTAAAATGTAGGTGACAATTCTGTAATCTTATTTATGCGGGAGTTCCTACTGAAGTACAAAGAAAATCTGCTTGAATGGATAGGAGCTTTGTGAACAAAGCCACAGTAGACAAAGTTCTTAGTGAAGTCTTTAAGATTGCAAAATGCATTCAAATGTGTGTAATAAAACAAATTTAAGACTAAGGGACATCAGTTACCACTGGAAGGAATTAGGATGTTGTATTTGAGGTCACAAGTATGATTGTCTAATTAAGAAGTAGCTGCCTAAATGCACCTGTAAAGCGTTACAATGCATACGTCCAAAGAACTTCCTGTACAAAAGAGGTAAGATGGATTTATGTCAGCTTCCTCTGGGTCATCATAGCTAACCTTTGTGCCCTTACAAACAGCTTTTCACTCTGGTTGTCTTTCATTCATACAGCGTTCTGGGTGCCTGAATACAGGCTGGTGTATAAAAAGCAAACCCCAGGACCTGTGTTTGTTAGGACAAAAAGCTTAGTTTGAGAGGGCAAAATACTGATACTGCTAAGCTGATCTGCAGATACTTACTGTTTGCTTCTCCATTCTCTTTTGAATGTATTTTGCTGAATCTCATTTGTATCTCTAGCTTACTAAGTAACAGTTTTGAGCTTTGAGCCTCAAACTCGACTTTACTGATAGAAAATAATTCTGTACCTGTCAGGAAACTGAAAGTGTCAGATTATTTTGGTGTATGTAAACATAGGAATATATTAAAAACTGAAGTAAGTCTTGCTACTTCTAGTTGCAATTCCATACTTCCTAGTTACGGAATAAATGCTAGATTTTCACATCACAGAGCAGGACTGCTGTATAAAACAGTGTGTTAACTCTGTGATGAAGTTTCAATCAGCTATACACTCCCAATAGGCTCTCTGTTGAGTTAGGGAAGTTTTGGAATTTAATAGTTTACCTTGGCGGGTCACCTCTTACAGGAAACCATATATTTACTTTGGCTCTATGTATGTCTGCTCACTCTGCATAAATTGATCTAACTATCAACTGTAAAAGAGAAGCCATTTATCTTTTGCCAGTTAGTTTGATTTTTTTAATTTTTTTTTTAAACACAAGTAATTTTTTGTATCTGGGCCTCTTGAAACAGAAAACCAAGAGAACTACTATTATAAATACTATTTGACGGTTTTTTTTTTCCTTTCCTCTTTCAGATGAGAACTCTCCAGCCAATTTCTGGGATTCCAAGAATCGGGGAGTGACTGGCACGCAAAAAGGACAAATTGTATGGCGAATTGAACCTGGCCCCTATTTTATGGAGTGTGAGTACCTATTTATCCAATGCATATCCAAAGGCAAGCATGCCTTTGTGTCAAGGCAAGTCAACAGGATGGTATTTGATACACATTTCGTCAATCCCTCTGATAAACCAAAGGAATTGATCATATTGCTCTAAAGGGCAGCTCTTTCCAGTGATTTGCTGGACATTATAAAAATGAAGTTGAGCTTAGATGTACATTTGTATTCTAGGAACATTCTTAGACAGCATGCTTAAGTTTAAGGGAGGAAGAAATTGCCTTGTGCAATGTCGTATAGTATGTACACATTGAAAGATGAAGTCCGTTCCCAAGAAGTTTAAAATTTCAGCTGGACAAACATTAACGTTAAATGCACATGAAGGAAGAGGTAATAAGCTAGTAGTGCTTGCTGATATTTGTTAGTATGAAGGTTAGATTTGTCTCTAGGAAGTGCCAGCCTCCTGTCCAGCTCATCAGGATTTCTCAGCTGAAGTTGCATTGTGCTGGGAAATCCACTGGGCAGTTTTGAAATGCTGAGAGTCTCTATGTGACTGGAAGAAAAAGCTTTCACTTGGAACTCCATAAGGAGTATTGGTACCCAAGCTCAAATTGGAGAGCTATGCCACTCTCTTAGGTGACCAGGATTTATAGGAAGCTAAGCCACTGTGCTGTGTGCTTTTTTTAAAAAAAAATTACTTTTTCCTTTGTTTTTTGCTTTTGGATGAAAAGGAGCTATCTTAGCATCTAAAGTATATGATCCCCTAAAGAAACTGATGTTCTAATTGTAGGATATTGTGACTGAGCTTGCTGGAAACTCTGATATGCCAAGCATTGAAGTGGCAATCAGTCCCAAAAGAGCTGTGAGCTGCTCTACCACCTGTTTAGCCTCACAGCAATGAATCTTCCTTCATAAATGAAAAAAAAAAAAATACTCCCACTGTTACTTTACTGTACACTGCAGTGCTGCTAACTATAGGTCTTGGCAGGAATTTTTATCCTCATTAACTGATATAACAGCAATAAATGTATTTCAAGAGGTGTTGTATACCCTGTACTATAAATAATTATTAAAACTTATTTCTAGAACTCATCATTGAATCTTGCCAAGTTACCCTATGTGTTACACAGCACATTAACAAAAAAAGAAAAAAGCTTTAATATGATAAAATTGAATACAATTTCAGGAGTTCATTACAAGAAAAAATGATTGAGCTGAAGATAAAGATCAAGATAATTAACTTTCTCAGTGCCGAAGACAGGGGTATATTAAAGCAGACTAAAATGTATGCTAGGAGAGTTCATTGCTTCATCTTGTACATACACTCTATCAGTATTGCTGCCAATATGGACAGTTTGACTTCAAGGATGTTTGTATCTTTTAGCTGGTTATGTGTTGCTCCATAATGTATGGAGATGAGGCTCTTGAACACTTCTAGTTCATGTGAGTAACCTAAACTAATGCTTCAAGAACTAGCAGTTTTGACTTAAAATCAGCTGCAACAGACTTTGCGACTAACTGCACTTCGCAACGAACTGATGGAGTGCAGGGTATATGTTCTTTGGTTGTGGTTAGCTTCACTAATGAACAGTTCTGCTGCCATACAATGAACAAGACACAAGTAATTATGCAGCAGCTGAGAACTGTAAAAAGATTGCTTATGAGCATATGTTACTATAGCACATAGTATGGCAGATAAATATGTCACCAGTGACACTTGTGTTCCTTGTGAGAGGCCAAAAATTGCACTGAAACACTTAACTGAATTTCTGATTCCACTTTTTAAACTAGAAGGCTCCACAGATATGTGACATGTTTGCTCAGCAAGGCTTTTTTCTTGTAGCTTATAGGTGGTGAAGCAACTCTGATGCAACTACAGGCAGCTGCTCCTCTTCTTTTTTTTTTTTTTTCTTCTTTCTTTTTTATTCCTCACATCGCTAAATCACCGCTTAGGCAAACGCAGCAGGTGGCTGCACAGTGCAGGTACCACTGCAGAGTCACTGCCTGGGTGTGGGAAGAGCTGTGCTGCCAGGGTCCTCACTGTGCTCTGCAGACACCGTGCCCTGCTAGCTGCAGAGATGAACTTAGCTCCCCTGTTAGCCTCTTTCTCCTGCCACGGTGCTGATGTAGTTTGTACTCTCAGTATAGCACTGCATGTGATGCCACTGTCATAGCAAGGGAGCAAGAGGGAGAGGCAAATGGAGAAGCTAACATCCCCAGTAAATATGTGCCTGATTATCAAAGTTAAGGTGTATCTGATGAATCTGCCATTATTTTCCAAATTTTGAAAGAACTCTACAGTCGTGGATTTCTTGTGTTCAGAAATACCTTTGCTAAGAGGCAGAATATATCAGATACAGGTCATGGTATTAGGGGTTTGTCATATTTACCTCTCACAGTAATGACATGCAGCAGATCATTAGCAACTTGACCATGCTCCTCTAGGAGTGAAAGGAGCAAGTGGAGAACAATCCCAGATTCAGCAGTGATGTCCCAGAATTTTTGAAGCAGCAGCTCCAATAAGGCAACAATGTCTGGGGGACCAGCGTGGACAAAATGTGTAACTGGATCCATCTAAACTCAGCTGGAAACTAATCACAGCATAGGAGTGCTGGCTGCATCCAACCTCCTGCTCTAACTGGGATCAACACTTGACCCGGTCAACTGTGGTTTGTAAAGCACAGTATGGAAAACCTCAAGGACAGAGATTTCACAGATGCTGTAGGTAACCTTTTCCAGTGCTGCAGTATTGTTCCAGCTGAAAAGATTTTGCTGGTCTTCAATCTGAATTACCAACACTTAAATTTGGGGCCACTGCCCCTTTTAAAGTCTTCTGATAGGCCTGGAAAGAGTTGAGTTTGTAATATTTGTCTTGCCTTAACCTCCTCTTCACCAGACTAAACAAGGCCAGATCCTTCAGCCTCTTCTCATAGCTCACATTTTCTCCATTCCAACCATCTTTGTAGCCCTCTGCTCTTCCCTCTCCATTTTTGTGCATGCTCTTGAACCTAGGGACCCAAAACTAAGCACAGTATTCCGCACCAGTACCAAGTAGAGGGAGCCAGTAACTTCCATCTGCTGGCCACACACTTTCTAATGTAGCCTGTGAGGTGGTTTGTTTTATTTCCAATGAGAGCATTCAGTTTGGTGTCCATCATGAGCCCAGTTCCTTCTCAGCAAGGCCGCAGCTTTGTCAGTTTGTTCAGAGGCCATAGTGATGCACGGGTTCGTTCCACCCCTGGTGCAGAGACTTGCAAATCTCCCTCTTGAACTTGATGCCATTACTGTCGACCCAGTCCTCTAGCTGTTCTTTCTCTGATGTGTAAAGAAGCTCCAGTGGACTGATGGTAAGATAGGTATCTAAGTGAGTTAGAGCTGGGCTTATGTCACTACAGGGTTTTCTGGATTGGAGCTGTTTCATGTTTGGAGCACAGACAGTGCTATACCTATATGATTGGCAGGCTCCCTACTCTACCTATACACAAGGAGAAGAGGGGGATATTTGCTGCAAGCCTGGGAAGCCTTGAACCAGCTCTGGCAATGAGGACTGATGATGCTTGTGAACAGAGAGAGTTATGCTAAATAACTACAATAATCCTTTAGAATTTACGGTCAAAACTGACCTGAACTTGTCTTTTTGTCAAGAAAAGGAATAGAAGTTACTAAACGTTGAATTATGAGTTGGGATCGGTCAGCATGCTATCCCAAAGACTTTGGTTGTGTTTTTTCCCTAGCAGTGTCTGTGCTTAGGGACATTATGTATCTTTTCACCAGTAATGTAACATCTCTGTAGGGTGAAGTGCAGAGGATGGTAGCGTTGCTAACAAGCCATATGCAAACAAATTTCATGCAGAAGGCGTATTTCCATTTTAATTGCATTAATGTTAATCAGTGGGAGTCAGCTGCATTGGGCCCCAGATTCTTTCTCCAATCCTCAGATTTGTATCTTTTAAGAAAAGCATTTTATGCCTTAATTTGGGAAGCTGTTTTTCCATGAGCATACTTGTAAACTTATTAATAGTTTCACTGTGGTCTGTGGAATTTATGCGTATGTTTAAAGGTAGGCCTTGGATAAGCATTTTTCTGAATTTTGCATTACTGTGTATGCACAGTCTTGTAACTCAATTTTCCAAGTCATTCCATTTATTCCTCTTAAAATCCCTCCCTATGAATTCATCATCTCCTATTTCCCAAGCAAGTAACATATAAAGGCATAGTTTGCCATCTGCTCTATTCAGATCAAGCAACCTGCAGAAAGAAGGGCAGGGAGAGTCTCATCATCTTCATACTAAAAACAAGACATTAATTCTCCCCAAAGCATCCAAAATTAGTGAAACAAGGATGATCAAAGAAAACTCTCACTTGCTCTGGACAAAAATCAACACAAAAAATTCTGTAGACTCTACCCTGAGAAGGGAGAATCAAAGAAATTAACAGTGAAATAATGAGAAATGAACTTAATGTATTCCAGAAATACAAGCAGCCTCTGAGGGAAGTGGCTGAGGAAGGGGAGGGTGGGGAAGAGTATGCAAAGGAGAAAGAAAATACTTGCAAAGTATGAAGTCCAGCTCACCATCACAAACAGCTGGTGTCCTTAAGCTGTCACTTCAAGACTAAGTGAGAGGCTCTGAACTGCAGAGCTAACAAGTACGGAGGCAGGTGTTCCTCTTTCTTTCCCTGAGGAAGGAGCAGGCGTGCCATATAAGCATGAAAGGGAACTCAGTCATTTTAGAGATTCAAGAAGGTGAAGTTGAGCATCAATATGCCTGAGATGCTGTTTCCTTACTCGCATAGTAGAAGTGGCTTTAAAACATCTTGCTCTGAGGCTTGCTAAAATGTGGGGGAAGGAAAACAATGACTCACTAGAAGGCTCCTTCAAGTTGTTTGCTGTGTAAACTACAGAAGGATTGCTAAACGTGGCCACAGCTCTACAAACAGTTTGCATCCTTCTCCTGTAAAAGGGAAGAACAAGTTCAAGGAATATTATTCTGAACAGGTGCCAACAGTGTGAAGGTGCAACACAGCTTAATGCTCTTATGTTTTGTGTGGTCATCTGGTATTTAGCATGGCATCAGACTGTTTAGTACATCAGAACCTTTAGTCTCTGGTGCAAGAGAGGCCGCAGTTGCCCCAGGAGTGATTTTAGATAGTGGAGTGTTTATCTGGGAGTAGCAGTCTGTGAGCTTGGCATGGCAGAGGCTCCCTTTGGGGCATCGTGGTGAAACAGAGAGGATGGTGTATTCCTTATGGAGAACAGAGCTAGCAGAAGGATGGAGTGAAATGATCCATGGAAAGGCTGGTGATAGAAAAAGCATGTGAAAGGAAGCTTGAGTTTTATGAAGACTAGTTGATAAAAGTTGCTGCTCATTTATAAACTGCGGCTTCTAAGTCAGTTTTCTGCAATACGGGGAAGGACAGATCGTGTTGGAGGTGCCATGGGAGGGAGATTCAGTATAGTACAGTCACTGTCACGTGACAGGTAACTGGTGCTCATGCACTTCCATATGCAGAGGCCCCAGAAGTTAAAATCTGTACATGTTCTCATAGGTAGAACAGCCTGGGGACTATTTTCTGCTGCTGGGAGCGAGTGACAGAGTGTGGCTTGTGCCCGTGCAGCCAACCCCTTCCCCTGTGTCAGGGATGCATGGTCACTGTTCAGCAGTGCGGATGGTCGTGTGCTCACAGTTGAGTCCCTACCATGGTCCTGCCTCGTTTATTAGTACAGGCATAGACCAAGAGGATCTTTGAGACTGTATTGGACTTGTATTTATAAGTTATAGCCTTGATCCCATGAGTATTACTTACAGTATCCACAAGAAACACCTTCACCTACTTTACCTGTAGTGTAATGTCTTTGTTGTTATTTATGACATTCAATGTCATAGTCATTACTGTGAGTAGAATAGAAATACATTGATTTGCATCTATTTTCTTTACTGATACTGTGGCTTATGTCTTGAAGAGTAATCCATAGTGGCAGCTGTTGGGATTCATCCAGAGACTGCCAGTCTTGTCACATCAATCATTTCTGAATCACCCTTGGGATGTTTGTGGTTAAATTGCTTCTGGTGCCACACTGTGATGCAGTGACTACACAGATGCTGTCTGTTTTGTACTTAAAATCTTGGGTTTGTGGCATGAGTAGACTATGAGATATATTCAGAAAATGTGGTAATAGATGTGTTTACATTACACTGGTATCATGTTATGAGGTTTTGTCTGGAGTTATCTGTATTCAGTCCCTATTTCCATGAAATTATAACTTTTGCGAAAATAGTGTATTGAGACTGAAACTGCCATACTTTGTAGCTAGCAGAGCAAACTCCCAGTTCCCTTTTTTGTTAAAGAAGTTTATATATATATAGAAGGAAAAAAAATACCAGTTTCATAATTGATGTGCTTTTAGCTTTTAAGGGCTGCTGTAGCAAAGTTGTTACTACAGAGACGAGCCCAGTTTAGTATTTTTAGTGGTTTTGATAAGAATGGTCAATGTTAATGAATGTTCTATCAACATAATTCAGTACTTGTATGCAGTCTTTATATTTTTTGAACATTTAAATTAAATTCTAAAAAGGTCGTGGTTTTCTCACATGGAATTGTTCTGAGCCTGTAACGCTCGTCTGTGTAGCACCCTGTGACCAGAGCCCTTTCAGTGGTCTGTCTGGGGACTCATGGTTATTGTCCCCACCCTATTTATAAACACATTCACTGAGTTAGAAATACTTCTATTATTCTTCTGCTATTTATATCTGTTGTCTCTTGACAGCTATTTTTTGAGTATCACAAATAACTGAAACAGGATCAGGTCTTGTATTTTTTTACATGTGTGGCAAGCCTTGTTGACTTCCTTAAGCACATAATACCCTCAGTGTTTTGTTTTAAAGGTTAGATTATAGTTAAATGCTTTGCCAAACTGGAATATAATAGGCAATGCACGTGACTGTAAATACGAATGTCTGAGTGACAGCAAAGTGAGCGGGGCTGGCAGGGATATGTAGGCTCTGTTGTCTGAACAACCACTTGTCCAAGTAGTTTCCTTTGAAGCAGGTTAGATGAGGAGAGACCACTGGGACATAAACATTTTTTATTATTGATCCTAGTCTAAAAACCTTTCTGTAAGTCTGCTTAAGTCCCTTTCTAGGGTTTTTTTTTTAATCATTCCTTCTGTAGAATAAATTCTATGATATACGTGCTGAGAGAGACGGCCAGTACCTGGAGGCAGCCAGCTTTTGCACTTGCGTTCTGCTGCTGTGTTTGCTATGCAGTGCTGTTCCCAGTAGGAAGTAATTGAAAAGGTACATGGTTAAAGTGATGCAGACAATACAATGCTAAATGTCCAAACAAAAAGGTTGTGTTCACTGAACTGTCATGCTAAGGAAAAGAAATTCAGCTGACAGGGTGTGCAGAGCACTTCTAAATTCCTGCAGTTGTCTATGAGGTGTTTGGGTTCATCTGGGAAAAATTAGGGTTTAACTCAGTGCCTTTTCCCTGAACTGCATCTCCCTTTATAGCTTTGTAAAGCCTGAATGAGAGTGACTTAATTTGTTCTAGTGACAAAGTTTTCTTAAATAAGTTTCATGGAACATGCGGTCATATTTTTCAGATAAGTTTACATAGTGTCAGTTTTTTCCTCATTGAATGTTGGAGGGCATATGTTTATGTGTTCTTACAGTGAACACATTTGTTTTCCTGAATTATCAGTCTCGTGGAAAGAGTGCATTCTTCTAGAATGATGTTCATATGTTTATGTATTCCAAGTTTATGTATTCTGAGTATCTTTCTATCCTAAAGCAATTTTGTGATGGACAAAGTTTAAGTATTAAAGGCAGTAAAAAGGTAGTTAAAGTGGAGGACTTCAGGGAATTAGTGATGTTTTAAAAGCAAGCTGTTGTTTGGTGTAAACTGATCTAATTATTATTGAAGAGGCAAGAGTGTATGGTCCATAGAGGGAAGTACAACACTATCATTTCATGCAGGAGTTCTTTTGAAATTCAAATGTCAATGTTTGAGTCCCAGATAACTTTGTTAATTCCAACGTTTTTATGTAATGGACCTGAGCTATAAAACTATAGTTATAAAATGGTAACATCTATTGGCTTTTAAAGAAGGGGATTATGGTTTTATGGAGTGTTCAGATTAATTAACATATATATCATTTTTATGTGGCTGTGTGATAATTTTTGAAGAATCATAGATACCCCAATTTAATTTTTATCTTATTTTTAAATGAAGAAGGAATTTCTTGTGGTCCATATGATGTCTGGAGGAATGTCAATGACAATGGGACATGTGTGGTGTCAAGAACACAGAGCTAGGTACAGTCATTTTTTTCCCCCCATGAATGAAAGTACTTTTTGTTCTGAAATATCAAATTTTTCTTTAATGAGACAGCAAATAGTCCTGTGGTCAGGTACAGATATCTTTCCCTTGCTGGATTTACTGCTATTAACTTTTTCATTACAGATCACATACAAAGCAAGCTAATTAACTTGTTGAGGGACGAAGTAGGAAAGAAAAAAAGAGAAGTGCAAGTTTTCCCCTGAAGGAAACACATGAAAGCAAGGTGGCAGGAAAAATGAAAGAAACTGGGAAAAGTCTGTAGGTGACGCATGCTATTGTGCAGTTTACAGTATAGAACAATTCAGACGAAGCCTGTGTATTAATATGGTATTGAACTCAACTCTCTAAATATTTAAAGTGCTGTTTGCAGATAATTGAACTTACTGTTTCTGAAGAGGTCTGTGTATTTATGGGGCCTTAGTTATAGATAGTAGGCCGAGATGTGTTCTTTCTATCAGGAACAGCCACAGATACCTGTTTTCAATATATTTGGAGCTCAGGAATCTATCAGTCATCAAGAAAAAACTATTCTAATCAACATTTTTACTGATAACACAGTACAGGAAATGTCAAAAAGCTAGATCCTCAACTTTTTTGAACTGACGGGGTACCTCTGAGATTTCTTCTACTGTTAAGTATTAACTGCAGTTTCTAGCATTATTGGCCACCAAAAAAAATTACTTAGCTGTCTGTGGAGGGGTTGTATTCTTGCTATGTAGAAGATCCAGTCTTACAAACCTGTATTCACTTGGGCAACATCTGCATGCATGTGATGGGTAGCCCGTTTTTCAATTTCGTGCTGAATTTCAAGCACAGCTTCTCTTGTGTTAATCCTGTCAACATAATGTCAACAGCAGGTCTGCTGTTCCTGTGTGTAGTGCTGTATAAAGCCCAAACTAAATCAATGCTGCTTCTGTTGGGAAGTGGGAGAAAAAGTCTCCACATTGTGTTTTTAAGTGCTCTGCTTTTTCTAATTATTTCTAGCAGTAAGTCCTGAAGATTTTTTTTTTTTTAAATTTAGTTCATGTGAAAGGGATTGTCCAATCTATTTCTTCAATCACACATCATGTTCTTCTATCACCAGCCACATACAGGTATTGAAAAGTACTGTATGCTCGTAGAAGTCATTGAGAGAAAGAAATCTGAGGATGCAAAGCTTGTAGCATTGCATTTCAGCCTTTAAGGGAACGTACATGTCAGTGTAGTGAGAATATATTACAAACTTTGGTCCACCATACGTTGTGGTCTCTTTGTGGGTAGAAGCAGCAGCTGATAACCTTTCCATTGCTAGATTCTTTTCAGAAGTGATGAACTGAGAGAAGATAGTCAGTGACAACAGACTGAATAAACAGCAGCTCCAGAAACTCTCTGAAAAATAAAGCTGGGTTCACAATAAAGCTGAGCAATGTATCTAGAAAGTAGAAGTCTTGGTGGAATAGTCTGTTGTCTTACCATACTCTCATGTAGTCATAATAAGTTCACAATATGATTGAGAGATGGTCAAGACTTGAGTCCTGGTTACTTAGTATGTGCATTTTACAATAGGGAGAGTCCAGCACTTGGTATAGATCGCGTCAGCTTTTGCAGGTGCTGAAAGTCCAATTTTATGTGAACTAGAAATTCTTGTGTGTCCATTTGGATATAAGCATTGTTGTTAGGTCAACAGAATTGCTCAGTTTAGGAAGAACTTGCAGGTCCTGACCCATAATTTTTAGGTCTGATGAGCCTTTGTAGGTGATTAGAAACCGTCTGCCTTTTGAATTTTGCTGTAAAGCTTGTGGTAAATAGAGCATGTTTTGACTGTGTGTATGAACTCAGCTGTGAGGAGGAGGAAGTGGGATCAGCAGCTCCTTCACCTCATAAGTCCCTGGAGGCACTGTCAGCCAGCCACTTTGCTTTGAAGGGTAGTTCTGAGGTTCTTCCTCTTTGTTCTGAAGGGGAAGATAGTAAATAAATGTTGACCTGTAACTGCAGCAAATTTAAAAATAAATAAACAAACAACCCTTTTTGGTTGAGCAGGCTTGCAGGATGGATTTCTGATCCTTCTGAGTAGGGCTGCTAAGTGGGTATTTTATCTTGCAGTGATGAAACACCTCAGCCCTCAAGGAATCATGCTGTATGTGTCTCAAAACCTTATACAAAACATTGCAGTTTTGTACTTTAGGACTACCGACATACTGTTAAACCACGTCAGAGGAATTGAACTGTCAAGACTTTTATCCACACCCTCTGGTGTGTCTGAACTGGCTGCTGTAATTTCGGTCTGCCTGTGGCCATTTCTGTACCGAAAGGTAAACCCTCATCAACCTCTCACAGAAGAGTTATCCCAGCGGAGAAGGAAAACAGAGACATTGTTCCAGATAGGGAAAATCCCACAGGATCAAGGGTAGCCATAATTATAGTTGTTCTGCTGAGTTGGAAGAATGCAGAGGAACAACAGTGGAGGTCAGGCTTCGGTTAAACATAATACTCTTTTGTTTGCAGTAAATGCAGTTTAACAAACAAAACTTTAGTGGGACCAGAAACATGGTGCAACGTTTACCTTTCTGTGTTCCAATAAAAAGTGCTTCAGGCTTCTTTCAGATATGTGTCATGTAACTTCTTCCAAAGTCTGACAAGAATCATCCCAGTAGCAAATGTCTTGGTAAGCCTTTTTCATAGCTGATTATGTTGAAATAGTAGCAGAAATACAAGCTGTAGAATTAGGTAAGTTACTTTTTTTGTCTGTTAAGTAACAGAAGGACCCAACACACAAAGAGGAGATAACCAGCCGCTCTATTCTTAATTTTCTGTTGAAGTATTTCTGAAGACAGATCACTGAATAATGGATCCTATTTGTGTAGACTGAGCTTTCAGGAGTAGACTGAACAGCATATAAATAGCTTTCCACCATGATCCGCCATACTTGCATCTTCACTCCTACCAGAATGTCAGAATATCTGTACAAACTCTTAAGAGCTTGAGTTTTATAGTATTTTATCTTATCCTCAAGTTGTGTCTGTTTATTTTACCAGCATCAGGGGTATTTTTGGTTTGGCATACTAAACGATAGTAAAAGGTTTGAAAGGTCACACAAAAAGGGAAATCTTATCAGTTGGGATCTGCAGGAGTTAATACAAGATGCAGTACTTTTAAACATTTTCATCAGTGGTTAGAAATCCACCTATGTGTATAAGGCTGTAGAGAGAGGTCTCCATTTTCATATGATTAAATAATTTAAGAATAAAAAATATGTGTAATTATTTTTTGATTTGCAACTTACAAACCTGCAGAAAAATAAGAGTTCACGTTAACCCTATTATGTTGAAATGGACTTGTCTTCAGAGATCAGTACTGATCTCATTTCCTTCCCTCTGGACTCATGAAAAACAAAAGTGGATTTGTGTGAACTGTGGCTTGTGAATACTTAGGCCTTTCTTACCCAATAGTGACCACAGACATCTCTCACTTCAAGAACTGGAAAAAAATGAACTGTTGGTATTTTACTGACTGAGTAGAAATCTAGATAAAATTTTTTTTTTTTTTAAAAAGGCATCATTTACCAGCTCTTTAGCTAAAAACTCTATTCAGACTTTCTTTGAGACAGGTTTCCAATTTTTTACAGGTTGAGAGAAAATGTATTTCAGTTACAGTTACTGTGTGCTTTTATAGCAAAGACCTATCAGTCAACTGCCCAAACTCGGACTCCGTGAAGAGAAGTGAGCTGTGACTCCCTGTATGAACGTGTTCCTTTCATTGTCTCTCTCTTACCTAGGGTCAGTCATGAAGGGTTTAATGTGGTTTTTGCTTTCTTTTCAGCTGAAATAAAGATCTGTTTTAAATATTACCATGGTGTTAGTGGAGCCCTCCGAGCTACTACTCCATGTATCACTGTGAAAAACCCTGCTGTGATGGTAAGTTTAGATTATTTGTTCATTGTATTTGTATAAGATGATAATAGTAACTGTCAGACAAACCTATCAATATCAGTCTCCTAGTTTTACCATTGACTGCATTGTTTTTGCCAAAAATTATATTGCCTGACGAAAATCACCAAAATTGGGAAATGCTTTTCATGGTTTTGTATTGTTCATGATAAAATAACAGTAAAAAGTTACTGAGCTTAACTGAAATCTTCTATGCTAAGGATTTTATTTTGCTTGATTTCAATTTTGAGGCTTACAGTTTGCTGTAATTTAACACCATAATAGAAATCTTTCACACTGGTTATATAACTCAAACTGAATCCTTATCAGAAGTCTCCATTTCTTCTTATTTGTTAATATTAAAAATGAAATTGCTGCTGAGATAGTGTCACAGATTACAACTGTTAGTATAAAAATGAAACTGGACAAAACTGCTCTTGCAAAAATTACTGAATTTTGAGTTTTCATATACCACTGAAATTTAGTAATTCTCTGAGAATTATTGTTGTCCTATGCTTTCGAGACTTGTTCTTTTGAAAGACTATAAGTTTTAGAGGAGTTTTTTTTAGTTATTTAAATAAGTTGTGGAAGAAGGGCCTTCCAAACTTGTATCCACGTGCTTTTGATGGAAGTTATTTATCGAATCGGCTAGCTCTTCAGTTGACATGAAGTTTCATAGTGCATTTGCTTCATTGATATTAGCTGCCAAATATTTAAGATCGCATCTGTCAGGATGGTGCCCTGACAGCTTCAGTGTTGAAGATACTGTAGAACACAAGTTACTCAGACTGAATAACTTTTATTCCGATCCTGCACTTTTTCAGCATATATACAAGTGCATGCTATGGGCTATACGATACTATATGTGCTATACTAGACTTTATATCTCATTATACCAAGTGGTTTTTCTTTTTTTCTTTCTCTTATAATTTCAGACCTAGGTAATAGCATCATTTAATTGTCAGATCTGAATAAGAATAATATAATTTTGCAGCAGGCATATGAACTCTTGATATTTTACAGAAGAAAATGTGTTACAGTTAATGATCTTGACAGCCACTGTCTTTAATATCAATTTATAAACTAAAGAAAGTAGGGTGGCCTGATTTTGAACAAAAGAAAAAGCGCATCTCACAATAACCCTTAAAATGGGCTCTATGTTGCACAGTATCATTACTGAAAAGCGGAATGATTATGTTGGATGGATAAACCATTTGAACTTGTGTGTCTTCTTGACCTTGTCACACTAGCCACCAATATTTTTGAGATTAATTGCACAGAAAGACATCTGAACTTCTGTCTTTGAATATGCATTTATTTACTTGATAGATACCTGAAGACCTGTGTTTCAGAGTCATTGGTCAGTCTTGAGGGGTTAACTGGCTGTCGTTATTTAAATTTCTTTCCTTTGAAAGGTAATGCAGGGTCCTGGGTATTGTATGGAATTTATACACCTGCTAGAAGGTGCAATTGTATATAAATGTTTTTGTTTGCACTAATAGTACAGACTTCCAGTAACAGTGAGGTGTTTGTTTCCCTGATGAGAATGTCATATGACAACTCAGATGAAACTTCCTAAAAATATCACATTGGATTAGTTATACATAACTATACCTATTGCTAAATGTTAATATCTCACACCATTTTCATGGTTTTGGTGTTGAGCTTTAGCACTGTGCAGTAGAGAATGCTTTGATCTCTTGGCACTGGTCATGTCTGTTAGAGGTATGCTGTTTGTGGAAGTGGTAAGAGAGTCATGGTGTTACCACTCCCTTTTTTAAAGCTGCAATAAATTACCTGCTTACTTGGATCATTCTATGTTTTTGCTTTATGTGGTTAGGTGGGTGCCATGTTTCTGGCTTTCCTCAGACTGATGGCACATCACACTAGGCATTTCAGTCCATCTTATTTTTAGATAAGCAACGAACATTCTGTTGTGTTCATTTGAAGTAGTGGAAATACAAGGCCTGATCTAGCATTCAGAAACACTGCGTTGCACCAGATGAGAGAGCCTTTGTAGTGCAAAAATCTAAGCATGTATGCTGGGATGAAGTTTTGTACTTGGCACAGAAAAATTGAAATTGCTCTTCAGATCATAATGGAACAGGAAAAGGTTATATAGCAAAACCATAGAAGTGCTAGGGAACACCGTTACAATTCATTTTATTATAGCTGAATTGTGGACAAATCCTATTTTCTATAAAATGAAGTAATGATTAGCAATGTAAACAATATTATTCAGAGTCAGTGATGTAGCAGGGAAATAGGTATAGAGTGAGGAAGGCCTTTTTGTTGCTGAATAATGTTTTTAACAAGAAAACAATGCGTGTTAGAATATGCCCAAAAGAGTAAACTGGAATACATGGCCTTGCTTGCGCAGCATTGCCATCCAGGGGGATGCACCCCTTGCTGTTTCCAGGGAATCTGTCTGTAGATGAGGGGACGCTGATGCAGCTGTAATTAACCCATTGCTTTTGATGCCCTTGTAATTTTGGTAGCAGCTGTCACTGCTTAGGTGTCCATATAAAGTCACTGGCATAATGATGTCATGCTGGCTGGGAAAGGGATAGTTTCAAGCACTCTGGTGAGAACGGGGGTGCATCGTGAAGCCAGCAGTGAGAGAAGGGAGTGGGCTGGCTGGTGACCAGCGGTGCTTGCTGGCATGGTGTGTTCCCTCACAAGACCTCTGAGGCCCATGGGGACGTCAGGCATCAACGTCATCACTGTTTCTTCATCGCTTCGTTTGACTGCTTGTTAAATACGAAGTATTTGAGTTTTGCAACAGGAGAAATTACATGTGTTTGCTAATTCTGATGAAATTCCAATGTGCTTGCTGATTTTTGTGGAAAGTATTTGAAAGTTAATGATATTAAGTAGCTTAAAGCAATATAAAAAGGAATGATTACGTTTTCGGTTAACGCAAAGTGGGTTTCCTGCAGCTACCATGGCTCCAGAATAATTTATCAATCCGGTAACTTCAAACTGTTCAACTGCTCAAAACTGCTTTACGTACTTCATCTATACACATAGGTGTGCCATGCTTGTTTTTTTTATCATTCAATAGATTGGATGACTTCCTGTTCTATCACTAGTATTAATCCCCAGCACTGTGTTTGGCTGAAGCTTTTTCATCAGGCTGTGTCACCTTTTCTGCCTGAGAGTGAGTGCCTACCTGGAGAACTGTTGGGACTTGAAAGATAGCTCCATTGATGTCTTCATGATAGATTATTCAGCTGGATGCACAACTCTGACTTGAAAGACAAACTATTCTGCTATTTGAAAGAGCTAGACATTAACACATGAGAAACTTTGTATTTTGAAATAGTGCTTTACCTAAGGAGGGATTTTGGTAGAAACCAAACCTGAAAAATCTGTGAAGCACAAGCTTTTAGACCACATTCATATTTAGATATCTGATGCACTTTTCTGTTTAAAAGGAGCTTTTGTTCATAGATCTGAAGGCTTTTGTTAGTTTCTCTTTGATCTCTTTGCTTTTTTTGTTGCACAGTAAATTATCTATTTGTGGAAGGTGACAGAAGTCACACATGCTGTCACTGGCCAGCTCAGTGCTTTGGTATGTATTACCAATCCACACTGTTGATTTTATTTTACAAAAGGGAAACTTGTAAGAAAATACAGTCTCCTTTTCTCTGATTAATAGTGTCTGCATGTGTATTAGCCTATACATGTTTGATTTGGAAGATTCCAAGTACTGGTGTATTAGCACTGTGTGCCATAGATAATAGATGTTTTCCTAGGAACAAATGCTGTAGCTCTGCCTGTCTGTGGTAACAGACAGTAGTTGGTCAGATTCTTCCCCTGCATACTACCTTACAAGTGCATTATTGTCCTCAAGCATGTACAAAGCAGACAAAAACTTCTGTGGTATATTTCATTTTTTTCTCCTCTTCAGATGGGAGTAGAAGGCACAGATGAAGGTGCTTCGGGAGCCCAGCACTCTAGGAAGTTAGTCAGCTTTACCCTCTCAGGTAAAAAACAACACTACTCTGTGTTTTACAAATTATTGTTAAAAAAAAAAATTGCTGTTTTAAATAACATCTAAGATGGAACACTTTTCTTCATTAGCCTCTGTAGGAGCACACTCTAGTGGCTTGAAAGATGTCATTTTGTTAGAACTTCTGTTGAAAACAAGCCAGAATCATGAATTTCTAGGAGTGAAAGAAATGGATTTGATGAAACCCAGCGTGAAAAATTTGGAGAAATTTCCAGTTTGCATAAGGGACAGTTCCTCTCATACTGAAGAGTTGAAAACTTAGCCTCTAAATAAAATGCAAGCTGGTAGTAAAAAAGCAATGGCTGCAAATGGTGGTTTAGAAAGGAAGAAAAATCTTTACTTGTAACACAGCTAAGCAAAATAGCTGTAGAGGTGCAGTCTACCAACTTCACTTGTTTTGAGTAGCACTTTTATGTGGTTTTTGGTTTTATTTTAAGAGTGGAAATACCTTACATACTGAGGCTAAAATATAAATGAGGATGTGAATACCTTTCCTCCCTATATGCTCTTTGGAAAACACTTGACTTCCTGCTTTAACTGTCTTCTGTACACTGGATCCAGTTAACATATGAGTATTTTTAAGTTGCTTTATTTAGTAGTTTATGGTGAATTGATTTCCTGGGTAATGTTTTAGGAATGTGCTCCTTTGTGAACTAACTTTAATTTACTCAATTCCTTTTTCCTTCCTTCTTGTTTTGCTTTATAGATATTAGAGCAGTTGGACTTAAAAAAGGCATGTTCTTCAACCCTGATCCTTATCTAAAGATGTCCATTCAGCCAGGCAAGAAAAGTACGTTTCCTACATTTGCTCATCATGGCCAGGAAAGAAGGTCGACTATCATCAGTAACACAACTAATCCTGTTTGGCACAGAGAGGTAATGTATCCCATTTGAGAGCTGTCTGCCAGCTGATGCAATGTACCAGGCTTGTATCTTCTCTGTATGCATTAGTCCTTACTCTCTGAAGGCTGTGAGCTTATTTTTGTAGCTAGTTATTTAAACTGATACAGAAATTGTAGTAATTTTAGGAACCCTGTGGTTGGATAAAAACAGCTATCATCTGTGTATTTAAGTTGCACTGCTGTGAGGTTTTCATTTCCTTCTCTGCTCGCAAGAGTTCAACTCACTCAACAGCCCTGTAGATTTCTTGAAATTGCAAAAATACATTAAAATGGATTATAAGTTGTGGCAGGACTCTTTAAGAAAAGGTACAATAAGTGAGCATTTACGCTCAGGGACTGCAACAATTGTTCATTTGCAAATGATATTCTCATTGTACATAGCAGGTGGCAAGCTTTCAGTTTTGTCAGGCAGAGGGGATGCTCTTTGCTGTAGGCTCTGTATATGCTGCTGGAGGAAGGAAAGCCGAGGAAGGCATTACAGCACCACTCAGCAAGGGGGAAAAAAAAAGACAGTTTGGCAGAAGCCAGTTTTCCAGATGTGTTTATATTGGGTAAGCTGTGCAGGTCTTGGAGAAGGAACTCAGTCCCACAACTGTCTTTGAGCACAGAAGAGCCAGACTCTGCCTTTGAAGATAAATGTTTATCTGGGAAACAAGGTAAAAATGCTGAGACAAGTCCATAACCCTTTCAGGACCAACAAGCATTCCTTTTTCTAAGGAGCAGCCTCCTGTACTGTGTTTGATGAATATTAATGTGTTCTTTAGGAAGACTGGAAAATTAAGTGGGCTTTGGAAAATGTTCCCACAAATCATAATCAAACCAAACAAGCAGTAAAGCAGAACAGAGCAGGGCCAGCATTAGCACTGCTCTGGGGTGCTTGATTGTGGGAAAAGACTGTAGATGTGTGGAAGTCTTGAAATCTTAAAAAAATCAGAGTTCTAATCTCTAAACTGATTCTTCATCTTTCTGTCTGTCCATCCATCCATCTATTGAGTAGATAAAAAGAAAATCTACTCTTATTTTCCCACTTTTTTCTCCTCCCATTCCCCTTGGTTTTAAAGCTTATTAGAAAAGTGGTAATGTTCACTGGTGTATGTATTGTATCAGCTTGCTTTAGCTGCTTTATCTTCCCTTGTAGCAATGCTCTGACAACAGCAGCTTATGGTACCACTACATATGCTGTCCTAGTGGTGCAGAATTGATCCTGGTTTACATCTACACTTTTGAATCTTCTGGCCATCTTCAGGCAGACTTGATAGAGCAGTACAGATCTCAGAGATAAAGTATTCATAAACTGCATGAAAATTGATGCTAGGCTGAAGAGAATAATTGTGATAGTGTTCCCTCGTAGGGAAGGGTGGAAGAATGATCTTACCAGACATCAAGAAATCTTTTCTAAATTAGCACCATTGTTGTTTAAAGGCCCCAAGTACAGAAGAAGGTTCTGTTGGGACTTGGTGAGAAGATTTTGGAACTTCGGGGCAAAAATCTATAGCAAATTCTCCTCCTTTAGTTACAGTGCTCCTGAAAATACTCTATACACATTGCCCTTTTGAATTCCTGTCATGCATACAAAAAATTAATGCAAAGCATGGTGCTGGAAGGGAAGTTCACTAAGCACAGCCTAGAGTGAGACATTTTCCTCCTTCCTCCTGCATTGACCTGGCTACTCTTCTATAACCTGGTAGAGTGCAGCAGGGATTCCTTCTCTTTTTGCTTTCTACTATCTGTATTGAAGCAAGCACCTAGGATACATTGCTTTCTCTTTTCTGACATAGATCATAAAAGTGGTTTTATCCAGTGCAATTTCCTACTGAGCAATTATTTTCAAGGAACAGTAAAAAGGTATGGGTTTCCTGAGAGGCTAGTTACATGTGCAAAAATACAGTGCTTAATAAATGATGTTGACATTATTTTGCAATATGGAAACTGCTGTCATCAGTCATTGCTTTCAGAGTTCGCTGCATGCTAGTAGTAATTATGTCCATACTTTCTGAATAAAGGTGTATTGATATGGTGTCAAATATGTTCTTTCCTTCCAGAAATATTCTTTTGTTGCACTTCTAACAGATGTCCTGGAAATTGAGGTTAAAGACAAATTTGCTAAGAGTCGTCCGATCATCAAGCGCTTTCTTGGGAAGTTAACCATACCGGTTCAGAGACTACTGGAGAGACATGCAATTGGGTAAATTAATACATTCTTAATGCTAACTTCCATTGATCAGGGAGACTCAGCATCTAGGATAATGGTGCAGAGCAGCCTTTCTGGCTTACTGGTACAGTCCAGCAAATTTCTACTGGGTCTGTAGTAAGAAATTTAGTAGGAATTTTAATAGCCTTATTGCCTGACTGGAAGATGTCAGTGTTTCTAGCCCCCTTCTGAATGCATGTACCCATGTTTGTGTACATGTGTGTCTATAATTTGTTTTCAGTTTAATTTCTTTACACAAAAAATGTTACCCTCACAAAAAATGTTACCCTCTGGCTAGCTAGTCAAGAAACAAGGCATTATCACAATGCTACATGATTGTGTGCAAATTTTTTAGAGGAAGCCGATTTTATTGTCTCACTTCTTTTACAGTTCAAGTATTTTTAATTGTCAGTTTAATAATCAGGGATTTAATACCTGTTCAGCTAACTGGCCAGAACTGCAAGGCTGTGACTCCTTATTTTTCAGAGTGCTGGTGGTACTATGCAATTAAAGTTGCCTTTTGCTATGAATAGTGCATTGATGGGGCTCAAAATTTACCTGTTGTGCTATTTAAAAAAAAAAATCTGTTCATTTTTTGGTAGCTAACTGTTCTGGTATAAAGGTGCAAGTCACTTAGAAACTTTCAAGATGTCTTATGCTTCATAATGGTTACTGGAGGCAACCATAGCTTAGTGAAGTGAAAGATCCAACAAGGCCTTCGTACAACCAGATGCACTGAAAGAACCTGAGACCTGGTAATTAGGCACTGTGATATGTTGCAGTTGTGAAGCAAATGGCTGTTAGTCTGCAAGACATGCAGCAGCATGTGCGAAAATATTTTACATTTAAGACAGAGCAGTAATTATATTGTTTTGTTAACATCCTTTTACGTATATTGCTATATTTGACAAATTAGAAAAAATAATTCCTTGAAAGCGGGAGGAACTGAATTATTCAAGTGTGCTTTATATAGGACCTAACTCAAAGTCCGCTAAAGTTAATGTGTCTCTATTAACTGTAAAAGGCCTGGATGAGGCCCATGAGGAGTGACGGTGAAGTAAAATGTGTATATTCTTCCCTGAAAGTTCAGGGCATGGAGGTATCATCATGCTTTTGCATGAAAAGCACGATATAAATGACTGGCCTCCTTTTTCACAGATATTCCCCTCAAAGTAACAAGTTGTATAAATGGAGAAAATAAAATTCAATTTGAAAACAGTTTTCAACTTTAAGTTTCCAAAGTGGTGGTTACTCTGGTAAAGTAAGAATAAAATTGTAAGAGTTGTAGGAATTTTAATTCTTACAACAAAATTTGTAAGAATTGTAAAATTCTTCTGACACAGAATTTATTTTAAAAAAAAGCATGCCCATTAGTATTCCCTGTATTAATGAACGAAAAGGTGAAGTCCAGGACCAGGCACTTTTAGACACACTGAATTAAAATTCTGCCTCACTTTTAGCTGTCATCATAGCTCACAAATTTACGTAACGAAATGGCCAGTGGCTTCAAATTTCGTGAAAAATATGATAAATGAGCGCGAGAATCATCTAGTTGATTCAACTGTATACAGAGCAGACATTAGTCATGCCATGGCTTTTCTCTAATCTCAAATGGCCTAGAGTAATATAAACCTTATGTAAAAACTGTGGAAACTTCAAATGGCAGTCTTCTGAGGATACCCCTAAGTCTAGCTGAAGAAATGCAGTTGGAGTAGAGAGTGATGAATCTGTGACAGATCCTGGAGACACTGCTATAATAATTTGTTGTACTGCAGCCTATAGAGCAACGTGGGGAGGCTGCTTTGCCTTACATTGTCTGCTCAGGACTTTTTTTGCTTAAAAGTTAATGTTTGGATGAAAACTGTTGCATCTTATTTCAGTAATGACCTTGCATTTGTTTTAGTCTGTCACTCATATTGCGGTAGGAGTATTCCCAGTAAAGGAGAGGTGTTTATACCAATATAAATTTATTTGCATAAATAACAATAATTTCCTGTGGTAGCCCCTTCCTCCCCCTTCAGCTGTGCTGGGGTGGGGCTGTGAATTCTGGCTGTGCCTAATAAGAATGTATAGCCTAGGATCTGATCCTAAGTCTCAAGCTGGTACAAGTGCTTAATCAAGTCTGAGTCTCGCTGAATTCAATAACTTAAGAATGTATTTGAAGTTAAATCCAAGCATTAATAGCTTTTCTAAATAAGAATGAAGAAGTGCTTTACTGAATGAGAACTAAAATGTGAAGAAACTGGGAATTTTGTATATAGTAAAAACCACAAGGGGGCAGAAGGTTTTAAAAAACGAAAGGTTTTGTTAATCATAATACATTTTTGGTTGGGGGAAGGAGGAGGTTAGCGGAAAGGGATCCTTTGCAGTTTGATTTCTTTAGAACTTAAGAAGAGATTTAGGGATGTATAAGAATTGCTGAGGCACAATCTGTATTTGGAAGTGGTTAAAAGTTATTAGGCTGTTTTATCTGTTAACTAAAGGCGTTTTACACCATTGTTGATTTTGTGCTTTTCCATACAAACTAGAGTATGTGGCTGATTTAAAGATTGTAATAGAAATTACATTCTATCATGCTGACTCTTCTCTGATAAGAGCCTCCGATACAAAATACTGGAAATACAAAACCAGTTAAAATTTAAAAATACACCAATATCTTTGTTTTTGCAGAGACCAGGTTCTCAGCTACAATCTTGGCAGAAGGCTCCCAGCTGATCATGTAAGTGGATATCTCCAATTCAAAGTGGAAATCACATCTTCTGTTCATGAAGGTGAGAATTTGTCAGTGATCTGAATTGAATGACAGTTGTATGGAGAGATCCTAGGATCCGTATTTCTAGGATTTTCTCATTTGCAATAGTGCCTCTATTACAGATTTTTCTATTGGGATTCAAAATTTAGATATGTCAGGTGCTGCTTCGGAGATGGTAATTTCAAAACAGCAACACTTAATCATATTGTTTTCCTATTTTGTTAGATAGGTTTTAAGTGAATCTGCTTATGATTCTCATTTTATGGGATAGATTGGGAAATCAAGTTAATTGTTTCTCTTCACTCTGTAACACCTTTGGCAGAGATAAGCAGTTGTAAGTAAGGTTCCACCTGTGCTCTCCTCCCCTGCTAGTGTACATGCAGATCATTCTGTCCTGTCCCCCTTTCACAGGACTCTGTCCTACTTAGAACCAAGAATATATGTTATGGTTATGAGAATACATGCTTCCATCAGGCAGTTCTTTTATTTCCCTTTTCCTGGTCTGAAGGCAACTAGCAGAACATGGTTGGTACAGTTACATGTTTATCGCATAGTTGTGTCTATTTACATGTTTATGATCTTATATTCTCCTTCATTAGACTTGGTATAATCTCTTTGGTAGTGAGATACTGCTCTATCTTTTAACTTGATACAGCCTTCTTGCCTTTTTTGTAGCCATGTAGTCCTGTATCTCATTAATGTTTTTGCTCTGTCACCATTTAAAAAATATGCTTCTGTCTTCAGTCCTGTTTGTTGCCAGGCACTCTAGTTCACTGACTTCAACGTTAGGTTTCTTGCAGATGTGTACAGACACTTATAGATGGATTATTCAACTCTATGCCTGTTTGATTTCCATGTGGGAAGTTACCATCTCGTCTCTAAAATGAGATGGCTTATTTTCATTTCCCTTATATATCTATTACCGTAGTATGCCTAATATCTCATGAACTTTACTTAAATAGATTCTCCTTCTTTACTGTGGAAAGTCCTATAAATTAACTCGAAATAAATGTTGTGTATAGAATTTGATATCTGTACACAGTTTGTTATTCCTCATGTGATCTCAGATGCTGGTTTGCATG
Source organism: Strix aluco (assembly GCF_031877795.1). Classification (NCBI taxonomy): domain Eukaryota; kingdom Metazoa; phylum Chordata; class Aves; order Strigiformes; family Strigidae; genus Strix; species Strix aluco. The sequence continues at coordinate 32,959,705 of NC_133936.1, forward strand.
CGGCTAAGGGTGTAATGGCAACTGGTGTCAGTGACTGGCTTTGTATAAATCCTGCCTTTGGATATGAGAGATACGCTGAAGAAAACTGGTTCCTTGATAGTAAGGCTGGTTTTACTGACAGTTTGGCAAGATGCTTGACAAGTGCTCTGTCTTTGGAAAGCAAAATGGGAGTCCTCTAAGGTCATACTTCACCCCTTAAATTTTCTATATCCTACAAAATAGTATAGACTTACACAGAGAAAATTCTGTAATTGCTATTATAATGCTGTAGATGCCTCTGTTTTTTTAATTGTATTTTCTTCCCTTAGTTGTCTGATTGAAATAAGCAAATATCTTGAAAGATGTGTATTTTTATATCGTTTCTGTGATGCAAAGTAGAATGAACTGTCTGTTGCTGCATTGTGTTTCAGATTCAAGTCTTTGTGTCTCTGCAGATGCTTCACCAGAAACAGTTGGCAATTTGTTAGGAGCGAACTCTGTAAATGGAGACTTGGGGAGCCCCTCCGATGATGAGGACATGCCAGCAGGACATCATGATACATCCACAGTGTGTTCCAATGGTCCTGTCCTCGAGGAATCTTCTGGAGAAGCAATCCTGAGACATTCTTTAAGGACTAGTAGAACTCTGGAAACGGACCAGGATGAGTTGACCTCCGGTGCTTCAAGATCATCACCTACTAGAGGTCGCCAGGACTCACTAAATGACTATCTGGATGCAATAGAACACAATACTCATCCCAGACCCGGGACGTCTGCCTGTGGTGAGCGTCCACGTGGAGCCTCCCCAAAACTGAGGAGTAGCTTTCCTACTGACACGAGACTTAATGCTATGCTTCACATTGACTCAGATGAAGAGGAGCATGAGCTACATCAAGACCTGGGTTTTCCGTCTTCCTTGGAAGATGATGGTGGTTTAGTAATGCTTAATGGTGCTACAAGAAACGTTGAAAGAAATGGTTTAAGTTGCTCATCAGATCAGGTAATGCAAGGGCCTGCGGAGAATGAAAACGTTTCAGCCTCTGAAGCTCCTTTGCCATTAACTGATGACCAGCAAGAGACTCTTCCAGAGCTCCCACCGTCACAGTTAGCAGGAGGTGAAAGCCTGCAAGGTTCTCAAAGCGAAGCACCAGCAGACCAGGCTGGCAGTGAGTCGTGTGCCACTCAGGAGGCAGAGCAGCCTCCTAGCAGTGCGGATGCAGGAGCTGCTGATGCCGCTGCTGGGAGCAGAAGGGGAGTTAATGAAATGGAATCCATTGATCAAGGGTCTGAACCTTCCCAGATGTCATCAGAAACCGAGCAGAGTGATCCTGCTCGCACAGAAAGTGTCAGTGAGGCTAGTACCCGGCCAGAAGGGGAGAGTGACGTGGAAGGGGCAGACAGCTCTTGCAACGAAAGCGCGACCGTGCGACGTTCCTCAGTTGAGATGCGGTGTTCTTCTTTTGAAAGTGCCAGATTTCCTGAGACTCCAGCTTTCTCTTCTCAGGAGGAGGAAGAGGGAGCTTGTGCCACTGATGCAGCTAGAATTGAGCCAGGTGCTGAAGCACAGGACTCTGCAAGTACTTCTGGTTCTCTACCTGCGGTACAGTTACCTCAGGAGGAAGTACAGGAGGCTGAGGCGGGTGAATTACAAGGCCAAGAGGAAGCAGAAGAAATCTGGCGAAGAAGAAGCCTGCAGGCGGCAGCTGCCAATAACCAGTCTCAGGATGAAGAAGCTGAAGGAGCCCAAGCAGCTTGTGAGGGTGCGACAGCACAGGTTGAAGGAGCTACTGGAGGTAACAACTGCAGGAGGCACTTTCTGAAGTGACCCTTCTGCAACCAGTAAAAATTATTTGAAAAATTAACATCTGAAAATAAAGATCTTCATTTCTCAATTTCATTATCTTTCAAGATTTTTTTTTCCTTTGAGAATTATTCCCTTCTTCAAGAGACTTGGGGTTTTGATTTAACAAAAAAATCAAACCTGAAATATCCAAGACATGTTTATTTTGAAATTGGATATATTTTAATTCTTGAGAGAGTAGTGAGAAGGAGGATGAAGAGGAGGAAAGAATTCCACAATATTACCCTGCTCGCTAATCAAAATGGTAATGAGGGGGGACAAAAATCCCAAAACTATGAAATGAAAACTAGAATTTATATTTGGGTCTTTTCTTTCACATGTTTATATATTAGCATTAAAATATAAGGGTAATCAAAAGGAGAAAAAAAAAAAGATTTTTTAGCACATTTCAGGCTGTTTATCTTCCCTTTCCCAGTTCCTTATCTGTACAGACACATCCTAGCAAGCTGGAACCATGGGAGGGACGAATGTGTTACTCAAATTAACACTGTAAATCTTGTACCAATTATAAAATTATTTTAACAGTTGAGAATTTTGTGTCTTACTAAAATCACTGAAAGTGGAATTGTGTCCCTAATGGATTGTTTCCAAGCACATTTCACAGTGCATTATCCGTTCAGTTTCTTCAGGGATTGAAGTAGATCTAATCAAGTGGGTTTCTGAATGCATCTCTTTCATAACATTTCAAAAGTTTTGGGATCTATTCGTTTCTTCTCTTCATAAACAGCTCTTTGATTTGGAACAAATAATTTTGGTATTCAAATACTATCAATACTTTATTTTACAGCATTTTTTAGACGTTTGGGGCTCTTTTTATTAGGTGTCGGGTTGCACCATGTTTTGCAGATCAGTGTGGCTGCAGCAAGGAAGGTCAATGGACAGTTTCACCTCCCACTCTTACAGCAAGGTTTCTGCAGGGGCCAGGTGGAACTTTGTCTTGTCCCTTGCTGGGATATGGCTGAGGCACATGCTGTTGTTTCTGTGCCCTGGCTTGTGCTGGTCACAGGTGGATGCGGCACATCCCAAGAGGTGACATTTTCAGGACCAGGACTGCAGTGCATCCCAGAGAAATCACTTACCTAGAACTGTAGACATAATTTATTTTGCCCCCCAAAATAGATGACTATTAGGTATATCCTAAAATATTGTAGTCCTGAAGAAGCTTTACCATGTCTTGTTCACTTTAGAGGCAACTCTAGAGTTTCCCCACATGGACTGAAAAAATAATTTGTGGGCATTTTGATTCCAGGTTCTCAAGCCAATGGCCATCAGCCCTTGAGATCGCTGCCTTCGGTACGTCAGGATGTTAGCCGCTACCAGAGAGTGGATGAGGCTCTACCACCAAGTGAGGTTCTTCATACTTTAATTGGGGGATAGGATGCCTGGATCTCATTACCGAGATCTCACTACATTTCTTTTTTAAATGTGAGAACTGAGAATGAACAGCTGAGAAGTTCTAAGTGAAGAGTGATGATGATGAAGTCTAGTGCTGTTTTGTAAAAGGCATTGTGCTCAGTCTGCAAACTATCGGGATGTGTTATGATAATTATACCTGGTGTATACAGACTTGCTAAGTGACATTTTCAGAGAAGTAGGAAGGCACGGTGCTGCCTTTTCAGTATTCAGTGCACGTGGAGGTGGGGTGATATGCTGTATGAGGCACTTGGAGGGAAAGATGTCAAGCACTCTGAAATCTCTGAATACTTCTTGAATGATTTACAAAGAAATATATAACATCTTTAATCTCTGCAGGTTATGTGATAGGTGTCTGTGTTGTCCTTGCATTTTTTGAGGCAGTATGAAGACTTTTTGAATTAAAACAAACCTGGGTATTAAGCAACAGTTAAATGAGCCTAAATTGACAGATAAATTGTAATTTCTCTAATGCATATGAAAAATATATTGCTCTCAATTGTTGGACTGATTCACTTGCATAAACTTGGGGCAGTGAAAATCTGTTCAGTGTTAGATATTTAAAGAAAGGAGAAAGGACCAAAAAAAAGCTACACAGCTAATGGGCAAACATTAAAACAAAAAAAGCAAAAAAAAAAGTTACTGAAGTCTCTGGCAAAGCTGTATTACTTTAAAGGAGTCAGGAATTCAGATATTTAGTATAAAATGAATAGATACTTATTTCACAGTATGCAATGGGACTGTGTTTGCTCTGTAATTGGAGAGGGTAACTAGAAGGAGCCTGATAGCAGAACACAGATATAACTGTGTATTGGAAAGCCAGGGTGATGAGAAGATTTTGCTCCCTGCTGCTTTCTCTTATAATCAGTGCATATAACAAATCAGTCCTGCGGCAGATCCTAAAATGAATTAACTGCCACCTCAATAAACCTGTATTATTTTTTACAAAATTGTTCCTGGGAGATGTATATATTTCATTTGCATTTTTATCACTTTTCATAGTGAAAAAGAGAACATTACAGGAAATACTCAGAGATCAGTGTAATAAACGATAAAAGCATATAGAGCTTTTACAATACTATGGTTTATACATAGATTGCTTTTTGTGTTTCAGAGGCAAACTATACACTACAATAACTACTTGGAAAATCTATTGGAATGTTAATGGAAAAGGTTTGGCTGTGTGGTATTCTAACATTTCTGACATTTGCTGGGATTCTACACAGTCGTGCATGGGCATGCATATTCACAATCACCCCTTTACAGTCAAAGCCCAGTGCAATCTTTATGTAGATCGTTATTTGCTAATGTGAATAAAATCTTAAATACTAATTGTTGCCTAGATTCAGTTTTTCTCTTCAAAGCTCTTCTTTCAGATATGTAACACTTTTAATATTTTAATGGTGAAAAATTAGAGAAAGCATTTAGAATATGATTTTGAGTTATAAACTATAATTTCTTCGTAATTTGGATTTGGATTGTATTCTATTTGTTGTTTCACCAGAATGTGAAACTAAGGAAGAAAAATAGGGGTATTTTTTTCAGTTGTGTGTTGGTTAAGTTAAAGAACAAGAGAAAGCATTGAAATATTTATCTAGTATTTCTGCCTATAACATGCAACATTATGCTCCAATTCCTACGTTCTTAGGGAAAAATCAACAGATCAGCTTGACCACACAACCTTGATGAATTACAATTTTGCAATTCAGCAAGCTGAATTACCTGTAACACATTTGTCTAACAACGATTTGACTAATGGAAGATAGATATCCTTGTCCATTACAACACTGATGTAGGTGCTTTACTTTAGAAGCCATTGCCCAAGTGTTTAAACTTGTGTATTTAAAATTGAAGCCAGGCAAAAGTGCTTTTCTTCTGCAATACTGCATTACAGAAATGGTGACTGTGTGTCAGAATTGGACACATAATCACCATAAGAAAAAGCTCCACTATTATACAGTGCTTCAGAGTTTGACATTTAAGCAGAATAATGAATTCACAAATATAAACTTTTTTTTTTTGCCCCCCAGTGAACAATTCTGTCCTTCCTGGAATACCTCTATGTTTTGTTTTGTTTACAAACTCTGGATAAAAATTCTGAGTATTTTTATTTCATCAGAAGGTATTACTTTTTTTTAAATGGGACCTTTGCACAGGAACATCTGTTTCAATAATTTTTTTCTTTTAAAAAATGGAAATGTTTTTCGGAGAATGTTAAAGTGTTTCAGTTTGCTTTTTTGAGATATAAATGAAATTTAGTGGGAAATAGAACAGAGAAAGGAATGGAAATTATTAGATATGGCTATCACAGAACCTTACGTACAGCAGGGATTTGATTTATGGGATACAATAGGGAAAAGCCGCATCTCTTAACCCTTTAGTAAGAAAGTTCTGCGCTGAAGTCATCCTGTAAAAGAGAAATAGAAACTTGAAACAGTAGATTCAGTTACCAAAATGACAGAGCTAAAATAAAGAAATAAATAAACCCTAAGCCCTCCATAGTTCACAGTATTTTATTGCTACTTAGACTGGGAGGCTCGAATTGACAGCCATGGACGGATTTTTTATGTGGACCACGTGAACAGGACAACAACATGGCAGCGACCCACAGCCCCCCCAGCCCCACAGATTCTCCAGAGGTCAAATTCCATACAGCAAATGGAACAGCTGAATCGCCGGTAGGAATTACACTGGTTGCTTGTGAATTGTGTGCTTGCAAAACTGCATTCACCATTGTAAGACAGGGTATGAAGACAGGGTTGCAGTTGCTACCGCAGCTGACCATATGTATTTATTTTTATGTGGCTGTCCCTTTTAATTGGCATGTGGGCTTTTGTATTCCACCTGTGTTCATAAGCTATGTGACCAAAAAAAAAAATCTGATATTGGTTTTCAGAAATTCAAAAGACTATTAATGCAGAAATTAGAGGTCAATGTATATTAACCTACATGGCAGAAAAGACAGGCAAGCTCCCAACAGAGCCAGAATTGGATCGCAGTTACTGTGTACTATTGATAAAGTCCAGTTTTCTAACCCTAGGTACCAGAGCATCCGAAGAACAATGACCAATGACAGGCCTGAAGAGCATACAAATGCCGTGGATGGAGCTGGAGAGGAAACTGACTTTCACCATTCTAATGCAGGTCAAAAAAAAAAAAAAAAAAAAATTTTTTTTTCCCTCTCTAAAGGGAGCACTAGTCTCATAGATGATTTAATGAGAGTGACATAAGGCAGAGCCTAACTTCTGCCTCTGAAAGTCTGGGTGAAAAAGAAACTGTTTTCATTGCTGTCTAGTTTTTGAAGACTATGGCTCAGCCTGTTCAATACACTGAAGAGATGAATGTGAGATTCAGAGCTGTGAGATTCTTCTTCAGAATGTGGGATTCGTCTGTCAGTACCTGAGTGGGTAAAAATACGGGCAGGACATTTGCAGTGAAAAAGTATAAAATTATGTGGTTTGGGTTACAAATATTTTGAATCTGCTACTGCATTTTGAAATGGTAGAATATAGGACTAGAAAGGTCTTTGGGCAGTCGTCAGCTTCATCTCCATACTGAAGATAGATGTGATGAGCTGTACCTAAACCATACTTTGCAAATGCTATCTCTTGTGTTCTTATAACATCTTCTCCATAGACAGTCTACTCATATTGTTTCTCTTATATTCTTATGTCTGTTACTTGCTAGTCTTTCCTCATGGCTTGTGTTTTTAGGTCTCTTCAGCTGGTCTTCAGCTCCTGAGGAATATTTCAAAAAATTAAAGCTATGACTCTGCTGTACTGAGGAGATTGTGGAAAAGTTGTGTGGCTTATGTACAGCTCTCCTTGTACATTCCTGCATAATTATTACTTTTTTTCTGCTAGTTTGACACTAACCACCAGTGTTCAGTCTTTGATCTGCTAAAATCAGGTCCAGACTCTTCTGTTTAGATCTTTGGCACAGGTGTCTGTTTTTCATCTGGTGTTTGTGCAGTTGATTATCCCTACCTGCACACAGGTCTTTGTACTTTTCTAATGTGTCACTATGGTTTTGAATCTTGCCCATCCTGCTGTACAAGTACTGCAGCATCTCCTAGTTTGAGCAAGTTCTGTCTTCCCTATCCAGTCATTAATAGAAATAATGAATAGGACCAGACCCAGACAGATCTCAGTGAAACATCACTTGGTGCACTCTTCCTGTTTGACATATATCATAACTGCTCTTTAGTATATTTTTGCAAACTGCTGCATACCCCTCTCCAGGTGGTTTCATCTGTTTCAGGTAATTTTCTCCCCCAACATGATTTTGAGAGTATTAGAGGCCTTATTGACATCAAAATACGTGGCCTTTACACCACTCAAGTAGTTTGCTATGATTCATTCTTCAGAAATCCATGTTACTTGTGTTTCTCTACCTTGCTGTCTTCTTGTTGCTTTAAGTAATTTGACAATTAGTTCATGTGTCTGTCTGAGAAATATGTCAATTCATGTATAGATTCCTTCACCATTTTTTCAGCTATTCTTAAAAATTAATATAATATTTATCCCTTTTGTTTTTTTCTGATAACTCCTTTAGACCTCGGAAATAACCACCAATGTCTCAGGGATTGCTTCACCTAGTTTCCTGAGTGTGTTAGAGTACAATTCATCAAGCCCAGACGGTTTGAAAACCTCTGATTTCCATCACAGTCTTTAACCTGATCTTTACCTATTCTGGCCTAAGAAGAAAGTTTTCTTTCTTATCCCATTCTTTAGTTCTTCTGGTTGTCTGGTTGGTGTTAACTTTTTGAATGAAGACAGAAGGAAAGATCTTTTTTAATGAGCTCTAAGCATCATTACTATTTTTTCCTCTCGCTAAGCGGTTCTCTCCTTGGTCATCTTCCTAATACTAATTTACTAATACATTTATAAAGTTAGTTACCTATCCAGTCCCTTGCGTAATTGTGTGTTATTATGTGCTTTGGCTTTGTCTCTAGATGCTCTCGATATTCTCATATAATACTCTTTCCTAAATTAATCAATACCCAAGCAATACCACCCTTTCTCGAGTTTCAAGTCATTGTAGAACTTGTGATTTAGCCAAGTACTCCATTTATACTTTTTTTTCTTTACTTCTGCCATACCCTTTACCTTTTCTATCTTTGTGCACATGCATGTGCAGCTAGATGGTTTATTGTGCTGCAACAAATCAGTTTAAAGCAAATTCAGGCTAAACCCGAATCAGCAGGTTTGGCTGAATAAGCTTTTCATAAATCACATTCCTCTAAACTGCAAGAAAAACCCACCTGGTGACCATTCTGGTTTCCATATTACCCAGACTATGACAGTGGACCTACCTGCAGCATGTCACAGCATCTTCAAGGGTGTGAGAAGTGACTGGTGTACACCCAAGTTTTGTCCCAACACAGAGTTGACTGCCACTGTGGTGCATGCCTGGAAGACACTCCCAGCGCAAACATTCAGGCGTAGCTTCAGGGGTCTTTATGCTGCACTGCTCCATAGGCATGTCTCATGTGGGAGGGCTTGGGGTCTATTGTTTTAAGAAGTGTCTCTAAAAATCCTCTTGCTCCTTTACTTTACTTACTACGCTTCTGGTTTCCTTTAAATGCTTAGAATGAACGTCTTTGTTTTCCCCATTCCCTTTTTTCCGTAATGTTTACGCATCCATATTCAGAATTTTACTCTGCCTTTGTTTTTCTACTGCTCTTTTGTAATTTCTTCTTATTTTTCCTTTGTTTTAGAGTCTCATTCATTGCCTCTTCTCCTTTCTCTGCCTTTGGGTTGTGATCTTTTATATCCATGGTAGATGTGTTCTATATGATTAATGTAGGGGATGAATGATGGGGAAGTGTGCAAATAGTGCGATATGTAAAAGAAAGAAACTGTGAAATGTAGACGATGGCATACATCTTAGAGTAAAATCACTGCAGAACCAATCTGAATTTGCAATTTTTCACTTACATTAAAATAGGCATCCAAATGTCCGGTTGATTTTCAAAAGTAATTGGGGGGAACAGTTTTAACATTGTAGCAAATACCACTCATAATATATTTTCAGTTCCTAATAGTGTTGAAAAATCAGTGCGCTTCTGCAGTTGCTAGAAGACTCAATTGTTTACTGAAAGTTGAAACTTGAAAGGTACTTCCTTAGCAACCTGTTTCTTACTTACATAAGCTGCTTAAATACTGTATCAGAATTGGGGCTTTGTTAATGGCAGTGATTTTAAAAATTTTTTTTAAAGGAGGAATGAAGCATTTTTAAGTGTACAATGACTTTTATGTCCATCAGTTAACATGTAAAAAACAACTTACCTGTATATGGCTACAGTATAGTAATGTAGGCTTGCCACAGGGACCTTCTTGCATCTTCTACACAGGCATATGTTTGGTAACCTAAATAATTGGATGTGATTTTTTTATATATATATGGTTTTTTAATGATTGTTCACCAAAAGCAATAAGTAAAAGTTATTAAACTAAAACTGTGATATTTTCAGGAATTTCAGTGCTATGTTAGAAGAAATTCAGGTATGCTTATGTGGAGAATACTTATTAAATCTGAAATAGTTCTATACCTAATGCTTTTCTTGCTTGTGTGATTCAAATTGATATAGTTGTTTGCAGTGATGTTTTGGTAACGATTATTACTCAAAGTCTTTGTCATTCACTTTGCTGTTAGATTTTCGAAGAGAGAATGTGCTGCCTCACTCTACCTCCAGATCCAGGCTTACTTTATTGCTCCAGTCTCCCCCTGTGAAATTCCTTATCAGCCCAGAGTTCTTTACAGTGCTGCATTCTAACCCTGTGAGTATAGCGTCTACAGCTGACTTTCTTAAATATGTGCTTATAAATATAGTTGTCTTGTGTACAGAGATACTGCTCAGTGTTTGATGCTAAGATATTGGTAGTACATAGGGAGGCTGGATTAATTCAGTCATCATCATTCCTTGCAGTTGGTGAGCTATCAGTTGTCCTAGTTGGCATTATAGTTTCTACAGTTTTTATTTTTCACTCAATTCTTCATCTTTCTTATGATACAAAACTCGTTTGTTTACTGAAGCAATAACTTTCTTACTGTGCTTTGCAGAGGGTGAGAGACAATTCTGAGAATGAAAATGATGCTTAGTTTTTAAGATGACTTTGCTGCTTATGGGATGATTTGTTTCCCCCAGATTGCTTGGTTTATATCAGAATATATTGGACATCACACTGAACAAAAAAACATCTTAATATATGTTTTCCTTTTCTGTTTTGCCTGTTCTTCAGTGCTGCTTCTTATATGTTGGGTTTTTTTCAATGTTTCTTTTCTTTTGTGTAACGGGATGTATAGTGTAAACAGAAGTAATGGAATGAACAACATATTGTCTGCAAGCACACTTGTTAATAAAACAGTGTTTTCTAAATTACTGGTCAGCGTTAGTTTGGTTTTGGTATATATGTATGCTTGTCTGTATCTGAATAATTCTGCTTAGCTTGCATAGCTTTATTCTGAATATATGAAATGGGACAGAGGTAGATAAGATCTCTGGCTGGGGAGTAGAGAGGTGTAGGGGCACAGAGTTACTTAGGGAGCACCACAGTGCAATAGGAGGGCCTGTGTCTTGGCTTCTGTCTATCGCTAAGGGAGAAAAAGACCTGGTTTCTGGTTGGCTGGGTTTTGGTTTTTTTACAACTTTTTTTAAATTTTTTTTTTTTTTACAACTTTTATTGAAAGTTTTCCCTATTCTTCCGTGCTCTCCTTTTACTTTCTTTTAATTTTATTACGTAAGTGACACATGGATTTGCAATGATAGGGTATATTTGAAAAATCAATAGGTGGAAACAGTATTTATGTAGATTTGTGATAAGTTCTACAAGCTTATGTATCTCTGTCCTGCAGAAAGCCTTACCAGTTTTATTGCTGTATTCTATGGCTGCATTTGACTCATTATTTCAGAAATTAGAAAATATCTATGAAATCTACTCTTTGATGTTATAGAATTCTTCACAGTTCCAGAGACAAGTGTGGTAAATGGAATATGTAATATATTTCACACTTTGCTGTAGTGAGTCAATTATAAAATTTTGTATATCTCAAGCAAAATAAGAAACATCACACACTTACCCCAAATCTTCAGAAAGTAGACCATCTTTTTTGTGGCTTAATTGGAGATAATTTTTAAGGTTTTATAGATGATTAGATGATTTATTTACAGTGGAAATATTGTCTTTTGTAGTAAGAAGAAACTTTATCTTTTAAAAGTATTTCTTTTTGTTATTTATTTTTTCAGAGTGCCTACCGCATGTTTACAAATAACACGTGTTTGAAGCACATGATCACCAAAGTCCGGCGGGACACCCACCATTTTGAGCGCTACCAGCATAATCGTGATTTGGTGGGCTTCCTCAACATGTTTGCTAACAAACAACTGGAGCTGCCGAGAGGTTGGGAAATGAAACATGACCATCAGGGCAAGGTAACTGTAATGCACATGTGGCTCTGTTGAGTGCTTGATTTTGAATGTTGCAATGTCTGGACTCCGTTGGTTGCTCTTAATAAGAGCGTAAGTTCTCCAGATGTAAAAGGTGCGCATCTTTTTCTCCTGCTTTTGCCAAAAGAAGATTGGAATTTCTTGTCTGTGCTGAAAAAGCATTATATGAAAGGAGAAGGAGACCGATAAGTGGGTATTAATCATTACAAGGAAAATTGCTAGAAAATTTGTAGCCTTTTTACAATGAAATAAGTTGCTTAGATTCCTTGTATGTTTAAAACTTCTTTTGAAAAGAATTATCTACTGTGTGTAAGCACAGGCAGTTCAGTGGAGCTCTTTGGGGTTTTGCCTGTGTACTCATAAGATAATTTAAATGTAAAGTTACTTTAGTATTATCTACTGAATTTTATTTAGTTACTGTTGAACCATTAGTTTTCTTGTTTAACTGTCAAGCTTTTCCTTAGGGCTTTTTTTTTTTCCTTCTTCAACCTCAGAGTCTTGAGTGGGGCTCACTAGTGTGCACTCTTTGCTTTTTTTTTATTTAATAGCTTACCATTTTCCTAGGTGAGTCCTCTACTCAAATGCTAAGTACGTCCAGCGTTCATCAGTTTCTGAGATAAAATGGATGCCCTTAAGACTGGGATAGCTCTGGGGATGATTACCCTGTTGGTTATGTATTGCTTAACAGGAAAGAAATTGTGGTTAGTAAGTTTCATTAATAGGGATCTTGAATAGTTCAAAGTCCTACTTCTTCTCACAACAGGTATCACTTTTCAATTTCAGACAAAATATTTTAAAATTAAAGAACAGACATTTTTATAGTAGTAATGTAACTTTAATGTAACTTTAAACTAGTGTATCCTCACTATCTAGAATATGATTTTCTTTGTGGAAGATAGGAGGATTAAAAATAGTCTGTGATTAGCATGTGAGGAAGTGATAAGGCTATCAGTTCATGTGAGAAGTCCTAATTAAGACTATAAGCATATTAAGCTTCTCTGTTCTCAGGTTTATCAGACTTGGTACGGTTAGCTGTGAGCGTGCATATAAATAATGATCTTGATGCTTGAAAAGATTACAGGCAGATTCTAAACTGAAGGGTAGAAAAGGTGCTTGAGGGTTGTTTTCTTCTTAGGTTTATTAACTCTGGAAAGCATTGTGGTTTTTCATTGGAAACACAATTAGGAATGTGCAATTATACTAACCTTGTTCTTTGCCTCCCTCGCTCTTTTCTGTTTTAGTAATTCTTTTTCTGTTCATTTCTTCAGAGGCCACTTTTCTCTTGAAGAATACAGCAATTTTCAATTGACTTTAGTAGGTGAGAATAGAGAGAATTAGACCTTTGGATTTCTGGTGTGGTATTTAGTAACAGTGATGCTACCACAACACTAATCAACAAGAGGAAGCACTGAATAAATCCCCACTGGGATTTCTTCACTTTGAATTAGGCTCAGTATTGTTCATTTTCATTAAGTTGAATTGCCTTTGTCACAAGTAGCACTTGTGGCCAGTAGAAAACCCTATTTAGCACTCGAGAGGGATGATGGCCAGTACACGGTGAGACCAGTGCTTGATGAGACCAAACCGAAACTGGACCTGCCTTTATCAAAGTATAAAGCTAAAGAGAAGCAAGTAGAAGTTAGCCATGCCAAAATATATAATTATATTTTCTTTCCCTGGCTACTTTTCTCTACTGAGATGAGATTTTCCTTTATTTTTCCACGTATATTATAGTAAGAGGCTTCGTGCCCTTGCTCACAAGGCACAGTGATCATTCTGATCCTTATGCAGTGCTGAGTTAGTAGAGTTTTCACTCCCCAATGTCAGCATGATCCTGGTTGCTTGTCCTCTTTGCAGGCTGTCTTCCAAGGTCAGCTGGGGACTGCCTACCTCTGAACTACCTTCAAAGCTGCACAGCAAAGCCCCGTTGCCCACTCTTCTTTGACTCCTCTGTGTATCCCCTGCAGAAAATCTGGTTGGCATGCAGTTCTTCCTAAAAGATGTGGCATAACTAGGATGTAGTTTCTGATTGGCATTACAGATGAACCTTCATCAGTCACTGACTGCAGGGAGGCAGAAGACCACTGGAAAAGGTGGTAGCAGGAAGCACCATATAGGCTAGATAGGTCCCGGAGCTGAACTCAGTCTGACAACTTTGAAATTCTGCATTGCTGCATACATGTACATACACACATATATTATACAGATAAGCACCCCAGTGCATTTGTGCAATATGAGTAAGCACATGTTCATATTTTAAAGCCAGATGCAAATGTATATACTTGTTAATTAGATCTTTGCAAGATGTGCAAATACACAATAAGTTACTGTAGGATTTTAACTGTTTGTTTTTTCTTTCTACAATAAAGGAATCCACTGTACTTGATTACTAATGCCTTCAACAGGAAGAAAGGGTATTTTAGCAAGCTTCATAGGCTTCAACTGGAAAGATAACTTGGGCAACTATCTGTGTTTAATGGGCCAAATGTAGTTTTGGCACTACCCATGTCAGACTCTTAAAGCATCATAGATTTATGGATTATAGCTAGACAGGAGTTATGAGAGGAATTTTTTTGAAAGGAGACTGTGAGCCACACTGTATTTTGAGCTGTGTGCCAGTGTCCAGATTAACCCAAAGCCTTGAAGCTCCAATGATTATCTTCAACAAAGCTTCAACATAGTAATTTATGCTTAATTTTAAAGTAGGCTGCTACTAGCTGGCCTGCAAGCATTCATATTTAAGAAGACAGGATTGTTTTTAACTTAATATTTAAACTGAGTTCTTTGTTTAAATGGAATGCTAAAGAACTCTATATGCAATATTAGACTGTTGCATTAACTCAGAGAACTGTGTAGTGCAACTCTAGGTAGTACTTTCTCCTATATTGAATCAGTACCTTTTTTTTAATGTGATTTTACAGTATAATGTTGACTTAATGAAATCAACCTTTGTTTTGATGTGCTTATAATCTTATAAACACACATAGACCAGACTAGATAAAATAGTAAATAGTCACTTTCCAAGCCTCAAACTGAAATTTCAGAATGGTTTTCATTCTGCTTTCCCACTAGTTTGATATTCTCTAATCTGTATACTTGCGCTGCAGGTGACATCATTATTTGTCAAGGTGAACAAGTCCTGCATCAGGCTTAAACATTGCAATTAAAATTGCAGTTATTGAATACACTATAGTTTTTGAACTGTGGAACAGTCAGTTTCACTTGCATATGTGTAACTATGTCAGATGATCAAAACAGAGTTCTTCCTTACTGTTCACATAATGCAATTTCTTGGTTGTAGGCAGAGATTACAGGTACAGGTGAACACTGTTAGGGCTGTAGGAGGCTTGCTGCCCTCTTCTGGAGCATTTCTAAGGTTTTGTAACTGTGGTGTCCCTCCATATGCTTCTTCCTTGGGAAATGGAAGTATGAACATTTTCTCCCACCACAATTCATGATGGTATTTAGTTGTATAGCATAACACACTGGTTTGTCTACCTACCTTCGTAACAGTCAGAAGAGTTGCATTTTCTCTGGTCTGGCTGTACTGAGCAGTCTGAAACAATGATTTCGTGAATACTGTCAGATGGTGTTGCGGCCAAAAGAGCCAGTTCTGCTCTCATCTCGTCCCTGGTGGGCTGACCGAGGTTAGAGGAACCAGCAGGGAGAGGGACAAAAAGAGAGTAATTTTAGCCTGGACCAGCTCCCCAGCTGGGTTCACTGCATGGCTACACAAACACTTGTGCCAGCACAAGGCAGGAAGGGCATGCAAGGGATGAAACAAGTGGTCAGGATGGGGGAAGATGAGATTGTTTCTTTTGCTGACACCACAGGACTGAATTGTTTATGAAAATGTGGTTGAAGTACCTCACTGGTAGCCAAACACAGAAATGGCTCCCACAGTCCCTGACCACCTCTCTGCTGATCCAGATTCTTTGATTCCTCAAACCAGATGTCACTTTCCTGTAACTCTCCTGCTCAAAACTGGGGTCTTTTTTGCCACTTCCACATGATTCCAGCATTGTGACTGCAAAAAGCAAAGTGTGTTGAAATGGAACAGTGCTGCTTTCCAAGTGCAACACTAACACTGGAAAAAGTTTAAATTTCAGGGCTTAGAAAAAGTTTAAATTTCAGGGCTTAGAAACCTTTTTGGTTCAAACTGGACAGAATTGTGGGAGGTTTTCATTTTCTAGGATACATGTTCCTGTGACCTTGCTTTCAGCAAATGGCTTACTGGACAATATGTGGTAGTTCTCACCAGTTGCCTGGTTTAAATGTTTTTGTTGCATCATCTTTGTGTCCCTGACTGACCTTTTTTTTTTTTTTTTTTTTAAGGTTAGCAAACTTAGAATAGTTGTATCAGGAGGATGGCAAAAATGTCTGTTGGCCTGTAATCTTGGTTCATCACAGGATGCAATCATACACTTGACATATATACACCCAATTGTGTTCATAATTATATGGTAAATAGTTCACAAAAGGGAATGGTTTTGCCACTTAATGACATCTTTTTAGATGTTTATAAGGAAATGAAAGGGAGAATACACCAGGATTACTTTTTTTAAACATTTAAGTCTTCTCTTCTTGACAATCATAATAAAGCTTCCTACTTCTGACACTTGTCAGATGAGAATTTCAAAGGGCTTTATAGACATCAATGAAGTACGACATTAAAGAACTCATCCCTTCAGTGAGATGGAAAACTGTTATCCCTCTTCTGCTGAAAGGAGATGCAAGCCACATAATATGAGGAAGATTTTTCCAAAGCCTCACATCAACGAATAAAACCTAGATCCTGTATAGACCTTAAACTTGGACATATTGAAAAAAGTTTGGGCTATAAATTCTTTCTTCTTTTTCCTTCTCTAGGCTTTCTTTGTTGACCACAATTCCCGCACTACCACGTTCATTGACCCCCGGCTTCCCTTGCAGAGTAGCAGGCCCACTAGTGCATTAGTCCATCGGCAGCACTTAACTAGGCAACGCAGCCACAGCGCTGGTGAGGTAAGTTGGATCTGGCCCTTCCCTTGGGGAACTACCAGGTTTTTAGGATCATCCTTTTTCAGATCGTTCCATTCACAATTCCATGTTGTGAGGAGCATGATACTTCTGTAAGCATACGGTACTCCTCCGTAAATATTTATTATGTCATTTGCTAGCCATTGTTGCTTTTCAATGTGTGATTTCAGAGAAAAAATATCAGACATGAGTTTCTCTTGCTTTTAATTCGCAGTAACTCCATTTAACCACAGGAGAGCATCTGATTACAGATTACCAGTATCTATATCCTGTCTTTCGGTGTCAAAATATGTATTGTTGTCTAGCATGGTGTCTGCCAAGTATGTTGATGTAACTCTGCAAATAAAAGGGGGGAAAAAATGTGCATGTGTGTATAGAAATCTAGATGTGCAACTTTCTGAATAAATATAAAGAAATCTTACTACATATAGGCTTATCAGACTGTTATATGCATTTGCATATGTATTTCATCTCTACTTTCTGAACAGAAATACATGGAGAACACTATTTTGTTGATATGTCACTGGACCATTTTCACCAGCAGTTTCCATATTGTTGTTGTAACTTCTTTTTACTTCTGAGCAAGTGTATGTACAATCACTTAGACTTCAGTTGTGCTTTATTTAACCTTCATACTGTTGGCTGTAAGTTGTCTTTTCAGGGAGGGCTATTCCATGCCAGGAATTAAAGATAATACAATTAGAATGGCAAGAGAAAGGCTCTGATTTATCCTTTTTATAGCTCAGTCTTGTGGCAGATGAAGTTCTGCCAGAGGTCTGTTTCAGAGCAGTCATGAATCTTCTCTGCCACTTCTCTAACAGGGCTTCCGCTGAGCTGCAGCAAGTGCCATACCACTGGCTGCATATCTCCTCATATCCTGTGTGAGCATGGTTTAGTCACCCATGATACTTCCTACCCCCCACCCCCAATATAAGGTATATTTTACAAATGGTTTTAAATAGCATTTTCCGTCAGTTTGGTGATGTGATGTAGGCAATGATGTCTTAGAGCAGGCAAGGAAGCTAGAAGTGTCTTCATATAGCTATTTAGATCTTCAATAGGCTAAAGCAAGTATTTCTGTTGTGATTGATTTATAACAGAGGAGAAATAGATTTTTTTCTTAACTCTACCAAATATACACTTAAATTATCTTTCTTTAAGCAGTGTGCAGAAGCTCTGCACTGGAAACAGAGAGATTCACGTCAACTGTGCTGATGAAATTGTCAATACTACAA
Organism: Strix aluco; assembly: GCF_031877795.1. Lineage (NCBI taxonomy): Eukaryota > Metazoa > Chordata > Aves > Strigiformes > Strigidae > Strix > Strix aluco. Next base: position 32,977,661 of record NC_133936.1, read on the forward strand.
AATAAGTGTAGTTTATCCTGAAGGAAGTCATCATATATAATGCATATACACAGTGCTGATTACCTGTCAAAATTTTCCATTCCATCTGGCTACATAAAATTCTTTAAACCATGTTTCTACATGTAATTTTAGAAGCATTTTCTTCATATTGTTACAATTGTAACTTGAATTGAATTGAAGTACAATTCCAGATAGGAATCTCAAACATAGCAATTCAATACAGTATTCCCATTCTGGGATAAATGATGTAATGATGTTCATTTATATGCATATGTATGAATCTGAACACCACTTTTTCTTCTGCGCTTATGGCTGAAGTGCTGCATATTGGCAGCTGTTTTTCCTATTTTTAAACTATTGCATCAAGGAACTGTACATTATTGCAGAAGATGAATACTTAATGAAAAAAATTCTCAAAATACTTTCTTTGGATTTGCCTTGCCACAAACTTTGATGTTTTGAAGCCACTGACCCAGTTTTTACAGGGGGATGCTCTAAAGCAAACTAACCAGTGTAAGGAATGCCTTTTTAGCTAAAGCTGAACTGCAGCGTGAAGCTGGAGCTAATAATAATGGCATTCCTTTTCCAGCACAGTGCCTACAGGAAATAGTTTTTGATTTTTCTGAGAGAGTGTTATCAGAGAGCACAAAGATCTTGGGAGACACCTCACGACTTTTGCTTCTTGTGATTTCAGAGACTGGATTTAAAAACAACCTTTATAATTATTTGATCTTTTTCAGTTAGATGTTTTGGAGATCTCTGAAGCCTGGAAGTGTAGTTCAATGCTGACCATTTCGTGTAGGCAGAGGAACTGAGAAGTAAACATAAAGGTCCAGCAGGATGAAAAAGAGGTTGAACAAAATGTTTTATATAGATAAAATACAAAATACTGACACTGTAGAGATGAGTGAAGCCTCAGCGCACAGAAAACTGCAGAAGTTGCCCTGCCACCACAAATGCTACCAGGAACAATTTTACATTGTGGTTCTACCCTAAAAAATGTTCATATGCAACATTTTTTAATCCCGGAAGGTGAACACAAAAAAATCAGAACAGTTTAACTGAATGATTGTAGGAAACATATTTTTACCAGTTTTGGACTCATTTGCCTTGCCTGAATGTGAACTCGCTTCTTTATCCTCCTGCTTCAGCTACAAACTTGTTTCCAGTTCAAATTCAGGTAAACTCCATTCATGCACAGAGGTAACAGAGGTGCTAATGAAGGAACATAATTTGATTTTCAGAACCTTCGATATGGATAGAGATGTCGGTGAAGTACAAAAGACCCTCTGAAGGAATTCCAATTGGAATTTTTTAGTCCCTTTTCAGAATGGGACTATTATTTTAAAATAGCAATAAACTTTCAATCAGTTTTGATTCTTCCTATTAATAGGCACAGTATACTAAATAATGTTTTACTAATAACTGTCATACAACACAGCTGATTCCTGCTGCAGTGATTACTGGGGATAGTGATCAAGCAAAGCATTTACGTACCTGTTTAGGTTTAAGCCATATGAGTTCTCGCTTTTATGTACCCAAGTGCACGTGCGGGCATAGAGACACTCATTGTGGTTACTTGCACATTTTCAGGTCGGGGAGGATTCACGTCATTCAGGACCACCAGTTTTGCCAAGACCTTCTAGCACATTTAATACAGTCAGCAGAGCTCAGTACCAGGATGTGGTTCCTGTGGGTATGTCAGCGTACAGCCTCTTTTCAGAGAAGTTCTCTGTGACTGAGTGTGTCACGTCAGTGGGCACTGCAGGGTTTTTCATTTGGCTGGGGTGGGTGGAAGTTATCATTTGTTATGATTACTTCAGTCCATCAGCATTTCCCAGTTGTTCAGTTGCAACCTACAGGAATAATACTGAGAAGTGTCTGTGCAGAACCAAAGAACTGATGTAAAACTTCTACCTTCCTAGCTCACTTACTCTATGCAGTGACAGGAAGAGTTGAAGCCAGTGAACCAAGTTGTCCTCTAATTGGACTCCATGTATTCCCAGTGATTTTTGTACAACTTCTGAGCATCTATTTTGGCAGGATTCCAGAAAGTGTTAATCAGCTTGGAATTAGTCATTAGCTTAATTTCTGTTCTCAGTTACATACACACAAAGTTACTGACTTCCGTGCCACCAAGAACAGAGTTTAGCTTATTGAATCTAACAGCTGTCACATTGTGCTAAATCAAGATAAATTAATCCAATTGACTATAACTGGCCCTTTGTACTGTGGCATGTTTACTTAAAAATCTCTGCTAATTTAAATCCTTCCCCTTGCCATGGACATGGTGTGCATACATCGCAGGCTCAGCAATTAGCAAGGATTTGATGTGGGTGTTTCCAATGACTGTTTAATGTTTGAGAATGGATTTCAGTGCCGTGAAAACCAAGGTCCCTGCAATTTTATTTTAACGATGAATATTCTAGTTTGACCTTAGCTAAGAGTGTAAGTGATGAAATAGAATAGAAATTGCTAACAGAATTAAAGCTGTTAACAGTGGGGACATGTCACAATGAGATTTTGTTCATAATCAAGAAGCACGTTCCCTAAATGATAGAATCAGTAGCCTTACATGAAAAAGTATTAACACAATACTGCCAAACTTAAAACTGTGAAGATGAAGGTTGCTTTCCTTATTGTTGAAAACTCAGAAGGAATGCAGTCCTGTCTTTTAGCAGCTCCTTGTTTCAGCATGATATTTTTGTTGATGTTTTCAGCTTACAATGACAAGATTGTTGCATTTTTGCGGCAGCCCAATATCTTCGAAATTCTACAAGAGCGTCAACCAGATCTTACCAGGAATCATTCACTCAGGTAATAAAATTTCTGAAGTTTGCTGTTCTCATTTCAATACAAAATGCAAATTAGAATTAGTTTCTTTCATTAAAATTAGCCATGGAACATAACAGATTGTAGACTTTTGGCGTATTCAAACATATTCACAAAGCTGTGGGAAATAGTTCTTTATTGTATTTCTATGTAACTCCCTGAAATAAGGTTTAGGAGAACAGAAGTAATGTGTTATTACCAAATAAAGGTACCTACAAGAAAATGTTTGGAACAACTGGCATAAGAGATTTGCTGATGTCTTCAAAATGTGCCAAGACAGCTGGATGGCATGGCAAATGTGCCCATTCATTTGAGTATGTGTACAGCTGGGAGCGTGAGGCAGAATGGCATTTGGTTTTGTCCTTATCTTCTCAATGCGCACCTACGGGAAGTCTGTCCTGACCTAATGACCTTGGAGGTAATTTTACGTCAATCAGAATTTTTAGTGTTTCTCCAAAATTTACGAAATAATTGTCTTCAGGTTTTTGCATAGTCCAGCGAGATCTGATGAAGGATGATCTTTGATGTTGTGTGGTTGTTATAATTCCCTCATATGCTTAGACTAGGAATGATATGTGAAATTTGGAAAGTGGCAAGATCCCTCTTAAAGTGTATCATGCACAGACACTTTAGTTCATGTATTTGGGTGGGTAAAAGATGTAATAACTTAACAACTTGGATATTAGTGACTAGGACTCAAATGACTGTATCTATTCTTCCTTGGACACTAAATTTAAAAAATGCTAGTTTGTTGGTTGCAGTCTGTCCTGTGCAGCGAGCTGTCAGTGCAGCACTCTGTGTTCCAGATGCCTATCCATACTGGCTGGTGTAGCAGCCCAGCACTGATTTTAATTTTTTTCTGTTCTCATAGTGTTACTTACTGATCCTTTTTCCTCCATGTCCTGCAAGTTCCCAAAATTCAACAAGCTGCCCTGTTTTGCAGTTTCCCAAAGCATTCTGTTCTAACATGATGAGGCTTCTATGTTAAAGATTTGTTTTACCCTCTAAATAAATCCTGGCTGACAAACCTGAAATTACATACTAGCAGAATACACGTTCTCTAGAAAAAACAGAGGAAAGGAGGAAAATACAAATTTACAGTTCTCAGCCTGTCAAAACAGTTCCTGTGTTGCACTCATATCACTACAGGCAAGTTTGTGCCACCAGGCTTGGTTTGAAATGTGAGCAAACTAATCTGTCAGGAAATAGTATACAAACAATTTCTGATTATTAGTAGTTTTATTATTCCTTTTTCCTTTCCCCAGTGTGCTTGACTTCCTTTACTCTGATAGCAATCAGAGTGTCATTTTCTTCATGTGTTTTGTGTCTTTTTGATAATTTAGAGTTCAGACTGTTCAAAAGACTTGTTTGTATTATCAGATTCTGCTTCTTGTAGAACCATGCTTCCTGATTACAGAATCATAATTTGCCACAAGATGGGTCCTTCTAAAGAAAAGATGGTTTTCAGATTAAAAATGGAAGATCAAAGGATAAAAGATACTGGTTTCTGTAATTCCTCATTTACTTGAGACTGTATATCCTGTATGCTTGCTTCATAAATAGACTGAAGATATAGGTCTAACTTACCTGCTTTAGCAGAATGATTGAGGATTTTAATGAACATAGTTTTATTTTATATTAAGTAGGTTTAGTCAGAGAAGCCATTCTGTTAAGTTGAATGTTTCCATTCTAGTCTTAGTCTTTGAAATTAATATATTTGATTAAGGTAAAGTATCTTCCATTATACCTCTCCTATATTCTTCTAGAGTTGATATTTCAGTAGCATTTCTTATATTGTTATAGAGATCCCAGTTTCATTTTTCCTAGTTAGTCTTTTAAGACCCCAATTTAGCAAGTTACTGAAATCCACATCTATTTGATACGTTGTGAGACTAAGCAACTCCAATGACATTGCTGTAATGCTCGATGAATTAAGACCTAAGTGAAATCCCACACTATGAATTCTCTGTGTAATTTTTTTTTTGTGTAGTGATTAGTACAAATGTCATTAATCTCTTTCTTTGAGGATCTCAGTGCAATTGAAGTAGAATGATGATGATATTAAATATTATTATTACTACTATTATTGTAATAATTATTACATAGGTGAGGAGGAAAATCAGTGTTTGGCCAGTGGAAGAGAACAGATATAATTTGAAAACATCTCTTACATTTTCTCTGTAAAATAATTTCTCATTCCTAAAAGGAATGAAGAGGTGTGATAAGAAGTTGAGGATCTATTAAAATGTACAATGAAAGTATACTACAGGTGGGAAATTGTTGTTCAGAGGTTTTATGGTGGAATGAGAACATTGTACTTACCATACTGTTATTAAGCGTGTAGCCAGAATCAATCTCATTGCAAACCACCACAGATAAAACTGAGATTGTTCAATAATGTAAAGGGCTTCAGGCAAGGTACCTATTATACATTAAACAGAATTTATATCTTAACAGAAGGTAAAAGGCATATATTTAAAAAACTGTCATTGAAATCACAACTTTTATTGGTAACCCCAAGAAGTCATGGATTGCATTCATTTGGAGGGCTGCATATTAGTTAACCCAGAAAAGATCCTTCTGGTTCTTGGTGTTGCTGCTAGTTAAATGCTAAAATATATTTTTTAATCTGCCATTTATTTCCTCAAACCTTGCTATTTGGGCTCTGATGTAAATTGGAGTAGGTTCTGGAGGTGTCCAGACGTCCCTGCCCTGGGCACTCCAGGGCCATGCTCACAGGTGGGCAGTGTGTGTTGGCTTTGGCTCAGCGCTGTGCTAGTGGAACTACAGGGCTTCCAGGATGGACTTAAACCTTCACTGGGTCTTGATGAAGCAGGTACTTGACTTTCAGTACCTCTCTTCATAGAGAAACAGTGAATTACACACTCCTGCGATGTCCACCATGGCTGTAAACATAACTGCAAGTTACCAGGGAATGTATGTTAGGTCCACTGTTTGAGAAGCTCTTTACGCACCATGATTTTAGAGACAGATGGCAAGGAATTTGGTTTGATCCTTTTGTTGAAACTACTGTGCCCGAAATGATGTGTTCCAGAAGTTCATATTGCAGCTGCCAGCAGCCTTGCATGGATCGTTTCTGACCTTCTTGTCACTGTTGGTAATAGAACATTGGGGTAGATGGACCTCTGAACTGAGCCAATGCTGCTGTTATTATGGAGAGTTCTTTACTTTTCTGTTTGTTTGGGGGTTTTCTCCTTTGGAATTGGGACAGTTTTTACTACATGTTTGTTTTTTGTTTTCCTTCTGAAGAGTAAAGTCAAATTAGAATTTATCTCTACTGTACCATCATATACCTTGTATGGATAGAGAGAAAATAAAAGGGATGTACTTCTATTTTAGAATGCAGGGAAAAATTCTACAGAGAAAAAGAACAGGAATCAACCAAGGAATAATATTCAATATAAATCCTAAAAATCTGTGTGTTACCATGCTCAGATGCATAGATTCCACAGTAGTGACCAAACTGGGTCTATGAGGAAGGGTGTGTGCTTGGATGAGCCGGGGGGAAGAAATAGTACAAGGGTTTTTCTGGAAGATCTCTTAAATGCAGTGTGGTACGAAAACCCTGCTTTTAAAATCACAAGCGTGCATTGTAATGTATGGCTTGCATTTGTACAAAGGTTCAAAAAAAGATAATACCTCTTTAAACAGGTCACTTTCAGAATAGTTGTGTCTTCCCACAGGGCTCAGCCTCCTACTTTGAATTTGGGGACACAGCTAGTGTGAACTTGAAGGATAGATTTATTTTTTTTTTAATTGTTTTTTGCTACTTGGATGGCTGTACTACCTGAAGCAGCCTGAGCATTGAAGAGATGAGGGCAACAGGAGAATCATTCCTCAGAACAAATTATCTTTTTGGATGTAATATTTTGTTGCTCATATGGATATAGTGTGGCAGGGAAAAAAAATGATTTCTGAAATACAGAAGCATAACCCAGAGGTTTTTATGATATACCCTGTACTTGTTCTTGTTGCTGTGGTGTACTTTGGTGCCTTATTTGCAAAAGATATTTTGGAATTCTTTTTTGCTTACACAGGGAGAAGATCCAGTTCATCCGGACAGAAGGAACACCTGGGTTGGTGCGTTTATCCAGTGATGCAGACCTTGTCATGTTACTCAGGTAGGCACTGCTGCTTTCAGTGCATGTATGGAATATGCTGTGGCAGCTGCTGAGGAGCCTTTCAGTGAGCAGTGTGTGCTGACTTAGGGGCCTGATCCCTTCAGTACTTGGACTTGCAGCTGGGAGAGCTACAACTCAAGGGTCAGACTTTTTTTATTTTCATCATGTTTAGTTTCTAGATGGTAGTTGGAGGTCACATTTTTTCATAGGAGTGATGGAATGTGATATTCTGTCTGAGGAAAGGCGAGTGCGGAAGTGCTGTGCTTATCACTTACATGGGTTTGCCCAGACCACCTTTTATTGTCCTGTTGCATCCAGCTCTGGTGTTTAGATAGGTGGTTCAGGTTAGACCTCTTTGCAAGAATGTGCCTTCTACTGCTTTAAGAATGCATCTCTAGTTCTGTGGTTTGGGAAGTTGTATTTGTGAACATTCATACTTGAGAAGTGTCTTTATTACTTAATGTCTTGCTGCCTCTTCACTATGCTGTCAAGCATTGTCCCGTTTAATAAAGGAAATACAGCTACAGAGTTCAAGAAATGGGAAGCTGCTTCTTTAATATTTTTTGTTTAAGCAATTAACTCAAAAAATCAGGCAGATGCTTTGCTAGAATTAAACCCTTATATCTTGATGTTGTATTCTCATCCATTGTAAAAATGCATCAAGAAATTCACGAGCACATTTAAAATTGAATCTAGTGAAATAGGATTGGCATTAATAGTATTTTGAGGTCAGGTTGCATAACAATAATCCCTTCTCATCCCTAAATCTCTGAATTAATTACAGCTATAAAAAAATCTCATTTTAAAGCCATGCTGAAGCTTTTTTAAAATGCAAATATTGTTTCTTAAAAAAACCTTTTAAGATTTTTGTTTTGATACATAAAGCATGGAGATGACACAGGTTTTATACAGAAAAATCTGGCTTCAGCTATCTGTTTTTAAATAAAGACTGCATGAATGATTTTATCGTTGCTCTTTGACTGGATTATGTTCCTTCTAGTGTCCTGTTAAACAGCAAAGACTGCAAATAATTTTTATAGTGGAAATAAAGAAAATTCAAAATTTTTACTGCAATCTTTCTTTTATAGAAAAGCAATAATCAGTATAATTGATTTTTAAGAGAAAAGTAGTAGCCAGTGCCTCCCTAGAATAATTTTATCATATTTCCAGATTTTACTTCTCTTAATTTACTTTTTACCCCCCCCAAAAATCTAACTGAAAAGCATTGCTTGAGGATTTTCTTCCCATTTTATTAATAATCTAATAATACCATTGCCCCGAGGACATATTATTGATAAACTATTATCTGTGCATCCATTAGTTTCTTAAAATGTTGGATGTTAAACCTCAAGACCTGGACGGAGTTATTGTGAACTTACTGTGAGTAAATAGTGGTATAAAATCAAAAGTGGGCTAAGCTAAAATAGTGGTGTACTGAGGTGATGAAATTTCTTTTCTTACCATTATTTAGTCTCAGTGGAATTTTCACATTTAATAGAATCCTCTAGCAGGGTGTCATCATAACCCTTCTCTACGAAAACCTGAAAAAACTGCACTCTGATCACAATGACTCAATATTCCTGGGGCTCAGGACACCTGGGTTCTGTATCTGGCTTGGCTGGTTGGATGACCTTGGGGAAGACTCTATCTATTTACATGCCTCTGTTTCTTTTGTTGCAGGGAATGATATAATTGTCCTGTAAAGCACTCTGAGATATAGTAAATAGCTGGGTGGAATCACTGTTTCTGATACTTTTACTGCTTGGGAACTCTGTACCTTTTTTCATATGCTTCAGTAAATATTAAGTTGCCACCAACTAAAATAAACCAACCCCTATGTGTTCAGGGACTGGAGGTACAATGCATCACATTTTTAAAAGTACTTTAAGAACAGCATTGTATTATGCTTCAGATGTTAAGAAGAAAATATTTTTCAGTTTCTTCTTCTAAACATGTTATTTGGTATACAACACAAATCATCATTTTAACTCTTTAATGTAATCCAAGATTGAAATAGTGATTTATATTTTATCACATTTTCAGCATCAAAATGTAACTTGGAGGAAAACAATGCATGGTCATGAATGTAAAAAGAACTGCCAGAAAATACCCATTCCAAAAAATCTCATGCAAAAACTTTTTCTAGGTATTTGTTAGGTGAACAAACTTAGTAAGAAACATCTTTTATTTGAATGTTGCTTTCATTTTCATTAAGCTCTATAGTAAAAGATTGGCTTGTGATTCTTCCTGTAGCTCAATTTTTAAAAATATCTTTTACATATTATCTCAACAGTTTATTCTTATCTGTGTTGTCTTTAACATCCAACATAGACTTTGATATCAGATCCATTCTGATATTAGATATTCTATCTCTTTTTGGATTTGCTTGTGTGAATTTTGGAAAAAGGCTGAAATTTTTATATATATACAGACTCTGTGTATACAGATGCAGTGATTAGACTGCAAAATGTTTATTGTTTTTCTCTTAAAAGTTGTGTAGCAATAATAGATGAGGCATGAAATAACTCAGCCTGAACAAGTTAGATGTGATAACCTGTTTCAGCAACAGTGTTAGCATTAAAGATAAAATAAAGAAATAACTTATGCCACCAAGCTTACTATTCAATACACTCAACAAGTTCAGATGTGATTCTTAATCCTGGATGCTTACAGTGTTTGTCTCTGTTCCTGGTCTTTATGCAATATTGCAGATCTTTTTCCAGGAAGGTGTGGCTAAGGTTATTGACCCCTTTGTCATGAGAACACAAGTTCGTGGTTTGGTTTTTTTTTTAAAAAAAAGGCACATTGGCGGATTTTAGAGGCCAGTTAACTGTATTTTAACTTGAAAAGAAATACCACATTATGTGTAGCAATGTCCCATAAAAGTAGTGATTACTGCTTTCTAGTACTTTCAAGATCTGATTGAGGGAATGGCAATGAAATATTTTGTAGCACTCTAAGTATGCATAGTGGAAATAGGCAAGTGACTACCACAGAAAGCAGGTTAGTAACTAGAGATTTATTCCTAGAAAGTGAAAGATGCCATTCATTCAAATACACGTTATTCCTTATTTGCTCCTTTTTACCAGCTTGTTTGAGGAGGAGATAATGTCATATGTGCCGCCACATGCCTTACTTCATCCTAGTTATTGCCAGTCCCCAAGAGGCTCGCCGGTGTCTTCACCTCAGAACTCTCCAGGTAAGTTGCTCAGGCACAGCTTCTGCAGGGGCTGGACAAAACCATTTCTCATACTTGGTAAGGACCAGTTCCAGATCAGTGAAGTCAGCAGCACACTCCTGCTGCCTTCCCAGAAGTCAGAGAACAGGAACAATTGAAAAATTGATGACTATAATTTTTTGTTTGCTTTCCAAATTGAAATTCATGGCATCCTAAAGCCAAGAACCTACTGTTTGGAAACTATAACCTATTCCCCTTTGCGGTTTTCAGCTTTTAGATGGGTAAAGTTACATGAGTTGAAGCTGAATTCTGAGTGGTCCATGAGCTTGTCACTGCAGTACTTTCGTTATGATGGTATCTGTAAGATACTGCAGTAGAGTTAGTCCCGTAATTTAGTTTACATTATGCTGCATGTAATGACTTTCCACCTTTCTGAAGATACAAGTTCTGTTGCTCCGGCAATGACAAAGATTTAGTCCTATTTTTGAGCAAAGTCAACAAGTGTGATTGCATTTGTCAGACTTGAACGTTTGCTTTGGGCTCACAAGATCTTTTGCTGATAGAAAAGATTGGTGTATTACAACTTCAGAGGTTGTGATTTTGTTCTGACTTGTAAAACATGCAAACTTGTTTTTCACTGATCTGAAACAACTAAGTGACTGCTTATGCCAGGATCCTGATGGCTAGAGAATTAAAAATATGAGATCTAATAACTGTACATTAAAATGCCAGTGTTAATGGGGCTGTGGGGCAATGAGTAACAATTTTATGTAAAGCCAGATTGTTGTCGCTTCACATGAGTTCAAAAGATAGTGTATTGCCGCTGTCTGGAAATACATGTCAGAATGGAATTACATTAACATTTTACATAGTAACCAAGTTGCGTGTTAGATCTAAATTATTTCAAATATGACTAGTTCCATTTGACCTCTGAAAGCTAAGTACAGCAATTTGAAGTTCATAGATGTCGCTATTAGTTTTCTCAAGAAGATAATAGATAAGTAAAATAAAATCACTACAGTAAATTGGAAGTGGTTTAAGAGGATTTCTACAGATTTGAGAACAAAAGTATAGATAAATGGAGAACATTTGGGATGTAAGCAACTCTAGGTAGTTCCAGACAATAAGAAAATTCTATCAGAAATAAGTACTGTGATTTTTATGGGCATTTCCCTGTCCACAATCATAAAAAGCTTTTCCTTTTCAAGAAACCAGATTAAAACCATTCATAAACATGTCCTGAGTGGTAGCTTTTCCTGCTGCTGGACATAGGACCTCTGTAGGACCTACTCAAAGAAACTATTCGACGACCTTAATGATCTTACAGCACTCTGCAAAGCAGCAAAATATAATATTCACATGTATTGATATTTTTGATAAATATATAGTTTAGATATAACTTTTGTTGAAAAGAAATGAAGAATGAAATCTGCATGTATGCATTTTATTTCCAACTGCAAACCTGGCAGTCTTTTATGAGTAAAAACAGTTTTGGTTTTCGAAATTATAATTTCTTCATTACTAGTACATACACCAAAGCATGCTGGGCAGGGCTTCACTCCAACAAAATATTTCAAAATGCATTCAGTCTTTAACAGGTGATATTCTCATCTAATCCGCAAGGAAGTAGCACATCAGTAAAGGATGAACAGTGATGGTTTTAGTCCCATTCTACTTAAAACTGTAATCTCTATTCTATTTCATAGCAAAGTATAGACAGACCATTGACTCTCCCTGTCAGTCTGCAAGTATGCATGTTTGTGTACAAATGACTATTTTGATGAGAAATTGTAAATAGCCCCTCATTTCTGTGGAGGCTCTGTGGTTTTTTTTGTCAGCTAAGCTGGCTGTGCTGCACTGCACAAGGTTGTGTGTTATGGATCCATTGTTCAGATCAGTCATAATCGGTTGTACTTTCTCTTTTGGGAAGGATAAATAGTCATGAAGCTACTCTTTATATCTGCTTTAGAATATAACTTCTTTGAAAATCAAATATGATTATCACATCACTGGTGTTTTTTAGCTCTTCCATTAACATCCTTTGTTCCCAAGGTGGAAATAATCACTATAATTGCCCAGGAATTTCTTGGCATATGCATCTGATTTGCAATGAGGATTTGTCATGTGCTGACAGAATAATATACTGCTGATTTCTGAACCATGAAGTAATGTGTTACGAGATTTATGTTCTGCGGTATCTCTCAGCAAAAACTTCCTTCAGGGGTTAAGATTAAAGTATGCTTTTGTTGTATTTTTTTGGTGACTGCATTTTTGTACCTACTTTGACCCACAGTGAAAATAAACAAAGTAGGGGTAAAAGGCCAATAATTAAAAGACTGTTTACAGTTTCAAGTTTCTGTAAGTTTTCTAGAGAATTCAGCTGAGTGTACCATTGGAAGCCCTTGGTGCGCTCAGTAAAAGAGGATAACTACTATAATTAATCAATGACCATGATTTGTTTTTCCAGAGGGACCCTGTGTGTTCCCACTGGAGCTCTAAGGATACCCTGACACTTTCTGTTCCTCCCACACATCACACTAAGCCTAGAACAAGTGGCAAGCATCTTTCTGGTCAGACAGGTCTTTTAAAGACCTGTAAATGTCACTCAGTGTTAATACTGATCTCTCTTGTTCTCTCTCTGATCTCTGCAGAGAGATCGAGACTGCAGCTTCCTCCAGCAGCCACTTCCGCAGGATGTGCTCGTCACCTTGCCCGTCAGACCCATATGCTTTGTGGCTAAGCAAGCTGCTCTCTTTTTCCCTGGTCTCTGCCCACAGGCTGAACAGATACATGTTCTCTCATACCGTGAGATGTTACATTCTCATGTCTTCACCCATAGTAGCAGTAAATGTTTCTATATTGGCTTAGTTTCGTACAGGGGGCCATAACAAAACTGAGATAAGAAACTGATCGTCACTTAGAAGACCGAAGGCTACGTATACGTGCTTCTAAACTGTTCATTTGTATTTCCAGTGCATTGTGGGCCTGTTATATGACCACCAGTTGCAGACAAGTAGTTGGCAACCTACGTATACTGTAGGGCATGAGAAATTTTAAATGTACTCTTGAGTTTTTTGTGGGGGATGTCTACGTAACCATACAGGGCAGGAATTTAATGTTACAAAAGCCAGGGGTGAAAAGATGAACATAAACGGTCTAGGATTAACTGCTTCTTTGGCACACTGTCTTGCAATCAAATCATTTGAAGTAATTTATCCAGGGAGGCAGTGGAAGTTCTAATGCTTTTAATATTCAGAATAGATCAGACTAAACATCTAATTTGTATGTACTAGACTTGTACATGCAGATGTGGGGGTATGCCATTTTTTTAGCATTCAGTTCTCATCTCTTCCTGCTTTTTTAAGTAATGGACCCTCAAAAACAGTTTTTCAAAAATAAATTCACTTAGATGACCATTGTGTGGGTTCCTGCAGTCACATGTGAAAAGTTCCACAAACTTAAATTTGGTAGTCTTTCCATTCTTCCAATATTTTTCTTCCTTGTACTTCCCCAGGGGAAAACTTCTACTAGGGAATTTCCAAAAGTCTTCTTTCTTCAGCTTGATGTATTCAACAGAGGCACAGCAGAATATAGTCTGTTCATGCTTAATTTCTGAGTTCTTGTTTTTCGTGATAATATTAAAACCAGAACAGACCAGAACATTTATTGCATGAGCTATTTTAAACGTTAGATATAAAGTGTACTTGACAAACAAAAGTTAAGTCTTTCCAGTTGATTGTGCTGGCTTTTAATTCCATCTTTTGCATTGACCTGGATTTGCTCTTTTAAGATTTACTTTAGAAAGATGATACTATTGGAAATGAGCAACCAAAAAGTCTTGGATGCAGAGCAGATTTGAAGATATGCATCTTTTACTCTTTATAAAGGTGACTAAACCAAACATATACCATGCCTTTTGCTATTAAGGAGCCTTTTCAGTAGAGGATAGGACATTAATCAGTTCATGCCACTACAGCTCATTGTTTGCTTATTGCTTCCTGCAGGTACTCAGCGTGCCAATGCCCGAGCTCCAGCTCCTTACAAAAGAGACTTTGAAGCCAAGCTGAGGAACTTTTACAGGAAGTTGGAGACTAAAGGATATGGACAAGGCCCAGGGAAATTGAAGTATGTTGCAGAATCTCATGAAACTGGATTTGTTTCTCAGGCAGCTTGCCTTGCCTTGCACATCTACAAGCTTCTTCCCATTAGAAGGAATGCAGATGTTATGGTTACCCTTGCACTTCTGGAAATATAAAAGCCTGTCATAAAAGACTTAGTGCCAGCATGGGATTCATAGCAGAGGATACAGAAAGTTCTGAGCGCTTCTTTTCTGTTTCCTCCAACTGTATTTTCATACAATATTACCAATACAGTGCCAAAAGGCACTTTGGGAAGAGGCATGCAGAACAGGAGGCATCTAAATTCTTCCATTATAGCAGTTGCTATGATATGAACAGTTACATTCTCTCATGTCTTTTTTCCATTGAAAAAACTAGATAGGCTTATCTTTTCTATATCATTGCCTGTATTGATATTACAGTCCTTTTCAGTAAAAAGGACTCATATAATTAAATATTATTAAACTCTAAGGATCACCTTAAAAAACTGCTAACATTTTTACTTCAGCACTGTGAATGTTAGAGTGCTTGGAGTGAGGTGGTCTTCATTTATTTAGTAATCGTGTGATTACATACTGTTATGTTAAGGATCATCATCATAAGATACTTTCATAATTTTGTAAATTACCAAGTCTTGTGCCAGCTACTAAACTCTCATAGTTTGATACTCGCATAGTAGCCATGAGGCACTAATGTTTTTAACCATTTATTCTATTAGAATAGGGGGGTAGGTTTTTTGTTTGCTTGGGCTTTTTTCCCCCAGCCAGTCACTTCTCACATTTTGCAGGAATTTCTGCAGAGCTCAGACTTCATTTATGTGAGCTTGTTAGAAGTTTTCTGCAACTGAGATGGGATTAAAATTGTATTGTTTAGACAGTCCTAAGAGGCAAGAGTTGGACATTGTCTGCCTATAATGTAATGAAATCATAAACACTTAAAGCTTAATCTATGAAAGTTTTGCCATGAATGCTTGGGCAAATAGGTAGTAGAAAAGAATGGCATTTGCTACCTCTAAGATCAATTACATTTCTTGCACCTTTTTTTCCTGACCTATTTGCCATCCCCTGTGGATTTTTAAGCAGAGCAACAGCTCGATTTTCGAACAGAAGTTTTCTCTGGGTTCCTGTCCCAGGTGTACACTGACCTGCTCCTTTTTTTCAAACCAGGACCCCAGCAGAACTTACACACTGCCTGGGTCCTTTTGTTGCCCAGGTATTTTGCCAGTTCCTGGCCTCTCCACTTGTGTGTCCTCTGCAGGATAGCACAGTGCAATCACTGACTGATGTCTGCACAAGTAGTAAGGCTAGCAAGGGCTTTTCAAGAGGTTCTGTGGTAGCATAAGCTTCCTCTCTGCAGGCAGCAGCAGCTCCCAGCTTCTGTCTGACTGACTGATCAAATGCAGACATAAGGCAGTATTTGAATATAAAGCAAGCTAAGTTTCAGGAAACTAATTAAACACAGTTTTTTTGGCAGAAGATAAAATGTTTAAGTAAGGAGGATTCTTTCACCTCTTATTTTAGATCTTTATGACACTTCCTCACTTTCACAATTTTTATTTTAGAAGGTACACTATGTTTTCACATGTGATTCTTCAGTCTAGTTTTGGACAAACATTGGCCATTCCTTCTAGACTTTTTGTCCCATCACACTTACACTGGGGATAATGTAGGGGTGTGTGATTCTGGAGTTACCATTCAGTGACTTTCCCATGGTTTTATCTTTTTCCTTGTTAAGAGATTAATTTTTATGTAAAAGGTTAGATTCTTGATTACAGTAAGACTGATATGGAGGCCCAGCCTTATAAAAGGATTTTAAACTTAATGAAAATGCCCACTTCAGGACCTTTTCCATTGAAGCCTTGAATTTAAAGAAGAACTGTGGTAGAAAAAATAAAAATACACTTCTTTGAGAGACATTTTATTGAAATCTAAAGTAGATTCTTGAGGGAGATAGCCAGCTTCTGTCTGTTAGTCTGATCTAGATCAAATTATCCCGCAGAAACACGAATCTCTATGAAGGCACCCTATTACCTTGCAGTGTAAGTAGATGTTTCCAGCTGTGGTTCATGTTCATGAATTGCTGTTTCAAAATTATTCTGCTCTTCAGATTAATCATCAGGAGAGATCACTTGCTAGAAGATGCCTTTAACCAGATCATGGGCTACTCAAGAAAAGACCTGCAGAGAAATAAACTCTATGTCACGTTTGTTGGGGAAGAAGGGTGAGTAGAACAGGGAAGTAAATGTGATCTCAGAACTCTGTGTGTCTCACAGCTGCTGTTTCACCAAATTTCTTGTGGTCTAGAGCGAAAAGAGGAAGGATTACAGTCAGGAAATGCCATGTACATAAGCCTAGAACATACAGCTGTTCAAGATGACTTCTTAGGCATTGTGAAATGTATCGTGCCTTTGCAGAAGTTTGCCTTTGTGTGTGTTTATGTGAATTTTCACAGTAGTTGGTGCGTGTTTCAGAATGTTGCTGGGAAAGCAAAGAAAAAACAAACAACTTTCTCATGTTATTCATATTTCTTTTCTGTCAGTGCTGACATTATATCTCTGGTGCTTGTTAAATGACAGCTGCCATTTGTTGGAGGGAGGGTCCTTCAAGAGTAGACTAGAGGCTCAATCCTTAATTCAACTCCTGTCTGAGACAATGGTTGCTGAAAGCCCTCAGTGCTACAGGAGGTGCTCACTGCCTCTCCAGGGCAGGGCCTGTGTCACAAAGAAAAGCAACTAGGCTGTTGCTAGTTGTCAAATAAACACAAATATTCCTGACATTTCAAAGTCATTTCAAAGAATTCTCAGTCTGTGTCTAACACAAGTCTAAGGTGTTACCTGTTGCGAGATGTGCATTGCAAAGCAAGATGTGGTTAGATTTTCTTTGCAAGTGAAACTGGTACTATTTGTCTCTTTCATCTCTTGATTTGTGCCCCCTTTGTCAGATCTAAAAGCCTACTGCCTTAGGCATATATTTCATGAATGTATTTGTAAATACATTCAAAATTTGATTCCTTGATATTTAGGAAACTGCAGCGCACAGCTCTTGGAATTCTGTAGTGTGCACTATTGCCATGCATTGTGTTGAGTCTTTAAAATAGCTAAATTGTAATAGAAACATCTCATACAAGATTAGATAAAATTAATCTGTCTTTGAAAACCCCTAAATCCTGTTGTTTGTTTAAAGTTCACCCTGAAGTGCTTAGTGTTAATAAGGACTTGCTGAAGTCTTAAAATAAAAATGTTGACAGCTGAGAGCCAAGTGTGGACTTGTTCATATAAATAATATCACCATGCTGTCTGAGGAAAAACTCAGAACTGGAATGACAAGGCTGGTGCAGGATGAGATCACACTATATTGACAGAGCAGGGTGGGGATGCAGGAACGAGGTCTGTCTTACACAGCCCCACCAGCCTTTACTTTCACAGCTACAACCTTGACTCAGATTTAAAAATGAAAGGAAAAATTTTAAAATCACACTTGAGATAGAGATTGATCCAGATAGACCGTCTCCTTCCATCAGACATCAGGCTTTTGCATTTCATCACTCAGTACAGCAAGATAAAGAGTGACCTGGAAATGGGGATGACACATCCTGTTCCCATTATGTTCAGCTTTACACAAGACTCTCTTCTTAATGGAAAAGAATGAGTTAATTAAGAGCAAAGTCAAATTAAAATGACGTCAATTCTCTATTTACAAATCTGTGTTTTGAATGAAGAAAGGACGTGTGCAAACAGTATTGTTTCATCAGAGATGGTGCAAGGATATGTATCACATCAAACTATTCATTTGGCTAGGTGTAGAAAGACAGGTCAGGGTGGAGGACAGGAGGAATACTGAAAGTTAATAGTTTCCTATTTTCTGCTTCTTTCCCTTTAAGTTTTTAAGTGGGAGTTTGCTCTTGCATTTCTTTTCCTCTTGGTAGAGAGGTGTAAGTCTTAAAGTCACAGGTAATGAAATCCTCACAAAATTAAAACATTTTAGTAACGATTTATTAGTATATAAATTAGTAAACGGGGCAACTCAGACATAGTTACTGCTGTTCATATGATTTTTATTATAAGTCTCATAATGTTTGGTATCTTCCTTGAACCTTCAATTTCTACAGTCATGCAATTGTGATGCTAAGTTTGATGTTTTTACATTCATACTTTGTGTGGTGATAAACGAAGAAAATTTTGATCTAAAGAATATGGTTCCTTAAAGTTATTTTCCCTAAATTCTATTAACTATTAGCAGAAGCTGCTTTGCATTAAAGAGTGTAAATCTGAAGTATTAATGATGCTTCCTAGGAGACATGAGTCATGTTGCCAACAACATACTACTCTACTCCTGAATACCCAAATGCCCCACAGTTGCAGCTGTTGTGTGGTTGCATACCTCTTGTATGAAGTTTTCTCACCCTTGTGCCAAACCTTTAATTGTGGGATAAATCTGACTGGCAGTGCAAGACTCTCATGATTGATTTATTTAACATGACTCACAGTAACTCTGCATACAAAAGGAGCTGTATGAAATGGCTGGTAGTCAGGCACAGTTTCTGTTCTATCTTAAGATTTCATAGTGTGTTGATTATCCCAGAAGTTTGCAAGAGTATTCCAGATGACCCTTTACTTGATCCTGGTATTTGTTCCAAGATTAAGATCCAACAGTTGTCCATGATACCAAACCATGTTGGTTTTTTTCTGCAATTTGAGGATGGAATCTGCCCTTCTTGCCAGGGTAAGGATCTGTTTCAGTACTTCACTTCTGAAGCTTAACAGAAGCAAAGTGCTTCCAAATGACTGAAGGGAAAATGCTTTTCATTCAACAGAGGAAAGAGTCTTTGTCTTCAGCTTGATAATGGTACCTAGCCTTTACTTTCCTGACAACTTCATCCTCAAAAGACAACTCTCATCTATGTCTTCTGTAAAAGTTCATGAGCCAAAACTGCTACTAAAGCAGCAGTCCTATGTGAAAGCTGATCATCTCTGTGAAACTTCTGTTTGTGCACTGTCTCAGTACTAAAGCAAGAACTTCTTAAAAGTCAAGTATGAAATCTTCAATCTGTAGAAGATATACCTTTATTTGTTAGGATTATAATAGTCTCTGTTCCCCACAGGAAAATCCCTAGTTTTCTGTTCTCCAACTCTACCAGAACATTAACTTCATACTTAACTCATTTCACTGGTGACCTGCAGCATAATGTCAAAATTCAGTCTCAGTGCTTTGTCAGCAATGAGTTTGTTTATGATTCAGGGAGAAGGGGTTATTTAGATTCCTTGTTCATTAGTCCTGGAATCTTGAAATAGCAAAAAAAAAAAAAAACCAAAGGAAATGCACTTTCCAAAAGACATTTAAATGCACTCAAGTTTGGAAGACAGACAAGAAAATTTAGACCAAGAAAGATAAATCACTGAAGTTATCTCACATTGTATTGCTAGAGAAAACAGAAATATTATCCTTCAATTTGTCCTATTGTTGCAAGTCTGCAAAAACAATATATGACCATTGTTTGCTTTCACTCTTGATTTGTCAGATGCAGACAGGTCTAACATTGTCTCTTTTCATGTTTCCTCCTCCCCCCTGCCCCCAATTATTTGGTTATATTCCTGTGGCAAAGAGGCCATTACAGCTGGAGCCAAAATTTTTTATGAGAGCAGCCCGCACAGAGCACTTCGTTCCAGTCCTCCAAGCCATTCCATTTCAGAATAGCCCCACGAGGACTTCACATACCTTGGCATTGAGCAATCTGCAGGATAAGGGTTCTGGTTAAAATCTTACAAAATTTTAATTAAAATATAGCATAAGGAATGTAGATTCAAAAAAGCGTTTCTTTGTACACGATGAACACTTCATAGTAGTGTCAAATTTCTCTTTAAAGGTTGGACTACAGTGGACCTTCAAGAGAGTTTTTTTTCCTGGTGTCGAGAGAGCTCTTCAATCCGTATTATGGCTTGTTTGAATATTCAGCCAATGATACCTATACAGTACAAATCAGTCCCATGTCTGCTTTTGTAGACAATCACCATGAGTGGTAAGAATTATTTTTCTTTTGCAGATATGTTTTCTGTTGTTTCCACTTGTAGGCAGTTTCTCATAATCTGCTCAGACATAAAACACAGAATCTGATCTTGTTAACCAGCAGCAAAGTAATTGCATTTCTTTAGACTTCCCTGATTTTGTTTTCTCTTGTGGTTTTAAATGATCTTATTTCTCACAAGGTCAGCAAAACTATGATTTGGAACATGTACCATGGGATTGTCTCACAACACAACTCTGCGTTTCTTGTACATTAGCAGTCATTTCATGAAAGCAATATTAGCCTCTTGTGCATTAAAGAAAAAAGAATGAAACACTGGCTTTTTGTCAACTAAGGAGATGAAGGGAGATTTCAGACAGGTGTTACTGTATGTAATTTGTTTGAGTCTTCCTGAAGAGTACAGAGGTCTCCTCAGTGGAAAAAGAAAAAAAAAAAGGAAGGAAATCTATGGAAGTATCTTAATTGGGAGTGGGGGGAGACCACTGATTACAAAGCTCTTAAGCAAAGTCTGTACATACACACATACCTCTGAAATAGTTATCAAGGATTTTTACATAATCCCATTTTCAGAATTATTAGCCAGTTTAAATCACCCTCAGTTGATTTAAGCCATAATATCGCCGGAAGTCTCTAAAGCTATGCTGTGAATATTAACAGAGAATTCTGTTGTGTAGGTAGTTAGATGACAGTAATAATGGAATGACAACTGCTTATCTGTGTAGGACAGATATATACAGAGTTCTTATTTATTGGAAGCCAGTTATGAAGAATGAATATCAGAAAGGAATCTCATTGCTAGTTTTAAAAATTAATAATTAATTTTTAAATTGCTAGTAATTAAAAATTAAATGGTTGGCTACATGTAGTTCAGTTCGTTGAAGCAATCTACCTGTTGAACTCCAATACTGCAACAATAAATGGCATATGCTGTACTGGAAAAGCAGAACAGTCTGGCAGAAAGGGGATAAAAAACCTTACATACTATGCAGCTTCTGCCAACATTTTGTATTCATCCCTGGGTTCTGCAGTGCCGGACCCGAGACTCTGGGGGTGAGGGAGGCATAACCGCCTGTCCTTCTGGGAGTGCTGGTGCCAGTGGCAGCACTGGTTGCATACAGCCTCAGAGGGAATTCAGAAGATGCAGCTGTGACAAGCAGTTACGCATGGAAGGAGAAGGATCTGCATGTCACATACCCATCTTGCAAACCCTGTGTACAGGCAGGTATAATAAAGCCCTAATCTTTCCAAGAAAAACGTTGCTGAGGATGCATAAACAGAAGGTTTAGAAAGCATCATTTTCTTTGAAAAAGAACACTAGACTTAAATCTAGTTCTAGAGATGTGGAGGATTTTTCACAATGGATCTTTATTCTCATGGGAGTATTTGCAAAGACCTTACTATTTCGAAGTTGCTGCCATCCAATCTCAAATCTGTCAAACCCACTCCCTCCCCCTCAACCCTCTTTACCCACCCGACAAAATGAAGGTGATAAGGAAAGAAAGAGAGAGGGGAGAGAAGGAGACCATTTAGATCCCACTGACATAGTGCTGGCGAGCACTGCAATACATAAAAAAGCTTCCAGCCACTGTTCGTGAAAATATATAGAGCAAGCTCCATAATCACCAGTCAGAAGAGGGAGCAAGGAGCCACTGTAAGCAGTAAAGACAGACATCAAGAACTGTCAGGCTGGGAAAGGGTAGAAAAACCTTTGGCCTCCCAGTAACATGAAAACAAGTTAATCCTATATGGAGTGTGTAAAGAAAATAGACAGTGGCTATCATTTTGGAAGATAAGCTTTTATAAAGAGGCTACTCTGGCAGGGGTTGATTGGGTTAATATGGATTTGACATTTTTGAGAAGTTGCAACTTAGGTATCTGAGGGATTTTCCACACCCCACAGACTTGCATTTTTTCTGTGCTTTACTGAGAATGTAAAAGAAACACAAGAAAAAAAAACAAAAATACCACAATTTAGACATAGCTATCTGATTCTAAAATGCTGTTTGGAAATATATGTAAGTTTTGATGACAGAGCAGTGTACAAACCACAAAGTTTCAGTATAAAAATTGTAACTCTTTCTCTTCCAGGTTCAGGTTTAGTGGTCGAATTCTTGGTCTTGCTCTGATACATCAGTATTTGCTAGATGCCTTTTTTACACGACCCTTTTATAAAGCCCTCCTCCGAATGTGAGTAGAATTGTTGCCTCCTTTTTTGTTTGGTTCCTTCCCCATGGACAATGCCATCTTGCGTATGGATAAATTAAGATTGTTTTATCATCAAAGAAGACAGGCTATTATTTATAATTTAATAATTTCATTTCAATCCATGACTTTTAAAAAAAGTTTACTCGTTTCTGCTTATGGTTATTAGCCAGTTACCTAATAAGTGAGAATGTTGTTTCTGATCAGTATTAAAACTTTATGTTTTGTTTTAGCCATGTTATCAGCTTTCTTCTACAAAATCTTACATTTGAAGTTGTACAGTGAGATGCTGTGGTTTTTCTTCCAGATATTAATAGAGTTCTTACTCATTTGTCTTGTAACGTCTCACAGGATAGGGTATGAATCACTTTGTAACTTAGACTGCAAGACCCATTCTCAGAGGTAGACTGGTTGTTGGCAGTCTCCATTTTGAGGAACGGAACTTTGATATACTTTAGACTTTGTTTTCAGAACTACTACTGTTGTGGCTAAAACAATGAGAGCTGCACTTGCTCAGCATGTCTGGAATTTAAGACCTAATGAATTTAAGCTGCTTCACTTTTCATCCTCCATTTGAAAACTGGTTTTGAGAAGTCTGGAAGGGTAGTTTTTGTATAAAACATCATACATTCTCATAGTGTGGTAGATGTAGTAGTGTCATCCATTCTATTGCACGTATATTTTAAAAGTACCTAAATGCTAACAGCATCATTTTAGTAAGAATGAGGACCTACCCCAGATGTGCTTTAATATTAATATTGTGTGACTGCCACATTAAATTAATTGTTTAACCTGGTGGATCTATAAACAGTAAAATTAAAAATGAGGGTCAGCCACCTTTGTACACAGCCTAATTCATGCAACTTCCTCATCTAAGCCCTGCACCTTCGCTTTCCTCAGAACTGATGAGCCATCCAGACAACCTCTGAAGATGGGACATTGTGCCTAATCCATCAATTTTGATGTAGGGGCTGTTACTGCAGGATGTCACTTAAACTACCCTTGAGCATCCAACTAAAAGTACAGGACTTCTGACTTTATACGGACCCAAGAATAGAAGCGGGCAGGGAACCCTGCAGCTGAAAAGCATCTTACTTAGTGCATAGCCCCAGTGTCCTATTTCACAGAACAGGATTTAAGGAATTAAGAATGACAGAAATTGCCACCACAGTGTTAAATATTATTAACAGATGGCATGTTCAAAGCTTGGAGTAGTAACTGTTAAGGACAGCAAGGGCCAGTTGGCTTACAGGTTGGATATGTAAAAGAAGGACTAGGTAAGGGAAATATGGCAAAAGGTAAAAAGATATTTCTGTGGTAAGTGGGGTATCTGAACAGACTTATTTGCACAACAAAGAGATGAGAGAGAGGTGGTCACGTAAGCAAAAAGGATAGTAGTTGTTTGTTGTAAAAACTTACCATTTCTTTTATGATTTGAATTTTTTGTCTCTTCAGTCTGTGTATTTTCATAATTCCAAAATATTCTTCACAGGAAGCATGGGACAGACTCACCATAAGCTTAAAAAGCAATGTGTCTTCAAATTAATAAATTCTGGAGTTTTGTGTATTAACAAAATTATTTCGTATTGTACAGTAACTGCTATTACTAGGCAAATAAACAGAGATTTGAAGTAATGTCTTCTTTATTCTACTGATTTTTCTCTTGGCTTTCATTCTGAGTCTATTTTTCAGGACTGTCCTATCTGACTTTAGTTACTGAGCACATGCTACTGCCATCATCTGTATTTGTGTGTTTCTTCTTGTTTATGTTAGACTCTGTGACCTGAGTGACCTGGAATATCTTGATGAGGAGTTTCACCAGAGTTTGCAGTGGATGAAAGACAATGATATACATGATATCCTAGATCTCACATTTACTGTAAATGAAGAAGTTTTTGGGCAGGTGTGCGAGATTCTTAATATAATTTCCTTTGTGTATTCTACTGCTAGATAAACATGTATTTGGACAGAAGAATGATTGTCAGTCCATGCTGATTCGAAGTTGTTTTTATAAAATTCTGGTTGATGAAAACAATGTTGAAATCTAAGGAGGAATTATTATTTGTAACTCTTCCAACACGTCTTTCTGGTTAAGGAGATTTTCTGGTCACTATCTGAAATACCAGAATTTTGGATTACTCTGCTGGAGGTAGTTTGAATTTAATCACAGCAGAGTTAGCATTCAAAGGTATTACAATACCTTTGTTATGATATTATTTAGAAGACTTCACTGCTTTAGTTGCTGTAAAGATTGTTTCTTCTTCTCAGCTTATTCTTCATACTAAACATGAAGATTCTTCAGACTAAATGGGATTTTAAATATGATTTCATCCAAAAAAAGATTTGTTGTATGTTCTCTTATTTCCAGTTTGCTAAGGTTAGTCTTGGCTTGTCCGTTTGAGGAATTACTTCAGCTTACGACGTTAAATTATTACAGTTCTTTCTTTTGTCTTTATAATACTGTGTTGTCACTTGGACATTTTTATCCTAAGATCACAGAACGGGAACTAAAGCCAGGAGGTGCCAACATCCCAGTTACTGAAAAGAACAAGAAAGAATACATAGAAAGAATGGTGAAATGGAGAATTGAGAGAGGAGTTGTACAACAAACAGAAAGTCTAGTTCGTGGTTTCTATGAGGTAAAAAAACTCCAAAATGAAATTTACTTTCTTCCTTTATCCTCCCCAAATATTTTGCTCCTCATACACATTTCCCACATACAGAGTCCCAGAAGCAGATACATATGTAATTGGAAGTGCCCTTACAGGTACCTGGGAGCCAGGATTAAAAAAAATGTTATTAGTCATTGAGTTAAACACTATGGTTATGTATCTTCTTTAAACTGGAAAATACTGTTGATCACTGTTTGTATAATTAGCAGTGAATGCTTGCTAAAGTGACCCATCTGTTTCTTCATTGGGCCATTGAGGCTTTTTGTGGGCATGCTGTCCTCAGTGTAACATGGTAGATTGAGTATATTTCAAGGTATTTCTCTCTTACCTGTTTTAACATGGACAATTAAATTGAATGTATTGAACTTAATTTGTCCTGAATTAATTCAATATTATTTGCCAATAAAATTCTCTCCCAGTCACTGTGATCCTCTAATGAAACTGAATGGAACTGCAGTGTAAGAAGTCCATTTATTTGCCTTTAAAAAGAAAAAAACCTTCATTCTTTCCATTAATGAGAGAAATGTTACCTGATAAATGTCTTAGTAGCAGACAAGCCTTTTATAAGGAGACAAAAATCAATAAATGAAGAAATGTTGCTCTGCATTTCATTTCCTTTCACAGGTGGTTGATGCGAGGCTTGTGTCTGTATTTGATGCCAGAGAATTGGAACTGGTTATAGCTGGAACAGCAGAAATTGACTTGAGCGACTGGAGAAATAATACAGAGTATAGAGGAGGTAACATTAATTTTGAATTGTTCACTGACAGTGTTGGGGGGCCTGGTATTATCCAGTTTCGAAGACACTAAAGAACCATCCCATGAGAGACATCTTCAGTATCTTCTGAATTTCTGTGGTTAAGTTTGCGTTAGGAGAAGGTAATTTGTCCGGTTTAGTTTGCTTCATTGCTTCCCCATGCAGCTCTTCCCTTGCTGTTCTTGTCTGGACAGCGTAACAGAGCAGTCTTCTCCTCAGAAAGGACTATGCTCATCTGCGCACTAGTAGAGTACCACCCAGACACGGGAGACAAATGGAAATGGTAATCATTCTTAGTACGATCTACCTCTTTTCCACTCTCAAAGAAGACAAGAAGTTAGAAGTAATCCCAGTGACTGCAGGCTGGCAGCTGAGATAATCTGAGAACAATGGAAGATTTGGGAACTACTTTGAGAGAGGTGGTTGCAGCATCATTTGTAGCTTTAGAGATATAAAAAGCACAGCATTGGAATATTTCAGGAACTGGCATTCCTGTTAATGATTGATTGATTAATGGAAGAAATGCTTGCAAAAGAGATTTCACTCCTTTTTGTTGTAGTAGATTAATTCTCTGCCTTTAAGATTTGCAAGGATTTTAGGAGTATTCTCTCACCTCCTGTCTTCTGCTGCAATTGGATAAGAAATATGGCATTATTGTGACTTAGGGCCGAACTAGAAAAAACTTATTAACTATTCTCACAACCACTTTTGTAGCACCTAAAGGTATAAAGGCTCTTCTTGTTTTAACAGGTTATCATGACAATCACATTGTAATTCGGTGGTTCTGGGCTGCTGTGGAAAGGTTCAACAATGAACAACGACTAAGACTTTTACAGGTAAGGCAACACCTGATCTGTGTAGAAATAGTGTGCATCATTAAAATTAGATGCTAAACTAGTCCCATCCAGGTTTATGACATCCAAAAATGATGGTGGCTAGTGGGAATAACCTGACAATCCTCAGAGACTAACTGTAATAATTTTAAGTGACTGAAGCTCACAGCTATTTTTATAGATTTCTAGGTTAAAAAATACATTTAAGATAAAGTATCTGATGTCAATAATCCTTTACTATTGATTGATTAAAAGTGTATTAAGACTAGGAAAGATAGGAAAACCTGAAAATCAGTGCAATTCCATTTTCACTAAGTCAGCCTGCAGAATTCAGTTGTCCTGCTGATGAAGGACAAAAACCTCTCAACAGAGGAATACATGTGGGTTTACTACTGAGTTAAATTTTTTAAATTCAGGTTACATCCATCATATCTGTAAAGAAACAGACAAACCCCTCACCCCAAACCATACCTCGTTCTTGAGCTATTATGAAATCACTGTTTTTAACAATTCAGAATTTGCATCTGATCATTGCATTACCTATACGAGTATGATGAAGGATTTTCTTTCTTTATCTGTTTAAGTACAAAGCAGTGTGGGACATCTCATTTGATGGAGAGCCAGAGATGTCTGCTTATATGTTGCTATCACATCTGTTAGTCAAAAGTTTTTATCATATCCCCATCATTAAAAATTAAGTATCCTCTGATCTGTCAAAAACCATGTTTGATCTGTTCATGACAGGTTATAACTAAATCTGCTCAGCAGGATGTCATTTCAGCAAATGTCAGTGGACATTCTACCTAACCTTCAGAATTTAGTCCTTTTCTTATAGTATTTAATAATGGATTATAAAGATACTGAAATCCACATAGCCAAAAAGGCATAACATGAAGCCTTTATCATACATTATTACTTTTTTATTAGTTCCTCTTAATGCAGAATAAAGACATTAGGGAAAAACCCACTTAGGCCTAAGTTTAAGTAACTTGATATTAATAATGCTTTATTCTACAGTATTTATGTAGCATAATTATGCTTTCAAAGAGAAACCTTTGAAGGAAATTAATCTGATAAATTGTCCATTCTAGAGCCCTATCAGGAAACGGTCTGGTTTCCCTTATCCTCCATTTAAAGTAGCATTTACCACTCGTGCCTCACAAATCTCCTTATTTTTGGACTTCAGGGGGTATGCTGATATAAATAAATTTCTAACCTGCACCATCTGTGTATCCAGTATCCGTGATGTTTTGTTTGCACTGGCAGTTTGTTACAGGCACGTCCAGCATACCTTATGAAGGATTTGCCTCTCTGCGGGGGAGCAATGGTCCAAGAAGGTTCTGCGTAGAGAAGTGGGGGAAGATCACTGCTCTTCCAAGGTACAACTGTGTGTGTATTAATGCTACAGATACTTTTGAATATCAGTTATCGGGATAACAGATAAGCTGTTTGAGAAACATAAACAAATTTTAACTGAATATGCAAATATATTGTACCTTACATGAAAATTTCCTTCCCCATTGTTCCAGTGTCTAATGCATCCGTTTTTCTTTGAACTCAATTTTGTTCTCATAAGATGGTCAAGGCAGTGTAACTGTGGCTGACATCCAAATTGTAATGCTTTTTTTATGGAAAATTATATTAGAATGATAACTACTTCTGAATTTGATTTTGTTATATTTGATTAAATGTACAAGTATTTACTTACTGAACATGCAGTTCATCACTTAGGAGCAAAAACTAATATGAATTAAAATTAAATAGCACTTGTGACTGCATCTGAAGCTAGTATCAGACTTTTTGCATTAGAAACACACAGTTTAGTGGTGTAATTTTTATGCTCTGATGTCAAGAGTGTTAACAAATATGGAAGAGGCAAGTTATGAACTGAAGAAGGGGTGTATTTTGAGGAGGGGGTCATTTGACTTAAGAGGCAGCACAGGGACAAGAGAAGGTGGAGACTTCCAAGAGAACAAGTAGGGTCAATTGAAATATGTGAAGATAGTAAAAAATCAGTATGAGAGTCCAAGACATGAAACAAGGAGTTGAGTTGTACAAGCCCTTGCAGACAAGAGGCAGCATTTAAATTGGGTGATGGCAGGTTTGGAGGAGTAAGATGAGAAGGTTTAAAAAAAACCCAAAGTTGCTTTTGTAAATTCTCCATTTTGTAAAGACAGGGAAAAGAGTTGTTTTCAAAGGACCATGGTAACAATACCAGGGCTAGATTAGTAACATAGGAGTGATGCAAGAAACATCTAGCATGGACACTTCATTGACAAAAAATGACAGGTTTTGGTTCTATATTGTGATCAGGCTGATTTCCTTTCATCCAGTTCTATAATTCTGTAGCCTCTAGAATGGGTTAACAGTGGTTAGACACAGATTAGTGTGCAGAGTGTGGGTGAACTAACTCTAATCAGATCTCAGCTTTAATATGCTGCTTATAGCCTGTGGTGGTAGCTTTGGGCTGGGCTGATACATGGAGGAAATTCAACCCTAATCCGAGCCCATTCCTCATAAACAAGATTCCTCAGGAATAACTTGCATTCAGAGTCTCTTTTTAGACCCAAGGTGGCTGTCAGACACACAGAGAGTTTCTCTGACCAAAAACCCTTAGCTTTTTCCTCCAGTGTAAAGTCAGAGGCAGAGACGTCTCTTGGGTTGGCACCTGCCTGCAGGCTGCCGTTTGAACTGCACTGAGAAAGTCAAAGACTAAGAAGTGGCACTGTGAAATCCGCAGGTACAGCAGGTGGCCTTTAAACAAAGCCATCTTTCCAGTTTACAGTACAAATGAGAGCCAGGCAACTGAGGATTAAAAAAAGATAAGCAAGTCCTGGAAATTGCTATTTCAAATCAAATACTCTAATGTCTTTTGGGGGCCTAGTAATACCTTCTAGCCTGGTAAGTCTACTTTATAGCTTGTTTATGATTGATGTATGGACTAGCTTTCATTCTGTTTAAAGAGAAAAAGCTTTGATTTTTTTTAAAATTAATTTCTGACCTCAAAATACAAGATTTTATTGTGAGCTTAAGTAAGAAAAGAGATTGTGAGAGTTTTTCCATATATTCCCTAATACTGGAATTCCTGGTGCTAACAAGCACAGCTTGCAGCATGGAAAAGATCAGGACATGCCAGAACAGGATGCTCACAATTTCCTCTGAAAAGGTTACGCAGAGCCCTGGTTGTAATAAACTGCAGAGTAAAACTGCTTCCTGTAGTGCAACATGGAGAAATGTGTTGAGAATCTTTGCTACCGTAGGGTGTTCAGCAAGTGGAGAGGAAATGCCAACTCTTCACGTTTAGGAGAATGTATCATGCCCTTGAAATTTCATTTATGATTCCCTTGGTTAGGAAACATTTGACTTTTCTCTCTGTGGATAGTTTTAACATACAAGTGTGAGAATTAACATAAACCAATAACACACTTGTTTTGTTAAAATCAAAGCAACTGACAACTATGACAACTACAGTTGTCATGAGCTGGCAATTCCTGGCATTCATACATGGGAAACCTTGATCTTGTAAAAAATAAATGATCTTCTGTGTTTGTGCTTAAATGGGATAAGCCCTGAGCAGAAAGCAGTATTTGCATTTTTATATATCTAGTTCCTGCATGCGGTGTAGCTTCAGCCTGCGTCTCAGCAGCTTCAAAGGCTTACTGTGCAAACGCCAAGTAGTACTGGCTTGGAGGTAAGGCATCGTTAACAACGACCCCGAGTAGCAAACTTTCAAAAGGTTTCCAAACAAGCCCTGCATGTGTAAACACATTGCTGGATCTGCTGAGTATGCTGCCCTAGGACTCTGTGACTCTTACTGATTTTCAGATAACTAAAGCATTTGTGTTAAGGCACCATCCCTTTTGATTCCAGTGAGAGCGCTTGTGAAGTTCAATAATACTTAGTGTGAGGGTGGCAAAAGCTAGGACTCAACTTGTCAGTGGACTTTATGTTTCTTCCTGTTTCTAAAAAAACTATTGCACTGTTGAAAATATAAGAATACCCGTCCCTATCTCTTCTTCCTGATTTTGAGACACAGAAGGCAACTAATTTAGTTAGGTATGTGAGTGCAGTCTAAGCAACTGTGAATATAAACACAAAAGTATTCACTAGATGTTTACCTAGTTCCCACTGTTCTGAATGCTGTGTAGTCAGTTCTGCTGAATCAAAATAGTGAGATTTCTGTGAAGCGCATGTCAGGTTGCCTAGCTTGTATCACTGTCTTTTACACTAATAAATCAGTAGCATGTGAAAGGCCCCAAAAAGATTGTTTATTACAGGTTTAGCTTAACTATGGCTATCCCTGACGCCACCTCTACTTCCTTCTTTTGCACTGTGCTTTAGATTACACTAAATCAGCAGAAGGACTGTTACTCTTTCAATTTACTTACATGCTGAGAAATTGGTTCTGGGTTCATTACTGTACGTTATTTATACATATATGTGGTGATTTGCATGCAAATAATATTTATGTCTACTGCTGGATTTTAACCCTAAGTCACTCTATTTTACTACTGTAATCAAGATGAATGGGAGATTAATTGGGTATCTAGACTACAGGAACCAAGATGGTTTTCCATGTTGTCATAAAATGTGAGTCCAGGAAGATGAACAGTTAGTGCCCACATGGTTTGAAATGTTGGAATGGGAAAATAGTGTCCAGAGGAAAAAAAATCCTTTCTTCTCAAAGACTTACAAAGTTGCTTACTGGGGTGAGGAAAGCGTGCATTCCCTCAGAAGACAAAGATCTTAAGTTTTTGTCTTTTTTAATGACTTGGTTTTCCAAAGTAGGTGATTGCATTTTCAAAATTGCCCTCAAAATTAAGATAAAACTCAGTTCTCTTAATAAATGTAAACAACATGCCAGCTTACTATTAAACCAGTTTGTAATGAACCCCTTGCTAATTATATACTACGTCTTTTATAATTTGTGGTTTTACAGCCCACACAGCATGATCCATAGTTCTAATGAGTGGCTGTCAGCCCCATGCAACAGAAGCATGTGGTTAGACTGTGAATTGTCTAAGACACTTCCACACTCTACCCCGAACTTAAGGGATCACTGAGTTCCAGTTGCCCATTTGCTGCTGGGTCCAAATCAGTCTTTCTCTTCAAAAGGGAAATTTTTATTTTTATTTTTTGTAAAGTACTCTGCAGGAAATGCAATACTTTATATGACAGATATTACTTTGTAAGGTTTTTGGAAAGGCAAACAAGGAGTACAAAGAAAGCTTCCTCCAGGAACCTTAGAGGGATGGCTGGGTGGAGAAAGTTTACCAGGCCCCTGGAATACAGGGTGGGGAAATGCCCTCTCTACTACATAACATGTACTAGCAGTGTACTTCTAAGCGTACTATATTTAGGGAGGGTGCAAAATTCAGTGTTTTAAGTGATTGCATATTTGATGTTTGGACTGTGTTTATAATAATAATAATGTGACCTTCTGTACTCTGTATACATTTCTTCAGCCTGATATTTTTATGACACTATAAGGCTGTAACTAAGTGTTTCAGCTTCAATGGGGGTTTGTAATGGACTCTTCTGTTTTTAATGAACGAGATTAACCCACTTCACTTCATGTTCCATCCACGTAGTTAGGAGCTGAGAGCCACTTAAGATGGCAGTTAATGAATTTGCTCACATGAAAGGCAGCACTTTCTGGCTCAGAGAAACCTCAGTACAGGTCTCTTGTAGACACTCAGATTTCTGGGAGTGGTTAGGTTAAATGAGGAGGTGCATTTGCTGCGAGGAGGGAGCTTGTTCAGTCCTTCCATTGACATTATTTACATGTGATACAGATCATACTGATGAAGGGCAGGTCACTGCAGGAAAAGTTTGTTTTTCAGCTGGATTGTATTTAAATAACCCTGTGATGTGTTTTATTGCAAAAGAATAAAGTATTTGTAAACAGAGACCTGCCAAAATACAAAAAGGTTTTCATCTTCTAAAATCAGTCTAAAGTGAGGCTTTGGTGCAAAGCTTCAGAGCGGAAAAGGTGCCTCCTCCAGCTTCTCTTCGCGTCATTTCTTCCTCAAGAAGCCATCATCACATCAATAGTTACGTTATCTATTTCACTAGCACAGACTTATCCACTATAGTGTTTTAGAAAGTATTACACTTCACCTGCTGTGAGGTCAGACAATGATATCCATTATTCTACTAAGAGAAGAAACCTTTAATATCTCCCTTTTTGTTCCCTGGAAAAGGTTTTGAGAGTCAGTGCCAAGTGTGTCAAAAAACTGAGGTAGATGGACTTTGGAAACTGAGAAATAAACCACGTGGTTGTCCTCTTAAGAAAGCAGGGTGGTATGCTAGAGGTACATGCATAGTTTTGTGTAATTATGAAAAGTATTATTCTAAAGGTCGTTGGCTTGCAGGGACAGATATGTACATAGTGTAAATCAGCACAAGCAGTAACTTCCCAAGAACGCCATCCATATGCCAAGGAAATGTAGAAGGAAGAGCATCTAAATTTGGCTGTCCTTTACTACTGTGGAATTGTTTCCTATATATCTAGAGTATTTTTTTTATTTCATCAAATCTAATATCTTATGCATATTCAGTGTACTGAAACATCTTGTTTATGATTACAAACACAGTATTTGAGTATCATCAGTACAGAAAAAAATACTACCTTTCAGAAGATACATTTAAAACCAAGATTTCAGAACAGACTATTTGAATTGTATCATGCTATATCATTCTTTTCTTATGCATATTTAATGGATAAAATTTATTCCATGCCTTTTGGGCTGTCAGTGTGTTTCTAAAGACCTTCATGAATGCTTCTTACTGGCTTATTTTAATTAGAAGAAAGTAGATTAGACATCACTACCTGTTCAGTTGGAAAACATAATTTGACAGAACAAAGTCTTCTGAAAGAATACTATCTGCCCATCTCTACGCAAGCACATACCAGTCTGTGCGTTCTCTTTGAACTTTTAACATAATGTACTTCTTCATCTCCTTTTTTTTCCCCCCCTCAGGGCTCACACTTGTTTCAATCGTCTGGACCTTCCCCCTTACCCATCATTCTCTATGTTATATGAAAAACTGTTGACAGCCGTTGAAGAGACAAGTACTTTTGGACTTGAGTGATACACAAACCACAGTGCCCAGCTCATTGGACTTTTGTGGATCTGTCTTCTCAAGGAATGAACGAACATTTGTATTGGATTTCCTGGAGGAAAATAATTTCACAGTGCAATTCAAATAATGAGGTTCCATGAAAGAGCTTATGAAGCAATTAAAAAGCATTGTGGTAGTGACTGTAGAGAATTCTGCGAAAGTAGAGTGTGCCTGATGTGCAGGGAAAACCAAGTCTTGCAATTCATGGTTTTTCAGGATGGCCAAACTTCTTAAGTTTATGTTCTGAGCAAACAAGAAACATGATCCCATGTTGTGATCAACCTGGCTACTGCAAAACTGACATGTACCCAAAAACTGGATTTCATCAAAGTTGTTGAATAGAAAATTCAATCAAAATGTGAAATCATTCAGGCCCTTACCTACCCAGTAAATTATTAAAAAAGCATACAATTGATTTTTTTTAATTAATGAAGGTACATTACTTTATGCCATATGTTATAATAGCATATCCAGTACTTGCTTTACCTAAGACTACGAGTGCCTGCATGGTGTGCACCATAGAGCTCAAGTTCCTGGGGCAGAAGTGAATTGGAAGGAAAGTCAGCAGAAAAGGATGTAACAACAGTGGCTTGCATTAAGGAGGTTTGTGGAAATGTGTTTGCCAGTGGTGTGTATGACAAAAGATGAGCTGTTATAATGAACTTAATAACCTAATAAGACTGATTTTATGCTTTATCCTGCATGGAAACTATTTTAAGAAGAAACTAGCAATTTATCACAGCATATCAGGAAAAAACCCTAACACAGTGACTTCTGTTTATTTTTATAGGTTCATTATATTATGTTTCTTAGAGTGTAAACAGGAAACAAGCAAACTAAAACGCTATTTCTGTTTTTGTCACTTTCCATGCTTGAACTGACATTCTGCTAGTGTTTATTCTTTAAGCACTCTCAAGGGAAAAAAATGCCTTTTATTTTTATAAGACTAAAAAACTCCCAAAAATATTTTGCACTGAATGTACCAAAGTTGAAGGGACATTATGATCTGACTGATAGCAAACTGCATCACTGTCAAGTATCTATAAAAATGCTTAGGAACCAGGCTTTTTTCACAGTGCCATGTCTATAGATATCAGGACTGTGCACATAAGTAATAATTTTATAATACTATATGTGATATTGTAATATGCATTTATTTTAAATGCATCTGGGTCATTTTTCATGCATTGGATAACTTAATGCAGTGGAGTTTAATACAGATATTTCATATTCTCCCCACAACTTTTTATTTGTACAGCATCATAAAAACTAGCTCATTTGGAAACCCCTGAGTAACCTACTTTAAGATGAACCACTGGTCATAATGCCACAGTCCCATATCAGTGAACACCTACAAGATATAAACTGTTCATAGTGTCTAAGCTTGCATTTTCACAGATAAATAGTTTTCTTATCAAATGTTATTTGAAAGAGGTTTTATGGCATATCAAACGCTGCATGGACACCAATTTCTTTATGCTTAATTTTGCTGAAATACACGAGGCTTGCTCGCATCTATTTTTGGTACTTTCCTCCAGATGGTCTTGTGGAACACTTGTGCAGCGCACCGTTTCTTGTACAGCTGCTGTCATGCAGTGCATCCACCACATTTTAAAATTCCAGGAATTTGCACTTGGATACTGGATGACAAGAACATGAATCTATCTTTGCGCTAGCTCTCTTGATAGTGCTGAAGCACAGCAAGCCCTGTTCTGTGGGAAAAGTGGCTTCTGAGGTAACGTTCTTACTTTGGAGAGTCTTGAAAGGGCATCTCAGGGAGGTATCCTGCTTGTTCTTGTGGGAGTTTTTTCCAACGGAGCTGAACGCCTGTGGAGATGTCATCAGTAAAGACTGCCGCTCCACCTGCCAAGTCAGAAGGCAGGTGCAGCTGTGGTGGTGCCAGCAGCAAAGACTGAGAAAACCCTTCAGGCTTACTGAGAAAATGTTACCTGTGCAAAGGAAACCCCACTTCCAAAATCACAGTGAAAGCATTCTTTTACTTCAGGAACGACTGAGCTTCTGCATGACATCTGGGACTCGCTTAAGTAACATAGGTTTTCTTACACTACTTCTGGCTAGTATGAGGTAGCAAAGAAAAATCCAAACATGTCACCCTATTTTTACACATATATTTATCAGTCTTTGCTAAGATTGCATGTCACAGGTGCTAATGCACATCTTTTTTCAGAACACGATTGAGCAGTAGGCAAACTGACTTTTCATCAGGTCACTCCAGCATGGCTCA
Source organism: Strix aluco (assembly GCF_031877795.1). NCBI lineage: Eukaryota > Metazoa > Chordata > Aves > Strigiformes > Strigidae > Strix > Strix aluco. The sequence continues at coordinate 33,013,786 of NC_133936.1, forward strand.
TGTTTCATGTGATCCATTCACTGAGTAGCTAAAACTCCAGCACTCGAAGCAGAAGGCAACTTCTGATTGGTTGAAGGACTGCAGAATTTTGATTTTACAATACTGTGTTATTCTGTGGTCTAAAAAGGAGATTTCCCAGGTGGAAACTGTGTCTACAAGTTTTGAACCAGAAACTCTTTGGAATGAAAAGTTTAAATATTTGGCACAAAGTAAGTTTATACTAGTCTGCCTTTTAAGTTATGCTTTTGTACAAAACTAAGACAATAAATGCATCTTCTCAATTTTTATTTAAATATATCTACTGCAGAGATTTGTTCTGTATTTATGCATGTAAAAATAGTTGAAATTAGTCATGATGATTCAGTATTCTGTAAAGATGTGACAGAGTCACCAGTGGGGCAGCTGTCAGTTAAAAAAAAGATAAATAAAAAAAAATCCAGTATCCTTGTAGCGTTAAGACCAAGAGAGATTGAGAAGCTGCTGCTTCCTCCTTTGCTGCCAACATCACCTGGGGGAATCTAGAAAAATGCTATTTGAAAGTGATGAGTTAGCTGCACAGATATGGCTGCTGGCGGTGCCTCAAGCACATGGCTGGCTCTTTGTGATCGTATAGGCAATGCTGCTGCTCTGAAGAGGCTACCAGGGAGGGAGCATAAGAAAGGAAGCCTGAGCTTTCTCAAATAATCACGTCTCCTGGCTACTGCTTGGAATATTCTCCCTTTGGTGTGGGAAGCCATTCCCGTTAAACGTGTCGTAAGTGAAAGCCAACTTTCATGTCCTGCAGATGACTGCAAAAGGCGACCATGGTGCTTTTGCTTATGATGTGCTGTGGCAGGCACAAGGGCCTGGACAGAGAAAGACTGAGAAGCCTTTCTGAAAGCCCTGTATCTCCTCAGAGCTCTTCCAGATGGTGCTAAGGAGCTTTGCATTCAGGGAGGAAAAAAAATGCCAGTCAACTTGAAGTAGACAAAAAGATTCCTTTCAGCTACAGTGTGATGACAGCTCACATGAATTCAGCCTGCAGCATCTCCATCAGACAGAGTCTGGTTGAGGAGGTCCCCACAAGAGTTGAAGTGAGGCGCCCATGTTTCCTGCTCTGCTGGGAAGCAGAGCCATGCATTGCTAGCCAAAAAGCAACTAGCAGGTCCCACAGCCCACCCGGCACCTGCGAGCGGCCTCTGTCCCTGGTGCCCCAGGGCCACCTCTTCCCATGTCCCAGCATCCCAGCCATGCTTTGCTCACCTGGTGCTGCTAGCAGTCAGTTTAACCATCACACTCCTAAATACAGCAGAAAAGCTTGTTATCAATGACATTACACAATGTGGCACCTCCTGTAGCAAGCAGTTACTCATTCAAAATCTGCAAGCCGGCAGCAGCATTTTCGCCCACCTGCTACCTCTGTCACACCATCAGCAGCACCTTGCAGGGCAACACAGGAAAGCCTCCTTTTGATCCAAAATAAAATCCAATCCTGCTGACCAGAAGCAAACCTTTTCCCTCACCCCCCACTTGCTCTCTTTCCTTAGTATTCATCAGATAACTGCCTTTTTTGCTTTTAAACATAATTCTCATTATCCTTGTAGTGAACCTACCATAAAAAGGTGTTAATATGGCTTAGAGATCATCTAGGGTGAAATCCATCTGCATACGCAGGCCTGCTGGGCACCACGTACACTCCACGTTGAAGCAGTTAACCTTGGGTCATACAGGGTATGGTAAATATATGTAATCTTTGGGGAAACTGAAAATCTAGGCAGCAGCATGCTGGCAGGACATCAGACGAAGTTTCTGGCATGAGTTAAACAGGCCGAGAACCGGACTGGTAGTTTGCTCAGTTTAAAATCATAGCAAAGAAAAGAGGGTTGTGGTTTCTTATGTATTTTTAATCCTTTAAAAAGTTTTTTTTTTAAAAAAAGATTCCTTATGAAGCATTTGTAATGATATCATCTGATTGCTGAATGTAATCTCAGCAGTATTAACTGCAGATGTTTACTGAATTTCTGCAGTGGTAGCTGCAGAGGTTTATGGAGATACTTGCAAGCCCACTGTCTCTGGACTGAGGGAATTCCTCGTCACAAAAGGGGAATCAGCGGCAGCTGTGTTTGAATAGCCAGTATAAGTTCATTTCCCATAGCATAAAGCAAGTAGTTCTTTTCAGCGAATGAAACTTGTTTGTATTAAATTATACTGATTGTTACATTTTTCTTGCCCTTGTTTTTATGTGGAGGGGTAATTTATTCCTGTTAGCACTAATGGGAATTAAAAGTTTGGTCTCCAGTTATAAGGTTACAGACTTAGCTTAACGTTAACCTTATAGTATGAATACTCAACCATCACTGCTGTTTCTCCTTCTCATCCTTTCCTCCCTGGGCAAGCAAATTGAACTCCAAGCAAAACTTAAGAATAATTACACAAACCTGGCTTCTTACACTGTTTGCATTTTGGCTCAATTATGCTGTACAAAAAGGAACTGCAGAAATGTTATGGTTTGACTAGCTCACCCACTGCAAGTGAAAAATCCTTTACAACCACAGTGGCTGCTGTTGGACTAGTCTTAACTTTTCACCTAAATATTTTACAATAAAAAAGGGGTTAGGATGTTGAATCTGAAATTGCTTGTTTGCGGAAAAATAAATATGCATTAGGTAAATAGTAGGGGAAAAGAAGGACTTTATTGTAAAGCCAGTAAGGCTAAAAGCCTTTTTACAACCCGTTTTTGTTAGCAGTATGCAAAATTATAAAGCTGACCATATAAACATACAGTTTTTACAGTGTGTGTTGGTTTATGTTTTGCATCTCTTTCAAATACATCACAAGCTTCTGTTCAGTTTCAGACTGACTAGTTTCACCACTAGACTACTACTGTTTAGAATGTTCATTCTATGGAAAGCTTTACTGAAACATTTCTAGTATTTTCTGTAAGTAATTTTATTGTAAAGGAAGGTATTGTTCAGGTTGAGACTTCATTTAGGTCTCTACTTCATAAGCTTTGCTCAGCGCCATGTTATGCCTTAGGTATTTTAAGGTTAACTCATGGTTAATTTGAGAGTTCTACTGAGTATCAATGATGACATAATGACCTTCTGGTCACTGCTTAGAAAGGCTCCTTCTGACTGTAGGTAAAAGGCCGACAGTGAAGGACTCCTCTGGAATGGTTACAATCCATCGTACTATCTGCATGTATTCAAAATACAATTAAAATACCTCCTGAGGACTGTGTGAAATAATTACTACACTTATTGATTAGCCCCCTTCTAAATCATTAATTGGAATTTTGAACTATTTCCTTTATGTACCCAATGCAGTCAGATTACATTGCAGAATAATAATAATAATAATTTAACTACAGATGTATTCTGGCAGATCTCTTGAAGTTATGGTGAATGTGAAAGGGAGCTGAGCTATGCTTCTTTCAGTCCTTCTTCCCTTTAAAAGACTTCTGAATGATAAAAATTGTATTTTGTTTTTCAATTGTTTCTTTTTTAGAACTTTCAGAAATTACTCACTCAGCCCCTACTAGAAGAAAACTGTTTTACTTAGAGGGCTTTTGCTAAGCACTCAGGAGGTATGTTCCACTAATTTAACATAATTTTGTGCTGACATCAATGTAATCAGCTTTCAGATGTATAGACCTACAAAACTTCACAGGACTTTGGTCTCCCTTGTTCTGGGCTGCCTTCCAAAGGCTGGCTGTCCTCTCCCTTTTAATTGCACATAATCCTACAATCACCCAGAGACAGTTGCTGACCACCTACACTGACTGTAGCTATAGTATCAGAGGAAGATTTTGGATTTGTTTATTTTTTCATCAAGAATTAAACCAATCTCCTTTGTAACAAAAGCAACTCCCTTCAGTCCTGAGAGATGATAGGATCCCTGTTACTCTGACATCTGGATTGTGAGCAGTTTAAGAAAAAGTCATGAAAGTTTTTTGGAAAACAGTTGATTAGGTATCCAAGGGCAAAATGTCCTTTGATTTTGGTTTTGCAAAATTAATAATGAAGTAGAGGATTTTTCTTGCAATGTTTTCTATTGCCAGAATTTCTGAGCCCCCATAGGCTGCTACAGGCTGTTGGCTGAAAAGGGTGAGTAGCTCTTACAGTGAGGCAGGTGAGTGCTGATCCAGAAATCACAACAGCACGTGATTTATTACCTTAGTGAGGACTGTACCTTCCACAGATGAGGCTTTGTCATGCAGTCCTTGAACTGGTTTCTTCCAAAAGCTCATTCCTATCTGCATTGCTTGCTAATTGCAATGCAAGCAGCTCCTGACATACTCCATGGGCTATTCAGCATCTCTCATTTGAAATGAGAATTACAGTTTTTATAGGTAGAAATACTCATCTAGCAGTATAAATCAGGTCAATAAAAGAACATTTTGCTGAGACATCATATTTGATTGCCATGCTGACTGCAGTCAGACATTGGAGCTGAGTAATTTTAAAATAGATTAGTGTATGAATAAGCAAATAAATCTCTGAAGCCTCATAAATAATGCTAAGGAAGGAATGTAATTGTAGGTGCTGTAATGATAAGATATGGCAGTTCCACACAGCACATCGAGCATACAAAATGCAGCCATGGCACAGTGCTAGACTGAAGACAAGACTGAAAGAGTAGGGACAGAAAAAGGACTACACCTTGCAAAGAGGGAGCAGGACAGTGAGCTGTGCTGACTACAGGGTATACAAAAGGGGATACTTTTTGCTTGAAAATTAGGCTGTGATAATGTACCCAGGAAAAATTACTATTCATCCTGAAATACAGTGGTGTTACTGCAACTGCAAGCCATATTTTACCTAATTATTAGGTTTTGAAAATCTGAAGTACACAATCAGAAAACTTACTTCTGTGTTGTTTTTTCTTGTTTTATTGGTTTTGTGTAGTTTGGGTTTTTTTTATTTGGACTACTCTCAGGAAAATGAAGGCTTCTAAATAGAATAACGGTGGTGTCTGGAAGTTCTGTTTACTCTTACTGTTTGTACAAATAATTATTGTGTTTATTACTAGCTGCATTTGGCAAGAGAAATAGCATCTGATAAGTTAAATCATCACTACCAAAGGTGACTTTCATTTTAAATGTGATGGGCGAAATCCCTAACATTTAAGATGTGAGAAAATGATTATTTTTTTTTTAGATGGTTGTGGTTTGTGTTATGTCTGTGTAAGAACCATGAATTTTCACAAAGAGAGGGATTGATACAACGTTTCTAAACCTTATTTAAGATAATTAAAATATTCTCAATGATCTAGTTAGCTTTGGCCAAGCTGATGCAAGTCTTGACTCCATTCACACTGTAAAGACATTATCAGAAAAAATACTGTGTAAGACGGTAGGAAGATTTCAGGATCTGGTTCTCTACCTAAAAGCTGACCCAGTTCTTTACCTGAAGACCAAGACTGTTGGTTAAGTCAGTATAAAAGAATAATTCCTTCCAAGTTTTCTTCTTCAACAGGGTAACTGAGGTGATAAGAGTCTTATATAAACTTTTAAGTCCTAAATGAGAAGACAACTAGTATGTTGGACCATAATGGTTCAATCGTTCCATATAGCAGGACATTTTTCTGCAATGAGTCAGCAACACTCAGGAGACTGCTGTTTATTATCAGCATTGCAGGGAGGAAGAAGAATTACAATAATATTAAGTACATAAATCATAGCAGGATGCTTTTTCTTTGTACTTTTTCCTTGGAACGACATAGCCTTGAGGGCATCCATGAATCCTGATCAGCAAGGCTGCTTTTTGTATAAGTGACTGAACATTTGTACTTGTAAGGGCTGGCACAGTATGGAAGGGGAAAACTTTAGAGAAGAAGAAGGTATGAGGGATATGGTGTAGAATACTGGTACTCCCAAGTTGATATTCTTGCCCTTGATAGGCTACAGTTTGGGTTATTCAGCATGTTTGAAAGCGCATATAGTTTTACAAGTTTTTGTAGTGGGGATGCAGGCATCCAGAATCTAACAGGTATATAGGTGCATCTCCCTCATTTTTGACAGTTACTTGATATAATTTTATACCAAGTTCTTTGTTTTTAAAGAATTTCAGGCACTGAGAATACAGAGTGCATATTTATTTCTAAGCTTTAAGTAGAACACGTGTATTTTTTAATCCTTTCCATACTTTTCAGTTAAGTGTTCACAAGACTGTATATCAAATACAATACCAAGTTTTTCTATCTTTCTACAAGCAATTTAAGTTTCATCTGAATTTGGTATATGTCTTTCACAAAACACTAAATGGGGAATATGTGCTTCAAGCATTAAGATGGTGTATGTCCTCTTCTCCATTTACATGGCATTACATTTCACTTTTTTTTTTCTTTGAGGCAGAGAGAGCAGATACGAAATGTGTTGAGTGTGTTCCAGGGGCACACAATGTGTTTCGTTGTGCCTGGCTTCAAGGAATGTACTATAATGTTTGACTGCTCACAGTTTTACATAATTATCTACTCAGTTGAATACATGACTGTTGTGTTGGATTTCCTGTTACTCAAAAACATTTGGGGAAAAGATTTTTCTGTGTATAATTTTATTTTCATACTGATCTCTATTTTGTTTAAGACCATGTTTCATCATGAAATCACTTAATTAAAATAAATCTTCTTACAAAATCCACTTTGGAAATCCACTCTTTTATTGTGCCTCTTATTATATCATAAAATCATATTTTAAATGAGTTCCTCTCATCTCTAGATCATTCTATGTCCTTTGCAGTATTTTAAAACCTTTAGAAAAAACCACAAGATACTCCTTCTTATATCACCTTTTCTAAGTGACTTCTGGTGGCCTATGGAGTCTGGCATGTTACAAATCATGATTCTGGAAGTGGAGAAAGTAAGAATTCTGCAGCCATATGCAACATAATTTGAACAAGAACTACGTATGAAACAAAAACGATGATAGATTAAATGAACAAAGCACTAGATACTACAATCAACATGTTGGAGAGGCCCAGGCTTTGCGTAAGAGTCTCTGCTTTTGAATGGGGTATCAGAACGGGCAGCGACATACTTTACAACAGTGGCTGTAACACAGAAAAGCACTGTATTGTCACAGGGAAGTATCTTCAGGGAAAAATACATTTTTCTGTCTTTAATGAAAGTCAGTGGTCCCTGCCAAAGATTTCCTTCTACTTTTGTAACAGATAATGCTAGTTCCAGTAAGAGATAATGGTCTTTATTCAGCACTTAGGCAAGGTGTTCTCCCCACCAAGACATAGTCCAAGGAGACCTTTGCTCTAGAAGGGTTAAATGGCAAGTTGTCACTTCTGTGTGTTACATAAACTCTCTGTAGAATCTAATATTGAAGTGATGTGTTAAAACTTCTTCTAGAAAGTAATTTTGAGTTATCTTGCTGCTACCAGAAATGCAATGCAAGCTAACCTAAATCATTGAAGGGGAGCTGCTGTAAGAAGAGAAGAGGCTTTGAGACAAGTCCTTTCAGACTCTGTTCTCTCTTGCTGTTCTTGATGTTAGACTCATAAGACATTTTCATCCAGATCACTGATAACTGATGCTATGTATTGAGCAATTGCTCATTTTTCTCTCAGTATAAAGACTGCGATTTGTATGAAGCTTGTGCTGGGTGACACTGAGGCAATTGTGGTAAGCAGTGACTGCCCATTGCATTGAGGATTGCCTTTGTTACTTATTTCCCGTGTGTGAAGGTGGTGGGATTCCTGCAGAGATTTTGGCATGGGTAAAAAAAAGATTTTTTTTTTAAGTGACCTACCTGTATTAAATAAAAACATGATATTTCTTTTTGGATGAGGGGGATATTTGTATTCAATGATTAGGTCATGTCCAGAACTGACTACTGCAGATACGGCAGGAGGTGGCATACTGACTCTGAGGGGGCTGTGGCAAAATGTCATTCTGTGCTTTGAGTATTTCATGTTTTAGGTTGGCATTTGGTATTAGAGAAGTTGCTTCATCTAACACTGCTTTCATAGATGTCTGGGGCATGGGTAATCTCTACAGGGTGGTGGTTTGCTGGGGGGGGTGGTGCTTATGTTATCCCCCCAGAGTGAGAGAAACGACATTTAGTGTCAGTAAGTACGGGAGTATCCCCCCTAAGACAGGCAGCTTTATGCTATGATCTGAGATGCACTGAATCAGCACATTTTTCAGCTAGCCTACTACTCTGCGTGGTGTTCTGGTGTGCCAACTCCATGCTTTTCTGCCAAACAAACAGCTGTGGGTACTTTGCACAACGATCACGCACTTTGCAGGCAGATTTGCTCTTGCTTCTTGAAGGCCTGCAGTAGTAGAGACAACTTGCAGAAGACATGGATCTTTCCCCATGACTTTTGGACTGCAGGACACTGAAGATGCTCAGGTAAGGCTTTGATTTGCAGTGTTGTTGCACTACTTAAGGATGTACTGCCCTGTGGAATGGCTATGCCACAAAGAGGCTCAACAGCTTGGTGGAGTTACTCTTTTGCCTCATGTTTTTTGATGCCTTTTTTGGTGCTACAGATCAGGATCTTGCCTTGTCAATGTCATCAAAGAAGTTACCACAAACAAGTTGGAGAACGCTGCTCAGACATTCTCAGCTTCCAGCTGTGAGGCACTTAATGTTGTGCACTTGTCCCCCACTCTAGTGACGCTTTTCTGCTGAGAACAGAAAACACCTTCTTACAACACCTATGGCTCTGATCAACGTGAGCTGTATATCACACCTTTGCCAAATGGATAACTGATCAAGAAGAAATAGTTATTTTCATGAAAGCCTCTAAAGACTGTAAAAAGCCAGCTTTGTAATGGATAATTAAGGAAAGCAAGAGAAGATGTTACTAAGAATGGGAATTATGAAGCTAACACCTTTGGGATAATTAAAAAATAGCAATTAATGACCTGATGTATGCATTAGTAATAAGCGTAGTTCATGGTCCTGTACTGTTGTGACCTTCAGCCTACCATTCCTCCTTCTCCACCCTTTGTTTGTCATTCTGTGTGGTGGTGTATCTAAGTAAAATTCCAAAGTCCTCAGGGTGGAGTCCTGCCAATTACACCCTTAAGTGCCAGACATGTTTCTATGGCATTATATAAACAGATAACCCAAGACTACAATAACATGCATGCCATGAAGCATTTTTAGTATTTATTTGGTTTTCAGGACTTAAAGGGAGAGTAGAGCAAATCCTGCCCTTGAAAAGGATCACTAAAGACACACAAGCAGCTAAGGAGACAAACATAAGCACTGTCATTTACTTCTTGGCACCATGTGCTATAATAACCTAAAAGATCTTAATTGTAGTCATCGTTTCATTTTACTCCTGTGGATCATTCGGTATGTTCGGAATGCTGCTTGCTTTTCATACTGCACAAAGAACACTTCTCAACAAAACCAATCTTTTCTACATGTTGTATTTTTATTTGGCAGATGTATTTGAACTCCTGTTATCATGAAGAAAGGGTACCGTCTGGAACTCTGCAGAGGTGATGGAACTCTGTGGGAGAGAGTAAAGATTTTGGACTCTGTCAAAAATATCCACAACTCAAAATGCTAAAAATCCAGGTGGTCAAAGTGAGCAGGAGTTAACACTTGAAAAGCAGCTCTTGTTCTTAGTAGGTATATCTTATTGTGTCAGCTGCATGGTGCAACATATTCCAAAGTCTTCGAGAATACTTTGTTTCCTCAAACTGCGTATCTCTTCATTTATACTACCTTAACTAATCTTAATGTAAGCACTGCTGTGACAGCATGACTTAGGTCTCACCATGCACATAGCAATTACCCATTTCACTGGCAGTGCCATGGCATAAACAAAATTAACCCAGTAACTCTAATGGTGCACTGCTAAATTAAGTTTATAACGCTTAAACTCTTATGCTACATTATCATTACTACCTTTATGGCAAATCTATTTTAAGACAGATGTTTGCAAATTTCTAGGGCAGCTGGTTGGATTGCTTCACAGAGGAAATCAATTTGACAAACAAATTTAGAACCCTTTCTAATTTCAACTTATTTCTAAAGCATGCTTTAGGCTATTTTATATCCTCAAAAAGGGTATTTGAAACCACAAGTTAAACTCTTTTAACTTTTTTTTTTCCTTCTGGACTCCTTAAAGCAAGAGGCTCTGAAGACCCAGTTGCCACTTACATGCACGAAGAGATTGTCAAACAGGCTCAGTGCAAGATGTGCACTTGTACAAAAGTAATAAAAAGTAGGTTCTGTTCCCGTTTGGACATGCAAATGCAAACATCAGTGAGAACTGGTATACCAGTTTTGAACTGGACCTAGCCAGTGATATGGTCACCCCAGATTTTGCAGGCTACATCATAAACATAACATAAAAAGCGTAACCGTGTGCATCACTGCTGGTAAGTGCCCACAAGTTTTGTTATTGTGGTTGTGGCTTTCTCCGTCAGATCCCCAGCTATGTTAGACCAGAAAAGAAAGCACACAGAGCTCCCTGCGGCCTTGCGCCACTGACCCCAGCGCCATCGCACCTACGGCACCTTGCGCTACCCCATGCCTCAACCTTTCCCCTTTGGTCTAGTACTCCTGGATACACACCGATAAGCCTCATTACAGCGTTTAGATTAAATACAGCCCTTTGCCTAGGAGATACTATCGCTGCATCACGCCCAAACCGGCGGCTCTCCCCGCCCTACGCACTGCGAGGCGGCGAAACAAAATGGCTCTCCCGCAGCTGCCCAGGACGCGAGGGGGGGGGGGCGTCAGCCCGCGGCGCACGGTCCCGCTCCGGTCCCCCACCGGCTCCCAAACAACCGGCCGGCCCTGTCCCGCCGCAGGGCGCGGGGGGGTGGGGTGGGCGGCCGGTCCGCCTCAGCGGAGCCGGGCAAGGCCGCGGCTCCCAGCACCGCGGCAGGAGGAGGAAGAGCAGGACCGTGTCCCGGCCGCGTCGGCGGCGCCCCCTCAGCTCACACGAAGGAGCGGGGCGAGGGCGGCGGCTCGGGCAGGCGGCACCTGCCGCTCCCGGCGCCCTCAGCCGCCGCCGCCGGCTCCGAAGGGCGCGGGCAGCCGGGCGGGGGCGCTCCCCGGTGGGCGGGCGCCCCCGCCAATCGCCGGGCAGGCGGCTCGCCCCGCCTGTCGCGGATTGGCTCTCTGCGCCGGAGTGGGCGGGCCGGGCGGGCGCAGCCGGGGCAGCCACATCTACCGGGCTGCGCTTTTCAAACGCCGGCGGTGCGGGCGCGGCGGTTGGCGGGGGCGCGGGCCGGCCTGCAGCGCGCGGGCCGTTACGGCCGCTGTTGGCCCTTGCGGGGAGTCCGGCGGAGAGAGGTGAGAGTGCCCCGGTGGGGGCTGCGGCTCTGCGCCTCAGCTGCCGCGGACGAGGGCGGGCAGGCGGATCCGGCGGGGCTCGAGGTGGGCGGTGGGAGCGCCGTGCCGCCTCCCCCGCCCGGTGCCGGGTCGCGCCGGTGCGCGTCTCGCCGCCCCGGGGAGCGCCGTCGGCAGCACCCCGAGGCGCAGGGGGTGCCTGTGAGGAGAGTGGGGGCGTACCGGGGATACCCGGGGCCGGTTCCCGGCCCTGGCCCTGACGCCGGCGGCCCGTCCCGGCCGGGTGTCGGCGCCCTCGGGAGCGGGCAGCCCCCGCGGAGCACCCCTGGCGCTGTCACGGGGAGCGGGGCAGGGCGGGGGCGAAGGCGAAGGGAGCGCTTCGCATCCCTCGGGCCTCCCCGGCGGGGGCTCGGGCCCCGGGAGAAGGCCGGCCCGTGGGGAAGGCCGGCCCGGGTGTGCAGCGGGCGGGCGGGAGTGCGGGGTGCGGATCCGCCGGCGCAGCGAGGGCAGGCGGGGTTGAGCGCGGGTGCTGCGCCTGCCTCGCTGTCTCTCGCCTGCAGCGAGCGTTGGCCGTAGCGTGGGGCAGGTCGTGGCCGAAGGGCTGAAGCGCGGCGGAGGTGAGGCGGTGTGCGGGGATAGCCAACCCCCAGGGCTGGCGGGGGACGCTGCCGGTCGCCGCGGGGCTCGCCGCTCCGCCGGCCCCGGCAGGGCCAGGGGCTGCCAGCCCCCCGTCACCACCGAGGGAGGTGCGGGCCCTGCAGTGGTGCTGCTCGTCCCGGGGCCTTTCTCTGCTGAACATTTCCCTCGGCCGGAGCAGGGACGTGACTTTTTAACTTAAAGAGTTAAATGAAGTGACTTTTTTTCCCAGTTAAAGATAGTTTAGTGGGAAGCTTTCTCTTTAATGGGAAGCTTGCAAGCGTCTGTGAGACCCATACTTCTAATGTCTGTTAGGTAGGGCTTTGGGTGCAAGGTGTAACATTATGGGTATCGCTTTTAACTTTGGAAATAGTTAATGTATTAGAGTTTGTGCCTTTTTTTCCGTAGCTGATTGGATCTAATTCTCCTGGATAGACTATGTGCCTGTTTGTGGGTTTCTGCCCACTATGAATGTATGTTCTTCTCTATTCTTGATGATACCAAGCTAAAGAGAGGAGATGTGGTGTCTTACCAGAGAAATAAAGTTAATTCAACATAGGGTGAAAGCTATCCTTAATAATCTATTTTTAAGAATAAAGATATAAAATGAAAGCTTACACAATAAATTTGATGATAGTAAGCACTTAATTAGGTCAGTTGTCTAATAGAAATAAATCTTTTTGTGCTGAAGTACTGCAGTAACAAGGTAACACTAGCTGTTAAACTGTGTTTAGTGAATACAGCTCTAAGGAGAGTCATGTAAAATTTCAGATATCTGAGTAAATTTCTTAAGTTATAAACTGTCATATAATTGGGGAAGAAGGAATGCATGTTTGTTACAAAGTGATTCAAAGACTTGTATGTTATTGTACTGTGACCCCTTGATAATTTTTTAAAAAGCTATTTCATGCTTATCAAATGCTACTTTGAAGATAGTCGAACTTTGTAGTATTTTTTTTCCTGCTAAAGCATGAATCATGACTTAAATCAAAATAGTTCCAATATGAATATCCTTGTTCCAAGAACTGGTAATTTGAACAATGTTTGATGGGTACTGGATTATACTTGAGTCATAACTAGTTCAAGTGCTCCCCCAGAAGTTTCTGACAGTACACTTCTGTCATTTGAAAATTGAAAGTGTATTTTTGTAAGTTTGTTAACTGTATCTGAACTGTAATTTGCCTTGTAATTTTTTTCCTTCACTAATAAAGGTAAACCTACTCTTTAACTTAAAATAAACCATCAATTAAGACTTATGTTATCCTTCAGTAACCTTTTTCTGTCTTGCTTTTGCATTTCATCTGAAGAGATGCTTCAGGCCTATAAATGTGAATGCCAAAACCCAGTATTTTTACTGTTTTGTTTTAGGGTTTTTTTTTTAACAGTAGTAGAAATAATGTGGGTGGGTGTATCTTCCTAATGTGCTGTTCTACTGGTTTATTAAGGTAATTTAATCACGATTACTACATCATTTGGTTCTAAATGATCTGCATTTGCAGAGAGGATGTTGTCCATTCATGCTGCTTTCTGACAATTAATTCATCTAAAATGAAACTTAGATGAGCTGTGAGTGAGTTTAATAAGAAATGTGAATCTTCCTACTGGAAAAAATATTTTTTTTTTTTCCCTGTGGTTAGCTATTCTTGCTGTGTTGCAGACAAGAATCAGGAAGGAGTTTTGGGTAAGTCCTCCAGGGATACCAGTTCAAAGTGTAAACTTAAGGGAATTGCTGGAATTTACCCACAATCCAAAGAAGAGTTAAAGCTTATTTTTAGAAAGCTAAAAAAAAAGTACATATCATTAATAGTTAAGTAGTTATGTAGTTATTAGCATTTTTATTGGAACTTAAGTTTATCTCTAATATCTTATGGGTATGCTCCAGGGAAAACAAACCCTCAATTTATCTCAAATGTTAAAATTATTAAATTAAAAAAAAAAAAGTCTTTCAATTAATTTTCCTAACATGTCTTGATTAGTATTCCTTTCAGGTTTTATTTTTACAGTGATTAAATGTGGTGTTTTCAGTAATTATGGAATTTCCAAAACTCCTAATTGTTTTGATTTAACAGGTGACTGGTAGAAGAGAGACCTGTTCCTGACTATGTCGAGGAGAAAGTTGGAGAATAAAAGCCTTTCTGGCTTACTAGCCACATCTCTGCAGACACAAATCAAGACAGACAATTTCCACAGTTTTTATATGCTTGAATCGAAAGAGCTAGGAAGGTAAGATTATTTCCATTTATTTTATTTTAGTGACAGGAATTTCTGCTGCAAGAGAATTCATTGTGCAGTGATAGACCTTTTCTGGTGAACTTTTATGGTAGTAGATGAGGAATGAAGTCTGCCTCTCTCCCACCCCCTTTGCAGTATCCACTGGGCTCTTTGGGGACCAGGAAAAGGTACAGTGAGACATAAATTGCCAGCCTTTTCCATGTCAGAGAGATTTAGGCTGTTTTCATAGGCATGTAGATCTGGGATTAACGTTCCTTTTCTTCCATTTCCCCTGTCTAGTCACACATCACATTCCAGGTACATAAACTAAAGAAGAGATGACATAGGGTAATACTGCAAGACAAAGAATGGGGATTTTGAGTTGGTTGTTCTGGTGGTTTGGTTGAGGGTTTTTAAAGTCCAGAAAACAAAGACCTTTTTCTCTTCCCCCTCCCACCCTCAAGCAGTTAGTCTAAATTTTATAACAACCTGATGTTCCAGAGTAATTTTGCAGCCTGCTTCTCTTGCTCATGTTTGCAACATTAAAACAAAAGGGGGGGAAAAAAAAAACCACCTTGGTATTTATGACATTGTTTCAGACATCTGAGTTAATGCATTTTTGAAATCACTGGGCTAATTCATACCTTGAAAATATTTAGTGAATTGGGTGCAAAGCCATGCAAATATAATGCCATGGCCATGTTTCCAAGCTCCTTGAACAGAAGTGGCATGGGCCGGTCTCACGGTTGTTGTGCCTTGCTGTGCTACATAACGATCCTTTGCACCTGCAACTTGTTTTGTCAGCAGAGATGCTCTTCTACATGTGATTTTGTAAAGCTCTTTAGCCTTCATTGTTCTCTTGTTTGTTTTTTTCCTAGCACGTGCTTTATCTGGTACACTTTTATAAAAGTGCACCTTGCAGCCCATAACTTTCCTCTTTTCATACCCCTTTGTCAGCTCCAATTTTGAATTCTAGGCTCTCGAGAAGCACTTTATATGCACCATCCTCTAGAACTCCAGTATTCTTAAAACACTGGATTTTCAGATTACACATACCTGTGAGATGTCTAAAGCAAACGAAAGTTGTGTGGATTCCAAAACATGGTCTTTAATACTTTCTGTACATGCAAAACCAGGCATAACAAAATAAATGCCAGAATGCAGTGAAACAGAAGCAGTTTGTTTTCCAAACATACTTTTGACTTTTCCTGGCCTAACAGTGTGTGTATGTATTTTTTTAAATGTTTTAAGTGTTTACAACACTTAAGTGATGTAAAATCCACCATTCTTTGTAGCTTCTCTAAAAGATTTAATATGCTTTTCTTTTCACTTGCAATTTCCTTTTTCCTCTTCAGGTTACTTAGTAAATGGTTCTTTTGTTCTTCTCTGTTTAAGCTTCCCAAGTCCCATTTCTTCCTCCCACACCCTTATCTTTTAGGTCCTTTGGTATTTAAGACACTGACTCATGAATCAGGCAGGTTATGTTTAGTGGGTTAAGTAGTTTTGTCCTCAGTATGTGGATGGCTTGGCTTCTTTTGAAGTAGTTGAATTTCTGTGGCTTATAACTTGGGATATGAAAACAGCTTGAAATAGGTTTTCATCTTATAAAATTGGGCTGTAAAGTGTGATGGTGAAGCAGTTGCTTTGCAGACAACAAGGAGCGGGAACCACTTTGCTTGCTTCAGTGCACCACTTCAGATCTGACTTTTTTTGCATTTCTGGAGAAATTCCACTGCTCTAAAACAATTTTTTGTTGTAATAATTTTGTCTTAATGATGGCACACTACAAATATAGTATAAACAAGTGCAAATTCTTACATCATCAGTCTGGAGATACCGCTGACCCTTCAAAGCTCTTGGGCCTGCAGCAACTAGAAGGAAGATGTGCAGAAACTGTCAGGGAGGATATTGCTGTTCTCATGAAACTCACCCAGTTCCCCTTTTTTAATTTTAGAGAAACTTTTGTGGTTGACAGGGTGATGTGATGTTAAAACGAGGATGCAAGATGTGGGGGTGTGTCTTAAACTTTGCTATATTACAAAATTCAGCTCAGTAACTTAAAATGCTCTGCAATAATAAGCTGGTTTAACAATTAGAGAAGGACTTGGCTATTTCAGGCTAACAGTTGCTAAAATGAAGAATGTGCATGTATCAGACTGCAAATAACGTTCATCTCTTTATTTTTCTTTTGAGTTTTGTATCTTTTTAAATTTGGTGCTTTAAAAAAAGGACAGAAATCCTACAACTAATTGATGTTAAATGATTAGAGAAACTATTTTAGCTGTTTTGTTGACTTTATTCCTAGATAAGTGATAGCAGTATGATTAAAGGTCGACTTTACATGTTTAATAATTTAGTCAGATTTGTACAAACTGTAGGCAGCGTGGTTATTTGCAGAGGGAAATCTGATTTTTCATGAGATGCTCATACCTTTTTTGATTAAATATTGAAGTCTAGATTTTTTTCAAAAAAGCCTCAGACATGCTTTATTTATTTTTTTTTATGATGTTCCTGTTAGACATAGGGTTTTTGTACCAGAAGAAGGGCAAAGCCTGCAGGGCAACATAATCTTTTTTACTAAAGAGGCTAATTTAGTTGAAAAAGCACAGCTCAGATAGCTTGTACTGAGCTGCTTCATTAAGTTTGTTCTTAATATGCTGTGGTAACAGAAAACATGCATGGAAAGGCATTGTTTTTTTGAAGACATAAGTGTAGATCTTGTTCTTTGCACACAGTTTTATAACTGCTTTTAGAACTTCACACAATTTATTTTAGCCCTTCGAGTTTGGTTTGGTTTTTTTTTTTAATGATGTTTCTTGTATCGTTTGGAAACACTTTGCAAGTATGCAACTAGGCGTTTCTGGGAACGCAAAACTTGTGATTATAAAACTTTGTTTTTTCAGGAGTTTATAACTTGGCTTAAACTGCATTTTTCCCCTTATTTTTTAAAAGGTCAACTTGGTGTTTTAACTACAGTATGTGGTTTTCTTTTAAAAACATTTATTAGCCAAAATACATTTTTGTTTCCATACCTAAACAGTTGGCTAGAAAATAAAGCAGCACACTTTGTCTAACTGTAATTGAGAAAGAGAATGCTAAGTAGCGGGTTTTTTTCTGTTAGGATGTTGCAGATACCTGGGGTTTTTTTAGCAGTACTACATGATTTGTGGAGGGAAATTCTGACTAGAATTTTCTGCACTGAAGACCTTCCCCCCACTTCAGCATCCAAATATGTTTTATTTTCAGTGTTTATTCTCTACATTTTACAGGGTTTTGCTTTATTACTGTATCCTGTAGGTGCTATAATGTGGTTGAGTTTTTTTTAATATCCTGTTGCCACCTGAACAATGCCCTGAGCAGCCTGGTAGGATCTCAAACCTGTCCTGCTTTAAGCTGGAGGTTTTGCTAGAGACCTCCAGAAGTCCCTTCCAACCCAAGTTATTCTACGATTCTGAGCTCCTACGGTGAGAATGTCCATGTAACCTGATACCCTGATTTAAGTTTAGCTAGTCTGTATAAAGGGAATTGTGCTGGGTCTTGCCAAAGCTTCATCTAGCTTAGTATCCTTTCTCCTACAGTGGCTGAATGTTCAGGAAATAGTGTAAGAACAGGCCAAACATGGCATTCCCCTGATAATTTTTTTTTTTTTTACTTTCCAATTATTTGCCATGCCTTTTTATTTCTAATGTTAATTTATGTACTTTTTATGTCTTGGGTCTTAATGTTTTCCCTTTTATTTTGTAGAGGAAGATGTGCTGTGGTTAGAAAATGTATAGCTAAATCCACAGGCCAAGAGTATGCAGCTAAATTTCTAAAGAAAAGAAGAAGAGGTCAGGACTGCAAAGCAGAGATTCTTCATGAAATTGCTGTACTGGAATTAATGAAATCTAATCCTCGCATAGTTAATCTCCATGAAGTTTATGAAACAGCAAATGAAATCATCTTAGTGTTGGAATAGTAAGTATGCCTTCATCAGATGTTCCACATTTGTAGTTAAAAATCTGTCAATATACTAATTTTTTGCATGAATTGCCTGAACACCCAGAAGAGTTACAATAATATACATATACATCATGCTAATATTTCACTATAATATACTTTATAAGCTCTTAGGGAATTTTTTCGATTATTTATTTCCTTGAAAGTGCAAAACATGGATCAGTTGCTGTTAATTTGAATCTTAGGTTTTGTACACACGTTTTGTTACATCCACAAGTATGTCAAATATGGAATAAGGCATAAAACAAAATACACCCAAACCTATGGTAGTTCTCTACTGAAAACTGAAAAATATGGACTGAAAGATTTTTTTTTTACAAGAAACTATTAATAAAGAGAGAGTCTTCTTTCTTGTCACTGCATAACTCAGTTTCATAGACAGTTTCACTCAATTTCAAATGGAAATGTTTTTTGTGCCTTTAAATACTATCTCTGGGTAATTTTGATTAAAACTTGCCTGTTTAATTTGAGCAGATTATTTCTTTTGCTAGTTGTTTTTTTGTAAAAAAACTCTGATAAATTTTCAGGTCAGGCTAAACTAATATAAAACCTGAATACAAACTCTAGGGTGTAATTTTATTTTATTTTTACTTTTTCCTTAAAGAATCTTCCATGTAAGCTGGCTGGAGAGAATGTTCTCAAATCCCATAGAAAGTGCATAGTGCTTTGATGCATCTTAAATCATTGCCCCCCCCCCCCCCCCCCAAAGTAGTTACTGATGCCAAGTACACAGATTTCAGAGAAACTGAGCACATTCGTGTTCTGTGAACTTCAGTCACTGCTTGATGCTTTTTGGTGTCTGAAAACTTGTAATTCCTATGTGAGTTCTGAGCTTCTAAATTTAGTGTTTTTGTTGTTTTAAAACTGTTTGGCTTTTGGAGCCGTTTCCTCCAAAATTCCCATATCTTTTTAGATGTCCCTATGGCTTCTCATGAACTCTGAAAACAAGTCTAATTTGGGAATTTAGTTTCAATTTGCATTATCTATCATATTTGCTGTATGTGTAAATTTTTGTTTGGAATGTAAAGAACAAAAATGCATTGTTTCAATTAACTCAGAAGGTCTCTCTTTAGGACTTAAGTTTCAGGTACAAAGTGTTTAAGAGCTGTTAATGGTGATCTGCAAACACCAAGATAAATTCCTTCAAATTTTCCAACGAATGTAGCTAGATAATCTTTTAAAAAGCTTTTTTCCTGGAACTAGATGATCCCTAACATATTATTCTTGTTCTGATAAGGCTAACATAATAAATAATATAGAAGACGAAGTCCAGATAAGTTTTGAACTTCTTATCAAGAAGAATTGCAAATTGACATAAAAGCCATACTGATCTTCCTGCTTCTGTTTCAGCTCAGCTATCTGTCTTGCGTGTTAAAGCTCTGTGATGAAACAACTTATACTACATTGGTGTTAATGGTCTAATTTGTAGTAGCATTCTGAAGTCTTGCAGTGAGTGTTTCTAGTTCTATTGGAATAAGCAGAGGGCTGATTATGCTTTTAAATTATCTCCTTCTGTAGCAGAGTACACAGGGATTTTTTCTCGTTTCTCATTATCAGAACTCTGAAGCAGTACTTTAAAAGAATTGCAAGAAATGAGTCTCTTACTCATAAAATAATTTATAAGCATTTCCTGTTTAGCTGTATTTTTCCTCCTTCATATGGTCCTTGCTGTTGTTAGATTGTATTGGAGGGGTTATTTGGAAGATGTAGTGATAAGAATCAGCTTGTAAAAGCACACATTTTCTAAATAAAGGAGAGAAATGTATGCTAGTTCTTAATAAGGCCATCTTTGTAGAGGGAATTACTAAAGATGTGAATACTTCTTCAAAAGCCCCACAACAGAGGTTGTTACTCTTCTAATCTGAGGGTCGAAGGTAATGGAATCCAGTTATTTGGAGAGAAGTCTAGCAGCTGTACTAACTCATTTTACAGGTGTACCAGGCAGGTGTACTAATTTTCAAATCTACCTAGTTTTGTTCATTGAAGAACTAAGAAAGGCCCTGCAGATCAGGGTCTGTCTAATCTGCTGCCATTTCCAGCAATGGCTGTAGGGAGATCCTATGGAGGAGGAGCCAAGGAAGAGCCAGGTCGAAGTTTGGCATTGTGTAGGATGCTATTAGGTTATTTTCCTGAAGATATCTTGCATTTACGTATGCTGCGGGTCAATCTAGTGCTCTTCTACTCGCCTTCTCAGTTGGTGCTGAACTTGCATGTTAACGTCTTCCTTGAACTGGGGAGCCAAAAACAGGATGGTACATTCTAGCTGTGGTCTAGTGTGCTGGGTAGTCACTTGCCTCAGCCTGCTGGCTGTGCTGCTGCTACTACTGCCTGAGGTGCTGCTGAGCACCTTCGCTGCATTCAGCTCGCTCTCTGTGAGGACTTGCAAGTCCTTCTCAGCAGAGCTGTTCAGCTCTTTACCCATCTGGGTGTCCACCCATCCAGACCATAATGTGGTAACTTGGATACAAGAATACCGTAGGAGACAGCGTTGGAAACCTTGTTAAAGTTAATGACATCCACTGCTCTTTCCTTTATCTACATTTTGTCGTGGAGGCATTGCTGACACCTCACACGCTTCCAGCAGGTTAGTCACTGTGTTCATCCATGTTGTCCATTATCTAGCTTTTTTAATAGACTCTATCACTTTGCTAATGATGAAATTCAGGCTTACTGATCTGTAGTTTTAAGGCAGCCCTTTATTCTTGAGAGAGAAACTTCAGGCAGTTAGAAGAGGCTGAATGATGATTTCAAACCCAGCATGAAAGGGAACAGCTGACACTGTGGCAAAGTGTAGAAGTTTAACTAATAAACCACATGCAACACGGTTATTTCCATGCTTCCTTTATGCTGTACTAATAGTAGGATTTTCTGTAAATAAGCAGTCTTTTTCTGAGGAAGATATATTTGAGCTGCTGTGTGAAAACATGAAGCTTGTCAATCTCATCTTTGTTGTTAGTGTGGAAATGGTAGATTTCAAAGGGACAGTCCTTGTATTTCTGAATATTCTGTGTCTACTAGAGTTCTGGAAGATACTGCTCACTAACTAAAGAGGCAATGGTATATTTAATCATCAGCAGCATGCTAGATTTTCTTCCTGATACCTCCCTGATTTTTAGTCTTCATCAGAACGACAGGACCTTGGGTGGCAAGTATGCAGTTTCCTCCCACTCCAGAAATATTCTTCAGCAACTCTCGCTGTTCATTGCATTGTAGTTCTTACATTTACACCACAGCCGCGTCATGTAAAAAATTACGATTTTTATTTTCAAAATGAGAGAATAGGAATACTGCTGGGCTTTCTTGATTTGAATTATTTATGAAACTGGTCTAATGTAAGAAATTTTAGATTTGACTTGAAGAGAAAGTCTTCTTCTGTTAGGGAATGATGGTAGAACTCATCTTCCTGAAGGCATCTTCACACTCACTTACAGGGGAGCATGCTTGAAAAACTCCACCAATAAAAAACAAAAAACCACAAACCCCACCCAAACAACAAAAACCAAAATAAACCATAGTAATAATAATGATCTTCCCAGCCTCTCTGAGAATACTATATAAATAGGTACTATATATAAAATTTTTCCTCACTTGAGTGTGAAAATTCAGGCTTAATATGTAAGTGTTCTTGAATGTGTTTCAGTGCTGCTGGAGGAGAAATATTTGACTTGTGTGTCCCAGATCTGGATGACAGAATTGGTGAAAGGGATATTGTAAGACTTATAAGACAGATACTTGAAGGACTTCGCTGCTTGCATGAAAACAATATTGTGCATCTTGATTTAAAGGTGAGGCTGCGGCAGACTTTTTTAGTACTTTATCTTCAATTTAACATTATGATAAGTAATTTGTTAAATACATAGCAAAGATGAGAAAAAGTGTATAGCAAATAATTTTTAAAAGTAAAATTTAGCAATAAGTATTGCATAATAGAAACTGAAATGTGATTTAGTACACTGTTTTTTCTGCAGCTTCTATTTTATTGAGAATTAAATCTTTTCTATTCTAGCCTCAAAATATTTTGCTGAGCAGCATCAGTCCTCTTGGTGATGTAAAAATTGTAGATTTTGGTATGTCTCGGAAGCTTGAGAATTCTAGTGAACTGCGTCAGATCATGGGAACAACAGAGTATCTAGGTATGGAAGAGTTGCTTCACAATTTCTGATGTGTGGTTTTGAGAAAACAGAAACAGTTTATGTAATGTGCTTATCAACTTACCAGATGTTACTGGAGGAAGAACAGCTGGACAAGGCAACATGTCTTGAACTGTTCTTTTTTTTTTTTAGAGTAGTCAACAAATATTTGCACCAAAAAATCCCAAATAACATCAACAAGTGCACCTCTAATTTCATGCTGTAGTATTTGCTGTGATGCAGGCTGTTAACAAGAAATGTTGGCTGTTAAATTCTTTTGATTAGAGTTGAAATACAAGATTAGCTTGAACAAAGAAATGTTCTTTGAATTAGGAATGCCATTTAGTATGATGACTTCATGAGATTAAAATATTCCTTGGAAGGGGAAAGATTGCCATTAGTACTTGGCCCTCTTGGAGGGGCAGGTTTCCTTAATGATTAGCCTACACTTAATTTTAAGAGCACTTCAATCTGTAGTGAATAGCTTGCTGTCTAGCTGTTGTGGATGAGTGATTTAGATCACTTAAAGAATCGCTGTCAAAGGTATTAGCAAAAAGTGATTTTAATGTGAATTTGTAAAAGTGCGACAACAAAGTTCGATGGCTAACAGCCACTGACCCTAAAATTGTCTTGGTCATCTAGCTTTGCAGTGTTAACATGCTGAAGGCTTTATGCATTTCCCTTAAAAAGCTATATACTTGAAAACCTCTTAGAAGAATCTTCTACGTGAATGCATCTGATTAGAAGAGATCTTGGGACTTCAGGCTATACAGTGCTATTTTAGTGTGAACCAATTAAGCATTGCTGTGTCTAATCAAACACAAATAACTTCTTTCACCCTTTTGGCTTGAAAATAATAAACTTGATTATTGAAACTGCATGTTTAGTCTTACAATAATGGTTGGCAAAAAAACTGCCAGAAATGTAGTGTATGATTCAAGGCTACTTGAATAATACATTAAAGTGTTTTAATTTGCTCCATCTCTTTCTCTAGCTCCAGAGATCTTAAACTATGATCCTATTACCACAGCTACAGATATGTGGTAGGTTGTATGTGTTAATTCATTTTATTGAGGTAGGCATGACCATTTAACAATCTAGGGGCCAGATCCAGACTCTGATGCAGTTTTATCTGGCTTCCAAGAATACTCTTCTGTTGGTGGACTGACTAAAAGAGGGAGAGTTGGGAGGGGAAGGAGCTCATAGAATGTAACTCGGGGCTTACAGAAATTACTGTATATGGGTCTGTTGCACACCTAGTAGGGAATGCAGGTGGTTTCTGAGCATGCAGAGTATAGCTATTTGTTCAAAGGGAACAATAACAGTGATTGGGTAGCATACTTCAGGTGTTAGTTACTCTTGGATGACATGCCTCAGGTATTAACTGCTCTTGGACACTCTTCCCTCCCCACTTTTGTATCATTAAATAATTTTATTATACAAATGATAAGAAGTATTTTACCTTTCTACTTCTTATCTTTAGAGCAATATCTGCAGAATGAGTCATAAAAAATGAGACAAGTATCTTTAATCCACGACTTTATTAAGTATACCTCCTTTGTAGCCTATTAATTTCATGAGCTATGTTAGTGTAAAGGCTAGCTCTCAGATGTTTCCTTAAAAACATAAAATATTCATATGCTCTTGAGCATCTAAATAATTAAAATTCAGTTTTAAAAGTTGCTATGATCTAATTACTCCTTTGAAATTGCCAACTCATAGTAGTAATTAAATCTGTTTGTGACTGGTTTTTAACCACTTATTATTTTCCTGCTTTTGTGGGATGATGTAACAACAAACTATTGGTGCTGTACTCAGAATGACAAACACAGCAGCTGCATGTTTCCACACTGTAACGAGTATTAAGGTTTGATCTATCAGATCACAAAACCATTTCTATTATGCATCAAGAAACCACTTAAGATTTATAATAAATCACATGACGTGTGATACTCATGTTCACATGCTTAGGGAAAAACATCTCAGCAAGAGGATATTGTAACAACTTGGATGTTGACTGTACAGAAAGGTTGACTAAAACTCAGCCTTCAATACTTCATCCAGAATTGTAGTGAAAGATGGGTTTTTATTTACATGTGAATTAGAAAGTCTATCTTTTTGTAGTTCTATCATCCAGAATTGCCATATGTCCAAGAATGGGCTGTGTAAAAGTGATGTATTTCCTTTTCCTAACAATTTCAATGGAAAGAAAAGGGTATATTGAAAGTGAGCAATTTTCAAAAATCCCTTAATTGAGATACATACATAGCTTTCCTTGTGTGTGCTTGTGCATAAGTGCTTGAATCACATAAAACTGAGATGTCACATGATGTTTCTAACTCTCCGAGTGTGACATACATCAGGAAGTTTGATCTGCAGCTCAATAAATATGGGGGTTATACTGTTTAGGTATCCTAGTAGGATTACACATTGTGTTCTTACCTCAGGAACATAGGTGTCATTTCATACATGCTGCTGACACAAGAATCTCCATTTGTGGGAGCTGATAATCAAGAAACTTACCTTAATATATCTCAAGTTAATGTGGATTATTCAGAAGAAACATTTTCATCAGTTTCACAGCCTGCCAAAGACTTCATTCAAAAACTTCTCACAAAAAATCCAGAGTAAGTAACAAACTCCTCCGGGTAAGAATCTTTGATGTTTGTGGAGCACGTAGAAAAAGTGAATGTTAATTTGGGAGCTTAGTACCACTGATATGATCAGTCAGACAGTTCACAATGTGTTGGTATTATCAGCTGGATATTTAAGTGTAGGTTTATGCTTTTTCATAATGTATGAGAAGGATCTTTGGTTCACTGCCTGGCTATTCTTGTAGTCAGGCTTGTGCTTTGAGTTTTGTATTTTGAGTTTCTTTATATTTTCAGAGGACAGATTATTAACAAAACTGATGAAATATAGTCTAGAAAGGAGACATTCTTGTCTATAACTTAACCTTTTATTGCACAAGTTGGAGAGACCATGTAATTTTTGATGCAGTGCTTTCTTGTTTCCTGACTTATCTTTAATGTATCTTTCTACTTTAATACATTTTATATAAAAACTTGGCAGTCTTCTGACTGAGCATATATTCTTGAGAAATTATATATAGTGTTTTGCCATGTTCGTTTTTTTTTAAAAAAAACCCATTCTCAATCAAAAGTACAAACTTCTTTTTGTTTGTAAGACACACTTCCATAACTTCGAATTCTTTGAAAATTCAGACTCTAATCTGAAGGCCTTCCTGGCTGAACTTTGAGAAGATAGTCTTTGAGAGCGGGAGAGTTACAGACATTAACTGTGTCTGCACTTGCTGTATAGTGTTAAATCTGGATATTTTTTAACTGTTTCACCAGCAAATGTAGTAAAAAAGAAAAAAACAAACAAAAAACCCCCACCACCCTAAAAGATATATATGTGGGAATAATATTTAGTAAAGTCAGTCATGTTCAGTCAGGCATGGTCAGGTATTATCAATTATAGTGCAAGGTATTGTCATTTCTGATGAGACAGTAGTCCCTGTTGCCTTTGGTGAGCCTGCAACGAGCAGGGGTGACCTTGTTGTTTGGTTAAGAAAGAGGTTCTTTGATAGGAGGGGATGATGGGAGATGATATCCATGAAGTGCCTACTTTGAAATAAGGACTCCATATAAACTCATGTCTGAACAGTCCATTCTGTTTTAGTGTCTCACATAGAGGGTTTGTCAATATCTGGAATAATTCACAAAAACAATAGTATCATGCAGGAAACAGTTATGAAGAGCCTGCTCTGATAAATGTTAATGTGGACCTGCAGGATGGTTGACATTCTGTCACAGTTACTACTCTACTTGCTTTCTTGCCTCTGGGCATCTCGGTTTTCATTATATCCTCAATAACCTCTTTTTCCCCATTCCAATTCTTGATGTGTATATTTCTGGAATCTTAAGAGGAAGAATCTGTCTTCAGACAGTCAACTCTGTAAAGTTACAGTTCTCTGACCAAAAAATATTTATGTGTTCTGGTAAAGGACAAATAGTGGGCTCTGTTGCATTTCCAGGAAGTTCTGTGGAACTTAACAATGCAGAACATGATGGAAACTGCAGTAGAACTATGCAAGGTTATCCAAAGGTACAGTTTTGTAAGTGTGTGGTTTATTTGGTAGTAGCTACATTTTGGAAGGGTTTACACCAGGTGAATTGCTAGAGTTAAACATGGCAAAATGTCAGGTAGTGTTGATGACATCATGTTATTTGGCCCTCCTTGAAAACCTAATGACTGAATAGTCATTAGCCTCCGTATTTACAATGGTCTGTATAAAACATAGGACTTCAAAAGCATAAGCACATGCACATACATATATATATGTGTGTACACAATGCTGAAAATGTTCCAAGGGACTATGAATACTGGTTGAGAAATACCTGTTCCTTGTTCTGATGAAAAGTGAAAAGCTTACCAGTTTTGACATTCAGCAGTAGGGGAAACTGTCAACTAAAATTAAGATGCATGTTGCCAATACTTAACTATGGTACGGTCTAATCTGGTAGTAGTGGAAAACCAGCAATATTAACTCTTCAGTGTCAATTTGGCTTAATACTTCTTACCATGTGTCAGAACTATTTTCGTTACATTTTCAGTATTTCTGAAATTAACTTAAGCAACTTTTCTTTTTCAAAGGGAAAGACCCACAGCAGAGGCCTGTCTGTCTCATTTGTGGTTGCAGCAAGGGGAGTTCATACTCTTGTGTAGCCCTGAAGAAACTTGTTGCTCTTCTCTGATGCCAGGACACACAGCAAAATGCTCGGAAGAGCGCAATGTAAAATCCAGTTGTAATGGTACCTGTAGCAACAAGGAAGACAAAGAAAACATTCCGGAGGACAGCAGTACCGTCTCCAAACGTTTCCGTTTTGATGATTCATTGCAGTATCCCCAAGACTTCATGACAGACTTCATATGTTAATGTGTAATATAGACTTTTATAAAGTGAATTTAGCATAATCTATTCCAGTGGTGAATATAAGATTATGGCTTGCCAATTCGTGCAGCATTGGCATACTGGAAATGCACTTTGATTCTTATGCCGGTGCTTCCTTTTCTATCCATTGCTGGCAATGGATTTAACTCCTGAGAAATTGGGGTTGTTGCACCAATAAAATGAATTATTTTTTTTAAGCAGATATAATTAAATATTTTTGCACTTTCAAGTTTTAGTCCAAAAATGATGCCAGAGTGAACAAACTAAAACCTGAAAATGAGTTTGTTTAAACTCAAGCTTCGCCAAACGGTGGTTGAGTACGTGCACACTTTTATGACTAGCCTTAAGAAATTGGTCTAAGCAGGGAAAC
Source organism: Strix aluco (assembly GCF_031877795.1). NCBI lineage: Eukaryota > Metazoa > Chordata > Aves > Strigiformes > Strigidae > Strix > Strix aluco. The sequence continues at coordinate 33,041,340 of NC_133936.1, forward strand.
TGAATCTAGCTGTCTTACTGGGCTTATTTGTGACCATTCTCATTGCTTTAAATGGAAGCTAAAGGTGGTATGTTTTGGGAATATGATGTATCTGTTGGGGCCATTTGGAAAACCGCTTTCTCTCTAGGATCATTAGTAGTTAAGGAAATGTTTCTGCCTTATAGATTTGGTCCACTTAAGGATTATAATGCATACTCTGTGTTTTTCCTGTATTGGGTCTTTGTGATGCTTGAATAGAAAACGGGTAGATTGTCAGTCCTTGTGCTAGTGGTCCTTTGCTTTTTATCAGTAAGTTATATTTGAAAAGGATGAGGATCCCGTGCTGATGTGAATATTTGATAAACTTGTTAGTTTGCTTTCATAAAACCTCTGAAATATCCCTCATCTCAAAAGAAAAAACCAAAAACACCCCCCCAGCCCCCCCCCCCCCCCCCCCCCCCCCAAAAAACCCAAACAGACTCTTAGGAGTTAAAAGCAGTAACTGAATAAACTGAAAATAACTGGTTTTGCCAGTGAAGCTGCAATTAAAAGCTTTCCATTATGCCCCTCTAATGTAGCAGTGCAGTGCATATTTCTGTCAATTATTATCCATAATAATTTAGCTTCATGCCTGCTCTGAGAAATGGACTGCAGTGTGTTAGTATTTAAAGACAAACTACTTAATAATTGTTTTAAGCCTTTAAATTTGGTTTGTTCAGTGGGTTTGTTATTTTTTTAAGTTATCCCATCCACTTCCTGTTTTTAGGCTCTGAGAAAATAATGCCTATGTCAACTTTTAGCTTAGAGCAAATACCAGTCATGCTGTAACAGCTTGAAGCTAATACTGACAAGATAAAAATCATAACACTGAGGCTGGAAGTTTTTTTTGTGTAGGGAATGTATTAAAACTTTTATAAATATTTTGAAAGTAAATGGCACTTTAAAATACTTTTGAGATTTTCCACTCCTCGGAGCTTAGACTTAATTGTCTTTGATTTGGATTTGGTTTGGTTTGTGTAATATCACAATCTGATGATCTTTTTCAAGTGTGCCTGTGGACTTGTTAATAGTTAGGCCAATTGAGGTTTTGGAACAACATATGATTGAGAGGTGAACATAATGAGTGGTAAAAGGTTGTATTTTACCTTTCTTCACACAAGGAAGTAAGAGGTATTTTTACAAATAGATTTCAATATAAGGTATCACCATAATGCATGGGGAAATTCAGGACTGTTATCTTTATTTTGGGTGACTTGTCAATAAGTGAAAAGTCAAATGAGGTGTAAGGCATATTAGACTATCTTTCAGCTTGTCAGAAGAAGTGAAAGTTTTCCAAGACTTAATCTCATGTGAAATGAAGTAATGGATATATTCAGTATGTATGAAGCACAGATGCCTAGGTATAAATGAACCACACTGAGTCTCCTCTATGTATTAATTCTCATGTCACTTTTTTCAGTGATACTATTATAATTATAAAACCACTTTGAAGGCGGTTGTTGGATTGTATTCAGGTACCTTATACCCCTACTTCTCAAAGTCCTTGGCTTTTCCCAGTTTTGGAGTCATATCTAACTTTTTTTTTCCACCAGCATGGAGTCTAATTTGAACTGGGTAAATTAAAAACACAGACTATTTTATGCATACTCAGAAGTTAAAGTTCACTTAACATAAAGAAGAAAATGTCAAAAAGCTGTAACAAAGGTAGAAAAGAATGTTTGTAAAATTGTTACATTTTAAAATTCTGCAAAAATATTACTGAACTGAAATTACAACTGGGAAGCTTGTGAAAGTCTTTGTACATTAGATTTCTATTTTTAACATCTGAAAAATAAAGCTGAAAGCATATGCCAGCACTTTATCATAAAGTTGTTATTCCTTAAGATTTTTATCATGGTATCTGATGTTTACATTTCTTACCACTTTTTGAGCTAACTTATCTTTAAATTTAAATAAATGAAAATTGATCTTATCCAAGGAACTTAAGTTTTGAAGACTTTCTGTACTTTATAAAATATGCCTTGAATCAGATTTTGTTTGGATCAGTGTGTTTGATTTATTTAAAAATATTATTGTGCATGCATAACTTCAATTGAATGTAAATGCATACATTGTAGACAATTGTTAGCCTGTCTTGCTTCCTGCCATATTACTGGGAATTACCAAGTGTAAATGAGTGATGAGTAACATTTTAAGATGACTGAAGTCATATTTCTATGCAGTTCATGACCTTTTTATATTAAAAAAAAATAAACTGCCTTTTTTCAAAACTTCTGTGTTTTAATTTCTTCACAGAATCAGCGAATAGTTGAGGTTGGAAGGGACCTCTGGAAGCCATGTTGTCCAAACCCCCTGCTCAGGCAGGGCCACCTAGACCTTACTGGCCAGGACCATGTCCAGATGGCTTTTGAGGATCTCCAAAGGAGGAGACTCTACCTCCCTGGGCAACCTGTTCTGGTGCTCAGTCATCCTCACAGTAAATAAAGTATTTTCTTATGTTCAGATGGAGCCTCCTGTGTTTCAGTTTGTGCCCATTCCCTCTTCTCCTCTCACTGGGCACCACTGACAAGAGCCTGGCTCAACCTTCTTTGCACTCTCCCTTCAGATATTTATATATATTGACAAGAGTCCCCCTTGAGCCTTCTCGAGGCTGAACAGTCCCAGGTACCTCAGCCTTTCCTCATAGGAGAGTTGCTCCAGTCCCTTAATTACCTTTGTGCCCTTTATTGGACTCTGCTATGTCTGTGTCTCATGTACTGAGAAGCCCAGAACAGGACACAGTACTCCTGTGCTTAATAGAAGGGAAGGATCACCTCCATCAACCTGCTGGCGATACTCTGCCTAATGCAGCCCAAGATACCATCAGCCTTCTCTGTGGCAAGGCACACTGCTGGCTCATGCTCAACTTTGCGTCCTCCAGGACCCCAGGTCCTTTTCTGAGAAGGTGTTTTCCATCTGGGTGGCCCCACCATATATCAGTGTATGGGATTGTTCCTCCACATGTGCAGAGCTTTGTACTTCTCCTTGTTGACCTTCATGAGATTCTTGTCAGCCTGCTGCTTCAGCCTGCAGAGGTCCCTGTGGATGGCAGCCTGACCCTCTGCTGTATCAGCCATTCCTACCAGTTTTGGGTCATCTGCAGCCTTGCTGAGGGTATGCTCTGCCCCATCATCCAGATCATTAAACAGGACTGGGCCCAGTATTGACCCTTGGGCCACACTTCTTGTTACTGACCTCTAACTAGACTGTTCCACTGATCAGCACCCCATGGGCTTGGCCATTCAGCCAGTTTTCAGTCCACCTCCCTGTCTGCTCATCCAGCCCGTACAGTGACAGCTTGTCTATGAGGATCTTACGGGAGAACCTTGTCAAAGGCCTTGCTGAAGTCTATGTAGGCAGTGTCTGCTGCTCTCCCCTCATCCACCAGCCAGTCATTTCACCACAGAAGTTTATCAGGTTACTCAAGCATGACTTCCCCTTGGTGAATCCATGCTGACTACTCCTGATGAATCATGAACTTACCAGCTAACTTCCTGGAACTCTTCTATATGTGCCTGGTTTTTATACATAAAAAGTTTATGTTCCTATACATAATGGTCTAGTTATGTCTTGCAGTATTTACTGAGGTGATACCTTTTATGTTAAATTCTAATGGCCTTTGCTGAATGACCATGTAAGGAAACTTAAATGGAATGTTTGTTACACGTATTAGCCTCCTAGGGCACTAATTGTACATTTGTTTCTTTTTCAAGTAGATGGTTGAATTAAAAAAAAAAATACAATAAAACAAACAATTTTCCTTTAGAAAAGGAATTACGGTCAAAAGAGGAGGTAACCCATTGTGGCTTGGATAACATGTTTCCTACAAAGGCGCATTTCACTGACGAAATGAAAGCTTTCTCATTGTTAGAAATGCACAAACAGGCTTTCTTAGTGAAAAAAATAGCGTATTCATGTGATTGCTTTGGTGCTGCTTGCAGCATTAAGTTCAGAAATTGTGAATATTTACATTTCCTGCATTGAAAGTTCTTATCTGGAATTCTTGTTTTTTCTTTTTTAAAATTTTTTTAAGACACTTAGAAAACAAACTAGTCTGTTTACTACTAGTGATTTGAGACAGTTTGAAATTTCTGTCTTTTCAAAACATCTTCTAAGGAAGGAGATGTTAGAAAAATGCATTGTCTAGATAATAACTGACCATCTTACCAGGACAGTTGTGCTTGTAGTCTTGCTAAGTAAGGTAAGTCATACTTGGAAAAATATATTGTGAAATTGGGGCAAGATAAAAGCATGCAATTAATGTGTGTTTGTTTCAGAAACCAATCATCCTGTGCCTTAGGAACCTGGCAGCTGACAGACTTGAAAATACTGTTTGGCCCACTCAGCATTGGAGTAGGGAGCAGGATAAAGAATGAGTCAGTGTGTAGAAAGTCTACCAAATTAATGGTAACATTACAAAGCTGAATTGCCAAGTCACCTACCAGTGCAGGAGAGTATAAGGAAATTTCTTAATTAAAAGCAGGTACATGAATTCTGACATAAAAATTCTTACCTTGTTAGCCTGTGTAGTGTTAGCCCTAGTAAATAAGGGCTAGACTATTACATAAAGTATTCAGAGAATCAATCATTTCATGTGGCAGTGCTAGTTTTTGTTGCTTTCACAACACAACAGGAAGATAAAGGATGATTTTTGACCCAATAAGACCTGTGACAGAACTCTTGCAGAACAGTGAAACAAAGCCTTCACCTTTGAGTGTGAACAGAGGCTTCCTGTGACAAACACATTTGCATCCAGAGTAAGTCAGCATACCTACACTGACCACAAAGAATTAATATTTCTTTTAGTGTTATGATAGTCTTGATAGTAAATAAGGACTCCTTTTTCCTTTTTAAACTGGCACTGATCGGCACTCAAGCTCATTCTAGTGTTCTTTCATAGCAGCTATGTAGGTGAAATAGGCATACAAGTTCTGGTCTCTAACTTGCTGTGTTTCTGTTGACACAGATGAACCCAGATCTCTTCACTGTCTTTAAAAATCTCTTCCAAGCTCTAATAACTGTAGGATTGTGTTGTGCATCTGTGCTGTTAGTATGGTGGCTGTTCTAAAACAATTTGCAAAGTGATCTTTCCTTGATGGTCAGTAGTTCCACTGTGATACGAGCAGAAGACTCATCTGACTAAATGCATGCTTCTTACAGCACATCATGTTTCTAAGAATGATTTTTACAAATATGTAAATAATTATCACTCTTACAGGGAAGAAAATACTATTTTAGTCCTGTCTTTAATTTGATTTTTGTGCATTAATTATTCTGTACTCAAGAGATACGCATAACAATACCTGACTTAATAAAGATCATAAAGTTTAAAAAAATATTTTTCAAATGGGGAGAAATTTTCTGGTATTTCATAGGAATTACTTCCTACTTACAAAACCACTACTTATTTGTGCTTCCATATTGTTAGTCTAGGTATGGCAAAAATAAGGTATACAAGGAAAACATACAAACCTGGTTTTATTTTCTAAAAAATTTTTGAACTGAAAAATGTATGCTTTTTTTCCCCCACTGAAAACTTTCCTAAAGTGTAATGTCTCAGCATTAATGGTGAGTTGAAGTGTTTATTATGTTTTCAAAATGATTATTGTGTCTAATTACATTTTAAATGCTGTCCAAAATTCAAGTCCTGCCTATGAACATAACAGAGTTTAAGAATCAACCCCAGGATTTGTGGCTAAGGGAAGAGCGACTGACATCATCTACCTGGATTTGTGCAAAGCTTCTGACACTGTTCTGCACAACATCCTTGTCTCTAAATTGGAGAGACATTGATTGGATGGATGGACCACTCAGTAGATAAGCAATTGCCTGGATGGTCACACTCAAAAGAGTTGCGGTCAACAGTTCAATGTCAAAGTGGAGAGCAGTGACGAGTGGTGTTCCTCAGGGGTTGGTGCTGGGACCGGTGCTGTTTAACATCTTTGTTGGCAACACGGACAGTAGGATCGAGTGCACCCTCAGCAAGTTTGCCAACAACCCCAAGCTGTGTGGTGTGGTCAACACGCTGGAGGGAAGGGATGTGCCATCCAGAGGGACCTGGACAGGCTGGCGAGGTGGGACCAGGCAAACCTCACGAAGTTCAACAAGGCCAAGGGCAAAGCCCTGCACACGGGTCGGGGCAATCCCAAGCACAAATACAGGCTGGGCCATGAGTTGATTGAGAGCAGCCCTGCGGAGAAGGGCTTGGGGGTACTGGTGGATGGAGAACTGACTGTGAGCCAGCAATGTGCGCTTGCAGGCCAGAAAGCCAACTGTGTCCTGGGCTGCATCAAGAGCAGTGTGGCCAGCAGGTCGAGGGAGGGGATTCTCCCCCTCTACTCTGCTCTTATGAGACCCCACCTGCAGTGCTGTGTCCAGCTCTGGGGCCCCAACACAAGAAGGACATGGACCTGCTTGAGCGGTCCAGAGGAGGCCACGAAGATGATCAGGGGGCTGGAGCACCTCCCCTGTGAGGACAGGCTGAGAGAGTTGGGGTTGTTCAGCCTGGAGAAGAGAAGGCTCCAGGGAGACCTTATAGCGGCCTTTCAGTGCTGAAAGGGGCTACAGGAAAGATGGGGAGGGACTCTGCATCAGGGAGTGTAGGGATAGGATGAGGGGTAATGTTTTTAAACTGAAAGAGGACAGATTTAGATCAGATATAAGGAAGAATTCTTTACTGTTAGGGTGGTGAGACACTGGCACAGGTTGCCCAGAGAAGCTGTGGCTGCCCCCTCCCTGGCAGTGTTCAAGGCCAGGTTGGACGGGGCTTTGAGCAACCTGGTCTAGTGGAAGGTGGCCCTGCCCATGGCAGGGGGGTTGGAACTAGATGATCTTTAAGGTCCCTTCTAACACAACCCAGTCTATGATTTAAAAACACTTAAACTTGAATTTTGACTTTTCCTCTGCAGAAATCGTTATCAATTATCAATCATTATCAATCATTATCAATTTCTCCACTATTAGAAGCCTCTATGAGAAAGCTTTACTTACTTCATTAAAGGTCTTTAGAAATGTGAGATCGATTACTTGTTTTATGTACAACTATAGTGAGTCCATGAAGGGTAAATGTGAGAGAACTTAAAAAAATCCATATGCATATATATTTAATTTTAAAAAAATACAAAAAGAGATTTTACATGAAGTGCAGTACAAGGAAAGGTATTATGTGGGAATAAGTTCCAGTCTGTATTTTCAGTTGAGATTGTTGTAACTGCTGGAGTCATTTAGGAATACAGCTTTGAGAGATGAGTCGTAGGCATTTCACAAGCTGTGATTCCATTGCTTTCAAACATCTTGTTCCATTTTCATGCTAGTTAATGTTTTTCAGTCTGTCATCTGAAACCTCTGGGGAAGAAAAAACCCCTTCCTGAAATTATTTTAAAAGCAATACCCAAATCCGAGAATTTTAATTTTTCAACACACAGGAGTTACTACAGTCATTGTACTTTCAAACGTTAGTTATTTGCTCTAACCAAAACATACAAAGCATGCCAGTAAGTACTTTTGTTAAAAATTAAAGGACCACTTTTTTCACATTAAAACCAAAACATCTGGTCAGTAAAATACTCCACTGTACATAATGTTTTGGCGTAAGTTTTGTTAATCCCATGGAGTAAACCACATTGTTATCTACTGTTTAATACTTTTGCCTCTGTTGGAAGGGAGAAAGAAACGTATTCTTGATTACTGACACTCCAGAATTTAACTGAGGCATCAAGGCAGAATAAAAACCCCATGTCACTGAATCTTTCAGAAAATGAAAACTTAGTGATAAATATGTTATCTATGGTCTTTTTTCCTTCCTGTATTTAATTTTACTGCATCAGTGATCTGTTTTTATTGCAGTGATGCACCAATCTTTGCTAAACTTTTTATTACATAACTATATATGAACTGTATTATACTGAATGCCTATGTTCTGTTGACTTTGGCTGGTAATGGATTTTATTTAGTAGTCTGCTTCATTTTTTTTAATTGCTTTTATTACAGTTCTAAAAGAGATACTGAGGAATAGTCTATATTTGTGTGTACTCCCTTCTTCTCTTCATCCTTTCACCATTTTATTCTTTTGATCTTATTTTTATCTCTAAAGTTAGATTTAGATTGTTTTTTTAGGTATGACTATGGGATTTCAGATGAAAGTGAGATGTTAACCAAACACAGGAAGGCAAAAAACTGAGTTTTAAACCATTTTTTCTGCTGTGTCCTCCTGTGGCCTCAGAAATGCTGATTAAAATCAGCTGGTATTACATTTATGTAAATAATTGTGTTTAACTGGTCACTGCAGGAAAAGAATTAAATGTGGGGGGAAAGGGAAAAAGAATAAACAGCAACATAGTTCTTAGTTCTCTGTGCAGAAAGTTCTTCTGATAATCAAAAATACTATATACACAAGAATTGTTTTAGTCTATAATGTTCCTAATATTAGCAACCTGTGTCTTTCCTCCTCTGAAGAGTACAAGCCGTTGTACCATTCTGAGTTTCCTAATCAGATAATGAAAAAACAAAATGTCACTTTCTAGCAAGAGAAATTTGCAAAGCCCAACAGCATATGGTGATGTGCCCTGAATGTGCCACTGCCTTCTGTAGATACAGTTTCTAATAGTTGAATGATTTGGTATTAAAGAGAAATAGCATGGATTTCCCTTTGCATGTTTTCCAGCTAGGCTGTTACATATTATAGCCAGTACGGCATACAGCTTGTTTGAATCTCCTAAGATATGTTGAGTATGAGGGTATTTCTTATTTCAAAATCAAAACCAGGCTTTGGTACTGTTTTAGAAAATGCACTGGGAATTCCAAGTGATGTAGAATTTTCTACAGATGGACAAAGCAAAAAACCCTAATGGTTCTTCACTTGTGGTATTTTAGCAATGGGGCTTTTATGGTTAAAACTTTATACACAGACTCTTATAATGCTTTATGTACAGTTCACAAGGCTGGTTACAGGCCTGAATCAGAGTTAATTTATAGGGATTTTCCAGCAGGCTAACTCCGCTGTAAACTGTAGTGCTACCTTTTATATGTTGCTGTGAAAACACAACACAACCTCTTGTTTAAAATTCACAAACTATCTAACATGGCAACAGCTGTTTCAGATCCCACTGAAATTCAAACCTGGTCACAGCAGTGTGTTATTAGTCATAGTGACCATACCAGTAATTTATTTAGAATGGTCCAAGCATCAAATTCATAATGCAAGCAACACTCATTGAGTATCAAGGAAACTAAGAGAGATTTTTAATTTGTATTTTCTTGTATTCTTTAATTTACTGACGTGGGGGCGGGGGGGACGGACGCATGGGTCGTTTAAATTCTATGTCTACTGTGCACAAGATGGGCTGATGCATGATGCAGCACCTGAAAAATCTTTGGTTGGTATTGTGGTTTCGACACCCCAGTCCAGCCATCAAAGCTTACCAAGAATGGTTTTGCAAGCACAGCTGAGTTTTTTTGCATGTTTAGTTGGAGCACAGGTCTCCCTGTTTTGCCTAAAGACAAGCACCTGCATTCACTTGCTGATAAACATCAGTTAATTTAAAAGGTAAGAAGGAATACTTGCTTATTGGGCCCCTCACTACTAAAAGGACATTGAATTACTCAAGCATGTCCAAAGAAGGGCAATGAAGCTGGTGAAGGGTCTGGAGCACATGTTGTATGAGAAGTGGCTGAGGGAGCTGGGGTTGTTTAGTCTGGAGAAGAGGAGGCTGAGGGGAGACCTCATCGCCCTCTACAACTACCTGAAGGGAGGTTGCAGAGAGCTGGGGATGAGTCTCTTTAACCAAGTAACAAGCCATAGGACAAGAGGGAATGGCCTCAAATTGCACCAGACTAGATATTAGGAAGTATTTCTTTACAGAATGGGTTGTTAGGCGTTGGAATGTGCTGCCCAGGGAGGTGGTGGAGTCCCCATCCCTGGAGGTGTTTAAGAGTCGGGTTGACATAGCGCTGAGGGATATGGTGTAGTTGGGAACCGTTAATGGTGGGTTGATGGAAAAGACCTTGAAGATCATCCAGTCCAACCAACCTAGACGATTCTGTGAATGGTACATGCTACTCAAAGTGCTTTTAGCTCCCCATATTGGCACGCCTCAAAAGGGTGTCGAGCATTTGCTACTGGACAACAATCTCTGTGAAGTAACAGCAAAACTGAAACTCGAACTTGCTGTAGCTGCAAATATACTGCAATAGCTTAAAAAGGAACATCACTGCGCTTATCAGCTAGTAACTTTCGTGTCTTCGGTCGGTGCCCCCTGAGCAGGAACCCTTGCTGAGACTTCAGGGCACCTCCCAGCGGCGGCCGCGGCTTTGCGAGCCACCTTGATGGCAGAAAGCCAGGCGGTGCCTGGCCTGGGGCCGCTCTTCTCCCCGCAGCGGGTTCTGGGTTAGGCCGCGCAGCGCCGCCGTTGCTCCGGTAGCGCGTTACGAGTCGGAAGGGGCGGCCACCGGCCGGACGCGTCTTTGCCGGGGACGGGCCGGGCCGGGCGGGCTGGCTGGGAGCGGCGCGCGCTGCCCGCCGGGAGCCGTTGTGCCAACGGCCGCGCGCGCTGCCCGGTAACGGCGGCGTCCGCGCGCGGCGGCGCGGTCTCCCCGCGCGGCCATGGCAACCGACCAGGTACCGGGGGCTGCCCTGGGCCGGCGCGGCGGGCACGGCCCCCTCACAGCCTGGCGGGGAGGGCCGGGGGCTTGGTCTGATCTCGGAAGTGTGGGTTTCTTTTAAGCCTTAAGTAACACGCTTGGATTAAGTTTCTGAAATCACGTTTTTTTAACCCTGACACCGGATTAAATGCTCGCGCTCTGTAAGCAGAGACCTGGTGGGGCGGCCGTGTGTAGGGGGAGGCTCGGCACGCTGTCCCATTAGTTGCAGGCTGGTTGTGATTGACACCCTCCAGAAAAGTTAAACCGTGGTGTGTGTGCTGTGAACTCCTTAAATCAGGTTTTTAGATGCAATATAGGCCTCCTTGCTGCTGCCCAGATTTCCTTTAATTAGTTTAGCAGTGCAAATTTAAAGAGACCATTTTGGTTTGGGCTGCTGTTAGAGTAACTCTCTCCTAAAGGTATCCCATTACAAACCACATAAATGAATTTGTCTTTAGCTTGATACAAAATGTTCTGTCATAAACTCATTTTTTTGTTTGTTTGGGGTTAATTTTTTTGCTTTTTAAACATGATATATGAAGAGATTTTAATTAATTCAGTTTATTTCCAGAGTTGAAGGAAGCTTAAATGCTGAAGACAAATGCCAATAGAATTTTCTAACTATGAATGTAGTTTTAAATCATTAGCTGATACTAATTTGTATTATTTCTCTAGTGGCCTGATTGGGTTGTAGTTAGTTAATGCCCTTTTAAGTCATGTTGTTCTCCTGTTAGTAAGTAAATCCTGTTTGTTTATCCTCTTTTGATTTTGATGTTCTCATTCAGTTTAGTTTTCCTCTAATGAAATGTGTGAGGTATTTTAAGTGAAATAATCCAGTAACTTCCTTCAGTGACTTAATAGTTCACCAGTTTTTCTTTGGGTGATTCTTCTCAAGGTACGTACTAGAGGGTGTAAGTTGGCAGCTCATAATTATCTCAGATAGCCCTTGCTGTCCAGGACGCTCTTTTTAGTACAGGTTATTGCCGGTAGTAGGTTTTCAGTATATTTTAAAATATTGGCACCGTCTTCACTGAGTTTATCAGTGCCAGCACTCAGAGGTGTAATTTGTGGTGCTGAATTCAGCAAAGAAAATCTAAATAAAATGGTGTAATGTTGTATATGAGGGCAAAGTACAGTCTTAGTGATTTTTGTAGCCCTGTTATTTGTAAGAATACCCAGGTTTCTGTTATTTGTTCCTAACTAGGAATCTGAGAATTAAGACTGTTGACCTCGTTACTGAGAGAAATAGATAATACTCTTCCAGGAATTCAAAACCATTTTCTCCTATAGAAAACATTTCCCCCCCCCCCCATCCATTCCCTTCACAGGGTAGTAGATAGCGTTCACCAGTTGCTTTAGAATCTGGACTAGAGAAACAATGAGCTTTATATTTCAGTTTCTTATGCAAGAAACAGAGAACAGACAAGTTGAAAACTGGCTATGGTGACTGCATCGGCCAGCTCTGGTCCAGCAGCTGTAAAGCTGTTGACAAACCAGAGTCCCTCAGATCACCCCTGAGATGGTTAGGGGACTGGAGCACTTGTGTATGAAGACAGTCTGAAGGAGCTCTGTGTGTTCAGCTTGGAGAAGAGAAGGTGGCAGAGGAATGTAGTTACTGTCTTCCAGTACCTGAACTAGAGAGACGTGCCCGATTCCTTTTGGTGCTGTGCAACAACAGGAGGGGAGGCAACGCTCTCAAGTTGCAGGGAGGGAAATTCTGACTAGGCTTAAGGATGACATTCTTCACAGTGAGATTTTTAAGCACGGGAGAAGGTTGCCCAGAGAGGCAGTGGCTTTAGAGAACTTCAAATCTCAACTGGACAAGGCCCCTGTGCAATCTCACCTAACTTTTTGTAGTAGTGCTACAAAAGTAGTACTGCTTTGAGAAGGAGACCGGATAATCAGAGGCCCTTTTCAGCCTAATTTTTTCTATGGTTCTATCATAGCCTGTTTGTATAGAGCTGTGTCCAAACCAGTCTAAAATCTGTCCATAGGCTACACTGCATCCTATAGGCTTATTGGCTTGGTAAGCAGTAGTTTTATGATGCAGTGGGGATACAGTATTATGCTAGTATTAGAAAAGACTGGTAGCTGTTACACGGTCTGTGGTAAGAATCTTTTTGCGGTTGAGTATGGTAGACTACGGAGAAATAAATGGCTTCATATTTTCCCAGGAGCATTACAGCTGCTCCAATTACTAGACAAAAAGCAGGCTTGTCGTGTAAATCTTTCTGTATTGGTTATAATACTGCTTTTCCCTTGTCTATGCTGAAATAAGTTTAATTAAATGCTGAAGACAAATGCCAATAGAAGCTTCTAGCTATGGATGTGGTTTTAAATCATTAACCAATACTAATTTGTATTATTTCTCTAGTGGCCTGATTGGGTTGTAGTTGGTTAATGTAATTATAAGAGTCCGTCCTCTTAAATCATGTTGTTCTCCTGCTAGTAAGTCATCTGTGTCACTGCAGACTATGAGACTGGTATGGGCGTTAGAATTTCAAGGTGTGAAAAACCTTGCAGGTGGACCCTGCCTAACTGGAAGATAGACTGGCAAGAGCATTAAATGAGGGGTAAAAGAGATAATGCGGTTATTGTGGCAAGGTCTTCGGTCACCTTTTCTGTGACTGCCAAAAAGCTAAATTAAACCTATCAAAACTGGCCTGCTTGGTGTTAGAGTACTTTAATTCAGCAGGCGTTTTGATCTTTATTCAAGGGGAAGCCAGCTTGTATTTAATCTCATTTGGGGAGAGAAAATGGGAGGATGGATCTTCTGCTCATTAGATGAGTAGTGCTGTTGATGTTGAAACAAGATACTTAAAACATTTTATTGTATGACTCCCTCTTGCAGCTAGTGGTAGTCACGGAGTTTCTCCTCATCACGTTGGCTTGCTTGGGAGTTGCCAGAGTTTATTCTGGACTGCAAATTTCATGTAAATAGTTAAGTGCCTAAAACTTGTGTGAGTTCTATGCCGCAGCAACTGTACTGCAGATGATAGCCAACCCAACTTATTTAAGGGTAGCTTGGGTATGTCTACACAAACTTTCTGGGCTTTGTGTCTGTCTTCCGCTACAGCCTTTGTGTAAGGGACAAAGCAGAAAGAGCTTTGTGTCTCTGTAGCACAGACATGCAGTATCACTGCAAGGGCAGCTGCATGGGGTGAGATGGTGTGGGCACTGCAGTATTGGTGGTGGTATGGAACAGAGGAGAAATAGAAGAATAGCCAAAGGCAGTTGTGTTAGAGCCAATTTTAAATAATTTTACAACTAGATTGTTGTCTTTGTTTATGGGAAGGTGCTGTACGTTACTAAAATGTACTAGCTGGAGTCCTGGGTATGGTCAGAGGGTGCTTTTGGACAGACAGCTTTCATGGCTGATGCTGAGGGATCAGTGTTGTGAAAAAGCAGAGAACACTGGACACTCAAAAAATTAATTGTTTAATTGTATTATTTCATGGTATCTTGTAATGCTTTAATGTATGTCTTGGCAAAAAGGTAACAAAAAGGCTTCCCAGCCTAAAATGAATTTTTTAGAGCTGTGATTTTTCAAAGGCATTTGTGGAGGTTGAATTCTGCATGGAAACACTCTAGGAAGAATAGGGGAAGTGATAAGAAAGTGGATGTGTAAAAAATTATTATATAATACATAAAAATGGAATTATAGCTAGATTACAGGTTTAAGTATTCCCAGAAGTCTAATATTTGTAGTAATTTAAATGTCTAGTTGTGATGCTCCTTTTTTTTTTTTTTCCAAGCCCAGTCCAAGTGGCAGAGGCAAGTTGGCAAAGAGAACAGTGAACTTACTACCACAGCTGTCTCAGGTAGTTTTGTTCGCCTTTTTTTTTTTTTTGCATGGTTTCATTTTCAAATATGTGTCACAGCATAGTTATGTAAAGACCATGGTTCTCATACAGATCTATGCTGAGGTGTGTATTCTCTCTCTCTGCACTATGTATATTATATTTGTATGTGGAGCATTATTTATATTTCAGTATTTGGAAAACAATGAAAATGGAGTATTTGAACAAGTTTGAAAATATTTAAGGTATAAAACTAGAGAGTTTACAAATATTACATGTAAGTTTAACATGCTTATCTCTAATAGTCTGGATATTTAGAATTTGAGGGCAGCATATAAGTAGTAGTGTATTGTATGATTTTTATGCTGCCTTATTCCTGCTGTATATTAGGCTATGTTTTCTTTGATTTACTATATTTAGAAGTCTTGAAGTGTATGTTAGTAGCATTTACAACAAGTGTAAAACTAAAACATAAAATATTTATTCCAGTCAAGGTCTAAACCATTGTGGCAGCAGACTTGTCCGTCATTCCATCTGAGCAAAGAACAGAAAGATGAAGAGTCAGATGAGTTTACTGTAAAAAATGAGTATTCATCTGGTAAGGTTAACATTTTTAGCACTACTAAAGAAAACCTCTCAGAAGCATAAGCATGTGTGTGATATATTTGAACTTCTTTTTTTAAACTTAATTTCAATATTTTTTGCAAGGAGAGTATATGAAGATGAGATGCAAGAGAAACAAGATGCAGGATTTTAGAGATAATGAAGCAGGTGCTGGGCCATCAACTTCTACATTTAAGAGCAGCAGTCATCTGAAAAAAAACCATGAAAGTTTCAGAAGTGCTCTTGTTGACATTATATTGTGAGTTTCCTTGTCTTTGAATAATGTGGTTTTGCTTTTTGATAGATGAACCAAAGTTTTAAATTAAATTATTTTAAAATTTTGACAATTGCAAATTGAAAGTATGTATATGAATGTGAACTATATCACTGATTTTAAAAGCTGAACTTTAGCAGGTAAAATACAAACTTGGTCACATACCAAGTTTTTGTGTTGTTTTTGAATCAGAATGTCTTGTGCTCATTGTAAAGTTTTGCCAGTTCCCTTTTTTTTGTTTGTTTTGTTTGTTCACAACTGACATGTAAGGTGTCTATATATTACTTAGGTCAGTAAAATGTATCTGAAGAATGTGTTGCATTCTGTTTTTATTTTCTTTGTTTTTTTGTCTTAGGCAGCAAGACCTTACTGAAGAACAGCTTTCATCCCTTGATGGAACTCAGCCTCCAAAAGTAGATTCTTCTACACCAATAGAGAAAGATATTTTGGTAGCTAAGATTGTTTTCTAGAGTATTAAATTAAATACAGTGCCAGTTATTTATTGTAAATATGGACAAGATTATTGACACGAGAGATGACTGACAGTGACATATTCTCCCACTATTCGTTTCACGCAATATATTATTTACAGTGTTACGGTTGAGAATGGAGGAATTATGGATGATTCAAAGAATTGCAGAATGGAATAGTAACTGGAGGATAATTAAAATCAGGAAGTAATAAATGAATCTTCTGTACACTTGCTGAAGGTGAGAATAACTTGCAAGGGAGGGTGCAGTGCTGTGTCTGAGCAGATAGAATTGTCTTATGGATTCTATTTGGGTTACCCTCATTTAAGGGCTAGGATGTTCTTTGTTCTCTTTCTGGTTTAAGATACCTTGTATGACACAGTTGTATACACAGTTTTGTGATTTATGTATATTTAAAATAGATTAAGTTCATTTTGGGATAAATTAATTGAAGTAGATTCATGTGACTTCCTGACATTGGTAATCTTCTAGTTGATATTCCATTCTGCATTTTTTTTAATTTGGACTGATATGTTTCTTCATCTGTGTTTCCTTTAATGTTAATCAGATCTCACATGCCTGTTTAAATGCAGGCACACAAGCAGATGTACTTATTTGTGGTTATACATTCCTATTCTGAGCAATGCATTAGCTGTACATTGCGTATCCACACAAAACTCTGCAGAATGCATGGCTTTCTTTTTGCATATATGGTCCAGCCCAGGAGCTAATGGATAATACTGGCAGCACTAGAATGAGATGGATGAATACATACTGAAAATTTATTTAAGGAAAAGGTTGGTACTGGGACAGTGCAAAGGAGAAGCGTCTCACCAGAATTGTAAAAGCAAAACCAAAGCCAGATTCCTGTGAGTTATGTCCATTCTTCAATTGAATTTTTATTTAGCTTTTATCAGAGAAATTAAATGAAGTTCATTCCACTATACCCTGTTTTGCTATCTCAACAGCTTTTTATCATTATTCTATCCACTAGTGTTTGGCAGGCTGATGAAGGTATTTACGTTAGATTTAACGATGTATATGTAATTTACAACATAAATCAGTACTTAGTAAAAATGAATGTAATTAGTACTAAATAAGTCCATATTTCTAGCTAAACTGTAGTAGCAATGACTATCTAGTACTGGACTTAACTGATGTATCTTACTCTTTTATCCTGCAGAAATACTACTATTACATTCGCCATGGAATTGATACAGCAAATGTGGCCCCAATGGATGAATCCTGGCTAGACCACATCTTAGCTTTAATTCCACAACATCTGAAAGTACTTGATGAAAGTATACATTCACTGACTGATGAAATAAAAGAAGACTATCTTCTGAGTGTAAAAAAGGCTATAGGTAGATTTCTAGGAGTTGCATTTTCTCCTAAGTTGCTAATATTCAGAAGCATTCATTGCTGAGTGCAGTTCACGGCTGAGAGCAACCATTGTGGAAGAATTAGCTCTCCTGGATATTAGACGCACGTTTTAAGAAGAATACTCACGTTTTCTTATCCTTGTAATGACCAAAGAAGATTATATTCATTATTTCTGATCTTTCAACACTTTTTAAAAACATTAGTTTATTTTATAAATCCCTACTTAATAGTGTAGTTTTCTCCTAAATTCCTTTTCATGTATATCTAGACAAAACTGTTCATCTCAGTTGAGTTGTGCATTTGGACATTTTGTTGGAGACATTGAGGTGCTGGAGTGTGTCCAACAAAGAGCAACAAAGCTGGTGAAGGGTCTAGAGAACAAGTCCTGTGAGAAGTGGCTGAGGGAACTGGGGTTGTTTAGTCTGGAGAAAAGGAGGCTGAGGAGAAACCTTACCGCTTTCTACAACTACCTGAAAGGAGGTTGTAGCAAGGTGGGTGATGGTTTCTTCTCCCAAGTAACAAGTGATAGGACGAGAGAAAATGGCCTCAAGTTGTGCCAGAGGAGGGTTAGGTTGGATATTAGGAAAAATCTCTTCACCAAAAGAGTTGTCAAGCATTGAAACAGGCTGCCCAGGGAAGTGGTGGAGTCACTATCCCTGGAGGTGTTTTAAAGATGCGTAGCTGTGGCACTTAGGGATGTGGCTTAGTGGTGGACTTTGCAATGTTAGGTTTTACAATTGGACTTGGTCTTAAAGATCTTTTACAACCTAAATGGTTCTGTGATTGTATTCCTTAGCTAAGCTTATTTTGGCTTTTTTTTTTCTTCTTTTGTACTTTTTTTCAGTTGACTTTGTTTTAAGAGACACCAGGGAAAAAGATAAAGACAAGAAGAAAGATTTTCTTCTACCTCATCGTGCAGTGTAAGAAAATATATTTATTCAAAAACACTGACTAGAGAACAGTGGGATAGAATAGCATGTATAAGGAACAGTCTTAATGTGGTAGGCAGTGGTAGCCGTAAATGAGACTTAGTTATTATTTATGTGAATTCAAGTAATGATTATACAGCATCTGTGGAAAAACCCTGGAGAATATGTCTACTTTGAAAGGTGCTCTAGAATTAATTTTGTTTAGGAGTGCTTAACTGGTAAGAAGTCTCACAGTTCCACAGCATTTGATATAGCAAGACAAATGCTTATGTCTAAACTGCATTATAATCAATGGAGCAATGTCATGTTCTGTGCAGATTTCAGTGAAGCTCAGTCCTATTTACAGATTGTGACATTTTGCCTCAATACATACAGGTTTAAGAATGTAATAAATATAGACTCTTTTGTTCCTCAGAACAATTTGGCAATATGTACTACAAACAGTGATGTATGCCTAGCTTTTCTGGCTGGGTTTTCCAGTATGTACCAACCTCTGTACTGGAGTAGATAGATGTGGCCTTTGTTCAGAGTAATGGGCTATCTCTGTTCCATTCACACTTGCCTTAAAAAGTCTGCAGTCTACTGAAAGCAGGTATAGTGCTATTCCCAGGATCATACATCTGTCTGGTGTGGATCAGCCTGCTTAGTATCAACTTCCCTAGAACATGCTTTAATTCTTCCCTAGATATGAATGTGAAGAGGTACCTTGTTCATAGGTATAGCCAAAACCTGGTAGAATAAATTTGCCTTGTAGAGAAATGAAATCTTACAAATGCTGCAGAAACAGAACATTTCCACTGGTACCAGCCAGGCTCTGTATTGGGGGTAGCATTACTGAGTGATTCTAAAAACAAAAAAGGTTTTGTTACAAATATATTTCTGGCCTGTGGTTTGAGGTAAATGCTTTTAGATATCAAATGGTAGGCATTAGAATATAATAGAAGGGGTGGCTGTAAGAGATGTTACTTAAGCAATTTGCATCTTAAAAAGAGTAGTAATAAATATATGATTAATTTATTGTTGTTATTGTATCCCGTGGGTAAGAGGGCATCCTACATCTGATTCTTTGTAGATCTTCCATATCTCCTAGGAACTGTGTAGGACATCGTAGTAGTTTGTATACAAGCTTATGCCACACGCTTACATCCAGATACAAAATTACAAAATTCTCCTAGTAGAATAATCATTGGTAAAACAGTTTTATTCCATTAAGGGTACTTGAAATATGAAACTTTCTTCTAAAGAAATATGTAAGATAGGTGTGGAAAAACTTGAAGTTTTTTAACTTCCTGTAGCTAATTCTTCTGTCTCCTATAGAATGCAGATTCACTGAGAAATGCATAAAAGTTTTATATCAGAATTATTCTTTTAAAAGGCATTAATTGTGAAAATGAGAACAAAATTCTTACAAATATATGACAAATTTGTCAGGATTGGTTTTGCTTTTCCCTTGCAGCCTAAAGGTTGCAATGTATACTTCTGAAGTTCCAATGCTTAGTATTTTAATAGTAAAATCAGACTGCCTGTAGAGAATGAAAACAATTTTTAAAGCAAAAAAGGCTATGAGTGTATAAAAACCCCCACCAAAATAGCTTAATGTTTTTAAAAATTTGAAAACAGACAACTGAGTTCATGAAAAGGCTCTAAATTCATGAGTGTTTACAGATTTGATGTGATGAGCATAAACGTAGATAGTACTTACTGTAGAAAATCACATATTAATTGACTAAATACATTATATATGTATAATGATTTTATTATATGTTAAATATAAGGGAGCATGAATAGGTTACAGATCTCTTAGGATTTGGCCAATATTTCATTCTTTCTCTTTTTTTTATACAGTCGTCAATGTTTGAAGACATTTTTTTGATATCTGAATAATGAGCTGAAAGCTAAATTTATCTCCTGAATTCTGTGCTTCCTGGGATGCAAAACAATTATCTTAAAGCAAATGTATAAATATTTTACTTCTTAGCACAGCTACATTCATCCTCCTGTTACTTGTTGGTTTTTTGGTGGTTGTTTTTTTTTAGACTAGAAGTAGTGCCAAAACCTTGGAACAAGTCTTTCTTGTCAGCGTGCAGTTACATGAAAGAAAATTTGCATGCAATAAATCCTTCAATGCTTGCTGTTCTGAACTTGTGGGAGACCTCATTTAAGTAAGTGTTATCTATATCTCTTAGGTTTCAGCTGCTCGGTGATTTCAGAATCTATGTAGGAAATAATGGTTGGTGACATCTTAAGATTTCTAGGTTGCCCTATTGAATTTGAGTCTGCTACAATATATACATCTGAACACTGATCATGGATATGATGACTTTGTTCAAAAGCCATTATCCCAGATTTATTTGTCTCTGTTCCCTTTAACTTTATGCTTTGAAGAGTTTCTGCCAACTGTTCCTCTATAGAGGTCAAGCTTTTTCTTATCTGTACTTCCCCAGATGTCGCATGGAATGCTTTGCCATCTTCATTTCCTTTGGTATCTAGGCACTTTTAAGGAAGAAACTACACATGAAATTTGAGTAGTTTAGCCAATTTGTATATTAATTTCATTAGAGCTTGGGTGAAATGCCATCTAGACCTGCAATTTGTGAATTTGTTTTTTGGTTTGTTTTTCTCTACAGCCTGTTTCACTGACAGTTCAACTTGAGACACTATGTTCCTTGTACAGAAAGACTTCAGAATGGACCTGCTATGATCTTATCTTCTTTAAGCCCTCTTTTTAAAAATTTATTTTCTCTTTGTTATCTTACAGACTCTGGCAAGCTTCTGACATGTTTGAAAAATTACTTATTTTTGGATATGACTTCCATTTTTTAAATAGTCTTTCTTGCTTTTAGTATAGTCCCTTAACCTCTATTTAAATTTGACACTTTTTTTTCAGTCTTTCCCAGGTCAGGAATATTCAAAACAGTCTGTCTCCCAAGAAGAGAAGGGTTGCTCTCTTGTCTAGCTGGGCACTTACGTTTTTTTCCCTTATCTGATTAACAAGGGAAAAGGCATTAGATGAGCTATTATTTTCTGCTCCCCAGAGTAGACCAAACTGCTTGCTTATTTCTTGACTGGTGATACAAAAGAAAATGAACTGACCTGTCTAGGCCAGGTCCTGTAACAAGTTGCAGGGAGTGTTGTTTTTTTTTTTTTTTACATTTTCTTTGTATCTGCCAAGTAAGAGACAAAATTCGGCCAATGCCTTTTAAAAATATAAAACCTGAAAATTATTTTGAAGCTAGCTTTAGATGATGATTTATTTATTTTTACATTGTTTTATTATATTTGTAAAAATCCTACCAGTCATAGAAAGGAATGCAATATAACACATTCAGAATTTTTAATGTTTGATCCTATTAATGAGTAACATATGCACAAACTCTGATTCTGAAAATAGTTATTAATATGCTCAAATATAGTAATTACTACTTCAATTTAAGACCATGCATGCAGACAGTACTGCAGTGCTTATAAACAAGCTTCTGAAACAACAGAAGCTAATTTCTGAAAATAACATTATTTTAAAGTGTTTAAAATATGTTTAAAAACTCTGTTTGAAATGTGAAATATGAAAAATTTCATGGAAATAAAAGAATAAAAAACAAGATACAGTGAATATGCTCCTAAAATATTCATGTGTTACTCTGTTTCAGAAACTTACGCCTTCTTGATACAGAAATATATCACAATAAACAAGAAGCTGAGGACCTCTCATTTTTCCAGAATAAAGTTGTGAAGGAAATTGGAAAATCCAAAGTGATTCTATCTAAAAAGTATGATCCAGTGCATCCATATTTTTTAAATTACAGGGAAATCTAACTTTTTCTTCATCTGTTTTTGAAACTCTGAACTTTCATGTGAGAGAAGGAATGACCTATTTGAATAATACATATTAAAGAAAGAGATGTAGTGTTGTGAAATTCTTTGAGGCCTATGAACAAAAACTGCTGTGTAAATATTGAGCATGTTATTGTGATTTGTGCAGTTTTCTTATTCTGAATTTTTGTGACGTGTTTTGCTCACTTCTTAAAGGGAATAACAAATGTGTCTTAGTCTGTTATGACAAAAGCTTCTACTTTGTGGACTCATTTGTGCTGAATAAATGAGAAAATACGATGTTGCTAGTATCGATAATTTATGACATTTTAGAATATAAACTGTGGTATAATTTATTAGATAATAAGACTTGCCCCCTCCCTACTTCAAACAAAGGAAGTGTCTCATTGGTAGGAAGATTAACCCAGTATCACTTCAGTAATAGTATCTCTGTAGAACATCTACTGATGATTTTGGAATTTCAGTTTGTGTATTCTCAGTTTTGTAGCCGCTTCTGAGAGCAGTCTCATCTAAAAAATGTATTAATGAGATCCATTGACTTTAGAGATTATGACTAAGATGTTCAAAGGTAAAGTGTTTGGATATCATAATGTTTGTATATTCAGTCTAAGATATTTTAAAAGAAGAAAGGCAGTTTTTTTGGTGGTGTACTCAGTATGCTGCACTTAAGTTCTCGAATAAAACATCAAAATTGCTAGATCTTTTTTAGAAGTTTGTGGCTAATTGTTTGTATGCATCTGATCTTCCTTTAACCAATAGTGCTTGATTCCTGCAGTTATGTATTACTGCATTTTTACTATTTCAGGTTTTAATTAAATAATAAAACTGTTGAGACCACTATAGTCTCAAATACTTGTTCTTTCATGCTATTAACCTTGAAGGTTTTTATTTCCATACTTGTCTATGATTCAGTTTCATATTGCCTTTACCATTTTCAGAATTATTTCTTCCTGACCCTGAAGATGCCTTTCTGCTCATAACTGAAGGCTGCACACTTCTGTGTTTGCTTCCTTCCTATTTCCCAGCAATGCCAGAGTCAATTTCATGTTAGTTAAGGGCAGTTGGGCATTGCATTCACATCTTAACATCTGTTGAGGTTACAAGGATGCCTAACAAACTGGCACAGCCCCCGGGACTTAAGTGCGCTGCCTGGGAAGCCTTTCTGGCCTGAGAAAAGAGGAGTCCAAAGCAAGATGATGAATTTGTCTGTCATAATGTCTTATATTTTAAATATGGTTCCATAATCATAGATAACGTTTTCACAGACACAATTCCTTAGAATTTAAATATACTACCATATGACATGCTTAAGTTAAACTATAGTTTCCTAAGTATACTGCAGGATCTTTGGACTGTATGTAATATAAGCATTTATAGCAATTAACTTAAAACTACAGGTTTATTAATGCTAATGACTTGGAAAAACTTAAAAATATTGTATTCTTTTAAGGTGGTTTCCAGAAGTGCAGAAAATCTTTTACCAAGGTAATAAAAGAAAACAAGTTCCCAGCAATGCCAAAATCACTAAATTAGAGTCTTTCTTCAGTTGTGCTGCCACTTTAATGACTCATCAACTGCAACATTTACTTTTACATTCAATTCAAGACTTTACAGATTTATTTGTGGAACCTTCAGTAAGTAGTCTTTCATATGCATAATAGCATCATTGTTCATCCATGTACATACGTTTTGTACTATTCTGCTTCTTTTGAAAATAAAAAAGAAAGTATGAACTTTGGTTGCAGGTGCTTTCTGGAAAAAATGTTAGGAATGCATTATTTATTAAGTAGAAAATAGAGTTTTTTTGTCATGTAAGAAAGGAAATATGAACATATTTTAAATCTGGTAACCTCAAGAACACACTGCAGTCAGACATACAGTAGATTCATTAATATAAAGGCCATTTGCATCTTGCACTAGTGCACTTTCTCTGTAATACCCATCTGTGAAGAAGTCCTATCTTCTCTCTGTTATTAGTAGGCGTCTACTACATGCTTTGACAGAATAGTTCTTGGGTGGGGAAAAAAAAGTAAGAAGGAGTTTCTCTTTTGCACTCACATGATGTCTATTGTAGAGGTAAATATTTCTCGTTGATATTTGATGTCTTGGAGTGCAACTGGATCTTTGTTCAGATTTTGTTAATACAGCCCTGCCATCACATATCCACAGAACTCTGGCTCCAGATAATATTGATGAAAAAAGAGAGAGAATGTAAGGAAGTAAAGAATCATGTTGTGGAAGCAGAGTATATATTTTTCATTTCTGCTCCCCTCTAATTGCTTTGTATGCTTCTGAGTTAAGTGAGCTTTGATGTCAACAGTACTATTTTCTGTTTTAATAATAATAGGTACATATTTTCTAATCCTTCCTAATGGTGATCCTATGCTACCTAGTAGTGATAAAATGCTTCCTTGTGTTTCCTAATTAAATTTTTGTGGTGTTAGGATATGTTAGCAGATGTGGGGAAGTTAAGAGGTGTCTGATCCAGCTTAAAGATATGATGAAAAATCCAATTATGCCACCAAGGACAAAAGCATATACAAATTTTCATGCTGGGATACGTAGGAGTCCATACTGCAAATATATACTCATAATACTCAGTTTAGTTTTTGTGGATCGGGTTCTTGTTTAACAAATAAAATTGGATGTAACACTTTTTTTTTTTAAGGTTAGTAGAGTCATAGTGACTGCTCCAGGTGATGAATACATGTACTGCTGTACACATAATTCATATATTGCTACATTTGTGAGTGCTACTACTGTGAAGATACTCTGCTTCAGTCTGTGCAGACAACTTTATAAAAGTTGTTGGCTGGTGTATAGAGGATGCCTCTTGTGCCTACTAAAAATAACGTTGTATCTCATCTTAATGAGTACTAGTTTATGTGGATTTTGTGAGACGTACTTCCTACTTGCACAAGTATTTTTGTTAGGATTATGGCACATCATTTGCAATTAAAGTAATGAGAACTTAAAATGCATATACTGGAGTAAATTTTAATCATCCTTTGACTTTTCCTCCATGAATTAGGTTAACTAATAATTTACTCTCCTTTTTTTTTTTTTTTGTGTTAGCAATCTGTCCAAGCATACAAACACCCAGGTTTAATCCTGAGGCTAATCCTTGAGAATGACCGTATTAAATTTGAACCTGACTTTAATGACTACGAGGATATATTACTGAATGTTTATACTCTTATGATTCAAGCTGTCACTGATATACCAAGAGTTGAGACCAAATTATTTTCTAAGTGGGTAAGAAATTACAATACTCATGGATTATTTTTTTATCATTATATTGTTGCTACACTTAGTTCCTAGGTATTTTAATGAATAGCCCTATTGTCAGATCTTGTGTAGTAATACTGTAATACTCTTTCAGGATATTTAGAACAACTTGAAATCATCTTAATTTTGTTAATAAAAGGCCCAGTCACTGTTTTCTAAGCAAATAAAAATCCAAGAATCGACTAGTTTCCTCTGAGTTATTTTTTGCAGCAGCTACTGCAAATGTACTACAAACAAAATTGGTGCATTTAAATTTTAAACACATTTCTGCAGTATTCTGGGAAACACCTTCTATTTTGATACTGGAAAGGGTACTGTCTTTTTAAATATAGAATCTTCTGAGTAGCCTATCCTTTAAAAAAACTAAACCATAATTTTTAAGCAGTTTATGTTTGAGTTGTTTTGTGCATTCAACCAGATTAAAATGTTAGGTCAAACAGGAAACAATCCAGGTTAAGTAAGCAACATTTTGTGAAATAAAAAAAGTACCTACTTGGTTTAGAATTGCATGTTACTTTCAGTATAGCAGTCTTAGTTTTTAATATGGAGAGAGGGAAGGTAATGTTCTGTGGTGCCTCTTGATCATTTCCCAGTGAGCTGTGGGAGGCGAACATTTCTTTTTTTCCTGAAGGAATATAATTTGGACATTGTTGCCCTTTCTGTTTAGCACCAACTTCAATTTTAAATAAAGATACTAACCCTCAATGTTTTTGTTAATATGCTTGAACACATGACCAAGCAGAAACCTGAGTAATATGCTTTATAAAAGCACTAATCAATTACGTGTGAAAAGACAAATTAAAAGACGCATCTCAAGCATGTCTAAGTGCACAAGAGCAAGGCTTTAGATTATCTCAGGGGTTTCAGGGAAGTGTTTTCCATTTTTCTAATGTTACAGATTCATGAATTGACAGCAAAATTGAAGTGTTGTGCCTGTGGTTCAGGAAAAATAAAATCCATGTAGATTGTTTTAGGTGGATAAGTATGTGGACTTCCAAGTTTCTGAATGAATTGGCTCTGATCTCTTACTTGTTGGAGGCAAACATCCATAAGCTAGGATTCAAAGAAATTTTGGAGTAGAATGTAAATAGCTGTATCTACAAAATCAGGTTTGTAATCAGACTTTAATTAGATTTTAAAGTAACATTTAGTTGATTTTTCTATCCTGTTTATCTTCTGTGCCATAACTGAGCTACAGACATAACTGTAGTTTGAAAATGTGTTTACTTTTTTGTTTTGTTTGGGTTTTTTTAAAGCCAAAAGATGAGTCCTCATCAACTGTCTTGAAGCCTGTTATCTTAGATGAAGTCTTGGATGAACATAAGAAAAGGATTAGAGAAGAAATAGCCAAAGAAAGTGCTGCACCTGTGGAACATCTCAAGCTGTATGATAAGTACAGCTTCCTGATAAATAAACAAGCTGAACAAGATATTGATCAATTCCTGACAGAGGAACATACCTTTGAAGAAATGAAAAGGGAAATTATAAAGTACCAGAAACTTGCTGAGGAAATGAAGTATACTTCTAGGAAGGTAAATTGTAATAATATCCATAAAGAGATATGGATATTATTTTAATGTTGATTTTGTACTAAGAATGTTGTCAAAGGTGATGATAATGAACTTTGAGATAGTTAAAGTGAAAATTTTTTCAGAGGAGTTTTTCAAGAGTTAGCATTTCCGGGGTGTATTTGCCATACATAAGTGAGACTTAGTTATTTTTGTTAGAAATTTTGTGACTTCTGAAGGCGTTTAGAGTATGCTCCTCTTAGATGTGAAGGAGTAAGAGAAAGTGTGGGTCCAGCCACCTCCAAATTCCTTCCAAGCATCTAAGACAGAGGATCCTTAACATGAGCCACTTCTTTTGTCCCTGTAAGGATATTCCATGGTAAGAATCCTTCATCCATTGTGAAAAAGAACTTGGAAGGCTGAAGTGGTTTTCCTTAAATTGTTTCTCTCCTAGCATTCAGTGCAAACCTGAGTTCTGGAGAAACTAGTACTTACAGGCCTGATATGAGGGCTTCTGTGTGTGGAATTCAAGCTCGCTTGCCCACTAGTCAGAGTGTTGGATTTGGAGACACACAGGGAGGCATAGTCCCTTTTTAATCCTAAGGAATGTCACATGTCTCAATCAGTAAAGCAAGTTTACCACATTTTAGATGTATCTCAAACTCTGTAATTTCACCAGACAGCATTTGCTGCTACAGACAGTAGATGCCCTTCTTTTTTGAGGAAGTAGATTATTTGTCAAGATAAAAAGCAATAGACGTAAAATTTATGTGAATTTATCAAAATTTATTTTGATGTGCAGATACAGAAGAACAGTTTTTTGCAACTGTAGATTTTTCTTTCCTTTCTTCACTTGAAAGTTTTAAAAGAGTTTTATGGTTTAACTAAATTCTGGGATGAGATCCTTGACATTCTGTGTAAGACAGTGAGAGAAAATAGGTAAAAGCTATTCAGTGTTCTGACAACTCTTATGTTTGTATTGCAGTGTTTCCATCTAGGAATGTTTGAATTGCATTGCGATGAATTAATAAGTGCTTTGGTAAAGCGAGCAGATAATATTTGTGAAAAAGTTATTTCCAAAATGTTCAAAGATCATCAAGACATAAGTGTGAGGTAACACTTGAACTGAAAATATATATTGAAATGTACATAATTTCGTTTCCGTTGTTGAATTATTTTAATCCTTAAAGGATATGTTGATCTCATTTTTGCTGTTATAAATGTATCTGATTTGTCCAAGGATGATTAAAACAAAACCCACATGCTAAACTGGTTATTTTATATATTTTTCAGACTATGTGATGAGTTTGACAGAATATCAGAAAAAGCACTTACTACTCCGTTTAATACACAGGAACTAATGGAACTTAAGGTACTCTTTTTTTTTTTTTTTTTTTTTTTAAATATATATAAGAGTCTAAGCAAGAAGTAGCTACCAGTACTATTGCTCTGGCCTTAAGCAGTAGCTTTCTGCTGTCACTTGCCCTGTACAGTGGCATTTATTGGCGAGAATGCCAGTTGACATGGACCAAAACCCTGTAGAGCAGCTATCTCCAAAGTGGGGGGTCTGCAGTCCAGGGGGTGCACAAGATGATCCATTGGAGTATGTGAAGGAAATAGTATTTATTTTTTATCTTAAAAAAAAGAGAAAGAAATTAAGCTTTACCAATATTTAATATATAGATTGACACTGGTGCCTTTAGTCTGTATGTCAGAAGCTCCCGTGTCACGTGTGTACGTGAGGTGTCCTGAGGAAAGAGCAGCTGTTCCACAAGGCACAGGGATTCACAGTGGCACCCTCAGTTGTTCACTTGCTTTCAGCATATTACTATGTATTGCACTTTGTGTGCCTAGTTAAGTAGATTTTTGGATTATGTTACCTAGTTTTAACTAACTTAACCCTCACAAAATGGCCAAGTGGCTTAAAAAGATTCCCTCAAAGAAACTGCAGATTGAAGATAATACTAATAATGCAAGCACAAGTGATCAAGAAAATGGCAGAGCTGACACTTCTAGTATAAGCTCTTCATCATCCACATTACGAGGTAAAAATAATGATGGTCTAATCAGATTTGACAAGTTGGCCAAAAGAATTCAAGATTATCAGGAAGAGTATTTGAAATATGAATTTACATCCACTATCATTAATGATGAACCTTGCCCGAAATGTCTGTTGTGACTCGAGGTATTAGTTAATGATATATGAAACCATCACACTTAGCAAGACGTGTAAAAACTTGTAGCGGCCATAAAAATGAGTCAAAGTGTTCTTCTTTCATTCTGCAGCGCAGGGGCCGTTTATTTTCTTTAAACTCTCTTTTTCTTCTTACAATAATACATACTTAGACAATAATACATACTTATGCTCTCATTCAAGCTCTTACTTCATAATAAGCAAATCAGCAACTAGACAGCCATCAACCCTCTCTCCCATCAGACAGTTCAGTACTTTTCCACAGCTCAGCGTTACAGGGGTCCCTTGTTTTTTCCTGCCACCTTAGCACAGCCTGGCAGTTTCTTATCTGTCTTCGAAGGCCTGTTTCACCTCAAAGCCTTGCTCCTTCTCCGGGCCTGCGCAGAGCTGACTGCCCAATGTTGACTCCTCTCTTAACATATTGAATCTCCCACAGCTGCGCAGGGCTGACACTCCCACAAAAACTAAACATCCAGATCATCAAGAGAAGCCTCTATGTTTTTTTCAGTGAAGTTTCAAGTCATGTGATACTTGATCCAGTACTCTACAAAATCTAATGATCCATGCTTAGAAGACTCAGAAGCCTCTTCTTATTTAAGAGTGAAAGAGAAAAAGCCACATACCATTGGGGAAACACTTGTTCTTCCTGCTATGGTAAAAATGGCTGAAATAATACATGAAAAACAGTATGGTGACAGACTAAAATGCATTTCTTTGCCAGCAAATACTGTTGGAAAGTGCATGGAAAACATTGCTGAAGATTTGTAGAAACAAGTATTAGAACAAATTATGCAGTGTGGGAGATTTGCTATACAGCTGTATGAAAGTACAGATGTTTAACATATCTCAGTTTGTGGTATTTGCTAGATTCTGTTTCAGTAATGACATACATGAAGAACTACCTTCTTCTGAGCCACTAAGGGAAAAAGGTATTGGAGAAAATATATTCTCAACAGTAAATGACTTACAGTGCTTTATGGAAAAACTCTTCAGGTGTAACTACTGATGGAGTGGCTTCTTTGACCAGAATAAAAAACTGATTCTGGGGTAAGGTTACAGAGATAGCACCACATGTAAAATTCATTCACTACATCATTCCTAAGCATGCTATGACAGCAAAGATGTTAGAACCAGAAGTGTACAAAGTTCTACAGGATGTCATCAATGTGGTTAATTTTATAAAACAAGATCTTTGAATAGTAGAATTTATATAATAGTTTGTATTGAGATGGGGTGTAACCATGAAAATCTTCTGTGCTGCGCAGAGGTTTGCTGGTTATCTTGGGGCAAATTCCTTTCAAGAGTTGTCAAACTTAAGGATGAGTTATGTATTTTTCTTTTTGGAAAAGACAAGTGTTCCTAATTTATTTGACCTTTTTTGTGATGACAAGTGACTGTCAGTAGTATGCTACCTAGCAGATGTTTTTGGTAAAATAAAGACACTTAATCTGTCCTTTAAGGTAAAGGTGACATCTTTAAGAATGAGTGAGAAATTAACTGCTTTTCAAAAGAAAATCATGCTATAGAGAGAGCGTTTTGAAAATGGATGCTTGGAAATGTTTCCATTGTTAACCTGACTTCGTTGCTGAAAACCATGTGTCCCTTCCTGTAAAAACTCTCATTTCTGTAGACTTTAAAAACTTGGAAACAAAATTTTCTAACCTGTTTAAAAATTTTACAGAATGTTTCAGTGGGTTTTGAATGCCTTCATTAAAAATGCAAGACCTTCCATTTAGTTTGCAAAAATGACATTAGAGGAAATGGGAGTTTACTAGATGAATTTCAACCAAAACCTTTGCGTAATTGGTGGATGGGATCATGATTTATTAAGCACAGCCAATGATGCAATTCTTCCATTTAGGAGTGCGTCTTTGAGGGTTTATTTTCAGCTGTGACAGCCATTAAAACAAAGTACTGAAATAGACTGAAGTTAGAACAAGACCTTTGAATCTCTGAATCTCAAAGTATTAAACCAAGATTAATGAAGCATATTCAAACACATTGCTCTCAGTAAAAGTATTAATAATATTAGTGAAAGCAAAAAGGCTTCTGTAAAATTATTAAAGATTATTTTAAATATTTATTTCATCTTCATTTAATCCTTTCTTAATTTCTATTTTTTGTGCATGTTTTATTGTGTGCATAATATGTTAGTATAGTAGTATTTGTGTATAGTCTAGAAATAAATATATTGGGGGTGCATGCTTAAAAATTTCTTGTTGATGAGGATGTGTGATCAAGAAAGTTTGGAGACCACTGCTGTAAGGGAGCATGCTAGCAAGCAGTGTGACTGGCTCGAACACTGATTGAGCCTGTTAGTATTATAGGTATTTAGTTAGTAATCTAGGCATTACGTGAAAGTTTTTTCACTGATTTTCAAGAAGCAATGTGTTTGTATATAATAGCTTGGAATAAGTGCATGATTTTATTTCTATCCCCATCCAGCTAGTCTAAGCAGATAACAAGTAATTTCTGTACTGTGGGCAACATGCCACCAGAATTAAATTTAGACTGTCTGTTCAGGGTTCTGAACAGATAGTGTAGTCAAACAGTGAATATCTCTTGGTTCTCCTGAATTAAATTCAAGCAATTGAATTAGATGTGGAAGACTCAATATCCATTCCTAATATCCTAAACTAATCAAAGAGTTGAAACTTGAGATGTAAGAAACTTTAATATGTATTTAATTCTTCACAAGGAAACTTTAAAAAGCACTCACTGGCAAATTGTATGAAGTAATTTTGCCTTTACGTCCTTTGCTGAATGATCACTTAAAATTTAGCAGATGTAGGGTTTGCAGTTTGGTAACTGTAAAATCCCATCTCCTCACTTACAAATACCACTTCTGTAATCAAAACCCTGCTGTTTCTTTGATGTGTTTAGGCTCCAGTTCAGCAAAGCATTTATAGTCACACTTGAAATGTAACATGTCTTTGTCTCTTGCTGTTCCGCAAAGTTCTGATGCATGTGCCCAGTATTAAATGTGTGAAATATAGGTGTGTGCTTAAAATAAATAGGGTGCCTGAGTGGTTGGCTGAATTTGGTCTGAGTGAGTTGAACTTTTGCTACAGTGAAGTTTAACATAAGATATAACTGGAATAATTTTTTCAAGTAAAAACTAAAATGTTTAGAAGTTGAACTGTGTGCTATCGGAGAATATGGTGCCTTTAAAGTGCATATGTTACACTATAATTTTTTTTGTTGGAGAATAAACAAATTGCATTTAATCATGGGTAACATACATTATTATACCAGCATCAAACCCCTTCTAATAGTTCTTCCATCTCATTGCTGAAAAAATATACTAGTCTTTGTTTGGGGTATTCTTTTAATAGCCACATATTCTCTGGATCCATAGCAATGAATATGTTCTGAAGCATAGAAAGTGCTGTTAAGAGAGTAGAAGTGTAGTTTTACTGGACAATTTATCTCTACCTAAAAATGTTTCCAGTGATACCACGTTGTGTCATCATATTAAATTTTTCCATGTTTTCAGTTGATGGATATCAAGTAATATTTACATATACTGGTATACTATTGATCTGCCCAATTGGCCAACATTTTTACTAATACAGCATTTTGCTTTCAGAGTGCTTTGTTATGGATTAAACTACTTTGTGTTGCTGTTTTGTTGGGAGTACCATACAGAATGCTACATGTATCAACACAGTTTACTGCAAACTCTTGAGATCTGAAAGAACAGTGTAATTTTTATTTTAATCATAATGAGCAGTGCAGTGTCTGTCTATATTCCTTATATTCTTACTGCTAGGGAAGACCTAATCTTACATTGGGCCATCCAGTGCTTCCCTTTCTGAAGTGTATCTTTCTTTTCTAAGTTTTCCTTGGTAACACCGCGCTTTCTTTCCTAAACCTGCAGCATTTACAACAGGCTGTCTGGATTGGCTTTCATTAGTCCAAACCTTTGTGCATACAGCTTCACCCATTCTTTTGAGTTTTATACAATAAAATAGCTAGTAAGGCAGTTGTATTAACAAGTTATGTACTGTAAAAATGGCTAGTATCATGCCATTCTGTATAAACACCTTTTCAGATCATGCATTTCTAATTTTATTTCATTTTCCTTGTAAAAAATAAGCTTTTAAAGTTAGGTGTTAACTACTTCAGGCATTATTTTAACATTAAGTTATATAAAAAATGTCTTCCCTTTTAATTTCTGTTCCCCAGGCCTGTATTCAGAAAGTGGAAACATGCGACATGCTTGAATTGGAGCAGAAATTAGTGGATGCTGTAAATTGTGTTGCTTTCCTGATAGAATGTGTCAACTTTTCACCAGCAGACATTCGACTGAACAGTAATGTTTTTCAATGGTATGCACGAATGCCAAGTATCTTTGAAGAGCACAGAAAGATAATTAAAGAAAAAACAGATCAATTTCAAGATGATCTTAAGGTTTGTAATGACAATATTTTAAAAGTCCTTGAGGTACTAATTTTAAATGGCATATAGGACATAAAATAATGGATTGAATAACCTCTTTTATTTTCCCATATATTTTAAAAATAAGTTTGAAGTAGATGTTTTTATATTATCCTTGGTATTAAATAATTTTTGCCTGCTTTCCACTCATTTATTTTTCACATATCCACAAGTAGTGCAAGACAAGGCACATCGCACATTTTGCACTCGGAAAGCTCTCTGGTTACAGAACTTCCAGAGACATTGATGCAAGTTGTCTGTATGTGAAATAGTAAAATTCAGGTAGATCATTTAAAGACATGTATATGGCTTGATTTATGCACATGAGCAGTCACTTTGGAGTTAATGGCAATATATGAAATTTCTATGATAGCTCAAAAAAAAAAATCTGCATTAGTTTGTGTGATTTTGCTGCTAGGATAATGTCAAATAAGGTAGTTTTATAACAAAACTGCATCTAAATTCAGATTTGTTTTATTTGTTTTTATTTTTTAACCTCATACTTTACATGTATTATATCTATTAGAATTTTTCATTATAGTTATTAGACTTTTACAGTACAGTTTGTTATATTATCTAAGCGATAGGATCTCTCCACAAGGATTGCTAATTACTGGGCTGCTGATTCATTACAGTTGCTGCCTGTATAGCTGTCTGCTTTGGTTTTCTTGTACTCCTTAGTATCCATCATTTTGTCTTAGATCACATTTTGTCTTAGACCATACGTATTTTGAGATAGTCTCTATGGTTATGCAGTATGTTTAAAGAAGTAGCTGGTAAGTGTTACTGTGTTATAAATAAATATACAGCATAGACTCAAAACATGTTATTGCTTTGTATGGTTTGATGCTTGGTTTCAGACATTGACCACTACTGATACTCAATGTGAAATGTGTTGTGGAGTCACATGTACGAGGCAAAAGCTATCCTTGATCTGTAAGGCTTTAAGACAAGACACACCTGTCTTGTGAAACTGTTTAGATTTGTCTGACATTTGATTAATGCTATTATTCTATTTTAATTTGAGATATACTAGGCATTTGAATTTAGCTTTCTATTATTAGCCTGCTGAGTATGTCCATCACAGAAAGCAGAAATTTTTATGTCCAACTATATCCTATGACATAAAACCCAAAGTCATGTCTGTTAGCCCAATAAGTCACTGCAAGTAACAGTAGTATTCAGGACAAACTCTGTAATTTGGGTGGAATAGATACTAATGTGCAAATATGTTGGGTGTCTTAGATTTTCTGCAAGTATAAAGTGTCCTACTATAGCAAATCAGAATAGTTACTCCTTTTTATAGAAATTTATTGTGATTTTTTTAAAATGAGTATATGCTTACTTGATGTTTAATTAGATACGCTGTGAACAATTTGTAGAGGAACTGAAAAGGTACTCTAAGCAGGTTGAAGAACTTAGTGCATTTGGAGATATTCAGGAAGTCAACAGGTATTTGAAGAAAGCTCAAGCGTTAAATACAAAACTGGATCTCGCTGCTGATAAGGTACAGATTATAGTCTAAACTAGTCCAATAGTATAAATTGTAAATCTTAATATTTGTGTTGTCAGAATCAACAGTTTGCTTAGTTATGCAGTTACTGAGATGTGGCAAAATAATTCTTAATTCAGCTATGAAATATTTTAACATGATTTGCAATTTAAACTGCAAATTTACTGAGCACAGTAATTTGTTACTATGTGGTCTTGAGTTAGTACGGCAGCACTTTGCATAGTGAAGGAGTGGATTAAGTTTACTTAGGTTTGCATAGAAATTATACTTTTATGTTCTTGGAAGCGCAATTCCTGATGCTCATTATTACCTTCCATTTGTTAAAGCCTCCATGGTAATGGAAATTATAGAGGAATGCCCAGGTACCATTTTAAACCTCTAACTATATTCCTTTATTGACTAGCATGAATGCTGAGCTGTTATTGTTAAAGATTTCTTTAACTGCAGTCAATGGCAGCATTTACATAATAGACTGGTTTAGTAACTCAAAAGTTAATTTGAAGCTTGCTGAACACACTGGAAACCTCCTTAATTCCTGTGGTAAGGACCTGGTATCATGGACAGATTTGTATTTCAGACCTCACTTATGTCTCAACAGATTGGTCAGTTAAATTCAGAAGAAGAGTCCTTTGGATGGCCAGTATCTCAGTACCCTCAGTATAAAAACATCCGGAATGCTCTTGCTCCATATCTTCGTCTCTATGATATGACTGTTGAATTCAACAGGAAACACAGAGACTGGACAGAGGGAACATTTACAGAAGTGAATCCAGACAAAGTAGAGATGGATGTAGGAAACTACTGGCACGAATTGTATAAACTAGAAAAAGCCCTCCACAATTCTCCAAATGCATTAGCAATGACAAGACAGGTTAAATCAAAAGTAGAGGAATTCAGATGCCACATTCCTCTAATCCAGGTGATTTGCAATCCTGGTTTGCAAGAAAGGCACTGGGAAGAGATGTCAACAATTGCTGGTTTACCACTGTGTCCTTCTGAAGACTCAAATGTCTTGTCATATATTAACTTGCATCTTGAACCATTCCTAGAAAAGTTTGAGACCATCAGTGAAACAGCTGGAAAAGAACATTCACTTGAGAAAGCTTTAATGAAAATGATTTCTGAATGGGATCAAATGGAGTTCACTCTTCTTGCCTACAGAGAAACAGGGACCCATATTTTGTCATCTGTAGATGATATTCAGATGTTATTGGATGACCACATTGTCAAAACTCAGACTATGAGAGGATCTCCATTCATTAAACATTATGAGAAGAGAATAAGGTAATTTTTTTTCCTAATAGAAAGTCACCAAGTAATGTTACCAAATAAGAAACCTTTTCTGCTTAGTCTAAAGCATAGGGTCTTCAAATGCTTTTGTTTATCCTCATTAAGCAGTGAATTAATCTCATTTTAAAGGGCTAAAGCTTTTGTCCCGTGTGAGCTATTTAATCCCATGAAGCTGATTTTGACTTTTAATTAACGATATGGGAAGTGCTAATGCACTGTAGAGGTTGCTAAACATTTCTAATGCACTCTTGTACTTAAGGTACCAGATGCATCGTAACATTACCTTTGTTTTACCAGATAAAACATATCTGAGGTGTAGATGGAAAGTTTGTAGACTAAGAGAATATAGTCTAAACTTTCTACCTAAATTATAAAGCTACTGAATCTTTTAGCTCGTCAACAATTAAAAATGTTAAGGCTTATATAAGGAAGATAAAGAAAATGAAAACAAGACAAATTTCAGGGAAGTGATGAAAGATTTTTTTTTTTTCCTAATGCAGAAAATTAAATTCTAAAACATAGCATTGCATGTTAAAAATTCTGTACTTCATCTTTGAGGATAGATTTTAATCTGTTTTTGTCTCTTTCCTCAAGAAATACCTTTCCTCAAGAAATACCTTACTTGCTTCTTAAATCCCCCAAACATAGCCATATTGTGGAAAACCAAAAGTCTTTCATTTAAAGTTTGGCTATAATTATCTAGCTATGTAGGTACCTCCAAATTCCCATTAACCTGCAAAAATGCTATTTCAGATTTCAGCACATACTCAATAAATATGAAAACGTACATATACATATGTGTATATTCCAATAAGTGTTAATTCTCTAATTACTACTGTACTATAGTATGAGTTCCTTCCTTATTAATGTAAAATGGTAGGTTTTGCCTATTTAAAAAGAGTAAGCACACCATGGTAATTTCATCAGTTTTTTGGTGACTGACAGCATTTGTAATAATATAAGGTATTAGTATTACTTCAGTCTTTGAGAACTAGGTGATTGCACAATGGTTGCTTTCTCAATAACCCCACAAAGCACATACGATTCTAGATTGCTGCCACTGATTATTTCAAATTCCTCGTCTTAGTTTTGGTGTATTTTTGGTGTAAGCAAATTAACTGACCTGCCTAACTTTCCTCTTGGAAAGCTGCATTTTTCTCTACCTCTTGGTAGAAGCAAAATCACCAGATATGAGGTACCAATACCTAAGAGATGAAAGAGGGACTTCGAGTAGAGGAGAAGGTACACACAAGCAAAGCTGTCTGTTTAGAATCTGTGACACGTGAATGAATGAAGGGGGAAGTTAAGTATGTTTTCACATGTATCATTTTACGGAGCTCAGTGACGCCCATGTATGAGTGCTCTGTTGAGAAAATTATTGCCATGGTTCATATATACAATATGTATTTTAACAGCATGCACTTGTAATAATAATTCTGTTTGTACTGTCCAGTAGTATGAGAGTTGTAAAAAATACCAGTTTTATACAGGAAAGAAGAATATATGTACTTTTTATAGGATGATAAATAGCACTTTATTTTAATATGTTTTTCTAAATTGTTTGTCAGTGAATTGGGAGTACCAATGACATTAGAGAACCGATAATAGCACATGTCCATGACAATATCACAATGTCTAATATTGGTGAGATAGTAAGAAGTGTCAAATGGTGGTGGTAATAATTTTAAAACAACGCAGAAAAATTGAGGACACTTAGAAAAAATGATAGACTAAAGGATCTTGAATTTTTACCAATCAAAAGGAAAGACTAAATAGCTATTGAATTATAATATTGTGTACCCATATTGGTGTGCAGTAATATTGAAGGACTCTTTAATCTATCAAACAGATGTGTTCAACATTCACATCTGGAATTTGGAGTCAGAAATAAAATGTGACTTAACCATTGGACTATTTACTACTTGAAATCTTTTAATTAAGACCAAATGTCTTTTTAGGACAATGTCTACATATTTTTGGTTTAGTAGTTTAGGTTACTTTTGCCATCTCAGCCTACCTATTTTAGCAAACGATTAGAAATAGTAACCTGGGCTTTGGCATATGCCAGAAACCTGATTACATACTCAATTGAAGTGAATTTGTCCGTGGATACTGTTACATGCTAAAGTGTGTGCTACGTTTATTCACTGATACTATTAGTCTATTTGCTGGATTAACCTAGTTCATGAAATCCTACGGTCAACCTTACAGGTGATCCAGCTGCAGAAATCAATGTGGACTTTGTATGCAGGAAATAGGGCTAGATGAATATGATATTCTGCTGAAATCTTATAACATACCTGTTGCCCTTGCTGCTGAATATGCAAATTGCCAAAAAGATCTTAATAGTCTGCTGGAAATATTTTACTGGAAGCATCAATTAATGCATTTGAACTAATGCTACTTTTTAGGGAATGGGAAGGAAAGCTGTTGTTGGTACAGGAGATCTTGGATGAATGGCTGAAGGTTCAGGCTACTTGGCTTTATTTGGAGCCAATTTTCAGTTCTCCTGACATCATGGCTCAGATGCCTGAGGAAAGTAGACGATTCAGTACTGTGGTTAAGACATGGAAAGACTTAATGAGATCACTTTTTCAGGTAAGTCCTGCTGTCCTAAGAATACAGAGTGAATTTGAGTATGTACCAAAAAAAATTGTTTCTGATAACACAGTCTGTTTTCTGTTTCATCTTAGCCCCCTTTCTTAGATTCTTTTAAAACTTATTTTGCAGAACTGTTTCAGATACAATCATAGAGGCATTGATTGGGAGAGGCCACTGCAGCTCAGTTAGTCTGGCTTCTTTCTAAAAGCAGAACTTTTGCCAACACTACATCAGGTCAGCCACAGCTTTGTGTAGCCAAATTTCAAAAATCTCCAAGGACAGGGATTTCTCGTAGATTACCTCCAGAGACTTCAGTGCTGTGATACCTTCCTAGTGAATAATTTTTTCCTACTACCCAAACTGAACCTCCCAAGCAACGATTTGTACCTGTTGCCCCTTGTTGCCCAACTGTCACTGCTGAGAAGTTGGCTCTGGTTTTTTAATATTGAATGGTAGAGATGCCTCCCTAATTTTAAACTGTTTAGATATTTAACTTGCTTCAAAAGTGCTATTCTGATCTACTATAAATCAGTAATAAAGCAGTTGTCAGATGCCATTACTGCACATGTCTGGCAGTTCAAAATGTTACTGTCTTGCCAATCTGTTTCTTATTGATGCTTTCCGGAAGTTAGCACTGTTACTAGGATCAGTTAATGAGATTATATGAATGCTCTTTGCTTCAGTTGTTAGATGTTCTCAGCCTTGGATCGGGTTAGATTGGCTATATTTGCCAGCCTAACTGGATGAAGAACACTCCTACAATCTCTTCTGCTGACTGCTGAGAGGGCAATAGTTTCTAGCAAAGAGGTGGTACTAGTAAGGGAAGAGGTAACGTTTGAAACTGGCACAAGTGATTCTTCAGCAGTTACATGGTCAATGGTCTGAATGCATGCTCTACAAATTCTGTTCCTCAGGGAATAACCAGTTACCCAGTAATTCTGGTAATCCTATTATATAATCCTAGTGATTCTAATAATGATTAGAGAAGACTGCATTCATTCTGAAAAAGTTCCCTAATATCAAGGACGTTTCAAGTAGTATGTTGCATTTTTAAGTGGGTTTAGCAAGCTATTCAACAGACTTGAGAAGATTTATGAGATTCACTGTTTTCCATGGTAGGGACATAAGGTTGCCATTTGAAGGAAAAAATTAGAAGTTTGCTTTCATCTGTCTCATGCCCTTGCAGAACTTTCAGAGATCCATTATGTCATTAGGACAGATGCTAAAATCTTCACTTAGTCTAAAAGCTTTAGATCTGAGCTCTTTTCAGGTTGCAGATATGGTCTTAATCATAGAATCATAGAATGGTTTGGGTTGGAAGGGACCTTAAGGATCATCTAGTCCCAACCCCCCTGTCATGGGCAGGGACACCTTCCACTAGACCAAAGGTTGATCCAAGCTCAATGCCAGAATAGAAGTTTACCAATCTCAAATTGATTTTGGATAAACAAGTAGGCATTATTTTCCAGAAGATGGCACTCTGTTTCCACAAATGCAATGTTTGAGTTTCATGGCTTAAATGAATGCTCTTCCCCAGTCTATATGAATGGTCTGTCTTAAAGTGTAAAGCTAACTTGAGTCTGTTTGTGCTTTTTTGCATTTATATGCCATTGTATTATAAAATTGCTGTGTATTATAAAATTCCTTTATTTGTTTAGCTTTTAATCACAAATTGGAATAATCATATATTATCCCTTCATTTTAAATATATAATTTAAGCAATACACATTAATGAGAGTTAAATTACTTAGTGGTTTCATTTCCACTTCCCATAAATTCTAAAAAAAATCTAGGATATGGAAGCTTTTCTGTCTGTGTGGAAGAAAGAAAGAAAAAGACAAAAAAAAAAAATCCAAGGGGAAAAAAAATCCCAGGCTGTAACTTGTGATATGTTAAAAATTATATTTAGAAACTAGAGTTGGTAATGGTCTTTTAACAGAGTACTCAAACTATTTTTATATGCTTGTTTTATACTATTTTCTTGATAGAGTTTTTTCCCCTAACTGACACTGACAGCATCACTGACAAAATAAGTTATGCTCACGTTTTAAATGACTGAGAATGATGGCATTCCCTTTTTTCTTCATGACTTAGCAGAACTGTAAATAGGAAATCTATCTTGAAGCATAATTTACTTTTCTTCCTGACTTTTTCTCATAGGAAAGTAAAAACAAGCAGGAAGAACCCCATTTATAAAACTGGCAGCACAGCTTTGATTTGCTTAACCAGTTGTACTTATTCTATTTTCTGATGATAAATGTGCTAAGAAAGGGAACAAAACCTCTTTCTGTTGACAACGTTATGTTATACGTTTGTGCATTAAAAACTGTTTTATAAAACTAATTATGAGCTATGTTTGTATGCTGACAGCTTAATTGTCTATGTATAGATGAAAAGTATATGTAGTTATTGAATTTGTTCTGGTTTGGTATGATGCAAGAGGCAAATGACAAAGTAAATGTATTTCATGTACAAAGGAACACTATGATTATTGTATTAGGGAGGTGCACCCCTGTGAAGATCAATTAGATAAACATAAAATTCTGGGTTTTTTTCAGTAGATTAGAACTATATGTGTAACATGAGCAGGGAATCGAACCAAAGCTGAATGCTAAATTGCAAATAATTTCAAAATGTTATGAGTTTTTAAACTGAAACTGAATTTATAATTTATTATTAAATTCTCCAAACTGATGCTGAACAGCAGTCAGGTTATTGGCTCAAATCTGCATTGTCACCCTGTGAGGAGTTTGTTTCTTACAGATACCTTTTGCACCTTCTGGGCTTTGCACAGCAGTCTAGCCTGTCTCTCCTCATCTGTCCCTTGTCACCCATGCTTCTGCTCTGTGGGACTGGTGTTCTGCAAACTCTTATCAGGGACTTTTCTGAGTGGGACTTTCCATATTTATAATGGGCTCTGACAAAACTGTTCCTAGTGGAAATAGTCTGGGTACATCTTTGATTTCTGTTGTCCATTGTTGGAGTATTCCTTGTTGTTATGGTCAGCAGTTCTTACAAGCCCCCAGGAGCTTGACTAGCCTGAAATTATCCCTACCAGTCTCTTGGTGTTTCTTATTGTTGGATATAACTGTGTCTATTTTTTTTATTTTAATTTTGGATACGCATTCTATGCTGTGTGTTTACAGGTGCAGACTCACTGGGCAGGGCAGAGGGGACCTAAGTGTTAACTAACATTTCTACTTAGCTCTGTTTCCATCTCACCTGGGGTCATTCTGGCCCAATTCAAATTCCAGGGAAATGCAGTCTGATTTAAGTGGTGAAGGAGAAGCTCTGGCAGAAGCTGTGTTCCCAGATGTTGGAAAGTGGATCAGGAGATTGGGATTAATCACTCTCCATTTTCTTGCCAGCAGTTTATCAATATAGAACATTATGTATTGCAACATGAGAGGGTTTGAATCGGCTCATGGTTAACAAGTCAGTTAATGTACTGGCATGGACCCGAAGTAGAACTGAACTAGAACAAATTCAGTCACAGATGAAGCCGAGGCCATACTGGAACTGAGTAGAAGCATTTGCTTCATTTGACTTCTTCAGTCATAAATCTGCATAATTTCCTACTCTTCGATGTGTGTTGTGTTTTACTCCCAAAACACCATATTTGGTGAGGAAGATTAAAAAAAGTAATGATGATTAGGTTATAAATATATAAGGCATATTAAATGCTAGAACCTGATGTTCAGACAACTATTTCTTGAAAGCTTCTTAACTTGTCAATCTTTAGGCCTTTTGCAAAATCTTTTTTGTATTTCTATTAATTGAGATAACTTTCATTTTATGCATTAGCTTTTCTAGGTATTTAGATGCATTTAATTTGAGAGCTTAATTCAGAAAGCACCAGAAAGAGTTTGGAAAGCACTACAGGTCTTAAGATATTTTTTGTCATCTACACAGTGTATAAATATAAGAAACTCAGTGTTTATCCAATAGCGTATCTTGACTGGTGTTATTCAGGTGCTATTATAAAAAGAAATAAAAAGATAATTTTTTATATTCTTAAAGCAACTGCAACTTACCACGTTTTGCTAGCAAAAGTCTTTAAACATGTATTTAGCTAGTAAATGTGTTAGGATCAGAGAATACCTTTTTTTAGATCACATTACTAGTTAGTGTTAGTACTGAAGTGTCAGCGTTGCCTACGTACAACTTTGCCATCTTAATACTTATAATCTTGTGTATATATTTATATATTTTATATGGAAGGAAAGATATTTTTTTTTGCACTGAACTCAGGTGATTACAACTTAAAATGTGTGACTGCATTGTTGTCATAAAAGTACACTTTTAAAAATCCATCAAAATGTTTTAATCATACATGTTGATTAATTACAGAATCCAGTTGAATAGCCAGTGTAAATTGATGTTGCTCCAACAGAATGATGGGAGTTGTGCTGTTTGAATTGAACCTGTTTTGAAAATTATTTTAAAAAATAATAGTTCATGTTTTGAAAAATTTATTTTAATACCAACTGCCTAACTACTTTTCCAGTGAACCCTGGCAATGAAGAATGTTAGTAAATTGTAAACCTGACCATGGTTTGAGTAAAGCAGAATTTGAAATAAAGATTCATTTTGCTTAAGACTTCCTGCAGGGCTGTGTGGTAATTTACCTGAGAAGGCATTAACGTTTTTATCTGGAATAATTTATTTTCCAGGACAAACATGTGCTGACAGTAGTATTAATAGACAAGATGTTGGAAAAACTGAGGAAATGCAATGAATTTCTGGAGCTAATTCTAAAAGGACTTAATGAATACCTAGAGAAGAAGCGCCTGTTTTTCCCCAGATTCTTTTTTTTATCTAATGATGAACTCCTTGAGATTCTTTCAGAGACCAAAGATCCTACTCGGTATGGTAAATTTTAATAGATGTATTTGTGACTTCACAGTGCGTGCAGATAGTCTTGTCATATTGTTTCTCTGAGCCCAGAACTCTCTTTTTTCTCATTGACAGTTATGGTGATATTAAGTATCTGCTTGGTTAGATTTTATCATAGGTGAATGCAGAGTAATTTTTATTGTGAGAAATTAAATTCAGTTCTGTTTTCTAAACTTGTAACCCTTCCATACACTGCTTTTCAGAAGAATCAGAACTCCATATAGTAATTCATGGTGAAATTAACAAACCTGATTTTTCCCAGGAGGAAACTGAATGTCAGATGGAGCCCGTATACTGCTGACTTGAGTTTTATCTTTTTAGGGGCAGTTCTCATTAAAGTATTTCAGAAGTTTTTTGCCATGTTTTAACTCTCTTTAGTATTTCTACTCCCCAACCTCATTCAGGATTAAACTGCAAAAAGTATAGCTCAGTATAAGTCCTTCTTATACTGAGTGGAATTAAATCTATGAAGATTTCTGCAGAAGTGATCTTGTTAAGCAATATAGCCTTTGTTGTAAGCAGAGGAACTAAGGTTTGATTCCCAATATGCTGACTTGATACCATGCAGTGAATGAAGTGCAAGATCATGCAAAAATCACAGAATCATAGACTGGGACCTTAAAGACCATCCAGTTCCCACCCCCCTGCCATGGACAGGGTCACCTTCCGCTA
The DNA here is from genome assembly GCF_031877795.1 of Strix aluco. Lineage (NCBI taxonomy): Eukaryota > Metazoa > Chordata > Aves > Strigiformes > Strigidae > Strix > Strix aluco. The sequence goes on from NC_133936.1 coordinate 33,085,688, forward strand.
GACCAGGTTGCTCAAAGCCCCGTCCAACCTGGCCTTGAACACTGCCAGGGAGGGGGCAGCCACAGCTTCTCTGGGCAACCTGTGCCAGTGTCTCACCACCCTAACAGTAAAGAATTCTTCCTTATATCTGATCTAAATCTGTCCTCTTTCAGATTAAAAACATTACCCCTCATCCTATCCCTACACTCCCTGATGCAGAGTCCCTCCCCACCCTTCCTGTAGCCCCTTTCAGCACTGGAAGGCTGCTATAAGTTCTCCCTGGAGCCATCTCTTCTCTGGACTGGACATCCCCAGCTCTCTCAGTCTGTCCTCACAGGGGAGGTGCTCCAGCCCCCTGATCATCTTTGTGGCCTCCTCTGGACCTGCTCGAGCAGGTCCATGTCCTTCTTGTGTTGGGGCCCCCAGAGCTGGACACAGCACTGCAGGTGGGGTATCATAAGAGCAGAGTAGAGGGGGAGAATCCCCTCCCTCGACCTGCTGCCCACACTTCTCTTGATGCAGCCCAGGACACAGTTGGCTTTCTGGCCTGCAAGCGCACATTGCTGGCTCACAGTCAGTTCTCCATCCACCAGTACCCCCAAGTCCTTCTCCTCAGGGCTGCTCTCAATCAACTCATGGCCCAGCCTGTATTTGTGCTTGGGATTGCCCCGACCCATGTGCAGGACCTTGCCCTTGTTGAACTTCGTGAGGTTTGCCTGGTCCCACCTCGCCAACCTGTCCAGGTCCCTCTGGCTGGCACATCCCTTCCCTCCAGTATGTTGACTGCATCACACAGCTTGGGGTTGTCGGCAAACTTGCTGAGGGTACCCTCAATCTCACTGTCCGTGTCACCAATAAAGATGTTAAACAGCACAGGTCCCAACACCGACCCCTGAGGAATGCCACTCGTCACTGCTCTCCACTTTGACATTGAACTGTTGACCGCAACTCTTTTGAGTGTGACCATCCAGGCAATTCCTTATCCACTGAGTGGTCCATCCATCCAATCAATGTCTCTCCAATTTAGAGACAATGATGTTGTATGGGACAGTGTCAGAAGCTTTGCACAAGTCCAGGTAGATGACGTCAGTTGCTCTTCCCTTGTCCACCAGCTCTGTAACTCTGTCTTAGAAGCCCACCAAAGTTGTCAGGTATGATTTTCCTGTAGTGAAGCCATGTTGGCAGTCACCAATTGCCTCTTTATTTTCCATGTGCCCTAGCACATTATCCAGGATCTTGCTGGTCATAGAGGTGAGACTAACTGGCCTGTAGTTCCCTGGGTCCTCTTTATTTCCCTTTTTAAAAATGGGGGTTATGTTTCCCCTTTTCCAGTCAGTGGGAACTTCACTGGACTGCCACAGCTTCTCAAATATGATGGATATTGGCTTAGCCACTTCATCCACCAGTTGCCAGGACCCATGGGCGCATATCATCAGGTCCCATGGACTTGTGCACCTTCATGTTCCATAGATGATCTTGAACCTGATCTTCTCCTGCCATGGGCTGTTCTTCCTTATCTCAGTCTCTGCCTTTACCTTCTTTGTCTTGGACAGTGTGGTTAAAGCCCTTGTGACTGAGACAAAAAAGTCGTTGAGTACCTCAGCCTTCTCCATACCCTGGGTTACCCAGTCTCCTGTTTCCTTCTGGAGAGGGCTCACATTTTCCCTCGTCTTCCTTTTATCACTGATGTACCTGTAAAAGCTTTTTTTGTTGTACTTCATGTCCCAGGCCAGATTTTCGTGTCAGGGCTTTGGCCTTTCTAACCTGATCCCTGGCTACCCAGACAGTTTCTCTGTATCCTCCCAGGCTATCAGTCCTTGCTTCCACCCTCTGTAGGCTTCCTTTTTATGTGTGAGCTTGTCCAGGAGCTCCTTGTTCATTCTTGTGGGCCTCTTGACTTCCTCTTTGTTGGGATGCATCGCTCCTGAGCTTGGAGGAGGTGATCCTTGAATATCAACCAGCTTTCTTAGTCCCCTCTTGCCTCCAGCCTTTATCCCACGTTACTGTGCCAAGCAGATCCCTGAAGAGGCCAAGGTTGCTCTCCTGAAATCCAGAGCAGCGAGCTTGCTGTGCGCCCTCCTCGTGACCTTCAGGATCTTGGACTCCACCATTTCATTGTCACTGCAGCCCAGGCTGCCCTTGAGCTTCACACTCCCCACCAGCCCCTCCTTGTTGGTGAGAACAAGGTCCGGCACAGCACCTTTCCTCGGTGGCTCCTCTATCACTTGGAGAAGGAAGTTACCATCAACGCATTCCAGGAACCTCCTGGATTGCTTATGTGCTGCGGTGTTGTCCTTCAACCAGATATCAGGGTGGTTGAAGTTCCCCATGAGGACCAGGGCTTGTGAATGCTCCTATGTCTATAGAGGGCCTCACCCCCTCGATTGGGTGGCCTGTAGCAGACCCCCACTATAACATCTCCTGTCCCTGCCTTCCCTTTAATCCTGACCCATAAGCTCTTGGTCGGCTCCTCATCCATCCCCAGGCATGTCTCTGTGCACTCCAACTGGTCACTGACATAGAGGATGATCCCCCCCATCATCTCCCCTGCCTGTCCTTCCTAAAGAGCCTGTCTCCTTCCATTCAAATACTCCAGTCATAGGAGCCATCCCACCATGTCTCTGTGAAGCCAGTTAGATTGCAGCCCTGCAGGCGTGTGCATGTGTCTAGTTCCTCTTGTTTATTCCCCATGCTATGTGCATTTGCATAGAGGCATTTAAGTTGCGCCCCCCTAAGAATGAAATATGAACGAAAGTGAAAAATAAAATACCAGCTCAGTCACAGAGAAATATTCATACAGTGCAATGAACAGGGCAAGAGATCTTTGGAGGAAAAAAATTTTAAATGTTTCTTTCCTTATTACAAACTATTGTGTTAAGCTTGTACTTGATTGCTTTACTCAGATTCCTTAATGTTTACTATAGTTTGCTGGAAGGGTGTAAATAGTGGAATTTTGTGTACTGTAGGTGGATTAGCAGTTAAAGAAAGAATACTTGTTTATCCTTACTAGTATATGTTACAGAGACTGTAAGTAGTATTTTACATCTTTAGACTGATCTTCAAAAAATACTCTGTTAAGCATCTTGCAGGGGGTAGTACACAAGAATTGTTGAATATGATCTTTTTTTTAACAAACTTAAAATGATCTCTTAAATTATTCAGAAATATTGTGGGTTTTAAAAAAATTAGATCTTTGGTAGTATTGTCAAGAAAAAAATTGTGAAAAGCTGTTTAATACTAGTTTTCTTTGTTAGAGTACAGCCTCACTTGAAAAAGTGTTTTGAAGGAATTGCAAGAGTGGAATTTACTGATGTATTAGATATTACACACATTAAAAGTAGTGAAGGAGAGATTTTGGAACTCATAGAGACAATCTCGACATCAGAAGCTAGAGGTCAAGTTGAAAAATGGCTGGTTGAACTGGAGGCAGCTATGCTAAAGTCTGTCCACAAGGTAACGAGTCCTAACCTCTTATTTTCTAGGCTAATGTCATTCAGCATTGATTTCTTCAGTTTAAACATATACTGGAATCACTCTTTATTCTTTGCAGCTAGCGTGAACATTAAAACAACGAATTCAGTGTTTAAAGGTTTGGTTTTTTGTTTTTTGGGTTTTTTTTTTTAGTTCTGGAGTAATTTTCTGGGTGTAAAATTCCCTAAAATTCTTTAAAATTAAATAGTAGAGTCAAAACCATTTGTGCCAAGGATTCTTTTGCCAGAGATTATTCTACACTTGATATGGTATTAAGGGACAAGATGATTGCCTGTGTGGTTTTTTTTAATGTTCCTCTTAATTATGACTACCTTAATCAAGACCCTTAGCTTTTTTCAGATTGTAGCGTTCTAGTTTTTGCAGTCTCATTGCGTCATATATTTAACTGTCCTTTTCAATGTCAAGTGAGGTAATTAAATGTGCACACACTGTTGCTGATACTGTCTTACAGTACAACAGTTTAATTACTGTAGTGGCATAGCAGTATAGAAGAAAACTTTGTGCATATCAGACATGGACGAACTGAGCTGCTTGAATAAGAAACAGTTAAGCACCGTTCGTCTGCATTTAGCCTTGACTACAGAACTTTTATAATGATCTAAACCAGATAACATTTACATAGTTTACTGACAATACAGACACATTTTTCCCTCATAGATGTATTTTTTTATTGACGCTATTGTGTGTATAGATTATTAAAAGCAGAAAGACTTGGAACTGCAAGACAAATGGCAGATTTTCATTCAGGTAGTTTACACTGCTTGTCTGAGGAGCCATCTAAATTTACTGAGGAGTTTTTTGATAATAACACTTTATTCTTGCTTGGGTTCTGTTATTGATAGGAAAATAACCTGTTGGTATAGCCTGGAAGTTTTTTTCCATGGCAAGTTTTGATTTCATTTGGATTAGTCTTGAGTGGCCCCAGAACCAGTTTAATCATTCCATTATTAGAAAATACACTTGAAGTTAGATATACATTTAAATAACATGATCTGCAAAATTGAAAGCTCTGTGTTTTTACTAGAATGAATAGATGAAAAAACTTTCAGTTTGGGGTATTACCTCTAGCTAAGTTGTAGTTGTGCTTGTTTTCTAGTTTCGTCATAGATGCAGCTAGAAAATTTCAAGTGTATGATGGCAAGAATCATTTTAGAATCTATTGTGAAATCAGTTCTCAGAAATTGTGCGTGATCACTTTGTTCATATTATGACATTCTGGGGTTTTTTTGAGCTTTGCTGAGAGATTTGCTTGCAAGATGTCATTATTATAGAGTTGAATTTGAGGCTGAATCTAGACCCTGATTTATTTTTTATCCTCACTAATACAATCTAATATAAATTAATTCTAAAGCTGAACATTACCTGTTTTCACATGTAGTGCTTTTTCCTGTCTAGGTCATTGGGGATGCACTTGAAGCTTATCCAAAAACTCCACGCGTTAATTGGGTAAGAGAGTGGCCTGGACAAACAGTTCTTTGTGTATCCCAAACTTTCTGGACAATGCAAGTACAGAGTTCTATTAGAAATGGCCAAATGGTAAGAATGTTTTAAATTTAAATTTATGTTGAATTGATATAATGCAGTAGTAACTCAGTAATTTGGTAATCTTTTTGGATGTATAGGTGTTCGATGTAATAGTTGATCTTTTGAGTATCTACTTTAAAGACCTACCTGAAATGTGATCCTTGAAGACTTCAAAGTTAGTATTTCCTTTTGGATATAGTCACCAATGCTTCTGCACTATGTCAGACTGCATTCTATTTAGCTCAACATGTAGATTACATGTTTCTGTGAAAGCAGTCCAGTGGTGTAATCAGGTAGTATGGACTAGCATAGCTTGTCTGTTCATCTTTGCTTCAGAAATCTAACTTACCTTCTTTAACACTTAGTGCTTTTTATGAAGATGGGCTAGGACTAGCATTAGAATATATATACCATCCTCACCCCTGTCTAATGATGAATATATATGCCTTACTGGTACAGAATTTATAATCTGTTAGCTAATGTTAATGGGAATAAAGGTACTTAAGGCACTGAGCTAAGATTCAGGACATGGCATTTTGTAGAACCATTCTTCTGTTTATCACTAAGGCTTACTGTTGTATTTGGAAGTGTTTCATAATTGCCACCATCAGATGAGACAACTAGATTTTCATTCTCTGGCGTTTGTACATCAAGAAATGTACAAAAGAAACATCAAGTTTTTCACAGTTATATGTAAAGTTATAACTTTGTGATACTTCATGATATTCTCTCTTTTCATTTCTATTTTTTGCAATGACATGGTATCAATTGAAAAAAACTTCTGCAGTATTATATTTTTGGATTCTCCCTGTTCATATATAGCTGAGCTAAACCACAAACACAAAATTAATCTTTAATTCATATATGGAGCAGTGTTTTAAGGCTGTATAACATTTTCTGCTTATTCACAAGTTGAAGCAGTGGCTCCTAGTAATAGTGACTTTTTTGAGCAGCTGCATTCTGACATGCAAAGAAAAGAAACTTCTGAGTGTCTTGTAAGAGGGGATTAAAGGAAGAAGAGGACATTATCTGCTAATGCAACCTACCTGAAGATTTGAAAAAGATTGAAAATATTTTCTTTTCCCAGTAATAAAGGAGATCATCGGTTTCCTGGGGAAAGAAATAAGGCTTCTACATACTGCACCATTTATCCTCAATTGGTGAAAGACTTTTAGGAAGGAGGGACAGGAATTCTAATCTTAGAGATTTTATTTTTTTTTTTTTTAAAAAAAGCAAGCCAGCATCACCTTAATAAGTCTGTAGTTAATGTTGTTAATGAATAAAAGTGGAAGTTAAGGAAGGGTTAAACTAATTTGCTTTTGGGAATATTTGTTACAGAACTCTGAGCCTAGACAAAATCTCTTGTGCTGGTCTGTATTTTTTGTAGATGCATGTGCAGGGAAACCTATCCTTCCTGTAGCTTTCACTCAAATTCTGTTGTAGTGGGAACTCTGCTCATGTGGCTTCAGCCCAAGAATCTTTGTTCTGCTGTGGAAAGGGGCTTGTATGTCCTGAAGTAGTGGAGAGGCATTTGCATCTCCTCACAATCTGTCACAAATCTGTGGCAGGGAGAACTCTGTCTTATGGCCTTCAGTATTCTTTCACTTTTCCATTCTTATGTTGCTTACTAAAGCACAAGAAACATGACAATCAGTGACCACATGAGGGGCCAAAAGTACTGTGTTCTGCCTGAAGCACTTCAGTGTTTTCTGGGACAGGATGCCAATGTCATTTAAGATACTCATTAATATTAAATATGTGTTCATATATATATGCACATGCATACACACACATGCTCCCTTTCAAACATTTTTGAGTTAATTGTTTCCAACAAATAACTGTTGTACATAAATCAAAGGTGCAAATTTCTTATTAAAACTTACGAAAAAAATTTCTTTATTAATAAAATCTTATTTAAAAAAATAATGAGCTAAGATGCTGTATAAAAACAGAGGTGTTCCATAAATTTTGAGAGCACTGTCTTGTGGACCATGTGCATTCTCAGTGATATACAGTCATATGGTCAGAAGGATAGCACCAAGGAATGTTACTGATATGGGAGTTGAGGATGTATTCTGTGCCTCAACAGATATCTCTTGTTTGCTGAAGAAGGCTTGGTGGTAAGCAAGTGGGTTATTATCCCTGACTTGAGTGAAATATTTTGGATTTTGTTCTGGTCAGAACTTGTAATACAACACTGTAGAAAGTGAACTGTTTGGAACCCTGTGTTACTGCTTTATTCTGATAACTAAAAAGAAGTCATACTAAGCAGATGATTATCCAAACAATGTTTGGAAAATAACTAGCTGAGATGAAAGATCTCAAAATCATCATAATCTATTGAGGGTTACCAGTGCCAGTGTGTTTGGGACGAACAGCAGGCTAGCAGGGAGAAAGATCTCAAACAGGCCTAGGTAAGTTTTTTTCCAGACAAATAGAAGCCATTCCTCTGTAGAAACATGCTTTGGTGTGAATGTATTACTAAGGTTAATTCCCACTTTTTTTATTTCAGTAAGGCACTTCATCACATCTCTAAGTACTGTCGCAATACAAACGCTTGCCTTAATTGGGCCTTTTCTGTTTACCAGCAGTTTATTAGCATGAAAGAAACTATCAATTACTGTGTAGAAGGAATGATTAAGCTAATTGAACACAGATTATAACCAGAAGTCAATAAACTGAAAAATTGTAGAAAAATGCATTTTCTTGTTAACTTTTTTGAATTATGGATGTGTTATTGTTTCTAACTGTTGTGGGACATAAACGTGTTTTTCTAGTGTGACAGTGTCCCTTAACCATAGAAAGTATATTGTATACATACAAGTAGATCTTTAAAACATGTGTGGCATTTTTATTTTCTTAATGTGAAATGTATAAAAAGATAAGGACTACTTCCTATGTTCCAGGAAGAAAATAGTGTCTGCTGTTTTGTTTCCAGATATGTATCATTGATCTTTTACATATGGTTTTGTAAAAGTAGAAAAAGAACCCCAGCCAAAACCCTATTAAACTGCCAGTGAACGAGGGGCGTTTTACTACTATTATAGCGAGAAGGATTATTTTACTTCAGAGAAATAAAAGAAAGAAAAAATAATCATGCCTTAGACCAGACATGCAACTTCTTAACTTTAAAAAATTTTTTCAGGCACTAGAGGATTTTCTGGAACAGAATAACAGACAGATTGAGGACATTGTCACCTTGGTGCGAGGAAAGCTGTCTCAGCAGAATCGAGTGACTCTAGGAGCACTTGTTGTGCTTGATGTTCATGCTAGGGATGTTCTTGCATCTCTAGTAAGCAAGAAAGTCAAAGATGAGAGTGACTTTGAATGGTTAAGTCAGCTTAGGTACTACTGGGAGGTAAGTGATACCTCTCAATCCTATTAGAAGGTAATTTCTGTTCACAGTTTTTCAATTTCTGCTTGCTTGCTCACACAGAGAATGGTTACACTACTATGAGAATTTCTGCTGATAAGAGAATACCTATAAACCAACCATTTTATGGATTGCTAACTGGAATGGCCAGTAGCCAGCCATAAACAGTTTTTAATTATATTACTTTTTTCATCACTGCTGAGTCTCAGTACATTTGCTGAATTTGCAGGGGGGGTTATAGACAAATTTTGTTCACTCAAAGACTGTATTTTGGTTTCTGATTCTGCAGGATAGAGAATGCTATGGGGATGACAATTTTCAGTTAGAGGTTTTAATCTGACTTATTGTCAATATTATTTTATTTGTGAATTACATTTATTGGAATAATAACAATGTTTATACATAGGATACAATATTTTACATTTATCAAGACAAGATTTCCTGTAATACAGAAGACACTGCATGTGAAATTAAAAAAATTGTATATATAGGAATCATATGTTGCCGTATCAGAGTCATCAGATTGACCATAACTACAGCTATTGGTCATGATTACTTCTGTTTACCTTTTAGAAAGTCCATTTATTTTCTAAGTAACTACATGAGACTGTTTTTGCTCTGCAATATGGTTAGTAGGATCTTTTTTTAGATAAGTCAATGTAAAAAATGGTCTTTTGTTTGATACTTCAGTATCAATTGGCTTTTTATTTTATTTGATTCACATTGGAACTAATGTCTTGGAGCAATCAGTAGTCTCCCATGTAGCTGTTTCTAACAGCATTGGGCATATTAAGGAATTTAAGAAATAGTGTTGAGTTGGTGTGAGGTTTTTAAAAATTATTTTATCTATAAAATTAATGCCTTATTTCTTAGGAAGGGCATCTACAAACAAAGATGATCAATGCTGGACTGAGGTATGGATATGAGTATCTTGGCAATACCCCTAGGCTGGTTATTACTCCACTTACAGACAGATGCTACAGGTAAAACTGCAAGTTACAAAATGTACTGTATTAGCAAGAATTTATTTAGTTGAGATATTTTAATTAGACCTGAGAATAGATTACTCCAGAGTTGTATTTTCTATGTTCTAATAGGCATAATTAGAATAGGATACATTCTTTTGGTGGAATAGAATTGGTCCTGTATGAATATTTTAATTTAAATTTGTGATAAAAATTAATCTAAATTAATCTTTAATAAATTACACGAGGATTTAGCTTGAGAAAGTAGAAAGTAAGCTATTCTCTATCGTGAAGTTCTAGTAAACGTCATACGTTACTACGTGTTTGTTAAACTACAGCTGGCCAGGAGCAAGTAAACTGTACCATCACAGGAAAATGCAGATATGAAACAAGTTTTTAAAAGTTTCTGGTAAAAGTTAGAGCAGCTGAAAAAATAGCATAAAAATCCATACAACTTTTTTTTTTAAAAAAATATTATTTCATTTCCAGAACCCTGTTTGGTGCACTACACCTACATCTTGGAGGTGCCCCTGAAGGTCCTGCTGGAACTGGAAAAACAGAAACTACAAAAGATTTAGCAAAGGCTGTAGCTAAGCAGTGTGTGGTTTTCAATTGTTCTGATGGATTGGATTACCTTGCATTAGGAAAATTTTTTAAGGTTTGGATAAATCTTGAGGGTCTTAATCTCAATTATATTAAATCCCTTTAATTATTTTGGCACTTGAAGTGGTCTTAAGGTATTGTAAATGAATCTTTCTCCAGTTCCAGACTGCTGTGTAATGCTAGTATTGTGCAGATAGGTCTTACAGTAAGAATCTAACCGAGATATCAGATTTTTTTAATGTGCTCTGAAAATGAAGTATACCATAATAATTTTATTTGCTTTGAATAGGCAACATAGATGCCATTTCAATGAGTGCATTTTTAATATCTGATTGCAAATTTTAGGGGACTTGAGGTTTAATCTAAACTTTAAATAAGCTGGTAAGAGTTATAATGTTATACAAATAAAGCATATATTCATTTCGATATTAGCCTGAGTAGACAGCTCTGTATTATGAAAATCTATCCTGAATGGTCATCTGTGTTTTATAACCCAGTATCCTGGTTTGAACTGGAATGATACAAAAATAGAGCAAGTATGCTTTCCTCCCTGGCATTATTCTTACCCTCTGAGTCAGAGGTGGCATTAGAATGATGTGATTTGTCTTCAAAATTCAACATGGTGGAAGTTCACCAAAATAAGCTAAATTAAGAGTTTTTATTTAGAATGATGAACGCAAAATTCTTTGTCTTAAATAGAATTACTGTTAACAATGTATTAGATGCTGTAGTGCACTTTAGGTAACTGCACTAGGTAACATGGTATGCCATAACCAAATGGTTAATTTTAGCCATGCAGAAGTCCTTACATTGCCTTTTGTCACTGTGAACACTGTTAGCATAGATGCAAAAGAAGAGTAGGTTTTTTGGAGGCTTGTTTAGTGCTGAAGTCTTACTCCTTGTCCAGTTGGAAAATAGTGACTATAAAGTTAAACATGCAAAATGTGTGTATTTGATTGGCACTTTGCATGTGACAGAAGAATTAGGATTTTGGATTAGTGTCTTAATTGGGTTTTTTTGTTTTGGTTTGTTTTTTTTTTTACAAGCAAACAGTTTTAAAATTTTTGTAATTCTTTTTGAAACAAAGTCTGTCTAGAGTGATTTTGTTTCAAAGTTAGTGGATCATGGAAAGAAGTCCTTTTTTTGCACATTAAAACTTCTTATTCCAGAATTCTTTTGATCAGCATGTCCAAAATAAGTCATTACCTATTAGTTAGTCATGCATCTGTCTCTTCTAGGGTTTATTGTCTTGTGGGGCATGGGCTTGCTTTGATGAATTCAACAGGATTGATTTGGAAGTACTCTCTGTGGTTGCTCAGCAGATTTTTACTATCCAAAGAGGTAACCTGTTCTTTTAATCATATCTTTCACTTACATATGACAGAGAATAAAGATGCAACAAAACCTGCCCAGCAATGACATTAGTTTTTTATTTCTCCACAGGCATTAATTCAGGATCTGATTTAATAGTATTTGAAGGAACTGAACTGAGACTGAACCCTACATGTGCTGTCTTCATTACCATGAATCCTGGTTATGCTGGTCGTTCAGAGCTTCCTGATAATCTTAAGGTATTATAACACTTGTCATTTTATTACTTTTAATAGCTAATACAGAAAGTAAAAAAAGAAACTACTTTTTGTCATATATGGAAATTTTTAATATCAGTTACCTTCAGTTTTTGATTACACTAGTGTAAAAGTCATCTCTCAGAAGAGAAAGACATTAAAAAGGGTAATTAGATTGAAAAATAGGAATAAACTAAATTATAAAATGTCAGGAAGTGGTTGCTTGATTCAAGGTCTGACTGCTAGGATTAAAAAAAAAAGTTAAAAACCCCCCAACTTCCTGTGTTTCTTGGCTAAGCACTTGAAAGTTCAAAAATTAAAAGGAATGCTTTATAGTGTAAGTAGTGAACAGTATCTTAATATTGAATAAAAATGTGGGGTTTTTATCAATTGCTGTTCTGCTCTTTCAGTTTGATCTGAAGGGATTTGTGGTGTTTTTAATGTAAGAGATTTGTGTTCTGTTTAAGTTTGTTATTGAGTGATTGTTACAAGAGTGTTACATCCTTTCTTACCCTTTAAATACATTTGTCCTGTATCCATAAAGAAAAGGAAATCTGAGTAAGTATCTTAATAAATCAATAAAAATATAGAGAAGTACAGTCTTTGTAAATATTTCTCAGAACTATCTGGGAAGTTTACTCACTAACACATGGCATGAATACAAGATTCAAAAATACTATTTGTATAGATGAAAGAGGATAATTTTAAAAACTTTCACGTAGAATATGAAAAGTAGCAAAAGTTTTGTCTGTCTGAAAGTATTCTAGTGCTTGTTTGGTAGAATGGTAAAGTTGAAGCATAGGCTGAAGGTAAACAATGCTAGTAGGTCTTGACAACATCAGTTTATTTGTGGTAGTGGTATTGCACTCCCCTATTCCTTCTAGAGCTTATGGTGTTTTATGTGTTTTTGCTGTTAATTTTGAATTAAGACCTACAACCATGAATTGTCACAATGGAAAATGAAGTATTTCTAAGCATTTATGGAAAGCTATTAAATATATTGTAGTCGTAATCATGATACTTAAATTTAATTGGCTGCCACTGTATTAATGAAATAATGAAAACCCAGTATTTTATGTCATAGTGGAAAAAAGTTGTATATAATAATGTGGTATAATTTTTTCTGATGTGATTTTTCATATATATGTCTAATAGGCTCTCTTTAGAACAGTAGCTATGATGGTTCCTGATTATGCCATGATTGCAGAGATTGTTCTGTATTCTTGTGGTTTTGTTACTGCTCGACCTCTATCTGTAAAAATTGTAGCTACATATCGTCTGTGTTCGGAGCAGTTGTCTTCTCAGCACCATTATGATTATGGAATGAGAGCTGTGAAGGCAGTACTCACTGCTGCTGGCAATCTTAAGGTAAATGATTTTTTCAGTTTTCTTTGTCATCCAGTGACTTAGTAACATGTCTCTTTCATAACAGAATATACACTATCCTACATAATGGCAAGTAGCTGTTTAAAATTTCATCCTGTGATAGCTAGAAAAACGAAAACTATGTATTATGTGTAAGCTGAGGAAAGTCGAGATAAAACTACCAGTCCTTTCACCACACCACTTGTCACTGACTGATGTGCCTATTAAGTGTGTTGATTATCTTTCAATAATTCTACTTAAATGCAAATTTATAGAGTTGTTTGGCATGTTGACCACTGCTTTGCTCTGCTTTTCTTCTCAAGTTCAGATGCCTTTGCCATAGTATTTGAATACTTTCGAGTAACACTGGCTAGTATCTGCCACATGTGACTTTGATCACTCTTTTATCCTGAAGAAAAATGGTGTAGGATGTAGTAATCTGTTTTGGCTTGCATTGTAGATGAATGCATACGTTTTACTAAGAAACTAATCTGCTGGGTTTTTTAATTCAATTATTTTTATTTAGACAGAGTAGTATAATTTATAATTCTTTTCCATTCCAATTTTTTTTCAACCTATAATCCTACTATTACAAAAACCCCTACGAAATTCAAGATCAGTAACTAAGATATGTATTGTGGCAAAAGAGGCACTTTTTTATTTTTATTTTTTTTATAACCTGGGAAAGAGATCTATATGCAAGCTTTTAGAATTTCCACTTTGAAGGCAGAAGTTTTATGTTAAAGTAGGGAAAAGTATCCTTCTAAGGAAGAAAAGGAATACATCTTAGAAAGTCAAAACCCAATTATTTAGGAAAAAATGCCATATCAGATTTATAGTAACACCCATCACTGGGCATAAACTAAAGTGAAATTGACCTCACTATACAAACCTACTGCAAGCACCTTGATATGAATATATAAACATACATCCAGAAATATGTTGTTATCAGTGGACCTGAACCTGCCAAAATACATACATAGATGCATAACTGGAAATGTTTAGTATAACAGGCAAGTTTAACATCTGGTTTTTTTTTTTAAACTATAAAAATTAACTAACACTGTTTTTTATATTTTTTAGCTGAAATATCCATTGGAAGATGAAGAAATTTTGCTCCTTAGATCCATTACAGATGTCAACCTGCCTAAATTCTTGTCTCATGATTTACCACTTTTTGAGGTAGAAAACATAAGATTTTTAGTAATGTAGAGAGCTTACTAAAAATACTGGTTGATAAAAATATTATATAACTGGTTTATCAGAGAGATCGACCAAAGACTTTTTAAATCTAGCCTGTAATTATTTTGAAACTTAGTCTTAACTGTTTCTTCCTAGCAAATATAGTGAGCATTTGTTTTTTGATAGTTTAGACCAATGAAAGTTTCTGCCAAATCTACTGTTTGAAATGGTAACATACTATTTTTATATATTGGATATCCAAGATTTCAGAGTACCTTATTCTTATGAAATAGGTAGGTACTAATAGTCTCCTCTTTATAAGAGAAAGTTTGGATTTTCATTTAAAACATCCAAAACAGTAAACAGACTAAGTGGCCCACATTCATTCTTGTCCTGAGTTGATCTCAGTATGGAACTGAGGTGGAGAAAATGATCTGTAACTTGCTCCCCTGATTTACAGGATGCACTAACACAGTCAGTCTGTGTCCTAATATGTGCCATTTGGATTGGATTTCTAATCTGTTACTGCAGGATAGGCGTTTTTAACATACCTCTGATAGAACCAGACATGCCCAACACAAATGTGAGCTGTGAATTTCATTAGGAGAAGTTTGCAATCTGCCTTGGTAGCTGTGATCTTTCTGTGTCCTGTTAGAAAAAGAAAGCATTGTCCTTCATGTGTACCTTTTTAAACATTAGTGGAAAGATCTTATTTGGAAAAAAAAAATGGTTTCTTCGTATACATCCATGGGAATTTGTGTGCAATTATACACTCACAACATCAAAAGCTCTCATGAGTTATTTTGAATAGTAATATTTTAGCAGTCATATTAGTTGCAATTATATTTTTAGTGCATAATACTTATTTTTGTGTAATTTTATAATGGAATAAAATGAGGTAATTTCTATAAGAAAACGTCCATGAGGGAATGAAATATGGAAGATCTTTCCTTCAGGAATTGTAAGAAAAAGCTTAGAAATCTGAAGCACAGGAAACGTAATTACCTTGCCTAAAGTTACAGGAAAATGTGATGAATTAGAATCTGAACATATGTCTCTGGACACTGTTACTCTAATCTAATTAAAATTCTGCCTAAATTACACACTTGTTCCTGAAAACAAGTCATGAGCTTGAAGGGAGATTTCATATTTTCATAAGTTTGGAAATAGGATAAATTTAGAGAAGTTGTCTGGGAAAACTGAAGCATCTTCACTAGTTGTTTCTCTAAGTTTCAGACTTCAAGAATAAGAATAGCAATGTTAAGAATTTAATGTACAGGGTTTAACTCTATGAAGTAATACTGTATGTTTTTTACTTTAATAGAATAACAAATGTGTGTTGATTTAGAGATGAAATAACATTGTACATACTAATATTTTACTTGTTGGCATATCCCAAAAATAGGAAAAAATTTATATGTTGAAACTAGGAAGTACCACATTATTCACTTGTAAACAGCAAAAGAAGGCTAAGGAATGTAAGGCTAATAAACAGAATTAAAGTAATTATGTCAGTTACAAGGAAAAACACTGACAAATGAGCATGATGCCACAATGTCACTGTAATGAGTTATCCATTGGGGGACAAATTTAAGGGTCAATAATAACTTAGGCCTAGAGTATGTGGGAATTGTAATAGCCTAATTCTGTTAGTTCTGGAATAAAGGAGATTTGTATAAAATTCTTTTCAGATACAGAAAGAATTAGAAAAAGATTTAAGTTCAGCCATAGTAATGGAATTTAAAAATTTAAATATGCTTTTAACAATGATTTCCATTTTTATTATAAGAAATATTAATTTCTTCCCTCAGTTTATATATCTCACTTGAGAGAAGTGGGAAACACCCATGTCCTCCCTCATTCATTTTCATTTTGCTGGTTTTGTGTTTGTTGTGCAGGTCTCCAGTGTAGTCAGGTACATCTGGCTTGAGATACAGAGTAACTCTTCCATGTTTATGTAGGAGCATCCAAATAATATGTGCTCTCTGTCTTGTTTTGCTCAAAACTCTGCTTCACTTAATTTTGAATTATTTATGGTCCATCCATTTTTGAATCTTTCTTTTAATACTCTCCTGTAGTATATTGCATTAGGCCTATCATGAAGTCTTTGGGTCCTATTAATGGGTTCATTTATAATATTGAGCCTGCTCTGTTGTGGAGAAGATGTTTTTGCCCAGAAGTACAACTTCTGTTGTGATACTAAATGGTTTCTTTTAATGTGATATTCCTCCATTTCCCCATATTTATGTCATCCATTTTGTAAGAAGGAAATGATGAATAGATTTTTTTTTTCTCTTATTATCTAAGTTATAAAATCTAGTAGGCAGAGAAAGACAAGTGTTTAAATCTTTAACTGTGGAGAAAATGTGCAGGAGATGAATGACCAATGGAAATTTTACATCATGTGTTTCAGACAAGAAGAGCTGCTCACCTTGAATGCAGCTTGATATTTCACTTGGGAAGTATGATTATTTTCATCAGAAAAGCCCCGCTTCTGTCATAGTCAATTGTAAAACATGCCCCTGGTAGCACAGAATGTTAAACATATATTTGAATACACTTTAATAAAACAAACACTTTAAGGTCAGGATGTGGTATGCTCATTAAGATGTTAACAGTAGAAACTAATAGTGCTAAAAAAACCAAGGCACACAGTAGAACGAAACCAGCATACATAGTAACAGGAAAAATGTCAAAATAATCCAATTCTAAGTTCACCAATAATTCCTGTCACTGTAATTTCTAAAGAATATGTTTTATTTTTAATGTTTTCTCAGTAATCTTTGCTTTCCAAGTTGATACTTGAGGTCTGTCAGATTGAAATGATAGCCTAGAGATTCTTTTTCTCATTTGTTATGTCTTCAGTTTATTCTGTATCTATCGTGTTTTGTTTTAAGCAAAACCGCAGGATCTTTGCTTTTAAATTTAGAATTCAGTTAATTATTTTTCAGTTATTGAGGGGAAAAAAGGGAAACTCTCCACTTTCTAACTGCAGGTTTTATAAACTAGTTTAATAAAAGGTAATGTTTATCAGGAAAGAATATGCTTAGATAGTTAATCACTTCCCTATGTTCCCAAGTAAACATGAAAAAGATACATGAAATAAATGTCAATAATAAATTACAAAGAATTTTGGCTCAGACAAGGGTGACATGTGACATTCATAACTATTTTATTTTAATCAAAAATAGGTATTGCTCTGCCAAGCATCAACAAAGGGTTGATTACATGAGTTTCAAACAAAATTACTGTGAAAATAAGTGTACTTTCTTTTAATTGTTTGGATAGGGTATTACTTCTGATTTGTTTCCTGGTGTGAAGCTACCAAAACCGGACTACAATGACCTATTGGAAGCCATCAAAACAAACTGCGGTGCTATGAATTTGCAAATGACTGATGTATTTACTATGAAGATCTTGCAGATATATGAGATGATGGTTGTGCGTCATGGCTTTATGATAGTTGGAGAGCCTTTTGGGGGAAAAACATGTGCTTATCGAGTTCTGGCAGGAGCACTGGGAGACATATGTGAGAAGGTATCTAAACATTTTTATAAATACTTCTGGTGAAAACTATTTTCAAACAAATTCTATAAACATATTTTAGTATTTATACTGAATACAGACTTTTTTTTAAGGAACGTAAAAGTATAAGGAAAAGCTAAAGAGTTTTATTGAGAAGCTGTGCTTCCAAACTTACATAAGATAGGACGACCCAATTTTAAATATATACATTTCATGTGTTCCTACATGTGGTGTTTTATCTAAATTCTTTCATTGGATTGGGCAAGCATTAGCTACTTGAAATTTTACGATAAACTGTTCCTTGTGAAAGCTTTATATCAGATTTCCAACTTATTCACATGAGAGCTGCTGAACTCTCCATTAACAGAGATTATTCAGTTTAGAACTAGTCCAAACAATGGATCTGCTTAATAAACTTATACAAAGTTTTTAATATTTTCTGATAAGAATATAATAGACCCATGTAAACCCAGAAACTAAATAGTCTCAAATTTTGATTATTTTTGAAACCAGAGTGTATTAATTTTTCAGACAAATTTTGGATCTTAAATCCAAGATCTGTTCTGCTAAATATCTTCTCACCTGACATAGAAGTGGGTAATAATTGTTATTTGTGAAACATTTAAGTGGTCCAGTAGTATAGCTGTAGCAAATCTGGCTCAAATTCAAGCCATCAAAATATTTATGTTCCATATAGGATCTCTGGAATCCTGCCACTTCAGCTGTGGAAGCTTTTGCAGAATAGTCTAATCATAGTTACTGTCTTTAGTATTCTGTGCTCTAAGGACCTCTGGATTTAGTCTAGTCTGAGCTGCTAGGATGGAATGTAAACCTAGTACAAGGCACTTTTGTAGCTGTTTCTGAAATGAAGCATTTAGGATTTTAGACTTGAGAGATGACTGGCCCACTCACTGAACTCCAGGCACCCCCAGAGAAAAACAGTAATAACCAAGAAGCATAAGGGATCTTCAGGGCACTGAATTTCTTCAGGTTGGCTGACTGGAAGCATGCAAACAACCTTAGCAAGATAGTTTCATTTCCTTAACGGTGATCTTCAGGCAGACACCTTGTATTTTTCTGCAGATATCAGCAAGACTAGACGTGCTAGCCTTTCGCACTGGTATTGTTATCAAACAGAACTCCGTTCTTGTGACCATTTATTAAAAGCTGTTACTTAGTTGCTTCCTATATTATACATTAAATTGTGAAGCCTCTGCTTTAGGTATGTGGGAGAAATTCTGTTCCTTCCTGTCACTCCAATAAAACAACTACCTGAAAGGAGGTTGCAGAAAACTGGGAATGAGTCTCTTTAACCAAGTAACAAGCGATAGGACAAGAGGGAATGGCCTCAAGTTGCGCCAGGGAAGGTTTAGACCAGATATTAGGAAGCATTTCTTTACAGAACGGGTTGTTAGGCGTTGGAATGGGCTGCCCAGGGAGGTGGTGGAGTCCCCATCCCTGGAGGTGTTTAAGAGTCGGGTAGACTTAGCACTGAGGGATATGGTGTAGTTGGGAACTGTCAGTGTTAGGTTAATGGACTGGATGATCTACAAGGTCTTTTCAACCTTGATAATTCTGTGATTCTGAGATCTCAGAAATTTACCAAGGCAGTCATATTTATTCCTTAAACATGGGAAAAATGGGATAGAGAGACAAAAGGGCTTGGCCTGTTGTAATCCCTGTAAGCGTAAGAATAGAACTTGGGTCTCTTGGTTGACTGCCTCATGTCCAGTTCACTAACATTAAAAAAAAAAGAATTCCATTTTCATTTATCAAGCCACTGTACAGTATTAAAATTAGACTTACAACTACATGTGATAAAGTTTAGATAATTGTCTTTAGACACGTGTAAACCACCTTTCAAATGTAATATGTGTGATGTCTTTCCTGCTGTAAACTGATGAAATTTTTATGAAGATTTAATAATATATAACTAAAATTCAAAATAAAACAAATGACATAATAAATTGCATGTTTGGTGTTAACATTTTATTACTTTTGTGTCCTCAGGGGCTGATGGAAGAAAACAAAGTTCAGATCACTGTTTTAAATCCCAAATCCATAACAATGGGTCAACTATATGGACAGTTTGATCCAGTGTCACATGAATGGTCAGATGGCATCCTAGCAGTGAGCTTCAGAGAATTTGCTTCTTCCCCAGTACGTGCTTAACAGGCTTAGAGCATTTTGGGAAATGACTTTTCAATTTATACATTTTAGATTTTAATTCAATGTTGTTTGCATAACCATTCTAGGATTTGTATGCTTTATTATCTGAATGCAGAGACTGCAGTTTGTCTTGTTTGTAGTATGCTCCATGCAAAGTACTTTTTGGATGATGGTGAAGATCTGTGTTTCAGAAGTCCTTATGTGAAGATAAAGGGGTTTTTTGTTTGTTTGCATATGTTATCAATAAATTAATAATCTTTCTACCATATTGTCATTCCTTCTTTTGTCTGATTATGGCCCAAATCTGTGCTGTTTTTTATATATATATATATGGGTATTTTGACATTTATTTTGGAAGAAACTGCTGTCTGAGTGTGGCTTATGGCTGACCTTCCATTAAAGTCCATTGAAATATTTTCACTGAGTATAATAAAATATGTATCTCCCTGTCAGATACTTTACTTTTTGCTAGTGATTGCAGTATCAGACTCTTTGCCCCCATAAACTTAAATAAACTAGTAGTATATTGAAGTTGATCAGTGCATTCACCACCTCTAATAACACTTGAAGAACTGCACAACTGCTTTGTATTTTCCTGTGAGAAATATGAATACCTATGATTATTTGCTTATATTGTAAAAACTCAGACATATTACATTTAGATATTAGCATATTCATTAAATTAGTCCTATTGACTTCCATGACAAGAGTGCAGTACTACCAATGAGTAGTAACTTGTATTAACAATCTCACTGTGTCATAAGTCAAAGTATTTGAATATGTTGCAGTTTGACAGAAGCAATGTACTGCACTGCAAGTATAACTGAAAGAAACCAAAGATATTAACCTTTCGTAGTTAACTACAGTATATGCTTTAAAGTCATAAAACTAAATTGTGAATATAGATTGTGATTTCAGAAACTGCTTGTGAATACAACTCTGTACTCCAAGTATTTTCAATTATTTTTTTGTGGAAAAATAACTTTAGACCTAAAATATTTCTTTTACAGTAAATGTAATAAAATAAATTGAGAATATTTGATTAAAAATATTTTCTGAAAACCAGACTCCGGATAGAAAATGGCTGGTTTTTGATGGACCAGTGGATGCAGTATGGATTGAGAATATGAATACTGTGCTTGACGATAATAAGAAGTTGTGCCTTATGAGTGGAGAGATCATCAAAATGTCACAGCAAATGAGCCTTATTTTTGAACCAATGGATTTAGAAGTTGCTTCTCCTGCTACTGTAAGTACCTGTCTTTGAAAGACTGATCACAAATGTCTCTGAAATGTATTCTATTTTTTTAGAAATATACTCAACTGAGAATAGTAATTTTAAGTTTGTATTTCTTTGATATATGTCTAAAATAAAGAACATTGTTGCTTAGTTTTCTTGTTTAAATTTTTCATAATCTTACAATATGATGTGAAAAATTACATATTTACATATGTAATGTACATTACATATACAGAATACACTGTAACTGTTCATTCTGAGCCTTGCAAGTGCCTGACAAGAAAAATAAAACCATTCATGTGCAAATCTTTAATCTCCCAGACAAATTTTGATAAAACCAACAATCACTGCATTTCTGCCGCATGTCTATATCACACCTATTTTTTCTGATGGCACTTTGTGGAATGCAAAAATTTTCTCTTGAATATGAATAGAGATTCAGATAATAATATAAATAAACAAAATATATGCATAGTCATACTGGTAAGGAATTTTTACTTAAAAATTATATAAAACTTAATTTAAAATTAAGTGTTAAGCACTCTAGTAGTCAGTTTATTATCTTATGTGACCTTAATGTTGGGAACTAATTCTGTTTAAGAGCAAAATTTGTCTTTGACATTAGGTTTCCTGTTGCCTGAAGAAATAAAGCTAGGCTTGAAACTTGTCTGTCTCAGGGCTCACAGAACCCCACTGTACATTTTATACCAACTTCTAATAATTCCAGAAGCTGTATGTTATAACACTGAGTGTTATTTTAAGTTCTTGTAGATAGGAAACAAACTTTGGAGATCGCATAAGATAACATGCACCTGTTTGTTTCTTTATTTTAGGTTTCAAGGTGTGGTATGGTCTACATGGAGCCCCATATGTTAGGCTGGAGACCATTAATGATGTCTTGGCTACATACAGTGCATTCAGGAATCAGTTCTGTGCATAAAGAATTTATAATAGGCCTGTTTGACAGAATGGTTTCGCTCTGTCTTGAGTTTATTAGGAAACACACAAAGGTAGGATAAAGAACTTTTCTGAGAAACTAAGAGTTTATGAATTACTTCCACTTCCAAATGCCAAAGGAACAAATTTTATTTGGACCATATTAATTTATATTTATAAATTTTTAAAAACAGCTGTTAAGATGAAGGCTGTGTGCAAGGTTTCTGTGTATTAATTTGCTTCTGAAGGTATTTTAGACACATTTATCCTACATATCTTTATCTTCACAGTGAAGAAAACACTGCTACCATCTAGCAGTCTCTTTTCAGTGAGTAAAACACACCCGCAACTGAAAGTATTTCTTCTTTCTTTTCAGGAACTGTGTCCTACTTCAGATACAAACTTAATTCAATCACTAATGAATCTGATGGACTGCATGATGGATGAATTTGCTGATGAAGCCAAAGTTAAAGCTATGAATGACCATGACATTTTCTCTTGGCTTGAGGTAAGCAGTTTGTTTAACATGCAGAGCAGGGAATTCCAAACCAGGCTTTAGTGAAATGGACTTCACAAGCAATAAAACCTATATTTCATAATTACAATACATAAGTTGAAATGTCCATTGAGGAAAATACTACTACCTTCTTTATAATTGAACTTGAGGTGTTTGATGTCTTGACTATAAATTTAATGAATTTTATACAAACCAGCCAAAATTGTATATGATTCTCCAGTTTCTGATATCTCAGTTTATTACTAGTTAGATCAATGCTTTCTAAGGATTACAATTCAAGGAAAACCCTGTTAACAGACATAGCCATCATTATACGAGATAGGCCTTTGAATAACAGAAAGATAATCTAAATTGTCTGTGCTTGAACTTTCTCATAATAACGGCTTTGTGCTGAACAGGTCAGGCTTTTGCTGCACAACAAAGGTGATCAGATGCTGATAGTTAACATAATGGTGTTCTGTTTTACCAGCAGCATGGTTCCATACTGTATACATAAAATCAAGTTAGTCCAGTATAATTCTACTGTGATTTGTGGCAAAGCTTTCTTTGATTTAAATGAATAAGAACTTTGTAATATGCAGGTACTTAAGTTACTTTTTTTTTTTCCAATTCTAGGGTATTTTTTTGTTTTCACTGATATGGTCTGTAGGAGCTAGCTGTAAGGAAGATGATCGACTGAAATTTGACAAAGTTGTGCGAGAAATGCTTAATGGACCAATTACTGAAGGGACAAGAGAACAATACAAATTGTTGAGCAGTATTGATCAACAGCCTTCAAAAGCTTTCACAGTCCCATTTCCAACAGAAGGAACAATTTATGATTATCGATTTGTCAAAAAGGTGAGGATTGTAAAATAAGATGTGGACTTCCATTCTGAAGTAATCTTTTATGAATGCCACAAGGTGCGTATTGTTATTGTAAATTTGTTTCTGCTGCCTACTGCTTTTATCACTGAATAGGCCAGACATCCATCCTTGCAGCTAGTGATGGTCTAGTGTTCTGGCTGGGACTTGCAGTACCAAAGCTTGTCTTTTTGGCTACCAGAGTAATTGCCTGTTGTGGCAGAACAAGTTTGCAGCAAATCTCAACCAGCTGTTTTTTTCTGTTATCTTTTTATTCTTGATTTCTTGCAAGATTATTTTATTTTGGGTTTGAGCCCTTTTCTTAGGTGGAGGAAGCACTTGATATACTTTCAGCCATAACTCTTTCATTACTGTAGTAGGCTACTTCTCTGCCTCTTCTCTGCCCCTTTTTCCTGGGATTAAGATGTGAATCCATGATGCATCTCTCTCAGTGGAGAAGAAAACTTCACGCACTGTATCTAGTGTGCTCCAGAGACTCCAAGATAAAATAAATGTACCTTTTTTTTTTGAGTTTGTCATTCCTGTGAAGTCCTGTTGCAGTACAATAATAATTACTTTTGTCTAGATTTCAGATCATGCATGATTCCTGTGTCTTGCCAAGGAAGGTGGCTGAGATTTCAATCATCAGTAAAGGCTTTATGTCTTCTGATCATAATCTATAAAAACATTCTCTTCCAGTAAAGGTTTTTTTCTTTACAAAGGTGGGAATATGCCCCCTCTAAGAAGACTTAAGGAAAGAGCAATCTCTAGGAATTTAATATGACTTTTATCTCAAGATAGAAACTTTTTGGGATAGCATAGAACATACAGTTGTTTCAGGGTTATTTACAATGAAAAAAAAATCTCCTTATGTTAATTTACTGCTGGAGAGTTTTGACATCTTTTAAGACTCCTCTAGTAGGCTGATGAGAAAGCTTTGCTGTGGAGCTTCAGCACTAAAATTAATCTGCCCTCAAATTCCATAATTTAGAGGTATTTATTATGAATGACAGTCTGTGGAAAGGCTGATGATGCCTTTTTAGTTTTAGTGATTAAATTTATACAGTAATTTTCTATTTTATTACATATATATACACACTATATGTGATGCATATATAAAAATATATATTTTTCCATTTTATATATATAAAATATGTGTACAGATATAAAAGGTAAGATAAAGTCCTTGTCTTTCAGTAGTTGCATGCTTCACGCACAGATGTTATGTTTCTTTTTAAGTACTCTCAAACTGAAAGCACTGCATTATGAAACAAACCAATGAAATTATTTTGTAATCTTTTTAAAAATTGATTGATAATCTCATCTGTTAATTCAGAGAACTTTGATTTTGCTATTTCCATTGGCTCTATGCTTTTTTCCTGTTTATTATAAATATATAACTTTCATATAAATTAAAATAGGGAGCAGGAATTTGGGAACCCTGGGTGGAAACACTCAAATCAACTCCTCCTATACCTCAATATATGATGTTTAATGAAATAATTGTGCCAACTCTGGATACTGTTCGATACATGGCATTGATGGAATTGTTGACAGCGCATCAAAAACCTTGTCTGTTTGTGGGGCCAACAGGAACTGGAAAAAGTACCTATATTACTGTAAGTACTTTTAATACTGATGTTAGACATAGTTATAAAAGGGTTAAGATGATTAATAATTTGATAGCATTTCTTTTAGAAGGAAAATGAGACATGAATTGGATATTATGAAATGAAATTATGGGCAACTAAAAATGCAGTGCATAGCAAAAGGTGGTGGTTTTAGGTTTTTGTTTTGGTTTTTTTTCTTCTCTGCACTTCTGGACTAAATTCCTAAGAAGCACCCAGGTACCCACTGGAATAAGCTGCTAATAGAACCCAAACAGGACTATTCAGTTTGGTTCCTGTATTGATTTACTTTACATTGTGTTTGTGGATAATATTTTGCCCATTACCTTTCCATATCTTTATACTGGTGCGTACCATAGAAAAGCTTGTAAGAAAATGATTAATTTTGTCTTTAATATAATTTGAATTCTGTTTAATAAATAAGATTGAGCACTGAGAACTGAAGAGAAAACAAATCATTAACAGCTGGTTTTTAAGTTACCAGTGTGCATTTTTATATTGAAAGAAGCAAGATATACTTAGTTCTGAGTGTGCCTAATGATAATCAAAACACATGATAGTAAGTAATAAAAACATTTAATGTAAGTAATGACTTAGTACAGCCAAATGCAATATATTTCTCAGAGCTTGTGAAGTTCTAATCAAAGGGAGTAACAGTCTTGTAAAAGGCATTGTAACTTCAGGTATTAGAATAAGAAATCAAGATAAATGCTTTTTTAGTTTTTCCATGTCTACAAATATTACTTTTTCTGTCTAAAGGGATAAGTCAGCCTGTATAATTGAAAGCAGATTTTACTATCTTTTTGAAAGAATTGAGTCATTGTTATTTTGGGATAGAGTATTTCCTTTTTTCATCTTGAGTCGCCAAGTGATACTTTGTTAATTTGAATTTTGTCATGTGGCTATTAAAATAACAATATGGGTAATAGAGAAAATTATTCTAATGGTCTAGTTTTAAAATTTTACACTTTAATCCTTCAGACATACATTTTAATTCTTCAGACATCTGACAGATACTATGGGTTAAATCCGGATACCATCAATCTTTCTGGGAGACTATTAAAGCCTGACAGGCAATGGAACTGTGCCAATAGAGTGTTCATGTTGTGAGGTTCACTTACAGAAATTTCCAAATTTGACATTTTTCACTGTGTTTCATCTAGATCCGTGGGGCAGTATACTTTTGAGGCAAAAAAAGGGATATGCAATTGGAGATATCGCAAAGCCATTATTGTATTTTTAGCTAATGAGATTCTTAAAGTAAATCATAAAGAGAAGGAAGAAGTCATTCCTCTGAGCAGCACATAATTGATTTTATTTGGTTTTTTTTCCTCCAGTATGTCTTTTTGTAGAGAATTTTGCTTCTGTTGATTGCTCCGGTGCAATCAGCATGAAGCCTGTGTACACTCAATTGTTTTGCAGAGGGAGCAAAACTTGAAAGTTATGTAAGCAGATAAAATAAATTTGGCTTCATGGTCTTGAATCTGTTATCTTTTCTTCCTCTGTGTGATAAAAATTGACTGTGAAATTACTGACTAAGGATTATTTAACCTAGTTTTGTTTTTAATTTAGTTTTCTGAAATAATTTTGAAGAAAATAAATATTAAGACTGGAAGGACATCTGTTCATAAAAGACTTCCTGGAATATTGATGTCAGAAATATAATAAAGCATAAGTAAAACATTCATTTATAGTGAAGAATATGACTAGTTTCTACTGCCCAGTTCATTTCTGGGGTGATAGTTAAGAATGTGATATTTCTTGGGAGTACGGAACTGATCAAAAGAATAAAAGAAATATGGCCATTGAGTTACATTGCTCTATAGTTTCCTTAAGGTGTCATTGTTATATTTTTGTGCAGTAGCTCAGATTTTTCCTTCTAGGATAGAGATTAAACATTCTTTCTGCTGAAAAAGCTATACAGTCTTGGAAGGTCTCAGTTCAGGAGGCTGTTGACAGAGATTAGACTAATCATTAGAGACATTAAGACATTATTTTATATGCAGTAATGCTCTGTAGCAACTGCTGGAAGGATGGAAGTGTGTCTTCCCCTGTGGTTTTACTCACATGCAGTTAAGAAATGAGTCCCATTCAGTCTTACTTGAAATGCTGACTTTGATCCAGATTTCCCCCAGAGGTTAAATTGCAGCTAACGTAAGGGACTTTGGAAGGTAGTTAGCATTATAAAATACTGCCAATCTTGATGGTAAAGTTTATCTTTAGATAGTCTTGCTATGCCCTTCAAAGGAAGTAGTCCTGGAAACTCTACAAAACTAGGCATAAATATTTGGACCTGTGGATACTTTTGCAAATTTGGGTGTGGATTAGTAAAGACAATATGTATCAAATCTAAATAGTACTATGAAGTGTGTGCAAAATATTAACGTACTGAAATAATATAATGCACTAGGTAGATTTTTTTTTTTTGAGAAAATTTGAAAATTACTCTATTGGAGGTAGAAATTTTTTCTGACATGTAAAGTTTATTATATTTCGAATTATTAAAAAATATTGGTTCATCCGATGAAATATTATTAGAGTTCTCTTAGAGATAAATTACTACTTTATCATTTTAAATGAAATAAAAATGGTACAAAAATGTCTGTTTGATTGCTATTTGCTAAAGTGCTATAGAATTTATCTATGTGTGTAGTTTAACTTCCCCCTCTTCACAATCCTTCCAGAATTTTCTTTTAAATAATTTGAATAAAGAAGTCTACAAGACACTGCTCATTAACTTTTCAGCACAAACTACAGCAGCTCAGACTCAGAATATTATAATGTCCAAGCTGGACAAAAGGAGAAGAGGAATTTTTGGTCCTCCTCTTGGGAAAAGAATGGTAACTGACATCTTTCTGTATGTAAATAAGTGTTTAAATGCAAACAAATATGTAAATGCACTATTTTCTCAACTGATCACAGGTGATATCAGGAAAGGATGCTCAACTTGAAATAAACTGTCAGAGTTCTAATTCTTCTAATTTAGTTCCCTGTGTTTCTCTTCTTCCTTCTCCCAGTAACATGCATCCTGTTTTAATCAACAGAATAAAATATGATATATGATATGAGATGAATAGCAGTCATACTCCCCGCTCCATATTTTGTGATATTATCCTTGAGATAAGAGTTCTGTATGGGTAAGCTTGTTGCTGGTATGAAATAATTGAGAAATCAGCACTGAGCGTGAGGTTGGACTAGGTGAACTCCAGGTTTCCTTACAGCCTGGATAGTTCAATGATTTTGGAAGACTTTAAGGAGCTTTGAATATTTTATGATGTTATTACTGATACCTGCCAAACCTTTCAAGATCAGTGGAACTCTGAGTACTCAGAAGCTCAAGAAGGATATTAGAGTAGATCTCTTTTTTTTTTTTTTTCCTGCAGTAAGCAAATCCTTTTCTCCTCTGTCTAGAAGAGTTTCAATGAGACTGAAAATTGAAATCTAAGGAGTTTCTATTTTTTTTTTTAACCCAGATTAAGGAAAAATTTAGCTTTTAAAGAAAATCTAAAAATTATTATGTTTAAAATGCAATGATAGCTGTGTATGATTTAATACTGACACTTTTATAATGCCTATAGAGTTTTTGTATTTACATCCTCATTTTTTTCCCATTTTCAGTATTTCCTAAGTATTATTTAATAAATGTTGTCAAGAGTAAGGTGTGTTAATGTTAGAAGTTCCTTAAGGAAGCACCATTTAAAGTGTTTTAAGGTCTTCCCCTGCCTCCCCCTCCAATCTATTCTTTTAGGATGTATTTTAGCCCAGTCTTAAAAATGTAAAGATACTTTGAAGGGATTAATTTTGTCTTGATCTGTATTAGTCAAGAACACTTCAAACCATTTCAGAATGTTGCCCAAATTGCAGTGCTAAATAGGATACAAGGCCCATGATTTAGCCTGTTTTTCTTTTTACCAAATTTCTACTGTGTATCAGTTAGAGAATGAGAAGAAAGGGGGATAGAATGCATAAATGTGTCTCTAGAACTTGCCTAACAGTTGCATTAGGTTAGTTGTGTGAAGATATTTCCTCATCAGCAGTGGCCTATACTTTAGGAACAGCAGTGCCAAGAAAGATATAATGTTTAATAGATTTAAAAACAGAACCATAGTCTCACTGAAGTTTGAGATTTCTGTGGGTCTTCTTGACTCCATCTTTTTTCCAAGAAAAGCCATGTAAGTAGCACAGTAAAGTTTAAATAGCAAGTATTAGTTTACCATTTTTATTTTGTAATGGCTTTAGACTGACACAGTTACTTCTTAAGTCTGATTTTTATTTAACTGAGCAACATGTCCATTAAGAGCTTAGGGCTGCTTTTCAAAAACATGTATTGATGTGTATTACTCCCATTAATTTTAATGGGAGTGAGTTGATGCACAGTGTTTCCAGAATCAAGTGAAATGGTGGCATATATTCAGTAAAATAAACAAATGCATAATGCTTTATGTTTTTCTTTTCAGGTTGTATTTGTAGATGATGTTAATATGCCAGCACGAGAGGTCTATGGTGCTCAACCACCTGTTGAATTACTACGGCAGTGGTTAGATCACTGGAATTGGTATGACCTTAAAGACTGCTCAATGATTAAACTTGTAGATGTTCAGATTGTGTGTGCAATGGGACCACCAGGTAAGAGATGTGTCTTATATGCTTTTTCCTGTTTCTTTGGTTTCCAAAGGCTGAATGCTTATTGATGCATAGTTCTACAATTTGGGTCTTTATGGCTAGGGATAGGACTCAAGGAACCCTTTCCTTGTAGGAAACATGAACAGCAGTCATAGTACAGTGGTTGAGAAGCAGCAGAGAGACTACACAAGCCTGCCAGGAAGAAATATTGCTTTTCATGAAGACAAGAATGTACCTACAAACTATTTATGAAATCCCTTTGGTCTAATGAGATCCTCCATTGGCCTTCAGTCAATTTTATTCTTCTTTAGAACTTTTCTAAATAGCACTAAGTGATGCTCTTAAGCAGATAAACCTTACTTTATTTGACAAAAAAAAGATGATGATGATATGTTTCTGGTAGCCTGCATACACGTTGACTATATGAGCTATTTAGTCAAAAAATCTGTCTGGCATATTTTATCAGTTAAAATGAGGAGTCACTGTTTCTTTGATGCTGTTGTGTTTGCTTTTAAAGAATCTATACAATCTATTTCCTTCACTACAGCAGGAATCATGTAACAGAATTTCTTTTCACAGAATTGTTCACAACCCTGTCTCTAACATACCACCTAAAAAGTTTGTTATAGCTGAGCACATTTACAGTGTTTAATCAGGCTATGATTGGTGCTTTCCTTCTCTTTTCTGCTTCAGCCTCCCTGGACTTTCCTCCTTTCTTTTGTAGAGTTATTTGCACTCAAACACACACACGAACATGCCAGTTCTTCGCTGATACTACTTTTGTGTTTGGGACGGTATGCATGCCCATGTGATAGGGGTACACTCCTGTTTCACGTATCTGGTTTCCTAAAGAAGCAAAACTGCTTCTTGCAATCATTTTAAATTAGAGGCAGTGTTCACTCACAGTTCCAAGCACTTGATCTAAGTATCAGTTTGTGAAATAACTGAGCAGAAAGAAACTGAAAAAAATCTTAAAATTTTACATCTTCATTTTTCCTAAAGCTTAGGTGAAATCATGACCTGTACTATGTTCTGGCATAACTTAATTGCACAGGTTTCTTTTCTTTTTTTTTTTTTTTTTTTTTACATCAGAAATAGCCAAATCTTGGACCTGCTTTTTCTGTAAAGCATCCCTTCATGCTATGTTCCTGTTCCAGAGCGATAGTGTAGAAATTACTTTCAACCACCCTGAAATTGGTTCAAGCTTTCCTTTCACCGGAGAAGTTTGTAGTTAATTTTGTTCCAGTACTCTTCTGGTTGAGTGGTGAAAAATGGACTGATCAAATGTACAAGTTATGGTTCTATTTGTTTCAAATATCACAATTCAGCTTCAGGCTGAAGAATTTATTTTAGTAGCTTTGTACGGGGAGCTACTTCCAGAACTCACAAAATTGTATTCTCCTTTCCAGCCCGTGTTTATTTTTTCTTCTTCTAATAAGAAATGAAAATTTGAAATCTGTACGTGTATATAGTGCTACTGAAGCAAATATAAAGCTATTTAAAGAACATTTAAAGCTCTTTTGTTAAAGTTAGGTTTAAAATTTATAGTAGGAAAAGATTATCTTTTGGGTAAAATTCATATTTATATCCCAATAGCTTGTGTAATTTTACCATCAGTGCACATGTAAACTTCAAGAAGCATTGTAAACTGCTGTGTCTGAGAGATTACCTTAGTTGGGGCAGAAGGAGTAGGATGAATAACTGGTCTATTTAGCATAAAATACTGAGATTCCTCAGACAATACTAGTAATGCATATACAGTTAAATATAGACAATCACTAGTTCTGCTTGGGAGTCTCAAGTGGCTGAATGTGAGACAGCTCCAGGCCAGAGTATTTTAATTTCATTAGTGTAGGGTCATGCCTGAGCTACCAAGTCATGTGTTTTAAAAGAACTTACTGTGCTAATTTGGTTGCCCTTAGCTATGTTCCTGAAGTTAGGGATGGTAGGTTGCCCATTTTTCAGCTACTTTTTTCTAATTTGCTGCTATAAGGTTGAACACACTGTGCAGCAGCTTAACCCTGAATTCCAAGCAGAACAAGCAAGTATCCAATAAATTTCTGTTTTGTGTCCCCTTACTTCCATACATAGCTTCATTGTCCAAATCACAATCTAGTGATAAAAACTACAAACTCTACAACTGGGGATAAAATTTAAATTGAATAGAGTATGCAGCATTACTTGTAGAGGCTTCTTTCATTGGGATGCTTTGAAAATCAAGAACACAGGTTTGGAGTTTCATAATAGAAGTTTTCTTCTATAACAGAAGCATAGTTAAAATAGTGTCAAATCTATTTATCTGTAACTTGATGATTTCAATCTGTATTTTACAGACTATTGGTTACAGGAGAACAGATTGACACTGAACTTCATGTTGCTTTCATTAGGTTTATGTTAAAGTGTGGTACTTCTCAATATGAGCCTACTAGTTGAATCAAAGATGAATATTAGGAAAAAATTGCTAGGTTTTTACTGTTTTATTTTAACTTTTTCTGTTACAGTATTAATGTTTTCTAATATTTAGGTGGTGGTCGAAACCCAGTAACACCACGATTCTTGCGACACTTCAATACAGTTACTATGAATGAGTTTGATGATAAATCCATGTACACAATTTTTTCTAGAATCTTAGACTGGCATCTAACAGTATGGTAAGTGACCTCTGTGTATCGGGAAAAAACAAAGTCAGTGTTTAAATTATGCTACTAGGAAGTCTCCAAGATATGTTTGTAGGACACTGCTCTTGAAAAGAAATTAGTCTTTTATATCCTGTGCCTTTTGAGTTATTCATTACTCCACAGAAGTAGGGCTCATCTTAAAATACTCCAAAGGTAAAGTTCTTGTTCTGAAGTTTCTAAGAGTGGTTTAGATTAGCTGAGGCTAAGTCAGTTAGTTGAGATATTTCTGTAATACAGTATTCTCTGATGTATAATAAATAAGAATAGAATTTGGTTAGTCATTATTCAAATAATAGAACTGGAAACTGCTCTTAAATTTCCTGTGGTTTGAGAAGGCTTACTCTTTCTTGGCCTTTCACCATTGCATAATTTTTAATTCCATTATTAGGATGGACTTCACCTTTCATTGTCTATCCATTCTGACAGCTAAGCCCCAAAAGATGCTCATATCCTGTTCCCAGACCAAGTTTGTGATTTGACAGCTTCTGACCCTTTGAGGGAGAGTTGTCCCAGAAAAAACCAAGGGCTATTTGACCTGACTTCCCTGTTGCTATTGTAAGTTGTAAAAATGAGGAGGGGAAAGGGTATAATTAGCTGTCTAACATAGCCAAATTTGTCAGCATGTTCCACAGTTACTAGATTTGATTTGAGGAGTTAATCCAGTGGGAGAACTAAGATTTGTAAAACTGCCTGTGAGGAAGTATAATCATAGAATTTAACAACTGGCATGAACTTATAAGTAAATCAGTGTACATATACAATATTATTTATTAATTCACATTTATTAATTCACAATATGGTGAAATTATGAGAATCATTCTCTTCTTACCACCTTTTATGATTTGTCAGTTACAGCTTTTCATCA
The DNA here is from genome assembly GCF_031877795.1 of Strix aluco. Taxonomy (NCBI): domain Eukaryota; kingdom Metazoa; phylum Chordata; class Aves; order Strigiformes; family Strigidae; genus Strix; species Strix aluco. The sequence continues at coordinate 33,118,763 of NC_133936.1, forward strand.
CAATATGTAGAACTGACTCCGCAAATTATTAATGGAACCATGCATATGTATAAAGAAGCTATGAAGAATCTGCTTCCGACTCCAGCCAAATCTCACTATTTGTTCAATCTCCGTGACTTTTCACGTGTTATTCAAGGTGTTTGCCTGTCAAGGCCTGAAACTACAGAATCTGTAGGAATGATAAAACGTCTCTGGGTTCATGAGGTATATCACCTAATACTAAGAAATTATATTTGTTATAAATAAGAAAAAGATGTGGATTTGTGGATTAATCTTTTTGTAATGCCATCTCCTATTGGCTAATAGCTGTGAATTGGTATCACACTCATGAGAAAGGATATTGTGTACTCTGTGGGCAGAGGAAATCAGACTTTTGCAAAGTATGAATCATATCTTAGTAAACAAGTTGATTGTTGATACCTTCGCTTTCATGTGATTATGTAGTCTCTGTTTGCTGTTTTGAATGCCTGCGCAGTCCTTTCCATTTCTTCTCTCCTTCTTCCAAAAAAACCATATCAACAGTGAGAAGAAGAGCAAGTAGTCCCAGGTCACTGGAAATTTTGAGTTTGGTTGCTAACTTTTTTTTTTTTTTTTTTTTTTTTTTTTACTTCTGGTCTGCCTTTAGAAGAAATTCTTGAGTTTACTGTCTTCAACAAATGCTTCCTGTTTTTCAGTCATAATAGGATAGACACACTGAAAGAGCTCAAGTGAAACATCCCTTTTAAAAACAAGAGGAAAATGCCCCATATAGGTGATATCTGCTCTCTTGGGGTTTTTTCTGGATTAAAAGAAAGCAAGGTCATTGATAATTGTTGCTTTTTAAATATTTAACTATAGTTCATAGAATGAAATCAGCATAAAGTGACCATGGAAGATATCTTTGGTGATCATCTAGTCCATCATCCTTCCCCAAAGCAGGATCACATGAAGAAAGGAACAATAGTAACTTCTGAAGTGTTTTTTCTAAAAATTTCTTATAATTCTCTAAGGATGAAGGAAATTCAGACTTCTAGGAAAGATATTCATGTTCTTCACTATCTTTTTCATTAAAAAACATTTTCTAATATCCAGCTGCAGTCTTCTTTCTTGAAATACAAACCCTTAACTTGTCCTATCTAGCTATAGTGGAAAGACCAACATGTTTCCTTCCTCTTTGCAGCAGCCTTTTATGCATTTGTGTGATACTGTTTATAAATATATAAATGTATATGTGTGTGTGTGTATGTATTTCTGTATGAATTTTCACTTCAGAAGTGATATTACTGGACTCAACTGTTTAAATTAATTCTAAATATCTATTTTGGCTTTTTCTATGTAGTGACATTTATGATAGTTTATATTTTGAAGCCTTTTTCAGAATTGTACTTGTTTTATCTTGTTTAAAAGAAGTATAAATTCAAGAGCAGAAGCAACTAATAAAAGAATTAAATTTTTATTATACAGGTTCTTAGAGTGTATTATGATCGCTTGGTGGATAATCCTGACAGGGCGTGGCTTGTTGGATTTATCCAAGAAGTAGTGAAAAATGACTTACATGAAGACTTTCATGAACTTCTCCAGAATCTGGACTTCAACAATGATGGCAGAGTGGAAGAAGATGACTTACGTAGCTTAATGTTTTGTGATTTTCATGACCCTAAGAGAGAAGACACTAAATACAGGGAGATTAGTGATGTGGATCAATTGAGATTAGTTGTAGAGAGTCACCTTGAAGAGTTTAATAACATAAGCAAAAAGCCAATGCAGCTTGTCTTGTTCCGGTTTGCTATAGAACATATTTGTAGAATTTCCCGGATTCTGAAACAGCCTCGCAGCCATGCCCTCCTTGTTGGTGTCGGAGGTAGTGGTCGACAGTCTCTTACTCGATTAGCAGCCCATATGGCTGAATACAACCTTTATCAGGTTGAAATAACTAAAAGTTATGCTATCAATGAGTGGCATAAAGACTTAAAAGCCATACTAAGAAAATCTACTGAAGGGGAAAGGCAGGGAGTTTTCTTGTTCACAGATACACAGATTAAAAAGGAATCATTCTTAGAAGACATCAACAACTTACTAAATGCAGGTGAAGTGCCAAACCTCTTTGCAGTAGATGAAAAACAAGAGATTTGTGAACAAATGCATCAATTAGATCGCCAACGGGACAGGACAAAACAGACTGATGGCAGTCCTCTAGCTCTTTTTAATATGTTTGTTGATCGCTGTCGAGATCAGCTTCATATAGTACTGGCAATGAGTCCCATTGGAGATGCTTTCCGTAATCGTCTTCGTAAATTCCCAGCGCTTGTCAACTGCTGCACACTAGACTGGTTTCAGGTAAAACCAAAACTTTTGTTGTGCTTGTTATTCTAATAGAAATACAATAGAAACATGACTTCAACCCTTTTTGTAGCAATTCTCTTTGATCAAGTTAGTAGTGAAAAATATCTTGAATTTTTTTAGTGTCATGTTTTAAAGCATTTACACTGTTAGAACTGTTCTGACTGTAATGAAGGCCAGTATGGGCTGAATGCAGAATCATCAAGAAAATATTTGTCTGGTTGTGGTATAAGAGTATAACTGATGAATATAGCGCTGTAGTTATTACAGATTTAAATATGTAGTGTTTTCTTCTATTACCAGGACTTACCAGAATCTAGGGTGCCAAAAAAGTTTGAAACTGAAATACCTCTTTTGAAGCAGAACACCAGATTTTTCCCCAATACTTTGCAATAAAATGATATTCTATCTAATTGTTATGTGCAAAAGACTTCAGAATATTTAAAATGTAGAATTTAATCATATAAATTATCTGAGGAACTTAAATTTCATCCAGTTTTAGAATGTAGTACTGCATCGTTAAAGTTTATTTTGAGGAGAAAGAGCAGAGACAGTTACACACACACATAGATATACTGAAAATTCAAAATTTTCCTTTTAGTAACAGGATTTCTACTGTTTCTACATTTTTAAAAAATGTTTTGAGATCTGTATGAAGTACTGAATAAGAGGAAGGTATTTGTTTGTTTGTTTTAGACATGGCCTGAGGATGCATTAGAAGCTGTTGCCTCTCGCTTCTTGGAAGATGTCGAAATGTCAGAAGAAACTCGAAGTGGGTGTATTGATATGTGTAAAAGCTTTCACACATCTACCATTGTTTTATCTGACTTATACTATGCCGAGCTTCAAAGACGCAACTATGTTACACCTACTTCATACTTGGAATTGATCTCCACTTTTAAAAGTCTACTTGAAAAGAAACGCACGTAAGGATTTATAATGTGACCTCTTCTAGAGGGACTCAAGTTCACCGAAAAATACTATTTTCTATCTCTTATAGCTAATCTGAATGAAACAAGTGAATTGTTTTTAGCTAATTGAAATTGACAGAATGATCAATTATTACCTCTCCCAATTACTATCCTTATCTTGCATTCCTCTGTCCCACATTGGGTGACACAAAGGACTGTCGTGGTTTGAGCCCAGAGGGCAACTGAGCACCACGGAGCCACTAACTCACCCCTTCCCCCTCAGGAACGGGAAGGTGAAAATAAAGCAAAAGGCTCCGGAATTGCGATAAGAACAGGGAGGGAAGACTCACCCATTACGCTCAAAAGACAGTCACAGGCAAAAGACAGACTTGTTAGGGGAAGAAATAGAACATCAATTTAATTCAGACACTAACAACACCACCTAACAGACAGAATAGGACAGTGAGAAGCATTACCACATCTTAAAAACACGCTCCGGTCCAGTCACCTGCTCTGGCTTGGAGTCCTCCACGTGCTGCAGGTCGGCATCTGCTCCACCATGGACCTCCATGGGTGGCAGGGGGGTGTTCTGCCCTCTTACCATGGGATACAGGGGGACTCTGCACCAACACAACTCCTCCCCTTCCTCCTTCTTTCTTCTACTGACCTTGGTGTTTGCATGAGTGTCCTCCTCACAACTCCAACTTCTCCTCCCAGGTTCTCCTTAAATACGTTATCACAGAGGTGCAGCCACCATTGCTAATTGGCTCGGCCTTGGCCAGAGGCAGGTCCAACTTGGAGCTGGGGGAGCTTTGAGAAGCTTCTCACAGGGGCCACTGCTGTCGTCCCCTCCTCTGCTACCAAAAACCCCTGCCACACACACAAACCCAGGACAGGTGGATAGAATGTACTCTTAGGACACACGCTTCCTTAGTGGACAAAAAGTCTGACTTGATGCTCTCAAAATGTACCTAAATTAGACCACTTCTAACATCCCTGGTAATGTTGCTATATGTTGATTATGCATATTATGCTACCAGAGTACTTAATGCAGCCTGCTTACTCTGTTATTCTCTGGCGGATGTAGTGAAGATGACATCTGGGAAACCAGTTTCCAAGTTGCTGGGTGTCATGGGCTTGCTAGCAGGGTTCAGCTGTGCTGTGACTGTGCAGAAAGGACCTCTGTATGCAGGTGCACATCTGTTCCGTTATGGCTGGTGAGGGAAAGTTCCTTTTTCTTTCCTCTCCTTCTTATTGGTAAGACACTACCATAACAAGACAAGTGCTCGATTTGATCAACAGGCTGTGTGAAATACTGCATGTGGCAAGAAATTCCAGGAATAAAGGAATAGAGTTCTGAATGTAGTAATCCAATGCCCTTGATATTTCTTGATTCTGTTGGCTGTCCCCAGAGCCATTCACATTCTGCTGCTAAAATGTTCTTCCCAATTATATTAATCCTATTTCAATCTCACATCAACTAATAATCTTCATGAGTGTATCCCCATCTCCTCCCTCTCCTTTTGTCTGTTACTACTGTGCCACCTTAATTTTATAGCTCCTGCTAACAGAGGTTGAAGCTTAAAGATCACATTTACCTATAAGTAATCACTTACTTATCTGTATCTCAATCTCTGAGTTTACATGACAGAATAGTTCAAGACTATGGGTCAAGTAATGCCTGCTATTTGTTGAGCAAATCACACAAGACTGGCAGAGCATTTGGTTATTCAGAGTAGTGAGAAATTTGGGGAATGAATCCCAATGAATGACGTGATCAAGTACTGATAAAATATCTTTATAATAAAATATTATTTATTTTCAGTAAGGTGATGAAAAGGAAGAGAAGATACGAAGTTGGCTTGGAGAAACTGAACTCTGCTGCATCTCAAGTAGCCTCAATGCAGCCTGAGCTGGAGGCTCTGCAACCTCAGTTACGGGAAGCTAGTAAGCAGGTTGATGAGATGTTGGTCATTATTCAAAAAGAATCTTTGGAAGTATCCAAAACTGAGAAAGTCGTGAAAGCTGATGAAGCAGTGGCAAATGATCAGGCTATGGCTGCAAAAGCCATCAAAGATGAATGTGATGATGACTTAGCACAAGCCATGCCTTGTTTAGAAAGTGCTCTGGCTGCCCTTGACACTCTCACAGCACAGGTATGGCTAACACTGCATATTCATGTACTGGAGAGGTATTCTGATATACATAAGCATGGAATATCTGCCTTTTCAGGTTTTACATTATACTTACACAGTTTTATAATTTAGAAACTTCTTGAAATCTTTCAGTTTTAAAAAGCAAAATGTTACTCTGTCTTTATTTTCTAGTGAAAAATCTGTAACTGAGTTTTTATGGACTACAAGATCAAATATTCTAGACTTTTCAAAATTAATTGCCACAAAAATATTTTGACTCAAAAATTGAGAAGTTAGAAAACAAATGATTTTTACTTTATTATTCAGAACCTGCCAGCCTGTCAACTAATATTTCTATATTTGGTCTTTCAGAGTCTAGAAATTGAGGTTGAAATTTTGTGTCTCCCTGTGTTAAGGGACCATGCATCATAAGAGTATGCAGTCACCTTTGGTTTTATGGATATTCAGGTTTTCTTTGTCTGGATAATGTTTTGCTCATGGTGGGATGAAAGGAAGTCTCCCAGATTGTAAGAGGGAGGATGGATTATAAACTCCAACTGTTGTTGCTGAAAACAAGATTTTCAAAAACTTTCAAGGAAACCTTAGTCAGAAAACAGGTGGTTTATCTACAACTATTGCTTGGTATCAAAATTTTTAAATTCTGGCATTGTCAAATCATTGGCATGCTTTCTGAAAATAGTAGATGGCTACTTAGTCACTTCAAGGAAATTGCATTATACTTGTGAATAACAGGACGAGAACCAGGCTTTGAAGGCTAATGAAGGCTGTCAATGCCTAGTGTCTCCAAGGGAGTATTATAATACAAGAGGAAAAAAAAATGTAGTAGGAACTTCCAAATAAAAAAAAAACACACCAAAAAACCAGAGGTTTTTTCCTCAAAATATTGTTAAATAGCATAATGAACACACAAAAAACCCCTGTGCGTAGGAGATCTTAGAGTACCTGTACAGGACTCATGTTTTTGATTCACCCTTCATGCTGACCACCAGTGATGGAAAGCAGAGCAGGGCACATGTTGCAAATTGTGCCCATAAATCCATATACATAAATGTGCAGATTAAGTGCTTTGTTTGGAGAAACAGATCTATACATAATTCAGTACTGCTGAAATGAGTATCTAAAGTCAAAAGGAACTGTGTACCTCATGTGGCTTGTTGTTCAGCAAGGATTAGAAAACAATTTTAAGTGCTATTTTGCTGTTGACATCTAAGTTTTGTAACAATATACATATGAAGACACTGAAATTTAGAACTAGGAATGGACTTCTGGAAGTCATCTTCTTCCACTTGTAATCTGTTCCACTTTACACATTTATTTAAGATATTCCTGGTGTTTACTGTTGATCTTACTAATTACAACTTAACCTTCTTTTCTGTCCTGCACCCTCTGGACATGGCTCTTTATCTTTTGTGCAGTTAAAGACTGTAATTGATCTCACCACTTCCAGTTTTCTTTTCTGTAAGCTAATTGTTATTCTTTTAGTCTTATAAATCAAATTAGCTTTCCTGGTTATTCTTTCTGGACCTTCTCTATACCTTCACTTCAGGTGCCTTGCCCAAAGCTGAATACGGTATTTCAGCAGTAGTTTTGCTGAATGCTGTGTAGAGGAGGATTATTGATGCATGTGGTTTGTCATTCATGCTAACAGCATCTCATTTCCTGAAAAATCACTATTATATAGTCATTGCTTTCCCTTTCTTTTTTCTTTTCGTACTAGTTTTACTATACTTTTCCATTTCTTCAATTTGTCAAGATAACTTTTTTCCTGTTCTCTACTCCAGTGTATTTGTGTTTACTCTCAACTTTCTATTGGTTGAAAATTTAATAAATACATTCTCTTTTCCATAATTCATTTCAGCAGTGAAAAAATTGCATAGGTCCAGACCTGTATGACATTGGTCAAATCTTTGCTGTATTTTGACAGTGTTATCAATTGTGCTACTCACAGTTGTGCTACTCACAGTTAACTTTTAGAGATGTCAGATGCAAAGAGCATTAACATTTTGACTCTATGTCATTTACTTGTATCTCACCTTTTTCACTAAGTACCTAGCCAGCACTTTTCTTGCTTTTTTTACTATTAACTGTAGCTATAGAATTTTTCTTGTTATACTTCATACTGCTTTTAATTGCAGCTGAGTTTGAGTTTAGCCTTTAAAATAGTCTCCTACTCTGTTTATAACCCTTGGTTTTATTTTGTCCTTAATTTTGTTTCCTGGAATGGCTGGCTAAATTTGGTCGTTCTTCCTCTCCAAGGACTTCTTTCCCTGGAGATCCCATCAGCTAGTTTTTTCTCTGCCTCATTGAAATTCCCTGGGTTTATTTACCTACTCTTGTTTCCCTCTCCTGAACACTTATGTGGTTACAGTTTTTGGTTGTTTGAATTTTGGTGGTGTTTTTTAATTTGTTTTGGGTTTTTTTGTGCATGTGTGTTTTCTCTTTTTTTAAAAAAAAAAAAAAAATTATAAAACGCTTGTAGATCCAGGAGCTGTATTTCACAGTTTCAAGGAAAAAATTGTATTTTCTCCTTTTTTTTTAATCCAGTCTTAACACTTCTCTGTTTTTTTGTGGCACAGATGAACATTCCCAGAACTCTTTCTATCTAAATTGCCAAAGTTTTAGACCTTGAAGAAACCATAGGCAAGCTCTCAAAATCTAATACTAGTTGGCAAAATAAACATGAGAATCTAGAAATACTTTAATTTATTGGAGTATGTATTCTCTGAGAAAAGCTCTTAGAGTATTTTAATTTCCATGCACAGTTATTCTTTAGGAAGAGTAAGAGATATTATTCTCCATAAGTCTTTAATTTATAAACCTCTTGCTTAATTAGTTGTACATATATATATAGAAGTGTTTCATTCTTTTATATTATTATTCTATATTTGCAGTTAAAACTTTCGCTTATTTATTTCCTGCTATTTCTTATAATGTCAGTACTTCTTACCCAATAATTTTCTTCCTTTTAGTTGCCTGTTCCCTAATTCAGCTCACTCTCAGGGTTTAATAACTGACCAGAATACTAATTGATTTCTCTTCTGTACTTGGAGAACATAGAGCTTTAGTTCTGGCTTGAAGGCAGCTTTTACCTTGTTATCTTAAATCTACTAATCCACTGCTGTTGTGGTCCTGTAAACTTGGAAGTATTGTGTTAGAGCCTGAACTGAAGGGCATAGGATAACCCTGGAACATCTGAACTCCATAACTGAGGTGCAATGCCTGCTACTGAATTCAGAGTGGGAAAAAATGCAGCTAAAAATGAATTACAGATAAGAATTTTTTGTCTCCTCTGAACTGATTGTTGACTAGATTTCAAATATATTTGTTTAGATGTCAAGGTTAGTTTATCCTGCATAGTACCTTAAAGAAAGGACTAGAAAGAATGGAAAAAATTTAAATAAAAATTTTGCAAAAAGAAAATGAGATATATATGTGTGGACTATGCAGGCTTGTGCCTTATCAAGCATGAGAATAGCAAATGTGTATGGAAAAATATTATCTCGACATAAAAAGGGTTATTATTTCTGTTGTAATAGAAGAATTAATCCACCTATGTTCAGAGCTCTAAAGGTGTTTTCTTAATTATTTTAAGGATATTACAGTGGTTAAGTCCATGAAGAGTCCTCCTGCTGGTGTCAAGCTTGTAATGGAAGCTATATGTATCCTTAAAGGCATCAAAGCAGAGAGGATTCCAGATCCAACAGGTTCTGGAAAAAAAATTGAGGATTTCTGGGGTCCTGCTAGGAGACTTCTGGGTGACATAAGATTTCTTCAGTCTCTTCATGAATATGACAAGGATAACATTCCGCCAGCGTACATGGCTATCATAAGAAAACAGTATCTTACAAATCCTGAGTTTATACCAGACAAGATTCGAAATGCTTCCACGGCAGCAGAGGGTCTGTGCAAATGGGTCATAGCCATGGAGTTTTATGATACGTAAGTATGTATAAAAATAAAAAAGGTTAAAATAAATTTGATTAAAGAAATCAATCTATTGTAACACCAGACGTGATGTGAAATTACTTCTTGCTAGTTAGAACCTTTGTGCAAACAAGCAGTCATAAAGATTCATTCATGTAAGATACCTGATGTTAAGATGTAGAGCCTGATTTTCAGTGCTGAATTTTTCTAAGAAGGCATGGGAGCAACAATCTGTTCCATTAACAAATAAAGTTAACTTCCTTTTAGAGTGTTGCACAAAATACAGGCGTTATTGAAATGTGTTTGGAAGTTTCTGGTAGTCATATCAAGCCCAAAGGATATTTTTTGTTATATGTTGTATTTGATGCCTGAAAAAGTATGCTTGTTTTTTATGCTGTTTCCTAATGTGAAACATCTGGAAGTCACATTTAACAGTAAATCAGCATTAGGCAACTAAGGTCAACTGGCAGTTTGGAAGCTGAGTCATGGTAGGTAGTGCATGCCTTCATTTGGGAGGATATTTTGTTCCTTGACTAAAAGATTAGTAAATGCGTACTTGGTGGAGTTCTTAATTTGAGAACTATTATTGCTAAAAAGGTGGAATTAAGGGAGATCTGCAGCTTAGACTAGTATGGGTGTAGCATATTTTCTTGCTAATTTTGGAAAGATAAACAGTACATTTTTAGTTATGTGTTATTTTCAATATTCTTGTCACAAAAATATCTGTGTAAAAGATTGAAATCCTCAACCCTGGAAAATAGACCCTTGGATGTTGAAAGCTGTTAATTTATTGTTTTTATTTTGTGTACATAGTTGGCTGTATGTGTGTGTATAGTGTCTGTGAGTGTTACTTAATATATATGATTATTTGTGTGTTTCTAATGGCACAAATCCATACGGGATTCTAAACTGTTATCACATGGGACACAGTTTGGAAGCATAACCCTTTTTGCTTTTAGTTGTTACTGTTATTACGGAAAAATTTGCAGAAACTGCATAAATCAGTTAGTATTGGCACAGAAACAAATGATTAAGTAAAGACCAATTGTCTTCAGATATCATCAAATTGTGAAATGGAGTATTACGTGAGCTACTGAATTGTTGAGGTTTCCCTTCATCTTTCCTATGTTCATTTTTTTAATGGTAACCCTGGAGTGAGGGTGTATCTTTCAGATGTTTAATCTATCCTTTTACTTTATTTAGAGTGACAAAAAATGTTGCACCTAAAAAGCTAAAGTTGAATGAAGCTGAAGGAGAATTAAAGATTGCTATGGATAGTCTAAGAAAGAAGCAAGCAGACCTGAGGGAAGTTCAAGATAAATTGGCTGTACTCCAGCAGACACTGGAATCCAAGAAACAGGAGAAGGCTGACTTGGAAAATCAGGTATATGATGCAAAAGATAAACTACTGCTCTACCAATATCCAGAAAAATTATTTAAGATTTGCTTCTTTGTCAAATGGTATTTTTCCTTTTAACTGCCAATATGTTGAACAAATCATACTTTTAGATAACCATCTTTTTATTTTGGTGTAATGGTCTTGAAGTTATAAATGCGCAAAGCATGGGGAATAAATGCTTTAAAGTAATAGAAAATGTAGGTATTATGAATTTACCAACTGATATCCCTCTCCTACATCCTCACTTATATCTGCTTCCTTGTGAGGAGATAAATTTTCAGCGATTGTACTAAGAGTATGATTTATCTATTAACTTGCAAGTCTGTACATTTAAAGTTCAGAAAGTTTATTTATGCATTCTGTGCTAATGAAATTTTGAGAATGTATTTGTAAACTCTGTTCCTGACTGCTAAATAAATGTTATGTGTACAGAAATAGGTATCATTTAGAAGATGGTATTTTTTTAAAAAAAAAGATTTGCAGTACATCATCTTGAGCTTTATTTACAGAAATAGTATCAGAATTTGAAATGGAGTCTTAATTCTTGTCTGTAGTTAAAGTCAGATCTTTGTGTGATTCTTCTGCATCCTGATATGGTTTGGAAGTAGAAGGGAGGGATAAACTGCACAAGCAGTTTGTTACTGTGGTGTAAATTGGCTGCTATGAGTATTAGAAGAGAGAGGATTGTAACAGCACAAGAGTTGGCATAATTTTCCTCCTATCCCATGGCTGAAATATGTCTCTACTAGATAATTAATTCTAACCGAGCTGGAATAAATTCCTGTGAGAATATATTTTTTTTTTGTTAGATTCTAAACATGCCTGGAAAGATGGCTTAGTTAAAAACTGACAACAGAAATGCAGATTATGTATTCATAAGTATGTTGTTTTGCAGAAAAGAACGTGATCTCTTGAAGGTGCTTTGTTTCTCTTATGACATGTAGATCATTTCCTTGATTATTTATATTTTCCACATTGCATACGGAGCTATTTTGAATTGCATGTTTTATAGTGCTCTTCTTTTATTTCAATGAAAATGTAACTGACTAGACTTTACTGTGCTGGTACTGAGATTGTTTTTGTTCTTTAAACATTTCCATTATAATAAGGTGTTTTCTTTCTGTTTGATGAAATTACTTAAGCAAACTTCTGCACAGGAAAATAATCTTTGAATGCTTTTAATATTTGTAACATGTCTTTAAAGTGATCATGTAATATAATTGGCAATTTTTTTTATTCTGAGGTTGACTTATGCAGCAAAAAACTACAGCGAGCAGAACAATTGATTGGTGGCCTTGGGGGTGAGAAAACTCGCTGGCATGAGACTGCTTTGGAGCTGGGAAGGCAGTACATCAATTTGACTGGAGATATACTTATTTCATCAGGAATTGTAGCTTACCTAGGAGCCTTTACATCCAGCTACAGACAAGTAATACAGTGATTTTTGTCCCTATGTTTTGTAATAATCTAAATTTTATTAATTTTTCTTCTAATATAAATTTTATATTTTTAAATTATGTTTTGATAGAATTCTTAAGTGGAACTGAAATTGTATTGTAGGATTTTGAGTTTTGTTTATAAGACTCTTGGGAGAAATTCTTCGTTCTACTGTGAAGCACTTATTGCTGTGTAAAGCATGGAGTCATTTGGTTGCTTTTCTTCTCTAAAGCAGGTGCCAGTAACTTTATACCTCATGGCTTTGGTTACTCTTATTTCATTCAATGGCTAAATTCCCCTTAACTTCAAAGAAAACAGAATTAGCTTCTATTTCAGCAGCAGCACAATTAGGCAAGTTCTGTACAAAAAGAGAGAAAAGATACAGTAGCTCAATCACATAGCAGATTTGTGTCTGTAAGCCTTAGCGACATAAACAGAAAGTCTGAATACAAAAAAAAATTGACGTGGCAGCTGATTTTAGTTATAACAAATTTGGGATGTCAAAATTACCCTGACTTTGAAAGTTTTTGAACACCAAAACCTGTTACTGAGTTCAGCAGAAGAAATTAATGTCCATTTCTTTTGAAAATCGTGTCCAAGGTATCAAAAATTGCTAAAAAATGAGAGGGGAAAAAAAAAAATCAATGTTCCTTATTTGACATATTTGGATATAATCCTTATTTCCACTTTTCCTTCAATGTATTTCCTTTGTCCATTTTTCTTTAGAAAATTTTATACTGTTCTTTCCAACAATTGTTTTCTTCATAATGTCCATGTGATGTTACTATTTGAAACTTTATAAAGTGAGAGTTTATGTTGTGAGTATTTATAGTGTAAATAAATAGTCAGCAGTTTTTACAATTCTGAATTACATAAATTTGAGACACTGTTCTCTTATATGCTTATAATGTACATTGTGTATAACATTGTGTCTGGGTAGGTAGGAGTACTTTTGATGAAACATCTTAAGGGGTGCTGAACTGTATTCCAGGCAAGTGTAGATACAGGTGCAGATCAGGCAAGTGTAGATACAGGTGCAGATGATATTCATAAAAGGCAGAGACATCTGCATGATTATTCAATAAAAATGAATACCTAGTGGTTTCATCTGAAAAGTTTAGTGTAATTTCATTCTGTCTGACTGCATAGTTTCTTCCTTAGTGCAACAGGAGGTATGGATTCCTGGTTTCTTATTCTTACTCTTGTGATCATACAGACACATCTTAGTTAGGTGTCTCTTTCAGAAATTGTAGGATAGCATAAACACTCTTGTGCAGGTCTTCATTTCATTTGCAGCTGTTTTTCTCCCCCTGCAGTTTTCATAAGAGAAAATGTTACGATATCTTTTGGAATATCAACTTTGTTTTATGCAAATTGATGAATCCTTCTTTCACCACGTCAGTGAATGTGTCTAGCCCTTAGACCATTTCCTTTAACACTGCATTTCTGAGTTTTGTTCCTTGAGGCTTTGCCAGCTAATTTTTAGTTTAGAATATTACAGCATCTTTCTTTGACTTTATACACAGCTTTTATGCAAGATTGTGCCTTTCATATGAACATGCTATTTCTATACATTTTCATTCTTTAGAAGCATTATTCCTAGTGGAATACACTTTTTAGTTTACATATATAAAGGTGTGTGTCTTCATTGTTATTAGGCACCATACAAACATGTATAGTTTACACAACTGTAGTGAGTTAGATGATACAGAGAATAGTGAAAAGCAGCTCTAAATGATTGGTGTTAAGTTTGGTTAAGTCCTGTCAAGTTCTCAATGTCCCGAGAGTTAAATAATGAAGATTTTAATTTTTTTTTTTATTAGAATATGTGCATTTGTTCTACACTCATTTTATAGTATAGAATACTACTGCTGAAATGGTAAATAGAGTCATACCAAGGCTCTGACCAAAAAAACTTACATTTAATTTATAGAAATTACAGACTGTCCTGGTTTCGGCATTTTTAGAGACATTTTAAGACATTTTATACCGAAGGATGAATTTCTTTCCATTTGAAGATAATAGTCATCTTGTATGTAGCAACTGTGGTGGGAAGTGGGTTGAAAAATACATTTTTAAATAGTTTTAAAATTTTGCGACTAGGCAGAACTTCAGTTAATATTTGTTTTCCTCTTATCTAGATGCAAACTAAAGAGTGGGCATTGCTATGTAAAACAAAAGACATTCCTTGTTCTGATGATTTTTCCTTAACAAATATCCTGGGAGAACCAGTGCAGATCAGAGCTTGGAATATTGCTGGACTACCTTCTGACATGTTTTCTATTGATAATGGCATCATTATCTCGTAAGTAAAAAAAAAAGTTAGAATGAGTAGTTTTCATTAAGTAGCTTCTTACAACATGCTTTTCAGTTGTTATTTTTATAGATGGTTTTCTACTGTATATCCAGTTTAACAACTAGACTTATGACTATAATGTTTATAAGAAATATTAATAATACTTTTAAACTTTATAATGTAAAGTTTTTAAATTTGTGAATTCGCTCCCCTCCTTTTTAACTCCTGTAGATCACTATAATAATACCTTCCCCTTCTCTCCCCCACACTTTTTACAAAAGTGCTGCACACTGGGTTCAGTTTAAGATATCCTAGAATGCTTCAGGAATAGAATTTTAAATACTGTTCTTGTAGTATAATCAGTAGATATGGAAGTAATTCTCCTTTAAAAAGCTCAAGCTCTTTAATTTTAAAGAAATATGCTGGCATCAGTTGCTACCAAGAGGTGTTTCTGCAGAGGTACTGAATATTACTTTTCTACTCTTTCTATGATGGCCACACACTTTTTCCCTAAGGTGGCACTGGAAATACTATAATGTCTTCATTACTTCTCTATAAACAGTTTCCCAGTTTATGTTGCCAACTGGTAGGAGATTTTAACATCCAGGCTTGTAACATACTTAGTGTGTAAAGCCGTGACATTTTGGAAGTGTTGGTTTGTACACTGATGAGCTGAATCTTTATTTTGCTAGGGCACGGTAACAAAACAGAAAAAAAAGACCCGTGTATATCTTCCACTGAAGACAGTAAGGAAGGTGTAAAAAAGCTAGAATGGAGACAATTTCTAGTCTGCTTTCTTGTAGAGGATGTTCCCAACCATACGCTCTTGCCAGTTTCTTCCTCTGTTTCTTGCCTTTTATTCTACGTATTTCTAAACTACTTCAACAAGAAAAGGTGAGATAGGCCTTTCCTGCAGTAACCTCTGGAAGTGTGCTTTCACATCACTTCAGGCAGTTGGGAGTTAGATATGGGTCTTCCTCATCCATGTGATAATTTTAGATATTTGATGAAAAGTGAAAAGGTGTATCTGTACTGACAATTTGGAGTCTGTTTTCTTTAGGGCCTCATTCCCCTATCAGTACTTCATACAGACTAGTCATTCCTAGGATCCCTTCTGGAGCAGAACAACCTGCCATATTCCTAGACAAAAGCTAAGAGAGTCTTGGTTTTGTAGGGACTCTTTAATAGGCATTATGAACGGGGCACCACTGAGTCTTCTTTGCACACAGTGCAGTCCTCAAAGAACTTTAAAAAACATTATTAAAATGTGAATTCATAGCAGAAACCTGATTACATCTTTGCAGTGCTGGAATTTACTGAATACTATTTATGGCTAAAGGCTTGGCAGTTGCAATTGTAGCTTCCGATTGAAATGTAGTTAATATGACAATAGTCTTATCACAAGTTGAAGAAAGTTCTGATAAGGAGAGAAGGATTTATTTTTCATTTTGAAATCCACTTCTTGTTTTTAAATTTTCCCTTCTGTAATGATCTTAAACTACATCCAAATAAAATACTTTGTCTAAAGATACATTGATCTAAAACATTTTCAAAATTCTGCACATTTAGAGATACTCTTATTTTCATTTGGGCAGTGAAACTAATTCTGAAATCTCAAAATTGCTCATAGAAAGAAAATATGGATCCCATGAACTCTATATGTAATATTATTGCCTTTCACTTTTAAGATGATTCTACATTCTTATCTGGTGTTCTAATACATGCACATCTGTGTCTCACATCCGTCACTAGAATAGCTTTTGGGCAGAGTTCATCTGGTATATATCAATGTCATGGTCAGTGTAAACATCAGTGATTTGTATGACAACATGGGAACTGACCATATTAATGTTTTAACTAGAATCTAGAAGTATCTACAGCTCACTTGTGATTAGCTTTAGACTAATGTGCCTACTGATGACTGAGATATGTACAGCACTGACAGTTTTGTTAAATACAGAGCTGGGTATTTTGCAGTAGGCTAAGCTTTGTGACCGTGCATAAGCAGCTATGATTTTCATTTGGACTTGTGTTTGTTATGACTGTAAACAAAGAACCTCTCAGTTCTGTCCAGTAGCATTGCTACTGACTCTTAGCTTTTAGGTTTCTAATTAGCACAACTGAAGCTGAATTGACCGTGGAACAATGTTGCTTTAACTGCTTCTCTGTTTGATTGCTACTTATTTACTTCACCTCTGTCGGTTCTCTTTTCTGTATAATGAATAAATAATTCTTATAATTCTTTTCCGTAGCCAGGTTAATGGTTGTTAAGCCTATGATAACATGTACCTAACATTTATGCATCTTTTTTATAGTATGCTACTGCAGAAACTTACTAATAAATCTTTAATTTCTCCTACTGTTTACATGAAAATTCTTCTCACAGTTTGAAGCCTCTAATGTTGTATAGCACTGGTGAATGAATACTACTTTTCCTGTAGAGTGAATGTTAGGTTTTCACACATAACAGAAATTGTGTATCATAGGGTTAATCTTTGGAAGCATGGATGTGTGGATAATACTTCAGTTTTGGCAACTGGATAGGTGACAAAGTGCAAAATGAAACAGATAAGACAAAAATAATGCAGTAGCTAAAGAACCTCAACATACTTTCATTTGACTTTAAAAATTGGCATTGATTGTACTTCTGGAAGCAAAACTACTTACTGAAGTTAGAGAAGATATGCTGGGATTATTGTATATGTAACTTTTTTTTCAAGTAATTATTGTATTGATAATTCAATCACTCAGGCTAAACAGTTGACAACTGTTAATGAGTTCAACACGTCTACATCGTATCACTTCACTTTTATAAAGCTTTGATCAAAATTCTCTTTGAACTAATGCAAAGATGTTTAGCATTTTAAAACTAAATGATAGCTTTTAATTTTGAAATGTGAGATAGAATCTACCTCAAATTGATGATACATATGATGCCTGTAGTTATGAGTTTATGGCTAGATTAATTTTATAGGAACCATTTAAAATGAAACTCAAGCTTTTTGTAACAACAAATTTTTTAAAAAGCAGAATTAGAGAGCTATTCAAAGATAATTTGCAAACATACACGGTGACTGCTTATGCATTCCCATCAATGAAGAAGTATGTATCGTTGATGAAAGCTATGTGTCTTTGGCTGTTATTAGAGAACCACTTTTTAATTACTCAGTCTTAAGTATTTCAAGTCTGTTACACAGTTAGTCTGAAATGTGATATGCTGAAAATAATATGGGAATGAAAAAAGTAATTGGGGAAAAGAAATACATACTGTAGGTTTTGGCTGAGGTTCTATCAAATCAAAGCAAAATTATTATGAGCAAATTACATAAATATTGTCTGCTTTAGAATGTGCTTAACATGCAAGTTTACTGTGTTCAGTTTACAGTTTGCAATTGCTGTATCACCTTGTATAATCTTACTTTTAAAATCACCTGGCTATATATCCCTTGGATCTCCCTTTGGGTTCTCACAAGCAACTGAACCACCTAGCAATTAGGGAGAACAGCAATTCTTTCAGTACAGCTTGGATCCGTTGGTGAACACTTACCTACTGTGAGATTGTCTTCTAATACTGCTGATGCTACTGCCTCATCTGACAGACATTCAGATTTCAAATCTTCTGTTTGCTTCTCTAGACCTACTGTGTTACCAAATTTGCGCTTATCTGTGTTTATCAAATTATTCAAAATACTTGTAACTTTACAAAGCCCACATTTTAACTTTCTTAATGTCTGCTTAGATATCATGCTGTCCTGGTGGATTACAAATGCATTTCCTGAATCTCTCAATGCATTTTACCTGTGAAAGCTTTATTCATGGCTAGGCTGGACAGGGTCTCTTCCAGATGACCCATTTTCCTAAGTCACTCTACAAGGGGGAAGAAAGCCATCCTCCTTCAGCTGGTGAATTGTCACTCCCAAGTTCAATTTGTGATCCATAACACAGAATGAACCTCTGTAGCATCCCATGTGTAATTTCAGGCTACTGCCACACATAGTAAATTTCTCTTCCAAAACTTTTGCTCCTAAACTTCTGATATCTTGCTTCCACAATCTCCATTTCCAGTCCAAAGGACCTAAGGTGCATGTGCTCCTTAGCTCCATATATATTCCTTCTTCTAAGGGATCACATTTATTTAGGCACATTTTACTGTGCAGAAATTCTGCAAACAGGATTAGTCATGATTTTTGAGTACAGAATTATGTTTTCACTAAAACACATACATGATAGTTAAGGACTAACATTACTAAGCTAAATATCAATTTGGTCATAACTACATCAAGTACACTTTATAAGTTTCTGCTAGCCAGAAGGCTGATGTTGAAGTGGGAAAAAGTTGGCCTCCGTTGCATCTCAGAGAGGACTGGTTCTTGATCTTGATGAGCTGCCAGATCTGATGTCAGTTGTCAAAAAGATAAAAAACCAATCTCTGCTTTTTTCTTCTTTACAAAGTTCGTAACTTCTTGTGAGTTACTATTCCCAAGCAACCAACTTCCCTTTCAGCTTTGTTTTCACTTTTTAGATCTTACATAGTTTTGCTTATCCAGTCTCTCACAGTTTAAAAAAATATTTTTTCAGTAATGATAATCTAGAGTCAAACAGCTGCACTTCACAGGACTGCGCCTGAGTCACAGATAGATGAACCCTTGGAGTAAGGGTTACATGCATGTTATTGTATGTTGTTATATTTACACATGTCTAAATAGGCCTTACAACTACACTTAATCCTTAATAAGAAGTTTGTGGAATAGAAATTGTAACACAGAATATAAAGGATTTTTCTCTCTTAAACTGTGCTTTACCTGTTTTAAAATTACTCTCGAAAGAAGATCAAGGTTTATAATGTGTTACACAGTTTTGCCTGCCAACAATTTTGAAACTAATAAGCCTTCAAGAACTTAGATTGGTGTATCTACAACTACTTGCTCTGTACCTTTTTCTAATTCAAGGTTTATCACTTTCTGTTGACAATCTATGGAAAACTTTCTTAAAACATCACTCTTTCTAAGAAAAGGTGTACTTGAGCATCAGACAAAAATGAGATTGTGTTTTACTTAATTGCATATGTTTCATCTTAGTATTTTTAAGGAAAATAAGAATACAGATGGAGACATGTTTACATTGCAAGTTTTATTTGTGAATCAGAATTTTTCGAGAAAGATAGGTTCAATTTTTTAAAAATTATTAATGTTAAATAATTTGCCAGTGTCATTGTGCGTAAGCTAACTTGTAATAATGATAGATGCCATAGAAGTAGTCTGAAAGATTTCTTTTGATGCTGAATCTAGAAAAAAAAGGTATTACTGATTTTTTCCTTCCAGTAGTAGACTATATTATATCTCCTAACCAACTGGGATATGACTGGACCCCTTGATCCAAATTTTTAGGACTATATTTATTTTGGAATTCTCACTTCTGCCTGCTTAGATGGTTTCTAATTTAGGTGATTATTGTTGTAATTGTAATTGACGATTAAAATGTGTCTTAGATATCTTCTTGGTAATGTAACTACATGTAGTAGAGAATACTGTAAAAAATCTAGGAAATAGTTACTAAGTCTGCCAAAAATAAAACCCAGAAGTTCTTCCTGTTCATTGCTGTTTAAGGATTAGGGATTAAAAAGTAGAGAGACCTTTGAATCTGCTTATATATTTCCTTTTATACTAATTCTAAAATGTCTCTTTAGTGAAAGATTTAGTTCATTTTCATTCGAGAATGCTCACTTATGTACAAGACTATTAATGCTGTTCAAAATTTCAAAACTTAGAATGATCTTTTCGTTTTGAAAGTGTTATAAAATTAAATTCGATTAAACTTTCTAGGAAGTAAGAAGTCTTATTCTAAGTACTTTCTTTGAAAGAGGAAAATTATTTTTTGTAAAGAAAAAACTTCAAGATTCATCTGTCTCCTCTTAAATTCATCAAGGATTATACCTGAGTATGTGTCTACTGTGATTTCATACTGATGCACTTTTGTTTTATTGACAAAAGGGAATAAATTGCCTTAAGAAGTACTTTGAGATAAACATTTGAAGAGCTTATATTTCAGTTTTGAAAGTTGGTATTTTTCCCTTCAGCAATGCAAGAAGATGGCCTCTGATGATAGATCCTCAGGGTCAAGCAAATAAATGGATAAAGAACATGGAAAAAGTGAATAATTTGCATATAATCAAACTCAGCGATCCTCAATTTGTTACAACACTGGAAAATTGCATTCAGTTTGGCAGTCCTGGTAGGTTAATGAGTAGTGAATGTGTAAATTACAGTAGAACCTGGAGGGGGCATAATTAGCTAAAAAATTAAACGCCAGTGAGTATCAAATGTTCTCATAGTTAAGGAAAACAAAATTTTTTTTTCTCGTTTTGAATCAAATAAGTACTATAGTAATTGAAGTCCTCACCCCAGGTTATAAGATACTTCTTAGCACAATAGAATTATAATAGTTTAATTTGTATCTTTTAACTGCTTGATGAGATTTGCCATTTCTTTGTTTTCACGTTACAATAATTTTATTTCCAAAAAGTACTGTTGTTTTTAGTTGGCTTTTCAAGAGTATAAATACCAGATTGCTAGGCTGTGATCATTAATGATTCTTGTATTCTCTGTAGTATCTTTATTGCAAGTAGTCTTATTACCTTCAAATAGAAATAAATTAGTGAAACACATAGTTACAACTCCAGCTATTTTTCAATGGCTAACTGGACTACAAGTAAAGAAATCGATTGTTTATTCTCCATTATTTCTTTCTTGATTTTTAGCAAGCTCATACACTTACAGTGAAAATTGAAGCAGACTTAGTTACCCAAAATTATTTCTGCAGCATGAGGCATTTAATTTGTTGTTATTTCCTTTTTTTAAAAATGGTAGCCATTTAACTGCTAAGCCATTGTAGCAGTAGCAGTGATAGCATTTTAGTTGCTTTTTTGCAAACTGATATAATATTAGAAAAAGAAATTAAAGGTGCATTTCTTTGATTCATTTTTCAATCAGCTGAATACTCTAAGAAACATTAACCTCTTATCTATAGATATTGCTCGATTAATGTTTTTATTGTTTGCACACTGTAAATACACATTATACATATGTATTGTAAAGAACAGTCAATCAGTAATACAAATGCCAAGAAAGTCTTACTAATTCTTATGTTATGCTGAAGTGCTACTGGAGAATATTGGAGAAGAACTTGATCCTATCCTAGAGCCACTTCTGCTCAAACAGACATTTAAGCAGGCAGGGAGTATGTGCATTTGCCTTGGAGACTCCACTATCGAGTATGCTCCTGAATTCCGCTTTTATATTACAACTAAGCTGAGAAATCCACATTATCTTCCTGAAACATCTGTTAAGGTGAGAATTTTGAAAATGAATGTGCAACTCTGTTTTAATTTTAAAATGATTCCTTGGATAAAAGCAAAGAATTTCTGGCATTTGTTTATTCCTCTTCCCCTGCCAGCGTTGTTTTTTTTTTTTACACTGCTGGAAGACTGGTATCATCCTAGAAGTGTTGACATTTCTCATATCTAATACTTCACCTTGCAATACTGTCATTCTTTCATACTGTCAGGAATTTATTTATTTATTTATTTAATCACCTTTCCCAGTCTGTATCTCCTGATGCTATTTAGTTACCTTTCATTATAAAAATCTTTACAAGGAATTAATATAATAGTGACCTCACATGGAAACTCTACATTAGGCTTTCATATTCATGATTTTTATCTGTAATACAGGTAGGGACAGGAGTCAGTTAATTAAAACCAATACTTTCATCAGTTTTGATGATTATTGGTTTTGAACTACATGCGTCAAACTATTTTCTAGTCTTCTGCTGGTAATGTATTCCTTCTCTTTCTCATGTAAAATACTGTACATTTTTGCCACTTCTTCTGCAAGAGCATGTGGATTTTTCTGGATCCATTATAAATATGTCATGGGATGGGAATTCTTTTAAAATAGAATTTTTTTTACAGTCATTGATTTTCTCATAAAAAGAGAACATGACTCTATCCTAATTCTAGGATACAAATATCCCTGTAGTAATAACACCACAAATTGCATGTGTACAAGGCCATTAAAGAGAGAAAACGTATGTGGCAGAGGCAATAATAGTTTGAAGTACAACTTCAGCATGTATGTTACACTTTGTGAAAATGGCAAAAATTTTATGGGTGAGAAGTTTCTAAATGCCATAAAATGTGATCTACCTGGTTTTTATATTTTTGCAAAATACTGTGCCAGCATCCCATTTTCCCTGGGATGTTCAGGTGAAACAATTCTGGAAAACAAACAATAGCAAATTTTTTTAATCCTCCATTCATAGAAATGTTTTGCTTCTTTCTCTGTGAAGGATGCTTGATGCATACAGTTATCAAATGGTTGCTCTTGCATGTAAAGGTGGTCGTTCATGTTTTATGGACCAATCACTTGAAACACTGATATTCAAAGTTTCAATGTAATTTTGACGAACAGAATGAAATTTTATACATTGTTGTCACATCCCTTTTATGGTTAACTTTCTGGGTTAATCCTGGAGTTAGCTTTCCAACACATAATCTTAAACCCTCAGTTGCAATTCATTTACTCTCAAAGTTTGGTTGAGCATATTACATGATCTTATACAAACCTTATCTTGTAAATGAAGAAGCATTTTAATTGCATCTGGCCATAACTATGCTATCTTTCAAAAAATATTTCTTCTAACAGGTGACATTATTGAACTTCATGATAACTTCAGAAGGCATGCAGGATCAGCTTCTTGGAATTGTAGTTGCAAGAGAAAGGCCAGATCTTGAAGAAGAAAAACAAGCCCTCATCCTTCAAGGGGCTGAGAATAAAAGGTATCAAGATAACTTCTCTTGCTAGGGATAGAAGCAGATTGTAGTTTAAGGAAATACAATCATGGGAAATATATTTCAGAGACCATTTTTTGGTTTGAATTAACAGGAAATTCAAGACTGCTATTTTTGAGAGCCCAAACTTAGGCTTCTGTTTCTTTTTTAGGCTGATTTGGATGCATGCTCTTACTCATATTCCTCCTGGTTGTGCCTTTCTTCTTCTGATATGGTTTCCTATTTCTGGGATTATTAGAAAATGTTAGAGAGCTGAATTGCAGGTTGTGTAATTGCAAAATGTAACTCTTGCTTTACACTGAAGGGAATTTAAGGGAATGTATAGTAAGAAAAAAAGGTTTTGTCACATAATTGCATACCATGAATAGAATCTACACATTGTCTTATTTTATAGAAACTAACAGAAAACAGCAGTAACTTTCATATGTGAAAAATCTTGTATATTATTTTAGGCAGCTAAAAGAAATAGAAGACAAGATTTTAGAAGTTCTCTCAGCCTCAGAAGGAAATATTTTGGAGGATGAAACTGCTATCAAGATATTGTCTTCCTCCAAAGTTCTGGCTAATGAGATTTCTGAAAAGCAAGCTGTAGCTGAAGAGACAGAAAAGAAGATTGATGCTACTCGTATGGGCTATCGTCCTATTGCTATTCATTCGTCAATCTTGTTTTTTTCCATTGGTGATCTAGCCAACATTGAGCCAATGTATCAGTATTCACTCACGTGGTTTATTAACCTTTTCATCATGTCTATAGATAATTCAGAGCAATCAGAAGTTTTACAAACAAGGTAAGAGTGATAATTCACCATTTATAATTGGTGATGTATTCATAGTTACTCCAGAAATGGTACTGTTATTTCTCCAATGTGTATTGTCTCAGGCATTGCATTTTGAAATATTTTTTGTACATATATATGTCATATATATTTTGAAAATAATTTATTCATAGAAGCAAAATGGTGCAATGTATTACAAGTGCAACATATTTCATTGTTTCTATTTTAGTAATTGCTACCTCAGGTCATCTGTGAAATTGCAAAGTATCAGCTAAAGAAAAATGCTCCACTTGCTTTGATTTTATATTTCATTTCATGTAGTGACTTTGTATGTCTTCAAGAAACAGACAAGAAACTTTTTCACACAACTGGTGAGAGAGAATGAAGTCTTGTGACTAGGGCTCTTGGCTGTAGAGTATGCAAAGCAGTAATTATTAACCCAACCATCTTTTAAATACAGTTTGATTATTGTTTTATACTTAAAGTGTCCCTCCCTCTTCCAGCTTGTTCATGAGAACAGGAGAAACTGTGCAATCTTTAATGATCTGAATTGATTTTACATGTGGTGGACCTCACTATTATGATCACATTAGAATTATTCAAAATATTAAAAATATTCAAATACTCACCCTTGAAGTGAATTATCTACACAGAGATTCTTTAAAGAAAGTTTTCCAGTGTTCTGTCACATCAGTTACTAAATGCTACTTTAGTGGCTTTATTTGATCTTCAAATGACAGAGCATTGCTTCTGTTACTTAGCTACTTGCCTGTTCATCAAAAGAACAAAGGATAGGAGAGGGAAACTACTCTCCCAATTTTCATATAGAACATTTTTCTAGTTAATATTGCAAATGGCAATTTCTGAATTATCCATTACTGTTTTAAATACATATTTATTTAAATACAAGTTGTAGTACCTGGTAAGGTAGCACTTAGTGTGTAGTTTAATGTGCAGTGTTCAGTTTAGTAGCATACTGGTTATGAAGGTTATTTTTTCATTAGAATTTAGTCAAGGTCTGGACAATCTAAGTCTAGCATAACTGTTTTCTCAAAGATACTGCTACTAATTATTTAAGTCATAGCTTAATATTTTGGTATCATATTTAAAACTAATTCAAGGTAGCCTTTTACCAATAAGGCAATCTATGTTCTATAAACCTAGCTCTTTGACTTTAAATCTTATTCTTTTATATGTCAGAAAGCCCCAGTATGCCTGTGTGCCTAAATTAAAGTAAGCAATAAATAAAATAATCTTGTTTTGATTCAGAACCTTTCTGTCAGCAGAAATATAAAGATATAGGACCTGTATCAGCTGACAGTATGCATTCCCAGGGAATGATTGATGGAAGCCCATTTTGATAATATTGCCCAGTGAAGGCAGAGGAAGACAGACACACAGAAAATTCTCTGTGAATTAATAATTCACATAAGACTGTCTTGGGCTATCTTCATTAGTCAGGCATTTTTTACTACAAGCTCTGCGCTGAGATTGTTTTTTGGTCATTCTTTTCTCATACAAACCATGTTACTTCTGTAACTCGAAAAAAGTCTACAGTTTGTCCCATGGCCATCTTTGTGTCAGTATTTTTTGTATAAATTGTATGTACATCTGTTTAACTTATGAGGAATCAGTAATTTTGAAAGGACTTAAAATGCTAATAAAAAAATAGGAACATTTCTATATTACAGTAATATTATTAAAAACGGTCTATTTCTTATTAGCTGAATAGAAGAAAACAAAAACGGATTGAAACTCGACTGAAAAGGAGACACTGGTCAAACAACATAGCTTGCTGTCAATCTTGATCTTCTGTCAAAAACTTTCCACTTTTCAATTATAGATCACATTCAGGTTTCTGAATGATCACCAACTGCAGGAATACCCTCCGGGTAGCCCCCTGCCAAGGGAACGGTGACTTAGGTAGTTGGAAAAAAGCCATAGCACCTCTCCACATCTTTATTACTACCTTGAAAAAAGTATTTGAAGTAGCTGTGCAAGTTCAGACACTGCATTTCTAACTACCTGAATGGACTTTTCCTTGTTTTGACTAGGTATTCGAGGTATTCAAACTTAAACCCTTATAAAACAGTAGATGGCCTCCTTGCTTTGTGTTTAAAGGAAATTATTTATAATAAATCACAGAGTTTTAAATATATTTGTATTATAGTGTATTAAGGAAAATACTCCGTAGAATGGGAAACATATTTCAGATCACCTTTAAAGATGGACTGTTTTGATTTTGGCCCTGGTATTTACATTCAGAATGAATTTTAAAATTGCTGCTCTCTTCTGCCTCTCCCAAAAGGGACCTCTCACTTCCTCTGAAAATCAAGTGTTACTAAGATGTAATTTGACTTAAATGTTTTTTTATGTTATTTCACTCACAGAATGGTACATGCATTTAATGATTGCTTTGGGCTAATTGACCAGAGAGTTTATTAGAACAAAGGAGACCTAAATGATTTGTAATAGGTTTCCAGAGTGCACTCTTTAGAGTGATATTAATGGAAGGTTCTTCTTTTTTCAATACCTGTAGGTTGAAGATTCTCAAGGATCATTTTACTTACTCACTTTATGTCAATGTCTGTCGTTCCCTCTTTGAAAAGGACAAGCTGCTCTTCTCTCTTTGTCTAACTGTGAATCTCCTGAAATATGAAACATTGGTCAGTAATTAAAAATAATTTGCAGTTTGATATGATATATATTAAACTACATATACAAACTATCAGTAATATGAACATACAGGATAAGAATAGAAAAATAGGTTTATATGTAATCATATTACTTAAGCCTCAATTTTGTGATGTTTTATTTTCATTTTAAAAGCATTTTTATAAGCATTGAAAAAGATTCTCTAGAATAAAATAAATATATAACAAACAGGTTTGGCAACACTGAGCTAGATGATAACAGTTTTTTTCTAAACATTACTTAAACCAAAGCCCAGCCTATGTTATTCTTACAGCGAGCACTGCAAAATTTTACTGTAATGTATTCAGAGTTCTAAGAGCATATCAAAATGAATTGTAACCATTGATTTAAGAAACTACTTATTTTTCTCACTTAAGGTGCTAAATGTGTTTATTTTTGCACAGAATTTCTCAAAATCAAATGCTTGTACCAACTAAATTCTATTAATTTCTAGTAACTCTTTACAAAATATTTCTTTACAGGATTTTTTCAACTCATAATAAAATACACACCTTTTAACCATATCATCTGCAAAACAGTACTTAATGATTGCTTGGAGTTGTGTCAGTGTAATATAGAAACTTTTAAAATTTTTATCTCAGGGAATACATAGAAGTGAATTCTTTGAAGAACTGACAGTAATAATCATGGAACACTGGTCTCCCATTCACAGGGACTTCAATTTAGAAATTCAAGACATCAAAGAAATTTTGAGATAAAGGAATACTGAGAAAGGAATGAGATATGTAATAGGCTGATATTTCTTTTTCATATTTAGACTTGCCTTATAGGGAAAGGGTGCATGGTTCCCTGCAATATGTCCAGTATTTTTTTCCTTCAACACTTTGGGATTTGAAGAATGGGTCTAAAAATCTAATCAGTTAACATTGTTCATTCCCCAAGTTAGGAATGCAGATGAATCTTTAAATTGGCTCATATCTTAGAGTTTTTTTATTCCTTACGTTCATGTTTAACTGAAAACCAGACAGTGAATACTTTGGAAATAAGCTTTTAGTAGTTGTATAGAAGCTTTTTCAACTAATGCAAAAATTGAGGTAAATGTACTGATTTCCCACATAATGTACTAAAACAGATTTTATTTATTTAGTCCTGAAAGCAGTGTTTTTCATTGCAGGTTGATGAGAATGAGTGGAAATTTCTGTTGACTGGAGGCATAGGTTTGGACAATCCCTTTTCTAATCCATGTACCTGGCTTCCTCCAAAATCATGGGATGAAATTTGTCGACTAGAAGATTTGCCATGCTTCACAAACATTCGTAAGGATTTTACACGACTGAAGGATGGATGGAAATTGGTATATGACAGCTTGGTATGTTAACATTCCTGATTACCTGCATTCATGGCTAATTAACACACAAAATATTTATTCAGGGAAAAGAAAGTGCTTTCATTTTACATGGTATATTCTTATGTATATGAGTGTAAATATTTAAGCAAATAGTGTGTAGTAGTCGATTATTGCCAGTTTGTCAGGTGCCTTCTGAATAGCAAGTCATGATTTGGATTTAATTTGGATGGAAAAAAGGCAAAACCTGCAGTGGTAAGGTGACAGTGAAATTTGCTAAACTTAAGGCAACCACTGTCCCTTGTCAGTCTATACATTTGTTTAGCATGCTTTGAGGATGCCTTTTCATGCTATTATGTAGTATGCTGATTTCTTAGATAAGTGTAAAAAACCAATTATTGCCATGTAGAGAAACTAGAATGGATTCGGGAGACCTGTGTTTCTCACAGTGTTTCTCACAATGCGTTTCTCACAGTGACCTGATACGTGCATTAATGACTTGGCGTACTGGTTTTGGCTGGAGCAGAGTTTATTTTCTTCATAGTAGCTGGCGTGGGGCTGTGTTTTTGTTGTGGTTCAACCCCATCAGGCAACTAAGCACCACATAGCCGCTCACTCACCCCCATGGTGGGATGGGGAAGAGAATTGGGAGGCTAAAAGTGAGAAAACTCATGGGTTGAGACAAAGACAGTTTAATAGGTAAAGCAAAAGCCATGCGCGCAATCGAAGTAAAACAAGGAATTCGTGTACCGCTTCCTATCAGCAGGCAGGTGTTCAGCCATCTCCAGAAAAGCATGGCTCCCATCACACGTAACAGTTACTTGGGAAGACAAATGCCATCACTCTGAACATCCCCACATTCCTGCTTCTTCCCCCATCTTTATATGCTGCGCATGACGCCACACAGTCTGGGATAGCCCTTGGGTCAGTTGGGGTCAGCTGTCCCGGCTGTGTCCCCTCACAACTCCTTGTGCACCCCCAGCCTGCTCACTGGTGGGGTGGGGTGGGGTGAGAGGGAGAAGAGGCCTTGACCCTGTGTAAGCACTGCTCAGCAGTAACTAAAACATCCAGCACAAATCCATCCCTGGATTAACAAAAATGAAAAAACATCCCTGTAGTAACGAAAACATTCCAGCACAGATCCAAAACATAGTCCCATACAAGCTAATATGGAAAAAATTAACTTTATCCCAGTCAAAACCAACACAGGTTTGGATTTGTGCTGGAAACAGTGTGGATAAATCAGGGATGTTTTTTTACTGCTGAGCTGTGCTTATACATAGTCAAGGCCTTTTCTGCTCCTCACACCACCCCATCAGTGACTAGACTGGGGGTGCACAGGAAGTTGGGAGGGGACACAGCTGACCCCAACTGACCCAAGGGCTTTCCCAGGCCAAATGGTGTCATGCTGAGCATATACAGCTGGGGGAAACCACTGCTCAGGGACTGGCTGGGCATTGGTTGGTTGATGGTGAGCAATTGTTTTCATTAGCATCACTTGTCTGTCCTGGGTTTTATTTCTCTCTTTTTGTTATTTTCCTGTTCATTACCATATTATCATTATTTCAATTATATGAAACTGTTCTTATCTCAACCCATGAGTATTCTCACTTTCACCCTTCAAATTCTCTTCCCCCCATCCTGCTGAGGGGGGAGTGAGCAAACGGCTGTGTGGTGCTTAGTTGCTGGCTGGCATTAAACCATGACACTTATTTTGTCTTTATCTAACTTGATCACTGTTTCTTTAAAATCTAAGCTCTTCAGATGAATTTTATTCCACATTTGGCCACTTGCTTCATCTTTAATCTTACTATGAACTCCTTTTTTTTAATTTTATCATACTCTCCCTCCTTCTGCTTCTTGATATGCAAAGTCCTCAACATACACATACCTCCTGAACAAATGATTAAGAGTTATCCTTCTTTCCTACTTGCACCATATCTGACCATAGCCACTTTCATGTTCAGATAATACCATCTATTTGTGCTAGTCCACTGAAGCACTTTTCTCACTGTTAACTTAAATGATGAAAATTTATCACCGATATTCAGTCAAATGACCCAGGACTTCTTACACTCATTTCAAAAAGATTGTGTGTTTTATTCGTTTTAAGCATAAAGGATTTAGAAATCCTTTCTATTTTAAAAAATAGGCTTAAAGTATGCAGAGAGGAAACGAATGGGTTTCTGGTTGAAAATGCTCCTAAGTGTATGATAAGAGACATTAAAGAAACTAAGCAGCTGCAGCTCCTTCAGTTGTCCAGATTGCAGGAAACAGGCAAACAGCAGAGAT
Organism: Strix aluco; assembly: GCF_031877795.1. NCBI lineage: Eukaryota > Metazoa > Chordata > Aves > Strigiformes > Strigidae > Strix > Strix aluco. Next base: position 33,149,121 of record NC_133936.1, read on the forward strand.
AAAGCTTTCCTTGGACATTTACAAAAATATACAGCAAGTTCAGGGGGTTAGTTCTTCTTTGGGAAATAGTTGCTTGGAAGAATGAACAGAGAAATGATGGTGTTTGCAAGAGTTTGAGGGAGGAGACTATGGTTATGCACTTTGGGATTATAGCTTTTTAAAGCAATGCCTAATATAAATGAAAGGTGCTGACTTTCAGAAGTAAAGATTCAAGGTGTGTGCGATAGCTATTGTGCATTCACAGAGCCAAACTGAAATAAATAGAAATTCCTTCATTTAAGTGGCATTCAATAAAATGAGATCTATAGAATCAGGTCATCAGTTAATTTACAAAGAATCTAATAAACAGCAACACTGGAGCCAGGAACATTCAGTTACTGAACTCTGAGCGCTAGATCAAAAGGAATGGCTTTATCACATAGCAAGATTTGCTATGCCTTTTACTTCTTGTGTGAAAACACTTTTGTTACCTATCTATCATTAATACTAGTACTTTCACATAAATGCACTAGAATTTTGAAAGTGCTACTTGATGAGTCTTGGGGAAGATTCCTTTTTGATAGCTGTATTTTTTTATCACCAGTGTAGTTTATCCTCAGCAATATGCAACCAGCTCTTTTTCCTATCTTGTTAGTGATACACAAATTTAAATACAGGGCAGTTTCATGCATGTGAGTTAAAGAGAGGGTACAAAATCAGTGGCACTTAAGCCACTTCGTCATCAGCAACCATACACTGAATATGAATGTTTTTCAATGGAATTTGAGATGCACTTTTCTCCTCCTACTGTTGTAGATCAGGTTGCTTCCAAAAGTAGGGGAGACCTGACTTCAACTCCCCAATTGAAGGATTCCGTGTATTTTATCTAAAGTTGTATTGCATATTCTGGAGCAGGGACTGAAACTCAGTTCTCCTCTAGCTGGCTGCCTTAATCTCAAAGTTACTGCTGCATCTTTTCTCATAGAGAAGTGAAAAGTTTTTGGCACAGTAGCACAACTCAATTCAGTCTTCAGTGCAACCTTCACTCCTCAGTGTTTCCTAATTCACTCAGTTTTCTACAAACCTTGTAAATTCTTAGCTAAACTCTTCAACAGTTGTTAGAGATGTCATTCTGAGGTACCTATTTTTCCCATATATTAATACAAGAATAATGCAGCATTCTGGATTCCAATCTGAAACTAAGTGCCTAGAAGTTAGGGAAGGAGGGAGCAAGGCTCCAGATCCCCAGCAGAACATGAGCTCCATCGTGATTTGATTTGCTAAAGCGAAGTTGCTCAGAATGCAGTTTGCACAGGTCTGTCTGCACACCTCTGTGCCCAGCCCTCTACAAGCCTAAGAGGCTCAGCAGCAGAGCTGTAACACCAGTTTTCAGAAAGGCATACCTAGCTGACACTGTACTTCAGTCTAATAAGAAGTTAACATGCCACACAACAACTGCTGTGCCCAATATAACTGCAACAGCAACATAACAGCTGGATTATACATAGGCCATTTACAAACTAAGTCCTCTGGCACATTGTTTAGTTTTCCAGTTCTCATCTTCCTGCACTCATTTTCTGCATTTGGATGCAACCTAACTCATAGTCATCATGTAATACTGTAATGTGTTTGTCATTGTTCTCCACTTTCTAGAGAAGAACCTTGGGTTATCATCTTTTAAACACTCAAAAATTACTATAGCTTCTCTGCTGTAAGAGAAGCTTCTTAGATAAACATGTATTTAAAGTTGGTTTTATTTTAAAAAAGCTTTAAGCATGTCAACCCCATTTCTGTAGATTAAGAAAAAATACGTCATGGATTGTTGTGTCACATTAAAAGATAATTTGCGCTCACTATAGGCAATTCTCAAATGCTTTAAAGAATGTTGAAATACATATTTTTTTAGGAACCCCAGCATGAGGATTTTCCTGAAGAGTGGCAAGACAAGTTGGGGGAGTTCCAAAGGATGCTTATCATTCGCTGCTTGAGACCTGACAAAGTATGTACAAAACTTTCACCTTATTCAAAAACATCTGTCCATCTTGGAAACCAAAAGTATTTGCAAGTGTGCATTGCAACTGTATTGTCTACAGCTATTCTACAACAGCCTATCATAAAGGAAAATAGGAACTAATGATTTCAAAAAAACAGCAAGTTTGAAATCATAATGAAAAAAACTTCTAAAGAAGGGTAGGCCTTTAGCTTTTGTTAAGTTTCAGTGTACACACCAAAAGTCCCAGAGCTCTTACTCCTTGAGACTCTCTTACAAACCTTATGACTTTCCTTTGTCAGTACACCTGCTCTTTTTGCTTATGTAACCTTTTTGATGGATGTCACTATCTATGGTAGATTTTGTCTGATCTGGGAAGATAATTTAGTGGTAAGCAGGAGTGTAGATAACATAGGTGCTTAAAGCTAGCAATTGCAGAGACACAGATCCATTTTGTTCTATGGAAAGTGTTTTGATGCAGAAACTGTTCTGATTTGAATATCTTTACTTGTAAGGTTTGAATGTGGCACATATCACAATAGGCACTCACAGTTGTGAATCTTTATTCCAAAAAAGTCAACCTACTAAAACCAGAATATAAGTATTTGCTTAGATATTTTTCATACATTCACAGGTTAGTGGGACTACTATTAGTCCACATGTAGCCATAATGACAAAGCACATGGTTAAAAATAGGAGTTAGTATAAACCGTTATGACCTCTGTTCCAGAGAGCCTAAGAAAGGAATTCTCTACACTTCCTCACACAGCTGTTTAGCTTTATATTAGTACTCAGAAAAGAATATGAATGTTTGTACCATATAAAGAAGAGAAACTTTTAGAGTCAGACTTTACACTTCACTTCTCGTGGATTTTTTTGACTGGCAGGATGAGCTTTCAGAATGTTGGGCAGATGGACTGTCATGGTGAGGCACTGGAGGCGGTGGTGTATACTGATGCTTGGAGACAAAGTTATCCACAAGACGCTGCCTAGTTGCAGTGACTTCTTCTTCAAAAGAGTTTATTATGCTTCTGCCAGTTTTGCACTTAAAGCAAAGCAAAAGATTTAACTGTATTTCAACTTTATTCAAAACTTAGATCCTCAAAACCCCACTGATCTGCCACTAATTCTAGCTTAGAAGTCTACTTTTGCCTGTGGCCAGCAGTACTGCTGTATGAATGCTGCAGAGCTGTTTAGCAGATATTTCATATGCATACCCCCATTTGATTCAGAAACTCCTCTACCAGCCTTGCCAGCAGAGCTTATTTCATTGACTGTTTTCGGTTATGTCTAGTATACATTTTCTTTTAAAGTAAATTGTGAACCTGCTGTTTAAATCACATCAGGGAGGGAGACTTCAGTTTGATTTTCTTCTGGGTGAAGAGGCATGATCTTGCTTCTCAGGATCTGTTGGGATCTGCCCTAGTGCATTGCCCTCCAAGCTGTTGGTGACAGTATTCTTGGGGGCAAAGTGTCCCCACTTGAAGCTGCTGCTTCAAGTTTTCTATATGCTGTACTTAGAAATAAAGTAATATTATGGCCAAGACCCCTTTTGTACCTTGGAACACCACTCTAAATTAACTGTGCAGGTTAGATAACATCATCTTCTCACTCTTAGTCCACCTTTTAAGATAACAGACTGCTCCCACTGCAGCATGTGATCCTATTTTTATGTACTTGAGTCTGTTGTATAGGGAACTTAATTAACCTTGACACTCACTAGGTCTATTTTCAATATGGAACATTATCAAGAAGGCAAAGATCTTATTTGTGCAAACCCACTAGGAAGTAAGATGCAGAACCTTTACTGCGCCTCATCAAGGGAGTTGGTTCACTTGATTCTTACTATCCATAGGATTAGGGGTCATATAGTGAGGATCAGCTGATCTGGATCAACTAGTTGAAGCATCTCAGTTTTGTGTGCTTTTGTATATGTCAACACTATGGCATGCATGAAATCCCAGAAGTGGATAGGAATAAAACTGGATAGCTATAAAACATTTGAAGTGGGCTTTCAAGTTTGAAAGCTTAGACTGCTTTACATGTAAAACTGGACATCTGAAGCAATGATCTGGTCAAATTTTGTTTTTTCACACGTGTTGTTCATTATTCCTGAGAACGAGAGAGCTACTCATTGTAGAGCTTCCTGGATTGATTGATTATTGCACCCAAGATTTCTTTTTCTGTAATGAGTTGTTGGAAAAACATTTCTGAAGGAAGGTTTTCCTTCAAATGCTAGACAATAGACTACACTGAGAAGTGTTTAGGTGCAGATTTCTTAGTCAATAATGCATGTAAATCATTACTTCAGAATAAGTCACATTCTAGCCTTACACAATCACTCCTTGCTGATGCTTGGAAGTCTTAGAGATGGAAATTCCTGTTTACATTCTAGCTTTAAATGTTATATTAGGATTATTTGGTTAACACTTACAAGGAAGGTTCTCACCCGTGTCATCTCCAGCATGTAGTACTCCTCCACTGTCAGGTCATCAAAGGGCTTCGTAAGGGATAAAAAGCCACAGCTGTGACGTTTGGTGTGTTCCTCCCTGCAACATAAACCCAGAATAAGAACAGATATTAAACCCATGAAAGTTACATCACAAGAGATGAAGAAATCTTAACAGACAGGTCTCTTCAGTATGTCTACTGTCTATCAGTAGAAAAAGTATCATACAGAAAACATACGAAACAGATTTTAGTGGATCTCAGTCAGATAAAAGCTACTCGAACTACTTCAGAGTTACTGGCTGAGATAAACTTTCAGTAGGCTTCAGTTTTGTGAGCTGTTACAGAGAAACTGGTAATTTTATAATGAGTAAGGGGATGTTGTCAAAGAGGTTTACTTCAAGAACATTGTTACATCTGTGCTTACCATGGGTCATCATTTGGTTCCCAGCCTTCCAGTTCTATCAAGCAAAAGAAACATTTTGCCACATCTGGTTCATTTGCACTTGGACAGTGGACAAAACCCGCCTTTGCCATCTGCAGGTGACAGTTTAGAAGTTTAGAGCCTCATCCAACACACTGCGCATGTTCACATCAGCAAACTGTTTCTGAGAGCTTGCAAACAATGCCTTTCCCCACAATGTCTATCAGCACAGATCAGGCTGTAAAATAAATTTTCAATGTGAGGACTGCAAGTAGGTAAATAAGCAACTAGTAAAGGAACAAGGAATAGGCTAGAATAGTGAACAGATTTCTGCATAGCTGTGGTGTCTGCCGGCTACCAGAGTAGCTTTGTTCTGCCAGATAACTGGCATTTCAGTAGCAGCGTGTGAGATCTGCCATAGCCAGGACTTTAAAGAATATTTTCAGAGAAAAAACATAGCATAAGACCATGGACATAGAGAACCTTTAAATAAAAGCTGTGTGCAATGCCACATCTTTAACTTCTATGTTTTCCTGTCACTTTAGAGAACGCTAAAAATTAAGTAAGTTTGTTTCAGTTATCAAACTTCACATCTTCTCAACTCTTGCAGTATGACTCATCTGAGATCCAGCCTGGAAGTTTCATGTGTGTGCCAAAGTAGAAGTCAGGGGTATATTTTTTTTAATGTTCAACTCAAAGCCTGCAGGGACATAAAGATTAAGTTTTCTAAAATTTAAATAATTTCAATTTCTGAATTCTAAGTAGTGATCATTCTGCCACTTAATCCTTCCTGCTTGATGCATACTCGTTTCTTCTAATGTAGGCTTCTTTTTTATGAATGAAAATTTGCAATCAGAAAGACTACATAATACAAGAAACTAACTTTTAAGTGACAAGAACAAAAAAAATTAAAACAAGAAAAGTAACTGTATTCAATTCTGTACTTAGACTAGTGAACTGAACATGCAGAAGCCAGCCATCCTACTACAGTATTTCTGAGCAGGGAACAGAGGAAGGTTGGAGTATTCAACTTTTCATCTTCTTCAGGCTTAGTAGAAGCTCACAACTCTTCTTGAACATAAATATACTTAATGGCTTCACATTCAGGCACAGTATATATATAAAAAAAAAAGGCATAGTCAAAATATCCATGTTCAGACTTACATTTTCTGGAGTGCACTTGCAATTCTCTACAAAAGGCCAGTTTGTGAAGGTTTTTAAACGGTTCTCATATTCATACATATCCTTAAAATCACCCAAGAGCTTGGAAGCTGAACCAAGCTCTTTCAAGAGCATCTCCATCTTTAAAGCTTGCAATTAGGATAGCCCAGAGCCTCCCTCCTGCTCTCAAATTTAAGGCATTGTACTAATTGGTTACACATTGCACCTGTAAAGCAAGGTAAGTTTGGAAGTAAGTAAAAACACAAGTGAGTTTATGATCAAGACAATCAAGAGGAATGAAGCTACTGGGACTTTTTTCTTCCCGTGTCACATTCTGTGTACTCAGCACCCTATATATTTATTAACTGAAAGTACCTATGCTAATGCAGTGTGAAAATTACAAATTCTATAATTCAGATGTCAAAAAATGCAAGTTAAAAACTCTAGTTACAAAGACAGCAATTTTACATATAATTTTTTTAAAATATTATATTGATTGTGACCAAAGTGATTCAATTAACACTGCTATTTTGAAACCTTTAGTGTTTCTTGAATTTTGTGTTCAGATATTAAATCTTAGTATCACATTTGCAAATACTGTTGCATTTCTTTAAAGGGGAGGTGGTTATTGTAAAATATTCTAGAATGTCTCCAGAGATAGAATGAATGGTGATATTTAAAAGAATTATATCTGTAAGGGTTTACAGGATGAAAGTATTAAGCTGTCATTTTATAAATTGTCTCTCATTTTGGTACAGAGCCCAGTTAACTTCAGTAGGAAGTTTAAACACCAGTGTGTACAAGACTGCTGTACACAGCAGTTTTCTAAGCCAAGATCTTAACACATTTGAAAGGTGTTGCATTATGAGACTGCAGAATTGAAATCCTCTCCATAATACAGATGAAGTGCAGAAAAATTTCCAGCTTCCTATACCAGCACATTAGTCTGTCCAGATGTGGTGACAGAAATGAGAGTAAGGATCATTTGCATAGGAATTCCATTTTCAGACCTCTTAGAGCACCTTTTTTGCCTTGATTTACAATCATTTATTCCTCTGGGACTATCCTTGAAAGTTATGTAAAAATGTTTAGAGTAATATGTGTTAATGCTTACACAAAACCAGGACACTTTAAATCTAGTTTTTCTTTTTTTTTTTTTAGATAATACCAATGGTGCAGGAATTTATCATTCACAACCTAGGCCGTCCATTTATTGAGCCACCTCCATTTGATTTGTCAAAAGCATTTTCTGATAGTCATTCTTGTACACCACTGATATTCATACTTTCTCCTGGTGCTGACCCCTTGGCAGCCCTTGTTAAGTTTGCTGATGATCAGGTATTGTATATCTCCAGACTTTTTTAATATAGTTGATGCTTGTGTGTGTGGACACGCACCTATGTTTGTATGAAGCAAGTAACTTCATTTAAGTAAAAGTTGAAATGCCACAAAGCACTAATGTAAGTAAGCAGATTGTTTTTAGGAATTAATAATTTGTCTATTATTTATAAGAAATTGTATCTTAAATATTTTGGTGTATTTTATAATGTGATGTCATGATCTATTTAGCTATTAGTTTGTGTAATCTCAAATGGAAAATGGAAAAAAGGAACAAAACCATAATGTTATAAATGTTCATTGTAAAGCATGTTATCTGAAAATGTGGTGGTTTTGGTTTTTTTTTCTAATAAGCATTATGTGTAATATATTAATTAAAAAACACTGTAGTAATATAGGACCTTAGGATCTTGGGTGTCATTTACACCTCAGACTTCAAATATGGATTTTTTTGGCTTTGACTGTCATTATTATGGCATTTAAAACAAAAAATTCCCAACAGCCTTAATCAGTTCTTATGTACAAGAGTACTGTTGTAATACTAGAAAGTTGCTGTTTTCTGGTAAGATGTATTTCTTGCATTTCCTGACTATTATTCTGTCAGAATTCCATGCTGTTGGAAATTGACAGACATACTTCAAGTCTCCAACCACCAAGCTGCAAATGTATCCTGCATTTTATAGAAGGTTGTCTACATCCTTAAAGAGCAGCATACTGTTTTCTGGAGTATTTTGAAACTGTCAGAATTTTACAGTTCTGGATTAAATGGATGCGTAGTTGGAGCTTTTCACTGAAAGATAGATAAGAGGTTTTAGTCAGCTGGAATGACATGAAAAAAAGATTTAAACTGTATTTTAAAATATACTGTACATTGAATATTTCAAGAATACATATAGATGTGAACTCTCATACTAGAAGGTTCAGTGTATTTATGCAATATTATTCTTACTTATAATATGCTTTCTATATGCAGGGATATGGTGATACAAAGCTTAGTTCTCTGTCACTTGGTCAAGGCCAAGGCCCGATAGCCATGAAAATGATAGAGAAGGCAGTAAAGGAAGGAACATGGATAGTTTTGCAAAATTGCCATCTAGCAAGTTCATGGATGCCAATACTGGAAAGAGTCTGTGAGGTAAATAAAGTATTATCATCTTCTTATAAATAATTTTGAAGGCATGTCTGATACATACAGGCAACTGAAAAGCCAGTTTAGCATACTTCATGTTGATTTCCGTTATATAAGGGTAATCAGCATATATTGATTCTGTCTTTTTCCTTCTGCCTGCTGGAATAGAAAGTGCTCACAAACGTGGGTCTGGCCCATTCCATGAACAGTAAATTTCAGCCGCTACAACACTCTTTAGGCCAAAAGCTTTCATCTTATATCTATTACTGCAGAAAACCAGTATGTCAAGGAATTTTGGTCTTGAACAGCTATAGGTTTCCAAAGAGGTACTGGTGTGTATTTATTTCTTTTTCTCCCCCCCTTAATAAGCTTAACACATTTCTGTTGTATACATATTATTATTATAGCCCTTCCCAGAACAGCTGTATGACAGTCATTGCAGTAAATGGGCAAAGTATACATTCCATTGCTCTTGTGGTATAGAGCCTGCACTTGCTTTTGTTCATATATTCCACAAACATTCACAGAGAAGACAAATTTTAGTTCAAAATACTAAAGTCTTGAATAAAAAATACACCAGCTGTGGAAGTTGTCATTTGTAACTGTGACTTTCACTATAATTACATATAAGCATTTGAGAAATTAAGCTTTGAACTGGTATATTTTCCCACTTAAAAAAAAAAATGCTTTAATAAAAACACTTGAGGTGTATATTAATCTACTGTGTCTTCCAATTACCTGTTTTAATATGTGTTTATTATAGGAGCTAAACCCTGATACAACACATCCAGATTTCCGAATTTGGCTCACCAGTTACCCATCTGCCACGTTCCCGGTGTCTGTACTTCAGAACGGAGTGAAGATGACTAATGAAGCACCAAAAGGTTTACGGGCCAATATAATTCGTTCGTACCTGATGGATCCAATATCTGATCCTGACTTTTTCAACAGCTGCAAAAAACCTGTTAGTAATGTTGTATTGTAACTTTTTAAATTAGTTAAAGCAGACCCTGATGACTGTGTATGTATGCTCTGGGGGGAAAAAAAACCTTTCCTAAATTAAAAAGTTGTCTTCCACTGCAATGAAACTTTTTGATTACTGGTAGTAGTAAAGTAAATTTAATTTTTATTGTTTGTCTCCTACTTCTTCAACTGAAATTTTGGGGTATGGCATTAATAATACAGCTCTCTAGTTAAAAAAAAAAAAAAAAGTAAGACTGGGAAAAAGCTTAGCCACTCTTTTCATAAACTGGATGTCTGTTTGCAAGCATATTTTACATTATTTTACATTATTTTTCTATAATTAATGTAGTTCTTCTAAATGAGGTCATATACTTTGCCAAATGGTCTCAAATGAAAAACAAAACAAAAGTTCCTACCTGAAGTGTTTCTTTAAAGGCCTGAAATCTATCTTGATAGGAGAAAAAAAAAGAAATATTGGGCAAACAATGTTTTATATAATACAGTGGTGTAAAAAAAAATGCATATCTTCATGGTCTTATATGCCTAGTTGTATGTGCCATGTATATTAATTACATACACATGGATATATAGATTTAAAAATGCAATTGCTTTGAGGATTCACCCTGATTTAAGGGAATATTTAGAACTGATGCTTATGATGGTTTGATGACTTCCTGATGAAGGCCTTTGTATATCAAGAAAATGTTTGTTACCAGAGCAGGAGATGCTGGGTTTTGAGTGACTCAGAGCACTGCTGTGCAGTATGTGAGAAAAAATGAAACAGTTTAAACCATCCATGAATTATTAATGGTGTTGCATTTGGTTTTAAGGCTGAGTTCAAGACACTGCTGTATGGCCTCTGCTTCTTCCATGCGCTGGTGCAAGAAAGGCGGAATTTTGGGCCCTTGGGTTGGAACATTCCATACGAATTCAATGAGACCGACCTGCGCATCAGCGTGCAGCAGCTGCACATCTTCCTCGACCAGTACAAGGTATAGAATTGCTCACAGCGGTCACTGGTCCTTGCTTGCATTTTCTAGGACTGTTAGGGCATTTACTGATGCAGGCTGAGTGCTGCCACGGCAACAGTTTAGCGGGGGCAGTGAATTAGAAACCAAGGTCCACTTGCAATAGAATCACAGAATCCCAGGTTGGAAGGGATCATCTGGTCCAACTTTTCTTGGCAAAAGCATTGTCCAGTGCTGGGGAATCCACCTCTTGGGGAGATTATTCCACTGGTGCTAATCAACTACATTAATTTTAAGTGGCGAGTGTAGCATGATCAGTATATAACTAATATGGGAAACTTTCAAATTACAGTTTAGTTCTGCCATGCAAAAGAAAGCAGCGTTTGTTCCATATAATTGCCTTATTCATTGGAATCTTATCCTGTCTCTAGGCAGGGACTGTGGATTCAGTTCTTGGCAATGTTACTGCAAGCTATAAAATATCATACTAAAACCCTTAATTGCTAACTGGGATTTACTCAATGATAGGGATAATACTAGACCCTGGATTGTTGCAGATTAACAACCATGATCTTTTTGTGTAAATTTGATGACATTTTCTTCCCTGTTTGCAGAGCTAGGCATTGTTTCATAGAAGCCTCTCTGGAATTTGCTAGCAATACATGACACTTCTTTATGTTCCAGCTTCCTAAGCAACCTGCTATAGCCAGAATCTGCTAAAAGTTATGGTTGGGACCAGGAAGGGGGTGTTATTTTCCAAACCACTGTCAGCCTAGAGTGTTTTTGGTTACCAATGTGGTTAATAGGTAAATTGTGATTCAGCATGAGAAGGCAACTTCATGAAGATGTGTGTTTCGTTTCCTGTGGGAGAGTTAAGGGGGGGGGCGGTCTGAGGAGGATGTCCTCCCCTTATATGACCAAAGCTTAAGAGCAAATGTAGTGCCTAGCAGGGAGGGAAGCATTCTTTTTCCTCAAAGATAATGACTTGTACATAGTAAACAGACTTTTTTGAACTGGTCTGCCTTATCCCAGTTCTCAGCATATCACCCACTCTTGCCCGGACATGCTGTAAGTAATTTATCTCTTCTCACTCATAAGTTATTCCTTTTATGCACCTAAGAGGATTCTAGCTTCTACCAACCTCAACACTTTAAGCATGTTTGATTTTATTTTCTAAAATAAATAAATAAATAAATAAAAAAAAATTTATGAGCACAGCTATGGCCCTGTGACAGCATAGATTTATTTTAGAAGTATGTATAGCCAAACAAAAGAGATAATTTTTGAGAGGTTTTCCATAAACTTGTACTCAGGGAGTTCCAGCTGCATTACTATGGAAATTTTTGGAGCTATTATTCTTCAAAAGAAGCAATGCTGGGTGACTTGATGGATGATTATTAGAGTATCTGAGGATCAGGAGAGCAATGGTACAAGCATGAACTAGCAGAAATAAATAACAGCTTTTAAACTTTCCAGTGAGAATTCTGGTTGACTTCCAAACAAATTACAGTGATGCCCATATGGCTGTCCAGAGAAGTACTAGGCTGCAGTTCAGATCATTGTCTTGCCTTTTTTCAGGAGGTGCCATATGATGCTCTTTGCTATATGACTGGAGAATGTAATTATGGTGGCAGAGTCACTGATGACTGGGATCGGCGTACGCTCCGTAGTGTTCTAAACATGTTCTTTTCCTCGGAAATCATTACAAATGTAGATTATAAATTTGATGCAAGTGGCCTCTATTTTGCTCCTCCTGAGGGAGATGTAAGTATTGCAGAACAACAGAATTACCAACAGCTTATTTTTTTTAAAAATAGATCCATCTTTACTGACTGATACATGCCTCAGTGCTTACTGCTGTCACTGCTTGCTTTTGTGGCTTAATCTCACATACTATTAGGACTTGTTTCAGTGACTTCTAAGAAATGGAAATGACGTAAAAAACCCACTAGCAACTAAATTGACTTTGCTTTGTGTGAGTCAGCACACTTAGGGGACAATAAGGGAGAAACAGCCTGCTGAAGGTAAAAGCATTATAAAGTAGGCGTAAGAGAATTAGTTGATCATATCTGCTGGAGGTTGAAAGGATGCAGTAATCAGTTTATCACACAGGAGAGTTATGTTACCCGTCAGCAAAATACCTTCAGAAACTGGGCAAGCAGTGGGCCCAGAAAGGGTCTGCAGTCCCTTGCACTAGGTATCTTATTTTGTAACAGAATTTCCAGCAGCTGTCAGAAATTTTGTCAGAAATTATTTAAGCAAAGCCAATCCTGATTTCAGGGTAAGAGGATGAACCAAAGCAATTTGTGAGGCACAGTCAGCCCCTGCATTTCCTTTTATATCTTAGTTTACACATTGTATTAATTACACTAGGAAAGTTTGTAGTGGTTTTGAGACACAGCTTGCAGCCTGTCATGTGAGGGGCTGTTTGGCTATTTCTGCATCTCAAGTCTAGAGTATTTCTTTTTATTCCTTTTTTCAGTACCAAAGCTATATTGAATATACAAAGACACTTCCACTGAATCCTTCCCCAGAGATATTTGGAATGAATGAAAATGCTGATATTACCAAGGATCAGTCAGAAACACAACTGTTATTTGACAACATTCTTCTTACACAGGTATGTAATAAGTCACACACCATCTTACCGTAACTTTCTACTCTCTCTTCATTAATATGTTCAGATTTTTTTCCAGATTTTACTGTACCTTATTGTGTTGTATGTTCCACTTAAGAATCTTTTAAGGCTTTTTTGGTTTTGTATTTTTCATGACTGTCTTCGTAAGAACTTCGTACAATTAATTTGTGTATATTCTACTCCCTCCAGCTTTTAACAATTTTCAACTTCTTGGACAGTTTCAGTTAAGTTTGTAAGCCAGGTACAACCTAGGGATACTATAATTCCTGTAAGCTTCATGAGGAAAATGAAGAGCTGAATACAGAGAGCAAGAGGGACATGGAGGGACAGCGAGACAGAGCTCACATTGCTCTGTGCCCTTTCACAGCACCTGGCCAGACAGTGGTGCTGATGGGTACATCAGAGATGGGGGGAGAAAGATTGGTTTACAGTGGAAGCAGGATTTTGGGGGGGGGGGGGGGGGGGGGGGGGGGGCGCGGGGAAAAAGAGAGGACACAAACCTGTAGGAAAACAGATTTTGTTAGTTCTAAGCTAATAACTTATTGTAATAATGTAGGAAATTCTGAAACAAATGAATTTCAATCACAGGGGAAGAGTATTGGAACTGTAACGATCTTTTAAACAATGCCTTTTATAACAGCTCTATTTTCCTGCCTTTTAACTACTCACTCTCCTAAGTCCTCTTTCTTTTTCTCAAAATAAATTGAAATTTTTGGCTCTCTCTAGTCTCGGGCATCTGGTGGTGGTGCAAAATCCACTGATGAAGTTGTTCATGAAGTCACAGGTGACATCCTGAGCAAACTTCCTCCAGATTTTGACATTGAAGCAGCAATGAGAAGATATCCAACCACTTATACTCAAAGCATGAATACTGTGCTTGTCCAAGAGATGGGACGCTTTAACAAGTTACTGCAGACAATACGGGACTCCTGTGTTAACATCCAGAAAGCAATAAAGGTGAGCTGAAGATAACCTTTAAGGGGATATACCCTAGAACCTATACTCAATCTCTGAGCTATCAGTGCAAGTACTTTAGAGAACTGACCCTGAAGTCTGATTCAGATCAGTCAGTCAAACACTTTAAAGAATCTGGATTCCAAAATGATTTATTGATCTGTATCTTAAAGCTGATACGAATACATTGGAATATAAAAGTACTATCGTGCCTACTGTAGAGAAACCAAACCAGAATGTTTTAAACTACAGATCTGCTAACAAATAGGACAAGCATTAACTAGGTTCACATCTGGTTTTCTGCCTCACTAGCATGAAAGGCTGAAGCACCTCACACAATTTCCTACAGATGAAAGCAGGTCTCCAAAACACCTCAAACAGCAAATTACTGCCACTGAGGATTCCAGTTAAGATATCACAGTCCCAACTCGATGTTTGTTCCCAGTGGTAATCAAAAGCTATAGCCATGAAAAATTAAAAAAAGAAAAAAACAGGAAAAAGTCTGTTTGGGTAATTTTTATTTATCCTATTATAGCTCAAGGCTGACAAGACATTTAAAAAACCCCAAAAACCTCCACCCCAAAACCCCACAAACCCCACTTCTCTCCCCGTTAAAGCCAAGCTACAAGCTGAAGTTTGACGCTTTAGAATAAAGCACTTGCAGCAATGTTGCAGAGTTTTGAGAGGAAATTTTAAATAATATTAAAAAGGAGCAGTTACAGTTAGTAAAACTTAGAAGTGCTCTGGGAAGACCATGTTTCTGAGAAAGGATGGCAAGGGAGAATTTTCCAATATGAGCAGTTTTCTCCAAAAGAGGGTATAGACCTTTCCCCTGACCAATGTATGACTAACTACCGGATCAGACAGAAGACCGCAGTAACTTTTAATGAAATCCATGATGTCCATTATGCTTGTTTTCAGTGTTGCTCCTGTCTGACTTAGCTAGAAGTTCACTACATCTGTTGGACAGAGCACTATGTTGATTCTTAATAGTTAAAGCAAGCCTGTTAAGCAAAGTATGTCGATTTCTTCCTTTCCAAAATTTCTTTTAGGGGCTAGTAGTGATGTCTGCTGAACTGGAAGAAGTGGTAAACAGCATTCTGAAAGGCAAAATTCCAGGACTATGGATGAGTAAGTCTTACCCAAGCCTCAAGCCTCTTGGCAGCTATGTGACTGACTTCCTTAGCAGACTGAAGTTCTTACAGGTAAGCAATCCCCATTTACATGGATTTGTTCAAAGCCACTTACTATTTTTGTCTATTGATGTCAGGTGACATGTCCACAAGTGAACACACACACACACAAATTACTTCCACTGAATAACTAACAGGTCAAGTTCAGTTCATCTGTGCATGTTTCATATAGCCACTTGCTCATCACAGCATCTGATAAAGCACTACAATTTGCCACAAAGCTACACCTCACGAAGACAGCTGCAGTACGTCAGTATTACTGTATGACAGAATTGCCTTCTGAAGTGAATTTACTAAGGGCCTCTTAAACTGCACACAGATCTGATGGTGCTAATGACTTAGGAAAATACTGTTGAGTTTCTTTTCCAATGAGCAAACTGAAATTAGTAAAACATTTTAACACAAAATCTTATGTTAAAATCAAATACCAAGCTTTCAGTAGGGTGCTGGAGAAGAAAGCTGGATGAGTTACGGAGAATCAGTGGGGTTCCTTCACCTGTACAAGTCCAGATTCCCAAAACTGACTTTAAATGAGTAATATCTAGAGTCTCAGCACCATTCTGTGGCTCAGTAATCTCAATCAACTGAAGAAGACCAATCTGATATCAGGTTGCCTACTCCATACCTGCAGTAAGAACAGGTCTCAAGACAAAAGATCTAGAAACAAATATAACTAAATTTTAAAAAAATTTTTAAAAATCAAAAGCATCCAGTATCAGGTCCATTCACAAAATCTGCATTTCCAGAGAACCTCTATTTTATGTTTTTGGACACACATCACTCAGTCAACACACCTCAGTACCTTCTGCTTTCATCTGTAGCAAGCCTGACAGAAGTGTAAAGAACAAAAGTGCCATTTCTTGAACAGAATCCAAGACAGAAATTAAACTTGTACAGAGGACTGCCAATAGCTAAGAGGATGATTTTTTATTTCTTGGGAGGAAAACTACTTAGTAGTAGAGACAACTAGTTTAGTTGTCTTCACTGTAATTCTCTACAGTGGATAACTGTAGCAAAATTTTTTCAGACATTATTCAAAACTGGTATTTGCAAAAATCAGAAAAAGGTCTTCTTGCATGCAATAAATATTCACCATTGCAACAGACCTCACATATTTTACAACCAAATCCAATTAATTTTGCCATTTTTAAAAATCTTTTTTATAGAGATGTCTCCACAGCGTAAGTTATTAAAAAAAATAAAAATCAACCAAACAAAAATAAAACCCTGCCCACACCCCTCCCCAAATCAACAGAAGTTTAATTAATTAGGCCACATATCCTCCTCATGAGGAAATCATCCCTCCTCATCTTCAACTTGCTGTACACACTTATGACAATGTGACTTTGGCCCTGAAAGGGAAACATGACCCTTTCAGACAGAAAACAGCCTGCAAAAAATCTGTCATTTGCACAGAGAAACAAAGCTGAATGCTGAACAGCCTTCAATAACAAAGGAGAGAAGGAGAATTGAACACTCATTTGGTGAACTTACAAGGATGATGCATGTTTAACAGACTTACTCAGACTAAGTCACTCACATAAACTAAGTACTTCCAGACAACAGTGCTGGGGGTTTTTTATTTGAGGGTGTTTTTTTGTTTGTTTAAAAAAAACCAACAAACAGAAGTTAGTGACATTTTAAAAAGACATGGCAGCCATCCAAAGTTTCACTGCTTTCAGAAAAGAAAAAGACAATCCTGGATTCACAAAGGGAGAAATTACTTCTGCTGTTGTTCTAGAGGGTATTTGCTTTCCTAAATAATAAAAAAAAAAAGGAAAGGCTGCTTTTTCTCCTCCTCTCTCTTTTGCTGCTGCAGACGTGGTATGAAAATGGAACTCCACCAGTCTTCTGGATTTCAGGATTCTTCTTCACTCAAGCGTTCTTAACAGGTGCCCAGCAGAACTATGCCAGAAAATACACCATTCCAATAGACCTACTAGAATTTGACTATGAAGTGCTGGAAGATAAGGAATATGAAATTGCTCCTGAAGATGGTAAGTAAATGCATGGCACGTCTTTGCTGATGTACTCAGAAGATAACATTAATTTGCAGACTCAGAGTTATGCAATTCAGTTAATGAGTTCAGCTAGAAAACATACACAACTGCGCTGCTCCCCATGAGATGCACAAAAGTCCTTAAGAACTGCTGAGATTAGTTCACCTTCTGGATTAGTATGCAGATATAAAACACCACCAAGATGACACTCCTTACAGGACTCAGCCTCCCACAACACATGAAACTTTCAAGTGATATGTAGCTTGCCTGTTTTTTTGGTTTTTCCCTTTATTTCACTCCATTACCATGTTTGTCTGAAAATTCATATTTTCTTAGCCAAGCAAAAACCAAACATTTAGTAGAGAAGTTGGGTAATGCTACTTTACCTATCCCTAGGAAAATACCTTATGGATATGATGACAGTGTGCAACAAGGGACTGCTCTGAGAGGGGAAAAAGCCCTATTTTTTTATCAAACCACTTTATTATATATTACTTACCTTAGGTTCCAGTTGCAGATACATTTGTTGGCTTGCTCTTCCTTAGAAAAAAGGACAGATTAAATGGAACTGTTCTTAATACTCTTTTTAATCCTTTTCTGAGGATCAGTTTGACTGGAAAATGTGTAAAAGGTTGTGTGGGAGACCTACATCCAGTCAGGTTCAAGTCATTTTCTGTTGGGGCATCTTTATTTTCTGTTTTGGAAGTTACAGTTTTCAGTCTACAGAGCAAGAAGGTACAAGTCTGATGAAAATCAGATGTTGCTGTAACTTATTTTATTCTTCTGGAGGACTGATGGAATGACAGCTGCCATTCTGTCATGTCATTATGACATGTCAAAATAAAGATATTTATATTTTTTAAACATTTAAAGACTTTTTTTTCTTTTTTTCTTTACTCCTTTGATGAACCACTTTAGAAAGGTATAAGCAAGTGGCAAGTTGAAACATAAGCAATGAAACAATGTGAAAGACTATTTATATGATCAAATTTCCAAGTTTAGAAACCTTAAAGGTGACAATATGTAGTACACACAGAAAACTTTATAATAACAACAGCTGTAAAAACAGTGTCCTGTACTGTGGAATCATTTTTAAGCTCTGTCATTCAACATTCAGAAAAGGCTGGGTACACTATGATATCACTAGACATTGTAACTTTACAAAACTTTATAGAATTGTAATCATAATAAATTGTAATAAAGTGTGAAATTGTGTTAATACTCAAAGTTATTTGATCATCACTTGGAACACACAAAATTGAGGAAAAGTCCCCCACACTTGATTAACGGACAGTTAGCAAATGCGTGATGCACTAGCTGCTGCTCTCAGCCAGAAGAGGTTTTCAGTTTTTGTGTAATATGGTATCTCTTCCATCTGATTCAGGGGTCTATATTCAGGGATTGTTCTTGGATGGAGCACGCTGGAACAGGCAAACTAAGAAGCTCGGAGAATCTCATCCCAAAATCCTCTATGATACAGTACCTGTGGTCAGTATCTTTCATTTGGTGACATTTTACAGTATTGTATACCCATAAACACTGTAGAATTAATACTCTTAAGTTCTAGTCTTGAAAGAAGTAACAAGATAATTCTTAAAAAAGAAAATAACTTAACTGAAATGTTTTTTGTTGAAATAGAAATCAAGTGAATGAGAGGAGTTGAGAATCCTCTGCTAATAACGGCATTGACGGGAAATTTGGTGTTGCATATTTTGGGAGAGAAAGCAATCTGCTAGGAAAGAGAAAACAAGAAACAGGTTTTCAGGGCTATGTTAAAAAGCACACAAACCAAAAAACCAGCAATGTCACAATACTTTGGCCAAGCCAAGACTGTTTCCCTTTTTTAACTGAGATGAAAAAGATTATTTTATTCCTTACTGCAGATATGGCTAAAGCCGTGTAAGAGAGCAGACATTCCACAGCGAGCAAGTTACCTGGCCCCAGTGTACAAGACCAGCGAGAGAAGAGGGATCTTGTCAACTACAGGCCATTCTACCAACTTTGTCATCGCAATGACCCTCCCTTCAGACAAACCGCAAGAACACTGGATCAGACGGGGTGTGGCGTTATTATGTCAGCTTAACTCATAAACATATCACAATTTATGGAGGTAGGTGCATTTTCCAGATCACTTATAAGGGATGCTTGTCAGTCCTGAAATACCACGTAAAAAGAGAAATCAAAAAGAGTTTGTTTACAATGTTGCATTTGTGCCTTTCATGAGATTTGAAACAAAATGCTAAAATACAAAGGTGTACAATAAAACCTTATAAAAGCCAACAAAACTATCTGCTCCTTGAATAATTTTATTTTCTGAAGGCTCCTTATTTATAAGGAACATACATAAAATGAACACAACACTGTTGACAATGAACAAAACAGCATTTGATCATTTCCAGCTTTATAAAATTTTTAAAAATGATTTAGTTATAACAAAAAGACTGATAGCTCAGCAAGTTATCTTATAGGACCGTAATCACATTTTAAACCATAGACTCAATTGTTAATGGGGAAGGGAAAGGAAAAAAAATTTAAAAAAAGAAAAATCACACTGCATCTAGCAACTACAATATTTTCTAAGCATAATCACAGAGGATTGAGTGCAATGTGATCTACATCAAAAGTCATATGGGATGTCACACAGTGACAGCATTGTAATATACAAGTAACATTTATGCCCTCCAACAAATACAAGTTAAATGAGACTCTGGATTCAAGCAGAATGGAATGTTGAAGCCAAGTAGAAATGTAGTGGAATTCAGATTGTCTGTAACATGACTCAAAAGTGTACATTAGAATCATTTGGAATTCAATACTGGTGGAAACATATAGAAGTCACAGCTGTTATACTGCTCTTCACAACTTGTAATAAATACTAGAAAATAAAAGGAAACAACCCATATTTAATGAAAAATACAGTACCTACCTTCAAGGACCATGTTTTTCCCTTGTACAAAGATGGTCTTGGAAGGCAGTTAACTATTTTCCTATAGAGGCAGTGTATTAATCTATAACCATATTCCAACTAATACAAAAGTAAATATACTACCTGAAATATAGAGATCTTCATTTGAAAAGAATTAAAAGAAATAAACTTTAAAAAAGGATTTGACAGAGTATCACTTCAACCACATAATGACCTCCTTATACTCGACAGAATTAACAGAAAAGGTAAATTGAGGGTCAGTTTAATACATAAGAAACATAGGTTGTTTAAACTTAGATCCTCAGAAGGTATCCAGTGAGTTAAGTCTCTTGTAAAATGGTACTCAGTGACCTAACATGGGCACTATGAAAAAATGTCACCCAGGATCTTTACACTGCAGAAATTCAGTAATCCGAAGCTAACAACAGTGTGTTTGCTAATTAGGGTCCCACAGTAAACATCTTTAAAGAAGAAAAAAGAAAACCTGAGTTCAGAGCATCAAATGGCTGCATGCCTGAACTCTGGGCTTTTGGCTTCTTCACTGAAGAAACTGCGCCCTTCTTTGAAATGGACCCTTAATACTGTTTCTTGATACTGCATTAGGAAGAAATACTGGCAAGAACCAACCGATATCTTTAAAATGCATGAGCTGCTCTCAGTAAAAACTAAATTGACCAATGAAGCTTCAAAAAGTAAAGGGCCACAGGAAACACACATTAACTTGAAATGGAATGAAGATACCAACTGGCTCTCATTAAAGGCGTTAGGATCAGTGTTTTTAGCAGCTACACTGGCACCAAGCAGACCGAAACAAAACTTACGGCACATAGTCAAAATACAGCTTTTACCTGGCATACACGTAAAAGAAGACAAACTGTATGTTTTAAAAAAAGCTACTACCATGCTTAAGACTGGTACTACAGAATCAACTTGCACTCCTCACAAACTCACAATTGTTTTTAAGGAGATGGGTACAAGAAGAACTGACTCATGTCTGGCAATATAAGCATATCAGCACAATCCAATCTAGGACAGCTGATCCCAGCAAGTTAAGGCCCAAATTTTCAGTCTATCCTTCCAAATTACATAAACCACGGATCTATCACATCTGCTTTTTAATAATCTAATTTAAATACCAAAATTGTAAAAAAATATCATAGAAATGAACTCCTTTATGCTGGAAGTAGAAATCTTCTTAGATACTCTCTACTGCCAGAAATGGCTGGTGCTACAATGTCTGATACTGAGGCATTGTAGAAACAGGTTTTGATCTGATATTACAGTATTGTAAATAACCTACCAGTACTACATAGACACAGCATACTTTAACCTTTGTGCCTGGCTTCAGTAACTAGCATCTTGCACTTTGGATTATTTTAACATGAAGAGGAGAAAACAGTCCAAAATAGTTGTTAAAAAAATGGAGAAATTCCCATACGGATTCTCTGTTAAAAGAGTTTGCACAAATTCACAGCCACAATTCTTCAGTAGTTTATGCTGCAAGTGGCACACAATACATGTTTAGCATCTGTAAAAAAGAACCAGAAATAGCTCAATAACTCCAACGTCAGGGATTTCCTCAAGCTAACACTAATTCTACTGCATTTTGCATTTTCCTACTAATATCAAGGAACAAACATCAAATAAATCTTAGTCAGGAAAAACATCATCAAACTGATCCTCGACAGAACACAGCACTTTGCAGCGTATATTGCAACAGCCTGCCTTCTTACACATGAAGTTTATAATGGAGTGCAGCTTAATGCATACTCTAAGAATTTAAACAGTGTTTAGGTTTTGGGTTTCTTTTTTAAAATTTAAACCAGCACAGTGGTTTCCAGTCATGTGCTGTTGTAAGATTTAATACTTCCAAGTCACCACTGTGCAGAAGAATCAGTACAGAATGAATATACATATATACACACACACACACATATAAATATATGCATGCATATCTGTATATATCTATCTCTCTTTATATCTATATGTGTATATATAGATATATATATGTGCGACTTAAGCCTTAGGTGGCACTAAAAGCTTACTCAGGTTCCTTGCAGAGGTATGAATTTCAGCTGTAATGTTTTCTGGGTTCTGCTCAAATGTATCAAGGAAATGGTATTTTCCTAAATGAGTCGATCATTCACTGTACTTTTTCTTTCTTAAGCAAGCAGTGCTTTCTATATAGTACACGGAATTTGACATTTATTTCTTGTCTTTAGTATCTCCTAATTGTTGATCACTTGAGTTTAGATGATGCATTGGGTAATCTCATCTGATTTGAATTAGAAAAAAAAGCAGAAGTAAATCTACATGAATACACTGGACTTGTGTAAGTAGTGCAAGCCACTGCTTTTCCTCTGAGCAATGTGCATACAGTAAAACAGTGCAGACTCAAAGCCATACAGTAACATTATTGTAACCACAGTGATTACCAGAATTAGGTCAAAACTGGATGTCAAGCACAATTTTATCTTCATAGAGGGCAATCACCAGCATGATGGCAAATCCAAGAAGCAGCCCTAGATTCTGAAGAATGAACTGCCCCACTGGACAATAACCATGCTCTTCATTATCTCCATCTCCATGAAGCATTTCTGGAAGCTAAAAGGAAAAACAATTCAGCAAGTTATTTCACCCCTATTCCGTTTATACATGGACAAGTTTACAAGATGCTATTGTCAAGAATAAACGCTCCAGCTACAAAAACAATGCACTAAGACAAGCTTAAACTCTACCTAACCACTACATTTGATAAAAACACGATCACATCATGTATTTACAAAACAAACTAAAAATGCCTTGCCTTTCCTTTGGACTTTTTTTTTCTTAAGCTTTTACTAGATCACACATCTACTTGAAGTTCCTCAAGATAAGGACCAGCCCAGCATTAGTCGGCTTCTGTTCTTTTGAGTTTTTACTCAATTAAAATTAAGTCATGCTCAAATAAACACAATAAAAAGCTTTGGCTATTTCTACAGTAATTACATTGCTATAAATACACCCTTTGTAATGACTTTGCTGATTAACTTAGTCATTCGTTTGTCATGTTACATACTTACACATATTCACATGCATGTCCCTTTTAAATATGGGAATAAGAGCTACAAGTAATTCAAGAGAAATTCTGTGTGAAACTATAAAAAGTTCTGAAAGCTCTGGATATTCCTTATATTCCCCGCCTATGAAGAAAAGTCAAATAGTACTGACAAAAGCAATAAACAAATAATAGGGAACTTGGAAGATGTAAAAATAAATCTTACGAAATGTCTTACAAAGTCACCCATACAGAAGAGAAATTAATTAATTTCTTTGTAAAACAATTTAAGTTAAGAAAGCATAAGGTAAACGAAGGAATTCCTTCAAGAGACACTTAATACAGAAAAACATAATGCAGAACAAAATGAAAACTTCAGGTAGTACACAGCGCAAGTCTATTTATTTGCTCTTCATTAGATAGGCCAGAATAGTTTTGGTTATTCCAAATACCTGAATACTGCACAACAGACAGTGACAGAGCATCAAATCTGCTAAAAAACCAAATATATTACCCATCTGGTCTTGTATTACAGTATTTCAAAAAGATACATAAAGCTGACAACTAATTTGACCCATTGAGTATTTAAATACAAAAAAGATAAACTGTTGTGAAAAATGTTTATCACCTGTACAATAGACCAGGCAGCTTAACAGGAAGCACTACACCAAATTACAAAGTACCGTTAAGTCATTAAGCATAAACGAAGTAATCACAGACTTTACCCTACTGAAGATTGCTATATAGCTCTCATGTTGGCAGGCAAGATTTGTTGCAAAATTATTTTCTTTTTAATAAGTCAGAGTTGTATTCACCAAGTAATACAAAACCTAATCAGAGAATTGTGCTAGAAATGCTGCTTCCAATTCTCACCTTCATGTTTTTTGAATGGAAGATCTGCATGTAATTCAAGTTTTGTAATCTACTTCTACAGAGATATACTATTGCTGTTCCAAATCTAAAGATGCTCTTAAGAATAATCAAAGGATATTCTGGCATCTGTTTCAAAACCTAGAAAGAGCACAGTGCTCTGTCTCCATAACTTCTGGTCACTGACATGAAAAGGGAGAGTATGATGAGTCGAAGTGGAAGTCTGAGCTATGGATAGTGACAGCTGCCATATAGTCCCAAAACTGTGGAACTTAACAACTAGTACAAGACCCCTTTAAGATAGAAAAAAAGGTTATTTAACATAACCAGTACTATGGGCACACTCTCCACCACCATCTTCAAGATACTTGCTTATTTTTACTGTCACCATATCTGAAGAGGTGTGCTCATGCTCCTCTTTCTTGTACTCAGAGCCTGAGTAGGCAGGCAGAGCAGGCCAGGGCCACTTTGCCTTCCCTCAGCTGCAGAATCCCAGTGTAGAAAGGGTCCTGGAAAGACTCTGAGAGGGAAGGAGGAAGGTGGAAGGAGGCTGTGCACTGCAAGAACTTGTTACTGGCAAAAACCCCTCCTTCCATCTTCGAGATACAGTCCACACAAACATTAGCACTGTAGGAACCTCTTGCATATTCCCTTTTACCTGGAGGCAAATGTCCCTGAAGTACCTCATTTGAGTAGGTACTGCCTAACTGCTCTACACAGTTCTGCTTCAACTCTGATGTCTCTGCAATGCTGCAGTAGCTAAAGGAGGTATAAACACAACTTCAGGTAGCAGCTTGGCAGGCATGAAGATGACATTTTTCAGAGAAGCCACAGATGCTTTCTGAGATCTGGTGGAACATGTTCTGAATGAGAAAAAGGGCCTCACATTACTATAATGGGCTTTAACGCTGTCAGTTATCTGTTTTGACAGCATGTCTAAAGATTAGTAAACTCTTTGCTTCATTAGCTATTGATGTGTCCAATTTCAGAGACCATATAAAGAGTCTGGTCCTGTCAACAGAAAAAAAATAACACCCTCTTGATGTTGAAAGCTTATAGTTTCAGCCCTAGAGATATAAGGAATGAAAAATATAACAGATCAATTTATTTTCCAGTAAGATGAAATTATTCAAGTTGGACTGGGAAGAAATATAGGAACATTCAGCGTACCCACTCAAACCAAAACAGCAGTGTCAGGAAGGAGGATATTATGATTATACTTCTGATTGATAGTTATCACCAAATGAAATGTCGCGAGAGATCCTGGAAAGCCAGAAGGATTTAAAAAGGCCTGAGTCTAGGTTCTACTGGAGAAGAGTATCCTTACCATTAGAAAACACATAATTAGACAAGCTTCAGGACAATTGGATGCAAAAATACCAAAAGGTCCATTCTTAATGGGCTGGTATAAGGAATGGATAGAAAACTGAACCTATGTGAACCTCTGTCACACTAGGGAGGGATCAAAATCTGTTCTTACTAGGTGTCAGATAACAAGGTTTTTGAGAGGAAGACAGATTATGGAAACATCAAGACAAAAATCTGGTGCAGTTTCAAGTGTGTCTTGCAGAACCTTTCCTCCTCTTGCTTAGTCAGACCATTGGGCTTTGACTATTTGGTTGCTACTATGATGACTGAGGGAAAGGAATAAAAGATTGAAAATACTGCTTTCCTTTATGCATGATGTCTTCAGTCAAAATAAGTACAGGAAGTAAGTATCAGCCACAGGACTTAAAAGCAAGTGATATTTCAGTAATTATAGGCTACTGTAAACCATCTAAAGTTGCCTGAAGGATCACGCTCAACTACACAGACACTCTATTCAGCAAGCCCTGAAAAGGACTTCCTTACCTTCTCATAGATTAGAGCGACTTCATCACTACAGTGTATTTAGAAATTTAAGTCTCCATGAAGTGAAATATCCCATGGTGTGATGGCCAGTGCTTGGCTTCCATGAGTCCTAGTCCTAAAGGACCTAATGGCAAGCAGGACTGAGTGAGATGAAGGTCACAGGAGCAGCCTCCGCCACTGTGTCCTGCCTTGACCTGTGCTCAAGCCCCCATTCGATGACTGCTAATGGGACTAACATGGGATCTTCAGCACCAAAGGCGAGTTTAAGAGAAAGTTCTCAGACGTGGAGGATGCCACCTAGAAGCAAGCTGGAAGCCCCAGTGACACTAGGCTTTTTAAGCACCAACGTGGCAGTAGTGCTGAACACAGAATTAACTGCAGAGGTAAATCTGCTAGAGGGCAGAACAGCCAAGACAGCTGCTGCTGATAACAGGAAATCCAGCAGAAACCGAACCCTCGCTTTCAGAGGTCTTCACTGCTGCTTCAATGATACCACTGAGGCTGAGAAACTAGACTGAGCAGCCATGGCTAGGAACCGGCAACTATTGACCACAACAGCAAAGGGGAGAGGGATCTTCATAATGACAGCTGCTTTAGGTAGTACTAGGGAAATAATACAATCAGCCCACACCAGAGCGGACATCTGACAGCCTCACAGACAGTGATCTGACAAAGATGTGATGCTCTTTCAATGAGAATTGCTGAAACCCAAAGTCTGTGTCTGTGGCTTAAAGTAACTGACAGATGCCTGCCTGCTTTGACAAGTCAGACAGTGAGAGTCAAACATCACACGTTTCACTCCTGCACCAGTTAACTTTTGAGGAAGCTGCTAAAAAATGTGGTTTGAAAACAGGATAGTCAGCACAAATGTATGCAGGAGAGCAGAACTAGCAGTGTAGGCTAACAGAGCTACCAGATATGGCAACAAATCTCTGAAGAAATTTGGAAAGTTGAGGAAAATGCATGGTTTAAAATACTTCACAGTCAAATATGCCATTTTACCCACAACTGATAACTGAAACAAGCTGATCCCCATTTCAGTATACCCAAGCCCCTACGGAGATGCCATAAGGTTAAACAAAATCTCTACCAGAACATCACTCAAAGCCAGAGCTCCAGTTACATTTAAGTATTTTTCTATAAGCAGTATGTAGCCACACCAGGTGAGCCAAGCAGCAATCTACTGATAATAGGTAGATGGCTACTTAGTCTATTTAAGGAGAAAAATAACAGCTGTACTGTACTGTCTGTACTAGGAGAGAGTAGTTTGTGAATGAAGCAATGGAAATCCAGGGAGCCATTCCACAAAAAGTTGTCTGCACCCTTATGAATTAAAGCTACAACTAGGTTGGAGTTTCTAACCTAATTGGTTAATAATTTAATACAACATGAGATCTGTCCTTAAAATCCAGGGAAGTGATGCATTTTTTTTTCTGTATAGTAAAGCAGAAAGAACATTACAAAATACCCCCAAAAGTAAAACTGATCTCATCATCATTGGGCTTGTGATAGACAAGAATTGAGAAAATTGGCTTATTTAAATGCAGCTCTGAAGGTGATTAGGAGAGAAATCAGGATTGAATATGGACTGATACTATGTGTACAAGTGCATTACTGCCTGAAGGATCCGGATTTACGGTGTACACACACTAAATATAATGTACCTATGTGTTTTTGAAGCAGCAGCATTTTTCCACTGGCTAACTTTTAAAAAATCTAATCACCACAAGAGCTATGTGTTACCAGCTGCTCATGCTAAGGGTTCAGACTAAGCTTTCCAGAATCAAATATATGAAGATTAGGAAGAACAATTCTAAATACTGGATTGAACTCCAGTGTCTAATGCCCCATCCACAAAACGAGAGAATCATCCTATTTTTATGTGTGGGAAGTTATTATTTTTAGTAGTTTATTAGTGGGAAATGAGATGTCTTCCCCAGCCCCCCCTGCAGTTTTTGTATTTTAACAGGAGTCACTGGCAGACTTCAGTAGCAGAAACCCAAATGGGCAAGCAGCTCTAGAACTTCACTACATGTCTCAAAGTATGTGCAACATTTTAAAAATTGTAGATCAGAAACAGCCATCTACTGCCTACAGATGTTTTATGTGTTATCACAAAAAAAGTTCTGTCACAGATGTCACTTCAAGTCCTAGGTTTTATGCATGGAATGCAAAAATGTCAGAGACATCTTACCATGTCCACCAGTGCCACATAGAGGAACATGCCTGCAGTGATTGCAAAGATCCACAAGGTGATGTTATTAGCGTACTGTCCCACTGCTGTGCCTATCAGCATCCCCACGTAAGCCATCATGGCAGACAGGAGGTTGTACACAATCGCTTGCTTTACTGTCATACCGGCTTTAAGCAGCACAGCAAAGTCACCTAAAATGGAGACAGAACACAGGGGTTTAGTATCAGTGCTTCTCGGGAGAGTAAGTAGAGAAATTAGCCTACATTTACTACCACACCAATCCAAGGCACTGCCAAAGTAAAAATGCTGCTACAGACACTCAAAGGAAGACTGGGCAACAGGGTGTGACAACTCTCACAAGAGCTGTATTTATGTGCAGCAATCCCTTGATTAAAATATGATTTAAAGGTGCCTATTCATCATGGTAATTGTCACAAAAGTAATAGTGATTAATGGTTAAAGGTAAATGGAGGAGTCTAGATCTGGTCCTCCCACAGAGACTACATCTGTGCATACAGGCTTGTCTTTACCTCACCAAAGTTCTTCATGGCACATAAAAACATAAAAGGCTTGGTTTTGATCAATACCTGTGAAAATTCCTCTGAGATATATGCACCTCATTCTCCAAGTTCAAGAGAAGGATATCAAGGCATCAGTCCCCACAGAAGGTGACAATAACTTTGAGAAATATAGCACTAGGCAAAGGAAGAGTTACATTCGGCAAGAATGACTTCACATCCATACTGAATCAGTTTTCTCGTTTAAGACATGCCAGGTTAACCTGTTTTATTTTGAATTCAGGACAGCTCTGCTAGAATTGCTGATAGAGGTAGATGTTCTGTAAAGATCTAAATTTTCATCTTGTAATCAGCTCCGGTACTTTTACTCCCTTCAAACTGAACTCTTGTGAATATGAGAAGTGGAAGATGATATGCAGTCACGAGGGTAATTAATATAATATTCTCATGTCAGATATGCTTAATTAATTGCTCTATCTAGAATCAAAACAAAAAACATGAACAGTGAACTATTCACTTCTTACACAAGGTTAAATCATGTTAACCTAGTACATTATAAGCACACCAATATATATTGCAATCCTTTATATACTGCAGCAGCTTCACTAACAACTGTATAGCATCGTTGTCAAACCACGAACATCTGCTCTATGATTTCTCATCAACGGTTGGACTAGATGATCTTCAAGGTCCTTTCCAACCTAGATGATTCTGTGATTCTGTGATCTGTGCCCATTATTTACCTTACACTTAGTATCTGCCTATATAAAATGCTTTCACTCATCACCTCTGAGGGTTTTTGAAGAACTTGTTTTACCTTACTTTTGATCATTCAGAGCTAGCAGCTCATCAAGTAAGCAAGCTGTGAGTACACAGTTTAATCTAGCACAATTTCACATTACTGGCAAAAAAGAAGACAACTCAGTCTCAGGGTGCACTAAAATTTCATGCAATGTGCCTTACAGCTCACAGGAAGACACAACAGGTTTCATCATGGTTAGCTAACCCCAAGAAGAAATGCTTCAATTAGGGGGAAAGAATCAGTGTCACTGGCAACAATGCCTACAGGCTTTACCCTAAGTAGTCATCTGCATCTACTGGACTTGGCAACAATTGGTACAAAGCATCTTCCAAAGATCTCCACAAAGAATTTTACTTATGTAAACTTCTGTTTACTTATGTAACTGCACCTAACATTGCGTAAGACAACGCCACACAGAGTAGTGTGAAACTATCTCTATAAAATGTAGGGGTGTAACACCAAAATGTAAACTGTGTGCTCCTAAGAACATTTATTAAATGTGTTGAAAAACCTGCACAGAACTGCTGTAACTAGATACCTGCCAATATAATCCTGTATTGTTATTCTCATTACGTACTCTGAAGCAATATTGTTCCATTACTCTCTGAAATTCTGGTCACCCTTGCAGCATTGTGCATTGCATTATGCTTATCAGGATGACTATCACAACAGCTTTTATATTTTGTACAGATGAAAAGACTGAACACAGTGAGTTTATAGAATTAGTTACCTAATTCATGGGGAAGCTCATGACAAAAAACTGCTATAGATGTACTAATTCCTCCTGTCAGTCCAGCACTAAAAGCGGCTCCTAGGAGGGGGAAAAAAAAAAAAGATTCGAATGATATTTTACTATTTTCAAGTCAGAAAATTTAATCAACAAACTTTCCAGAGACAACACCCTTCTGTTAGAATGCACATGCTAATATTTTTTCATGATGTCTGTGTCCTGTCTGTATATAAACTGAAAATACTGGCAGTATCCCAGGTGTGCGTTACCACTGCATACTTTATTACTCAGTTTAGATGAAAGACAAATCCTGGGAGAGGAGAACACACCTGAGCAAAACAGAGACATAAAGGCAACAAGCTAATAAATAGCACTACTTCTACATTTTTAGGAACTCTCAAGTATATCAGGACAATTAAGAATGCACATGAGCAACAGTCTAGCTCTATCCTTTCCAGGTTGGAAATCCAAACTGATACTTAACCCATAACCTCTCTATTTCCTTTATGCTTATTTGTAGAGCATATATCAGCAACATTAATAAGCCAGACCTGGAAAATAATAATGAGAAAAACATTGGCATAAACCTCTTTCGGTAACTTTTGTGTAAGCTAATTTAAATCAATCAACCTTAAATTCATATCTTAAATAATTCTGAGATGAAAAAACTCGTATTAAATTTCTGTACTGTAGCAAAGGCACAAGAAGAGCCTGCAGTGAGCAGTCAAAACAGGCAAAATACAGTAGAAAGAGAAGGCACAATCTGAAGACAGAGAGGAAATTTAACTTTCCTCTGGATTCCTCATAACTTGATACATTAAAAAGATGAACATGGTTTTCTAAAATCTACGTTTTACCAAAGAATCAGCCGTTTGGGCTCGACACAGCAATATTTATACATGGAGTTTCAATACAGTGAAGTTGTCAACAGATGGCGTAGTGATCCTTTTTGGCCTTAGAAGCCACTGTCTAAATGTCTTACCTGTTTAATGTGAAAATGAAGCAAAAAGTTAATTGCTATGGAGTTTAGTTGCTTTAGAAATTGTTTGGAGGAAGTGTAGAAACTGTAGTAGATGCCATTGTTAACTCCAGACCCCACCCCCCATCCTTCAAAATGGGTATACGTTCCTTCTGCTAGTAGTTCAGAACCCTGTGTACTCTTAGTAGCTAACTTAGTAAAAAATTAAAAGTATGCACTTCAGTACTCTCACCATCATTTTGACTTGTATGACATATATTCAAATTAATGTGTTTTACAGTTCAAATCACATTTAGAGGTTTATGCGAATCAAAGTTGATTTAATAAATCTAATAAAATCTGTTTGGTACTTCGATTTCTTCTACATTTGGCTAGAGATAAATCTATACTGACCAGAAGCCAAAGCCATAGTTTGCTCAAACAAAAAGTAGATTATCCCAAGCAGTACTTTTTTTTATTATTTCAGTAACCTGACTCATAGTACATTTATTATTTACAAGTACTGTATAATTATATGTATTAATAACAACAGAAATAGTATTATTATTATAAATAAATATAAATAAGACTGAAAGGCACTTATTCATTATTCAAAGGCAAATACTAAGACCCAAACAACAAACGTGCATTACATGTGCTCCATATCATAAGGAGGTGTGTCTCCACCTATCTTTATTTGGCAGATTGCTACTATCAATACAAAATCTTGGTGGAAATAGTCACAGAATATTAACAATGGGAAGACTATTACAATTGATATCCTTTCAATTTCTGCTCTGAAGCAGAGTAAGCAATGCTGGTAACCACAGGAGCTAACTGGAAGCCTTACCTGTCATCACTGAGAAGTAAAAATATTACCAAAGTTACTAAAGGCAAGAAGAAACTGTGGAGAAATACTCAATGCTTCTGCTTACCGATTGCTAAGCCATCACTGAAGTTGTGAATGCCATCGCCCATAATTACCATCCAAGCAATATTAGCTATCCCAGTATCTTTCAGGTCTTTTCCAGAATGACAGTGGCCATGGGAATGATGGGAATGTTTGTGATGCCAGTGGTGACTGTGTTTTCTAGCTATCATTTTATCTTCGCCATGGCTGTCATACTCTGAATCATGAAGATCATGCTCTTGAGCAGCACGTGAGACATCATTGTGAGAATGGTGCATATTGTTGTCCTCTTCTACAGACAAGAAGTTTTTGGGAGGGGATTCCAGCTGGCCATCTAAATCAGTTAGTTCAGTTTCATTGAGTCGATCTTCAGATAAAACTGAGTCGTCTGCTCCTACATTGAAGCCAGTTGGGAGAGACACTGCATTAATTCTCATTTAAAATATCACCAGCAACTACTACATCACTGAGCTAAGAATTTAACTGCTTTGCAAAAGCAAAAAAAGTATTTTGACACATCCCAATCCGGTAACTTTGTTGTCAACATTCAGCCAAAAAAATGAATCTCTCACTGCCCCATTTTTTCACTAATTTGCACATACAGCATATAGAAATCTCCACTACAAGGCAACAGCACTTAGGCTTGTATCTGTAATTTTGCTACTGACAAAGTTTATGGTTCAACATTGGAAAAGGACAGTTGCCAGAACGATAATAATGTCTTACATGCTGTAGATGGAATCTGAATGGCTCAGGAAACCTTATACTGGCTACTCTCTATGCATGCCCATACAGGTCACAACGGAGCCTTCACTGAAGCATACCAGGATCTGCCACTGACACAACAGATCTTTAAATACATTCTGTATTGCATGCATCTTTGTGTCAGACACTTGTGTCATCCAGTGAGCTCCTTCAGTGTTGCTCATTACCCTACTAGCAATCAAACCCATTTTTACAAAGAAACAAAAAGTGAAAACAATGCAGAAGGCATACATGCATGAATTTTAAGTCTACTAATATTTCTGAAGTATTAATAAATGAATTAAACTGGCAATATATGCACCAGGAAACAAAACCAAATTGTAGAAAAAAAGTAATCTGGACAATGAAGTTATTAGCTCACAATAATTCCACAAAAATATTTCAGAGTCAAAAATAAGCAAACATTAAGTGGAATTAAAAAAACAGGCACGGAGTACCTAAGCAGCAGACAAAGAGTTCTAGATAAACAGGCTCTTAAACACCATTTGGAAGCTGTTTAAAAAGAAATGGAATGGCCATCCAGGTCAGTGGTAGTGGCACTGCAGTTCAAAATTCAAATTCAGCATGGGCTTCCAGTGCCTGTAGTACGAATGATTTACTGATCAGCAGAGTGCACTTTCAGAGGAGCAGTGTTATAAAACCAGTACGTACTCCATGTTATTAGAAGCAAAATTCCTCTGATCGCCCATTAAAAGAAAATGAAGACATTTCAAATGTATGTACCACCATCCTCACAGCTGAAAGTCTCTCTATGTTCTATGTCAGTGTCCCAAATCTCATTTTAAGTTGTTTGAGTGGAGAAGGCTACAGTCCTAAGTCTCCCTTCTACCAACCACTCAAATTGACAAAATTGCACTGGTATAAATATGGATTATTCCTCAACAAATGTAATTCAGCAGCTATGCAGCAGCCGTGCAGGCAACAGAAAGGGAAGGTTTTGAAGCAAAGCCCTTCCCCTTCCCTCAGCCCTTTGAGGAGGGTTCTATGGCATTCCTTCTGGGTACACACTGCATGAGCATTTAGACTGTCATGAAGGAACAGTAGGTTGAGGAATATTCAGGATACTCGGTTGTATTTATGAAATTAATTTTGTTTAGCCTTCTCAGCCAAACTGTAATTGATCAGAGGCTGGAATCTTCAAAGTGAAACAGATATGCTCTTTCAGGTTGTGTGTGTTCATTTTTGATCCAATTTTTGCCAGGGCTGAACTAGTTGGACACAGCTTAATCAAAAAACACCCCAAAACCAAACAAATAAAAAAAACCCCAAAGAACCACAGCCACCCAAAACCTGAACGCTTCAGAAGTCTGAGAACCATTTGTATGGCATATTAGGAAGTGTTCAAGAGTGCTCTCAGATCTAGGGAAAACAAAATAAAAAAAAGACCTAATAGGGAAAGCCTATTAAGTCTTATTAACAATGATTTGCATAATAGCAGAAAAACTCTACAAGAGGTTACATGCTCCATGCCATGAATTACATGCCATTACTTTGAATCTCATAATCTGAGAAAACTCTGAAAATAAATACCTACCTGCAAGGGGTTTGAGCTGAAGCCAGTCAGCATCTGGTCTATTATTTAATTTGTGATCGGAAAGTTTCCTTCCAATCGGTGACTCTTCAGTCTGTTTTTTCTTGCACCATTTCTGCTTACTCTAACAGGAAACAGATAACATCTGGTTTGTAAAAACATCGATGGAAATGAAACTGAAATGTTGTCCAAAAATCTCTTCAGAATAGTTACTCTCTCTTAATATGTCTAAGAGAAGTGTGTGACTACAGAATATTAATCTTTTTAAGGCTCAGCAACGATATCTATCCCAGTGGAAATTCTTAGCTACCTACTACAGAATGTCACTCACTCACAAACACATGCACACACAGACAATACTTCAATAACAGAGTACATTATGACAAGGATCGCTCTAACAGCCCAGAAGCACAGTATGCAGATTTATTATATTTGCTTATTTTGTTCAAGAAAGCAAGCATGCAGCAAGAACAGCTCCTCTATTTTGTTCAGTTTTGATTTTTTTTATACTCCTGTAACTTCCTTGTATTTTCCTTTAGAGAAAAGCTTGCTGCTTTCCTTATCTGCAGCCCATACAACTGAGATCATAGATTTGCCAGAGCAACCTAGGGGATTTAATTATTTAATTAATCTCAAAGAAGATGTGCCCAATGTGACAGCTTTTATCTCTTTATCAGAAGATCTAAGATATGCATCTTCCAACACAGAAAATCTTTTGCTGCCTGTCCAGCTGTGGCAGCAAGTCTGATGTGGAAACAGAGAACTTTAAAATTTTCCACACTCATTTTGGGAAAAGCAGTTGTAGTTTCACCAAAATAATTTTCTCCCCGAAGTTGAATGATAGAGGCAAAAGTTAAAAGCGTATTTACACTAACTGTTGAAAGAATATGGCTCTTTGGTGGCTTGAATTTCTAGCCAGTGTCACGCTCCCCCTGAGGTACTCACTCTCCTTTTATACCACCATCATGAATACAGCATGCTCCCAGCCCTAAACATCCAATCATTTTCAGGGAAACAAGTTAAAGTTTGACCGGCAATTTATAGAAAGCGGGAGGTCTGCAAATTTTAGCATTTTCTCATGTGGAAAAACTGAATACCTGTGTTACATTGGCATCATTAGCTAATAGTGTACAGTTAAATTTCTTGCAAATTGTCTGACAATTGTCTGGCTCTATTACCAGTTCTTTCTTACATACTGCCTTTGATGTTTTTGAAAAAAAAAAAAAATAAAAAAATCACACCCCTTTAGAAAAAGGGCTGTAATCTCTTCTACTTAGATCTACCTCCAAATATATTTGGCCAAAAAGCTGCAACCTCCCCCATTGGATTTCTACTCTGTCTTCAAAAATTACCTTGTTAAAAAAAGCAACCTTGTCTAGAAAAGGGTTTCCTCACATAAAATCAAATAGAATGCAGATTAGCTGCACCTGTTCATGGTTCACAGAATAATGACTCATCACACAGACAATTCCTCAACGCTTAGAAGATAACTTCGGGTAATATATTTTAAAATAGCATGCAATTTTAGTGCATACCTTCTGTTTATTGTAATGCTTGTACATTCTTATACAATGTTCAATGATGAACAAAACATAAATGCCTCCAAGTGCCACAAGACCTTTCAGCACTGGATCATTTTCTTCTAGAAAGCCTTCAGCCTGTGCTCCATGTCCGTGGGCATGTCGATGAGAACGCCTGTGTTCATGAACATGACCTTGGCCATGGTGGTGACTGTGGTTGTGGCCTCCATGGGACTATTAGGAGAGAAAATAATAATGCAGCATGACCTGGTGCAATCAGGAGACTGAAATGGCTCCGAGCTTAAGACGATAAAATATGTAACCTTGCCAGAAAAGTAACATAAAAAGAATAAAAGTTGGGTTGTGGATTTTCTTTTACAGAAACACATTTTACCACAGAAATTTTTAATTAAGCTATTCATTACCCTAATCAATTAAAAAAAAAAATTCCTCTTGGAAATTTTTAGGGGGGGAGCAGGAGATAATCTAGCTTCAGCTTTTTTCTGTCACAATGCTGAAGATAATGAGACTAACACTCAGAAATGTCACAAGGAATTACCATTCCTACACTCCTGTTAGCAACCAAACCTCATGATTTTTTTTAACTATTACAGTCAATTACATCCTTAATTCTGATCTGAAATACAAACTTTCAGAAAAAATACATGACCAAAAATTTATATTAAAATTTACACAAAGAAAACATGTAAACATTAGTCTTTTTGCTAAAAAAATTAAGGTACCAAAATTTTAGAAGACATTTCCCCTTCCAAAAATTACAGTATACTATCACAAATTAAAAACTGCTTACCTTCCCAGGAACTTGGACAATTTCTTGCCTCAGTAAGTTAGAGGTTACTTCCTCCCGAAAAGCTAGTAACCAGGAAGGTTAATCCCCCTTAAATACTTTTAGGTGTTACTGATACACAAGTACCAGTAGACAAGAGACAGTAATACTGCTAAATTTTAAGTACTCTTGTTGGTCTCATTAGATGTTTTAGAACACTGTGACAGAAGTTAAACTATGAATACAGAACTACTTTTTTTTTTTTTTTTTTAAGAAACACACATTTCCTTTCTTTTTGTTAACAGAAAATATCAAACACTGTTTCAGGATTTTCCTCACAGTCAAGTCAATCTACATCTGCATCAACGAACATTTATTTGTTGATACTTGTCAAACAATTCTTTGAAAATTCTATCTTCAGTTACAATTAAGAATAAAAGGAAGTAATACTTACATGTGGCAACAGATGGAGTAGTGCATCTCCGCTCATTGTTCCTACAGCCAGAGCTACCAAGAAAGTTAGAAGAAATTTGAAGCACCATTGGTTAATGATGGGAATCAAGATCACACCTAGCAAGGAAAGCAGGCTAATGACGGTGATAGAGATGATACCACAAAACCAGGCTGTGGGAAGAAAATGAATACGGAAAGGTTATCAGAATAATACTTACAAAACTTTTAAGACCGATTAATGACTTCCAACTGTCTCTTAAGAAGCTGACTTTCCTTTAACCTAAGTTGTGTGATTGTTCTTTCAAAATATGATGAAAAATATGAAGGCAGTACTGAAGTCCACAGCCAAAAATACATTGGCTTATTCAGAGTACAGTATAATATAGTGAAAGATAGCAGAAGACAATCAGCTAAAAAGAGCCCAGCAATTCTTCTTGATTGTAAGTTCCAGGCTTAGCTCTGTAGCCCTTAATGAAACACAAAAAGCAAAAGATTTCATGCTGGAACAAAACCATCTCTGCTACTTAACTTACTAGGGCTCTACGAGCACTAAGTCATATTTAACATTTGTTTTTAACACAGTTCAGATGCAAAATTTAACTGGAATCGATATTTTCTCCTCCTTTGTTAGAAGCAACATGTTCAGTTAGGCACCATTCGTTTCACCTGGTGCTTCGAAACATACATTTTTATTTATACATTTTATTTATGAGAAGTAAGAAAGACTCAACTTT
The DNA here is from genome assembly GCF_031877795.1 of Strix aluco. Lineage (NCBI taxonomy): Eukaryota > Metazoa > Chordata > Aves > Strigiformes > Strigidae > Strix > Strix aluco. The sequence goes on from NC_133936.1 coordinate 33,186,892, forward strand.
TGACAGAGGAACTTTAAAATCAAATGCTAAATAAGCTTGAAGAGCTGAAAGCCACTTGTTACCAACAAAAAGCAGTATATATTTTTTCTGAGAACCTCTATTGTTGTCATTAGAAGAAAAAGTGATAATGGGATATAGTACACTCAACATAATACTGTTGATTTGGGAAGATGAGCAAATTTCTATATGACACAGGAAAGGAGGAATTGCACAAGAAACAGATCCTATAAGCAAAGAAGCATGGCTGTTGCAGTCAGCATCTCACCCTAATTAAATATTTTTTCTTCTACTTTTTCAAGTCATCAGTAAGGCTAAGAATTAAAAACTGTTGGATTTTTTTCCCCTCTCTCTTTGTTTCTCTATCACTGCTCTTGTTTTTTCCCATCACAGAAACTTCAAAGAACACTAAGTAAAAATGGTTTAATTCCAACAATACAGTTCAAAAGGTTCACAGTCCCAAAGACAGGAATAGTTGGTGCTCCTGCTTTACAAACATTAACTGTTTGCTGAGATCTCTCATGCATATGATTTCCTCAATCTGGACTTTTTTTTATTTATTTATTTATTTTAAGTTTTAGCCTAAATGCTTCAGGTTTTTCCGGGTTTTTTTGCTAGCTTCATTCTTAATCAAAAATGTCTACACAGTTTGCCAACTCTCATGAAAGTCAACAACTCCTGATTTAAAATCATTAGCATTTCCATGCTTTGGTGCATGATCTGACTTTCCTTACATCTATGAAGGTCCACGCATTTTTGGTCAAGTGGGGGAAAACATCCTTGGAAATGGGGGGAGAGGAGAAATGAGTATGTTGTAGCTGTTCAATGAATTCTATAATTTAGCAGTCAAATGTCCCAAGAATTCTATCTGTACCAAAAATGCTACAGATCAGATTTGACAAGACTTTGCCACTAGAACCGTGGCTGCTGCAGGCCTGGTCTGTTTCAACACCAAAATACTGTTTTAAATTTTATTTGGGGATATTCATTCTTACAAAGTCTGTCATTTCACCATAGTGCAGAAAAGGAAATAATCCAATTCAAATGCAAAGGGTACAAGAGCACATCCACCAGAGGAAACTGTCTGGAAAAAGTTCCAGAAAGTATGCAGCGTACACTGAAATGCGTGTTGATACTGAGAGGAAAAGAGAGAGTTGGTGAGAAGACAAAGACTACCACCAGATGAGGAACTAAAAAACAGAGGTTGGAAAATGGGAATACAAAAGTAAGTCTAGAGTGGGAGCAGGACCTGCCAACCAAATACTGCCACCGCACAGCCCTGATTCATCCCCAGAGCACCTCAATCACGTACTCTGGATTAACAGGCTCTGCTGAAAGAAACAGCATATATGGACTTGTAATTCAATACTGAATCATGTGTGCACACACAAGTAGTCCAAATAAAAATTACACAGCCATTTGGCAGGACATTGGATCTGCAGTCTGGACACAGGCATTATGATGTTAAATGCCAGGTTAGATGACCAACAGCCTTACATGGAGAAAAATGAAAAGGAGATTATGCAAACTGGCTTAAGTTTCATATATCATCACACAGCTTTGGCAAACGCATCTCTGAAGGGCTTACATACTCTTATGAATGATACAGTATCTAAACAGGGCACCATGATTAAGATGAGGCACATGAGAATTACAATGCGGACTCTGTGCGACTCTCAGATCTTGGTCGTCAGCTTCTGCCTCTGTTTAAACTCTTAAAAAATGGTATGAAACCAAAATTGTCAGCAAAAGGTTGCTGTATAGTCAAAGACAAAAAATATATTATATATAAAAGCTGTGCATGACCCTGCAGTTACATATATGTACAAACACTCCTCATGCAAAAAGGACTACTAAGGAAGACTTACGACAAAATTGCGACACACAATTTTATTGAAGGATTTCATTCAACTGTAGTGTTCAAAATACTAAAATATTATGGAAGTGTAACTAATATGAAATATTATGAACACTGCAAGAGCTCTTAAGTTAGAAAAGATCTTGGTGTATAACACTTCTAGAGATACTGTATAAAGTTTGGTCAATGAGGTGAAGTGATCATACACTAGCTTATAAAATATTTCTGTGGAAAAAAACGAGAGGGAAGTGACCGAACAATTTCTTCAGTAAGGGACCTCTGTTCAGACAGTGGGTAGCAAACAACAGACAGCAGCTCGCATGAGATTTGGACAGCTCTCTGTAAATTAAAACAGACTAAAAGGGTAGTAAGGTCAACTCCTTGGAAGGTTGAGAATGGTTAGCTATTTGCAAGCTTTAACAAGAAAGCAAGCTAACAGAAAGGCTCCACTGAAGCAAAGCCTTCCTGGGTTTAGGGAATGGTAAGCTCCAGAGAACACTGGCATCTGCACAGGCAGATTTACAAGATATATCTGATCCGAAATACTTTTAATCAACAGCTCTAACTGATCTCCATCTTTAAAAAAATTGCTCACTGTTTACTTGTATCACTTCTATTAGCTTGATTATCTTCTATTAATAGGGTGTACCTTTCAAGTTTAGGAGCCCTGAATGATAACAATGCCACCTCCTCCGATTGGTACCCTGTGAAAGCTCAGTTGTACGTACAAGCCCTTGAAAACCCCTATTAAAAGACGCTACAGAACTATCTGTAAATTGCAGTAAGAAAACCCAACGTGGCTTTGTAAGTTTTTGGTCATCAGTTAATTAAATTACTTTGCTTTAGAAAACTGTACTATCAGAACTAATGAAAACCTTACAAGTTAGTATCAATGAATAGAAGCAGCATGGGTCTATTTTGTTTTTTTGAAAGCCTAATTAAAAATAAAGAAAACCACAGAAAACTAGTGTTTAAAAAAGTCTGTATACTTCTAACTTTGGCAAATATTTCTATGTAAAAATATTTACATTAGGTCAGGTAAGCACACATTTTCATTTTAGTAGAATCCTACAACTTGCAGGTTAGGTTATTATTTGTCCTACACCTCCCACAATCCACAGATACCAGTTAAGATTTGTTATTTTGCAATTCACTTCCTTACTTAAGAAGGGAAAATGATTATTCCATCAACTGAAGCCTCACTGTAGTTAATACAACACTATACAGGAAATTGTTATAAAGAATGATTTATCATTATCTAATCAAGTTGACCTGTTTTAGATGTTACTGTTTGTTTTCAGAGCCAAATCAATAAGTTAAAACCCAATTTTTTACAATTAACTGGCAAATGTGTTATTTATAGTCAAGATATCAGATGCCATGAAACATGTTAAATGTTCACAACAAGCTTCACTAATTTTGCAAATTGTCTCTTAAAACGTTAAAGGTCTTCAAGCTGAGTTATTCATCAACTCCCTTACTCATTACAGAGAAAGAAAATACATTATTTTAAAAAGAAGCACTGATCTGTAGAAATTTTCTAATTAAACTGGTTCAAAGCATGTGCAACATGACAGTTTTGTACATGGTTTCAACATTTTAATCGGCAGAAAATGCTTAGAGCTGCTCTAGAAATCCTCTTGGTAATAAGGCAGGGGTCAACTCTTACTACAGTAGACTACCCCACAAAACAATTTGCTGCCATATAAAACACACAGTGTATTCGGTTTACAGCAGTCTTTGAACAGTTAACAAGATAGCAGCTGTGTCACTATTGAAGATTTATATATAACAAGTTAATTATTTTAATGACTCCAGCATTGTTAAGAAAGATTACCAGCAACGCATTCTTTCCAACAGTTATTAACATCTATGAGAATGTAGTTACTTCAAGCTTTATTTCTAGCAATGCTAATAAGCGCTTATGTACTAACCAATATTCACAATTACCAATATTTTTATTTTCAAAACATGGATATTGTACCCAAGATTTTTTAGATTTTTAATATTTCATCACAGCTAAACATCTGTCAACCGATCCATTATAATTTATGAAAGACAGCAGTAGTAAACATATATTTTAAAACTATACTCAGTTATGAAATCACAATAATGAATGCTGCCCTTAAAGTAACTGCTTTAACAACAGTAAAAATATTTTTAGCTTAGAACTATGGTAAGAAGAATAAAAAAAGTCTACTGATTTTTACTTAAGGCACACACACAAAAAATTAAAACTGCCAACAGAGGATTTCGATTGAATACTTCTCATACGCTTAAGAGAGAAGTAGTATAGAATAACTGACATTAGCAGTCAGAAAAGGGAAGGGTTGTCAGAAATGGCAATTTAAATGCTTTTGTATCTTGCTCAAGTCTTTATGTTTAAATTCACAAAAAATTCTGGATGTCAATTCTACAAATTTGTATCATTGCTAGAATATAAAAATGGTAACACCTGAAATCATGTCTTCCAGCGAATGAACTGTGATGAAGGTGCTGTTCTCTATTCCTGAATGAATAGATCCAGGTCAAATTTATTAAGAAAATCTGTGCCAAAGTTACACTGAAACTTTCCAACTTTGAGATAAACATATGGACCACCTCAGTCACAATAAGTGAAAAAGACATAACATATTTTAAATGATGAAAATAACCCAAACTGTGGGTAGACTTGCTCATCCCTAGAGGTCATTTTATCTCCAAAAATTCTGTACCTTGCCAGTGTTCCCACTACAAGAAAGTCCAACATCTAAAGATATGTGGGAAGAATCCAGGCCAAAATGCCTGGGCCACAGGCCCAATGATAGGATGTTAGGCCTAAATGATAGAAAATGAAAAAAGAAATAAAAATAATCAAACATAAAATAAAAAGTGAAAATAATGAAAAAAGATAAAAAGGTACAAGAAAGAAGGTCATGCCTCCCTGAGCCATGGTTACTTAGGAGAAGCTATTACACCACCAAACAGGATGCTATGTCTCCTGACTAAGGGAGCATGCTGTCTCAAATTTCTTCTAATAAATATGTTAAATTTCAACCATTCCTTTACAGTAAATGCTAAGTTGTATGACATTTCAAGCTTTGAAGTTGATATTGACAACGCAAAATAATTTTGAAGGCTTTAGATGTTACACACCTACCTGATGCACCAGTTTTATCTTTATTCTCAATTGATGCGTTTTTACTTTTCATAAAATCTTCAAGCTCATCATAATGTACAATACAAAGCCTTCTCTCAATCTGGTATAGCAAAGCAGGACACATGTATACAAACAATTCAGGAGATATTGGAGAGCTGGTTTCCAGACCATAGTACCGTAACAGCTGGGTAACGTTTAAGCACTGCAAGCAAATTGTACAAACAAATTAAACATGAAAGCAACTATTTCATTAAAAACTACAGTCATGGAAAATTTAGCATATGATTTGAGAACACAAACAGAAGGTAGAAACTCTGGCCCACAACATTCCACCAGCGCTAAAACATGCCTAAGCTGATCTAAGTGGTTTATGAGGGGAAAGAAATAGTAAAAATATCTGCGCTACAAACTCAGACTCCACAAACCTATATAATTTTTGATAAATGTCAATGCAAATGAGTTTCCATATTCTTTACTATTACCCAGTACAAGCAATGAAGAAAGAATAGCATTAAAGAAGTGGAAGAACATAAATCCAAAATAGGTTTTATAACACTTCTCTTTACCTACCAAGCTTCTGTTTTTGGAGTTTCACTTTTTAATTCAGATTAAAACCTCAAACTTGGCACTCACTCCACCCTTTCCTATCCTGACTTCTAGTTTAAAACCATGATATCAAAATGTCCTGCTTCTGCAGTAACTGTAAGGGGGAACCGAAAATATATTTATGTTCCTGGCAGAAATAACTGATGCTGAAGGGAGAGACGGAAGAGTTTACAGTGAGCACAGTGCTACAGAAGCTGTATCTACATTGCTTCACACTCTCTTAGGACAAAGAAATTAGAAGCACGTTGAAAAGATGCAGGTGTTTTAGGAGAGTCTCTGTGGTTTGCAAAAATGTTAATGATCTTAGATTCAGAAAGAAGTCCAAAAAAGGTGTGTGTGTGGGAAGTATTCATGAGTATTGGGAAGGGAAAAAAACCCACCTGTAAGCAGAGTATCTTAGAAAGCTTTAAGGATGTCCTTTATACAGATAAACAGGCAAGAAGATAGATCTCTGAGAAAAGATGGGTGATGGGCAAACAGAAATGAAAACCCATAAACTCAAAATTGTGGCAGTGACCTCTAGCATTTTCACTCTGGTACCTGTATTATGCAATGGTCGCAAACCTGCTTCTGCATTATTTGTGGGTAGGCATCTTCAATTATTACGTAACAGTGAAAGTCAACTTACTGGTTCTCCATTTCATACTCACCTCTTCACGATCACGTTCATCTTCATTATGATCCTTATGATTATGCGTTGAAAAAAGAGCATGCTTTCTTACACTGATCTTCTTATGAGGTGCCTCTCGCTTGCTGGTATGGTGGTGTCCATCCTCATTACCTAAACTGGAATCTTGATGTCCATGACTAGTAGAACGATCGCTACTGTGTTCATGATGGTGTACATGCAGGTGAGATGCATCATGTACATGGTCATGTTTATGAACACGATTGTGCTCATACTGATCCCCTGGATCATGATCTGGGGCATAATCCCGTGTAGCATCTCCCGAAGTCTCACTGATCTTCTTTTGCTTCTTCTTCTGTTTCCGTTGTTTTCTTTCTGGCTGATCCTGAGTTGTGTTTGTCTCTGTTGAAGGTTCATGGTTCTGTTCGCCGTGTTCACTATGACTAACTGAATCATTACGAGAATGATGTGTACCATTATGGTCATGATGATGTAGACGAGGGTGGTGATGATGGTGATGGCGACTCTGGTCATGAATGTGTTTGCCATCATCTTTTACTGATGGCACTACTGTGTCTCTCTCAGCGTCACATTTATGATTTCTCTTTGCAGCCATACCAAGCATGGTTTGGTTTTCTGAATCTGAGTGGCTATGGCTATGAGGATGGCTATGAGAGTGAGAATGCTTTCCTTCCTGTACCTCTAAAGCATATAAGTGAGAAACATGATCATGGCCAATATCATCATGATTTATCATCACTACTTTTATCTCTCCTAAACCAAGGCTTATTAACAGTTTTTCCAGGCCAAAAAAAGATAATCTTCCATTTTCACCATAACGATCAAAAATCTTTTCAATGTAGTATTTTTGTTCATTTTCAGCTTCCAACGTTGAAAATTTACTCGGCATAGATTCTGTTCCTCCATTCTGGAAGTAGGATGCATTTGAGATCTGATAGTCATTATGGTAGTGTACACGTTCCTCTTTAGGAGCATGGTCATGTCCATGGCAATGATTGCACTGATGAAATATGAATGTCAGCAAACAAATGATGCAAAATTTTGTGTGCATGTGTACCTTCATCTCTGTTTCCTACAAGAAACACAAGGGGAAGCACTTAGGTGTAAAAGCAATCTCAACATTTGTATTACATGAGTTTCAGTCTGGTACTTATTTGTAGCAATTGAATGACTCACAAATCTTTTTAGATATTGGTGTTAACAGAATAACAATTGCAGTATTTTTGCTGCAGAAATTGTATTAATGTACTTTTCTTATCCAACAGTAAGATTGGCTCTGTGTATTTTAGGGATGCAGTCTTACACACCATACTTATAGGAAGTAGTTATAACAAAAAGATCAGCATTTACAGTCAGTCATAAGAGAACATTCTTTGTGCATATTTTCAGAGGCATCTATGCTTATGATAACCTATAATATTGAAAATTTTGTTAAAACACAAATTACAAAAGAAAAATTATTTTAAAACAACAATACTGTATTTTCTTACTTATGGGGATGACAGGCAGATAACACAGGTGAAAGCTCCCACCGTTTGTTCTCTTATGTGCTGCTAAAGTACTTCCACTAAACACACACACACACTGCACAATTCTGTATTTTGATTGGTAATTAGTGATTTAAAAATAAGTTGTCATTAACCAACTTCAATGTATTGCTTAAATGTTTGCATTTTTAGTTCATTTACTTACATGAGTTTATTGATTTCAAAGATTGACGTTAATTTAAAAATAAGGTTATATGGAAAACGTCTGTTTATGCAGCTCAAAAAATACTGTTAATGTTGAAATGGTCTAGCTCAAAGTAGTTAGTACTGATTATTAGAAATTATATCCTCTAGACAATGTGGTTTTCAATTTAGTATTAAATGTAAGAAACTTACTATGCAACATCAGGTAATGAAGAGACCACTGCAGAAGTCTATCTTGTGTTCAAAGTTGAAAACAATTCACTATCTTACAAAATACGACAGCTTTATTTTGTTTACATCTGCTAGCAAAAATATATATCAATCTGGAATAATTATTATAAAATAAACTTTTAAGAAAAAAAAATAATCTAAGTTTATGTAGAAATGTTATCAAACTAGAAAGCTAAAGATAGGCCAAGAACTGTACTCTATAACTTCTATTTTCTAGAGACTTATTTTGGGTAGAGAATAACCCATATATACTTTTTTTTTTAAAAAAAAATAATCATTTAAACACTGCCAGGGTTTTCTAGCAACACTTAAATTTGTTCTGCTTGGTACCAAGCCAAATAAAACGTGTAACATTTACAACAGTTCTGCTAGATACATGTAGTAGATAATCAAGCCCTCCTATCAGCAAAGGAGCAGACAACAAAAAGAAAGAAGCACGGAGCTTCCCAATCAATCTGAACAGCTCAGTGACTAGTTTGAACAGTTTAACAGAGCTGACTAAAATAGACAAAGGAAACAAGTACAGAAGTAGGGCTTTTTACACATAACTAGTTAAATTGAGAATATGACTGAGAAGGAAATGAGAGCCAAGAGAAAGGATAAGGAACAGAGCTCCATCCACCCTGCTTTCTGCATACTCAGATGTTACCAAAACACTGCAGCAAACGCAAGGATGTAAAGCATCAGGCAAACAGGTCAAGTATGCTTCCATCTCTTTTTACACTGAAAGCAGTTTTAATTCCTTATGCCGCACCTTGACTAGAGCTGCGACTGACCCTACATTCACAAAGATGTAAGTGACCTGGTCAATGCATCCTAAAATGCTACCAGCTTCCAGACAAGAAATGATAAATTTAGTTGTCCTCAAGCTCACCTCAGCTGCTAACTAAAACGTGCTTTGTGAAATTGGTCAGGAAAGTGCTTTGCAGCAAACCACAATAATTTAAAGACCATTTTAATTTCCTAAAATATTAGCTTGATGTTCTGTGCTTAAGCACTTGCAACCACATTATTGCACACACACACAAAAAAAAAGGTATAAAAATCTTGGAAGGTCCTATACTTGCAACAGGTTGACAGTTCCAGAGAAAAGGAATCAGAGGAAGAAAAGGAAAGGGTTACCTTTTAATGACTTTATATAGCAAATAAATGAGTTAACACAGAAGACCAGGGAAAAAAATTTTCCTGTTAACCTCTGCAAATACAAAAGATGAAAATTTGCTTTTCACTGAAGCTTCAAACACAAGATTAAAAAAAAAGCAGAACTCTCTTTTGCAGTACTGACCCAGTTACAAATGTAAGATCAGAAGAATATTTGTCAAATGGATGCATTTGCATCAAAATTGATTCCGTGGGCATCAGATAGGTCAATGGGTAATCATTGTATACTACTGTTTTATTTTTATGAACAACTGTTCAATCATCAGCCTGGAATGACCAGTTTGTCTCCAGTTCAATCACCTACATTCTGGTTAGTGATTTAAGGGCTGTGATGAACCTTTTCAAGTAATTTAGTAGGATGCATTCATCCCCAAAATGTACTGAGATATTATTTTCATATAGTCTTTTTCACTCACAGACTCTATTTAAGACATCCTTAATGTCTTAAGACAACCTTAAATACATCACTGGGATTAGTAAAGAAACATTAAAAGCATCTCAAAGCATCTTCTGGAAGCTTTTTCCACTCTCCTTTGAGGAAACAGGTAAGTTACTGGTCGAGTAGAAAGAAACAGGTTGCAAATCTGTATCACTGGACTGAGTCAACCCTCAGATTGAATGATTGTCTGGAAACTCATTCCATAACCTTTAAGTAAAGAACATATGCTCTTTCTCACACGTGCTGAGAACCTGGGCTCTGTGGCTTACATCATCCCAGGAAGCAGAAACATTCTGGCAGTAAGTAAAGGTACTGGATCAGTAGTATGACTGGTGACAGATAACAGAGCTCTACATTTCTACAGGAATATGCTGATTTTCATCAACCGAGGATTTACAATGTTGATTGTTACTTAATGTGAAGAGCAGGTTCAGGATCTGGAATAAGCAGTTAAGGCAGATGCAAGACAAATTAAAGCCCCAGGAGAAAGACAAATTTATATATGCTTGCACAGAAGACAGCAGCAGCAGGTAAATACATGCAGTATACTGTAATGCTCTAGCAAATTGTTCACTATCTTTTTAACTTCAGTTTCTCAGTACTGAATGCAGCATCTCAAGTTTAAGTAAAATCCAGTTACTCAAAGGATACTACTTTTGTAGGTAAGATACCTTTTCTTCCCCTTTGCCACATAATAGTAATACAACCAGAACAAGCAAAGTCAAATTATTCTCATTTAAACAAGCACGATCCAGACTAAAATATCTCTTACCAGGAAATTCATGACTAAAGCATGATCATAATCCTTTTCACAACCTCATGATCTTTTTCATGTGACTGTCTCATACAATACTACTAATACATTACTTTGAAACTTTAGTCATGCATCCCTAATTGTTGTGTTTAGCTTTGAATGGTACCTTTTCTCCATGCCCCAATGGTTAAAATTGTTTGTAACCTATGATCATGATTCATTGTTGAAATACAGGAGCTGAGCATTATCAGACCAATTTCAAAATCAATTAGATGCCTCACTATTTTCAATTAAAATAGTAATAACCCTAGCTCAATATTTTTAATCTTCTATTACGTAATCTTCTGTATCTTCTATCGTAATTCTTCTTACAGAACAAAGATGCACACAAAACAAACATACCCATCATAAACAGTCTCAAACAGAAAACCATTAAGAGTTGATTATTTATTTGTTTCTTTTTAAACAAACATCGTTATTCTCTAGGCAATTATAAACAGTTGTCATCTCTAACCTGTCAGTATTCGTACGTGTAAAACACCGGAAAGCTGAAGTCCAAATTCTACACATTTCAGTGGCACAGACTTGTATATAGCTGATCTCAATATAAGAACGTTAAGACTCTTGAATCCCTTCAAAACAATATGAAGGGGCAGCCAGAGGACAAGGCTACACCAAAGTTGAAAAAGATTCTGCCTATTATTACTGTCAGCCTTTGCCTTTATTCAGTCATTTGATTCCCTGCTGCCTCCCCTGCTTCCCTCCATAGCTCAGTGACGGCCAGGCACCCAGTGAGGGGAGACATGAGGGAAAACATCTCCTAGCTATGTGCTGGGTGAGAAACTACAGCACCCGTAGGCCAGAGCTGGAAATTACAGCACCTACTGTGTTTTGCTGAACTGCAAACAAGAACAAGACAAGTCTTTCAGGATGGACTCAGGCAGTGGGACAACACCACCCTAAGTCAAGCTGCAAAGTTAGAACAACTGTGTAAATTTACAGTGGATAAGATAAATAGTTCTGCCACACCAACTGACATTTCAGAAATGGCACACAGTGCTGCAAAATGCATCCCCTTCCCTCCTCATTCATCAATGCAAGCAAATCATTCATACTAAATGCAGTACCGACTGCACAGCCATATACAAGGTTTTTAAATCAGAGGCTTGAGGTCAAAGTGCTCGAGCAGTACATCAGCAAAGGGTTATCTTGTCTGTATGGAAAACTCACAATATCTGTGTGCTAAACCACTGTCTGCCTATGGCATTTCATCTATTAAACTAAATGCACCTCTGATGAAAGTTGTGGGGTTTTTTTACAGTCTTTTTCATTCAGTTTCCCCTGGATTCCTGAAACTTCCCCATAGTGCCTACTACTTCAACTGTTCTTCTTTTATAGCACCCTATTTTTGAGAAGACTTAATTTAAAGCCTGGAATCTGAACAGGGTTTTGGGGGACATTTTTGTTTATTTATCACCAACTGCTTCACTGAATCTAGAAAACTAGTTCGATAGTTAGGCTTTACTTAAAACAACAAATTTTGATTCAAATAATGTGGTCATACAAAATTCAAACTCAACTGAAAGTCACATCTATCATTTTAGTGTTTGCAGTGTACAATACTGACTAGAATATTTTAAGTCCCCAACTTTCTTATCCCCAACCCTTTTTCCTGGCTGCTCCCAACAATCTTAACCTGAAATATTTGCAACATAAATGCACTGCATTTCTCCCCTTCCCATGCTCCTTCCCAAGTTATTTTAGTTTCTCTCTCTTTTTGTTCAACTCTTTTCCTTGCTTTCTCTGAAGAATGTTCTGCTGCTTTTTTTTTCCTATGTGCAGAAAAGGTCTTTGAAAAATATCTTCTAAGTCTAAGCTGAGTAACTCCTCTAAGTAGTTACTCAGCTTGAATGCCACAATGAGTAAAGTGCCTTAGCAAGACTCTATGGGCAACCAGAAGTTTCACACCAAACAAAAATACCAAAAACATGCTTCAGCTAAGATAAGAGAGAATTGAGAAACACAAAAGGTGTTAAAAATAAAACAAAGCAATATTCTTACAAAACTAAGATGTTCTCTCTCTTCAGCACTGAAAAGTTAAGCACTTATTCATTTCTATTAAGAGCTGCTCAGAGTAACAGCTCTGTGAGAAATGGCAATTTTTTTAAAGAGAAATATTTTCTTGAAATAAATCTACTGACTGCATAAAGACAGTTTTTCTTATAATTCCTGAACATTTAAGTTCTTTCCTATATTGCAGGCATTTAGTCTAATGTACATGCAGGAAAGATGCCTGCAGCCCCCCACCACGTTCACTCCAGCAACTGTGCAATATTTCATACTAATATTCAGTTCAAAAAAAGGCTGGAATCTGAAAATCCAAATGAACCTACGCTTTATTTCCTAAATTTCAAGTTTTTAACAAATGCAAGAATATAAAGTCCTATTAATCTAGCACACAGTTTTAAGACAAACTATTTAAAAAAAATACTAATGTGGAATTAATATATTCCTATTATTGAAAGACACTTTAAGAAAGCCATAAAAGCATTCAGTTAAATAATAATTTGTTTTATCAGTCTTAAACTGACATTAATTTCTCGATATACAGATAAAAAAAACATGCTACAGATCTAAAAAGTTACAATTAACAATTTCTAACTTTAGTCCTCACCCATCTCCTGTATTTTCTTCCCTCTTCAATTTCAGTGAAACAGGTTTGTGGATTTAAGTAAAACTCATTCATTTGAAAATCTACAGCCCAGTAGGAGGGGCACTTTGTAAGAACAGACCATTAACTAATTGATCCAAGCCATATTTGCTAAGTTAATACCAGATAAGACTTAAATAGTGCAGAAAGCATTTATGCATAACTGAACACACCATGAAAACTTTTTAAAAATCTGAAACGTGAAGTATTTGAAATGCCAAATCCCAAGTATACTAGAAAATGATCCTAAACTAATATGGCAGCAATCTACCACACTAGCTCAGTTATCCAGAAAGGGGCATTTATTTTATTTTGAGTGGAAAAAACCTGTACAGCCTTCTTCAAAAGAAGAGTTATTTGTAAGAAATTGCTGAGTACAGGATCCTTCTCAGAGCTCAAAAGAATATAAAAACATCAAACCAGTTGGAAGTTCTGTAAGTATTAATTCTGCTTACTAAGAGTTAATTTTGTCTTTCATATATAAACAGTATGTAGTCCAAAAAACATATATTAACGCACAAAATTAACAGCGGAGCTGGTTTGATTTTGTGCCAATATCCTGCTGTTCAATTAGGTCCTATATTAAGATACCAGTGCTAGTAAGAATGAAATACTTGAAAAGATGAACCAGTTACACCTGCATTTTATTTTATTTCTACTGAAAGTAAGCAAATGTTTTTCTTAGAACTAAGGCTGAAGTTCAACAAATATTTTAAGGTGGTGTTGCACTTAAAACAGCAGTCCTGCCCTCCCCCACTGCTTCCTTCATTCATTCATTCCCATTCCCACAAAACCATTTTTGTATACCAGCACATTTGTTTGCTGATCTGTTCACTGTGCAGCTGTACAACTAGATTCTGCTGAAAAATAGCCTAGAAAAAGAAGAAAAAGATTATTTTCAAGACAGATTACTTTTCCTATCTGGTTCACTGTACAGCTGCACAAACACCACAGTCCACACAAAAAGGAGCAACCTTGCTTTTGGTGGCAACACCAGCTTATGGATTTGGTTGATCTGCAGTCTAACAGAGTATTTTGGCTATAGCACAAATAAAACAACTGGCCACCTCAAAATGAACTCAAATAATATTGAAGAAACAGCAGTGGACAAATTTCCTATTGAAAGCCATTTGAGAATAATTTCTCCAACTTTCCCTTCCACATAGAATATAGTAAATGTTTGCAATAAAGTGTTAAAACCAGTTCCAGTATTTTTACTCTTCCTGTAACTTAAACCACTATACCTGTTTCATTCTTGTGCTATGTGAAAATACTTGCAATATGATAAAAGGCATTAAGGGCATGTCTTTGATACGTGTTTAATTCCTACACTATTACAGTAAAAAACCCTCTATCACAGCTACAATACAGAAAGGAATTCTGTACATCTACTATTAAGCTGATGACTTCTCTCACTTAAAAAAAAATATATTTACAAAAGCTATCAAGTATAAAAGTCCATTGAAAAATGGGACTGAGGCATGTTTCTTTTGTATGTGCTATGCCAAATTAGTGCCTGGCAGATTATTACTATTAAAGTCCATTTCTAGAATTTAGAGGTTGCAAATTTTTTACTTGACAGCATATACCATTGATTCAAACCTGTATTTTTCAATAGATTTAATTAATGAACCACAGGCACAGACTTTCATAAGGCCCTCTGTCAACATGCCATGCAAATTCTTCTTAGCAAATTCATCCTGTCAGAGTATGAACCAAGACAACTACTACTCTTCTTAGGCAGGAACACTTCTTTTCCTATGGGTGTAAAAGAAATTTGGGAGACAACAGGCAGCTACTGGAACCACTCACATCTTGAGTTAGTGGGCTCCCAGAGCTGTCTTTGTTCAATAATTATGGGAGACGAAAGTGGTTGTAAAGACATCTTGGTAGATTCAGAAGTAACAACCAGTCTGACACGTGACATAAAATAGTCGTACATATTTCAACAGACAGATCCACCAAGAAAATGCCTAGCTGAATCAAAACGTGTAATTTCCATCATATTCCAAGGAATACCTCAACAGAAGTCATGACATTGCCTAGCTCTCATTTATTTTAGCCAAGATTATTGTTAAAGATCTACATGGCCACCCATTACAGGTCTGTGTAATGATCAAGGCAACCATACAAACTGATACAACTATGACTGGCTTCAAAAATCACTCACCATGAACTACTAACCTTTCTTAACAAGGTATTAAAGCAACTTTGAAGGGACACAACTGTGAGGCAAATGAATGAAAATGCAGCATTTAATACCCAATATTACTTCTACTGCAAGATTAGAGACAGAGAAGGGGAATGGAAGCAAAATCATTAGAGCCTTAATCTAAAATGCAAGCAAAGATGTCTTCTTAGCCAATCAAATTAAAAATACTGATGGGCTAAAACTGAAATCTTAAAAATACCATTATGCATATGTACTTCCCTCTGTCTATCAGCTTGCAAGTGCAGGTACATTCTAACAGCAACACAGACAAGCAAGGACAGATACTATGGAAAGTGAGTTTTTCTAAAACTACATTACAATTAGATATATCTAACCTAGACTATGTCGTGTAGCATTATAATTTGATCTAATATGAGTTCCTGGCTTTTACAGTAACTATAATTTGGTACATTCTTCTAGTATCTCTCCTGAAATATGGATGCTCCCCTATCATTTTCCTTGAACGTCACCACGTCTTCTTCCTTTCATTATAATTTTAATTATAAGGATTTTCTGGACTAACTGCTGATTTGGTTCAATACTGTTGTGGTCACCATCCTTCTCAGTGGGATCATTAGGACATTAATGTTTCCTATGTCACTCCTTGGATCATTGACATCTTTAATCTTCACTGATTACTGTCTTCCCCTGCTATTGGTGCTTTCTTCATTTTACACGATTCTATTACTTCTCAAGGCTCTATGTAATTTCTATAATCCATTTCTGTAAAGAAAGAACACTTTTTATCAGGAAGCCACTACTTTGATACATCCTTTCAATTACATGAAACCTGTCAATTTTAGTTAATAAGCAAGTGAACCAACTTTTTGTGATTTTTCCAGTATTAAATTTTAAAATTGTTTCTACTGTCATATACTGGTACAAGAAACAGTTTTGTGTTGTGGGGTTTTTTTTTATTTTTTTTTAAAAAAGAGCTACTTGCCATCTCTAACCTTTAATACAAGTGATCAGAAGTGTATCTTGAAACAAATCCAGTATTTTGGAAGAACAAGACCATCCTGACTAATCAAGAGGCACATTCTGCAAAGGGTGATATAAAATCTTTGTAGTTTTTCTCTTTTTGATGAACAGAAACGTTTTGGCAGCCTACTACTGAAATCATGGGTTATCAAATTTCTCTGAGAAAAATGTTTTATGCTCTTTGCCACTGGTAGCTGAAACCAAATGAAAACTGGACTCTACCTCTAAAATCAAAAGGTCAATAGTCAGTTGTGACCATTATTTCACAGGTACAACTTCAAAAATATTTAAGGTTCACTGAATGTAAACATGAGTTTCTGTAACAAACTCTTTATTATTCCATGGATAGTGGAGTCACCATTTTCTGTTAAAAATATGCTCCTTCTTTCCTTCTCCTTTTGCTACTCTAATTGACAGGACATCACACCCTCCCAGAGTCCACTGAGCACATCACAGTCATGTTACAAAATACCTAACTGTGATCATATTAAAGCTATCCAAAGTAAATGCATTATGTGATCAGGGTTGCACATCTTTTCTACAAAATCAAGCCAACTAAACCACTGTACTTCAAATTATGTGTTTAACTAATTAACAGACTACAAAACAAGACTTGCGGTAGAAGATGACTTAAACCACCGGGGTAAACTGACAGAAATCTATCAAACTGATACACATCAGCAAAATTAAAATCTAGTGGAAGAACCAGTTAAGAATCAAGACAGTTACAGTCCATCTACACCTCCAAACTTATTTTAATATCTAAAATAGCTCAGTTTAAAATATCGTTAAACATAAACAGTATGAGAGTTTAATCCTGAGAACAGACAAATTTTTGATTCCAGTTAACCACAGCTGAAGATACCTAAACATTTGTGTGCTGTTAGAAGAATCTCAGGCTTTACTTTACTTATTTATAGATGCACAGCAGTTTCTTGTGAATCCTCTGATCCTCTGCATAGTTATTTAAGTTTTTACGATATCTAGTTGCTAGAATAACATGCTGTCTCCTAGCAGGCCACCTCATTGCCAGGTTAAGAAGCTGAAATACTTCAATAAATAGGTTGGCTATTTGGCATCCATATCTAGCTAATGCTGTACCACAGTCCACGATCAGAGAAGTTTTCAATATAGGGGGAAATCTCATAACCTGATGCCTGAATAATAAATGTTGAAAAATCTTTTCTTAGAAATTTGACAAGGCTAACAATGTATCTTCTCTTTGGCCAACATAACTGCATCCTCAAAGTAAAGCACAACAAATAAGCAAAAATACTAAAAAGTATTTTCCTGTCTGATAAGCTAAGTTCACTATTTAGAAATTTCTGATTAAACTACATGTTCTTTCTAGTATTCAGCTTTAACTTTTATAATGTAAATGTAATGTTTAAAAAGTATATTACTGGTAATACGACTGTAAGGTAGAGCTCGCTTTGCTTATTGTCAGGAAAATTAAAACCAAAGCAAACCATAACTGTATGTACGGAATAGAAAACAGCAGAGCTCATGATGTATCACTTCAGTATTTCACTATTACTCAATCCCTGCTTGGAACTACTGCATGACACATATTTTGTAAGATATGGGCAAAAATTCAGCAAAAAAATGTATTTTTTCATAGTTAAAATACATTCCTTTTGTTTGAAGAACAATGTACTCTCGTGTTTCCCTTTGAAAATATTTTGTTTATAAAATGTAATTAATCCTTCGCCTTTCACGTCCACATTCTGAATTTATTGTTAACAATTAAACTAAAAGAGAAAATTCCAATAAATTATTTGTAGAAACTCTCAGAATTTTCCTGAAAGTGAAAATTTGCCTTTTTCAATTTTATTACTATTTTAAGAACTCAACAACAGTACATTGTCTTATTCCAAAATACCATCTTGATTTGTCCATAGTCCAATTAACAAAAAAAATCCCACATTAAAATATTAAAACCATACATTTTTAAGGCGTTCTTGGCTTAAACTATACGCAATTAAACTATGAGAGGTGTTCCTATGCATCAAAGGCTAAAAAGTACCATAATAATCCACTCTTTCATTAGACAAATGCACCCACTGACAAAACAGCAGTTTCTGTGGGGAATACAAGACAAAGTATGGTCTTCAAAGACAGTGAAAGTAATTTTACATTGCCTAGCATAACTGTTTACTGCAATTAATTCGAACCACAAAGTTTGATACAAATAAAACAGAAGTGATAATAATTTGCTATAGTTTCTGCATTCTTATTAAAGCATCTCATCTTAATCCATTCTTTTAAGAGTCAGCATAAACCCCCTCACATTCCTCTCCCTACTGTTGAACATACATAGCAGAAGCTGGCATGAGAATTTTTGCCTGGAGCCACTAAAAATGAACTAAAAATTCTACTGGGACTCTGTACCTTACTCTGCAAGATGCAGATGCATAAATTCAGACTACATACTTCACAAAACTCAATCTCTTACTTGTAGTACAAAGACAGTAACTGTGTAAAAAAAGTAAGTTTTAGCATGGGAGGAAATCTAGGCTGTTTTTATTCAACAACATGCAAACAAAATAAGTCTAGAATACATTAAAAGCATTAAGAAATTAGCTATGAGCATATTACGACAAAAAGCTAAATTCTGTATATATATACTGCTGCAACTACTGTATATTTACTGAATATATGGTACAAGTCTTGAGACTGTACAAGATTGGACAACTCAAGCACTGTTAATATAATACAATGACTGCTAGACAATTGCCTCAATATGCAGTTCAGAACAGGAATGATGGAAAGTCTATCCTGTTTACATATCATATAAGACATCAGATAAATAGGAATATTTTATTTTTAGCATAAAAATATAGCAATGCAAGGCTACCACATTACTTGGACTGCAGCCAAGTAGCATATTTCTTAGTTTTAATTGTAAGCTAGTACAACTTAGAATTGTACTTTTAGGCCGAGATATTGTCTTCTACAGACAGACATTCAGGTCAGCAATAAACAAAATGCTTCTATGTTTTGCAAACAGAACTAACCGATAAATACAGCCTAAATGATATGGTTTGCATTTCATGGGATAAGAGTACCTATTAAGGTAGTAGAGCCCTGATAAAAAGAGGGCTTTCTTTACAGGAATGGATTACAGAAATTGCATAGAGCCTTGAGCAGCAAAAACATAAGAGTATGATATTTTGCTTAATGGTAAAGCAGCTCTTCTAGACTGGTCTGTAATGATACGAATGAAGTAGTGGCTGCAGTGGCAAAATAAGACTTAGTCAGACATAGATGTATACCTGCTCAGTACTTGCCCTTACAGGAAACACTCAGTCGTGGCATTAGTAGTTATTTTGCAAGGTGAGTTAAACTCAACTTTCAGTTGAACAAATGACACGGTTAGTGTCATGAACAACCTTCAAACCAGTCATCCTGGGATACAGTGCTACTCAGCCCCACTTAAAATGCAAATCAATATTAACAATGATAGAAATATTACTCAAAAAAATTCCACATCAAGAATCACATTGAGTAATGCCAATTCGAGGAGACTGCCTTGGAGATTACATATATTTTTCCTTTGCTTTGATTTGATAGTCCAGCCTAAGTATGGCTGCATGCTATCATCAGCAATTAGCTTGGTTAAAAGAGGAACTATTTATAGACAACCAATCACCAGCTGTAAATCAATTATCATTTAGTTATCCTTCGGAATTCACGGTATTATTTTTGTCCATTAATTATCACACTACAGAAATAAAAATGCATCTGTGATAAAAAAATGCTCAAAGATCAGTTTATGAATGTGGTACAAGTCAGGTAATCTTGAGATATCCATCTTTATATATAAACGTATGACAGCACCTTTCAGGAATTCACATTTATTATAGTGGTCTTTACTAGGAGGTGTGATTGAAAACTGTTTCTAAAGTGTTTATAACCTACATGCAGAAACACTCCACAAAGTCCCTGCTGAGTATATTTATAGTTTTATGCAAATCCTGCAATCTTGCATAAAACTTCCCACGTTCTTAATGTGAAGAACTTTTTAACTCATGCATGCATTTCATCTTACAAGAAGACAAACCTCAGGAATACTTTTACAGGATTTCATTTGATTAATGAGTTTCAGACATGATCACATTCATTAACTTCCAGTATTATGCAGACTTTATCTCAATTCTAGATCAGTTTAGCTACCTAGTATCAATGACTTCAAAAGTAAGTCTCTTTGTCACTTAAGCACCAAACTGAATGGTTAAAGAATATGATTTTCTGTACCACTTAACAGTTCAGAAGCTATAGAGCTCTAACTCCTTTCTAGTTAATATTCCGTATTTTGTACATTCTTGATTCTTTAATGCTGAGATGATGTGACTGTCAACACAGAAGAAAAAGAGGGGTAGGTTTCTATAGTAAACTTCATCATAAGACTACAGATCTATTCCTCACAAGTGAAAATGAGATTTCTCTTAGGACTGCTCTTCAAAAAAAACCCAAAACCACTCAACAAAAAAAACAACAAAACACCCAAACCAAAAACACAAAACAAAAACCAAACTGCCAAAAACTAACCTGGAGATTAATTTTGTTAATTTTCACTGCCAAAAATTTCTAATAAACACAAGCAAACTGATCCACAGCTTGCTAGGTTGATTTTGCTGATGTTCAAGATCTGTTCAGGAACATTTCTTACTCTGTTGATGTTGTTCAGAGAGCAGCAGTAACAGACAAATATACCTACATTCAGGCTCTCTAATGGACAATGCAGTACAAATTCTGTAATAGGTCCATCTATTTCAGTAGCCATCTAATTCTGCATTATTAAAACCAGCAGATTTTCTTCATCCTACTGCTTTGGAAAGCAGCAAGCTATAGAAAAGGTGATAGCCAGATGAGAATGAAGCTCCTAGGTCATCAAAAGCTGAGAGAGAAAAGACAACAGCTGAGTCGTTCTTCCTCTAGAGCAACAAAGTCAGAAAACGGAAAGAAAAAAGATGAGGCAGCACATTGCAATACTTAGAAGATGAGAACATTTCCACTGTAATGAACCATGTCCCCCAGCATGGGTACAACACCCTACATGTAATTTCAACGTTCCTTCTTCTCATAAGCCTTTTGAGACCAATATCAGGAAACCATCATCTTCCCAGTCTTCGATGCTGGCTTCCAGCTTTTTGGGTATTAAAACCTGTACTGGGTTTGGATTATCACAAGAGGTAACAAAACAGAAGTGACTTCTTTTTTAACTTCTTTTCTCCTCAGATTTCTATTACATAAAAAAAATGGAGAAATGGCACTGATGCAACAGCACATAAAATACTGTGGATAGGTGGACTGATGCAACACATACCTTTCTTTTAGATTACAATGTAGGCAGGACATGGTTTCCAGCATTTCAATCAGTTTTTGAAACTTAAAAACCCCATTTGTTTTTATTAGCTTTGCCTAATTGGTACACCTTTCCTTACCAGACTTTACTAGGTGTACTTCAAATAGTATCTGTTGCAATTTAAGAATGACCTAAACCCAATCTAAATTCCTTCTGCATCAGGTGTTACTTCAGGCCTTTATCAGCAAGCTAAGATTACTAGTTCTCATTTAAGATAACTTCAGTAGCCCATCCCCAAAGAGGAATACTTTTCATATGATAAAATTGTTTTAAATAATGGCTCTCTGAATTAAGCTGGACTCCCACAGAAAAACAGGAAGTTATACTGATTTTCTTCACATTAGGAGAACAGAAATTGCTTCTCAAAAGGCATGAATTCTCAGAACTCTCCCTGCACCAAAGGCTCAATTCTGTGAAAAGCATACGTACGCAAGAAACAGAACTTAAGCTTTCCTTCTTTGAAACTTCTACTGACATTTTTAAATATGTTAATAAAAAAAGTCAGAATATGTTCATATGATAATTCTGAAAACATGCTATAAAATAGCAAAGGTTCTGACTGTGAAGAAAATGGAATGAGGTTTTTCTTGTTGATATTATTTTCATTGTTGATGCTGTTATGCCTGTCCATCCCTGACACTGTAGCATAGTTTGTAAAGATGCCACGATCCTTCCAGTAAATTTCACCACAGTTAAGGACCAAATCTTAACTTACAGAAAAGCGAAGCTCCATGAAAGTTTTCAAGTAGCTTGTGTAATTTTAATTCAGTAATTCCATCTGATGAAAACACAGAACTGTTTCTATTCTATAAATCGACTGTTTTATCAAGTGCCCGTCATATGTTCAAAATAAACTTCCACTTCTGTAACAACTGTGGCAGAGACAGGAATAACAGTCATTACAATAGGCACAATCATGATCAAACGACTTTAAAACTGGACAGCCTCAGCAAACAAGTCCAAACATATTTCCTTTGGGACTATACAGACCCAAGCTTGAAGTCCATGTGATCTGGGCACTACTTATTCTTCCTACCTGAATCAGCCATTTCTTTGCAGAAAATGTGTTATGAATAGAAGTATCTAAATTACAGTTGCTTGAATTACTTAGTGAAGACCACAAAGGAAATCTGTGCCAGGTTGAATATAGTAATTTTTCCATGTTTTTTTACTTTTTTTTCTTATTTTTGTAAGTCAAATTACACAAAAAGTATGTTCTGTCACGGTTTCCTACTGAATATTCAAAAGGAATGGTTTATTAATGTGTAAGGCCTAAGTATCCCATGCACTCAGTACTCTCCTGCTGACTTTTCACCATATAACTCTAGATAAGTTTGAGTGTTTCCAAGCACTGTAGTAGACAAAGGTTAGCTTTTTCATGTAAACTTTCTGGAACATGCCCAAGTTACCCTGATGATCCAATTTCTCTAGATTATTTTCTTTTGTAATGGGACAAACAAACATTGTCAGCTAAACCCTTAAGCATATTTGTGCCATTTTAAAACACTACTTTCCTGTAATTGCACATTTTAACTGACTGGATGCATACCCCAAACTTAGTATCTGGTTTTTATTTAAGCCAATCAGCCTGGAAAGCACAAAGACCTACATGAAAGCAAGGAGTATTAATTAAAACAAACCTCATTGTTTTTGAGATTTCTTTTACGTAGGCAGAATCTCCTTTCATGTTGCCTATTCCAGACAGGCAATTGTGTATGATCTTTCCACATTCACCTTCTGTGTACACTAAGGCACAACCCCCATACAGAAGTGCCACCGTTAATTAATCTCACAAAACATACAATTAGCTCACAGTCTAGATACAGGCTCTATTCTCTTCTAGAAATAGATTGCCTGGCTGCATACTTTCTTCCTCAAAAGTATGTTAAGTGTTGAAAGCAGTCTAAAAAAGAAAGCACTGCAAGACAATACCAACAATTCTATTTTATTTTAGAACAAAAAAATCTAGTTAGGAAAGCCTACAGTCACTCTCATCTCAATGTTCTTGGGAATCACAGAACTTTTGCACATCTTATATTATCATACCCAAAGTATTAGACTAAGAAGTAACTATTAATAAGTCCAACTCTTGCTTTGGACTTGAGTAGTCTGCCTCACCAGTTCACAAAGAATACCTATTCCCCTACATCTCTAATAGAAGGCACATTCTTCAAGTGAAGGAAAATCCAAGTGCATGCTCTGTTAAAATAAATTTTAAAACCTAATAGGATACCTGTTTCATACAGAAGTAGCTTTCTATTTTTATGTCATTGTATCAGTTACTACTACCCAAAGGGACACTAGAATGTAACAGCTGGAACACCCCAGGAATTATTTTTGTTAACTAGATGGCAATTGCTTCCACGTTTCTGAAAACTAACCAGGCCCTTCATTGTGCATTTCTCAGTGCTGTACCAGGCTTCACGTATCACAGGTCCCCTCAGTGTTACGGTATGACATCTTAATAAATGATCATTGCTACCTAAAGACATACAGCGTTTAGTGCCAGAAACCAGAATTTTCTCACTCATGCAACTCTTGCACTGACACAAGAATTTAAGAGCTAGCAGGTTATGAACACTTCTACAGAAGCCCCCCAAAAAAGACAAAGATAACTAAAGATTTTGAAGAATAATTTTATTCCAAAGTTTCCATGTTAATTTCAATGTTTCCAAAGGATGCAGCGTAAGCAGTAGAAACAGTTGAGAACAGTAAATCAACTCCTTCCACTCACGATATCCGCATACGGAGCGCTACAGCCAGTGACAAAATCTCCTGACCCTCTCTTACCTTTGCTTAAGGTTATGTGCAGGTTACAGCCCGAGTGCAATTTCTGCAGTTGTTAACGCTAACTAGGAACTTCAAACCAAGCAAGATTTAATCGCGTGGCTTATTCATCATCCGCGATCCCCGTATCGCCCCCGAACAAGCGTGGCAACTACGCGAGTCCTTCACAGACACACCTCGAAGCTCGCCCCCCCGGGACGCGGGTGCTTCTTTGCCGCACCCGATGCGAAAGGGGAAGGGGCAGCACCCTCTGCCTACCCCCGGGGCCTCGGCTCCGCGGGGACGGGGCGCTCCTCCCCACAAGGAGGCTGCGGGAGGGAGCCGGGCGCGCAGAGGCGAACGCGCGCTGCCTGCAGCTGGGCCCGGGGGCGACCGCGGCCTCCCCGGGCCGAGCCCCGCCTGCAGCGGCCGGGCCGGGCCGCACCGCCCGCCGCGCCGGCCACGCGCGCTCGGGGGCCGCGGCGGGAGCCGGTGGCGCCCCCCGCCCCCCAACCAACCGCCGCATCCTGCCACCACCCCCCCGCGCCTTTTCTCTCTCCGCCCAAAGCGGCGGGGGCAGTTACAGCCCCGCGGCCGCCGCCACGTCCCAGTCCCCTCGTTAAGGCCGAGGGGGGCGGGGAGGCTTTACCTGCCGCATGGTCGACTCACGAGCAGGGGGAAGAAAGGGGGGTGGGGGGATGCGCCAGGGCCGCGGCGGCGCCTCGTGCTCCGCTGCCGGGGAAGGGGCGGGGGGGGGGGGGGAAAGGAGGCCGGGCACGGGGCCCCCCCAGCCACCGCCCCCCGGGCCCCCGCCGGCCTCCCTCGCCCACCCGCGCAGCCCCAGGCCCGGCGGCGGGTCTCGTCGCCGCCACGTGATGAGGCGGCCGCGCCGCCGTGTCCCCCCCGCGTGCCGCTCCGCATCCCCGGGAAGGTGGTGTCCGTTACTGCCGACCGTCACCGGCTCCTTCTTCTTCGTCCGCAGCCCCTGCCGCCCCCCGCCCCCCCGCCGCCGCCAGCCCGGGGCCGGCCGCCACCCTCACCGCAGCGCCGGCCGGTTGTGGGGGAGGGAATGTAAACAAATGGGGTTTTATAGCTACCTCACTCGAGTGCCGTGTGCATCTCCCTCTCCGCTCGGTACCAAACCGCCGCGGCGCCTCCTCCTCCTCCTCCTGCAGCTCCTGCCGCCGCCGCCGCTACGCTATTCACCAACCACGGCTACGCCAAGCCCCAGCGCGCTCTCCACACTCACCCCTACGCACCATGCGGACCGGACTACACACGCGTCCCCGCCGCCGCTTCACCCAATGCGGAGCCATTTCCTCCCCTCCCCCCCCGCCGCTTCGCTCCCCCCTCCCCTGCTCCACCACAGACTACGAAAATGGCGTAGAGCCTCTCTGCCCCCCCGCCCCCCTCCCCTCCCTGCGGCGGCTTGCGCTCATCACGCCAGTGCTGGGAGCCGGCCGGCGCTGGGCGGGAGGCGGGGCGCGGCCCCGGGGCAGGACGGCGGCGGATCCTGGGCCTTGGGCGGCCGCGGGGCCCGGGCGAGTCCCCGGCCAAGAGCCTTACGGCCCCCCGGGCAGGCGGGGGAAGCGGAGCCGGCGCCCGGGCCGCGCCGCCGTTGGCCGCTGGGCCGCTCGGCGGAGAGCCGGGCCTGGCGCCGGAGCCGGAGCCGGGCCTTGGCCGCCGCCTCTGCGGCCGCCGGGCTGCCTGGGCTCCCGCGGGCCTGGGGAGAAGGGGTCGCTCAGGAATAAAGCGGTGCTTCGCGGGTAGAGCTTGGCTTTCCTACCGAGGTACCTTCCCGAGAACGAGATGCGTATTACCCCTCATTTATTTAACTAGCAAATCCTGTCAGGCTTGCTCATGAAATAAAAGCAAAAACTTTATCTAGATGCCAAACAGCCCCTCTTTTCAAGTTGGTGCCCCTCGTCACGATACATTTGATTCTTAGACAACAGTTATAGAACTGAAAAAAACCCAACAAAAGCTTATGTAAATTAAAAACCTTACTAGAACCGTACTGAGAATCAGTAGACATCTTGGTTTATAACGTGAGACCTACAATACATGGGAGTCTTCCACATCAAATACTGTTTTAAAATAAACCAGCTTATTTTGCAATGGTTATTTATAGAAAGTATGTTCAAAGGCTGAAATGCAGTTGTAGGGACATTTCAGATAAGTTATAGGCCATTTCATTTTTCCTTCTGAGAAGTTTGCATACAATTTTCAGCACATTTTCCTGCAATAACAACTGATGTTTCATGGCAGGCTTCAATCTACAAGCAAACCGACCTCTCCCCTATTTGTTAAGGAGGGATGCATTTTCCTTTTAGACTCATATTACTGAATTGAACTAATTTGCCTAACCCTTTCTAAAGTTGTGCCTTTGTTAAACCAGACGATTCACACCAGCACTACACTAAATCTGGCCTGGCAGAGCCACAATCCAATCCTAGCCATAGTCCTATCTTCTTTACCCCCATGGTTATCCACGTTGATAGCCTCCCAAAATCATTATGTGAATTTTTGCTTGGTGACATATCCTTAGAAAACCAAGCTAGTTTAAAATACTAAAAATGTAAAGAATTAATCGTGGTTGTTTAGGAACCAAAAGAAAGTTGATGTAAGACTCCAGAAAAATGTAAGCATAAAACTGAAGTTACAGTGCAAAAGGAAACCAGAGTAAACTTTTCTTTTTTCATGTCCCAGTGACAGACTAATTTCAAATCTCCTCCAGCACCTTTTTCTCTCTTTAGTATTTATTTTGAGGGGAAAAAAATAACACCTACATTCCCTCCCTCTTTTTTTTTTTTTTTTTTCCAAATATCTTACTGAATCAACCACTAGAATACAAACCATACTAGTCCAAAAATTTGACAACCCCTGCCCAGGTCAAGTTTCAGGGACTGTTAAAGTAATTGTCAGGTTCTATACCAAACTGTTGCACCAGATCATTTGTATGTTGATTTGAATGATTTCTGCCTCAAAGCAGGTCCTTTGTCAGATTTTTTGTACAGCAAATAAAATACAGGTCTGATTCTGACATTGGTCATTAGACACCTACCACAATACCCACTGTTGATCACTAGGCGTGACTGATTTGTATTGCTGTTTGGTCTAGAAAGAAATCCACCGAGTGCAAAGAATATAAAAAATGTAAATCTTTTTTTTCTTCCTTCAGAGTTTATTCTGAATGAATTCTACATGGTAATAAAGTAGAGCATATGGGGTTTGTTAGCTTTTCTGAGCAAAATTCAAATAATGTAAAAATCTCATTAAGAAAAAGAAAATCAAGAACTCTAGTAAGAGCACTACAATGGATGAACTGGAATTAAGATGTTTAATACAGAGAGGCCCTTTAAAAGTTCAGGCTTGATTGATTTTGTACTAGTTTTACTGTATTTAGAAAACTTAGAAAGTTTAGGTAGGTGGGTAAGGAAGCTTTTCTGAAGGCAACTTTGCCTTATTGTGGAGGTACTGATGTTACATAACTACTTTCCAGAGATTCACCCAAACAAGGTACACCAATAAAAATATCTCGGTATTAGCGGCTTCTCTGTGCAGGAGTCCTCCTCCTCTCCAGCTGTTACAGCTTTAACATGTATCTGTGTATTTTAAAGCCAGAACCGACCATTAGTAGGCCTGCCAGCACTATGAGACAGAGTATCCTTTCCTGTTTACCAACCAGTCTCATTGGTATTTTGAGTTAGGATATAACTTTCCCAGGTAGTCTGTTGATGGTTTATCTCTTGATACATCGAAAAGCTTGTTTGTATCTAGACAACCCTATAGTTGCACAGTGTATCTTGCAATTAGGTTACTCCTCGGTAGTTTTAACCATCTATTTTTGTACAAGACCTGCATGCACAACAATACTTAAATTATGAGTCTCTATACCACAGCTTCAGAAACCCAGAACTAAAACTACTGAATCAGGCATTACTAGGAAAAGCATGCAGCATGAGCAAGAAAAGTATGCTTCCCTGTAAAGCATGTGGAGCAACTTTCAAGTGCTGCAGGAAAGCTGGTACAACAGAGCAGGGTAGCCAGCACTGCAAGAGTGCTGATCGCTTGTGATAAGACAAATGCATGCAACAAATCCAGATTGACTTTTCAAGCTTCAAACAGAATGATATGTTACTATACTTTTAGAACAGAACTTCTTTATTTCCCCCTCTCCTCTCACAGGGCACTTACTTGCTGAGTAACACTGCACAGTACACACTTGTACGCTGGGCTGCAGGAAGGGAATATATCCTATCAAGTAACATAGAAGGGCTTGGGGCATAATGCTGCAAAAGCAGATCACGGCTTTCAGCAGGGCTCGTCTCAAGATGGGCTCCTGTCTAGAGGCACATCTCCAACTCCAGTACAGTGCTATAACCTCCTTCCAGTACCCCATGGGCCTGATGCATTTGGTCAGCAGACCCTAGTTTAGGTCAGCTAGATGTGTTGGCACAGAAGACCGTAAAGGAAGAGACAGGATTTAGTGGTGTGCTTCAGTTGTGAGATGCAGGCCTAAAGATGGTGTGTGAGAATGACAGATCTCATATGCTGATTTCTCTTCCTGTCCTCCCTTGTAACAACCCAATTGCATGTGACAGATAGAAGGTTGACATATATACGTATACACAAAAATAATTCGTTTAGAAGCAACTCTTTCCTCGCTATTAATTTAAAGAAAGAAAAAAAAAAAAAAGAGAGAATTTAGGTTTTGCTTCCACTTGTGTTCCTATACCCAGTTAGTGATTCTGCACACGGGTTTGGTTCTTGCATCCTGCTACTGCCTCTGACTGTAAGCAGAAGTGAGTCTTGTGAATATTCTTGGGAGATTAGGAACAATAATATTGAAAAAGATTTTAACTGGGAGAAATTAATTTAGAAAGCTAGTAGTTGAAGGTGTATACACATCTTCTGCTATTTAAGTGGGAGGAAATGTCACTGTTTGTTGCCAAAATGAAGTTTTGTACCCCTCTGGCAAATTCAGGCTTTTTGGTTGAAGAACCCAACTTAATTTTCTTACTCTTGAAATATTGATGTCTCATAAAAAAAAAAAAAAAAAAACAACAAAAAAAACCCAAAACCAAAACAAGTTAATGGCTTGAAACATCAACTTCCTTCTTTATTTGAAATAATCTTCTTCAAAGATTTAATCAGAATTTAGGGCGGTTTGAATGCCAAACTAGCTGGGTTTGTGGTGTATATGCTACACGTATATTTTCTTTCCTGTTCTTTAAAACATTTTTGTAGCTTCTGTCCTTGCCTTTCATTCATTCTGAGAGCCTGAACCAAAGTCAGAAATGCCATTTCTAATTTGACAATGGCCAACAAGTATTATTCAGCTTGCTAAAGAGATTCATGGAGATAGCAAGAGGGAGAATTAACCTCGAGGAGATAGTGAATGGCTAACATTACAGAATTTTCCAATCTGGATCTCAAAATATGACCGGTTGACAGTTATCTCTTCTGATTTGAATTTGCTAATGTATTACTATATGTGGTTATTTGCATCGCACAGATTTACTTGTACTTTCACTATTGTTAGGTTGATACGTACTTATTCCCAGGCTATAGAAGAGGGCACTGAGATTGAGTGCTGAAGCAGCAAAAGCTTTGTTTATGGCAAGGACATAAGCAAAGGTGTTTAAACATCAGAGTGAACTTAAGTATCACTACAAGCAAGTAGTGTTTCTGTGATTAAAGCTCACACTTTGAAATAGACAGGGACGTCCTCTGGGGGATTTCACTGCCTCAGGACTACTTGGCTTGTTTGCAATTAATTTAAAGCCCAAGTCTATTTAACTCCAAGGCCTTATGTAAAACTGATACTTTTAGTAGAGACAATATATGTTCTTTTCACATTCCTGCTAATGTGTTAGTTCTAATCAGCTTCAACTGTATAAATTCCAGTGATAATTCAAAGTATATCTGGCTAGTTTTACACCATCTAGAAAGTATAATTTGAAAGTTTCTTTACTCATAAGGTGGGACAAAAAGGGAAATCCATCGGAGCTTTTTTGTTTTGTTTTTTGTTCTGTTTTGGGTTTTTTAAACATTTCTTACCCTTCTCTTACAACAACATGTACATACTCCCCTGTTTGGACAGTATATAAACATGTATGGGCACATGTGTAGGTTTGAAGCAAAAGTGTTGGTGTCAGTGATAGTGTGTCATTTCAAATATGGTACCAGTGTAAACACTTACGGGAAATTAGTTTAAATAGACACCCAGGATTTTTTTTTTTTTACATGCCAAAACAAGATACAGGTTTTAAAGATCTTTGTTTTAGAAATTTTTGAATTGGTCTCTTTGTGGGAAAGGGTTAGGCTTGTTGATTTTGTTTTTAAATACAAGCTGACATTTTAAGTGAAAAAAAATGAAAACCTTTTTCATTGGCTCTAGAGTTAAGGTTACATAAACATCAAAGGACATAAGCAAAAGGGCGTGATGCTGCAGCAACAACTGAAGTATTTGTTCCACACAAAGCTTTTTTTCTGCAATATTGAAAAAAAGCCCATATGGCTCATAGACCTTTGGTTAATTTTGCAAAGCTAGCAAACGCTAGTATAGCTTATCCACAGGAAAACTCTTGCTGGGCAATCTTTATTTTATTAAATGTCTCTTCCTTTTTTTGTTATTATTTGTTTTAAACATAACTTGCCAGTCCTCCTGTCTAAAGCACTCAAAAGCCCTTTCATTGGATCTGAGACACACGGCATTTGCTGGTAGCAGGGCTGGGGTAAGATTCAAAATGGAATATATTCAAAAGTGAGGACAGTGTGTCACAGCCTTCTTCCTCTCTTGCAAACTTGGGTTTGTTTATTTTTCTCCCTTCCTTCCTGCCTGTTGAAAGCACCTGTTTGCTTGTGGCTTCTTTTCTGTATGCACTGGTTGCAGAAAGATCTCATCTTCATACCAAAGGATATGATGGGAGGGAAAGGCCAGACAGCTGCTTCCTTCAGCACATGACTGGGGTGAGATTGCTGAGCACAAAGAACTTACGGTCATATCCATAGAAGAGTTCTGTATCAATAAATATGGGATATTCTCTGCTGGAGTCAGGCAGAGTTCAAAACATTAAACAAAGCTGTGCTAGCTGGCTCTAAATTCCTCTAAAAGCTTACACTTATGAAAGCAAACTGGATTGATTCCAAAACTGACCCACCTCACTGAAGAGGAAATATTGACTTTAATGTAATCTCTTTACATGCTGAGGAATTTGTTTTACACTCTCTTCTCAAACAGAATGGAAAAATTTAATGATACTATCTCTGACATTATTCGAAAGAAGCAATGAGCAGAATAAAGTAAGAAAATGAAGGTCACTATTTTTTATCTCAGTCCCTGTCAATTTTTAACCACTGGGTTGGTGATTGGCAGTCTTTATATATGACTTAGACTTAGCTGAGTAATACAAGCGTAGCTCTTCTAAAGCTGGATTTTAGTAGGCAGCTGGGGTGAAGTTCCCCCTTTCTTTCACCTCTGTTGTTCATGGAAGTGGAAATGACAAATTTTAAACTCCTGCAATTCCTCCATGATCAGCAGGAAGAATCAGGAAGCCAAGGCGTCCTTAATTTACTGGCTACCTCTTTTGAATACCTCAGGATGGACTCATCGTCTATGAACTTTCAGCAGTGGAAAGGGAAGACAATATGAGCTACTGTGGACATGCTTCAATAACTTAAGCTTGAATGAATGGGCAAGGATGTCATACAGCCTCATCCCTTCTTTGTCATGGATCCAAAGCCTCAAAGGAACACCTACAGAGAAGACAGGAGGCAAGAACATGCACTGGCAGGGAAAACAAACAAAGATATTGTTTGCAGAAATAAAGCAAATTATGAAACAGATGTTTTGTTTGCTTTTCTTTGAATCAACTGTACCCGTAGCAAAATCTAAAATCAACAGAAAGGCTCTCAAAATCAAAATTATTGATTACTGGCCCACAGTTTAAAGAAAGCGTTAGCTTAGCTTAGCTGGGTTTATCCTTCCATGCCTGATAATTACATAAATGGGAATTGGAGGGAGCAGTAGGATGCTGGCCTTCAGGGTGCCATAGATGTTAAAAGTACACGACCTTGGTTTTGAAA
This sequence comes from Strix aluco, assembly GCF_031877795.1. Lineage (NCBI taxonomy): Eukaryota > Metazoa > Chordata > Aves > Strigiformes > Strigidae > Strix > Strix aluco. The sequence goes on from NC_133936.1 coordinate 33,219,545, forward strand.
TGCTGGCATGCACTGAAGTTGTTGCGTTTTTTCCCCATAATTTACATTTTTGTATTTGTTCCACCTGTATTCCATGATGTAAAAGCATGCTAACCCCATCCCATTTCTACAGAAAATAAATAAGGAGATACCAAGAGGAGTATGAATGACATTAGGAAACACCTCAATTTCCAAACTTTTAACTACAACCATTGGACAGTACTACTAGGTGCTGCAGCTTTATTTTCCATGTTGCTGCCCCAAAATGCTTTGCAAAGTTGGATGGTAATTACAGCTTTAATGACACAAGTAGGAGTGTGAATTTAAGCATAAACAGTTATGAAGAAGAGACTAAACTTCAGCTGATATACAAAAAGTTGAAGCATAGGGACATGTAGAATATGGTCTAAATGACAAGAAATGTGAAAATCAGAGATGAATACCAGTGAAATTACATGGAGAGACAGGCCACGTGAATGCTGCGCAGCTAGAAGCTGGGAAGAGAGTCAGAGAAATGGGGAGGCCTGTTTCATTGCTATTTTTCAGCTGCATAACTTAGCAACCTCACTTGATGCCTGTTGCTGTAAACCAGTAGTAACTCCACTGAGAGCAAGCTATCGTAGCAGCAGGATAGACTAATACAGTGATGAATAAATCCCATTATCCTTTAGAAAAGGAAGAGAAGTTTTGAAGCATTTCCTCAAGCAAGCACGGGACTAGTGAGACTGCTTGTGAAAGAGGGGATGTGGTCATGTGTCTTTGCTGACATGTCAGGTGATATATTTGTCATGTATTAAAGCATTAAGAGGGCTTTGAGAAGACTCCAGGGTGGGAGTGCCAATAAAAAAGCAGAGACAAGATGAAGCCATTTCTGCAATGGTTGGGTTGGACTAACATTGCTGAGATAACTAACCGACTGTCAGACTCAGGGGAAGCAAACCAGTTGGAGACAAAATGCCAGTTTTGTCAACATTGAAATTGGGAAGAAAATAAAAAAGAAAAAAGTTATGTCTGAAAATGTTTGATTTCACTCACACTATTTTATGTCTTCCCACCCCTCTCTGATAACTTTCCCTTCTTTTGTCTCTTACCTCTCACTTTATAAATATAACTAAAAACTCATTTCTGTATATACAAAGGGTAAACTCAGATGAGCCTCTATGGTAGCTCTAATGAAATTACTGTGGATTTCTCCAAGAAAAGCATATGAGTTTGAGTTCATGCCTTTTGTTGGTAAAGCAGAGCATTCCAAGAATATTTAAAACAAAATGTTGAATAGCAAAAGCTGTTCTTTATAGCAGGTTTACATTATTGAATGTATACCAAAATGCTCCACAAGCAAACAGTGATATAATTCAAGGCTGAAAATAAACTGAAAAAGAAAACAAATACTACTGCCTTTTGGACAGGTAGGGGCAAAATTCAAGATCTTGGAGTGAACTGATATTTATTCTTTTAATTTAATCATGGTGTCATCTCTCAATAAATATATCTGCTGATGGAACTGCTTCCAACAGGTGGCTTTCTCTACTGAATAGTTTTTCAGTATAAGTTACTGCTGAGGATTCTTAGCTATTTCTTAGAAATAAAAAAATTACCCATGAAGGTGCTTCATACTGTTCATATATTAAAGTGAGTGGCTAGTGATTTTCACTGAAAGCAGCCTCACAGTAGCTTTTGGCTATCAGACCACTTATGTAGTTACCTAAACCTTGTACCGTAATACAGTTGTCTGAATCATAGCCTTCCTTTGAATAGCATTTATTTCAGAGAATCATCTTTCCCTATTTTTTGCAGGTAGTTTGGTATAAGTCTTTGTAGCTGGGTAACCACTGTAATTCATTCACATTTTCAGAATTAGTTTTCTATTAATTAAATGTTAAATATATGAGACACAAATCCACTGGATTAATTCCAAGTAAAATCTGAAGTTTGAAAGCCTACAATCTATTAAATTTCCAGTTCACTAAAATTCTGAGAATAAGTTTCTGAAGCACGACATAATATCCTTTGGCAAATCAATATACATAATTAAAAGAAGGAAATTGTACACAGGAGCTTCTTAAAGGTCTTAGTCTTAAAGGACTGTTTCTTAAAACCAAGTAGAAAGTAAAACTAAAGTCAATAATTACTAATAATTTGCAAGAAAGCTTGGAATAAGAATATTTTGGGCAAGCCAGTTACTTGAAAAGAGACTGCTTGGGGCTCTCCAGCTCACATGTACCTGGGCTGGGCTGGCTCATTGCCAAAGTCCCATGTGAAGCAGAGGCCAGATTCTGGGAAATCCTCACCCCAAAACCAGCGCATGGAGTTTTACTTAAGTTTATCTCAAATGACTGAAAAGTACTTAGTTTGGACAGTGTAATTCTTGGATAACATTATTTATATTACAGGGTGTGTCAAATTCATAGCATAAGAATGACAAGAATTCATTGTTTTTACAAGGGAGCTTTGGTTTTAATACAATCTACACTTCTTACCCTAAAAGAAGTATAGACATTTTGGCCCCATTTTCTCAGAAGATACTAACAGTATCACAGCTATCACTGGTTAGATGAAAACAGACTTAGTTATGCAGCTTCTAAACAACAGTGAATCAGAAAACGAACTGCCAGCCATGACATGCCTGAAACTACTGCACGCACGCCCTTCTTGAGAGCAGCGCGCACATGTTACAGAACAGATCAGTCAGTCCACTTACATGATGTTGAGTGCCAACTTCATAATTCAGGACAGCGGTGTCTGATTCTTGTCATTTCTCTCTTTCTCCTCTTCCTCATTTCAAGGAGGGAGAGACTGCATGGCCTATAGTCACTTCCCTCAACAGGAATAGTTTCTATCTATGCAGTTTCTTTTTTAAAATACTGTATTTTTAAGGAGCTGTTTGAACAGGGTTTTTTTATTTATTATTATATTGAAACTGAACCTTGAGCTAGTAAAACCAATATTATGGTAGTGCTCTAGTTCTAAAACCAGAGCTGCTGTTTTCACAGGAGGACACTTCAAATTGGTGCACAAAACTTTTAACTGTTGTGTGCCAAGATGTGTGCAGTGTACAAGCCCCAGTTACTATGAACAGCAAAACAGCCGTAGGCTATTTTTCAGAGGTTACTGCTGATAGTTTTAACTGTAATCCAAAATCTAATGCAGAGAAAAGTGATTTTTGCAGGGGAGGGTGGGGTGGATCAAAATTACTGCAACTTTTTCCATTCATTTTTTTAACTCCAATGGTGTTGCACTGCAAACCAGCACAGAAGCAGCATTCATTTCAAAAGTCAATGATATCCTAAGAGCAAAAGAGAGAGTCAGTCTTCATGCCAATATAACCTGATCAGCAATCGTTCAGAAAGCTGAGTGAGGAGGAACTAACAAGACTTTGAGAATTTGGCAGGGACATATGGAGTTGCCCCCAAACATCTCTGTCTATTCATTGCACCCAGAGCAGTTCTGGCTTCCTCAGGTATCCCGCAGCTTTCTGTCTTGCTATGGCTCATGTTGTCCTTTAGCTGGAACCACCAGCAAGGTCACCCAGCCATTTTGGGTTATAATGCCATCTAAATAAAGACCACAAACAACTCTGCTCTCTTGTCCTCAGAAAATATGCTTTCCTAAAGTCTGACAGATACAGTGAAAATAACTTGGCCACAGAAACCTTTTCAGAGTTTATTCAGTCTTCATAAGGCAGTAGTTTCTATTTTCAAGAATCTCAGCAAAAGGAGCCCACCTTCTTTTTCCTGGCATGACTTAAATTTATGTTCTCAACTGTGAAGAAGCCCCAGGGACAGACATTCTAGTTTCCAGTTGTAGGAAATCAGGCCAGCAAGTTTTTTCCTTCTGGGGACAGCATTGTCATGTCCTTTTCTGACAGTGTATATTACAACAGAGACAAATTGTTGAATTTCCAGCTGGTGAGGCAGCTGGAAAACATTTGCCAATGTAAATAATAATTCATCCACTCTTTAGATAGAGCAGAGAAGAGTAGCATACCACTTCTGTATTCAATAACTTGTGCTGGGGTGGGGCTTATGGATGGATTTTATTTTTTTTGTGTGGGTGGCCTATGTCACCAGAATAACTTAGTGTAGTAGAAGAGTAGGAGAAATGATTGACAGCAGGCCCCTGGTTATGTGTATGCATTTTGTTATGTTTTTCCCCAAACCAGTCTGTCGTCTTAATGATGCCAGAAAAAATATTCATTAGTTGTCTGTACTGGTGGCGAGGTCCATGCAAGCTAGGGACAGTCATGTTCACAACAGACCATGAGCTTTTGAAATCCTACAAATCCAAACATATTCAGTCTGGGATGTGGTCTAAAACAGAGCATCTATCTAGACCTCCTCTGAAGTGGTCTTCCCTCTCTGACTCTTCTCTCCTCCAATTCCTCCTACTGCTATTACCAATGCAGCTCCAGAAAAGTAGTCATGTTGGTATTAGGACATCAGAATGGGTTTTTTTAAGGTTGGGAAACAATACCTAAACTAGTGCTGATGGTTCCTCTGTGGCAGCACTTGCCAAGGTGGAATTGTAACTGAATAGTGACAAGTACAGAGGAATCATTAAGAGACACAAATCTGTTGCTGATAAGGGCTCAAATGTAAAACTTAAGCTATCTATCCCTCTTCACCACCAGGTCACTCTTCTTACTGCAGGCCTTTGAAGTCTCTAACCCCTGACTGTTATTACATAGCATGTCTCTGAGATAGCCATACCCTGGTGACGTAGAGGACATAGAATATATATGTATTCTGTACCTGAGTTACTGATGAGGAATAACCTTCCCAGATTAAGTTTTAAAACAGTTTTCCTTCAATATCATACAGGAAGAGGCAGCCTGAAAACGCATTCCTGTTTGATGCTTGCATAGCAAACATACACCAGAACGGCTTTTCACAGCATCACTGAAGTTAATGCCTGATAAAAACAGCTTCTCCTCAATAGGCTTTGTTTTCTCTAGCCTAACTTTATTTTCAGGGGATTAAAATCTAGCAATAATATTTGTATGGTATTGAAACTCTCTTCTGTTTTTGGAAAAAAGCACGTTGTTAATATAAGTTCAGAGAGGACGCAAAAAATGTTTTCCTTTAGTTTCACTTTGTCATGTTCTAGGAGGAGCAAAACCAGACACCAGAAACTTCCCACAAAAAAAGCTGACCACTAGAGCTTTTTCAAAGAACTTATTTCAACACTGATCTTTAAAAAAAGATATTTAAAATGTTGTACATAATTTTGAGATCCCTATAGCAATACTACTTTGTTGAGATGTTTGAAGCTAGTATTTAAAACAATTTAGTTTTAAGTACTTCAAGTATCCACAAACTACAGGTAGGAATGATTATTGAAGTGCTTAAAAAACAAGCCAGCCATATGCGAGTGATACAATTTTCTTCTTTACCCATACACTCAAAACATACACATTGTCTTTGGCAGAAAGACACCTTCCATCTGACAAATCTGTACGCTGTTGGAAAAATTGACACTGATGTTCAGTAGGGAACAGTGAGTCCTGTGGAGACAATGGGATGCAAGACTTTCCTCCCTCCACCCCCCATTGTGCTTGTGGCTGGTGGAGTTCCAAGAGAACATGGAAAAAAGATTATTTGGTTTCTATTACCCTGAAGCAATCATTTCCAGTAGTCACCTAGTGAACCTAAAGGAAGTCTGCTTAGTTTATTTTTTTTTCCCTGAAAAGGATGATAAAACAAGTTTATAAAGGAACATAGGTACTTACCCTTTATCAGGGTTCAATTCAAGAATTTAAAATATACTGCTGGCTTTACACAGGCAAGTACTTACCTTGACTCAGTTGCTTAGTAGCTCCTTTCAAATCAAATCAATGGGAATATAAATGTGCTATGAGTGAGACACACGCTTCAGGGTCTTGCTGAATCATGTCCTTTGCATGTCACAATCATTACTGAAAAATGTGGTCATGACCATACACCAAATTAGGACAAGAGCATTTGTTCTGGAAGGTAGAGCCTGGCTGGTTTGCATGTGAATGGCAGAGGGGTGGGAGGAATGTTTCCTGTTGTGAGACTACCAAGCATTTGCATCTTTTCCAGATTCTCACTTCTGGAGAAATCCTAGATGCTAGAAGCCAGGCATTTTGAAAGCCACGCCATTTTTTAGGTACACTGCATTCACATTTAAAAAAAAAAAAAAGAAACCAATAACAAATAAAAAAAAAATCTTGATTTCTGCCAGGTATGTGACACCATAACAACCACCATAACAACATAACAAATCTGCATTTTTATAAAATGTTTCATACACAAGGAATTCAGTATGAAGATGACATTGTTTCTTTCTCTATTTGATAGTAACATTTAGGCCTCTCTAGTATGCAGAGAAGTATATGTATACTGCTCCCAAATATTATGTGGCTCTGAGAAATGCAATATACCAAACAGCTGATGCAAAATCTACTAAAATTAATATGCTCACTTCAATAAACTTTAGATTAAACTTCAAAGTTAGTTTAGTTTCAATGGAGATTTTTTTAATGACAATGGGAGAGAAAATGTAAAAGATAAACCCAACATCTACAATTAAGCAGTACTGCACAGCTATCATTAAATGTCATGGCTTGCTTTCTTTCCCGTAGAGATCTTTGCACATGAAGAAAGGCTCCCTTCCCTCTCACCCCTTCAAGAAAATAGTTTTAGCTTTTAGTTTCTTTGAGCCATCATAGAAAATTTTGGAGTATATTTCATTGTAAGCAGCAAGGTGTTCCATTGCTTTCAACTGCCCAAAGCTGTTGCAAAAAGTGTGCACCACAGATATTCCAGAAATTATGCACTGTCTGCCTTAATACATTGCCTCTTTGCTTTGCCTTCATTTGCTCATGTTCATATTATTAGCCTATAATTATTAAGACCAGCTTACTCATAATGACAATCCTGTGTGAAGAAAAAACTTTTCTATTTCTGTGGTGAGGGGATTTGGTTAAAACATGAAATTTAAGAGTGCATTGTTCTTGTTTTGCCACTCTGTAGAAATTTTTCCTTTGCTGTATTGGGGCCACTCCTGCAGACCAGCTGTAGGAAAAGTCTAACTGGAATTGTCAAGGGTAGCAGGTGAATGAAGCTGCTACCATACGTATTGTCAAGAAGGCAGAGGTTGAGGATCCAAACACATTGAGGCATAAGTACTAGCCTCTTCTCTACAAATAAATTAAGCACAATCCCTTTCCCCTAAAAGTTCAAAGTCAAATAAACAAATAAAATACCACTATAAGTAAAAGAATACATAAAAGAGAATAAATAATATGAACTAGAGAGAGAAAGTGTGATATGTCCAAAATCATGGGTACTTGTATTTTTGCAGAAGTTTAGATAATTTTCTTACCATTACTCTGTGTTTACGTTAATTTGCTAAATTTCAAATCCACCAAAATCTTTGTTCTAGATGTATAGGAAGCAAAACCTACATTTAAAACTGCTGACTGGCACCATGTAAATTTATGACAAATTGTATTTATAACACATGTAATTTCAGCTCCAGTGTTATAGTCTTGGAAGTGGAGTAAGGCCTATTACCAGAAAAAGCACTTTGTTTTACATACTTAGAAACTCAAATGTAATACCTTTTTTTTCCCCAAGACACACCAAGCCTGAACGAAGTTCTCTGAGAGTGTGCTGAAGGGAATAGCAGCACTTTGTTCATTCATCTTTGCAAGACTACATGTTGTTTAGCCAGATCTTTTGGTTATCTTTCCCTCGTAATTTTTAAGATTAAAAATATTAGGTAACTGTTTAGTTTTCAGCTACTCAGTTTTCTTGCTTGAACTAGCAGTGCAGCACACTAAATAGAAACTATTGATGCTGGTTTCATAGAATTCCTGAGCCATGTTGGTAGAATTAAAGTTGAACTGCAGAATATTTGAAGCTGCCTCACATTTGACTGACTATGCCATTTTAGTCTGACCTTTGCAAATTTTTATGGGAATATTTTAAAAGTATTTTAAATCAAATTATGCAGCATAAAAAGTGAAGTCATGGCCATTTACAGAAGACCAAAACAACCTAGGCTATGATACCCAAAGACTCTGCTGACAGCAAGAATCAAAGCCCAGTGCCACTTCCCTACCTACAGAGCATGATGTTATGATGTTAGCTAAATCCAAAACCTGATGCTCCCTTGAATTTGGGTAAAAAAAGAGAACTGGGTCTAACTATTGTAATTCTATGTTTAATGCCTTCAATGCATTTTATAATAATTCTCATAGGAAGACCTATTAATCTGGACAAACACCTTTTCCATATCTAAGCCATCACTACTCCAGCAATGTCTGAAGACTTACAAGAATGTCTTATTAACTTTAGCTCAAACTAGCACAGCCCCTTTCCAGGGATCAGATCTCTCCACTTACTTACAGTGAAAATAGATTCTGATTCTCTTTCACTAATGCTTAGATATGCCCAAATCTAAAAACATTTAGTGCAGAGATGGAATCAAGGTAAATGGTCTTGCAGAAGAATGGAGCAAGCATCTTGTAATTAAGGAAATAAAATATTTTAATGAGTTCAGAGGTGGAAGTTTACTAGATTAAGGCAGCACAGCAGGAACAGAAAACTAGCTGTGTCCTGAGGATGGTTTTCTAGAGGAAGCATAGGAAGACAGGTTCAGAGAGCAGCTGCATCAGCCAAACCTAATTAGGTACACAGCATTCAGCTTGTTAATAGACTCTGTCTCCACTGATTAACACTTCTCATATGATCAGGTTTTTTATTAGAAGGTTGGGGTTTTATCAGATAGATTAATGATCAATAACCTGAAAATAAATGATAGCCTCTCAATTTATCTGGTATAAATCTGAAAAATACATGCATTTAACTTTATACTGTCAAACACAAATTACCATGCTCTTTCCAGAGTGGGATATCTGTTGTGGGAGTAGCTGGTTTGTTTTAGGATTCCTCTCAATGGTTGCACATTAACTAAAATGAATAATGGTATTTTCATCTATTTCCTTACTTAGAACATTTGTTTGTACATTCAACTCTAAGTTACACACCAAAGAGACTTTGCAAATTTAAAATGACAATGTTAAAAAAACCACTCCAAAATACCCTTTAAGTATTTATAATTACTTTAAGAAACACAAGAACACTGCCTACAGCGTTTCCCAAAATATACGAATGTACACTGTAACAGTAATTATTGCTTTTTTTTTTTTCCCTGTTGCAGTGTATTCTTTGGGATGGTTTCCATTTACTTATGGGGGATGATGATTCACTGTTTTCAAACCTAGTGATTTGGATTAATAATAACTTACCTAGCACTTCAAGAATAAAGAGGAGAAATAGTAATTTTATTTGTTTAGCATCGAAAAAGAAGCACAAAATTTGCTTTTGTTATGGTCATCACAACAGGCTGTTAAAGGTCTGAGTTTTTCAGGAGAATTTTTGGGCACAGAATGAAATGCAGGGAAAAGAAAAACCCTTTCAGGCAGTAAAGCTGGGTTTTTAATTCCAGCAGTGATTTGTCTTTCTCTGTTAAAGAGAAGATGCTGGATGTTGTATTTTTAGCTTAATTCCACTATCTGCATGAGGTTTCTTCTTGCAGTAACAGGAGTAGTGCTTCTCTGTAGAGAATTGACACCCCATCTATGCAAAGCCAAGGTGCTTTCTTCTTTTGTATGAGAGAGGAAGGTCTAAGGTTAAGCCAATAATTACGGTAAAGAGATATTGAGTAGCATTAGGTCCGACATTCCCCTACGGTAAGAGAGGAAATGGACTTAGAGCATCGTTGCAGGGAATACCTGCAATGTCCTTCATCTGAGGAGTCAGTCACAGATTTGCCTCTCTTGAGCTACAATTTTTACCTGCTATTCTTCCTTCTGGCTACTGAAGACTTTTATTCAGGTGCAGATTTACTGAAGATGGTGTGTGAAAGTGGGCTAATTTAACTCTCCCTTTAGTCCTGCCTCTTGCTGTTTTCCTCCAGAGCTAGCAACCAGTGATAATAAAGTGGAAAAGTGCATGGGAATGCATACTGATAGAGATAACAGTGAACAAATTGTTGAGGAGGTGGTAAGCATCCTTTATCCAGATGGAATTATAATAATGATTTTTCTTGGCCAAGACAAGACAGATACAATCATAAAAAGCCATGAGTTTTGAAATTCTGCTAATCTAATTGTGCTTGTGAAGCTGATTTTGTTACAGGTACGCATTTGAAAATTGTAATAGAAGAAAAGCACAAAGTGAACAACTAATGCTCTTAACTAGATGCACTGCCGCGCCCTCACCTCTTTCCTGAAAGAATAGAAGGGGTAACTGTCTACTAGCTACTCCACATCTGAACTGGAATTGGGTTCTTATTAACTGGAGATACTGCTCTACAGAAAGACTTTGTGGGGGGATGAGGGGGTGGGTGTTAACTACAAACCTCTATTTCAGGATGCAGTTCAAATATATCTGAAGACTGGATGGCAGGAATCCTCAATTTGAAAAATACAATTAAGATGTACAACATGGGCTTGTTTCACAGAGGGTTTTTTAATGTAGTTCAAGATTGTCTCAGGGTAATTAAAACCAAAGGGTCAGAATAAGTTTCAGACAAAATTAAAGAGGTGGAAAATGCACACGGTTATATGTTCACTGCTTTAATAGAAGAAAGTAAAAGGTTGACCTGAAAAGAGGCAAAATGGAAACTAATCTGGAAGAGACAAGTGTCACTTGAGTCAGGTGCCTGAAGGAATTGGCAGTGTCAAAAAGCTCGCTGCTCTCACCTCCCCCTTTGAAAAGGTGGACAGCAGATATGTTAAAGCAGTACTTTAGGAAAAATTCAGAAGGTATTACTGAGCTGGAAGAATGCCTGAAAGGAAGTGTCTGAGAACATTAGAGTAGCTCATTTGACACATTTAACTAATTTTTGAAGTGACACAGGTTATGAGAGATCCTTTTTTATCTTCAGCTTTGGCAGTTTTCATACTGTACAATAATATCCCTGAAGCTCTTGGAAAGCAGTTATAGCTATTTGTCATTCATACGTCCCTCTTCCCAATATTCAGGCTCTGACTAGATTAAGATTCCTACTCCTAGATTTCTCCCACTGTCGTATCTCTGGGAAAAAGTTTAAGAAGTTGCTCTAGCAATAGAGAATTAACTCAGCAATGGCAAACTCTCTAACGCTCTTAATATTCCAGGATTACATACATGGAGATCCCCTGGAAGATCTACCAGCATGAGATGATCAGGCCAGCAATACTTTCATGCTTTCCAGGAGCCTTCTGCTCCTAGATAGAACCTTGTTTTACTTTGGTATATTGGTCCCATTCTCAGTGAAAGAATTCAGAGCTCCTTTTCATGTGCAGTTATTGCAGCTATGTGCAATAGCACGAGCTTTTTCACCCATGATTGGCTTTTATCTGGAAATCTGTGACATTCACTGAGTAGGCACCCTATTGCAGCTTACATGCAGGAAGTCTTATGTCCCCTACATGTGTCATATTTATTGTGTGACATAGAAAAGGGTCCCCTTGTAATACCATCCTCACAGACATCCTATAGTGGCAGACAGTAACCCTAAAGCATGGCAGAGTTTCCATATATGCCACCTCTCCCCAGACAAGAAGAGGAAGATACAGGGATTCTGGTTTTCCTCTTAAAGTCAGCTTTGTGCAGGCAGGCCCTTCAACCTGCATAAAACCTCAGAGATGTTGTCTTTTCACCCTAATTGGAATGGAAAACTGAGCCTTAACGAACAGGAACATACAGGAAAAATATTTTCTAGAGCTTTCTTCCAATGGTGTCTAGATGATCTTCTTGATAATGAACATTAGCTTGACATTGCAATTTAATATTAACTGCGTTATAAATGATGACATAAAAAAGAACAGCACGCTGTCATTTCTGATGCTACTGCAGCCCTATGCATAGGCAGTAAAAGTGACTTAAAACCAGTGATGAGAAAGGAGAGGCAAAACCTAGAAGCCATTTAATACATCTACCATTCAAAAAATTTACTATCTTTGATTTTTAGTAGAATACCTGTATAGACCTAAAAATCACACTTAGTACTTCAAAGTTAGACATCCTGCATCATCATTTCTACTGGTCTGAGGAACAAGACTTGTAAATGGATGCAAATAATTAAAGTACGCTAGAAAGAATTAAGACAAGGATTGTAATACCTAGGCTTGGAGGTTGAAATTAGAAGCACAAGAAAATCCCAGTAAGTTACATACCAGGACAGACAGACACTTAACTGGAAACACAATATAGAATTTCTGACAGACAGCTTCACTCTGTCTCCTTGCCAATAAAGCCTAATTTTCTTCAGAAGAAAGGAGTACAACTCATGCCTATAACTTTAAAATAATTTAATGGCCAGTACTACTTTAACAGAGTTGCACCTGGAATGACATATTAGTGTCTAAATGGAAGCTTAATAGAATGAGCTAGAGAGAATAATGACAAGAATAGACCAAATTATGAGGGGGAAGATGACAATCAGAAATGCTAAAAAAAAAAAAAAAAAAAAAAGAGATGTTTTTTGGACCAAGTAAGAAATCATAAAGGCAATGGGTATTCTGGAATAAAGATGAGGGTGTAAATTGGATCAATAGGAGTAGATTTAAAAAATGCAAATATGAGGTCAAAAGAAAAAGGGAACTGAGAAAGGGACAGCAAAAGTGATTAGTAAAAAAGCCATGGGGAAGTTTTGTTGACTGAACAAGTGCAGTGACCTTAAAAGAACAAGTTTGATAGAGTGAAAGACTAAATAGTACTTGAAACCTTAAGGAGACATTTTAACAGGCAAGACACTTTTTAAAATTTATCAAGATCAATTTTGATTAGGATTTGAGTTTGTACAGTTCCAGTTCAGGAAAATTAAAAAACTCTAAACCCTTCTTTGATTACGACTTTCCTCCTGAATCCCCTGAAAGTTGCCAAAGGACATAACTTTCAAAGAGGGTATTGTTGATTAATCGGTACCTTTGGTATTGTAGGTAGGATTGCTACAATATCAGTTATCAATTTTGGTTAGGAGATTGTATATTCGCCATATAGAAGTAAATGTGTAAAAAGATTTATGTGGGCATAATCTACGCAAGGTGATAATACGTTTGAAAGCCTCTATATCCCCTAGACTCTCAAAAAGAATATATGTGGTGAATGTTTCAGTGCCTAAGTCAATGTATCCTCTCCCTAAAATACAACCCATGTTCCTATATGTCGTGGAACAGAAGCTGACACACTGAGCAGAAAGCTGCCAACATTCAGTGACAGGAAACATTAAGTATGACTAGTTGCACAGGCCGCACTCTCCTAATGTATACCAAGGAGCTTCTCAGCTAATGCTTCCAATCCAAAGATATTTCTTGGACCCACAGCTCTGAATTTTCATCTCTACAGTAGTCCGTGCACCTTAATGGAGGTACACTTGGTTATCCTTTGGATACCTTAGAGTGATATTGTAGGAAAGTGGGAGGTCACAGTATGAAAATAGTCCAGCATCTCAGTTTAAAGTTTAGCATGCCTGTAAAGGGTGGGATACCTTGATATTCGTTAGGTGTCTTGAAGTCATTAAAATCCAGGTTATTTAAGAACAAGTAGCAAGATTGTTTATACAAAATCCAAAATAGATAACTGAATTACGTACAAAGCATTTACAGACAGAAGACAGAAATGAGACGGAACCATACAAAATCTACTTATCACAAGACCAGAAGTTTCTTCTACTTCCTCTCTATCCAGCCAATATGCTGTTAGATTCTTAACACAGATATTCAGAGATTCAGTCCTTTTGCATAGCTTATATTCTGAGGGATACAGGGAACTTAGCTTTGGGAATCTTTTTTTTGTGTGTGTTACCAACACCTTTCTTGGGGAGTTATTAAGATTCAAGGCTTCCTCCTCACTCCACCCTGCTGAGAAGGATTTCTTAATATTCATTTGGTCCCCAGTAACTTCGGAATTCATCCCTCCTTTCGCTGAGCACCTCTTTGTGCTTTCAAAATGTTCATTTCCCTTAGGTCTATCCAGGAGCAATCATCACCTGCCTAGAAAGTAAACAGATTATGCTAACGGTGCTCCAGAACCCTAATAAAGTTTTAACCTGCTGTGATGTAAAACACCCTTTCTTTTCAAGCAATTCAGGACCCAGGCTGATGCTTTTTTCACACAGTTGATCATGCAACCTGATGTTTTATGTGCATATGTAACCTGCCAGCCTGATTTGATAGAATTGCGTAACTCAATTTACTTGCAGTTTATCCAAGATCAGACCTTATCTGAAATCAAACACTTCAGCAGTTTGTAAAAATGGGTTTAGAAAGACTACCCCTTCTTCTCCCCAAACCCTTTCCCTCCAAAAATTGTTTTTTGGGGACACCATGGTCTTGCTACCCCTAGATTTGATATCTAACTTGAGGTGGCACCCCTAACCCTTACTTGGCTTTAGCTATTGATGATCCATCACTGGTGAATTAAAATTTCAGTTATATAACACATTTCTTAATCAAAAAACCCCATTTTTAAGCATACTATATAACATTCATTGCCTGATAAGTGTGTAACAAATTTACCATAGCTCTTTTTAAATGCAGGTGTCTGGTGAATCCATTTGGACAGCTAAGTTATCTTCTGCTCTACCACTTTCGCATAATTATTCATCTGTTTAATGTCTAAAACAACTCTAAAGATCAGTTCAAAAGGAAATGATGTAATTTAATTGTTTATTTTTGAGCTTCTTCTGAGCATATGCCACTAACACTCTACACATGAATGGTGGGAAAATGTGTCATTAGAGACTGGTGATGAACACACTTAGAGCATGTTTCTCTTATTCATTACTGCTTAACACCCCTGATTCAGCTATATTCTTCACTTATTCTGTACATGTCTACTCTTCTTCTAATCATCCAGCAGGTCTTTACTGATTAAACTGCCTGTTTTATAAAGTAAATGATCCATACTTCTAGCACAGCTATACACTATTTATATCAAGCTGCTGAGAGCATTTAGTGTGCAACAGGCTTTCATACTGCCTCCACCATGTTTAGAGCTTTAACACCTAACTCTCCTATGTGAAGTTGCAAAACTTGCAACACTTTTGAATTAACACAAGAGATGGTCCAATATGTCATTATTACATCTAATATCATGGTTCCCGCTTGTGAACCAACTTCCTGGAAGAGTATTTTATGCCCACAACAAATTTTAATCTAAAAATGTAAACCTAAATTTCCAGGTTTATTGCTTCTGTTCACAAGCTGAAGGAGTACTTACCTCTCTTTGCTCCCCCTGATGTTTCATAAACAATCTGTGGGATCGGAAAAGCTAATTGACTTCCTGAAATTCCTGGTTTAATAAAGTAACCAAATTCTGCCCTCAGGTTTACACCTACAGATTTAGAGTTAGGGAGATTAGAGCAGACTCAAATTCGTGCTCTGCATCTGCAACTTTCTTAACAATTCTGTAGACGTTTATTATATTTCACCATTTCATTGCCTGATAATAACAGAAAGAAATTAAATATCCTGTTATACTTACTGCCTATCCTGGAGATGATTGGACTCTGTCTTCACAGGGGGAGAAAAGAGACTAGAGATTTTACTCTAAGAGATGTAAAGCATTCCCTAAGCCTCTTATCCACAGGAGTGCCACTGAAGACTACCAGGGTAACATTTTATGGACAAGGAAGTTCAAAACACATGGAGGATGTTTATCAAAATGAGACTGCTACCAGGAACTGACCATGAGACAGGGCACTTTTGGGAAAAACTTGTGATGAAAACTACATAAAATTCCTGCCTCTCTGACTGCCAGTAGTGGCTTTGTGGATTCCCTTGAGATGAGTTACAAACAAAAGACACCAAAGTGTGCAAAGGACATGGTTATGTAATTGTGAAGTAATTTCTGCACTACAGAAATAAGATTATACTAGTAATAAAGTATTTCTTTTTTTTTTTTCTTTCATCAGACAATAGAACATCAAATGTCAGAGAATTAATAGAGTTAACTTGCTTCCTGTTGCTTTTACGTCAGTTTTCACAGGAAATAATTACAGGTAGTTTGTTCAGACATGATACTAATATTCTTTGAGTTTCTGCTGGAAAAACTGCACATTTAACTATATAGAGTTAGTATGATAAATTTCAGTTATCAGCTGTACATATCTAACATACCAAATATATGTCAAATATCTCTCTGTCTTAAATTGCTTCAACATTACAAGCTAAATTTAGATACATGTGTTTTGCTGTGTTAAATGTACATTATTCAAAACAGGGCAACTGATCTGTAGATTAGAATTATTTGTACAGGTAACTGAAACAAACTCTCCCCATTACAAAACCACATTTGAGTGTTAAATATTTAATTCTTCAACTGGGATAGAGTTATACACTTACTTGAAAAGCAACATGGTTGGAAACTAAAGTGCGACTATTCTATGCCACATTTTAAAGTCTGTGTTCAAATGCTCCCAATCTAGTTTTAAGTTGTTTTCACCATTAAATTTGCATTACCCCCAGAAGCTGTTGCCAGTCAAGCACCAAGCAGCACTTTCTTCACGCCAGGAATAAACAATCTCCCCCACCTTTACACCTGTCAAAGTAGCTGCAGCTGGTGGAAAGCAATGCACTCACTGCGCAGTGTGTCAGTCTGGAGGAACAACGGCTGTTGTTGGCAAAAGGGGACAGGCTTTGTTAGTCAGAAAAGAGGCATGTAGGAAAGAATGATCCTCCATCTAGGAATGTCTCAGTGCATTGTGCGAGAGATGTGCTATCCAAATCCTTCTAGGAGCATCATTGGGGTTTGCAGTTGTATGATCATATGATTATAGAGTCAAATATTAGCAGCATTTGGTTCCCCTAGTTGGATAAAACACTAGAAATCCGATGCATTGTTTTGGGAAGGCTTATTACATATCTACTAGGCAAAGATTACAGATCAGCATTAATTATCATGACCTAATTTAGATAACCAAATTTACCTTTCAATTTTGCACTAAAACATTCTCTGTATAATTTAACAATTTGCTGTGAACATCTTATGTTATTACAAGAATTATTATGTACAGTAAGATTTTTAAATTATGTGAAAAATTATTGTGAACATACCTACAAACAGAATATTTTAGTACTCTGAGGAGTAAAAAATCATTATAATTACAGAGCAGTTAGTAGGACTGTTCAAAGATTTTCTCTCAAGTCCTAGGACAGAAAACAATAGCAAGTAGCTCACTAGAAATTCACATTTAAATATGAACTATCTTCTAGGTACTGGACTTCTATTACAGGGTAAGGTTGATACAGCTCAGGCTTGTAAACTTGTAAGTTTTCTATCTAAATACCTCTCAAAGTTCTTTTTAGAAAAGAGTCAGAAACTTTCTTGCACAAAAAACTAAGTGGGTTTTACAATTTCTGGGTTCCTTGAGTTTGTAAGGAGAAGAATGTTCTTATCACAATTATTCTGTCAAACTCACAGGACTTCAACACAACTGAATTGCAAAAATTGACTGATTGAACTAAGAAATAGTTAAAGGATAAAAATAATTTTATTTCTAGGTGATGCAATAACCAGAAAGAATAGAACTGCTAGATGCAGGAGACTTTAATTTATGTACAAACCCTGAGGTAATGAGTGGCACACATTTTAATGCAGATGAATGTAAAAGAATGAGATAGGAGCAATGAATAGATATTTTCTGATAAGAAAGAAACAAATAGATGTGAGTGCAGGGGAAATAAAACCAGACACATCTTCTGTTCAGGATACACTTAAAATGGCCAAAGTGATTAAGGAGAACATCACTATGTAATGAGGGTAGATTATAGCAAAGAAATGCCTCTTATGTAATAAACAGCAGCAGTGGCCTGATTTTATACTTTTCAGATCCCCCTTGAATAGAACCATTTTTCTGAAATACAACACAAAACAGACTTAAGATGTAAATATATTTCAAAATGCTTAGGAAGAAAAACAGCAGCTGTGCAAGGAAACCTTTACAGCAAAATCAAAGCTGTTACTTAAGGCCTGAATTCTGAAGACACATAGTACTTGACTTTTGCTGTAATCCCAGTCATTTCGATGCCTCAGTTTGCTTCTGTTGAATCTTTTCCTTCTTTGTTGTTATCCAGTTACCCTGATAATTCACTTTGCATTTGCCAGCTGTCAGGAGTTCAGTAGAAGTTGTTTAACAAAAAACTATATACCCTAAAACTAAAGCCCTGAGCGCTATTTTTTAGCTGTCTGAAGGATGGACAGAGTATCTGCAGTTTCATACACACCCCCACACACACCCACCCACCCTCCAGTATGAAATAACAGAATTAATTTGTTTTCATGACAGTCACATTTGGAACATTTAGAATTTGACATGTAACATGTCACCAAAAGACTAAAAACCCCACACTCCCAGAGCTATCCATTAACTTCCTTATTTGAAAGCAAATTTTGGCATATAATTTCAGATTTGCTTAGGAAGCAAGGGGAGTGATGGCTGAAAGAGACCTGCAATTAATCCCTCAAAATGTATCCCATAGATAAGGAGCAGGAAGACACTTTTTTTCCCAGAGGGAATGAATCAGGAGGAACACAGCATGTATCTTGTAAAACTCAGTAGGACAGGCCTTATGACCAAAACAAAGAAGGATGAAGAAAATTAACTCATAAAAGCACTTGCCTTAGTTTTAGAACAGTGAATAAAAACTACAGGAGATTGGAGTGCCTAGAGCTTGATCTTACATTTTCGTAGGAAAGATTTAATAAGAACTCCCAAAACAACAAAATACACATCCAAAAAACCCACCCAAACCCTCACGGCATATTTGACTGTAGAAAATGGAATGAATTTGGTGTGCATGGAATAAAAATTTGAACGCTTTTCTATGCAATTACAGAAGTAGTTGGTTAATCATGTGATTATACGGTCTGGGACAACATCTTAAATACAGCTATGATGGCATTTAGACTTTCACTCTTCAGATGCAGTTTGAGCCATTCAGCTTTCATTAACTTGAACAGGATCATGATCTTTGAATATGGTAATACCTGCCTTTTTGTCTTCCCCAATTCCCATGAGCTCTATGCTTGCCACCGGGCTGGCTTAGCTGGTGACAGATATTCATATTTATAAAACCAAAGTGTTCCTTCTACTTCCACCATTCTTCCCTCTTCCGAGCTTTCCTTGAAAAGAAGTGGGTGTCACTTTACATTCAGTTCCTTTTTGGCCTTCACCAACACTTCTGGCTAGAGGTACTTGAACTAGGTTGTGTACTTGATTTAGTCTGGCTGAACTGTGTCCTCCATGACTGAGCGTCTTGGGTACAGGCTGCAGTAAGCCTGATGGGTGTACTGTGCACATGCAAGTCTGGAAGTCTGTTAGACCATGTACTGCATTTACTACACATGCTGCCCAGCACATTTATAACACATTGCTCTACAACCGATCTGTTTTACTGTGCTGGTCAGTATAAAGTTGCTCTAGTACTAAACTTATCTTCCTCTGGATACAAGGGGATCCAGCAGTCTGCACTCAAAAGCAGCAGAGTTCAAAGGACGAGAGTATTACAAACACAAAACCATCCTGTCACACACATAAAATCATCCTGCCAGCTCTTTTATTGCTAGTGGCTTACATGGGAGGGGTTGTCTGCCCACACTCCCTTCTAGATCATGATCTCTGTTGTTCAGAAGGCCATGAACTTCTCTGCCCCTTCCCTTCATCCCTCTGCTCTGCCATTCTGTGTTCTTCACCAGAATTTTTCTCTGTGGAATCCTATCTTGTGCACAATGTGTTTTTCTTTCCCCTGGAGTTTGAGCATGTTCTTTCAAGGGACCCTTGTTGCCACCTCCACCCTCCTCACCCCTGGTGGCAGGCAACAGCAGTTGTATGTTCATATCAGTAATTATTTAGATTTATTTGGTTTCATATTTTGCAGCTTCTTACACATGGTCTCAGTTTTTAGATCTGACCTATGCGAGGCACGCACAAGTACTTCCAAGCTTATTTATAGAATACCAAATGCTCACTAAAAACAATGGCCTCCCATTTATCATTTGCTGATTTTATTCTCACAATAGAAATTCTGGGACCCAAGTTTGACAGGCATTATTTAAGAAAGACAGTATCAGATTGGGTTGAGAACAAGTATTCACTCTAATTTAACCATACTGCCTCTTATTACCATGAAACATCCTTTCCTGAAAAACAGAGGGTTATCATCTGTTTTGTAGAATGCATTTAAAAACCATAAGGATCCTTGGTTATCAATAAAAGCCAAACAGCCTCTTAGATTTTTTAGATTAAGTAGGTAGGCATAGGCTAAGCAAAATGGGAGAACCAGCAGCACACCATATTATTAAGCTTAGTCTGTGCCATTATTAAACCAATGCCTGTGTCTGCTTTCTTGAGATATCAACTAATGGCTTGAGGTGCCTTTTCTTGGAATCAAGATCAAAGGTCTGATTATATATGGTCATTAGCAATTTAATGTCTTTTTCTGACTTTTTTTTTTTTTTTTTTTTTTTTTATTGCAAGAGGGGGCGTGTTACTGTTTGTGGTGTTCTTCCTGCCAAAATCCAGTTTGGGCTGTTCAACACTCCCTATCCAGCACAATCTGTTTTTGTTACCACTGTTTTATTGGAAAGAACATCATGCTGCAGGGTATGCATTTGGTAGTTAATATATTTATTATCAAGTGCACCTTTTGCAATACCTCTGCATTTCACAACCAGGAAGCCCAGTGTTGAAGGATCCCAAAATTGTGAGTGTTCCCTGTTTTTTCATGGGGACACCCACCAGCAGAACCACTGAGGTTCAGTAAGATCCTAGGCTGTTAAAACTATCTCCCACCAAGGTGACTAATGGTGGCCCATATTAATCACCAAAATTAGGAACACAGTGGCCTTAACTCACCTACACAGTGTGATTAAAATCTGGACTATTTTCTGAGGACAAAGTCATCTTCACAGAGCCTATACCTAGAGCTGCTTCACTCAACAGCGTTGCATCTGAGTTAGGCTAATTAGCATCGAAGAAAGGGACACAGAGAAATTCATTGCATATAATGGAGTTAAAGCAGAGTTGTCATGTCCAGCAGCAGCAACAGCACCACACTGAAATCTGGGGCTTCAGCAGATTCTCAAGGAGAGGAGGATGCCATATCCACCTTCTCTCATGCAGTGTCTCTGGTTTGAGCTGACTGACAGTCAGTAGCTGGCCCTGTAAAAGTTAATTTTTTGACGGAGGAAGCTGCTAGCATGCAAGGTTATTGATGGTTTGGAGGAAGTGGGGTTTCTGAATTGTGTAGGTGTTACTGCTGATACCTTTTGCCTCCTTTGCCAGACCAGACATGTATTTCCCCACAGTAATGCAAAGCCTAGTTCACACTCAAGCAGAAAGCAGCAACATTCGCATCAAAAGATCATGCTAACAGCATATTTGGAACTTAAGCTTTTGTGAGCAAGGAAACAGGTCACATGAGCCTGGAAATGTTTGTTTTCCTGTTCGGCATTCCCCCTAGCATTACAGCTATTTACCTATTTTACCAATCATCAGCTAAAGGGTAATGGTAGATAATAAACATTTGGTAACTAAGGATGCATCTTTCTGCTTTACTCAGGACTTGGAGGGCATTCAGCATCATCCAGTTCCTGGTGAGTCTGGAAGTCAACAGGAACCCAAGAGCTGAGTTTAGCCTCCCTTTTGGCAAGAAAACTACAACCTGGTGAACCACTTTGAAATGCTACAAGAAGTAATCTGGTTTGCAACCAGGTTGTGAAGCCCTTTGTTCTCACAAAGAATAAGATAGAGATACTTTGCTGCAGTGACACCAATCAGAGAGGATCTAAGGACAACATGAGGTGCAAGATAAAAAAAAGCGACAGTGCTCATGGTACAATGCTCAGCTCCACATGCTTCCGGTACAGTTCCCGCCAGGTTTCTCAGGTATTGAAAAATTATTTGTTTGAAGGTCATCCATTCTTCTGTGCTTAAATAAAGTTTCTGGTGAAGTGTTAGTCATTCACAGAAGAATTAAACCATCAGAGACACAGTTTCATGCCAAGAGATTATAATATGGTTACACTGGGCCTGAGGCCAAAGGGAAAGTAGTTTGTGAAGCCTAGTTAAAAAGCTTGTATAGTTTAAGAATTTTCTAGGCCCTCTTCCATCCTTAAGATCAACACCCATATATATGTATACAGTTTGAGCATTACATATTTGTTTGCAGGCTCTTTAATAATCTGAATTAAAAAGCAGTCACTACAAACTGCATAAGAACTTTTTGGAGGCCACTAGATTTAGTGGCATTGTACGTTACCTTATCTTGTCCTTCTCTGCAGGAATATACTCTTGATAACATTTCCAACTTTTGAGTTAGGAAAAGGGACCAGTCTATGAAAGAGAGATTGAGGACAAAGCAATCAATGATCCTAAATCAGGAAAAGCCTCCTGTTTAAGATGAGGCAGTGTGATGATTTGAGGACTTGTCTATGCTATGTACTGGAACGTTGTACAAAGATCCTAAGGCCAGTACCAGAACTGAAGGCAGGTTAGCTGGGCAAACATGACTCTGTAGCACTGGACTTAGTAGCTGCTACTTATTGCTTTTCGTTGTGACTGGATGTAGGGGATAGAGAGGATGGTGCAGGCAATGGATATTAGTTGTGGGTACTCTGGTTAATGATCAGGAAGAGAAAGGTGATTCCTGGTAAAATTGAAAACATCTTCCAGTGGAGAAGACATTTTCTTCCCTTCACTTAGAAACCTTCCCCGTCCCCCCACCCCCCAGCTCTTTCCCCAAGTTTAGGACTATCATCTTTATTTTATGTCCTTTCTTATATTAAGCCTGAGTGCCTGTCAATAGGAAGATCATGCCTGTCATGTTACTAAGAGAGGCATCATGCTCACAGAGAGGCAGTTTCAGAGGTGCTGGGAGAGCCCTGTTGGAACGCAGGAATTTTTTCTGACAATTCTACTGAGAAGCCACTTCTTTAGGCTCTTAAACTCCTTCAAGCATGTCCAAAACAGAAAGAAAATAGAAAGAGCATAAGTGCTAGCTCTGTTGCAGACTGAATGGAGCACAGCAAGCTTGAAGGGAGCATGTCTGCAGGTTCCAAGGTTATCCTGTGCTTTTGGGAAAGGCAGTTTTGGAAAAAGCTTCAAAGAAACAGAATCCATCAGACTTTTAAATCTACTGATCAGTTCATACGTTTTAGACTTTCGCCACTACAAATTTTGGTAAAAGCAGTCTAGTCCAACAGCTAGACTCCTGACTAACTTTTGCTGTTCTCTTTAGCTCCTAAGTCGAAAAGATAAACAGACTTTGCCACATGGGCCTCCAAAGCCCCATGTACCTTAGGTGCTCGGTGGATGCAAAAACACAGGTTTGGGATTATAAACAAGAAACAAAGAATGAAGGAAAGCCAGGAAGTCATCAGTCTAGGAAAAAAGTAAAAGTTTTAACTTCAGCTCCTCCCAACAACTGATTAAAGGCTAACACAGCAGTTTGGCTGGAAAGACTGCTTCCCTCCCAAGCCCCAAGGTATGCAAGTATTGTAAATGCTTTGGGGGAGTGGCAGCAGAAAAAAGGCAGAAAATTGCTGTTAACATGGACTCATTTGAGATGGGCCCAAACAAAATCTAAGCAACTGTTCAGCTATGAGGTGTGTTAATCTTAGCTATGGATTGGAGCTCTGCAGCTCATGACCATTGTTAACTGAGAATTTTATGTAATATATTTAAACATAAAAACTGATGTAATATGGTATATGTATGTGCTTGCAAGACAGCAAACAAGCAATAGCCATACACAAACATGTATACAGATTCATTCGATTTCTTTCAATATAGGAAGCTTTACCATTTAAAACAGTTGCTCCAAATGATAGGTTGAAGACAAGTGTTCTACATAGAGCTGGGCACCCTTTACCATGTGGGAAGTCACCTGTGAGGTGGATCAAACTACTATATCTTCAGATCTGAGGTATTATGTTCACTGTCTACATCAATGATTATTGAACTTTATTATAAATGGTAATGATCCTATCAATTAAGAACAGATGTGAGGATGGACAGAGGTTACAGCATGGCAAAACAGTACTCATGAAGGACATGTAGATAATGAAGACAATTCTCATCCTCCCCCCCCCCATCATTTTGCAGATAAGGTCACTGCGTGCAGGAAGAGTGAAATGCAGGTTTATCTCATGCAGTCAAAAAGGTAGGAAACTGATTGCTCCCAGCACTCCTTGCTACATTTTCTGAGCCACTGAAGGATCTATTGTAGAAGAGAAGCCAACTCTGTCTAGGGCCACATCCTAATGTTGGTTGCTGCAGTTTATCTGTAGTTGTTATTACTATTCACAAAGAGCTATGTGAAAAAAAAAAAATGATTGCTCTATCACCTTATTTCCACCAGGAATGTGCTATTCTAAAGGATCTCTTGCTATATTATTTTTATCAAGAAAAACTTGTGGCATTACCAATATTTCTACAGAGAACTGGAGTTTAAGCACTACTTCTTCAGAATGAAGCAGCAAAGTCTTCATGACAAATGTTTTAACAGCTGTATGTAAGCAGGGTGTACAAGAAACTAAAGAATAGGAAAGAATAGGAATTTAGAGTCTTTTTTATTATTATTTGACAATAAATTGTGCTTCAGATTCATGTTGGCCTTTATTGGCATATGAAATGGCAACTGAGTGTGTGTGAGGGAGAGGGGTGAAGTGGTGTGGAATACTGCCCTTTCATTTCCCCAAACAAAAAAGAAAAACAACCTGCTATTATGATGGCAGCATATCATATTTCAGACCTGAGCAGGACCTATAGCAGGAAAGACTTTAAAAGATTTTACATTCTTTTGATCATAAGTGGGAAAACCACAAGCTTTTAGTGATGTTGAACTGAAAGGAAGTAAAATAAGAACATAGAAATAGCTTCACTAACATTCAAAGGTTGTCACATGTGCTAGCATCATCTGGATTTAACAACAGATTAGTAGGATCATTAAAAGAAAAAGAAACAAACAAAAAAAACCAACTCAAAATCTCCAAAACACAACCCCAAAACTACAAAGAATAGATCCATTTTCAAGGAAGAATCTAGAAGAAACTGAATGGCTATATATACACAATATGTTATATATAATTATCATATGACATATATATGAACTCATTTGGGAGAAACTAGTAGGAGAGCAAAGGATGTAATACTTCGACATAGCGCGGAGGGATATGGTGTAGTTGGGAACTGTTAATGCTGGGTTGATGGTTGGACCGGATGATCTTCAAGGTCTTTTCCAACCTAGACAATTCTGTGATTCTGTGAATTATGATGCTAAAAGAGTCCAAGCTAACTATAGGTCCATATAAAGCTACTGAAAATATACACCCAATTACAGGCCATAAATGAAACTGAGAACAAACCAGCAGCAGTAAGGAAAAGAAAAACCAAACCCAAACCCCAAAAAACTCCACCACAGAATAACTAAGAATGAGATTCCCTCACTGGCAGAATAAGTTATGATGTAGAAGGCATCAACAACACAGCCATGACTAGTTACAATACATAGTTAACTTTTGAAACAGAGGCTGTACAACGAGTACAAAGGAAACCTTCCCTGCTCCCCAATTCCTTAGTGAATTAATGAGATGAATGAGGTGTTCAAACACTGACTAACCATGGTTATACATTCACAGGACATCCTGCAGTACCAATGATAACTCACTCTGACTGCAAGTTTCTCATACAGCAAAAAAACCCCACCCCAAGCCAAAAAACCCCCAAACCTCAGCAGGTCTAGTTAGAAGTATGGTACAGCATAAGAAGAAGGGTGTGCCTGTACCATTGCTCCCTGCCAAGTTCACTGTCTCTTGAGAAGAGCTGAATTATGGTCACTTTCATGGAGATGGGCCATAGGCTGGAGGTGGCAGTCCTTTGCATATGTCCTTCTGGCTCTTTTCCAGAGGTTGCAGCAGATGGGGGGGGTGGGGGGTGGGGGAGAAGAGGAACATCAAGGTTGCAGGAAGACACAACACTGAGAATATCTAGACCATTGAGATCTATTTTAAACATCAGAGCTTTCTGTCATGGCCAGTTACAACCATGGTAAAGTCAAATGTGTCTGAATGAAACAGCTAGAAAAAACACATTGGGCTGAGCCTCCTGTGAAAGTCTGTTTTGGTTTCACTAGAATCCAGTAGGCATTGGGCACTGGGCTTCACTGGACTCTGAAAAATGTCAGCCTTAAATTTTTGCTTTAGAAGAGTAAGGAAGATTTTTTCCAGGTTATTGAGAATAAAGTTAAGTGGATTTGAGAGAGAAACTCGATAAATCAACACTGATTATGTTGCTTTGGTAGTAAGAGATCAAACAAGTCGTTACCAGATTGAACATACTTTTCATTCTTTGCAAGCTTTGTTAGATCACATGGCTCAGGTAGTTAATTTAAAAACTAGCCCCTTTACGTTTCCCACTTTGTTGTACAGATACAGGCAATTCTACTACAGTTGGGCATTATGCTTTTGTAAGCTATTGGATCTCTTAAGTTTTCTCAGTAAAACATTACCTCTGAAGTAGAAATACAAACCAAACATTATGGGGCATTTTAATACTTACAACAAAAACAAAAAAGCACACAAAACCCAAACGACCCCTCCAAGCCAGCACTATTTAAGTGTGCAAATTTGGCTCCTTGAATTAAATTTTTCTGCCTGACATTTAAAATTACTTTTACTTTTCAACCCATAGCCATAAAGTATCACTACTCAAAACCAAACCAAAACTATTTATATATAATAGATAAAGAAAGAGAAAAAAAGCAAAAAAGGAAAAACAAGGTCTGGTAACCACTGTAATTTCCAATGGACAGACTGGTTTCAAGAATGAAGGTATGATTAAGTATCTCTATTAAGGGCTGAATTATTCCTACAGAGGTTCTAAATACAGTCAGCATGTTTCTTAATTAATGATTGGCACAGCTGGGAATATGGACAGAAAGGCTGAAGGAATGGTAATGACTATTGGCACTAGACAAGACTAAATGACAAAACACAACGCAATATCCTTTTCTTTTGCTGTTTTTTTCCTTGCTTTAAGTCCTTTGGAATCAAAACGCTAGAAGGTACTTTTAAATTTTTTTTTTTTTACAAATTCATACCTTGTTCATCCTGAAGTCATAAACTAACACATCATTTGTTAAAATTCTTTAACATCTAGAGGATGAGAAATGCTCTATAAGTTTGAAATAATAATTGCCCTTACTTTTATAATGGCATGGCAACACAAGGGAGATGGGCTCAGAATTCAGTTTAAAAACAATGTTAGATACCTGCCAACACAATCAAGAACCCATCTTCTAGATCTGTTCCAACTGGGGTTAGTTGTTTGTACGCTTGTCACATACCATTAGTGATGAATGCATTTTAAACTGCCGACAGTGGAATTCTGGGGAATTTCTTTTTCTTCATACAGCATTTGTTAGCCTCAGTTAATGTTCTAAAGAAGTAACACAATTCAGTTTCATTTTAATATATAATCTGTTCCAGCAATCTGTTAAATCATATGTTTACATTTCAAGTAAAGGCCCAATTACTAAAGTTTATTCACCTTTTTCAGTGCAACTCTATCAAGAATTACTGCTGATAATAGCTCACTATACTGATAAAATACAGTACAGTTAGGCTTCACACCAGAATAAGATCAATCTGCTGTTAGTGAAGACCCACAATATTTATTGCAACTTGACTGTGGAAATTCCTGTTTATTAAATCTTTTAACCTGTAGGTCAGCTGCTCATTTCTCCACATCTCTGCATGCTTACCATTAGGTCAGTAATAAAGTATTCTCAGAAATGGGTTAATGCTTTGGAATGCTTACAGGGACACAACACTGTCACATAACAATGCATATACACACAGAGGATTAAGCGCAGTAATGCAGGCTTGCAAGAAGTTCTGCTCTACAACAGAGGCAGGCATCCCTACAGGATCAGCAGAAGGCATTTTACTTGCACACACAGACTTCCTTAGCTTTACATATGAGGTACTCCAGTGAAATAAAACCCCCATTATTTATGTGCATAAAATAAGCACACACGGAAGTCTTCAAAGGCTATGGACTCAAGTTTTTACCCGTCTGTTCCCCAACTAAGCATGTTGGATTTTCACTACCCAGTCCCTGGCACACTCCATTCCTTTAAAGGCCCCGAATTTGTCACATGGAGTGTAAAATGGTATGTTCCTTGTTGACTAAAGAGGGCAGCAGCGAAATGGACTTCACCTAGTTAAGTGTTTTCAGCTTAAAAGATGACTTTCAGTTTTCACTGTACACATCTTCTGATCCTAAAATTCATACCATATCTCCAGAAGATTCAGAACTCACTCTTGGGGGTGCTGCCACAATATTTGTCTTGTGTTTTAGTCAAAAAAACATCAGATTTTTTTTCCCTGATGCTCTAAGACTCTCTGCTCTCTTTTGAGTTTTATATTGAAGAGGCAATAAAATGATTTGTTGTCTGTTCAACTTCCTTGATACTATCAATGTTTCTACAGATTTCTTCCAAAGACACAGTATATTTTTTCATGCAAGCTCTGTCTAAGCTGCATTCCCTCACTACAGGGACAGATAAAGAGCATCCACATAGACTATTACTGTGATTCATTTGGCAGGCAGCTATTTGTAAAATATTGTAATTTTATTGTGTGCTGAAACCACAGTTCAGCTAGTCTGTGAACAAAGGCTTGCTTTCACTTATGCCAGATTTTCAGCTAGCAGCCTACTCACCAACAAACTGTTATTGAAGGGTTGATTATCCTTAATTTTAGTATTGCAAAGGTTTTACAGTCTTGCTTTGTGTAGGGTGTAGTATTTAGAAAAACAGGGGTCTGGTCTCAGCTAGCTTGTTTAGATGCTAATGATATAAAAATGCATAGATGGAGAGGAGCTGATTCTACTATCAGTTACACTGAGAGTGAATCAAAAGTTAATTGAAAACACTAGTGTTCAGACCAGGCCACTATGTAGTGCTGAATATTTTGGTCTGGACCAAGCAGAACTAATGCGAAATAGGATAGTCTGCATGTGCATTGTGTTTGGGTTGGTGTTTTGTTTTTTTCGTTTTTTGGTTTTTTTTTTTAAAAAACATGTTTGAGATCCCACCATGTTAATATTTCTCAGCTGTGAGATTAAAAGAAGATCAGATCATGAGAGAACTGATACTAAGGAAACACATTAATCATTTGTGACCACAGAGGAATTTCATTGGAAAGGGGAGAGAGGGCAAGCAAAAACAGAAGAAAAGCAATCTGACCGAGGAAGGTGCAAAGTAAGGGAACAATTCAAGATTTCACATATGCCAACCCTTCCCCTCTGACTGCTGCATTTCTTGTACCTGTTTCAGGCTCCAATTAAAGCTTTTGCTTCTTCGGTGGGGCACTGATACGATTTCTTTCACTGGTATGTTTACTCATTTAGATTCTCTAATATCAACGTAGATCACTGCCTTTCCCTTCATCAGGACACTTCTAAGTGTGCTCTCTCCTTTATCTCTCTTGTGTTTTGCTCTCTGTCCTTTACTTGGCCGTCAACTGCCACCCCTTAAGAACATAATTATCTTTCTGTTACAGAAGTCTGTTTTCTCTCTGAACTATAACTATGTTACTACAACTTCTGCAAGCTTCATGTCACTAGATCACTAGCTGAAGTAGTATCAAGGCTCAAAGCACCTGTAGGTCAAGGAGGTCAAATATGTTTCCCGTGTCCATTTCCATTCACTGGAGCAGAGAGACCCCAAAGAGCTTTAAGGTAATTTCCTGCTCTATATGAGATTCCTGGAGTGTCTCTTGTGTGCTGAGATTTCTGTACCCTCTTTTGTACTGGCCTAATCTTGTCTTCATTCTCCACTATCCCTTATTTGTTTTCCTAAAACTTGCAAACTACAAGGTTTTTGACTCCAGCCCATAATTTCCTTACATCAATTTTAAACTGAACATCTGTGGCTCAGTTGTAATGTTAATAAATATTTGAATACAGGACATAGAGATAGTGTACTGTTAGAGACTAACAAACATAGCTAGACTCAGTAATAAACATCTTTTCTACATCTCCTTTTCTCCCCCCTGTTATGGTATATGTAATTGCTCAAAGCTTTGCCCCCCTGCAGAGAAACTGGCAAGAAAAAGGGAAACTAACTGCTCCATCTATCAAGCTGCCCTCTAGCCCAAAGCTGTGTACAGTCCCAAAGGGGATCTTTACTGTAAGCACATTTTGTGCTGCAAAATGCGTGCTAGTTTACATCCTGTTTTCATCCTGTTTTTTCTGCAGATGAAAGTTTACTTCCTAAACAATAATGGTTAGAGTTTTTGTAATCTCTTGATTAGACAGGCTATATAAGAAGGCATGTTCTTTGAGGAACACAAATCATAACTGGAGGCTTGAAATCTACACAAGGCACATTGACCCTCTTGAGTCTTACTGTTATACGCACAGTGTAGTTTTGCAGACCAGTAGGATTACTTCTGGAGAGTTTATTAGGAAAAATCCAGTTGGTTATTGATTTGCCTACAGAGAAAAATATAGCCAGTATATTACTTCCAGTTGAGTTCCTGGTCTTTGCTGCTGTGCTATCACTTCTAAAAACAAGAAGAGGTTATACCTTACTAATGCCTAGTTGTTCACCGTCTCCACGACCTTGCACCATTTGGTGTAAGGATTTCCAACACCACCAATCAATAGCAATACCACATTTCAGAGTATGTAGTACTCCATCTTACTTTCTTTCACCTTTGTATTCAGCTCATTCGTTTGATGAATTCTGTATCCTGGTAGATTAATAGCTTCCTTTACTAATGCAAGAGTTTTGCTATTTTTATCTTGTCAGCTCTACAGGTCCAGCAAAGAATATGCTGAAGACTTGATTCTTCCTTGTTCTTCATTAAAAACCACCAAAAATATGGAGGTTAGGAGTATAATTGCTTTATTTTCAGCCAGCAATAACTCTATGAGGTTATGCCATTGTCAATGAAAATCTAGTTTGACCTACATACATTTTATTATTGATGATGAACCAGAATGAAGTAACCTATCTTGGCTTTCAACTGAGACTGAGTTCAAGCTTAAAACTTAGAATAAAACCTTATTATTTCTATTTTATGAGATTAATCACATTTGATGTGAATTTAGAAAAAGATACAGTGTTTTATAATGTTTTCCAATATGTACTAATCACTCTTCAAAAGCATCCTGCACTTCAGATGTTAAGATTTAAACCACCCAATAATAAAAATCTCATTTGTCTTTCTCACTTAACCAGTGCCATAACAGGTAAGTGAACACAACAGATCTGCATAACTTGAACTGGTTAATGGCAAAGCATGTAACATTAATATGTATTAATATGCTTGCTCATCAGTTCTTTCTCACAAGATGTATTTACAATTGTTTATAATTTTGCAAGATTTCAGCCATTTGGGCTTAAATATTCCATGCCCAGTGCATGAATGAGTTTGGGTGGGTTGATGTTGGTTTTTGTGTGGGGTTTTTTTTATTTGTTCTTTTAATGTGTGTGTGGAAACCTCTCTCAATTCTAGCAATTTACCAAGATTTATGGTAACATTTTTTTCTATGCCTCATGCAGCAGACTACATGTATGAAAACAGAATGACAGAAACATGTTAGGGAGGGATCCTGTACTGTTCCAAGGGAAAACAAAAAAAAAATCCATCCAAGTTTGGCCAAGTTATAAGCTTTTGATAAAAGCTCATAAATGCCACTTGAACATCCTTGCCCCAGCATCTTGGTATCTGACAGTGGTATAGGTTTACACTTGCTGATTATGTCCGGGTTCCTTATAGTTCCTAGCACTGATTGGGTCTATTCATAGTTATTCAGACTAGAAAGTGTGTCCCTAACTCAAGAGGCAAAGATGACATTCCTAGTGAAGGTAACATTGGACCAGGGCAGGCACTGAAAGCAGGAGCAGCCTGTCAGTTTTTCTTAAACTCTTGAAGATTGTCTTTCTATGGACGTTCAGGAAGGGCAGGAGAAAGATTTTCAGTTTTAAGGCAGAAGGCCAGAAAGTATTTTGAAGAGTCAAATGAAATGAAAGTCAAGGAAGGGTCTGCAAGAATAGATAAGCTATTTGACTGTGAACAAACTAGCTCTTATACCAGCTTGGTCCCATGCAAAACTGTGTAGGAAACAAGTCCGCAAGCTCCTCTGCTCCTTTTCTTTTGTGTGTGTGTAAAACCTCCTTGCAACCCCAGCCCTCCTTCTAGCTCTGCAGGCTAACAAAGAGAGAACAGCATAATGGGTTGTACAGATCTTTATTTTCTAAACCTTATCGTAACCTCAGCAATACGCAAATGAGTGTCTACATTTAAAATTAGACACACGTTAGCTAATTCAATCCACCCTATCCCAAGCCAGTATTTTAACTGTGGACTTCATAGCATCTTGCAGTTTATTTTTCTTACCTAGCA
This sequence comes from Strix aluco, assembly GCF_031877795.1. Taxonomy (NCBI): domain Eukaryota; kingdom Metazoa; phylum Chordata; class Aves; order Strigiformes; family Strigidae; genus Strix; species Strix aluco. The sequence goes on from NC_133936.1 coordinate 33,251,962, forward strand.
TGTCTATTACAGTATATTTTCTGATGATTTGCCTTTCACAGCTTCTCCACCACAACTCACCAAAGTCATTGTAGGGCTGTCACTTCAGCTATCATTTCCATATTGCTTTAAAATAGCAGCTGTAGAAATAAAGCTGGCTCTTCATTTACTGTCCTACTCCTGCCCCCTGGCAAACCCCATTAAATGGGGTGAATCTGTGGAGTTTAGTTCATCACAGGATCCCAGTTTTAAATCAAGAATTCAGGTGGAGGAGAGTGGTGAGATTCCTAGGTACATGTATGTTATGTGTACAACTAGTGGTGAATTTGATGTGGCATGTTATTCACCTCCTAGTGATCCACAGTGTACACATACAAGTTCATTCTTTGCCTTCCATGTGGAAAACAATAGCTTTTTTTTCCCCACTTGAAAAACCTACTCTAAGTAGTGGCAGATGATATGACAAAGGACAATAATCACTAATCGTAAATTGGTAGATTAAAACTGGATATTAGGAAAATCCTCACAAGGAGGGTAGTTGTACAGCACTAGAACAAGTTATCCAAAGAGACTGCATTATCTCCACACCTGGGGAGATTTTAAGGATTGTGTAGACAAAGCCATAGCTGATTGGGCCCAGTGTTGATGATGAGATGATCTCCAGAGGTCCCTGCCAATATATATTACTGTGACTGCATTGCTCTCTAGGGTTGATATACTTGTAACCTATACAGCCAGATTCCTCATATGGAAACTGCCATTTGTTGACTCCCTCAACCCCTCCTTCCAGCCCTTGACTCTGTGGTGTCTTGTCATGAAGGTACACAGAGAGTCAGATTGGAGAGAAAAGAACAGCCTTGTCTTTTGGAAAATGTCTGAGTTTCTGCCCACTCCTGAAGCAGCTATCCTTTCTGTCCTACCCGTAGTAGTTACCCACCATCATCGTAGGTTTGCTAGTGCAACATCCACAGTGCTGGTCTTCTTCCTTGAGGAAGCCCCCATGATAATCATGCATGTTGGGCAGCAGGTAAAAGCCCACACTACATGTCAGTTACCTAGATAGGAGGCAAGAAAAGGCTGCCTAAACAGCCTACTTAATAGTTTGCCATGTTTTTTTTTCCTGGCTATATTGAACCTTGTTTTGTTACCCAGCCAGTTTAGCCATTGTTTGAATACTATTAATTGCTCTTGGCTGTACAGGACTTATGTTCTACATCTCTATTTTTTCCTGTCATTTGATGGCCTTATCAGTAAAGGTGCTTCCCTGAGGGACAGCTATATTTAGTTAATTTTGGATTCAGTCCTTAGTCTTATAGAGGCAGCTGGGCCCTCAAAAGTATCTTGTAAACAGGTACATGGAAAGGGATAAAGGACTCCAAGGATTCACAAGAACAGAAAATGGACCTACAAGTGTAGGATAGATAGGATCCCATAGGAGATAAATAGAAGAGGTAACTATAGAGACCAACTATTTAAAACAAATAGGATGGTGATAATAGGTAACATGAAGATAGGGGAAGGGGGTTTGGGGAACCACAATAGCTGAGGTTTTTTTGTGTTACGTGTACTAAGTAGGAAAGTGGTGGTGCAGACAGACTGTAAGAAAGCAGGGTCCATTGCTTCATACAGGAGGGGAAAAGTGGGATTTCTGCTTTGTTGAATCGTAGCAGAACAGTTAGGAGGAGAGAACAGCTCTTTCCCCAGCAGAGAAAGTATGTTCCTTGCTTTTTGGAGAGATGGCTCGTCTCCAGCTAGGAATTCCCCTTAGTGACAGTCCTGAATCCTCACAGCTTCCAAAATGTTAATTGGGGCACTTACAGCATCGGCAGGGTACATTAATGAGCTGTTATGAAAAGCTGGTTTAAAATTACTTCATTAGCACCACAGAACAACTCTGTTAGAAAAACAGAAGCCACACTCTTACCCTCAGACCCACACCCTTAGCTCCTCCTACTCCCCCATGTTTCTTGTGCCACACCATGCTTATTGGGAGAAGACCCTACAGTTTGCCTCAAATCTTACCAGAATCAGTATAGGCAACACCTAACATATCCATGGGCAACTTCTCTAGCACTAGCTATAGGATCTCTCTTCCCTGCTCATACAATGGCTCTCATAAAACTACGGTGATCTTCACTATCTTTAAAAACACTCCTGGCAAATTTGGTTGAAAGTGGCCAACATCTCCAAAGCTGTCAGGGGAAAACAAGACAACTTAATCCTACAAACCTTGGCTATTTTAGGTCCCTAACTTTGCGTTCTAATGAAGCTTGCAAAAGCTGTAGCAGAGATTATGTTCCTTCTGCACACCTGTTAGAAATACTGAAAGTATTTGGCAAATGGTTGTTTCCTCTCAGTCTCTTTGATTTCTCGATACACAAACCTGAAAGCATGTCTTATGACAGGAAATCCAAAAACATTTGCTACGTTCTCTGCAAAAGCCATTTTTACCTGGCTTCCTTTTACACTAGTGCTAACACTCTGCTAAACTTTCTCTGAACTACCATTATTAAGAAACTTTCCAGTAAAAACCAGGTATTGTTCAAACATTTTTCCTTAACTCCCAGTCATTTCTCAGAAGAAAGACCCAACCCAAAAACCAAGTAACCTTTCCAATCCCTCATGAAGTCAAAATATATGCCTAGACAGATGCAAAAGAGAAATGTGAGGCCTGGTTTGTACTTCTGTTGAAGCACAGCTATATTTTTAAAGCAACCTCTATCATCAAAATCTTTGTTTGCTTCAAGTAATTTGGTGGTTTAAAACCCCTTTGTTTTATATGTTGTCACCTACACACACAGAGTTCACCCTGGCTCTCAGCAAAGACTGACATCAAGCAGAGAGAAGTGCTTTTCCAGAGCTGTTGTCTGGCCATCCAGCCTTGGTCATCGGCCAGACTATCTGTGGGCTTCTACGTGCTCTTAGTCATCTCGACCCATTAGAAAAACCAACTTGAGGCTGATGCGGTTTGGCTCATGAAGATTTGCAGCATTCACACTTCATGCTTCAGCATGGTCTCAGGCAGAGCTCTGGGATTTCACTGAAGAAGGAGAGGAAGCCTAAGTGCACCCAGAATAATGGCTGAAAAGACTTTATTTCAGCAGCAAATGTGGAAGAGATGAGGTTCTTTCCTGAGTGGCTGCCCTTGTCTTTAACTGCAGCTGAAGCAGCACAACTTTCAGCTTAAAGGCAGAGGCTGCAGCATCTGCTTCTGGCCATGGAGATGGTCTGATGTGCTCCAATCCATTCACCTGTGGTCACAGCTGAGCTGTTGGATTGCTGTGCTGCCAGACTGGGGCACAGGCAGCTGGCATGCACCACAGCCACGGGGTGACGATTTGTAGCTGGGGCTGGAACCTGACTGCACATGAGTGATCCTCAACCCTTGGTTTATGTGTCTCAGGTGAGAGGTGCTGTGTCCCATGCACCAAGCCTTCATGTGCAGCCAGGCTCCAGGCCAACTGCTCACTCTAGCCAACAGTGAGCAGTTCAGAGACTTGCCAGAAGGACTACTTTAAAAAGCTTTTCACTCATTCTTCTGCATGCATGTACACTTATGTCCTCAGTATCAGAGCTCAGCATTGTGCACAGTTTGTTAGTGGACCTGGGAACTATTGAGTCCTACAGTTTAGCCTGGTTATAAACAAGCTAGGCAAAGTCATGCAGCAGTGCTGGAAAGTTCATGCCTGACCCAGATATGCAAGTAGTTACTGTCCTGTGTCATCCAACACTTCGAACAGCAGTTGGTTTATACTGGCTTACATAATTAAAAATATACAACATGTATGGTGTAGAGCAAGAAAAAACAAAAAATTCTTGTGGTCTTTCTCTATTGTTTTCCAGTGAGTTTCTCCCATTTTGTAGCATTAAAAAACCCAGTCAATACAGTGCTTTAGATATGCACCATGATGTGACTCATCAAATGTTTCCAGCATTGTGGGTACTGTGTGGCTATCTAAAGGAAAAGTCACAGATTCAGTGTGGATAGCCATATGCTGTATACCCACTGTTCACTTAACATTTGCTGTATGCAATTTAATTAATCTTTACAATACCTGGCACCAATTTCAAAGACAACTTTTCACCTGAGGCATGTCTATCAAACCTTCTCAAAAGGTCAAAATATTTTAAAGAAAAATATTTTAAAGAAAAAAAGTCATGTAGCGTTCAGCAAGAAGTTATAAAAACATACATGTAAGAACTGTAAACAACTCGTACAAGATCTTTTATTTGACCTATCAGATGGTTTACCTGTGCTTCAGAATACTTGGAAAACAGGTAAAAATCTTGCAGATGCTAAGTTTAATCTCTGCTTACAGAAGCATTTTGTCATATAGTTATTGTTTATAAATATTCTGTTCTTCTTTCTTTCAAATTCCTCATGCCAATGAAAGTTTGAGAAAATTGAACAGTAAGCCACATCTGAGAAGTTGTTTTGCCTTGCCAGGCCTAAGACCTTGAGATTAATTGCTTAATACTTGGTATGGGCAAAAGTAAACCACAGAAACCTGGCAACAACATTTGAGTCACTAATGCTCTTTTTCAAGCTATGTATTACTGCCAAGTAGCCTCCAAATTAACACAGATTAAAAAGAAATCATAAATCGAAGCTAACATTTAGAGAAGTATACAGACATTTCTGTTCGCATAATGGATCAAAACTAGAGCAGCTCCAGCTGAACTCTGCTGAAGCTTACTGTGAAAAAACAATGCTCATCAATGAAAACACCCAAGGAAGACAGACCACAGCAGTACCAAAGAGTTTGTGAGATTAAAGTTACTAGCATGGTGTGGCTCTGATCCTGTAAAACACACAAGCTACTTCATGCACAAGGAATTTTATGGTTTAACTGAAAGGGAAAGTGGGTAAAGCAATTCTCTAGCAGGTTTGCAGGGTTAGACTTTTATACTGATAAATAGAAAGGGCTGTAGCAGCCCAAGTAAGTGGCCAAGTAAAGGAGGGAAGGAATCCATAGATTTTAATCAAAATTGAAATATTTGTCTTGAGTATGACAGAAGTCTTATTTTTTTCCCAGTTTTCCTAGTCCTTTCATTACAATCAACTAAGCTGCATTTGAAGTCAGGTATAACAGTACAGTAATCCCTGTCCCCTAAACGAGCTCCAAGTCGTACTTTATTTTTGGCTTACTGTGAGTTTAATGTGCACAGCCAGAATCCATACTTTGGATTTGCTTCTTTTCAGTCTTGTGGCACCATTAGTTACCCAAGAGACAGTTGTCTATTGTTTTCTTTAGAAGAAAACCCAAAACTATACAGTGCTATATGAAACTACGCCTCCTCATGCCTGACAACACCCATTTTAGGCTTGCTCTTCAAACATGCTGTTTCCATGCAAAATGGGTTTGCCTCCCTCCATATCCCCAATCATTTCCTGCCCTCTTTCCTCAGGTTTTGATGCTAGGAACATGTATCATTCCAGTCATCCACTAATTTCTTACAGATTTCCCTTTGCTTTATAGAGGCAGATGCCCAGTCAGCAGCAGCATCAACTCCAGGCATTGCTCTGTTCTGGCAGCCTGTCCTGATTTTGTGCACCTTCCTCACCACAGCGAGACCTGTTTTAATAGCAGGATTTTTTCCTTTAGCCATCTAAGAAATTCTCCTAGTTAAAAAGCACTGCTATACTGCATCTCATTTTCTTAAGGATTAAACAGGATACAGAAGTTCAGAAGATACACTGTGCCTGTCTAGTACCTCTGTAGCCACTTCCTGGTCTTCAAAGCCTCCTACTAGTGCAGTATTGCAGTGCTTGTAGCCAGCTGCTCAACTAGCTGAGAACAACCTCATTACAGGAAGCATCCAGATCATCTTCCACCATCAGAGAAAATTATTTCCTCCCCTGAAGGCCTTACAGCACAAGCTGAGCAAAGCACACAATGCTCAGATTTCCCAAGCCTGCTGCCCTTCCTGCCTCAAATTGTAGATTGATTCAAGCTGATGATTTCCAGATTCATATTTTTTCAGCATTTCTTGGCCTTTTAGGTCACGGCACTACTTTCATTTGCAGGGATTTTGTTCGTGTGAAGATGCATTCCTGATGTCTGCTATCAGCAGTCTTTCAGCAGCTACCCCATCATACACTGCATTGTTCCAGGGTGGGTTTACCTCTGTACTCACCAACACATTGCACTTGTCTTAGATATTACCTTCTCATTTAAGTGCTGGCCATTCACACTACAGAATGCATATTCACTATAGTACATATCCTGGTGTGAGTTCTATAGTGTTTCTGAGCTTGCTCACTCAGTTTGGTGAGCTTCTTATTCTGTCTGATCTGGAGAAGAGTCACAGCAATACAATGACCAACAAGATATATAGAGTGTCCCCAGCACCAAGTCAAGATGGAGGACCTCCAACAGAAACTTTTGAAGGAAGTGAAGGATTTTGGCAGACTTCCACTGTCCAGTCCAATGACAAGAACTGTTTCACACAGTAATCTGACTTTAAGCACAAGTAGCCTTTTAAAGAGACTTTGCTGAAGTGTAAAATCCTTAGAACATTTTGGTAGTTATGATCAACTCCAACTGAATTCTCTGTTAGCAGCACTGAGTCTTAAATGCAAATACTACAGAAAATAAGGTGAGAAGAAGCGAGATGTATGTGCTTCTTGGTCAGGTGCTAGGACCACTGCAATTGTCAGGTGAGCAATAATGTGAATAAAAAAAAAACAAAACAACCTGAAACAGACAATATCTTGACAGACATTAGACAACCTGGTGAGCAAGAAATATTCCTGATCCATACATACCCTGGAATCTGACCAGCAGATTTGCCTGGTTAATGAAGACCTGTACAAAGCAACAGAAAACCTATACACAAACTGCTGTTATCTGTAAGGTGGCAAAACATGGTCAACATAGAAAAAAAATAGAAGAATCAGATTTCACATTCTTCTATTTCTGGGAGACATCCCATGAAGTATTACAGAAAAATCCACCACAGCTAGCAACATACCTTCCAATATCTAAGGAGAATGCTGCCTGGTTCATCTGGCCAGTGTTCTACGCTTGTTCACGGTGATAAACAATGTGACCACCTCAACTGTTATAACTTCCACACCCTATTTTAGGGACAAAGCATGTTTGATATACTGTTAAATTGCTCTTAGGCAAAACTTTCTGTTCCTCCTTTCAAACAAATGAGAATATCCATGTCAGATCTAGTCTTGGGCAACAGGTGAGAGGGAAGCTTCCAAACTGCCTTTGATAATAGTTTTTCTCTTCTGCTTGTTATTTCAAATGCTCATTTTGCTTTCTGGATCAAAGCTAAACAGACTCAGAATGAGCAGAAAGGTACAACAAAAATGAAGTGTGAGCCATAGTGGATGTTACAACCTGTATAATCACCCAGTGAAACTAGCTCCATATATTTTTATACACTCATATAATATATATTTTGAGGGTGTTGTTTATATAAAGCTATGCTATTATTCAATCACACTATGAACAACCCTATCAGCATTAGATAGGATACTTCACATATTAAAAGTTTTTAATCAAAAGCTACTTTAACTTTTCTTGATGCTCAGATCCAACAAGAGAAATCTGACCTTGATCTTCTGTTTACAGAACAAACCTATTGCATTAAATATACAACAAAGAACAGTACAGATCCCATAAAAGTCATTGGCCTGAACTAGTCAAGCATTTAGTCTTCTACTGGATTTCTGAAAGGAGAATTATGGTACTTGGCACACACCTATTTAAAAGGATAATGATGCTGAAGAAATTAAACGACCTACACACGACGCCTCTAGCTGTTGTATAGTTTTCTTGCAGTATGCTTTAAAAGGCCATTGACTGTGTCCACTTTTTTCCAGATGCAGGGAAATACCTTCCTTTGAGTCTGTGCCAATCTAAGCTGCAGAGTTAGTCATAGACCATAATGGTTTAAAATTTTGAAGGACTCCAAGATGAGAGCACTGAGCTCATGTTCAGGCTGGAACTGCGGCTCTGGTTGTTTCAAGTCCAAGGACAACCTACAGCTCGACTCAGTTCTTACATAATGTTGTAAAACATTTCTAAGAGTCTCCCTCTTAATCATTTAGCAAGCAGTTCTTCTTATCCCAGACTTATGGGGCATAACTGGGCAGCAAAAGAGAGTTATGACAACTGACAGTACTTAATGAGGGCAGGGCTCCAGCTTTTCATCAAGAAAAAGCTTTTAAATAACAAGTCGCCTTCTGCTGCAACTGGCAAGCTGAGCCTGAAATGGATCTCCCCACCCCTCCCTCTGTAGCAATCAGCATGTAACATTACAAAGAGTATAAAAATTACAGCAACTTCAAAGAGCTGGGGTTTTTTTCTTCTTTTTTTCTTTAATTTAAATTAAGACACTGACTATTGCAGTTGTTTTAACAGTAACCATCAGGAACCAAAACCAACAAAGGCTTTTAAGGCCATTTTACGTTTTATTCTTGCTGGAGATATGCAACAAGGAATCTCTCTGGCAGCCAAAGTCTGCGGAGATTCAGATGACCTATTTCCCTTATCTAATGAATTCAAACAGAACTGCAAACTTTCTAAGGTTTAAAACTGACAAACACAGAGAGAATCAACATGAAATTGAAAGACAGTTCATGCTTGGAATGCGGTGACTCTACATCAGTTCAGAAAACCAAGTTTTACAGCTTGAAGAAGAGTGGAAGAACAGCTTGAACAGCAGAAGAGCATCTTTAAGATGTAGGTATTTCAAACCTCTGTCTTTTGGTGGGGACTACAGCAGAGGGACTCAGTGGATTGTCTTTACTGAAGAACATACTGCTTTAGACGTTGGTGACAGACAAAACAGAACAGCACACAGCTAGCTTGCCTTAATCATCTCTTTTACAACTGTCTTGTGAAGTTACTGCTAACAAACTGTAAAGAGGACAGAACCATGTTCTTTACATTGGTGCCCAGTGACAGGACAATGGGCACAAATTAAAAAATAGGAAATTAAATCTGAACACAAGAGAATAGTTTGTTGGGGGTTTTTTGTTTGTTTGTTTTTGTTTTTTTTAATGTGAGTGCGATCAAACAGTGAACAGGTTGTCCAGAGAGGTTGTGGAGTTTTCATCTGTGGAGATACTCAAGGCCATCAAGACATGGTTCTGGGCGCCCTGCTCTAGCTGACCTTGCTTGTGTACCACTGAAGCTAGAGAATGTAGATCCCCAGCACTAGGCTGCAATTAGTGGAATTGTGCTTATTTACATTGCTTGAAAACCGGTTCCTTACACTGAAATAATGGGTATTTTTGGTGGAACTTTCAGAAGTTTCAGTAGGTTTTCACATCTGTACACATTAGCAATGTTGATGCCCCAAAGTGTTGTCTTCAAGAATATTTGATCTATACTCCGGTTAAACAGACCTCCCAAAGAGTGTTATCCTAAACATGTTAGGAGATCTTCAAGGCTGTTTTAAGGTCCAGTAATTTGCCTGAATTCCACTCCTGCCAACTGCGATGGCATAGCCAGTTGTGTATTGCTTTTGCAAACAACACAGAACAGATCATTCTTACATTTGCTAGCTAAAGACGTTACAGACTATAAGTTTATAAAGTCTTGAGTTCAACATGCATTTTAGAATTCACACCTGGTATGGGGACTCAAATAAAGCATGTAATCCCACTTAGAGGTCTAGCAGTACTGTTCTTACCCACCTGCAAGAGACAGCAAGTAAGTTCTTGACTTTCTAGTGTCAAGATGGAAAGGATGGAAGTGATGTGGGAAATGGACAGAGAAACAGAGACTCATTACAGAGGGAGGAATAATACATCAAGTTTTCTTCTTTTCAAGAAACGCAGCCTGTAAGTGCAGCTATACTTCTATGCATCTTAACAGCCCATCAATATACTGTGACACTGCACTTACACTGTCCAAGAACTGCTTCCGTTATTTTGCTGCATCAGATACACAACAAATTAGAACACCTCGAACAAGGAAAGCACTAAGTAAAGTTCAGGATCTATTACTTCAGAACAGATTTTCCCTTCTCCTAAAGCAAGCACTAGGGAAAAAAAGTTGAACTCATAGTGGTGGATGTGCCACACATTTTATGTGACTACATGAAGAAGCTAGGCCAGAAGTAAATTTTCAGAACAGGATGTCCAAGGAAAATCAATATCCCAGTAGCAGCTAGCATCAAGAAAGATTTCTCAAGATTACCCTGTTGTTCAGATAAAAGTACATACCTTTTAACTACATGTACTTAAAGATGAGCTTTCGAACAACACAAGACTTCAAAATTTTCACTGTCCTGTAAACTTCATTTGCAGGAGGTGCAGATGAAGGAGCAAAAGATGCTAGAAATAAATGCAACAACAAGCACTAAGATTTTCAAGGTGTCCCTTTTCCCATAATGATTAGAGTAAAAATGAGTTCCCCCCCCCACACCCACCCCCCAACCCCCAAGACCCCAGCCTTCTGGGACAGAAACAGAAGCCAGATGCTCCTGAAGCCTATCTGTTGTTTCTGGAGGTGGGTCAGCTGGATATTGCCTTAGTTCTGTTTCCACTTAGCTGATATTTTTAGGCTATTCTCACCTCTTGCCTAGTATTTGCTGAAAAGAACATGCAGCTGCAGTAATAGCTTATTATTTAAGTGTCCCAAAGCCCCTCAAACCCTAACACAAAAAAAATTTAATACATTGAGTTCTGTTCTATACATTTTGTGTTATTACAAACCATTTTTACAGTTTATATATAACTACATTACTGTATAGCAAAAAATAAAATAATTCTTTATATGTTCTGCTTATATGTAATAGTTTTCCACGTGACTCAAGGACCAGTCCTTAAATAACAACTGCTTGTCCATAGGTATAAGACTTCTTCAAAACACAGACAAAGCAAGGGCCCAAACCCATCATTACAGCTGAATACAGTTTATATTACTGTGGGTAGTCCCATTACACCACTGGTGAGGTTTGGCACAACTGAGCCTTCCGAAACAAAGGCAGATAATGAATCAAACAAAGTAAAAAAGATCCTCTCTAGCAGGCTTAAAAATTTAACAGCAAAAACCAAATCTCGGTCTTCAAACTGCACCTCACATAGTCACACAGCATATAGCCTATGCTTAGTTTCTAGGACACTGCAGAAGGGCTCAGCATAACCTCTTCCTCAGCCATTGCTCAAAAGAAGAGGCATGCAAACACACTTACCTGAATATCCGTGGGCTACATAGATACTAGCACAGGCTCGATCCCCTTTATACGGCAGGCCTTCCAGTGCTCCTGGTTCCCAATGTTCATGTAAGGAAGAAATGTTTATGCTACTGTACTGATAAAAATCACCTCAGAGGGGCCCAGAGCTGCCCTCATAGCTCATAAATTATATAGCTTTACTCTGCTTGGCACAGGTTTGAACCCTGTTATAATTTAGGTTAAAAGACAACGCAAAGTTTCTGCCTTTTCAGAGCCCTTCGGCAGTTTTGCTGCTGAACCACAGGGTCTGGTCAGGCCTCTACAGGTGTTCTTAATTAGGAGAGAATCCACATAAGGTACTAGCTTTAAAGATATATGTCTTTTAAGAATAAGCCTTCAAAAATTCAGCCATATCATACCGTCATCTTCACTGAGTTATGCTTACAAAGAGCACAGATAAAATAGTGTTTAATCAGAACTGCTGTTTCCCTTTGCAAGCAAAAGATCATGAAATAGCTATCCTGCAGTAAGAAAGCAATGAGTTATCTCATCCTAATGTGAGTGCCTAGTTGATTCACCTTCCTGCCTTTGACTTGCTTTAACACAGATTTAAAAAGTACTTCTGTCCTTAAAGAGTAGTGTATGAAAAACAGCACAGACACTTCTTGCAGAATTTGATTATCTTTGGGAACAAATCAGCTGGCCTTTTATTCACATTTTCAAGAGAAGGCTGAATGACTTTAGAAGTAGAGACTTCAGAGAGACAGTGTGAAATCACACACAGAAATAAATATACAGCTGTGGCCTGGATGATCATTAATGGCATATAGCCTGTGAAGGTGTATAGAAACAACATTCTTCATTTTGAAAGAGTCAGAGGAAAAAAAGACACAAGCAATTAAGCCACACAGTGCCATGACATATATTAGACCCTTTCTTAATGTTGGATAAAATGAGAATGCTTACAAAAGCATTGTCACTGACATACCCCAAAGGGTTCTTCAGGGCAAGTGCCCTGTCTTTCCAAGCACCAAAATTCCTGTGCAGTCTAGCAAGGAGTCTACCACATGAAGCAACTAGCAGGACTGAGACTGTAGAGATTTGTCTTGTCAAAAGTTATAAAATGCTGTCAGTGGAGCATTTTCCTGTTCCCCGAATTATGAACAGCAGAGCTGTTCTGTGGGTGAGCTGGTTGGACCTTCACTTTTGTCTGTCAAAGGAGCAAAGATCATTTAGAACCTGTAGAAATTCCCTACCAGGTTCTCTGCAGTGAGACTGTGCTCCTGGAGGTTCCTGCCTTGAACTACTCTGAAGCTATTGTGCTATTTCAGGACGCTTCAGATCACTCACTCTAGAACATAAGCTTCAGAAAGATTTCAGGACTGAAGGGATCAGGGCAGGATTCCACCTGTGCAAAAGCAGATAGGGTTGGTATAAATGGCTCTGGGCCTATGCAACTGTATTTGGGGTGCCATTTTAGTACATAGACCATCTGAGAAAGTTGAGGGATAACATAAGGCTGCCTTTGTCCTCCCTAAGTATTAGACTGTGCCATCTAAATTACAATTTTAGGAGGCACAAAGGAAGAGGGAATATTCATGCTGCTTCATTTGAATCTAAGTTAGATCTTATTCTGAACCATGTTCTACAATAGCCCCCACCCTCTGCCAACGTTTATAGACAGCCTAAGAACACTAGCCTCTGCATCTGGGCTTCTCATCAAGATGTCTAAACTATGTGCATAACTTTATAGAATCAACATCTGAGCTGTGAGGAAATTTGGATCACCCGATAAAGTCCCAAAATACAGTTATGCAATTTCTGTAGCATAGATCAGCAGACCTAAACATGAAGTGCAGTCATAGGGAAAGTCTTCCCAGAGAGAATCTCTGTGTTAGATTTTGATCTGATTGATCTTATGCTAATATAAGTTAACTTTCAGATTAATTTAAGAAGGGTGGTTTTAATGTCTCAGTATTCCCACACATACTTGGCTATTTTCAGAACTAGCCAGACTACATTTTCTTCGATTACAGGGACCAAACATGAGTCTGCATATCCTTGATACTAGATGTACAGCAGCTGTTTTTCAGGACCTCAACTCCACATTGCTGTAACAGCAGCCTCAGCTGAAGCTGCCCAGAACTCTCATCTGCCCTGCAGTACATGATGCCAAGTTCTTCTCCAGGAAGGGATATTTTCTCTTCCTGATACTGGCCAGTGGATGTTGTAAGACAGAATATATGGAATATATGATGAGCAGCATGCCCATCAAACTATGCTGCAATAGGTGAATTTTTAGCAGCAGGTACTCACGCTTGCCTACAGGATGCATTTGACTATGAGTATATGAGTCAAAATGTGGGTTCAAGGGAGGTTTGGGTCTGAGGATGAACTGGTGCATATCCCAGTTGGTATCCCATATATATCAGTACTATAACATAATTATATTCTGATTCAGTAGGTGTTGTTTCTGAGAGCTTCTAAATAGTTGCTGAACCTTCTTCAGCATCTTTTATTCCAGAAGCCTTCAGTGTTCCCAGCCTCCAGTTTACACCCAATAGGGTATAAATACTGATTTTGTAAGTTTGTAAGGAAACAGTGTGGGAAAAGAATTGTTGGAAGACATGGATTTCAAACTTGTGCCATTTCCTCCTAACTTGAAATAAAAAAAAATCACTCAAATTCTGCATTTAGTCAGATTCTTGTAAGTGGAACTTTTCTGGCTTTATAGAGGTGTAACTGAGGACAGAATGGAGTTCAAGGCATTGCCATGTAAAATCAAATCATAGTTGGTCATATCAGTTCAGTTGCTTCAACTTGCCCGTTGGCACCTCATTCAGAGGAAACCAGATAAGATAATGTCATGGTTTAACCCCAACTGGCAACTAAGCATCACACAGCTGCTTGCTCACTCCCACCTGGTGGTATGGGGAAGAGAATTGGAAGGGTAAAAGTGAGAAAACTAGTGGATTGAGTTAAAGACAGTTTAATAGGTAAAGCCACGCGTGCAAGCAAAGCAAAACAAAGAATTCATGCACTACTTCCCATTGGTAGGCAGGTGTTCAGCCATCTCCAGGACAGCTGGGTGCCATCACACGTAACAGTTACTTGGGAAGACAAATGTCATCACTCTGAACATCCCCATGTTCCTCCTTCTTTCCCCAGCGGTATATGCTGAGCATGACGCCATATGGTATGGGGTATCTCTTGGGTCAGCTGTTCTGGCTCTGTCCCCTCACAACTGCTTGTGCACCCCCACCCTGCTCGCTGGTGGGGTGGGGTGAGTGGCCAAAAGACCTTGTCTGTGTAAGCACTGCTCAACAGTAACTAAAACATCCCTGTGTTATCAACACTGTTCTCAGCGTAAATCCAAAACATAGTCCTGTACTGGTTACTATAAAGACAATTAAGTCTATCCCAGACAAAACCAGCACAGATACCTACTAGAGCCTTCATGGATATTTCTAGGTGGAGAAGATGTGGAGAGGGTCAGTAGAGGAGATTGCTAGACAGGTACAATGAATATAGCATTCCAGTCTACCTTTGAGGCTACTCTGAGCCTTGCACAGCTCTGAGAAGATCCAGATTCCACATCTAAATTGTCTTTTCAACATCAGCTTTCTGAATCTGCAGTTACTCTCGTTACAGTTGTATAACTCTCATCTGTCCCATCCCAACTATGAAGAGATCGTTCTTCCATCTTAGGCATAGTAAATGACAGGTTAAGCTAAACTTCTAAAAAAATGATTGCATTCACCACTGAATTCTGACTATTCAGAGTATGAAAAAAAGCAGTGTTGAGTATAGTAGTTATAAAAATGTTAAATCACTGTTTCTTACCTTATTTGGCCTTAAACTGATCTCTTTTCTGAAAAGTCGGTTCTCAGAGCAAAAATGTTATGAATGCCATTCTGGGAAATCCTGATTTAGTCTCTGCATTATATAATTCTAACAACACTGTCCTTTACTTTTTATAAGAAATCTGATTTTTTTAGAGTCATCATATGGATATGAAAAAAAAATAAAAATTGAGAATCAACCCTAATGAGCAGCACACAAGTGTCTCACCAGAGAGAAAGAATGCCTAAATTACACACAGAGGACAATAGTGAACAAAACCTTTCTTTCTCCACTGAATTCAGTGGTGCCCTGAATGGACTTGCTGGCTTAGTGTTGGTCAGCATCACCAGCTGAATTAGGAACCTATATTTGGTAGTGGGACTACCACTTCCCACTATCTCTTCTGGAAGTGTATTTTTAGTTCTGGATGTCTAGAAAGTCCTCAGCATCACCTCAACACTAGTGCCAAATTGCCATTAATTTCCAAAAAGTTCTAATATGAGAAGCAATTATGGAAAATAAGATTCTTGGCTGAGAGAAACTGATATTATCATTAAAAAAAAGATCTGGCAAAGCAACAGTGATAATGATACGAAAAGTAAATAAGGACAGGAGATAATACAACAATGCTGAGTAGGGCAGGAAATTATTTCTAATATGAACTAAGTCTCTCTCTTATAACACTTATTCCAACAAAATGGATGCATTTAAATTGCTGTTTAGGTGCCCTTACTCATTGCTGTTTACAGCATATCAGTTTAAATGCAGAGTTCATTTAATTCTAGCTAGGTCAGTAATTGTGTTAATGAACAAGGTGTACCCTCAACCATTTGCTTTAAGATGAATAAATGCTCATTTACAAATTAAAATTGCTTTCTTTTTATAATTTCATAGAGGCATGCAAAAACAAAAGTGCTGATCCTGTGCAGGTTCAAGTGAAAAATTGGATGCCATGAAAGTTTAAACTAAAGACAAGACAGTTTCTCATGCACTATAAAATCTGTGACTGACATGAAACAAGACCTGGTTTAATACCTATGCGCTTTAATTCTCAGCTATAAAAGTTACAGAAGAAACAAATTAATTATTATTTAATTAACTAGTTAATTGTGTTGTTATAAATAGAGAGTTTCATTTTTCTCACTGGTAAATTCTTGATACAGAGAAGTTATTTTAGTACCAATTATTTATAAATAATTCTGATTAGAGCCATCATATTTTCCATGAATGTTTCTACTCTGAATTGCTGTACAATGAATAACTATGAATTTAATCCTGTAGTGAGAATGTCACATGTGTAAACAATTATTTAATTCATTACAAAATAGATGAGGAAGGTGGCAAGGAGCATAATAGTTCAGCTTTGTAAAATGGTTGCCTTGCTCTTCTTGGCTTCCCAAATAGGGGAATGGCTGTTCGATTTTAAAAAAACCCCTAACGATTTAAAGATTTTAAAGACTAAAAAGATTTAAAGATTAAAAAAACTAAAGATTCAGGATTTTTTGTAACACAACTCAAAGTTAAAGGATCCTTCTTTCAATCTGCTAGTTTTTAATATCATACATTCCAATATAATCCATTCTCAAAGGGCCTGATTCAAAGCTTTAAAACTAATGCCAATCAGTTTCTTCATTATTTCATAGCAAATCACAGTGTGATTAGTGACTTCTGTGAGACACTTCTGTGTCTTCTGCATCCTATGTAGAGAGTGCACTGGAAACCAGTTTGACGTACAATTTGGGGCATGGCATGACAAGTTAATGCAGAGGACAAAACCACAAAAATGAGATAACTGAAATATGAAAAAGGTGGGAGTGGATTTAGAAATGTTGTAGTTTTGTAAAAGAACTTCCCTTTAATGGCAGTGGTGCCAATGTGCTTACTGACTAACTTGAACACTGGCAGAGTATCTAACATGGTTGCTGTTTGCAAGCAGTGATGGGGAATGATGAAAGAAAAGCCTTCCAAAATTGTTCTATCAGACTTCCCACTGATGAAATGGTACGTATATCTCTGAAATAGTATCCTATAGTTATAATTGTAATAAAGGTTCTTTCTGTTTTGTAAAAAAAGAAGAAAAATGTTCTTTAAGTTAGGGCTTTGTCCAGTGACGCAGAAGATCTCTGTTCTGTTTTTAGCAGTGACACATACTTTAAAGGTGCACTAGAAAACCAGCAAATTATTTATTACCTGTGTCAATGTCCCAGCTGTAAAATATGTTTAGTAATGCAGGCAAAGCAGCAAAATGACACATTATCAGTATTCATTTTCTGATGATGATGATGATGATGGAAAGAAACAGGAAGAGAAATGAATTGTGATATGTGAGCAAAAACTGAAGGTAAGTAGCTGGGGACAGTAAAGGGGAAAAGGACAAGCAATTGGAGAAAAGGTTATGAAGGAAGAGAAATCTGAAGCAAAAAGGAACAAGAAGCAGATGGGAAGAAACCTGGTAAAGAATGTAATTTGATTTATAGTAAAAGTACAAAGTCTCATTGAATACACCACTATAATGAAAAGGAATACTCTCACAAAACTTGTTTTGACCAGATGCGTATGTTACTGCATCCCATAAAATTCAGTTATCTCTCCATTTTAAGGTCAGAAGGGCTCACCTAGCCTGACTTCATTCCATATGCAATAAATTTTACTGAGCTTTCACTGTATTGAGCACAGTGACCATACAGAAGGAAATATCTGGCATTTTTAAAAAATCTATTTTTAAAACCTACATTTTCCCCTTATTCTCCACACCCTCTTGGGATAGCCAAACCTTCAATTTATTGAAGGCACTAAGTATAGGCTCTTCTTTTATGTGGGCAAAGATCAGTCAATGTGTTCTTAGAAGAGTTGCCAAGAACTAAACTGTCTTTGAGAATGACTTGCTACAATTTTAATTTTAAGCTCAAAACCTTTGTAGATGTTATTTTCGTCATTTAACACAAGCGTTCAGCGATAACCTGTGAATCCAATTGCAATTACTCAGAGGTTTTCAGTTTTCTTAATTTCTTTATAATCAACAAAAATGTTCCCTTAAGAATGTGAAATACCTTTTAATTTATGAATTCATTTGAAGAGATGCCATCATTCCACTTACTACCGATGTGTTAAATTAGTACTTTTCAATACATAGACTTCACCAATGAGCCTCAAGGACTTTTTTCCTTCTCTGCACATAATAGGACTTCCTACCTTCCTTTCTGTCTTAAATAGAAAAGTGAAGCCATTGTCAGTGTTTAGGCTCTAGGCACTTTTTGGCCTCAAGTTTTTTTCTCACAGTTCTTTCCTTCCCCTGCTGAAGACGCAGTGATTATACCTGTGATCTGCTGACATGTCTGTGCCTGTACATGTAGGAACCTCTCCTTGTCAGTGAGGCTCTGCCTGGGCGCCAAGTACACGAGTGTTGATTACAGCATGAGTTGAGATTCAACTCAGTACTGTAGGGCTGTGTTTCTTCTCCTCCATAGCCATCTGAAACAAAGGCTGTTCCATCATCCATAGATTTTTATCATTTTTTAATCCCCAGACTTCTTAAAGTCCAAAGAAGAGAATTCGGCAGCGGTTAGTAGTACTGTGTCCTCAGTTTACTTTGGTACATACAGCCAAGTTTCAAGGTTTGAAAATGAGCCTCCTTCCCTTGAGTTTGTTTCCTGTTTGATAAATGTTGCTTTTACTCCTTTTGCTACTTCAGCAGCAGAAGCCAGGGTAGGTTTTTTTCTTATAGTCTGCTTGGAAAAATCTTATGCAATTGCCCCCACAAAATTAATTTATTTTGGTTAATATAACACAAGCCAATGAGTTACTTGTCACCAGACATTCAAGTTTTGACATGTTTGCATTTACACCAGTAGCTCTGATATTCTGACTTACCATATTATAGGCCAGTTGGAGTTAAGAGTATGTTTTATTGATTGAATCCTACTCCAGTTTGGTGGATCATAATAAAAGGAAAAAATCCTTGTAGGCATCTAGAAGTACAAATATATAGCTCCTCTGCTTATGTTCCACTGAGAATGCTGAAGAACACTCTGAACTAGAAAGATCAAATAGGAGGCTACAAATCGTGCAAACTGACTAGATTTTTATTAATAAAATCTTACAAGGTAAGAGGGGATCCAGGTGCTCCACTGACTTCGAAGGGGCATGAATTAAGTGTTTAACAGATATTCCATTCAGAGCATTTTCCTGTGTAAAAATGACTCTTTTGTTTGCGAAATTTTTCAGTTATTAGGTGAATCTTTATAATCTTCACTCTCTAGAGCCCGAAACCTGTGCTGGGACTTGCATTCATTCTCATATCCAAAATGATGTAATGAGAAAACAGCTAATATGCTTAGTCCATTAAGGAACTAACATGGAAAGTCTTGGAACGTATATTTTTATAATTAGCATGTTTGCTGACAAAAGCTATTTGTGTGTTGATGCCAAGCTGCATACTTATTATATTTTATACGCAGATGAGACTGCATATAAGTACCTTTAGAGCTGAAACATGTCTGATACCGAGCAACTTTCCTACTCTTTGGAAAATGCCTAAAGGGCATGATTGAAGAGACATTGCTTGGGTACAGATATCAAGCTTCAAGGTTAAATATCAACTACAAGGATAAGTTATACTGTCTTTTACGAGACTGTGTTGTGTGCCACTGCTTCGATCGCAGGGTAATGTGATGGAGCACAATGCTGCTGCTGAAGTTGAGATATCCCTTAAGTGTCTCCTCTATCCATTAGGTCTGAAAATTGCAAATTGCTGACTACATGAATTACTCTGGAACAGTTTAACATGTGTGTGGAGTTTTTGCTACCAAAAAGCTCTGGCGATTCCACATTAGAAAGTAATTTTCCATATGGCTTACTGGGAATTTAGGCACATAAACAGATACTCACCAGTGATATTTAATGTAGTTTATTGAACAGGTTTACAGATTAGGGACATAATTTTCAGAGCTTTGTCAGTTTCTGTCTGAACACACTGATTATGTGCCTGGGAATTTGACTTTTCCCCTTGTATTTTATTTTCCTTTGTTCTCCATTTTGATGATAAAAGGTAAATGCAGAGGCAGGGATTGTGCTGATGCGGTGGAAACATACTTCAGTGTAGTTTATAGACAGAACCTCTGCAAGAAATAATGTTTATGTGATCATCTTGTCATGCTGCAGATGTTTTAGATTAAGCTTCTTGCTACACAGTCTGCTCAAAATACATGAGCAGATACTATAATATGTTGCATAGAAAATTGATATGGAATAGCATCTGATGTGAAATTACAATGAGCAATTTAAGTGCAGACACGGCAATATCTCGTTGTTTGCACTTAAGTGTTTATGAGCAGAACAGTAACTGAACACAACAAGGACCTGCTCCATAACCAGGTCCACTGGGTGCCCTAAGAGTATATAAATATAAATAGCAATGTATGGGGTATGGATTCATTTGTACTCTACTTTCAACAGTTTTAAAACGTCTTCCTATTGATAGAATAAGAACATGCAAACACGTCAATTATATGATAGTGTGTAAATCTGTCACAGCCAAGGAATAAACAGCCATAGCCTCATTTGTCCTGTGCCTCCTCCAAAAGGAGAGGGGGAGGGCCTGCCTCGAATTTGCAGCCGTGTACATACCTTCTCTTCAGAGTCCTCAAGGAAGAACAGGCTGTCAGAAAAGGGCATGGTAAGGAGTGGTTTTGTCCTGCAGTAAGAGGGAGACTTTATAACTCCTATAACCTGTGTTCTCACCACACTTACTGTCCAAGTAATACTTTTCTCCAGGAGGACAAATGTCCTTTACTGCAAAGACTTTTTGGACCACAGCTGTGCTTAAAGTTGTATTGTATCAATATACCTATCCACCACATAAAAGACCAGCTCTAGCTGCCCACAGATTATCTGTTTTATTATTGTGACTCTCAAAAAGGTTCCTGTATGGGTGCTATCTCAACCCCCCTTCTTCCACAGCCCTGGTATAAAAAAATAGGACTGTATTATCTGTGAGATCTGAGCCCGTGCTCCGCAGGGCGCTGGAGCCACCCGGCAGGACAGAGTGCTTCTGAGCCACTTGATGCCTCCTGACTTCAGTGCTCAGTGGGGAAGGTTATCCAACAGACAAGGCACAGTGACACTGCTGGTGACGTGACCTCTGGGGAACTGCCTGTCATGTCACATCTGGGTTTTTTCCTTGGTTTTGGCATCCAGAATTTGGCTTTCAGTAATTAGACAACTCTGGTTTGGAAATTTGTTTTTTTCTCCCCCATAAGCAGATTTCCCATTTACTTTTCCAAACCCATTTTGCTTTGGTTTTGTTTTGGGTTTTTATTAGCACTTTTAAGTTAAATTGGCACTTGAAGTTCATCTTTATTAATAATTGGCAATTGTTCTCTGGTTAATGAAGGTTATGACTAAGGTTCCAGAATTAGGTATTGTTAAAAGCTGCTGTACCAAGTTTCTCATAAATCATTCCCATAAATAACCCAGCAGATTTCTCTTCTAGTGTTTGTCATGCTAACATGATCTCAATTCAGAAAGACAGACAAATGTTATTAAGGCTCAATGAAACAAATGGAGGAAAGGATCATTTAACATAACACTGATAAAACTGGCACTAGGTTACATGAAATTTGTTGTCTGCGTTATGCAAATATCTTAAGTTTCTGTATTTATGACATTTTCTTTTGAATCAAAGAGATTGATGTGTTAAGTTTATGAATAAACAGATTTTTATTGTTTTTTCCAAGTTACTGTAAGCTTCCTCAAAAGACAAATACTTTTTTTTTGTGTATAAATTTTGCAACCCAGTTATGAACTAACAGTATTTTTATATTTAGCTCTTAATAACAAAGAGAATTTTGAAGAGATCCGAACATTAAAGACAAAATATACCACGGTAGCTGAATAATATTGTGGTAATTCGTAAAGCCTGATGTAAGCACAAACTAAAAATGGGGTCTTCACCTAAGATTCATAATATGGGCAGAGAATGTGGTAACATAGCATCTTCATTTCAGTGACTAATATCATCCAATCTCATCAGTGACTAGTGTCATCCTAAAGAGGTCTTATTCTTTGATGTCAGTGGATACTGGACCAGACTTTAAAGGGAATGCCTACATAATTCTATTATAAAAGCCCAAGGTTCCTTTTCAATTTTTATATGAATATCTCAATGACCAACATTATGAATTATTTCTATTTTTTGAGGGGTATAACTAGTGGGGGAAAAGGATTTCCATCATATGAAATATTTCAAGGTTTCTACATCCCTTTTGGATATGAACTAGTGCGAAAAGTTAAGATTTGGATTTTCTGTGTCTGAAATGCAATTCTGAAAATGCTCTCAAGCTTGAAATAGCTTATTTAAGAAACTGTAATGCCTTTTTTTTTACCTTGACTCTGTTTTAATATAAAGTATATTTCAACTTTCTTTTTACTAAATCCTAGGAGTTGGTCTGTATCAAAAGAGATGTAAATATACACTTGGAATAGTACTTTATAGTTTTTCATACAATAGATCTGGCTTTATCAGTAGCAACTAGTGCTATCACATTCTAGTTAAGATGACAGAAAGAAACATAGACTCTCCTCACAACAGCAAGAAGTTATTTTGGTGTTTGTAAAATATCTCATCCTGGATACCATTTTTTAGAGGAGCCATACAGCAGGCAATTGACACTGCTCCTTCCCCTCATCAGACATGACACCTAATCTCCCATGAAGCAGCCTGAAAAAGGGTCTGCGTATTATGGGGCAGGATGCAGGTGCTGCTCTTTCATGGAAAGATTTATGCTGACAGAGATCACTTAAATACCTTTGAAGAAAAGCAACTGGAAAAACAAGGCCTATGGATGAATTCTTGAATTTCTTCCAGAGAAAAAGTGACCCAGATTGATAATCTGTACATTCCTATCATGGCAGGAAAATGCATACATAAGTCCCAGCAGTAATTCCTTCTCCCAGCTTTACATTTTTTTTCCTTATGTTCAGACTCATAGGTGATACTGTTAAATGGGCACAAACCTCTGATCTTTCCCAGAGTCTAAAGATTTCCAACTGTAAATCCTGGGAATGCTGCAAAAGTTATTAAATACTATACCGAAGGAGTTCTACAAATCAACAGATTTTGAGGCTCTACTTTAATGAATTTTCAAGCTGTTATCTTTCCTCCTTATTTGCACATTATCCTTTTTAATTGTCCTTCTGATTGCCTGAAAAAATTCAAATTCAAAACAGGTATTTTGAGTCTCATCCAGCCTTAGTTGTTCCCCTATTAATATCTATGCAAAGTATTAGTTACTAAATTGAACTTGCAAACATTTAAAAAATGTTTTCCATCTCTCTTTGTAAGCATTTCATGCACAGTACAATTTCATTCATTAAAAGCATTGAGGCATCTCAGGATATCTGCATTTATTTTTTTTTTCCTCAGCCCCTAACTGACACACTAAACCTTATGCTCTCTTCTCTCACTTTTTCCTGCTCTGTGGAGCAGTCAGGCTGAGGATCCTCTGCGGCCCTCTGGGATTAAGGAAGGCGGCGTGTGAAAGAAGCTGCAGAAGGAACACATGTGCAACTAGTAGGAGGGAAGATTGTTTTAGGAACAGAAGAATTAATTGCTGGATGTTGTGGTGTGTGGAAAATTAGGTCACCCTCATTTTTCAGACTATTTTAAGACCAGATAACTACTCACAAACCAGTAGTGAAATAAGGCCAGAGAGTTTTGATGGGGCTTTTAGAAAATTTATAGATATCTGGACAAGTGGGAGAGCTCACAGGATGTGTGAGCTCAAGGAGGAGCTATCACAGGAGCAGCTCAACAAGGTTTTTGCTGGATATCCCACCACATAACCACTTCACTTTATGCATTTTCTGATTAATCATAAAATTTCATTCATCTGACTTCCAAAGGAACTGAGCCAGGCAGTATCCTTTGCTCCTTAAACCACAACAAGCAGAGCCTCTCCCTGTCCCTTTCCAATGGATATTTTTCTCCAGAAAATGTTGTCTAATGTAAATCATACCAAGGTGCCACAAGACTGACTTGTTTGCTGGACTTTTAGTATTTCTGTGGATTTGACTTGTTCCTTATAATGACAATTATTTTGGTTATGTGAAACCTCTGTCCTGCTTTTTCTTATTGAAATGTAGAAACATGACCACTACTGTATCTTACTGGGTTATCTTCTCCTTTTTTCT
Organism: Strix aluco; assembly: GCF_031877795.1. NCBI lineage: Eukaryota > Metazoa > Chordata > Aves > Strigiformes > Strigidae > Strix > Strix aluco. The sequence goes on from NC_133936.1 coordinate 33,276,118, forward strand.
TTTTTTTTTTTTTTTTCTTAATGCTGTCTTGACAGCCAGGCAATTTACCTCCCTTCAAAGAATCCACTCAGAAGGGCAGGAGCACATGGTATAACTCCAGGGATAGTAAAGGAGAGGTATTTTTAGTGTAAGGGAGACACAAAAAAGAATTAGGTTGTTTCATTTGAGATCCACGAATGTCCTTAGCTTTAGGCAGGGTGATGGCATGTCTGCTACATTCAGGACAGACACTTTAAAAGTGCAGAGACATTCTGCAGCACTTCAAGGAATTTTCTCATCTGCAATTAATGCTGCAGAAGAAACATTCAAACACAAGCAGCTCAACATTGCAGAAAATCCGGGTGGGATGTTCAACAAACCTTCCAGAGTTAGGAAGTAGGGGAATTATATTAGGAATATGGACTATTTGCTTTAACACAATCATTCATTGGGATAAGAGAAGCAGAATTTGCTCTATAAATTTGTAATTGTTGAAATTAATAACTGTGGCTCATCACTCTCTGCAGTACTATACCAATTTACTGTGCTCTTTTATCTCAATTACTTTCTGTGTGTGTCTTATATTTCTCTATTAAACTTCAGTAATTGTAACACTATGGTAATAACATTGACATACTGAGTTATATGATGGGCTATTTTACATTATTCTGACTGCCTTATTTATATTATAATTATTAGTGTCTATATAAATGTGATTCATTGAACTAATAAGGTTTTCAGACAACTGCCATAGCTCATTGATTTTCTTCTCTTATGCAGGAATTTACCTTGCACTGGTAGTTGGATTTCTCTTCACTTTCAATGCTGGTATTTGTAGAATAAAGGCCTTCCACTTTAGGCCCATGGTAATGATACTTAATACCTCATTCTATCTCGATGCCATTAAGCTGACAAAGCACATGGGAAGTACCAAAGTTACATTTTCTCAACTGATCTGTTCTTTTGTTCAAAAGTACTTCCAAAAGCACCCATCTCACTCATTCCTGCAGAAATGATGACCAAAACATGATTTTTTGAGGTTAAGCAGTTAGCACTCTGAAATGTCATGTATATTTTGTGCGGTTCATTAGCCATGCAGTTCTCCTCTGAGAGGAATTTGGGTAATGCCTTCTGAATGGCACAGTTGCTTAAGCCTTTCTATATCTGCAGAGTTAAATGACTTCAGGTCTCATGTAATGTTTACCCTATCTGTCCTGCAGAGACCCTAGCCTGCAATCAGTTCTACCACAATCTGAAAGTCAGTTAAGAATGTGGTAAATGAAGATGAGATATAATCCAGAAAAAGACACTACTGATTATAACCTCGTTCTTGTTCAGGTTTTCTGCATACAGTGTCATTTTAACAGATCCTTCAAACTACATCTACAACACCACTAGATTATAACATTAAAAATATACACATAGTAGATCTCAGGGTAATAAGAAGATTGAGATAAGTAAAGCAGAACATTTATTTCAAAGAAATAAGTACAGAATGTAAAAACCAGTTCACTCTATTTAAGGTTCCCCTCCTGTGCGCTGGTGTAAGACAACTCTGTTGTCAGCCATTTCATAGGAGGAGATCAAGACTTCTCCCTGGTGGAATGAGTTTGTTTCCAGTTGCTTTGCTTACCAAACAACTATGATAAGAGGGATTTTGCTCTATCTCTGTTGTTATTACTGAGCATTTGTTGACAGTAAATTGTGTACAGCACGGTGTTGGGATAATAGTAGGTTGTCCCTTTGTTCTTGGTATATATTGATTTCTTTTTTCCTAAGGTGACCTTCACACTCTGGGTGTGTTGAACACGAAGGGTATTTATTTCAAGCTCCTTCACTGCAAGCTTAGCTAAGTCCTGCTGATGCTACAAGAAATTACAGAACCACCACAATATCAGGAGACCCCAAACTGCAAGTGTCCATGGGTCAGAGATTCCAGTGCTGTGATAAAACACACTTTCAAAGTTTTTAGTTTTCCAGTGTCTGACTTACATTTCAGATATTGATTCCAGCTGCTGGAAACAATCATAAACAGTGACACCACATTCTGATGGGTAACATCTCTGTAAAATGTTTATCCTCCTGTAGACAAAAGTATTTTTATGGGATAAAGGACTATGTAACATGAGCGAGGAACAGAATCTAGAACCATCAAAGGTCTGTGTTATGTTTGTGCCCTCATGGGTGTGATATTTTGTCATTAGTGGTACAAATTCCCCACTCTGTTTATTGGTGCAATACAGATGCAAGTACATTCTTTATTGCTTCTTCTAACTAACCATGTGGGTAGAACCCACAGAAAAGATGATCTTTGCACAGACAGTGACTGTTAAACTTTAATTTAGCAGAGCTTATGCCCTGCTATAGTAATGTCTAGATGCACAGCCTTATTATTAATGCAGACAGCTCTGAAAGTAGGAGTGAAGAGTAAGAAAAAAGGCAATTATTTTGCAGACCAGGGAATAATTGTGGTATACCTAGCTGATTTATCTCTGTTTCTTGTCTGTCTACAGAACATTAATGCAGTGCTTTGAGTATCTTCTCAGTGGAAAGAAAGTGGACAAAATAAGAACTTAGTCAAAGAGCAGCCATGAGGAACTGGGATCCAGGTTTGGAACACTAATTATACTCTAGGCTCAAATAATTTGCATTTTCACTGCAAAGTAGATGAGGTAGATGATGGATAAAAGGTTAAAGTCTAGGCTAAATTCGAAGTAATACAGACCCTCTTTTTCAGGCTTTGCTTCAAGAATTTGTGTTGGTGGCTATGCAAGGATTGTACAGCCACTCCCAGACTACATTGGAAAGAAATGGGAAACAATATAGCTGCTCAAATGTTAGTTTCTAGGTAGGAGACTGTCACAGAACTTCAGTTAAATTGAAGAGGAGAACCAAGATTTGACTCATTTTTGTAGTGGCCCAAAGGGATATTAGGTACACCTATCCCCTGTATTAATATTACTAACAGAAGAATCTCAAAAAGTTTGGAACAGTATTTGAAAGGTCAATAACCATGGAGCAGGTAAAAATTACCACACGATATTAATCAGATTTCTAATGCTTCTTCCTACCATCTGGCCAGAAAATAGGTAAGATTCTGGTGGAAATGCTGTCTACTCTTGGGTCTACTGGTTCTTGGAAAAGAAGCTGTAAATTACTCAGTAGTTCAACTCAAAGTTTCTTCTAATTTTCCCAGCTGATTCAAACACAGTGGAATAAATTTATCCCTCTTGCAACTGAAGAGATTTGTTATACTACATAAACTGTCGTGAAGCTCTCCAGCAGAGAATAAATAAACCAAATCTGTAAAAAAGCTGATGGTCCCCAAGGATTTAATTTCCCAAAATTTAAGCATCCATTTATGAGCGAAGAGACTTTCTGTCATCACAGAAGTAAAACTACTCTCCTATTTTCAAAGTGCTCTGTAGTTGCTGTGCAATATGCAGTCTACCCATGAGTAAATATCAGATTTCTGCACCTAAAACTGCCATTTCTGGTGTCCTAAAAGCTGCTGCTTTCATAGCTTCTCCATTACTGCCTATGCTGAGCTATGAATCAAGAAAGGTGCACATTCCAGTTCTTCACAAGCTCAGATAAGGAAATCAATTTTACTTCATGAAAGACAAAACTATTGGACTGGAAGATTAATGAACAATTCTAGTTGCTTTATAGCAGCAGAGTCTCACTGATTGTTCCCAAACCAGACAAAAGCCTTGTACTGCATTACAAAGCTGGGATTCTGTGCAAAGAGAGAGGGAGACCAATAGGTAATTTGTGCACGTCACAAAATTGCTACACAGTTCCATATAACTGGCAGTTTACACAGGAAAGGCCCAGAAATAGAAGCAACCAGTCTCTAGTGAACTGGAGGATAAAAGCAGGAATGCTTGTCTGGCCCAACTATGTTACTTGCTTCTCTTCCTTAGTCTTCCACAAGCACTAAACTAAGCCCTAAAACATTTGCCACAGTTGAGCAAGAGAATTAAGTAGATTCTGTGATTACATCTGACAATTATTTTTGTCTAGAGTATTTTTCTGTGAAGATAAACTGTAATTATCTACATAATTTAAAATACATTGACAATGTAATTATATTGTGGACATTTTTGCAGTGTTGATATTGTCCTTCTGAACAAAATGATCTTTCAGGACTGTTCATTTGAATAGCTATTTTAAATAAAAAAAAGTAAAGAAATGGATGTAAACCAATAATTTAATAAACATTTTAAATTAATGCTATTAGGTTGTCAGCTTCATGTTTAAAAATGTACATTAAAGCCAGAACATCAGAGCAATGCAATTAAGATATGGCTTGCAGATGTAGCATCTATAAATCATATTTCAGAAAAAAACGCCTAAAGAATAACCTTTAATTTACACTAGAAACAAGCCCTAGCTGTTGTTTGCCAGTGCTAATTTGGTTTGTTAGCATTTACTTGAGTCTGAAGTGTTCAGATCTAAATCGTAAGTTCCCCACAATAGAGAGTATTGTTTTGTTCTTATGCTTTTTGTGTATTTGCTACATCAGTCAGTTTTTCTTTGAAGGTTTCTCCTGCTGGACTCCTGTTATGAAGACAGTTTCGCCCTCTTTCACCTCCTTGTGAATCTCACAGGCAAAATTTATGGCATTGTTTTGAGATACCAGCAAATGTTTGTACATCTAGTACAGGGTGCACTGAAAAACTCTAATTTGTGTAAAAGAATGTGCCTGAGAACTCTATTCTCATGCAAAACACATGCTATAGTTTATTATGGGCATATCATACCTTTAAGTCTTAACTGGGAATGAACTTTCATTTGGATTCCCATGGAAAATAGGTTGATTCTGTTATTTCTGTGTGTTAGTGTATCATGGGTCAGTTTTGTTTTTAGTGCTGAAAACACTGCATGGACTATTGCTAATATTTCCCGCTACCATATTGGTGCTATGGTATTTCCTCACTTTACATGTTTTTACGCTTACAGGGGAAGTGCATACTGTGAATTCTGGGACAGGTGCAAGAGAGCATATGTCAAAATCCTTTTGCTTAGAACATGAGTGACCACATAGATCAGATCAGAGATTTAAGTGCTTTAAAGACCATTCAGCACACAGAGCCATTGTTCTAATGCTGCTGTAGCTTGAATCAGTGGGAGAATGGCCAGGGAAGGGAGAAAGAGAAAGGCAGTGTGATTGGTCTGACTCAAGTACACCCAAGACTAAACCAGAACAGGTCTGGTACCTGGAAGGACACCTTAAGCCACACTTTGCCTGAAGCATGTCTAATATCTGCCTGACAGCTGAGGAGTCAGATACAATCTAGAAAGCCACGTCTGACTTCGTACAGGTGCCCAGTATGCTTGAGGTTCAATTCACCACAAATCATTTCTTAGTTTTAATGGCTTTAAGTAGCAACATGTTTGAAATCTCAGTGGGCTATATGGTTTCAAAACCAAAATGCTAGAGGAAAAAGAATACTTGGGAAGGTTCTCATTCTACTACTGTGTTTGTTGCTGGGTCCAAGTAATTTTAGGACACAGCTCTATAACCTCACTGATGCTTTGTTACAAGGGTTACTATTTTAAGGATTGCTTACTTGTTGAAGGTTTACTTGTTAAACATAACCACCGATACATATAAATTTTCATTAATTACATGACAAAGCGCTATTACCAATTTGAAGTTAAATATTACAGAAACTGGACTTTCTATATAGAATGTCTGGCTATGTATGAAAAATTAGAATTATTTTTAGAGTTGAACCAGTATGTGTGAGCAGTGAATTGATAACGGCCTTTTAGTCTGCTGTTTCACATGAAATATCTGAGGCTAGCTTTCTTGCTGTTGGCACATAGTTACTATCCCTAGCAACTATTGCTGTCGGGACATCATATGGTAATGAATGCCATGAAAGTTGACTTAACAGTTATATTATGTATACTGTATATAGCAGTGGTATATAATAGTGACAGAGACTCTAGAACAGAGAAGTTAAAAATGATAGAAAACAGAAAAGATTATTTTAAAATAGCTTACAAAGATCAGTTTAATATTCAGATAACTTCTGTCTTCACTGTGAAACTTGGATTTTACAGGAAGATATGATTCGACCTCATTTTAGAACAAAGAGGTACATATTTTTGCAGATGTTAAGTTAACTTGATCTTCAGCTAATAACCATATGGTGCTGAACAGCAGGAGGTATATTCAATGTCAGCAGACCTCATTGAAGGTGGTGTAATCCTAGTTGTATACAGCACATTATGTGGAATGTAAAGTACCTAAGCATTTCTCAGTATTGATTTCAATACCGTGGTAATTAAGAACAGGTGCATATAAATTAGAAGAGAGGCACTCTAATTGTTACTAATGAACTCCTTTACAATAAGAACTTTACATAATGAAATGCATAATTAAACATTAATGACCAAGATCATTACTGGCAATTTTATTCCACTTACACATGATTTTGGCCTTAGGTGAAGCCAAATGTTTTAGTAAAGCTGTCATTCATGCTGCTGCTCCTTTGTTTGCTTTACAGCCACATCATATTCTAGCCTTGAAAAGTCTTCTGGATATTGATTTCTAATACAGATTTAAAGGAACACTGCTTCCAGATTCAATCCTGCTTCTAGCACTAACAACATAGGTGGCAACCTAGTAAATTACACCAGGTATTGTGATGAACCAGGAAATCTTGTGGTCCACTATCTCTACAAAGCATTCAGCAGGAAATCCAGCCAACCATGTAGGTATGTATATTTTAACTTTTTAAAATGCAGTTTGATTTTCTCTAGCTACTTGACGTTTTTCAGCTTTCCTTTTAAGTGACTAGTGTTACTGCAGTCAACATCCTGTACCCTTTTCTTTTCTATGTCAGCCACTGAGGAAGACAGTGATTGAAACAGTTGCTTTTCCATGGCTGCAGTCTTATCCTTTGAGCTCAAGCCTAGCCTAGCCTTTGGTTATCATAGCCTCGATACAGGATACTTTGGGAGTAAGCTGTGCAAGACTTTGCCAGGAGGCTGCACTAGTGCTGGCCCAGCAATAACTGAAATGGGGCCAAACAGCAGAATAGACCTTTAACCTGCTTGTGTACTGTAATACCTGTCCAATCAAAGCAGAAAGATAACTCATGTTTCACTTGAGCATCTGTAGTTATATTTAGGTAGCTGAAGAGGTTGATGTCACAGTAACATTTCTACTTGGTCACTGATTCAAAATCCTTGCTCTGAGAAATGCCAATTACATAGTGAAAAGCAAGCAATATTCCTAGAACTGTGTTTGTCCAAGTTTTGTGATAGGGAGTTGCCTTTACTGGCTGCATTTCCAAGGAGTTATTTATAGTGTACTACCTGCTAAAATTCAGTAATATCTTTAAAAAAGATCCCATAGTTTGTCCTTTACTTGCTGTCTATAATTTTTTAGGATATTAAAAGGTTGGGTTTAAAATATTAAAACTTATTTCCTCTATAACCAGTATGAAAAATAGTAATAGCAGAATCTCCAAAGGTTTGGAGATAAACCATCTAACGCTCAATGGCTGTGGAGTAGGTAAAATGGGACAGGACATTAATCAGATTTCCAGTACTTCTTCCTATAACGTGATCAGAATATGGTCTTTCTTACCAGATTCTTACTTAACTATTTGTGCTACTGCTTGAAAAGAAGCTGATCTAAACATAGTGGATCACATCCACTCCTCTTGTAATGCAGCATAAACTGTCTTCGTTTCAGAATAAATCAGTCAAAATCTGTTGAGTTTTTTTGGTGCTCTTACATGATCTCCATTTATTTCCCAAATTGAATTTTTTTTTTTTTTTTTCCATAATATGGCATTTCTACTATGGCTTCTTTTAAATTTTTCAGTGCCCATACAATACTTTCTATCTGTTCTGAGATTCATAATTTGCAAAAACACAGCCAGAACTGCAAAAGAACCTTACAAGATTAAGTGACTGAGCAAATAATGTGGCAGGGGAAATTGAATATAAATAAATTAAATAAATGATGTACAGCCATCATACATGAAATGATGAGTTCCAAACTGAACATTGTGACTCACAAATCTTGGTGTTACAACAGTTGTATGAAAAAGTCAACTTAGTGCTCAGTAACAGTCAGATAGGCAAACTGAATGAAGGTACTCTTCTAGTACCTGCATCTAAAAAAGAACTCAATAAGAGGAAAACATTTGCCAAAACTACACTAATCTCAAAATGCTCCAGGACTGGAAGTGACTGCAGGCTGGGAAATACTAGTTGTACATATACATGCATTGTACCTATTCTACATTCTTCCCTCAGAACCACAGATGGGAGAGAACTCACCCCTGGTGTGACCTAGTCAGCCATGCTACATTCCTATTTTCAGCAATATATATAGAGAGGATATTTGTATATGGGGAATATAAAGATTAGTGATAGAACTGTGACTGAAATTCTTCCTTAATTACTAACACAATGGGGTTTGCTGTGTCTGTAAGCAGTGCTTTCCTTGGTCTTGCTCTGGCTTCAGCATGGCTGAACTGTGTGTAACCAGGAGCAATATACTCCCTGCTGCTCCTTCCTAGGAGAGGATTTGAAAACTGTCAGTGAGCTTCCATTCCTTAAGATAGCTAATATATATAGACTGCAGAATGAAGAAAACAAACTGAAGTTTTGATCTCTGTTTGGCTTTCTGTGGACCAGATGACCCTTCAATTTTTGTTTTTACAATACTAATGTAGTCTCATGCTTATGACTGTTCCTGTCGTGTCTTTGGCAAGGAAAATGACTATTTGTTCATAACCATTTTCTACATTATCTATAATTTATATATAATATACCAAAAGTCTATTAAACACAAAAACATGGACAATCCTTTCAGGAAGTTCCTAAGGAAAAAACTGTAGGAAATTGGGAGGAAATATCAAGGAAATTGTCCCTGTATGCTTACCCAATTTCAATGCTCTTTGTTTAGACATCTGCCACTAGCTGCTCTCAGAGGTCTATCCTGTGTGAGTTCAGTCTCATGAGTCTCTGATCACAGAATCTGTGACAATGGCAAGCAACACTTGCACAGTCTTTTATGAACCCCAGTAACGTAAGATGCTATTTTCAGACAAAAACATTGACATATAGTAATAATTTAGATAATAACTATAAATGTCCCAGTTCCATTTCAGCATCTTAATTAACTAAATATTCTTCAGAAGAAGAAAGATATGGGGATCCTGCTCATTTTGAGTGCATGCAAAACATCCTCATTGCAGTGGGTGGTTTGACTAGGCAAAGAACGCAGGAGCTGGCTTGGAAAATAGGTGGAGAGAGCCCATCTGTAAGGGAGCGGTCAGCTCAATCTCTAGGCACATCCAATGTTCAGCAGCTGGTGCCAACACAGGCACCAGTCAGAGCCAGCTTCAGTGATGGTTTCTGATTAGGCAGCCCACACTCATCAGGAAAGATCAGACCCTGGAATTGGATTGTGTGTTCTGCAGGCAGCCAGGGCAGAGAATAGGGCGGAAAGTTGGTAGCAGGGAGCTGGCAGCTCTGGCTGCCGAATGAGTAGGTTGACATAACTGGAGCTGTCTCAAGGCAAATGGCTTCATTCCTAGCTATAACGAATTACAATAATCAAGCCTAGAAGTCATGTGTGTGCATTGCTGTTGCCAAATTAGAGTCTGATAAGAAAGGACAATCTTGTGGTGCTCTGCAGAAAGGTGTTATTTTAGCAGCCACTACTGTGGATATTTAGATGCAGCAAAAAAGATCTCCAGACAGCACATGTCTTATGTGAACAGAGGCCACATACCTTTGATATTGTGACTTAACTCTCTTTATGTTAATTCGGTCATATTCTTCAGTGGGGTTCTAATAAATTTCAGTTTATACTTTGTTGTTGTCCCTGCATTGCTGCTGTTTACAGAGCGTCATTTCCAACAATAGCTTCATACAGGTGAATTAGAGAAAGGAAAGAACTGAACCTCTCTGGACTTTTACGAAGGGCTGAGGGGAATAGCTGGCTTTTCCAGTGTTTTCTGCTCAGAGAGGAAAGATTTGAGCTATCTGTATTTTTCTCTAACTGTCAAAAGTCTGTGGTTCATCTGGTGAATAGTGTTAGATACTAGACTCATCAAAACAAGAATGATGCAGTACTTGTGATCACTGGAAAATTGAGTTAAAAAATGATGTTGACTTTTGGTGTGTCTTGAAAGTCTATATACACAGAAAACAAAGTTAAAGGAATATTACTTTGATATGCTTGTATAAAGCAACAACTGAAAGATGTGCTGCAGTAGGGTGCATCTTCTCTGATATAAAATCCTCAAACTTTAATTTTATTCTGGAAAAAAATAATTCCAAAAGAATTTTCCACCAGTGATTCCACTTTAGAACTTCTTGTGCCTCTAGCAGATGTAGATTAGAGTTTTATCCAAAGGAAATTAAAATAAAAATCAATTGGCTAGCAATTTTGCCTCAGAGAAGAAAAGGAACTACATGTTTTAAACAAAAATGTGTATGCCACAGGGAATTTACTGGGGAAAAACACATTTTAAACTTAAGGAGGAAAAAGCACCTTCAACAATGTCATACATATCAGAGTGTATGTATATCTTCCAAGTCAAATCTGCCTAATCTCCTAATAAAAAAAGGTTTTAGTATTATCAGCAAATGGAAAGATGACATTAATACAGGCAATAAAGACAGCATATTCTGATCATGCCTTATCTACCACAAAACTATTAGCTCTGATGATGGAATTTTTAATGTTGATCATTACATAATAAAAACATGTCTAGATTTGCAGTTTGCTGGGGTTCTGTAACAAAAAATCTTGTACAAACTATTGGTTTATGCAAATTTTCTATATCTCTGAAGGTCATATTTCTCTCTGATTCTTCTAAGTCACTGATATCCAGTACTACTTCTGTACTTAATGATCACATTTGAGTGCTCTTGAATGCCTGCATAGTTCAGTGGCATGAACTAAAAACAAGTAATGCCTGAGGTAACAACCTTTACTTTTTCATGTTTTTGTGTGTGACTAAATTCTGATTTTAGTTATATTGAGGTAATCTCATTTAGCTGTCTAAAAGAAATGTATGCTAATGCTGAACTGAGGCATTGTTCAAGTAAAATGAACTGCAGTAGTTTGTTAGTTATTCTATTACTCATTAGAAGAAGTACCTTCATGTACTGAATCTGAAGAAATATCTTAGATACACCAAGCTTTAAGAAACAATGTACTTCAATGACAAGGGCACCATATCTATTACTATTATTAATTACAGTCATAGGAATAAGCAGATTTGGAAAAGCTCAGTGTCTGGAGCAATTATGTTTTGTAATTTCTGGGATTTTTATATTTGTAAATTTATCTTGCCCAAGAAAGCCACTAGGAATTAAACAGGGAAAGCAGATGATATTATGATGAAAATATTGCTGTGATTAATTACCATTCATGGTTAGTCAGATAATCTGCCATTGGCACTCAGAAAGACACACACACTGTATAAAAATACCAGCCCTTTTTGCTGTGTTGTTTCTAGAAGTTCGTTAAAAAAAAAAAAAAAAAGTTTCTAAAACTCTTAACAAGCTGAGATTTCTCATTTCAGACACTAAAAGTGTCCTGAGAAACAAAGGTCATTGTTATTCTGGCAAGTGTTAGGAGTGCCAGTCAGACTTGCAGATGATCAGGAGATTAGATGAACAGATTTTGTGTTATATCATAACTTTGTGGAAATGCTTTTTAACTCAGTTATGAAATAATGTGCAACTAATCTCAGAGAAGCTAAAGCACTTGTGAAAACAGTTTTATTTAATGCCATTATGGCACCATTCAGGAAAGCAATGAAGTAAGTATTGAAACTCACATTGTTTTTACACTTTTGCAATAAAAGCAAAAAAATATAAACACCTGCTGGAAGTTAATGCAGACTGAAACATGATTTTTGCCAAACAGAACAGAACTTGGGCCTGTACCACAACAGATAAACTTTCACCCAGAGCAAGACTTCCTCTTTTGTGAGCATGAGGGTCAAACACTTTATTTAGTCTCAATGAATAAAATGCTTTATGTCAAATGTACTGGGACTAAAATCTGAGCTGCTGCCCCATTCAGACAAAATGTTATCATCTCAGCACCAGTGATGTAACTAACAGCCACTTACAGCACTTCTCATTCTCCCCTCTCAGCTTTACTGGAATATGAGGTAGCAACAACAAGCACTCAAGAGTTTGTAAACGTCAGAGATTGGCTTGCTTTTTATTATACACCTATTTTCTAGGAAATGTATGCCTGCTCCTGTATCCACTGGGCTTTATTTGTAAACTTTCATCTGAGGCACATAAGTGATTTAACCCTGGCAGTACCAGTCTGAAATGATAATACTGGTAAATTAAAAGAACTTTCCACCCTGAAGAAGAACAATGCCTTCCATAGTGACAGTTAAATACATCTGTAGGACTGCACCCTTGTTCAGAGAGACAGAAAGAGGATCACCTCTTCTTTCTCTCATTCTGTGTATCACATCATGCCCCACTTGGTCTGTCACCTTCTGAATCATTACCTAAATGTTTTCTTTACTCTGGGATCTTCATAAGTTCTGGGCTCTGCCACTGATGTTGCATTGGGGTATCTGAATCTGAAAGATGACTCATGCCATGACTGACTTTCACCTTTTTTAAAAAAAATTACCTCACCTGCCCACCCCCCCCTCCCTGATTTCTTTTAATGGCCACTTTTTGGACACGCTTCCAGTGGGCTGCAGCTCTCTGTCTATCCAGAGTCAGACTAAATATGGCAATCACTGCTAGCCTGTGTTGGACTGTAGGTTGTTTCCACAATTCTCCTCTTTGCAAGGCAAGAAAAGGGCCTGGTAAGACTCTCTACCCATTAACATTGCTGTGAACATATCGCCATCCTATGAATCAATCACACAACTAACCAAGCACTTCCCTTGATTCAGAGCCATGTCTAAACCATCTTAGTTCTTTTTATATTGTTCCTCTAAGATATTATCCCTCCGTTGTACCTGTCTGCTCCCTCTTGCTGTTTTATTTGAAACCTCCTCGAGACCAGGAATTGCCTTTTGGACCTGCATTACTTCAACCTGAGTCAGTGACAAAATCATACTTTCTATCTTCATTTCCAGGTTCAACATTGGCTTCAAAGGGAGGAGTACTCATCTTCCTCTGATTTACTTACACCATTTCTCTGAATGGAACTGAGAATAGCAGTGCCAAGTCCTGTTAGATTCTGGGTAGACTGCTTTAAGTAAATAAGGTTCCTTATTAAAAAAATTGCAGACTAATTCAATAACTAGATCAGTTTGTGTTGTTGAACTGACAGCATTTTTACACACTCTGCTACCTTTCAGGAAGCCATAGAAACCTGTAAATTATTTTAGAGATAGAAGGTATTTTAGACAGACAATGAAGAAAAAATGTTGAGCTGACAAACAAATAGAAAGATTCTGCCAGATATTATGGCTGTTTGCATGGCTAGATGTTTGAGAAGTAGAAAAATGAGTCTGTCAGTTTTGTTACTGACAACTGGATAATTCACTTGCTAAGTAAACACAATTAGAGGCATAACTATGGATGGGGAAAGGCCTAAAGCTAGATTACGGTCTATAAAAGGATTAGAACCCGATAACTGTATAATGGAGAGTAAGCAGCTACTTGTGTTATCTTAGGAGTAACAAGAGGTGCTTGGTAAAGTAGTTATTCAATGTTAATCATGGACTACCTTTGTGACAGAGCATTGCTTTTCATGATTTATCCAACCAGAGCACAGATGTTGTTAAATAACTGTTCTGAGTTTAAGAAATATATGCAGCTTGTCACTGTTTAATTTAAATCCAGGCTCTGCTGTATAGCTGGAATAATCTTCTTTATCTTCTTTTCATAGCGTGCTTTATAAGAGAAACCTACTATTTCTTTTCATAGCTCTCTGGCAGAATTCTGCAGTGTGCTACATCAACAGAATGTCAAGGAGCTATATTTCCTATCCTGAGCTGCATTTCCTATAAGGCCAAGTCTTTTGTGTCATGGTCACATTCAGAACTGGCCCAAGACTTTTTCCAGAATACCTGCTCATTTAACCTTTAACAAGGGAAAAATGGCAATTGCCTCTATTTTCTGTGAGTGGGTCTTGCATAGTTGCCCTGGTGCTGATGAGTAGTAGTAAGCTGAACTGCCATGTATTCTATAAGTAAATAATGGTGATTTTACTTTGGTGTTAATATGCAATGTCCAGGCATATCAGAAGCCAACAGACAAAGAACAGAAAAGAATTTAGAGGGGAGCAGAAGCGATCAGATCTCAAGGTCCTGCAGGTGCACAGGGAAGCTGACCAAGAGCTTGGATGAAGCATTAAACAAGAGAAGGTTTGACAAGGGCCCGGAAGAGTGAAGGGTCGCCAGGCTGACAGGGAAGCCATGCTTGATATGGGGATGGAGCAGATGAGTTCACAGCTACTACAACATTTCAGTTCCCACTGCCTTGAACTGAAACTGGGCTCTAAATTTCAATTATGGGGAAACAGAGAGAAAATGACATTTCTGTTGCTGCTTTCTTCCACAAGTTGCTTTTTTACTTAGGAATCTATCACCAATCTTTTGAGGAGTAGCTCTAAAAACACACCAAGAGCAAGCCACCCACTAAGCTAACATATGCAAGATTAGGGGAAATTCCATACTTAGGGGAAATGGAAATATTTTTTACAGAGCTTTAATTGTTGGCTGCTTGAGATTGCTTAGGGGCTTAAGACACTAGATTAAAACCAAAGAAATATAGCTGTGGGAAGACAACAGTAAAGATCTGTTATATGCAAATGCATCACACCTCTGCTGTTTCACTGGCTATTATTTCCACATGTGTGTACATTTAGCAACTATAAGAACTATATATTAGAGTAAAAATGATTGCAAAAATGTCTTTTCATTCATGTTTTGGTAACATGAACTGAGCATTGCACCTCTTGCTGTTTACACAATCAGAGAGAAGTTCACATGTTTGAAGTAGGTTCCCTCTTAGAGGACACAAAAGCCAGATTATTCTGACACACTAGAAAATAGAAATATTTCTCATTTCAGCTGTGAAGAACAAAGAGAAAACATAAAATAAATCTAACAGAATCCCAGTTGATTTGGATTTACTGCAGGTCTGTACAGGGATTTACATAGTTTTTGAGGAAAAATTAATTTTGAAAACCATGAATTATAACTCCAAGAACTGAATACAATATATTGATTATTCAAACACAGCTCAGTCAGAGAAGCAATTTGATCACCGGACAGAATTTTAAAATTGGATTTTAAAATTCAAATCTAAAGAAAGGATCTCAAAATCAACAGCACTGGGTACTATTACAGAGGCGTGATTAACATTTACTTAAAAATATAATCTATTTTTCTTGCAGATTTGAGATTGATCCACTAAGTATAGGATACGCTAAGAATAGGACAGACGGGTCGCCGCTCTGAAATTTAGATCCAGGTCTAAACTAAGATTAGTTGTGTTTAGACCTGAGTTTGAATGTAGTTCTTCACAGAAATGACATTCAGTTGAGAAGCTGTGATTTGAATGCACCCGATTTTGATGACATTTATATTCAGACAAGTTTCTGGATGACATGAATATTTCAGGACTACAGGACCTGAGTAAACTCAGACATATGTTTATATACAACATGTAAAATACTCCCCAAATTATTTGAAAGGTTTATCAGTTCATTAGCTTAAAAAGAATCTTGTAATCTCGAGCTCTGCCCACAGAATTTCATCATTGTTTTACTCAGGAAAAGTTAAGGATCCACTTAGGGAACACAGCATCAAATGTCAAAACATTCGTGAATCAGAAGTACAAAATATAGCTTATTTTTAGTATGTTCTCAGTATGTTTTATTTCTGTAATACCTTCAGAAAACTCAGTTACTCTTTTACTTGCTGTTCAACAAATAATGCACTAGATGTTAAAATGTCTATCACACAATGCATTTAAATGACTATATCCTATTTTTACCCTGAATTGAAATGAGAGTCTTGCTAAAAAATACAGTACTTAAAATAGCGACCTCAGCATTTTGCAGAATGTTATCGTATGAAAAATATTGATCTTCTATTTCTCTTCAATTAGAATTAAAAAAATAAAACTCAGTTCATTCTCTCTAATGCCAAAAATGCCTCATGAAAGACACCCTTTGCAGAAGGAAGATAGAATCTGGAATTCTTACAGGATATCCAAGTAACCTTTTCTACCCTATATCCAGAAGACAGCGTAAAGATGGGAGAAGAAACACAGCCCAGATTCTGAATGACAACAGAACATACAGACAAAAAGACTTGCTCTCCCTTTAATACCTCCACTTATCCTGTATTCCCAGTTACCTCCCACTCTGTAGGCCAAATGCTTTGCCAGCTCTTAGTCAGACTTCCTTAAGGCCGGTTGGCAACTCATCTGTTATTATCATGTCTATATAAATAAATTTTGTTGTTCCTTCCAAACAACTCTACTAAAATCAGAGCTCCATATCCTGTTTGTCCTCCAAAATGTGGCAGGGATGTTTTTTCTTCTTCTAATCTCACCAAGCTGCCTTCCCTCAGTAGCCCTGTCATAAATTAATAACTTGAAATCATCAAAGCCCCTCTATATCAGACCTCTTATCTGACTGCTGTCTAAACACAGTACATTAATTGAAGCATTGCATCTTTCTGACACTCACAGGGGAAAGAAAGGCATTGAGCTGGCAGTGGGAGCTCACTATTTCTCCAGACACTGAACTAGAGCAACAAAACCTTCTGCCTGTCTCCTAGACTTAACACCTTACATAAAGACTAAAAATTACCAATTAAAAAAAAAAACCCCTCACAACATAAAGCTGGTTTAAAATGCTAATACTTTAACTGTATTTCTACATTATGGACTGAAATAAAGAGTAGGAAACATTAACAAAATGTTAATTTTAATAACTAAAAATGCTGGGCTAAGTAGTTGTGTCTGAATTATAAGGAATGACTATGTATCATCCAAAACAATAGGGAGCAGATCAAGTAAAACTGAAGAGAATTAATGACAAGTCCAGAATTAGTGACAAGTTGAGACCTATTGACAGATATTTTGATTAAAAGTATACTGAATACAAAAATACCTTTACTACTGGCCTGAAGGCCCCTGCTATCTTTCACCCTATTTAAAAAACCTATTAGTACTGCTGCTTCCAGGTAGATTTGGCAAAAACATGTAAGTGCCTTTTCTCCTATACATTAAGTGAAGTCAAGTGCTTTCACATCTAACAACAGGTTTAAATATACAAAGTGTACACAATAATAACAGAAGTGCTTATGAGACTAATAGCAATAAAACAACTGCCTCTATAGGTCAAACAATGAATGTATAATGCACTGTGTTGAAATTAAATTAAAATGGTGGCTTCAGCAATTTTTAATTGATTTTAATTTTCAAAGGAAATCGCTGTGCAAATTTTGCTCCTGTATTAAAAATATTAGTCTGATGACAACATGATGTAATTTATGGTCTTTAAAGGAATGCATAAAAATCCTCCGGGATTCATTTGGAAAAAACAAGAGTGATAGTATCAGCTTCAATTCCATAAAATTTTTCCATTTCATACTGTTGGAAACCATTATACATACTGCTGTGCCTTGTCTTGTATATTTTGTAACTCTCTCTTAGAGAAGATACATTTCCATGATGGTTGAAGAGATTCCTGTGAGAACATATTTCTTAACTGTCTCTCTTGGGTGCTGTATAGTGTAACTAACTTCTAAGATCCTCCAGTGAAAGATGGTCTAGTAAGACATATTACAGACTGCTGCAATAGACAATGAGAATTGACTGTAAAGTTGAGTGAGACAGAATTCTATCGGAAGAGAAAAAATAGCATACCATATCTTCGCATCAATGGAATTATATGTATGGTCAGTGGCACACGATAAATGTCTAAATTACATTTTACTGTGTATTCTCATGCATTAATATTTACCAGGGAGTAGCTAACTGTTACAAATTCACACTGCAGTTTGCCCCATACTGCTCTTATGTCCCAGCACAAAACATATTTAAAACATAAGCAATGTAGAAGATACTGAGAAAAATCTACACGTGTGCACAGGACAGATCTTTGTTCCCTTACTTTACTGCATCTTGATTCATAGGATACTTTTGAACACGTTTAAAGTTTATGCCTCTTCAAATGCTTCTCTGAATTATAGAGTGCATGATTGTTCTGAGCAAGACATTTGCCAAATGAGTGGCATATAAATTAAGAACTCATCTTATGGGAAATAATATATAAGAGGAGTACTGCTTGTAGAAGACAGTTTAAAATATTCATAAGGCTATTGAACAAGGCTAAGCAAAAATTTCGTGAGGATGAAGAGAAGTGTTCATTGGAGAAAGAACCTGTTACTGTTAAGCCAGCAACTAGAGTGAATAACATACCAGCTGCTCCCACTAAAAACCACACTTTATATATCTTTTTTCAGAAGAGTCTGTAAGTTTTTGATATTCCATAAAGGATTTTTGTCTGTATGTGGGTGTGCCTGAGTGAAATCAGCAAGCAATTTGGTGGATTGTCATTTTGTGTGCATGACAAGTGAAAGGCTGGAATAACAGATTAATGTGGGACATGGAAAAACCCCCACACAGTCTTGCTCAGGTCACTCTCAAATCTCCAGCTGCACAATACCCACCTGAGGAAAAGGAAAATAAAAAGAAGAATAACCAAGCTAGAGTTTGCTGACAAGTGCAGATTCGGACTGTGCATGCCTCTATTTTCAACAACAGTGATAACGAGGAGTATCTTTTTGAAGATGTAGAGTGGGAAGATGGCTTTTGAAGTACAGAAGTAGCAGATGGAAGAAGCTGATTAAGATAGCAATGATGGAGTACTTATGGCTAGCAAAGAGCAACAAATCTCCCTGGTCTGGATGGCATGAGACACTGCGAGTCCTGTGACAGCAGAAGCTGGGAGAACAGTGGGTAGCAACTACCCTGGAGCTTGAGAGGTATTTGGAAAAAGAAGCAGCAGGAGTCACAGGCCCACAGCCAAGTGCATCAGAAAGGACTAGTTGCTGTTAAAGAACCTCACCTACATCTGGTCAGCTGCTGCAACAACAGACCCCGTTACAGTCATCGAAAAAGATAAACCGCAGCTGCGCAGTGGCTAGGACGATGCAGAGCTGCACACATAAATCAGAAAGAGAACAAAGAGCAGCACTGCTGAATCAGTAGGGATGTTTCCTCCCCCATGGCTTTTGTGTCTGTTCTAAGCCTTGGAGAATGTCTTTGCAAACTGACATACAGCACAGGCAGCTTGCTCCAGCTTTTCAGGCTCTCAGCATTCCCTATCCTGAAAGATGCTGGCTATTAAAAAGCTTTTAAATTCTGATTTCAGAGGTGCTCAGCCCTTGAAACTCCAATCAGTCTCAAAGGGAATTGCAAATAAATCTTACTAAAATTGTATTTGTGAGAAAAGAATTCAATTATCTTTCAACTGCAAAGATGAAATTGCTTATTTTTCATTGCAGACTGACAGATTTTCTTTCATTTTTTGCCCTTAAGTATTTATCAAAATAATGTTATCTTTTTACCTTCAAATTAGAAATATGTCATGAAATAACAGACAAAATACCCGCTTCCTTCTCTTCTCTTATGTGTTTCTTGGAAGCAATTTGTTTAGTTTTTCTTTCTGTTTGTTTTCTTTTCAGGTTTGTGAGTTCAAAGTTTCAAGCATACAATAAGAAATCCTATTCCTGCAGTTTCCTTGCATGCAAGTTAATTTATCTGACATGTATGCTATCAGAAGGTTAAATCTTTGTCATCAAAGCTGTGAATTCTATGTGAGCAAGCTCCTGTTCTCATAGGAGTTAATGTTGCTTGGTGCAGATACAGGGCCTACCTCTTAGGAGCGATTTGAAGAGGAATATTGCTAATTTAGAGAAAACCTGAAGACTAGAACAATAGGTTTAAAAAGATTAATCAGGAACCCTAAATAGAATAAGGTATTTTAACTTAGACATTCAATCAAGTCTAATTTAAATTTTATGTCCTGGAAATTATGAGTAGCTACTAGGAGCTTTTGCATTTTGGGGCATATAATCTCCAGAGACTATGATCAGAAGATCTGGATGCAGGATGGCGATTCTGTTTCCCATGCTGACTGTTCTAGCTCTTCAGATCAAAAATGTTGTGCAGGAGGAGAGCACTATTTGTAACAATCATGAGAATTAGAAATAAACTATATTAATAGTTTCCCATCTGTCGAGAGGGAAAAGTCAGAAGTATGGTTAACTGAGATGCTTTCACTCTTTTGCTACTAAATAAAGTTTAAATTTAAAGGATATATCCCTGAATAAACTCTCAGTTAAATGTCAGAACATATTCCTGTTTCAAAGCAGAGTTTCAAATGTGTGCAAAGGGTCCTTCTTAGCCTCTCTGCATGCCTTCTCTTTAATATTAAAAAGTAAACCCAAGGACACAGCTTTAAAATCACTATGCCAACTGGAGTCACCTGTTCATCCCAGAAGTCCTTCAAATGAATAGTTTGTCAAAATCCTCACAAAGGTAGGGATTAAAACCACTGAACTTAAGGTATTAGAGACAATACACATATTTGTCAGGTCAATGTGTCTGTAACAGAGTTCACTTCAATATGCCAAACAGCCTCTGTGCCTGCCAAGTGTATTGCTCTGCTTTCTGCATTGAAACATTCCTTTGGCACAAAGGGCTCCAAATATTGCTGTGGCAGAACCCTCAGAGTTATCATACAAATAGTGTTGATATCTTTTACACAGCTATTTTACCTCTATCAAGGATAAGTACAAATGGAAGGGAACAAAGGAAGAAAATTTGAAACTGTAACAATAATTCTGAATAAAACAGGGTTCCTCTTGCAAGATCATGTTTCTTCTCTAATTGCTACTAATTAGTATTAGAGGAAATGACTATGAAATGCCAGTTCTGAAAGAAAAAAAGAATGGGTACTGGCTTCATTTTTCCTTTGAAAATACATTTATTATTCACTTCTTGTAGCAGTTTTTAGATTATTGAATGAAAATAACTTTGGTTTGAGGTAAACCTGTTGCTTTTCCCATCCTCTCTTATCCTTATTATTTACCTCCTGCAGATTCATAAAAAAGTATAGGGCTTATAATACATTGAGACATGGCCTACTAGAATTGGTAGGCATTGGTACATAACAGAATGGTCCAGCTGATATGCCAGGACATTAATGGGTCCCCACACCCAACAGCACTGGAATTACAGTCTCTTTGGTAATCACTGGTAGGAATTTGAAGTCAAAGACAAATGGACGATGGTATAGCACAGATGATGGTGCATTAGGGAGCAGAAAAGTTTTACCAGAGTACAGGAAACTGTTAAAGAATCCTATTTTACAAAACATTTTTAATCAGTGCCCTGACATGTGGTCAGACATAAAACATACCTCTGCAGGGTTCTCATATTTCCTTGTTCCAGGGTGTGAGACACTCAGAGGCCACTGAGCTCTAGGGAAGGCAGACGGACAGATATCAAGTGAATTCCAGGTTGACATCAATCCATTCAGGGCATATGGTTGAGTTGCAGGTCAATGGGAATCTTTGTCTTTTTAGTGCTGGAAGTATCAAAAACCATGATTCTTCTGGAAAGGGGAAAGACCAAAGATTCAGTCAGCTAATGAGAACATAAACTGCTGAGATCAAAATGTCAGTACAAGCACTTGGTCTGAAATACGGGGTCCTAAGCACTGGAACTGATGGATAAGAAGAGAACCATTTCACATCTGACAAAGCAAAATGTAATTATTATAAAAGTGGTGATAGGGCAGGTAAATGACTTGCCCCCACATCTAAAAAGTCAAACCTATCTCAGCTAATAAAAACAACAATGATAAGACTGATACAGATTGGTGAAAAATTAATTAAGTCTTTAATGAACCTTATGGCAAATTACATAAATCAGAGCTAACTTAATAAAAGCCCAGAAGATTTTTAGTAGCAATTAGATTTTTCAATTGCTGAAAGATGAAAATAATTCTACTAAAATCCTTTCTTCTCAACTGGAAGATTCTGAAAGATATTAAAGTAGTGGACACAGTGCCAATGAATGATAGGTTCAACAGTGAGATCATTAAATAAGCTTAGAGTTTTATTCTTAAATGGTCATTTGCAGAGCTGACCAGAGAGTATTTTGAAAACCCTGCATATCAAACAACAAAGTCAATGTTTCTTTTGTGATGAATATGAGGAAAGATCTGTGCATGCTGTGTAGACACACACATACAAAACAACACGTTTCACACAGTGCAGGTTTTTGCTGGACTTGCAGTAAGCGATAAGCAGACTTTGTAGAATTGTTTCAATTATTATTTTAAAAAACCCCAAGCCCCAAAGAGGAACAAAAGGAAAACTTAGTTTTCAGCAAAGACAAGTCAGATTTCAAGCACTTTAGCAAGATCAGGGTTCCTTACAGCACTACTGTGAGATAACTTTGCATTAAATGTCCAAGTGTTTGGATGTAGACATATTCGTAAATAGGCAAAAATTTCAACAGAGTTGTTTAGGAATAGGCACAGACAGCATTTGGGGCCTGATTTCCATTACATGTCAATAAGTTTAGAAGCTTTCCTTCTTGCCTCTGAGACCGCACTTGCTATTAAACCACCAAGAATCATATGCTGAAAATTTATTTCAGATTCAGAGAAGAACCTAGGCTCTTCTAGGAAAAACCCTACAGGTTTTTCTAATTACTGTTACTTATCAGGTACTAGTAAGGGGGAGGGGAAGAAGAGCAAAAAAGATTGTGCCCTGTCTCCTAAACCATGACAAAGAAGCCTTGAGCCAAAACAGTCACATGAGAATCATAGGCGCAGTCATTAAAAAGGCTGGTTTATTTCTGAATTTATCAAACTGGTGAAAAGAAATAGTCCTCCCTCACTTTCAGAGTTGCAGAGTTGTATCAGAAATAATGTTCGAAACAACTATGTCTGAGCCTATACAAATGGACAAATCCCTTACAGGAGTTAAGGATATCACGAAAGGGCGAATAAAGAACAGGTTTTGTGGCTTGCTTCCAACAAGATGGCTCTGAAGAACTGTAAGACCATCATATAATTTGTAAATGCAATGACCTTCTCTTACTGTTTTATAAAAACACTCCCCCCCTCCAATAAATTTTGCCACTCTATACCCTCCACAGCACCTGTAGTAACATAACAGCATCAGAGATCCCCCTTAAGCCTTCCATATTTCCAATAGCAACCCAGCAAACCTGCGCTCTGGCTACCTGAAGAGCCAGTGCATTGCAGATAGGCATAATGAAAACTTATTGAGTGCTTCCATTCCTTGTGGCTTGCTGGTGGTTGAATTCCCCAAGTAAAAGTCAAAGTGTTTTCTCAGAGTACTGCAATCTGTTAATGAAAGCGTTGCATAAGAGTTGTTAGTTTAATAATTCCCAACCAATGATATCCTGCCTTTTCCCTTTTATTTTTTTAACTTGGTTTCAATTTCTCCTTGGAAGCATAAAGCAAAATTTTTGGAAATTTCCTATTTCAACCTCAATTTATAGCATGAAGCCTTCACCCAAACTAATCCTTAGTACTTTAACATGACTTCATAAAAAAAGACTTGCCCAGATGCTGACAACCATGAAGAGTGTTTAATAAAAATAAGTGGGTGTTTAGGTTTTGAATTTTATCTTGAACATTGACAAGTGATTCAGTATGCACACTGACAAGCAAGAAGGTCTCTTAACATTTTGTGACATGAGATTATACGGGAGTTACCATTCTGTTCAGTAAGTGTGGCATGTTCTGATGCTGCCAGAGCAATAAAATGCAGGAGAGTAATAAAGAAAAAAATTGTTTTAATAACACCTCCTCAGAAGGATGACTGGTGCTCAGAAGACATTTGTCTTTATACAAGGAGGTTTTTGAAATTACCTTTGAACACTGCTATAAGAAAGAAGACCAGAGCAAGGGTTCTGCTGTTTGTACTTCATACTGTGAGCAAGACAGAAGAAAGTGGAAAGGGAGAGGTTTATTGCAGGCTTGGAGTGCAAAGCTGATGAAATATAAGTCAGTAAGGTCTTTCTCCTGACAGACTGTACAAAAGTGCTTCCTACTCCAGCCACAGGAAGGAAAGAGGAAGAACTTTCAAGGCAGCAGTACCACCTCTACCACACAAGGAAGTTGTGCTGTCTCCGAACTTGGAGGCTTTCAAAATCCAACCAGATAAAGCCCCAAGTAACCTGGTCTTATCTGATAGCTGACTCTGCTTTGAGCAGGAGGCCTGATTAGAGGCCTCCTGAGGTCCACCCCAACCTGAATTATCCAATGACTCTGAGTACAAATGGACCATCACTGTGCCCAGGCACAAATACAGAGGTTTCCTTTAAGACTATCCTTGTAGCTCTCATTTCAAAAGAAGTTAAAAAAATGCATTCAAACTATTTGTATATAAATGTGTAACAATTTGTGATGAAAGTGTGCTTCATGCAGAATTGTGCTGTAACCATGGCAACTTCCATTGAGAGATACATCCATTGTAAATCTGTAAGGATCTCATTTAGAAGAGATTTAGTTGTACTAGTCACTGATTTATGAATATTCCAATCATGTAAAAACCACCCCAGTTTCTTACAGAATTGTTTTTAAATAGTGCAGCTGTGTGAATAAAAGAATGCTATCAGAAGCATTTACATTGAACAGTTTCAAAATTTTATTTTATGATTCTTCTGCAACTTTGATATTTTGGAGACTAAATTGGAATCCTTTGCAATAAAATCATTGCAGGTTTACTTATTCTGGCTTCTAGTATTCCACTCTTTGCCCTATTGTATTTTTCATATGTAGACAACTGGTAAATGTGTCTTTCTTTAAATACCCAGCTTCTTATGGGAAGGTAAATTCAGAAATAAAGGAACGTTCCCCCCTGTTAGTTCTTTGGCTAAGAGCTCTCCTTAAAATAATTAGCTATCTGTTGCCTCTCACCTAAGATAAAATGCTGAACCAATGTTTCCCTGTGGTTTCTGTCCATCTTGCAACCTTTCTCAGTGGAATATTTGCCTTCATTTCTCACTAACTTTTTGCAGGTTCTCAGATGGTGAACTTGTTTCTAAGGTATCAAATTCAGCGTTGAAATTTGGGATAGTTGTTTTGTGCCTTGCTGACAGGCTGATTTATCTACTTATAACCACAATTTAGGATACATAGAAATATGTCTTTAGAGGAGAGATAAGAGGACATTGAGGTTACAGTTTTTATATATTTCTTTTTCTGTTGGTTTAGTAGTACAGTCAAATGCAGAAAGAGAAGGAATCGTGAATCACCTAAGCTATGTCTGCTTTTCTTAATACTAGAGCAGAACAAATCCCATTCAAGGTATGTTTCTTTGCATGGGAAGGCATCAGCCAGACATCAATAAGGTCAATACATTCCAAATAGCATTTTAGAAATTCCGAGTAGCCTCCTCAAAAGAGCACAGCCCTGGGGACAGAATAACACTAGTGATGGTGGATAACAGAGCATATTCATGAAGCAAGTATGCATGTAACATGGCTAAATATGTTGATAATGATTTGGATTTTTATTTTGTCTTTTTTTGAAACTCTTCTGATCCCATTTACTTGGGTATTAAAAACAGCATCTAGAGAAGCCCAAGGGCCTTCTAACAAACTCTGCCTGATGATTAACTGTGCAAAGATACGAGAGGCTTCAGGGAGCCTCAGATTACGTGCATCCAAGCTCGTATAGACCACCTGTTTTTTGTACTGACAGCAGAATTTCTGCAGATTTTAGAGGCCAGTAATATCTTTTCCTGAGAGAAAGGGACATACCTCCTGAAATGGTTTGGGAAAAAGTCAGCAAGTCCATTATTAAAACCCATCTGAAATGCCTAAAGCAGCCTTGGCCTTTCACATATATGTGGTTTAATACATGAAGTTTAATGTGTTGCTGAGAAAGAAAAAAAGTAAAAGACTTTCACTACTCTCCAGTTAAATTTGTGTAATGGAAGAATATTTAACTCTTCAGAGATGTTTAATTTTGCAGGAGTTTTTATGAACAATACCAAACAAGAAAAAAGAAACGTTCGTACACCTAGAACACTTAATTCAAACTCCCTTTTCCATTACTCCAGCTCTGATACACCCAAGTATTTATTCATGTCTTGACCCCTTTTTTTATCTCTTTACAAATCAGATCAGTCTTAGGGAAGTTTCACTTTATCAGCAACACTGCATCCTGCTGCACAGATAACACAGCTCGTGTGTTAACATTGCCTGTAGGTTACAATTCTGTTGGATACCTTCATGGAAAAGGAAGAAACATCATAAATTTTGGAGGCGGGTATTTTCTTCAGCTTGCCAGGGGGTTAAAAGCAATTAGTTGCATTTCATCAAAATGGCAGTCTTTTACAGAGCATACACTTGTCCTATCTTCTCATTTATTTTCTGTTTAGTACAGTGGTTCACGACTGTACTTTAGAATTTGAGATTTGACCTACCTCATTTTTAAACTAAACACAGTCCCCTCCCACTGTGATCCCACTTTTTTAAACAGCTCACTCTCTTACTTTTGGAAGGCAGCAGTATGTGACTTTGGGCATTTCCCCGCCGCCCCCTCCTCCCTCAAGTGCACATAGAAAAGGCAAGATGGAGTTTTTAAAAGTGTAAGACACAGAGTGTATGCTCAACCCAAATAATAAATGCATCCAAATGTACCTGTGACTCTGGCTTCAGTCAGGGTCTCTTTAAAGTCTGTAGCAGCAAACTTTTAAAACTGTTCTTTGATTTTTAGCTCTCCCCATTTTGGAAATTTCAATTTGCCACCTTACAGGATTATTATCCATAAACTCAGAGCACTTCCCACAGAACTTCCACCCCTCCTGGAGAACTGCCACTGAAACACAGGCTGGAGTTGTTCTTTCCCATACATGCAGCCGAATGAAGGACAAAAACTGATGTGCATGGTTGGATGGGTGTATCTGGTTGAAGGTACATAGTAGATCCCCATGTGTTTTTAGCCAGCGCCTTTGGAACTTTCAGCCTAGTAATTAGTTCACATTTTTAAGTGTTTCTGTAATAAAAGAAGGTCTTTTTTATCATATGTCAGTCTTTCCTCTTTTACTGGAAACAGAAAAGTGAAAGCCACACCCAGCGTATAGGATGGATGGGTTGAACAAGCTTTCATTTAAATATAGTTACTGTGACATGCAGTAGTTATGAACTGGGATTTCTTTGTATTCCATAAACTTGAATCTGAAGTTTCTAAGAGCAGCCGTTCTTCCACCGAGACAAGAACTATTCTGTTCTGACTGCAGTTCACAGCATTCACACACACAGCACTTCCTCATGGGAACCTCAACTTTTGTTTCTTTCACAGTGTTAATAAAAGCCAGATCAAAAATATGCGGTTGCCCTTTGTTATGGAAAACACAACAGTGTTGCTGCAGCTGGTTAACTAAGCGGTAAAGCCCAGGGACAGGAAAAATTCCCTGTGCTCTCCTTCTGTCACCTGCCAAGCCAAGGGAGTACAAAACTATCTTGAAAAAACAGAGTTCTGAGCTGTACTTTTAAAAACCTTCCCCTGGTCAGAGTCCAGCTTGATTTCCACTTCCAGTCTCTCTGCATGCATGTATTCGGATATGAACATTAGCTTTGCTATACAGCACCAAACCACCATTTAGCTGCCGTATCTCATATGGCCGGGCAGTGGGAGGACTTGATCTGATTGCACATAAATTTCATGTGGCTGCTTATTTGCAGAATGGAAGTAACCGTAACAGACGGTCACACAAAATATTTGATTGGATAACTTATTTTGGCTATTGTCAGAGACAGACTAGGGGATAAGCAGAACATACCGAAGACTTCAAAGCCAGCACCTACAGCCAGTAACATGATTACATCAGAATCTCAGATTTGTTAACAGGAAAACAAGACAATATTTCTAGTCCTTAATTATGAAAAAAAAGCCGGAAAGCCTGAAGGCATCTCTGTCATGGTACTGAAATATGCTAAAAACCCCAGGCTGCCTTAATTCAGGCCTGGGAGTCATGCCCATCTTCACTATCTAGTTAATTGTAAAGATGAGCTTGCCGGAAGCACAATTATCTGTCTTTTCTGCTGAGTTTCAAGGTATCTGGCAAAGAGATAGTCAAAATTTTGTATTTGCTTAGCAGGAGATTCGTCACTCATTATCATTTCAGGAAGTTTAAAGTATTTGCAAATTTGGCAAATAATTTCAGTCAAAGAAAGTAGGGAATTTTACAAGAAACATTTCAATTTTGAATACAGCTTTGCTCAAAATAGCATTTTCCATTTTAAAGTAGTCTTTTTAAAAAAAGATTTAGAACCAAGTTTTTCAAATATAACACTTCTTTTGGTCCAAAATATCATGTTTTGTGTTCTGCCAAAAGTTCCTGAAATATTTTGTCTCATTGCAACCAGAAATAATTTTCTCCATCAACACTTTTCACCTAGGCCACAAAATTCATATCCCATTACCCCACCAGTGCCCTGGAGTTCGGTGTGGTTAGTTCCTGATACAACAGACACTTGTATGTTAAAATGCAAAATCTAATATTCGACACTCCTAAAACTTAAAGCTGTTCAAATACAATCTTGTTCAGAACACCCTCCATGACAAATATTCTTCAAGTTCTAATGAAAGATTTTTTAAACTAGTAAAATCCTACCATTTTAAATAGCACTGACATTTGTTTTGCACTCATGTGGCTAGGATGTTACAGCAGTTGGCAGGTGATGGAGTGGTCCCTTCAGAGGAATGTTACGCTTAGTAGGAGGCTCCTGGTCACACTAGAGTAGTCATGCACAACCCTGCTGCTCAGGGCAGAGGCTTTTAGAAATCAGCTGCCTCTGTCCAAGTGTCAAACCTGTCTGAGATAGGGCTAACATCAACCAGAAAAGCGACAAACTACAGTTGCTGAAAGCAGCTTCAGCGTATAGAGGTAGATTGACTTCTTTGAAAGGAATTAATATAACACAGTAGCCATTGTAGAAAATAATTAATTGATATTAAAAAAATGTATGATGAGTCATTTGGGCCCAAGATTTTAGGAAGTTTTGGAAAAGGTTTATTTTAAACACAAAACTTGCACAAGAAAAAATGTCAGTAAGTGTTTATGTGCTCACTGCAATGGCAATGCTGGTTTCGGTTGGATTGGAAGCAATTTGAAACTGAAAAACAGTAGTAGTACACTGACACTGAAGAGCTAATCAGGCAAAGAATCTAAGGAGCTCATCCACATGAGGAAACCACTCCTGAGCAGATAATCCTTGTTAACTCTTATTCTGGAGCTAAAAATGCCTTACTCTGAACTCAGAGACTCTGAACTGGATTAAAAAGCACTGTTACTCTATTGTAAGGGTCTGCAAAAAAGAATTAATAGGAAATAGTTATTCCACCTTAAATTTAAAAGCTGTTTTTACACAAATTAATGTGTAGAAAAATTCTGACTGAACAGCCTAAATCTGACTTGAGTTACAAAATGACAGGGATCATCCGCCACTGTTGGAAACTGGGAAAAAGTAGTTAAATCTTTGCACCAAGACCCTATGTCCAGACTTTGTGTAGGTTGTGGTAGCAGCTAGGTGGGACAATGCTAAGAGAATGCTCACTATACAGTCTTGGTGTTTCTCTTGCGTGAGAAGTTGCCGCAAAACACAAAAGTATATAGACCTCAAGAAGAATTTAATCACCCAAAGTGAAACTGGGGAAGTGCAATCTTAATCATGAAAGCATTGATGCCATTACATAAAACTAACTTCCTAAAACTAAACCCAAGGTATTACTATGAAGATCCTGAAAATGCTTTACTTCACTTAATACAAAATATCGAGTACATACAAATAGAAAAGTAGAAGTGTTATTTACTTAAGTGTAAGTGATTGCATAATATATACACTCTCAAGAAGCAAAACCGTTTCTGAATTTTTAAGATTTGCTTTTCTTAACCCCTGCAAAATGGAAGAGGAAGCACTAGTATTTTGAAGACAAAAAGCACAGCTTTTTTTTTAAGACCTGAAATAACGTTGCTTAGAAGATATCCCTCTTCTTCAATGCTGTTTCTGTCCATGCTTCCAAACATTATTCATCTGCAACTCATATTAATATCTTTCTTATTGTATCACATCTTTGATTTATTTTTCTACTACTGCTAGAGTGGCTTACCGTCTAAATCTACACAGTCCTCAGTGCCTGAAAGTCTATGATTTTCCAATACATCTGTGCTCCTCTGCCTTTATAAGTACTTGTAAAGTTACAATATTAGCAGGTCTAGTGATCTCTGCAGCTGCTGAGGAAAACTTCCTACTTTTGTGTTACAGCTGCTTTGGGATGCACTCTCTGCCTGTTCTTCCAAAGGGAAGCTGCAGCAGTGAGTCTGCAGGCAATAGCAATTTGATTGTTCAGATCTCATCACAGCTTTAGTATAATAATTGGGGCCATATAGGAAAAAATAAAGGGTTGAAATTGTCTTGAATAGCATGCCTTAAAAGTCCCAAAGTTTGGTGTACTTTGTCATGCCTGGTTGCTGAGAGGGTTCTGCTGATCTTTTTGTTGTTGTTGTGCGATGGACATTCATGCTTCCTGTACTTAATGAAAACATTTTTTCCTCTCCTTCCTTGTCCATAAGCTCTCAAAGTGAAAGATCTTTGAGACTAGACCTTTGCTCCAGGGTTTTGAACGGGCTGTTGTAGCATATCATGCAGCTATTTAATTTGCCCTGTGGCCATCATGGCTGAGTGATGGAGCCCTGCCTGTGAAGAATTCTTCATATGCCTGATGACAGTGAACAATGACGCAGGATGAAAGAACCTCCTGGGCTACGTAGGCAACCAAATATTTCTCAGTTGTGGAAAATGAGACAAAATGAAAGCATTTTTTCTTAATTCTGATATCTGAAACCAGCACTGTTTGCCTTTAATCTCTCTCCAAAGCAGCTTCCCTGAATTGGCCATGTCTTCTGGTCTTTAACTGAATGTATATTAAGTTTACAGGGACAAGGATGTAAATGATTTTAGATGACAGTGTTGCAACTTTTATTCATTCACTCAGTTTCAAGAATGCCTGTCAATGTTGAAGGAAACATTACCTTAATGAAGCACTTACAAAATGTCACAGAAAATCTAAATTAATTTCTGAGGTTTTTGAAGTATTCATTAAAATATATCAGAATGAAGAATGTTTTTCAACCACAAAGACAACTCTGTTACTGCGAATTTCATTACAGATTTTCAGTGGAGATAGTCATATATGATTTAATATAAAGTGATAAACCTTCTAATGGTATTTTGGTCCAATCTATACCTTTTAAAAGAAGGGTAACAGACTTATTTTCTAAAATATCAAAAATCAAACAGAAAGAATGATGACTCATGTTTGAACAATTTCTATATAATTACATTTAATTCTTTTAAGAATGTATAGGACTGTTTCAAAGTTGAGGAAATGCTACTCACTAGCTCAACATTTTCCAAAGTATTTCCACTCACATTTTTACTAAAATTAACAGAAGAGTTCTGAGTGCACTGAACAATGATCTTCCTTGATGTAGCATAACCATGAAAAAGTTCGAGGTTGTTGAAAGCACTTTAAGACTGGTTCTTCTATTCTGGGATGCAGGAATTTATTCAAATGCCTATTCTTTCAACCTTCTATTTATGCCAGTCATCAAACTGGTCTCTCTTTTTATGAAAAACGCAAAAGACACCTTTATTGGATGTCTTGGCAAATAAAAGCAGAAGTAAATAGGGGTAAAATAACTTACTTGATATATGTGAAAAATAGTGAAGTAAAATTTGGTGATCTCCTTCTCTTTAAAAATTACAATCTGCAGAAACAAATTTTTCCCTTACAAAATTCGAATACCACTGATTCTCAGACCTTGAAATGTGTAAGAATCTAAGAAGCATGAGAAAACATGCAACATCCACTTGTAAAGGTGGCAAGAATGTGTTGATTAGTTGAACTTTTTAGTGTGGTGAAGAAGTAGAAAACCTAGAAAAATGGCTTGGATACTCCTGTTTTCTTATACAAGGCAGTTTAATTCCTGCAGAAAAAGGAGTTAATATTTTTAGTTTTCAGTCCTTCATTAATGATGCTTTTTCTTTTCCTCTCTCCTCCTTGTGAGTAAGGTACTGCTCTAATGTTAACATCCATAGCATGATGATTTCATCAAGTGATTTGCCAAGACTTCATGCATAATCACCTCACTGAAAAATAACGAATAGTCATTTATATCTTGTCAATTAGTAATGTGCAATAAGGGCTGATACTGGTTTAACCCTTACACCACACCTGAGGTGGTGAATGCAACTTGGTGAGAGTTGGAAGAAGCAGCTAGACTCTAACAGCATACCTAGAGAAGGCATTTTGGCTATTGCACATTAACTAGACAAAAATGCTTAATTGGGAATTTAGTCTCATGTCATATATCTTTTGTATATCATTAAGAGATACAAATTTGGGTTTTATTTTATTTATTGATGATATGCAATTGCCAACAGGCTTCTATCTGCTCAGCTGTTTTTAGGTTCCTTAAGACATTTCCCTTAAAGGTCTTTTAAACTCGTAGATACAGAATTTCTATGGAAAACTATGAGTTTACTTATCCTGGGAGAGAGATGATGGTATTGGTACAGAAAGGATAGATTGTTTTTCTTTGTATTGTATAATTCTCTGTTAAGATTATGGTAATGAGTCTTTAACAGGTAAGTCTATAAAAATCTTTGAAAACCTGAACAATCAGTTTAAAATAAAAAGGAAGTAGAAAAAAGGCAAGCGGCAGCTTCCTGTAGTTGAGGTTTAGTATCTCTGATGATTCCTGCCTTAAGACAGAATATGTAAATATAGAAAAGATGAGACTATGCCTTCACTAAAAGGATATTTTCTTGAAAATGAAACAGGATAACTATCTGGCAAAATCCTAAAACAACAAATGGTAACTTAGCTTGATCCAGCTACTTAACCCAAAGACCAGCTCATAACTCAGCTACAGAGTGAGAGACCACCTGTTATTGCTACTTGCCTATGTCAGGGTTTAAGGATGACTTTTCCTCAGTTTAGTAAGAGCATACTCAAGGACATAGTCTCAAAAAACAGCTGTACCAATACTATACAAATAGGACCAACAGAGAGTCCTTGAGAATATAAGAGTCAAGAATTCACATAACTTCCCTTGAGCTAACACTGACCATAGACTTTTAATTCTTGCTGGAAAAATTGGTCCTGCCCATGGCTTCTGAAAGCACAAACTGTATAAAATATTTTCTGAGATTTCCTTGAAAGTCTGGTGCTCCACTACTCTAGTATCAGGCACAAAAATTACTAGAATTGTCATGCATCATATCCATTTTGCTGAGGTCAACAGAGAGCTTACCAGAAATATACATTTGATTGGACTATTTTTTTTTTTTTAAACACATAAGGTATTAAAAAAAGTGACAGTTCTAAAGTGTTCTTGATAATATCGAAAATTTCATGGTCACTTGGTTACAGCTGATTTGATTGGCACCTCAAGGGAGGCCAGTCAATATTAAACAGCTCTCAGCCTTTTTTATCTGTCAGTAGAAGAGATTCAAAACACTTTTGATGGATTCAGAGACTGTTTCATATGATATTTTATTAACTTCTGTAAACTGTATGAAAACAATTCAAAATATCTCTTAGATAAAACAGCTTTAGCAAGAGCTAAATTGAGTCCCACGATTCAGCAATATCCCATATGGTACCTCATATGTCACAAAACCTGCCTGAATCTTGAAAGTGAAGGTGATTTTTTTTCCTGTAGGACCTAAATCTGCATTACAACAAACCAAACACAAGTATGCTCTGCTTCCTGGCTCTCCATCTTGGAAAAATGTTATTTTTATGTTGCTCTGTGCTTACAACACCATGAAATAAATTTAGTACTTATCTTCCAATGACTACTGCTTGGGATCTTGGAACTCTCTTGATATTTGTAGGCATGAACCACTGAAGAAGTTGGCTTATGAATAATTATTATGAATTATTGCAAATGGAGATAAACAGCATCATTTCAAAACACCTCCTGATAAAATCTCCCATGCTGGTCTCAGGTCTATGAGATACAATGAAAGATTTGGGATACTCCTAGTTTGCCACCGATTGACAATAATAATTTTTTCTTGCATTTAGTTTATTCTCTGTGCTATCTCTGATGCCCTTTTGCAAAGGAAGATGGTAACATAGCTCTCAGCTTGCTAAAGCATGCATGAGAAATAGCAAAATTATTTCTAATGTGAAGCCATATGGAACTCCTTTTATAACAGAAGCGGCTCTTTTTGCAGTCTTTCTTTGGAGATTTCTTATTAAGTAACTTTCAGCATTCACAATGAGAGAACACCAAATCTCTATGGAAATCAGGCAACTCTGGCCACTAAAACAACTGCTGCTTCTCTCAATGGTGAGCATTAAGAGTCATGGCCAGAAATGGCTGTGTATTTGCCATTACTGGCACTTGATACTTAAAACAGTCACCTGATGCTCCAAAACATAAGGCTACACATATACCATAGTATATTAAGCAAAGTCACAACTGAAGAAAACACATCTATGCAGTGATCTGTTGTAGGTGGGGAGATAGCTGACATGGCAACCAATGCCCGATGCCCATAATTTTTACTTTTCACCTGAAACTCAAAAGTGCATGGTGTCACGGATGGAAATATTAACATGGTAATGATTTAGCAGCAAATCAAGATTTATTAACGACTAGCAGCACTTAATAATTGACCAATTTAAACATTTACAAAATAATTCAGTAAAATCTGTTATAATTAAAATAGAGACTTAACTACAGATTCAAAGATGAGAAAATTCACACTAACTTGCTATATGGTACCTTAGATCTTTATATACATGCACATTCACAAATACAAAACGTACAAACACAAGGACAGACAGAAGTATTTGGATCCAGAAAAATATGTATGTCCCTACACTCGTGAAAATAACTGTGTATACCCAAACACATCAGTAGAGAGAGAGTGGGTGAAAGAGAAGCTAGCTCAAAGTTAAAATTTCCCTCTTCTTGAGTTTAGAGTAAATGCTCACAATGCATCGGCATTCCTCAATGGGCAATAATTGAGACTCGAGGGGGTTGACTTCGTCCTGGCCTCCCATTGGCTCCATCTGTGGATGGTACCTAGAGGAGTTGATACCTGAGAGGCATCCCAGCCCAGGGGAGATGCTGGTCACAGCCCCTGTGGTAGAGGAGAGCTCAAAGGGTCTCACTTGGGGTCGCAATTTATAGGGTCAATTGAATTTTGCCAGGTGCTTTTTCACTCTGGCCCAGCTTGAACCAAGAAGTATTCTGGTGTCTTCTGCCAGTTGTGCAAGAACTTGATGGATGTGCAAGTCTGTTATTATTCTCCCTCGACCACATCCCAGGTACAAGTGTACCAGGCTGTTAAGAGGTGATGGGCTGTTATAACCGTTCCCAAGTGACAAGCAGGGCAGAGCCAGGCTCTGTTTACTGCCATTAGCAGTTCTTACCTTCCCAGGTTGGTATGTTGCCCAGGAGTGGGGGAGGAATTGCACTCATCAGCGAGTGGCCTGGGGGGGGTTTACTTTTCATCTGAAACTCAACAGTGCATGGAAAAAACTCATGTACAAACCCAGTTCTAGTTATATCTGGAAAAAAAAAAGAAAGAATCTATTACCAACAAAGTTTATTTTGTGCCATAAAACTGGACTGATACTGATATCACAACAAGATAATGGTGGCTGAGACATTAAGCAGATAAACGGACAAATGGAATACATGAAGAAGGCTGCCAAAGCAACACCAGTTAATAGGCACGCAAGGAACGTTAATGAAGAGCTTCACACTTTCTGTTTAAAATACATACATGGACTGAGGACATACTAATTTTTTGCCTGCAAAACTGAAGAACTCACTATTAATAGCTTCTGATTTGCAAGAAACAAAAATATAACCCAAATGTAGTATTTACTGAAACTCAAAAAAAGTGTGTGTTAAAATTTTGAAATCAACTAGAGCATCAAGTGGAGACAATCATATAAAACGTCTATAGTCCATTTAAGATGATCTTACTTTTACTTTTCCATAAAACACAGTGTGATCCCTTGCAGTTTTTTCTCACTCCAACCTGACACATCAGCTCCTTCTGCAGTAGCAGTTGAATTACTTGAATTCTCACAACTCTACAGGCAAACGTATTTCGCTCTACTAGTTTGTTACCCCGGCAAGGGAAGTGATAATTACCAAGATCACAAGGGCACCATCTAAAAACATTGTCACCTTCCAGCTCAGTGGCACAAGTACACTTGTTCTACATGAACAGCAGAGAGCTTACTATCTATGCCAAAATTCGCTTATGGAAACAGTATCATGTCTGCAGTTGAAATAGTTGCCATTTTTTGGGAAATATTAGTTATTTAAATATTATATCTTTAGAAAGCATAGCAGATTGACCTAAGTAATTATTTCATTATTCACAGATCTTTAATTGATCTGTCTTTAGCACAATTTTTAATGCAAGCAATTACACAACTACTATTTTCCCTGTGTAGCAGGACTGACCATTAACTCAGAGACTTTCCAATGACTGCTATTCAAACTAATGTTCATTCTGCAGTCTCCACTGTTAATCTCTCCAGCGGTCCCTTTGTTAGGTTTGTCTTCTGGATAGGCATATGCTTTTTCTGTCTGTCATTTGTCTGAGTGCTCTTCAACATCGATTCCCTTTCCTTTGTCTTTTTGACCACAAAAATGAAAGTACTGGATGACTGTAGACTATACATTTTGGCTAGGATAATCAGGATGCTTGGTAAGAAAGTCTGCTTTGATGTAGTCCTCCTACTTGCCACAGAAAAGAACACCTCATGCTAGTAGATCTTTTCTTTCTGGAAGAACAATGATTACCTAATTTGAGAAAAATGGCTGTTCAAAAGGCTACCAAGAATCATTTACTGATTGATAAGGGAGGGGACAACTATCATCAGAGCTGTTATTTTGCTGATTATATGACTGAAACCATAATTTAAAGAGCTTTCTGGCAGTAAGCTCTAATTCAAGAGTTCTATCAATTTTGGTTTTCTCAGCAGGGTTGTAAGCGGGCTACTTCACACCTGTCCTTCAGAGAGTTCTGCTGAGGAAGAAAACAGGAGAACAGTTTGCCACTAGATATCTACCATTTAAAAAGAAGTGTGGGAGAAAGAAGCATGCATTATTCTAGCATGACTGGATTTTCTTTGCCCTGAAGATTCCCTACCCTAAAGCACATTTTGCTGCTGATTCTTTTTACTGTTCTACAGTCAAAGAATTGTAGTGCAGATGTAGGTGCTGCTTTCGTATTTCTCTTTGAGAACAGTGCCACATCTTTCTCAGCACATACCTCATTAAAACCCAGAAATTGTCTTATTCAGAAATTGCCTTATTCGTGAAAAAAGAAATCTTATGCAAATAACATTATATGGACAGAAAGAATTGGACCATAAACCTGAGGATGGTGTTTGCTTATAAAACAAGTGAGAGCTTGTGTGTGCACGTATTTGAAGGGAAAAAGAATCAATGACATAATCAGGACTGTTTAGAAGAAAAAAAAAAGA
Organism: Strix aluco; assembly: GCF_031877795.1. NCBI lineage: Eukaryota > Metazoa > Chordata > Aves > Strigiformes > Strigidae > Strix > Strix aluco. Next base: position 33,313,700 of record NC_133936.1, read on the forward strand.
GAGATGCTTCAAAATCAAAGATAAAGCAGAAAAATATTTCCAAAAAATCGCACAGGAATAAACTGCTTAACCACTTGGTGTCACTCTTAACTCGCTCTTGAGTCAGCTCAGTGCTTTCTATGCCAGCAGGAAGCATAGCTGTAATAAAGAAAACTGACAAGACTGGGGAGGATTTCACTGGTTTTATTTTGGAAACAAAATTCAGATGTTCAGAGATTCAGACTGACCTAACTATTCTCTAGAGGTTGCATGGTGGAGACATGTTTTGCAAGGACTTGCTGTCTCTGAGATAGACAACGACCATTCATACTCCATTGTCTGCAAAGCTTTATCTATTAAATCCAACTGTTTGACTTGTTACCATCTCCTCTCTGGTTCTTAACAAGTATCAAAAAAAGAACAACCCCACAGTAGCTATCTTTGTGCATTGTTTTTAATAGAAATTAACTTGTTGAAAAAATGTCACAAAATCCCTTAGTCACTCTGGTTAGTGAATAACTGTGCATTAGTTACACGATTGGACTTACATGAGCAACCTGCAAACCACCAATTGAAAACTTTTTAAAATAGTATCCTTAAAACTGAACTGGTAGTTGACTTCTACACATTTGTAGGCCACATTGCTAAAATAATCTGAATAGATCAAACTAATGCTGACAAGTGCAAACAGCACTCTATTCCATGCCAACAAGCATCAGGCAAAACAGTCACAGCTGCCCCAGTCCTCTTGTACAGCCTTTGCACAGGATATTACCTTACAATGCAGCGGGGAGATCACTAACTGATTCCCACCATGAATACATTTTTCCCAGCTCTATGATAGCAACATTTGGCTTTCATTAGCATCACCGAAAGTGTTACTGGAAGTGAGATAACTTTACTTCTCAGCAGAAATGCCACTGACTATGTATCCTTCTGTTGGCTTTGCCAATGGAATGAAGAAAGAATAATGGCTGGAAAGGAAGGAGCAACACTGACCTGATCACAAACTCTTTGGAAAAAGGCAGCTAAGCAGACAGACACCACTATTACATTACAGATTCTTAATTCTGCTAATTTACAGGGAATTGACTTTTGTATTTATTGCCCACAGAAAATTTAGAAAACCAGTATTTATAAATCAACATATTTATAGTGTGACTTATTAATGAGAATTTCAGAAACAACATGCTCCAGGATTTCCAATATTTGAGTACTAACAACAACAAAAAAAGTTATGAAAAAGCACTATGGGTGTCCTCTGCTGGATTCCTGTTTACTGGCGATGCACCTGGTGTTGGATATTTGGAAAGCATATTGGAATATCCTGAGGTGGGTGGAGGAAAAAACCCCAGAGACATGCAGTAACTGCATAACACTTCACTGTTTTTCATCAGAAGCTTACTAATATAACCCCGTTTTCAAAAATATCAATCTGAAATTCCTTGAAGTAGTCTTTGAAGAGGATACTAGTGTTTTTGTAATTTCTTGGCACAGAAAAATCTCAATGACCACTGGAAAGGTTTTGCTGTCTGCAAGGTAGCAATGTTGAGTCTAGAACCTACTTTACTTGAACACTTTATTTTTAGCTCATCATCTCTCTCAATCTGCAGAATTTTCTTTTGTTAAATTTTTAAAAATTTAAGTTCTTTCTACTCATTCTGCATCTTTTCTACTGCAAAAGATATTAGGAGAAAAGCAGCTTACCTCTCCTTTTTTATTTCCCCATCCACTATCTTTTTAATGCTTGATTCCACCTTTCTTCCACAGGGTGATTCTGGGCACCTCATTGTTTTGCTGATCAGGGATATCAATTAAACTCAGACACCAGAGTGAAAAGAGCAGGCGTATTTTACTAGAAATAACAAAATAATATAACAGAATAATACAGAAAACATACAGTAAGAAAAGACAGAATAGTGCATTTAAACAAATAGGAAAATACAGGGTAATGCATCAAATCATTACTACCTGAGAGAGAGAATAGTGATTAAGAAAGATACATCACCAACTTGCATACTTTACCATCATCCAGATCTGCGGACGCTGGGGAGCCCCGGTTACAGCGAGGATTTGGAGAGCCTGTCCCGGCAAGTGGGAAATCCTACGCGGTGCGTCCACCCATAGGTGAGGCATCCAGAGTCGCTGTGAGCGGGTCCAGCCTTATATGCTAAAAATCAGCAAGCCAGAATAGCTGGCACCTTTGTTTTAAGCGGAAATATCTGGTTTAAATTTCACATTAGGTTCCCCCCAGAGCCTGGCCAGGGCTCAAGGAAGAAACTAAGGGAATTTCTCTGCTTATCTGATCGGATTATGCGCAAGGTCTCACATCAGGCCTTGAGGACAGGCACCTGCCTCCATGACTCTGTTACTCTATTCATATACAAAGGAAGGGAAAGATACATTCATCATAGCTACATCCTCCATGCATATTTCACTAGGGATTACAATACTGAGTTAACAGTTTCGGTTCAGGGCCTGTTGCTCAGGCTTCAACACTTCCACCTTTTACATCAGACTAGGTGGTTTGTTATAACTTAGTATAATACCTGTTAGCACAATGGTTATCAGTTATAAAATATACAGGATTCATCTATAGGTCAACTCTGGCTTGGGCCTTAAGGCCCAAGTGTTAAGGTCCAAGCCTTAACACTTCACACATGTAGTAATTTTTCCTGGTACTAACAGCAGAAAGGCAAATATGATGCCAGTGAATCAGAATAGCATTACTGGTAACTCACTGAACGAGATGCAGAGCAGCAAAGAACCTGTCACCCCCTGCTTCAGCAGACACTTTCTCCCTCAACAGTACCTCTACTCTTAATTCTCGGCAATAGTTTGTAAACTCTCTTGTCTTGCTATCAGTCTTTCTCAATAATGCTTAAATTAACCTACTTTATCTTCACATTTTCTCCTGTGAGCTTAAAGCTTCATTCTATTTTAGCAAAGGGGGACTGCAGGCAAAATAGATTGATTTGTTCAATGTTATACAAGAATTCTGAGGGTTAGCAATGAAATGAAGTGAAGCCTACTGAATGACAGGTTACACTGCCACATCCTTGCTATCTTCATTGGCTACCTTAGACTCCTGTATGGATTTTAATATTTCAGGTTCAGTTCTGATTCTGACTATGAATCTGGAATAAATCCAGTTGAGAGCTGCATTCAACAATTCACATTTCTGGATTCAGCAAGGATGAAAGCTTTGTTTTTGTTTCTTCATTCCGTTTTGTGAACTTTACTTCCAACGCAGAGCCTGCCTTCTGGAATTTTCCAGTCCTTCAATCATAAATATGCCCCTATCAAGTCAACTCCTCAGTTCTTCCAGCTGAGCTGTTCTGATCAACAGGTCCCTAGCATTTGCAAAGCACATAGCTGCTAGACTGTACTAAGCTTAAGATGGCAACAATACCTAGTTTCATGTTCATACCTTACATCTGGCTGTACTGCAACATAATGTTACAGAAAGCTGGTCTGTAGCACAATGACATTACCTCCAGAATGCAGAAGAAAGGGAAGGGCCCTGATAATGTGCTCTTATCCATAGCTGTGCTAAGCAGTTGTGGACAAGTGACTCAGGGCTCTACCAGAAAAGTTATGTGAACAGAAATGGTGTTTCACAGCAAGGGCATCACCTAACTGAACTTGTTAACAAAACAATAGTCTTTTCAGCTCATTGACAAGCCAGTCATCATATCGATGCACCAAACCAATTCTTCATTCACTCAGAGTACATCTGAATTAAAGGGACACAAGTAAACATATATAAGTTGGTTAAATCAGTCACAGAAAGACAGGAGATCTTCAAGAAAGATGCTAAGGGTCCATTCATAGAGTCATTGTTCGATTGTTCATTTCTGACTGCTCTGTCACAAAAGCAGCATCTTCTCTTTTATTCCCAAGACTTGCAACACAGCCTATAACCCATCAGCTGAGACTGACAAAATACTACCATCTTCCAGATCTTGGTCCTCCCATCACAGAGGCTTTCACCCCATCATCAGTTCCACACAGCCTAAAAGTCTTCCACTTTAGGACTCAAATGCATGAGTGAGACTGTCTCCCCTCAGAAAACCCTGCAGTGCTTCCTGTTACTTTGCCCTCACTGCAAAAATAGCTCAGCTAATGATGCACACATAGTGGAAAATAAATATCAGTGCTGGTTCATCCTAACACGTCAAGCTGTAGCTCTGGATGGCTATGCAGGGACTGCCTTTCATTCAATACACCATCTCTGACAATAGTAGCAATGAGCAGTTTCACTGGCACACAGGTTGTGGGAATAGTGGGCCACATGCACAGGAGTGGACCGATTTTGGACGATCTGCTCTGTTCTTAAATCTCTTCAGTTTTTAATCTCTCGATCATTGTCACAAACCCTGCTTTCATCTACAGATGCCTGCAATCACTGATTCCCAGTTTCCTCTCACTCTCCCCTCATTTTTTTCAACAGCTTGCCTACCCCTTCTCTCCTAGAAAACAAAGAGAATCACCATTGGTGGATTCAAGTGGATTTTAGTGAATTGAGATCAAAAGATAAAAAATCCCATCAAAACCCATGTATGTTATACTACAGCCATCAAGGAGAGCTCTAACACACATACTGGCTAGCATACTGTGGTCCAGTGCTGCAGGTCACCGTCCTATAAGTTGAAGTTTTTCAGCTGCTCCACTCACAGTACAGTTTTTTAGTATGAAGTGAAATATGATGATTTATGTCAGTCTACCAAGAGGCAGAATAAGTGCTACCTGTTTTGTTGTCTCACTTACAGAAGTAACTTGAAGCTTCCAAAGGGACTAAGGGAAGATGGAAACAAAAGAGAAACAAACATCCAGTTCTGTAGTTTTGTGAAATAAATCCTAAGCATCTAATATTAATGTCAGTTTAGGGTTTGGCTTAAATCTTGAAGCATGAAGATTTTCTTTTACAGTACTTTTGGAGACTTACTCATTCATATAACCTTGGTTATTTTTAAAAAGTATATTCTGTCTTTTGTGAAATCTAAACAAATATTTGGCAGATGGCAGTAAGTTTCACTGCCACGTTAAATGTTCAGTTAAAAATATTAACCAGTTGTTCTCAGGACATAAATATTTTTCAATAATATTTTAATGATGAAACTGTAGCAAGAATAAAAGCATTTGATATACTTCAATTGTATTCAGAGATGTGAGGGAAAGCAAAGTCTTACAATTCTTCTGTCAAGATCTTGTCGCGAAAGACCAGGACAGAAGGTATGGCTGAAACTACATTGCTCCAGAAAAAAAATCCATGAAATCCACAGAAACTACTATGAGCCTTCCCTGCATCTTTCTTTTTTTTTTTTTTTTTTTTACTTCTCCCAGGAAGATGGTAGCTTTTAGCTGCTGATCCCTACAAAGATCCATGTAGTTCAAAGAGGAGAAATTTATATTTTCTCTCTTTGGTCCCTGTCATACTCTGGCTTTTCTGTATCTTATGTCAATTATTAAGCATGACTGCAATTATGATACTTTCAGGTGTTCGAGCAACATCCCATTATTATTTTTTAATATTATTTTTGTGATAGAATACTTGAAATCACTGATAGCTTTGTCCTACTCATGTAATTTCTTTTATTAAATTGTTTTCCTATATAATATGGAAAGTTCATTAAGAAAACAGTAAGTTGAGCGATATTACTGAAAGTATGTACTTAAAGGAAAAGTACATAGTCAATAGAAACATATTAATTGGTGTACATCACACAACAATGATTCTTTCACCAATATGTTAAAGTTTTATGAACCATTTTCTTTTTGCTTATGTGGAAAGTCATTAATATTCAGTCAGCTGAACTAGGGTACACCTATACTATATACCTTGTGTATAACTGCCTGGTTCTGAAGATATCAGCAGAGCAGGAGCTGTTTATTGCTTTGCATGCTCCAGACAACCAAACATTGCTTAAGTAACTTTAAAACAAGGTAAAATAGTAAGATTTATCATGAGGTTGAAAGCATAAAGAGAGAGAGGGAACCATACATATTAGATATTGTCTCCTTTACAAGGGAAAGATGGATTGATAAAAGCTATTAAAAACTTGAATTAATGCATATTTTATAGACTCTACAGCATTAAGGGGAAGATTAAACTTAAAGGTGGCCATATCAGGCTTTATGCAGCACTTTATAATTTTATTTTCCTCCCTTGAAGTAATGTGGGTGTAATGCCAGCAGACCAATTATGTTACCAGAAGAAGTAACCATCTATAGGAGCTTTGCTTAAGATGCAAAACTTCTCACTAGAATTCACTGGTTTGACACCATACACAGAAAATACCATCTTTTTATGGGAGATATTCTTTTTCCCTTAAAAGTTTACTATTTTGGTAGATTTCAAGAGGCATTAAAAATTCTCTTGCAAAATAACATCAAGAATGATGGAAGAACAAGATTATTACTATAATTTAATTGAGTGAATATGAAAGATTCAGAATATGATAGAAAACCTACTGGAGCTAAAAAGAAGACACCCACCATCTGAAAAAAGTAGCTTTATGTAAAAATCACTGAAATACACAGAACTAAAAGCCCGTTCCCATATTTCTGAGTCTTGGGATCCCACATGTTCTACATTTGAAAGTAGAATCTGTACTGGCAAGTCATTCAGAAACTAGAAAGAGGGTGGGGAAGCCAGGTGGTATGGAAGGGTAGAAAGCCCAAGCCAGTCCCATATGCCTCTTGTAGCTGCAAAATGAAGGACAGAGTGAAGAGAAAAAAACTGAAGAAGAAAATGGAGGAGGAATGTCATAAAGAAGTGATGCACAAAAAATAGAACCTCTCTTACAAAAAATATAACATATTTACATTCAATATCCTTGTTGGATCACACTAAAAATATCCAAGAGATCTGATCAATCATTTTTCAATTTCCAAAGGGGCACTACATAAAAGTGGGTGTTTATTACAGAAGGAATCATTCCTTTTATAATGGAACCTTAATTAAAGGGTGCATTCAAAAAGGTGAAGTGGTTTTAGATGTACAAAGACTGTTGACAATGGTTACAATATTATAGACTTGGAGAAAATGCACATTAGTTACTAAAAGGTTTTAGAAAGAAAACTAAGTTGGTATAAATTAAAAAGTGAAGTAAATGACATTATTTGAAAGGTGATGTTTAGGTCTGGGGTTTTTTTACATGAATATAGGCCAGATAGATGTAAAAAATAACAGGAAGACTAAAAACACTGATGAACCTGCTAACAGCTTAAAACCTAAAACTAGCTTCTTTCAAACACACCAGAAACAGGGATGCTGCCCGAGATTCTGTAGGACCAATACACATTTCCAGTGTGAGAAAGAAGTCCTTAAAGAAGTCAAGAGAATGAATTCTTTCTCCTACACTCGTTGAAAATGAATTTAGTTAAGTTATACCCCAAAATTCCTTTATGATGGACATGTCAGACAGACCATCTCAAATCTAAGTGTCAGTAGAATAGAATCGGATTACGAACAAATTGGTAAAATGAATAAGCAACAAATCCCCAAGACCAAGTGATATTCAGTAAGATGTTCTAAAGGCAGTCAGGTATGAAATTACTGTAACATTATAATATGTAACCTTTTGCTTATAACTACCTTAGTGCCAGAAAAATAGAGGTAGCTAATGTGATATCAAGATTTCAAGACAGTTCTTAGGGGATTTGGAGAACTACAGACTAGTAAACCAACTACAAGGAGTTTCAGAAGGATCTCATGACACTGAAGGATAAAGCTATAAAAGGGCACATAAAATTTAATGTACAAAAATCTAAAGTGATACACATGGGAAAACAATTGTAACTTTAAACATACAGTTAGGACTTTGAATTTGCATTGCATTTTTCATACATATTTTTGGTGAATATTTTGGAAAACTCTCATTTCTGACGCAAACCATGTTTTTTGAAACCTTTGTTTCTTGAGAAATGAAACCCTAGTTTTCCAGCAGTCTCTGATCAGTGCTGCATAAAAACCCAAATTTGGAACTGAAACTAAACTAAGAGATAAACTGTCCCAAATGGAAATGTAAAAAACGAGACTATTTCCGTTTGTATCCTTATTTTTACTTTCCAATATATTTTAGCCAACTGAAAAAATTAATCACTGAATCTTTGTGTTTGAGTAAGCTGTATCCCTTGTAACTCAGAATCCATTGTATTTTATTTTCTTTATTAAACAAAATGCACATTTTCCTAATTCACAGTCTTTAATCTCAGTTTTCTTATACCGTATTCTGAAGAAGCCAAATATGCAAAATTCATTTCTCTACCTGGATGCACTTTAGGGGCCAGGACTGCTTTAACTCTTCAGATTATTTTTCATTTTTCCTCTTGTTACTGAAAGCTAATTTTTCCTCTTGTTACTGAAATAATAGGGCACAGCTCTAGCTCGTAAGTACGCCTCTGTCAGGCCTCTTAGCCAGCAACTGTATGCAAACTTTTCTGATAAGTTTCAAGTTCTATGAACGATGGGTGGGAACCACTTAAGTTGGTGAGAACATTCAATACTCAGAAAAAATTCTTACTCTGAGAACTACATAGATAAGAATACTTTCTTTGTGTAAGGTGGGGGGAAGACTTAATTGCCTAAAACAGAGACAGTCAAGTATTTTAAAGATGTTTTGTAAAAAATATTTCTAAAACCTATGTAGCAGAGAGATTGACAGCAGAAAGTAGAGGTAGATTTTTATGAAGACAAGACTGTACACTGTCTCTTGCATGAACTTTGCTTATTTCCAGAGTAAATACACCACGATATACTTTAATACACACTGAAGAAGATAAAAAAAGGCAGCTTGGTCCAGTGAGTTTCATAGAGTACACTGGGTACCCTCCTAACTCATCACTGGTGAGTAAACCACTAGACTTTCCCATGTCTCTGCCATGTGCATCTGATTGCAGCTTAGTGTGAGTTTAGACTTCAACCTCATCCAGTGGGGAACCTAGCCTCAGTGGGTGCACCCATACATCCATAAAACCCTTCTTGGCACTCATAAACAGAATGGCATTGCCATGGTAATGGCCATAGTAATAGTACCTGCATAACAATAATAAATAATGAGAAAATAAAACAAATGGTAGCACATGGAACTAAAAAAAGATTGCTTTCACAGGAAAATGTGCTTTCACATGTACTATTCTTTTTTTTAAAACATATTCTTTTCCCTCTATGTGACACAGAAGGAGTGTTTTTTAGGAAGTATTTGAAGACAGAAAGATTCTTTATCTACAACCAAAATGCCTTCCTCTGAAGTAGAGTGTAGTAAGTGATTAACCAGCACTAGCAACACAACACAGCTCTTTAGGGTGGGAATTGAAGAACATAATCAGCAAATAATGCAAATTACTGCTAATCAAATAAATTAATTCATCTCTCATGATTAGTAAAGAATTCAGTTCCATCTGCAAAGTGCTGTCTGTAGCAAATTCAGCCCAAGAATATGCAGCTTGATCAGTAAAGTTTGTAAATAACTTTGCAGCTGAAGTATGTTGTTCAACTAGTGAAGATGTAGCTCAGTTGCCAAAGTATTTCAAAACATCCACAGCTGAGATATGGAGGAGCTCAGCCAGAGAAACAGGTGCCCGGATCTGTGACAAATTAAACTAAATCAGGAATGTATTCATCTTCACTAACAGTACATACAAAGAAGAATCATAAATAATATGTCAGTTATTCAACTGTGCAACTCAGTTAGCAAAATATATAACTATATGACTGGGAATGTGTGCTGTTAAATTAATGAATGCATCTCAGTCAAGATGTGGAGGGAGTCTGGACATTAATTTACCACCCTAGTGGCCATGGTATTTGGAAAGTTACCAGAGGGGGCTGTGGTTGGAGGACAACACACTGTATAGACCTGCTCACAACAGCTACACTCCCAGTGATCTTCAAAGTCAGCCAAGAAGCTGGAACTAGGGCTATGCTTGCAGATTAATGAAATTGCAAGTATTTCCACAATAACATTTGTTTACAAAACTCTTGTAAGGACAAAGCCTTTATTACTGTCTATTAAAATTTGAAGAGTCGAGAACAAGACACAATCATAAAATAGATTCTATAGTTTTCACTTGATTTCCCACTACCAAAAATTAAAAAGCAATAGGATCGTAGAAGACTGCAAGTTTGCTCACTGCGTTACTCTTTGAACTTGTATTTGATGTCACACTTTCAACAAGCTGTATGTTTTCAATAATCCCTAAATATAGATGTTTAAACACACCTGAAAATATTATGTGCTAGAAGTCAACTAAAAGTTATAATACATATGTACATTGCATCATGTGTAAATATTGCTTGCTTTGATATAAGTAAAACCCAACTTCCCACAAGTTGAAAAAACAATGATGCTAGAACTCAGTTAAAATTATTTTCCTATTGGTTCCTTTACACAATCCAGTTTGAGTCTGGAATTAAAGTGAAATTTTAATCTCTGAGGTGTTCTTATTAGAAGTTCCATCCATATTTTGTTTCTTATTAATTTTCATACCAAATTGACTTTTTAGAAGTGAAAAATTAGCATGGCAATATATCCCAAAGTATAGAAAGCAAGTGCTTCTTGCACAAACTCTAAGTAATAAAGATTTTAAATGAGTTAGTTGATGATTCCAAAACCTTCATTTGTTGGCTCTTATTTGCTAAGAACACAGAGAATGGTAACTGGAAAACCTTTCTCTGTCACCAAAGGCATTTAGGAGGCAAATCCTTAATATTAAGATGGTGACATCCATTCACCCATCACCACACTTTAATACCCCAATGAGCCAAGACATAGATGGTAATAAGGATAGTACAGAATTCACAATTTTACAGAAGGAATGGCATTTTAAGAAAAAATGAATCATCTTGATTTTAGAGGGAAGCACAATCCACATTAGAAAGTTACATGCCTCTCTTCTCTAGTTTTTATTTCTTGGGTTTAGCAATTACTAGGGACTAAATAATGCTATATCATGTAAATACAAACTGGAAGTACACATTTTGTAAAGTTCTAACTCAAAACTAGCAGAATTTATTCATTTCATAACTTTTCAGGAAAACATATATTTCATACTTGAACAAATACATGTATTTTATAGCCCATTGGAGAGTGACAGTTATAAGCAATTTAATATTTAACTACCCCACTTAATCCTGAATTGAATGACCAAATGACTACTGCCTTCGTTGGGTCACAGAACAAAGGAGGAGAGAAAGATGCACACAGCTGTTTTAATAAAGTTGGGGTAAGTAGACCACAGACTGAACATTCAATATTCCTTGAGGAAGGAGTGGCCTTAAAATTTACTGGATGCTGACTTGATAACCAGGCATAGGACTGCAGGAAATACTTTGTTGTGAATAATTTATCTGTGACTTCCCAAGTCAAGAGCGCAGTCTTGGGATCTGCTTGTGAAGTGCAGCAACATCATAACCCATATTCAAGGTGCATTGTAAAGTTATGCCTCATGAATTTTAATACCATACTTTCTAGCTGAGCATACATTTGTGTCTTGCCTCTGTTCTGAACTGAAGAAATGCTGAACCTAATGAATCTTCCTTGTGTGCACTCAGTACCAATCTCCATGCAATTTCTATGGGCATAACTTTCTGTTCAATTCCTTCGCACTTTGTAAAGCATCAAAACCATAGCAAAAGTTTCCTTCTTTATGTTCTTCCTTTTGAACTCTTAGTTGCCAAGTTATTTCTCTGCCGAAACAAACATGCCTCAGAACTTTTCTAAAAAGAGTTGTGATTAATATATATATATTATCTTTTTTTAAATGTTCTAACTAAAATGGCTGAAGGACTTTCCTCTCCAGTTCAAAAAGTCAAAACCAACTGTACCAAATTAAATGAGCCTCAAACAATCCTTCACCCATCAAAAAAAGCAGAATAACTCCAAATTAATCCCAATTTTCTTTAAAAAAGCAGATCAAACCAATTTTAACTATTGTGAAAAATGTACTTGACAAAAATTGTGACACTATCATTAATAATGCTTATTTTATGAGCTTGGTAGAACAAGACCCCTGGTACTCAAATAGTAAACCAGCAATAACAACAAAGACCTGTACATAAAGAGGTTACAATTTACCCAGAAAAGATACAAAGAAATAGTTGGGAATTGATGGGAAGAGTGTTTTGTAGCCCAGATTTTACAGTGAACTACATGTTCACTAATCAAAACTATTCTGTTACTTGAACCATGGTATTTTCTACTAATAAAGGTATAATCAAATGTTCAGTTGAATGAACTATTTTAACAAGCTTTGACAGAGGATGCTATACTGCAAAGGTTTTAAATCAGTATATGCAATATTATATAGAACAGCTATACATTTACTAAGTAAACATATAAAATTGTTCATATAGTACTCACTATGTGATACAGAGCCTGCAAAAATAAAACACGAGATCTAGGCACAGAAGGGAATCTGTGTTATCATTTCTATTTACAACTGTGTAGAATGGTTTGACTTGAAACAGCTGGGATTGTCTATCTAATTGATTCAAATGTGCATTCAACTTGTTTAGATCATTGAGTTGATTATGTAAATGAGCTTTCTATGGAAGATGATGAGTATGTTTTTTTTCCCTTGGGTTCTAGTATGGTGTAATGATGATAAAAAAATTTTCACCAAGAAAATAGCAGCAGAGTTTAAGACAACCATTCGCCTCTGATGGTGAAACAGCAGCTATGTGAAAGCCTGTGTTCCTCTTTTCCCAAATGAGCTATTAGATAATTTGATTTACATAGAAGAAGAGGAGTTTGAAGGTTTTTAGACCTATCCAGTGTCATCATAAAAACAAAAAATAAAATGGTTTGATACAGATAAAATTCTGTAGATCCTCAACTACAAATTAATTATTCACTATATAATTTTTTATATCACTGTGAAAGGTATAGGAATCTACCATGTTTTTTGGTCAGGGTGCATCATGGGATCCCGATGGAGTATGAACTGATTTGCACCTTCACTGACTGCAAGAACAATTTATAGCCATAAATTGGGTTTAGAAATAGGAGAAATTGGAGCTTAGTAGCCTTGTGCGTGCTACACAGAAGCTTTAGAATAATTTTGGATATCACTCAGAGATGTCAGATTTCCTAAAAAATAATTTCACAATTAATTTACTACTCTTCTAGAATTGAATCTCACCAAGGGAAAATAAAGACCTACTTCCAAATGAATAGATGGAATTCTAGATAAAACTCTTTTAAAGATATTATATCCCTAAGCATGTTTGGTGCTATTACCCTTTAGACTGTGAACTTTTGGGTTTATAATCCTGGTAGACTAATAACAAATAGATTCTAAACAGATTAACATATGAAATCAGAAACATTCATTTAAAAGCAGGAAGGAAAATTAATATTGAAAGGGGATTAATTTGATAGTCTCCATCTTTTTTATTTACAATAATTATAAAATAAAAGCATACCTGGTACATAATCACATACTTGATATTTTTACTAGTCTTTACACTTGAACTGCTGGAAGCCAAAATTTTTGCTGGAAAGATGAGTAGTTCTCAATTTTTTCTGATTTATAGATGTTTCAAGTTGCTGGTTTCCAATTTTAATTTCCCAACTTCAGGTATGGTGTTTTTTTTTTTTTTTTAATTTCTTCAGTGCTCAAATAAAGTAACTTAAAACAATTACATATCATTTAAGGGATAGACGTTAGTAACTAACTTAATGACATCTTTTAAGACTAGGAACTGGCACCATGTCAACTATGAATTTTTGCATTTAAGTGTTTTATAAATCAGAATATCAGACTAATTTAAATACTGTCTCATTGGTGTTCCTAGCAGATTGCACTTCTAGAAGCGTATGTTGCAGTTAGACTAGCAAGCTCTATATACAGCAGCAACAGTGGAAATTAAAGAATGAACACAATAGTCTGGAGTTGTCTGGCTGAGTTTATTGCCATTAACTTCTTTGCTTTTTTTGCATTTAGACCAGAAAAGAATTTAACACTCTGCTTTCAAAGGATTCAACATTTTCATAATGTAACTGTCACTGTTGAGTCCAAGTCTCCTGATTTTTTCTAGACATAATATCAGTGGGTAGAGAGTGTAAAATACTGTGGCTCAAGAATCAAGCCTATAGTTTCTTTTATTAAGACAAAAAGCAGTTTTGCTAAACAAAACTCTTTAGCAATTTCTGAGGTACACAACTTATTAACCAAGACTATTTTCCTTTTAAATCACAAGAGTTTTCCTCCTCTTTGAACTTGTGCCTCCTTTTTTTTGAGTGTTTAAATGGTTTATCTTCCAAGCTGTCCTGGAAAAATCTCTGGTTTCAGTACAGGGAAGCAGCGTCCATTATTTACAGTACAATAAAACTTATCCTTGGTCACTAAAGAGCTAAGGTATTTGATTGAAATTTATTTTTATAATTAATATATGAAAAGAATCATTATAATAGATAGAAAAATATATTCACAAACATGGATGGATACAGAATCTGTGATTTCCAGTAAGACATAAACACAGAGCCATTGAACATATTTTTTTGCCAAACAGCCCTCATGGCTTGGCTACCTGTGGGTATTCAGGGTATATTTCTGTGACTAATTCATTTTTCATGTTCACCCTTGACATAAGTCTTTAAACTTCACACATGCTTGGAGTCCTATTTTTTATGGTATCTCCGATAGACAGAATCCAGTCTTCTGAGGAGTCTCTAAGGTAATTTCCATTTGAAGCCATTACTATTCAATGACGATAGTAACTTAGGAGGCCAGAGATCACTCACTGCAAGCTTCACTGCTACTGAACTCATGCCAGTCATGAGTACTACAGATGTTTATTCTATCAGCAGATGGAAACTTCATGGGTCATTTTTCCTCCTTCCCAAGGGTAAATGTCAGTTTGTTTGAGACTCGAAAACTTGCTTTCTTGTCACTAGGTCAAAACTCTGACCTAATCAGTAACAGCAACATTTTAGGTTAGACATTAGGGAATCTTTTGATACATTAGCTGCTGACTCAAGCATATGTCCATGAAACCAGGGAAATATTCCTTTCCCCTTTGAGACTCAGGTTCCATCTTGCATGTTTGATATCAAGGCTGTGCAATGTGCAGTCATTTTTAGCAGAAGTCATGTCATTTTTGCCTTTGAGAACAGCTTTAATGGACCACGGATGAGCCATCAGAAAAAAAGTAAATTGAGTCTAACATGAATTCATGGTGTACCTATATAAGGTACACTATGAACAACTCTGCACTAACATATTTTAAAATTTAGAATAAAGTACCTGTTAAGTATGCTCAATAGAAGCATAAGAGCATTCCTCCTTTACTTCCCCAGTACAGCATTAAAATCAGACAAGCACATTTCAGAGACAAGTTATTTTTTTCCTAATCTAAAAAGATCTGGAAACTGATAGAAATCACAGCTCAGGGTTCAGAGGTCAAATGACTGGCCGGTTGACTGTAACTAAGTAAATGAAGGTACAGCTCAAAAATCTTCCCTTATTGAATATGCTGCCAGAATTGATTGGACATTGTGGGTGCAGTGCTACGTGTCACATACACTGGTATGTCTCTGAGCATGTCATGTACTGCATAACAAGAGGAAATGGATAAAGAGAGGTTTAAGGTCCAGTTCCTCTGCTTTTCAGACTGCTCTGAAATTGAAAATACTGAAATTACCACACCATTAACATGCCTCCGGTCTACTTGGAGCATCCAGTTGTTTGAAATTAAAAGGCATGGTCCTCTATATCCTCATACAGCCCACAGTTTCTCTCCAAATATGCTGAAGTTATACAAAAAATAAATGAATTAAAACTATTTTTTTTTGTAAAGCCACTTACAACACCTCTCATAATTGATAGCTTTATTTTATGCATGTGTCCTTCAGATCTAAAAGGGCAAGGAGGTTAAATTTAACAATGTTTTACTTCATCTGACTCTAAAAAATGACAAACTATTAGAACAACTATGTAAAAAACATAGCATCTACTCTGCTAGCTTGCAAGTTCCGGTTTTGATTGTTGCTGCCATAACTCCATTTTACTAGGGCACAATAACATTAAAGTTGGTAAGAGTTATAATCCTGTAAATACTGGTCTGTGCAAACAAGATCTTTTGGAATGGAATCAAAGTTGATTCCATGTTTTCACACTCCAACAGAAAAGCTGTATTTACAGTTACATTATTCTGCTGCATATTTGCTGCCTGATCCCAGGGCCTGAGTAACAGCAAAGTTTTATTCAAGACAGTCACCTGGATTTGGCAGGCATGTTAGCTTTTGAATGCTATGCACCACTGCCTATTTCTAGAGGCATTTTATTATCATCCCTGCTACTTGCCTGCTGTTGGATCTTGGAAAAGTTACTCCCCATATCTATAATTCATTTTCCCCATTTCTGAAAATGGAATATCGCCACTAATCAGTACAGCACTTTGGGATACTGCAGTTCATTGGCCAGGGGTGAAACAGTATTATTATTACTATAGAGTCATATATATATTACTGTGTGTCTGGTGCTTTACTGAGTTGTCCAAACAATCTATGTCTTGTGATTACAAGCACTGTAACTTGCTGAAATACAACTGAGAAATAAACTTGAGCCCAATCTTAAACCCTTAATGTACTACTAATTAAAAAGGCAGTACTTGTATTAAGAACTGTTCCTTAGGAGGATAGGTTTATAGGACTAGGCTTTTATTGTAAGGAATAAAACACTGAAAATGTGTTTTTAATTCTTCATGCAGGTCATGACTACTTATAATAAATACATACATATATATGTATATAGATTTAAAAAATAACATTTCTGAGAACCAACTGTCCAGTTGCCTATAGGATGTTTCAATTCTGCATGTTCAATCCCAGGTATACATTCATCTCACCTAGAAATTGCAACAAATGTACACAGCTGGGTTGCTAACAATCTGAATTTTACTGTATTTCAAAGTATTCCTCAAGAAATATTTTAGCACAGTTATTGTATATGATCTTACTTTATCCTGTATTTAACAATGGAACATTGTTTCATTTTCAAATATGTGAAGTCTAATCCTTTGCCTCTAGATAACCCAACTTGTTACAATTTCAGGGAAAAAGTTTCTTATTTTCTGAGAATTTTCTTCACATTATTTGTTTTCAGAACTCCGGGTTACAGGGCCATATTCTTATCTTTTGCATCTTAACATTGTCCCTGAAGAAATTTGATTCCATTTTACTTCAGACTCCGTAAAACTTGCAACTGCCGATGTTCTAGTCTGAAGAAAAATGTACCAAAAATCCTCAGACAAATATAGATTTCAGAGAGCACTCAAGATTCCAGATCTATCAGAACTGAAATCAAAGGCATGGTAACTGCTACTATCTGGAATCTTACTCAGATCCTACAGAACAAAATGGAACAGATCAAAGGGAGTTGACTGTTGAATCTCAGTGCATAAATGGAGTTCTAGTTCTTAAATTTTTCTGCTCAAACTATGGAAAAGCTAATTAGGGAATTTCCAGAAGTATTATTTTTTTAGTTTTAACATTTAGAAAATCCCTTGTGTTAATATACTCCCCACATTACCCATTTTGTAATTAAGAGAAGAATGTATTTATTACAGTTTCTAAAATTCTACCAAACAAGTTTCTTTAGAGTTTTGTCTCAGGAAACCATATACAAAGTTTACAGAGATCACATAAAATAATCAGAAATGTTTTCGAGTGCTTTGCTGGCCGAAATAAACACTGGAGCAGAGAAAAAATATGGACTTTTGTATGTTACTTTACGTATTATATTAAAAAGCAAAAAGAAAGACAAAACCAACTTAAAAGATGAAGAAATTGCACTGGACTTTTTGAGCAGATGCAAGACATTGTAAGCAATCTGTTTCTTAGAAGGAAAGATGTCACCAGTCATATATCCAGGATGTAGATGCTGAGATATCTTTCTTCAGGACTAATTATTTGTAATTAATGGGAAATCGAATGAAAAGAAAATTAAATATTAGGTGGTCACCCTAACTTCTGAATGACTTAACCCTCCTCCTTATAATGAAGAAGCAACTCAGAAAAACAGCAATAGAGAAATCACAAAAACCAGATGACAATTTTTCATTCCAGCACTATACTGGATATTACATATAACAAAGGTTCATCAGTAAGGAGAGGTCTCCAGCCTGGAGAGAAAATGAGCCTGTGAAATTGTGAAGATTATAAAGATTCTCGCTGGGGTCTAGCAGGTGTTGATATCCACTGTCATAAATATACTTGAAGTAATGAGAGAATTAAGACAGTGTATACACAAGCAGTATAGTAGTCAAAAACATAGGGAATTGATTGACCTTTAAGTACAAGAAAATAGAATTTAAAAGGAAAAGAGTAAAACTACTTTCAATCAGTGCTCTCCTACTGGAATCAAATCACATATGAATGAGAGCTGATGGTAATCATTCTAAATCAGAGCTAGAAATTTTAGAAAAGCTGTAAAGAAAGCAAAAAGACATGGAAAGAAGTCCACAGCTAGCAGAATGAGTGAGTATAAGACATGATTTCTACGTATATCAGGAACAAAACAGTTCTAGCAATAACTCTGATCCACAACTAAAAGCAAATAATAGAAATAATAAAAATGAAGAAATGTACATATCTGTGTCACAGGACAAAATGGAAATGTTTTCCATTCAGTAAAAGTGATAGAGCATGTTTTAAAATTGTACTAAAATTTGTCATTTTAACAACAGATCCATTTCTAATTTAAAGGAAGAAAAATGTCCAAACTACAAATAATTTAAAATCAGTTTGCAAAAGACAGCTCTGAAGTAATAAGACTGGCTGGAACAGCTCTTTGAATAATGGAGAACTGTCCTAGATGGTGACGTATGTCTGCCACTGAAAATCTGAACAGCAAAATCTTCCTCCAAATGCATGCTGTAGTTGCTAAGAGAATTCAGTTATTGAAGTCCTCTTTGTATTATACAGAAACTGACAATGGTGGTTAATTTATCTCTTCTTTCTTTGTAAATGAATTAGTCTGAGAGGAACATTTGTAACATTTTGTAGCAGATCTAGAAGCCCAAGCTATGAATCAAACCTCCATGTGAAAGAAATCTGAGGCTATCACATTCAAGTACTTGATAGTAGGTGGGTAACACATGTGCCAATGATCACTTTTTGGCAATCTGAGATCAAACTCTTGGAGGGCCAGAACTTTATTCTTAGGACTACCTTGATTACAAAGAATTCTGAATGTCAAAAATGTAATAGTTGTTGATGGTGAAAAACCAAATGTGCCTTTTCTCCTTCTCTGAGATTTGCTTTTAGAAGTTATGAGGAGTCATGAGTCTACCTTAGAAACTGATCTACCCTGATATGATTAAAATGACTTGCAGAAAATAGCACAGTGATACAACAGCAAAACAAAACCAATAATGAGTGATAACACCCCTAGGAGAACACTGCTAGTGCAAAGAGGAGAGGCAGGTGATTTACAGTATTTCAGTGGCTCATTTACTTTTATTGGAATATCAATTAATCAGTGTGGCAAAAGAAAATTTGCTTCTCAAAACAGTTGAAAGAAAACATTCCTTCTTTATTTTTAAATTAAAGATGTGTAGAAATTCAAGGCAATACAAATACTGTGAAATGAATGTACTCTCCAGTACCAGAACAAAGAAGATACTGCTGCTCTTTGTCATGTTATTACCTTCCCACCCTGCAATTGATATGTCAAAATGTTAAATAGGAAAACAGTGCATAGATACCAGAAGCTGTCAGATTAGATAGCAGCTGTTTGTTCACCCATAGTCTATGAATGAAAAAACCTGCATGTTCATGGTTAAGTAGAGACTAAAACCAAAAGAACCCCATTGAGAATATGAAATCTCAGCACTCCCCTAAAATAGCTCCCAGGCTGCAGAGGTGAAAAGGAAAGATTAGGTGATTGGTGAAACTTGTACATTATTTATTTTAAATTGAACTGACATTCCCACTATGCAGTAGGCAAAATTCACTCCAGTTCTATCAGAGCAATTCCTACAGGATTCATGAGGTGAATGTTTATTTCTTGTCTCCAAGTTGAATTTGGCTTGCTTTCTCCTCTTTCTCACCGAGCTAGAATTAGCTATGATCTATACATAATGATACACACATGTTCTATTGCTACATGCATGTTCATTTTGATTTTTTGATTTTACTCATCACATTTTTCTTCTGTTTTTGTAAATAAACTACGAGTCTTTGCAGCATACAAGAAACATGTAAACCCAGCCATTTGTAACTTCATGGCAAGTGTCTCAAACTAAAAGTCTGAACTATTTGTGAATGGGATTTGCTTTTTTTTTTTTTTGGCTGTTCACATTTCTGCCATCTTCTACTTTTTCCATTTATTTATTAGAACCAGTATTTGCAGCATGAAGGAAACAGGTACATGGCAACATTAATGGGAGGTCATTATATTGATGGGAAGGGTTTTACACACATAAGAAATAAATCAGATGAAAAATAGTAAGGCTTTTCTTAAATGTTTGCTCTTTCTTCATGAATTAATAATTGGTGGAAGATCTGCAGCCTGAAGAGGACTACTGATTTCCAGTTTTGAAAAGTGGATGACCATATTTCATTTATCTACTGAAATTAATTTATTAAGTTTACTGCTTTCACAGTCCTGTAAAGGATTTTAATTTCAAAATTATTAAGAAAAAGCGACTCTACACTAAAATAAAAAGATTTATGGGATATGCAAAATCATTAAGCTTTTGCTTTTCTATGCTAGTTACTGCATTTATCATTATTCTTAGTGTACAGCTCTGGTAAGCTAACTGAACAATTGCCAGCAGGAGTCTGAAGTCAGCTGGAGATGAAAGCTTGAAATGTAAGTGTGTGTGTAAGAATGCAGAACTACAGAAAAAGCTTCTAGCACTAAAAGATGAAACTGACCACTTTAGGTAGAATTCACGTGGCCACTTTTTTTTTTTTTTTTTTTTTCTTATTTCTCGGATGACACATTTGCAGGATCAGAGTTTTATTGAACTCTTCGTAGTAGGCATATGGACACTGTGCTTCCTAAGGTTAACTCTGCTTAGCAAAATGCTGCAAGTTTTCACAGCTGCTGAAATAGTCTTCCTTTTAGATAGTTGGATAGATATTCTCCTCCTATAAACACTACCTGGAGACTCAACCTTCAAAGCAGCTCATTATCAAAGATCTGTAAGAGGTCAGAAGAGACCCTGTAATTCTGTTTGGTCTCAAGAAACATACATTTCAAACTTACATAAGCTTTACTGACTCCTGTCCCAGAAATCTGTTTTTCTTGGAGGCTTATAGTATATAATATTGGGGGGCCCACACGGAGATGGGCTTGGGATGGCAAAAAATGAGGGTGCATGAAACACTTCTGTGTCTTAGAAAGTGTGAAGTAGTGGTCTGTTAGCTACTGATAGAAGTTCAGATGAGAAAGAGAAGTGTTATCAAAGTTACTGATAGTAATGTTACTATGTCAGATCCTGGGAGAGGCTGAGCATCTGCTGGTCATCCCCAGGGAGCAAAGAGACCATTTATATGTTTATAATCAAAGGTGTGGGATGTGACAAGGTGTAACAAAATTCATATGCTTTCCCAAAGGATCATGATTTCTTTCTTACTTCAATAGTATTTGTAAAATTCACTGAAAATCTTAGAAGATGCTGTAAGAGCAAAAAGGTATTACAGCACCAACTTGCATTCTTGCTTGACAACAAGGTTCTATAGCATTCATGTTTCAGCTATTTATGCATCTTGGCACTTACTCTGTGCTGTTATTTACACTTTATCTGCCAAAGTAGACAGATTTCTTCACCTATAAGAGAAGGTGTTTTGGGATTGTTGTTTTTTGATTTTGGTGACAGATTGTAAGAGTTCTGAGAATAATCCAAATCCCACTATTTTGATATTTATAATTTTTTTGTGTCCAGAAGGAAAGAAGAACTTTATTAGTTTTTTGCTTTAGTCAAAAGCTAAAAGTATTCCTACATTACAGTGACTCTCCAGAAAAATAATCAAAAAATTAATCTCAGTTGTGAGTCAGAGTTTAACTGCCACTTTATTTTACTTATTCTTATTTTATCCATCTTTGCAGATGGTTGCCTGAATCTAAACTGAGTAATAAGTGATAATACCACAACATGTCACCAGGATCCAATGCAAGTCACCTCAACCTCAAAATAAATTGCTTGTCATGAGAAAGAGACACGGCACAAGCTAAAGGGTGATGTATTCAATACTATTTTAAGATGTGATGTTTTGCACAGGGCAGCATAAGAAATTCCATAAAAGAGGTTACAGGCACAATCCTACAACAGGAATCACAGTACAGTACTGAGGTGGTATATGAACTTTAGCAGATCAGGTGCAGTTTGTAATACATGCATCTGGCTACATTCTACTCCAACATTAGAGAAAACAAGAAAACATTGTCTTTGTGGGAGAAATGTGACAACAGTGTATACACATAAACATCTCCTCAGATGCAGAGAGTATTTAATTATGAGCTTGTAATTTTGAACTCTTTATATGTTACAAGAGGTTATTCCTTCTCAGTGTGTGTTTTTTCTTAAGTTCTCATCTAGGCAAGGGAAAGCTTATCTTTTGCTGCATATCAGTGAGATATGAATTCTATTCAGCATCACACTTACTTCCATTTTTAAGCAACTGTGATGCTATAATAAGGTACTCACACAGCAGCATGCTCTGCATACCAATGGCTACATTTCTTATGCAGGCTCACTTCTACCCATTGGAACTGAGAGTTCTTCCAAAAAAGCAATGCAAATTATTGCATTTGCTGTTGGGCCATATAACAGAACTTCACAGAAATGAATAAGGAAAACAAAGCTCTTTTTCTCAGCCTTTACAAAACTGTCAGCATGCTACCTGAATTTTATTTCGGGCACTGCAGACATACAGGTCACTGTAGCTTGCCAGAGGATACAGGATGGAGGACAGAGGACCTTTTTACTGACAGATTCCTTAGCTTGAATGTGCCCTTCTCATCTTGTATTTGAATAGAGGAGAATATTCTTAGGTCAAGAAAGGAATAAACCCCTGTTTTCACTCAGTTCAATGTTGACAGAGTTGAAATAGCTGACTTGCTGCTTTAGTTCACTTGTCCTAATAACCTGTCTGTACAACAGCATAATTTTCCACTAACACAAGACAAATGTGATGATGTCTGTATGAACACCTTAATCTGTCAAGATGGAACTCAATCTCAGTTCCCCAAGGTCACATCCCGTAAAACCAGTTAAGCTCAGTTGTGAAGTAATACCATTGAGTCAATGCAACTAGTCAGGCACCTGAGACAAAGCCCATCCTTCTGTGCTCTGCTGGATGCCTCACACCTGCTAGCATAGGCCCTAGCATGGATGTTTCCTCTTTGTCTCCTCATCTGGCTAATGGAAAACAAACCAAGCCTTTCTTTTCCCATTTAAAGACAAATGCTTCCTGTCAAAGGAACAAGGAAGTTAGTGGGACTGGAGGGTTCCTATTTGCAGAAGTGGGGTGGGGGGTAGAGGCTGTCTGTCATCTCCCTTAGCTTCAAATCCCTTTTTCAGATTCAAGGTCTGGATGCTGGACAATGCAGAGGACAGAATAACCTTTACGCTTTAAAAGAGAACTTGGTTTCACACCTGCAAAATGGAATATTAATAGGCAAGATGCTTCTTGCAATGGCATCCCTTTATGACCAATGACTGGTACTCCTAAGTGTGTCTATGAGAAAAAATAATAAGGATCCTTGAGAGTGTTGTAAGGTATATTTTCCCAGTAAGGTAACCATTTATATCTGAAAAGGCCTTTGCATTAAATGTGGTAAAATGATCTTTTAACTTCCACCAAACCCACATTTTTTCAATGGCAGTCTCATTTATGGCAATAGCAGCCCAGTGCTGCATTTGCAGGGGTGGAGGTTAAATGTAACTGACTTGGTTCAGCTCAGATACAAGAATGTTGTTTACAAGCAGAATCAACAAACCCATCCTAACAAGACTCTAGGGTGCAAATTAGGGATAAGAAGAAAAATCTCCCAATTAAAATTTTCCTAAAGGTTGAGTGCTTAAAGCCATTGCACATTGTGGTCAGATCTGGATGCAAAACCAAAACAAAACCCCCAAACCCTCTTAGTTGTGATGAGGCTAAGAGAGAACAACAGAGGGAGTACATTCAGAGCCAGACAGACCATAAGCAACCTGTTCTAATAATAGGTATGTGTCTAGACTTAAGGCCAAGTTCTGAGAAACTACTATTGTTGAAATCAATGAGAACTCTGCTGAGGAAAAAGGAAAAAATTGAGCAAGGTAATTCAGCACTTGGTTATAATATATTAAACACTGCACACACAGTAAAAATGCACAAAAAGACATCAAATGAATCCCCTTTCAAGGAAAATTTAACTATTTCTGATTGACTTTTTACTGTGTGCCAAGTGATGCGGATTTGGGTCTTGCTTGTTCATGTACTAATTTTTGTTTGAAAACATGTAAGATTTATGCAATGAGTAAAGAAAAAATTCAGTCTATCTAGAGATGGAAGTTTTAATCTTGGAAAATTCTGACAGTCACCTACTGAGTCTGGGCTGGATTTAAGAGTTCTGGATTTCTCACCTGACTCATTGACAGAAGTACAAGTAGAGGACCTGCTCCTGTAAGGACTGGATGCCCACCAAAATTATGTTTAGCTGTGGCCATACTGGACCTACTTTTCATATTGGGTAACTGTTTGTCTAGTAACACATAATGAAAAATGTGGAATGAGGTTCTGTATTTTATATATTTCCTATCCTGCACCTGCAATAGAGTGCCTAAGGGAGAGCTGAACCAATGCAGAACTTCTCAATTTCTAGACCTCCCCAATTTTCAGGCTTTTTGTGCAGCTCAAGTCTTTTTGGGAGGAGGAAGTTAACAGATAAGCCTTGCTAGAGTGTGGAAGTAGGATATACAGCTGTACAGAAGTTCAGATAATATCACAGGAATTTGAGTCTACTCAAACTCCATCTGCAGGGGACTAAAATGAAGCTGATGAAAATGTCCAGGCATATTAATATTAGCCCACCTATTTTGCTCACTTAAAAGTTATCCTGGCCTTCATTTTAACATTCCCCTCAGTTCATATCTTCCACATCTTTCTTATTAATTTCATCTACCACCTAAGTCAAGAAGAAGTAGTAAGTCTTTCACTTTCTTTGAACTGCACTAGAACATATACTCCAATTTCTACAGCAGCCTTCTGAGAAGTTCAGGAATTATCAGATTTTTTCATTAAATTTATTACTGTGGAAGAATAATGCCTTCATATTTAAATTACTGTGGCTATGTCTATATGGACAGCTTAACTTTCTATCAAACTCTCAAATGTACCTTAACATGTCTGAAGTTCTCTAGCTCACTGAAAACTGAGCAGCCAGCCTTGAGCTCTGTCCTTTCAGAAATATAAGACCAGTGCTCTGGACCAGAATGCTGGCATTTCCACTCATGCCAACTGGACATAAAGGTAATCAAGAGTCAATTCCTAACAGAAACATCTATTCTTGTACTCACATAAACATCAGTAGCATAAGCCAAAGTTGTGTTAATACAACTATCCTGCGGTAGCAGGATACCCCTTACCAAACATTTACAACTTCCTAAAGTGAGCCAAGTTTCCAACTCCTTCAAACTTCTGAGTTTTCCTAATCTTTGCTGCTTCTTTTCAGTCTGTTTGTCCTTCACATTACATATATGCAAAGAAACCCTTTTTCCGCATATACTTCTTTAAAGCAAAAACTAAAAATTCAGAGGTTATCTCCTCGTAAAAATCTGCTTTCCCATTGACAAATATCTCGTTGTTCATTCTTACTAAACCAGCATGTAAATCTATAAAAGGTGACCAGGGAAACTGTAAGTTTGCTGCCATCATAAATTTGCTTGAGTGCCTGCTGGAGGCGTAACATGCTCTCTTGACGTTGTTCTGTTCCTAATGATTATCATAAATGCAATAAAACAAAAAAGCATGAAGAAATATGAAAGAATGCATTTTTTGTTAATTTTGTTCACTTATCATTTTATCATATTGTCAGGAAAGCTGAGGGAGAGAAGTAGCCTGGAAATCTCTTTTATGATTATTAATGAAGATGAAGTTGCTTGGTCTGGCTCCCTGTAAGTTACTGGCAAATTCTTATTGGTGCTTTTTTTTCTACTTCCTCTTCTTCCCTTTCTGTCAGTCAGCATCTTTGTTTACTTTTATTTGTATCAAAGCAAAGATCCTCAGTGTCTACTGAAAGATTTCAATTGATTTCAGTGTGCCTTGGAGAAAGTTGTAAACTTTGCCAAGAGTTTGTCTACTGCCTGCCTTCATAACTTTATGCTTTCCAGGCCTGACTGAGATTGCACTGCAATTCAGGGACCCATTTCGTTAGGTTTCTCTCCTTCAATAGTTTTGGGGAAGACTAAAGGATGAACAAAGTCTGGGCAATCCCTGAGCTCCACAGACACTTGGCACCACGATGTACCAGCCAAAACATGGCACTGCAAGAGCAGTCACTTCCACATACTGTTTTTCTGAAAACTAGGATTTTTTTTAATGCAGTAAGACATACACAGACTTGGAATATTTCAGAGGTCCAATTGCAGAACACATAGGAATAACTGAAGTACAAGGTGGCTGGGATACCAGGAGTCCCAAGTGTCTCAGCAAACCTTCCCAGGATAAATACAGCCTCACTGAAGATTGCAGTGTTCTGGCATCTATCTTTTTTTATTCATTATTGAGTTAGGTAGGCTAGAGGTATCTTGAGTGTGCTGGCAACTACATAATTTTTCTGTTGGTTCCCCTTCCCCTTATATACTTCAAGTCCCAGTTGTGGTTTCCCTGATGAAAAATCATTTGTTTTTTCTGAGGTCCACTGAATGGCTTTGTTTAAACAGTTATGAAGTAAAAGTACATCTTCAGAGAAGCAAATATAGGTTGTCTTTTTTCTTTTTCTTCAAAACATACTTAAGACTAGCAGCTTTTGTAAAAAAAATTTAAAATATTACAAAAGGAAATGTAGCATTTATAATGGATACATAAGAATAACCCTTCAAAACAGAAATTCTTTATTACCAATCAGAAGTGATATTAGTCAAAGCTTTTTTCTACTGTATCAGGGTCTTCAATGTCAGCAAAATTTAGTAAAACAGTAATGTTATATTAAAACTGATTCACATTGTGACTTAGCTGGTCTGTAAATATGCATGCAAACATTAGAAGTATGGGACCTAGTCACATCCCACTAATATAAAGCTGTAGTTATTAAAACAAATCTGACATAAAACACATTATACAGAACATATTTTACAGTTCTTTCTTATTTTGTTGTTCTTCTAAATCTGAAATATATATATTTTAAAGTATAATATACAGCTTTGACCAAATGGTCCAGATTCCATTATGTTTGGCAATGAATTAATATGAAAGTAGAAAGGTTGTGCGTTTCCAAATTTGCATTCTGAATAGCACTAGACCTTAGACTGAAGATGGCTATTTGACTAACTTATTTTAAAATACTGTATTAGTAATTTATTATATTTTTTTAATTTTAATGTTTAAAAATATACAACTTCCTTGTAATAGTAGTATTGTACTCTATTTTGACTGCTGTTAAAGCTTCAAATATCGGAAATACACCCCACAGGAAAATAAATGACCGTAAAAGACCATGAGCTTCTCCCATCTGCCTTGTTATCTTTAATTGTAATTCATGTTATCTCTAAAACATATCCATACCTATGTGTTTAAAAGACCCAAATTAAGATTTTTGATGAATCTATGCAGAATATTTTGATTCTGCAAACACACATGTTACTCTGCAATATACTTACAAAAACATGTGCATAAAAAGCTGTTGACACCCACAAAAAAGGTGAAAGTGCTAAAAATGACAAATTACTGCTGACTTTTGTTATTTCAATAAACAGTAAATTATAAAGGCAGTAGAAGGCTGAGATTAGAAAGAGGAAAAGCAAGTATGAAAATAAATTAATTTCTCTCTTATGTGCTAGTACAAATTTAGCATCTTTAGCTCACTTGAAGGCAAATTTAGGCCCTAGTAGGGCTGTTACAAACTCATCAGCAAGATATAGCAGAACCACCACTTTAAACACTGAAGAAACCTTTAATATTGGAAGAAAACAGATGAAGAAATACAGTGAAGGGAATAATTGCCTCCAGTATCTTTGGCATACAGAGACTTACTTTCATGTTTAGCATATGGCCTCCACACAAATCCAAGAGATTTTAAATCAAGCTCTGGGGACCAAGAGTCAACCCCAACCCTACTTGGATGAAAGTAAATGGTTCTGCTGAATGAATTGGAGGAATAATGTTCTATAGCAAACAGGTGGAAATTGCCTGCAAGAGGATAGGCTGTACTTGATATTGTCAATTTGTTTATACCATAGCTTCCAAATACAAAACACCTAAAGCTTGCACTCGGCTGACAGAAGGGTATTCTTCACAGAAGTGGCATCAGAATACAAATAAATTGGATACCACTTAGAGACTTGAAAGCCGTTGAAAAGCAGTGAGATGAAAGGCAAACGCCACTGAAAGTGACAGTAATATTTTCTTCCAGAGCACAGAAAATGTAAAAGGAGAACTCTTTAATAGCATACAGAGAAAAGATGCTGTGTTTCAGTAATCAAGTACCATACCTCTTCATGGAATTCGAGTAAATACTTCAAAATGGGGCACATTGAGCTGCACTGCATTCGAAAATCCCTCTCAATTGTTTTCTTGACATAATGTGCAATATACAACATGAATCAGCTATGGATTGTAGTGTAGGCAGCTTTGTCTTCACCTGTGATTACCATTTTGCCATAAAGTACAGAGAGATTAATACTTGAGTTGAAACTACATTGTAAAATATTTCATTTTGCATAAGTGTCCTTTTTCTAATGTTTCCAAATGTCTCTTTTAATGAAACATTATTCCATGATACATTGCTATATTAAAATGTCTCATGACATTAGCTTTACGTCAAAGTTTAGAACGCTAGCATTTCCCACATAATACTCAGCCTGCTGAACGTTTTTACATAAATGCACATTTTTTAACCAATCAGGCATGTCTTGTTCATTTTTCAAAATATTATGGCATATTACATCTCAAAATAAAAGCTTAGACGCTTGCTTTTCAGACAGATGAGTTTCCAATTGCTAGCAGAAATAATACGGCTGCTAAAACAGAATGAATCAAATTTAGATGATTTTGAGGAGATTTTGGGGGAAATTATCACATTGCTTTTTAAAAACCACATGAAAGCAGGTAACAGCCTCATGTGCCTTTTGAAATAATTTTAAATGTTTTTTTCAAAACACTTTTACATGCTTCATCCGCTGCGTCAGGACTGCTAATAACAGACTGTCCTTTCTCACTGTAGTGCAATGAAATGAGAATTATGTGACTACGTAAAAAGTCAAACAATGTTGTGGTTGGGAGCAGAGGGAAAACAAAGTGTGTGGATCAAAAAATATATCAGGGATTTTGTCCTGTGTGTATAGATCTGTATAGGTGGAAAAGGATTGAAACTGAAGGCATAATGATATGATAAGAAAGTGCCTGGTTACACAGGAAGTATGTTTAGAATGACAGATAATTGGTGAAATGTATATATACTGGAAAGCATAAAATAAAAAAAAAATTCTATTATTAGTCTTCATCTTACTCCTCTAATTGCAACTGTAACTTTAAACAGAGACAGAGAACATAGATTTCAAGCAGTAAATGAATGAAAAAAAGTTCAGAAAACACATGTTCTACCTCTTGGAGTATAAACCACGTTACTTCCCATCAGTCTACAGTAATAAAAATTTTGGTACAATGCACAAATAGTACAAGACTATTGTGCACTAGAGGGAAAAGGAAGAAAGTACCAACTACCCTGCTAACATCTTCAGTTCCTGCAGCAGAAGTGAAATAACAGAATTTGTCAAATGAGCATTTCCAAAGCACAGTGCCTCCCTCCGCTCCTTCAGAGCAAGACATATTCCCTTCTCCAAATTTGGCAATAGTTTAATGCCAAGCATGCGAGTACCTACCAGGTGGGCACATTCAGAGAAACCTCAGTACCACAAGATGACTTGCAAATACCAACCAATATTTTGGTTCCAGTTGTGGCTGATCTCCAAAACTGTCTGTGTTCAGATACCAATAAATGATTTCAGTAAAGTAACGCACTTTATTAAACCCTGACCAAATCATGACAAAAGTGTGTGCATGCATATGTATATATTATACAGACACAGAAATACATCCATTCCTCCTCCCCTCTTTCTTTGACACAAAACATTCACATATTCTGCTGACCTCTGACTCCAGTTTACCACTGCTTTGACCAACCTATATCTGAAAGTTGTTCTGAGGAACCTTTGAACCAAGCACAAAGTTTATGAAGAGTTTAATTAAAAATACCCCAGAATTAGTTGAAATTCTGTGGAGACAAAAGGGTCTGCTGTATTTTTTCTTTTTCTTCCTGTTATGTATTATTGGTAAATATAGACATAAAGACTGTCTTAAAAGTATTTACTAGGTTAGTGAAGTGAAAGACTGTCTCTGGAGATGTTTTACAGGCCTACAAAGCTGCACAATGGGAGGCTCAATTCTTTGTAGCTGGTGGCAATTGAACACTAGAACTACACAGAGCTTTCAGTGAGATCCACATGTCAGATAAAGCCTGTGGTGTGTTAGGGCTGACTGCATTTGCAAATCCGAATTTCTGCTTTGCTAGAACAGATTTTGTAACTACAAAACTGCAGATGAAACTGCTGGTGTTGGGGGGAATTGTTTCTTATATTGTAGGTCCCCATAAATATTATGAGCCTGAGGTACTGCCAGCAGAGACAGATGAGTAATCCAATACATTTCCAATAAATAGTTTTGAACTTGTAATTGATTTTACTCCAACCATGCTTTCACCTTTTTTGAATTTACTTCTGTGAACATTTGGAGCAATGAAATTTTGCTGGCACAAGTTTAAAAGCATATGCGTGATATTCATGGTAACTACTCCTGCTGGACCACAGAATATTTAGGATTGAAAGCGCCCACACTAATAACTATAGCTTCCGATACAAGACTTGCTGTTCCATTATGTTGGTCAGAATAAAAAGGGGCCATCTCAAATAGTAGCTTTCTCATTGCCGACAAGTGCAACTCTGCTGTTTCTGCTTCTTCCTTTGCCTTTATCTCCAACTAGTAATGACAGCAGCCAAGGCTTCAGGGCTTCCTCCTGCATGCTCATTGCCTAAAACTCCATTACAATGAGAAGAGGAAATTAAATATACACTTCTCTTGGCATTGATGCTGCATGGTCCAATCCTGTCAACATGTGCTTGGATGTTTAGCTCTTTTGACATATTCTTGTTCATAAGAGGAAGCAGAGCTAAACAGTGTATATATGTAGACTCAATATTAGTGTTCCATTTTACTGGCTTTCCTTGTGAGTGGGAGCAGAGAGATCATTAATATGAAGACACAACCCTGAGATAAAGACATTTTTGTGTTCTCATTAAGGTGTATCATATGCAACAAGAAAGTATTAAATATCTGTATATTATAGATATATAATATATAATGGTATAGATAGATATAGAATGGTATAGATCAATACCAGCTGAACATGCTATTAGGCAGTAAACATAAAGACAGTATAGCTGTTTTGCCCTTTGAACTTGCCTTACTGCCAAACCACCAAGGAGAAATGCTTAATTTCATCTATTCTTAAACAAGAAAAAAACCAAACACAGACAATTCAAAGTATGACTGCCTTGAAGAGCTGTGAAAATCCAATTAGGCCTAGATGTCATTTCAGATTTGATGACTAATCACACAGAAACATAATGCAAAAGAAAACATTATTAAATGTATCCTTGTCTTAACGTACTGGTAGAACATAGGGAATGGCTCAATTAAGTACCTGTGCTACAGAATGCATATTAACTGCTTCTAAAATTACACTGAGTCCCTCTTTGTGAAATTAATCTCTCCGACCATAAAATGAGACCTTTACTTCTTTCTGCACTCTTATTAATTGCATGGCACTTCACCGGCTCTTATTGAGCCGAAGCTGGAGAATTAGGCCACAGAAAGGTCACTTTCTTTCCTTTCTGCTTGCATGCTAGTTAATGAGATCTAAACAGCAGCCTGTGTCTAGAAGCAGAGTGGATTAGGTTGTATGCAAGGAACTTTCCAAGCTATGGAAGTAGAAGCAGGGCAAGACTGTGGTCTGGGCTGTGACTACAACACATTGAGCTTTACATACTGTTTTATGAGCCACCTTCACAAGTGTTAATAGGTGATCATAATTTATAACCATCCAAAAATTCTACAAGTTTATTTATGACCATCCAAACATTATCTGTGTTAATTACCACTCAGAGAAAAAAACACCCCTCTTGCCTCTGCACCACTAATGGTAAAGCTATAAAAAAGGGAATGTTTCTCCAGCTCAGCAGAGACATCAGGAAAACAGACCTACACTTCACTGTCCCTATACCAAGTAATTTGTAGGACAAAAAGCCTGATGTACTGTCACAGTAGGCTCCTCCTGTGAGGGACTATCCTCCACTGTAAATGAGGATTTTACCACTCCAGTAAAGAGATTTGATCTTCCAGTTCTGTCTAGAACATCATTAAGTGGGTTGTCTAAGTAAAAACATCATATTACAGTCTCCAGCTAGCCATTATAGAATATTTCCCTGCAAATTAGATCTGTGTTATCAATCCTTTGTTTTATCCTGTTTACTGTTTTCCTGATATGGGTACCCTGAGAAGCTGTATCTAGTTCAAACGTCTATATTTGTGCACAATGCTACCAGTTCAAATAAGAGCATACTGTTATGTCAAAATTCTTCAACAGGAAACCAGTATTGAAGAGAAAGAACTATCCATGTAAATATAGTTAGTGTACTTTTATATGTTGCATATAGGCAAAACCGAATCCTGGAATCCTGACTTCCTTTGTGTCAGGTCTGGTATTAATTTGGCATCCTTATTGTCACAGCTCATTGTGCTGCTAAAGCCAAGGAATCTGTTTGACATGGCAACTGCAACCAAGTGTTTCAATACATTTAAGATTTGTTCCTGGTGAGTCACTTATGGATAACTTTTTCTCCCTGCATGTATAATATGAACTGGCTCAAATAATTGTCAGATCAAAATACTTTATATCTCATTAAATAGGTGACAAATGTTCACAATCCAAACCCTTTCTTTATACTAGAAATGGACTGAACAAGACCAAACTAGTAAAAATCTTCAGTCACACTGAAGTAAAAAACTCAAGGTATATTTGTCTTTAATGGATAATGCGTATAAGCAGTCAAATCTTTATATAAGCATTACAAAAAAAAATGTTTGTTATGACCAAATTGCAAAATACCCTTTATATGAAACACTGCTAAGGGTACATTCATGCTAAAATAGTGAAACTGTAATATATTAAGAGACAAAACAGTAAACACATCTTATTGGGTCTGTACTCACGATCTTATTACTCACTGGTACAGATAAAGATAAAGGACCAAGACCTTTTATGTTTAGAGAGACTTTACAATACTTCATACCCATTCTCTACTGATGTAAATGGCATTATAAACATCAAAAGTGATCCATTCAGAATGTATAATAGACACTCGTGTTTTGCAGGCTGCTTCCTGAGTTGAGTCCTTATCAAAAGACATGATGCCTGTATTTTCAGTAACTTCTACCATACAAATTGACTTATACCAGTGTGAAAAGTGTTGACAGTATCTTGCAACACCTTGAGCAAGTAGAAGTCTGTGTAATATGCAGAGCTGTAGGGAAGAGCAGGCCCATAGGATTTTTTTAATTGCAGCTATTGTTTATGGAAGCAGGAACATCGCACTGAATTTGAGCAATAGTTCATTTAGTCTGGTACCTTAATTTTGGTGGTGGCTAGCACTGAAGCCTTTACACGTAAGTCACTACTTTCTTATACTCAGTAAAGAGAGACCGACACAGACAGAGTGCAGAAACCTACCATGGCTGTCCACAATACAAAGTACTGGAAAATTAATCCCTTTTATTACACCAACTATTACACTGAGTATTGCTTCACCATGGAAGGCAATTGCTTTCTGACCTCTGAGGTGATCTGTGTTTGCCCTGAAGCGAATGGACTAACAACCCTTGTAACTATCCAAGACAAGATAGAAGAGTGTATCTGTTCAACTAACACTTTTCTATGTAGCAAGTCAAATTAGACTTCACAAAATAATGGGCTCTCTTAAACCAAAACATGAAAAAGGATAACTAATAAGAAATATTTTTTGCATAACACAGATAAAGCATTTAACAGATTGCTGGCTTCCTGACACTCACCCTCTGGGCTTATATGCCATGAATGAAATTGCTACTGTGGCTGTCAGTGGGTTTTCATATTTGTTCCTTCCACACTGAAGCAGTCACTTTTAATTGGTGAAAAGAAATGACAGTGAGCTCAGAAGCTGTAGAAGAGCTAGGTTTAATGTTATATTAAAAAAGGAAAAGCTAACCTTAACTCCCAAACCTGCAGGGAAGCCTTGCATGGAGAGCAGAACAATATGTGTATTTTAAATAAACTACAATGTACGTATATATATTTTTTTTTAGATGAGGATGGGGTATGACAAAGGCACTTTTCTGCTTTACAGATGAGTAATTTTCAAGTATGTAAACTATAAATATAATAAACTAAACCAAAAAATAGCAAGTATTGTTCGGTAATTTTTTTTTTCTTATTAGAATTCTGCTTTGCTTAGCCACTTCAAAAGTTGATTATAAGGTGATTAAATACCACCAGACAGTCTGCATTCAGCAGTTCTGCTGTCAGACATCACATACAGGAATAGCTTGCTTAGCTATGGTAACAGTTCAAAAGTAACAAAATACAGCTGGGACACCTCCTCACAACCCCTTTCATATCATGACACACTGACCCAATGAATAAATGTTTGCTACTGCTGAAAGTAACATTTCTCTTTAAACCCTGAAAATGCGATGATGAGTTTAGAAGGAAAACCAGGTTTTTTTACTGCTAGCTACTTCTCATGTGTGGTCACATATGCTGAGGCCCTCCCTCCTCACATTTCTGAAAAATCGATGTCCTAGTGGTTGAGAGGTAGAAACTGGAAACTCTCCTGGTGGGCTATGGTGTCCTATGCAGCCTGTCTAGTAATGATCCTGAAGAAGGTAGAACTTTATTATGAAAGGGTATTCTGCAGAAAGATATTAATTATCTCCCACGCAGTCTGCCGGGCTTTTTGACCTCTGTTAATATTCCTTTAGGCTGACAAAACCTTTGAAAAGTGCATGGGAATATCTCCTCACACTGAGACACTTGTCAATTTACAAACGTACTTGCTTTCCCTCTTACTACTGGGCCTTGCTGCTTACGATTCACACATGAAAATGAATTTCATTTCAAGTTCTAGCCATCTTACAGCACAGTGAGGACTGCCACATTTGAACAGCAAACTCTGCACAGGAAGCTTAACGTGATGTGTCCCCAGTCTACATGGATTTAAATGAAGTAATTATTGACTATTCTTAATATGAATTTCTAGCATGTAATTGCTTTATTAACAGAACTTAATGTTTTGGAGCATAAAATAAAACTTTAAGGGAAAGACCAGCTACAGTTATTTTATAATTTCTTTTTCTAAATCCCACTGTACTTTTCTGAGTGAAAATCTATTTGCAGAAAAAAGGAAGCAAATTGTCGCTGATGTTTTACCTACTAGTAATTTAACAGCTGCATTCAATTCCCAAATGAAACCTGAAATAAAAACACTACAAGTAGGTTAATCTGAGGGCTCACCATTTTCATTTCAAAGGCTTTTTTTAACATTAATTTGTCCTGAGGCATAAATGAAATATAGACAAACCATATTAGGTTTTAATTTGCTAAAAGTAGATTACAGGTCTTCTCCATAGAGACACTGAGCACTCAGTTCTCACAGAGGTAAACTTTTTTTCCTGAATAAAGACAGCAATAGCAGGTGCCTACTGAAAACTGCAAAAGAGGCTTTATTCAATGGGTTGACCCTGTAAAGTGCAAACATTCTGACTCTGAGCCCACAAAATACAACTAGTACAGAAAGATAAGTTTAACAGAGCTGGACTTGAAGTTAATTCTGTGTTTGATTAAACGCTTGAATTCAGAGGAAAACTATTTAGCCAATATTTAGGCTGCAAAGGTCTAAACTCCCCCTCCCCCCCCCCAATTATTTTAGATGTTCCCCTTTTCTTATTGAGCAACATTTCTCAAATCTGACCAACTTGGAGGGCAGACGCATATGAACACAGGGGGAGGGTCTCAAGACCACTGTTGTCTCTAAGCGACTGTTTTTAATTAGATTAAAGGACAAACTGTTTCCATATTAGGCTTTTAAGGCTAGTAACAGATTAATGATGCAGAAGCCTCTTTATGGAAGGAGGCTTTGAAACCATAAATGGTAAATTAAATAACACTGCCTAGAAATCTAGAAGCTGATTCACAGATCTGAGACCTTCAGAGCTCTGGGCCCATGCTCTGCTTTCCTACTGTTCGTTTCAATTGCAAAGGACTTGTTCCAACTGAAGGCAAAAATGACACCCAAACCTTGTCTCAGAATTGCCCCAGAGGCCAGTTTGCCTGGGGAAGAGTGGGTAGGAAGAAATTTCTTTGCCTTCAGGCTCCCTCCATACAAGAGTGGCTCCCATGGGACTAAACTAAAAAAGACTCTCCTGTTAGCCTGTGTGCCTGGAAGGAATTTCTCATGTGACCTTTCATGTGTTTGCTTTGAAGCAGGAAAGAGTCAGAGAAGGAAAAGAATGAATCAGTAGTCAGTCTGACTTGGAATATCCATGAAGCAGTTCACATACATCCTCCAGCTCTTTCCCCATTATTATCTTCAGCCTTGCGAAGGCTTCCAGGTAATCTGATAGTCAGAGGCAAGATTCTCCACTCCCACATCTCTTTTGTGGGGTTCTGTATGACTGCCAGTGAAAGAGACCAGATTCATTATTTAGCATCAAGAGATTTCAAAATCCCATGCTCAGACTCCAAAAGTGTTTGCTTTCCCCTCCTTCCACTGGCAAGACAATCTGAAACAAACCAAGTTTCTTCTGAAGAAAATACTGGGTTTTTATGAATCACAAATAAGAAGTATTTATGTTTAGCTATAAAAAAAATTCCCAAACCTTTTTCACATAACCAGTCTGTTCACTGATATATATCTTAGCCACAAAGCACTGAGTTTTATAGTAATTCGTGCCTTTTTTTTACTGATTTCTAGTGATTTTTTTTTTTCCTAGTCTGCTTGCTTTGAAATACAGTTTCTGAACTGCAGGGTAGAAACACAAGGTTGTAAAGTAAAAAGTAGAAGTCTTCTCCTTAAGAAAATGAGCTGTTTCCAATTTAGATAAATGCATACTATTACTGCAGTATTCTCTCTGCTTCCCTGCAGTTATTATGGAGAACACCTGCTACATACACTGGGGTCATTATTTGGTGATCCAAGGCAAGTGACAGGTTGCTAAGGGTAACCACCTTACAATAAGTTCCTGGAATCACATGTGATTCATGTAAAATCCTGATTAATAAAAAATTAAAGAAGGAGCTGCTTCTATGAGTTCACATGAGAATCTTCAAAAATGTCTCCCACAGGAGGGAACAGGAGGGAATCTCCTTTTTCGCTAGAATTATTTGTCTGCCTCTTTACATTTCATCCATGTTTTCAGATTTAAAAGCCTGCACTCCACCAGCTGCATCTGAAAGTAAATTTCTCCTGTTGGAAGACTCTTCCTCACTGCCTTGCATGGGGAGATTTCCAAAAGGCTTATTTTCCTCATCATTGAGGAATCAATGTTAGATACAGGCAAGTTGCAAACTTGCATATCTGGTCAGTGGAGAAGCATGATGGAATCACACAATAAAGCAATAAACGAGCTAACAAATATGCCAAACCCAAAAAGTACAAAATGTGGTAACAGCACCAATTTTAGATACAAGGTAAAACAGAATTAGGTAAGAGGGGAGCAGCCCTCCATGCCCAGTGTGTCCTTTCAAGCACATCCTTGCTTTCAGTCTTGATTTCAGTCAACCATTTGCTTTCTGTCTTGCAGCACCACTCTTTCTGGCTCCAAGCATCTTCATTCCTCATCCCTGAAGCCAGCCTGTCTGGTCCCACTGCTGAGCAGTGCTGGCACAGCATCAAGGCTGTCTCTCCAACATCGCCCCCCCCCGCCGTAGACTGGGGTGGGCAAGATCTTGGGAGGGGACACAGCCAGGACAGCTGATCCAAACCGACAAAAGGGATATTCCATACCATATGACATCTGCTCAGCAATAGGAGCTGAGAGAAAGGAGGAGGAAGCAGGAGGCATTTGTTATTTATGTTTGTCTTCCAGAGAAACCACTACAAGTACTGAAGCCCTGCTTCCTGGGAAGTGGCTGGACATCGCCTGCTGATGGGAAGTAGAGAATAAAATCCTCTGTTTTCCTTTGCTTTTGCTTTATTAAACTGTCCTTATCTCAACCCACAAGTCATTCATTATATTCTTTCTCCCCTGTCCGGTTGAGGAGGGGGAGTGATAGAGCAGCTTTGGTGGGCACCTGGCATTCAGTCAAGGTCAACCCACCACAGGTGTCACTGGGAAAAAATGTTGGAAATCAGGATGGTATCTCCAGTTTGACCAATGAATTCAGTACACTGACAAACTGTCAGTCCCAGTAGCAGAAGCATACTAGACCTGTTAGACAAGAGAAACCTGGAAAAAAAAACCCAGACAGAAAAATAGATCACTGTGCCAGAAGGGAGATGTCTTATCTCTGGCTTGCAGGACTGGCAGGGAGCTGGAATAAGTGCTGGCTCTAGGAAGGCCAGTTGTGTAATACACAGAAAGCAAGAGTAATATCTGGATGGATATATTTGCATTTTTGCCTGTGAGGAAACACATGCTATCAAGTTTTCCAGAAGCATTTTAGAGTGAAATACAGTCTCTGCAGTAGAGTTTGAAATATTCTTTGGTGTTCTTTTTTAATATGAACTAGAATTCTGCTAGAAAACTACATTTTGTTCTTGGAGTATAGGAAACCACATCATCAAGAAAGTATACCATAAGAGCAAACAAGAAGGCACTTCAGGAAAAACACCTTTTTCCCTGCCTCAGAAGCAAAGTGAGAGGTTATAACATATAAATTGTGCTGGTATACTTATTTCTCAATCATATTACCATCATGCTCAGGGCTGGGTTCATTACAATTCAGACATTTACTTCAAACACCTGAGTTACAAATCCAGTTACTCAAAAAAAAAAAAAAGTGGAAAGGCACCTGCAGCAAATGCTTTGGATCTGAGGAAGTCTATATCCCCAATCTTTTAAGCTACTGTATTATAGCAAGATAAAAATCAGCAGCATGTTGCTGATATTCCTCTAGTGCATCATATTCTACCTCTGTGTAAAGCTTCCTGATCTTATTTGAAAAGGTCTGTTGCAAAGCCCAGTAAAGCCAATGGGGATCACTCTATGATTTCATCTGTCTTATGGTACAAGGGTAAACCTTGTATCACATTTTTTCAAGAAAAAAAACCAACTGAAAAAACAAGTATTCATCTGTGTAACTTCATGGAGAGTATTAAAAAAAGGACTAAGGTTTTCAAAACTGTGTAAAAGAGGTGGATTCCCAATAACTTAATGGAAATTTAATAGGAATTAGGCATTCCAGTCCCAGAGGTCTCTGAAAATCCTGACCAAAATGCTCAACTCGCCACTCTCCTCTTTCTATATTTATTATATTTTTTCATGTTTCTGTGTATTTCCATGTACTTGCAGCCATAATGACACAACAAAGTGAAGAACAATTCCTTATTAACAGTGCATACTGCATTTTCTACCTCTGCATTGCAGATCCCCAGAACTCTCCTAGCTGTGCATTTAATGTGAGTAAATTACCGAGGTCTGAAGTAACTGTTAAATTAATTTAGCACTGGAAAATAACAATTGAGACAAGAGAGCTATCACCATATAACAGCAGTAGGGAAAAGTTACTTATTATTTACCTGTAATAATTTGAAAAGTGCTTATGAGTTTTTTTTCAATTTCACTAGTTTGCCTGAACATAACACTGTTACCAATTCCTGCTGAGGTTGAGAAAGTTAAAACTTTAACAAGTGCACTATTTTTAATTTAAAAATTTAATTTAATACAGGTAATGTAGCCACAAATATTAGAATATTCTAGATTAGCCAGAATAGTAGAAGCATAAAGAGGAAATGATGCTAGCATTAAGCGAATGGATGTTCGGAGAAAGCACTGATACACTACTTATTCTCCAGCATATTGGACATAAGAGAAAACTTCTAGGTATGCTCTTAGAAGTGCAAGCACAACAAGAAAATAGTCCTCTGGAGTCCAGATTGAATACTTCACTGAGACTTAGAATAGACTCTTTGCCAGTCAAAGCCCAGGTGCCTTGCGGCCACACTTCTGCCACCCTTCCAGATAACAGCCTATCTTAGACCTAAAAAAAGGACTACCGAAGGGCTTTAATTAAATTCTTCACTAGTTTGTGCCCAAGGCACTAATCTTTTTTCAGTCTCTCTCAGGATTGCTCCATCCACAGGTAGTGCTTTTCCTAATGAGGACTCCCATGGCTCTTTCAGCTCTGAGGATACCTCTTTCAGTTACATGAGCTATAGCTGCCTTTGCAGGATCGATCTAGTGATGTGAGTGATAGCTGAGAGGGAAGCAGCAGAACTTGAAGTAACTGCAGCTGTACGTGTTATCTTTCCAAAATAATCTGACTTTAGTTAGTCAGGTAGGACATGTTAAGCTGAAACCAAGATTCTGCACAGCAAAACCAAACACTTGTATAGTCTGTCACATCTAGCAGAACAGGTTCTTGAACTGCAAGTCAGGATGCTGGACTTAAGTTCTTGCCTTGCCATGAGATCTTGGGCAAGCCATCTCAGTTGTCTGTGCTCTATTCCTTCTCCAATCTTTTTCTTTAACTATTCAGGTTATAAAATCTTTGGGCAAGCAATCCCCTTACCCCCCTTCACATGTCTCAAATAATTAGCATAGCCATAATCTCAGATAGAACTTGCATACTTCATAGTAACAAAAAAAGATGTTAAGGATGATAAAAAAATTATAAGACATTTGCTTTTCCACAAATTTTCAGTGCTATAGCTTGTTTGCTTCTTTAGTGACTGGAATGATCTGGCAAACTCTTCCAACCTGTACAGTCTATTTACTGTTAATTGAACCCTGTGCAGATGGGAAGGGCTGCTGATGTCCATTTGTTTACAGAAAGAGAAGTGGGAAGACAGCGGTTGGAAATTTAAAACAATGTAAGAAACAAATTGGAATGTGTAGAATACGCTTTGGATGCCAGTATTTGACTGTCCACACTTTTAATAACCAGTTGTAAACTAGAAGAGTAAGTGCTATTTGAATATTTCTGAGAGAAGAATGTACCTTACACACCAAATAAGTTTAGTGAACCTTTTGGGCCAGTTTGATGAACACTAAAGCTGGGACAGGTGATGACAGCCTCTGAATTAAGTGTCAAACGCTAAATGCTATTTATTTCCTTAATCAGTCACAGTCAATCCAATTTCTTAATTTATAAGCCAAGCTTGATTTGAATGGTGAGAAAATTTACACTATAGAGTTTTAAGACAGTTTCAAGAGTCTGTTTTTCACCATTATGTTAATGAGTATAAACAGAATATATTTGTTTGACTTTTTAAACCAATAGTTAATTTCAGTGCTTGTTCCATTCTTTAGGTTCTCATCTAGAGAAATAATGAGATCACAGATGCAAACAATGCTTTCTTATGTGTTCCATTAAGATTGGATAAAAATCAGTGAATAATGCTTAAAAAACAGGGGGCTTCAGTACATTAATAATTCTTGCTGATTTATTATTGATTCAAAGAAAACACTCCTCTTTGTTATGACAGGTGTCTTGGCTCCTTGGAGGAAAACAGCTGCAAATACTAGGAAACAGATGAAATTCAGGATAATCTTCTGTTTTCTTTCAGTGCATAGGAATCTGTCAGCTTACCAGGGGAGAGAGAGTTTTCAAGAAAGAAAAAACTTTGATATTTTGTTGTTGTTGTTGTTTTGGAAACATTTAAGAGGAAATCTTCAGGGAAATAATGGAACAGAGAAAAGTCTTAAAGGACATACTGTAATGAAATGAGACATGTCCAGAAATAACTACAGAATTCCATCCAAAACCAGAGCATTAGGTAGTCCTGTGAGGAGTGGGGAGTTGGACTCAATGATCCTTGTGGGTCCCTTCCAACTCGAGATATTCTATGATATTAATTATTTAAGATGAGCTGTATGTACTGAACCACGCTTGTCTTTGACATGCATCATGTCTTGTTACTGACAGTGTAGTCTGATGCACAAGCACTTGGATTTTCAGCACTGAGGACTGCACTAAAGACAGGGCAACAGAGATTCAGGCTCATGACTAAGTGTCTATAATAATTTTCTTTTTAGCAGGAAGTGTCTTGTGTTTTTCAAAGGAGAAAGGGGAATGAAACAGTAGGCTGAAATACTGCTGCCATATATAAAATTGTAAGACTTTAGCTTTACTGAATTTGTAAGCTCCAGTCACCATTTCTCAGTCCTTTTGCTCTTCCTTAGTGTTGACTGTGTCAGTAAGAAAGTTCGGGTTAGCAGCTGTAGTACTTCAGGAAAAACACTGTTTCCTAAAACATCTCAAACAGCTCATAATATACTCCTTTCTTAGAGATGCAGCTTCATGAGTTCCATGTTTGCAGTGGCTTACTTAGTAATACTGGAAAGCAAACCAACACATCAACTTTACCCAGGCTCCCAAAAGTTATAATTCTTTTACTTCAGACAGCAAACACAAGAAGGTGGTGGAGGTTGCATCATACCTTTTCTTGCCGCTCAGACATATACAAGATCTTAACAGTCCTTCTCCTCCTCTAGCTCAC
The DNA here is from genome assembly GCF_031877795.1 of Strix aluco. NCBI lineage: Eukaryota > Metazoa > Chordata > Aves > Strigiformes > Strigidae > Strix > Strix aluco. The sequence goes on from NC_133936.1 coordinate 33,356,646, forward strand.
AGCCTATTCTGACTCATGTGCTTCCTACTGTCTTTCCTTTGTAATAACATTACTCCATCTTCTTCATTCACCTTAGGAGAAGTTTCAGAAAACTGGTATCCACAGAAGTCATCTGCTCCACCGTTTTGTCAGATGAACAACTGTTCCCTAACTGATAACTCCTACGGCTGCAGATGCCGTTTACTTATGGACTTAAAGATTCCAGCTTGCAGGTCATTAGCATAAGCCCATAATAAAACACTTCAATCAGAAAACCAGAGTCCACTCATACAGTAAAACTGAAATTCAGGCTTCCTTTAACAACAGCTTCCCTGAAGCTTGGTGACTGAAAATAAAAAAGGCAACACGTACTCATAAATCTGAGTCAATTATGGATTACTGATGTGGCTGGAAGTAAAATTAACAGTATATGGCCATAGTGAGTTACAAATCTCTCTAAAATATGTAGTCCTACATGTAACTATTATTAGGATTTTTTTTTCTATTACTGAAAGGAAGAGAGCAGATTCTATAATATAGTAGAATGGCCTATTATTGGGAGACAGGTTTCATTACTTCGCACAGGCTTTTGGGATCTTTGGCAGTATTTGGCCCATAATCTCCCCATTCTCCTATAACAAAAAGCTGGTTCATATTAATTCTTTCCAAGAAATTTTGTCTTCCATCTTTTAAGCATTTAGTCCATCAATATAAAAACTAAAATCCTTCAAAAGGAAGTTGCTTTAGGAAGTGATTCCATCCTTCAACATTATCATTACAGATCATCATATTAAATTGTGAAAGTAGTAGATGAGTGGTAAAATAAAGGTCAGCAGATGAGAAACGGTTTTTGTAAAAAAGCACATTTGGAATGAATAGTAAAAAGCATGGCTGCCTCTGCAAAATAGAAGAGATGATAGAGAAAACAGCTTGTTCAGACAAAGCAGTTTTGAGTTCCTTGAAAAATGTCTTTAAAGATCACTATCTGTGTAGAAAAGGCTGTTGGGATATCTGTAACCTCTTATTTGCATTTTACATGTTGACTGATTAACTGTCTGATAGTAAAGGAACCTATTAGACCAATAGAAAACCTCTCCAAAAGCTTTTCATGATGTATGTGTGGGACTATCAAGCAGGTAACAGTAACCAAACATAAAGGTGAACAGAAGCTGCTCTGTTCACCTTTTCTGAAAAAAGTATTTGTAACCATTTGCATTTATGAACAATTCATGCTATAAATGAAATAGGCACAGATTTACTGGAAAGAGGAATCAATAAGATTTAAAGTTAATCTGTTTCTGATCAGCTTATATTGTTTTGGAAACAGCAATAGTTTTCCTTATTAAATCCTATTTTTGCTGTGTATGAAGATTTGCCTTTATGTTAGGGCGGTGGGCAACCCCTGCTATGAGAAGATTCTCTTTAAGTGCAAGTGTCATCATGAGATTTTTTTTGAACTACACACATACAATGCCAGATACAAATACTCCATGCTACTATGCATAGGAAGAAAGAAATGAAGCATTCCGTCCAAGGCTACTATTCTCAACTCTGCAACAGGACACTGATGTCCTGCTACATTTGAACCATGACACCTATACTACTAAACAGGATTAATTCATGGATTACTTCTATTTGTGTAAAAAGTACAGAACTATGCCTTTGAAACATAAATTTAATTGTAGTCTGTTTAATAACACATTCAGCCTACAGTCTACCACAGTTCTGTCAGAGTAATTAAAGACAACAAAGAAATATTTTCAGTGATAACATGGGAAATCTTAAAGGGAGTTTTGGATAAATTATCATGGAACTGTGGGCTATAAACCACAGGGGTTTGAAATAACACCATCTTTGTCACACTGTGCTTGGACATGATTTTATTATACAACTAAAGCTGATGAGTTTAGAATTTGCATGCAACATTAAAGTTTACTTCTGATTTGTTGACATATTTTTAACTATAAAACAGTGTATCAAAGAGGGAATAGTCTTAGACAAACTTAAATATATGTTTAAGGAAATAAGGAGGGAAAGAAAATAAGATGTTTATTTTTCTTCTTTGAACTTTAATTTAGAAACAACTGAACATTCCTGTTTATCCACTGAATTGGTCTGACTTGATATATAGGCTGTCTTTTGCATTTCAGAGAAACTCACTAGTGAATCCCAGATTGTTTCTCCTTTTGACTCACCCCAAAACACAGCTAAAATGGTTACTGAGGTTAGAACTTTCCTGAGTGTCAAACACACCCAGATTGGGGTGGGGTGCAAACTAAAAACCAGAAACAAAAAAACCCCAAGCAACTATTGTGGTTCTTTCCAGGACTGAAAAGATGAAATTGCAAGTCAAGATCTAAATCACATGGTGCTTCAAATACTGTACCTAAAAGAGGTATTATAACCTTATCACCAAGAAACAACATATGGAGGAATCATTATTTCCATCACTGCAGGAAGAAAGGAATATCTTGCTGTTGGTCTTCAGCAGCTGTGTATCATGAGGTTTTTAACCCTATGCCCATTTCCTTTGAGGAAAGTTGCCCCATATGGCCCTGCTTACTTGATCATGCAAAAATGAAAGGTTTGAGTAGCCTACACAGGGAAGCAGAAATGGTTCTTATGCAGCCTTTTAACTCTATATAGACCCTCAAGCCATTTGTCTTTGTTAGTGAGTTACTATATGCACATAGTTAACTTAATACTGGGTTTGTGATGAAGGATACAAAGTTGAAAGTATTTCCTTTCATTTATAAGTTAAGAGATATGAAGCCCAAGAGGAAGTTTAGATCTTCGATTGTCTTCTTCCACGATTTCAGCAACTTGGAATAGGTCTATTTTTCTTTCTCATCAGGTATCTAAGTATCATAGCAATACTAATTTCTCCTCCAAATAACCATGTCTGCAAAATTATGTTAGTTATTTGTTCAGAAAAGATGACACTTTAAAAAGCATACCCTCCCTCATTACATTTTCTACAGCAGTAAATTGTCACTCTAATGTGAAAAAAATACTTGGACTTTAAGAATGAGATTTTCAGTCACATTCTGTGTTGGCTTAACTCCACTTTCCACTGATTTTTCAGGAAACAGAACTATACTAAGTAAAAACCTTAAATGACATTGAGGAATTCAGAATTAAGATGTCTAAGAGTAAGAGGATTAAAACAGAGTCTTCTGTAAATTGCAAAACAGGTTCTTGCACACTATAGTTGAGGGATTCATTTTAATACAATCTGTGGCCAGTAACAGTTTTAAGAACATTCATGATATTAAACATTGGTTAGGTGATTTTACTGGACCACAGTACTGACAGAAAGAAGGGTTTAAGCCCTTTGTTGAATTTACTCCCAGAACCAAATTATTAATATATTTTATCTTTGTTCTTATGAAAAGACAAAAATAATATGGTTTGCCACAGGTATTCTAACCTATTTGTCTGCAGATGTTTGCAGCTATTTGTTATTATATATTTGATGCTGAGTACTTGGTTACTGATACTACCATCATGTGTTACCACTCTCAGAGCTTACACTGATGAGCAATGGCATGTCCTTTACAGCACTGCTAGTCATGAAGGACACTTTCTTTTTGCTTTCCCACAATGAAGAGCTGGCAGGGAAAATAAAAGCCCCCCTCCCAAGCATGCACCAACCGCCCACAATGACAGACTGAAACAACGATTTAAGAGTGACTGCCCATAGAGGGTGAAGATGGAAATCCCAGTAGTTAAAGATTTGCACTGATAAAGATTGCACTGCTCTAATCCTATCTATATCACAGCTGGTTTGGTAACAACCAGTATTTTGCACAGAAGTTATTGCTGCAGAGATGCCAGAATTTCAAACTAGTAACCTGCCTCAGTGATTAAACTGAGGTCATATATTACAGTACTGTTTAACAATATTTATTTTAGAGTGCACCTGCTGCTACACACATTAATATATAAGTATACTAACAATATCTAAGGTCAAATAATAGGTTAATACAGCATCCAATCTTAAAAGTATGATACATTTACCAATTCAAATATCAGTAGCCTCTGAGGTTAATATCCTCAAGACTCTACAGCTTTTGAGTTTTAATAGTCATAAGTTTTAAGGGGAGAAGCTGCCATTGCAATTCTCCATCTGCTGCATAACACAAGCACTGAACTCGCCCAGCATTCCTGTAGGAAGGTCATCACGTCTCTTTGAGTTAAATGTACTCTAAAAGGCACCAAACTCTTCTCTACTCACACATTCCAGGACATACCTTAGCCCACAGTCTCCCAATAGAACTGTCCCTCAACTGGTTGCCCACTCTCCAGATCCTTGCCAGGGTCACTACCTCCCAGATATGTTCTCTTGTCACTAAGGATGACCTACATTATTCATACGGAGATATAGCACCTTTATTTGGCTGCACTAAAATGCAGGCCATCCAGATGAATTCAGGTTGCCAAGCATTAGACTGCTTTGTATAACTGGCCTATTCTGACAGTTTATGACTCCACAAAAAACTTGAATGTTCAATTCCCATTTTAAGGGATACTGATTATCCTCTTATAACCATAACAGACAGCAATACAATGCAGAAAAATTACAAGCCCGAGATTTACTTTTCTTTCTCTTCAGGAAGTAGTAAGGGTGTCTTGAAAGGTGCTGTGACTCATCAACTTTCAGCATAAAAACCTTGAGAACTGGTTTATGTGGAGCGAGATTACTAAGTGCCTGAAGTAAGTTGTCCTCACTATCATAATGTTAATTTTTATACAGGTCGTATATGTGTGTAAGGCTTATGGAAACACCATGTGGGGAAAAATAATCATGCTTTCTAACAGCAGAAATTCTATATTGTTTTCCATTTTCCTTTTTGCTCTTGGGCTATAATATGCTTAAAGCACTCACACCAAAAATATAGTATTTTTGCTCTTTCTCTTCCCTTTCCCCATCTCTACAAGGGAAAAAAACAACCCTGAAGTCCTGTCACTTTCTGGCATGACTTCCGTATCTGGTGCCAACGCATGCAAGCTTACACTTGACAACTCTGAAGAGGATAGATAACATGCTGCCTGTGATTACTCATTCTTCTCTTTGAGTCCCCTGTCTAGCTCAAATACATCTGATCTCACTTGTCTCCTATGTGATTTTTTCAAACCCTTTGGAAGAGACACATCTTTGTTGTGTATTTGTAAAACAGTCAGTATGCTGTCCCAGGACCTTCAGAAACATCTTCAGTGCACTGAAATAATTCCATACACTACCACTGCTTTACCTTCTATTGCAGTATGGGGATAGCATCAATTCACAGTGCCTAAACACAGGACTGTCACCATCCAGCACCTGGCAAGGCCACAAGAAACTGCCTCTCATGAGGGACCCACAGAGCATTTTGGAACACAACATAGTCCAGAGTGCAAGATGTACTGACAGCCAGCATAGAGTTCACAAGGTCACCACTGTTAGGAGATACTAAAATAAAGCTGATCATTCAGCTTTCAGTTTTCTTTGAGTGTATTAATTTATTACTTCTGAGTGTAAGCCAGTCTGCAGCTCTTAGGCACTAGGATGGGATTTACTGCAAGCATACTGTTCCTTTGAAATAAGATATCAGGCAAGATGGGATTTGTCCTCTGAGATCAGGCTAAATGTTTATTCCTACTTTCCACTTCCATTTTCTCACTGTTTTTTTTTTACCCCTCTAATGTTTGGGTTCTAGGGTTTTTTTGCTGATGAGGACCCACAGCAGGAATACAAACTGGGCTGAAGATGGTTCAAACTGATCAGGAAACAGCCAACCATCACAATCAAGCACCTGGTTATTCAGATACTCCCTAGATTTGACTGAGCATTTTATTGCACTTTATCTGTAACACAGCAGTAAGCATCTCTACTCTTTCATTGTATTGTTTCAATTCACAAAGGGGAAGGAATAACATGATCACTAAAGTTGTGCTTTTCTTATTTCCACTCCTTTTCCCAGAAGACAAAATAAAAATCAAAGAGTCTAGTGCAAGGTAGTGATTCATTCACATATACAATGTATTTAAATAATAAAAGGTATTTCTATCTGCTTCACAGTTAAAAGTACTGCAATTTTTGAAGAAGTTTCTGATTTTAAAAAGTAATCAAAAAAACATACATTAAAATAAAAAATATATTGTACTTGGAAACTCTAGATTGGTTTTTTATTAAGTCTCTGAGTTCAGAGTAGTGAAGAGCTGCAAAGGTGGAATTCCCATTACTCTTCCCTGGTTTTGGATGTTCTCTGATAGGCTGGGGTATCCATCACAGGCTGGTCTAGCCTGCTTCATTTGCTTGCACTGACAACAGAGGAATGACCTGATCATGTTGCTTTCCCCAACCACCCATGACAAGTGCTCAAAACAAGGGATGTCCTCCAGGAGTCAGGATCACCCTGGTTAGACCTTCTCTCATGAAGCTCTCTTCACCCACAAATATTATTTTTTTGTTAGTATTCTCTCAAGTGAATAATTGTCAATATCATGTCAAATTACTACACCAGCCAGGGCTGCTCTTACAAGGTAAAAAGTGTGAATTCATCATCTTTACTGGAGAGACTTTTACTTTGCATTAAAAAAAGTTACACAATGATACTTTATTACCAGAAAAGCAAAGACTGAAATAAAGAGGACTTTCAGAAGGCTGAAAAGGGAAATAAAGAGGACACGGTGAACTACAGGCCCAGCAGTCTCACCTCTATGCCCAGCAAGATCATGGAGTGAATCCTCCTGGAAACTACGCAAAGGCACATGGAAAATAAGGAGGCGATTGGTGACAGCTAACAGGGCTTCACTAAGGGCAAATTGTGCCTGAAAAATCTGGTGGCCTTCTAGGATGGGGTTACAGCATTGGTGGATAAAGGAAGAGCGACTGACATCATCTACCTGGACTTGTGCAAAGCTTTTGACACTGTCCTGCATGATATCCTTGTCTCTAAGTTGGAGAGACATGGATGTGACAGATGGACCACTTGGTGGATAAGGAATTGGCTGGATGGTTGCACTCAAAGAGTTGTGGTCAACGGCTCAACGTCCAAGTGGAGAGCGGTGACGAGTGGTGTTGCTCAGGGGTCGGTGTTGGGACCGGTGCTGTTTAACATCTTTGTTGGCAACACAGACAGTGGGATTGAGTGCACTCTCAGCAAGTTTGCCAACACCACCAAGCTGCGTGGTGCAGTCAGCACTCTGGAGGGACGGGATGTGCCATCCAGAGGGACCTGGACAGACTGGAGAGGTGGGCCTGGGCAAACCTTATGAAGTTCAACAAGGCCAAGGGCAAGGTCCTGCACATGGGTCAGGGCAATCCCAAACACAAATACAGGCTGGGCCATGAATTGACTGAGAGCAGCCCTGCGGAGAAGGACCTGGGGGTATTGGTGGATGAAAAACTGACTGTGAGCCAGCAATGTATGCTCACAGCCCAGAAAGCCAACTGTGTCCTGGGCTGCATCAAGAGAAGTGTGGCCAGCAGGTTGAGGGAGAGGATTCTCCCCCTCTGCTCTGTTCTCGTGAGACCCCACCTGCAGTGCTGTGTCCAGCTCTGGGGCCCCCAACACAATAAGGACATGGACCTGCCCAAGCAGGTCCAGAGGAAGATGATCAGGGGGCTGGAGCACATCCCTTATGAGGACAAGCTGAAGAGTTGGGGTTGTTCAGCCTGGAGAAGAGAAGGCTCCAGGGAGACTTTATAGCAGCCTTCCAGTGCTTAAAGGGGCTACAGGAAAGCTGGGGAGGGACCCTGCATCAGGGAGTGTAGGGATAGGACAAGGTGTAATGGTTTTAAACTGAAAGAGGGTAGATTAAGATTCGATATAAGGAAAAAATTCATTACTGTGAGGTTGGTGAGACACTGGCACAGGTTGCCCAGAGAAGCTGTGGCTGCCCCCTCCCTGGCAGTGTTCAAGGCCAGGTTGGACAGGGCTTTGAGCAACCTGGTCTAGTGGAAGGTGTCCCTGCCCATGGCAGTGGGGTGGGAACTAGATGCTCTTTAAAGGTCCCTTCCAACCCAAATCATACTATGATTCTATGAAGAGCACCAGCTTAGTCTTTTGCTCAACTGAGCTTGAAGGTGGGTCTGAAATTACACCACCAGCACCAAATACATTTAACCCAAGATTCATTCAACTTGAAATTAAGTTATTGCACAGAGGCTAGTTCCAAAAAGATTTTTAAAAATAATCAACCCTTTAGTAGGTTTGCATGTTAGCAATGAGTTGTAAAGTGAGTGTTAGCAGGCTTTTAGAAGTGTTTCTTGGAGATAAAATTTGAATAATCTATGTGGTTTAATTTAAGTAATTTATGCATAAAGCACTGCAGAGTTATAATTGTAATTATAATGTTCAACTCAGTAGCAATGAGGTGCATTTGAAGTTGGATACTGATTGTACTGTATATCTATGCTCTGAATTTCATTTTGATTTGAACAAATCCTTTTGAGCACAGGGAGATGGCTCAGAGCTTCACAGAAGTTCCCAAGTGAAGTTTTAGAGAGTTTTTCCTACACATTTTTTATTATTATTTAAAGTCTGAAATCCAATTTTCCATGCTTCTGTGTCATGGTGATAAAGTAAAGGTGGCTGAAAACTGCCCCTGGTCAGAGAGGAAGGACTTTTCTACTCTTCTTGTGAAGGAGCAGCTGTTCCTATCAATAATTTCCTGAAGTAATAGGCCTGGAGTGTAAACAATATTTTATACAGATGGCAGTGGAACAAAGTATGCTATTTATGAAATTTTTGCACTTCACTGTGGAGAATGGATTAACCCCATGTGACATAAGAAATTCAAACGTTATTTGCTAGAATTAAAGGGTTAAAGTATTTCAAAAAGAAAAAAATTTCTTCAACAAAATGGTGCCATCTTAGTAACCTGGTTCATAGAGAAGGAACATTGTGGCATTAGGAGCACTTCAGAAACTGCATGTTGAAGTCTGAACAGACTTGTTTGTTCCCACCATTCATGTTAATATTGTTATTTCTGAACTTGTAAAACATGCCCATAAACACATGCTAAGTGTAGCAGGCAAATCCCTAATATAGCCATTCAGAATGTTGGGCAAGTATGAGGGGAATGGACAACAGATACTTCTGTGCTCTTCCTAATTAAAATCTCCTACTGCTAGCATTGAAGACTGAAGGACCATTGTTATAATCTATTAGGGCATACCTTCTTGTGTTGTTTCCAATAAGAACTAAATGGATAGTAATGTTCAATTTCAAGCAATAACAGCGGACTCAAAGATCACCAGATTTTAAGTCCCTTGAGCAATACTTCAGAGGCCAAGCTGGAAGCAAGAGAGCACACTTACAGATTCCACTGCTTGTGAGCAGATCTTGTAAGAAGCACACAGATATTCAGACAGGCTTCAGGCAGAGACAGTGAGGTTCAAAGGTTGAATAAACAACTGTAAAGTTTTCATGGGTGAATGGGGAATGTGCTCCTCAATGACAGGAGGAGGTAAAAGTTTATATCTGCATTTCTTTTCATGAACAATATGCAGCTCCACACTATATACTGCTGCTTGAAAAGCAGCTCTGGAAGATAATGACATGAATCACTGGCTTACCCTCTTTGCAAGTACTGTGTGTTGCTCTTTCCACTTTGTCCAGTGTGTGACGATGGATGATCGCGCTCACCTCTTGTCCACCCACATCTATAAGTAGTGCAAAATCAGTATAGCTTTCCAAAATATGGATTGATGAGTAATCTCTTTAAGATCTTGTATTTTAAGAATACTTCATGTGAAAAAGGCAAGCTAAATTACCAAACGAAAAAGCATATGACAGGAAGACAGACAGCTACATTTATTTCAGTAGCCTCCTAACAAACTTATTTGAACTAGTTAAACCAGATGGCTCCAGAAGCCTAATATTTCAGTTAAAGCATTAGAGGTTCACATATCTTTCAAGGCAGGAAAACAAAGTGTAAGTTTTGTCTATGCTGCTATCATAATATGCAGTCAGCATGCATTAATAAAGGAGCTGTCATTATTCCAGCTAACCCCTACCATATGTTTCTAATCAGAAACTAAAAATACCTTGATTTTTCTCTTCTCTTTAACAACTACACACTACTGTAATTTTGTTTTAAAATTGGAAGATAATCCATTCATTGCATTAAATGACTAATGTTGCAAGGCAACATTAAGTCCAAATCTGAGCTAGTAGGACCTTTCTGCTTCTCTTTTATTTTGAATGGCAGCATGTTCCTGGGATGCTGCAGAAGGGCATTTTTGGTATTCAGGACAGACCAAAATCCTCAAAAGCCTCAGTCTCCAGTCAAAAGCCAAAACAATGCTGAGATCAAATGATGTCACGAGACCATAAGCAGCAATTGCTCTTTTAGCATATTTTGGTTCTATCATAAGGTATCTTCCTCTTTACTGAACAGCTATATTTCCCAAGAACAAAGTCTGAGCCAGAAGTTATTTCTCACCTACGCAACTGGACAGCCATTTAGGAAATAAATGAGTTTCCCTTCCCAGAATGCCTCTGCTTGCCACTTCAATTTCCTGGTCAGAGCTGCTACTGCAGCACCAATGTGTAGAAGAACAACTTATAGCTAACAGGCTGAGAAGTAAGGCAAAGTGCTACCACTATAAACAGTGTTAAGACAATATGTTGGGGTCACAGTGAAGCCATAGGCAATGGAAATGAAGTTACCAAATCCATATCATCTTTGTTTCCCATTAACAGGTCATGTAAGAGACTCAGCTTGAGTTACTCAAACTATACAAGTGGTGACTACACAGAAAATATGCTGTGTTAGTTCTAAGTATATAGTACCTACTCATACCTCATACCACGGCCAGTAAGTTGAATGTCACAGGGACCCATTGTGTTTAACATCTTTATCAACAACACTGAGGAGGTAACATAGTACTCTGTCAAGTTTGCAGATGACACTAAACTGGTGGCACCCTTTGACATACTGCAAGGCAGGGCTGCTATTTAGACAGACCTACAAAAGCCTGAGGAATAAGACAACAGGGACCTTTTGAAATTCGGCAAAGACAAAAGCAGAGTAATGCATCTGGGAAGGAAGAGCTCCTTGCAACAGTACAGGCTAGGAACTGAGGGACTGAGAAGCAAAGAAGGCTCACAGCAGCCCAGGCTGTATTAACAGGATCAGGGGAAGAGATACTCTATACCCAGTACCTGTTAGAGCATTAGACTGACTTCTGAGGGAAGGGAAACAACAAGTGGTTAACCAGCAAGAATAGTCAGCAAGTCAGCAAAACTGACTGCTTGCGGCTTGGATGGGCACACGCTTCGCTGGGTAAAAAACTGGCTGGATGGCCGGGCCCAAAGAGTTGTGGTGAATGGAGTCAAATCCAGTTGGTGGCCAGTCACAAGTGGTGTCCCCCAGGGCTCGGTTTTGGGGCCTCTCCTGTTTAACATCTTTATTGATGATCTAGACTAGGGGATCAAGTGCACCCTCAGTAAGTTTGCAGATGACACCAAGTTGGGTGGCAGCGTTGATCTGCTCAAGGGTAGGGAGGCTCTGCAGAGGGATTTAGACAGGCTGGAGTGATGGGCTAAGGCCAACCGTAGGAGCTTCAATAAGACCAAATGCCGGGTGCTGCACTTGGGCCACAACCACCCCCAGCAGTGCTACAGGCTTGGGGAGGAGTGGCTGGAGAGCTGCCAGTCAGAGAGGGACCTGGGGGTGTTGATTGACAGCCAGCTGAACATGAGCCAGCAGCATGCCCAGGTGGCCAAGAAGGCCAATGGCATCCTGGCCTGTATCAGAAATAGCGTGGCCAGCAGGGACAGGGAAGCAATCTTGCCCCTGTACTCGGCACTGGTGAGGCGGCACCTCGATTACTGTGTTCGGTTTTGGGCCCCTCACTACAAAAAGGGCACTGAATTACTCAAGCGTGTCCAAAGAAGGGCAACGAAGCTGGTTGAAGGGTCTGGAGCACATGTCGTACGAGGAGTGGCTGAGGGAACTGGGGTTCTTTAGTCTGGAGAAGAGGAGGCTGAGGGGAGACCTCATCACCCTCTACAACTACCTGAAAGGAGGTTGCAGAGAGCTGGGGATGAGTCTCTTGAACCAAGTAATAAGCGATAGGACAAGAGGTAATGGCCTCAAATTGCACCAGGGAAGGTTTAGACTAGATATTAGGAAGCATTTTTTTTACAGAATGGGTTGTTAGGCATTGGAATGGGCTGCCCAGGGAGGTGGTGGAATCCCCATCCCTGGAGGTGTTTAAGAGTCAGGTTGACATAGCACTGAGGGATATGGTGTAGTTGGGAACTGTCAATGTTGGGTTAATGGTTGGACTGGATGATCTTCAAGGTCTTTTCCAACCTAGTTGATTCTGTAATAAAAATGAATGTTATGTTTAAAAAGAAAGTAGCTGTTAAATGCAACCTGCTATTCCAAAATTAGAGTATTGTGAAGATCCAGATAATGAAACAGATAGACTCACATTCATGGAATTTAATAAATTGAAGTTGCTAGATACTGTGCTCTTGATCTGAGATAAGCAGCTTTATCAAAGCAGCAAGTTTGATAAACAAGCAATCTGTGGGAAGTTAAAAAAGAGATTAAGCAAGTGAAACCTTCAGAAGCCATGCTTTTCTTCTTTAGTGGTCAAAATTACAGCTGCTATAAACTTTATAGCTTCAAGCTCCTTTCAAATCACTATGAACATACACAATAGGTATTAACCAGTCATTTCAAAAAATACAGCTCAATTTATAGATTAATTTTCATTAAGACTGCACCTATATATTCCTGCTGCTTCAAAAACTGCAGTGCTTAGTTTGGAGTTCAAACTGATTTGGCACCATGTTTTTCTGGCAATAGTTCAAGATGAATGGGTAGAGAATCTAGTAGTATCAAATTGGTGGGGAAAAAATATTTGATTTTTTTCCTAGATGCCACAGTTTAAATGTACAATTATACTTCTCTATTTTCCAGCAGAGAAACAGTTAAGGTTTAGAATCAGAAGTTAAGGCAGAACATGATAGGTTAAAAACTAACTGAAAGTAATTACATAGGATTTTGCACCACTTCAAAATTTGACTAAGCTTACAGAGCAATTGAGTTAATCAGCCTTAAAACCAGTGTCTGGCAAGTCCAAATCACTATCTCTGATTAAAAAAAAGCAGAGTACTCCCCCTCAAGACATACACATCATAGACTGTTTGGGAAAAAAAACCCAAAAAACACCACCCACCCCCCCCCCCCCCCCAAACCAGTAACATGACGTAAAGCCTGGCTACCTTCCCTGCAACAAAATCAAAGATGATACTGTCCCATAGAAGAGCTTGCATGCAGGGCAAAACATGCAAAATAAATCTCTATGATGCTTGATAATGAACAAAACAATTTCAAACTCCATACTGGGTTTTCATTCACCACTCTAAAAACAGTACTGCTTTTGCAGTCCATGATGAAAGGCTTCAACTATAACTTAGTGTCCCCTGCCAATCAAGCAGCCATGTTCATTCAGCAATTTTACCACGCTTCTGTGAAACTGCCCAAAACACTCATGCTGTAACAAAAACCCCAACAACCAGAAAACTATACCAAACCACCCAGCTTTATCTGGCTGCAGTAACTCATGAGCTTGAAACAGTCAAGATCAGACACAATTACACTGACATATTGAAATGTAAAGTTAAGAGGAGAGCATGCATACAGAATTATGATGGCACATCCACTACACATGAGAGACTGAAGCTCAACTCACTCATCTGAATATTTCTATCCACCTGACCTAGTATATTACACATGTCAAAGATTTGAGGGGGGGAGCAGAATGTGACATGATTAAAAATTATATTAAAGAACTTGACAGCTGCAAACAGCATATAAATTCAAGGGTTCAGATTACCTGTAGCACAATTCTCAGAACAAAGACCTTATTTTTAATAGTACATACACTATGTTTGTCCCACAGCAGGCAGCTGTCTCTTATAACTGATGTCTAAGGTAACACTGATTGATGCTGTTTCTCCAATCATTTTCCAAACTTTCCTGTTTAACGAGGTGAGCTGCACAATGGCAGTTTATTTACCTGCTGGCAACCCTTTTCTTTGAAGGGTCACTGCTCTTAATTATAGTGGCACCTGCTTACTGCTTTGCTTTCAGGTCTGTCAAGGTTTCCATTATAAACCCATTTTTAGATGTTTATTCTGTAATACCCTTCAAGTCCACTGTGGGTTGAAGCATGGCTCACAAGGTCTTGGCAAGTATTTTTTGTAAGTAATCATGGCTCTCTTGCTTCATCTCCTATAACTCAGGAATGCCTCTTTCTGCTGCTTCTTTGTGGGAAGGTCATACCTGCTTTTTTCTAAAGGAAACAAACATTTTGCAGGTAGGAAAATCTTAAAAATCACATTAGAGTATAATAATTGTGCAAGAAATGTTGGCCTGCCCCCAAAAAACCCAGAGTTTGGTATTCTGCTATCTCAAATTTTTTGCATCAGTTGGAAGGAGTTGCTTCTCTGCCTTGGCTCACCGTAATGACTATGATATTAAATTCCTTATTTCCTTCCTCACCTATCTTGCCTATTATTGCAGGCCCATTGGCATTCCCTGTATCCTGAAGTCAGGAGACACTACGCTTAATGAAGAGATGCTATCATTTAAGCATGTAGATTATCTACTTCATGTTTCAGATTACATGTGTTTTGTAATGTTGAAGACAACAGAATGGAAGGTAGCCTATATATGCTTTCTCATCTGGAACAAAAAACCAATATCAAAGCTAATCACCTGTTGTTCAGTCATGGTAATGTACACATAAGGAATAGATCAGGCTGTCACCATGACAGTGATGTGACTGATCAGATGGTACAAGCAGGAGAAACCCAACAGATAAGCAGTGGACATAATCAGCTCCTTAACAGTAAGCAAAGAGACACTGGAAAGTGAGTCATGTATGCAGTGCAACCTTGTGGTAGAGAAATAAGTGGCATGTAAAAGGTACTCACAATTTTTTGTGGGAACAAAACTGGAGCTTCAAGTCTCACAGCTGCAAATCGCAGGATGGTGACTACATGTGCCTGTGACACACTGAAATCTTGCAGGACAATAAGCAGTGAGACTACAAACTCAACCTGCTGCACAGTGACAGGCAGTTTACCTATCAGGTTGATGAACCCTTATCAATCAACAACCTCAGCTTATTATGTTGTGAAACTAGTAACTACCTATCTGCCCAAACCTCTAATGTAGACTGAAGCTCTTCAGGTAATGCCAAACCCAACAATAAGGCCGTAGAAGAAACTATTGCTTTGGTATGGAGTTCAGGGTTTGAGCTTTGTTATTAGGGTGGTAACTGCTGTGACAAGGGAAACTCTAGCTGTGAGAACTCTTTTTGTAAGTAATTGCTGGGCAAGTTATCAGAAGAAAAGTGGGAAGGGAAGAAAGTGTTTGTACTAGCACTGATAGTTACAGCTTGTGCACACTGCTTTCCTTTCACAATGTCACATGTTTCTGAAATGTAGAAGTATTTTTGCATTTTCTAATCTACTCCTAGTCACGCACTCTCAAATCCCTAATGATTCTCTATTTTGATCAGAGATCAAGACAGCTAAAAGGACTGGGTTGGGGAAAACACAGTGTATTCCTTAGCACAGCTACATAAAAACTTTTGTATTAGCTCTGACTGTTTCAAGGAGTTATTCACTAGCTAGGAGCAAAAATATTCTACCTTCAAAGTTTTCATCCCCTCCTGTATTCCTTGCGCTGTGATCATCTGAATGACAGAATCTTGCTTCTGATCCAAAATGGGCAATTCAATAAATCATCCCCATTCAAGTAACCTACAACAGAAGATTTGTATTAACAATGACAAATATACAGGATTCCTGGTCTTTGTCAAAGAGATGTTCAAATCTACCTCTTCCTCTCACATAGCAAGAAGTCATTGTCTTCTGATATGTAAACAAAGTTAAATTTCAGTACTGTCCAGACTTCAGAAACTCTGACTTGAGAAGTGACTTCCTAATTAATATAACTATAATTTAAGCAGAAATCTTATGATCTGCTTGGACAGATATTAGCTTTCCTTGGGCATTAGGAGTCTGTTGCTCTTATTTGAATACTAAATGTCAGAAGCCTGTGTTTCTGCTACTTATACTCCTCTATACCATATGAACATTCAAAAAAGTACAGCAAACTGAAAAACACTAAGTTTTAGTCCATGGAGAAGAAAAATCCATATGAGTACACACATTGGAAAAAAGTCGACTTACTTGAGAGGTGCTGTCACTGTCAGAAAGGTACAGTCCTAGCCATATTTCACATTTCAGTGATATTCTGGGTTAAAGACCACATGGTAGGTATTAGCCTGCACAAGTTAAGACACCTCCACCCATATTCAAATATACACTATATAGCTAGGTCTGCCTGGAGGTCTAAGGTATGGAGCTGTTTGGCAATGGTGTGACATGTCATTGTGTACACTGGCAGATTCCCCAGTCTTCCTCTCCGGACAGCTATTGTTCCAGGGCAGAACCTGCAGGAAGATCTATCCCACCGATTCAGGTCATTCCTTTCATCTTAGCTTTTAAATACTGAAGATATGTAGGAAAGGTAAATAAATGCTATTCCATTTTATTAGAAATCCCTCAAACTTTAAAAAACTACAGCAATAATAATCTAATTGCATTATTTTCAGTTGTCCAGCACCAATCATTACCATGAGTCTGAATGCCTTCCGTGTTTACAGTTTAAATGGGTTGTGTTTTTTTGAGTTTTGGGTGGTGGTTTTTTTTAAATTTCCTCTGCATGCATGCACGAACTTATGTACAAAGGCATTGCAGTGTATAAGTGAACCAATTTCACACAACCACAAAGATTTGTCCATGTAAAGACAAGAAGTTTTTGCAGCTCTGATTTAAAAAGCACGCACAAGTGTTTGCATCCACATAAAAGAGACAAAATATCTTCCAGGCCTAAACTGCATCTGTTTTTTCACTTTCAGTAGAGCATCGAAAATTAACAAAAGAATTTTCACCGTATTCAAAATGCCACAGAAACTATTTAATGCATAGACAAATTTTTGGGAATAGAGAATATCCTCTCCTCCACAGCAACACAGAAATTAACATAGAATAAAAAGCTTTTTGATATCATCATTTTAGATTTGCAACCAAAAAAAAGGAAAGTAGTGGCTTCCTTTTATCTCAGTTTAGCATTGCAGTCCCTTGTTATTTCATTCCATCTCAGGTATGAGATGGAAATGATTAATACCAAGTCTGAAATCTAGATAGGAAAAGTGGCAAAAAACCCCACCTGAAAAGACAGACACTACAATAAATTTCTTTTGCTCTGTGCTGGTTTTGGCTGGGGTAGAGATAATTGTTTTCATTGTACCTAGTATGGGGCTGTGCTTTGGATTTCTGCTGGAAATAACGTTGATACAGGGATGTTTTAGTTACTGCTGAACAGTGATTACACAGCATCAAGGCCTCTTCTGCCTCTCACCCCACCCCACCAGTGAGCACAAGGAATTGAGGGGACACAGCAGGGACAGCTGACCCCAACAGACCATATGGCATCATGCTCAGCATATACAGCTGGGGGAAGGTTGGCTGGGGAGGGGGGTGGGAAGGGTCACTGCTCAGGGACTGTCTGGGCATCAGTCAGTTAGTGGTGAGCAATTGTTTTCATCTGCATCACTTGTCTGTCTTGGGTTTTGGTTCTCTCTTTGAAATAAAATAATAATAAAATAGTAATAAGTTGTAATTAAAAGGAAAATAAGAGTTATTAAGCCATTCTTATCTCAACCCATAAGTTTTCTCACTTTTACCCTTCCAATTTTCTTCCCCCCATCCTGTTGTGGGGGTGAGGGCAGTGAGCAAGCAGCTGTGTGGTGCTTAGTTGCCAGCTGGGGTTAAACCACAACTTGCTCTTAACTTTGAGGTGCTGTAAAGCAGAATTTCTGAGTGTGACAGGATAATGAAAAAGTTATACACCACTCCCTACTATACTTTAAGACATTTTTTACTGCTTCAGATAAAGAACACTTTTCTTTTCCCCCTAGGACTGCTTGAGATACAATGTGCCTGTCTCTAATTTGGTGTCACTATCATCAAGCATTCAATGGTCTTGATAGTCTCAGTGACTCTTTTGCCCCATATCTCTCCAGAAGTTACTGTAGTACCCTAAACGATATATATCACTTTTAAAGGTGACCTTCAAAAGAAAGAAATGGGCTTGTTCCCTTTCTTTACAAATTAAGCAAAGAAAAATAATCTGAAAGGTTTTAAATTGGATTTTTTGTTTCTGCTGTTAAATTTATTCACTACTAACCTTATCTTATCTTCCCTAATCTTCCCACATAACTCCCACATGTATTTTACCAACTTTCTGCCCCAACTTTAACTGCATTCAAGCAGCAAGTAAGTTTCAGGAAATAACTCATATTTCTGAGGACAGTTTGGGAGATGCAATGCAAGTGTGAGACACAGAAACCCAACCAGATCCTTCCCCCCCCCCCCCCCCCCCCCGCTTTTTTAGGGTGAGCTAAGACAACAACCAACCAGCACCAAGAAAAAGCTGCCCTGCTTTTCTTCACTCATAGTATCTCTAGATGAGATTAGGGACACCTCATACTGTGACTATATGAGAGATTATTGCTCTCAGCTGTCCAAGAGCAGAATTCTACACATGCTGACTCTCAGCCACTGAAATTCAGGACTTGCTGTATTCATGTGAACTGATATTGATCAGGTGTAGGAGAAAAAGCCTTCTGAACTGCAATGACTGAAATACCAACATAGATTGTTTCTCCCAGCTCTCCCATTGAAGAGGGAACAAAGACCACCTCAAAGACTCTGGGAAGCTGGAGACACTGGATATAGCATTCTACACATCCACAGGCTAATCACTCGTTGGCACCACAACCTTCAAATCTGGCACTGATAGTGCCATAAATTCAAAGTTGCAGTACTCTCAGTGGAAGGCAAGAGTACAGTGAATTCATCCAGTTCCCTGGCAAGACAGAAGGCACTCTTAGTTTCTTCATATGTCACATGCTACTACATCTCTATCTGACTACAGAGTTACCAGCAAACACTGGGATTTTACAATAAGAGAAACATCCGAAAAAGACTGCGATTAGACAGGCTAAAATATGTACCGTTCTTCAGCATTCAGTGTCTTGTTTGGAAGATATCTGAATGACATTCAGTGGTTAAAAACAACGCTCAACCTTTATGCCAGGTACTATATTTAATTTTAACATTTCAGAATCACTAATAAATTAATCCATACAGTACAGGACCTATTATTGGTTTATATATTAAATTGATTTTTTATCTATTACTTAAGAAACAGCTGATACTGATTATTTCTTTAAGAATGTGAACTGTGACATCAGCCAACTTCTGAATAATCTTGTGAAATACCAGGCAAGCACATTTAGAAGAAAACTGGCCCTTCTGCATGTATTTTTTTCCTTTTCTTCTTTTTAAACCACTGCTATTTAATTCTTTTGCAAATCCCTTAGTGATAAAGAAGATGATTACAAGGCCTTATCTCTGACTCCACTATACCAAAAATTTTTGTGGTAAAGAACTTCATGTTTTGCATATGCTGAAAATTAAGACAGATTTATTAATGTTACATGTATGTGTGCTCAACACTTGCTTTACTTTATTACAATACCAACTGATTCTGAGTGCTATTTTCTGAAGTTGGCGCATATAACTTTAATGCTGGAGTTAACTGTAACTGCCTACATGCTAGTACCAACTTGTGTTATAAGAGAGATGTAAAAGACTCCAGAAAGCAAAACAGAAAAACAGGGTAAGGTTCTTCATTCTTTTATCCTGTACTTAAAACAAATAAATAACTATATACTGCTGAGACTGATTATTTCATGTTACCTTTCACTACAGCTTTCAGAGCAGTGCCATTTTAAAAATAAAATTTTACATATACTGTACAATACAATCAAATACTGCAAGAAATTGACTGCAGTTTTCCTGTCTACTTCAAAGGTGACTCAAGTCCCATCATTATTTACAATGGGAATGTCTCAAAGCCCTTCATTGCAAGAACATTAATGCATCCAAACACAAAGGTTGTTGCTATAACAAATATTAGCAAAAAGACACATTTTACAGTTATTACAGTTCAAGGAAGTTGAGCCAAGTACAGTCTCCACTGTCACCTCTGGCATTATGTCTACAAACTAACTTTTTAGAATTTAACAACATAAGATACTCCCTTGTTCAGGCCCTTTAAGAATTGCACCAACACAAAATCATTAGCTACTTTTTTTCTTTCCCCCCCCTCAAAAGGAGTAACATTTCATTATCACCATTTTGGGTGCATTTGCAACAAGTAACTGAGTCTTGGAGGTGTCTGAAGAGACTTACTGTGCTTTCAAGCTGTATTTGTATCACATCTACTGTCAGAGCTGATTTCCAGGGGCAAAAAAAAAACCCAGTTCTGGTAATTTGAGATACAGTTACTCACACCAGCTGGGAAGGGGGCCCAGGCCAGCCTGGCAGCTCCCTCTGGAACTGCTGTTTCCCCCATCTGCCACTTTGCTGCCTTTTTCACATCTTTTCTTCAGGGAGGCTTTTTATTTTTTAATTTTTGTTTTGTTTTTTAAAAGCTTCCCCCCACTCCCTTTCCCCACAGGCCCCCTCACTCCCCTGAGGCATGCAGGCTCACCAGCAGCCCAGACAGTGCACCCACTGCTGCTAGGCTGGCCTCAGCACGCAAGGGGGTCTTGCTTCTCCTTGCTGCTCCTGGGTCTTCCCCCAGATCACACGGCAAAGTTATCCAGTCACCTTCTCACTGATGCCTCAGTGCTGCCCCCCAAAACACTGTCCCTGGGTCACACTGACAGCCAGGCTCATGGACTGGCCCCAAGGAGGCCTAACACCCCACAACAGCACCTGCCTGTGCCCCTGCCATAAAGCTGAAGGGCTTCACACCCCTAACACTGCACTTTATCAGAGTGCAGGCCAGAGCCAGCAACACTGCCATACAGAGAAAACCCCAAAAGGGTGTTTTCACAGGAACCCCAGCACTGGGGCACCCTCAGTACCTTCATTCCAGCTCACCTGCATTTGACCAGCTCTCCAGCCTGTAAACAGGCTCTGCTCCCCAGGAGAAGGGCTTTCCCTACCCCTCCTGAAATAGCCACCCAGGCCCTCCGCCCACTTCTAGCACCTTCTCCCCGCTTCAGTGGCCTCAGCTGTGCCGGGGCAGCCGCCCTGCAGCCTCAGCCTGGCAGCTCTCAAGGACTGCTGTCCCAGGTGTGGCAGGAGGCACTTCCTCACTGAAATGATAAGGGCCCAGGAGGAGGAAATTAATGTAATGATCAAAGATGTTTCCCCAGGCTGTGATTCTTTCATCTAGCCCATTGCAGTGCGAGTGCTGACAGAGGCTCTCTCTGCAGATTTAGAAGGGTTTTAGTCCATTTTGGCAGAGGGGCAACAGGGCTCCCTGACCTGAACATCATGAGTGTTATTTGTGGTGTTGATAACTACTAAGACCCTCTCCTTGGTGGAGAAGAAACAACTGGAGAAAAGAACTAGAAACCACATTAAAAACTACTTTTGGTTGCCTGAGGAAATGTGCTGTCATTCCCTGACAGGCCTCCTCGCACCTTGCAAATCTTGGCTGATTTCAAGCATCTGACAGGCAGAAACCTAAAAAAGTAGAGTTCCTCCAAGCATCATTGAAATTAGAGCATTTTTTTTTATCTTTTGGCATACACCAGTGTGTTTGTAACCTGAACCACCCATTGCATGTTGCGTGACAGCCCCTTGGACAGTGAGGCCATGTGCAGGGAAAGGAGTGGAGTGTTGGCAACATCACTGTGGGAAGATTTGAGAACAAAACCTCTGTCTTCACCTCAAACCAGAGTAAATAATTTTACAAGAAAAATAACTTGTTCATTTATTCAGAATTTTAAAAAAATCTTAGCATCTTGAAAATAAAGACTTAGGGAATTGGTGTGTTTGTGTGGAAAGATATTGTCATGGAAGGACGATACCATACGGCGTGGAAATGAGGATTGTGCTGTCTCCTCAAGTGCTTGGCAGACTTCCTGGAAGAAGATCCAAAATGTCTGCGAGATGGACACTCTGTCAAGTCTGTTTTAACAGGGAGAGGGCCAAAACCTACAGT
Source organism: Strix aluco (assembly GCF_031877795.1). Classification (NCBI taxonomy): domain Eukaryota; kingdom Metazoa; phylum Chordata; class Aves; order Strigiformes; family Strigidae; genus Strix; species Strix aluco. The sequence continues at coordinate 33,378,741 of NC_133936.1, forward strand.
TCATTTACAGGGTGCCCTTGGCAGAAAATATTTGCCTTCAAGATGTAGAGTAAGTACCGGGACTCTGGTTAGCAGAGACTGAATGCTTTGCTGACTCATACTATATATAATGAAAGCTTAATAATATAGAATATATCTAGTTCATGAAGTCTCTTGATACTGTGTTGTAATTTAGTCCACCAACAGCCTTTATTTAAAGTTGGATTCCATGAGTCTGTTATAATGAGCTAAAAAGTGCATGGATAAGCAGTTATTTCTGAAAATGTGGCTCCCTATCGATGTATATTTTGCACAGCCTGTATATCTTAATTGAATTGAAATGAGCATGGGACTCTAGGGTTTTTTAGGTCTAGTGAGGCATTAAATACTCCAAAAGCACAATAAAAAATGAAAAAAAATGCACTTCTCCAAACTATTGAACCTTATTGCTTTAGCTCTGGGCACAGCACTCTTACTACCTAGCAAAAATACACAAAATCATTGTTTACAGCCCTTCATAGTCTATACCTATAGCCTTCATACCTTCATACCTATAATCTTATCTCCTGCACCTCTGATGCATCCATCGTTCTGTCTTAAGTGCTCCTTTTGCCCCTTCAAGTTGACTCCCATGTGCTCATATTTTCTTCTTTTCTTTTTGAAGCCTCTCACTCCAGGTGTACTCCTGTGTTGATTGGAAACAAACACAGTTTTGGCCATAATGACAAACCATTGCCCTCTCTGTTGAGATGGGGCTCTATTTTACTTATTTCTGGGCAATTCTGTCTCCACTGGAGTTGGATTAAGATCATGTAGACAGGTCTTGTAAAATTTTTGAATAATTTGTGTTGTGTACATGGCTGCATATATCAACATGAATAACAACACTAGCTGTTCTGTGTATTAAATACACAACAAATTGAAGCTGATGTAGAAGAATGATCTAGCTCAAAGTAAATAGCAGAAAATAAACTTTTCCAAAGTGAATTTTTTAAAAGCTTAAGAGCCGTTGATTTCAAAAACTGTTCTTGTTCATTATTGTACTTCCTGCCTTGGGCTGATACCAAGTACCAGAGCAATCCTGAATACTTTAAGCGAGCCACTGATCAACCTATTTTTGACTGAAATTTGGAGACCCCAATGGGTTAGACAATTACAATAAAGATCTGAAGTCTTGGATGCTTACCCAAATTGAGCTGAACCACTGAATATTTTTGTTCGCCAATCACGCTTGGATGATACTATTTACATTGTCACAGAGGGAGTATTATTGATCACCTTCCACTACCATGACTGTTATAGTGTCAATCAAAAACAAGCAGCTTGATAACATTCAGACTCCAGCTGTACAAATGCTCTCTTTTTGGGGCTCATTAGTTTGCTCCAGCTGGCATCTTTTCAGACAGAAAAAAGCACTGGTGTTTTCCTTCAGTACAAACAAAATTCTATGAAAATATTTTGCATAAACTTGAATCCCAATTAAGTAAAGATGATCTTTCTTAAAAAAATAATCTAAAGAACGCTTGTTTAGGCATTAGAACTACAAGTGATGTACTGTTAGGATGTACCTTTTTTATTCTGTATTTTGATATCCCAATCAAAGATCATTGGTAGTGGCTGAAAATGCCCATACTATGGAATGGACTTGAAATTAAAGACTGAGTGATTACATTATGGTAGAAGGAGTTGCCCACAAATTAAGATATGTTAATTTCAAGTGCCAAGCAGAATACATTGATGGATTGTAGTGTAGAGCTGGACAAAGCTCTACACTACAAGTAGAAGGTCTACTACTGTTATGCATTACTGAATTCATTTCACCTGTAAGGAAAAGAATATTGATTTCATTCATCTCAGTCAGTTGCCAGTACGACTGAATTCAAATTCAGTGACATCAGCAATACAGATGATGGTACTGTAGCAGAGGATGGCAAGAAAAGGTGACCCAAGATTAATAAATGTCATTTCATTAGAAGAGATCAAAACCAGTGTGTCTTCAACAGAAGGTAGAGTGGGATCTGTAGATTCTACTGCTCTGTAAGTCTGTGATAACCTTTGTAATGTCTATGAGTTTCAAGCTATGTTCGATTTTTCATTGTACTTACACATAACCATGACACACAGACCAAAAGAGCAATAACATGGGACATAGACTCTGGACACCTGCTGGTATAAGTCGGGAGAAACTATATAAATCAAAGGAGTTAACATAGTTGTAATTAAGTAGTGAAGAAGATTATAGGTGGAGAAATTGTTTACATAGTTCAGCAGTATGGGCCTGATTCAAAATCATATTGAAGTAAATGAAAATATTTCCAAATCACACCAGTAAATTTTGGATTAAGCTTCTATACCAAGACACAGTGAACCAATATAGAATTGTAATTTTGCTTTTTGTGAAGAACCTTTCTTTGAATTTGAGTTTTGAGAGTTGGGTTTTTTCCTAACCTTTCTTAAAGTAAGATATTATCATATTTTTCCACCTAAGTACTCAGTGTGGGACAACTTAATCACACGAATGGCCATCTTGAAGTTAATGAGATGATCCGTGTGCTTAAAACTCAAAATTTCTGTAAATTGTTGTCACAATGATTGAAACAAAAATTCAAATACCATCATGAATGACAAGAAATTAATTCAGGTGTTCATTGCACTTGGTACAATGCTAAATAGTTCTGTTTCAAGGACACTAAGCAATCTGATCTCACCAACATTTTCTGCTGAATCTGAAATTTCTTACTTTGATGTTCTCAGCTTCGTTTCAGTTAAGGGTATGCAAGAAAGCCAAGACTCACTATATTTTTTTATAATCCAAAAGAGTTTTTGTTTCACACCCTATTTACATATTAGGTCTCTAAAGTAAACAATTAGAAACTATTTTATATAGTCTTATTTTGCTACAAAGGCAACCAGTCCAGTTTATCAGAATATGACTACATGCATATGTACAAGAAGCAGGATTGAGTACACACTGTATTTGCTCATGGTTGCCAAATAAACAGGCATGGGGAAGAATAAAGCAGGCAATAATCCTTTAAGGAAACCCTGAACATGTGAAAATATATCTGCAATCTGAATGTTTTTCTCTTTCTTGCTTGTTTTGAAACAATCTCTTAGAAGTACAGTTCCAGGGTTTTGTTTCAGAATCAGCCTTTTCAGATGAGTAAATATGAGACAAATGTGTGAATTCAAACCAAACTATGAGGGATTTAGTCTCTGTTGAGTCAACAGGATTGAAATGAAGTGATCTGGTATGTAAAGATTTATGCAAGCACCAGACTCCCTACAGAAACAGGTATTTACCTTAAAACATTTGCTTATATCCAAGTCCAATGTAGTGTTTCTTTTCTTGTCACCAGTAACAAAAACCTTTCACAGTCTTTCTATCTCTTTGCGGGTTTACATTGTGTTTTTCTTAGACATTTTTACATTTCACATTACAAATTGTATTTATGTAACTGTGAATCTCAGGTAAAGTCTTCCCTTCATTTGTTTTGTCTGTCCAGTATACATCCAGAAGACAACATTTCTTTGGCTTAATTTTCAGAGATTCTGAGCATCACAGGGCCTCATTGAAGTAAGATATATTAGTCAGGCCAAGAAAGTAACAAGATTTGTACCTAACCTGAGACATCTAAATTTGCCTTGAGGCACCATTATGTCTTGTGCAATAGATTATTGGGGAAAGTCTTGCTGGGTGGATGGCCCCTTCTGTGGTATCCCATACCTTAACTCTCATATTGAAGCTCATACTGATACATCTCAGAATCTAATCATGGTAGCAGGACTCATTTAGCTTTTTTAATGTATTTTTACTCCAAAGCAATGCTAACACTAAAGGCAGTGACATCCAAAATACAGAAGAAGAAATATGAAAAGTATTGTTTTGTTCAAGGCACAAAATGAAGCTCTGATGTTTAGAGTCCCAATATTTAAGATATCAACAACAAGTATTCTCTGACTTATGATAGCAGCTGGGAAATAGTTTGGGTGCTGTTAATATTTATAATCTGCAGTATTTTGTGTTTATTACAAAGCATTTAATTGCTTGATCTGGATCTACAATCAGTGACAACAAAACAAATAAACCCTGATTTTGGTGGAAATGTTTTACAGCTCTTCCTACATCATGAATCAAATTACAAGGTAACTAGCTGAGCTTGATGTTGGAGCTAAATCCTTATCACTGTAACTGACTCAGATATGACATCTTACTTTAATATTTGCAAATATGCAAAGTAATTTAAATAATTAACTTTATTAAAGAAAATATACAGAGCATAGGAGGGAAATGAGGTAATAGAAAAAATAGAAAGAAGAATGTACGGTAGGGAGAGCCAAAGCTAAGGCAAAGTGCATTGCTGGTGGATTCTGCCAAAGAGCAGAAAGGCAGTTTCCATCCAAAGTTCTGTTTTCCTATTATTCAGAGCTGTGGCTGCAGTCGCTCCCTGCTAAACCAGTGTGGCAGCTGTGTAAACTCCAGTTTAAAACCTGGTATTTCACATGTTCACTTGTCATTTAAGCTCCATGAGATTCCTCTTGAGTGGATTAATGCACGCACAACAAGCAGTTTTCTCTGGAATGGTAGAAGTCCCATAAAAGGCAATCTTTATCTTCCAAAGAATCATTAGATCAGAATTAAAATCTGTAAGTTAAAGCTGAGTAAGTTAGCAAATCTAAAATGCCATTTACTGCCCTCTTTGTTCACCACATCCCTAGAAAGTATGACAAGACTTAGTGTCTGCCAGAAGGGTTCTCATTGCAACTGTCTGTGGCAAATCCCCCTGAAAGTATCTTCACTCCTAGAAATATGAGGAAAAAAAGAAAATGAAAATGGAACAACATGACTTTAAAAATGTTTTTTAGATCATACGGCTAGCAAGTTAATTCTGGCCACCCCTTTGTTTCCCAAGAGCATCCCTAACAGTTTCAGCACATGTGAAGAGATCAAATTATTTGTTTGAAGATTTTTATATTCCAGATGTTTTATTTTATTTGATCGACCTCTCAAGTTATAGAAAGAGCTAGAACTATTCATAGTTTACAATGGTATTTATAGTTCTGTATTTTAAAGCATTGTTCTGTAGCTTACTGTCTGTGTTTTCCATTACCCTGAAGTCAGTATTGGCTTGTAGTTCATTGTTGGCTCAGCTGACTGACTTTTGATATTCCTTCTTAAAGTATCTGTGTTGCTGCATCCTTCAGGGAGACTGACTATAGAGACTGCTTATTGTATCTCTATTATCACACAGTTCTTTTACAGTTTACTGAATTGCTTATCCTGGAAAAGCCAAAGTCACTGGGAAAAAATATTTACTTGGACAATACATATTAATTCAACAATGAGAGTCTCTGATTAACACAGCAGAACTCTGTTCTTTTGAATATTCTGCATTCTGAAACCCAGTCGTCACTAAGAGAGATTCCAGTGCTGATTAAATCCTGCAAAAGGCCTCTGTTGCCTTGCTAAACAGGACCTGGGCAGTCAGCCTGCAACTGTCATCCAGCTGAACTTGCTAGACATTGGCAAAAGATAGAGCAAGCTAAAGAAAGTTTCTCAAGCTCATGCAAGAGTAATTTCCTTTCCATCTGCCATAGTGGAACATGGTTTGCTTTTCCCAGCCAGCAAATCTTGTCAATGCCTGGAAAAATTATGCCTTCATAGTATCACTTGGCCTATGGTTCTTCTGGGACCATTGGCAGCACACTTTTCAGGAGCTTTTAGTCTAGCCACTTCCCTCAGAAGTGCCACCATGCTATAATTTTAGTGCTGCTAGTTGTCCAGCGTGGAAGGAAAAAGCTAGTGTAGTTATGTGGCGGTGATGCTAATTTGAGATGCTAGTTTGAGTTATAAAATTCACAGGTTCATAGGACACCCAGTTTGGACACCAGTGTGACTTCTTCATCAGTATGACCAGTTCCTTCTTACATCTTTGTTTTGTCCTTCCCAAAGACTAAGAACTGGTTGTATCAGCTGTTTAGTCAGTCCTCTAGTCTAACAAGGTTAACAAAATGGGAAACATGGTTTGCTCAGGAATAGGTGATCTAGTCTGAACAAAATAGAAAGCTTAACATTAAATGATATCTGAGCTGTTTCAATTAAAGTAAAAGCAAAACCATCAAAATTCTCCTTTTATTCCATTTTTTTTTGTATTTGCATATGATCAGGATAGAGAGAACTAAAAGATATATATTTTAAAATACAGTCAAAAAAAAAAAAACCTGAGTGGAGAATTGTTGCTAACCACAGCAGTGGATAAACATCAGGGAAACAGAATTGTTGCATTAGCCAAAGACCATCTTTATACAGGATCAAATGGCCATGAATACATTTAGGAATATATTAAAAGAAGGTTTCTAATCTTCAGAGGGATCAGATGTGAGAACAGCTTTTTAATAAAGCTTTGTAATAAACCTAAGGTATTAAGCTTGATCAGTTTATGATCATGGTTAATTACAATAGCTGAGACGGACTTGGTATTTTAGGGGACCTCTTCCAGAACTGAATCCTGTATTGCCATCTTTATATGCTAAGGTCCTTGACAAAATGGAATTTCCAAGCAAAAAATTATAGAGGAAATCACATATGAAATCTAATTTTTTGTCTATGTGCTGTTCTCCTTTGCAAACTCAAATATGCAGATGTCTGTGCATATGCAAGACATATGTCGCTGTTCACATTCAACTATCTGCTCTAGCAACAGAAATCAAGGCTAATTCTAGGCCTTCATGGCGCTAGACATCTTCTGTCACACACAATGAGCTCTGAATCCTGTTCAAACATATCACTGAAACATCTTGCAATTAAATGAAAGATACCAATGCTGTGCACCTTAGGATATAATTTCTGTGGTTCTGAAATACAGCTGCACCAGCCTTTGATTTTTACACATTTAGGGTGAATTCCTGGGAGAAACAGCTGTGGTCCCTCTCTATATATGTTCTTATTTTAACTAGAAATGTAAGCAATTACAGGAAGATTCAGCACCAACAGATACATATAACTAACAATGCCTTACTGTTAGGATTATTTATTGTGTTGATACAATGCCCCATTTTTCCATTATGCTCTTCATTGCTATTTAATTTTCAGTTCCGTACCTCTTTAGACAAATGTGGGACATTTAGCATGGTATTGCATTCACAGATAGATATATCTCCTTTGATTAACTCTCATTTTTCTGGCAGAAAGCATTTGCTTAAGCAATAGGCAGTGCTTTCTTTTGTGTTGTCCTCTTTGTATGCCATTGTGGCAATGGCTGCCTCTTGTGTTTAATTTCTATAGTGCCTGACACATCATGGGTGTGCTTGGAATCAAGATCATGAATTGTCTAATGGTAGTAAGAACAATAGTAATAATAATACTTAATACCTTTTTGTTAGGAACATGAAAGATTTTGCAAAATTCATTGTACTCCATCTGTACAGTATACTTGACACTAAGTTAGTTGAGTTTTAATTACTTGTTCTTACCGGGTTAAATAGCTAACATGTTTGAAAGTCCAGTAAATTTCTTAAGCTATATTAGCTTAATGAGGCATATATAGGCCCCCATAGTCTTTGCTCTTATAGGTCAACTTTGTGATTAATACTAATTAATGACACATCAGTGAACATTTGAAGTGAATGATGAAAATGATCATCCAACCCTGATAATGAATATGCTAAAGCAACACTCAAGCAAGGCATCAGAGAGGGAGAATCTAGGTAAACGTGGCTCAGTTTTCTGCTGTGGTAAGCTAAAATCAAACAATATTTGTTTTTACATTGTAGAAAGCCCCAAATAGATTTGATTGATTGCTTCTTCTTTCCCAGCTTGTTGTTTCTTCTGTTTTGTTTTTTTTTAAGCTACTTCCTCAGTGATGTATAAGAATGGAAGCTAGCTGTGAATAAAGGTGCCAGAAAGATGGGAAATGCAGATCATCACAGAATCCATCAGAAAAGGATATTCTACATCTGTCCATAGATCAGAGGTTTAAAGATCACATTAGAATATACTCAAACTTTCACTCTTTTCTCAAACTGATGATAAACGAATGGGACTGCAGATTTTACAATATTTGTTCGGAGGGAACTGGTCAGGCATGCAGTGTGAGCCAGAAACCATAGCAGTATTTTAAGAATAAGAGTTTCTGTTCCTCTGTCTTCTCTTTAGATAATTTGTTGTGCCTGTTCTTGTACTGCTGCTTTGAATTGTGTTCATATAGAAATAATAGATACTGCAGTGGTACTTTGTACTTCTGTCAAACTTTTCAGCCAAGGATCTCAAAGCCACATTCAAAATTGCTAAGATTTATCATGCTTCCAGCAGATGTGTTTACACACATGCATTTAGAGGCATCAAGGTATTGGGGAGTCTATTTTACACAGCCTGTCCTTTGCTACAAGTGCATGTCTTCGTTATGGTGGAAAGATAGGGGAGTATTTGTCAGATGCTTTGTTCTCCCCGAATAGGCTTTGTTATGCATATGACAGTTCAGAGTATGTGGACCATGAGAGGATGTATGCCTAACCCTGGTACCAGTAAATGGACTTGTCTGCCTTCTCAAGTGGAAGAAGCCTACACTTTGTAAACAAGTTGAAAATGGGAAGGAACATGCACATTCTGACTACATAGTCCTGCAGACAACAGAGTGGGAAGAAGCTATAAACAGAGTTATTTAGTTGGATAAACAGTCCCAAATCTGGGTAGATCTGTAATGCTTTTTAATGGTGTTGCACAATAGCTATACATTTAAAAAAAAAATAAAATAGGCAAACCTTCAGGGGAAATCATAGATACTTTGAAGTCAGTAACAAAACTCTCCTTAACTTGAATATGCCAGGATTTCTCTTTGAAAAGATTGCAGAATTGTTGGATAAAAGAAAAGGGTAGATTTGGGAAAAGAAAAAATCCTTACACTAATATTTAACAGACTGCAAAATAGTTGATGTGAGAAACATCTGAAATGTTATTCCATGAGCTGATTAAATTTTTCTTGGACAAAGCAGTTGTGAATTTACTGCTATGTGTTGGATGAAATAATAGGCCTTTTTCATCTTTTAACTTCTACTACACTGCTGTAATAAAAGACATAAAAATCAATTATTTCCACTGGTTCAACGAATTATTTCACTTTAAAAAGCTAGAAAAGTGCCAATTCACTTGGCCATGTCCCTTTAAGGTGACATTCTAATAAAGTGTGTTCAATTATGCCAAGTTTGAAAACTTGTACTATCTTTTTTCTATATTCAAAGGATTTCACATTGACACAGTTAATCTCATTGTCATTTTGTATCTTTGCTGGTAGAGACCCATGGTTTCTGGATTTCTCTCTGGCTTTCTTGCAATACAACCATAAAGCATAAATATCATGCCCAAAATTATTTTTATTTAATGTGATAATGACATAATGATTGAGACAGGAACCTTGCTTCTGTAGAAGTAATTCATTTTTTATACACTGTAAATGGAGAATTATGCTATCTTCTGTTTCTGGTGAATGGAAATTCAAAAGCAAACCTTTCAAAAAACTTAATTTTAAATCAAACACAATTAAGCACCTCAGGTGTTTAAGAGAATATGACTGGCGATGTGGCTTTACCTAAAGGAAAACTGGAGAAAATGGCGTCTCTCTGTAGGAATGACCTCTGTTGTGATGAAGACTTTGTCTCAGTCTTAGCTGGGTTTATAACACCAGTTATTCATTGCAAATATGGAAGCTAACATCACAATTGAATTAAAAGTGATTTAGCGAGCAGCAGGCCTTTTAATATAAATTTAGCAGGATGGAAAATTCAGGCACATTTTAAAGCAAATCATGTCTAAAACCAGGGAGATGACTAGAAAATGGGATAAAATGTAAATAGGGTTTTACCAGACTAACTTGATACAAGTTTGGTAGAGTTCTGCACAGCCATGTTCGATTAAAGATGTACAGGAAAGAAGGGCAGCAGGCTAGTAACATGGTCAGAGGGAAGGGGAACGACTCTTTACGGCAGATGCTGCCTGGTGTTGGCTGTGTAGTAGGCAGCCTTGTTAGTGCAGTGCTGAATTCAAGTTCACAGACCTTGTCTTTATCTAAGCATCTCAGACTTCAGGATTGCCTTGGTTGAGCCAGCTTGTGTCTGCATGCTAAACAGCCTTATAGAAAATGCCTGAAAGGCTTAACTTGCACAGCCTGGTAAAATCACAGCTGAGAGGAGATGTGAATGGTGTCTGTAAGTTATAGAAGGGAACTATTAATTAGCACAAGAACTGGTATACACATAAGCTAGGTGAGAACTGTGTTCTAAAAGGCAACAGAAGTGTAAGCTCTAATGCACACATCCGGGAGAAACTGAGGGAAAGACAGAGAGACAACTATTACGATTGGACTTGATAGGCTTAGGGAAGGGGATGAGTATTACATACTTTTATTTTTAGATTTTGTGAGTGTGGGGCCAAGACTGTTACTGTTGAGGTCTATTCTGACACTCTGATTTAAAAAGACTGTAAACATGAAGAATTAAGAGGGAAGGTTGGACAATGACTTGGGTGAAATGCTGACCCCAGTAAAATCAGTTCAAACTGCTGATTTGATGCGGCTAGGATTTTACCTTGAGTAAACTGCAGAGATTCTCCTAGGTGTTTGTTTTGTCTGGCGATGCAGAACATCTAGTAGCAGAAACACATATTGAAACATCAAAGCTTTTATTTGCTTTGTGCCAGTTCAAAGTACCTGCTGCAGTTCTAAACACTTCAGCATAACTTTCCTCTTTTAGAGACAGAGTGGCTTATTTTCTCCTGTAAAGAAGAACTAGTAGCATGCTCTCTGAAGGTAGTGTCATGCTGTCCTAAGTTGCTTGTTCTAGCAATACAATAGGCATTTTCCTAGCACAAAGAAAATGACTAATTAACATTTAGTTAACATGTTGATTACCTTGGACATCTTTAAAGGAAGAAGTACTTGAAAAAGAATGGCTTTTACTCAGTTTCTAGTTTTTTTTCTCCTTTACTGCCAAGAAAGAGCAATTAGGTAAGCTCAGTTAAAAAAAAAATCTTCTTTTTATGTTTTATATATAAGAGAGAATGTAGTGAGAGACAGTAAAAGAAAGAGCTGGAAGTATAAATGCCATTAAAACTTACAAAGCAATTTGCTACAGTGTGAGGCCTGATTTCTGCATGGTTAGGTCCTTAGTTTTTATGTTCACTCATGCTGAATGACATGCAGAGCTGAAGTGCGTGCCTAAATCCTGATGGTTTCACTGGTGTCAAATCACAGATATTGATGTTCCCTGGAGGACAACATACTATTCTGTCATACCAAAGGACTGAGGAGTGAGAAGAGAGACTTCTACTCACATGTACAGTTGTTCTGGGACTGCACGATTACAGCAGTATAATGTAAATGCAGGAATGTATGGTAGAGATTTCATTTTTAATCTATTACAAAACCAGATACATATGTAAAAGTACTGAACTTATGGGAGAAAAGCTACAATCAAAAAGCCCTGTAACTTTTCTTATCACCACAGGAAAATAAATCCTTCCTCCTGTGTTTCTAGGTCACCGTCATATTTAGCAGAGTTAAAGCCAATTTCTTATTAACATTTACTTAATTCTTATACCAGATCTCCTGTACATACCTGGTTTTTATCTGAAGATGAGGTTCACATGCCATGGACCAACAAAGGCAAATATGGCCAGGGCTCTAATGCTGTCTTATGTGTCTCAAGCTCAATGTGGAAAGTCCAGTACTGTGTCTTCAAAAGTAATTTCCAAATGCAAATGCACTGGCTAACAGATTCTTGTCTCAGAAAGACAGGCACTTTCCTTGCCCCATGACCATTTATTTTTCATAAAGAATGAAATATAAGGCAGAGTTATTTGTTGACAGTTATCAGCAGTAACTCAGACTCAGCATTGACCTAAATTCTTCCTGCTCAGAAGCACTGCAGTAGAAAATAACGAAGGCAGTGTTGTTTCTCAAATGGAAAAACCTGAAATTGCTGGAATGCCTGCAAGTTCAAGGCCTCCACTTTTACTATTCTATTCCTTACAGTAAATTCTTATGTAGTAAAATTTACCCATTTGCTAGGTATTCCTGTACTGAACTAGATACGCTAATGTGATAGCTTTTCTCCTTCCCCTCCCCCCCCCCCAAAAAAAGCCCTTTTTATAAAAAAGATTGTGAATATCATTTATGAAGGAGTGAGAATCCACAATTTTATGCCCAGTTGTATTTTTTTTATTTTGCAGGTGTATGTGGAACTTAGTGCAGAAGCACAGCATTATGGAATTTCTGCGAAGAGTTCAGCGATGATGGTGCTGTCTTGTGTGTTGCTGTTTGAATTTAATAATTTGGCCAAAGTAAATGTTTGGAACTTAAATGTCTCAGTCTTTCACTGCCTTCTTTATAAGGGTGAATATTTTTATGACAGAGAGGATTCTTGTTTATGGTGTTTGGTAGCTTCCTAATGATGTATCATTTTAAGGAACATTTATTTGAGAAACAACCAAACGACCTCATTAAAACCAGCGTTAGCATGTGTCAGTGCTCCTAACAATTATCACATCAGCAATAGCAGTCTTCATGGGTGACTTTTTTATTTTACTAGAATAAATTACTCCAGCTAATGGTAATTAAAACTCTGTGTACATCTTTGACGTCTCAGCAGGAAATCCCACCTTTCAGCTGAGAGGTTTTGGGGTAAGATATAGATAACAATATGGTAACCTCCCAGTACCCATTGCACCCTAAGGTAGATTGGTAGGCAGCCAGTTGTCTCATATACTGTCTCCGAATGCCAATTTATCTCAGATGTCTTTCTTTTGCTGTTTCTCTTCCTTCATTGTATTAACTGTAGTTGGCCAACTACTGATTTCTCTCTGACATTAGGAGATTTTTTTATACACAGGGAGCTGTCTACCTGTCAAAGATTTCCTTTCAGTCCCCAGGGGTGAGAGGAGCTGAACAGAATGGTTGGAGAAAATAAATTGCTCAGGAGCGTTCCCCACTGTGTTGAATCCAATACAGAAATACAAATGAGAACAAATAGTCTAGCCAAAGACTGCTAGCACTTTGCTGCATGGAACATCTCTACACAGAAACGGGGGGGAGGCTTGACATCCCTGGCAGCCATAAAGGCCGGGGACAACCTGTCCTGTCTAGTGTTGTTGATTTAAGGTATGCTACTGCAATGTTCTTCATTGGAAGAACAATGCAATGGCCTTCATCTTGGAAGCAAAAAATATATGCTGTACCTTTACTTCCTGATGTATCTGAAGAAAATGGAATTATTCTTTTTTTTTTTTTTTCCTTTCAACACGGTGTTGGAAGATTTTGGAGGACTGCATATCAAAAAAAATAGCAACACTCTTTCTGTTTGCAAAGGGTAATTCCACATACAATAAAGATGAACTTTGTGCAACCTTCTTCATGCGAAGGCTTTTTGTTCTGTGGGTACATTTGTGTAACTGATTCTACTATGGTTCTTTAGAGGCAAAGAAAGAGACAAAATATAGGATATGTTAAGAAATAGACTGTTATCTCTGGAGTTAGTGATGGCCCCTTTGATAGTGTGCAGGTGAGGGAGAAAGTCTGTGTTCTTTGGTATGAATGTCTAGCAGTGTTATCCTGCTTCACAGAGCAAAAGTTACATTTTCTCTATATGTTTGGTCTAAGAAATGGACAGTGAAGGCCCTGTAGGAAAGTACACCATATAAAATTTTGCTCCTGGTGATGCCCTGCTATCCATAGTTAAGCTGAAGATAGATCTGAACAATATATTTTATTTTCTCCAAACAGCTACTATATACGAGGATGCCACACGTGGCTTTTGTGTGTCTCAGTGTGTGTATAACCAGATGTAGCCTGTGCATGTTTAATTTTCCATTAAACCATTGGTGTTAGCTCCAGTAAGATGACGGTCTAGCCCTAAGAGGTTCCTTGTGCTACTTCTCCCTTGTATAGGTGCTGCTCAAATGCGGTGCTGCGTAAGGGGGGTCTGGGCCCTGCCAGGGCTCTGTGTGGAGAGTCTCTGTGCAGCCACACTCTGCAGTCAACTCTGACGTAAAGGAATGAAGGTGGAGGTTAGGCACTCTGCTAATATGTCTTTTTACTGCCTCTGAAGTATTCTGGTTCACATGAAAATAGGTACTTTGCCATAAGATGTATTTTAGTATAGCTAGATTTGGGAAGTGTAAAAGAGCATGGATATGTTGCATAAACTAGGTGGATTCATATACTGAAGAATATCCTACTAATAGAAGATGTCACTTTACTAATGTAATTTTGCATTATTCATACTTGCATATTGAATTTTCACTTTTCATATTGCAATTTGTATTTGATCTCATTATTATACTTTCCTAGACTGCCATACCTCACTGGGGAGTTGTTAGGTTGAGTATTTGGTCTAGTTTTATTTTCTTGTTCCTGCTGTTCCCTTCAGAGGTGTCGTTAAGACAAGAATTTGATGCTCTATATTTTTAATCATTTGTGTACTTCGGAGGGCTCATTAGACCTTGTTGTTTGAAAGTGTGTGTGTATATAGAGACTGATAGATATACATGCATATATATTGTGGTTTATATTCGTACGTTTGAGGGGGAAAGATAATGAATGAAGTCCTGTATGTAAAGCAAGAAACTTAAATATGTCATTGCTAATTAATTAATGTTGAAATAAGAAGGAGCTTATATCCTGAGTTCCTTTGAAAATCTGGCTACTCATATACCTAAGTAAGTATGGATTAAGGTATATAACTTCAGATTCTTATGCAGGAGTGAACTAATCCTCTAAATAGAGGTGTATTAAAAGTTGCGTGAATGTATAAACATTTCAATTTTGTAGTACATCAATATTATACAAAGCCTATTCTAGGAGGCTATTGAATATTGGAAAAGGATGTTCCTGAAAATAATATAATCCATGTTTTGAAAGTTGTCAGGAATCAACATTCAGACTTTGGCAATCTTGTTGTTGTTGCTATTATTATGATTAATAATGTGTCTGCAACACTGGGAAAACTGGACTTCATTTGCAACCCAACTGAGTTGTCATCATTATTTCATCATTACAAACACGAAATAGACAAACATGACTTCTTTTTGTTTCCCTCGAAGTTTCAATTTTTTTTATTCTCTCTGGGTAATAATTCTTGGCTGTTCTGTTCTTCTCTCTTCCCTTCATAATGCATAGAGCATACTTGCTAAGACTGACATCTGTATAGTAGTACCTCTCTTGTATATTCTCTGTGTGCCTTAATCTTTTTCTGCCATCTTTTTTTTTTTTGGTTTGATTTCCTTCCTCATTCCTGCCATCGCAGGGCCAAAAGTCTAGACCAGCCTTCGCAGAAGGTAAACTTCTTAAACTTCATTAAACTGTTCCTTGTGGCTCTTTGTGCAGTCTGGTGGATGAGTTGGTTTTAGTTGTCTTTCCTTGTCAGGAAAACTTCCCTGAAGCCTGAGGTGAAAAAGCAAAATTTTCAGTCAAATAAGTTAATTCCATGACAAATGATACATTATTTTTCACTACAGGGCTTTCTTGTTATGAAAAAAATGGCCCTTAAATGGCACCGTTCCCCTGTGAACAAAATGAGAAAGCTCTAAGGACTAATTCTTATATGAAAACAGACCATTTTAGACACTTTGCAGGTGTGAAAGAAAGACACTGGTCAGGCATGTGTCAATAAACCTCAAAATCTAGGTGGAAAGCAATATTCCTATTTCATGGGTAAGTAAATGTGAGCATTCTGGTGCACTGTGAACTTTCACTGAGATTGGTTTCAGTCAGGGAGAAGTCATTTGCTCCAAGGGCTGCTGTTCTGCTGCCCTGCTTTCCTATTACAGGAAGAAAACAAGCAGATCACGTCCCATCTATTTTTTGATCTTCTGCCATTGTGTTTACTATAGAAATTAAATTATGCACCTGGGAAAGATAGTGTAATCAACACTGATTACATTATAAAAAAGACATTTTCCTCCATCACTGACAATATATTCCTTGTGCAAGAAACTCACGGGAACTCAAACGTAGCCCTACATTCATTCTGTGAACTCCAGTGTCAGCCAGCCCACAGGTTTCTGTCATCTCTGCTTGTTTTCTGTTGTAAAGAAGCAGTTCTGTTCATTTGTGTCACAGAAGCAAACATGTTTTCATGTCCTTTGTAGACATCTTCTGATACTACTGGCATAAGCTTTCTTCCCAGATTGCCTATGGGCTTTTTATGAGTGTTCTCCAGCAGCTCCAAATGGCTGGATCTGTCTCCCCTGTTGTGGCATAGTACAATGTTCAGGACAACAAAATCAGGAAATACGCAATGTTTGGAGATAGTTTGAGATCAAAACAGGATGACTGTTGCTTTCTGTGTGGGAATGTTAGCTCTGCAGCCCATCTGATATATGAGTGTTTGTCTCTCAGTATTGCCAGATGGGTATAAATCTGGGCTCTCAGGATTTGGAGTGCTAAATTTGTCAAGATGGCATTGTGAAAATATTAGCTGCTAGCTGCTAAACTCTCCATTCACTGGGAAGGCTGCTCTTGATGTTTTGTGATAAGATATGTGAAATGTTTGTCATTTTTACTTTTCTTTTTTTTCAAAATTTCTTGCTAGTGTTTATCTTGCCTAGGATTTAAAGCTACATTTGCTTTAAGCTATGTGAAATAACATGTAAGTAAACAACATAAAAATCAACTCTGTGATTCAAACAACATTTTCACATTTAAATCAACATTTCATAATTAAAACTGTCTCCACATTTTCTCACTGTTAAACATTTTTGAATGTCTATGGTCTTTTAAGAACAATCATATAAGTGTATTAATTGTTATTTCTGGTTCTTGAATATAAGATTTAGCTGTAAGCTTCCTGCTAAGTCAAGCAAATACTCTCCCCTGTGCTGCTTGTGCCAGGATGTACAGTACTATCAATTGGTTTATTACCTCTTGTTCTTTCCAAGCTTTTGATTGCAGTCATAAACCCCAAAGGGACTCATTAAGCTTTTTTTTTTCCACTTTTATTTCCATGTGCTGGGAGCACTCTTAAAAAATAAGGTTTTTAACCTAGGTAAAACTTTTTTGAACACGTTTTGAAAACCAGACCAGGTCCTAATTCTGCAGAAAGAATTTGTGGTCTTTCAAGAAGTCCTTGGGTCTGCACTCAAACTGTCATTAATTGTAGTCTCTCAGAGTAAGGGGAAAGGTATGGCATTCGACAAACGAGCAAGGATAGCTCTTTGATTAGAGTAGCACTAAAGCTGTCTGGTTTTGAGTAGAAACTTATGATGTTAGGTGTAGCTAGAAAGATAAATGAAACCCAAAACTTAAATTAGAAGATATGATGAACAGTCTGGAGAAGTTTTGTGACATATAATAATCTCTGCAGATTAGAATAATTTGCAGGAAAAGAGGAAAAAAACATTATCTTACATGCATTTTGTAGGATGACAGGAGAGTATGTATATATGATCATGCTCCCTCTCTTTTATGGCCCACCCTAAAGTATGTTGTGTTTCTTAGTGTTTTCTTTCTCGCTAAACAATACATATTTGGTCAGGAAGTTAGCCAGTGTAAATTGGAATAGCTCCACGGAAATGGATGCATTTATGCTAATTTGTACCAGTTCAGGACTCTCCTCATGTACCAGGGCTTTGCAGTCCTTTGAAAAATGACAGCAGTTTTTTGTATAATAACAGAATGTTGTTCTTTGGGCTATGGAAAACAACTCAAATTTCATACAACACTGTTCAGTAAAAATATTTGGTATAGAGAGGATGGTGTTGATTTCCCCTACCATGAAAGCAGTCTGACTCTATAACAGCTTAAATAAATTACTTGTTAACATTTACAGCTGTTAACTTATCACATCACAATGGATCAGTGTCAGCAGGAGTGAAAATTATGTTAAAGGAACTGGATTTAACAAGACAGAAAAAATTAGTTCTGGAAAGTTGAAACATTTAATTACATGCTGTTTCCTGAGAATGAACCACTTTCCTCAGCGTAGCGGTCCAATGAATTTCCCTAGGCTCTGGGTGAGCAGAGAGATCTGCCTGTACAGTGTTGTTCTAAGAGTAAGACTTTAGTTTAGAAATAACTTGACCTTGGACGTGAATGCCCTGTCTAAAGAGGTGTGCACACATCCTCATCTTCAAGGGGCATTTGAATCCCTGTTGCTATTCCCCTCTACTCCGCTCTCATGAGACCCCACCTTCAGTGCTGGGGCACCCAACACAAGAAGGACATGGACCTGCTTGAGCGGGTCCAGAGGAGGCCACGAAGATGATCAGGGGGCTGGAGCACCTCCCCTGTGAGGACAGGCTGAGAGAGTTGAGGTGTTCAGCCCGGAGAAGAGAAGGCTCTAGGGAGACCTTATAGTGGCCTTCCAGTGCTGAAAGGGGCTACAGGAAAGCTGGGGAGGGACTCTGCATCAGGGAGTGTAGAGATAGGACAAGGGGTAACGATTTTAAACTGAAAGAGGGTAGATTTAGATCAGATATAAGGAAGAAATTCTCTACTGTGAGGGTGGTGAAACACTGGCACAGGTTGCCCAGAGAAGCTGTGGCTGCCCCCTCCCTGGCAGTGTTCAAGGAAGCAACCTGGTCTACTGGAAGGTGTCCCTGCCCATGGCAGGGGGTTGGAACTAGATGATCTTTAAGGTCCTTTCCAACCAAAACCATTCTATGATTCTAACACAGAATAGGCTAAGGAAGGGCTGAAACTTTGCATCTGGTTCCTTTTTCTTAGAGTCTCTGCTTTGAACTTAAAATTGATGTTAAAGTGGAAGTATTTCCCCTGGTAATGTATGTAAATTGGTCAAAATTCTTGCTTATTTTATCACTAAAGTTTTACAGGGACATAAAGATTATTCCTTTTACTGACTATTCAGGAGATAGCATATTTAAAATCCAGCATATTCAGCCACATTATCTGTGTAATTCATTTCAGTATGAATGGGTTTCAAATCCCTTACTGACTTCAAAAAAAGGAAGGACTTAATCTATGAACTTTTTTCTAGTTAAATGAGTGGTACTGAGTTTACTCATCTGGGGGCTCACCACATAGAATCATCTTTGGTTAAAAAACCCAGAACTTTTAAAAAGTTTTCTTTTTCTGTGGAGGTAGTTTGATTTTTATGGTTGTTTAATGAAAGTAGGGCAGTTAAAAAAAAATATTCATCTGGAAACCTGTAGTGGCCAAGCAGAGGGTCTTGTAGACAAGATGGAGAACTGAAATTCTGGAAACCCACCATCATTCATTTTCCCAGGTCCGAGGCTTTTAGATCAGACAGAATTCCCAGGTTACCTCTGCTTAAGTCAAGTTTATAGCCCTCCACCATACATTGCTGTATGTTGGCTGACTAAGATATTTTAGAGAAAACATAAAGATCCATAGATATATTCTTCATTTTTTTAGATGAAAAGGCAAGACCAAGTTTCTGTTTCTTTTCAGAATACATAGTAGACAACATACTGAACTTTTACAAGATGCTATGGGGAAAGTACTGTAAATAAAAAAAAGGAATCTGGAAATCTGTAAAAAGCCACCCCATAAATAATCCCTATTTTTCTAACACCTGAGGCAAACAAAACAGACCTAGGATTCTGCACTATGGAGAAATCCTCATGTTTATAGCTTTAACCAAGATGCTGGAAATACTGTCTTCCCATTTCTTTGGATGAAACTAGCCTTTTTTTAAGTGAAGCATTCAAAAAACCTCTCCTTTTTCTCATCTCTTAGAAGAAGTTCATATGTATAGGTCTGATACTGGGATGTCAGGATCTGGCAGAATGGCTCAGTATGATGGTGAGAATAGGCCAGCGACTAAACAAAGCATTGCAATAGGAGTTTTATTGGCGTGCTGTGTTTTAATTAGTATGAAATGCCTAGGATATGATCAAAATAAGTAAGTGAATATTTGATGATAATGATAATGTCAATGTAGTACAGTGTAGTACAGTGCATCTGTAATCTCAAATATAGTTAACTGCTCAAATTATTGATCTTAATGGGATACAAAAGAGAGGAAGAGAATATTCTCTATTGCTGATTCAATATTGTAGATTTTTTTTCTGGAATGCACTTCTATTAACACTGTTCCAAATGTAACAGGTGGTTCTACTGTATTTAACTAGAAATAGTTTGCAGGCTACTCTATTAAAAATAGAAAAAAACCAAACATGGGTTGAATTTTGTCAATTCAAATTAAAAACATGTTAAGAAAAAACTCTGATGTTGGCCTAATATAACAAGGTTATAAATAAATTGCTCACTGTTCTCATGTATTTTTAGTAAACGGATTTGGGAATAGCACAACAAATCCCCAACGCCCAATTAAAGTCTCTTAACTAATTTAACAAATGCGTTGTAAATGGGTAGCTGGAGATACTTTAAATAAACATACATTTCACAGAGGAACCTTAATAGCCAAACAAATGGAAAATCAGTTCAAATGCTGTAGCTTTCTCAATTGTCCTTAATACATTAGTCATAAGAAAAACAAACACAATTAACAACACAATCACCATACATTTTTTTTTTATTCAGATGACAGCATTTTGCTGTATGTGTCTTTTAAGAATGGTTCTTAACTGAGAAGCAATTTATAAGGTGTTCAAATCCTCACTGGAGTTCTTTCTTTTTACCTAGAGTTACAATTATTTTGATGGGTTTTGCTTGTTTTCTTTCAGATTCATTCCAAATGTATGGTCAAAAAATACACTTCAAAATCTGAGGTTTCTAACTTAGTAGTGAAGTAACTCTGGGTCTCATTTAAGAAAAAGGCACAGATCTCTCCTTTTCTCCCTTGGTGAAACCTTGCCAGCCAGCCAACTGATGAAATGAAACATCTGGCTTTCCAGTCAAGATTGCTCTGGCATTTTGCCTGCACAAATTTTGTCCTTGTGGAATCCCTGTAAAGAGTGCAAACTGCATCAATTAAAGAAGACTGAAGGGCACATACAGCAGCTGAGCAGCATGTGTGCTGGGACTGCATTTGATGGGCTGATATCAAGCAGGAAGATCAAGCGCAAAAAGAGACAGCTGTGGAAAATCTACTCAAGAGCAAATATTTAACAAATTGGGAGGTAGAAAACATCAGTCCAATGTGTCTTGTTTTTCTGGAGCACTTAAGACTCAATAAGGTCACTAAGTCTTTCCCTCTCCTTTCCTTGTGATGTTTTATAGAAAATAATTTTAGAAATATGCTGATCAGTCAGATGTCTTCCTTTTATGGTAACCCATTCTGGCTCCACGAACATGAATTAAGGAACAGGAGTTTCTCCCTTCATTTTGAAAATCTATCAGACTCATTATTCATAGGAACAACCAGACACATTGTCTGATTATCCAGTTATCAAAAAGCAGATTCAGGAGGGAATTATATTGGTCTACAGAAGAATGTAGCATGTTCTTCTGAGTGACATTTTGACTTATGCAGTATGGAAAAGAAAAGCAAAACATGACTTAATAATTTGGAAAAGATTGGTTTCATATGACATTGGTGACTCAGACCCTGGAATATTCTGTTGTGATCAAAACTCCACACTCATATATAGTTAAAAAAATGGAGAAAGAGTGAAAAAGAACTACAAAAATGGTCCTGAAAGCTATAGAAAATGCCTTATGATGCCAAACACAAAAGCTTGCTGAAGTGAGTTGATGTAAAGAATGAAAAATGACTTGATCAAGCTTAAAGACAGAATATTCTGGACAATTTCACAATCTAACCCAAAGAAATTAAACTTTGTAGTAAGAAGTACATAATTCTCATAATTTAAAAAGTGAGATTGACAGAAAATGTATGGAAAAAAATAATTGTGAATGCATTTGGGAATAGTCATATCCAAAAAGCTTAGACTGTGAGACCCGTAACAGAATTCCTGCATTCCAATACAGCTCTTCAGGCACTTCTTGACTTAAAGAACATCAGTAATTACAGTGAATTCTCTTAGGCCCCATTTATACATTACGTTAAGATATAACAGCCCACTACAGATTTATGCATATGCATAGGTGAAATTCAAATACTTATACACTATTAAAAAAAAGCACTAAACATATTATTCAGTTGGTGAAGCAAATGTCACAGTGTCCTTACTATGTCCTATAATCTGTGTTTTTTATGTAATTTGTGCCTATCTAGAGGTGCTAAAAGTGTTTCTTTGTAGACATTGCTAAACTGGATTTCTTGATCAGGTGCTGAAGAAAAGGTTCTCTTGGAACAAACTGCAGCTGCAGCAACAGCAGCAATTCATTTATTTTCAATATTGCTTTGAGGAAGATACAGAGAACAAGAAAGAGACCATCTAGAAAGCTGAGCAGATTGGTTGCTGCTCTTTATCTAAAACAGTTCTCACACTGTTGTATGAACTTCCAAGAATATTTCCAAGGGAAGTTCTATACTGCTGTCAATACTGCTGAGGGAAAGCACAGTCCCTTCCGCAGAAATGGGAAAAGTCTCTGATACTGACAGGGAACAGTTAACAAATCAGTTGAGATTTTCATCTTTCACCAAACATAAATTTAAAAACTGCATAGGATGGGTTTATGTCACAAGTCTATGCCTGCAGTAGCTAATCCAACACTAGAGAGGCATTTGAATATTTAAGTTTAGAAATATGAACACAGGAATGCAATCCATGACATCATCTCCTAAAACTTCCTCTCCAGTGATGTCATGAAGTGTATTTTCCAAACACAACCTGACAAAGGACCTCTGGGAACTGGTTTTACTCTTAGCTGTCAGGTCCATAAGCCTTCCAAGCTTAAACTGGTGAGTCTGTTGTTAATTTGTTTTATGTTCCCATCAACGTCTAATTAAGAAAGCCACTAAAAGTCAATATTGTTAATGAGAAAATCTAACAAAATGTAGTCAAATTATTTCCATTAGGTTAACATTTTTGACTTTTACTGGATCATCTTAATAAGGCAAAAGACGTTTTACACAAATTGAAACTGGACCCTAAATCAGCAATGAATGTTACTGTCCCCTTCCACCACACAATCCTTTCCCTTGCCATTTTTCACACTCTTGGTTTTTCTGTGCAACTACAAGCAGTTCTGTGTAGGTAAACTTTGTCCTTTACCCACAGTCAGAGAAAAAAATCACAGAGTTATAGAATATCAGTTTGGAAGGGACCTCAAGGATCATCTGGTCCAACCTTTCTGGCAAGAACACCATCTAGACAAGGTGGCCCAGAACCCTGTCCAGCCAAATCTTAAAAGTGTCCAATGTTGGGGAATCCACCACTTACCTGGGGAGATTAATCCAGTGGCTGATTGTTCTAATTTTGAAAAATTTTCCTCTTAGTATACAATTGGAATCTCCCCAGGAGCAACTTGTACCCATTACCCATCATTTTTCCCATGTGACTACTTGTAAAAAGGGGAGTCTCCATCTTCTTTGTAGCCACCCTTTAAATACTGGAACATGGTGACAAGGTCTCCCCTAAGCCTTCTCTTCTCAAAGCTGAACAAACCCAATTCTCTCAGCCTTTCCTCATATGGCAGGCTTCCCAGTCCCTTGATCATCTTTGTGGACCTCTTCTGGATCCTCTCCAGCCTGTCCACAACTTTTTTGTATAGCGGGGACCAAATCGGAACACAGTATTCCAGGTGTGGCCTGACAAGAGCTGAGTAGAGTGGGATAATGACTTTATCTCTGCTGGTGATGCCCATGTTGATGCAACCCAGCATCCTGTTGGCTTGCTTTGCTGCTGCTGCTGCAACACCCCGTTCACTCATGCTGAGCTTGTTCACCATGACCCTTTCCACAGCGCTGCTCTCCAGCCAGGGAGATCCCAGCCAGTGCTGCACTCCTATATTATGTTTTCCCAGGTGCAAGACCTTACACTTGTCCTTGCTGAGTTTCATAAGGTTCTTGTTAGCCCACTCTTCCAGCCTATCCAGGTCTTCCTGCAGGGTGGCTCTCCCTTCCAAAGTGTCCGCGTCCCCACTGAGTTTGGTATCGTCAACAAACTTCATCAAGGTACACTTGATCCCATCATCCAGATCACTTATGAAGATATTAAACAGCATTGGGCCCAATATAAATCCATGGGGGACCCCACTTGTGACAGGTTACCCTCTGGGTGCAGCCTGTCATCCAGTTCCCCACCCACCACACAGATCGCTTGTCTAGACCATAACATATCAGTTTCTCTAGGAGAAGGCTGTGAGAACAGCATCAAAAGCCTCAGAGAAATCCAGGTAGACATTATCCACCACTTGCCCCACATCAACCGAGCAAGTTTCTTTGTTGTATCAGGTTTGTAAAGCTTTGTTGTATCAGGTTTGTAATCAGGTTTGTCAAGCACAATTTGCCCTTGTTGAATCTGTGCTGGCTTTTCCCAGTCACATGCTTCATTTGACTTGTGATAGCCCCCAGGAGGATTTGTCCCATAACTTTCCCAGGGATTGAAGTAAGACTGATGAGCTTATAATTTCCTGGATCCTCCTTTAAGCCTTTCTTGTAGATGGGGGTGACATTAGACTTCTTCTAGTCTTCTGGGACATTCCATGATCTCCACAACTTCTCAAAGATTACGGAGGATGGCCTCACAAGGACATCAGCCAGCTCTTAACACCCTCAAGTAGAAAACATAAGGGCCCACTGATTTGTAGGGGTCAAGCTCCCATAATAGTTCACATACCAACTCTTCCTTCACTGAAGGTGGGTCTGCGTTTGCCTGGGGCCCAACAGTGCTGGTAAAGACAGAGGTCAAGAAAGTGTCGAGAACCTCTGCCTTTTCAGCACTGTTGGTGACTAATTCACCTCTCCTGTTTAACAACAGGCCAATATTTTCTTTCTGTTTCTGCTTGTTGTTTACGTACCTGAAGAACCCTTTCTTGTGAGTCTTCATTCTGTTCTTTGTTTCCAGTTGGTTTTTTTCTTTTTCCGCATAACTTCTTCATTAAATAAAATGCATTGGCTGTGGAGAATGAATTCATATATTTGCATGTGAGCAAGTTAGGAGGAAACAAAGCAAGTTTTCCCATGTCACTTCTATCGTGACCTATAGGAATCACCATAAGAAAATTCCATCTTGGATTTTTTATTCCTTTGCCCTTCCTAAGGCTGTCAACATAGGTATGTTCAGTTATGAAAGTGATTTTGTAATTTGAACCAGAGTCAAACCTGAGAGAATATACCCCAGCACACTGTGAAAATCACAACCCTCCCGAATATTTATCTTATATGCCTACTTCTTTAAAATGTGGCCAACTGACCCATTTAATGTGAGTTGCCGTTAACAGTCAATTGCAAACGCCTTTCAGATACCACTGAGCAGAGATGGGTTTGAAGCAGCACTGTTCTGTTTACCAGTTGCTGTGCAGTATTAAGATCAGGCTGTTCTCTTCCGTGCCTCACAGGATAAAGCTTAATAATGTTGGATGTCTGCTTAATTAGTTTGGGGAATTTCTCTGAATCTCCTCCACAGAAAATCCAGCCACTGAGGGAGGAATTAAAGATTCATATGCACAGTCCTCTTGTGGCAAGCACCTTTATGGTGTCTACCACATCCTCATGCAGCAAACACTTGAATACTCCATGCTTTCAAAAGATTTCCTCTGGCACAACATTTCATAAAAATTAATAGATTAAGGTGTGTTACTTGCTCCCCAGTTCTTCTGAGGGCCAAAGCAAAATAAAATGAATGAGTTGATTTAGGCTGAGCCTTTGGACCTGAGATTTTTATTAGGAATTTGGCATTCATTCAATTGTTTAAGTAGATACATTGTAGTGTTTTGGATACTGCTTCTCACTTTAGATGTTAGAAAATACACTCTGGATATTACCAAGAAAAGAGCACAGTTGGGCTCTCGCATTCTATAGAACTAACAAGTATCTCAAGCTTCCAAGAAGACTGGCATGTGTAATTGAATGGAGCATGGCTTCAGTAACCACTACACTTTAAATGGAAAACCATGACAACAGACGGTCATGAAATATTTAGGAAACCACTGTGGTTTATTTTGGTTTTTATTATGCTGAATAATTGAAAAGTTACACTGAGACAATACAGATGGCATATTTACCTCTTGTACATCCATCACAAATTTTACAATTTTGCATTTTTTAATATATTTTATATTATTTAGAAGCAAAAGGTGATTTAGAGTAATAACTTTTCACTGGAGAGGACATAAAATTTGACCCATCTGACTTGTAGATAGCTCATTTCTGGTTGAACTGTTTTACAGAAGGAAGAAGGGTAAGATTTCTTCCTAATCTATCCAAACCATAACTGCCCTGAACTACTAAAACAACAGTTGATTTCTCATTTGAACTTGTGCTTGAACTTCATGTCACTTCAGCAGGTAGGTTGAGAAAGGCTTAGATACTCTCCTTGACATATAAGGTATCCTTTGTGCATATTAAAGAAATAGATATAAGTTGATTTTAAGGAGCTCACAAGGTTTTAAAAGTGACCTTGTATGTTTGTTGTAGTTTCAGAGCCGTAGGAGCATGGTGTCTCATGCAAACCTGCAGGCTTTATGCTTGCCATAACCTACTGAAGTGTGTATGTAAGAGGATAATTGTATGGAGGGAAAAATATAGCACTTGCAAAAGGCAAACTGTGCCAACATACATCCTTGCATGAAAGTATTACTCAGAAAAAAACAGAAGACCTATTAACTTGTCCAGTATTTCTGAATTAGTACTAGTCATATTTTTTTTCATTTGAGCCTTTTCTCACAAAGGCAAGTAGTGAGCAGGCTTTACTTGTACATATAGGGAAGCAAATATTTTTTATGTATTGGAAGTCTATAAACACAGAGATATTCATCATTGTGATGCACAAGATATTTCTCTGCACTTCTTCGCCTGCTGCTATAGTCAGCTACTCTTGCTCAAATTCACAGCCATTGATAGATACCTATTTCTCTCCCAGGCAGAATCCTAAATCTGAAATATGTGTTTTGTTGGGATGGATATGCTTGGGAATCATGCCATGCTTTTTAATTCATCTTCAGAGTTACGTGCAAGTCATGATAATAGTAGATGCATGGTTAGTAGGAAGGGAGGAGTAAAGGAGGAAGTAAAAAGACAAACTTTCTTGACAATTAAGTTCAGCCATTCTTAGTGTTATGATATGGTTAGACGAATGCTTTTTCCAAACGTGAGGTGGGACTCTCATGAAAAATGTGTGCCTATACTTCCTACTTCTTTTTACGATGAAGATGGCAGTTCATTTCTTTGTTTCAGCTCTGATAAGAGCACATCTCTGCATAAAGACAGTTTTTCTTTTCCTGCTCAGCTTCCGTATCTCTCTACTCCCATTTGGGAGAAGAGAAGAGAAAGTGAATAAGGACTGGAAAAGACCTAATATATTTAGTGGAAAAAATCCCCATAGCTATCTGAAACATCACAGAGAATAAGAGGATTTTGGTACTGTTTTAAAAGTGCTGTTTTAAAAACTGTTAGCTTTGGCTTTCGTCCATTTTAAACAGTCTTTCCCTGTGCAATATGGTATTGCTCTCTTACTTAATCAATTAAGAGATAAACTTAAATAAAAGTGGGTTTTGACCATATTATCAAAGTCCCCAGATGCACACAAAAAAGATTAATTTTGGTTTTTGCTCTCTGTAGGGAGGAGGATATGATTATTTGATATGATTCCAGTTCTGTTTCTCTTCCCTAATTTTCACATGCTGGTGCTTTATTTATCTTGGGATATTATGGAAGGTGCTATGGGAAACTTGTGGTAATCAGCAAGTGAAGGGTTTAAAAATAGGATAATTGCCTAAAAAATCACTAGAAAAGAAAGAACAAAATCATCTCAATGTTGTATTGGTGAGGCAGAGCTGCCAGATTTCTGTGACTGCAGTATCAGGTGCTGTGGAGAGGGTCAAAACTTCATGCATTATCATTATTTGCAGTCAAAGGAAGATCGTACAATAATGATACCTGCACTAGCTTTTCTCCATCATCTCGCCTGAAGCTTTGTTTCAGGCAAATTTTAGGGGTCCTGGCAGTATCTGCTTAGGATTAGAGTGCTGTGTATTTGCTAAAGGCAGCTATCATATCCCTGCTTCTGAGAGCATTAATTTAGTTTGCACACTCTCACTTTCTCAGTTTCTTCTTCCTTTTCCTAATCTACAGACCCCAGCCCCCAAAAAACTTTTATTTTTATTATACTTTTCCCTTCTTATATAGTTTTTCTTTTCCTGTTTTTTCTTTATTTTCTCCCTGGCCCTCCGCCCTCCCCCTCCCTGTGGTTCATAGTATTTTTCTCTACATTCCTCTCCTTTATTTAAATTTTCAACTTTTCTTTATGAATCCCTACCAGAATTCAACATCATCTTTCTCTGTTTTCCAGGTCTTTCCTCATTCTCTCATTCCTGCCTTCACATTTGTCTCTTATCTCCTTTTCTTTATTTCTCTTTATAGTTCTGTGTCTCATTCCACAAGAGGTATCCTTATGTCGCTCTTCCCTGTCCCTCCTGACTAACTGCCAGTGTTAAGAGCTTCACAAAGAAATATGAATCTCCCAAAAAGCAGTGCTTCTGAAGGCTCTAATACATGTCTGCTCTTTATAAACTTGAGAGAGAGAAAGCAACAGAAAAATGTTACTTAGAAAATTGTTAGCCATTTTCTCAACAGGGGAAATTTCACAGTGGAAACTCAGACCTTCTGTTTTGACATATCCTCCCACAAAGTAGATACTATGTCAAGATATCAGAGTCTGATATTATCATGTACACTCTGACCTGTAAAAGAGACACTAGAATAAGCTGGGAACAACTCTGATCCAGTCAATACCTTACATCATGTTAGAAGAAAACTACCTGTTCTGGACCCGCATTGCACGATTTCTCAAATGCACATGAAGATAAGAATAAGTTATTTTATATCTGCTTCTTTTACCTTTTCTTCACCACACACTGTGAAAATGAAGCTCTAATTGGAATTGGTCTGTTGATTTGAGATCTGCTGAGGCTGCATGTCTCTGGGAAAACAAAGTAGTCAATCCTACAAGAGGGAAAGGATTCAGGTGGGATTAAGTGATTGTAGATGGTCAAAGTCAGAGACAATGGGCAATGGCATGCCTTGAAGATCTTCTCAGCAAGCAGCACAATGAGCAGGGCTAGCATGAAAACAATATGGTCATCTGTTTCAGGCTCCTGCTGTTTTAATGTGTAAATATGCCACTTATGTCTGAACAGCTCTTGTTTTTATTTGCTATGCGGGTGTAAATCCATGTAAAAATAATGTATGTATCACTGGCAATGCTGCCGTCAAACATTCACGAGGTGGATGCTGTTTATCTGCCCAGCTCACTGTCTATCAGGAGAGTGGGGTGCATGTAGCGGAGCTCCAGGGGAGTCACTGCCCCTGATGGCAGACTGTCTTGGAAAACCTCCGGAAAGTTAAAAGAGAGCACAACCACTGAGACTGCATCTTCCTGTTAATAGGGATTACTGCTGTGTGCGGAATCTGGCCGGGGAAAGCAAACAGCCCAGGATAGCAAAGGAACTAAAGTATGCTGCTCGCTGTCATACACCCTATCAAATCTAGGAGCTCCAGTTAATGTTTCTTCTGAATGTGTTAATTTTGAAACAACACACTGCAACATAAAAATATTTGTAAACCATACCGAAAATATTGCATAAACAATTGTATACTCTCAAGTCTAACTCAGTAACATTGTACATTTCTCTGTCTATAATCTGGAAATGTGTTGCTGGAACGTCTGTATACTGAATATGTCTAAATATTTTTTAATATTCTTGTGAATGAACCTACAGAGTGAACAGCAGTTGTCAAGGCAGAGGTCCAGAAGGATGTAAATGGCTGAATCATCAATCACTCCTTGTGGAAAGATGCATAGAAACTTCTTATAAGGAGAAGAAACAAGTGTGATTTATTTTCTGGCCTGCCTGTTCATACTTTTTTCTAACAATACAGAACATCTGCTACATCTTCTGCTATTTAAGACTTACAAAAGTGGATCTATCTACTAATCTATAACCATTTCTGGATTTGACTTATACATGATATAAGAATGGGCCATGACAAATAATAGCTACTTTATCACATTTCTTGTAAATAAGCCTGAAAAATTTTACAAAAGAGGACAATATTAGTGTCCCTCTTTTGCAGATAGAGAAATTAAATGATAAATAAATGAAATACCATGAAGAAGAGCACATGAAAATCAACTCAGCGGCAGAACTGGACCGATGGCTGTTTTGACATATCTTAAGTATAGCACCTTCTTCCTCAGACCTATTGACTCATGTAGTTCAAAGGAAAGACTTCTGAAGTGATATCTAGCTAGGGAAGACCAAGATTTTAGCCCTACTAAATGAATTCTCAACTCTAAATTCTCAAGATATATTGTAGCTTTGTATATAAATATCTGTTTAAACAATTGTACAGGTAGTGAGAGTTATGAGAATTAATACATGTGGACAAGCAGGTAATTATGAAGGTTAAAGCAATGAATGTATTTACACTTATTTGACATTTTACATGATCTGTGAAGTGTTCTGTGGTTTATTGTTCGTACTGGTTGATGAGAACTGAATATTTAAACTAATATTTCTCAAGCAACATGTGGCAGAGTTGATTTTCCTGCACTGAACTTCTATCACTAATTATTCATTTTCATGTCAATGTAACTGTTGATACTAGAATGAATCTGAGGCAGTCTGAAGAAAAAATATTCAGAGCATGTCTTGAAAATATGCCTTTAGTTTTCTTTTTTGCATAATAAATACCACTATTGTATTAATATTATTTTGAAGTTAATTGCTTGGGAAAGGTAATTGTAAACATTTTAGCGCTTTCATAGGCAGTAAGTATTACTGTCACTCTATTTCATTGCAACTCCATTAAAATCTAAGATATGGCAATATGCATCTTGGCCAGGATTCTTGAGATACAGTGCTGAAAATGCTGTTGCGAGCTAGGTGCTTTTCAATAGTTTTATAATTGCTTATAATTGTATCAGACAGGGTGAGCATTTATTTGGGCCCTTTGATTTTTGGGTGGCAAAATTCATTTGCTTTAGAGCACTTATTTTCAAAGGATAAACACTCTGCATTTCTGAAGAATCACACGTTAAGAAAAATCACACTTTATTGACTTTGAGCATCAAAAAAAAAAAAAAAAAGAAGTAGTATTTAAAATGATGAGCCATATAAAAAATCTGGGCTCTTTCCTGGGCTGGTTGGAGGTACCTCAGAAGTGTTATTAGCACTTCAGAACTTGTGCATACAAATGCTACAGAATTATACTGGAAGGAAAAAGTTCTTTTTGGAGTTCAACATTGTTATTCTAGTGATTTCAGCAATTTTCTAAAGAACGGCTTCCCTGTATCTCACCCTGGTTTTACATGACTTATTCCAATGAACCTCTGTCCATAACTGGTGAGACTCTTCCTCTAAATAACAGTGAAAGAAACATAACAGAAACAAGTTCACAAGTAGTAGGTGGGAGTTAAATTTGGGAAAACAAACTGACTAAATGCATCCTCCTGCCAAATCAGCATGTGGCACTGGTGATCACTGTGCAGTAGGTGTCCAGTCTATTTTATGATTCTGCAATAATACTAATTTCTGAATAATAATAAAATTAATACCCTGCTGTTTTATAATTTGGTTTGCAAAGGCGTCCTCTGCCTCATTTAAGTTAAATCACTCCAGATTTAGAGAGTAACAGAACCATGAAAATTTAGCAGTATTGATAATAAATCATGCTAAACAAATAGTATTGCCATTTTTGAAAAAAAAAAAATTGAAATCAGTAAATAAAATATGTACATAGATTTTAGCAAAACACTTAGAGATTCTGATGAAAACTGATATGGAAAGTTAATTTACTTTGTTTCAAATATGAACAATGTTGTGTGGGCCAAGAAAAAACCCATATAAAGCATCATAATTGAAGGACAATAAGGAGAGCTGTAGGTGTCCTTGGAGAAGCTGCATCTTAACTGACATTTAATGAATGGTATGGAAGGAGAGTAG
Organism: Strix aluco; assembly: GCF_031877795.1. NCBI lineage: Eukaryota > Metazoa > Chordata > Aves > Strigiformes > Strigidae > Strix > Strix aluco. The sequence continues at coordinate 33,410,663 of NC_133936.1, forward strand.
GCAACATAAGAATGCAATAGTAAATGACATTAACTTCTGAGCATTCAGGACAAGTAATCAAAAAGAAGAACAAAATTCACAAGAAAAGAAATTACAGAGAGGAGCAGAGGATAAGAAAATGAGACCCAGACTGGCAAATATAAACTGAGAAATTTGTGAAAAAAGTGCATGGAAGAAGATGACTGACTGGGGAAAAAAAAGAAAGCTCTTCAATAAATGCAATGCAGTTGGAAAAATCAGACATTTTGGGAAGTTTGCACAAAGACATGATGTCACATGGAGGGCTGTTGCTATCCAGGGCTTTTCTTTCTGTCTCAGCTGTGGTAAACACACAGTATTTAATTTTCAGCATGGAAGTACTAGAAAACTATAAATCAGAAAAATCAGAATCAGGTTTCTAGAGAAAATGATTCATTAGAAAGACTTTAGATAATCTAGTAAAGTATGTCCAGAAGGTTACGTCTGGGAATTTGTTGACAGTCTAGAAATATTTGAAGGCATTCTGGGTGAGATGGAAATGACTAGTGTGTTACAGTTTGATTTGCTGGTCTAGCAGGCAGTAGTACCATAAAAATATAGACTGACAGATTTCACTGACTGCTGACCAGATACTTGCAGTAGTTAATAAGTGTCTTAGCAGTACTTTTTCTTTCTTTACACGTAGCTGAGGGTCAGCAGGATTTAAAGTTATTTGAATATAGTAACCTCTTGCATTCCAAAACTAATATAATATACAAAGAAAAGTGGTTAAGTAGGATGGAAAATATACTTTTCCTAAAACTATACTCTTCCTCCTAATACTTTTGAGAAGATCCTGGGACTCGAGTCATACAATCATTGACAGAAAACAGGGCAGCCAAGACAGCAGGAGCACATCCTCTAATACACTGGTGTAAATGGCTTCTGCTGGGGAGGTGGGAACTCACTTTTGCACTCTGCATAGTCCCAGATATCCTCAAGCTGAATGACAGTCACAGGCTAGAAGTATGTGAATCAGTAGCAAAACATATTTCAACTCAACTTTTCAGAATATCTTTTTAGTCCCAATATCAATGACTTATTTTTTGTGGAGTAAGACATCTCTACTCAGAATGTTTATTTATGTAGGAGAAAGAAGAAGGGAAATAAAATACTGGATCCAATTTTGGGGAAGATCTACAACCAGCAAAAGAGATTAATTAATTATAACATAGGATTAGTGGATGTCTGGGGAACTGCCCACCTGAAGATAGCTAGCTAGTTAAAGAGATGCTTAGTTTTCCTTTAGTGAGAACACATATTTTGTCTGGGTCATTTTGCCTGACTTCAGCTCTGCCATCACAAATGTAAGTGAAAGACCATTTGATCCCTTGAACATCACTTGTTTTTAACTGTCCAAGGATAGAAATGTCAATTCTACTTTTAAAATTACAAAGCTTCAGTCTTTATGCGTGTAAGGGCAAAATCTTCTATTGGTGTTACATGTTACTACTGACATTTACAGGGAAATGCACAGCAGAAAGTTTCAGACTATTTCCCATCACATTGTAAAATGAAGTTCTGGGATCTGTATTCCCATGGAAGTGTGTTACTAATTACCACAGATGTGCTCACCTAGCAGGAGACTGCAAGTCTTAGTAAATACTTAGATGCGCTTGTTTGTGGCTCCGTGTGCAATTGCCCGTTTTTCATGAAGCACTGCAATAACTGTTCATTGGCTCTTGAAGACATTGCTACAGCTATTTTTCTTTCTTTTAAAACTGTGTTTCTTACCTTAGAAAATGTTGGGTTTCAACTCATAAGAAATTTCTGCAATACATGTCTTTTTAAAATCCAGCCTTACTTGTTTTTTCAGTTATATCTCTTTTTGTTTCTGACAGGCTGCTGGCAATACAGCTATGATGACACACAGTGTTTGATATCCCATGACTAAAGCACCTGCAGAATTCAGAAACTAGACTAAATTAGGCTCACAATTTTTAATGAATTTTGAATTATGCAGTTAATCTATTTGTGAGTTTTACAACTCTCTCATTCTGAAAGAAAAAAAAAGGAAAGAAATGCAAACAGACAGTCAAAAAATGATATCTAGTTATTGGGCCACATGTGGTAGAATGCTGAGATTTTATTTTCTTCTGGAACTACTACCTCTTATAAAGCACATCCGTCATATATAATGAGGGCTGTCAGGAATATTTAGCTGAGAAATAGCTACTTGATATGCTAATGGTGGTCCCTTAGTGAATTCATTTGGTTCTGCTGCCTGACATTAATGGTTTTCATAATCTAATGAATGATGTGTGTAATAGAGGTAAGGCCACAGGGAATGACATTCTGAAACTAAGGGAAGTACTATATATGTATTTTATAAACATATGTATTTTTTATATATATGCACATACACACACACATATATACACTCACAGAGAGAACACAAAGTTGCTTTTCCAAGCCAGATAAAATAAACATCAGCTAGGGAGAAACTACATAGATCGAGCAAGCCTTTGATATTGACATTTTAAACTCTAAATTCTAAAATATCTGTATTTCCAGGACTCCATGAAATAGCTAGGAATGTAGTAAGCAGGAAGACTCCACTTCACTTTTACAGCTCTTCCTCGCTCTTATTTCAGAAACTGAGACCTTGTCCCCCAGCTCCTGCAAGGACAGCAGCTCACCTTTCCCATCGGGCTCCTGAATGGCTGTGAACTCCCAGTAACCACCTGCACATCCGGATCAGGTCAGTCTCCCCGCTGCAAGGCTGCTAGTTATACCCTCTATCTGTCATGCTCAACCTACCGTGCTGATCAATGCTTATGATTTCCTAGTGCTGCCTGTATCTGTATTTGAAACTGTCTGTTGTCTCTCATCTTTGGAGGAGACAGGGAAGGGCTGCTAGTGCAACATCTGATGTTCAAGAGCCGAAAACTTCCTTGTGTGCTTATATTTTGTCAGATGTTTGTAGCTGCAAACTTTTGTGGCCATCTTTACCTGGCTAAAAAGATAGGGAAAGTAAGTTCTAAGACTGATCTTTACTCCCTGCTTCTGAAAAAATTGGATTGGAAACTTATTTACTCCTTAGAGAGAAAATGTCATCAGGTAGTGATCCTGACAACCTCAGCTTTTAGATACAATCAAGCTTTTGCTGCTTTGTGTGTCCCTCCATTTTTGCATGTCACAGTGTGGATGTTTGCAGGATTGATGCCATATTTGCCCAACACTCTACCAATGCTTGTGTTTCTCTGCAGCTGAACTTGCTGCTGTCTTATGCCTGCAGAGCACCTAACTATGGTCTTGATCTTGCAACTAGCTCTGAATGTCAACAGTTACAGTGAATTAAGCAGAATAGCAAAGATCTGCACTAGGACAGCTTGTACATACAGTAGATTATAGCATTCTCTCCCATACAAATATGTTTGTTTAAAGCATTTGTAAGGTGCAGATCCAGAAAATTTACCTCTATATTAGTGTGATTCTGTCTTCTTCTCAAGCCCTGATCTTTCCATGAGCGTCTGAGTGGCCTCAGAGTGGTATTTGAGGTGCAGCAGGTACGGATGGCAGGGTGTCCTCTTTGTGATGCCAGAAAGAGAGACTACCAGTGCAATTCAACTGTGTAAAGGAGTTAGCCCCCGCCTGCCTCCACCCCAATTAACAAAGTGAATACTGATGAAAGCCCTTGATCTAAAAGCATAAACAAAAAGTGATTTGGATTCACAAAGCATAGACCTCGCCACTCAAACTCAAGTGCTGTTCTTGCAAACGAATTAGAGCATTAGGCACTGGGGAGAGCATGATGGGTGTAATATGAATTATATTAATTCTCTGTGTATCTGAAAATGTGCTCCTAAAGCAATTGGTTTGTGTATGGATATGCAATATACTTTGAAATCTGGAAGAAGGATGAATCACTAAATTGTAAAGTAGAAGTGTACAGGCTGCTACAAGAGTGTTTCTTGTGTTTAATCACATAAGATACTTGTGTTAGTTTTTTATAACCATAAAAAAGGCAGAAAAATAAAATTAATGAAACCCATAGATGACAGTAACTTGTGAAGAGTTGCAAATACCAGAGATCCAAACCAAAGAAAATAGAGCTTAAAGTATAGACCAAAAAAATAACAGGCAAGCTTTAGAAGCCTTAGAGCCACTGAAAATGAAAGAAGATACAAAAGATATTCAGTGGGAAGGGGAGACCTAACAAAGCACAGCACTACCAAAGTTCAGGGAGATAAAAGATCAGAAATTAGAGGTGATTTTGCAGCATAACAGCAAAAAGTTAGGGAAGCATATGGAGTCATTATGTTGTGGAGCCAAAAAATAAGGTTCCCTTCTGTGGATTTTTAGATGTAGGGGTATCTTCATTAGAGATAAATATCTTGGCAAATTCAATGGAGTTCAAAGAAGGAATGTGAAAATGTGATTAAGAAACAGTTGTTGGGAAAATCTCTAGGACATTAAGATGTATCAGTTAGGAAGTAAAGGAATCAATGGAAACCTCATGTTAATGAACAATGCAGAAATTTTCAAACTAGATTATTCCTCACAGAATATTTTACACTGCTTTGTACAATCTTGTTGAGGCAGGAAAGGGTCTGGGTTGGAAGTGGTCTAACTGGTCTTTCTATCTCACCTTCTGCAGGTGCTTGCAAACTGGTTTTTTTCCTTTCTTCCCACAATTCTATTTTCAGGGAGCTTGTGCAGACATGCAGCCTTGTTCACATTCTCTGAAGATTACTTTATCAAAGGGATGGTACAGACATGATTTTTAGGAAGAGTTCTGTACAGCAAGATCCTACTTGCTTTCAAAGGTACCATGAGTCCTTGGAGTCCCCCAAAGAGCAGTCCTCATGGCTTACATAACTTACAAATTCCCTTGTCCCTTTACTTTTAGAATTTTAGAGTTGAGGAACATCTGTTTCATAGCACCCACAAGGATTTCAGATCCTAAATTGTACTTGGGCTCCTATTTCCTCATTAGGTTGAAATTAAGAGAATTAGGATCTTGGATAACCTGTTCCCAGGCTTCTAAATTTACTAAATAATAGAGAGGGTTTCATAAAGTACTGTAGAGTTACTTAAGCATTATTTAAGTTAATTAGGTGACATATTCCATATTAAGTTTGCATCTTACACATAAATAATGGCAACAGTATGTTCCTGCTTAAAAAATGTAAAGATCTCCATAAATCTAATTTATTTAAAATATTTAACTATTCCCTGAAAGATTATTACTGAGTTTATTTGATTTTTATTTGTCCTTCTACCTGACATATGGCACAGTACAGATGGTTCTGCATGGTATCATCAATATTTTTGTTAATTTGTAGGAATGCTTTAATTTATACATCATTTATACATCACATTTTGTCCCTGTTGAATTAATACTCAGGCTTATTTTTTAATATATTGTGCAACAGAAAGAAGCTGCAACAAGTGAGACATCTTCTGCTCCTGATAAAGCCAGTATCATAGTTAATTTATTAAGGAAAGGTCTGATTTAAAGAGATCTTTCTCCATTAGATGCAGGGGACCCAGGACCCCTGCTGCAGGATCTGATTTTTGTAGTGAATGGGAGTTTGTTACCAGATTTTGATCTTACAGATAAGTCTAGGATACAGGCTTTTCTATGGGCTGGAATATATATTTCTATTTTAGCAGTGTTTTAGGAGGAAGTCTTATGTGATAGTGGAAGCATATGGTAAGTCTCTGTCACCCAGTTGAAAAGATCTACAGGGGTGATGAGAAAAAATATTCTGGAATGAAAAGTGCTGAACATGTCAATAGGCAGATTCAAAGAAGAATCTGTAGCAAAATCAGATAGCTTGGAAGGTAAGTAGCAATCCTCATCAGAACAGCTAATAAACACTGTACTTCCCCAGGGACAATGTTCTTTTTCTTTAAAGAGCAATAAATATAATGGGGCAGTTCTTGCACACCATGTGAAGGATGTGCAACCAGGTTACTTCAGATCACTTGGTCTTGTGAATCCTTCTCATTAGTCTGGAGCTGAGCAGTCACTGAGGTGGTGCAGGGATGGCCCTGGCACTACCTGCTGTGCTAAAAATTGCTCAAGGGTCAGAACTGCAGTCTTTGATGCTCATATTACTTTGTTTGACTGATATTCTCCTTCCCAAGACAGGGTCCACATTCTCTTTTAGTGTGACAGTAATGATTTCAACAGTAGGTCAGGGCTGAAGTTGATAGAAATATACAGAGGTTTCTCCTCTGTTTTCTTCCTGTAAGAAAGGAAGAGGACAAACGTGTTTGATCCATCCCCTGATCATTCCTCGTCATATTCCATCCACTTTTCCATACTCTTAACTGCTCACTCATCTCAGCCTCTGTCTCTAGATAATGCAAGTATGATTTTACTTTCATATTCTTTCCCACCCAACAAATCATTCTTGTCCTTGCCCAGATCTCCAGCTACTGCTCTTTCTTCCTGCTCTTTCACATTTAATATCGGGAAGCACATTAACTCCTGATTCATCTGTTGCAGGGTCCTTCAGCTGACTCAATGAATCTAAATTTTGTCAGCTCTTATTTACCCAAACGCAGCTGCAAATATCACTTCCCCACCTTGTCCCTTTGATAATGTCACTTTTTTCCTGTTGCATTTACCTTTGTTCTAACTCCGTCCTTTATTAAAGTACATGTGTATGATTGTCTTTATCACTGAGCACTTTGTTACCTATCTCCATCCTACCAACTCTTTTTGAGTACTTTAAAATGCTGTCTCCAGCCTAAGATGTCAATTTTCCTTCTTGCTAAAATCTCAAACAAGCACGTTAATGTTTTCTGCCATGCTATGCACCCAACTCGGAATCAATTTTTCATGAACAATCAAAGATCTTATTTTTATCAGATTTCCCCATTCCACAATGCACCCCAAAACCTGATATTAATTTTCCCACTGTGCAAAGACAGCTGCTTATCTTGCTGATTAAAATATTACTATGATGTTCTCATGTTCTCCTCTAAATCATTATTTCTCTTCTATGTTTTGATGGTGAATATTAGGGAAAGTGTTTATCTCTTTCTGATTTGTGTTTGTACCAAGTCAGCACAATGAGGTAAAAGTCCAGATCATTTTCCCTAGCTGCTGTGAGAAATATATGTCGTTAGTTCAACTGTGGCGTAAAATGAATGGCTGTCATTTGACTTCATGTGAAGTTGTAAGTGAAAATTTTCCTTTGCCTACACTGGACACATCTGAGCTATTTCTTCCAATAATTTCCAATATTTGCTTCCTAATACTTCCTAGACTTTCAATTGCCAGATATAATCTGAGCAAAATGACCTCCCAGTTCCATTATTTATTCTAGGATGTTGTAATCTGGTAAAGTCCTTTTTCCCCAAACGTGCATAAACCAGAATCATTTATGATGAAATTTAGCTGCAGTCTAAAAAGGCATAGCTAGTTCATGCTGTAACATATATTATGTGTCAGAGGGGAAAAATATAAGTTGTGGCATTTGCTTTAAATTCAGATTATTGCATAAAATACACAACAATTAATCACAGATGGGTTACATGTGCAAACAGCCCCCATTGTCATCTACTTTACATTTGCAGAGCCAAAGTGTCACTTGTAAACAATTTAAACAGTAAGTCCCATATGCTGAATTCATGAAATCATTCCCTAATGGAAGTTAAATGAAAAACCTCATTAATACCCAGTGAGGCAGAGGTGCATATGAGAGACTCCCACTGGTTGATTTACTGTGGCACCTGCCATGGGTATGGAAATAAATAAGGGAGTTATTTTCAAGAATATGAGTAGAGAATAAGTAAAAATTAGGGTAGTCTGCTATCTAGGGGAATTTATACCATGCATGTTATGAATTGTTGGGGAAGTTACATACAGGACTGGTAGCTGGAAGTGATGCTGGGAGTTGACTCTGATACATTGAAGACTCCCAGTCACTGATTTAGAAATCTTTTTCATAGGATCTTGATCAAATTTTTTGTTATTTGGTTCACATAATTATAATTTACAAAAAACCTTGTCATGCATTATACTTTGAAACACAGTAGGAAAAAAAGAGCTATTTCAGTGATCTTATGTATGATAGAGCATTCTAGGTTAAGGCCTACCTAATGCTAAACCTGGTGATCACCTGACATGTAGTAAACAGTGTTTTTTTAATAAGCCATTTGAAGTTATTCAGCCTCTCTTTGTGCTCACTTGAGTTTAACAGCATACATCTCAAAACTTATTTCAATGTGATCCTCAGAGAGGTAACCAAGTGATGTTTACCAACAGTAGGCAAATAGCCTATAAAATTCATATGCATTGATCTAAATTACACCCTTTGAGTAAAGGAAGTAGTGCTATTTCTTTTAAAGGAAGTTTTAGCACTCTGCTGGCTTTTTAATTCACTGCAGGCTGTACTTGAAGAGTGCTACATTCATCTCTAAGATAGGAAGATTGCATTTGACTGGGTCAAAATCCCAAATTGGCATAAGTCAAGTCAGTGTGGCTACTCATTAACTTCTACAAAGCTTTGTTGCTTTGTAGAACTTGAGCCGGCAGTGTGCCCAGGTGGCCAAGAAAGCCAACGGCATCCTGGCTTGTACTAAAAATAGTGTGACCAGCAGAAGTAAGGAGGTGATAGTCCCCCTGTACTCTGCACTGGTGAGGCCACACCTTGAGTATTGTGTCCAGTTTTGGGCAACTCAATACAAGAGAGGTATGGAGGTGCTGGAACAAGTGCAGAGGAGGGCAACGAAGCTGGTGAAGGGCCTGGAGAACAAATCCTATGAGGAGTGATTGAAGGAGCTGGGACTGTTTAGTTTGAGAAAGAGAAGGCTGAGGGGAGACCTCATCACTCTCTACACCTACCTGAAAGGACATTGTAGAGAGGTTGGTGATGGTCTCTTCTCACAGGTAATAAGTGACAGAACAAGGGGGAACAGCTTTAAACTCCAACAGGGGAGGTTCAGACTGGACATTAGGAAAAAATTTTTCACAGAAAGAGTGGTCAGACAGTGGAATAGGCTGCCCAGAGGTGGAGTCACCATCCCTGGATGTGTTTAAGGGTCGTTTAGATGAGATGTTGGGGGATATGGTGTAGGGGAGAACTTTGTAGAGTAGGGCTGATGATTGGACTTGATGATCCCAAGGGTCTTTTCCAACCTGAATGATTCTATGATTCTAAGTCTTGTTGACTTCAGGGAAGCCACTTGTGTTTATGATTGACCTGGGTTTAGCCCCACTAAAAGGAGTAAAGGAGTGTTACTTCATGCTCAGTATGTTCCTTTACATACACGCTTAGTTTTCCTTCTGATATTTATCACTCTGGAAAATTTAATTACAAGCAAGTGGCCAACATATATCCAGCCAGTTCTCTACATGTGAAATGTCACAAGGGGCTAGAAAACTTTAGAAAGGCTGCTGCAGTACCAGCCCTCCCCCCATCACTCAGAAGGCTAAAATGTAAAGCTCCACCGAGGAGATGAAAAATAAGAGCTATACCTGATGGTAATAAGCATGAGAGCTAGTCCAGACATGAACAAATGTTGACACATCTAGTGTGAAGAAAATATACTATTACAAAAGAAGTGTCATATATGGTTTCAGAAAGCAAACAAGCAAACAAAACTAACAGCACAGGATATGAATTTGTTATTGCATTCACAGCACTATTGTATGGCTTCCTAAACTAATTTGTTGTTACTTGATGAAGAGAGAGGGAAAAAGCCTCCTATCTCCAGCATGTCACCTTTCATTAAAATTGTGTTTGTCTGAGATTTTGTTATTTGCAGTTGCTCATCTGTTAAATTAGAAGTTTTAATTCTTCACAGTTTGTCACCTTTTTAATTCTGGTCTGTTGACACATACTTCTCTGCATTGCGGAAAGGGTTGAAAATGAAATTTAAAAGAAAATTAGCTGAGAAGAGGATAACAAAGTGAAGCATTCATTCTTTGTTTTTTTCCTCACTAAATGTAAGATGGGTCTAGGAGTCTCAGGTAGATGGATACCAGTGGATGTTACCACCATGACATTATACATGTTTCTGGGTAATGAACCATTTCTGCTTCAGGAAAACCTAGTATCTTATGTTTTGAAAGTTGAGAGTATCATAGGTTTGGCTTAATTATGTTGAGGAATAGGTCATTTTTTTTTTTAAATCTCCATTTTTCTAAAGGAATGGGATGAATCTGAACTACACATGGACAGGTACTGTCAGTCCCATTTGCTTTTCATGAGTACAATGTGGCCTTGAGTACAAGTCAAAAGGAATGGTGCCTCAGTTGCTTTTCTGTCAGCCAAGCATTTGCCAGAGCAAGTGGCAGCCAACTAGTACGAAAGCCCATCTGCTTTACACAGCCTGGTGTTTCCTTACCACCATTCAGCAGCACTGGGCATGGGCTGGACTTATGGCTTAACTCAAGAGCATTGGTTGTACTCTTACTGTTTTCTGTGAAGGAAATATTTCCTCATTCTCTGAAAGTGCAAACATCTGCAACTACTGGAGTGAATGTACTTCAGTAGTGTGTTTGGTCCAGTGGCAGGTGAAAATTTAAAAGACTCAGATTTCACCCTGTCATTTGAGTGTGGCTATACTTCAGTCATTGAAATCTGGTAAGGAAGCACGGTCTTTTGCACCACCAAATCCTGAATCTGAAACGGACACCACTGGTAAGTGTGTAGCACTCATCTTAGGGGCACCAACTTCCTTACAGGTCTTTGGGCATAAGCAGTGCTAAAATAAATTCTTTCAAGATTACAGCCAAGCTTCCCAAAACGGGGGCATTGATTACCTCTTGGCTGCCATTTTGGTTTCGTGTGCTTTTAGCTCCAGAGGGAATCAATACAAATGTATCTGAAGGATAAAAAGCCCTCCTCTCATTTCCAAATGCTTTTCAGACTGTTAAGATGTGTCATCTGTTAAGACGTCATGTTTAGAAAAGCAGGCTCCATAGTTTTCGTAAGGTAACAATGTTTCCAATAGAATTATTCATGTAATAGAGGCAACTAAAAATACTATGTATCTGCTGAAAATCACATCAGACCAAAAGGAACCCCCACCAACTTCTCCTTTGGCATGGACCATCTGGCTGCACTGTAGCATCTCATATTCTTCAAACTTTAATGACCTTGTTGGTGAAATTCAACTGAACACTAATTACTGATAAGAAGGACTCATTTCTGAAAGTCAATCTAAAGCTGCTTCCTTGCATCTTTCCATTAAGGCCAGGGAAAGAAAAATAATCCCAATCAGAAATGGGTTTCAGCTAGCTAGATAACCATATACATAGATGTGTGAAGTAATTACTGAAAATGTAACTTTTGGGCAAAATTGAAAGTCTGATTTCACTGTAGACATAGCACTGTGTGTACAGGGCAAGAATGTGGCACTACTCCTAACTGCATGAAATATGTAGAGAGAAAGATGGGAGAAGAGAAAAATTAGGGTTTTTTTATCTTTATTTCTTTAAGTTTTTGTAATAAGTTGAGTCATACAGCAAGGAAATTGAAATGTAAGCCGCAGTGCTCTATAGCCCTCCATAGTCCTATAGCATCTTGTCCTTTATCTATGGTGTAGCTATATTGGATGGAAAATTCACACAGTAGCCACATTCTCCAAAGACAAGAATGAGAGAAAAAAAGAGAAATAAAGGCCTAGGTTAAACATAGGAATTAGACCAATTTAAAGAGGTGATGGTTTCCTCTGCCTAAACAGAGGACAACTTGATCTGTTTAAATTTCCACTGGGGATCTTGCACCAATTCAACTAAACTGACCAAATCACATCTTTAGGTGACACATAACTCTGTAGCTCAGGTCTGTTGGTTCTTTGTTCTTTAGATGGCCAGAACTCTCACCGGTTCAACAGGAGTTTTCCTTCAAGGAGAAACTGAGATACTCTTCAATGATTTAATGAAAAACTCTGTGTAGAATAGAGCATCATGGACTAGAGCATTTTGTCTTTTTTTAGCATTTATATCCAATTATTTTTCCTTAGATCTGGCTGGTTTTGAGCTGGTGTTAGGTTGAGTAACCCTTAGGAGTGAGTGTAAAAAAGCTATTTCCTTACCCATAACTAATATAGAATTTAATAATGTTAATATATTAATACAGTCAGTTCTATGTTGAAATTCGTTGTGAAACTACCTCTGACTTAATTGTTGCTATACTTTTTCTGTCATAATGAAGGATCAGATTACCTCCCTAAAACACATGCTTCTGAAAAATACAGAATGGGTCATGCTCACCAGCTGCATTATCAATAGCTTGCTTACAGCTGCACTCAAAATGCCCATGAGGTTTTCAAAATGTATAAAATATGTGACAGTGGGTAGCCAGATGTTTTCTACTCTAAAAAAAAAAAAAGAAAAAAATATTTTTAGTAGTGGGAAAAACAGTAATACTCTCTCCACAATTTTAAAGTTGGAAAACATGGAAAAATGTAAACTTTGAGCTGGATTTATTTTTTGAGATTGACAGCAAATTATTTCTTTTTAGTACACTTTAAAAGCTGATATGCAGTAGTCTGAAGGAAAAGGTAGTGCAGTGATTAAAATGTGTAAATAAAATAAGAAGGACATTATTGGCTTTTATAGGATTTGCTATACAAACAAGATTCAAAATATTTATTCGTAATCTTTCTTGTAATCTACTGAAAGTTATAGTTGCACTTCCCATATGGTGTCCTGAATCTCTTTACTCTCTTAGTAAATGAGTAGAATGGCAATATACACTTTGATGATAAATGTCATGATCTTAATGTTTTCCTTAGTGTTTAGATAAAATCAGACTTTCAATGTGTGTAGTTTCTTAAATGGGTAGAATATATAATAGATTTAATTTTATTATGACTGTGGTTATGCCACAGTGCTGATAAGACTAAGCAAGAAGCTTCTCCTATGACTTCTATATTTATTTACTTATTGAAATTTAAAATAATAAATTATGCTTATCCAGGACCTTAGGCAGCATAACACATCATTAATACTACAATAAAATCTCAGCAATATTAAACTAATCACTCAGTCCAACAGACTCCTACACAGATTCCCTCTCGTTCTTTCCTTGTAGGAAGAAAACCCTCAACCCTGCCGCAAAACATTATCTAACAAAAGTTTGAAGTCACCCAAATTAAAGGTAATTCAATGTGTGGGAAGGAAGTAATTCTAGAAACCTGAACTTTTATAAAAATGACTTGCTACAAAATCCCCTGTTCTTTAAGGTGAGGAATAGGGTGTGCTGGGATCCCAGTTGTCCACTGTTTGATACTTGCTTTTTCCTTTGAATTGGTGACATGGGTCTTTTTCAGGATAGCTTGCTGAGCTAACTGGTCCAATGATGAGATGTGCCATGGCTGTGATTTTCTGCTCATCTGTGAGTGTCTGCTGTAGTAGATGTTTTGTTGGAGTGCATCTGTAGTGTTCTCCTTATTATGTTTCAGTCAACCAGTGTGGAGATGGTAACAACACCCTGTACCACGGATGGTCACATGCATCCTAAAACTTAGTATATATTTTGGATAAATGTATTATTTGGATTTCATTATACAATTCAGTCAAAAGGAAAGAATGAGTCATTTTGGGGGTGCTAAATCCCAGCTATTAGTTACATATATGTAATTTTTTTATTTTCTGAAAAGGTAAAAAAATGCAGTCAGATTAACAGAATTTCATACATGAATTTGTCAAATCCTTGAAAGACTTGTTAATGTGAAAAAAAAAATGAAAGAAAATTTGCATTTATTTTAGTGTCTCTCTATATAGGAACTTTTCCTCTTTATTAATAAAAAGTTTGTCATGGAAGCTCAGGCTGTATTTTGTTGTTTTTTTTAATTATCAAGCTGTATAGGGGGAAGCACAGATAGCCTCACATCTGTTGATTCATCATAAGCATCTTCCTGAATGACATTTATTGTTTTTATATGAGTCCATCAGTTTAGTTGAAATTACTTCAGTAGTTGCTGCAACAAAGAAAATTATACCATAAGGATATGCATCTTGTATAATTTTTTCTTAATTTGATACCTTAATGAAGACTCTTCTAAAATAAGGATAACATTTGTGTACTGCTTTGCACAAGCAAACCACTCTAATTATGACAGGATTTGTTGCATATGTTGATTTTCACAGAAGAGGTTTTCTTCCACACTTACACCCATTTTCCAGTTAATTACCTGAATCAGAGGTTGTAAGTACAGGGAAATCTGTAAAAACTATGACAGAACCATGGTTAGATTTCGGCTGTGTTCCCCTAAACTTGCCATTAGATTGCATTGCCCTGTGGGAACCATTTAAAGAGCTGCAAACATGACGAGGACAGGACAGAATGTTGGCTTCAGACAAACAGAGTATTCATTAGAGATTGTCTCAAGTTCCACAAAACCTCCTGTCTTTTCTGAATAGTTTTTAGGATTTCATTCAGGTCAGGAGGGCAGGAGGGTGAGTAGTATCAGCCATGTCAAAGGGGACTGGAGAAAATCCAGAAGGAAATGGTGCTCTTCCTTCTGAGTTTGCCTGGCCACATCCAGTCCCTTTGGACCCACACAAGGAGGAAGCAGATCAAGGGAACCACAGGGTGGTGCTGATATTTCATTCCTGATACTTGCAGTATTTGATTCCTTTGGAGGCTGTCTTCTCTCAGCATTGGCTAAGTCAGAGCTGTTTTGTTAATCATAACATCACTAATTTCCTTTCCTGCTGATAGCTGCATGGTGGTTTTGCTGCTGTCACTCCACAGTAATGAAATGTCATTGCAGGTGGTACAAAATGTGGCAAAGTTAAACAGTTGGGAACAAACGGTCTTCTCAGTTACAGCAGTTCGATGGCATGGATTTATTTGAGAGGAGATGCCTCCGTTTTCTCAGGAAGGTTCCCTTTTACTCATATTCAAAGGGTATTGCATAAATGGTCTGTTAATTCTCACCAGCTTGGTCTTTCCGTGGAGGGTACGATAGAATTTGTTCCATGCTTGGCTTATCATTTCTAACATGCTCTTTTCTAGTCACTGAAACCTTCTTCAAAGGAGATGAAAGCAACCCAGTCTGCTGAGACAGCCTGGGCCAGCTGCACCCTGAGAATGGGTGAGAGAACACACTTTGTACCCCCACTTCTTCCCTACCTTATACAAGTGAAGGGAGCACAGGAGGAGCTGTACCCTGAGTCACAGCTATTTCCCAAATTATCTACTTGTGTGCCAGAGCCCATATCTGTGCTGAGTCCAACAGCTCCTTTCAGTGCTTGGAGGGTAATTTCAGTTAACAGATGAATTCAAGAAAACCGCAATCTGCTCGTGGAAAACTGAAGCCCAAAAAGAAAGAAAGAAAAAAGAAAAAAAAGAAAAAAGAAAAAAAGAAGGGAGAAGAGGGAAAATAAAGAAATAAAAACTGTGTCATAAAGTTGAAAAACAACAATTATGGTCCTAATATTAATTATCTCATCTCAAATGATTTCCCAAGGTGTTTAATTTTTGAAGGAGTAATTCATATGGCAAGCAATATTTTAGGGGAGAAATTTGTATACTACTTTTATCATAGTCACCACAGCCCAGAATTATTTCAAGTGAATTTCAAGTGCTGGTTCATCATGGCAGCTGTGGGAATAATATACCAGGGGACTCCATTTCCTCAGCATTATTGCTCAGCAGCTTCTGAGCAGAGAGTACACGCTTTTAATGGTGCTGCAGAAGCCTTCTGGGCCATTTTATGGAGCCATTGCACTCAATCTGTGCTCAGAAAAATATTGCTGTCTTGCAGAGCAAATAAAGCCAGGAAAAAGATTGTAGTGAGACAATATATCTTTTTTTTCCAATCTTCTATGCAGATCAATACAAACAGTTCGAGTTGATTGAATGTTGTAATTCTTTGCCCCGTTCAGATCAAAACCGTAAAAACTAATATACTGAAAGAGTCACCCAATCTTGCTTTAAATGTCAAGCTTTTTTCTCTTGTAATGCATTAATTAATCACGCAATCTGGTTGGTAGATAGGAACCATCATTTACATTCCCATTTACAAAATGTGTGAGAGCTTGTTAGATAAATTCATATCTGATAACTTCTTTGAAGTTTCATTTTGATGGCAGCAGAGCTTGATAGTTCTCTTTCTATATGCTTATGTCAGAGATTATAGCCTGCTTAGAAAATGCATTCGGCACAGTAGCTGGGGTCTACACTATTGTAGAAGTACTACTGCATGTTCCACATAACCTAGTAAATACAGAACTTTGTCTTTAAAATATTGGAGAAAAGAGAAAAAAAATAGACATAGGCATATTGAGAGGTGTCCTGCTTCCTCAGAAAAGGTTCCGTTAAAAATCTTAGTTAAAAGCCTCTATTAAAAGCTTTCAGGAACAAATGTGCCTTGTGTGGCCCCTTGAAGCCTGATGAAACACCCACCAGACTGATTTGTAGCTTAGGGATGCACAAGCACCACAGTGGACGTTAATTGCCATCACGGCAAAGTCTCTTCCTCTCCTTTTTTTTTCTCATGGTGAACAATTTATGGGCAATGAACCACAAGAAAAAAACTGCTACTGATTAGAATGAAAATGCTGAAACCTCTTAAATTATGGCATCAGGCAGGAGCAGCACTGATGTAATTACTATGTTAATGATCAAGTAATATTTAAGTACTCCTGTGTGATTTTTCTAGTATTTTTTAGTACTCATCTCTAATGTCCTGCAGAGGGTTTAAGAGCTGTTGCCATTCTCCTGCTGGGTTCCCATGAAGAGAGTTTGATAGCTGCCGCTAGCCCCAGTTAGGTCTCGCAGCGGGGACCAGGACTCCTGTTGCTACACTGCTCTTCTTCTCATGTGTCGTGTTGAGGAGTTGCCCATAATCACCTCTAAGAGCCCCTTAGATTCTGCTGTAGGCGTCTAAAGAGGCACCGGCACTGTGATTAGGTTAGGATTTTTATCGGAGACTGAAAGTCTCTCACTATTCCCTTCTCTGAGTCCTTTTATACTCAAGGCAGAACTAGGAGACAAAAGGCAAGGAATCAGCAAGGCCACTTTTGCAAAGGAAACATGGAATACACATACCCATACTTCTGAACTTTTGCTATGCTACATGTTATTCTTGACACAGCTCTTGCAAACTAGCTGCCGGTAATTTTTAATGTAGAGTATTAATGTATCTAGATACTTTTTTTGGGGAAGAAAATAGAATGTAACTGTGATTTGAGTCTGACAGCTGATTCCCCACTGCACCTGCCACAGAGTTGCCTTAACACCAATTGCCCTTCACCTAGCTGACAACTTTGAGCTGGAGGCTAATGATTATTTACTGGGAAAGCAAATGTTATAATGCTATTACAAAAAACTTAGAACTTTTTTATTCCAAGACATTGCTGAAAGTGGGAGCCTGCAGATGTTGTGTTTCTTGGTTCTGTTTTTTTTCTGCTTTTCAGTTTTTATTTAAAGAAGCCCTCTCCAGGTCTAGTGATACAGTCATAGGAATGCAAATCCCAAGAGTGAATCTACAATTAGATCACAAATTAAGGAAGTTTACTTTTAAGTCATTGCTGTAAAGTCCTACACCTGATTTTTAAATTTAATTTAATTTTAGTGCTGATGACCAGTGATGGATGCAGAACCTCTGTGCTAAGGTCACCAAGGCTGTTGGACCACAGTCATGGTGAGTAAGAACCTCCTGTACTGGTCACAACTTTTGTTGTTATTGGTCACTACCAATGCTTTTGCATTAGTTTCACAGCAGAGAAAATGTCCCATATTTCCACTGTGCTATGGTTTGACTGGAAAAATTAACCTGAAATTTCCACGTGTGATATTTAATCCTCTGTGTGTTTCTTTGTATTGTGACCTTCTACCTGGGGAAACTGTGTGAGTCAGAAATTTCATGTGTGTGGAGCTGAGAGTGGTGCCTGTCACTTGAGGGCAGGGCTTGCTGCAGAGGTGCTGGTCCAGGGCTCCCCTCCCTGCCTCCTACATGAATGTCACCCAAACAAGTTCTGTTTCTCAAGGCTTGTAAAGCCATCCAGAGCTTGGCTCGCTGTGACTGTCTCTACAGAGTGAAAGTAAAGTATGAGTGCTGTGACATATTGCTTTTCTGTTTAGAAGGAGCAACCCACAGCCCTACTAATGAATCCTGATATTTGGCAGAGCCTGATACCCTGATTCTGATAGAGCAATAGAAACAAGGGACAAAATGGCAAACTTACTACAATAGGAAAAAACAAATGGATGCAAAAAGGGAGCATGGAGCAAAGTGAATCAAGGATACAGTGTGAAAGAGGGAACAATCTCAGAGCTTTTGCAATTTAGTTGTTACTTACACAAAGCTGACAGCATGACAAGAGATCTTAAGGAACAAGGCAATAGCCTGTCCCTATGCTGAGCAGTCTAGGGAGGTTTATGGCTAATTAACATTAACTGGAAGTACTCTTTGCAAGCTGTCCTGCAGCTTTTCTGCCCTCCTTTGTCCGCAACTCTCTGTTCCTGTTTGGTACAACCACAGCATGTACTGACCTTGGAGGCACCCAGGTACACAATCTGAGCCCTCAACAAGGAGGATTGAGACCTTCTCCCCATGAGAAATAAGAAACAGAAGGCAGAGAAGAAAACAAAGTGACAGGATTACAGCGTGAGTCAGAAAGATCAATAACATTAACAGCAACGTGGAAAAGAAAGAAAGAAAGAATCAATAATAATAATATGTAGACTTGAAGTTTAAGAGTGGAAAGAGGTTAACTGAACAGCTTAGGGGCTTAGTGAGAAAAGAGTCTAACAGGCTTTTTTAATGCCTTGCATCTGTGAAAGACTGAAAACCTGTACTTTAATAGTTCAGCAAGGATAGTTATTATGTGTATAAGCCATAGGGCAGAGAATTTGTTCTGAGGCTGGGAACTATCTTTCAGATTTCTACAGTTCAGATTCAGTAGATGAGCAGCTCTACCACATCATGCTTTCTTTGTAGTATAAAGTTGCTGGAAAAGTACCCAGCTCTTATAATCTGTATGCATGTTTATGGCTCTGCCTTCTTTTATTCAAATTCCTTATGTGCCTTTGACCAACAAGAATTTTGCTAGACATTTGACATGCTGCATTACCCACCAAAGATACCTTCTCTGATTGTTCCCTTCACATGTGTCAGGGGTACAGAGCTTGGCAGGAATTTCTGAGAAGTGATATGATCTGTTCATCTGTCCTCTGCAGACCATTGGAAGCACATGATGGAGGAACAAGTATCCCCAAAAAACAGGTGACAGAGACACAAGACTACAGCCAAGATACTTGTGAGATTTTGTTATAGGCAAGTAGAATTAGTTTGAGGATAAATATTTAAAGATGCTAAATGGCAAGCTGAATTAGTTCTGCTGCAGATAGTGATAAGTATCTTTATTTCTCTAATAACAGACAACTATGTGGCCAGCTACTTTTAGTATTAATAGATGCTTTCCCCATAAATGCCAATTCAGCAATAGGATTCTTAACTGCCTGTAAATATGCATTACTAATTTTGATCTTCCATCAGTAATCTCAGCCTGAACATAGACATATGCATTCTCCACACACAGAAATTCTTGAATCTTCTTGCTCTGTTTTACAGGAAACATTTCAATCCTTTACATTAAGCAGATTTTGTAAGGATTTGTTCAGTATTGAAAGGAAACCTATTGTAAGTGCTAATCTGAAAACGGAATTTTGCTTTTTAACAACACTACAGGAGGTCCATAAGCATATTTCAAATGATATTTTAATAACTGATGCTTAAATACTTTTAAAGCAACACTGTAATTAGATGTGTCTCTTTGAACCTTTCAGTTAAATAATGCATACTAATGTAAAGAAAACCAGCTTTTCACTAAAGAGTTTTTGCAGTCATCAGCTGAGATTGATACACTTAATAAGCAGTTGTTATTCAAATAAACATTCAATAATGAGTCATTATAGCTATATTAAATTCTTAGGGCCAAGTGCTGCAGCTTGTACTCCTGCAAGTGGGCAGAGTTCCCATTGACTGAATGGGAGCTTTGACTATACAGTCAAACGAATTGTAGGACTTGTCTCAAAACTAACTTGAAAAACTAATAAGGAAAAATTACGCTGTGCTGAAACTAACTGAATTTGAAAACAGACATTTCATTTCTTACCTATTGCTTTTTCCTTAAGCCATATACTTGAATTACATCTGCATATATTTCTTGTACAATTCATCTTCACAACAACTAAAAAGGGGATGCCTAGTTCTAACTTCATGATACTTCAAAAATGGTATTTAGATGTCTATTTAACATAAGTACTTATAAAAAATCTTCCCAGGAACTAAGACACCTCTGAAGATCTTGCTTACTATTATTTTTTTTTCTAATATGATCTAGCTCTTGAATAAGAGTACCATTCTAGTCTAAAAAAAGATTTTAAAATCACTTTTGAATTGAAAAAAAATCTGTCAAAACCAGTGAAATACTGAGCTTAGCTGACTTGAAAGGGAGACTTCTGTAAAATTTGTCCTCTTAGAGGACACAGGATCCATTTCCAAAATACATATTTTTCTTCATTTTAAAGAAGTAAAATTAGCATCTTGCTTTTTTGGTGAACTAAAAATATTTAAAACTGGTGGTGATTAGCTGAAAGAATTAATTTCTAACATGAACTTAAACAGTTTTATGGGTAAATATTTTCATTCAAAATGCAAAGTTGATCTGTAAAAACCAGCAAATATTCTTCCATATTGTTGAAAACACATGTTTTTTTAGTTATGACAAATTTTTAAATATTGATAGGTGTCCAAATCAGCTGTAAACACTTCCACTAAAGTTTAACTACAGCATTTTAACGTAGCTGAGAAAGTTACAATGACCGGACAAATATATAGCAGTACTTGTGTGGCATTGCAGTTAACAAAGATCTGTAACAAAGGACTTCACTAGCCAGTTGTGATGTCTTTTTATTTAGTGGTTCACATTGCATCTTTCTTTCATGAAATATGTCTGTTACACTATCCCAAATATTTTTATTTGATCAGTATTAGAAATAGGAGTTTCAGTTTTTCTTCTTGTGTATAATTTTTGAGCCGTTAAGATGGTGTTCAGACATCCTTTACATCACTTGTTAGCAAGCATCAACTTTTCAGCTTTAAAGCATAAATATTGTACTTTCTGCTAAAGTTGAATTGACAAGAATATGCATACATTTAATATCCTTGTGAGACTTGAAGCTAATAATTTGAATTTGAAAAAAGTACTCTGTCCCTTTTAAAGTTTAATACTTGTAGTTAAGAACAATTTGGTATAGCAATAGTCCTTGAAATGCTTTTGAGACTTGGTTCCTGAATTACCACTCTAAAAAAGGAATTACTCTTCTTTTTTTCTTCAAATAATGTTGTTTGGGAGTTCAGGCTGCACAATCCACAAATGTCTCAGTGTGGATCCCAAGTGGAGCTTGTGCTTGTTATTTAAATTAGTGGTTTTGAGCTTGTTATGTAGAGTGGCATTTGAGCTCTCTCAGACTAGAGCTCTACAAGGTGAATGACTTGCACAAGGACTCCATGGCGTTCTTTTCAATCTACCTTCAATCTCCCTCAAGCCTTAAAAAAAATCAGTTTCACTATAACAAGAGTTTAGACTTTAACATGCAAAGCTCACAAGCCCTTAGTCTTCAAAAGGCCAATTTAAAATGAACAAGAAGAAAACCCACAACACAATCTTGTTGTGTTAAGCCTGCAGGTGAACTGCATAGTTAGTGGAAGTTCTTGATTGTCCCCAAATCTGACACTGGAAGTTTGTACCTAAAGGAAGGAAAGGTTAGAGGGTTTTTAGCTTCAATGGATATATTTATATATGAGCTCGAGTCATGTCATGACATCCTACATTCTAGGAACGCCTGATGAGAGCAATTTGACTTTCCATCTATCAAAAGACTTGGAGGTCCCTTTCGGAGAAGAAAGGTGCTGACCACACTGAGTGGATGCACAAGGGAGCGTGCTGTAAGACCTCCTGTGGGATTTTGATTGGGTTCACTTAACGAGGTTTTTGGAAATACCTGGCCTCCGGTTTCTAGTAAAATAGTTAATAATAGTTTCCTTAGTATGTAACATTAATGGACCTCAATGTTCTTCTTGAATAAAGCAGTTTGCATGCCCTGTTACATAGCTATGGGGAAACGAAGGCCCCAGAACTGTACTGTGCTCAAAGTTACACAACATGTAAGGTCTGCTATATCCTCATCCAGTGGTTTCCTTGTCAGTCTTAGTCAAGACCACTGCTTATTGTAATCATTGCTGCTTCTTTGGTAAGGACATTATGCTGGTGTTCCTTAAGAAAGGTGCTCTGTCAGTGAGCTGTAGTACACTAAGTACAGGCTTAAAAGTAACAGCTAGTTCTAAAGTAATAGTAGTAGGTGAAGATGGTAGTTTTCTCTAGTCATCTGGTCAAAACTCACAAGCTAATATTTTCACAATGAGTTTGTTAACATTAGACACTGTAATTCAGAGAAAATCTAAAAAAACAAGACACTAATTTAATTGTTCAAATCTGAATATATATCTACTTTTAGACAACAGCTGTAGGACTTGCCATAGCACAATAGTGGGAGTAATAGCCAACTCTGGTTGCGCCGTTAAGGTACAAACTAGATTCAGTTGAGTCTGACTCAATATCATAAGGTTTTAAATAGTCTGAAGGAATGACTAATTAAAACCACAGAAATATAATTAATAAAGTACCCCATTGATTCACCAAGGACAACCGTGGTGGTAAACCATGCTACTGCCTTTCTTTGGTGAGAAGGATTGCCTTGTGGGTTTAAAGAAAACGGTGGACCTAATTTCTCTATGTTCTAATGCAACTGATACGTATCTCATGAGACTGTGTGGGTTAAGCTGAAGAACATCACAAGGATAGTAAGGAAGGTAAACTTCTAGCTAATGGGAAGCTAATGGTAAATCATAAAAAGTAGGAAGGATTAGGTTGCAGAGAAGTCATTAGTGGAAGAGTTGACCTTGCATTAGATATCGGTCAATATTTTCATTAGTTTCATGACAGAAAATGAGAACATGCTGTTGAAATTGCTAATGATGTGAAGCTGAAAATCTTCATCAACAGAGGAAATAAACATCAGGAGGATAAGGAGTGCACTTAAGAGGTCTTCTCTTACGGGAAGCCTTTTCTTCCTTCCTAGAATAAGTTTTGCAAAATTATAGTCTCATTCAGGATTGCTCAGTTTGGTGTTGTGTTTGAGATTCACTGCAACAGGGCTCCAGAATCATAAATATCTAAAAGGTCTTTGGCTCTAGTATTTTGAAGCACTAGCTCATTTTAAAAGGTCATGATTGTAATGATCTCTGTGTATCTATAACTACATGCTAACACTGTAAGAATTAGCACATACTTCCTAGGAACCAGGTACACTACTAGCACACTGTAGCAGCGAGTGATGTTGAGCAGCTAAAGAGCAGTTTACAGATTGCTTGGCTAATCAGAACTGTTTTGGCTAGTTACACTTGGTGTATTTACAGACATATTACACATTTAAGATAATACTAATCCAGCCCAGCCTGCATTTTCTAAGTAGCATAAAAGCCTGCAGCCTCACACAAAATCTACTGAGTAGCTGTACAACTCAATCCTCCTCACACTAACTCTAACCACCAGACTCTTCTTCAACAAGAAGAGTGAGCTAGCCCTCTGTTTTCCTTTTTAGGATACAAGCCTAATTAAGTTCAGGTCTGGCTGATTGTATTCCTGTGGAAAATCTCCAGCTGGAAATCTGAAACCTCTTGCAGTTCTCTAATGGCTGCACCAACAGGCAAAATAATATGGGTTATGTAATAATTATCTTATAAAAACAATTATAAATTATAACTATACTATCAAAAGTTAAAAATCATTACAGGTTGTGTAATAAACCTGGTGTAGATCAACCATCTTGACCTGTCACATTCACCTGTGCATACTAGGGCTGAATGTGATCCATGCAGAGTCACAGAGACAAATGTCTGCAGAAATATTAGGGTAGAATAACAAACTCACCTTAAAGAATTATTATGTGTTTGTGTGTTGTTGGATATCAGACTGCTGCAAGAAAAGAGCAGAAAAGCACAGCTACCTGAAGTTTCTCACTCAAACTAATGCTTTGAAAATTTTCTGCATCATTCCTTGCAAGTTTTAAGTTACAACATCAGCCATGTCTAATATATTGAAAGGTCGGTAAGGGAACTAATAAAAGCCTGTTATAGATCAGGCATGTGCCTTGCAATAAGAATCTGCAATAATTTGAGTAGCTATAATAGTTTCTAAGAGAATTGCCACATACATAATGCCAGTGATTTCTAGTATTTTCTGCTCCCTGTGGGAGGATGGACATATATTACTGGAATTTGTTGCATAATGATTCACAAGAAAGGCAGTTCATAGTCCCAAATCAATTCTTATCTGTCTTTTTAGGATCAAGACTACATGTGATTAAACTTAAGAGTAGAAACAAGTGTATGCTATTCATACTCCTAAAAAAAATACTGCAAAAGCTCTTTAATGTTATTTGTCCATGGTTTTATTCTTTCCCCTTCATATTTTATTCTTTCCTCTTTATGTTTAACACATGTTAAAAGTATTATTCAGTTCATGAAATTTAAGAGTAGCTTCTGAAAGAGAAATGGGTGCACCTTCCTTTACTAAGCAGCTGAGTACAGCTATACCAATTTATAGGTTAATGTTTGCTCTCAGTGGGACAAATCTGGAATAAACTAGTTTAAATTGATGGGGCCAGTATCTTTTTACACTGAACTAACAAAACAGGGCTTGGGTTCAACAATTGCTGATAGCCAGACTGCAAATGAAATGGGGAGAGCAATGCACACTTGGTGAGAAATGCACAAGTGACAGCTACTTAAATTAAATGCAGATCACAACTACCAATCATTCCCAAAGAAACCACCATCCCACATTATATGTTCTGTTTCTTTCATGAGAGTCCTCTCTTGAATAGATTTAGATTTTCATGTGATCCTGTAAGCCTTCAAATGATGAAGAAATAAAGTAAAAATAGGTTAGCTGTAAACTTTAACTATTAGATTGACTATGCTTGCACTGGAAGTGCTGATAAAAAGCCCATATCTAAAATGAAGCTAGTATATTAAATTAATGATCCAGCTACTGTACAGCAGTAGTAATGTATTTTAGTTACGGTATTTTTGATTGGCTGAATAAAATAGCTTATTTACTTCTAAATACTTTAATAGAAACAAAAACATTCTAAATGACTCGTATAATGATTTTTCTTAAGAAATGATGGGATAATCACTTCTGAATCTATTCATGGAGAAAAATTAATACAAGTATGACAAGAATGGGTACATTTATCAGCAAGATGACAGAAAAAGATTCTAATAAAATAACTAATATTCAGGATAATATTAATTTTCTTCTTCTTTCAGAAATATTCCTGGAAGATATTATTTCTAGTGTCTTTCTTATTATGGATGTTTTTGTGGCTGATGCATAGAGAAAATTAATTAACTTAATATCCCATTTTGACCATATAATGCATTTTTCCAGCTGTCATCCTAACCTTGATTTATCTATTCCCTCATGTATTTCATTCACCTGTTTATTGTATGTTTAGTACACTTACCTGTGTGGTATTTCCTCTGGCTAAATTATATTTTTCAAAGTAGAAATCACGTTTTAACATCTCTGGTAAAAATTGTATCTAGAATTACAAATGCGTACATACATATTTTTATATATTAAAAAAAATAAAGGTTTTAAATGACAAGTTTCCACTTTAACTAAGAAATTAATGTAGTTATTTCCTAGACAATACTCTGACCCTCAACAACTGCAGAACCAAATAAATACATTAGAATGCATAATTTTTATTCTATTTTGCACAGTGCTTTTGCATAATTGAAGTCTCCATCCTTCTCAAAAGCTTGTGAGCAGGGCAATATGCCCAAACTCCCATGCTTTTCACTGAAAGCAGGATCATGTTATTTAAGCTTAGCCCATGCTGAAGGAGCTGGGGAACAGACCCAGTGAGTCCACAGCGACCTAGAAAAACATTCTGCAAAGTTGTGTTTCCCTGCCTGCAGGGCTTACAAACCTAAAATTGAACTCACTGTGTGGTGAGGAATCTTGCAATTGCCCCTGCAATATAGTTTGGATGCTCAGAGGTATCTGTGTATGGATTAGGAGACACTTGGAAATGATTTTAATTCTTTGACAAGCACCAGGAGATGGAGCTCCAGACTGTGCAGCATAATTTCTTGGTGTCAGAGCAATGAAACATGTTATTTCTGCATGGTTAAATGCTTCTTTCTTTTCAGCTCATCATTTAAAGGATTTCTTTGAATCAGCTCTGTACTTATGAGAATTAAATGCTCCTTCTTTGAAGCACTGCATTAACCCCAGGGAGCAATTGCTAATGTTTTTCTTCATGGATCTACAGCCTAAATTTAAAAAAACCCAACAACTGGTTAGGGAGAAATCAGGACATTGATTTAGAATAGGGTTTTTTGGATAATTCTGGTAGTATACATTAACTATAAATCTATCATCTTCATACAGTTTTAATCTGAGTATATAGAAATGCTCAAAAAAGTAAAATTCCTTGAAAAATATCTGTGAAGATATGCTATCAGATACATCTTTACTGACTCCCTTTAGAAAGGGAGATCACAGAATTCTTTACATAAAAGCATAGTAGTTAGAAAGGGGAGAAGAAAACAACATGAAAGTTCTCTATGATATAGTCTAAATATTCCTTCACTGGAGTTTCAAAAATACCACATTTTGGGGGTTCTAATAATTTTAGGTCATATTTAATCACTTCTGCGGAAAAAAAAGTCATTGATCTTTTCAAAGTAGTGAGCTTTCTGTGGACCTGTCTGAAAAATGGCCACATATGAAAGTCTAACCAGACATGTGGTATGTGACCAGAGAACCCCATTCTAATAAATCCCCTAAAAAGTGAACCATCCATGAAACAAAAACAGTTGAGTTCAGGTTTAGCCTCCCACCTCATGAGAAGCCTGTTACAGCAATTAACCTTGTTTTTAACTGGTATTTAAGCTTAAAGTGTATGCACATGCTTTGATCTCTAATCAGTTTTTTGATACTGATCGGGAAGATTGTATCCAACATCCCAGAGCTGCAAGTTTCTCAGAGTGTGTTGCTATTAGCATTTTCCCAGTAAAACAGTTACATGTTAAGAATAAAATTTTTAAAAGATATAAAGAGGCTTAAGAACATAATTCATGCTGACTTTTTGTGTACGTGTGAATATCTTTCCGTTAGAGTACATTAAACTGATTTTTTTTCTCTCTGTGCTATGTAACAGTAGAACATACAGTAAAAAGTAGATCTTGTATTTATGCTATTGTGCTTCAGAACTGTGATATTAATTCTGGCAAAAATTTACTACAGAAGAGCTTTTTGCTAGTCATAAATATTTGGCATAGGAAATATGTGAAAGACCAATTATGGGTTGTTCAGAAATATCTCTTGACATTTTTAGAGTACTATGTGAGAAGGGTCCACCTATTTAATTATGCCTTTTTCAGATAAGGTGCTCCAACTCAATGGGAGTCACTGCACTTACTACAGTAAGGAAAGATAATGTATAATTTTTATGATAGGCGAAGAGAAAAGAACATGTCTTCAGGCTGAAATGGTTATCAGTTTTTAGATCAATCACCCTTACGCAAGTTTTTCCATTGGTAGCAAGATATTAAGATATTTACAACCAAGATATATCACATTGAAAGGATTGTACAGAAGGCAGAAGGAAGAATGAGAATATACTCAACATACAAACTATAGCACTTTTATTAAAAGTCTAAAATAGGACAGCTATGAAGTCATTTACTTCAGACTGTCTCACCAAAGATTATGACATGAAGTCCTGCTGTAAGCTTAATATTTCTTTTTCATATTTTTTAAACTAGACTTGCCAGTATCCCATAAAAATTTCATTTTCCTAAAAGCAGTCCTCTGTGCTTATGCTCAGATCACTTGCAAATACAAACCGAGAGCAGACAAAACCTTAATTTCCTCGTTTGTGAAATTCGTGGAATGAACTGCCATTTTGGCTCCTAGAATTATGAAAAGGAGCTTTATTTTGAAGATCACAGGTTGCCATCACATCCTTGTTATCATAGTACCCCCTGAAACATATTTTGGTAAAAATTTTCACATGTGATATTGGATAACATTGTCACAAATTGTCTACCCTATTTTCTAACCTAATAAATAAAATAAGTGTTATATAACAATAATGATAGTGATAGTAGTAGTAGTTACATGCATATAACCATAAACTTGTAAGAAAAACAATGACCTTGAATAGGCAGTGAATGCTTAGCTCCCAATGTGTGGGGAGAGTCAGAAGTCTGGAAACACTCGTGAAGTGCCCTGAGATGTCACCTTACTATGTTTAGCAGACAAAAATCACCCTTAGAAGCTGCATTTCCCATGAGTTTTGAGAAATGCATGGGATTTTTTTTTTACTTGCTGCAAATTTCTAGTGGAAATTTTTCCACCAAGATTAGCAAAGAAAACCAATTCAGAATTTATAATTGCAAGTGTTTTCTCTGGAAATGTAAAGCTTACTGTAGCAATCTCATCATCAAAGAACGGAAATACGCCATGTGACTTATACCAGTAAGAAGACCAGACAATTTCAAATCCCTAATATGAAGTTCTTAAAGCAGTGCATAACAAGTGAGCAAATATTACTTGAAGTAACCACCTGAGGCTGAAAACAAAAAGAGAGGGAAATATAGGAAAACTCACTCCAGATAGTTAATCCAGAGTCCTGCTGTGGTCTGACACCACTTTTGTGTGTTAGTCTTCTGATTCTGCTGCTAGGTCCTTCTACCTGTGCAGAGCTCAGCTTCCTCTTCATACCAAATTATGAAACTGGGCTCAAGAAATGCCCCAAACAATCAGAAAATCTTACTTTAAATGTGTGCAGAGGTTCCCAAACTTTGTTCCGTTGTGGGTAAGTGGTCCAAGAAAGATGACTACTCCCAGTTCTGGCTATTAAGACATGGTCAAGTACAGAAAATATTGCCATAATTACACTACTTCAGATATATTAAGTGGTCATGAACAGAAGAAAACCTCTTCTGGTCTGCAGAATTGTAAATGCTTTATATGTGAGACAAATCTCTGTATCAAAATACAGTTAACAATGCAAAAATACGAGAATTCCTGTTTCAGTGTGATAACAGGATCACAGAAAGAGCTCTTGTTACTTTTAGAGAAGAGGGTTGTATTTATAGAATATGCCCGTTAGCGGCTTCTATAATTAACACTGAAAAGTAGTTAGCATTGTAACTCCCTGTTTTCAATCACTCATAACTTTATGAAACATCTCCCTTTTGTGCTGCAATTTTAATCCTGGATTTATGCCAATGTCAACATTTAAAAGTATGAAGAAAAACTATTCCATATTCTCAGGAAGAAAAGATAGATAATACATGCTTACATGAGTGACTGCTCCATGCAGTCCTATGCTCCAAATGTCTGTAGTTTGAATACTACAACCTGTAAAGGACTGGACCATGCCAAGACCCATGATTTTGTTCTTGGAGAAACTGTTACGGATTTGTTAATAAACATAAAGAATAGCATGGACTGAATGAGCCTATGCTCAGGGAATTGATACAGGGGTTTTCTTTTCCCCACAGGAAGGTTTGTTGTCTAAGGAAACACGGACAAAATTTAGAGATAGAAAGATCTATGTTCAAGCTCTCCGCTTTCTCTTTTAACTAACACTAATGGTTGTCTTACATATCAAGACCACCATAGTTATCAAGACAAACATAGTTGCTTATGTCTTATTAGCAGGATACCTCAACACTTAAAAAAAACAGGCAAAGTTTTCATATCTGGAACATGCAGTGCTCCACATGTACTTAAGCATTGACCCAAGTTATAGCAGAAAGAACGGAAAAGATTTTTAGTGTGACCATGGTTTTAACAAATACCTACAAAGTGTAGAATTTTTGATGTGTCTACAGTCATGAATATGTTTGTTAAGCACACAAGTTTTAAAGGTTGAGTAGGATTCGTTACATTTCTTGTAATTACAATCTTTATTCTGCAAGGATGATAACGTTTGGTTACCCTTAAAGTTAAGCCTTTTTTAGAATATAGCAAGATGAAAGAATTCCCTAGGAGTCTAAAGATACATGATAAAAGAAGAAATGTTTCGCTTAGCAGGTTGACAGAATGCGCCATGCTCCTCCTTTTTTTATTGTTGTAAACATTAAAAAGAATTTATTTTACCTATGCACATATTCACTTTCTTGTGAAAGTGCACAAAAAGAATCTGCAATGTTTGCTCCTTCCATGTTCAATTGCATCTTTGCCTTTTACACACTCAGCAAAGGCTAAGGCCAAAGTTTCATGGATAGTTTAAATGATCTGCTAAGGTTTTTCTGCTGTGCTTACCCTTCCCCTTCCCCTCCAGCATCTGTGCCATCCAGTGAAATCCAGGAAATGCTCTGAGAAAAGAAAAGATAAACTTTAATATGGGCCACTCTCCCCAATTTGGTCTGCTTCTTATAGGGCCCTTGGCTCTGCTGATCCACAGTTTATTGCTCTTTCTGAGTCCAGTTTCTCTCCAATGTATTTTCTCCTGTCCATATTAGAAATGGAGAAGTAATATAACTCCAAAACCATTATCTTCTGCTCTGTGGATTGGTACATGAAAATATACCAATGGACCAGCAGCGTCTACAGATTCCCTGTTATGCTAGGAGATGTACAAATAGAAGACAAGCACATATAAAAAGGAGTCATAATCTTGACTAATTATAAGATGCAACAAGCAGAAAAAAATCTTGACTAGCAGTAACTTTAGCTTGATTTTGCACAGAGAAGCTATGCATGTAGTGGCCACAAAAGGCAAATCCATCAGTACTTTGTGCTCAGGAATAGGAAAGTAAAGCTTTGCTAACTCAAGGATGCTTAATATTTGAAGAGATAGTTTCCATTTTCAAACTTCTTCTAGGCAGCTCAGTGTCAAAAAGGGGCCAGATTCATAAGTATGTGGTAATTTAGAAAAAGTGCTTTAAAAAGCCCCGCAGCAGATTAAGTGCTGACCTTCAGTAGAAGTGGATGAGTCAATCATTTTCTTATGTGTCAGAGTACCTTGCACAGAGCTTCTGCCTGCATTGCAGGTGACCAGACACCTTTGCAAATCTGACTCAGATCACTTCTACAATTTTTACCTGGCAATATTTTCTTAAATAAACAGTCATAAAGCCAGCAGTCTGTGTATTTTAGCATGCGCCCCCCCCCCCCCCCCCCTTTTTTTTTTTAATTTTAAAATCTTTTACCTAGTTCTCAAAAGAATTTTCTGGTGATCAGCTCAGTTGCTCAAGTTGTATGTTAAAGGCACCTGATTCCCTGTGCAGTTGCCTGCACTTGTGCATCTCCTAGACTATCCTGGGAGCTTAGATACTGGGCTCCTTCAGCTAAGTCTGAGACTTCTCACTGTAAGTCCAAGATCTAGTATTTTACAACAACAATAAATGCCTCAAACAGAGCAAAATTTTTCCTTCACTTGATTTTGTCTCATTGATATTGATTATTGTTTCTGGTAGTTTTACTCTGACTCCACAGGTATCTCCTACTGATTTTTCACATTTAGGATTGGTACATTTAGCCCAGGAGAATGGGACAGGAGTGCTTTTGAGCACACAGTGCAGCTTTTTGCCTGGATAAACCAATTTCCAAGTGAAGCAAAACCCAGTCCCTTGTCCTAATAAATGGTGTGAGTGGAAACCTGGCCAAATCATAAAAAGAAAACCTCAAAACTAAATAGTGGATCCAAAAAGGTCACTTGTTCAATAACCTACTGCCAGTCTCCAGGCAAAGAAAGACTTATTTGGCTACATCAGAAAACTTAAAGTCAGAACAACAGAGCTTCAGAAAGTGATATTTCCTGTAAATTATACAGCATATCCCTAATGATAAGAAATATGAATCTGTTGAATTAAATTACAATGCTTAGGAAGATTACATGTCAGCTGTTTCAGATTGATTTTAGCCAGAGGTTAAGCCAAAGGCTAAACTTGTCTCTACTGAGCAAGAGGCCATGTGCAAAGGTTCCCATTTGAAGTGTCTAGTTACTGTGGTTAGATTGGGTTGAACACTGGACTCTGTGTGTGTTGGCTTTCTCTGACAGCTGTGAGAGAGTGCTAGTGTTAAATTATCCCTTTTAAAATCCTTTTATGGTTATTGATCAGCATTAGTTCAAGAACCTTTCAGGGAGTACTCAAGAGGTTGCATAAATAAATGGTAAAAAAACACAAGAAGGAGCCTGATGTGGGCTAGATCCTGATTCCAGTATTCAAATTGGATTATAGTTCATTACACTATGGAAAGTATTGGAATAGGGAGTTTCTGAAACGACCAAGGGTAAAACCCAGCAGCTGTGTCTCCACACATCTTCAACCCAGTTTAAGGGTGTTGGCTAATATACTCCAATTTCTAAACCTTTCTATTGCTTGAGGACAGTGGTGGTGTTATTATTTTATATACCATTAAGTGGTTGCCTGACGGTTCTGCTTAAGTAGGACATTTGACCTTTTTCTATTTTTTCTTGCTACCATCAGTAAATGATGCCCAGCTGAACTCTAAAAGCTTCAACCTTTTATTTTCCTCTAATGAATAATCTACTTCATTAGAATGATGGTATACTTACAGAGGTAGAGTTTCCACATGGAAGTAAAATGGCATGTGGGTGATTATAATGGCACTTCAAGATATCCTTCTTGAATTAATTCATTTATTTTTATTCCTTCAATTATATGCACAAGACAGGAGGTTAAATATTGTCAGGTTGTCATCACCTTTATAAATAAGAGTATAAGACATTGGAGAGACCCTTACAATGCTGATGTTTGCTTCCAGATAGTGATGATGGTTTGCTGTTGATATGGCTGTGGTGCTAAAGTGTAGTGATGCCACCTGCCAAACAAAATTTCTCTTTCTAATAATTCTAGGAAACCTACCTCACTTTAAAGAGTGGTGCAGTTTCTCCTCTGCAGTTCCATGTTCACTGGAGGCTGTTTCTTGACAGGTTCATTATGATGGCTTCCAGTCCTTCAAAAGTACATCTCTTGCCATCATTGTACACGGCTTATTCAGATTTATAAAAATGTTTTGCAAGTGATTTGTGAGGGAGATATGCAGTGTAGCTTCCACTTTGTGTGCATTTCCAAATTAATTTATCTCACATAAGTGTTTTCTAAAAGTCAAGAACTAGAAATATATCTAGGAGTAGTTTTCAGAAGTCTATTACTACAAGTTCTGTTACAGGGAAATGAACAAAATAAAGCTTAAATGCTTCTTCATTGCCAATAGTTACCATCGATCCAATTATAACTTCTTTATCTATCACTACACAAGACTGATTTAGAGATACCTGTCCAGATTGATCTAAGAAGAAATGCATTAAAACATTTATGTTATTACAATATACACAAAATGTAGTAAAGTAATGACAGCAGCCTGACAGAAATCAAACACTTCCAAAATCACAAAACCAAAGACTTTCAGAGGGGAAGTTGAAATGCCATTTTTAACACACCCAACAGAGAGATTACAGCTTTTGTGGAAGATGAAATTATACGCTTTTTTGAGACTCCCTAATAAAGAATCACTCAGGCACATTGTAATGGTTTCAAAATTATATGGTATATTAATCCTTTGCATTTGTCTTTGTATTATGTAAGCTAGATTTCTATCAATATTTCAACACCCTATCTTAGTCAAATTATTATCTTTCATTACTTTTTCATAGGAGTAGCAGTATTTTGTATAAACTGTCTCAGTTCTAGAGACCCTTCTTGTTCTCTGTTTGGGGAAATTAATGGGACTTTTGTTTAAGTTTTGGTTCTAGATCAGCACTCAAGTATCTTTAGATACATTATCAAAGGACTTTGAAAATTAGCTCTTAAAAACTAAAGTCAGCAACAATACAAAATCCTAATTACTCCAGACAGTGGAGGAAGGTGTAGATTGTTAGGACAGCTCTGACCAGGACAACTGCACCCTCATTTATAATTGTTGATTGTCTTGTTAAAGCTTCATAGGCATGTATTTCATACTAATCATTAACTTGATGGGAAAAAAAAATCAGTATTGCACTCGTGTATAAAAATACATATAGTAAAACAACTGACACCAACTGATCACTCAAGGTGTTCATTGAAACCAAGCTGACTTACAGTGTTATCATACATAGTGCAATTGGAAATAAGTGAGATCTATCACTTTCTTTGGTGAGGTTAGAAGTGAAAATGGTCACAGATCCTCGCTGGTAGCAGTACTAACATGCATGTAGAGCTTCCAGTACAACACTTACAAATAGAAATGACTATTTAATTCCTCTAAATGCAAGAACAATCTGATGTTATATGGGCCTATGCACAAATGACATTATTCAAAGCTTCTCAGATTCTTCTCTCAGAAGCAGTGTCTCCAGCTACAAAACCCATAGTAAGTTTAGCAATTGCACCAGGAGTATTATTCAGTACTCAGCACAAGCAATCTTACCCCTTGATGAACTAAAAAGTTTTTACTGTCAAAGCAACATTGAGGGATAAGGTGAAGGTCTAATAAATACAGTGGATGAATTGAGAGATATGTGTATTAAATATCAAGGACAAATCTGAGCATTTACATTTTTCTCTAATGCATTTTTTATGTTCATAACCCTTTGCATTGTACTATATTTACTCTCTGAACTAAGAACTTCTGTGTGTCAGAGTAAATGTGAGGGATAAGGTGAAAGTCTAATAAATAAAGTAGATGAGCTGAAAGATATGAGTATTAAACATCAAGGACAAAGCAAAGCATTTACATTTTGCACTAAAGCCTTTTTTATATTCAGTCTATTTCACTACTTTCTTATTCTATCTTTTGGTAAACTATCCAGGCAGTCAATTGTCAATGAATGGCTGAAAGTTTATTAAAATTATAAAAGAAGTACAAACTATTTTTATAAATGAACAGATATGTTAAAAAATTATTTTGAGATGAGATAGGTTCCAGGCTCACCTGGAGCCATTTTTCTGGTGTAGATAGAGGTGGGCCTCAGCTCTTATTTGGGGCATGTTATTTACACAATAGTCTGACTTGTAGTTTAAGAGGTGCTAACTCCTTCTCATTTGCCCTACTACTAAATAGCAACCTGAATAAAAATTCCATTTTTAAGATCATCACTGTGCAACTTTAAGAAAGCACAAATAATCAGCTCCTTCCCAATGCCTCACAGGCCAGGACAAATGAAGGTTTGGTTGAATTCTTTGACCAGCATGTTGTCTGTGAGAGCTGGCCCAGACCTTTTGCTGTTGTCATTGAAAGTCAAACACATTATGTGGTAGCTGTGCAGCACAGTGTTATTTCTGCCTAATAGGCTGGTCAGAGATGGCAGAAATGTTTTCCAGGCACGACACCATGTTCTGATAATACTCAGTTACATCCAGTGGTAGTTTCTAGGAAAAATAGCATTATGCACGTCAGAGGCTACATCTATATTTCCATGTTAACACAGGTTTCAAATGCACTTCTGGTGGCCCATAAAAATTACCATAAATATAGCCCACTCTTTGGCTCTTGTTCTAGATGAGAGAGGCTCCAGATCGGGAAACTCAAGTTCAGGATTTCATGCTCTCCTTTGAGGGTGGATGCAACTGGCTTGAACAATTTGACACTGAAAACTTGAACTTTGTCTTGAGCATCGTTACCGAAGGCAGTGTGAATGCAGAAACACTTGTGAAAAAATCATGCTCAACATGAATTCAGGTGTAGTTCAGAATGATGCATTTGAATTTTAAAAAGATTTCTTAATGCTCATTAACTGCAGAGATTTTTTTTGTGTCTCCCCAAACCAAGACACTTTACTGCTAGAACTGATTCAGTTCTTGAGGACTGGTTCAGCATATGAGCAGCGAGGACTATGAATGACTATATTTTAAAATAACTGCTGATGAAGAAACTTCTGTGGGAAACTTGCCAAGCTTATAAAAGAAAAAGATACCATAGCAGAATATAGAAAAAGATAAATAATAAATTGCAACTTTGTCTGGAGCAGTGGACTGTGCTAGTATTTACGGTTTTGAAAGGTTTTATGGAGAAAATATTTTATTTTTTATGTTTTGAAATATATAGCAACATAAAAATGTAATGGTTGGCTTAACCTATAAAGAGTTTTCTAATCAGTAAGTTCCTGACAGAAGGTGGAATTTGTATCTCAGTGCAGAATTTATTTATTTTTTCTTTTCCTTTTAATTTTCGAAGTCCAGGATGCCTTGAAGTTGCTTGACATTATAGGATAAATTTTCAAAGCTCCATGCAGGAGAGATGCCAACACGAAAAATATCAGGCAAACACTGAGTTATGTTTGTGCATCTCCTGTGTTGTGTTTTGATAATTTCTCCCATATATCTGCATAAAGATAGGGTTTGCAAATAGAGTGAAATTATAGATTGAGCTGGTTACTTTCCTTCTTCCATGTTATGTGGAAATTAATAAAGTAATTAAATGTTACATTTACTGTTCATTGAATTACTTGGTTGTTTGGTAATTATTAGTGTGATTACAAAGTGACATAAACAACTGTGTGGCTCAAATGTGTAATTATGTTCAATATATGCTGAGCTGACACACACAGAACATATTTTGCTGATTTTGCAGACAATTAATAGATGCTCATGCAAAGCAGCTTGTGCAAAGAGCTGTAAATAATGCAACAGAGTCCATTTTTTGTTCAGCTTGCGCTTGTCCTTGCACTGGAGCACAGTGTTAGTGAAAACAAACAGACAATTTAACTTCTTTGTTGCAAAATGTAATTTAAGTGAAGGATAAAGGCAGTTCTGCTCACTAGTAGCCTACTATCTTGCTATTTTCTCTTCTGATGGGACACCTGTACATAATGTCACACTGTACTGAGAAAGTTTTAATATTGGATTACTGGAGATATTGAAGATATATGTGATTCTGGCATTTGGTCCTGATTTCTCTCTTAATGTTGCCATGATTCTGACAAAGAGAAGTTATCTGTGCTTGCACATGGAAACATTCATGTTATTCTTTCCTATTTTGTGGTCTTTTTATTGCAAAATAAGACTATGTGTGACTGACACTACTGTCTGCTTGCACTGATTATAAGAGAGACAGTATTCTTCCATTTCCTGAAATAATTTTTGAAAAGACAGCAGTTGTTCATCAAAAATGAATGAAGTCATGACTCACAAGGTTAAACCGCAGCTACCCCATAAACCATAGCCATGTAGTATTTTGTTAGAGAGGCCAGCCACAACTAAACACTTTTATACCAGTCATCTGGTTTGTCATATCATTTCAAGGAACAAATAAACACCTATACATCTTCTTTAAGCATCTGTCTGAATATTGAGACTATCTCAACTCTGTTCCATTTCTTAAACTACACTGGGATTAAGCTTGATTTTGCTAGCTGGGATGCATATTGAAGAGCTACTCTAGGTAGCAAAGGTGTCAGGAGGACACATTGTCTTCCTTTGTAGTCACTCTCATAACGCAGAGAAAAACGGGCCATCCTGGTATTTCACTCTTTCTCCTTTTCCTTCTCCTTTTCCTTCCTATATCTGTTCTGCACCGTGCTGAGGTTTTATGCTTTTCACTGCAGTGAGGAGTTTGGCAGTTTAAGGCTGCATATAATCCATTCATATGCCTCGACACACTAGTTATTCTCACTAGCCTGGTAGGGAGATAAAGGAGAGCAGCATAAAACTAGGATCATACGTGTATGCTACACACATTTTCTTTCTAAAAACTCTGGAACCTCTGGGATTAACTGACCTTGAAGAAAAATCTTCCACCAGTGCCACAGCACAGTAAGTTTGCTTTGCTCTAGGCTGATGACTTCAGCTATGTTTCCTGCATTGGCTCAGTAATGCCTATAAATCTTGCACATTTTGCTGCTAGTGCAGGTCCAGGTGCTACTGCGGCTTTTGGTGTCACTATAGTTATTGCTGTTTCTTTGATCCCTTTGGCACTTTGAGTTATTTCCTGAAGAACTTGAGAAGACTGATTTATAAGAGTACTTGGCTTATGCAGAGAAACAAAGGAAGAGGAAGAAACGAGGGGAAAAGCTGGGTTTTGTGGCCTAGGTAGTTCTCTATGTGAAAAGAGTCAATGCAATTCCAGGAAAAACACCCTGATCCAAGTCTTTCTTGTTAATGTGAATTATACCACAGTTTGTAAATTGCCAATATTTCCATTGTACTTTAACCTACAGAACTCTGCAGCTTTTTAGGGTGATAAAGCTGCTGCTTCTCTTGTATATCTCCTGATCCCTGCCAGATTCTCTATCTGCACCACCACTGTCAGTGAGTGGATAGTCAACAGCGTAACGTGGTGTGTTGATTCCAGCATTAGCAGGAGTTACCCTATGCAGTGGTCCTGACTGGGAGAGCATCATACATTGAGGAGTCAGTGATGCACAACACAGCTCACCCGAGCAGACCTTGGCCTGCGCTGTGCAGTGCTGTGTCCTTCAGGCCCGTGTTGTGCTGCACACACCCCTCAGTGGCAGGATAAACCCAGCTAACTCATCATAACAGAGGAGTCTGTGGCAGGTCCCACTCAGTACTGCGATCACTCCACCTGCTTGGCCTTACCTTTATCTAGGAGTGCAGCAAGAAGTCGTCATGTGAACATTATTTCTGTTTGACAGTGGAAACTATGAATAGAGTTGTCTCCTTGTAATAAAATCGTGTAGTAAGTCAAATGACTGAAAGGGGAGAATCTCTTCAATGGACAGGGTCTGCATGGTGTGCTGCATGTAGATCAGAGGCCCTTCAGTGCTACCCCCCTCATCTAAAGGGACATAAGATTAGCTATGTTACTCTCTTCTTATAATGTTAGCTCTAATAAATAGCATCATAAATTGTACTTTACAAAGCCTTTGTGGCTTTCTTACTGCAATCATATTGGACTAGCACCTCCTGGTGCAAAATACCCTCACATTGTGGGATCAAAAGCAAGAAAATGATGTTCAAATGAGATAACTTGAATATCATATATAGTCTTGTATGAGCTACTAATCTGCACCATGACTTGACACAATAAACCCTAGGTGAAGATATGCCCTGTGTATTATCAGTAGCTACAAGTGAACAAGTATAATGAATTGAGCCGGGTTTTATTGAGTTCTGATTCATTAAGAGGCAGAGAGACAGATAGGCTAAAGCAAGGAAGTATGAGGAAGTATGATAAGCCATGTGGGGTGCAATGCTCAAATTTAGTGCCAGGAAGCAGCTTCTGTGAAGATGAAAAAACAACATTCATCCTGACATTTCTCATGCTTTCTGGATTTTTTTTATATAGTGGCAACCTGTGCTATGAGATGCAGAAAATAGATGGTCAAGTGTAAAGGCTTTAATAGAAAGGACCTCTGCTACTGCCCTGTTCTGCCCTGCTGGGTATGCACAATATGGCATTGTATTAAACTCTCACAAATCCTGTTGCCCTTCTAGGTTCATGACTTTTCTTGCAGGCTTGTAAAATGGTATGCACACTAACAGTGTTTGAATGATACAATTGTGTTTCTTATTACAGTAGTTATGTAAAATAGTTTGCAGTCAAGCAATTAGACCAGGACTGTGGACCAGATTTAAAGAATCAGTTTTGTCTCTGAATACTGAGGGAGACAGAGGAGAAACTTGTGAATAAGGAAAATATTGTTAAACTAACACTAACCCAGTTTCTGACTTTGTTTTCTAATTGCCAAGTTCTTGTTTGTAAAATGCTTAAAAAAGCAGAAACAAAATCTAGTGTTTGCTCTTCTTTCGCCCCCATGCCTTCTTTTATTTTCTCAGCACTATGGTGTGACACTTCCTGTCTGATGGCCAGAGAGGGATGAAAAACCTCTGATCTAGCTGTTTCTCAAACACAGCAACCACATCCAGTGCTTGAAAGTGTCTGCATTCTAGTTCTGATCTATATATTAGGAAACGGAGTCATCATATTTGTTTTGCTCACAGGCAAACTCTTTCAGCATTACAGCGATATTTGTGTGAACATTTTCCTTAGCTCTTTTCTGTAGACCCCCATAAAATAGTCCCTTGCGCTCTTAGAAGTCCCCATGCCTCATACTGAAGATCAGCCCCGTAGACTTTTACCTGCCATCCTGGGGGAACTTTTCTTTTAAGTGGTCTCTATGTCTTTTTCCATTAAGGAGTTGTTCTCCTCATTTTATTGAAGTATTTGCAAATATTGTGCTCCCTTGGTGGGCTGGTAGTAAAGGAGGGCTTAACACGTGCTTTGGACACTGGCCACATCTCTCTCTGGGTACCTCTTTAAAAAAATTATTGTAAAAAGATATAGAAAGGTCAGAGGATGCAATTGTCACTGGCATGATGATGTCATTTCATGATGTTGTTTTTGAGTAGATAAAACAATATGGTGTCACCTTTAGATGGTTCTTTGATATACTAAACACCACCTTCTTCCATTAATTTCTGTGGGAACAAAGTGCACTCTGTATAATGTAGGTTTGCCATTGGAGTCAATGGGAATGATTTTTTTTGACCTCAGTTTGCTCTGGACCGGGTCCATGGTGTCCAGCAGTGAATTTACAGTGCCATCTAAGCCCTGCAGAGTATGCATGAGTCATCTCCATGGTACTGAGGCAATCTCAGTAAATAAGAAGAGACAGCTTCCTTCTCAACAGGTGAACCAAATCCCCAAAGTAAATTTTTTTTTTCCCAAGGAAGCAAAAGGTTAATTTGAAGTGCTCATGGCCTTCTATGAATCAAATGAAGTAATCCCATGCCTGAGTTTTAAAAGCATCCGTAAATTAGAAGGGTGTAGTGTGCAGATCAAAAAGAGGGTTATCAAAGATTAACAAAAAGAGAGGAGAGAGAGAGGGAGAGAGACTCTGCTAGAAACTCTCTCGTAACTCCAACTAACCCAGAGAGTACAATTCACCTATTTGGGGTTCAGTTAGCACACACTGTACTGTAAACCCCAGGGCAACAATACAAAAATATCAGAAGGGAGATGTGAAAATAAGATATTTTGAGAATGTGGATAATAAAGTCTGTGAAAAATAAAATGGGGAATGAGCTGAATATAGGAGAATATACGGAGAAAAAAAGTAAAAATCTAAGAAGAAAGCCTCTCAGCTATTTTTAACCACTTGAACCCTGGTTATTTTAATGACATCTCTATCTGAAAGGCAAGTCATATAATGAAAAGAAGTGCCAGTGGAAAAACAGGATTTTTCTGGAAAAGGCATTCATTAGGTGGAATGAAAAACTGATTTATCAGAAAAAAAACCTGGTCATGCAAAGGAAAAATCTTGTATCACAGAAGGAGTAGTCAAGACTCTGTGAAACCAACTCATTTTGCGTTTTCAAATGGTGCTGGAAATTTCCCCAGGCCATATTAAATTGCCATACATATGCAGGGGAGTGTTTATGCCTCCTAATTTTTAGCTATTAACTAATGTCCTCTACACCTCTCTATGCTTATTATTAAACAGTGTGAATTAGTTCATACCACACCATCCAGGGGCATAGATGGTATTAAGGAGCTAGTGTGTAAGGCGAACAACGAATACTGTCCTTTCACAAGGGAGATGTTACAACAGTCCCCACACTGACAAGACTTTTATCTTGCAAATTCTTGCATATACCTTGTTTGGTCCACTTGAACAGAAGCCATATTGTCTCATCAAGATGGAATCTTTCAGCCATAATAAAAAACCAAATCAAACGCACAATTATTCTATTGAAATACTGCATTTCAATTACATTGCGTGCGTGCCTCTGGTTAAAATTTTATTGAACTGAGCAATCTTTGGGAGCTCATATTTTGCACAGCAATCCAGGTTGCCAAGCAGCAGTTGGAAAAGCAGGAGAAGATGGAGCAGAAAACCAAAAGACTATGTAAAAGCAATTTCAAAACACTGTAGTAAGGTGAGACAAATCAGATACCTAACTCGTGTTTTTTTCATGGATAATTATTTATGATTGAAAAGCGTGGGGAGAAAACATTAACATTTGAGTTGAAACAAGCAGATTGAAACTTGCATCTCACAGTGACTGTAAAAGTGCCGACCTGCCAAGACTCCAGCTGCATCAGGGTCCTGGACAGATTGGGGGAGTGTCGGCAGCACTTAGCCCTCAGCTGCTATGCATAATGCCATGCCAAGGTGGAGCGGCTGTGTACTAAACATGAAATCTCTGTATTTCACATCGCCACAAAAGGGAACAGAACAGTTTCATTGGAGAGGGAATAGGTGGCAAGAGGGAAAAACCACACTGGAAAGCTCTGCATATTTCATGGAGTCTCATTTTCAGTGCAAGTCCCAGTACATAATGCTCTGATGTATCGTCTTACTGAAACTTTTGCCGTAACATGAGAGAGAATGTGATCTTGGGCTGTTTTATCACATACAGCAAAACCTGCGAAGTTTGTGTGTAAGCCCTCATTGCTGGTACCCACCAGCAGCAGGAACTTGTCTGTGTGTATCTGCAACACCGCAAGACCCTGGCCCAGTTTAGCTGAGCTCTACTGGTTTGTCTGCTCCTCTGGGGTCAGAGCCTGTCTGTCCATTTCGTATTACCTCTTAATTTCTCTAGAAAAGTAGATGGGCAGTGTTTTAAATGTTGTGCAGAACCTCCATCTGTGTGGCCTCCCCTAAACATTGGGTTTGTGTGTGTGTATAGGCCAAGCCAGTCAATAACCTGGTTCTGTATGTTTACTGGTATGGAGATTAGTCCCCCTAATAATGCTGATATATTTGGGCAGAGGTTTCAAGGGATGCATTGAAGTCAGCAAATCTCCAGCCTAGTAGTTTTTCTTTATTTTCAGTGTATCTTGTAACATCACAGATGAAAACAATGCCATGATCCTTATTGTCCATCACTGGAAGTTCTTTCAGTGATCAAGAAAATGATGCTTCTTCCTCCTCCAGGGCTATTAGTAAAGACCTGATCTAGTGCCTGTGCAAATATGAATGAAGTGTCCTTGTGCCTAAATGAGCATTGGACTGGATCCTGAAAGGAGAGCTAATCTTGTCTCAGACAGTAGTCTGTTTAGGCATCTTTCCTTGTTTGCTGTTGAGCTTGCCTGCAAACTGCTGGAAAACCTGGACTGTTTAGTTCAACAGTCATAATTGTGCAGATTGAAGTCATCTTGGTGAGTCATCAACTTGATTAGTGAATATGTTCAGATTGTTTCCCTCTAATATGATACTAATTTATTGCTGAAGCAACATATTTAATTGTTTGATGTGTCAATAATTAAAAATAGTGATTTGAATAGGAGACCCACTGGTTCAATCAGAAAACTGTATTAGTAGCTGGGGAAAATATAAATTTAATGCAGCACAATGGAGGTATCAGATTATTAATTTTAAAAAATGCACTTGAATC
Source organism: Strix aluco (assembly GCF_031877795.1). Taxonomy (NCBI): domain Eukaryota; kingdom Metazoa; phylum Chordata; class Aves; order Strigiformes; family Strigidae; genus Strix; species Strix aluco. The sequence continues at coordinate 33,454,019 of NC_133936.1, forward strand.
TGTCAGTCAGTTTTCCAAAACATGGTGAATAACAAATCAAAACAACTGTCCCTCATTATTACTATGAAATTAAATTAAAGTCTAAACCAACTTTCTTCTCATCATGGCTATTCTGAAAGCTTTGAAAACTGCTGGTTTTCACCATTCCCATTCATGTTGTTTGGCTTCTAGAAATTATTTAATTTCAGAAAACAACCCAAAACTGAAACATAAACGACTATCAACTTTGTGTTCCAAGAAAAAGCTGTTTCAAAGTTTTATATCTACATTAATCACCAGCCATCAGTTAAATAGCTAAATAGGGCAACTCTAAATACACTGAGATTTCACTGCTGGTATTTTGAATCTGCAGTGAAATCACCCTTCACTCTGATTCTATAAGCCAAAAAATATTACTCCTATTTTCTGCAGTAAGTCACGTTCCTAATTTCTTCTGAGCCTGCACTGAAATTATGTCCAGCATGGTATTAGAGGTCATGCTGCTACAGCCCAGATGTCAGAGCATGAAACAATTCCTGCTGTATTTTGGATATAATAGCAAGATTCCACCTGCTGGAAAATATCTATTAGTACAGCAACGGTTCTGTTTATTCTTAGCCCAGTTTTTAATTTTTCCTAAATTTTTATTGATTTTTTTTTCTCAGTGTTGTGTTTTGATTGCATAAATATATGCAGGCCTCAATATGCATCTGGAGAGGTATTTGTTATTTATACTGCATGTGATCACCAATCTAATTATAAAACTTCAGTCATCCTGTCAGAGAGCCGAAACAGTCTCTCACAAGCTGGACATCCATTTACACAACATGCTCCATGCATAGATAAAGTCAGGACTCTCTAAATGGGCACAGGCTGGATTATGCCTTAAATTAAAAGTACTTTGTACACCTATGAAAGATACATAAACCATAAGCATCGAAGTTGCAAGGGAACTGCTCTCCAAAATGACCCTTCAGTCCACCCCTATTCCTTCACACCTCATTTTGCTAGCTGAATTGTCCAACAGTTGCTGCTCATACAGCTTTTGTCCTGAAGGCAGGTTTGGGATGGGGAAGGCATCTGCCCCTGCATGGGTTCTGTGGCATGTTTTGCAAAGGTAAAGATGCCAATGTCAGTGACCTAAAAACACCCAGTATGGAAGGCTGGGGTAATATTTTTGAGGGAATGTTAATGTTATGAGAGCAGAAATTACATTGGCATGCAGTAGGTTTACATCCTTTTTGAAAATGTGGCTTTTATAGTCAGATATTTAAACAATGTGTGTTTGATACCCGGCTCCTTCTTAAAGATCTCATTTTACCTAAAATTTTGCCTACATACCATTAAAAGTTTAGTTCTAAGGTGCTTATAATTATGTTTGAAAACTACATATAAGTACCCTTGAGATTTTTACTCCACAAATCAAGCTAGTTTGCAAACCAAATTCTCATCTTTGAAAGTGCTGCTGGGGCCTTTTGTACAGGAAGTGCTTATTTTTGTTGCACTTGTGATAACAATGAAATAGAAATTGAACAGGTGTGGTACAGCACAGAGAAAAGCCTTGATTTGACATCCTTAAGTAGTTTCAATCAACAGGAACATTCAGCATCTTGAAGAATAATCTAATGTTTCCTAGTGCAAGTACTGATGAATAACAGCTCACAAATTTGGAGTGACATATCTCCTCTCTGATTATAATTGCCACCAACTACCTTTGAAAAGCAAAGACCACGTGCCTGTGTGTTTGCACACCTGCTAAAAAACCCCAGGCTCTCTACGCTGGTCGTCTTATTCATCTGCACAGCTGAAGCTCTTCTTTAACTAAAGAAGGTTTAAATAGTTCCCTGTTCCAGGGACTAGAGGGTGAGTGATTGGGTTGTTGTTGGGTAGGACAAGATTTGCTTGTCTTCATTGACTGCCTTAATTCTCCCTGTCTTTAACTGTAAGGGTAAAAGTAAGGCTATACACATAACAATTTTCTAATATGGACTAATTTAAAATTATAAGTGAGAAACCTTAGAAACAGGTAGGTGTTGTTTGCACCAATGTGTTGTTACCTTTGGAATAGCTCTCTATCTCTAGTTAACATACATTGCATGCTTTTGTGTAGATTAATTCTCTATTTAATGTATGGTGTCTAGGTTGATGACACCTTTTTGAATGAATAAACTAAGCACAAAGAGTTGTGCTGTTCTCCTACTCACCTTATAAACACATGTAAAATCCCAGGAGTCTTTACTGTTAGGTCAACATTGACTAATAGAAGTGGCTGTAAACTACATTTTAGTTTGGATGAAACATAGATTAGGTTAAACATGATTGGTTGCAGTCTTGGTCTAATGAATTACTATTGAAGGTTTTTGGATTTTCAGGCATGGAGTGAAATCAAATCAGCTGAAATAAGGCTTATAGTTAGAAGAATGGCTATGTGAGGTAACAGCACAGGGGTTATTTTGATACTAAAAATGTGAAATTCACTTTTTCTCTTATTTCAAGCCATGGAAAGTCTACTTTGAATCCAGACTCATGTTTTTGCATTATCAGCTAGGTTAATTCTGTTTAAAACCTGTTTTTTATGATGAGCTGGAACAGAGTTTAGCATGTTCTTTCATATCTTTAATAACTCTTCATTCTAACAGTTAAAGTTTCCATTTAAGAATTTGCTTTGAACATGAACAAAACCAGAATATTCTGAAATTAACTAAAAAAAAACCTCTATAAGCATTTTGAGGATTCAATTACTTCCTCTTCATTGCTTTGTGCCCTCACAATTGGAATTTCTCTCCTTTTTAACCTTCTGCTATGTATTCTAACATGAAGTAAAATATAGCATTTTTAAAACTTTAAAATAAAAGTGGTTGAAAAATAAAAACATTTACTTCTTTTAAAGCCAAAACTACCATTCAAAAATGGTAGGAGATTTATATCTGTCCTGAGCAAAGATACTAGAAAACAATTCACAGTGGGAGAATAATTTGGATAAGATTATATAGAAATCAGTTATTTTACCCAACATGACCATTTTGTAGCCTCTTTCAAAGGCTGTTCATTTAACCTGGAAAGCTTGACATGGTTGAATAGATAAAGAATGCTGGATAAGTTATTAATTTTGTTTGTTCTGGAAAAGACAACAAGAGTTAATAAATAGTCATTCTATCTTAATAAGCCTGGCAATAGATCTATTAACTTTTAGTTAAAAGTATACCAACAATCTTGAAAGTTCAAAGACAATCTTCTGGAAGTTGTGCAAACATGACTTAGCCCAAGGTATAGTGCAGCTGAAACACTAGGTCTTACCTCTCAACCATAAATCCAGAGATATCCCTTTTGTTATCATTTGCTCTTCCAACAGAAATAATTTGTTACGTATTAAGCTCTAGCAAATTGCCTCGCTATCTTTGCTGTAGGATGAGTTCTTCTAAATTACATGCACATGTAGGCTTGGAAAGGTTTACAATGATTGATATGGTGCATTGTTTGTGCATCAATGAGCTGAGATTGCTACATGTGATTGTTTTATAGCAATTATCACAGATATTTTAAGGACAGGTTTCTTTTGTGAAATTTGTGCTGGAAAAAGAAGCAGCAGACTTTTAAACAGACCTTATGATTATGACTAAATGATCTTTTCAGAGATATTTACATTTCAGCTTGCACCTACCTTTCAGAAGAAACTAGTCTTTCTTTGTCCTATTTTCTTTTTTTCTTTTCTAGTCTCTGGTCCCCCATTTGTACTTTCATCTCTCTTTCAGGGAAGGGGATCACCTGAAGCAGAGAGGCCACACAGACTTTCTGAGCTACAAAGGGGACCTTGTGTTTACCCTCTGATGATGCCCTGTGGGCTTTCATGTGGAATTGCTCTCTTTCAGCTCCTAGTCATTCCCTGCCAGAAATATTTTCAGTGTGCACACTTCTATTCTTTCTTCCAGGATAGTTACTTACTCACTTGTCACAAGACTGTCACAGCAGTCTCAAAGGAAAATATATACCCTTGGGAGCAGGATTATCTTCAGAGCCAGTGAACCCAGGTTTTGAAAGGGTGAATCATTCCCATGCTGGCTCTGGCCACAGGATGTCAAGCTTGCTTTAGCATTTGCAGGGAATGCAGATTCTTTCGTAGCACCAGGCTTCACTGAAAAGGCTTGTTTTGTCTGTTTAGTTTTTATCAGCTTGCCAGCTTTAAAAGAAAAGATTTTGTCGTTGTCTTTTTTTTTTTTTTATGGATTCTTACAGACATATGTTGTCTTTGTGATCCTCCAAGCTATTACAGTTTAGCTAGACCCTACTTTGCTGTAGGTATCCTCTTTGAAGGGTCCTGGGCAGAACTAGCCCAGATACTGGTGGACTCTTGGTTCTCTTGGAAATCAAATCGGCACTCTTAACCTGATTGCTTAAAATCAGAGGTAGATCAAAAGCCTTATACATATAATTCTGCCTGAGCTGCAGAGGGAAAAGCATCCATTGAGTTCAGTGGGGGCAGGATTAGGACTGAATATTTGTCCATTCTGAAAACAACATCAATGCCTGTAGGGCTGGCTAGAAGAATATCCCAACATTTTCAGTGACATTGATTTTGTGCTGTGTGCAGATGCGAAACCTTCATCTCTTGAGTCAGGAAGAGAGCATCATATTTATTTTATGCCTACAGAGCAAGCCAATGTGCTGGTTCCTGAAGATGCGCATTATGCTTATGTCTTCCTCTAGGAATTAATGAAACTTCAGGAATTATGATGCATGATATGGAGTGATTTATGAATGTCCATCACAGTTAGTCATTTTGCTTGTTGAGGAGGTTTCCAGAGTTTATGAAGGCTGCTTTTGCAGGTTCATTGCCTCTTATATATGAACAATAAATGTCCTGCTTCATGTTGGAAAAATGGCTTGGTTAAAAAAAAAAATTATAAGGAATGTTTATAAACAACTTCAGTGTAAAGCTGTGATCTCATAATGGCTATTCAGAAAAAAGAAATGCCATGCTGGAGAGAGAATAGTCCTTCAGAGAAGAGCAGTGTTATATAATAAAAACCAGTTCTCATATTGTGGGTTGGAAACTTTCTGCTTGACCCTACTTGCTATAAAGCTTGATCCTTCGGTCTCTGATCTCTTACACTTGAAGACAGCAGGAGTTTTTTCATGCTATGGTTAAGAATATCACAGGACTTTGCTGGAACTAATCTTTGGGTCTGTGTGCAAAATTAAGCACATGTGTAAAGGGTTGTGAAGAAGTGATAACAGAGTCCAAAACTCACCTGAATTAAAACATTCAACAGTGAATCATGGAGTGGAACAGCCTTTGTGGTATATGCTTTCACTAAGAGATGGATGGCTTTTGCAAGCTCAGTAGCTTTTTTCATCCCCAGGTAGGCATCCAGGGATTGCAGTCATGTTTGCAGTGTTATATGGGCCCCAACAAATCCAACCATTCTCACTTCCACACAGTTTCCCTCTAATTTAACAGGTCTGGAATTTTGATCCTTTTCTGAGAACTAATACCAGAAAAAATGTTTTGTTGTCTAGGTTTTATAGTGATGATCCCTGCCTTATCTAATTATATAGTCTGATATGTATATTTATATATAAATTGTTTTCTAGACATAAGTCAAATATACATACCCTAAATAATGTCCCAGTTCTCCCTGTTTTGTTTGGCAGGGATGTTGGTGTTGCTTCTTTTTGTTACTGTGACTCTAAATGTTTTGTGAGAGCTACCACCTACCCGTGACCTGGCATGCATATTTCCTTGACTTATTCTGTGATTATCCTCATCTAGAAATATGTTTCTGAACTGTTTGTTGTTTAGAAATATGGTAAATTAGACACATGCTAAATATACAGGAGTATTAGTGTCCTCATTCAGATTTGGACTGCTGACATTACCACAAAACAAATATCTGAAACAGTTAACTGTAATGAAAACACTATTCTACCTCTCATGCTTGTTTGCTCCCTTTAAACATAATAGGGGATCATGGTCTGAGGTGGTCTGGGTAGTATATCTCCCTAAAATATTGTACTGATTAGCCTTGCAAAGGAAAATGAGACTTCCTGACACACTGTTCTCATTTTTTATCATAGAGCTTTTGGTACTGTATATTAATTCTTTGAAACATGAAGTTGCATAAAGGCAAATTTCACAGAATCACAGAATCGTCTAGGTTGGAAAAGACCTTGAAGATCATCCAGTCCAACCATTAGCCTAACATTGACAGTTCTCAACTACACCATATCCCTCAGCACTATGTCAACCTGCCTCTTGAACACCTCCAGGGATGGGGATTCCGCCACCTCCCTGGGCAGCCCATTCCAATGCCTAACAACCCGTTCCGTAAAGAAATGCTTCCTAATATCCAGTCTAAACCTTCCCTGGCGCAACTTGAGGCCATGCCCTTTTGTCCTATCACTCAATACTTGGTTGAAGAGACTCATGCCCAGTTCTCTGCAACCTCCTTTCAGGTAGTTGTAGAGGGTGATGAGGTCTCCCCTCAGCCTCCTCTTCTCCAGACTAAACAACCCCAGTTCCCTCAGCCGCTCCTCGTACGAGGTGCTCCAGACACTTCACCAGCTTCGTTGCCCTTCTTTGGACACGCTTGAGTAATTCAATGCCCTTTTTGTAGTGAGGGGCCCAAAACTGAACACAGTAATCGAGGTGCGGCCTCACCAATGCCAAGTACAGGGGCAAGATTGCTTCCCTGTCCCTGCTGGCCACACTATTGCTGATACAAGCCAGGATGCCATTGGCCTTCTTGGCCACCTGGGCACACTGCTGGCTCATGTTCAGCCGGCTGTCAATCAACACCCCTAGGTCCCTCTCTGACTGGCAGCTCTCCAGCCACTCCTCCCCAAGCCTGTAGCGCTGCTGGGGGTTGTTGTGGCCCAAGTGCAGCGCCTGGCATTTAGAAAGTAGCCCTATGTTTTGAATTTCTTCTCAATCTAATGTCCTTGGGGAAATGAAGCACACTCTTAAATTGTTTGGTATTTGTCTAAGGAGGGACCTGGAAGCTTTGAAAGATTTACCATTCAGAACACACACCCTCAAAACACTGTTCCTGGGAGGGGCAGGGCAGGAGAATGGCTGATGCCTTCCCGCTTTGGTGCCCCTTCTTACACAGTTCATGGCACTTCTGATACCCAAGTGGCCAAATCACATACAGCCCGTGCACTTGCTTGATCTGGTTCTGCAAAATTATGTTTTGTAACCTGTTTATGCAATTAAGTGTTGTTATCCAAGGAAAGTTAATAAATGCAGTGACTGCATCTATGTCCTAGTTCCTTTAATTCAGTGATTCCTGAAATAAGTTTCTCTGAATTTTATTTTACTTAATGAAAATTACTTTAATAGCGAGGTCCATCTTTCTAACATATGGGTTTCTCAGTCCTAGGATTCTTAGAATAAGTAGAAGTGGGTATTCATAAAAGCTTACTTTGATTAAAACATTGTGTGAATTTGAGATATAATGTGAATAGGATCAAATTGGATAAAACCCTCCAATAACTGTCTTTTTCTGTCATTAGACTCTATGACTCTTTGGTCTGTGTTTTTGCTCCAAACTCTAGATTGTGTATAGGCCACTAAGTCAATGAGGCTTAGAAAGGATTTTTTAGATGAAAAAGTCATCTTTAATTTCAGTTATAGTGCATGTTGATCCCCCGAACAAATATTAACTCCTCTAGAGATGCCATAGCTTTATGAACAGAAAAGCTCTTCTAAATTACGTTATATACTCACATAGTCCTTAATAAGATGGCATGAAAAGTTAGATATGGATAGCAGTAGAGCTCTAGACTCTGGTGTTCTATATATTATTAATTTTGGTAGTGTTTATGCCTATGTGGTATTCCATAAATTGGAGGACTGACCACCTGTGGGCAGGGAGAACTGTGAATTTTGAAGCTGTGGGGTAAGGTCTCTGTGCCTTTACAGTCTGCAAAGAACCTAAATGTGATTTTTGATCCATTTTGGGGTTTAGGAATCCCTACAAACCAGAGACCTCTTTTAGGAGTCGTACAGCTCAGCCCAGACCCAGAGGGGGGTGTATATAACTTCGTGTACATGGACTAAAGCAAACAAGAATGGATGTATTACTGATTTTGTAAGTAGGAACACTTCTACTAGTTTAGTTTACCAAGCATGTTTTTCTATGCATTAGAATCTTGATTTTTCTTGATATCAAATTTACCTTAATATTCTTGTCAATATTACTGTATTCTGCTGAAATTAAGCAGCAGCTCCCTTAAAAAGCACTTTCCTGTATGAAGGCCTATACCAAATTCACCAGAACAAATTTGTAATGTCTGTATCTTTGTCACTTTCTTTACTTTCTTCCATTTTAGGAGCTCTTCATCTTTAAATGAAGAGAGATTTCTTTTACTGCTGCTGACCAAGAGTGAGAATTATTGTGAGCTGTGTTTTGTAAACTATTGAACAACATGAGGGGAAGCCTTATTTCTGTTTTAAGTAGTTTTGGAGATACAACAACTGTAGCTTGTGTTGTAGCAATGTACAGCTGACTAAAGCGCTTTTCTTTTAACCTCTTCTGCCTTGTGATTTGTGATCTTTGTGACCACAAGGTCACTGGAGCTGAAATTCTGACTTCATTCAGATAGATAATAGCGTAGGTGAATTTATTATGTTCTCATTCACTCTTACATGCAAGCAGGAGATCTTATTAGTGTTATTTCTTTATAGTTTTCTGTATTTGAAATAAATGTGTTCCATGCTGTCAGATGCAGACTTTATTTTTATAGAGAAAAGTAAAATCAAAGCTACTGTGACTGGAAAGCACAGGGGCAAGACAACCTGCTCAGTAGCAGAAGCAAAATTAAAGATATGGTTATGTTGCCCTGTGCTGATTTTGTGAGTAAATGTCACTTAGTGAGGTTTCTCATGCAAAAAACTTACTAAACCATTTTTAAACTATTGAATTAATATTGAATTATTAAATTATTTTTCAAAAGATAACATTGTATTGGTCTGATAACAAGGCCTAAACTTAGACTGTCTGCAAGAACCTTCAGTTTTAATTTATGTATGTTATATTGCAAAAACTACCTAAAAATATAGTGTTGGTATGTAAGTTGGTATCATTTCACTGATGCCAAGAGGTCTCTGCTACTTTGCTTTGGTCCTGAATTGAAAATCTATGTATATGCCTAAAAGAAAGGTGTACACCATGTACCCTGTGCTACACAGGCCATGGTATGTACAGCACCTACACCGTGCTGCGGAGGCTGTGGTGTGTACAACACGCACCCTGTGAGCACACACGCAAACCTCGAACAGGCAGCCTGGCCCCTGCCTGGTGGGACTTCTGGGTGGATGGGGAGGACCTGGCTGAGGAGATGGTTTGCTTTCATTCATGCTTCTTAGCAGCTTATAGCAAGGTGCTGGGAAAGCCCCCGGGCAGGATTACTGCGATGACTGTTTTTCCATTATTCATGTCCATGCTAGGCAGTCTGAGGTGTTCCTAGTAGAACTGTTTCCCAACAGCAGCAAAGCGTCCGTCTTAGGGATTTCAGGAAAAAAACAACCCCAAACCCCTTTAAGGTTAGATTCTGTTTTATTACATGCACAAAGTTGCTTAAAACTACATCTTTGTTTGCCTGGCATTTAGTAAAAGCAGGCCCACAGGGGTTGTTTCATTTGGACTCTGCCTTCTCAAGGCAATTTTTAAGATGTAAAAAGTGAACATAAACTGTAGTACTCTAATAGCAAGGCTTGTTCTTTTACTTTCCAAATCCCTTGTTTCTTTGTGATATGCCCTAAGATTTGCAGTCCTGTAAAATTCATACAAGAGGTCTAAACATGCATGGATAAAGGAGATAAAATAGCATGCATGTGACTACACACTGTGCAAACTTTCTGTCAAGGGGCAGTGAGATTAAGCTGATTTCAGTCAAGAAGATTTTAGTGAGATTAAGCTGACTTTAGTCAAAAACCTGTTTAGGGTTGTTAATAGGTGTGTTTCCTGTGGAGGCAGGAAGATGGGTCAGCCCTGCCTTGAAGGGATTGTAATCTGAAGATCTGACTGACAAAACATGAAAGAAAAGTGTATCATCTGTATTTTCTCATCCCAAATTTGGGTCCTCTTTTTAAAAGAGCTTGGCCTCTAAGCATGGCAGAAAAACAGTCCTGACTCGAGGACTGCCAAATGACCTCAGGAAATTTATCTGTGTTTCCATGACTGCAATATAACTGTGTATAGACTGAAGGGATGTCTCTGTGTCCCTGACCTCTCCTTTGTGCTGGCATTAATGGTTGAAGTACTGTGCTGGGAACAACCTCATGGAGCCAGTGTTGAAAACCATCTGGTAATTTTTTGTCGGGTCACATCTTCAGGCAGGCCACTTCCATCATCCAGCTTCCCCCATTATCACAGTGTCTGTTCTACAGATTGGGCAGCAATTGGCAGGATGGAGTTTCCTTCTTAGTAGCAACCCATACTTAAATGAGATTAACCTCATCATAAGTACAGAGCTGAAAGACCCACATCTTCTTACATGTAAGCAGTATCCAGCGTGACGCAGGTACCAACACAGAATAAATATTATCAGGAAGATTGTGGAGGTGTTTTTGTCAGGGGTGCATGGAAGAGTATTCCTTGGTTAATTCTGCAGCCCAGTGAAGGTCGGGGAAGCCCTCAGACCCTGGAATGGCTATCTGACTTCAGCCATGGTCCCTGGGAGTCTGGTGTCAAGGCATTTTGTGATATTAAAGACCCACTATGTGGAGATGTGCAATAACACAAGTGTAGAAAAAACAAATGAATTCCGGTGAAGTCTGTAGCCATTGCAGCTATAGGAGTAATGTTGGTGTCTCTCAAAGCCTTGGAAACCTTCTTGTAATGGTGTTCAAAGATGGCCAATTCTTTTTTTTTTTTTTTTTTTTTTAAAGTTCCTGCTTTTTAAAGTCAGACCTGTTGGTCTTGGGATCCTGATTTATGATTTTTGAACATTTAGGTTGGCAGCAGAGGGAAAAGACAATCTCTAGTTTGATTAAAAGAAAAAAAAAAAAAAAGCTTGTCTCATAGAATCACAGAATGGTTTGGGTTGGAAGGGACCTTAAAGATCATCGTTCCATCCCCCCTGCCATGGGCAGTGACACCTTCCATTAGATCAGGTTGCTCAAAGCCCTGTCTAACCTGAGAGTAGTTTGTATTCCTGCCTGAATACAACTGCAAATCCTGAGCTACCTTCCCAACTTGTTCTTCTCCTTGGCTCAGCTGTGTTGGTAACCTTGTGTGCACACCCTTACAATAGGAGTTTCTCCCAGCTGGGGTCTGCATCTCTGCCTCCCCAGATAGATCCCCACCTTGCTGAAGGTCATGGGATCCCCATGGACCATCACCCCCTTGCTGACACCAGCCTCGCAGACAGATGGAGGAGATCTGAGCCTTCCTAGTCACTAGTCTAAACTTCAGGATATTTTCCTTCATTCAGGATGGTGATAAGCACAGTGATTATATTTTCCCCCTGTATTTTTTTCCCAACTGCTGTTATAGAATTTTTATCTGTTGTCATTAAATAGGCAACCATTCGTCAGGCAAATCTGGTGCTTCTCAAAATACTGTAACAGCTAAAGGAAGAAAGGCGTATGAAGATATATGTAACTGTTTGTTTACTTTATCTTTATGTCCAAAGTGACTAATTGATTTTAAGTGATGTTTTATAGAAATAGTTGATATCCAAAGCAAAAACCTCATGTAACAAATTTCAGCACAGATGGTATTTTGGTTGCAATCAAAAGAAAGTGGCATCTAGTAAAAGAGAAGTAGGGAAGGTTTCAAATCCAATATAGTAGGCCTTGAAAGATGCTTGAAAAAACCAACATTTTATATATTTGGAAATTAGAAAGTTGGCTTCTGGTAAAAATAACGCAAAACCCGGCCTTAAATGTTTAAATGCCAAAATGAACTAGAGATACAGGGTAGGTGTGGGAGTGAACCTTACACAGGTGAGGACAGATAGTAGCTTCTCTTCTAAGTAACAAAAGTAAACCTCTTAGTCTGTACCTAACAATATTCTTCTTATTCTCCATGTTATGGAATGTTCCTCTTGAGGAACCATATTGAGATGGTGACAATGTTGGTTTTTCTTTTCTGGGTAAAGGGAAATGCCTGGGCTGTTTTTAGATCGTGGAACAGAACATTTTCTTGTGGTACAACCTGGTCACTTTCAATAGCAATTTTGCATTAGTATTCTAGGAATATATAGTCTCTCAATGTTCATAAGTGCTGAAATAGAAAACCAAAGAACACAACAATAAAGCATAAATGTGTGAGTGCAAGTATGCTATGTATAGAAGAGCATATGACAACGAAGAGCGGCACAGAATTACAAATGAAAACAGTAATGGTTAAATTGGCACAACTGGAAAATCTGCATAGACAAAATGTAATTACTGCTGACTTTTACACCGAGAGGCTGGCTAGGATCAGTCTTCATGTAACGTCCTGGGCTAAAAGGAATACTGAAAGTTGAAGTTTTCCATGGCTCAAGGGGAAGACTGGGCACGCTGTGGAAGGGGGTGTCCAGTGGATGTGACTAAGAGCAAAGAAACCTCACACAGCTCCAGCAGTCCCTGGACTGAGGATGATTGGCAGCTGAGGGACTGTTAGGGGAAGTGTCAGACTTCGTGCTGTAGTCTTCAGCTCTCCCCTGGCCATCTGCCTTCAGTCGCTACTGGAGATAGGTTACTGGGTTGGGTAGATCTTTGGTCTGACCCAGTCTGCATGTTCTCCTGTTCAGTGACAGGAGATGAGTGTTGTGAAAGTGCTTAACAGCTACAATATGTTTAGTGAAAAACTTTGGTGTCCTTCTGAGAGGGGAGCAAGGTTGATGTTTCACAGGACTGGGCAGACGTGTGCAAACTATCAGGAAATCAATTGAATATTTAATAAACAAATTTTACCTTTCTTTAATGAATAGAAGCATGTTCAGTTTTGGTCTTGGTAGGCATCTATTTTGCACACATATTTATCAGTGAAAGGATTAGGTTTTGATGGAGAGAAATTAATTCAAGTTCATTGACTCTAGCTTTAACAATTACATTCTATCATAATATATTCACATTTTATACTGAGTCCCCATTAATACTATTTCTTTTACCTATTCTGCCACTGCTGAGGGTTATATTTTCTGCAAGACTTTGACAGGCACAGACAAGCATCTGCAATGGGAAATCCTGCACTTCTTGTTATCTGTAGGTTTTGTTAGCTCTTCTAAACTATATCTCAGGGCAGTCTGAGATTCACATTTCATTTTTATTCTATATGGATTCTGCAATGAAACAACAATTAAAATAGTGTCTGTAATGCTAAGGCTACTGATCTCGATGACAGCATTCGTTTTGGTTTCAGGATCGTTTACAACTTCCATGATAATGGATCTGCCATCTAAAGTAATTATTCTCCAAATAAATAATTAAACTGAGTAAAGCAGGGCAATTTTAACTATTTATAGGAGGTGTCCCGAAAGACACTAATGGCAATGATTTTTTTTCTTTAAGAAAATGGGTTTACCGAATTTCTGCAAGATATTACACAGGATGAAGACAGACAGCAGGGGGGTGTTCTGTGCTTTCAGCTAGAAGTCTCGAAGTGGCAATCAGTGCTTTTTACTGCAGTTCATACAATCTCAGCCTTTTATGAAAATGATTAAGGAACTTGGCAATGTCCAAGACTTTTCAAGTGACCTCTGCTACTTACACAGAAAAAGCTTTCACCCCTTTCATTAAAGACTACAGATCACTAACAGATAATCAATTTTGGCTAGTGTTGTACATTACACTAGCCTCTCTTTGCATCTATTAAAAGAAAACGAAAATGGTTGATTACTTTTTACATCTGAAATTTCTGAGTCTGAATCTCCATACTTGACAGTATATAGACCTGTAACAGGAAACCGGGGTGACGGTATTTAGTATTTCTGTCTACATCTGTGGCAGTTACCCAGGAATCTCTCTATCGCAGTTGGATATCTAGTTGTTATCATTGGTACAAGTCAGGATATCTGAGCAAATGTAAACATCTATTTTATGTTAAGATAGCCTGTGTTCTAGAGTCATTTACTAGATCTCCACTGAATATAAATGAAGCCCGGGATGAAGACCTTAGATGTAGGTATGTATAATGGGAATGTATAAAATATGATGAGCTGATTCACTGAAGTAAAACAAGGATAAGCTTCTAAGATGACCAAGTTATTTCTGTAAGAACACATGGGTTTGGGTTTGTGTAAATAGAAGAAATGCACAGACATCTTAGAATAAGTGCAACATAAAATGCACCATTGTGTTCAAGTTTCGTGTAGTAAATTGCTCATTCAGAATGCTGCAAGGTGTAATATTTGAATTCCTACCTTATTACATCAAAATTCCAGTTTCAGTCTCTGGGAAGGGGAATTTTTCTTTGTTATAGACAGTATAGTGGTGCTCTGGGCACTGGTGAGAAGGCAGATAAGAGTGAAAACTCCATCGTTAAGATCTTTAACTTTTGTTGTCTTTTAGTACCATAGGGAACATTAGTGAGTAATGGTTTACCTAAAAAAAATAAGAAAGCAAAGGCTAGCAAATTCTTCTGAGTTACAGCATCTCAGGTTTCAAATTAAATCTGACATCTAACCTAGCATTTGAGACACTAAATATATGACTTTCTCTAGAGAGAAACTGTCTGTTCAGTTAAAGTGCTGCTGCACCAGTGGTGACCTACCATGAGAAGGAAAACTCCTTGGCAGATAGCCACGTTGCAAAGCTGCTTTTTATAGCATTTGAAAAACAGAAAGTTGTTGATCCTAGGAAATGGTTTCAATCTGCTGTTAAAAATGATAAGAGCTCGCAGTGTAGCTCAAAGATTTCCTTGTCTCTCATATACAGAGCCCATGTTATCTCATGGGAGTGAATGGTGGGAACGTAACCATTGGTTGTATTCCAGATAATCCACCTCTGTGGAAGGGTCTAGTCCACTAACTTGTGAAATCATGAGAAGTATCTCTCGTGCACATTGTACAAGGATTTCAAGGGTAATTTGTGGTAAGGGAAAGAAGGGGAATAAGCCCTTAAATTCCCAAAACATTGTAAATTTCATAGCAAAATTTATGCAAAGTAATAACATTCTTACAGGCAGCAAGCCCTGCCCCAAAAGTCCCAGTAAAATGTTAAACATTGCAACATGCTGTTGAGTTTTTGCATTTATTTGTTACATGCCAGCAATGATCTGAATCAAAGGGACATTTGTTGCCTATAAATCATGTTCACCGTGGTACTTCCCCTGGCAGAGAGCTCACAATTAGAGATACAGTTAGGATGTCAAGGAAACACAAAAAAAGGGCTTTTAAGGCATGCAAGGAGAAATGTGTGTTTCTTCTATTAGCCAGCTCACCCCCAGCACCGCTGGGCCATCCCAGATCTACTCACACATGCTGCACATGGCAAGTACGAAATTAGGATGATAATGTGTGGACTCCCACGTGCATGGGGCCTGCGTGAGATTGACCTGGCCTTCGATTCAAAGTTTTGCAAGTTAATTTGAAGCTGAAAGGCTCAATTTGCTTTTGAGGAACTACTGTAAAAAGCAGCAGCCATGCAGATAGGCAGAGCTTTGCATTTCCAGTCTTTTTCCCTCTCGTGGATGATTTATAAGCAGTTTAACCATTAGGGGTCAGTTATTACTCCCACCTCAATGCTTTTGCAGGTAAGATCATAGTTTTGGGCTAGTAGTTTTCTCCTTTGACTTATTTTATCAGAACTGGACTGTTAATTACAGCCAGGGTTTGGTTCCCTTTACTGTGAAATATAATTCTGTTATCAGTGCAACCACATTCTGCCCTAGGTGATTTCCACTTTGGCTTTAATCCTTTTTTTTTTTTTTTTTTAATCCCATGAAATAAAGAGTATTTTCTTACTTGGGTAAGCTGGATAGCCCTTTGGTCTAAATAGAGTTCTTTCATTCTGACACTTCTGATATGCTAAACCTCTGTGAAAGTTTGATAAAAGGTAACTTTGAGGCTTTTAATTAATTATGTAGAAAAAGTTGACAGTACTCTACTGGGAGGTGTTCCTAATAATCCATGCATGTAATATAGTGGGAACATTGTTTATAAATATAAATGAATTGGAAGGTTTGTAACCTTGGAACAAAAGAAGATGAGAAATCAAATCACGGCTGGCAACCTCACAATTAAATGTTCTAAGATTAAATGACCTACTTGAAAGCTACAATTTTATCTTTGTTTTCCAGTAAGTAGAGGAAAAATAATCCTTGTAACAGCTCCTTTAAGCTCTTACTGAGAGTGAAGTGAGGAAATGTTGGTTTTAATATTTCATATCTCCCACAAATGAAAAGACACGCTCTTACAGTTCAGCCTAGCTGGAAAACGTGTAGCTTGTATCAGACTGAGAGGGGAGAGAAGGAGAAAGGAAAGAAAGTGTCAGTAAACTAGGTACAGAGCAGTGGAGAAAGGAAATTGAAAGTCAGACATAAGCAAAGGAAAGGGGATCACAAAGCTGAAAAAGAAAGGCTGTCTCTGGGGAAAGGGTTAAGAATATTAACAAAGCAAAATTAATCTGAAGAAATAAAGGAAAGACCAATCCACAGATCGAATTCACTTCTGTCATCATAGCATTTGGTGGATTAAGAATCCTATTATCATTGGCCAGCATGGATTAAAAAAACCCCCACTTTATCATCATCAGTATTGCACCCAGCTTTCTTATGCTTAGCAGCAGCAGTACAGCTGCCTTCTGGGAAAGGTAGAGCATATCAACAGTACGGGATCAGGTCACTTGTAACCACTCATTTGCAGCTACTGCTTCAGCTCTAATCTGCTGGCATCATTAAAAGGAGCATCTGCAACCTGAAAAACCACACTTCTGTCTGTTCTCATTAAGCTTAAAAAGCAGCACCTCGAGATCCTCGAAGTCAAATAAATTGGCAAAAAAAATCTCCTTTTTAGTTCCTTTCTCTCAATGGCTGACTGTTTCAATGAGAGGCTCAAATTCTCCACAAGGTTACTGCGGTAATAAAGGACTATACGTGGCACAAAGTGCCTCGAGATCATTGCAGGGAGAAAATTTGAGCAAACTACATTTTTCTCCCTGTTGCCCTTTGTTGCACAGAAGTAATCATTTACTGCTGCTCTGCATCAGCAGCAAATGTTTGTTAGGCTGCTCTGCGCTAGCTCAGCCCAGCTGGCCGAGGGTCAGTGCCACCCCTCACAGGCAGAGTCTGGTCCCTCCACTCATACATGGTTTCCTGGAAAGACCCTTATGCAACTTTTTGTCTTTTAAAAAGGCATTAATTTTAAAAGTCAGTAAACTCTCTTTAGCCCTTTCTAGTCTTCATGACAGCACTTAAAGCTTGAGAGCTCTGGGATTACTTTTAAACATTAATTTCTATAGAAAAAACTAGAAAACCCTCTTAAGTTTTTCAGACATAGAGAACAAAATACTCAAATAACGTGCTGTCTCCTTCTCTCTTCACTGGCATGTGCAACACAGCTGATATGATTACAAAAATCCTCCAGACAGCCCAATTCCCAGGAGCCATGTTGTACTGTTTGCTGCTGCCGTTGACCGACAGCCCAACAGAATTGGGAAAATGCTGTCCTGCTTTGCAAGAATGCCAAATAAAGAATGAAAAATAACTCGTAGCTAAGACTTTCATATTTGTTTTCAGTATGTCAGATGGAAATGCTAATTTAATAAATAGATGATTTTATGTTTGATTTTTAAAGTAAAGCTCTGTTTGGGATCTGTCTCCTCATTTCCATACAAGTCACAATAAGATGTAAAGCACCAGAAGAGCACAGTGGGCTGAAAACAGCAGGCGCCGAGTTAATCTCCAACCCATCGTGATTCCTTTTGCTGTTATGCCTGTTGCTCCCAAGAGATTTTTAACAGGGCAGGCATTATGGTGAATACTTCAGGGATATGGAGAAATACCTAGGGACAGTGGGCCTTGAAGCTCTTTATGTTTATTTAACAGCTGATTGTTATTTATTTATTTGTTTGGTTTTTTTTTTTTTTTAATAATGCAAATGTTTGACGAAAAGGGGCTTGTTTGAGATTTCTGCTTTGGAAACCCAGAAAAAAATGTGTGGGGGCTGTTTCATGACTATATATTTAACCTTCACATAGGAAAACTGAGAGGCAAATTTGCACTTCAAACTATAGCTGGAACCAAACCACCCACACACAGAGATAATAAAACATCAAAAGGCCTGTGAAATATGCTGGCACATGTATATATGTTTAAAAAGTGCACAAAATGAAGAAATCGGGAACACACAACTAAAGTTATTCTCTAGCTGGAGTATTATAATAAGAAAGCACACAATTTTGGTAGTCTTTACCTCAAGCTCAGCTGAAGTGATATGGTAAAAATGGACAGGTTTTTTGTAGTATTCAGATTGCTGAATATAAACATATCTTCTCACAGTAACAGGAATATTGAAAGTTGCAAACGTTATCCAGCCTCATTAATTCTATTTGGCCTGAAAATTGTCTTGTGCTCTGGGGAATATATTGGGATATTAAAGTGAAAGTTCTGAAAATGCATAATGAAAACGTTAAAACCATATTATCATGATCTCAAGGCTCAGCTCTGTTGTGTTGGATGCAGCAGAAGCTTATTGTTGACTTCTGCTGGGGTAATGCAACTGCAGGAACGGCTCCACATGCACAGTTCCCTCTCATTTTGACATGGCAGCATAATAGGGAAGATTAAAGTTCTGCAGGGTGGGCTGGCAGAGAGACCACAGGGTTGGTGGAGACATGCCTCTGCCACCTCATCTTCTCGGACAACCATGAAGATTCCTGGAAAGCATGGGCTGGCACAGCTAAATATTTGGAAGTTTAGAGGCCAGAATGCTGCCCTCAGGAGAGCATGATTGCTGCTGCTGCAAAAACCTCCAGAAGCTTTTATGCACTAATACTACTTTTCTCTTCCATGAGGTGGCAGTTTCTCTCTCTGTCTTTCCTGGGTTTCTCTGTGAGCTGGGCTGAAGCCCTTGGCGTCCTGTTCTGCCCTCCCCTCACACCAAACAGTGCTGTCCTAGTGCAGAGCACAGCATCCCAGGGATTACTCTTTTTGGCATACAGCCACTGCCAAAGTACATTGCTGAAAACAGAAGCTTTGACCTGAGTTTCTTTTTTGGCTTTCCATTTGATAGGGTTTTATTTTATTTTGCAGCAAGTAGAAGTACAGGGCTGGGAGTGTTGTCAAAACCCTGTACATTGAGCTGTGCCCCAGCGCCTGAGCTCTCATTTTGAGGTAGATCTGTTATCAGACATGAAACTGGAAATACCAGCCCTCACTTGATGGGCTTTTCTTTGGTGGAGGAACAAAGGTACTGAACATCTGTAGCTGATATTCATTGCTATTTTTATATCAAAGCTTCCTTATCTACTTGGCAAGTGATTCAGGGATTTTCTCTCTCTCCTAGGTGCCCCTGCAATGTGTTTGCTGTAATCTCTCTCATATCCTCATTACACTTTTTGCTCCACATTAATAAGGAATAAAGAAGTCAGGTTGCATCAGTTCTCTTATCTTAGCCAGCTCTTTTCAGAATTCCTCCCCCCAAAGTTAAATGCCCTCTTTTCACTGGACGTTTTTGTTTCCCTTTCCTGTGAGCTTTTCTCCTCCACTCTGTGCTCACTGAATCTCTGCTCTGTGACCTGCACTGACCTCCCCAAAGCTTTTACAAAGTGATTAAATATACTATTGTGAGCTTTCATATGTGTATGCATACGTAAGCATTTTCTTACATGTATAAATATACTTCTGCTTAGTTTTTAATGCTTTTCTTACCTCCTTCCCCTTCTTCCTCCCTCCCCACCTTTTTGTGCAAGTGGGTTTGCTTTATCTGTCCCAGCAGATGATGTGAGCTGTGACAGTCTCTCTTTAGCACTTCTGCCAATATCTACCAGCCGTAGTCAGATCTATTCTGCTTTCCTGCAAAGGCCAGCTCTGATGCTTCTTTTTGGCTCTGCTGTTAAAAATTATCTCAAATGTTGATGACTTCAAACTCACGAGAAACAGAGATAGGCAGAGCTGTGATATTTGGATTTGGACTCAGATTTGAAGTCCTACAGAGTTCAGGCTATCTTGGATCTGCCTACTAAAACTATAAAGGTCACAAGTAAAATAGGAACGTAGGTAACTCTCAATTCTAATGATCAGGAAGCTCAGAAGCATTTAGTTTGGCGCCAGCTTCTTTTCTAAGAAACAACTTTATTTCCAGTTGACCATTTATCAATTTTTGAGTTACTGATTAACAAACATCAGCTTTTAGCATGAGATAGCAATACTGCTGAGAACCATGTGACTTCTTTGTGAAATGTTAACACAGTTCCTTTTCGGTCCCAAAAGAAAAAAAAACGGAGTGATGTCATAGTTTTCAGTAATATAGAAGAGTATTTCCAGATGTCTCTGATACAATCTCAGAAACCATATTACCAAAGGGGAAAATAGCACCTTTGCTGCAGCTTGTAGGGTCAGGCACATTCCTTGCACACCAGGGTCTCCTGTGGACACAGAGGGAGCAGCGGTGTCCTCTCCTTGTCTGGATCAATGTCCTAAAAGGCCTCTGAAACACCTCAGGATTCACTGCTCTATCATGCCATGGATACCAGGCAGTTTTGGTAAGGTGTTGATGCAAAATATTACAGGATGGCTACAGTAGCTCCCAGTCTCCTTGCCTACAGTACTGCTCTTTGAGTCACATTTTACAAGCCCAAAAGTGGATGTGAGTAATGCTGTAATTCCCACCATCTGTATAAAAAGGCTGTTGCATAATAGAAAAAAAATAGCTTGTCTCTCTTCTCCAAAGACAAGTCCATAATCCACTGCCCAGTAGGTGAATGAGGTGCCAAAAGATAATGGAGTGAGGCTGCAAAGAGGCTGGGCCAAGCATGGGAGCACCAGAAGACCCAGAGGAAATGGAGGTGCTGTTCAGAGCATGAACTGAATATCCTTTCATCTCCTGGCACTGGAGAGACCAGCCTGCAGGTGAAAAAGGCACCTTGACAGCCTTAAGCCTTTAAGACAGTGCTTCCAATTTTCTGAAACATTTCCTCCAAAATGGAGGGTTTCTGGATTCCTTTTTATGGTCTCTCTTATCAGTTCTTATGTGGGTGTGTTCCCTGCTCTTCATGAGAGGAAGGTGTGAGAATATAAACCAAACTGCTGTTTCTGAGCCTGTGCCCTTAGTGAATCAGGGTTTTACATCAGTTTTCTGCCGATTCACTTTCAGGTCTTTTTTTTAAAAAAAAATTATTTTGCTAAGGCTCACACTAAAAAATTCTCTCCTCTGTAGCTGATGCTTTGGCATAGCCTCCAGCCTCCTGCAGTGGATTGTGTCTGATGGGGCTTCAATCCACAGTATATCTCCTATCTTGCTTTAGTTGCTCTCCATTTTCTTTTGAATGGTAAGTCAATAATCACCACTCCTGGAAGGATTTTATTCTATACATATGCTAAAAGTGTGCTTTTAAGCAGGGACTTCTGCCCACATGTGCTGTGAAAGACAGTTAAGAAGGAGACAGTGCTTGCAGCATGGTGGAAATTTTCTTTCCTTTTTCAAGCCCTGCAGGAATGGGCTGCCTTGGAGGGATAGTGCTGCCCAACCTTAGACTGTATATTGGGTTGGAGGGGTGTGTGCGTTCTTCTTGTGTGTCCATATGTAAAGAAAGATGCTAACCTTACTTTAGCAGCTGTCTAAGAAGAAATCCAGCTACTGCCAATGACCCTTAAATTCCATT
Source organism: Strix aluco (assembly GCF_031877795.1). Taxonomy (NCBI): domain Eukaryota; kingdom Metazoa; phylum Chordata; class Aves; order Strigiformes; family Strigidae; genus Strix; species Strix aluco. The sequence goes on from NC_133936.1 coordinate 33,475,752, forward strand.
TTTATACAAAATGAGATGCAGGTAGGGGAATGGCAAGAACACAGCCTGCTGCTTTGTCCCCTCAGTGCCAGGAGGGTCCAGAAAGTGCTGAGCAGGCAAAGGAGCTGATGATCAGAGAGCAGTGGCTCCCACCTTGACAGAGGCCTGCACTACCCACCCTCCGCTCTGTCCTGGTCAGAGGGCTCTGCTGCGTGGAGTTGACAGCAGATCTTCTCCTGGGAGGAAAGGCTCACCAGCCCTTACTCTCCCTGAGCACTGTAGCTGCAGGGTTTGGGTTTTGTCTTTTTTTCTCATATGCAACTTTCACTTTTATGCATTAGCTGGGAGAAAATTGGATATAATATGATTTTTCTGATCTTCCTGCTATGCTTATATATGTGACCTTCATTTCTAAACATTATCTGTGTTTAGATTGTGACCTTCATTTCTAAACATTATGTGTAGACTGTACCTCCATTACAGTTTTAGTAGTTGCTCTAAGTCACATAAGCATGTAATCTCATTTAAATCCCTGCAGCTTATCCATGTATGCTGCTTCTAAAGACACTACTGCAGTCTTTTAATGTATCATAAAATTGCATTTATATTAAAATAGAAATTAAAACTTTGTTCCAAACACCTTTGCAGGTGTTTAAATTGGTGTTTTAAATACCCATTCAGTTATTAGACTGCCATTCCTAAGCAGCATGTTATAAGAATCGTAAGCCACATCCAGGGATTTATAGGGAATGTTTGGTGTATCTGAGTGTGTGTAAAATTATATGAGATGATTTTAGGCAGCTTTTCCTTTTTACTGCATGGGCCTACAAATACCTTCCTATCCTGTTGGCCACCTTTGACTTTTGCACCTAGTAACTCTCTGAGTGAAAGCTGATGCTGTTGGGAGAGATCTCACGAGTGTAAGGCTGCCTTCTGAGGTTGGAGAATTTTCATTTCCCAGGGTTTTTCTGGATGGTTTCTCAGCTAGGGGCATGTGTGTTTAGTAGCAAAGACCCAATCTTCAGATAAAGGGGAGACTCACTCCCAGGGCTTGTGTTCCCTCTGTACAAAAGAAAGAAAACAGCGAAAACAACTGGTTTGAAGGATTTAGGATTATTAGTAATGTGCTGAGGTTGCTAGCCCATTTCCTTCTTATGTAAATATAAACACTGATGGAAAATGGAAACCTCTGTTAAAAACTACAGATCAGGAACTTAAACTGTTACCTTGGTTGGCTTCATGTTCCCCTTCTCCAACAGAGAAGGAAGGGCCATATCATGCACGTGAACAAAGTAAATGTCAAGTAAAGGGAGAAAAATGAGTGAATGAATATTTGTGTATGTACAGGAGAGGAATTGTCGTGCAATTTTCTTATGGCATTTCTTTGCTCTTGAGATGAATTTTAAATAACAGGAATTCCTTCTTGGGCTTTCCATAAATGGTCATTTATATCTTTTTGCCTCAAGTCGATTCTTGTGATATATAGATGAATATACATCAATATTTGTGCAGATACATCCACTATAGATTATTCATGTTTTTTTAATTAAAAATGGATTCTTGATGTAACCATTTTCTAAAATTTCTGATGTCCCTCCATTCATCTCCCATTGCTTCATCCATTTTTTTCCCCACTTAATGAGCTATTTTATTAAAAGAAAATGTTTGCAAATATTCTGGAGATTTTTGCTAAATAGTTAAGAGATAGTAATAGATTAATGTATTTTGATATAATTTCAATGTTAACACATAAAAATAGTAATAGATTAATGTATTTTGATATCATTTCAATATCAACACATAGATGCAAATCTGTAGACCTAGTTCTCAAGAAAGCAACAAGTCTGGCAGGGATTTTAACTTGCAAATGACTTGCACAAATAAATCAGTAAGATTTATCAGTAAGAGAGTTATACTGTCTTCTGAAATATACCAAGTCCCAAATGCAGATTTATTGAAGATCTGTACCCTTTTCTTCATCAGTGTGATTTGTGGGAAAGAAGAGTGAGTGAAATTATGGTTTACACAAAGTGTTTTTAATTAAGCATCCAATTAAGACCAGAAGAGGAAGGGCATCTGACAGCCTCATACCCATTGTGGTCATTATAAATATTTACATGAATGCATACTTTTGCTTACTCTTCTCCATCTTTATATTTTACTCTTTGGGAGTTACTCAGGTGGGCAGTGTGGGGGTGGAACTAAGAAACATTGGAAGGTGAATTCAGCAGTACTTTGCTCTTTGCCATATAATCCCGCTTCTTAATGACTGGTGACTGAAGACTGGTCACAGTTGGTGAGTTGGCTTTTTGCCCTTCAGATGTGTGTAAGGCATCATAATTGGACTTTTTTTAATAGGATGCAACCATATCCAAATTGTGGTGTTTAAATGTCAGCAGCATCTTATACTTTGTACCTAACAGCACAGGCTGGAAAGCTGGGAGAATACTTTTTTTTTTTCATTACAGGAGACATGAACCAAATTATATAGGGAAGATGTGGACTACAAGACATGAAGTGTGGATTTTTTCAGTAATTTTTAACTTCCTGATTTTTAACTGTGCTATGTAGCTTACAGATTTATGATAGGGAAAAAAAACCAAAAAAATTAATAAAACCATCCCTTTGTTTCAAGAAACAAATGCTTATTTTAAACTGTTAAATTGAACTGGTCCCTGGAAATATTTTGTTTGCATTCTACTCTGCTTTTTATATTACTTAGCTTGACATTTTACATTTGACATAGTCAGTGCACAAACAGGTTGCACATATTTATTCATTTTATCCTGTGAACACAGCAGCAGAGTTGATAGAAAAGCATTCTGGTATTGACATGAAATTATCTCACCAAGCATTTAATTTCTTTTGGAAACTGAATCAAGTAATCCAATTAACGGCACACTCCTAAAGTAAGTACTAGCCACCGACACCACCGATCAGTGGCGGACAAAAAAAAGCTTTTGTGTATTTGTTGCAACACAGTTAAACACTTTGCAGAGTAGCATGATACAAATAGCATAGCTGCTACTGATTGCAAGGATCATAGCCCTATGTCTCAGGCACCACAGTGATTCTTATTATAAAAATAAATGCAAAGATAAACTATGTATTCATGTGACAACTGTGATATTATATCGCTGCCACGAGAATATTAATCTTGTTAGAGGAATTAGATGGGGACCTGGCAGCTTGAGTTCATTAATAGAATGATGGGAAAGCAATTCTGTTCATAACATAGTGCACCTATTCCTGCTTACCACTTCAGTATGTTTGTGCTGTTAGACAGTTTGTAAGCAAATCTGCTGTTACTCTTTAGTGGGATATGCAACCAGTCTTGGATGAAACAATGTTTTACAAGAACCTTGCAGGAATCGGTGAATATACTTTTAACACTCTAAATATAAGGAGCACAGTATTCAACTCCACATCTAAATATAAAGGAAAGATAATCAGTGGCTCCTTTGTATTTGTTTATATTTGGCCATCATTCTTGAAGTATGTTCTTGTATCTTCTTGACTTCCTGTATGCTTGAAAATTAAGTACACGTTTCGCCATCATTAAAATTAAGAAAATCACACACTGACTTTGATAGAAGAATAATAACATCCTAATGATTCCTCAATCTTTCAGCAATTTTCTCAAATTAATGTAGAGCTTAAACATATGAGGCTAAAAAAATCTTAAACTTTTTGGTTACAAGAGGCCGGACATTGTACAACCTTAATATTCTCCATTGAAACATACCCACATTATATTTGGAAGATTTATTAGTGTTTTCAAGATGCTTAGAAAATTTTTCATTCACCAAAATCAGGTTTTCTATAAAGAATGTTTTAGTTTACTTAAAAAATTACTCTTGGGAAAATTCATGAGATGCCTACATGTTATCTCAGAAAATGAAAAATGAGTGTTTGAAAATATTTAAATGTTAGACTTTCATACAAAACTGTTTTTTTGACCAGCTGTCTTTCTGTCTGTCTATTTTCCTCCTCTTTTACAGGGGTACTGATAGATCTCCATATTATGCTTCTGTATGCCGTTAAAAATGGATAGTTAAGTGATAACTTTAACATTCAACATCTACTTCTCAGTCTTGTGTGATACATACAAGAATCAGGTCCCTGTTTTCATTAATTCTGACTACCCAGTCATTTCCAACTGTTAATTAACTAGCATGATCAAATAATTTCTGTAACATTATTTTAAGGCATTGATCACCATAATTTTGAATCAGAAGTCTTACCCAGTTCTGTAGCAACCCTTCAGACGAATGCCGAAGTAATTGGCTTCCTCAGAGATAATCCCCGTAATCACATAAATCAATAACAACATCATGAGTCCTTGTCAACAAGAACAGAGCACAACTGGCCAAGTTAGCTCCTTGCTAGACTGAGGTAGTAAATGAAATACCATGATGTAAAAAGATCCTCCTGAAAAATGTTTCTAGAAGGCAAGACCTGGGAATTTTTTGCCTCCCACAGGTCCCAAGTGCCTTTATCTTCAGGAAAAAAATGAAGTCTCAGAGGTTGACTGATCTGTTTGTACTGGTGTTCTAGCTATTCCTCACTCCAGGGCAATCTCCTGAATAGTGTTGAGCAGATATGCTCTGCAGGGTGGTGAACACATGTTACTTAACTTAAGAGAGAGATGGGATATTCTTTGTCAGCCTCAGGAAAGAAGTACAGAAAAGAAGGCTACAGAGCTGTGTTCTGTGGTTCAGAAAGCTCCTGTGAGTCCAGAAGCACATCTACGCTGTATGATAGAGGGTGATAATAAATGCCCATGCTGGCAGGTGGATTTGCAGCTGGGTGGGTGGACATGCATGCCCAGACCTGGAAACCATGCTCCTCTTTCTTTCCACAGTGCTTCTCTCAAGCTGAAGGTGTCCTGTAGTGCTTCTGGTGCACATAGTCCAAGCCAGGCAGCGAAACTGAGGAGCAACCCTCCTCGTTTGCTTGTCACCCTTCCCACTATGAGAGGTCAGAGCTTCGGGCAGTATTGCACATGTGGGTGATGCGGGGCTCTCCTTGGCTCTATATTACAGCCTAGAGCTGTGTCTTTACAAAACACATGAGCCTTAGATCCCCGGAGGTCTGTGAAAAATTTGTTTTTTAGTTTCACAACAAATAAACGAGAAAATCTAATTTATTTCTAGAATATGCAAATTCAATATTTGGCTAGAGGCTGGACTATCATAATTATTTTAAAGAATGACACATTGATAAAAACTGAAAACATTGGTAGAAATAAAGCAAAGCAGCATTAAACTCTTCTGAACTTCCTCTTCTTTTGGGTCTTGCTAATGGGCATCGTAGTCCCTATGACTTATACTCTTCCAGTAATGATCCAGTCAGGATCATTCTGTCTCCTTCTCAGCTGTACCACTGGACAGGAGCCAGACTGCAGACAGGTCCTGGCCAGATGTGGGTATGAGGGCCAGAAGTGTGTGCTCTACTTATGGGTCCTGGGATGTCCATCAGACGGCGTCTGAAGCGAGTGGGCTTGCAAAGTGTTTTGGGAAGGAGTCATTGAAAGGAGTGGGACTTCCAGTTTTCAAAGGATGTTTTTTGTGACTTCGTAAGTTTCTCACTACTTCTGATAATAGGGTCATGAAGTTTTAGCTTCTTTTCTTTCAAAGGTAACAGAGGAAGTGCTAAAATATACTATAAATTGAAGTAAACAACAGGTCTCCAGATTCTTTGTAGGACAGGTATTGCTGTTGTGCATGGGGTAGAATGCCCTATACTTTCATTTTTCTCATTACATGAGCCTTTAGTGATAAACAGACATATCTCTTAAAAATATTGCATTTGCTTCAGTAAAGCTGGATGTAGTGATACCCAAAATATATAATGCAGGTTGCTGAAGAGATTCTTCACTGAAATTGGCAGTCACATTGGGAACCAGCTGTTGGCTGTAGGTAGATCATTTTAAAGTATTTTTAAAAAAGCTAGAGGATAATTCTAAATTTCTATAGCACAAGCCAAGATAATTCCCTGAGTGGTCTAACCAAGAAAATGACACAAGTTCTTGACACAGTACTACCAGATCTGATACAGCTTTTTTCTGTGATCCCTTGTACTAGAGAATTAAAGGAAGTGTGATGAATTCTGAGTGTGGCTATTGTAATTGGTACACAGGATGTGAAAGAAAAAATATATAGAATATGTTCGGTTACATACAGGAAATAATAAAACCTCCCTGGTTTATGCCTGCCTATAAAGGTGCTCTATTCCAGCTGGCCATCATAATGATAAAATACATTTTAGGTGATCATGGGGAAGTTCTTCCTGTGTGTTCAGCAAATCCCTCTGAGCCTCTACTTTATAGATACAGTTGTATTTATCTACCTAAAAGGTTGTTTGGAGACTTTGAGGTCTTCATATGAAATTTATTGTTATTCACATGAGACTTATTATTATGCAATCTAAGAAGAAAACCTAACTTCCAACCCCCTGAGTGTTACTACCTGAGAGAACTTTACCCAGGTGAATGACATTGAGGTGATGTGAATACAATCTTGCTGATAGAGTACACAAGTTACCAGCTTTGTGGTTTGAGAAGGATTTAAACCAGTAAAGTGATACCTTCTTCTATTGCAGTCAGTTTAACGTGAAAGCTGAAACTGCTCTCTACCTTTCAGGTAAGCCAATGTATATAGTATTGTGTGTTTCAAGTAACAACTATTCACAGCTTTGGCAAATAAAAATAGGGTACCCCTAATTTTGTATGAAACATTTAACACAGTTTTTGGCCCAATAATTAAAAACAAATGTCTTGATGAATACCATGGTAGAATAAATAACAGTGAAACTGTATACTGTTGATAACTATTTACACACAGGATATGCATCATTACTGCCTGGTTTTGCACAAGAGACTTGAACAGAAGTGTAACTCTTCTATTATACTGTCATGCCAAGAACTAGGGTTGGATTGTACAAGTATATTAGAATTAATATTATTTAAAATATCAGTGATAAAAATCAGTAGCAATTACAGATGTTAGAAAGAGACTAAATAGAGATGATGCAAAATAAAATATACTATGAATCTGATTTTCCAGTTAGGGACTCTGAACTACTGCTTGCTCTGAGTAGCACTTTTTTTTTGTGTTCTTGTATGCGCTGATCAGGTGTGATGCAATCAGGAATGCTATTGTATATGTGATACTATTTTTATGGATGCAGATGCAACACAGAGATGAAATAAATATAGGAAGTTCATATCTCAAATCTCTTCTGCTTTTTAGTACAGTAGGCTGCAGCTTTGGCAGACACTCTGCAGCTGCTTGTTTATTCTTATCCACATTTCTGAAGATTTAGATTCACTAATACAAGTATTAAAGACTTTACTTTTCCTTAAATAACACCTTGAATAGCCTCGTAGCTTCCTTTTACCCCTAGTTCATTCATCCCAGCTCTTGGTGACTCTGTCCCTATAACTGCCATGTTTGTACCTCACAGAAATAAAATAGTGTGACCATCCAGTACAAGTGGCTGGAGTTGCAGCTGTCTTCTGCATGCTGCAGCAGATGCATGGATAGGAGTGCCTCCTGAAGGCCAGGGTTTCTCAAAATACCACACATGACATTAAGCCTAAAGAGACAGATAAACGTCTAGTTGGTACATAGTGCTTTATTCAAGAAGTTGCTGGGGCTAACAGCATTAGACACAGAATTCTTTCTGTGCTGAAACTGGGGGCCCCAAGAGGCTCTTCAGCACCAAGAGTTGCCTCTGTTTTTTAAGAGCATCCAAAGTGTGTCCTAACAATGCTTCAATAATGAGAAAACACAAAATAATTACCCACTCCAACTGGCCCACACTAACTTTGAATTACAGAGCAGGAGAAGTGAGTGTAGTATTTCAAGGTGAAGGGAATTTTGTCTGCTTTTCTTGTTATTTAGCCAGAAGAATGTTAAAATACTAGTGGCCATCATTTCATACTGCCTACATCTGCCCCAGTAAGTCCCTAAAGCAAAACACTTTTCTTTTTCTTGTTTTGTTTCAGGATCAATTCCAGTGCATAAGACTGTCCTCTATGCATGAAAATATAGGCATCCATTTTACATTATTTCAATGGCTTTCAAAAGATGAGGACAAATGAGCTATACAATTTTTTTATTTTTTTTTTTTTTTATTAATGTGTCAGGAGAAGAAGAGCTTTTTTCACTTCAGAAGGAGATAACCTTAGATAATAATTAAAAAAGTGCCAGTCTCACAGTGGGGTCTGCATTTACTGCCTCCCCTGATTTACTGTGAGACAGATAAGTCAGGGCAAGTTGCAGGTATTTTTTAAAATCTGACTTCTTTTTTTGGCTGATCACCTATAAACTGTCACTCACCTGTTCTCCTACCCAATGCCTGTAGGAGAGAGAAAATTATGGCTATATTAATCCATTTACATGCCTTTCTCTGTCCCCTCCCACCTTGGTGCTCATGGGTAGGTGCAGCTGCAGAGCCCCATCAGGGAGCACCACTGAGCTCTAGCATCTGGGTCCTCCAAGCACAGTTGCTCATGGTGTGTACAATGATGGCAGTCCTTCCTCTCACTGAGGCATGTATCTTACAAGTACATACAAATCTGCAGATTTTAAGGAGAAATTTGGGGAAATGACATCTGAAATGGACATACGTGAATGAAGATTGTTTGATGGATAAATCTGCATGTGGGTGAGCAGATGTTAGCAGGTCGTTCCTATTACAGACTTGCATCATTCTGGCAGTTTCTGTCCAAGTAGGACCATCTTTACCTAGATCTGAACACCCCACGTTTGCAATTCAGTTCTGTCAGTTTAAAATAAAAGTATAAAGAATACAAAGTTTCAGCCACTTCTAGCAGACTTGCAATGCTTTCTTATTGCTCTTTTATCCCAGGTCTGTAATTTCATTCTAACACAAGCAAGAGGCATTACACTGCAACCAAGAGAAATAAAAAATGACAGATATGTGAACTCAGAGTATTTCCAGTGGTCCATTTCCACTCTTCCCCACAGCTTTATTCTTCTCAAAGATAGTTTTAAAAAACAGTTATTAGTTTCAAGCTAAAATGTTTTGGATATGGGCAAGTATTATGGTTATTCTGCTACTCTTCTACCAATTGGATCCTGCATTGAATATTTCCTTAGAAACCCCACAGGTTAGATGTAGTTAGGTGGAGCACACTACTTTCCTCTAGGAGCACTCTGCCACTTGCTGATTCAAAACACTGTGATGACATGTTTCACAAACCTTTTAGCTGAGTTTTTGGATAAGTGTGATAGCATTTGCTAGAGCAGCTGAGAAGGTTTTCTTTGCCCCCGACCCTTAAAAGGGTCAGACTGCAGTGAGACAGGGAGGGAGATGACTCCATTCCCAGAAGTTAGTAGACAGCATATGCGAGACACCATCCTGGTTTCCAGCACCAAACTCAATTTTCAAGGCCTTTTCAGGAAGTCACTCAAGCTGACAGTAGTGGAATATAAGACAGTTTAAAACTTATTCCAGGTTATTTGCCCAACCAGGTGGTAGGCAGTGATTTGTATGCAGATGGAGAAGATTATTCCTCTGTAGATTTAATGAAATCCTGTTATTTTACTCAATCCTAAACAAAATGAATCTGCCTTTTTACTTGTCAACTTGAGCGGAGATGACCTAAATCTGAAGGGACTAAGTACTGCAAAATTTACTCCAACTAGGATCATTCACCAAAACAGTTAGGGAATTGTTTGTTTTAAAAATGTAGTCTAAGTAAATACTAATCTTATTATTAGAAAGTGTGTTTATTTAGATAGGCTTTCTCATAGAAGTCTAATGTTTGTGCATGACTAAGACATAGTATCCTCAAAATTTAATATAAAAATAGCTCTATGTTTAGGAAGAATAAATTAGGAACTATGGTACAGTATGATAAAAGTAGTCTTCATTTGCATGTGCTAATTAATTTCTACTTTATCCCATCAACATTTGGGAGTAGTGGCCTTATTAGCAGGAATGAATTTGCTTATAGTCTGAAACTAAACACTGAACAAGCCCAGTGAAGGTCACCCTTTTTCCTTTCAATTATCAAGGTTAATTATAAAATTAATTAGGTCAATTTGTAACTTTGATTAGGAGAGTTTACCTTTTTTCGGCTTTGACACAGAATCTGGATCTGCAGTGAAAGATTTTGCCTTCTGTACTAAGCTCAGTAGTTTTGTGACATCCTTCTTAAAAACATCTCCAGGATTTTGCTACTCAGATAATGTCAAATTATTGAACTCAGAGTGGAGAATGTGTATTTATTTTATCTTGTCATTATCATTTTCCTGGTCTGATTCAATAACAAAATCTGGTTTTATAAAATAGTTTAACAATTTAACAGGAAATTGATTAAAAATTAATTGGTTTGTGTTCATTTCATGTACTGTTAGTTACAATTATAATCCAGAGCATTGATATTAGTCATGGGTAGAATCTTACCTTTATTTCTGGTTATGTTCAATAGCCTTGCTTCTTCCCATAATTATCCTAAATTTTGTTCTTTGGCTCTTATAAAAATGAGGGATAGATGAGGACATATATTTTACTTAAATTTTCTGCTGCTGTCTGGCACATACTAAAAGCATTACTATAGCTTGATCCTAAATAATGTTAAGGCCCCAACATCATAGATGTGCACAGGCTAAGCACAGACATTCTTCTCAAGAACTTGCAGTATAAATAAACATGGGTTAATTGACAAATACAAAAAGGTCTGTGAAACAAATAATTATCCCATTTACTGGTGGGTAACAGAAATTTTAATTGATTTGCCTCCTGTGACAAATCTGTGCCTGGATCAAGAATTTAATCTTAGTCTGAAATTCACTGCCTTAATGAGAAGAACATCTTATTTCAGCTGTAATATGACCCTTTTCTGATTAAACGGACTGAGAAAGCATTAGTAGTTAACTTCTGCAACCTTCTGCCTCTTGGCAATTAACAGAGGGACTAATTCTGCAAGGTAGGGAAGACTTTCTGGGTGTCAGCAAACATTTCTCTTTCCTTCCATAGCCAAGGAATTTGAGGTTTTGGTGATATTAAAAAATCCAATTCTGATGTATTGTCTGCTTAAATGTGGGAAATGAAAGTGCCAGGTCGAATAGGCAAGTATTAGTAGTGGTTTGCATCCAGATCATCAGAGGTAATTAAGTGGCTGGACTTCACTTTGTCTTTGGCGGGTGTAAAGGCATCCTGAAGTGACATCTTCTAAAGGAAATTTCTGGTTGGTCTTCATTTACTCTAGTGATCCCACCTGATTCCTCTGCTCACACATTATTTAATTTCATTGTTATTTCAGATATAGCCTTCCTTCTCTGTGTTTTCAAAACACTTTAAATTGTCTCTAACGGCAGTATAACAATAGGGCAGGTATTGACCTTAAATATCTCCCTCTTCTGCGTAGATCCCGTCTTCAGGGCCTGACTGATGCTTTACTGCCGTCACAGTCATCAACCTGAAAGGGATGCGTGCCACTTCTCAATACTGTACATACAAGTCACTTCTCAGCTGGACCTTTTATGAGCATGATTATTAGCCTGCTAAATAAGAAACTAGTTCGGAGAAGAAAAATGGATTCTGTTCTCCTAGCGCAATTAGGCATACCTAACCCTCCAAAACCTGACTCATCATCTACAAAGGCTTTGTCAAGCTGTACCTGGGTGAATAGCTTCTCTTGTTTAATTTGTCATATCCGTTATAGAAGCACAATGTCTTTTTTTCGTTTTAGCCTGACTGACAGGCAGCTAGTATGCTCATCAACTTCAATGAACTCGGTGCTTCTATATGAGGATCCATTTGATAGCAACCATGAATCCTTTCAGTGTAACAAAAGTCACTAAAATATGTAATAATCTCCCTTAAAGCAGGAGAGGTAGTCTAGAAGGCATCAACATTTCTTCTGGGCTATTTGTTTAATAGAAGACAGATTCAACTAGATATAGTTATTTTCCTTATCTTAAGGCTATCAGGGATAGGGGCCTTCAGTTATCATAAATACCATATCAGCAGGTTTTGCATTTTAAAATATAAGGTTTACATTTAAAAAAAAAAAAGGCAAAACTATAAAATAGAGAAGTTTAAATAGAACTCTTAAAATTTCATTTTCTCCTTTTCTCATCCGCTTTTGCCATATGCAGACTTTTTTTTTTTAATTAAGAGATCATCAAAGTCATCTTCCCCACTCAAATTATCATATCTTAGCTAGTCTTTAGCTATTGAGCAATCTGTTTTTCCTCCATCTGCTAGCTTGCTCCTTCTCATTATTTGCTGCTTTCATGCCATCACTCTATATTTGCACTCCTGTGCCTTCCTGTGTTTTCTCAACTGTTGTGTCTTCAACACATGAAAATCTAGTGGCTTCCTCCTTGTCTATTAGAAACTATATACATTATTTCCTTTCAGTATTGAAGCAGGAATGTAATAAATTCAAATATTTGTTACTTCATCTGAGATGACGACCAAATAAATACCTCCATAAGTATGCCCTTACATTTCATTGCCCATAGCTATGGGTAGTAATGAAAGATAGAGCAAGTTGTTTTCTTTTGTGAGCAATAGTCAGGAATGTCACAGTCAGTAAAATGCAGCAAACTGACAGGTACTTGCTTGAAATTTTGTTGGGGAGTATCTTGGATCTACCTTTCTTTATACTGCAGCGACAGACTGTATTATCTGTGCCTAAAGCTCTAGTAATCTGCAGGTGTCACCTGAGGAATTCAAGCTGAGGAGGCTACACACTGCTTTGGTCCTAATTGTTCTGCTGACCTATTTCTTTTTGCTGGTGGAGATTAGGGTACACTGGCACACCATGTAATCATAGGACTCTGTCTGTGCTGTACATGTCACAGAAAAGAAGCTTACATTTTTCTTTTAATAAGTGAAACTTGTTTAAGCATGTACACTCCTGGCTTGTCAGCTCCCTGCTGCTGTGGCTTAGCTTTTTGCCTTGCCTTGTCCTCAGATGAGTCCTGAAGGTCACTTGCCTACACACCAAGCAAATGTTTTAAGTGTTAACAGAATGAGAAGCCTTCTGCTAAAACATTGTGTAACCCTTAAAAATATACTTAGAGGTGATCAAATAATAATAATTTCAGTCATTGCTTTATCCTCACACTGACTATTTAGCAAAAGCTTTGAGGCTTGGAAATACTCTTGCCAGGATAATCACTTCTTGCCATGTTCAAAATGCTTCTGAATGGAGCAAGCAAAGCACTTCCAAAAGCATTCTGAAAAACCCAGCAAAAATTAACATTTACTGTTATTTATGGAATTGCACTGGGTATATTCCATTTTGCCCATCTACAGATGTAGTGAGTCATGATCACAGTAATACTGCTATGGATCACATAGATGCATATTGACAAAAGAAGGGGAGCCTCCAGCATCAGTTTACAGTGACAAAAACTGGGAACAGATTGGGAATGAAGATAAACCAGGTGGCTTTGTTTAGCCATGGCTGGGCACCACTGTATGCCTCTGTGTCATTGCTCACTCTGCAACCGTGACTGAATTAATGTGTGTGTGGGCGTTTGTATGACCATTGGACAACACTGTGAATGAACACATCAAATGTATAAACCTCCCAATCATAGCCAACTTATAATTTTTTTCCTGTAGTTAAGCCTTTGTTTTATAGTTATTAACTTGCAGTGCCCACAGAGAGGTGTGTTCGAAGGGAAAGCCGCTAAGCTAGAGTGCATTTTTTTTACGCAAGTCAAGGTAATTTTGCAAATGGACAGTGCCTTCTCACTGAAAATTTAATCACCCTGTGTACGGGGTTGATACCTTGAGTAGAGCTAACATCTCCATTCATTTATGCTTTCATCTTGGGATGTTGCAGCTTAGTATGCAAGAACAGCAGAAATCAGTGCAGTAACTTTGGCAATTATCACAATATTTATTGTGCTTCATGTGAACAAGACTGATTTATATGGGCTGCAAGTGGCCTGAAGATATAGCCTACTAAATTTCCTTTCCTCCAATGCAAATTCTGGATCAATGTAACAGACAAAAGGAGCTCTACTACCCCAGTATCCTGCATTCATTCTTTAGGCAACCTGAAGTTCAAGTTTGCTTCAGGGTATTAGAGCTGGTAGCAGATACTGCACTAGAACATCAGTCTTCCATAAATTCAGTCAGCCATTTCCTCTTTTACTGGATTTCACTGAGAAATGATGACCCACAAGCTCATAACTAGCAATGAAGGTTTCGTCTCTACAGTGAATGTTTCCTGTTGTTTTGAATATGTATTTTAAAGTCAGAAGTTAATAGGAAACTTTACAGTATTTCCCCCAAATTATCATGTCTTAAAACCTGTAAGAATTTTTCTCCATGTGAGATACATTGCAAAAATACAGACATTTGCATGACATTCAGTGTCGTTTTTACTATCTCCTCTTGGCTGGCTGCCTTTAGCTGCTTTTCCTTATGACTACTAGAAGTTTCAGACCTTTTATCACTTCACTCCCAAACTTTTTTTTCAGCTCAGAGTAATTGTGTGAAAATGGCTTTCCATCCACTTTTATCAAAAGACTGAACCCTGCGTCTCCCCGAGGCTGGGGCAGCAGCAGATCAGCAACATGAGCAACATCTCTCCTGGCTGGTAGGATGCACCTACTGCTCCTCATGCCCTCATCCTTCAAGTCAGTGAAAGGGAGACTGTAGAAAAGTCCACTAATACACAACTACAGCTTGTTAGGTTTTTAAGGTTTTGATTTTTGTTTGTTTGTTTCATTTTGTTTTGTTTTAAAAAGCAAAACAAAGCACTGCAATCTTGTTGAGGGAGCATCAGAAATCAAATGCAGAATGCTTGTCAATTAGCTTCCCCTGGAGCAATACACAGCGATTTGCTTGTTTATTGGTATCATGCTAGTTTTGAGGAATCTTAACCAAGATGATGGCCTCATTTTTCTGTACAAACACATTCAAGAAAGCCAGTTACTGCAAATACAGTAGACTGACACAACATGAGTGAAAAGAAGTCTGGGGAATCTGAGTCTATGGGTGGAAGAGGGGAAAGTGGAGTGACAAATCCAAAGTCACCCTGAGCCTAGGGAAAGCTGGCTATAAATGTAATCTAGACATGATGGTCAGACCAGTCTGTGCATCTGTTGACAAGTTTGGGGGATAAAAATTAATGTACTTACTCTAAAGACCATGAGTTTTCATCTGTTAGGGAGAACCAGACGTCTTCAATGGGAAAGAAAAATATACCACAAAATGCTGAATGGGCACACCAAGAAAGAGGAATTATAAAATATTTCTGACGAAGTCACTGGTATATTGAGAAGAATTTGTATTCTGCAACAGAACCCAGGACAGTTTGTGCTACTTTCTTGCAATAAAACACCATAAAGAAACAAATGGTAATTATGTGCACTTCCTTTATATGCAGCTGAGAGATACCTTTAAGTACTGCGACAGCTTGCTAATGTACCACAGTATTTGAATAAATACCTGAAGTAAATAGGTTTATGAAACCTCTCATAAACTGCCAGGTGGATAAGGGACCATTACGGAAGTACCGTTACTTGCTCAGTTTTCTTTTTGTACAAGCTGTTCCTGACCAGATCTATAGTGACTGAATGCAAAGAACAGAGGCAGACATGGTGTTTCAAGGAAAAGGGCGCTTATTTTCATGATATGAATTCACCTAGGCTGCACTGGAATATGAAGACCAAATACCCCAAGGTAAATACCTGTGAGTTGCAATTTAGTTTTCAGTAATTAATCTGTGACTACTAAAACTATAATCTTCCTCATCAATTTTCTTGGAGGTCATTTGGAGGCTAGTCTTAAGCACTATCTGCTGCTAACTCAAACATCAACATCTAAAAGTCTTACCATTCAGTTTTACATGATTATGTGTTTTAAAAAATATAGCTATCAATTACAGGATAAATGTCATAATTAAAAAAAAAAAAAATCCCAGGATTAAACCTATGCCTTTTATTTGTAATGGTCTATACTAATTCTTAGGGCAAATAGAATGTTATACAGTGTAGCCCAGCTGTATTTCCTCTCTTTTTCTCTCAAAGCCCTGAATTGAGCCCCTTCTGCATTTTGAGTTTTTCAGAAATTCAAGAACGATCTCAGTCTGATTCTTTTTTATTCTTTTTTTCCTCCTCAGACTATTGTAGCAGTCTTAAAATTTGATGTCTCAAAGTTTCATTATTCTTCTGAAAGAGTGACTATTTTCTCATTTCATGGTACCTTACAAGGCAGATTGTTTTTTCGGAGTGGACTGTGTGGGGCCAGGGCACTCGACCTTGGCAGGGCAACATGGTTAGGTAGCTCTGACAGTGAGAGGGTGGCCGCAGGAGTGGGAGCCACGAGGCAGTGCAGCTTCTCCACCTCCTCACATGCCATGTCCAAGGTCTCTTCCCATGGGAACAGTCCTAGCATTCTAATGCTGGGACAAAATATTAGGCAGGTTTACCTTCAGAGTTATCTGTTTTCCATTCCTCATCCGCTGATTAGACTTTTTTGTTTCTGTAACATTTTGTATTTAAAACACTTTATCCTAGCATGAGACGTTTGTTTGTTATCTAAACAATAGTGGGGCTATGGATGCTCTCAAAAGAACACTGACCTTTAAGCATATGTACAACATCTGTAGGAAACAGCTGGAAAATGTATCAGGTGTTTCTTCATGTAAAAGTGCAATGTAGTGTTCCTGCAAAGCCTTTTTCAAACCTCCTCTCTTCACATCAGGCAGCACACAGCAGTGCTATTCATTAAAAGCTGAAAAAAAATCCTCTATTGAGCTGAATATTCTAACACAGAGAATATAAAGTTGCATAGCTTCCCATAGGTGAAATTAGTAGTGCAAAAAAAACCCAAAAACCAATGAACTTTTTACTATGGCTTTTAGCTTTCGTACACTCATTTGCTAAATAGCCTCCTTTTTAAGATCCATTTTTCTCCCTTCTAAATATATGCTACTAAAATGACTCCTCCTGACTAATCACTCCTCAAGCGTTTACATACATTAGCTAATTGGTTTGCAGGGGTTAAAGTGGGTGGTTCGTAAACCTCAGATAATGCTGGCAAATATTCAGAGATTCAGATGAATTATCCAAAATTTATCCAAACTCATCTCACCCTCCTCTGGCTAAAACCTCAAAGACTGCACTTACAATAAGGATTGTCATTTTTTCTTGTTTCAGGTTGGCTATAAAAGCAGCAGGTCTTTTGCTTGTGCTGCTACCTTTCAGTTTTCCTTAAGATACTTTCTATGTAGACAAATGTTTCTTATACACACTTCAGATTTTATGGGCAAACAATATACCTAAGTGGATGGCAGATTGAGAAGGGATTTTGTCCCTGAGTTTAGGGCGTCATATTCTGGCCTTGCTTATGCAGCTGTGTTATGTGGCCATGGCAAGGCCCCCCATAGCTCAGCGCCCTGTCACTAGTTTCTGATCCTTTCAGTGCAGCCATTCCAAGAGCATTCACTTTGTGCTGGTGCCTGGGCCTATAGCTTTTTTCTTGCAGGATACAGCTGGTGACACATGACCCCTGCATGGAGAATAAAACAAACCAGTCTTAGGCAAGGGG
Organism: Strix aluco; assembly: GCF_031877795.1. Lineage (NCBI taxonomy): Eukaryota > Metazoa > Chordata > Aves > Strigiformes > Strigidae > Strix > Strix aluco. The sequence continues at coordinate 33,493,290 of NC_133936.1, forward strand.
AAAGGTCTACGGGTCTGGACAAAAGAACGAGCCTGACCCTCTCCAGTCCCCCATTTCCTCTGGTACATCCCTTCAGCTGGATTGAATAACAAATAAGTTGTTCAAAACAATGCTTTGTTTTCTGAGGCAATCCTCTCTCCTTGCCTTACGAGGGCTCGCTTTAACCTTGACTGGTATTACAGTAAAACCAAGCCCTGTTTCCTAGCTACAGAGGCATTTCTCTGCTCTCTGGGGCTTTTGGTGTGCTCCCTGTGCTTCTATTTTGCTTGGACATCGGGCCCACTGTGGGCAAGCAGACACCTCTCACCCTTCCGGCAGGGAAGGCTCCGATGCGGCCGGGGCTGTGGCCAGGCTGCCTGGCTCCTGGGAGGATGTGTGGGTTTGCTGGGGGCCACCAAGCACCGATAGGTCCCTGAACCAGGTCTGGCTCAGTGCATCCCCCATTGGAGCAGGGGCAGGAGAAGCCAGAGCCTGTTTGCTATGCTGTGTAAATATGCCATAAAGTAGAGGGCCTGGGTCATTTACTCTGCGTGTCAGACGTGCACCCTTTGCCTCTGCATCTAAAGTGAGGGTAAAAGACAGTGAAGGATTTGACTGTCACCTTTAGAAATACATGAGCACTCTCCCCTCTTCCCCTGTCCCTGAACTCTGGGATTGTATTTCATTGCTATCTGAGTGATCACAGAAAGTTTAACCTGCAAAATTATGCACTGTAAATGACAACCATTTTCCTCTCAAGGTGAAAGACTTGGAGATGGAGAGAAGAGGGAGAAAGAGAGGCCCAGTTTCCATGGCAACTCTATGAAACTTATATGCTGTAGGAAAATGTCATTTTCCAAAAAAGACAAAACTTCATGGACAAGTGGTACAGTACATCAGAAAAAGAAATTGCAGTTTTAAAATGAAAAGCTCATTTGCATTTATGGTTTTGAGCTTCATTTTCTAGTTACAAGACCCAATTGTGCACAATTTAGTGGAGAAAATTATATTCAACATTTCAGGTGAATAATGTAGATTAAGATCAAGTTCAGTTAGAAGAAGTTCATTGTGACAGACTTGGGTTTGGAGAACGCAGGGGTGGATGGATTCTGCTTTAGTCGGGTTAATGCTGTTGTGTCAGAGAAATTGGCTGGCATTTTACACCCTCTAATAGACCTTGCAAAGTCAGGATCTGTCCCTAACTGTTGAGATTCCTGCCACAGCTTGCAATTTCAGCATGTAAAGTTATACCTTCTAGATTCCATGTTACCTTTGATACTATCAATCACCATCCATTGTAAGCCACATTGCATAGGAGAGCATTTTATGATGAGCATTAACGTTGTAATATAGCAAAGAGCATTGTTAATGAAGCATGGAAAAAGAATAAATTCAGCTAATGGGTATATGTGTCAAATTTCAATTAGGGATATGTTGGAAAGGGAAAGAGAGAGATGAGCATACAAATTAAACCTTTGACCTTCAGAGTAAAGGGAGAAAAACCTGAGAGAAAAGGGAGATGTTCAGAGATGTTTTCCTTGCTGAATGTCAAAGAGTCTGAGCAGAAACTCTGAAGTACTGTTTTCTCTTTAATTACCACTATATAAGGAGTGACTCAAAAAACTGCTGGTTTGATTCAGCTGGTTTATTGACAGCTATATTACTGTTTGTGCTATTTACTGCATGGGGAAGATATAAAGATTGCGAGCATTTTATGGTGATGGAAGACAAAATCTCACCTACATGAAGCCTAGGCAGAGGATATTAAAACTTATCCTTCCCTGCCTGTGAAATGTTACTGGAAAGAATCTCCTCACTCCTCTTAGTCTTTCAAACAGGCCTTAGTTGATTCGAAGTGTGCTTTAATGCATAATCTGATGATCATGGTTTTGAATGCAAATAAACTGTAGCGGGAGGGGTTGCAGCAGGAGCACAGCTGAGCAAGATGCAAGGTTCGGACACAGTCCAAGGAACCTGGGAACTGGTAGTTTGTTTGCTTCAATACTGAAGTGAGCGATAGTTCAGATACGCAGCAATGGGTTCACACAGGTGCTATTGCACCCCTCTATGCATGTGATTTAATATCAGTTGCTCTACTAAAACAATGTGGGTTGAATTCAGCTTGAATTTAATAGGGAAAAATTGCCATTAAAGGCATATATGTCAGGGTTTAATTTAACTAATTTGTCTGCTCTTTCTGCAGCTCGTGGGGAAACTGGTAAGACCAGAACCCAGGCAAGAGTCTGCCTCCAAGGGGGAGCTCTTAAGTACTGTTGCCCCTGCAAAAGCTAATGTTCTGATGCTTTCTGACTTGTTGACTGCTAGAGAAATGTGCTTCCCTGGACACTTGTCCCAAGGAGTTTGGCTGCTCCCTGTACCCATATGCCCCCATGGATGCCTGCTCGCCACTTGGTGCCAGCCCAGAGGGACACCTCAAAGTCCCCTTGCCCTGGGCACAGCATCCATGAGGATGAAGGCAGTGGATCAAACACACCAAGCAGATGTTTCACAACACTTCTGTGACAGATGTGAGTTTGTGTTTCAGTTGTAGTGTTGGTGCAGCTCTTCTGTGTGGTGTACACCTGAGGACAGTGCTAGGACAGATACCTCTGCATATGCCCCATCAGATTCAAATGCCAGGCAGCCCAGCAAGGAAACAAAATCCATTTGTATTATTTCCCCCCTAATCAATTAATACCTCTAAGTGCCAAAAATAGTTGAACATTTGGCCAGAAGACGAACCCTCTAAAGATCTCATAGTGCATTCCTGAATCGTTGCCATGGGTTCTCATTTCACACAGAAGTTCATCGTCATGAGGATCTCCCTTATATTTATTTTGCCTTCCCTGATCACAAAAGCCTCTGGGTCCTTGATGGTGCAAGGCTTCCCTCTCATCTCCAGACATCCCTCTTGTCTTTTCAGGCATGCCACCTGCTCTACGGGTGTATGCAGCCAATTTCAGATTTAAACACGGTATGGTGCCCTAGTTTGAGTCAAATTCAATGCAGGAGGCAAGATTATACTGTTACCTGCTGTGTAGTAAAACCTTGAAAGGGATGAGGGAAAGGAATCTCTATGTCTCGGAGAAAATTCTCCTTTTCAGTTTCAAGCCACCCTAGGCTTACCAGGAGGAGCCCATGTGGGCCTTGGTGCCCTTTGACCAGGTCTTTCACCTATAGAGTTCAGTTTCCATCTACAGATGTAAAGCAGATTTTTCAGACATCACAATCCCTGTATGACAAATACTGGATTTGTAGTAAGTATATGTAAATGACTGTTATCAAAAGGGTATATTACATGGAAAATTGTGTTCCTCTTCTTCAAAAGCTTATGAAAAGACTAGAGAAATGTTGAATTTATCCTTCGCTCAGAATTACTAATATTTTTCTTAGCAAATTTTTCCCTACAACAGGTAGGTCAGAAATATTGGCATGATTATCCTTGGCATTTGATAATGGAAGTATGGAAAGCAAATTATCCTGTTAAGTCATATGAAATCACTTTTTTTTTTCATGACTGAATGATGTATGTCCCTATAAGTAGGTAACACATGAGTATTTTTAAATGACAAAATTTGCTTTGACAAATCCTGCAACCTGAAAACTTAAATTCTCCTTCTTCCCCTCTGGTAGTGTATATTTAAAACTGTTTTTTCCTTCTTTTGTATTTACTTTTATTCGGTAGTTGGAAAGAAAATATTTTCAGTAGAGTAGCTTCTCTGGTATAATGAACATCTACATGCTTATTTCCAACTATATTGATTGGTTTTAATAGCATAAATAGGTCACATTATTGTTATTGGATAAATATTATACTATGGAAGCATATTTCCAGTCTTAATATTCTCATTTACAGATTGGAGAAGAAGGAATCTTCTGTGAACTTCCTCCAATATTTACTTTCAGCTTCTGTTTAAGTGAATGTTCTTGCCAGAAAACTTGTTCAATAGCGTATTTGGGAAATGCAAATACAACAGGAGAGCTACAACAGTGAATTGAATTATATTTCTTCATCAGGCAAAAATTCATCAAGCTCTGTGTCAAATGAAGAAAGTCAGAAATTGTCCATGTATCTGCTTTCAAGACATAGTCACAGTCAAATCAGTTTTATCAATCTCAAATATTAAAAATCAAAATAATTATATTTATTGGGATTTTATTAATCATTTAACCAACAAGTGTCTCATTTTTAAAGTCACAGACGTTTCAGAGTTTGTATTTGCTCTAGTGGTTTTGAACCATAGGAAAAATGTAGTCATATTTTTTAACTTTTAAGACCAATTCCATAACTAATAGAGGCTTTCTTTAAAAACAAAACCCCACATAAGCTGAGGTTCTCCAGGCACTGCAATACTCAGACACACCTGTGGCCAGATACAGCAGGTTTGCACTGGGAAATGAGGTCCTCCAGTTTCTCATCTGGCTCATATCCTCACAGGACCTGGCATAAAGATGCAGCTAGCAAAGCAGATGGGTGATCCAGCACTGTATTAACTGAGAGTTTCCAGAGTAGCTCCTTGGGAGGTGGGTACCGCAGAGCCTGCAACGTGCATCAGTGTTCCCCAGTGAGGATTTTGTTCCTGTTTAGGCAAATTCTTTCCAAATAGGTTCAAGCTTCAGATAACTCTTTTTTTCTGTTCCACAAGAGATGATCAGCTGAGTGCTACAGGCTTAGTCCTGCCAGGCAGTGTTCAAAACCACAATACTTGTTAAAATCAGTGAGGGACATCTTGACCCAAAGCTACATCCCATTTGTCTCTTGCTAGTAAGGATGGAGACCTGCCATCCTTGGCAGCTGATTGGAAACAATATCTAATGCAATATAAATCTGATACTGGGGTGTTGTTGCCAGACATAGAGACATTCCTCAGTACATTAGAAGGAGGAGTCGGGTGAATCAGAGAAGAAATTAGCCTGCTTTAATTTAGGTCTGGATATGCACACGACACCAAGAGTTCAGTATGCTCAGAGAGCCAAATAGATGAAATGCAGTAATTTGTTGCCAAGACAAAGGGTTTAAGCACAGTGGATACGTGTTTACATTTTACATCCCTGACCTTGCCTGTGTTGTGCAGATTTTAAAATTATATTGGTAAGAAGAGGATGAGTATGACTATCTTCAGGTATAAAATGGAGGGGGAAGGAAATTTAAAAGGCAGAAAAAATTAAAAGTATGAAGAGTCCTTCTACCACAAGGAATTTTTCAGGACCTTTTTGCTACTTGATGCAATATGGATTTCTACAATACATTGTTAGAAGAATGTCATAAAACATAGATTAATTTTCATCCTTTTGATGTGCCATTTAATGAAGTATATGCTCTTTCATACTTGACATCAAAAAGCCAACCGCTGGAATTCTTCACATATACATCAAATGAATTTTTGTGTTAATAGGTATAATCATCTAGGCAAAAGAATGCTGCTTTTATATCAACTGGTTTACAGCTGATTTGATATAGACTGTCTAATACCGGTGTTTATTCACTAGAGTAAACGAAAATGTATGTGGAAGTTCTGCAGCCCCTGTCCATTCTGTGTCCCAATCCCAAATGAAAGGGAACAAGATCTCCCTTTCTGGAAGTTAGATTTGCAATTTTAAAGAATAAATGTCTAGTTACCTCTGGTACCAGTGAAGGGCAGTAACTAAAGGTGGTGGAGTATGTTAAAGCTAATGAAAGCAGTGTTAGAGTCACTTACCCATTCGATGCTCTGCCAATGCTAGTATTTCGGTAGCCCTGAAACATGTAAAGGGCAGAAGCTGATCCTGGACACATGGAGAGAACAGCATGGACTGAGCTTACCTAGTCCACTGCTTCCACCCCTGTGAGGTTTTTCCGTTCCCTGTGACCTCCCAAAAGAGAATTAAGCATGGTTTACTGATTATAGGATAGTAGGATGATAGGATGTGTCTTGTTTGTCAACATGTGGACACAGCAATCTGAGTCCATTAAACATGTCTTGTATTTGAACATTCAGTAATACTGCAGTTATTCTTATCCATTATTTGGCTATTCTGTTGATATTTAAAAATAAAGATAATTTTCCCAATCTGTTCTGTGCAGGGAGTAGCACTGAATGGGAGATTGGCTATACCATAAAATACTTAATTGCTAGGTATTAAAAGACTTCAGGGTTAGTGGTCACCATCAGACTGGTCAAGTCATAGACTGACAGGTCCAAATCAAAACTTCGTGATACCAAAAGCATACTGGTTTTACTGATAATCATATCTAAAATTTCTTTGAGCCTGTATGCATACTTTTAAACATGTCCAGCATATTTTTACTTATCAGCATTTGTGGCTTTCATTTTAATCAATGTCCTTCTCTTTAAACGGAGCTACTTTCAACAGTTCCAGCTCTTATAATTGTGTCTATAAAGTGAATGCAATTACTCTGAAAGCACTTAGCAAAAAACTTATTAGGTGGTATGTTGAAAAGATGTTCAGCTTTTCATAACAGTCCATTTGCTTCTGCAGGTAACTATCGCTTTCAAGTAACAATCACACCACAGGTATCTTGAGCAAGTTTTGACCTGCAGAACGAATTACCTCCTAGAAAGACCAGTACATTATCTGGCTCTGTTGCTAAAATAGTTTCATTTGACTTGAAACACCTTGAACATATTGGTGTCTCAGCTCAGACAAGTTTTGCAACTTTTATCACTTCTTATGCCTTTGTACTGGTGCAGACAGCTATCAGTGTTGGGAGAACATGGAGAAACTTCCTTCCTTTGAAATCTTTGTTCCCATTGCTTTCAAGTAGTGCTTTTAACCGTTGGTTAGCTACAAGTGTAAAGTCACTAAGCATTTTGGTTTTTACACAACAGTATTCCTTTGTGGGGCTAAGTTATTTACCATTTGGCCATTGTCTTTGACTTCTTGCCAAGTTTGCTGCCATGGAGGTATTATTTCCTGCCATTTCTATGGACTTCACTGTGGTTTGAACAAGTGTCCCGGTAGATAGCAGTGTTGCCTAAAAGTGTTGAGAATTTGTGTGAAGAAAGCTTTCTACTATATATTCCTAAAATTCATTTTATATCTTAAGACTATTCATTCAAACACAATATGGGCAAATTGCAGGATGCCTCCCAAAATATAGGCTGTAACAAGTATGGATTTCGACATTCATTCGTGCAAATTTCTGCATTTTATCAACCTGTTCTTCTCTGTACCACCCAGTCATTTAGTGCTTAGAGTCTGAAGACATTTTAGAAAACCTGTGGAATTACATTTTTAAAATAACTAATGAGAGAGAAAGCTCTGTTTTTGTTTCAGAAAAAAGAACCTATCGTCTCCAGTGTCTTTATGATGATCTGATATGCAAAAGCTCTTTAAATTCTTTTTCTTTCTCATCTCCAGTGGCAGGCTCAGCTGAAGCAGTTCTCTAAAGCAACACAGGATAGTCCTATGTACTGTTTTGCAGAAACACCATTTTTCTGAACTAAGCTGCATGTAAGTGAATAAGCACAACCACTAGTGCTGGTATACAATTTGTTCCTGCTGCTATTTCAGGAAACATCACAAATAATTTTTTTTTTTTTTTTAAGTATTTGGATTATATTAATACATGCCTTGTCACTGATTAATTGCTAATCTGTAACTATATCTTCAGGTCCTAAATTTAACTACTGCTTTCCCAAGGTCGTAACAGCAGAGGGGTATATGGCCAAAAAATGTCTTTTGAACCACAATTGTAAATAAGGCAGATGATTGTTTGGTTATTGCTTGGGTATGTGTTGCCCAATTTTGTTAAGTCTAATGTCACCAAGTCCTCTCATCATGACAGTATACTTTATATATGTATACACATAAAGTTTAATGTAAGAAATTCTGGAATATTAATCTGGAAACTAATGCTAGTCCTAGTGTTCAAAGCTTTGAGCTAGAAGCCCATTCTTCCCATGGACCTCAGACTGACAGGTGGCTTTGCAAGAGTTTTTAAATATATCTTTGAAGATTTAAAAATAGTTTTATACCAGAAGGCAAATATACAGTAGCTTCTTCTGTGAAGCTTATCTTTCAATTGGCAATAAATAGTGTATGGCTCAGGGATTTTTGATATAGTTTGCCCTATTTATTCTGTTATACCTGAATGGATTGCTTTAGTATGCTATTGAGATGAGCTGCCAGTCTGGAAGGTCATTATATGGTAATGAATTATCATCTTTTCTTATCCCAGATACTGAAGCATAGCTTTCTCAGTCTGCAGTGCTAACAATAGGGGTCTGCGGTGAGAGGTCAGCAGGGAAGTGCTTCAGGCAAGGGTCTGTAATCTGCGAGGCACGGGCCACCAGTGGACCTTTCCTTTTATCAGTGAGGCAGCTATCTCCTGGGAGGTTGCCATGTCTTTATCACACAGTAGACTTTAAAACATATCGTTTTCCTGTGAATTTCTACTGCTACCTTCATTGGGAAAGGTGACATTTAAAGTTCCACATCATTTACTATAATTTTGTTTGAGATATTTTTCTCCTTCTCTTCCCCCCCTCCCTTTTTTTTTTTTTTTAATTATTTAATAAGCACTCTATATGAATATTCTCTGGGGCAAAGCAAATTTGAGAGAAAAGCATGTTTTGTTTTGTTTTGTTTTTTCTGGAAGATTATATCACATAGCAACCATATAGAACTATAATGACCTCTAACTGAAAACTTTGTTTACCCCATGTTTCACTTTCTAAGTATAAATGAATACTCAGTGAGTAAGATGTCTAGCTTGAATTGAAAATTAAGGTGAATCTTGGGGAGCCAGGTCCTTGGATTGAGTATTGGTTGAAGTTTGTCTTTATCTGATGTAGGTAAAATAGCTTTTATTCAGTATGTGTCCTGAACAAGACAGTCTGTGGTATTAAGAAATGCCAACTAATACATAGATAACTGAAGGTGAATTTTATGTGAATTCCTCTTACCCAAAACTCTTCAAATGTTGACAATAACACAATAATTCTGATAAATAAGCTGAAGAACAATTACTAGCAGTGGGATAGTTAGCTAGCACCTGAAGGCATATCTCTATAAGACAAATGCACATGGACTTTGACAACTGATAAGATGGCAATCTACACAGCAGAAAACTCTCCTCCCCTTACCACCTTACTTGTTTGATTATTATCATTCATCTTTTGCACTATACGGAAAAAGGAATTCTAGTGGAGGTAAAATACCTTAGAAATTACCTACCCTTTCTTTTTTATAAGTAAAAGCTCTCTGTCCTTATAGCATACTTATAATACAATTTCCTTTCTGTCTGAGAGATGAGCTACACCCCATCTGATTCATAGGGCTCAATTTTCAAGGAGAAGGCCAAAGGAAATTTCTGTGGGTGATCCGCCTTGTTATTACAAGAGAGAAACTGATCTGGCTGCAGAGGTCTTGCTAAAGCTGAAATTCATCAGGGTTCTCCTGTTCAGAGTTAAGTTACTGTATCTGATTTAGGAAATAGGCTGGAGAAAAAAAATCATGTTCAGCTCGTTTAGATATCACCTATAAATATAGTTAATTTCATACAAGTTAAACATGGTTGTAAGGTGCCAGGAAAGTAGATGATGCATAAAACAGGCCTTCCAGAAAATAATTCCACAGTAAATTGTACTTTTGCTCATAATGAAGCTATATATAAACTACACAATGAGGCAAGTCATGCCCATATTGAACTGTTGAGTAATATGCCAAACTATTATTACTTCATTATTCTTGATTCCTTTATTTCCTACATAATTCTATTGTTTCCCACTTTAAAAAATGTTATTTTCTGTATTAAAAAAAATAATGAAGGTCAAGAAACATATTGCTATGAGTATATACTGCATAGAAACTGAATTATTTGTGTTGTCCTTTCAGTCTTACAGAATTAATAGCAGGATCAAGTTTTAAAGATCCATCGATGGTTCCCAGAGCACGCATTAGAAAATTGGTGTGATAAACTGAGTAGAGTCTGTTTTCTATTTTTTAACTTCTGCTTCCTATTTGGTGGTGATAAGTTTTAAAAAATTTGAATATTGGATTTATTATCTAATCTATGGAGGTGTGTGGACTGGCATTCTCCATTTTCATTCTGTCTCATTGCATGAGAATGAATGAGATCTTAAGAAAGCGTTGCTGGAGAGGCAAAAGGGCTGGTCACTGCAACCACTCTGCAATTATTCCTGGTAAGCTCTGTGCATCCTGGTAGATAGAAGCTTGATTTTCATAATGTCATGTCGCTATTTATGTAACAAAGATTAAAGGCACATTTTAACAGACATTTGGTTTCTAAACTTGCTTATTAAAAGGAAACAATGGCTTTTTTTCCCTGGTGATATTTTAATATAATGGAAATCATCAGAACGAGCAATCATTTTCTGAGCAGGTGCTTAGCATCATTACCCTGTATTAGGAAATGTAAAGACATGATATATAAAATTGAATCTCTGGTGTCACGTACTCTCTAGTAAATGAAAAATAATTTCACTCCTGTCAGTTGAGCTTAACCAACATTAAATCAGTGCAAATGAGATCAGAATCAGGCCCTGAGACTATGCAATATCTTGAAGAAGAGATAGTGAAGTGTATTATTTATCATTAAATTAATTTTGCATTTCCCCAAACTACTCTTATTGGCATCAAGTACACTGAATATATTTTAAATATAAATACCAAATTACAAACCTGAGTACACTTCATTTGTGTAAGCCATAAGTTAGAACTTGTTTTCTTTGCTAGGAGTGGCATTAGCAAGGTGTTTAAATAAAGGAAAAATGATGATAGGATTACTAAAGAAAACAGTAGAAAAATATGCACAGCTAGAAGACCTTATGTTAAGGAAATAATGTACAGTAGCAATGTATACTGAAAATCCTTGCTAATTGTTGTGTTTAGAGTAATGTGCATTCTGCAAGGATGCGCCGTAGCTCTTGAAAGCCAAAACCAAACTATTTTCTTGCTGAACGAAATTCAAAGACAACAATCTTTAAAATAATTTTGATGTAAAAAACATAGTCATACAGAAGCTTATACTCTTAGATTTGGTCTTGGTCTCAGCGTGTTTGTATGAATGTTCTTGATTATTGCTTGCTTAATTGAATATAAATTTATATTTGACATACGTACATAGTTGACACATATAAAGTTTACTTTTATAAATAGTTTCTTAGTCCCACAGGCTCTAGCAATCCTGGAAAGAACTCTGGTCTTAGACTACTAGCCATGCAATTAATTGTTTCTCTGTGGTAATCGGAAGTCTCAACACATTTTGCTGTTTTTTAATTTGGAAACAGTTTCTGATTAAGGAATCTTGCTCAGATTTTGTGCCTGTGCTTTGTACTCCCCAAGAAATTAATCTTAATAGAAAATGATCAAGTAAATGTATGTGTGCTCTGAAATCCATGTAGATTAGAAGTTAAGGTGCTTTTGTATGTGAAGAGCTGCACCCCAGATTAGTCTGATGCATAAAAACGTTCCCCATCACTTTCCCCATCCAGAACAGCTTGGGCAAGATGGTGTTGACTGAACAGCTTTGCCCTCAAAATGGGGTTTTCACTGTGTAGGTACAAGTGCAGCCTCACACAAGGTTGTTTTTTAGATTGTACTCTTGTGCCAAGGTGCTAGACCAATTGCTGTAATTAGGAATTCAACACATTCTAATTTTGGAAAGCAAATAGCATTCTTAGTGCAAACCTTTACTTGAGAAAAAAAACATACAGTAAGCTATAATTCCCAGAAGTCTTTGAGAGAACATTTTAAAGCTGGCAGAGCGGAGATAAATGCAAAGAAAAGAAAACACTTTGAAAGCATGTTTCAAGCAAAACATTTCAAAGTGCTACCAATAAAAAGGCCAATAAAGGCTTCCATTTCCACATCACTCCACAATTGTAAACCTGTGCAAATAACTTTTTCTTAAAAAAACCCAACTCCTCAGAGGAGTCACCACCCAATCAGTCCTAATAGCAGCTGTCTGGTACTTCAAGAGTTTAGGAGAAGAATTAAGGAAATCCTGCAACTGGTGACTCACTTCACACAAAGGTAATTGCAGATGACCTGAGCAAGGTCCCATCTGGAACAAAATGAGGAAAAGTCACAGAAATGTGCTGAGGCAGGTTCTGTTTCCCGGTGTAACAGCTGGTGGGACAAAATTAACTATGTCTTGAGTTTGAAGCCATTGGTAAAGGGAAGAAAACCCAGCAAAATATACATACCTCTTGCTAATCAGAAGAGAGAAGATGGTATCTGAAAATATGAGAAAGCAAGGCTAAAGAACAACCTGGAAGGCTGATGATGCTCTGAATTTTGAAAAAGAAAGTTCCGGTCCTGTTTTGTCCTCAAATGCAGTGTGGCCTTGTGCAAGAGCTTCCAAGATCAGTCAGCAATACAGAAACTACTAACTTGCGAAACCGTAAATATTGTAAAAAGCACTGCTAAAGAGCATTTATTTTTCTTGTGTTTCCATGACTGATAGGATTATCTCCTCCAAGTCTACTTTTGCAGTTATATATGATGACATTCAAGAACAGTAGAGAAAAAGTGGCATCCTTCACACAAGATGCGCTTTAGAGCTCTTCTAACTACCCTCATAGTAAGACTTCATCCAAGTTAAAATAGCATCCCATAAGTGAGGCCATATCAACCAAGAAGTCATCCTTCTGTTATCTTAGAAAAACACTGGATTCAAATGTTCAGCTAGGATACTAATCAGGTATTTTGCAATCTGTTAAGTGGTAGTCTATAACCATCAGAAGTTACAGTCCTCTGCTAAACCTGGTAGGATCACAACAATACTAATGGTTCTGGGACTTCTAATGGGGGGACAAAATGGCTGGATTCTGGAAATGAGGCTAGTTTCTGCACACATTATCCAGAGACCCTCTGTCTTTGGGAAGATGTCTTTGCAAAGGCAAAATGAAGTTGGGATTTTCCAGGGCAGTCTAAAAGTGCTTGGAGATACTACTTCCATTAGCATACAAAAGCTGAAAAAATAAAAGCAGATGTCATAGGAAAATATTTCATGAATAAGATAACTCTTTACATTGCATAGCTGCACTTTGTGTTGCTTTCCAAATGCAAGTGTCTGCACAGGGTACTGAATGTTACAAATCTGTTTGTGTAATAACAGATCCCTCCCTCTTCAATATGCAGGGAAAGCAAGATACAAATCTCAGTTTTATGGATCTTAGGTGTTACAGCATTAAGTGCAACATCTCTAAAATCCCACTGAGACAGATCTCAGTTCCTTATTTCCCCAAGTAGAAGATGCACTGCACCTAGAGTATTTATTGTGGGAGACAATCAATGGATGTGCTGGATACTATGAAAGGACTTCAGATATAGTGCTTGTTGGTTGCTGCAGGAACAGGGAGAAACACCCTCTCAAAAGGGAAAACAGGGAATGCTCAGGATGAAATCCCTTTGGACATTTTGCCTCAGGGTAGGGTTTAGTATGATCGCTTTTAGGTGAAGGCAGCTATGTAAGGTAACTTTCCTCCCAGATTTATAACTAGCTTGATGAAGGGAATTATTGATTACTGATGAAATGCTAATGCCAGGCTAAATGTAATTTATTCAAGAGGTAGCTATGCCATTAATGAACAGAAACATTACTATATCTGAAGTTTACAGGAAAATGTAAAAAGTAAAGCTCATGCTCAGGGTGGTTTTACAAGGTATTTGAAGATTGTTTTTACTCAAAATAGTAGATGAAAATTCTGGGATTCCATTTTTAATACTGTGTTCTTATGAAGTCTGTATTTGATCAGAATATAGGAAAGAATTAGGATCACAAACAGATTGTTTACTGATCGACCTGCTGCAGGTGCGGGGCCATGCAGCGCAGGGCCACCCACAGAGCCTGGGGCAGGGGGCTGGGGGTGTTCCCTGGGTTGGCACCAGGGAGCCCTGGGATAGGATTGGAAACCCAAGAACATCTCTGGGATGTGAGCTGTGTGTGGGGAGTAAGTAGCCTTGAAAGGGCGAGAAGAGCAGCTGACTTGCTGGCAATGTGTGTTTTAGGGGAAATTTGCAGGTTTTGCGAAGATCACAAAACAGCCAAATGGAGCTCAGAAAGGTCAAGAAACTTGGGGCAGCAACGACAACACTTCTGTGTGGCACTAAAACTTATCATGGAAATTTTTGCAGATGACTTTTACCTCTCAGAAAATAAAGGCTGATAATGAAACTATGGACATGAGCTTAATGATCCCAGTGTGAAAGGGCTCCTATAAAATGATTTCTCCTCTTGTTGGCTGCTTCTAACCAACACTTTAGAAACAATTTACAGCAACAAAAGGCGCTTTTTTTTTTTTTTTTTCCCCTGACCCGAATGTAATAATTGCTGCATTTAGTTTATGGTTCTTCTATTGAAAAAGAAAATAGAAAAAAAAAAGACGATGATCAGAGCAGAGGACATGCGGAGCCAAAGGAAGTAAGTGACAGATGGCCGCTGAATGACCACACAAAATCATAACATCAGAGATCCTGGAAAGGACTCTGGTCTAGGGAATGAGTAGAACAGTGCAGTTTCCAAAACTTAAGTAGGTACTTTTGAAACATAACTCTAACACCACTCTGAAGTATTTTTAAAACTCCTCAATATTGTGCCTAAGGGGGAAGCTATTTTTTTGTGTTGCCGGTGACTTCAGCAATGAATTTTGGCAAACTCAGCTGAGTTCCCTCACTGCACAGTACATGGTAATGTTCATTATGATTATATCAAACACTACTCATTCTGTGCAGAATTAAATTTGATCTAATTTTGAAATGAATTCAAACTCCTTAATACCCAGGTGTGTTCTGGAACTATTTTTTTCTTGGTAATTAGTCCACCACTCCTTGAAGCTTAATTTTTAAAATTTTGTACAAAACTCTTACTGCATTTTACATTACTGCATTTCAAATGGAAAATATTTAGCAGAGCAATAAATGGGTCTTCTATTCTATTTTTTTTTTTGTTAGTGGCCAAGAAACCACAACAATGGACCACAAAGATCCCTGAACTTGCTGTGTTTTGCTCCTGAACAAGCAGAATACCTTTCCAATCTCCAGGGCTGAAACTCTGGAGAGTTTTGAGTGTTAAAAGTTTCTAATCTTTTATTCTGCTTTACTTATCCAGCAATACATATTCATGAGGAAGGTCATTATAGCAGCACCCAGTAGTGTGGCTCCAGTTTCAAGCGGTGGCACTCAACGCTTAACAGCCAAACTCACAGAAGAGCATTGCAGAACTGAACATCGATGTAGTTAGAAGAAAGCAATTTTCTGAAACCTAATGAAACCAAAAAAGTTTTCACTTACACTATTGGGCTACCAGGGGAAAAAGAGATTCCTAACTTATTTGAGTCTGTCTTCCTACAGATTTTAAAATGCCATTTTGCCTTGAGAGCGCCCAGGCAGAGTGCTGCATAATGTATTTTTCCGATGCAAGAGGAGTGCTGCACAGGGTGAGTGAGGATGGTGGGCTGAACATCACAGATTCAAATAGCCTGGTCGCTGAATTTCAGAGAAGACTGGACTGAAAAACAATGCAAGGATCAGGTTTGTTCTGCTACAGCCGGGGTCTGTGACTACTCGACATCTTGATGACAGACTTGATGACACCAAAAACCTTTTGGTGTAAAGCAAACTAATAACCAAGCGAACTTTGGGTAACAATTAGATGCAGAACTGGGAATTGAGGGGAAGCTCCTGGAGTCTCTCTCAGACTGTCTGAGCTTGAAGGAACTCTGCATGTCCCAGAGCTATTTCAAATCTGTCCACTGGTCCCATATGTGAGCACATACAAATGCAACGTGAGGGCATCCCTCCTGTAAACTACATTTCTCAAATACCTGAAAACCCAGCCACCTTTGAGTACCCTGCTTGTACTCTCAGTAGAGTATAAAACTATTTTTCAAGTAATTTATAGTTTCATGATAATAAAACTGTATGCAGATTACTTAAAGCTAAAATGTTGCTAAGCATTCAAATAAGTATATTTGTTAATATTTCCCAAATCAAGCATTTAGTTCAAATTACTGCCTGTATCAATGTCAACACATTTCAATGTTTCAGTGCATGTGTTTGGATGAGTGGGTGGCAGTAAATGTAATATATAACCAATGTATTTCTATACCACAAACTGGATATTACTTTCTTATAAACTGTGTTTTGTCAGAGTATTAGTTTGACTCATTAGATTCAAGTACTTATATATGTATGAGCAACAAATAACAGCAAAACAAAGAGAAGCACCCCTATCCCCCAGCTGAGGCTACCCCTCTTTCTCTCTAGCCTTTGTCCACTGACTTTATCTCCTTTTCTCTTTCATGTTCTGCCAGTGTGACCTTGATTGTAACCCATAGCATGGAGGAGAAAGGCCATTTCCAGCCATTCTTACATATTTATGCCTCGATAGGAGGAAGATGCAATGCTAATGAGAGAGGCTGGTGCCACGATGCATTTTCTGCAGGTCACTACAGAAGGAAGTGAAAAGAAAAAAAATCTCAAAGTGGCAGCAAGTCCCTTTTATGCAGTCTGCGGCTGCTAGTGTCTAAATAGAGATCTTGTTCCTGCTCCCTTTCTAGGACCTGGCAGCCTCCTGTTGGTACCCATCTCTCATGCAGTCTGGGTCCTGAGTTTTTTTTCCCTTTCTTTAGTGTTAGCTTTTATATTCACTGTTCTGTGGGATTGTCTGTCTCCACACTGCAGTCAGGGTCCCTCACCTTTTTATTTCAGTGATTACAAGGTAAGATTTTGTTGCATCCTTATCACTTCTGTGATCCTGGAGATGGCCTCTGCACCTTCCCTGTACTTATCTGTATTCTGCCCATATTGACCTGAAAAATTGTTTCTTCTTCTCTGAACGTCACCTTCCCTGCTCTTGAGCCTGTGCCAAGTGACTGTGTCTGACACGTCCCCTCTTGACCTCCCTGCCCGTCCCTGGCATTGGCTGGCTCACTGCAGGGATAACTGAAGTACATCTGGTGGTCTCACACCAGCACTGTGGGGCCGTGTCCATGCTGCAAACCCCACATTCATCCCTGGCAAACTTTGGGCTGCCAAAATCAGAGCTACACCGGCACACCCCATCCCTCCGCCACCGCAGTGCTGCTGGGCCAGGGGTGCGGCTTCAGCTCCAGGCTGGCCTCGTTCTGGCATGGTGAAGAAGGTGGTTTTACATAGCTGCTCATTCCTGCTATTTGCAGCACTTTTGTAGCCAGAAAAATGGCCTTCTCTTTCCAGCGGTTTTAAAATGGCAACTTAGTTTTAGGGTTTTTTTGAACGAAGAAGTGATCTTCCAGAGCTGAGATAGCTTTTATCAGATTATTCTTAATATTAAACAATGATGGCATTCAAAGAGTTAAAACCACCACCTTCTAGAGACTATTAAAAATTCAGTAACCTTGGCAACAAAATAAAAAGCGATACTGGTTTAGTTGTTTAAAATGAGGAACATACACCCTTATGTGTGTGAACATATTGTTAACAGATTGGTTTGGGTTGTTTTTATTTTCCTAATTGTTTGGCTCAATCCTACATTTCCTCCTCTTGCTTCCTTAAACATTCCAGTATAAGAAAATACCATTTTTTCTTCGTATAAAATCTGTCCTACATCACAGAACATCATCTGATCAGGAAAAAAAATAAATCTTCTCTCTGAAACAGAACCAGAAAGTATCCAGAAAGTGGTGCAGGACCCTATAGACACTCTTGTCAACTGACTATAAACAGAGAATAAAAGTATGCACTCAGGTAATTTTTCAAGGCAAACTGAGTAGTCACTCATGATTATTTTCATATCAAATCTTTTAGAGTGTATAAACTTGCTCTGTTCCAGTTGGTGCTTTTCAGAAGTCTAGATTTGCATTTTAAAAGGTTAAAAAGTGCAGGGAGAGGTAGATAGTATGTATTCCAGGTTAGGAATCAAGAAGAGAAATATTCCCTTCAAGGCTGAAGTCTGGTATAACTCCAGAAGCAGAGATGTTGTGTTAAGAGCCAAGTTGGTGAGTTTGGACAGTGCTCCTAAACATGGAAATATCTGGGAATAGCAGGAAAAGACTGGATGGCCGCATGCCCCAGCATCCAGCATCACCAAGGTTGCTGGTGCTCTGTACATCTGCAAGGCTTCGCAATTGAAACTTGCTCTTATATTTGGCTGCCTGAGCTTTTGTGTGCATTTGCAAATTATACCAGAGTATTCCCCTCATTCTTTTAAGGGGCTTGAGGCAGTAAGTTCAGGCCATCTAACAGCAAACTACAAAAAGTGCTATGTGTTTTCTTTTTTTAAGCTTATGAAATAATTTGTTTCCCGAAGCTAGTGATAATATGGATTTGGAGCACAGCTTTCCCAGATTTATTTAATAAAAGGTTACCATTTTTCTTCCAGCAGAAACAAGCAGAGAAAAGAAAGCTATTCTCCTCCACACAATGGAAGGTAGGATTATAGACTAAACGCAAGGGAGATAAGAAAGGTGAATCAATTTAAATGACCTTTATTCAAGCTTCATTGAAACAAATGAATAAGAGGATTTATCCCCCAGAAACTAAAGCAGAAATAAGAAAATAACGACTAAATAGCAAACTAAAGGAAAAATTCTAATTACATTGAAAGAGATTTGCCAGGGTTTCTTAGTTGAAAATTAAAAATAACTAAGAGTATGATAAAACATGTATAAATTAAAGCTGAGCAAACATAATAAAACCACTTGCATAGCTAAGCTGGGAGTAGGATATAGTGCAGTGCTTGCAGCTGAGAAATGGCTTTGCCTGCTTGCGCCATTAACCTTCTAAAATTTAGTCCTCCTACTTTATGGATCAACTGTTTTAGAGATTAATTGGGTCTCTAATTCTGTGAAATCCTGTTTTTATATTTCTCACATAGGACAGGACCCTAAATATTCCATTGCAGATCTAGGCAAAAAAAGCAAGTAAGCGGGGTTTTAATGGAGTCACAAACAATAAGTGTGGGCTCAAGGTTCAGAGGATGGGGTAAACCCTATCATGGTGCACGGGATCCTCAGCCTAACATTTGATTGCCTGGTTGTGCAAAGCAGCGCCATCCTTCAGGCAAGTTTCAAGTGTACAAAGACTTGCTCCCCAGCACAGGTGGGGAGCGTGCAGTGCACACCTGAGCACACCAACACCCCTCACAGCCCTGGGCACGTGCCTGGAGATTTTGCCGCTTGTGGCCAGCTGAACACTGCTTCTAAGCACGCTGAACATCATCTGCCTTGCAACGATGGGCAGAATTCTATGTGGTTTTTTCCAAAAATTTTTTTTTTCATATGTTTTAAACTCCCCCCTTAATTTAATAAACTGCATATGCAGTTCTAGTGCCTTTTTTTGTTTGTTTAGCTTAAAACCTATCTCTTTGTCTCTTTTTAATGTGGGAATCAACCAACTAAAACCATTAATTACATGGTTATACATTTCTGCCAGCTCACAGATCCTAGAGTAATAGATTTGAGCAAAGTGATGGAATTTGGCAGCTTTCCTTTCCTAGCAAGATTATGTCAGTTGCTACTAAATCCATCGATCCAGTGAGACAGTAATTAGTTAATTTAATGAGAAACAAAGGATTTTAGCCTGCAGAATTTACAGTACTAACAAGACAGGTTATTATTGGAAGCTATTTCCAATAAAAACACTTCAATCAGCCAACAATATTGTCCCTTGATTAAAAAAAATGGGACATCATTTATCGTTATCACCACAGGGTTAGGCTAATGCTAGAAAACATCCTACGCTTATACTGGTGTTGTCTACAGTTATAGAGTGCCTGTTTTGTTTTAAGAGCATTAATATGAATCACCTTTGTGAACATCTTTGTAGGGTGCAACCACGTGCATAGATGGGTTTAGTTCTTCTTTTTAATTACTTCCCCACCAGTGAGGAAATTTCTGCTGGTGCCTGACTGCCATGGCTGCCAGACAGCTGCTGGGGGCAATGTGGTGGGCAGGGGAAACAAAACTTTGACTTGGAAAAAGCAGCTTTCCTTCTCAGCAAAATGTGCCCAAGAAGTATTGGTTTGGCTGAGGGGTTCAGCATGAGCTGAACGTACAAGAAAACTGTGTTGAACTTGCATGATACTGGAGACTGTCTTTGCCATAGCTCTAAGCACAATTAATTGTTCTGAAGGGATGTCCTAAGCCTGGCATTTAATTTAACTCAGCAGAGATGTAGAAACTCTGCTTTGTAGCAGAAACAAGCAAAGAAACCAAAACTCTGCTCAGCAAAAGAGCAGACCAAATGAAGCCAACCAGGAGCCAACTAAATGAAAAATGCATCCCACGAGCCTCTAGTCATTCACTTGTGCTATGCAAGGGCAGCTATAAAAGCATCTCACACACACACACACACACACACACCCCTCCCAAACCCTGCCCCAATTTTCACTGTGCAAGGGGCTTCTGGTAAGCAAACATATTCTGGGGACAAGTGTCTCCTGCAGTTCCAAGAAGTCAGAGCAGTAGCCAGGAGGTGCAAGGTAGTCTCCACACTTTGAATTATTGGAAATACATACCTAGTGACTCTGGCCTTTGCAGTGGTAGCCTGTGTTTGCAGCATGTTTTAACCATGAACTGAGAGCAAAGATGCTACAGCAAGTGGTAATATTGCTTATCTCCGGAGTTGTCTCTAATTCTGGCTTTCACCACAAGCTTCATTGCTCCTTCTGTGGGTGATATTGCTTATTCTCCAGCACCTGTTTTGCAAATAGTCTGAACACTTCAGATGGCTTTAAGGAAGAAATGGGAAGATGAGAACTATTTTGTGGCAAAACTTTTCTTATACTAAAAATATTTAGAGAGGCATGAACTTCCTCAGGTGTTTATTTAAAAGCATCTTCAATTTACAGCCAGCTCCAGAATCATTGCATAATATCCCCATCATACAAGTAGTAAGTCAGTTTACACGTAAATATAACATGTCTGTCTCTTGTATTTCTCTTTGCTTACATAAAATAGACATTTAAGTACAAAAATATTGTGATTAATTTGGGGAATTAGTTGTCTGAGTACTTAAACAATTCACATACCAGAAAAATAAGAACTATTTAACTAAAAGAAGAGTCAGTGTCTTCTCTGAAGATGCTTTAAAAGATTATTTAAAGCTTATAAATATTTAAAGACCTGCATAGAAGCTAATGGATTTTTAAGGAAAAACAAAACAACAATGTGTTTATGAGAAACAGTATCATATCTTCTACTAAACCAATTAAATAAAAGAATAAATCCTATGTTGTGACTGTGTTTTGAAAACAACCTCTGTTGAACTAGATTGTATCTGTTGAGATACAGTTGGGATTTTGTTGAAAATAATATTTCAGCTTAAACAGGTAAAGCTGCATTGTAAAATTTTTACATTTATAAATAGTAAATAGGAGCATTGCATGGCCTTAAAGATCAATGCAAAGATGCATTTTTCTCATCCTTCTTTTTCTTTGCTGCAAATAAAAAGCCCTGGCAAATATCTGATGCCCATGTTCATTTTAAATTGTGGTTTGCCTGAAGACAAGACCTTCATGGTCTAAAAGCGTAGATGTGATGTTTCTGAGGGGTTAAAAGAGAAATTTAAATCTTAACTTTTGTTAAGAAAACTACTCAGTGCAATAATTTCTTTTTCCCTGATGCTGGTGACAGAGTGTGTGTTTAAGCACATGTTTACACAAATACTTGTGCATTTGAAGGTGAGCACATACTCAAGCATGTGCGGTAGTGTCTGGTTAGCTAGGTACTCATATGGTGTATCTTGGCCACTCATGAGGAAAGCTCCCTGATTTCTACAAAATTTCAGCTTTCACAGAAACAACATGAACCCAAACACCTTCCACTTTTATGCTTTTTGAGTAAACAAACATCTATTTCATTATAGCTCTGTGTGCTAAATGCGCATTTTCCACTTGGTAATTAAGCTTGATCATGAAGACAAAAACACCATTTGCACATAATTTGAAGATAAAATAGTAGTCTGGTTTCATTTAGTTCAATGCAAAGCTGATGTGCACCATGCCTACCTGAGAGGAGAAAAAAGTCCTTGTTACTGTAACCCTTGAATCTGTAGAAAGTTGAAGGTGATGTGAGTGGTATGGGGTTTTTGTGGTTTTGGGGGTTTTTGTGGTTTGTTTGTTTGCTTGTTTGTTTTTAATGCTCTGCTTTAGTCTCACTGAACAACTTGACAAATGTTAAGATGAAACCTCAGCTGAAGGAGATTCTGCAGAAATACTGTCCCCCTAGCAACACTGTTACTATGCACAAGGAGTACATAAAACCCCATTCCCCTAAAAGACTGCGTTTGAGAAGGAAATAAAATTTTATTTTATTTTTAAATAAAGATAAGGTGCTTGCAAATGTTTCACGTACCTCTAAATATACTGTAAGCACAATTTGAATAGAAGCAGGATTCATAATACAAACTCAGAATAAAGACTGCAGCACCGAAGCAGATAACTAGTGGAACCACAGATACAGATCTTTTCTGTGAAAAGTGTGTTTCTACCATTATGCATTGGGAGAAACAGAGCATTTGATTTTGATTCCAGAGAAATAGAAGTAAAGAGGACAATAGCGTTCACAAAGGGTAGCTGCTATAATAATAGGAGAGGGCATGTGAATGGGGAAGGATTGTGGCAGCCTAGTTATCATCACCTAGAAGAGGCCTAGACCCTGCAAAGAGAGATGGTTCACAAAAGACAGTCCTGCAAGAAAGCAAAGTGAATAGGAGAGGAAAATTAATCTTTTCAGCGGCCAGATGAAGGATGCACTCAGAATAATATGCGTCTAGAAATAAATCCTTTTTCTCCTCTCTCAGAAGCTTACTTAGGAACCACAGCTTACAGAGTATTAACAATTGCATTGAGTTAATGAATATGTGTCACATTGGTGCAGTTTACAATTGACTAGCAAGAAGCATCCAGTATTTTTTAAAAATTCTGTTGTATCCTTCAAACTGTCGCTAAGGAAGAATCATATCACCAGGAATCTTTAAGCAAATTCTTTGAATATGTTGTTTTTAGTGATTGTATTCTCTTTATCCACCAAAATGTTTGTGAATTGTTGTATGCATGTCTGTCACCTTGCTTATATAAACAGTTTCAATAGGATGCACAGGGTTATATCCTTATATATTTGGTCACCAGAAACCAGAAAGGGTTTGTTTCTGTTCCAACAGCACAAATGCACACAAAAAGCAGACTGGACTGCTGAGAGCATAACTACGGGTCAGCCACGCTGTGAAATCTCGGTTGATATCCTGGGAAGAGGGACGCAAGCTCCAATGCGCTCATAGGCTCTCGGGCACCCCATTGCCATGAGGCTGGCAGGGCTCTGGCACTGACTGGCAGTGCACAGCAAGTCATTCTGATATGCAGAAATGGCCATTTAGCACTCTTGCCTCCCCCAAGGAAGCAGGGGTCCAAGTCCCAAACAGCTATACAGTACAACTCCGGCACTGCGGTGTGCCTGCTGCTGCCACCCCTCAGCGGGGACACGGACCCAACAGGTTCACCAGCTTCTGCCATGTCTTGGCACTTCAGCCCCATTGCAGACCGGCAGAAGGCAGGCAAATGAGCCTTAGGGAAAACGTTTTTCTTTCCCTCTAAAAACACACTTCCAGCAGCAACCTCTCTTTAGCCTGTTTTACTTTCCCAGCTGAGCAGACCCAGTGCAGGTGCAACCTAATGGAATGCTTCTGATTTTGTACACCCACGTTCACGACGAGTTTCTCTAAAACTGCATTGTTCACACTTGCAACAGAGGTTACCAATTATACTGCATGTCTTACATGGCAACTGTTTACAAGAAAATTACATTGTTTATATATTTTTGCTGCAGTTAACAAATTATCTTAAATGTCAAGTTGCTTGATACAGAAATAAGGGAGTTTATTGTATGCTTTAAAGCACTACAATTGTTGGTAAATTGCATTCAGCACAGAATTATAGACATTTAAACATCATTTGGAAGGAAAATACTTTCCCATGGGATTCATCTGACATCATAAACTATGAAAGTGAAGGCTTAGCAATTTATAAATGTCAGCAGAACAAAACCACCCCAACTTCTGAGCACGAGTAGTCACGTGCAGTTAACGGTTTAACTAACAGTTGCACTGTACTGCTATTGATTTCTTATTGCTTTCCTGAAATTAATTTGATAGCTGTTCATTTATCATTAATTGTGCTGTAAGCCTTAGAAGGGCTTGGCAGCATGGGGGAGCTCAGCCCATGAACTGGACCCAGTCATTTGCAGCATAATGATTAAAAGTGAGCCACATCTGTCATTCTGCATGTAAGAGCCACCCATAACCACCGTCCTTGTCCTCACCACTTCAGTGTCACCCTGGCAGGACTTTTTATCAGCTAATGCCATTAAGGCACTTAAAAAATTGGTGTTTGCTGCTTTCCTAGAGAGGTGCTGCCAGTCAGGGGCTGTGGCTGGCTTGCAGGTGCAGGCCAGACCAGCAATGAGCCAGCACCTGTGCCAGCACTGGCTTCTCTGCTCAGTCACTGGCAGGTGGCCAGAGCATCAGCGCAGCAAGTCCACCTCTCTCGGCTCCACAGGCAGGTTGGTGAATCCCAACAGCTTCAGATAACATCCACCGCCTCAGGAGTTTGTTGGTGGTACTGTTGTCTCCCACTGACCAGCACATTTTCTCCTCAAGGCTGACCCACTGCCTGGGAAGAATTTCTGACACATCTGGAGACCTGCCATACCACATGGTTGTATGTACTCCCTCCCTCACTTCCCCTCCCTCTCCTAATTGTCTTCCCTAAACAATCCAGTTCTGGTGAGCAGAAATGCCACATTTCAACACCCTTGCTTTCCTCCTGGAGTTCCCTTGATCACATAATGTGCATGAGAAGATATGGTCTCTCCGTCTGCCTGCAATCCCCATGCAGTACCCCAACCTGAGTGAATCATGGTGAACTGCCTGTCGTATTCAACCACTGCTTATTTGGGAAAGTGCCACCAGGGCATCACTTTGGATCACAGGTTTGGGTAAAGGAATCCAGTTTTTCAGGATTAGAAGGACAGAATATCCCTCCAATGAGATCTGCAATTTGCCTTTGTTGATCTGGCCAAGCTCTGGAGGAGCAGCAGCCCACCAGCACCGCTGTTCACAATGGGAATGACTGATCCACAGCCTCTCAGCAGACCTCCATCACAGGTCAAAGGCAAAAAGCCAGAACAACATGCCTGCTGCTTTGCTTCTTGACACTACGGTGCTATATTTCAGCAGACTGAGAGTATCGTCTGCTCCACTAGGTAATGTTGTGTCAGTACTTGGTCATTCTGATATAGATCCTTGTTTTTTCCAGAGTTACAATGGTAAATCATAAATATTTGCTCCGGTCTTTGTAAGGAGTGTCAGTGCAAAATTTCAGAAATGCCTACTTAGTTCTCTTGTCTGTATTTGCTCTATTTAAATGGAGTAGTAAACAGGGGATGGACAATTACACAAAATTGCACTAGCAAACCATCACTGTATCATAATATACACTTTCTCAGACAACAGTGTCTTTCTGTACCTATCTAGCAGCAGATCCCTAGTCGGTGCAGAGGGAGTTTGACTATTAATTATGATGATAATGTAGTATGATCTGCATTTGCTTCATACATATTACATATTTCACATGGATAATAAGGGGAACAGTGTAAATACCCCCCAAAAAGGCATAATGGATTATAATACCTAGACAGGGATTCCAGAAAGAGGAAGAAAAACATAATTGTTGAGAAGTATTTTAGGGAAATCTGAAGCAAAAGGAGTCTTAACAAAACTGACTGTGGAAACAGGAGTTAGAACATCCCCAAGAAGAGTGTTGTTTTCATGTATTTTCTCTCAAGTAACTTGTGATTTAGAATATGAACACCCTGTGCAGACTGACATTAAAAATGAGATTAAATAGGAAGAGGAGAAAGGAGGAATAATGTTCAAAAGGAGGAAAAGGTGAAAGAGATGCATGCATTAAAAATGGTAAATTGTCACTCAAGTAACAGTGACAGAAGTATGATAGATAAATTTAAGGATTTTTTTTCCCAACAACAGAATCATTTCAAGCATGTTTCACTGTTTCTTCTTATTTACATCAAAATGTACTTGATCATCACAGGCTATGAGAAATGACAGCAACAATTTTTCTTCAGCTAGGACAGTCAGTACTTATGAAAGAAGATTGGTCTACAGCAACTCAAAGTCCACAAACAGCCGATGCAACTTTCTGTTCCCAGTCAAGTCCCTGCACTCCATTTGACTTTTGTACAATGGGAAGGTTGTAGTTATTGTAGTTGTGATGAGTAATTAGCTCATAACTTTAAAGAGTTTAATTAACAGAAGTGCCATATCAAGGATATGTACTGTTATTATGGAGGAAGGAGAATTCTTATGTTTGAAAGGTTTTAAAACAGGAACCCCATCATTTTACAGTGTTAGGGTAAGGAAGACTGCTGTTTGCTAGCTTCTTTTCTCTGAGCTTTTTATATGGGATACCATCTCATATGTCAGATAACATTTCATTATTTTTCATGTTAATGATCAAGTCATATATCATATATTCTAATAAATCTTAGATTTGCCAGGCTAGTGGAGTATCAATAACATTACCTTTCAAAATGCTTTCAGCATTGGATACACAGGGCTACATCTTTCACATGGGGTTTTTTGCAGTTTATCAAAATGAAACATGACTCCTACTGTAAATGATATTCCCACTTAGTGCTTAATGATACATCTGCTTCCCATCATCCACAAGTTCTGATGGTTTGCTAAACAGATATTTTGTTTAGTGACAACCTGTATGCCAAACTGAAGGTTCGTTAGCTTCAACCTATCAGCAACAGAAGCTGGTGTAATTACGAGTTGGGTCTACAAGTTAAAATGGCTGTTACTGGAATAGAAAAAAGAGTTTACAAATACCAGATTTAATACTGCTCTGACTTCTGTAAAAAAGATCAGTTTTAAAATCTGAAGTGCCATCAAATACTGTTATTGCTTTCCACTCAAAAGGGTAAAAATGGTGCTCTGTCAACAGTTACTCGACCCAGAAGCTAGCACTCTTGGGACGGAAAATGTAAGGGAGAACATAATAATATCTTTTTGTTAGCTTCTGGTGTACTTGATAAGCCGTGTGGACACATTCAAAATTTCACGGGATTCAGGGGCAAAAGGGCATAGAAAAGGCTATTGCTCCGGCCCCCCAAATCTGTGTCCTATTTGGCAGTCTCTAAACTGGGTAGCACCCTCTTCTGTTCAATCTGCAACTCAGCAGGGTTAAGTACTGTAGGTTTAGGCAATCAGTTTCCAAGTGTTTTTTGATGGCAGAACATGGGAATTACAGTAGACTTACAGCAAGGTAATTTTGGAAAATTAAGATGTGAAAAAAAGATTAAATGCATTTTATTAACTTCTGTCTAAATTAACTTTATATTTAATCTTTTTTTTTTTTTTCTCTTAGACTCTAAGCTTTTTTCAAGAAATTTTCTGAACTTTGACAGAGTCTCTTAACTCCACCAAGGCAATAATCTGAAGGAGTTATAAGTACATGTTTTTGTTGTCATACATAGTTAGTAAAAAACCACAGTTAACTTGTGATTGGTATCCTGACTGTACATCCAAGACACATTGCTTATCTTATTATATCTCATACGAGTGGCTGTTGCACTGTTTTCAAAATAATTCATGGAGATTTTGATTCTATGGACAGTTACACTAAGTTGACTCTGCAAAAGTAAGACTTAGACTTGTAAGAAAGAAAAAATAATTATTTTTCCTAATTTCAGTTACTTTCTAAGGTAATCAAAAGCTTGTTTGATCAAATAAGAAAGAACAGTACATAAGTTCATATTTAAAATATGTTTCTCACACACCATATGTATAATATAACTTTACATCATGATAAATAGGGTGATTTCCATGAACTGACCATATGAGATTTCTGTATAATTAGAATAAATTGCTAGCATAGATAACTGATGATTTCAAAAAGAATCTCAATGGTAAAAGTTCATGCCATGACCTAAAATGGAGTAAGTCTCATGGCCATGATTACTTTGACCAGCCATAAATTAAAAAGCCAAGCTGTATCTGATCTGGTTTCAGCACGAAGCCACTAAATCTGCTCAGTCTGAGTGTTTAAAAGATCAGCAGGTAGAAGCCTCTTTCTAATGTTTGTTTCAGAACCATCTGTCCTCACCCTGAGTTTGTCCCTGGAGATTGCATGTCCGTAATTTCAGGACAGAACTCAAGGAAAGTTGCCCCTTCCCTGACATATGTTGCTTTCCTGACGACAATCTGCAAACCACAGATAACCCGAAATTAACTTCCATTTCAATTTTTAAAATCAGACCTCCTCCAACTAGGCCTCACTTGATATCACCAATTTTAGAGCTGCTTTACATGGCAGCAAATTATCCATGCCGTTATGCACTGATGTTTATTAAAAAGTTACTATTTGATATCCCCAAAGTGGCTGTAGATTATTATAACCATTTACGGTTCAGGAATGGAAATGGCCAATACTGTAACCACATCCAAGGCCCTAGATCGCCTGGTCTACAACAATGATGACAATTTATTTGCAGAGAATGGGCATCTACATTTCTAGAAAAGAAGATGTACTCAGGGAAATTAATGTGTACAGAAAGAAAAAATCTCCATTTTTATCTCTGGAGAGAAGTTCTCCCAAGCTTTTGGCCAGGCCGGTGTGTGGAGATGGGGCTTGCCTCCTTTCTCCATTCCATTCACGCTGAAGCTCAAACTCGGGAGCAGATGGCTCTCTGGCCATCACTCAGAAACCTCTCCTGCACACGTCTCTGACAATGCATCGAGCTGTTAGAGGCTGACCGTGATCCTGAGCATCCCAGGGACATGGCCTTGTCAAAATAAAGTTGACCTCTAAATGACACTCCAAATATTGACACCTAAGGTGCTACAGGGAGAAAGCAGAAAGTTGATTTAATGTGAGCCTTTCACCTGAGTTTCCAGCCTTTGCCATGCTCACATCAGGTTAAAGGAAGGATAAGAGGCAAATTATTATTTTTGATCTTACCTGTCACTCAGTATATTTCTTCCTAAGAAAGCTGATAGCTCAAGAGACACTCCGCAGGCACCATTTTTTGGCACTTGTCCCAAAGGAAAAAGTAGCAATCCACTATTCTGAAAGATAATTCAATATTTAACAAGAAATTATTTTTTTTTAAATATTGCACCTTTTCTAAGTGAAAACTCTTTAGTCACTTGAGAAGATCATACCTCCGCTTTTGCTTAAAGTCTCCAGTTCTGCATAGTTCTCTTTCTGCCACTATGGTCCCTTTTTTCTTGACACCCACAGGAAGGCTGGGGATGAGGCAGTTGTGACAAGTGCTGTCATTTCTACACATCCCAGCTCAAAGCTGGCTCCTGTCCTCTCTCCCACCCAGGCCACTAAAATGATGTTTGTTTCTTCACACTGCTGCTGCCTTTGTCTCTATAGTGACACTGATGCTTTAGCTGCCACCTCAACATTGTCCCTCAGCCCCTGCTCTCCTGCCACCAGTCTGGCCCCATTGCTGTGTGCCAGGGCACAGGGATGTTGCTTGGAGCTGAACTACCGTGCTAACATTTCATTTGCCTTCATTTGCCTCCAAATTGGTTTTACTTCTCCCCCTCCAGTTCAGCAGCCAAATGAAGAGAAAAAAAAATAAAAACGTTCATTACCTTAGATGTGTCCAACGTGATTCAAGTTCTTCACTGCAATCCTCAGACTCGTCCTGGAATTGCATGCAACCCTCTGTAGTTATTAAAGGAAATTCACTTCACACGGACAAAAATCTCCAACTCAGGAGCAGAAGTTATGTTAAAAACAGTTTGGCTGTGTAAAGCGCTTGATGAAAGGAAAATGTGATGGCCAAATTGCCTTCTCTCATCTGTATTCCTCCTTGGCCTAGAACAGACTTCATTGAAATGAATGGAAAGACTCCCATTGATGTCAATGGGCTGGGGATCAAGCTCTTGATATTCGTGCTTTGAGGGACTGGGCAAAAAGCACCTCTATACCACGTATATCTACGTAATTTTAATTGTGGCAGCAGAGTGAAACAGCACCTGTACCTAAAGGATGGAAAAGGGAAAGTTAACAAGGGGCTGTGAAGTGCTGTAAGAGAGGGGGAACTTGCCTGCCAGAGAAAATAATGAGGAGTCTAGGATATGTGTAATTTTTTTTTAAGAGAATGTTTAAAAGTTTAGTCTCTGCCTCTTCTCTGTGTAAGTGCATTATTGACTTCTGTTAACGTGGGGCTCACAGGACATGTATGTCCGTCCTTACTGAGATGCAGTGGAGAACTGTGCTCTTCCCCAGTTCTCCTCATCCTTGGCCAGAAAACCAGCTTCTGCTGGACACCAGTCCCAACATCTCTGCTCCCAAGACCAGGATTTAACCACTGTCTATCTGCCAGACGCAGCTTCTCTCCTCTGAAACACCTTCTCTCCTGCCTTCTCTGTGCTGAGAGCTTCCCTAGAGATGCAGGGCAATTTCCTCCCACTCTCCTATGTGAATTGCTTCCACATACATTGTCTCCAAGACCAGCTTCAGAGTGCTGCAAATAAGATATGCCTCATGATATAGGGAGCACATGCCTGGAGGATTAGCAAGGGTTTCACACCACAGGGAGCTGTAACTACTGCAATTTTCCCTCAAGATAGGAGATCCAGTCTATCCTGCTGCTTGATCCTTAAAATAGCCTCTTTATTTTTTTGTTTGCAAACTAGCTCAATTTTCTGAAGATTAATTTCTCTCTACATTAGTGATGGAGGCAATCAGCTTTCTTACAAGAAATTTAACATTTCCCTCAGCTACAAAGAAATCTAAGCTTTGAGAAGTTGCATTTTAGCAAGAATGCCTGGGAATTTGAAATGCTCATACTCTTACTGGTATTACAGGTCACTGCCCTTCTCAGCATTTACCAAAGCTGAAACACTAAATAGCTTGTTATTTCCATGTAGAGATGTGTCTATGCTTGCACCCGCTAGTAACCTTAGTGTAGCAAAGAAAGATTAAACATTCAAGCAATTTAGCTTAGTTCCAGTTCATTTTCAATTAACAGGAGAAAATCCTCTCAGACAAATAAGCTATTTTAGGTTTAGTTTTAGTTTATTTGCCTGACAAAAGTAAGCATTCAGGCTTACAAGTTAAAATCACTAATGCTGTTAAAAATACAGTTTATTAAGTAAAAAAGATAAAAAAATAATAGAAAGTGAAAATGCTGCTTTCAAGGGTATTTTCCCTTTTCAAGATGTTTTAAACATAGTAAATGCCCCAGAAGGAATACTATACAAAATATTTCTGGGAAGAAATTGAGTATTATTACATAAGGTTTTATTTCCTAATGTTTAACCTTCCTATATACTTAGAATGTTAAACCTGCTCCTGCCTAATTTATTGATGTCAGCTTGTCTTCTCTGGTACCATTTTTTGGCTGTCTTACCCATTTGGAGCTGGGAAGGTTTATCCAAATACCTGTCTTCCCTAATGTATTAGGCATCTTCCTGACTTTACAGGCAAGGGGAATAAAAGTCCAGGGAAATAAGAAGGTTGGCTGGCCAGTGTCTTCCAGTGAGATTGAACACCATGTGACCAAATGAGAAATAAAAAATATTCTTTTCATAAACTGATGTTAATTGTTAGGAAAGTCAAAGTTTCCTCTTTATGTAGCAAATGAGGTCCAGCAGTTTCCATAGGTAGAAGATCAGAAAATATAAGGGTGAAGAAGAGAAGAGATATACTTCAGGATTCTTGGTTCAAATCTCATATAAATGATACCTTTGAAAACACACACATCCCAGTTTTTCTGGTACTGATTTTTCTATTAAGGAATTTTTCTTCCCAAAATCAATAAAGACCTCAGACTAGAACTTCCTGCTCCACCCACCCCCAAGCTGCTAACTTTTACGCTTTTATGTGTTTCTTGTGTTTCTCCCTGTCTTTGATAAACCCATCAATTTTATTGTTTCTTCATGGAATCATTTTGTTTTCTGTAGCAGGACAGAAACTATAGATGGGTATGTATCAGTGAGCTGTATTTAGAAAGGTGGAATGGAAGAAATGGAACAAGAAAAAACAAAGAAAAATGCAGAAAATCCTAGAGTATTTTTAAACTGCCTCATACACTTCTGATGTAAACACCTGGCAAGAACTCTGGTAAGGAGTAATGAGAAAGTTACAGAGGTAGGAGGAATCAGCAGTGCAGTGGACACTGCATCTGTGAGAAATGCATGAAAAAAAAGGACACCATTCTCATTAAAATTAGTTTGACAGAATTAAAAATGAATGCTTACACAAAACAAGTAAGCACCACAGTCACCTCTCATCCAGCAGTTCTCATTGAACAAGCATTTCCTCTTGCCCTCGCCTGGTGACAGAAGGAAAAAATACATATCCAGCTCCTCAGAGACACAAATGCTCCAGTTCCAGAGTGTTTAGAAGATCAATTGAAGTGGAAAGGAGACCGATAAACACTTAAGAACAGTGGGGAGCTAATGATCCTTTTACAGTCCAAAGACACCACAATTATAGTAATCTTTACAGAAGACTGAGAACAGCAGCTCCTACCTCCAGCACACATGTGGGAAACCTCTCAAGGGACTGTGTGCTCCTGACAAGCCAAGGTGGCACGACAAAGCTGTCATCAGAGAGAAATGTAGGACAGCCACTACTCTGGGGTGAAAGGGAAGTCCGTTTGGTGCCATGTTTAAGTTAAACTGACACATCTCATTTCCATAAGGTATTTTTGTCCTCTTCAATTCTTTATTTTCTGACTCACCTGCACATTATTTTGGTGTCTTTGTACCTTGCCATCCCCCATTACAGAAAAATAACCACTCTTGGACCTGGCTGGCTACATCTAGGCAAAAAGCCCTGTTGCAGGGTGATATTTTTTATACAAAGATGTCTCGGTGCACTGTAACCCAACTTCTCTCCCATTGCCTCCCAATGCCTGGCCATTCCCAGCCCAGTCTCTGATAAGGGAGCGCTGATAAGTTCAGCTGTGGAGCCAGCAGTCATGGGTCCCAGTTACACTCTGCCTGCCAGAAAGCTTCAGAAACCCAAACATGTTGAGATTTAACCAGCTTCCCATGACAGAAGTTTGATTTTTCTTTCCTTTAGCAAACCTAAAAGGACTAAACCTGTTTAGTCCTTTTCTTCTTTCTTGGTTGTTCTGGATAGATAAACCCCAGTTTGAGTCAGACTTAAGGATTCGCACCTGAATCAAAAATTTTGCTCTAGTTTTCTAATTTTATCTGTGGCTTTTTATTTTATCTACTTGTCCTGCATAGCTTGTTTATCTCCTAAATTCTTCCAGCCCACTTCTGTTTGCTTCGTGATTTGTTTCTTAGCACGTTGCTCTTCCTCCTTCCTAAAAATAAAAAGTCTTAATTTTCCTATGGATTGCTCTGCCACCCACCACTGCGATTTATAAAGACCTGTCACCACATTCAAGTGCCAATCTTCCTCAGTGAGCAAGTATCATTCATTGGTGCTATACTTCTTTCTAAAACCTCAGATACTGTACTAGATCTGACAGACCCAGCCTAGTATACAAAAATTTTGAAGTCAAAATTTTGGATGGATGGGATTGGAACTAGGCAGCATCTTCCTGGCACTGTCTGTATGTCCCACAGACTGATTTGTCTATCTATCTGCTGTCCCATAATCCACATTCACTCTTTATACAAGAATCTGTCTCTTTTTTGCAATTGCAGAAATGGAGTGCTGTAAACAAGTTGCCATCTCCTCGCTTGCAAGCCTGCCTCTTCCTAGAAGTTTGTGCAAATAAGAGAAGTTTCTCAGGTGCTTGATATATGTTTTCCTCCTTATTCTACTTGTTCAGAGCCTGCCTCCCCTCTGAGCAAAACCATAAAAACCTAGTGACATAATTAGCCCAACAGGAAATTGTATTATTGACTTCAGAGAGCATCAAATATTAATTCCAAGCCCGAGTACTTCTTGATGAAAATATTTCAATTTAGTAGCTATTTTACACAGTGATACTAACATAATTAGCTGGAGCTTACTTTTTTGTCCCCCTACAATGCCCATATGTAGCACCACAGTTTATGCAGGTACCATGCTAGTTTTCAAAACACAGAATTAGATGGGTAGTTAACCTATCTTAATGCTGAAACAATCTCTTTTACCTTTATTACTGACCGAATAAAGACAGATTCATAGAAATTGTTCTCTGCAAAATAAGCAATTGCATTTAAGAACATTTGTAACTCTTTAACCATACAGGTCACAGAAACTGTGGCTAAAATTATGGTGTCATACCTCTTTTCTCTGTACTTCTAACATAAACCAAAGTTTAAATACTAGGTTATTTTAAGCAGTGATCAGACTTAACTAGAAGTCAAGACTGATGCAGTTTGTCTTTCCTAATCAGAAAAAAACCCAGAAAATCCTACAACAATCACCACCTCGAAGTCCCAGTGTTCCGCTTTTGAAAGAAACAAAATGACTTCTCAGAAAAGAAGATGGGCATCTCAGCAGAAACATTTTAATCTGCAAAATAGCAAATTGCATGACTGAGTGGATATGGCTCCGAAGCAAAATTTACATGGTAAGGACTTCTGGGAACAACCAGATTATGCTCAATCCAGAATCCAACTGCTGGGAGTGGAGCAACTTTTTCACTTACAGCTTCTTTTATAACAAACCCTCAAATCTGGGACCACAATCTTATTTTTTCTTTTGTAAGACAATTTTCTATGATTTTCTGATTGGTTTTCTCACTTTACACTTTCTACTGAGTTTCCATCCTTTGACCTCTATTAGACTTTGTCTGCACATAGATTGCTTTTTCACTGAAATTTAACAATATTCAATTTCATTACAAGTTTTAGGAGAAGAGACTTTTGCACAGTTTCCTTTTAGACAGTAAAGAAAGCTCAAGATGGAAAATGTTTGTCTGAGTCAAACAGAGCTCTTTTGTATATGAAAAATTTGAGTCTGATGTTACTCTCATGCTGGAAGAAATGTAAAGTCTTTGAAGTCACTCCATCAAAGTCAACAACTACACAGTAATAAAGAAAAAAATGAGCTGTTTATGTCTTATTTTTTGTTTGTTTCGTGCCTTAATCTGAAAAAATAATAAAAATAATCAGATTTATGATTGTTCTTTGCTTATATAAGGCATGACAAATACATTCAAAAATGCAGACCAAATACAGTTCTGATAAAAAATTCAGGATTTTCATTTTCATGGACTGCGTTTCAGCTTTTTTTTTTGTGATATTTTTAGAATTCACATTTTCCAGTGTGGTGTCCTTTATTTGGTTTATTAATATTTTTCATATCATGAACAGAAATGACAGGGATTCTGCTGCACTTTCCACATTTAGAATCAAAAACATATACTGAGTTAAAATAAATGAAGCTCACAAGTTTCTCTCCATTTTGTTTTCTATGACATAACTGTGAGTCATAACTTTGAAGCAATCATGAATTATAACTCTGATGCAGTGGCTGTAAGAAACATGCATAAAGGGGGAAAATTTCATGTAGGAAATTAAACTCAGAAGATAACTGAATTAACCAAAATGAATTAACTATTTTTCCTGAGATGAGTTTAAATTAATTTTCACAGAAAGAAATGGCAAGTGATTTCAAGTATATAAATACAATGGTAAAAGTTGAATATTGATGTTTTACTCCAGGATGTTCATTCAAAAAACCCATAAAAATCAGGGTATTTAAAGTCTGAGGATTTGGGGTTTTTTAATTATATAAAATTAAATTACGATGATTATTCTGAGAACAAAAGGATGAACAAGGCACACATTTTGGCAGGGGAGGAACGTATCTGTGCCAAAATTTCTGCACATAAAGATCATACAAGGAAATTTTAAACTGAGTAAAAATGTCAGAGCAGGCTCTTTGGGTCTGTGAGGCAAGGGCCGCCAAGCCCAGCACAGGGCAGAGTAACTCAAAACATGCTTGATGCTGCTGGGACTCCTGCCGCTTCCTTTCCGAGGTCTGCAAGGTTCATCACTAATTTGTTTTCTCCTTCGGTTTTGGTTTGACAGTCGGGCTATCTTTCCTTTCTTTGCTCTATTATTTATGTGTTTACCATTAAGTATGCAGAAAGCACCTGGAATAGACTCTTCAGTGCCTTCAGATGTCTCTGTGGAGGATTACCCCAAACTTCCACTGGCTGAAATCTGGCTTTTACTGGTTGAACACAAATTTCTTTCTCCATGACATTGTGGAGACAACCTTCCTACCTCACAGGGCTGGTTTAATTTTTTAAAACCTACCACTAGCAGAAAATTACCCTCAACATGCTGTTTTCAAGGCTTCATGAATGAAGATATGTGATTTTTATTAACAAAATGTCTTTCTCCTGCAGAAGAGAGGTATTCCAGGTATTCTGTGAATTCAAATATACACTGAGCAAGGGTTTCCCATGGTCTCTCATATCTTTGAACTCTGTGTTATATTATGCCCCTGAGAGCAGCTTTCCCAAAGCATTTCTGCCATGTCAAGGTACCAGGGAGTCCAGTCACAAGTGCCAGCACGAAGGTTACCACAGTTGTCCCCAGAGCAGCCGCACCAGCTGAGGACCTCATTTCATCTGCCTACACGAATGGAGAGCTGGCACCAGCCGAACCCTGAGTGCCTGTCTGTCCCTGGATGCCAGCCTGGCTTCAGGGCATGTGGAGAAGCACCAAGAGCAACTGTGCAGTTGCTCCTCCACCACACTGGTGGAGGAGATTGAGGAGATTGAAAGACTTTCCCTGTTTCACCTGTAGAAAATATTATTCCTCTGGACAAGTCATAAATATACACTTAGAAAAAGCATGAGGAAAAGTATAGGTTACTGTGGAAGAAGAGATGCAATGGAAATGGCAGTAGGTAATGTAATGGCCTAAAATCATGAGGGACCAGACAGTGGGGTGCCAGTGGGCACCTTTACATTGGACATATCTTCATTTCTGAGGAATCTGTCCCTCTTAAGGGCTCGGCAGCACTTGTAGTGCTTGGCATGCTGACCTAAATCAAATTGACTAGAGAAGTCAATTTGCTTTAGTTTGGGTAGGGAAAAGGGACATGTTTTCATATCACAAATCTCTTCAGGGATCTGAATTATCTTTCTTTCCTTGCAGTCGAAAGAAATATGTGTTCATCTCCTATGCCTGTGCATGGTTAGTGGCTCCTGGGGGAAGGAAAAAGATGTTATCCTTGCTGCCTGGCTAGCATTTTAGGAGTCCCCAGAGGTGTTCCACTTCTGTGCATCCTCAGGAAGGCAACCGCCATGCGCAAGCACGAGCGAATCAGTCAAAGACAATGTTCAAAAGGAGGTGAACATTGTAAATGATCTTGTCATCATTGCACACAGGTCCTAGAGTCTCTTTTGCCAGGAAGATGTAAACATTATGGCTTTTGGAAGGAAAGTGAGCCATGAAGCAGTTGCAGTGAATACAAACACAACACCCATCCTGCAACAGGGGTGATAGCACAGAAGGAGCAGAGGAAAAGTGCAAGTTTCAGTATTTCTTCTAAAGAAATATTTAATCTAAAGCAAAGAGAGGAGGCAGAAATGTCAAGGAAGTGTCTTTTAATTATGATAGGGAGAAAGATTATAGCTATATCTGCATGGAAGATGTAAAACCTATTTTGCAGAAGGGATTATTAAGAATTTTCCTTCAAGTATAAAAATGTTAAAAAATCTCTCCCATTTCAAGATTTTCTATAAATAAACTGGAAGCAAGTTTTGTTTAAGAGCATAGAGTTTTCATATAATTGAAATATGATTTTATTTCTAAGAATATAAATTATAATAAAAAAATTAAAACCCCCTGACAATCTCTTAATCCCAAATAGACCTCAATTTCAAAATATGGCTTCCTACATCACCTTTCTGCCCCATCCTCCAGGTTTGATATTAGTAACATATTAGAAAAGGTTATTGAAACTTCAGTGAAATTACCTCCTCTGATCAAAACAAAGGTTTCCCAGCCTTTCCAGGTCTCACTCCAGCCACGGTGGCAACCAGACATTATAAATAGACTGCGACCTTTCACTCTCCCTCTCGCTAACTAAAATGCAATCAATACCTCATCATCCTTCTGTGCAGTAGCCCACAGGTTCTTTAGCTTCAAAACACCACTATTGAGACTGTCACTGTCAAAGGAAATGGCAGGATTGTCCTGCACTAATGTGATTCTGTCCCTAATGTGATGGCCTGTGAAAATAGGTTGCCTCTGTCTCTTGTGCCATATTCAAACTGCATTCAAGCCTCTACCAATTTCTTCCTTTCTGTCTTGCAATTGTTTTCTTTTGTTATGGAAACTGAAGAGGCTCAATACTCCTTTAATAATCCCTAATTGATGATCTCCAAGAGTCACTTGGGCAGCTTGTGTCCGAGAGTATCTCCCCTTGGGATCTATTCAGTGTATCACTGCTGGAGCTGTGGCACAGGGAAGAGGGATTTTGGGACTGCATGTCTCCCCCACTGTGCCCAGAGGTGTGTGGGAGAGGAGGGTCTGGAGCTCAGACTCCCTTTAGAAAGTTTTCTGTGATTTCCCTTCACTGAAGACTAAATGTTCATTTTCGTGGTATGGGGATCAGTAGCACACAGATCACTGTGTGTTGGAAACAAGAGGAAGCCACCCCTTCTGAATGGCTTGCCCTTATCCAATTGTTCTCAGTTTAGGGATGAAGGAATTTCACAGGCACACTCTTGCTTAGTCTGATTCAAGCTCTTTGTTAATGACACAGGATTTTGCCTAAAGACCAGGTTTGTTGTGCTCCATCTTCACAGAGAACTGGCATTTCTGATGTTTGGTGCTATTACCCCTTCTGGCATTTTCTGTGTTCTCAAAAACATCTGCAAAACAGACTCCTGTGGTAATGACCTCTGCAGGTCAAATCTTGCCCATGGTGTGAAATATACTTGTAAGCTACACAACTCAGAAGCATAAACTCATGCTCAGAGAACCTCAAAGTTTGTATGATGGCATTATCATACTCTACAAAGCTGTTGGCAACTGCCAAATACATTTCATTTATATTGAAGTCTGAGAAAAACATAATTAGCACCTCATATTAAAAAGAAAGCAGCATGCTGTTGACAGCAAGCCAGGAAGTTGATAAACACAACTTCCTCAAATTAAATTTTTCTGAAAAACCTAGATGAGGACATAAATTCTGAAGAGGCTGGTGTTAGCAGCTGTGCAGCACAGTCACAATTAAACTCCAAACCCTGACGTTATCACTTACTCTTATAATACATCTTTTTAGAAGATTTTCAAATTATATCAAGCAAATATAATGTTTTGGGTGGGGGGGCCTCTGAGCAAGGGATGCTTTGCTAAAATAAACACCACTCAAAAGAGAAGCATGCAAGTTGCTGAACCAACTCTTGTAATTCCAGAGCTGGTTATCATCCATGTGTACTGCTCAATTCAAAATGCAGTGCGACTTTCTTTTTGCATCTACATATAAATGTAGCTTTGCAAAATAGAGATTCCTTTAACAGGTATAGCATATTTAAAAAGAGAAAAAGAAGTGAATCCATATGTTACATAGTGAGGACTTCCCTGCTTCTTAGAACCTGTGGCAAGCCTTGAATGGCAGGGGTATGCAGCTCCATGGCTTCCCCCATCCTGGCACTGCCACACCAGCTGGGTGAGTGCTGGGAGATTGAGACTGGAAGTTGCTTGTTCCTGTTCTCGACCAGGGAACAAATTTCAAAAACCCAGAAGCCTCAACCCTGACACACGGTGTTCCTAGACCTATTTCCAGTGCGGCACTACTTTAGCACACTCCACATTTTCTTCGGGGTTTATCCTGAGAAACCCACAGTACAATCTTCTACCATCTGGTCTGCTTTCACGTTTCTTCCTTCACTACCCCATTCCCCCCAGTCTGCATAGTATAGGCTTTCTTCCCATACATACCCCTTCCTCCTGTTACAACTTAGTAATTGTTTCTCTCTAATTGTGTTTATTCTTTGGCGTTCATAC
Organism: Strix aluco; assembly: GCF_031877795.1. Taxonomy (NCBI): domain Eukaryota; kingdom Metazoa; phylum Chordata; class Aves; order Strigiformes; family Strigidae; genus Strix; species Strix aluco. Next base: position 33,533,211 of record NC_133936.1, read on the forward strand.
CCTTCTACTTTATTAGCCCTTTTCTCATTGTGCAGATGCATGTTACACTGTAACAACTTTTATGTATTCTGTACCAAGCTTGGCCTTAGTAAATATTAAAACACACACACAGGCACAGTCATAAATCTGAGAGAAGATGAAGGGACTGATTTCTAGAAGCACACCAGAAGGCTGACTATTTTCTTTGGCTTGGTCCCAAATGCTACCCCCATTTATACCAACATAAGATTATAGTAGGTGCAACTACTTTTGGTGATGGCAACTGCCCTGGCAGTAGGTTGCATTTCTTCTGAAACCAACAGGTGAAAGGAGTAAGAAATATCAAAAATGGAAACTCCCATTATCATTAAATCCAACATTTTTTGTGGGTATCTAGGTATACCTGATATCACAGTGCAGCTCAGCAATGATTGCACAGAATTGTCTGTTGGCAGTCTGTGCAAAGGGTGAAGAAGGATTTTTCATTTCATGCATCATTTGCAACTACCTTCAATAATTCAGCAAAGTCAATACATATCCTTGATGCAAAATTAGGAGAAAAACCCTGAAGAAAACAGACAAAAGTAAGTAATCCAGAGAGTGACCAAGCATAGTTAAATCCTTTTTTGCTTTGTTCCCCTACTCCACGACCCCTTTTTGCTACATACTAAATAGGAGCAGGTAATTATTTGCACAAAGTTCATTACAGTCATGGAAACTCCTTGAAATAAATGCATAGGGAACTAACCCCCCTGCATCCCATAGTGATTTCAAGGGATTTTGTAATGCCTGTATTTGCTCAGACCATTCAGGGTTCAAACTGCTTATTCCCCTGTGGTAGTAGTCTCAGGAGAACATTTAATCCCCAACAGTAAGAAGAAACTGTCATTTCAACATGCATCTTTAGCCTGACCTCTGCTTCTCAAAATGGAGAGAAAGCAGTCAGAAAAAAATGGGGTAATACAGAAACCAGAAATCACTGTAGAATGACAGCACAGCCCATAGTCCAAGGTCAAACAAGTCAGGACTGACTTCCTCGAGATGACCAAAAGCTCCAAATTTGATATGTATCATACTCCTCATGTGACAAATTCTGGCTCCAAGGGTGGGCATGCCACGTAGCCATCCTAGAGTGGGCAAAGGACTGAATCAACAAACCCAGACCTTCTGCGAGACAAAGCACTTCTTTATCCTCTGTGGATTATTTTTTTTTAATTCAGGAATGTGACCTTCAGCCTGCCATAGCATCAAGTAAATGGATAAAGTCCTGTGACTGTGACAGACTGCATGGCTCTGCTGGGAAAGTGATTAATGTTTTAGACTTTAAAAGGGAGATGATCATTCCATGAACGTGACAAGTAACTCTAGAAACCCCACAAAATGCCTGTAGAGAAGAGGAAGAGTGTGTCTGGGACACACATAAGGCACTGGGGTCAGCAGGTTGAGAAGTACAATTTTTTCTAACAGAGTCCTACTCAAGAACCAGATATGGTTGTTTTGGAGACTAGACAACAGGAGTAGGACATTTGTTCCTGTGCTGCTAGATCACCGTAGCTGCATTTATGGGATAAAGCATATTACCTGCAGAAGTAACCATCTCTTTGTCCATGCCATTCCTCTCGGACATGGCACTGGGTTGGGAATGCCAGACAGCGTTGGAGATGCGCCATGCTGCTCTTCACTGTTTGGAAGCCCAGCCTGCAAATAGAAGAGCTACAAAAGCCCCTTCTATGTGAACAGAAGAGTAAACTTTCTTACTCATCACAGCACTCCTTAATTATAAATGGCTTTCCTTCTCAACCTGCTTTCCAGACACTGCTCATAAAACAAGTTCACAGCAGTCTTGTGTGTGAGGCAGCAAAGGCATTCACTGCTGGGGCAATAAAAGGGAAAGCCTTGATGAATCATTGCAAGCAAGAGGCATGCTGGACTCAGAGACTGCTTGAGAAAATACTCTTGGAGAAACACGTAGTCAGTGTTCCAGGGGTTAATTTTTCTCAAAGTTTCCTTTTGAGAGAGGTTTTCTTTCCTGCTAAGAATTCAGATTTCTTTCAGCTCCTGCTCCATCCTCTTGCTTCAGCGGAACACAGCAAACACATTTCATTTTCTTTCCTGCCTAGTGGGATGCTGAGGAGATGTGATCTCTGAATTGGTATATGTTTCAGCTGGCCCATATTCGCAGCAAAATTTATGACACATGCCAGTGCCTCCGCTAGCTGATTGGATATGGCCAGAGAAATGGAGAAAGCCTCAACTCGCTGAGCTTCAAAAAATGAACTTCACTTAAATGATGTATTGTTGTTTTGCAGCAAAAAGGAACACCTGGCTTGTACGGTGGGGAAAAAGAACAAAATGCAACATTCATAAAAATGACTGAAAAGGGACTGGAGAATAAGGTTATTTTTGCTTCCACATGAGAGAATGTGCCACAAAACAGTGTTTGCAATTATAATCTGGCATATCTGTTGCTTTTGTTTGATATGATTGCATTGGTATGTCCACTAATTCAGTTTTAATCTTCATTAACATTTCCTGTACTTTACAGAACAGATTCAGACAGTCTGATGTTTCCCACGTCACTTGGAAAAAGCATTAGGAAATTATTATCGCTTTTCTTATGACACTACATAATTACTTCAGACATAAAAGTCATTTATATTGTATGAGTGGGATTTTGATTTTGCTTATCCCATTGTACATCTTCAGTGCAGATGTGTTGGCTATATTCTGAAATAAGCGAGAGTAGAATTGACTCTAGAAAAAAAAGGTTTTTGTACGTAGCTTCAGTGCAAAAAAGATCTGCAAATATTTTTAGTTAACAGGGTTTAGAATGCTGAATATGGAGCACATGTTTAATTCAGCTAAAATAAGAGTTAACCCAAATTGTAACTGAGCAGAGAGAAGCACAGGCATGGGAGAAGAGCAGATGACCAGTGAGGACCCACAGGTAATCCTTTACCTATTGAGCTACAATAGAGAATGTAAAATATGAAGTCCTCATGTGTGTGCATGTATCTGCAGGAGAGATAAGATCCATATTTATTTATGCATAGAAGAAATATATAAACCAAGAGATATATTTTTAGTAAGAGGATATATAATGCTACAACATGCACTAATTTGCTTTTTCCTAAATGCTAGAGAAAAGCAAATCCTGTAGCAGATTCAGCATGAAGATATAGATGCTATATCATTCATTAAAGCCAGACCAGCCCTTTTCTAATAAGTAAACACAGCTGACACTGACTCTTATTTACATTTAGACTCCTGCACTGTACACTGAGCAGTAAAAATTTTTGAGTAATTTTGATGCTAGATGAGTGTGTTATGAGATCCTAGCACCAACATGAACAAGGTTCCTGGGCGAGCAGACATACCTTATGGCTGTCCGTTACAAGCATGTAAATAAACAGTTCTGGCATATGAGTGCTGATGTAGAGCTACTGCCTGGAAGCGACAATAGTTAGTGCCTAGCAATCCTAATGGTAAATGAGCAGCTCCACCTAATTGGTCCAGCAGTATTAATATAATCAAAGTATACTCGTCTTCACTGGGAAAACATGATGACCATTTTGGTCTGTATTGTTCTTGGAGATTTCATTTGAGCCTTTGTTCTTGGGAAGCAGAATCCATTTTGATGTATATCTTTTAAAGAATAATTACTTGCCAGTAAGTGTTGGTCCCAGAAGAAATATATTTTGAATTGATTAGCACTCAACCACACATCCCTCCATAGAGTTGGGGAGTTCTGTAATATCTTTTGAAACTTTTCAATTAGCTTTTGATTTGGGAGCATTTTTGCCTCCTGCCATGGAGGGAGTTGGCTGTCAGAGTGCAGTGAGTGGTGTAAAGGTACTGTGAACCCTCCAAACCCACAGCTGTCTGGGGCTCAACGACAGGCTGCCATGCCCATTAAAACTACTAACATGGTATTTTCAAAATAAAGTGGAAATTAAACAGTGCTGCTAAATACATGCCATTGCACACGTCCTTTGGTTTTTAGTTTTAAATATTTGGTACCTGGGTTCCTTAATATTCTGATGCTTGGGGAGGGCACCATCACTTTTGCAAAGATAATTCACCTATAGCAAGCATTGTTGTTCTCATATTTGTATGCCTTCAGCTGAGTGATCCGCTAAACAAGAGCAATTCCTGAGACTGCAGCGGACAATCCCGCTCTGTGCACTAGTCTGCCATTCAGTATAAATCAGGAGGCGATCAAATTCCTGGCAGTCTGAGCTGTGGGGCCAGTTATTTTAGGAGATTACATATGAGCAAATCGTATCAGTACAGAAACCACAGTCAGTTTCAAAATGACCTGCCAACCACAAAATGAAATAAATTGGCTGGATAATTTATTGACAAAAAGTAATTCCACCAATTTTACCACTTAATCTCCTCCCTCTATAAATGGATGTCTGGAAAAATCAGTGTAACAATGTATATATTTTTTGAGAAGTATTATATGAGAAATGATTATCATAACATACTATCAACAGTTACCTTGCATTTGTATTTTAATAAAGGAAAGAAGCTGCTCATATGCAAATTACACAAAAATATAATAACAGTTATTTCTTAGTATTATAGAGAAAACCAAGACAATTTCAAGAGACAATCTGAAAGTACACTACTTTCATCAAACCAAAGATTAATTGTTTAACAAAGGCCTGGTGGTCAGATCAAAAATTAGCTGCTGTTTCATCATAATAATTATAGTGAGCAATTAAAAGAAAAATCAGTACAGGGAAAGAAAATTTCTGAACTGCTGATTCCAAAACAGTAGTCTATTTCTGTGTTTTTGAAACAGCAACATGGTGTAGCAGCATTTTCAGGATAAAAGCCTGTTCCTTTCAAAAGCAATAACAAATCTTTCATTAACTCTGGGAGAGAAGGAAAAAGAAGGACTACTATTTTACCTTTATTTCTGTCTTGGCATTGGTTACAAGAGTTTGCAAAGTCTCTTTCAAATGTGAATAAATTTGTTTAAATATCAGGATTCTTTCCCATGACATGGTATGGTATTCCTTCCCATAGTCTCCCTGTGGTGTGAGATGTGTGTAAGGATGATAAAGCATGTGAGTTTGGGAAAACATTGCCTGCAAAACCATCTCAGCATGCTCTTTTATACAAACAGATTATCAGCAGAGCATCTTTGAAAGCAGCTTCCTAATTTATTTTGTTGGGCTAATTTTGCCTCTGATGCCATTTCTTCATGAACTATATGCCAGTTTGCATTGGAAGCCAATGCTCTCAAGCAGAACGTGCAGAACTGCAGTTTGGGCTCCAGGAAATGCTTCAGCACTTTCTGATGCCCAGGAGATGCTGGACCTGATTTGCATTTCTCCTTGCTAACTCATAGCTTACTTGCACAAATTCTCCCATGTTCTTCAGAAGAAAATAATTTGTGAGCAGCTATTCACGAAGTTGGTCAGTACAGAAGACTAAAAATTAAATAACAGAGACACCGAGGGAGACTGAATCTCCCATGTCCTTGCTACTAAGGAAGAGTAACACCATGCTGCCTCCTCCTCAAAGACACATCTCCAACAGTGACTGGCAGCATGGGGCTGTCTCAGAGGAAGGACCCAGGAGAGGAGCTGTGGCAGCACCAGTGGGTGACAGTGCTCTCAGGGGAGGCAGTCTGGAGCTGGGGCAGCACACCATCCACTTGGGGGTGATCATGTCTCTATGCTACGTGATGGAAAATTAATGCTACCAGTACACAGCCAAGGGTCTTACTTAACTGTAATTCACATTTGATTTTCTCTGAAACTGAATGATCATTTCCAGGGAAAAGCAAACTCCCCCATGCTGCCCTCAGCAGCTCAGATCTCTGAGAAGTGGATCCACTACGAGAATCCACTTCTGAAGGATAGGGGGAGTTGCATTTGGCTTTTTTGAAGTGTTGCAGTGGTGATGAAACACAAACCACAGGACTGGCACTACATTTAGCAAACATCAGCTGTATGGAGCCTCAGAAAATAATTTTATATGAACTGGCAAATGGCACTACTGACCCCTGCAAAAGGGCTGGAGATGAAAAGTTGACCTTTCTCTTTATGGCCCTGGTATATACATTCTCCAGGTACAGCCTATCCCCTTCAACTAACATGAGATCTCTGGAGGAACAGTGAAAGGGATTTGGCAGATCCAGTTGCCTCCCCTCCCATCCTACCCTGGCCAGCCTCTGGCTATGAACTGAACCAAATTTTCTTTGGGACCCTGTGGCGGTCTCAGCCACTTGCTCTTGTTTCAGAAAAAGGCTTGTTTTATAGGGCAAACAAACTACAAGGTGACTGTGTAGCGATCCCTGACAGCAGTTGTAAAGTGGTTTAGGTTTTTTTAATAGCAGGATGGTGAAGATGTGTTTGGGGTGGTGTGTGAGATTTTTACATTTGAGAAAAGACAAGCAACAACAAGGTAGTACCTTGTGGTGAAATTAGAGAAACACTGAATTCAGATTTCACACAGAATGGGAAAAACAATTGTTCCACTCCTGTCACTTAACTAAAAGCCTAATCCTGGAATAAAGACACCTTCTTTCATTCCAAACACTAAAACCACAAGAGCTCATCACAGCTTTGGGATCAGCACATGCTTGGGTTTTTGTGGCAGTAGCCCCCACCCCAGTCCCTGCTCTGCACAGTTGAATTCTTCCTTGGATTACTAGTGCTTCCCCAAAGAAAATATTAAAAGTGCAATAATCAAGATAACTTGTTCTACAAGCAGTGACACAAGGCTTTTTCTCTATTTGGCATTCAGTTTCACAGCCTAATTAATTAGCATCTGTACAGCACTTTGAAAATATGAAATGCAATTGAAGTGCTAAGTATTATTATTAATATTAGCAGCAGCACCATTTTGCTCTACTGAATGCATTTTCCAACAGACTTACTATAGAAAAAAATAGTCAAGCTAGCTGAACTGACATGCTATAAACTTGAAATGCACTTAGAGCTTCTTCACCATATTTGATTACAGTAAGCCAAATGGCTGAAACATCTGCAAAGCTGTGCAAATTTTTTTAGTCTATTAAAAAAAATTGAACCTCATATAGCACAATCTATTCTGAATCTGTCAGTAAGGTAGATAGATATTGCTTTGCAGGACAATTTTGGAATTGTTTATGAACAGGATTCTGAGATGTTGGAACGCTGTAGGCTACCCCTCATTTGTATGTATCCAAATATGCCATCAAGAGAAAAAACTGCTTCGTGAGGTCTTGTAATTGTATCTTTCACATTTAGCACAGAAACTGCTGATAGTTAAAAGGCACAAACGCTTCTAAATAGGCAACTGATCCCTGTTGCTCTCAATTTAAAATATAGCTGTAACTTGTAAATGCAAGAGCTCATGGGACACATCTCTCTTGATTTTTATTTTGGTAGCTGCTGTTTTTGGCGGTGTCAAGAGAATATCTGGTCTTAACCTTCTGAATAAGTTTTATTTCAAAATCAATGACTTTTACCCCATGCTGGCTATTTGATGCTCATATGCTTGCTAACACATGCATGGGTTAGTAGCTGCAGTCAACATTTCTTCACCTAGCTGCTTATAACTAACAGATTTTTATTTCTGAGGAAGTCAACTTGTTCTGCTTGAGGTAATTTGCAGTAGGCAAGAGCTAACTAGCACTTGGTTGCTTTAGGCCAAAAAAAGACTGCAAATGGCTGTGAGACTAAATCATTAATTTCTTGCGGTTTGCTTCTTACAATGACCCCAGTAGCTGTCAACAGAACGGGACACGCACCTGAGATGTCGCTAAGTCGATGCACGGGCTGACTTGGGGCAAACCTGACTGCAGAGGAGGCAAGCTGAAGCTGCCAGGCTTTGTGCAGGAGCAGATAGGGAACACTCTGGAAATCTTTTCTGACAGTCCTGCTACAGGAGTGGTACGCCCCCGACCACAGGCAGCAGTAACTCACTTCGGGGTCTACTTTGGTATCACACAGTCCATACCTGTCTGGGTTTTGCAGAAGGAGGTGGAACCCATGGACTTGCAAGAGGTGAACCTCCCAAAGCCTTAGCCACCTTGTGTATACTACTGCAAGAGAAGGCATGAGGAGACAGCAGGGGTCTGAACGAACACCTTTTTGGACATTTAAGGCATGACCGCATCTAAATATTTAGCTTACTGTACTGCAAGAATTTCCCTGTGCATTGACTCCTACATCATGGTGTATATCTGTTAATTGAAATAAAAATAATCAAAGTTCAAGTTTATACTTCTTAGTTCCCTCCTAACACCAGTTGTTACTGCCATGCTGGTAGGAGAGGGAAGTTTCATAGTTGCAAGGAAGTAATAAATGTTGTTTAGTTCAATAATGAAAAAAATGGGGCACCGAGGCAGAAAAAAAAGGTAATAAGACAGGAAATTCTGATGCCGTGGAAGTCATGGTGCCCGAGATTGCACCCTGGGCTGTAGGAACTGCCGGATATAAGTAACAGGCAGGTATGTATACCCCCAGCACAGCTGGGAGATGGGTCAAAGAAAATCCAAACTTTTTGGGATGAGTCAGTTAATGAGTAAGAGGTCCAGGAAGCAGGAAACCTGACAGCATTTATTTCTCTGAAAGTCTTAAACAGCTGATGGATCACTACAGACAGATTAACATCCCAATAACAGCAACAGCAAAACAGAGCATGAGGAGCTGACAATTTTCATTAAAAACATGGTATTCAGTCATAAAAATATTTTGTGGTTCTAGTTCTTGTGAGTGCTTCATCCTCCCCTTCCAAATCCCCTGACACTGAGATAACACATCCCTCCAAGATGCATAGTAGTGGAATAGAAAGATCTGTTGAATTTCAAAGCTGTGTGCTGCAGCGTACAGCCAGTGCTAAAGTGCTGATGAAGATTCATCTGATAGTTTTCTGAATTCTGGGGGTATTTTCAGAGCCAGAAGACATGTTAGAGAGGCTGATTCATAAAGAAAATCAGATCCTTTGTTCATCTCGTGTTCAGGGTTCAAAGGAAAAACCCCGTGAAAATGTTACAAAGTACTAATAATACAAACCTCATGAAAATGAAGGAAAAAGAGAAAATACCCAAGAAAAAAAAAGCCTCCAGAAAATTACATAATAGACAACTCAAACACTGTAAAGTTGGTCTTTGAGTACAAGATTGGCACAATACGTTTCAAATCTTCAGCCATACAAAAATGTCTTTTTGCATATGAAAGGTCTTTGTAATTTTTGCTATAATCACTATAAGCCTCAGATGCATTCACTTTGGTATAGTAAACAATAAAAAGAAAGAAATAGTCTTAAGTCTTTTCTACAGATGTGCAAAGATGCTTTAAAAAAATGTTATTGCTCCATCCCCCATACCTGCTGCAGAGGGGACAGCCATCCACAACTGCTTAGGTTTTTCTTTGGGTTTGTTTTTTTTTTTTCTTAAAAAAACCCCACAAACAAAACATAGACTTTTAGCCTGATTGACTGTGTCTTTCTGGGGAGAGAGGGGAGGAGGGAAGAAAGGACAGAAGAGAAAGGAAGGTTAAATAAAACCAGGAGCAGTGGGGTATACTTAATGGGAGACTATGCATCAAAACAAATTAATAAAACAAAACATACGCCACTTCCCAGTTCAGCCATGAGGAACTATTAAGCACATCTTAAAAGGTATTGTTTTGAAACAAGTGGAGAAAGTGAGCTTTGTAGGCTCAGAGTTTCTCAAGGATACAGTGCTTTGAACATTTCTGATATTTTTAGTTGTTCAATATTTGTTTTCTAAGGAATTATTTTTCCACTGTTTGTATTTATTTAGTGTTTGAAAGAGGCATGAAAAGGCTGCTCAGAAGAAAGGCAGTTCAGTTTTATGTTCCTTTACAGAAAATCTATAAAAATCAGAGCCTGAACCTCAAGTCCCAGTGCAATCATAGACCAGGTCCCAGCAGCCAAGGACAGTGAAGTACCGAGATCTCTCCTCCCGGAAGCAGCAGCACCAGTCACCTGTGGTCCTTGAGCCGCAGGATGCTCTGAATCTACACCTCGCAGCTTCTACCTGATTCTCAGGTAACAAGTGCTGCATTTGTGCAAGACACAAGGGAAAGTCTGAAATTCAGGTGGAGAGCAGCAAACAGATCCCATGTTTTCATTTTGTCCAAATGTCGCAGCCATAACCCAAGACGCCTTGCCTGTGGTGTGACAGAAAGGCTGGACCATAAGTATTTTATGGTCAACCACCCAAAGTAACTACTATGCTTGTTTAATGTGTTTTCACTCCTTGATATATCTTAAAGCCTAAGCAGAGTTCAAGAAGCTCATTTAATTTTAATGTATTTTATCCCTCTAACCAGAACAATTTTTTCTTCAATTACCTTTAGCAGAAATCTAATCTAGCAAACAAGAACAGCAACAAAATATGTCATTACAAATGATTTTTACAATTTTGCTGTTACTCTGATTTATTATGGTGTCAGATTTTTCTAATTTTGTTTGCTGATTGCCCTTTTACGAAAAAAATATGTCTTTGAATTTGCAACAATCGCCAGCAACACGTATGTAAATATTCAGATGTAAAGAGGCAATTTCAATAGCCATTTAAACAGGGTAAAATACCTGCTTGGTTACATAGAGTAATGAACTCAGGTCTGTTTACCAAAGGTTTACAAAAAAATAATAGAAAACTCTACAAGACTATTACAATGTATAGCTGATAGCCAGAATTTAAAGTGGGATAAATACTTTCTGGCAAGGTCATAAAAGGAATCAATGCTGGAAATTTAGTCTTTCATCACAGAACTATACAGATAATGGCCAGGCAACAACCAATATGTTGGCAATGACCATTTTTTCTGTCCTTAAGAGATACAGGTGTATCTACATTTGCAAACATTGTAGTGCAAGAGCAAAGGGTCTAAGGAGGTAAATAGCTCATGCTGTGGACTCAGTGTCCACCAGATTTATATTCAAGTTGTGCATTTCTGCCTCGGTTTATGTGGATCTGGGATATAGATGAATGCTCTTCAGGGACAGGAGGGCATTTGATGCCCTCCTGGAGGTCACCTCCCAGGTCAGGTTGATTTAAAAGGGACTTGGGTGGTGCAGCCCTGGCTGCTTGGCAGGGTGAGCCAGACTGAGGCAAGAGGGAACGATCCCACAATTTGCTTCAAAAGCACTCTCTTGATCCAAAACCAAACATGAAGGAAAGCACTCCTCCCTACAAAGCTAACCCTTCCCAGTACCACAGTGCCCAGGTGTGATGGGTGAGCTACCTCCATGGATGTTGGCAACTCTGTGTTCATTCCTGGTCCCTTCTAGCAGGAGCAAAGCCCTGGGTGGCAGGCACTTTGCTCCCTTGATTGCTCCTTCCAGATGTGCGCAGGGACAGAGGGTCTCACATGCATCTCTAGCACGTCCCCCATGCTTGGTCTCTCACACAGCCCCACATGCCACCCATGGTACACAGAACAATTTTTGGGGCTGTTTTTTGGGCTCAGGATGGATGGGTTAACCAGGCTGGCACTAAGTTCCTATTGCCCCAAACATGACCACCAGACTAGAAACATCTCTCCTCAGGCCAAACGCAAACATTTAATCAAAAGGAAGATTCTAAAGACTCTGATTGCTAGAGAGCATCTACTAGGGGTATACATGCAGCTTTGAGTTTTTTTTCTGGCCTTGATTTCTGTTATTGTATCTTGACAGAACTGCAGTAAAAATAACGTATCGACATCCATTTCGGATCCAGAAGAAATACAGAATGCAAAAAACCAGATATATTACTTCTTCTTGATATATAAATTTTGGTTCAAAAATGGATATTGATAAATAGAAAATATTTCATTGACTGATGGTGACTGCTTTCAAATTTTACCCCACAGGAAAAGTTATTTTAAATATAGTATAGAACATACAGTGAGGAAGGAAGGGGAGAAGGGAAGGCCATGAACAGCTCCAGGAACTGGCTGCTTCCTCTGAGGGGAACACCATGTAGCAAGTACCACCCCTGGATAATATGCAATGGTAACTGAAGAATGCTCTTCTACAGTGTATCTGCTCAAGGCCCCGTGTTATCTTGTCATTACAGCTGCCATTTTGTCAGCTTTTGAATTCTTCCTGCTTTATGCTGCCATTCAGCTCAGCTTAACTGTGGACAACAGGATTTCTCAACCTTTCAAGTATTCAGCTTCCAGTTCACTCCAGTTAACTGTTCAAGTAAAATAAAACAAAAAAAAAATCCCCCATAGCTTCTCTGGAGTTTTAAGTTATTTCATTGGCTTTTGCCATCACACAAATTAAGAGAAATGCTGTACCAATTGCTAAAATAAATGTGCGACACTTGCAGTGAATTGCCAGTGAAGAGCATCTCAATTCAATTGAACAAAATCTGGTAATTACTTTGTGGTGACTTTATTGAAGCCTCTTTGTATCAAGTAGAAGATCTTTGCTTTGAAAGATTGAGGGAAGCGATTAATAAAATCAGCTAGAGCTTGAATTTCTTTATTAAGAAATTCCATTGATTTTATCAGGGCTAAAGATCAAAGTTGAAGTCCTATTTCAGAGGAGCCTTTGTGTTTCTATTTTTTAAATTAAAATAATTCTTATCAAAATTTTACTTCAAGTGGTTGTCAGGAATTGTCTCTTTTCTTCCTCAAAACTCCAGATAGTTCCTAACTATCCAAGTTCAGTAAATAAGTTGTATAAACAGTGCCAGATAATTTCCTGATGAATATAAATATTTTACATACAGATATCTCCTTTTATTTCTACTCAGGTATATCAAGGTCTTTTTATTCTGTATTTGGTCATAAAATATTTGTTACTAGTCACACGGGAGGAGTATCGGTAAGGTAATAGTAGAGGCTTTCCAGCAGAGGGAAAAAACAAAAAAACCAGAACATTTTAAGCACTCAAGGGTTTCTCCTTCGTTTGTTTATTCCCTAAGTGAAAACCTGAGGTGAGAAGCCACGTTTCTTGACTATACTCGTTTTCCTTAAATTGGATGAACACAAAAGGCTTTAGGAAATGTTCTTGTGCAAAACAATTCATCTGCAGTCACCCTGCACTCTCTGAAAGTTGAAACGTGAGAGAAGGGTGACAGAAGGCCAGGGAATATGTATAACTTCTCTTTCAGATCAGAAAAAGTCTAAACTCAGCTTCTCCAGGAAAAAGCAGGAGAAGAGGGTGTTTATACACTGTGCAAAATAAAAGGGTAATGTTGTGTTTTAATGTCTAGAGTCATGTTTTTTAGGGTGTCCACAATCACCTTGAAAAGTAAGCGCACACATTTGGTAAAGTAAAAGGGTCTTTTGTGTCCTACTTCTTGGCAATAAATCAGTTTCCTTAAAAATGTGCCTAATTAGGCAAAATTTTCCACTTCATAAGCAGACACCCTGAACACGAGGTACCATGTTCTCTAAGGTTCATATATGCAAAAGCAATTTAGTAGCTCTTCACATTCAGTAAAGACCATCTTTAAATATTTTTTCATGGATATGTGACTTTATTACTCATGTGAGCACATCACAGCGATGATTTTTAAACCTTCATAGAATAAAAAGCTAAAAAGTACAGATTCTTTAAAAAGCAATAAGAAAACCTGGAAAATGTAGGCTATGGATTTTTACTGCTAGTCTAATGCTGACTTTTAACTGCTAAGCAGCAGGAGGGTAGTTTCTGTTTGTAAGCCAAAAGCCAACCGCCCTGCTTAGTCCTGCAAGCTAGGGAACTGTAGACTTTGCACAGTATAAAACCTTGGGATTGAGCATCATGTCCTTTTGCAGCTATATAAAAATAATAATAAACAACACAGAGACAAGCTTCCAGTTATTTTTAGTTTAAGATCAAATGCTAGTCAGTGGATGAAAATTTCTGCCCATTTTTGAACTTGCTATGCAGCTTCCTAAAGAGAGGTTCAGCATCTCCAGTATTTATTGCCCTCAAGACAGAGAGGTCCCTAGATGCCTTTTGTCCCTTCCAATTAAGTTACCTGCTGTGCTCCCCACATATATGCAAGGAAATCAGTTAAAACCACCTCTCCTCTCTGCTGCTTTTATGTCGCTCTATGAGCAGACATCACACAGAGAGGGCCATATGCTGGCCCTTTTCCACTAAACTCAGTTTAATGCTCCCAGTCTTTTCTTAAAATACACTGAACAAAGATAATGTAGAGGATATTTGGAAATGCCTGATGGCCAAGTGGGAGTGTTCAATCCCATTCTGCTTTACACTATGTGTGTGTCACTCCAAATTAAGAGATCTCTTTAAGGACAGTTTGTTGGAGGGGGGAGGTCACATATTCCCTCCCTTTGCAGTGGTGTTCTTATAAAACAAATACACATGACATACGTAGACTCTGAAATTTAGCATCATTGCCTATCATCTGAATGCTGTTAAACAGAGAAAATAGGTAGAGGCAATGAACATGGAAATATTTAGATATTTTGCTTTTCAAAAAGTGATCTGACCTTTGAATAAAGTTTCCCTTGTAACATTTCCAGCTATAGCTTGTAGTGACTGATGATGAGCCAGACTCCTCCATTTTGCTTAAAGAGAAACAGAATATTCACATGTATTTGGATGTGTCAAATGAAAAATAGTAAGATGACCTGGAAGTATTGCTTTTCTTTTCTTGACTAGAGAAACTAGGCCCTGGTGAACATATATAATGCTAGACTTGATGGGCTGGTTGTTGGTTTTTTTTAATCACACTTACACTACTCAGAGTGAAATGAACTTTGAAGAAAATAATTTCATAACAAAGTGATAGAGAATTTGTAGTTTTGAGGTAGAAAAAGCAAAAGAAATCATAATTGTTATGAGTACTATTATGACAATGTGACCCAACACATCATAAATTACATAATCATGAAACGGAGTTATGAGTTGGGCACTGCATTTGACACAAGTAATCAATCAGACCTGCTCTGCAAGTACCATATTAGCAAAGCAAACATTCTGGAAAAGCTGGGATTTAAATTTACTGAGAAACAGTTGCAGCATGTCTTCAGTCACATTTTTTTTTGAGCTAGACAACAGGCAGGCTGTAGCAGTGATTTTTAATGCCATGATTTGAACTTGACAGCCAACTGCCAGGTAAAATGAGAGAAGATTACCTTTTGGCAACTACCCTCTCCATTTCCTAAACTAAATGACCTTCAACCAGAGCAGCAGTGAAAATCACCACAGTCTAATCTTAAATGTGAACCATGTGATGAAAGAGTACTGGCTCATATCATAAGTAGAATACATAAATGCTTTGAATCATCATCAGATTAGATGAAAAATGCCACTGTGTTCAAAAAGAGCAGCTATTACACAAAGAAATGTAATAGGAAAAGGCTTAACAGTGTCATAGAGACAGGCTAACGGACTTCTCCATTTCTTTCAGATTCACAAAGATATTGTTTCCCTTGTTCACCTTCTCAATGTAGATAATTTTCTATAGTTTATCTTTTAATCTTCCCAAAATAAAAAAAAAGCATGCATTGGCTGCTACTTAAAAGTAGCACTTTAATTTCTGTATGTTAGCTTTGCACCCCCTGTGGTGGTGCACTCCCCCTCTCTCTGGGGCCATTCAGTGGTTGGTGCAATTCCCCCCTCCCCCAGCCACACACCAACCCAAGATGGATTGGGAAAGGCAGTGGACCACAACATTAAGGCACCCTCTAGCACACCTGGCTCCTTTCTCCCCTCCCACTTGGGAACAGTAATGACAATCAAACACCTCCTGACAACCCAGTACATCTGTGCCTGGGCCAGGGCCCAAAGGGGATGATACCAGAACTTACAAATCTAGCAAGTTCTGGGCCTGCACAACCGGTGGAAAGTACCAGAGTATTTTGTCAACCGAGTTGGGCTAAAATGGAAAAGTAGCTGACAAAAGTCAGTTATGTTGGACCCTATAAATAGCGACCCTAAGCAAGAACCTTTGAGCTATCCTGGATCACAGCGGGCTGTGACCAGCGTCTCCCCTGAGCTGGGACACCTCTCGGGCACAGAATCCTTGAGATGGAAAGATCATCTGCCGACAAAAGGCCAGAGCAAAGTCAGAATTCTTGAGGCTCAATTATCGCCCATTGAGGAATGCCGATGCATTGTGACTGTTAGCTCTAAGCTCGAGAAGAGAGAAATTTTAACTATAGGCTGGCCTCTTCCATCTATTTCTCTACTTACCTATGTGTTTGAATACGCACATTTGCCTTCATGAGTGTGGGTGTCTACATATTTCACTGGATCCAAGTATTTCTGCCTGTCTGTGTGCCTATATGTATTGTGTTTATACATATATACATATAATTTTGATTTAGGGTGCCTTGTAGTAAGTCAGTGTAAATCTGTAAGTCACTATTTCAATTATAGCATATTCTACCAAATCACTTTGTTAATCTTTAAATTGGTCAATCATTAAGTGTTGCTAAAATTCAACCTTTTGATTCACCTCACACCATTAATTAATCTTGAATTGCTGTTAAATCATAACTGTGTCAAATATTTCATCCATGACAAATTGGTGTGGTCAGCAGGATGACAAGCCAAATCACTGAACACTTACAAAAGCATGGTATCCAACTAAATCCCACCTTCCCAGAGGACTGGACTTTTAATAATTGGCGTAACTGGGAAGTCGTAGAAAAACAGTTAACTGATGCTTAAGGTTCAACTAAAGTTGGAAAGGATAAAGGTGTAATTTGTAAAATGTTAGGAGTGTGCCTAGAAGCTGCTTCTCAGGAAAGAGGAAAACTTACCCATAAAATAAAAGATTTACAAGATGAGATTGAGGGGCACAAATCTACTGAGTTGCTGTTATCAATTAAAATAGAACAACTGCAAAAACAACTTAATGAATCTCAATTAAAGGGACAAAAACTGGGAGAATGCATTGAAATGATGCTAATGCAATTGCCAAAAGCCCCCAACATTGTTCAAATTAGAAGATCAGTTGTGTCTCCCGAAGACTGGGACAGTAATATTTGGGGTGATTCAAATAATAATAGCTCAGATGAAGATAATTCTTTCCATCTGCCTGATCCTTCCCCACTTGCTATCAAACCAATTATTAAAACAGAAGAAACCATAGGACCTTGGGGCAGTGCAAGAAATCACACTAGTAAAACAACCCAATTTTATCAGATTCAGCTAGCCAATTTACAAGATCATTACAGCTGTAAACCTAGAGAAACTAAAACTGAGTACCTATGGAGAGTGTCTCTAATTGAGAGAAATAGAATTCTGCTAAGTGGCAATGAAGCCAATAGTCGTTGGGGTCCTGGTATCTTCTTAAATGCTAGCCTCCACCTCCCAAATGACCCCCACTCACTAACAAGCGGAGTGGCATATTGGACTGGTGGAATCAATGTCTTAGAGAGAGGAGAACCTCTATTGATACCTATCAAATCTCTAAATGAGCTCTCCACAGCTTTTACAAAGCCCACCTGTATTCAAGCCATGCATCAATGTGATCCCATTGATGTTCCTGTCTTGGCACCTGTAACTCCCACTATACTTAACCCACTGATAAAAGGAACCCCTGCCACACTCAAACCTTTTCTCATTGAAAAATGGGATGAAATCTAGAGGGACTTAAATCATAATGAATTAGTAAACTTAACACAGGTCATTAGAGATGGTGAGGAAGAAGGACTAGAACGAAGGGAGGTCCCCACCTGAGTGGTGTTAATGCATGAAGTTATAAATCATGCGTGAGAAATGGGATGGGATGAAATTCCTAGCAAAATGAAAAATACAGGTCATGCTGTTAAGCAAATTAAACAGTCACATATGAACAGCTCTCAGAAATCAAAATCCTCTGACTATTAAAGGGCCAAGAGTGGAGAAATGAGCTATGGAAACAAACATTGGCACCAGGAATTCCTAGAGCCATGATTCAGAGACAGCCTACTGATGTTATTCTGAGCTTAATTCAAGCACTTCAGAAACGTGACACTGAATACTCCAACTTTTCTGTTGCCAACTCCTAGAGGAAAAGATAACACTTTCCTTCCTCATAGGGATCAATTACAGGACACAAGGCCAAAAAACTAATAGTGCCTGGATGGCAATTGGGCCTACCAAGTCTGGCAAGTAGAATGACCCTTACATTTTAATTCCAGTTGGTCCTTGACAACAACTAACAAAAATTTTAATTGATATTGCAGCACAAATTTCAATACTTACACAACAGTATACCAACAAACTGGGTACATGACCTGGACAGCAAAGAGTTAAAATTACTGGAGTTATGGGAACTTCTGCTGTGTGCCAAACTGCAAAAGTTAATTTATGGCTCCCTGGTGAAAAGCATATGACATCTCTTCACTTTGCAGTTAAAGATCACCATGAAAGTATCCTAGGTTTCAATGCTTTGAACAGCTAGGCCTGGCTTGTGCCAGACAGTAGTTTATGGTCTTTTGGTTCAAATGACACCCTAACAAAAATTAAACCAGGACAGCCTGTGATGGCAAAAATACCATCTGTGGAAACAATACCAGTACTTCTAATTAAAACATGAGGACTTCTAGCATGGGATGCTATTTACAGTGATGGAATAGAACACAAAATCAGTACCAGATGGATTGATTCTATATCATAAAAGGGACAACCTGTTCGGCCTTCCCCACCAAGACTGTTCGTTCTTTCTTTGTCTTAACAGAAATTATGAACTCCGTCAATGAAATTGTAGGAACAAACACCACATCTAATGATCCCACTAATAGCACTGTGGAAACAGTCCTCATCTTCGACATCAACATCTTCACAGCATTGCGACTACCCTTTCTTTCCCTCACTGCATTGATCTGCTGGGATATGCATCAATAGCAGTGATGACAACAGCTATATGCCCCTTTCCCACTCTCTCTTTTCTTGCTTACTGGAGTACATTCACAATAGCCCAAGCACAAGGTCCTTGGGACCGTGCCCTACTAAGATACACTGGAAGCACTGGAACACCAGAAAGCAAGGCAGGCCTAAACCTTTCCACCTTAGTTTTACATGGAAATGAAGTATACTCAAAAGATGAATGAGGCTGGGATGACTCTCATCAGATGGCTCAACTCCAAGCCATGCCAGGAGAGAAAACACAAATTGGGTGCTAGATAATCAATGGATCTACTTACCATAGGCCAACCAAAATTAAAATATTTTATACTGATTTTTCCAAACCAAAACACAACAATAACAGTTGTTATAAAATAACAGAACCAAATTTAGATTGTTGGTATAATTTCACCTTTACAAAAACTATAACTGCATTTTGTATTTCAGGGTATAAAAACACAGACCTACTATTTGATTTTACAATTGGCACACACTACATTGGAACTTGTACAAAACAGGATGGCCATGGATCCATGCTCATATAGGCTATAATGGATATACACCCAATACTTACCCTGCCAAACCTCTAAATTTGTCTGTAGTAGTGTTACACAATAACTTTGCCTTACATAAGCAAAAACGAGTTATAAAAGATGAAGATAAAGATTGGCAAATTCCATCTCTAAAAGGGATGAGTGGAGACACCATTTCAATAGGATGCCAAATTGAAAACTGCACTGAGTGTGTAACAGCTTTACATATTACTGTGGAATACACTGGAAATGAACTCAAACATGGTTTTGGCCACACACATGCTTGTCCTTATGGACACAAATGTTGCTATACCTTTACCATATTCTGCTCAGTACTCATAACATGTTTTTGGGCCAGCCTCGAGTTCCATTCCAGCTTGGCTCTCCAGCTCAAAATCAAAATTCAATAGCCATTTTTACTAACTCAGCCTCCTATTAAATTATCTCCTCACACTTATAACACAGGCCCTTACATAATCAAAAATACAGGACAACAGCGAGTTCTCTTTAACCCTAGTTGATCTCTAAAAAAGGTGGAGCTAGCACTGCACATTGATATGTCAGAAATTAAATCAAGCTGTTCTGCCTTTTTGGGAGTTGCTTAACACTGGCTGGTTAGCATGGTTACATGGATGATCTTTAAAACAATTCCAATGTATACAACAGGATGCCACCAGGTTATCTGGAACAGGATTAGGAGTACTAAATAGCATAGACAGTGAAGTCCTAATGAACAAACTGCTACTACCAACAACCTAACCAAATTGGAATGCCCAATAAAGTCATCTTTACCAGCCTTAGGAGCAAGACACTGACTCCTATCAGACATTTTATCTCATTGGAAATGAATTGAAGAAAATGATCATCAATTAACTGTAAAAGCCCTCGGAACAACCCAAGGTAATACCTCTCTTGCCTTGAGTTGTATCCAAGCACAATTATGGACATAGTCTACAATAGCAGCCATTATTAGAGAAGCAGGGATCCTACCCACTGAGAATCATAAATTGATTTGGGACAATGCCTCAGAATTTGAAAAGGAGTTTCAGTCACGGTGGCAGTTTCATTTACCACGCAGAAAGTGATAAGAATGTCGCCGTTGTCCTCACCATACACAATGCTTTGGTATATACAGTATATACCAAATATACATATAGATACCCCCCTCCAATGATCACCTGTACCTCTCCTATGATGTATATCATACAAGTTGAAATAATTTCTATGACATCCTTCCAGTTCTCTGAATGTCAGCCACAGACAGTAGTCACACAGTTTTACCTGGTTGCAAATTAGTTTTAGGGCCTTCACCTGGCACCCTGCTTTCACTGATTGTTTCAGGGTAGTAGGAATTTTTGGGTATCTCTGTTCAGTGTGGAAAACAGGAGGGTTCATTCTCTCAGACCTCCAATCTCTACTTCACTGTGGGGCACCTAAGCCCTTCATAGTTGCTGGAGATTTTCAGTCAGTTGGAAATTGCTTCTCACTTTGTTGAATTATAACCCATCTGCCACGTAAACAAGGCAGCAGTTGATTATGTTTGTTGCAGTAACTGCAAAAAGCTGTTTGTGGAGACCAAGCCTCTGATTTTCCCTCTGCAACCACTGTTAGTAAGGCTCATGATTCCCTATCCCCTTCCCAGCAGTAGATACGGTTTCTGTATAACAGCCTAAACTAGCAGACCTGATCCTAGTTGACCAAACAGAAGTCTTGAACTTAGAGCCACCCTGAGGAGTTACCAGGAGTAGCCATCTGCATCATTGCTTTTACAAGAACAGCTCATTCTTTTTCCAAGTTAAATGATCCCTGTACCTTTGGGGACTTTGGATTTGCAAGGCAGAGTAGAAAGCAATGCTGGGTTCTGTGCTGCATCCCAGCAGCTGGTATGCAGTGGGCTCTCTTCTCTCTATCCTCCCTCCTCAGATGTATGCCTGTCCACACCTGCCTCCTGCCTGCTAAAACTCTGACAAGGAGAGTGCTCATCCCCTGTGTCAGGAACAAACGCTCTTGTCCTTGTGTGTCCCTCCAAACACACTGACATCCCATCTTTAAGTCAGAGCATGAGCAAGTTTCTCATGTGAAGGACAACAGTGGATACCTGAATGGCAGTTACTAAGAGAAACACAGGGCTGCCTTCTGTTCTCGACTCTCTGCTGAATACAAATAAAATAGAATTTAAAAAATGGAAAAGGGATTATTCCAAAGCTTAACTTACAATAGCACATTAATGACCAAATTGAGACTGAACAGAGAACATGGCAAATCATTAAAATGCTAATAACGCCACTGAAAGATATAAAGACCAAGGATGTCTGTTTTGTGTGTCGTTTAGTGATAGACACATTGACAGAAGTGATACTAAGCAAAGATTAATGGTGTCCTTCTAATGTGATTTTAAACGCCTGATTTTTCTGTGGGAGTTTTCTGTCTGTGCTCTATGAAATATGATCTTTGTTGTTTCTGTAGAATATAATTTCCTTTAAGTCCCCCAGCACAAAACCTTGGTGAAGTCAAGCATGAGCCTAGCATGGGACAGCACTGGAAACAGAACTGTGCTGATGATCTTCCAATACTGACTGCATTGCTGGAGAAATACATGGAAACAGCTGATGGGAGTTAGGAAGCTACTTTCCTGCCCCCCTCTGCCATTCCCCAGTAAGGTCAGTCACAGATCTATGGTAAGACAGTTTTGAAATGGGATACAAATTCCCACAGAGTCAAAGCAGCACTGTGAACACAAGAAAAGCTGGGAAAGTCCCAGCACAAGTCAATTCAAAGCACATCTGCAGTTTGCTGTGAACCTGTGTCTATCAAGCTGTTCTTCAACATTACAAAACCAATGCACTGTTTCAATTTTGCACCACAAGCAGCTGAGAGCACAGCTACTTATCTCTGCACCATCAAGCATTTTTGACTTAATGGCATAACATCTTCTACTTGGCACCTGATCTGATGCCACGCTGATTATACACTTGAGATGAAAGCCCCTTCTGTGAGATTGCCGATTTCTTTAATGCAGGTCACTATATCATGGTCAGCCAGCACATTACTTTCTAACCCACTAGATACACAGGTTTTCCGGTATTCAGAGCAGCCCTTGCTGCCCAGGTGCTGCTGAATGCTTGGAGGAATTCAAGTTTGAAGAGAGTCATAGAGAAGCATCAAAGAGCAGAAAAAGGTGGCAGTAATTCCTTGTCTGGTACCTCTGGTTCAGTAGCACTGGGATAACAATTGCAGCCCTTTTTGCTTGGCAAGTGGTAAAGCAGTAGGGGAGGTCCAGTGTGGAAAGAAATAAAAAGCCAGAGAAAAATGATTCAGAATATCTGTGTACCTATGGCTATCCTGCTTGCACGTGGGGTGATGTATGATTACAGGTGCTCCAGGCCCTGCTCCCCTGCAGCAGCACCCACCTTCTCCAGACACTTCAGACCTGCAAGGGCAACAGTCCCTCCCTGACGCTTGTGGCAACACCCATTAGATCACCTAATTAAGATGATTTCACCAATGAGTTTGACTCAGACTGAAGGGAGACAGGAATTTTGGTCTCTCTCAGACCCAACTGGATTAAAACCAGCAACCTGGTGTCATGCAAAAATCCTCTAGCTGCACATAACTGCAAACTCAGTTTGCACCAAGTCACATAAGTGCTTTATTTGTAGCACAAAGAAGGAACACAAAAAGCTTTACTTCCACATACTGATTCCCTAAGAAAATTACCTCCTAGTACTTCTTTATTTCCTTTGAAAGAAATTACACATATTTTTCTTTATTACAAAAGGCTAAATCTTTGTATCCTCCCAGATTCAGTTAAACTCTCTGGTGCAGCAACAGATAAAGGATGTTCAGAAATTAAAATATGTGACTTGTATAAATACATAATGAAACAATTGGCAAAACATTACAAAAAATAATATCCCTACTGATAGAATACAGAATTTGAAGTCCCTTTAATAAAACTAAACATTTGGTTTCTGCAGAAAAGAAAGCTCCTAAGAGGCTTAACAGCATTAAGAGAAGAGAATAAACTATTGCTAACTTAATTTACTTTAAAAAAAACTTAATCCTGCAACAGTCATTTATATTTTTCTGACTCAAAGGTGCTACTATGATTCACTTTCATTCCCAACTCCATTGCAGTATAATGGAGTTTAGATGTGCCATATGAGACTGTTGATTTATTAAGCTGTAAATTGCACGTTCTTCATTTTTATAGACCAGTCACTTAAAATCTTTGCGATGATGATCTGTGCTGGGAACAAGTCTAATTTTTTTCTCTTTTTGGGAAAGCAGAAGAAACCATATGGCAAAACTACACACAAGCCTACCATGATTGTCCAAAAAGCACAGGGGACTTTTCTCTTGAGATCTTTTTAGTAATTGTAAAAGAGTTGTCAAATCCACTTTTTCAGTGTTGTTGCTGAAAACATTACTAGCTTTTCCAAGGATACTTCAGCTGAGCAGTGATTTTGGCTTGAATTTTTTTGGCTTGCAAAGATCCACAACCTACCAAATGTCAATCTTTTTGCTTTTCACTGTCAGAAATCACAACTAGTGATCATGGACTTTGTCATATTTCAAAGCATGAAATATCATTACAAGATGGATATTCAAACTTGGTGTGTGGCAACAGGCTTCAAAGAGGAGAAAATATTTTTTGTACTGTTAGATTCACTGCTGCTCCTCACTTTCAGATCTGCTGGAATAAACATCTAGTTTGTCCACAGCATGAATTTAAATTGTAAATTAAATAGCTTCCCATTTGCTTCATCTTAAGCTACCTGTACAGACTGAGAAAGTTATCATATTTAAACACAAATTTCTCAAGCTATCCACAATAGCTTTTAAGAGACACCAAAAGATATTTCATAAGCGTCATGTTACTTTTTAGAGAGGAATGATATATATTCAGTAGAATAATTTGCTGAGTCTCAATTCAGAAAAATCATCAGACAAAAGCTGTTACTATCACCCAACAGACACACTGCATCTAAGCCCCGTCTCATATATCTTTGGTAAATCTTTCTCTCATGCGATAGCCCAGCACCTCTACACTCCATAATAAATATTTTTTTCTGAATGTCTGCTCTGATTAAAGTGTCAGCAAAACTGTTAGTGCTTTGTTAGCTATCCAGATGTTAATTAGGATCAAAAAACCCTCAACACCCCACATGGTAGATTGGAAAGATAGCTCCTCACAAGGGTCTGTCTTTCCATTCTCCTGTGCAGAACAACATGCCCTGCTGCATGCAGGTTCACGTTTCTATGCTTTGCTCACCGAACCAGCTTGTGCATCGCAGTGATATGCAGATCCTGAGTTACTTCATGAATAACTCAGAAAAGCAAGTCACAAAAGAAATAAAGTCATGCTTCTGGCAAGCCATATGTGAGCATAAGGATCTATTGCCACTAACAATTGCTTCTTCAAGACAAGTGGTACAGTACTTTAAAAGAGCTCAGTAGGTTGATCCAAGCTAAAAACATCACTTGGCTGGGATACACGACTTGTTACCCCAAAGACTGTGACGTGCAGCACGGTCCATTAGGGATTTCTCCTCAGGCTGTGCATCTCGGGTCCAACGCCCACGAGAAGTTAAGGGGTACTCCTGGTGGCAGAGTTCACATGAATCCTATCCACACTGTAAGTACAGCACACTGGGATGCAACATTGCTTTTCTGAACACTGAACGGCCATCCTGAAGGTCCCTATTTGCTAACTTATCCTATTCCACAGGGAAAATGTACTTGGCAATACATCTAGCTCTTATCTCACTATTTCACTTCCCTTCCTCTTATCTTACAGAAAGTGTTCTACAACTTAGATCATTTCAGCAACACTTTCACAGCAAGTGTAAGACAGAGAAGGTGGAAAGGAGTGAGGCTTATTCCAGTCTAAGTGCCACAAATTCTATCTTTTGATTTATTTTTATACTTTTACAGCAGAAGCCAGGAAAAGGGAAAAAGTTGAGAAAACAGATTTTGATATGGAATATTTAAAAATGCAAGACAATCTAAATAAAAATTAATAATAAAGCAAAGAGGTTGTGTGGATAAATAACAGAAAATGCTGACTTTGAGAAACAAAATCCTATCTCTACTAAAAGACAGATATTACTTTGTAATATTTGAAAAACATATAAATATGTAGTTTCTTGAACACCTGATATTATTAAAGCTTCTTTTTTTTCCCCTAGGATCAAATTAAAGTAGTTACAGGATATAATATGATTTTTTCCTAATTTACACAATGACTCCCAAACTTTCTCCTGAAACTTATTTGTATCAATTTATGAGAGAGCTTCCTTTGAGCTTGCAACCTGAAAGTAAATATGAAAGAGCACATGCAATCCTCTGCTACCTGCTTCTTTGTCTCACATGCATTGATGGGAGGAAAGGAG
This sequence comes from Strix aluco, assembly GCF_031877795.1. Classification (NCBI taxonomy): domain Eukaryota; kingdom Metazoa; phylum Chordata; class Aves; order Strigiformes; family Strigidae; genus Strix; species Strix aluco. Next base: position 33,558,886 of record NC_133936.1, read on the forward strand.
TGCTGCAGGGAGAGCAGAAGCCAGCATTGCCAAGTTGTGCTCTGGGCTCTGCCACAGACACAGCCTGTAAACTTGGGTAAGCAATTCAACTTCTCCAGGTCTTTCTTCAAATTTCAGTTAGTGAATGCTCAGTGTGTTTAGGTCCTAGGTTCTCCCGGTTGTTTTACTTTATATGTCAGTACAATTGAACACAAGCTAGTCAGAATTCAGTTAGGGATTATTTTTAAGTAGATAAAATGTGACCAGGTAGAAACAGTCCTTTGGAAAACACTGCCACAGGACCACAATTGCACCAACTGGCAAAGCCAGATGAAATCTGTGCTTGTGTTCATCTGCAGGGAAAATACACAGTCATTTCAGGGCTGCAAGAGGTTTTCAAGTCTTCCTGCATACAAGGAGGCCACACCCTGCAGTAGGCAGGAAGGTCAGAATTTGCTTGAAAAAGCCCTTCAGAAAAAGTAAAAGCTTGGAGGATGTGATCTGGCTGCCAGTCCATGTCTGGTGAAGACTAGGATGAGCAAATCTCAACTTTGTTGCAGAAAGGGAGTATTCTCCCTTCAAATGATTATTTCCCAGAGTAAGAAAGTTGAGGTTTTGCAAGCAGCTCCAGGCTGCCACCTGGCTGAAGCTGGGTCTTAGTGGGAGAGTTTGGCACAGAAAGTTGATAACAGACTACAGAACCCACCACAAAAGCCTGGGGTGTCTCTGCAGAGAGACAAATGCACTGGTGTATCACAAATCTAAGACTATGAAGTATTTACATCAATGAATTGGAAACTGTCCTACTTTTCCTTGGACAGTGCTGCAGGGACACAGAAGAGTAAGCTGTGGGTACGAGTTTGCCTACCCACCACAGTTCAGTTTGGATCACAGTGGCATTTGGCTTTGTATGGTACGCACCTGCTGAGCAAGCTCCAACTTGTGAGTGCTCTCTAACTGTGCTCTCCCTGTGTGGGTTTGTGCACACACACCTTTCTAGCTTTATTCCACTACTGAGGTGATGTGGCAACTCTCTGCATTGTGCTTTTGTGGCTATCGCAGAGGTTGACCTCAGAGTCAGCAACTGGTAAAAAAACAACAACAAAGAAATACCCTGTTGCAAATCAAGTTTCAGAAATGCTGTGTTTGCCCCAATTCTGCTGGGAGGTGTGGGAGCAGCATGCCAGCAGAGCAGTGGTCCATTAAAGTCCTGATCAATGTATATTTTGTTATTCATCTTTAATAATTTGCCTAGAGCAAAGAACCTGAGATGATCACTGACCAACCAGAAAGGGTTTGAAAAACTCAGTTTACTCATGCTTAATATTTCATAAGATCAATTTAATCAGTTGTAAAGTTACAACATTTCTTCTTCCTTGACAAGTGGAGGAAAAATTCTTAGCTCTCCTAAAGGCCATATAAAAATTTAATATGCATGCTTCCTGAGCACCCACCTGCCTTCACACCAATAGCAGAAAGTTAAAATGTAAAAGGAAAAAAATAAAGCAGTGATACTGCTCTTATTTTGATTTAAATATGACATATATAAAAATAAGAAGAAAATCAATGATAACACAGCCTCTGTCTGCAGTTTTTTGTTTTGCTTTTTGAACAGATGCACCACTTAGGCTATTACATATTGAGCAGAGACCAGAAGTCTTTGATCCTACCACTGGAAAAAGAATTTTTCTTCAATTATGGTTCCATATGTTTCCACTTCTAATAACCCATGCAGCTGTATGTTAAACAAAAAGCCATGAATCCCCCAACTAACTCAAACTAAGATGCTTCATTTTCTGTATCCTGAAGATCTGGCTGTAACAGCTTCAACTTTCAAATTTCACTGCGTTCAGTTATTAACTTTTAGGGAGGACAGAAAAGTCTCTCTCAGCACTCCGATTGTATCTCAGGACTCTTGCAGGAGTTTTGCTTCCAAAAGGATTTCTGAATTTATATCCACACTGAGAAATCTTTCCTTAAAGGAAAGAAGAGCTAAGAATAACCTCAAATTTGATAATGTCCTTAGGATGGTAATTTTGTAGGAGCTCAATCTACTTTAGATATCTCATAAAGGAAAAGAAAACCCTTGCACCTTCAGTGTTACAGATTCTTCTGCTGTTGGAATTCAGAGGATGCCTGAGCTCAAGCCCAGAAAGTCTTAAATGAAGATAGAAAGCAGTAGCACCCCTTGATAAACAGCACTTAGAAGAGTTTTGTGAGGTTTTAATTATTTTCTAAAGGAAGGAAGATTAAGTCAGTAACTTCAAAGGTTGGGCATTAACTCAGTAGCTTAGAAAAGTTCATGGGCACATGAAGAACAACATCCAAAACCAAGCAAAGAACAAGCAGAGAAAAGCTACTCTTTAGGTTATTACTAAACTATAAGCTACAAACATAAAACTCACAGGAAAAAAGGAAGAGACTTTCAGTTGGAGAGAAGAAAGAATAGTTGTTCCAGCTTACACCAGCACAAAGTCTCCATCTTCTCCTGAATCAGCCCAGGCAGCCTTCCCTTAGCCTGTGGGACTCTCCTTTATAGCCTCTGAGCCCTCATAGTTCACTTGCTGACCTTTTGCACCTGGTTTCCCTCCTCCTTGCAAACAAACAACAGTGGCTTGCCCACAGGTGCATGCATTTTTTTTGTTTGGGCTCTGCCTGTTTTCTAAGGAAGCATTGACAGAATAAAGACAAATGAAAAGGGATGCCAAAGCTGCCACAGTGAAATTGCAACCTCCACATGCTCATAGCACAGAGGAAACTGGAAAGACAAAATGATGATGTGATCCTCATCTTTAAAGAAAAGAAAATCAAAATCCCCATATTCAAAGAGCATCTTATTGGAACACACTACCCTGTCATCACACTAAAAAAAATTACATGTGCTGTCCTGCAAGGTCTTTTGAATAATAAGAAAAAGAGAAATGAAAGGGTCCAGTGTAGACTAGGAAAATTAAAAATCTGTCATAGAAAAGACTGTTCATACAAAGTCTTCTTTTTTTGAAACCATATTAACACACCCCTCCATTTTCAAATGGAATAGTTTTATACTTTGATAATCGTCTTACCTTTAGTATCCTGATGTGAAAGCAGAGGTTGAATAAACATATGTTGCATCAGGCCACGCTGTTGAAGTTTCCAAGATCAGGCCCTCCTGATGGACCCCGTTTAGCCCTCTTCCAGTACCCCAGCACTGTGTTGTTCTTCAGATGAGGTTCTCAGCAGGGTCTCACCCCCGTGAGGACACTGTAGCTGGATAAGAGATCTGGTGACACTTCAGTGGTAATCAGAGCAGGTGTCCAAACCTCGGAGGAAAAGTTAACAGAGCTCAAACCCACCTGATGGGAGCTCAGATTACTTTGCAACTGAGCTTGTTTACACTACTATCCTACAACTTTTGCCACAACTGACCCATATTTGCATAAGAAACAGTTTCTTCAGCTGGGTGCATTCCAATACATAGTAGCTCTTGTCTGAGTTTATGCCCTAGTTGGAATCCTGCCTTAGGCAATTTGTCCAGGATAGTCCTGGAGAGGGTTGGGCATGGTGCTGTTCCTACTCCTCTGCCCTACACCTGGCCAGTGCAGTAGGGCCTGAGGGACTGGTGTGGGTACTGAAACTCAGCATATCTCTGAGGGGTCTATGCTTACTCAAGGGTTTCAGGTAGCTGGGGGTTAGGAAGCCCAAGGGAGATAAACATATAGCTGTTATAACTTCCTCTGTAACACCCTGCACCTTGATGACATCCAGGAGTCAATTCACAAATGAGTCTATATCTAGCTTGCCTGTGTTAACCAGTTTTTCCCTTTTAAACTTTTTTATTATTATTTTTTGGTGGGCAGGACAGGCAATAAACTATATTGTGCCTAAGTTTTACTTGATTTTGTCTCTTTTGTTTTTAACTTGTTACAATTTTCCTGCAGAAGGCACCTTTCTTCCTCCTCTATCCAGAAATGCATTTGTTATCTCAAATACAGGTAAGTGCTCTTCTATTCCAGCTTTCTTTGCACACCTGCTGAAAACCTCAGAATGAAAAATAAGTGAATATGATACAGCGTAACACAAAGTTTCCAATGCATTTCAGCAGTTTCCCCAGAAGCCCTTGTGTACCATCCCCAAGCTGAGACCACGCACTGCAACAGGCGAAAGCCACCTCAATTCTTATTTCTTGGAACAGCACTATCTTTACACACTGAAAATTTCACTTTGTTTTAAAGGCCCCTTCCCTATACCTGCCTCCAGAGAAGATAAATTTTATCAGTCCAGCGTCAGCAAAGTGATAAAAGGGCGCAGTGCTGCTCCACCATGAGCCAGACACCAAGGCTTGCTTGACAGTGCAGCCAAGTGCTTCAGCGGCTGATGATTGAAAGTGGAAGCTTAATGGGGTGAATGTGAACAAAGAATTAGAATAAATGCCACCTTTTGAAATGGAAAGCAAGCAGCTAAATGGGTTGCATGAGACAGGAAAGCAGATGCAGAGCAGAGAAGCAGTTCTGCAAAGCCAGTCTGGATTTCAGATTACGGTTGTGTCATCCTTGTCAGCAAGTATGATGACAGCCTCTGCCTGGGTGGCCTCCTCCATATCAGCAGGTGTGACGGGAAAAAAATACACGCTCCTCTTGCAAGATCTGGTTATTTCTGAAAATGGTTGTTTTCTGGTCTCCTGGGTAAAGATTCTCCTAATTAAGCATTTCCCATTAAACATGCCACCCCATTTACCTGTACACATATACTAATCTTCAGCCTGATGTATCTTCAGGCTTCAGCAGGTTAAGAATAATCATCTATGAAAGCTTGTGCCAGATAAAGGAAAAAGAAAGGATTTTGTCCTTCCACATTCAAACCAGTACAGAGTCTTGGAAGAGACTTCTTCAAGCTGTGTTCAGCTCTGGGGCCCCCAGTATAAGGACTGTTAGAGTGAGTCCAGAGGAGGGCCTCAAAGATGTTGAGGGGCTGGAGCGTCTCCCTTATGAGGACAGGCTGAGAGAGTTGGGGTTGTTCAGCCTGGAGAAGAGAAGGCTCCAGGGAGACCTTATAGCGGCCTTCCAGTGCTTAAAATTGAGTCCTACAGGGACTCTTTATCAGGGGGTATAGTGATAGGACAACGGGTAATGGTTTTAATCTGAAAGAGGGTAGATTTAGATTAGATGCAAGGAAGAAATTCTTCCCTGTGAGGGTGGCGAGACACTGGCACAGGTTGCCCAGAGAAGCTGTGGCTGCCCCCTCCCTGGCAGTGTTCAAGGCCAGGTTGGACGGGGCTTTGAGCAACCTGGTCTAGTGGAAGATGTCCCTGCCCATGGCAGGGGGGGTGGAACTAGGTGGTCTTTAAGGTCCCTTCCAACCCAAACCATTCTATGATTCTATGATTTTGCACTGGTGGCAAGAAAGTCAGACCATGAGAGTACTACACCAACTGACATCATGTCAAGTAGTACAAATATTAAGGTATTTTAAGAGAACTGGCACTGTACCTCCTACCGCAGGAGTCCTTACCTGGTGGGACTATCCACTGACCCTGCCCAGCCCAAAAGGACCACTGGGAGAAGAATGAGTTTAACAGACTGACTGCTTAAGCATTCCAATCTGACACGAAATTAGCAGTGGGCCAGTTGCACAGGGCTCAGGGGTGGGTAAATTCTCGCTGTCTTTGCCAGAGGAGGCTGTAACTTGGCAAGAGGAATGAAGGGTCACACTGCCCAAGGGAAACCCCAGAAGAAACCAGGCCATTGGTGATGGTAGGGTGAGCATGAGGAGTCTGACCTGCATGGGTCTCAGTGAGCTTTGTAGACTAAGCGCCAGCATTGAGATGTGACTCATCTTTGGGTTTGTGCAAGAGCCTGAAGCAGTGGTTGTGGTGTGACTTGAGAAGATGAATCTCTGAACCTCAACCGCACACCGAGGATGAGGCACATAAGCTCTGGCTGTGTCTGGCCACAATGCAGCTGGGACTAATAGGACATAACTAGTAAAGAGTCTTCTCTGCCATTTTTCTCCCAGTGGTCTTCTTGTAGAGCGCGTTTGATGAATGTGAATAACCATAAGCCAAGAAGCAAACAGACCTTTGTGCAGCTTGAGGGCCATCTATGAAAATAATGGGCCAAATTTTAGCATAGATGAATGCTTCAGTAGACTTCTTCATACTTTGCCAACAGAAAATATTTGGCTGCTGTCTCTAGCAGTAAGGGTAGGGGCAGTGCCAGCTGCCGTTCTGATAAGGCAGCTACTAATGGATTTCACCATCAAACAACCCTCACTGAAAGCTGTCCAGAGATGCCTGCATAGACAACAGTCATTAGACAGAAAAGAGGAATTTCTTTGCTGTAAGAGAGGATTGGAAAGCACATCATTCCTACACAGCTGAAGGGAAACGGATACTGCTCTGGTCTGACTGCTCCTCCCTGCCTCCAAACACGGCGGCAGGGATGCTGTCTTGTCTTGGCAGAGTTGACAAGTGGTAATTATAAATATCTGTCAGACCTTTGGTGTCAGTATTTGTAGGTAGCTACCCGATCATATTTTGAAAACAACAGAACATGTTCTGTACTTGCCATGTTTTAAAATGGATTAAAAAATTTCTTTAGGAAAGCAAATATGAGTCAGGAGACTGAAGTCAAGTCCAGTCTTATTAATTATAATTATAACACCATCTGACTTGACACAAAGGTGAAATTGCATTCAAATCACTTCCAAATTTGTTTGCAGCATGTATGAATCTAACCGAAACTTGTGAGATGCGTTTGCATATTTGAGGAGGGAATTACTGTGTACATACCACTGCCCAGCACAGGTAATACACAGGCATTCTTTTTAATGGCCAAGTTTATGCAGCTAATTCCTCATATTCAGCACCAACTATACAATAATCCTTTTGACAAATGAGTCAAGAGGCAGGGTGCTGCTGAGCATAAAATGTGTTACTGCCTTGCACAGATCTAGGACATGTAGATGAGTGAGGATTAATAGTTACAATTAGAAATGTAAGAGCAGACTGTAGATTGTGAAAATAATTAGCAGATTCTAAAAAGAATTTCCAGCCCCACAAAAATGTTTTAGTGCAGAATACATTTCAAACGGAAACAATAAAAGAGACTCAGCCATGCTCTTCTCATACTGATACATTCAGGACTGTTAGGACAGGATTCAAAATCTTGCTGGCTCCTTAACAAAGATGGCTCAATGCTCACAGCCAGCTAGACACCGCAGCCCATACTGGGCGTGGCAGGCAGCCACTTGGCTTCCCAGGGTGGTCTCAGTCACATTGTACTAGTATTCCTACCTGTGCTTTTTAGGGCTGTAGCACTTCATGCTCCCATAGGATTTCTGCTCCCCAAGCCCTCTGCCCATAGAGGAAAGCATCAGCAGTGCTGTAGCATGTGAGCACCCTGACCCAGAGCAAGGATGAGGCAGAGTCCTTGATGCAGGATCCGATGCAGGTGCATGGAAGAAGCTGCCCTCTGATCTGGGAGCAGGGCTGCCCCTGGTCCTTAGGAAGACAGTGACTGCAGAAAGCTCCTGTGCTTTGCTGAGTGTATTTGTTTCCAGCATACTAATCTGGTCCTGCTTTAAACATTGCTAATAAAAGAAAATTTAGACACTCCGCAGGAAATCTAAATAATCCTGAAAATAATAAAGCCATGTTTCTAAGATATAGGTCTTATATTACCTTTGTTTGACTTTCGGCATTAGTGGCATGTGTTTTTTCTTCTTAAGACAAACTCTGAGATGCCCCCATTTTTCAGGAGTGCTGGGTTTCAGCAGAGACTGTATGGATTCAGAGACCTGAAGTAATGTTGAGAAGTTGGCAAAGAAAGCAGTGCAGAAGTGGCCAAACTTAACGGCCATGCTGAAGCTGAAGCAGCCTGGCAAGGAGCAGTGCTGGCAGAGAGGCTGAGCTGCAGGATACCAGAGCTGCACCGCTCAATGCCTCCGGAGCAGACCCTTGAGCTTCTGTTCTTTACAGATCAGCCACTCTGCAGCTGCTTCCCAGGTGGGCTGTCTTGGTGCTTTAAATAACTAAAATGCCATTAAAAAGATCATGAAGGATGCTCGCTCAGCAATAGAAAACAAGTCTAATTTGCCTTTCTTTTCTCTGTTTGAAGGTAACAGGTGACTGTTGCCTACAATTCATTAAGAAACTGCAACCCACAATTTATCTTTCCAGAAAACTGTCCTCTTTTGGCTATCCTTTCACAATTTCCAGAAGACTGGAATAGTAAAAGTACTCTGAGAAACCCAGTTAAGAAGATCTAAGGTGGGTTTCACTTGACTGACTTTAACAGTAAAATGATGGCTCATTGCCAGTAATTTCATTCAGGTGAACCTTGCTTCTGGTCAGGAGGCAACATTCCTCCCAGCTACAGACTGAGGGGGGATGCTTTCACAAAGTTTGTAAGTCTCTGACTTGGTGATGAAGAAAAAATTCTGGCAGGAGAGGAGTGTGTAATGATCAAGTGTACTGAAATGGTAACAATACATCTCGCCAATCAATAAGAACACTCTTTTTGTAAGAACATATTACTTATTTATAGATCAGCTAGTTTGTGCAGAAGAGGGGAGTTAACAGCTTTCAGTCTGGTTTAGGAGAAAGACGAAGTGATGATGTGAAATTACCTGGAATTCTTAATTACAGAAATCAAAAAGTTGTTGTTGTTGGGGTTTTTTTTTGGTGTAAGTACAGCTTTAAAAATCATATTATTCCAATATAATTCCCATTGTTGCTGTCAGTGTGGAGTGTCTGAGTGCCTAATATATCTAACACAGATGTGCCAAAGGGCTACAATTAAATCACTCTACACTCATCTTCTGGTACCAATCAACTTTTTTCCTCTTAATGAAGAGACACATGCTGTTTTATACAGAGTTTGATTGACTGGTTGATATGAAAACATTAAGTGGCAGGAGCTGCTGAGAAGTATTCGTTATTCTTTCTGTTTGGAGCTGCAAGAGAAATAAGTAATTGTTTCTGATTGTGGCATCCACTCTCATGCTGACTGATGAGTGCTACAGCGCTGGCACAGAGGTTGTGTTAGGCAGGTCTCATTTGTGAGACCTTCACAGAAGTTGAAGCATCCCCAATTTGTTTTATTTTAAATGGTGAACATAGCTTTGAATTGGCATTTTTCTACTACCTGGTCTATAGAAGTCATCTTCACACCTTTGGCAAATTCCAGAGCAGCCCTAACCCAAACTGAGCCAGAGAGATGCAAAGCAGGTTTCTCAGCACCTTTAGGCAGCAGAGCCAAAATAATCCCCATACTGCAGGAGTGCCTATCTGTCACACTTGGTACACACTTCAGGAGACTCATATTCAAACTGAAGTCAGCTTGTTGATCTCAGCGCTAGATATAGATTAACATTTTCCAGAGCTCAAATATATTGCACCAAAACTGAAATTTAGTGATAGGACCAGGATGAGGAAGGCAACTCTCGTCTGATGAAAGACATCTCCTCACTATCTATGTGCTCCATAGAGATAGTAATGACCATATCCCTGTACAATCTTTGTGGTCCTTGGGGTCTGGGCAAACCCATCCTGTTTCTGCACTACTCTTAAGTAACACTCTACATTGGTAGAAAGCTGAGTTTGCCTGAGCAGAAGCGTGTCTATACCCAGCTGAAGCAGTGCCCACTATCAGCCATACAGGGTAAAAAAACGTAGGAAAACACATTACTGTTGAAGCGAATGAAGATTGTTTATGTAGGAGTGCAATACTTATTTTGGAGGGAAGGTCGATTAAATTATGGTCCTCAAATGTGAAATGATATCAAACCAAAAATCATTCTTTGGAAATACCTGGGAATTTCAGTTACTTTTAAAGTTAACATCTTAAAGAGCAGATGCAGTGAAAAATTAATGGGTTCTAATTTGGACTGTATATGAAGGTGGTCATTTCCTGGTGGAGATGGACAGGACAACATGTGCCCATGCTCAGCACACCTGTGTGAGGGCAGCGCATCCCCATGGACACTGTTTTTCTGAACAACACAAAAGATGAAACAAAAATGACAACAAAGCAAATGATACTTTTTCACCCTGAAGGAGCATGAGTGAAAATATTGAAATTGAATCTCAGTGTTGGCTGAGTGTGTACATTTTTGTTTCAGGTACTCAACTTTCTTTTCCTAAAAAATAATAATAAACTTTCCTTGAGCAAAGCACTCAGAACAAGTGCTGGAATTACATTATAAACCTGTGTCTTTTGTAAAAGAATTAAAAAAAAAAAATCCCACTTATAATTGTAATTTGACAACCAGTAGTTCCCATAAAGGCTGTTTTAATACTATGTTGCAATGACAGAATTACATTAAATTCCTCAGTAGATAATCATAGTTTTAAGTTAGTTAAAAATATTACTGTGCTCTTTGGAGGGCTTTGCAAGTTTAACTGCAATTTTTCTGTGTTGGCTTTTTTTTAATCTATTTTTGTTTGTTGGTGGGGACTGCCAAAGTTTGTGTAGATATTTAAGCCCAAGACGGTATCTTAGCTTAGCCATCTGTGAAAACAAAAACTGAGTAAAAATGTAACTTTGAATAAATGAAGCACCGAGGGAATTTCATACTCGATATAAATAATTGCAGCTATAGCTTGTTGCTATGCAGTTAAGAAAAATATTTCTCTTATCCTTGGTGAAGACCCATTTCTTTAAAAGGTTTCACTTTTAAACATGAAGACAATGAAACATTAATATTTTTCCATCTTCTGCTTCAAGTGTACATGAGAGATCAATGCCTTGCTGTCTGGTTTGATAAAAATGAACACAAATGCTCTGGAGAGAGGCAGCAGAGGCTCCTGGCAGCTGACGCTCACCACCACCACCACCTCCCATGGCCTCAGACAAAGGCCAGGGGCTTTCAGCTTGGGGCCCAATCCATTAGGGCTTGACATTCAGGTGCCCTATGGAAGGACCAAGCATGAAAAACTGAGGGTCGTTCTTTTTTAGGGGGGTAAAGGAGAGCTATAAAGCACCAGCTTTGAGAAAGTGTCACTCACTTCCCAGGTATGGCAAGAAAAATCTCTTTATATGATGTGCTGGGTTTGTGTGGCAGAGGTTTTTTTAGTAGCAGGGGAGGGGGCTACAGCAGTGGTCCCTGTGAGAAGCTTCTCGAAAGCACCCCCAGCTCCAAGTCAGACCCACCTCTGGTCAAGGCTGAGCCAATTAGTGATGGTGGCTCAGCCTCTGCAATAAATATTTAAGAAGGGGAACCTGAGAAGAGTTGGGGCTTTGAGGAGGAGTTATGAGAAGGACACCTGTGTGAATACTGAGGTCAGGAGAAGGAAGGAGAAGGAAGCAGGGAAAGTGTGCTAGAGAGGAGATCCCCCCCTGTATCCTGTGGCAAGGTGGCAGGGTTGCCCCCCCCCCGCCCCGCCACCCCTGGGGGTCACCGGAGGAGCAGAGATTCGCCTGTGGAGGACCCCCGGGACTCTGCTGGAAGAAGCAGCCCCCACTGTTGTAGTTCGGTGCTGGGAGAACCGCAACATGTGGGGGTGACCCACAGCGGATCACATCAAGAAGAATGCATCCCATAGGGCAGGCTCACTGCAGAGAGAGTTTGTGGAGCACTGTGTCCCATGAGAGGGATGCCACATGGAGCAGGGGGAAGACTGCAGAACAGTGCTCCCCCTCACCTTGGGGGAAGAAGTGGCGGACTGACTGCACCCCCCATCCCCTGCCCCTGTGTTGCTGGGGGAGGAGGTAGAAATATCGGGAACAAAACTGATCGCAGAAAGAAAAGAGGGGTGTGTGGGTGGGTGTTTTAAGATATGGTAATGCTTCTCACTGTCCCATTCTGTCTGTTAATTGTTATTTTTTTGAACTAAAGCAACATCCTTTTTCTTCCCTTAACAAGCCTGTCTTTTGCTGTGACCATTAATGGGTGAGTGACCCCTCTCTGTACTTATCTCCATTCTTGAGCCTTTTAATTCATTTTTTTCTCCTTCCCAGATGTGAGTGAACAGCTCTATGGTGCTCAATTGCCCTCTGAGCTCAAACCATGACAAATAAGCACATGGGAAAATCCTGGGGGCACAGAAAAGAAGGGAAAGCAAAGGCTGTTCTGTTAGCAACAGGTTTTCTCCCCCCCTTTTTTTTTTTTCCTTTCCATTTCACCTCTTGGACAGTGGCACATTTTGTTGCAGGGCAATACTTGTAAGGGAGGGTTTAGGAACTTGTCCTTGAATAATTCATCACAACTATGTATTTAACCATGACCCTGAGCCATAAGCCTCAGCTCCAAAACTAAGCAAAGCATAGACTTCCTGGACATAATATGTAGAAATTACAGAATTGACTCTTGTAATAAGAGCATCTTGGAAACCGTGCTAGGCCACATGGAAAATAAGGAGCTGATTGGTGACAGTGAACACGGCTTCATAAAGGGCAAATCATGCCTGATGAATTTGGTGGCCTTCTACGATGGGGTTACAGCACTGCTGAATAAGAGAAGAGTGACTGATGTCATCTACCTGGACTTGTGCAAAGCATTTGACACCCTCCTGCATGACATCCCTGTCTCTAAATTGGAGAGACGTGGGTTTGACAGATGGGCCACTTGGTGGATAAGGAATTGGCTGGATGGTCACACTCACAGAGTTGCGGTCAACGGCTCGATGTCCAAGTGGATATCGGTAACAAGTGCCGTTCCTCAGGGGTCGGTGTTGGGACCGGTGCTGTTTAACATCTTTGCTGGAGACACGGACAGTGGGATCGAGTGCACCCTCAGCAAGATCGCAGATGACCCCAAGCTGTGTGGTGCGGTCGACACACTGGAGGGACGGGATGTGCCATCCAGAGGAACCTGGACAGGCTGGAGAGGTGGGACCGGGCAAACCTCATGAAGTTCAACAAGGCCAAGTGCAAGGTCCTGCACATGGGTCAGGGCAATCCCAAGCACAAAGACAGGCTGGGCCATGAGTGGACTGAGAGCAGCCCTGTGGAGAAGGACCTGGGGGTATTAGTGGATGGAAAACTTACTGTGAGCCAGCAATGTGAGCTCACAGCCCAGAAAGCCAACTGTGTCCTGGGCTGCATCAAGAGAAGTGTGGCCAGCAGGTCGAGGGAGGGGATTCTCCCCCTCTACTGTGTTCTCATGAGAACCCACCTGCAGTGCTGTGTCCAGCTCTGGGGGCACCAACACAAGAAGGGCATGGACCTGCTTGAGTGGGTCCAGAGGAGGCCACAAAGATGATCAGGGGGCTGGAGCACCTCCCCTGTGAAGACAGGCTGAGAGAGTTCGTGTTGTTCAGCCTGGAGAAGAGAAGGCTCCAGGGAGACCTTATAGTGGCCTTCCAGTACTTAAAGGGGCTACAGGAAAGGTGGGGAGAGACTGTTTATCGGGGAGTGTAGGGATAGGATGAGGGGTAATGGTTTTAAACTGAAAGAGGGTAGATTTAGATTAGATGTAAGGAAGAAATTCTTCCTGTGAAAGAATTTGGTGGTGAGGCACTGGAACAGGTTGCCCAGAGAAGCTGTGGCTGCGCCCTCCCTGGCAGAGTTCAAGGCCAGGTTGGACGGGGCTTTGAGCAACCTGGTCTAGTGGAAGGTGTCCCTGCCCATGGCAGGGGGGTGGGAACTAGATGATCTTTAAGGTCCCTTCCAACCCAAATCATTCCATGAGTCTGTGATAAGTTGCCTTGTGATGGCCACTGTAAAGGCACAAAACCAGAGATGTCCTGTTGCCTTTGGAGCGGCACAGAGCAAGGGCTCACGTGCCCTTGCTGCCGCACGCAGACCCTGCCTCCCGCTCAGCACCGGCTGTGCCTGAATGCCCACATGTCTGTGGATCCAGGAGCAGAACAGGTCTGCTAGGGGCTGCCCGAGGTCATCGCAGAGAGCCCCAAACTGGGGAAATGCTTGAATAATAGAGAGCGACTCCCTCTCCATGTGCCACTTTCATTTCAAGACTGAGAATAAACACTGCGAGGATCAGAGCACCTGCATAATAAAAACATAAAGCCAACAGCTATTATACTTCCATCCATTCCATGTTTCCTGTGGGAATTTTCAGCCCTGATTTCTCCATTTCAAGTCCTGAGGGGCCTTTTCTGATCATTGTTTAGACCTGCTTTGTAACAGCGCACAGGGTTTTGTGCCAGTCCTTAGCTCTCAGTGAGGCCACAGCTCACCGTGTGTATGCTTGGAGTGCCTATATGTATGTACATTTATGTATATGTACGGGGGGAATAGCAAAACCAACAACTTTCTTCAGCCCCAGAAAAGCTCAACATTTTTTTGTCTCCTGTCTGTTTCCCTGAGAAAAAACATTGGACTTTCTTGGCTGAAAGCTGTCATCTTCAATGAAAAGCTGATTATACAGTGGAAGTAAATAATAAAAGCATGGTTCTGTCTGGTTGCCTGGGCTAAATTCATGAAAAAAACCTCAGTTGGCACTCAGTAATTTCCTCATGAAAAGCAGTGTTTTCTTAAGGAAATAGTGACAATTTTCCTTGGAGCAAATTAGTGAAGATGTAATCTGTCTTCACATTGAAGATGTCAGATTTGCATGCAAATAATTGTGGCATGATAACTGGTGGTGTCACACAGCTTTAATGATGGTTTGCAGTAAAAATACCGAGAGAACAAACACCTGCTCTACAGCTTCTGCAGGTTGCCAGCGTATTATTATTGGTTCTGACCTTCTAATTGCCTCTTTATTTTCTGTTCCTGGCTGCACAGTGAATAACACGAGTGCTCTTTAACTCCTACGTGTCCCCCATGTGCTTCCCGCTTCCTCCGCTCGCTCTCTGTGAAAATAAATAAACTACCAATTTAATGACTAACTAGCTTGTACTCTCGGAAGAGTTTCCTGAGCTTTTGTAAAAACGTTGAGCTTTGAACATTTTTCAAACAGAAATCAGTATTTTTTGTCTCTCTTTCTCTTAACTTTCTGTACGTGCCAGTGAGGAGCATTTTAATTAGAGCGCTGTCTGCACGACACTACAGCCCACCTGCCTCTTTCCTGCTGGTAGTGGGGAAAAATGCTATAGCGGCTGCTCACGTGTGGCTAGAGGAGCAAACAGCCCCTAAAGCAGGAGGAGCGGTAAAGCCCCGGGGGGCGGGCGCGGCGCGGCTGCCGGGTCACGCGTGGTACCCGGCCGGGGATGCTGCGCCCCGGGGGGGCGGGGGGGGGGCAGGCGCAGTGCCACCCCTCTGCTGGAGGGAGCAGGAGGAGCTCTTGGGACTGCGGGAAGCGCTTCCAAGAAGAATAGCGTCATGTGTGTAATGGCCAGAAATAACGGCGGGGGGGCTAGAGAAGCGGCAGAGACCGAGCCCCCGCCGGGGGGCAGCGGGCCGGTCCCCGCTGCCCGGCCGCGGGGCGGCTGCAATGCTCGCCCGCAGCCATGAGATGTCACTGCTGCCCCACACAAAAGCAGGCACGCGCTAATTTGTCAGACGGACGAGAAAGACGGCGATCTGGCCGCTTCGTGCCTTGCTTTTTTCCCCCCCAAACTGGCTTGCTGTAGCCCTGTCTCCTGCCCCCTGGACGCCACCGCCGCTGGAGTCCGGGGCATCGCCCTTGTCCATCCCTGGAGTCCTGCGGGGCAGGTCTGCGCCCCGACTGACACCGCTGAGCACCCAACGCCTTTTCGTCTGGGAAGAGATGGGACCGAAATGTGAGGCTTGCACCATTCTTAAAGCTCCTAAACTGTGGCTGCTCCATCTCTTCTTGTTCTGAAAAGCGGCCACCAAGCTTCAGCCATTTCTCTAAGAGGCTCAAGTAAAAATTAAATAGTCATTCTCTTTAGATTTATAGGGTGACCTGATATTTAGAAACAGTAACAGGGGATTTAAGCAGTGGTCTAAAGTACCTGCCATGCCTTGCTTGCTGTAACACAGTTTTTATTCTTGTCTTAAAACTTCTGAATCAGAAAATAGATTTTGTAGGAAGGGCAAAAACTTCAGTATTATTTTTTTGATCTATCTACAGCTAGGCTTGATGTTGTTCAGCTCTTGAGTGTTCAAAATAAATATAAATGCATGCTAGCAGGAAGAAGAGTTAATTTTCTGAGTTAAATAACTCTGCTTTCCTGCCATATCCCATGTGCTATCCTGAATGAAAAGTTCCATCCCAAGTAACTCAGAGACAGATGTCCTTCGACAGCACTTAGAAATTCCTCCCTCATCAAACTTTGAAGACAACTGCATGCTTTTCACCCTGGATGAGGTGAAAAGTAAATGAGGTTTATCCCTGCAGCAAATCCTTCAGAAGAGTGGCACCGCCTGCCATTAGACAAGGACTGCAGAGATACAGCTAAGCAAAGCAAGTCTAGGAAGCATAGTCTTACGGAGGCATATAAATATGCCTTGTATTAATAGCTGTTTATTAAAACAGGTTATAAAATACATTTCCAAAGTTCTGATGAGTGACCATCTTAGCCATTAACATCTCAGGAATGTACTTAGATCAAAGTTTTATGACCTCTATTTATTATGGCAGATAGCACTTCCTGAAAATGCCTACTTTTAAAATCTTATTACTGTCCAATTCCTTATTTAGGCCAGTGATTTGACATTCTTGCATGAGCGAACATTAAAGTTTTTGCCTTTTTAACCTCCTAATCCTGGTGCATAAATCATTTATAACCGATTCTATTCTATGTGTCTTTTTGGTGTTATTGGATTCTTATCTTTCATTCCAGTCTAGCTTTCTGATTTAATATATTAAAAACTTCAGTTCAGCTTTGCTTTCCTTATTAAGATAGAAAAGAAGTAGAAGCTTATAGAGTGCTGAAAGAAAAGCACAATATATAATTTTTTTTTTAAAAGAAAATTAAAAAGTTTTAGTTTAAAAGGAAGGAAGATTATGCTGTCCTCTCATGTGGCACCCCTTTACAATTGTGCAAATGCACAGAATTACTTCTAATTTTCAGTAAGTAAATTTGTGTGCTCTCCCTTAGCCATTTTCATTCAGAAGGTGAGGTCAGGCCCTGCAGCCGTAGTTCTGCTGGTGGGTCTCAGCAAGCTCTTGCTTCTCCAGAGTGCTGCTGGAAGAGCTCCCTGGGGACCTGCTGGCTGGCAGGATCACCCTCTGGAAGGACATGGACATAAAATTCTCCTTTAGTATCCCATGTTGCCTTCTTCTTCTAGCACTTACACTGTAGCTGGATGAAAAAGTAAAATCGGAGTCTATTCCACCAGCAGAAAACCAGCAAAAGATAAAACCAAACCCCAAACCCTAAGTATTTATATGAGTAGCAAAACCAAATAAGCCTGATTAGTGTCATGGAAGTGGGCTATGTTAAAGGTTTTCTTATGACAAAAAAAGCTGAAAGATTTGAAAGTGATGAGAAACCTGAGGGGACCAGCTTGGTTATAGAGCATTTGTATTTGGAAGGTCCTGGCTATACCCACTATGATAGTATGACAGACTAATAGCCTATTGGATTAGCTTACAAAAGGCAGGTTGGATCCTTCATGTGGGCACATCCAAGATGCCTAAGGGATGGATGAACCTGCAACAATAGCAGGATTACACTGTAAATTAAAAATTCATCTGTAGAGAATTAGACACTTGAATCACTATTGGACATAGAAAGAAGGATTGTTAAAAATACATAGTTTTTTAACAAAGATGAAAGGTATAGCATGGAGAGATTTTTATCCACATTTAAATGAAATTGACCTGCTTTTCTTGTTCATGCCTAAAGTATTCCTGCAATTACATAAATTTGAACATTAAGCAGTATTCCTTTCATGTCCCAGTGAGGCTGTTTAAATTTTTTTATATATATATATATATACACACACACACATATACACACACACACCTTGTACCCTGTACGTGTGTTATATGACTTGATCACACCATGCTCAAGGACCCTGGCAGCAGATGGAAAGAGCAAGAATGGGCAAACTTGTATTTCATTTTCCATTTGGGTGTATAAAGCCTACACAAACAGTAATGAAGTAATAATATTAGTGGCTTAGACTCAGACTTAACTACAGATTTAGCTGAAAGAGAATTGTATTCAGACTAAAGGGAACAAGTGGTTAAATGGTCTTTTTGTAGCAATAACTGAAAGCCCTGACCAACTAGCCTGCCAGGGCAGGGTGGGGAGATGGCAGCCAGCTGCCTCTGGGTGTCAAGAAGAAAATTGTCACATTGCATTGCCATGCTAGCCACCGTGCTGAGACCCAGCCGCTCCAGTGCTGTCTCGTGCATTTTTCCAAGATGGCTTGTAAGAATCTCATGAAATCAATCTGGCAAACCTCCACCTGAGCTTTTCAGGCTACCCTACTTATTTTCTGATTTGGGATTCATCCTAATGAAAAACAAATTTGGAGCACAGCTGGGCAACTCCACCTCTGGACAGCTTCAGAGAGCCCAGGGCTACAGGGGGACAGATGTGTCCTGGGGTGCAGGTTTCCCAGAATGGGACATACCCTGAAGCCCAACTGTGATCCGATCCCAAAAATGGGCTTTAGTGCTTCAGACCCAGGGTGGTAAAATCCTGACAGACTTCACCATCATTGAGTGTTGTGATGCTATAATTAATCCCCGGTTCAGCTACCAGTTATTGCAGATGCCCTTCTGCAGACAAAAGGGGACTATTTTTTTCCCCCCATTTATTTTTCTGCAAGTTCCCTGACCTAGAAACCTGACATTTTCTGCTTCACACTTATGCACATTTTAGCTCTTCACCTTGAGTCCTGTTTAGGATCTATACTGACAGCAAAATGGCACAGACAGTAGAGTCTGCATCCACCCAGAGGAAATGAGAACAACACAACCTTGTCAGGATGCTCAGCCTCAGTTATTCCTCCTTTACTACCTAAATTCATTTATTCCAGCATCCATTTCAAATGGTTTTCTATACAACATTTTCTATATGCTACCCAGCTCCATAACTGCTTTCTCAGTACAGCAAATTGAAAGCTTCCCCCCTGCTTTAACATCCCTTAAAACAGACAGAGAATCCAGCATTAGTTTTCCCTTGCTTCTTGAAAGAAAAGGGCAAAAAATAGGAAGAACATACTCTACAAACTGACAAATCTGCTTCCCTTCAGAGCACTGCAGAAACTGCCAAAGAATACTGGATTTGTGGGAGAATAATACTGATGTACGGCTGCCAAGGTCAGTCAGCCTTGTGCACTGGGCTGGCAAACCAAAGTTACTTACATATGTAATGGCCATCGGCAGTCAACTTTAAATTTGGCACATGCTTCTCCCCCCCCACCCCAATGTAAAAGGAAAAACAGATTAAACTTGTTCTGCCTTAAGCTGTTTTTCCTCATTTGTTTATTTTCTACATCTCTTCCAGCTCAAGATGCTCACAACTACTGCTACAAGCATCAAATTCAGTGTTCAGCAAAGGCCTGATGGTTTTCTCAGTTCCTTTGCAGACTGCTGGGATTTTATCTCATTAAATGGTGTAGAGATGCCAATAGGAAAGGTCATGAAAATAAGTTGGGTCATCACAATCTAATCCTCCAATTTCACCATGCATACGCATTTCTTGTGTCCATCTCATGCCAAAAACTGATATTTCATGTTGTTACCGACAGCAGCTGTTGCTTATGGTGGATATTACCATAGGCTAAGATGATTACTCCTCTAACGTCATTACCCAGTCTAAGTAGAAAGGCAGATATCGTATGTACACCTACCACTTGTAAGGGAGCAACAACACACGGGACTGCTGCAGGAAGTCCTGCACCCTCAGGACTACCGGGAAAGGGCCGGGTGCCCTGGGCTGGGCTGCAACGGGGCTCCAAGCCCAGGGGTGGGTCTGTGCTGGTCCCAGCTGGGGCTGCTCAGGGCCGTCAGGGCTTTGCACCATCCTCAACAACTGTCTTCAAACTACAAACTCCCTCTCCCCAGAGATGGCAAGTCACAAATGAAATAGCAGAGCTAGTGAAAAAGTGGTGAACAGGAGCTTTAGCAGAATAGAAGAATGTGGAAATAAGCCCCCGCCATTTCTTACATTATCTGAGAGCTGTTCAGCCATGAATTGTCTGTAATAATTAGCATGAGAATATCTCCTTGATGACATTCATACTGCATAAAAGGGTCTGCGTTTCCTCCATCAAAGTGCATATTTATGAACTGAATCTCCGAAAGACGGAGCCTTTGATAGTATTATTTTAATATTTTTTGCATACGATTTAGAAGTTTAAACTTCAAGAAGCCCTAATAATAAAAAAGACTATCAGATTTCTGCTAGTCATCTCCGTTTCTAGTAAACACAAACACATATATGGGAGTCACTGTTTAAATATGAAAGTGGTAGACTATACAAGATAGAACGGCATGAATAAATTTACTTTTGATCTTTAATGAACCTCAGAATAGTGACTTGAAAAACCCAGCCTTGACTGCTGAAGCCATTACATGGCATATGGTTTTCTTATATCCCATTTATTTCTTGACCCCAGTGACAGCCTATTCTGAGTCACACTGAAAAAACTCTATTTCCTGTGCACGTCTGTGTGCATGCGTGCTTCTGCCCCTTTGCTGTTCAATACCTCTTATTTTACATACCTGATTACTGCAATTCCTCAGAACTTAAGTTTGATTCAGAACTGCACTCATCGAGGGCAGGATTACAGGATTCACCTCCGTCAGAGGTAGGACTGTGAGGACATATGATAGACATGCTGCCACCAGCTTGAGTAGCTTTACAGTCTTAGATGTGGGCAATGGCAGTTCCTCTTCTTAGGTGTAAAACTTACTGGAGGTTTGTCAACCCTGCCCAAAGCTGCCAAACTTGTAGCTTCTTCTACTTAGTGTGGTCCTGGGGTTATTTCTAGCCCTTTGTTTTAGCACCTACACCAAGCAGGTATCTGAAAGTTTAATACCTTGAAGTCTGAAAGGCAGATGATGGTTACTTTCTGAAGTGTTTATAGAGAAAATATTACATTTGGTTATTCTCCTTTCAGCAAAAGTGGGCAAGCATGTGAATTATCCCAGGCTTGGTCAACTCAGGCTGAAAGGGGACCCAGGGAGGGAGTGTATGTATGAAGTTGTGTAGAGGAGGTGATGGGCCACCAAGCCTGGTGCCATAGGATGCTAGGCTCATTTTTTCCCAGACCCAAGTCCTCCCCACCTCTTCTGTACAGCCAATTAGAAATGATTCCCCCCATGGATTGCATCTGTTCCTCCTTTGGTTTGCAAGACCTTGATGTCACTGGTGAAGACATTAACCTGTCCATGATGGCTTTGGATCTGCAGCAGCCCACTGCATATCTATGAACTGCAATGTAAAAAAGGTTTGGTTTCTCACGAGTTTTTAGAGGCCGATAATGTAAAGTTTGGAAGGTTGAGAAGAAAATAAAAGGAAGTATTAGTGAGGTATGATCTCTTTGGGAACAGAGAAGAAACTTTTAGAGTGATATCGAAAACGTTTTCCTTACTACATGACACTGCCTGAAAATCTTCCTGTAAGCTTTCCACATGGAGTTATTTTATTTCAAAGTTGTCAATATTAGGCAATTATAATCCCTGTAGCTAAAGCCTTCTTCTTTTGTTAGAAAGCCAACAATTTTAAGTTGCATAATTTCAACAGTTATATTACTTAGACAAATCCTTTGACATTTGGCATGCATCTCTAAAGCTCCGTTTCTAATATAACTTATATCTTCTATTAGGTAACAATAAATAATTTGTATTTAATTCATAAATGCAGATAGCAGCACATCTTACGCACCAACAAAATAATAAGTAGTGCATTTCTTACTCTTACGGATAAGAATGATCTGGATGGATACCAGCTAAATCTCCTTACTAAAAAAAATAACTATTTGCTAAACAAATAATGATACAAGGCATCTCAATTTTTCTGAAAATTGAACAGAATATTCTGAATAAAAAGATCTGGGAAAAAAATCTTCACACTTTAAAAAATGTTGGAAATATAACAGTTTTGCCTGGCATGTGTATTAACTGCTCAAAATAGTAAAAATAGTGAATGATTGTATTTGCAGGAAGATTAATAAAATTATCTTCCTTATGTTTCAGCTGTTATTTTTCTTCTTAAGATGTAAGTACTTTGGTGCAAGGATTGACCTTTAGTGGCCAAATATGCCCTTGCTCAATATCTCTGAGTATTACAAGAATAAAATTAGTATACAAAAATATAATATATTTATACTTGTGCTTATAAAGAAGAGAGTATTGTAGAGACCAGGTTCTTATCCCAATGAAGTTACAAATATTTTTGAGATCTTCAGTGAAGAATGATTCATTTGTCCCGGTATTCCTCACTAGGTGTTAGAAGATTTGACAAAGAACAATGTATTCAACACCAACAGATGTTTAGAGCAATCTTCTCCTGATAAAACACACAATGAATCTAAGTACGTGCCTCTTAATTAACAAGAGAAATAAATTTTATAAATATATTTATGATGGACTTTTTTTGGCCCAGAGGCAAACTTAGACCATAATATGCTATTTTCATGTACCTACTTTGAGGACCACTGAGAGGTTTAAAGACTGTACTTCAATTCTGCTGTGACTCTGCCTTTTTGTAAACCATGCCACTGTTATTTAGAAATAACTCTGACCACATCTTTTGCACCATCATTGCTTGGTTGAAACCCCACTGGCGATGATGGAAGTGAGCCCAGGCGCTCCCTCTGCCCCCCACTCCCCGCACAAAGAAAGCCACAGATCCCACTGTGTGGCCTGGACTGGGGCCCACAGTCAGCCTGAACATACCCACCGTGGGGTCTCAACCTAGCCCCCACCACGCTAGTGCTGTTTAGATTGGGCATTACTTGGAATAATCTGAAAACGCAGGAATTTAGCACATCTCCACTTTTTTTTTTTTTTTCATTCTGAAACAAAACAAGAAATAAATGGGTGAAATCAGTCAGAAAATGGATAATAAGAAGAAAATGTTGACCTGTACATCACAACACAAACACAAACACTGTAAAATGCTTGTTCCAATCAGAAAACAACCACATAATTCAGAATATGCAGAAGTGGCTGGGTGTTTTTGGAAAATGTTAATTCATTACCACCAGATATTCTTGTGGGAACAGACACATCAGTTTTGAAGGATGGTTTTTCTTGGATCCAAGACAAAATTTCTGATCAGAAAAAAGAGAGGATAATTGGTGGTTCAGATGTTCGCGGGGCACGTGGGAATCCTCCCAACTCTATTCAAGTCTCCATTTTGCTTCTAAAAGGAAACTTAAATGCGTATCTCCCAGGTGAACATTTTAGCTATTGTCTAATCTGAGATGGGTGAGATGTCACAGAAGAGCTTCACAGGGTTTTAATTGCATCCTGGCTCTGCACAGGACATCTTTTGGATGCTTGAAAGAGCTGCTGTGACATGAAAGGATCCTGTCTCCAGCCCACTCCTCTCCTTACCCCTCCTCCCTCTGCAAAGCAAGTGAGAACCAGGAGCAAGCTTATAGTCTTGTGCTTATAAGGTTATCAGAATAAAAATTCATCCACATGAAAGGAGGAAAATAAATCCCATTACTGTTAGGATTAAAAATCACAGTTGTTTTACTCATCGGTCTTATTCATAATTCAGTTTATAACTATAAAAGATGAAGGGGAATATGTCCTACTTTTCCCTTTGTGATTCGACAGCACTCCCGTTGAGTAGCTTTGCCATGAAAACTGGTGGTTGCTCAGTTTCCCCTGCTGTGTTTTTGGGCCTTCCACAACACAAGAGTAAAGAAGAAAATCTGGAAGAAGTGTAGGGGGAACACAAACAGAACATCTCAAGCAATTACAGCCCTCAGACTGACTTGTGCCAGCCCTTTTCTTGCTGTTTGCCTGCAAACTGATCAATTGACAGTGTCTTTTTCAACTAAAAGGAGGTGTTTGCTCTTATTAATGACTGGAGGACAAATCTAACCTCTAATGGCTGTGACTAATAGCCCAAAGTCTGCAATCTCCACTGAGCAGGAGCCTTCAGAGCATGTCAAAAGGAGACAAATTTAAGTCAGAGCTGTAAAGCCGGAGAATGGGGGTGAAGTCTTTAATTGCTCATGTTCTCACTAGCTCCTATTTATTCCTGCTAAAGGCATAATCTCTGGAGGTAGCTCAGATGCCTGGGAATGCCAATGTGATTACACATGCAAACATGCTGTGCACACCCGTATTGCCCCTGCCATTGTTGCAATTAGATGTCATCCTATCTATCTCTACCAGTGTTCCACTGCCCAGCCTCTGCCAGGCGGGGTGTCTCTGCACAGAGGCAGAGGTCAGGCAGTGGCACATACGCAGTGGAGATAGCCTGTCAAAAAGCCCCATCTCTGTTGATTTATTCCTCTGGCAATGTATCAAACAGGAGCTGGGAAATCCAGTTACCCCCCCTTGAAGCCTTCCCAGTTTCCTACACTATTGATTAATGCATCCCAATGACTTCAACCATGTCTCTAGGGTTTTTGTGCTTGCATATCCATAGCCATTTCCAAAGCACTTGCTGCTTCCAGTAAGTGGGTCTGCTGTACCTTTTTTTTCCCGATTCATGAAGGTTTGCGGCTGCTTAGTGCATCTGTGTGTCGGCAGATCCTTGCTCTCCCAGAAACCTGTGTCTGCTGCCTTGCCTGAATGTGGCTATGTTTGATTTCTTAGGACTTCGCCTGCCTCTTTGCAGAAATATGAAATCACCTGGAAACCCTTTCCTCAAAACAGTTTATTTTGTCCTGTACTTTGGCAGCTACTGATAAACATCCTCAGCTGAACGGATTCCACAGCAGGAAATCTCTCCCGACATGCAGGAAACGCCCTCTCTTCTTCTCAGATTACCTTAAGTGGTGAGGCTCAGTTTACTGCCAGCCACCTATGATATTGTTGCCTGTTTTTGCTATTTGCTGAACCTTTATTTTGTACTTATTTCACTCACATTTTTCTTCAATTATGGAACCATTCTACCTGACAATACTGCTAGTTCAGTTTCTCCCTCTCTGTAATTTCACGTGAATGCTCCCCATACTAAGTAGGATCTATTTTTACAGGTCTTTTACTCTGTGTTGTTTTCAGTTTGATTCTCTTGTGTATTCTGGTCAAGGGAAATCTGAGACAGATTTTGCTACTCGCTCTTACTCATGCTACAAAATGGCTTATTCAGGGAAGAGCATTCTGCAAGGATTAAAATGCCAAAAATCTGTGCTTTGATCAGGGAATGATATTTGAACACAGGGTACTGGAGGATTTCAAGTAGCTTGTGTGGTCTAAACCAAAAAGACAGTAGTGAACTACTAAAATGCAGTCAGTAGTGCATGTTCCTCCTTTTTTTTAAAAGCAATGTCCATTTATCTGTTGATGCACTGCAACTGACTGACTTATTTTAACATCTCATAGCTAAACCCAGTAATTTTATTTTGTCAAGCAGTTTCCCAGGCAGGCAGAATGAAGACTGCTCCCAGGAATTCCTTCACCAAAGAGCTGCCCTCCAGCTGAAATAGTTCGTAGCGCATCAGTAATCTCAGCAGCAAGGTCATTTGCACACACACTGCAAGACGCATCTTCAAGCTAAGGTACTCACCCAACACTCAGGGCTGAAGATCAGCCCAGCGTAGATCGTAAGGCTGGTGAAGGCCACAACCACAGCAAGGGGCATGACGTGGTGCATTGTAATCTCAGTTTGCCTTTAGCTGCCGTGGGCATGAAAGCCAGGCTGCTAAAGACAAGGGATCACAAAAGCTGCCTCTTGCCCACCCCTTAAACTGTTCATTCACTGGCAGGTGATCAGCAGCCAGTTTGTGACCACATCCAGTGAACTGTTCCAATGTGTCCGTTATCCCACGCCGAATGCCTAATGCTGCATCTGCTCTCTGAGATCTCCTTTCTCAGCTACTTTGAAAATGTGGTGGAAATAAATCCTCCTTCTGCATACGAGCAGAGCGACAGGTCCCCCCATTCCTGCAGAAAGGGTGCTTGTCAGCAGTGGTTAGAGCAGGCTGTAAAGTGCTCTGCAAAACAAGGACCATTGGCATTTGATGACCTATTTCCTTGGTCAATCTAAATCAATGTTACAGTGCTCTCTGTCCTTCAGCTCTCCAAAATGAGGAATTTGGAATCCCCTATGGTAGTACAGCATTGCCAAAACTGACCTGCATGACCAAAACTGTGCAGCATTTATCCCCTTCGGTTTTGGAGGCTGCTGCTCTGCACCGCTCTGTGCCCTGAACAGACCACGCAGCTCTGCAGCGAGGGATCAGCTCGTCAGCTGGTTTTTCCAAATCTTGGTATATTATTTAAAACCTTTTGAGGAGATGTGTTACCTAGCTTGTATGTTGGTCTCTCCCACTCTCATCCAAATAACAGATGACACCATTTAACTGCTAGAGCATATGATCCATCATTCCTTGCAACACCACAGGTGTACTGGCTACGCCATATGGCAACTTCTTATACTTGAACAGCCCCTTTGCATGTGTTTGCAGTAAAGAGTATTTATTAATCTGGATCTGGTGTCACATGCTGATGTGCTTAAGACAGGTCAAGTTTTGTAAGCCTCTCCCCACCTGTCATTTTGAAAGTCATGGTTTAGGCTTGGCTGATGATCAGCCGTCAGGGGTTTATAGCCTGCATATGTCAAGCTTCTAGTTTTCATGTGAGCTGTGGTAATAAAATTTTAAATAAAAATTAGGGACAGTAATAAGACTTTTCTCCATTGACCCCAGAAGGTTTTGACACTTTTTCTTAATAAAGGAACATTTACTTTAGTGATTTCCAGAACAGGGAGGGAGCCAGTTCTGTGCTCTCACCATTGATCCAGGTGCCAGAGCAAAAGTGGCAGCACTGTAAGGGGTAGCAGGGTTCCTGCTCCCAAGAACAAACACACACTGACTGGAACTAGACCACAACATCACAGAAGTAATACTAGTAGTGCTTTAGACAGCTCCACATTTTGTTGCATCTTCTGTTCTTCTCTGTTTTCTTTAGGAGTTGAAAAAGAAACTTTTAAACACCTGCAGGAAGGCTTATCCTAGGAGATTTCTGCTCTGCTTCGGCAGTCTCAAGGGATTCAGAGAAGCTGTCCCAATCCAGTGTTGGGGGAGGTTTCGATATGATCCCAAGAGCGAGATTAAGACACAAACGAGGTCAAATGCCGTACACCCAAAATAGTTTTTTATTACTAAAAGTGAAGAGGGGTAGCGATAGGACAGAATGGAAGGAAAAGACAGAAATCAAGCAAGCATCCAGGATAGAGGCGCAAGAATAGTCACCACCATGGATCCAGTGGCGTCCCGTTGGTCCCCAGTCTTCAGTTCTTTGGTGGTGGGTGAACCCACAGCAAAGTTTTCTGTTGCCTTTTAAGTTCATCCTATGAGCTGATTAGCATATCTGCCCCCCTTTAGGTTTTTTTTCTCTGGTCCCACAGGTTTTTGCTGCATCCAGCTTCCTGGGCAGAAATGCTCACCACTTATCAGTTCATTAGCAATGCATGCATGGTGTCTGGTATACACAATGGAGTCACAAATGACTACACCATGGAGCCACTGATAAACATTTGGTTTCGCTCAGTCCATGTCTCCCCCTTTGAAACTTATCTAAGGAGTTTGACAATGCAACTGCAAGGGAGTGGGGGGTGCATCCTTGGATACAATCCTGCTTCCTTGGGTGACACTCCTGTAATCCAAAGGCCACAGCTTGTCCTTGAGGTTTGCACAGACACAAGCAAGCTTTGAGACAGTCACTTGACATTTTGGTCTCTCACAGAAGCATGAGTGAAGAGTGCCTTCAACTGCAGGGCAGTGAGCTCCTGCTCCTCTAGAGCTCCATCTCTGCTACATTTAATCAGAAAAGAAACCTGTTAGATTCACTTATAAAAACCAAAAACAAATAGCCCAAAGCAATACTAGTAGATCTGATTTTTTTCCATTGGAGACTTGCAATATTCCAATTTTTAAAAACTATTTCTATGTTTCTTTGAGCACTGTGAAATGAATAAAGGAGAACAACCTATTCCTTTTGTTTTTTGCATTCATCCATTGCCCATCTCCTTCTTAAAAATTAAAATAAAATTGGGCACTGATGGTCATTTATTGTTTTAAGACAACATATATCTCCATGATTGTGGCAGAAATCTTCTCTGTGGTTTAGGCACCAGTAATAATTCTACTTAAGAATCAAGCAGAGGTGAAAGCACTCTGCTGAAAACCTGAAAAGATTTAAAACAAAAAATTACTTCTCCATTTTATGTCAAGTCTTTAATAAAGTGATATTTTCCCTCGTCTTATCCTCTGAAACCTACCGAAATTTTAAACTTTATTTCCACTTTTTTATTTAAGTGGACACCTACTTCGACATCTTTAAAGTTATTTAAAGTTCAGATATTAAACATGAATAATTGCCTCCTGATTTCAGTGCATGATGAAATAAAAACTGACAATGCATGTCTTCTGGTGACATTCACACCTGCATCTGTGACATAGACTTGTAATTTGATGAAAATTAACTTTACTCTGGACTAGAAGGGCAAGGTTTAAAACAGCTTCAGTATGATATTCTGCATCACTTTTCTTCCTTCTGATATACATGGGGCATGGGGTGGCAGGGGCAGGGGGAAGGAGTGGATGTATAGGTGAAATAGTGTTTTTCAGTCCTTTATGGCTTCTCATTGAATGAAAAAAAAAATAGAACATGGATGTCTGAGCATCTTATCACAAAGTTCTTTAGAGAGGTAATAGGAAGACAGAAGCTCGTTGATCTCCATCATTCAAAAGCCCAAGATTCTCTGTTATCCCCTGAAATGATTAGCAAAAAAAAGTGCAACAACTCCTCCCTGAATTTCCCTTAGCCACTTTCTTGAAGGCTAAGCACTGTTCATTGAAGAGATGCAAAGCTTGTACTTGGGAAGAAGTGCACCTGAGAAGTCCACACTCAGTTCCTGGACAGTGCATGCAACAGAAGAAACAATAGTGACATTAACTGCATAGATGATGTCATGAATTATTCATGCCCTTTTGTGAACACAGTTAAGACCTGTGGGAGTTAAAGAATAGCTACCAAAGTAAAAAAGTGTATTTTAATGAAATATAAATATTAGATGGAATTTTACATGGAAATACTCTGGAGTCTTACACATCATTTCCAGGGAAGGAAAAGGCATATTTTTGAATCTCTTGAGGTGCCAACTCATTAATTAGTATGGATATGAAAGATATATGCTTAGATGCGTCAGTCAAGCAATTATTGAGGAAGTATAATTTGAGAGTATAGTCTGGCAATGATAAGTTATTTTTATGCTCATTTATATTCATTTCATTGACATTTTATTTAGCAGGATCTAAACAAGTAGAAGTAAAAACTGCTGGTGCCAAGAAGACCTGCTTTGGCGAGCGGCTTCCCATGCATCAGTTCTTGACTGGAGGCAAAGGAGGAATGAGTGGCTCCTGAAGAAGGTCACTAGGGAGTTTGTCTGGGACTGTGGCACGTTCCCCTTGCAGAGCACTGGTGAGGCACAGACCTTGCTGCAAGACCCATTGCTCCACCACTCTTGCCCAACTTCCAGATCTCTGAGTGGGAGTTGGGTGGGGGCTACCCTTCACTGTCCTCATTCCTTTTCTGCTGCTTGTGCTGCTCAGCAAACCTCTTCCCTCAGGCAGACTGTGAGCAAAAAGGTATAGAGGATGGTAGTGCTGCTGTCATGAGAAGACTGTTCCTTTTCCTTAAAATCTCTTCCTTTGAGATTTGGAAAACTGTGAGTTCTCACATCGTCTAGCACTCAGTCCTGATTCCAGAAATTCCATGAAATAGAGGCTGTGGAAGAGGTCAGGCCCTGTTCCCTAAATGCTCTCTACATAATAGCTCTGTAAAAGTAGTATGAATGAGATTGATGTCAAGGACCTAGTCTCCATCTCCATCCATGGTTTTCTACCTAACGTGGCTGATTTAGCTAAAATCTAAAAGAATTTCAGTCTATGAAACTTGTTAAGGTTAGAACAGTTCATATTTATGTTATGTTTGATATGCAACATAAACATCCACCTTACAGGTACTTTTTGTACCAGTTCCTTAGAGAAGTTGCAGTGGTTAATTTGACTATTTTATTATTATTTGTTTGCTGGGCATGCTCCAATTTCCATCTAAAATGTTACTTCTTTTATGACTGGACTTGAAGGACATTTGTTAAAATTATTTCCTTGCAAAGGATAAACCCATTCACTAAATGAACCTTTCATGCACCATCCTCTGTAACATGGATATGGGATGAAGGCAGGTCAGGATCAGGTCCTCAGATAGAGACGGTTACCACACACATGTGACAATGACTATGTTTTCAGCATTGATCAAGTGTGCTGAAAGCTCTGTCCCATCAGAGTGATTTTCCCTTTCAGTTTCTGAAGTGATTTTTCAGGACTTTACATACCTACCCTTCAAAGCAAGGCTGCGCAGCGAAGCGTAGGAATGTGCAGTCCTCAGAGCTCTTAGTGTTTTTAGCGTTTTGTATCACTTACAACATGCAGGCTGAAGAGAGCCTGAAACCTCAAAGGCACCTTTTTAATTCAAAACCTTCTGGGAGGCAGTCTTTTTTTCGTGCGGCTTTGCCAGAAGAATTCAAATGACTTCTCCCATTGACTTCTTTCATTCACTCTCTGCATTTCTCCACTCATTTGCTGCAGACCGATTTCGTGATCTCCATTTTTCTTTGATGCTGACAAATGGGGATCAAAAAGAGAGGCTTCACTGCAAAGCGGAGTCAAGCACAGGTTTTGACTCTTTTGCACGGCACTTTCTATTTCATCACTTTTGGCAGCCCAAGGCGTCACAGGCAAATGTGAGGCATCATCGTGCCCCATAACAAACACAGTAAACTACTTAATTTTCTCTTTAAGCCCCCTCGCTGTAAACTGTGGTGGTGTAGGATAGGTATCTTGCATGACTCATCACTCCAAAACTGAGACCGCTTCCCAGCTCGTTCTTTTAATAACCTTTTTTTTTTTTTTTTTTTTTTTAAAATCTCTACATTTTACATACTTGTTTGGAATTTGTCATTCTGTCTTCTCAAGGACAGAAAGCAAAGCGTCTTTTGAAACTGTGTGTCCACTGTTTGGTATATTTGTGGCTGAGGAGAAAAGTACTCTGGTAGTACGTAAACAGCTGAGAGTGAATAACCTCTGTGCTGGGGAGTGCATCTAACTATTTTCTGGTAAAGTTATGGACTCAGAGGTCTGTACTCCGCTTTCTTTCAAAAATAGCTGAATAGTCTGACAGCGTGCACATAAAATAACAGAAGTAGGTCTGCCAATTTTGTGAACTGAAACATCGGGAAAGGAAGTATTTCCCCCCCTGCTTTTCAGGAATACCAGACTTCTTTTTCAGAGGTGTGGACTAATTTGGGTCTTTTGTGTTAGACAATCTTTTGTAGTGCTGCATTCAATTTGTAAGTGGCTTGTAAGTGAGACAGACAATTCAGCCTGTGAGAACTCGGGCAACAGCAGCAGAATGCAGCAAGTCGTTCACAGTGGAGAAACTCAGCTAGTCAGGCCTCTCTGGTGTGTCTGTAACACAATTAAATCCCCATAATGACCTTCATTAGGCCCAGCATGTAAGTCAATATAAACAACTTTCAACTCGATGAACATTTTCCCTCTAAAAAGTAACCTTTTGTTTCTATTGCTTTTGTACTGTTTTAGCCATATGCTAAATATTATAATGCTTCATTCTCATTTACCCTTCACATATTAAGGTGAAAACTCTGACCTAGTGCATTCTAATTACTTGGCTTATTAGCTCCACATTATATCAGTAATGGTGTGATAGCCAACATAATTACTAGGACTTGAAAAATTATACTTTGCTGTACTATTTCATGAACTGTGAGACAGTTCTCTTTTCTTATTAACTTTCTTATTTAATGGGTTGACCAGATTTTTCATCTACCTAGACCATTGATCAAACTGATAATTTTAGATTTCAGCTGCAATTGAGAAATTGCCCCTTAAAACAGTGAGAGATATGTTTTATATGAGAAAATACAGACATTTATTATTCTTCTTTGTTTCTTATTGACAGGCCACCACAATTAAGTAGTGACTGCATGCTGTTTGAATGCCATTTTTAACTTACAAAGCTTCATGAAATTTAGACATTTTCCTCAAGGAAATTATTTTGGTTCTTTTTTTCTTTTGTCAAATTTCTATTTTTGTATTCACTAAAATTCTGGTTTACCTTTGTTGATTAAAAACTTTTTTCACTTTCTGGAAGGAAATAGAACTTTCACACCTTTTCCTTATTTAAGTAACATGCTAACTTTCAATCAAAACCCAGCAGGATTGGCAATTTTTCACCAGTTTACTCTAGAAGTTGAGTCTGATTCTGAGAGTTGTTCTGATCCCAAATATTTTTAGTTTACAGTACGAAGATACAGAAGAGACTATTTTCTTAAAAGAGACTCCTACTGAATGGAATAACAAGATTCATATAAGTAGTCACACACCTGCCCTTAGGTGGTGGTCCTCTTTGATAAAGAAAATTGCTGCAATGCCGAAATGAGTAGACTTTCTGAAGCCATCAAGGCAAGAGACGGCTGTTCTCTCCACCTCAGAGCTGACTCAGAATGCCTGGTTATCGTCAGGAGCCCTTCTTTCACTTCACTTTGGATCAAGCCCTTGATGTAAAGACATGCCTCTTTTCTCTTTTTAGCAGATGACTATGTTACACCATTCTGAAAGACAAGCATGCCTGGACCAGGACCTGCAGTGCCTCCCCCAGCACGTGCTTTTCCCCCATCATGGATTAGGTTCGTCCATGCTCCCCGGACACTGGCCCAGGACTTCTGCTTACAGGGAAGAAGTCCCAGCCAGTCTCACCGATGTCCATGTCCTCCCTGACAGAGGGGCAGCTCCGAGGCATTTCTGGAATATTTGATCCCAGACCATGGAAGCAGAGGGTGAGTGCACAAATATAAGTCAGTCATTTTCAGTGAAATCATCTTGGGAGTCCCTGGATTGAATTAATCAGCAAACCATCCCTGGCACGTTTGTTTGGAAGCAGTCACAGAATAACCTCCTCTTTCTTGGCAGATGAACCTGTACTTTTGCAATGCTGCGACAGCTGAAAGAGTTTGATGTTGGCTTGACTCGACATATCAGTCAGAAGCTTTCCCTGTGAGGAAATCTATGTGTATTTTAGGCTTATTTATTTGTAAAAAAAAATTAAGCTGACTCCTTATTAGTTTTTTGTTTGGCTCCCCCCCCCCCCCCCCCCTTTTTCTAAGCAGCAAAATGAAATGTATCTTCTTTCATAGCTGCCCAAATGAAAGAGAAAGGTGTTGGGAGAGACACAGCCACAGGACTTCAAAGTTCACTGTGAGAATTTCACTGAAGGGATAAATCCCTTCAGAGCTCATCTCTCTGACCAGAAGTCAAAGTAGAGCTGTGCATCATCACCCATTAACAAAATCCATTCTCCCTGTGCCGCTGTGCAATCAACACCATCTCCCAATTTCACAACTGCACCTTTAAGCCAAGAGGAGATGGTGTAAAAATGGCTAGTGATTATTTAATAAATAATAGAAAATTGCTTTTTATGTAGCAGAGAACACCTGAAAATGTATTCTTCCTGCAAGATTTTGATGGGGTGCTACTTAATTCTATTGTGCTTGGTTCAGTCAGTTTAATAGTCCTGATTTTCCTTGACCTCTCTGCATGAGGAACATTATTATAAAAGGAAGTATATAAAAAAACCTAAAGGTAATAGCAGAGACAAAAAAGGTAAGAGGCAGTTTGAGCTTGAATGTGAGGCACCAGTGTTAGTGCAGACCTACAGGTGGCTTGACACTTGCCTGCTTAAGTGATCAGGGCTCAATTCATGCTGCATTTGAGATTAGTGGAGGTATTAAAGCCACAGCCCTCCATATTAAAGAGAGGGAGGTGAAGGCAGAGAAATTTCAGTCCCAAATTGGATAAATTTGCCAAGTCTCTGGCTGCAGTGCAACACTCATTTATTTGCAGGTGAATTTAATAGACAGGATGTTGAATGAGGAATTACTTCCCAGAGTGGTATATTGGGATTAGGTAGAATCTGCCTAAAGCCAGAACAATAGGTTGCTTTTGTGCTAATTTGTGCTTTAAAAATGATTAAATGCACCTGATGTTTTAGGTAATCTTATATATTTAAATTAATATGAAACTCAAACTGTGTTTTTGGAGTCTTTTCTTCACTATCATACGCCTATGTTATAATACACATTGTATAATATATAACTATGTATCTTGTGGTTTCCTGATAATTTAAGCAAGAGAGGCTTTTAAATTAGCTATTAAATTACCATTCAGAGATCTGATCATCTTCTAATTTCCGTACAAAGTCCTCCACAGGGGATAAATCTAGTTTAAATGTTCTCCTCTTCCTATGATTTTATACTCTGGCTGTAAGATGATATAACATTTCTGCATTTCTAACATTACAACCATGTGAAAGGTTTTACCCAAGTTTTGTCAAATAAGTTTATATTCAATTGTAAATGTATCCAGAATTATAAAGAAAAACATGATTTCTGGTTTTGTTCAGTTCTCCTACCCTAGCCACAGGTGTGGTAACTGAATTTAGAAAAGCACAAATAGTGGTGGGTTTTTAAATACTTCTAAATGTTGGTTGTCTTCCCAAGTTCCCTTATTTACTAGCAGAATTGAAAATCTGCATTTTATTTCTTCTGACTTTTAGGGCAGATATTTGCTAACTGCTTTTCTGGGCCATGAACTTGCAAAGAGTTTTCTTTGAAGAAGCAGGGAGTGAATTTCTTTCCCGCTCTGAAGAAGATCTGAAGCATGTTTGGTGCTTTCCCCTTGCTAACCGTGGCAGGAGCCATGCACTGCTGTGTCATGAGCTGCTGGTGCTACTGCAGTATGGGAGCAACTTGGCTACAGTGGATTTGGGAGGCATATTTGTTCAGCAGATATAAACAGAAAAAATATACAGCTCAAGGATAGTCAAACAGAGATTAGGGTAGTACTGGGGTACCCTGGGCTTTACTTCCCTTCCTTCTTGGGTCTTCCTACCATTGCTGCCTTTCCAGCTGACCCCCATTATGGCAGATCCCATTTCCTGACTGTGGTCAGCAGGCCTCAGAAATATTTGCCGCATTAGCTGTTCCTTCCCTCTTCAACATTATTGCGCAAAATAGCGTCTATTGGGACAAATAACGTCATGCCGTTGTGGGTGTCCACACTGCTGAAAACAGATAACCTGTGTCCACATAAGCTATGGGAAAACCTGAAGAATAAAAATGAGCATAGCCCAATTCTTATCTGTTTTGTCTCACAAGGTGCTCTCAATGTTATTTGAGTTCTACTTCCTTCTGCAAAACACCTTCTAGTAACGTTTTGTCGATGACAGAGCCTTAGCTAGGAATTCTGTCATCTTCTCCTTGACAAAATGAATATAAATAGAAAATACAATAAAACAGAGTTGGCTTAGCCTTTAATATTTAAAGTAGTAATGATAAAATCAGAAATACTATATCTGAAACCAGACTGAACTCATGCCCTTCTTTTGCAGCATTATTGAGTTAATTTAGTAAAAATAGATATTTACGTTGTTGCTGAGTTTTTTGAGCCTATAATTGCAAACTCAACATACAAGTTCAGTATATGCTTTTTCTGGTTCACATGGGTTCCCACAACTTTCTAACTCATTTCATGATGCACGAACTAAGCTCCAATACCTGCATTAGCCTAGCAGAACTATCTCAATTGATATGATAAAGTTATAATTTTGATACTGTGTTCCGTTGGGTACAAAATAGCATTCAAAATTGTTGGAACAAAATGCTTTTCAAATATGGTTCATTCTCTGGGTTTACTGCTCTGTGTTAACATGACCATTCACCATAGGCATGTGGTCTATTCTTTTTTCATTCCAGCTGCACAAAATATAATTCCACAGACTACAAGCCGTGATCCACTGCTAAAGCAGTAGGGTAAAGATGCCTTTGTCTATCTCTATAATGGACTAATCTATTCCTGGGCAGGTTCCAGAGCATATTTCCAATAAATTCTCACTATCACAAATTGCCCAGACATATGTAACCCCAAAGGATACCATTAATTTTGCTTTGATACAGATTATAGCAGACTAATTACTTGTTCTTCTTGAGGTTCCCACAGATGGGGCGTAACTATATCCATTGTTAAAGGCTAGCATGTGCCTCTCTAAGAAAAGTATTTACCTCTCAAGGTTTACTTTCCTCCTTTGTTCTTCCGTTGTCCTCTAACAGTCTCAGAAGTTATTGTTATTGGGTACTAATTTAATAAAAATGCAGGAGATTCTGACTGAAATGATAACCACCAAAGCTATTCAATTGTTTTTCTGTGTAACAACTCTGATTGAAATTCTGTTCACAGCAAACTCGAAGGCAAAATTTCCTTGGCTTCTGTGGGGGACTGGAATTTCATCTAAGGTGAATATTGTTTTTGATTTAGACACAAATATCTTATAACAGTTTCTGATTTGCAAGTCTCGTCTAGCATAATACCACATTAAGCAAGCCAAAAAACGTAATCTAAAGGATATTGTCAAGTGGAGGCTGAACATATATTCATTTCAGGTGCTGTATGCTAAATACAAATCTCTTTACCTGGCATATGATGTCTACCAGGAGATAATGTTATTAGTTATGTCTTGTGTGCTGTAGAGATCATCACTTTCAAGGTAGAGAAGGACAGCAAAAGAAAGAGCAATGTAGCAGGAATGAAAATAGCAGTGGAAGAGAAGAAAAACTGTGGTAGGGAATGACTTTTAAGTGATGCAGAAATACTTCATAAATACTTGAATTCTTTTCTAACAATCCTCCCCGTGAGCAGGATCCATCCTGACTGACTCTTCAAACAAAATATATGCAAATAAATCCCAGTTTTACTTTTTATATTCTGCGTTTCCCTATGTACCTGTGCAAGAAAATGATTGAAATGCTCAAGCTCAAAACACCCAAAGCTTAACCAGCTAGTTAGCTCTCAGTATTTCAGGAAACAGGTGATAGAAATTTCTTGAATCCACAGTTTCCTTGTAGCAGGAAGAGCTATCTTAATACTACCTTTTAAAGAAAGACATAAAGCAAGCCAATATATGTACATACATATACGTGTGTGTGTATGTGCATGTATCTACCTACCTATTTATATCTTTGGGTTATGTGTGGGAGAAGTGGAGGGGATTTTTCCCATTCTAAGCAACTACCTACCCTATCAATATGCATGTATTTCAGCACTTTCTTTTTTCTCTCCATTAATTCAGACCTTGAATATACATATTTATTTTTAAATAATCACAAATTACCCATGAAATGTTAAACAGGATAATGAACTCATTAAGCATTAATCACATAACATAGTTCAAGCATGAAAGCAAGCTATTCACACACATTTCTAGAGAGTTATCATGAAATGTAGAGTGATTTGAGGAAACCAGGAAGACCAGTGGTTAAGGTGGTTGCACAGGACCTGAGAGATGGCAGTACATTTCATCATCCCACTGCAGACATTTCAGGTGCTGCTACTAAAGGATCATGCCTCCCTTCACATCATTAGAAGAGTGATAAAACATCTCAGTGGGAGGGGAGGACAATAAGCACATGATGGGGCTTGGGGGGTGTTAGGTGACACATCTAATGAAGGCCATTAATGTATCACAGTTAGATTTTTGTGGAGCAAGAGAAAAGTCATTAGTCTTTTTGTGTGTCAGCTGGCAGAAAGCATGTGGAACAAAGTCACTTTTCCACCAGGAATCTGATTTCACACAGAAGAGAAATCTTAAAGTTCTTTTGTCACATATCCACAACATGTGAGGGGAGCAGCTACAGAAGCAGTCATCTGTTTGAGGATACAGTTAAAACGCATGCACTTTCAAAGTTACACATATTGGTTTAGGTTAAAATTGCCTAAGCTTAAATGCCAGTGTAAATATTTTTTAAAAAAATGTGTTCATTTTTTTTGACTCTAAATTTTGAATCCTTAATAGGTCAGGGAGAAAAATCTTGACAAAATAATTTCAGGTCAGGTGGAATGTTTTGTTTGATATCAAGTCTTTTCTTGGTGGGAAGTATTATAAGTGTGATTTAATCAAATGTA
Source organism: Strix aluco (assembly GCF_031877795.1). Lineage (NCBI taxonomy): Eukaryota > Metazoa > Chordata > Aves > Strigiformes > Strigidae > Strix > Strix aluco. The sequence continues at coordinate 33,596,847 of NC_133936.1, forward strand.
AAAGAAAATAGTTAAGCTATGTTGAAATTTACTTTGTATAGTTCTCGTGACAGAAAGTGTTAATTTCACCGGGAAGCCTACATATATTGGGGATCCTATCATTGCAGACACTCATTGTGCCAACAGCAAATATTTTGTTAATTCTTGCTTCTTTTGCAAAACTTATCAAGGTTTTGCTTGGCAATTTACTTTTTACTTGGCAGTCTCTGTGAATAAAAATATTCTTTCAAACATTTGTAACACCAAAAAGAACAATTTTATCAATTAGATGCTTTACAACCACCCTAAAATAAATTATATTTTAGGTACCTGTAAAGTAGTATCTTGCTATTAGATAATACTTCTTATTTTTCGCAGTATTTCATAAAATAAGGGAGTTAAATGGCTAGTCTCTTGCCCTGACTTAAAATCTCAGCTATCCAGAAGCCATACTTTCTGCTCTAAGAATTGTGATCTTGTGGCTGTATCCAACATCTGTGTCACGAAGGCGCATGAACCAGGGAAGACCTCTGACAACTTGGAAGGGCGCAGGATTTGCACTTGTCTGTAGTCATTCAAATCATGACAAACTGAGTCAATATGTGAACACTGGAAATGGGCCGTTGTTGAACTATGCCAGTAAATTAAATCATACCCACATGCTGTATAGCATCCCACTGCCTAGAGATAAGTGCTGTAAATATAGCTTCTTTCATTTTCTAAAATACTATGTATCCAGAAATACATGCAATTCATGGATATTTTTTATTTTTGTGAAATAAGCAGAAGTGCCTGGGGATTATTTTTTATAAACAAGCAATAATAGCAGACCAAAAGGGCACTACCATGGAATTCAGGTTGCTTAACCTTAATCTCTTGCCTCTCTAAATACAAACAGTGGTTAAATACAAATCGTTGACTCATAAGAGAGCACACCAGGATTCAGAGCGGCACATCACTTCCAGTCTTAGGGATAGCTTTAGGTGCCTCTTCTGTCCCAAACTACATTAGCCAACACTTCAGCTTTACAGATGCTTTACCTCAGACACCTCAGGAACTGAACATGAGAGCACTGTTGGACAAGGTCCAATGCTCTCCTCTCGCCATGATACTGGTGCTCTTGCTTTCTTGTCCTAGGAATGTTTCAATTCAATCCTGCATGTCAACACACACCTTATTTAAAATTCATAGTTAATTCTATTGATCTCAATGATACTGCTCTCACCCACAGAAAAATTCAGTACCTTGCTGAACTATGGACTTTGTGCCATAATGGCAGTAACGATATTGGAGCAAATTCTCTAAGGCATTAATCCAGTAGAGGTCAATGCAGTTATACCGTAGCCTGCACTGAGCATTATGCAGTGGATATGCAATGCTCCAAACTCAGATCTCAATATGCAAAAATGTACTGCAATTAAGGGGCAGAAAAGAGTGTCAAGAACCAGCAGAAATGTTCTTAATACAGAGGATTCACATGTTCCCTGTCGCACTGCACCATGTCACCGAGATGCAAGCTATGATGGTAATAGTTATTCATCCTCATTTGGCCTGTAAGGACACTCATACCTCAAATAACATAAACAAGTCTGCTCCTTCCTCCTGAGGTTCAGCATACTTTCTGGCAATATATTTAGCACATACCTAGCAGACTTTAGCATTAAAGATGTGTTTTTATGGTTCCCAGTAGTCAAACAGTGTGAGAAGGATATTCAGTTATGATAAGCAGTGTTAATAACAATACATTTATATTCATAAGGCACCCACAGATTGGAGAATTACACATGTTAACTCTTAGCATAACTACAATAAGAATTTAATTAAAAAAATTATGGAAATGGAGTCCAATAAATTCTATAATTAGCCAGACACACACACACACACCAAGCAATCTTCCCCCTCCCATCGTCCCTTTTCACTTACTCTGAAAGTCTCCAGAAACATGTATCAAAAGGAATAAGAGATGGATTTTACATCTAGCTACTTCTCCACAGGTGACATTAAATAGTTGTTTGAAATGTTGTTTATGAGGGAGTTCCAGAATAGAGGAACACTGCTATGTTATTTAAGAGAAACAGACTCAGAAAACACTTCCGTTAAAATGATTTCATAATTCTCTCACCATGCCTTAAACCTGTTTTGACATGTCAGGCAAAGCTTCATCATCGCATGAATCACCTAGTGATGCAACATTAGGAAAGTAAAAGGTCTGTTTTTCTTATTTTCACCAGGGGGTAGAGTTGGAGGAAAGACTGTGCAGCAGAAGAGGACCTGCATCACCAGAAGTGCTAGTTTTCTGACCCTTGTATACCCGGATGGGTATAACTAAGAGCACTCATGAATCTCAACTAAGCTATTTAGGTTCCAAGAGCAACGTAAAAATAGATAAACACACCCCTTTCTGTGCCAGAGAACATAATTCCCTTGCAGTTGCTGAGTTACCCTCTTTATTATTTATCAACTAAATAGCGTGGTCCTTCTATACAGTAACTAGTCATTCTAATCCAGACTGTAGGAAAGTTCTTTAAAACATGCTTGACCAGCAGAGAGTTAGGTGTATTTGTCTTTCATTGAAGGCAAGAAAATATTGATTCTCTTGTGCTCAGAGTGCAGGACAGTCTAGATTTTCACTTTGCATTCAGTTTGTTCTGCTCTGCCAAAGTTCTCGTAAAAAATCCCTCATATGATCATGAATAGGCGGACACTTTATTGACTTCTATTATTCATCTTTTATCTAATGCAAATTCACTAAAAAGAAAATGAAATAATAATTTCTTCTAAGAATTGCTGAGACAAGTTGCTTATTTTCTAAAACCTAAATTGAGCCTATTCAAAGTGGGGCTTAGAATCTGGTGATACAGATATGCAGATGGCAAATTATTTGTAGTTGGTGGATTGTCTAACCCAATAGTTATAGGGAGGAACTAGCCACAAAGAATAGACAGTTTTTCTCAAGCATTTTTTTTTTTTTTTTGCAAGGAATTAGTGCGGTTCTTCAAAAACATTGAAAATAGCAGTAGCCACAAAAAGTTAAAACATACTGCACAGGAACAGACTTGTTTTCCTAGACCTCTCTGTCACAATCAAAGAGCTATCAGATGGCAATGTTACCAATTGCAAGTATGAGTAGCTTAAAATGACCTCAGTCACTCAATCTGCTCACTCAAACATGGCAAAACTGATTGCCTTCCACCTTGCCATCTTCCATTATTGTAGAACTGGAGCTATATGTATTAAATATGGGTTTCTAATGACTGACATAAAGAATATTAGTATATCAGCTGAGATATTACTTGCTGGCATGGTCTTCTGTCCTTTCTAACAAGAGAACGGGCTGCAACTGATAACACACTTGCAAGGAAAGGCATAGCAGCCAGCCTGTCCCATCTTATTCCCCATATGTTCCTGTAAACACTCTTCTGTCACTTGTAAGGGCACTTATTTATGTCTACAAATACTGCTCTTGGTCAGTCCCATCCTTACTGCTGATGACTACAGAAGAAACCAGAGGGAATGGGTCCTCTGGCTCCAGACATCCTCTAGCACTAGGAAGAGATCCTTCAAGAAGAGACCAGGAGGAAGACATAGAGATGTTAGAAAGCATTAAAAATATTTCATCTGTCATACTTCAATTCTCTCTCCTCTCCCAATCTTGGCCATATCAATGACCAGCTCTTAGCGCCTGCACTCAGCTTGCTCACAAAATTGTCAACAAGACAACATCTGCATTTCCGTTTATTCCTCCAAGTCAGTTATACCAATAATAGCTCTGTCTGCCATCATCTCCAAAACTGACTAGGAAAAAAGATTACAGAGGCATCATTTAAATGATTGCTTCATGCAACAGATAGCCTATAATTTCTAAGAAAGGGTTGCCCTCAGATAGCTCAATCTTTGAAGGAATGGATTTGAAGCAAAAATAGACTGATTAATGAATGTATAATCTTACTTGAAAAAGAAAGTGGGAGGAGGAAATCACAATCAACCCTAAAAGGAGTCTTAAACTGTCTGCAATAAAATGATTTTGAATGAAAGACTCAAGCTGGTAAACATACTGAAAAGGGCAGAGAGCAGAGCTCTACCTCTCATGGGAAGACAATTTGATGGGGGAGATAAAGACTGGAAGCTGGTTTAGTCCACTTAAGTATCGCATACTTCAGGGGTTTCAAAATATAAGTATGTTCCTAACAATATAAATCCTGTACAAGACATCAGCATATGAAATTACCTTAATAGGAGATTCACAGGTTTCAAAAGGCAGCTCATTTTATTGGGGAGGCAGCATTCAAAGCAGCACTTCAGCTCCCTGCTGCATCCATTGGGTGGGAAATTGAACCAGAATGATTATTCTAGTGCTGCCATTTGTATCTCTGCAGTAAGGCTTGTATCAGCACTTACTTACCCTGTAAAACCAGTATTTTAAAGATTTTTATTACCACAACATCAAAAAGTTTTTTCAGGGTTATATTTGGTTCATACAGCCTCTGTGTGAAAGCAATCCTTATTTCACAAGTTTGGAAGATGCAAAACTGACTTCATTTTAGGCTATGGATATAAATATTAAATAACTGGACATTTACAGGTTTTAGAGATTGCCATGTTACTCTAATTCAATATTGACTTAATAAATGAATTTGCACAATATTTAAGTTACTACCATGGTCTAAATCAATGTTGATATAAACTAAACTGACAAATATTTATATTACTATTAATGCTCTGAATTTCAGTATTACTTAATCAATAAATAGGGTTGTAATTTGTGCCAGGTGGCTAAAGCACAGGGACGGTTTCTGACCTAACCATTTCCCTACACATACTGAAGAGTATTTACAAACTAGTTTATAATTACTCAGCTGCTTAGTTGGGATGAATCAGTAGAATATTTTTAACACTGATAGGAATTTGCTAGTTGCTATCAGATCACAGCACAGGCAGCTCTGCCACAGCTACTTGCTCTTACCCAGCACCATTCAAGCAGGTATTGCCAAAACCCAGACCAAAACCTTGATCTGACTAAAAAAAAAAAACCAACCCAGGCCTTTTTCAATTGTCACATCCTTTCAAATGAGACTGAAAGCAGCTATTTGGGATACAGCCCAAAAATATGTTGGAGGAACCTCTGAATAAAAACCTAGCAATGACTTCTTAGTTGTCCCTTATTTCAGTCATTCATTCCATTTTCAGGTCTAGTTTCACAAAAATCCCCAAAGAGACACCTCTTTGAGAATGTAGGCATTAATTTAAACATATATCACGCCATGATGCTAATTAAGTTCTAAAACGTAGTTTTTTTAGAAAAAGGTATTCACAGTTTTTGACCATTTCAAATCACTACCAAATCCCTATTGTGATCAATTTAAAGTAATGACAAAAGTATTTGCCAAAATTAGGGACTGGAGGCGAAATATATTTAGAATGTAGAATAAGAAGCAAAGATAATTTCCATGATTTATTTGGTCTGTAGCAGTACCTATGAGTACCATGACAGTCCTTGCCCCAAGCACTGAACAATTACAGGGCTATTAATGCAAAATGCATCTAGTAGATGACACTAGTCAGGTCCACAGGGGGCATATACTGGATTGTAGCACCCCTCTTAAAATGCTGTTAAAATACCTCTCAAAACATCCTTTGAGCCACCAGAAAAAGCGATACAATTCTTTCCCAGATCTTCCCCATTCACAGCACACAGCCCTGTGAAGTGCACAAGAATAAAGATTGGAACTTGATTTGTTCAGCAATTTCCTAAAGCTAATACTAAATTGTTGTATGCCTTTGATGAGGCTGATTACTATTTTATCATTTTTAAGTCATGTACTCTTTTATTTATTAAACAACAACCAACCATGTTCCCACTTCTTAATTTTCCCTTTGACAGTAGACCTTCATATTCCTGACTGTTTCTTTTCTGGAATGACCTTTCATTACTTTTATTACCTTGCTAAGAAAGAACATTCAAGTATTCTGCAGGCCATCTTCATCCACATTTTTCAACCAGATTCATATAATCTTAGTAATGTATCAGTCATTCACTGGCAAGTCTGACAGCCTGTGAATTTATCGGGCGCATAATCTGGTCTATGACTAGCAGAAGAAAAAGATGTACAAACCATTTGCACAATTTAGTACATGGCACATTCAACACTGTGTTCGATAACAAGCAGTGGTTTCTAACGCTCGATGGGAGGAAAGATGCCAAAATCTAGGAATGCTCTTTTGGGCACTGTGAGGGACATTGAGCATTTTGCTCCAGTGCCATATCTGTGTCAGGGATCGTTTGTATCTGGTGAACAAGCCTCTTGCACAGTCATTGAAGAGTCACCTTAATCACACGTTCAGCTGGCTGTAGTCCCGAGGATATTTGGGGAATTGACCGAAACATTTTCTATGGACTCCCACTGCTACTGCTAAAGAGTTGCACTGCTGGCGGTGTCCAGCTAATGCTGCGTGCTGAGAGACATGCTTGCTCTCTGCCAAGGGTGAACTGTTTAGCTTCTGTCTATGAGAATTTCTTAGCCCACCCTTTCTGTAAAGATATCTTTTCTTGTTACTTTTAGTTTACTGCAAGAGCTTAAAGTCTTGCTTAATACTCACTTTCTTCGTCTCTTTTATTGGCCAAGGGGCCAAGCCTGATAATGATTTTTGAAGAGATGCTTCTGCCATCCCAGCCACATCCCCTGCCTGCATAAATCACTTCACTTTAAAGTTGCTATTCTTGACTCTGCATAGATCCCTCCATTCTCCTCTGTTAAACATTTTCTAATACAAACTCAAAACACTTCAACACTTTATTTTTGAAAGTGTTTAGTAGTTCTTCCTTCTTGGTAATATCCCTTATCACACTTCCATCTAAAAAAAAGGGTATATTACAACATATCTATATCTGAGCTTTATTTGGAGCTTAGGAATACCATCAGAAATTAAGAGTTAAAATTGTTGTATTGGGATAAACAACAGATTGATTCTGTGTATGTCAGCCTTTATTTTTTCTCTTTCAGTCTCTGTCATATTTAACTGAATTATTCATCTCTAACATGAACTGTCAGACACACTTGTCCATAATCTTAGGTTTCTTTTTCTTACCATTTTCTCCAAGGGCCTGTGTCTTGCTTGTATTGCTTGTCTCTTATGATAGTCAAGTTACTTGCTGATATGTGTACTGGACAGCAGTTGTACCACATTTTCCAGGGCAATATTAAAAAACACCAGGAAGAAAACTCTCTCACCTTAATCTCCCACTGTTCACCAGGGCAATAAATTTCCATTGTACACAATATTTTTGAACAAAGTGGAGAAGCACAATGTAATGTAAGATATGGACTGGAATATTAAGCTATCAGTCTGTCTAAAATCAGTGCATATTTCATGGATGCTAAAAGAAATCAGCAAAACTCTTTATGATTAGAAGCATCATTTAACATGAACATTTACTGCTATTTTGCTGGTTCCTACACCTTATAGTACAAGCTTCAGAAAATCATCTCCATAGTTACAGTACATAACTTCTCATTAAAAACCTGGTAATAATAGGAAGATCACAGGGGCATAGTCCTGATATTTTAATATATTTTTTTACTGTGGCTACATTCCTCAGATACCCAGAAAACTCAAGATCAGACTTCACTGACTGGAGCAGAAATTTTCTGGAAAATATATTCCTTAATTTTTGCATGCAAGAAATAGGTTGTCTGATTTTCACTCATGAGCTCATGAACAACTCAGAATTCATGAAAGTGCAATTGCACAAAGGTGTAATAAACAAACAAATAAATAACTTCTATATCACTGCTGCATTAAATTGCTGTATTAGTTACTGTCTTCAGTCGTTTTCCAGGGTAACTGAAGTACAATGAGATAGAAGGCTGGCTTCTCTTATTCCATATATGCTGATGTAAATAGACCAAGTGTAATTAATATTAAAAAAGGAAAGTAAGAGCCCTCTTCCTTCGCTCCCTCTCAAGTCTTGGGACAAGATAATAATCTTCGACAAAGATAATCAAAGGAGCAGTTTGCAAATGAATGCATTCTCTATAGGAAGGCAGAAACTCTATAGATGCAGTGTCAATCACAGATAGCAGTACTATGTGTGCAATATGCCTGCAGGCTGTAATGTACCTGGTAAAGCCTGGAGATATAGTTTCTAGAGAAAAACGTGACTGGGAGTACTGGGTGAACTGCCTCCAATTAACCAGTGAATAAACTGGCCAGCAAAATAATGACACTTTGGACCATACCAACAGAAAGCAGAATAAAGGAATTGGGGTTGAATGACATGGTTCAGGCAGCTTGTACTTGGGAATAAGGCTGCATGCTCTCCCAGATGAAGGATAAGCAATAACACAAAGAAGCCTAATGGAGCCTTGCCAAAATTCATCTTTCTAAATAGCAACCTGAAAGCTCACTTCACATGAAAATCAATATAGCACTCTTCAAGATGAAATACGGTCAGTTAACAAACAAACAGAGGCATTCCTTTTGAATGTGGGGGATTGTGTTTAAGGGAAATAATCTGGCAATAATATCATATTCTAAGACTAGAGAATGTTTAACCTTTGAAAAAAAAATTAGTTAACAGGCCAAAACACTGGCCAGCATATATTTCACTTGGCAAATGGGAGCACATCATCACGCAAGAAGGAAACAGTGGCATTTATAGATAATAAAAGCTGAGGAAGACCTTGGCGTTGGTGCAAACTCTGTGATACTCTATATTGCAGATATATTTGACTTGATAGCCTTCATCTGTTTGTAGGGCTCCAGACAAAAATTGACCTCCTTTATTCACCAGGACTATTTCTCTGCTTCTTCAGAAAACCACCTCCTACAAGTACATTCATAAATGTACCATGGTCCAGATTAATTACATTGTTTGCCATGTTTGTCCTATTAAGAGGTTGTTCAGACCTTTTTTTAACTGTGGGAGCACTTTTCTAATTCACAGTGTAAGTTTGTTTGTGACTGATCTCTTGCCTGTGTTGCCTGTCTCCATGAGAAGCTTCTGCAAGCACCCAGTATTTTTATCTCTAAGAGAAGAATTACAGCCCCTATCAGACCTTTCCTGCCAGGCTGAAGTCCTTTTCTGTAAGAAATTCTTCCACTTCCAGAAGAAGTGCTCCAGATGAACTCCCTACAGGGTATTGTACAGTGCCTCTACTGCTAAAAATAAAAATCTCACCAGTCTATCCCACAGTTATCTTGTCTCTTTTCAGAGTTTCATCTTGTAAGGTATGGTCCTGCTATGATCAGCTTGTCCCGTCTTCTGTTGCTGTCACCAAAAGGCCCCCTGCTCACAGCAAAAAGCTCCTACTACATGTTAGCTTGCACTGTGGCTTTTAATCTTGCCTCAATAGCACGATTTTCAAAGTTATCCATCTCTTCCTCTACAATAATCTCATCGCCCTTTCTATGGGCAATGCTGCTGTCAACCCTCTTCCAGGCCTTGGACAAGAAGCAAGAAACAGATCAGACCAGGAGATGGCCAGGGGAAGGCTATGGGCTCCTTACCATGTGCTTAAGCAGGGCTAGATCCAGGAGGAGAGCAACAACTGAGCATAAAGGAGAAGAGCATGGAGCACAAGCATCCTAGGATGCACAGTGGGTGCTCTGATGATAAATTATATTGTTGTCAGAGACAAAGATTTGCACAGATTTTTCTGATGCAGATTGATGTGAATACTTGGCTTTATTGCTGGAAACACAAATTTGTGGGTGCTTTCTAGCCACTTCAGCAATCATTTCTTTATTTTACCCCAAGGTTGCTTTTGCCAATATCTGGCTGTGTTGATGGATATTACTTCACAGTACACCCTCCTCTCTTGGAAAACCACCACAGCACATGAGGGAGGGTCCCAGGGCTTCCAGAAGTGGGAGCAGCTCTGACCTGAGCCAAGCTTCCCCCTTGGATATCCTGGGCAGGACCCAGTGGGAATGGTGTCCTATAAAGCCACAAGGGTGGGTGCCTGCTCCGTTGGGAATCTGTGTCTCCACACAAACCCCCACTTTTCATTTTGCTTCTGTTATTATAAGGTGAGACGCAGAGATAGATGATTTTTCTTGGATTCGGGCAGAAAGTTGTCTGATGATACATGCTTGCTTCTCCCAGACTCCAGATGTTTCTGATAAATACATTTTGGTTTTGTTTCTAATAGGAAAATCTAACTGCTTTTAAGGCTTTGAAGGCAGAGGTGAATTGTGTCAAGCTTTATTGTGATTTATAGATAAGACTATATTCAGCTTTATCACTGTCTGGTTAGATGGCACTGCAGTACGTGACAGCCTGGTTTGAAATCTTCCCTCACCTTCTAGATAAGCCCAAACTCTTTTCTTTCTCTTGTAGATTGCAAGTGTGAAAGACAGAAAATGTAAAATTACTTGGAGCTTGGCACTAAAAAATAATGATCCATTATAGTGACATCATTAACTACTTCTATCTGCCTGTTATGAAACTCCAAGATGCATTTGGACAAAGACGTCTGATATCATTCAGGGCATGTGAAGAGTCTGCAATAATGAGGAGCTGCAATATGAAAACACACAAAAGAGATTTCACCTTTCTTCCAGAGTTAATTATCTCTGACAGAGGAGACAAGCTTAGAAATGGTATTTGCTGTTGTATGCAAGTATTTAATATCTCCTTAAAGAGTCAGCTTTGAAAAAAAAAAAAGTAAGTAATTTAAGAAAAATAATTATCAGCACTGACTTTGTCTGTGAAATTTCTTTTAAGACATTTAAGTTTATTTTGAATTAACTGAGAATGAACATAACATCAGTGAGTGTCATAGGGCCATAGGGGACATACTAGGTACTGCAGGGTCCGTGCCTTTCTTATAATCATACTGGAGAAGTTTCTACACACAGCTTTGCAAAGAGGGCATTGGCCTTATATATACTTCTAGCCAATGTAAAAGTCTGGCTATGTTTCCTGAAATAGAAAGCAGTAAAGAAAGCACGTAATGTCATTATTCAGCTTTTAAATTAATGACTGATAAGTGTCTTTTTCAGAAATTATTACTTTAAGCTGTACAAACAGGAGAAATAGTGCCCTAATACGTTTTTTTAGCTGTCACCCTCACTTTTCTGGTGTATTCATCCATTTATATTTCTGTACATTCTAAGAGCTAACCAAATTCTGCCAAATACGCATTTGTCAGAAATTATTTGTTACACCCTGATAAGACACATTAAGCAATGAAATAATGTAGTCACTGAATACTGTTAGACCAGCCTTGCTCAGCATGTCTTATTCACTCTTGTCACCTTGATAATTTTCCTTCCTGCATTCACTCTCATCTTTACCTTCCTGTAACAGACCATGACAGACTCTTGAGTCAAAAGTTTCCTGCTATATCCCTCCCTTGTTTTTCTCTTGCTTTACCACTTTTTTTATCTTTTTATTTTGTCTCTGCAGTGTTGTTTAGCTTGCTTTGCTCTCCTTTTTCATCCCATTTCTTCTTTCAGAAGCTTCTCTCAAAATCCTTATTGTCTTTCTCACAACTTATCAATCTTCCCTTTGCTTTCTCTTATCCACATCTGTCTATCTTCATATGTCCCCTGGTATTTTTAAGAAGCATTGGTACGTGAACTTCAGAAACGCTGTAGCTAGAGCACTCCTGAGAAAGCAGACAGTGAGAGAGAGGAGGGTTTCTCGGCTGGGAGGGGTGGAGGTCCTGGTCCATACAGCTTGGAGCCAGTGGGGTCTCAGCCCTCCTGGGAAACCAGTTAAGGTATTTGTCCGATATCACACCTTTCTACAGCACCCTCTTCTCGCCTGCAAACCACAGCCACATACTATATTTTACCTGACATACTAACATGCTCCTGAGATAAACCACCTGCAGGTGCATCCTATAGATTAAACTGGGTTCTCCCTATGAACTCCTGCCTCAGCCTCTTTGCAGCAGTGGTAGTTGCAAAGACAGAGCAGCTGGAATTGCTCAGTCAGCAGGCAGAAAGCCACAACAGATGGGCTATACATCTCCTTAGAGACTAATGTGCAACCTGAGAATAAAAATATGTATCACTAAGAATAAAAGCATCCACGTTATATATGGTGTACTGAAATTTTCAGGATAACAAAGACCTGTATTTCAGGTCAGATTCTCATTCTTCCTGTACTTTAATTTTTACGGTCAGAAACAACTGAATCAGCACAGAATAGTGATTTAAACTTTGTCTCCACATGACACATTTGCTTTTGTGGTCTTTTCTATCTATTAGCCTGCTCATTGGCCATATTATGGCAGCCTCTGACTATCCCAGCAAGAGGCCAAAATGCTGTTCAACTTACAACATGATCTTTTTGCACCATGTTTATTTTTACCATTGCATTTTTTTCTTTCTGCCTTTATTTACACTACCTAAACTTGCATAGACACTTTACCAAGATGTGCTTTGACAGTTTTCTCTATTATGTCCATTTATGTGTTGTTGTTTTTCCTAGAGCGATTATAGCAGCTTGTGCCTGGAACTTGCCATCAATGACATGTTTAATCATTAGGTTGTTTTTCCATGCTCTGATACGACAGGAAGCATAGCTGTCTTTCTCCAGAGCAGATCAGTGACCCTTCCTATCATTTATTTATGCATGAACTGTTGAAGAATAACAATAAAATAGACCTAACGGAAGAGTTTCTGAGAAATGCCAGGATTTCAATTCCAGTTCCGTTCATAGATTCTCCTGTATATTTTTTTTTCCTGTTAAATCTATACAGGACATCACCAAAACAAAGGAATATGATTTATTATTTGTATAAATAAATCCTCACCTCCATCAAGGTTAAGATCCCTCCCATCAAGGTTAAGATCCCTCTATACTAGGCAATATGCATTTGTATGGTAAGGTCTATGCCTTGAAGAGTTTTTAATGCAAATTGGTTACACAGAGACAATAAGGGAGCAAAATATTATTGTCCCCACTATATCTCTCCCCGGGTGAAGCAGATGGAAAGACCAAGTAACATGAGAGAAATTGTAAAAGAGTTCAGTGGCAGAGGTAAGACCCACCCCAGGCACTTCGACGGCTAGCTCAGTGCCCCCTGCCCCAAGATCATCCCTCTCTATAGCTGCAGGAAAACCTATCAGTAATTACATCTGCTTTACTCCATGATAGGAAGTCAGAACCCTGAAAGAGCTTTTTTGTGTTACAGTGTTGTGGTGAAGTGTCTCAGGGAGAGACACCTTTCCCCACAATTTGTAAGCTGAGGGGAAAACACCATGATGGACTATAAATCACACTCCCCGACTTGCCACTTAACAAATTTTGAGTAGATTCATAACATATGTGGTTTAGCTGGAGAGAGTATCATCCTCAAATACTTTTGAGTTGAGATCCCAAGGGATAATAGGAGTCTGAACAAAGGTGCTGCAGTGTACTGCAAAAATGGGAGCACCCTCTGATTCTCTCCTGAACCACCTGGTTCGGCTCCCTATGGCCAGAGTCCTGCTGAACGCCTACCTTTTTGCAGGCGCCCCAATATTCATTATAAATCTGTTCCCACAGTCCTGATGCTGACATTCTTACAGCAAATCATCAGCTCTCTGGCATCTCCATTTTGTTTGACATCCGGCAAGACAATGAGCCACTGTGACAAATTACTAACATCAGAAATCCCATCAAGGAATATTGTGACAAATAGAAACTCTGCAATTACTTCTTTCATAGCCCCTGACATCATGTCTGCAAGTACCATCAATCAGACCATTCAAGATACAATTAGACAGTCTCTGAAACCCCTTTGCACTCTCCAGATGTGCTGTTACATGCTTTACTTATGGGGAAGTGTTACTGATTTTAACACAATCTTGGAAGACCTTTTGATTTTTTTTCCTGGTTTGTAGTTGTGGCCCTTTTGTCAGTAGAGAATCAGAAAGGCTCTAAGGTGCATCCTTTCAACAGGAGGGGAAAAACAAGCACCCTTGAGGGTAGTCTCAAATAATTTTACTGAACAATATACAAAACCCCTTTATCATCAATATTAGCTGTCCCTTCTTTCCATTAACACTTTTATATAGATCTTGACAATATATCTAAACCAGATTGCTTCACAAAAGAATACACACAATGCTCAAGGAATAATCTTGAGCATTGGTAAAATCTTGGTAAAATCTGTGGGGTTTAAGTCTAGTGCAGTTACTGTACCTTGTGCCAAATATGTTCCAAGAAAATTTCAGAAGAATTAATTTTATACTAATCATAATATTTGAGATATTTATTATAATATTTCATAAAGCATTGAAGTAGGTATTCCACTTTAAAAAAACCCAGCTGAACTATCCCAAAGACACTGAATTTTTAAATCAAGAGTCTTACTGTTTATTCCTTCAGAATCCAAGAAATGAACTTTTTGGGTTTTTAAAGCCTTCAGAGAGCCCTCCATGGAGTTATTTAAGAAGTTACATGGCACTTTTAAAACATATTATTAAATAGGAAAGGTGCCTTACCATTTGTTATATGTCCACAACTGCATGTGACATACAGTGCCAGACCTACAGATGATCCAAATAAGATGCTGACTTGTTTTATGTTAACCTTAACAACATGACTGAAAACTTTGCAGCTGCTTGTGAAGACCTGACAGAGCTACACAGACCTGCTTCGGAAGCAAGCATGAGCATCACAGCTCCTGCTTTCTCAAAACATTAATTTACCACATAAGGGTTAAATATGAAGTTTAAGGGATACAGATCAGGTTTTATGATGGAGCTGTATTAGTGCACAGATAAATTTATCTTCGGTTCTAAAATAAAACAGTTTAAAATTAGTATACACTGCTAAAATTGTGCATAATGAGAAACCATAATACTTCTGAGGGTTATTTATTAATTTAGGTATTTTCTCAATGATCCTAATACACTTCTGGTACTCAGAACTGAGTAATACTTCTGAAGATGTCAAGCAGTTAGAGCTGAGACAGGTTATCTAATCTACACTTGGTCATCCCAAATCTAGGGTCTGCCAAAGACAGTAATTTCAGAATTTCAGGAATCTTCCTGATTTTAGTCTAATATATAAGCCACACAAACTCTGAACGTGCAATGAAAATGAACTGTTGCTGAGTGCTATGATGTCAGATGTCCGTTAATTTGACTGTATATGCTGCCATTAAGAATTAACAACATTTTAGACCTCATGAGATGATTGCACCAGTTAACAGCATTTGTAATTTTCAGCCATTTTATGCTTTGCATAAAAATAACTGGCGAGTTGCTAATATTCTTTGTATAAAATACAGAAAATCATTTCACGTCAACAAGAACATGGGCTTGCTTCATGTTTTCGCACTTCATTTCCACTGAGCTGAAACCACTTCAGACATTTCTAGTTACCAGTTTCTGTCCCACCAGGGATCTGGAACATGCACTGAGACTCCTGGAGAGCTTTGGAGAGAAAACCAGGCTGGTGGGAAAAAGGGGGCTAGTACCCACTGGCAGAAGAGGTTTTCTGACAGTGATAGGGACCGTGTTCTAGTGTGCACAGTGAATATATAGATGTTATAAAGGCCATACAGATATCTTCTTTTCTTTATTTCCTAAAATTTGTACAATGACCTCTTGAAGATCCATATTTGTGACTTTATAGCGTGTTTTTGAAAGAGATAGATTAGAACAGGTTTTAAAAGTAGGTTGGAAATTAGCTCCATCTATAATGGGATCTCCCAGGAAGCTTAGCATGGTCATGCAATGAAGTCAGATCTGTGCTTGTCTACTTGTCAGGACCATCTAACAAAAAGGAAATAAGTGATAGGTGGTGTAGAATCACCTATAGTTCAAAGAGACTGACTATTTCAGAGCAGAAGTTTATGACATGTCTTTTCAAACCTCTGTCACAAACTTGCGGCCGATCTCATTTCTGTTCGTGTGGTCCTGAATCATTATAGATTGTTGGCATTCAATGAGAAACTGCAGTTATCATGAAGGGATTTGTGCTATCTGATGGGAAAGAGCCCATTGGTTTTTTTCAACCTGATACAACAGCTGCTCTTAAGGTTGGAGCGATTCTTTAATTTATTAAAATGCCACAGATGACCAATAATAATTAATTCAATGAAAAATACTTTATGTATTCAGTAACAGCTTACACACAGCCTAAGATATTGAGGAATGAACCAAGTCAGTGGTTTCATTGAGTGTAATCATTGCATTCTTAGTATGTTAAAGTACTTTGAAAGTACTTTGTTAGAGAAGTTGGCTGAAAAGGATATGGGAGTATCATGGGATCCTTAATTTCACTTACACCAGCAAAATGAGGGTGTTTTGAACATTAGAAGTCTTCAGTACTAAAGAAACTGGATCAGAAGCTTTTAGAAGATAATCCCACTCACCGAGTCACTGAAGCTGGAAGGATGAATCCAGAGCCAAGGGAATAACTCCATTAGTTGGTAGTATTGGAGATCTTTATCCTTCTTATGAGCTTTGAGCAAAGCATGACAACCTGGTAACTTTTCTCAAGCTTTATAAGAAAATAACTGGCATGCACCTGAAACAATTCAAATCTCTTAGATTTATACAGTTAGATTGTCAAAAGATTACAAATACTTCTTGACACTGGTAAATCCAAAGATATCTTGGCCTCTCATTACAGTCTGAATTTTTCTCCTCAGTCAGAGGAAATTAAGGGCTGGAAGAAAGCAACAGACTGGAAAGAGAAAGCCAAATGATCTGACAAATGACTGGTATAGCACCATGTAATGGTTAGGTAAGAGAAGGATGTGTGGTAATGCATTATGCTTGGATATTTTCTCCTGACTTCCACTCTTGTCAGCCCTCCACTTGTACACTGACACATGTTCTGGCACCACATTTTTAATTTTACTATAACTACAAAGACATGGAAAGAAAGTGCCTGGATCCCCTTGTGTTGTGGTGAAGCTGTGGTCTCCAGCCTTCCAGAGGGGGCTGCTACAGGCTACCTCAAGCACTCTTGGAGCTGCTACAAATATGGCATGTTATGAATCTGGCTTGAGCCAAAAGTAACTAAACTTTTGCTTTCTGTCCTATGTGTAACTGATGTTATCAAAGCTATGTTATCACTATGTGATCCAGTGTTTCTTTCAAAATGAGGGCTCTTCCACCCTATCATACTGATATCTCATACGTTAAACAGTGCAAGTAGGGGGTTAAAGGAGTTAAGAGAAGGTTGGTGAAAAGGTTTCCGTCTGACAGTATGCTGGATCTCAGATGGTGTGTCTGGAGGTGAGATTTCTGCTAATTCAGGAGGTGGTCATCAAGCCTTGAGAAGGCCACACAACTTGACTCACATGAACAGCTAAGCAAGGGCACAAAGAGACAGTGACAGGAAAGACCTACAGAGTGGGATGCTTCATACTACATATACTACAACATGGTGCATCATCTCAAATGTGCACACCTCAGTTACCATTGGCGAGCAAACTCAACCTCAAGAATGCATTTGGATTTAAAATGCTTCACTGGAAAAGAGAAAGGCAGCAAACATTTGACATTTTCTAAACAGTTAAAAGAACCAGCTCTTTTGTACTTAAAAGCACAGGATAATCCTTCCTCTCCTCTGCTGCTGGAAACTTTCAAAAATAGATCTATGACTATATGAATTTACATTTCTTGCTGATGCAAATGGGTACAGCTCCACTGAGCCAGTGAAGGTCTGTCCTTGGGTCATACAGATTCATTTTTGAATGCTGCCAACAATAATCAACTGATTTTTTTCTTTGCTTTAATTGTAGGGTTTGGCACCCACGAGTATTACAAGGCAGCCCAAGATGATAAACCAACCAGGTTTGTTCTGTGTGTGAGACGAGCTTCTCCTCACATTTTAGTTCTTTTCACACTCCTCTACCTGATCTACCTTTCATCCTGCCCTCATTATCTGATTCTATCCCATATCTTAAAGCTTAACCTAAAGCCTATTGAAGTCAAATGTAAAACCTCATTGAATGCAAGAGACTTTGGATCAGGCCTGGAGGGATTAATCAATATGGATAGTGATCACCTCTGTGAGCTGCTGAATGGCTTCAGGTCTCAATAACAACAACGAACCTTACAGGACCAAGCCCATAGCTAACTAGTGGTACCAGGACTAACGGGAGACTAAGACGTCTTGCAGATTTTGGGTTTCAGAAGTTGTGGAATATCAGTCTGACAGGCAGAGGAGCATTGGCACTGGGAGGCTATAACAAAGTATTTCACAGGATCAGAAGCTTCTTAGGCCCATCTCAAATCTTCATTTGAGCTATCCTAATAGGCTTTTCCCTCAACCCTCCTGGGGTCTGCTAAGGAAAAAAAAAGGGGGATAAAAAATTAATTCAGGTTCATGTTCTTTTGTGACTGCTCCTACTGAGCACAATAAACTAACATGCTGCTTTTAATTAGCATTTAGTTAACTGCTCATTTTTGTGCAGAAACTATGCACCAACTCCAGTGAACACAGAGGTGCAGAACTGAGGGCAGGGGTGGTGGTGGTGGTAAGATTGGGTGGAATTACTTGAAAAGCAACCATTTAAGATTCAATGCTTGGGCTCTGTCTGACTTCCAACTGTGCAGATAGCAACAATGGAATTTGAACAGAAAGCTAATTATTATTGATAATTCACCTTAGGTAACAAACTTTAAGTCACTATCCATTAAAACATAATGGGGTCCTACCACTATAACACCAGCACTACCCAAACCTGAGCTCAACAATCAATGCTCAAAATCATGACAAACAACTACATTTATGTAGAGTAAGTGATTTAATTGGCACAAATTTTGCACAATCATTGCTCTTACCATTTCCATGTGTCCTCCTTCCCACCCAATAGGATAGATATCTACCTAAATACAGCTTCTGCACCTTACAAGAATAGAAGACCCAGCTTTTGAAAATCAGACTGTGTAGTTTCAGGAGAACATTGGTCTCCTGTGAGTCCTACTCCTTCTTCTACCACTACTCAGCACCAGAAATCTTACTAAACATGAGATTGGAATCAAGAAAATTACCTATTTTGTTACCACAATTCAAATGAGCTGCTTCTTAAAAAATTAAAGATCATCTTGGCAAAAAAAAGGAACTAATCGAGACGTTGACTGAATTTATAACCAGGGTAATAGGTCTCCTTTACAGACTTGCAGATATAAACTGCACTGAAGCTATTGCTGCAAGCCCAGGAGAGATGCTTAATTCCTGTGCATCATCTCAGATGCTATTTACATGGTTAGACATCTCTTTGCTTAACAAATATGTCTAAAAGACATGAAATGTCACCCACTGGAACACAATGCATCTAAAGAGAGGGGACTGCTTTTTACAGGGCTACTGTAAGAACAGAAGTAACAGTTTGGCATCACTGTTGTTGTCTGCTGTATAGGCACTGGTGAACCCTGATCCCTGTGCTGACACTTCTGTACTGAAGTTGTTAACCTTCTCTCAAGGTACTGCACCGAGACCCTGATAATATTGAATTTGCTAAGGATAGCTTGTCATATGTGAGAAAGTGTGAGCAATAATCATCACTGAATACATAATTTTTTTTATATGCCTTGTAAAATCATGTCATTTTTGAGTACTGAAAGGCTGCTGGAAAGTCAGTCAGCATTACCAGAGTATCACTTCATTATCATAAGCTTATTTGTGTTATTTTCATAAAGGAAACAAATGCAAAATGGTCAAAATAAGGGATATACTATTGCAGAATAGTAAAAATCTTAGTTCAAGATATTAATCACACTGAATCCCATGAGCTTTTGGCAGATAATAAATGGGTGATAGATTGATCTCTAAAATCACATGCATATTATGAGCATAATCCTCACTCTAATGCAGGGTCGTAGAATTTTACAGTCTCATAAGCTTGCAAGGTTTCACCTGGAACATCAAAACAATTGCTAAAAGCACAATAAATTCTACAGCTAGCCATCTGCTTACCCTCCTGACCTTTCAAATCTTATAAAAACCCAAGCTCATAATTTTTCACTCTATGAATTTCAACTTTTTTTTTTTTTTTGAATACAGTATATCAGAAGGTTACTTCATCTTTTCCATACAATAAAAAAGATCCATTCCATTTGATAATATTTTGTGGCTATAGATATTTTTTCTTGAAAGGACTCCGAGTGCTATCAGTAGAGCTAATGGGATTGTGGGGCATTGACAGTTGTTTTATCTGGTTGGAAACATTTATTTTGTGTCATGCCCTTCTTGTATGGGTTCACCTATCAGTCCATATTGGCAATTACATCCAGAAACTGCTTTGCAAGAAGGTTAAGTATCACCAGTGTCTGTGTCCTATGTTAAACTGTGACATTGTGAATCGCTCTGCTTTGGTTTTCAGAAAGGTTAAAGGTTTCCTATTTCTCAGCACTGGACTATCGTATGTTCCCCTGAAAGTAATATTTCTTTTCCAGCTAGACAATTAGGAATATAAAACCTATCAGTACATGGTTTTAATACATTGTATTATGCCAATACTTTTATATGGCAAAAAACCTATACAGTATCTGTCACATTTCTGAAGTGACACAAGTTAAGAAGTAAACTATTGCAAAGATGCTCCCTTGACCCAGCTGATATGGATAGGAAGGAAAACCAGTAAGAAAACATATACAAAAAACCCTTAAAAATTACATATGCAAAGAAAATAAATTAGGGCTTGAACATATCAAAATTGAAGAAAATACAGCTTGGAGACATCAGCAGATAGAGAACAATAGAAAACCAAGGGACATCTTAGAAACAACTAACGAGCAACAGCCAAATCAGGGCAAGGCTTCGGACTAATGTTCTCCATGTGAAACACAACAGAATTCGGCACCCTGTGAGGGTAAAGCAGATCTGTTCTCTGATGATTTCACCATTGGGAAAAATAATATTCCATACCATCTTCCTCTGACATCTGTAGCAAGCTTGGGAAAGGATTGCTCTCTTCTATGACACAGAAGAGAGAGACCTCCTGACCTCATGTTGTAGTGGTCAAAGCACTAGTTGAGATGGACTCAGTCAGATGATGGAATTTTAATCCTTTCTCCAAAAGTGATCCTCTCCTTTCTTTTAGGAGGTGGGGTTTTTGCCCTCTATCAGAGATAATGACATTATGCATGCTTTTCATAGGGGTATCGAAGAGCCACTAGTTAATGTTCATAAATACAAGCAAGGTGAAAAATCTTAATTGTTATTCACTCAAAATAGGTTCTTTCATCAACAAAAGATTTTATATTTATCCTCACCAATGAATAACAAAAAATTTCAATGTCCACATGCAATTTAAAACTGATTCGATTATCAAAACAACAAAAAAATTTCTTAGGTTAACATTAGCAATTCTCCCCTGCCCCAAATTCATTTGGAGTCACAGTATTTTCTCAGTTTCCCGATAAGATGAAATCTATGCGGTCTGTCCATATGGCTGTCTCCCTTAATAACCCTTGAACTTCTTGGTCAGTTTTAAAAAGGCATAGCTTTCAGAGGTGTGAAACTGCTGCAAATATAATGAAAACAGTTGACTATTGAAGAGAGATCCAAATTATTGCCTCAGCTGAGGGAAAGATCTTTTCCCATTCTCAGAGATAAGAGCCAGCAAATCAGCACATGTGTGCTCTGAACGAGTCGCAGCAATTTGTCCAGCCAAATAAACTGGGTATGCTAGATGGAGATAGGCTTGCTGCAAGAAGGAGATTGTCAAGGAATAACGACAGAATTGGAGGAAACCGGTTGTAACTGGCAGTAGGATGCAATTAGGGGACATAAGGCACAAATCCATGGGAAGAACGATTTTTAAAACCAGGTTCTGCTAACAAAACAATGACTCTTTAAAAAAAATAGAGTGCAGTACATTAGTTCATCTCTTTATGAGCTCCGCTTGAAAATACTTTGAAATAAAAGCTGTGAGTCATAGTATTTCAAAGAAACAACAGGAGAATACCTGCCTTTGCACTATACTGTAACATGCAGGAAGAACTGAATAAGAATCCACTTACGGGAAGCATGTAGTCAGAATTTGTATCAGCAGAAAGAGCTCTCATAAAATTATAATACTTGACATATTCAGTGAATTAAGGTAGCCTACTGTTCAGCCTGATGGCAAAAAATTTTTTTGCTAACAAATCTGTCAGTTGCCTATGTTAGCAAAGTACTAAACACAAACTCCTCCTTAAGTATGTCTGTACACTTCCAGGAGCTCTCCCAGCACGGGAGAGGATTGGCACTGGCAGCTGTGGAGAAAAGCATCTGAAGAGAACCACTAGAAATACTGCCAAAGAAGAAGAAACCATGGGTTAAATTAGCATCATTTCCTATTCTCATTACAGTCAGTGAAACAAAAGACAAACCTGTGTAGTGCCATTTTTTTTCTCATTACAGTTGTTGTCACAAGGCTGAGGTACCCAGCTTCGGTTTATGCTGGTCTATGTAATGTGCTGTCAGTTCTTGCAGCCTTTTTATTTTTTATTATTATTTTAGCTGGGAATCTCACTCCTTCCTCACAGTAAATGTGTCTGGAGACAGTATTATTCTACATATTTCTTATGTCACCTGGCCAAGTCAACAATGCCAGATGATTTCAGACTAGTTAAGTGTGCCATACATAAGGCCCATGCACATGCAGTACCTGAAAGCATGTTGCATTTCAGCTGCCCCATTCTTTACCTGTTGCTCTTCTGCAGTTGGAGATGCATTAGTTAGCATGAGCTGAGATTTGGCCTTCCCTAGAATGTTACCGTTCTAAAAATGACATTATTTGCCTCAATTCAAAACTGATCTGTTCTGAAGTTTATTTTCTTCTTGGCTTAAACCTAAGACATAGGCACACAATCCTTTCTTGTGTTTCTTTTCTACATAAAATAAACAGCCAGCCAGTGCAAAGTTATGTAGAAAGTCTGTCCTCATCTTTGGGGTAAAATTGTGACATGGAAGATATGTGTAACCAAGCCTAACTCATAACCTACACTTCAACATGGACAGCTGCCCACATACCCACCTGACTGTTTGAAATTTAGTTCAGTGAGTAGTTCCTACAGGGTACAAACAAATATTGTTCATTGCAACTTCATTTTTCCACAGTTTAGATTTGTTTCTCTCCAGAACATTCACAGGAACAGAACAGGCACTTCTTGACTTCCTACAACTGCCAACAGTTTTCCAATATAACTCCTTCAGGGCAGAGGACAAACAGAAGCACTTTTCTAACCTCTTCACAAGCAGAATGCTAAAAGCTCCTCCTGGGACAGATCCAGCTTGGAGAGAAGGGGAACACAGGAAAGAAATGGCATTCGGGAGGAAGAATCTTTCCTCAAAGAGAACCCAAACCAGCTTAGGGGCCATGTATCACACATTACATCTTTTTTGATTACACAGCCTTCAGTACGGAAAAGTGGTAGCTGTGAAAGGACAAGTAGTCCTGAAAATTAATAAACATCTTAAACATCAGCAGCAGTTGCCATAGCAAGTACAATATCATAAAGAGCATGCAGGTCGCTGTGCTCTTGTGATCTGATCGTTACTGACAAGTTTTGTCTGGTAATTCCAAGACATGGGAAATTGTGTTCTGAAAAAAAATACTATTAAAAATTTAGCAAAAAGGGTTTTGAAACCAAGAAGAACGGATACTAATGGTGCAGTAATTAAGTAAATCAGAGACGATGAGAGCTAAAGGGAAAATGGCATGCTTAAAATGGGTAGAAAAGGAAACAAATTTCAAATTATGATCACCCACAATTTTAATCATTTCACTTTTCATTTACTCACCTGGGAGGAATGGGTAGCAGTTGAAATTTATTTAATGACATGATGAGAAACTGGGATTCATCCCTTTCTTCACAGTAGATGTGAGTCTGAGATTATTTTTAACATTTATTTCTAAGAAAGGAGAACCTTTATTCAGGATGCTAAACATAAAGAGACAGATTGGAGATTCTGTTAGCTTTCTAGTAGAAAAAATCCTTTGCTGCAACCAAACCATGTCTGCCTAATTGAGGTCATGATTTGGACAGTCACAGAATGGACTGCTGAGTAGAAAAGTGATGTCACTGGCACTGTGTTAGTGGCCCATTAGCACCACAGCCTACAGTGGGATAAGCTCAGTTTAACAAGAGAATATGTTCAGTGTTTGATAGACTCTGTTATAGTTTCCTTCAACATGCCTCCCTCACTCTTCCTCAGAGGCAAGGTCCCTTTCTGTTCTAGGGGACAAACCATGCTTTTCTGCAGATATATTAGAAAACAAACATACTCACACAGAAAGCATAGATGCTGCAACTCATCAGAATTGCCTGTGCATTAAGTTCATCCTCACATTTAAGATCTGTGTGTGCTGGTGTTAAACAGGCTTCAGAGATACATGCTCCACCTGCACCTTCTTTCATTCTGTGAGACATTTGTCAACCTTGATAGTTCAACCTCATTTGAATCATTCCTGTTCCTCTCCATTGATATCAGGTTTGCTTAATGGAAAAGTATTTTAAATGCAGAGGAGAGAAACATAACTGTTACTCGACCATAACACAGTTGATTAAATGCAGCAAAATAATGCCTTGTTATGTTGTGAATAAATGCAGTCTTATAGCCACACATCCCTCAAAACAAAAAATTAAAAACATGTTACATATTTTTATATTTACTTCATGTAGGCTTCACTACGTTTTCCACTCATTTGGGCTAATCCTTCAATAGCTTAATACTTACACACTGGAATTCATCCTGTAATGTAGTCCCTGTATGTAACAAAACCTTAAAGATAGGATTCAGTATCAAAGTCTGAGTTCTAGAAATTTTGTCCTTAATGGGGAGAAGGAAATGAGAAGAATGGAGTAGACCATGGTAGTGGATAACTATTGTTGGAAGAAATATTATTTTTTCTCTTTGGTCTCATTTTTGCCACAGTTGAGAAACTCACTGAAAATCAGTACAACTTGTTACTAAATCACAGAGTAGATTTAGAATAACTTAAAAAAAAAATTCCAAAATCCATATGTGTAATTGTTGATTTTCAAACATGCAAACTACTTAATAGCCTTGGAAAACTAGATCAACAAAATCAGCTTCTCATACAACCTCCTGTGTAATCCTTGGCTACCCTCCCTCTCCAAGTTTCAAAGCTGAAGGTTTGATTCTGCATGATGTATGTGCCCTCCAAATAGGCCAACACTCTGCAAAAACATTTCTAATAAGATATTTCCACAGTAAAATAAACCAGACCTCCTTATTCTCTTTTCTCTTTGTAAACAAAGACCAAATCCACTATGAGATAGGATGAAGTTTTCATTTGACTTGATAGTGAAAGATGGATCATCCTACAGCCCTGTTGGTCTTCAAAGCATACATGTAGCACTTCATTATGCATCAAAACATCAAGTATGATCCTCATCACAAACAGCTCAGGACATGAGAAGTTTGTCCAGCAAGGTGACATGCTCTCAGAATTTTTTGAATTTCATTCAGAGTTTCACAATATATGAAAGGATTATAAAAAAATAGAGTATGGGTAAGGTAGATTGCTATACTAAAGTAACCAACATAATAGTGTAAAATTTGTGTTTGCAGACTTAATAGTAGATGACTACAGAGGAATAGGATAACATTATTAATACTCGTGGAATATCTTTACATCGTCTATGATGACATTCATCTTAAATGCCAGCAGCAAACTTGCTTTACATACTAAGTCCTTGATCTGTAATCTGTTTCACTGCACAAAATGATAGCTCCCACTATCTGCTTCTCCTTCTCTATTAACATTTCAAATGGTGTTTGTTCACTAAGAAAAGAAATATCAAAACCCAAAGAGAACTCTCAAATCTAAAGTCATGGCAGTGACACTACCCCAGTTAGGAAAAGATCAAGATGTGTTACTGTCTCTGGAAGGGCATAATAATGAGGAAAAATGCCAAATACTAGGCACTAGTTGTGCATGCCTGTGTGAACGCATGTAGAAACTTAGCCTCTCCAAGAAAACATGCCAGTATTCCCTTGGAGAAGTGAAAAAGCTCAAGAAGTTTCAGGATGGGGAAGCCTTTTCACCTTTCCAGTGAGATACCCATCCTGTCAAGGCT
Organism: Strix aluco; assembly: GCF_031877795.1. Lineage (NCBI taxonomy): Eukaryota > Metazoa > Chordata > Aves > Strigiformes > Strigidae > Strix > Strix aluco. The sequence continues at coordinate 33,622,824 of NC_133936.1, forward strand.
ATTTCTTGTACACTCATAGGGTAATTCAAACAACTAGTAAAAAAATACCATACAAGATACTTTGCCTTTCTTTGCTGGATAGTCTGCTTAATAACTTTTCTTGCTTTGGGGCCTCCTTTTCTTCTCATTATTCTCCATGTTCATTCTCTTCTGACTTAAAATTTAAAATATAGAAAATGAGGAAATTTTTCAGCTTGCTGAAGTGAAAAGCATAAGTCTTGACGGTAAGATCCTCAGCTGATGTAAATGTACCAGAGCTTGTTTAACAGAGCTGTAAATCAGGAATCCCCAGTAATGTTCCATGGGCAGCCTCCACAATCCCATCTCCTTCCATTTGCCTACGGTGCATCTGGGATTGTTTTCTCTTTTCTTTCCTTTTTTTTTTTTTTTTTTTTTTTCAGTGGCGCAGTGGAGGGGGAAGGGGAGGAATGGGATGAGCTGGCAGGTTTGGGGTTTCTTCTTCTGGAATCCTATACTGTTCTAATTTAGCTAATTAGTTAAACAGTTAAAATAGATGAACTACATATGGTAATAGATGCTTAGATGAATGAATTATGGATAGAGAACTGCCATCATGCTATCTTATTTTTAAAAAATCTGCTTGAAGGATACAGACCTGTGGCAAAACAATTATGAGAACATCTCAGTATTTATTAAGATATTCAATTCAATATGTATGTTGCCCCTGGAATGTGTATGTATGTGTGAGTGAATAGTAGCACTTTTTCACTTTTTGTTTACAAATATTTAAGCTAGAGAGCTAATATCCTAAGGGTACAGTTGTAAGTGTCTATCCAAGGCAGTACTGCATGAGTTTCTGATTTGTGAAGGAGTTGTAAAGGAAAACAAAGGACTTTTAATCTGCTTGAATTCTTGGGTCTGTCAGTCTTATCCAAAGTCTGTGGAAAAACTCACACTCTTTGTAGACAATGTAATGGTCTAGCCAGGCCCAAGAACAAAAAACCAGCAGATATGAGCACAATGAATTAGTGTGTGACAAATAACATAACCTTCAGACCAGAGATTTCACTACCTACAGGTGACAGCACAGCAAGAAAAACTTTTCCCTTCACTTCATGGCCCACATTATTAAAAAAATTTTAGTAGTCAGCTGCAATTAATTTTTCTTCTAAAAGAAATATTTTTGTTTTCCATTGGTTATATTTTCTTATGGTTATTTATTTTAACTTAAAAACTTATTTCCACTAATCATCCAGTTACTTTGAGAGAAGAAAATTCAGTTACAACATTTGTTCCTATTTATTGATATGCCAACTGTTTTATAATCACCAAAGTGGTCTTCATGCTCACCATCAACCATATTATTATACTGTACGATTTTTCCTTAGTGCTTGATATCGCTGATTAATAAAGTTGAGTAGTTGTAGATGACCCCTAATTTCCCAGCCCATGTCTGGCTTTCCTTTGCAAGCATCAATTCCATCTAAATCTTCATGCTCCTCATTTTGTTGTCTTTAGGAAACAGAAGCCATGAGGATCAGAAAGACCATGTTACCTAGTAACTGCTTTTTATAGCCAGCCTGAACTAGCAGGGACTGCATTCTTCTTAAACTGTATTCCTAATCCTATTGTGAAGGCTTTTCCTGGCAGTTGTGCAATTATTGCTGTTTCACTTGGTCTTCTCTCATGCAACTTTTGGTAGTTATTTACTACTGACCAGTGTCACTAACTGGTAACATCCTCTTTTCCACCAAACACACATGGCTTTCCACTCTGGAGTATCACATGATGAAACCAAACACGTTCTCATCATTTCCTACTGCAAACTGATTACCATTCCCTAGTCAAATATCTTAAAGCATAACACATAAAAGGTCACATTTACTCACATTTGGTCAGGTTTAGTGAGTGATATCCTTTTGTATCATTCTACATGTTTTCTCTGCTTTTCACACTTCTCTGCAATAAGTTCTTTGCACTGCAATAATGACTTAGCTTCTTCTGGCATGCTTGAGATCTCAGAGTAGTAAGTTTTCATAACGTGCTGCTAGATATATAAATTATGTCCTTGATTTCTGTTTGTCTAGAAGACCACTTTTGGATTATACATAAATGCTGAAGAAACAATTTGATTGCTACTTTGCATTCCCAGTCAGGTTAATTATTACAAAAATGCTTACATTCTTTTTGTTGCTGTAGAGAACAGGAACAAATACACCATCTCTTCTCATTTAAAAATAAATACAGACCATTTTGGAGTAAATTATTTTACATGGCCTTTAATTCAGTGTTATTATCCCACACTAAAAATCAGATTGTAGAAAGATAGAGATTAAGTGGTGGAAAATCTAAGGCAGGACTGAAACTGCGCAGACTCATGTGTGCATGGAAAGGGTTCATCCATGTTTGCAGACTCTACAGGTATTCATAGGGCAGACGTACCTATGAGTGTTTGTGTGATACTGAGACTTTTAGACTGTTGGAGTCTCTAAAAAAAGTAAAATTAAATATTTTTCTGGGCTGCACAGTCAAAAATAACACTACCCCACAGCTTTACTAGTAGGGGCTCCTATGACTCTTTCTACAGACCAGATCAATGCTAATTTTATCCCAGAACAGCCTACTGTACATGCCTGTTTATTTTAGTTGGAAGAAAGCTTTGAGCACATCTCAAAGGCTGTGTGATCGAGCTGCAGGTTCAGTTACAGGCTCTCCCTTTCAACTGTTCTTAACAGTTTCATGCAGATTTCTTTGTGGCTGAATAGTTCATGGTTTTATTTTGTTTGGAGGTGAGCTGTGTGTCCCAATTCAGCAGATTAATTTGCTGTTTGTCAAAATTGCAGACATTAATGAGTCCCACGGGTCAGGAAACCAAAGACACATTTTCCCATCAGGTTCCTGTGAGAAACTGTGTAGGAGAATAACTGGGGCAAGAAGAGTTATGCATCAAGGTTAGTTGAAGACCTACCTCAAGAATGCCAATTCATATATTTGATTCAATAAATTATCATTAGATTGCTATTATTTCTCGTTTGCTCCTTCCGAAATTAAACTTCAGAATAACAGTGCTACATTTGACTTGGGAGTTGAAATTACAACAAATTTTCAAATCAAAGAAAGTAAGAAGTTTAGATTTTAAACAAAATGAGAATCTCTTTTGGTTACAAAGATGCCCTCACAGAGAATGGCATGACAGCTTGAATCTGTCCAAAATCTTTTAATAAACTGCATTAGCAGGGCTTAAACTAGCATTACTAATACTGCATATACATTTACAAATGTTACAGTGTTGACTTCACTTCCACACTCCTACCACAACATTCCTTTTTCCCCCCAGATGAAGACTACTTGAAACACAGAGTTGTGTGTCATCTTCTTGTGCTTCCCAGTTCCCATAGAAAATCCCCAAGGTGAAAGATTGTTTTGTTTTGTCTTTTTTTTTTTTTTTTCCCATTTGTTTGTTATTGTTTTGGGGGTTTTTTTAGGTTCTCTAGGACAAGACTGTGGAAAGCCTTCTCTGTCACCAAATGAGGGTGTTATTTAATTGGACTTTATCACTTCTTGCTACCAGGACACCAAGGGACTTCTTAAAGGAAAAAATAAAAGACAAGGGAGAGGTGATAGATTATTCTGAATGTTTTGTATCCCAGGTATATCCACTCAAACTGCCAGCTTTTCCAGAGCACATTTGAAGACCGTGAGGATAGGTGGTAACGTGTTTTCACTGCACAGGGAAAAGAAATACAGCAAGTAGAAAAACCTCTCTTCAACGACAAATGACCCAATTTGTTCCTCCCCAGTAACTGTAGCAACTTGGTACAGCTTTGCAAATCTATGTCATTGCTGCTACGAATTGGTTACTTTAAATGGATCCTCACTTTTCTTAGCACAAGGCATGGCAAATTGCCTGCAAGTAATTTTGGGTCAGGTATGCCAATTTTTGGTTTAAAGTTGCAATTATTTTTTTCCAGCTTTCATTTACTCGCACATAGCCTTTGCTCAGTTTAAAGAGAGTCAGCGTATATAATAATTTGCATTGCAAGGAATGTGATACAGCAATTTGAGAGAGGATAAACATTTCAGATCAGATTCCTTTCAGTTCAGTTCTCTGCTGATATTTTTACTGTGGTTCTCCAGATCAGACCCTCAGCTTCTGCATTTTGTAGAACCTGGGCAGTCTTTCAATTGTCTGACCTTTTAGTAAGCCATGTTTTCTCCAGATGCTAAAAGTGAATATAATTTCACTTTATTCAGTATTAATAAACTGTAAACAACATCATGCCTATTCTTGGCAAAGCTCCTGAATTAAATAGGTCTCTTAATGTATCTATCTGTATTAGAGCTATTTAAAAGCAATATGCCAAGTGTGCTGATGATAAAAAGACCCTTTTTCATTAGTTTTTAAGCTCCATATATTCCCAGTGAATATTTTCCTTAGCATAAGCATTTGCCAATACAAACCTTTGTATTTACAACCTATAAATTACTATCTAGCTTTACAAAGAAACTACTATTTTCCTAAGCAAAATTGTCAACTCTCTCTCTTTAGATGCTAAAATTCCAGGATAAATATTTATGAAGGCAGTACTTATCTTCACACTCTGGTGGAAAATACCCAGTGGACAACTGATGCAACAGAAGTTTTCCTCTGCACTGCTTCTACAGGCCTGACCACTTTTGGAAAAGATCAATTATTATTTATATAGTTGCCCAGGAGATTTTTTTTAACTGAACAGATGTTAGCTAGAAAACTTGGAATAAATTAGTATCAAACTTTTGTATTAAGTTAATGTTCACTGTAATACTGTAGTCAGTAATCATTCTTATTATTTTAGACAGACCATCTATAATCAATAAGTTCATTTATTACAGGTCTGTAATCAGCAGACAGATTTGAATACAGTCAAGTCCTAAATCAAACAGCTTGTGAATATTTTAACTTGAACTCTTGAAACTCCTTATGCCAGTTTCTCCTGTTTGAGCCAAGTAGCCACCACTACCTTTATTTCAAAACCTAATTTAATTTACACTAAGAACAAAAATGCTCAGGATTTAAAAAATAAGTCCCAAGGAGTATTATGCTACACCATAATTATTTAATACCATTACTGCTATATGTATTTAAGTAGAGTCTAAACCAAAGGATCTCCAAGCAACTGAGAATCCATATCAAGATAGCATGTCATGGGTCAATGTTGGGGGAACCTATTCACTTTTCTTACTGCACTTAAGCTTGCCACTGATATATCCAGGGATGAGCTGAAATAACAAACCAGAGAGATTGAGTTCTGAAGCACAGACAAGTCTCTTTTCCCACTCAGTTAATAAAATTATCTCAGGACCGAATTTTCTGTTATATTTTTAACAGATACTGTGAGGCAAATTGCCAAGCTTGTATCTTGCTGTATCAGGGAGGAAGAAAGAACCACAAATAAGCACCAATAACTAGAACATATTCTGTCTAAAGAGTAACGGGTGTCTCCTTCCCAATTTTAGATGGCTCTACCAAAAAAACCCCAACCATACACCAATCTGGAGTCCAACAATGTAAACTCTGGAGAACAAGAATATAATTTCAACCTTCTTGTATCAGTAGAGGGGAAACCTTTCTGAAACTGGGAGCACGTCACTGCTTAAAAGCTGAGCTTCAATCACTGCTCATAAACTTTGGGTTTTCAGATGTCAACTTGGGAGGACCTGAGGCTGTTTGTACAGCACATGGAGTACACTGTAGATAGCCAGGGTTCTTCCTACAGTGCAGTCACGTCGTGAAGTAATGAAATACTTATTTGCATCTTTACCCAATAAAATTCCATATAAATATAGGTGCTGATAACGTAACATTATTTATGGATAACAGCTGTCATATTTCCCAGCTGTTTCCTTGTTGCCTGCTATAACATATGTTAATTTAAACTTTCACCAAATGTCATGGATTGTTTGCAGTGCTCCAGCTGCAGCTTGGCAAATTTTTTCTTTAGGTTTTGGTTGGCTCTGGAAGCGATTACACAGACAGCCCATAACAACATAAACAAGCCTTGTGTGGCTGCTGAGCTGTTCGTTAACTCAGCTAAGTGAATGTTTGCTGAAAGAAGCAAAAAATGGATATGAAGCATCTCACTTATCTTCATTTTCTGAGGTATTTTTGGATGTTGATAGTAGAGAAACTGCAGGGGACACTGGAGTCAAAGAAATCTTTAAGGAAAAATGCATCACATAGAACATTTTTTTTAATTTTCTCAATGATCATAAATTAAAGTAAGTTAAATCTACATTTAAATCATATTCCAAAGAGGATCTCAAGTGATGTCCTCACTTTGCAAAGGCAACCATAAAAATATTAATTGACTTAACACAGCAGGACTGGGTTTTGTGCGACAAACTTTACAATCGAGAAAAGGTTGCCATATAAGATGAAGAGAAGAATAAAAAAATAGTACAAACTGAATATCATAGTCTGTGAATAACTTTCAATGCACTGCATTGCACAGTAGGAAAAAACCCGTAGCAATGAATAGTCTAAATTAGAAAACTGAAGGTGGAGAAGAAAACAAGTAGGATTGACAGGACTAGTCAGGCATGTTGGGTTTTTCTCATGGGAAACTTTTGATCAGAATAAATACCATCTACATGCTGAAGACAAAGGCTGATAGAGAGGGGAGGCTCTGATTTTTTGTACAACAGCTTATGCCATCTCTTCTCTACCATGCTGCCTCTTCCACAGTGGGACACTGGCATTTCTTTGAAACACGCAAACAGTAAAAACACCTCCTGCTTTCTTTTTCCCCTATGTTGCCATCAGTTTTCAGAGATGATATTTAAACTACACCAAAGGTCAGCCTTGGCAGACAGAACAACTTATATCTGTCTTTTGGAGCAGAGTAAGGATCAATATACAGAAATGGAACTTACACTTATGGAAGCATACAAATGATAAGATGATGCCAGCAAGCACAATACAAATATTGATCAATTTAAATATGTGAGTAAATGGAAAAGAAGAAAACATCATCTGTGGTGACAAACTGACAAAGAAGCTGGCAGCAAGTAAAATGGATGGTGAGATGGGAAATAATTATTTTTCTTATTATTTATTTTTCCTTAAATTCACTTTGTATCACCTCTCTGCCTTTCCATCCCATTTTCAAATCACATTTTAAACTTATCACAGAAAAAGTTCTTAATATATGGAATATGTTTTAGATTATTATAATTTAGAGCCTCTGTAGAAGTAAAGGGTAGCAGAGAAACAGAATTCCTATGTTAGTTATACTAGAATCCAGATATTTTCTGTAACAAATAAGAAAGTTGAAGATCAAAGTTGTGTTGAGCTCACGGCAGCCTGGCATTTCATATTTTAACTAATACCTGTAGAAAAAAAGATACCTACTACAGGCATGAGAGGCTTCCATTTCAATTTGGCCAAATAATGCACTTACGCCATAGGCCTCCACCTTTTTCCTGTGTAGGTGGCTTTGTGTCACTGACAGAGTTAGAGAACAGCCTGAGGGACTAGCTGTGAAAAGTAGCATGTGTCTGTGCTACGTCCAGGGACCAAACATACCACACTCTCTCCTTTCAGATTGGGACATTCCTCCACTCACTAAACTGTTCTGAGGCATTTTATCTTTTCTTCAGTAAGAATATTTTCCCTGAATAATTCAATGTTGACTAACAAAGGAGAGGGTCAGTATCTCTCCATAGACCTCTTCTACAAGAACAGTTCTACAAATGCTACTGAACTGCTCTAAAGTAAGACCCTTCCCTTCAGCACCGTATACAGAGACTGGAGCACTTAATCCTTCCTTTTCAGCAGCACTCCTCTGCCAGAAGTTGCTGAATTAGAGAAGGCTTGTAGCTTGTTGATATTCTGCCAACTGACACAAAAATTAAATTTCACCCAGTTGAATCAGCCTCATTTAGTCAAGGGCCATTTAACAATTTTTTTTTAAAAGCTCGAGTTCACCACCACAGTTAAATGCAACATTTTATCTCTGATAAGAGTTACCATATCCTTAATATTGACTTAATCCCTGAGCAGAGTTTAGCGAATAGATGTTATTGAACAGTGATTCCACAAAACGATGGTGCAGGAAACTCATTACAAAATTCCTTTTTTTTTGTTGATTTTTTTTGGTGTTTTTTTGTTTGTTTGATTGGTTTCTGGTTTTAATCCTTTCATCCTGAAGGCTAAATCTGCTCAAATGGCATCTTAACGTTCCCCTAGAAGCTTTAGAACTTGGAAGATATGGTTTTAAAAAAACCAAACAGTTCTGCACTGTGGCACATACAGAATCATGTGATTTTGCACATTCAAATTCCTCTCTGCAACCACAATATACAACTTCGTTGAAAGTCTAAAGATCTTTTCTGAAACCTTGCTCTTAGTCTACATGTAGCGGCGTAAGTGGAAGGAACCCATAAGACTTTCGATCAAATACAGAAGTTACACACCTGTACTGTGGTGACAGGAGATGAAATATTTGGTAGTTGTTTTGAATTTATCTTCATCACAGATTTTCAATAGCACAGCATTAAATGGATTGATGTTAAGTTACTGCTTACATGAAGTGATGAGGTGATCCTTAATCGCCTTTTCCATAGAATAATGAGCTGCACTTTGAAGTATAGAGTAAAGCTGTGAATTCCCTCCACTTTTCCCACTTTCAAGCCGTAACATCTGAATTTTCCATTAGTGAAAGCAGCTGGGGACAAAATGCTAGCAAACTCAAAGTAGCATTTGAAGTTTCCTCTCTTCCACATGTTGAGACTTTCAAGCCAAATATCAAAACCAAGGAGACATACTGCCTCCCATTTCACACACATTTGTTTCTATTTCAATGTTGAACTTTGTATTCATGATTTCTGGATTCATGTACACAATAAAAACATTACAGCTAGTAGAACAAATAAAGTAACGGAAAACGAGGTTCAGCATGTGACTTCACTCAAAACTGACTTCTCCCTGTAGATAGTCAACTTAGACTGAATCTGAGCACCTTATTTGCTCCCACATAAGCATCCCTTAAGATGGAAAGGCTTCTTTCCAGATTATGCAGGTCCAATGTTTAGCACCCTTTACCAAACACAGCGGAAAAGAGGTGAGATTTTCTTGATACTATCAGTAACGAGATAAAGATGAAGGACAAAAGACTTTGCTTCCACTAATATCCACAATAGAATGCTTGAACAACTCTGTGCTACCCTCACAGGACAAGCCAAATTTTCAACTGCTCCTGCTGCAAGTCAGACCTATTTCATTAAATACATAAAATCTTAATGGAATTGTTTAATATTTAGCTACTTTATCCAAATAGCTCACATACAAGCACAATACAAGCATGTAAATGTTCATATGATAAATTATTCCGAGAAAGTATTTATTTTCAAATAGACTATGCTAAAAGCACTTAAGTAACCTCAGCATGTCTTTAAGGCTGCAGACTATGGTATGGGTTTCAGAAATATGCCATAACTACAGACTTATTCTAAAATCACAATTTGATATAACTATCACGCCACCGGCATGTTATTACAATGCAGAGCTCTTTATCAGAGCATCAATATTCAATTGAGAAACAGACAAAAATTAAATCACTGACAGTTTAAATGAAAGTGTGTGAATGGGGAGGGAATAATATCTGAAGATGTGTGTTATTTGCATTATTAAAAAAAATAAGCATTTTTGTGAAAGCAGACGGTGAATTTGCTTGGGTGGGGCTGGGTAGGGGGTGTCAAGAACAGCTCCCACCTGAAATCCTTTTACTGAAAACCTTCAAGGTATTTCACAAAATACTGCTGGTTAGAGATATCTACCATGGTTATGTTTGGAATAGTTATTAGTGTGATGAAAACAGAGACACCTTGTCACCAGAGCTACTTCCATGTGATTATCTTGTCCCCCATCTGCCAAACGTTCTACAACGTGTGTGTCTTGCAGGTTATAAACAATATATGACTTCCATCTGTGGAAACTAAACCATGTCTCCTTCTGACCTGCCTCTGTAACAGGCTCAGGCAGTTAATTCTGGTGGCCATCATCCCTGTCACAAGTGCTGCATCTCTCTCCTAGCATGCATCAAAGACAGGGACAGGGACCTCTCTACAACACCTGCCACCATCTGCTGGGGCCTTTCAATTCAGCCAATGAAGCTGCTTAGTGATGCATCACTGACAACAGCGATCAAACTGCTTCAGTCAATGGGCCACATATTTATGCTGAGGTTGCTGGATATTTCAATATTAATCGTGGATGTGCCAATTTGCTAGTGAAAAGAACACTTTGTCTCCCTTTCATTTTTTAAGCAACCACCCACTGTCACCACTTATTAGTTTCATTTAAAGCAAAAGTTTCACTTTTTTTTCCTCAACTGTGTGATCACTTGGGACTCAGAATAGAAGAAAAAGATTAAGTGGGGGAAAAAGTGCCATTGGTTTCCTGAGGATACCTCATTCTTTTCATTTTTTCAGCTTCAGAAATGATCTGTGCTAAATGCTGGGTGAATATCTGGGCTTGAATCTCCAATATCTATTTGAGCATTTGATCATTCAAGAGATGACCTGCCAGACCTCAGAGCATCCTACACCAGCAAGTGAATTATTTCCTCTTATTCCTTGCAGCCTCACAGGCACTGATGTGCCCACATATGTTATGAAAAGACTCAGTTTGGTTCTTTGGCTCAGAGTATGCTCAGGATACAGGCCACGATGACTTCACTGTTGAATGTCACAGCCTGGTGTAGGACATCACAGGTACACCCTGCCCTCTGCACTGGCAGTTAGTTTCTGGTAGGTAATGGCTAACAGAGAACACAGATATCACAGCTCCAGCTAGATACAAGTCCACTTCCATTTTTTAAAAATCTGATTTCAGCAGTAGTTGAAGAGTGGAATAAAACTTGCCATTAAGATAGACATTTCCCATTGGAAAAGCAGAGCTTTTTGCTAAAGAATCTGAAGTTTTGCTCCTGTGCTTAAGGGCACCCCAGAGCAGCACACTTACTGCATCTCTCCCATCTCTGTAGCTGCAGAAGATGCCTCTTAAGATTGCAATCTCTTTTTAGGGCACCAAGACAGCCTCTAGATTACTGTGATGAGTACCTGACAAAATATATCATAAATAAGCCTAAACTAATTTTTTTATCATAGAAACCAAGGCATTGGGTCAGTGTTTCCTTGACCGGGGTAGTCTTTTTCTAGCTTTAAAACCACTGTCAAGCACTCTCAACAGTTTGGAGCCATGCCATTTATAGAGGGAGACTGAGCCCTTTGTGCAATGCCTCTTCTTAAGCTTTGACAGCTGAGAGCAGTTCAGCTCTGTTGATGCTCTTGCCTGGGTCTGAGGCTTTTTCCCCCACCTCAGTAATCTGCTGCACTAGTGTCTCTGGCCAGTTTGGCCTGTCAGCCCCGCACCAAACCTTACACCCAGCTTTCACACATTTTCTTCATTTTCTTCCTTTTCTGGGGAGGAGGCAAAGGCAATGCTTTGATGATTCACTAAAAAGATGAAAGAAAGCTAAATCCTCACACTGAATCCATATCTCAAGTCATATGATCAAATTCAGCCAAGCCCTGCCCTTTCCTTGATAGGAAACCAATAATTAAAGAAATGAAAAATCAAACAGCCTTAAAGGTAAGAAAGAATAGAGAAAAACTTTAAAAATTCATATAGGGTTTTTTTTATCATAAAGATACAGATCACATATATTATGGAAAATCACAAGAAAACAAATGTAAAATGAAATGTATCAGGATAGTAATCAGCTACCTAAAATGGGTGTGTACTAATGGAACCTGGAAACATATTATCTCTGAAAAATAAACTGAATTATTAATAAACAATGTTCTATACAGCCTGCACTACGCAGCCAACAAGAATGTGGCACAGAACATTTGAACTGTTGTGTGACTTTTTGCAAAAGATATAAATACACCCTTGTAAGGTCCAAGTTGCAATACATTTATTTTTCAGCTTTCTTCATAAGAATATGTTCTCTATAGGTGAGAAATACAGTTGTCTCCAAAAATGCCTTTACAGCTTGCCATAAGCAAGCAAAGTTTCAGGACTAATACTTCATCCCATTTTTCCAGAAAACTCTTGTGTTGAGTATATCATTCAACAAGCCTGACAGCTGCTGGAAGCAGCTTAGATTTTTCCTTTTTCCTTCCTAAATTATTTGAGTTTGAATAATTTTAATATTTGTGAATCACATCTAGGAACCATTAATGGATAAACAAGTAATTGCTCTCAGGTCTAAAAAAACCCTAATTTCATGAAAATGCAATAGATGATGCACAGATATAGTATAAATGCAAAAATGCACTGAAAGCATGCTACGTTCTCCTTGATGGTCACAGTTGCTTCTACTCTTGCCCTTCTCTGGAGAGCAATTGCAAAGGAGCTGAGCATGGAGAGCTGGCCCTGTTCCCCCATCAGCTCTTCCTCTGTGGCCAACTGGTCACTTGCTCCACAACCATCCCACAGTATCAGGTATTTTGAGGCTACCAGTGACTTCTGCAAGCCCCTGCTCTGACCCAACTGATGTCACCAGATTATTGCCAAAGAGTCTTGTCCGGAAGTTTCAAGCCCCGTGATCTCTAATGTTGCCTGGTGTTTGAGGATACCTGAATAATTAACTCCTTGAGCTGACAGTAAGGTGCACCTTATAAAAACATATGGGCTGACACAGTCCTCCTCTTTATGTGTCTGTAGGTGGTTTCTTATGTTGGCTTAAAGTCAATTTAGTATTAAACTATACCTCAAGATTAGATTTTTCCATACTAAATTTAGTTTAGATCAAATGACTGCTACTTTGTGGCTCTTGGGATATTCCAGTTACTTTCTTCTTAGAGTACAGCAGCAATCTGTGTCAGCACAGAAGTCAAAAGCAGGATGACAACTGCATCTGGCATCTGAAGAGACATTATACACGTGAACAGCAGGGTAAAGCAGGTAAATTTAGTTCAGACTTCTGTATCTGCGTCCATGGGGATAAAGGCAGAAATCATGATCCACTGACTCATTAGAAAACACTGAATGGCTTAGATCCGAGGAAGAAATAAATAGCATCCCAAAAGGACAGAAGAAATAAGTGTAAAAGCTGGTCCAAGCTCCAGAGGTAACCTAGTCTTGTACTTAAAGAGAAAGGTCCCCAAAGTGCTTGAACAAATATCCAAACACTAACCATAAAATGAAGTATGTTACTAAACCCCTGTGTATAACTGCTTTTGAGGTTTTCTAGAGTAAATTTCCCATTGTTCCCAACAGCACTCTGAGCAGAAGGTATAAAGGGTTAAATGCTAAGCAGTGATTCCTATTCCTGTATAATTAATTACTCTAAATGCCAAGATTGGTTACTTCTAAAATATTGTCCCTCGTTTAGCAGCACATTATGACTATTTCAGTGTTCTTTTGTGTTTTTCCTTTTAACGCTATGTAAAACAGAGGGTTTGAGGATGAATTATTTAGCTCTCTTCAGAAAACATGCTTTAAAATCTTCTTCTTGGGGACACTGAATGCATTTATTATCTTGGAAAAATTCAGATCCAGCATCTGTTGTCCTGTGTGTTTTACTGTCTAATGATGAGAGCACCTGTGGGATTTGTTTACAGCAGGGCTTTCTGGATTTTTTTTTTTGGTCTTGTTTATTTCACTCAGAAAGAAAATAGGGAATTGAAAAACATTATTAATATTTGAATGGAACAACTTATGAGTTTTTGACAACTTACTGATTAATTCAGGTGGTTTCTAAATTGCCCTCCTTGACAGAGCTATGGCATTACAAAACAAAAGTTAAATAAATGAGGAAAAAAAATATTTTATTTTTGTTTCCCCAAGCTGCCTATAATCTTATTGTACAGTTTGACTGCTTTGGGACAGGAGTCCTGGCCCACTTCTTGAAGCATCTTACCTTTGTAGTTCTTGTCTAGGAAAATATTGTAAAGACTAAATGCACAGAAGAAATGGGTGGAGGCTGTACTTCACCGGAATTAAATGTTAGTTTCAAGAATGAATACATCAACATGCAAAGGAGAAAAAAAAAAAAGAAAAAGGATTTTCCCTGTGCCCATTCCTCTAAAACCAGGAGGTATCAGAGGGGTTTTTTGGAGAAAGGATGGCTTGGCATGACAGAAACAACCTGCTCCCAGCAAATCTCCTGTCCACAACCAACCTGAAGTATTTATGTACATCAGAAATGAGCTTATCTGTCCACACATTGCCTTTCCAAGCCCCCTCAATTAAAAAGGGTGGTGCTAAATTGCTCAGGAAGGGAGGAAGCCAGGGCTGCCCCAAGGCCTTGGCCGTAGAGGAGAGTAGGGCTGGAACAGGCCAGCACATGAGCTGCACCTAACTGGTAGCAAGTATTCGTGCTCAGAAAAGTATTGGACATGGGTATACTGAGCTATTCCTTCCTTGGAAGTCTTTCCACACCTCCTTTTCTCTAGAAGAGTCAAAGTAAAACGTGGACAATACTCAGGACACCACGGTGGATGTTAACAGTAGCTAAAAGGTCTACTGAAATGCCTTTTCATTCTTCGCATGTTGTGCTTTCAAGTACCCCATAATTTTCCATTTTGCTTCTCACATTTTTAGAATGGCGCTTCTCTCTGCCTTGTCAGGGGATTGTAACAAATTCTTATTTATTCTTGAAATGAATTTCTTACTCTTATTACAAAGTGCTTCTGCTGATCATTTGCTCAATTGCAACTCAGACTACCAATTATCTTCCAAACAATACGCAGAATAATGTAAAAACACCAGAAAAATCAGTGTGATGTCTGTCAGACACATGACATGTACAACCAATAGCTCCATCTGGATCACATAGCATAAAAACACTGGAGATCATCTTCAAAACCTCCCACAGGCAGGAAGCTCAACCAGATATGCTGCACTTGAGTTCAGGGTCCTGATAATAACACACTATCGCTATTTGGGAAATCTGTGCTGAGGTCGCTGAAACATGACAAGGGGACAGATTTTAGTGTGGGTATTTGCCAGTTTATTACTTTGCTTTAAAAATAGTCTGAAAGTTTTGCAATTTCCACTGGGCAATCAAGAGGTTTTTGTTTAGGGTGGGTTTTTTTCCCTCCACTGTATTAGGAGCAGAACATATGTCTGAAAGTGCAAAAGCAAAACAGTGGAAGAAATCTGTAAAGTAATACAGCGTACAGTATACTCTGGGGAAGGATACTAGAAAGAGGTGACCAAGAACACCTTTCTCATGCTACTCACTGCATTTATAGAGTCCAAAGCCCAATAAATGAATGTGACTCCAAGATTAAGGAAAATAATTAGGCCTGCTCTTTCAGTTCACTAACTCTGCTAAAGACAATGATAGAGCCATAGTACTAGACAGACAGCACAAGACAATTTTATCCATTAAGCCCATTTTTTCAGGCAGACTACTTGAAAGGAGGGACGCTGTATATGTATGCATGTGGGTATTTATGGCAAGATTGTATTTAATATTATAAATGCTCTCTTACACATTGGTTAGGAGCAGATTTTTTTTAGGAGCAGATTTTTGATTTCTCATTGAAACCAAAAGAAAGTCAGGCTTTCAGAAAATTACACTTTGCATAATTTTATCCCTCAAAATAAAAGGGGAGCAGGGTGCTTTGTGCTTTTCGGAGGCAGAGACATGCCTTCCTAATGAGGAGGGAGGAAATAGTTGCTTCCCCTCCCCTTTTCTCCATGCAGGCGCAGTGACCATAAGGAACTTGAGGTAGGTGGGCAGAAGAGCACAGAATGGTTCCAGATCTTGTATCATGACAGAGTGGGATCCAGCCAACCGCTTTAAAGCAAGAGGATGCTTGAGCCTATATGAAGCCTCATCAGCTTCACATTTTATCTTTCAAGTTGTGGTTGTTTTTCTAAACCATACTGGACACCTTTCAGTAGTGTTTATGTGAAGAATACCACACTAATTCCAAGAGGAATTTGTTAAATGTCCTGCAAATTGAGCCAAACATCTGCAGAGATAAAAACATTGAAACACTACAAATGAATCCAGACTCTTTAAGACATGCCAGGGCCCTAGCACACTCCGGGGCCTTCATGGTTAACCTCTGTTCCACCTGCTGTAATGATTTTGGAGAAGATGACAAGATCCTGAAATCAAACCACTAAAAAAAATATCCACAGAGGGAAAAAGTTTTAAGAAGTTCTGTAGGTTACAGTTGCCAGGGAAACCACTTTGCAGCAGCCATATGGTCAGAAAAATCTATTTTCTTTGTTCTCTGGGGGGGGGGAAAAAAAAAAAAAGAGAGAGAGAGGTATTTTGGTGCAGTGAAAAAAAAATCCCACAGAAGTGAGAGCAAAATATTCAAATATACTTAATCACTAATGAGAGAAGATAAATGACTTGCCAAACTGAGCTACAGAAATCCAGCACTAAAATATTAATATAGGAGATGCGAGTTCCTTTCTGCTTTATGTTAGTACTTCGAAATGAGCAGCTTCCCTTGCTATCAAAGCTCTTTACTGTAGGTGTGAACTCTATAGACTGAAAGATAATCCCAGCATTGGCTTTAATTTTCTTTGCCACTGTTTTTATTGTTGCCCTGTGCTTTCAGCATGGGTACTGCTGCTCTAGTAGGGACCATGGTCCATAAACGTGCCTTTTTGAAACATTTGCCTTCCAGCATTCTGTTTTACCAGGTTTAAGCAGAAAATTGAGGGAAGGGCTGGGGGGAACCTTCAGCAGCATGTTACATTTCTAGACCAGCATATGGCTGCTTGCACCCTCACCAGCAATGAACCCGACAGCAATTGCAGGTCCCATGGGCGCAGAGAGCCCCGATGACCAGAGGTGGCCAAGGAGCTCTCTGGCCCCTGCCTCCAGGCCTGGCCCCAGACAGGGAGACCACATTTAATCTTGCAAAATTGCACTGCCACAAACTTTTCTTGTACAGTGATGTGGAGGAACCCCAGAGTCCCTCACAGGTCTGCAGAAAGAGATGAACAACCTGTTCAGTTTGGTTCTTTGCTCATGCATAAAAGTAATATATTATTTGACTGGATCTCTTTCAGCTCACAAAGGGTTTCCCAGTAGAACTATTTTCAACACGGTCCATAATAAGATGTTTGGAAAAGCTGTGTAGTTCCCCAATACTAATAGTCTGAGGAAAAAAAAAAAATCTTTGAAAATAAATAATCTGCAAAATGGCAAAGATGGAAATAATCTGGTTTTACTCTGACCATGAACATTCAGTCCCACTTTTCAGAAACAGATTGCCCTGTTCAAATTATTTGCTTTACTCTTACAGCAATATCAACAGAAATGTAATGATAACAAGCCAAATAGTTTCTGCTTATTATAAATAATGGATATTTTCCTGCTCTAAATGGTGCTACATAGATGTTTTCCAAGATCAGGCTTAATTTAAATACATGCAGAGTCACAATTTACGTTTTAAATCAGACTCTATACTGTCTTCAGTAGTGTTACAGATCTGCCAGAGAAAAGTCTAAGGTGAAAACAAATGCAGACTATACCCCAGATCTATTTCTGATTCTCTGTTTGCCCCTGTGCCAGGCCACAATAAATGAAATCTTAACTTTCTTATAAAGATGATGACTCTGGGATTTACTGTATCAGTAACATAATGTCAGTCTCTCCTTCTCAAACAGGGATTTTGGTGTGCTACTGCGACGCAGTTTTCAGATAAAATGATAAAAGGTATGTGGGTACCAGGACATCAGGATTTGTTCTATTCACATCTGTAAATGTTTGCAGGAATAAAACAATTGATGTCAAAGCTTGCAACAACAGAGAAAGCATATCCCCTTTCCTCTTACACTTGTGCTGATATTTAATCTGAACCCTGCACCAAGCAGACTGCAGTGCTGAGGGCCCAGTGAATTAATCCTAGCACCTAAGTCTCAAGATGCCCTTCTGCCTGTTTCAAGACCATTGTTACACCTTAGGATGGATGCTCAGAGCAGGAAACTTGACTTCATGATAGACAGCTACATTCTGTGAACCAGGAAAAGTTTGTCTACATTTTCAGAAAAAAGTGACTGGAAATCAGACCTCTGAGGCAAAGGAGTCTATATTTAATTGAAACTTGAGTTTTCTATCTTTTTTTGGCAAGCCTTTCTTTCTTTTTAAACCATCTTCTGTTTATCTTGATGTTCCTGGAAAGCCTCCATCTCAGGCACTTGCACATGGCCTTCGGCCCAGGAGCTGAGCAGCTCACAGCCATCCTTGGCACTTAGCAGCCACTACCACCTATTTTACTCTCAGCTAGCACCTAGGTAGAGAGAGGACAGAAGAGTTTCCCGAGATGGCACAGACACTTGACCCATTCTTCTCAAGGACCTTAGTGACTGGGCAGACTACTTAGAATAACAACACTAAGAATATTTTTGCTGCATCTTAAGATTTCAGCTGTGTAACTAAGAAAGCTTCTAGAGGTTATGGTTAGAAGTACCACATGAAGGAACACCCTGGGGACCATCCCTATATCCAAAAGTTCCCTAGTTAAGACTGTCAAGAATCTAAATGGGTGAGTGAGAGCAAGGATGAGCCAACAGAAGTGGCAGAAGGTTGTAGGCAAGTTTATTAGAAGAATGTCCCCATTATTCACCATGCCAGACACTTCAGTTTCAGAAGAAATCTTTTCTACCTACTTTGCCCAGCCTGTTTACCATGGCTTACCATTCTGTAACTGAGAACATTAGTTTTCCAAGAGCACAGCTAAGACCCGGTAGCTACAGTAGTTTTCGCTGCCAAATGAGATCACAGATTAGCAAGTCATTGAAATGGTAAAGATACTGAATTTGTTCTTGTTTACTCAGACCTCTTCTCAGGCCTACTGCCAGCCTACCCATCTTCTCAAAGGAGTGGCTTGGCAGTAGTTTTGTACCTCTGGAAGTTTATTCTGGCAAATTTAGCAACTGATCTTCTATTGCCTGGTGCTTTTGAAATAAAGTCCCAGTTGAGGCCTCCAACTGAGAGCAGTTTGCATAAGTTTCTGAATCTCTGCTTTGCAATCTTTGCATCTCGTTCCTTTTGATGAACATGAAGATTGCTCCTAGCAATACCTGAACCTAAAATGAACCGAAAATGTATTACAACTTTTAAGCTTGCCAGGCAGTGGAGGAGAAATTCACACCAATCCCAGCTCTCAGAACAGCTGTTGTGACAAGGTGATATTGCTAAGGAGTCTCAAAATAGAAGCCAAGGCAAATACTCTCCCTGTAAGGGTTCTGCTGTGTTTTGCAGTCTCCAGCTGGAATCTAATTGCAATTTAAACCCAGAGCACAAAACCCACAGCATTTTCCACTTTTAACATCCTTTTAAAGAATCAGAGAAAATTAAATAGTAAATCATAATCTAGATTTTCTTAGAACCAACATGGATTCTCCAGAGATGTGGTCATTTCTTTACCTATTCAGTTGGATTTAGTGAAACACTTGTTAAAATAACAAGGTACCAAGGAAAATAATACTTTATTTCATACGTTTCCCATGATGCTCTATTTCTTTTCAAAAAAGATGACAGTAGATGCTAGGTATAGATAAAAAGATAACACGTTTTTCCACAGATATGCATTATTTAAAACCATTTCTTATTTGAACTTACAGAATTCTTCCACATCTCAGTCAATTTTCTCAAATAACATCCTGATAATAAAGACGATTGACACAATTGTATTTATACTTGCTGCCTAGCTGTATTCCACTATTAGGGGGTTGAAGGTTGCTGTTCAAGGTATTGTGTGCACAGATTGATCTATGCAAACACAATATTCATTTGTCTTGCATGAGTTTATTTACCCATTTATTTTTAAACCTGGCTATCTTATTTGCATCCTTCTATATTAACAAGGTAACAACTACATGTTTCACCAAAGCTCTGTTTGATGTTTGCTGAGGAAGGACTGCATGTTTCCCCTTCCTGATTATGTACTCAGGATCAGCTACTCATCCAAGACAAAACCAAAGCAGTTCATTTTTCCTGTCCCAGTTTGCTATACCAAACACAAAGTGAGAGCTACTGATGGTGGTAGAGGTCTTTGGATTGGAGAGTCCTTTGTGGATCAGATCACACTTCCTGTACTCATTTTTTAATCTTCTTCCAAACAGAAATTCAAATGATGTGGCTTTCCCCTGTAAAGAAGCATCTATGCAATCTCATACAATTTTTTCTTGGCACCATCTATGTTAGTATTTCTTATTTCTTTATCAGTATACAGAAAGAGGACCATAAAATAATCATAAAAACCATAACCATGTTATGAAGTCTACCATTCCAACCTTCCCAAGCTATCAAGGTATATGACCCTAGAGCATAAACCATCTCTTTCTAATACAGTCTTCAAACACGGGTGGTTAGTTTTTCAACTGTGCTCTTTTTCATGTATCCTTATCTACAGAATATACGGAGTACTGTGGGGACGAATTCCCGCGCAGGTCACAGGAGACAAGACCACAGACAATCAATATGATTGGAAGCCAAGCTCCAACTTTTATTAGCAAGCAAGCCCTTATATACTCTTGTGCATTCTAAAAACAGCAGCAAGCCCTTATATATTGTTGTGCCTTCTAAAAATAGCAAGCCCTTATATATTGTTGTGCATTCTAAAAACAGCTCCCCTCGGTACTTTCCACAAACATTGCTGCACATAACCAGTAGATAAGTTCCTGCTTTTGCAATTCTAAAAAGTCCCTTCTCTATTAATTTCTTCCTTAACAAGCACATTCTTTTCTTCTGGCCTTCTTGTAACTATTTCTTGCTTTTAGACATCGTTAATCTTTTGACCTGAGTGCTGGTTGTACTTTTCCCTTGTCAGTGCGGGTGGAAAATTCAGCAACCCAGCATACGCACCCACAGAGTATGATGGATTTCCTGCCTCTTCTCAACTGAGGCATTTCTCCCTGGCGTGTGTCAAGCAGGAGACCTAGCTAACCTGTTTAGCTGTAGCAGAAAGCCATTTGAATTGGTGTGCCACAGCAGCTGTAGCCACAGGACAGCAAAGGCCAATTCAGTTTGCTGCAACAAGGAGAGCCTGAAACTCGGATCTGCAGAAGGGAAGCATCACCACTGGTCAGCACTGGCTAGCAGAGATTCACATGTTAATCTTGTTCAGTGTTTGTCTCAGGACAGCTGGAAGGGCACACGTCAGACTGTGCTGAGGCTTTTCTAAGTGCATGTGCTCTGACAGTACACTATATCATGACAGTGCGGTGTTTGGTCTTGACTCATTTTAGACAAGTCTAGCTTTCAGCAATGAGGCTGTTAAGAGATCTGGCCATCAAAATGAGGTACATCTTAGAAGCGAGGCCTCATATAAACATTTGCTCTCCTTTTGCACAGAATTACAGACATGAGATGCTGTCAACATAGACACATCACTATTTTGTCCACCACTGGCTATCACTGCTTATAGAAGGGGAAGGGACAGCCAACAGGATAGGTGAGAAGAGGCACATGCTCCTCCTTTGCACTGCTTTGAGCACCACTGAATACAAGCCACTCTAAATCCAGTTACTGACCACATAAGAGAGAAAGAGGGTCCTTGCTAGTGGTGACAGTTTGGCCGAATGTGAAATACTCAGTGCACTTAACATTTTCCACATAATTCCTCATTAGTCCACGGTGAGTACATGTAATCCTGTGTGACAAGAGAGCTTGGGTGTCCTCCATTTCTGAGTGATCAGCATGAAACAGTGCAATAAAAATCTTTTTTCAAATGAGAAATATTCTGCACCGCCTCCTTAGAAGTGTCATCTTTTGGGAATTTCACCTCTTGACTGCCAAAAAATATGTTTCATTTTAAAGCCCAGACACTGTTTTTAAAAGTTCATATCCATTTAAATGTGTAAGGAAACAGCAGCATGCTTAGGAAGTTCCTCAATTTACCTGAATGTTTTCTCCCAGACACTCCATACTAAAGATACTACTTTAAAAGCTGATGAAAACTAAGGTTTAGCCAGAGCACATCTTGTAATTCCTTTGAAATCATTTTATGCATTTTCTTATTTCATAAAAACATAATAAACTTAATTGGAAGAAACGCTGGGATTGCAACATGCATCTTTGGTGAGCTACTTCATCTCTGCTCTGTTCACTTATAACCTGTACTCCTCTGTTAAGATTATATAGGGATATACATTTTATTTGGTAATTGATACTATGAAGCATAAGGGAAGATGTCAATTTAAAATCTCAGTTTGCATTCCTTTCTACATACTGTAAGTTTGCCATTATCAAAATTCAAAACTTCTTATGCTTTTCTGAATGTTCTATGTATAAGTATAAACAGAGATGAACAAAGGGAGAGTGAGGTGGCTCTTCAGCTATAGACCTGAAAAGGACAATTTTGCAGTGTAGTAACTTTAAAAATTTCAAGAGAGTAATTTTCATTCTACTTTAGCATAAAAGCAGGATGTTGATAGTATTTGAACATAACCATGATTTTTGAGCTTTCTAACTGTAGAAGGGGATTTGCAAATAGTTCTATGATCAGGACATTGTCTGCAGATGCAAAAGATCCAGATAAGCTTGATATCTGGCTGTGCAAATCTCTTCTTTCCAGTTCACACTGAATTAAACAAACCTGGGATTCAGACAGTTCTCGATAGCTCCCAGACCAGTACCTTCAGCATCATACACACTAAATACACTCCCTCTCTCTCTCCTCTTTCCTCTTCATGGAGAAATATCCAGGTCTGATCTGAAAAACATCTTTACCATCATTTAGGTTTTGAAGACAGGTCTAAAAATCTCCATTGAATAAGAACTGAAGTGACTGAAGTCTACAAGTTATTTTTGCTTCAGTGAAACAACATGACTGATAATTTGCTGTAATTAATCCAGCTCATTCCAGCAACATGAAACATCTCAAAACAAGTTTCTGAAAGAAGGCTTATTTTAGCTGAGTGAGCCTAATTACCTGTTCTGGATAAATTGAGTATTTAAAGATATCTCAGTTCCCTCTTTCATATAGCTAGATACAAAAAAAGTGAAATTAATAAAAATTTTGATCTATGAAAGAGCCATTTTATGCTGTGATTATTTTTTACCATTACTGGTAATAAAACATGAGTCTTGATCCCTTTTCTATTATCACAATGACAATGTTACGTCTCAGATCTTCACCTATAACTCTCCCGTAACAAATACCAAAGTGAAGTAACAAATACCACAACAAGCGGTGAGAGTGGTAGATTTGTTAAGTACGAGCCCTGTGCTGACAGCTTAGATTCAGTAGGGGACTAACCTACTTCTTCACTGTAACTCTCCTTTTGATCGTGATACATTCTCCATAGCAGTAGACCACAAACTTTTGCTCTCTTTATGCTCTAATGAGTGCTAAACTCATTTGTATTATTGCATTAATATCGTATGGTGTCAATGGTAATAGTTTAATCAGTTTGTATCTCTTCTTGACAGGTCACACTAACTCTTTCCCATTCAAATGAATTCTGGGAGTTTAATTAAATTATCAGTTTTTAATGGAGTTTATTAGCAGCCTTCTATTGTTTTCTCCTATAGACTCCCTCCTGAAACTGTCTTTCCAAAAAACGCCACTGCGAGTGGAAGCTAGTAGAAACAGTGTTTCCAGATTAACAAAAATTTAAAGTTTCTGGAAAATCAGCTGTGCTCACTTCCAAACCAATGAGATCATACTGAAAACATGAAACTGTGATGTCTTATGCAAGCACTGCACTGTTTCCTTTACTGTACCCACTCAGTCAAGATTGTTGACTTGTTATATGGATTAAATAAGGAAGCAAACACAAGCGGTGAGGCATTGACTTGACCCTGGATTTGCGTCTGATCCTCAGGGTCAGATAGGGGCCATCACAGGTTTAGTTCCTCTGTGCACATCTCTGAAAAAAAATGAATAGCAATAGACAGCTCTTGAGCCCTGACTCCCAATCTCTGCACTGAAGTGCATAAAATCAAAGTGTTTCGTGCAAACAGAGGTGTTCAGAAATGGCATTAGGGTCACACAACACCTGGCCAGAATCCAGCTCAACTCCCCATGTCATTTGGCTAGGTAAGCTTTCAAAGTTTTTTCTTTTAATCTAATTTACCCCCATTTTTCTTTATACTTAAAAATATTCCCCCCCCCACCCCTTCAGGATTATAGTTATTTCTAGCTAACTTGGAGACTGTAGAAATTTGACTAGAAATCTTGAAACATGCTGGAGCTTTACATGACAAGTGCGACAAGGGTTATTGCTCATCTGAACAATAATTACAGGAAAATATACAAAATAGGCCTAGAAGGGGCCTCAGAGCCATGTGGTCCATTCCTCTACCTTGAGGCAGGAACATTTTAACCCAGACAAACGCTGACAGGCATTTGTACCTGCCTTATTTTAAGAAGCTCCTCAAAAAGCCTTCTGAATTGATAGCTATTCAAATTACTATTTTACCACCTCTCAGATGCACAGCTTGCTTTAAATCTGTGTAATTTAAACATCTTAATGCTTATCCATTATAGTCTGGTCATAGAGAACACTCTTATCTACCCATTTTTAGCCAGACTCTAAGTGTTTTGAGGACTATCGTCTCTTATTCTTCCTGTCTCCTTTTAGATATTCTTACGTTTCAGGAGAGCAATCAATACTCCTGTCAAAAACCAGCTACGCTATTGAAAATCCTGCTTATTCCACCTCCACTCACCAAATCCTGCAGTCACTAAAGTAAAGCTAATCTGTACACAAGACCGTACATATCCAGACACGACTCATAAACATTGCATTTTGCAATCAAAGATAATATGCAGTGGGTTAAAAAAAACTTCAAAGAACATGATCAAATAGATGCAAACCCAGCAACCTCCACAGCTTTCTTCTCCACTCGGTGTGTTACTCAAGTGCATATGAAAGGGATGCTGGAGAGCTGACAGGAGATATGGTTTGCCTTAATTTGTGGAAGTAGTCATCTCATAGCTTTGGTTACTAGCACAAGTATTTAATTTGCACAGCCTCCTTCAGAGTTTGAAATACAACACGCTGGAGCTGAAGGCCATTTCCCAGTCAGTGTCAAACACAGTTTGCTGTATATGCATATGGGGATAATAAGGTTCGTTCCCATCACTTTGCATTGCCCAGGATCTATCATTTTAATGTGATGGACTGTGACATACATCAAGTGAAAAGTGTTCTTGACACAGTGAACTGTACATTTTGAGATGCCTTTAAGTAAAAAATGTGCATCTAACATCTCTAACAACATTGGGGTGCTGCTTTGAAAACTGCTCAGAAATTCTGGGATCTTTGGAGCTCATGGAAATGGATCTGAGCTCCAGACCTGTTTGGGGGCCACAGAAGCCAAGCACTTGCTCAGATACAGGAGTTTTAACCTGTTCTCTCAAGATGTTCTAATTGATAGATCACAAACCCTTTTATTCTGATGGACGCATATCCTTGTACCTGGAACATTCTCAGAAGCATCATCTGTGGCAAGACTTTATTATGATAATTGCGAAGTTACATTAGACTGTGTGGAGTCTGTGTAGCAACGTTAAATTAAATTTCTCATTGGCTTCAAGGCTTGCTATCTGTAATTAGTGGCTTCTGTTCTTTATTACACTGATCAGTAGTGCAGCGCTATTCATCACCACAGTCTTAGTTAATTATCCTTGCTAATGATTTTCACTGTGAAAATAATCTACAGGTCCCATTTGCAAAGATTGCTTTGTGTTAAAATTATTTGCTGGTAAGGCACCATCGTGAGCTGACAAGCTGTGGGTAGGAAGTTACTTATCCTGTAAGATGGTAGCTTAGTTGATGCAGTCAAGAGAGGAAAGTATTATAATTTCACAATTTGGCATTAAGTTCGTGACTACTATCTGCCAGATGTGTGAGAGGGTGGGAGCGAGATGTCATAACAGCATGCTGAGGGGAACTCAGCTGGAGGAGATAAAAATAGAAGAAGGAAGACTTTAAGCATCTCTGCAGTTTTAAGCAAGCACTGCTAGTGACTATTGCTGGTCTAATAACATACATTTATGGCTAAACAGTCATACCTGTACGTGACAGAAAGGATAAGTTTAGAGCAGAGGTGTTATCTCTGTGCTAAATGGTTGTTACCCTGCAGATGGGAGGTTTAGCCAGGGACATGGTTTGGCAGAGGTTGACTGCATCTCAAAACTGAGCTGTGGCCACCCTTTCTCAGGCTGGAGGAAAGGGGCATGGAGAATAGAGCTGGCAGGGGCTAGCTGTGATTTTCTCTTTATTCAAATACAGGCAATAGCTTGAGAAAGGGAAAGTCATCTGTCAGAATCAAACAAGTTTTGTTTAACAATTGCTTTTGATTACCTAAAACTCTTAATAGCTGTAAAAATCCAAGGATGAAATTTTTCATGCAATGAAAATAGCAGACTGTGAAATTAAACAACAGCAGCCTGCCACCTGCCTTCTGCACTCAGTATTTGTTCTGCACTTGGAGATAGGAACACACCACACACACATTAATTCACAGTGCACTCAGCACGTGCAGTACCCTCCAATAATCAAACTAATTCAGTAAGAAAAGGTGAAAGGACTGGCACGCAACTGATGTCATTTATCTCTGGAAGACTTTAAAGGAGATACAAAATCACCATTATTACAGGGGCTATCAGAAATCATATACATTTCACTAAGAAAACAGTGAAAGAACTTGCTGAAGGGGGAGAAAAAAAAAAGGACAAGGCTTGGTGACTGATGCTTTTCAGAAAGAAGGTGTCTCTCTTGTGACTTTACTGAGTAAATGTGAAGTCAGCTGTAAAAAGGTACAGATAGGAGTGAGAGGAGGGATCACACTGGAGCAGAACAGCTCCAGCCCTACCAGCCTCTGTCAAATGAGAGCTTGGGATATTTGATTCTTGACACAGAGCACTTCACAGGTACTGCCAGGCTGCAGGCAGCAGCACGGATCTTTGTGGGGTATCACATACTCATTCAACAATGGCAGAAGTCCTACAGACTGTAAAATTTGTATCCAGCAGAAATTGCCAGAGCAGGAGCTCTCAGAAATTAACAGGGGAAAAGCCATTTTCTTATGAAATGGGGTTGCACAGGGTGCAAAACATGGAATCATGGTTTAGAACTTGAAGCTCCCGTAACAATTAACATTTGTTAGTAGTCATCATTAAACACCTTTAGAACTAACTTTTAAAGTTAAAACAACACAGCAAACATTTTCTCTCTTTCTACTGAGTCTTTCTGCATATACTCATTTGCTTTTGTCTCCCATAAAATCAGCTTTCATTCATAACATCTGCTGCATACAACCTACAGAAATATCTACCATAAAGCAGGGTGCCAGGGAATGAGAAGCCCTACCCTAAAATTTAATGCTCCACAAATAGAGGCAGTAAAGCAGTTACATTGTCAGTGAGGTTTACACTAGCACAGACATGTGAAATTCCTGAAATATTAGTTATCTTCTTTACTGTACAGCACACTACAGAAAATCCTCCTTTCTGCCTGTGAACCCTGAGGATCATGGATTTTAATCTGTAGAGGTTTCAGGGACCACACCACTGCAGTAGCCTCTTTATGGCAAAGAGTAACTGCAATGTCCATTTTTAACCCCTGGGGGTGTTGAAGGCTTGAGCACCCCATGGTAACTGCTTGGTGCAACTCTGCATCAATTTCAGCCTGGAATACATAGTGACTTCATCCTAAATCTGTCCAG
This sequence comes from Strix aluco, assembly GCF_031877795.1. Classification (NCBI taxonomy): domain Eukaryota; kingdom Metazoa; phylum Chordata; class Aves; order Strigiformes; family Strigidae; genus Strix; species Strix aluco. Next base: position 33,650,435 of record NC_133936.1, read on the forward strand.
AGCCCAGACCAACAGCTTGGCTCAGGTGCTTGATTTTCCCCTTTGAAAAATACTCTGAAATAAATATGTTTATAGTTTTATATGTTTTCTCTCTTCAACTGCTGAGAGCCAAATGAAGTGTGATGTTGATTTCAATCTGCTTTGCATAAAATACACAAAACAGACCTTTGCATTTCCAACACTGGAAATAGCACCAAGTGAAAACTGCTTTCAGCAGAGGCTCAGGGTCTGCATTTCCCTGGTAACTGGTTTATTGTGTCTTTCCGATGGTAGCAAGCTGTCAAGCTTTATTGTCCCCTCTGTGCCAGAGAGCAGTAGCACAGTCCCCCTCTCGCAGAGGGCTAGGGTGGGTTGTGCTACTGCAGCACCATCTGCTCAGGGGTTCCTTGGATGGATTAACTCTCACCTTCTAGTTAAGGCAGTTGTATCACGCAAACAATGCCAGGTACATGAGAGGTCTGCTTCAATTCAACCAACTGAGCACAGGAAGCGGGTTTACACCTTGTTTTAATTGCGTTAGACTCTCACGAAGTATTAGTCTGTGTGAGCCCTCTGTAAAAGTCACAGCACCAATGCACAGCATAGTTATTTCTCCAGCTCCATCCTAAAGAGTTGGCTGGCATTTTTTTTCTTCCACAGGTGCTCCTGGGAGCTCCTCTAGAGTTTCTAGGAATTTATTAAAATCCAGCTAGTCCTGTACATGTCAGGATCACCATAGAACATGCCTAGTTTTTACCTCCCTGGTACTGAACTCACCAGGTCATTTGTACATGAGCATCATCTTCTCTCCCAGCCTTCTTTTAATTCAGACCTGAAATTTAGGCTGCAGTAAGCAACTAAAACAGACCTAATGCACAAGAACAACTTCTTCCTGTCTATTGTACCTTAGGCAATGTTTGTGAACAATTCTAAAGTATAGATAAGTGATAGTAATGTGTATGAAAAGATCTGAAAGCAGCGCAGGTGGCTTGCATAGAGGGGAAAAGGAGCAGTGATAGATGTACTATAGCTGAAGCAGTAATGAATTTCAAGCATGACTTGAGCATGAATATTTTCCAAATGTTTCTGTTGTGAAGGTGGGGTTAGAGGGAAGATAGTTTGCCTTCCCTTTGGAGAGAGGGGAGGGAAGAGACTAATAAGAGAAATAAACTCCAGTGGCTCTATGGTTTGGCAGGAACAAATTGAATACACTGTTTTGAGAGTCAAATAAGACACTTTTCCTTATAATGCAGGACATTATATAAGACCAAATACTGAATTATGAAGCTAGGAGTGATATTCTACAATTGTTTCTACTTGCAGTGCTCTCTAATATCTGGCATCTGAGCCTTTTTAACAGCCTTTCCCAAAAAGTTAAGATGCAACATTAAGGAGCATAAAAGAAAGAGGACTCAGCAATGCATTTAATAATGCTCAAGTAGTACACCAGTTAAGTTTCAAAAGCTAGTCCTAAATTCTAGATTTCACTGGATTTGTACCTATACAGATGAACAGAAGTTTCACTTGAAACAATATTAAGATTCAAGTGTTTTCCCCCGCCTTATTTCTCAAACTGAAAAACTGCCTTCTAGTTTAGGATCAGAAGTTCAGAAAGAAGAATTATAGATTTCATGCTAAGCTTATGCCTTCCTGAAGACCTTTATCATTAATGATCCTTTTTATTTCCCGTCTCTCAAGCAGTGTCGAAGACTATGGATGGAGTGTATTTAAGCCATAATAACAACTCCATTCAAATACCCATGTAAGACTTTCAGCTAGACATTGTTAGGTCCTAGATGGTTATGTTACTTGACTCCTTTGTAATACAAAGAAAAACATGATGAATTTTCCTAGTCATCTATTTTGTTATTTATTTTGATTTTCCATTAGTCAAGGATTTAACTATTCCTTAATATTATACAGGACTATTATACACCACATCTGCTGAAGGGTACACAAGTCACCAGAAGTAATAAAAGTGAAGGGAAATAGTTCTTAAAATGTTCTTGTTATTTATAGCTTAGTTATTTATCAATAAATGGCAGCTGTGTATAAATAAAGTGCATTTGAGCATTTCCAAAGACAACTGGTGGTTTCCATTACCGATAAGTGAAATGAAAGGGATTCTCAGTAAGATAGCTAAGATATATTGGTCAAGAAAGTTATTAGTTTTGCCTCTCCCAGTAAGTCATGGAAGGAGGCTGCCATTGACAACACAGCAGATGAAAACCTATGAGAGGTGACAAGGTGGAAAAACAGCAAGCAGTCAACAGACAATCAATTTACTGCAGGGGGTCTAGTGACTGTAGCAGCGTCACACATCAAATCATCTAATAAAGACAGCTTCCACGTACCTGCAGGGAGATAACCTTTTTTCTCCCCTCTCCTCTCCTTGGTATAGCTTTAAGTGATTAATTTTGAGCTGCATATAGCATGTAAGATTAAAATGAGGACAACAGAACGCAGTTCATATTGAAGCAGATCAAGGGCAATTAATTAATCTTACTCTGGTCATTGCACTCAGCTTAGAAACCTTCTGCCTGGAGATAGCTAGGCAAGACTTCATGCCAGAGAGCAGGGGCCCTCTTCCTGGCAGGACTCCCCGTCTGCCTGGCAGAGCCAAATCTGAGCCTCATGGCTCTCCACCTACCACTGTGGTACTCCTGGACTGCTCCCAAACTTGGCAAAGCAGCTGTCCCCCCTCCCCACCTTTCAGGCAAGACCATTTCTCACACACTGCACCCATCCTAGCACCAAGCTCCTTCAACCACCACCTGCCCATTTAGGTTGTTGCACTGCATGAACGTACCAGAGAGCTACAGCTACAGACCACCACTAAGCTTTTGGGCCTGCTGATAAGTGAAAGCAGCCAAATGAAGTAAGCACAATATATGGTAGCAAAGATATTGTGTTGTAAATGTATCTGGTTTAAATGCTGAAATACATATGACAATATTGCTAGAGCAAAAAGAGGAGTCAGACAATGAGAAAGTCAAAGTGGAAAGTGAACAGGTCAAAACAGTTTACTAAGACTAAGCTATCTGCTAACTGATGCGGCGTGAACTCTGCTTAGGATGCTAAACTTCTTGCTCAGGAAACACTGTTAACATACAGAAACAAGAAAACAGATTGGCATTTTAATCTACTCAAGTTTAAAGGAGCAGGAACCTTGGTGAAAGGAGAAAAGAAATATCTTCCCACACTTTAACTTTCACTTATAATTTGGGATTAGAATAAACTGTACATGAAAAAGTATGCTCAAACTGCAAAGCTGTTTTCATCCTCAGCTGCAGTAAATCTGCACATCCCTGCTGAAGCAAGTGAAACAATGCCAGCTCTCACCAGCTGGAGAGCTGTCCCAGACGTTCGCACCCGGGGAAGAACATAGCATGCTGCACTTTAAATAGATTATACTCTAAATATTTTATTGGACTTGAACAGTTCAGCCTCACATTACGTCTTTCTTTGAAGCAGAGCTGGTGATGGCAATTATTTTTCCAGCTTCCCATGATACCATAAACTCCTAATTACAGCTTCATTGCAAGATTGGCCCATAGGATTAACTTGGCTGCTGGGGGAGGAAGGCTTTCCTCAGACCACAGGGGTGTCCATGTGAGAGGAAAGACACAGCAAGTTGAATGGCAAGCCTAGAACACATTAATACAGGGAACATTTTTATACAGTGATAAAGTTTTTTAGTGTATAATCCCCAGCTCGAGTTCCCTGTTCAACAGTAGGGCTTTTTTTCATCCTACCATGATGAAGGGGTTGATAAAGGACTGTCTGAACTCCTGTAACTGCTAAGCAGTTGTGAGTAAATGACTTTGGGCACAAAGGGACCCGGTGGTGCAATACACCAAGAAATTCATTTATGCCAGCTGCCCAGCTGCCATGCTGCTCAACCAGCTTATCAGATGACATAAACAAAAAAGATTAGAGCTTGCTTTTGTTTGTCACTGCCTTCTTGCTTCCTGAACATTACCTTCATCCTTTCAAAGGTTTTAGATAAGCATTTATTGGCAATGTAATTCTTGTTACTGAAAAGTGGTTTAATGCGTGTGGAGAAAAAAATAGTAGTCTTTGTAATAAGGTAATAGCATATTTTAGGTAACATTACAAATTATTAGCATCCCATTAGTTATTTTCTTTTCAAAAAACCTCCAATGTGAAATTCTTGAAGACATTAATCCTTATTGTTGTTACATACGTTACAAGCATAGGCTTTGCTCTAGTAAACTGTGTTGTGTTAAATTTTCTACTGTGCTGGTAGTAAATCTGCTTGTTTTCATCTTGCCAAGTTACCTTCCTTTGTTCTGAATTAATATCTAATAGAAGGTAATATAGAATACCACATTGTCATAATAAGTTGATATTTAATAGTATATAGATTGGGGCTAGGGTTTCATATCCATCTTCTGTCGGGTGTAACAGGAATCTGAATCATAAGCAGGGTTTCCAACTCTTAAAAACCCCAAGAGATCTTCAAAACAAGACAGTAGGAGTCTACATATTTATTACTGTGTTGAAAAAGAAGATTTCTCAGATTCTGTCTTCTCCTGTAAGAGGGTCTTGTAATTGGGATAATAAAGTAGGAGACTAAAGTAGGAGCACAAGAGTTGCAAAGGGAGCAGTTGGTTGAGCTACACTGTTGAACCAGCACTGTCACAGGGTGCCCAGAAATAAGCACCTTCTCCCTGGTCAGCTGAATAAACGCCCCCAGCTTTCAGTTAAATTAGACAGAGGAACGGGGTGTGCAGGAGGACAAGTCAAGTGGTCTTCTGGAAGAGGACCAAGATGATTGTAGTGCAAAATTAAAGAACAAGATTAACAATAGATCTCAGTATTAGGCTTACGTTACTATTTCTTCTAGCTGAAATAGAAGATTCACAGCTCCTTCAAAACACAGAGGCATCAGGATAGGAAAGCAGTGTGATAACAGAGGAGTAAGGAAGGCCCTGAAGTATGGTTTGCTTTGTTAAGATGACAGATCTTGCTCACCACCAGGGGAAAAGCAAGAGCAGACGTGGCCAAAGAAAGCACCAGTAAGAGTTGTGGCATTTGTCTCTGAAGAGCCAATGTTTACAGAGGAGGTACTGGGCACAACTGCCATCCAGCTATGGTCACACTCCAGTCTCCCACAAGTTTCAAAATACTTCTATATAAAACCAATCTGCTTCATGTTGAAAGGTAAATACTACTTTGAATTGTATCTTCTAGCCAAAACAAGGTTGAGAATGCTTGTGAGTGACCTAGACTGGAAAGTAATGTTCGAGGTTTTAAGGCCATTTAAACCAACAGGTGTTAAAACAAATAAAATATTTACATGTCACCAAACCATAAAACTATATTCTAGTAGTTCTCTAGTCAAAAAAGTTGCCATATTAACATATATCATCTTTTTAAACTTTCTTGGAAATCTGTCACATATCTGCAAGTCAATGACAGACCAAAATTAATTTAAAACTGATAGAACTAAACAATCATTTATTCCAGAATCTTTGACAAGAGACAGAGATGTCTGTCAAAGACTACTTTGTGGAAACAATTTTCTTTCTTGAAAAGCCATTTTCCAAGATAAACTGAAGCACTAAGTGACTGAGTAGCAAAGTATTTCCCTATATAATATTTTTAAAATGTACCTTACTAATGACATGCATCCTTTTAACATTTCACTGTGCTTTTCTGAAGTTATTGATTATAGTGACATTATACTTCAAAATGTCTTGCATTTCAAGTCAAGACATCTGGAACTAACACAGGCTTTAAGATCTGAGCTAATATGCCAGGTCTCTTTGCTGGGGAGACAGACCACTCTTACTGCCTCTGTGGAACAAGCACAACCATGAAGATTTCAAAGTGAGCCATGATTGTTTTTAACTGAATGGCTGGTAAATACAACAGTTAACTAGTACATTGTTTAAATAGTTTATGCCTGGTTTCAGAACAAAGCCCTTAAAACATATATTGAAATATATTAACTTATAGAATTCAAAGTTACAATCAGAAAATCTAATTTGTTTTACAATGCTTTTGCTGTTTGACTGTTGTACTTAGTTTTCTTGTTTTAGTAAGGCTAGATAAAACAGAGGAAAGAAAGTGTAATAGAGAAGGCCAGGAAATAATTCCCCTCGTATATTAAAGTTGAAAGATATAACCCAGTTTGAGAGACATTTTCATAGCCTGGTTAGCAGGTTTCCCTACTCTTCTAGAAACTTTGCACTTCCTCAGTAGATAAATAAAATTATAGGTAATTCTTTCAGCTGAATTTGTCAGTCTTACAATGTCAGGAACATTAAAAAAATCTCTTTTCTCATGAAGTCCCACAAAAATTCAGAAGAGCAGCAATAAGAAAAACATAGATGTGACTAGCTAGCAAAGTATTTCACTGATTCTAAGATATAAGCTTTAAGTGACAGTGATGCTCCCATATCAACATCTAAGAAATGGCATATAATGATCTGTGCTTTCAGAGATGAAAGAAAAACAAATGTAAAAGGTACTAAATAAAAGGAGGATGACACAGAAAACTTGTTAGGTGTTGCTTAGCAAAGATGCATTTGTGCTATTTGTATGGATGACACACACACATTACCTACTTTGATAGAAAAATCACATTTATGTTTACCCAGAAAAATCTAAAGGCTTTACCATGTGAGGAGACTGATGCACTGCTGACTGGTTCATAAGAACTGGTCCCCCTTGAACTAGTCACTGGATACAGAGCAAGTACTAGCATATGTAATAAAAAGAACTTAAAACAAAACTAGTGCTGTTAGTAATTTTCACTTCTTTTATAATGGCTAGAATAACATAGCAAGTATTTTTGGAAGAATGTCTTGTTCTATAGTCAATAATTTCCATTTTTTTCCCCTCCTATCATTCTCCAAACATTGGTTTTTAGACCAGGGAAGAAGCAAGCTGCTTTATACCTCCAGCTTTTGTTTTCTGCCCTTAAACTTTAAAGACTCCTCCAAATTAAATGGGACTTAACTATCTAAACATTTTGAGGATCTGGACGCCTTTCCAGAGCTGCTTAGAACCAGTAACTGAAATGCATCTGTTGAGTTGAAATAGAAAATACATCCTAATTGAGTACAACACAATGAAATTTTACTGGTGTGACATGCTGAGTGAATGCTATGTAGAAAGGGACAGATCTCCTGGGTATTTGTCTGAAGTGACATCGATTCAGGACAGGTTGTTCTTTGCTGGGGATTTGATCCTGCTCATTTGTTGTTATGCAACATTTCAAGACAGCAGCAGCTTGGTACATGACACAGGGCTGTCACATACACACACCTTCTCAGAGGCAGCATTGAGAATTCACCTCAGGTTTTTTTCCCCTTTCTAACTGAAATTAGACACCTGGTAGTTTAAAGTAACATGTGTTGTTTTTTATTCATCCCCCCCATGGAAGCACAGCATAAACTAAGAAAAGCACAAGACAGAGTTAATCAAGAATTATACTGATGTAAACCATCACAGAGTTTATCTTCTTTCATTGTTATATTGGTGACACTTTTTGTATAATTTTCCTTATAAGCTTTCTCCTCTGGTAGGTTTCCTTTACCACCATGTACCTTAAACATTGAAAAACTCCAAAGAGGGCTCAGCAGCAGCTCGTACAGCACACTCCCATGCTTACTCAGCAAGAGATGCCAAACTGGTGGGGCTGTGCAGTCAGAAAAACCCTTGTGCAACTCAGGCAGTGGCAGCCTGTGACACTGTATGATGGGATCAGCTACTGGGTCAACGCTTTGCAGTAAAGTCTGTAAAAACCCACTCACCAGTACTAAACCTGCCAAGGTCATGAGGAAAGATGGCAAGGTGCCATTATAGTTGTAACCCAGTGGCAGCAGTTTTGGAGAAAGCTGTTTCCATTGCCATTAGAGGCAGAGCTTGGTGTGATGGCCATGACGTTGCCTGTTGCAGTGCAAATGTTTCACACTGTACCTTGGCTACAGGGCAAATACCTAATGATCACTTCTGATAGCAAAACTCAGATTTGCTTCTCAGCCAGCAAGGGGCTTCGGCAATAACATCGGAGTTTTATGCCTAGGTCATCCATGTCACTATAAACGATCTCTTCAGCACCAACATTAGATCAATACAAAATTATATATCAAAATAGTAAATAGCTCAATCAAGTCACTCACAGACAATGAAATGAGACAGACTCCACTTCTATGGACCAAAAAGAAATAAGACTTATTCTCCAAGCACTTTCCACTAGCTGCATTTCTTCAGCACTTCAAGGAGTAGAACATACCGAAGTAGGTGATGCTGAAAAGTATTCTATTCACAGACTAAAAATATCTTCATATTCAATCATTAAGATTATGAAAATGCACAAAGTTTTTCCACATCCATTAGAAATTATATTAAATACTTAGCAATCAGACATCTGCTTCCTACTATCACTGTACACCAGTGGTGTGCTTTGCTTCTTAGGAAGATGTGAGATTTGAGTTCACAAAGAGCACAAAACTCCCTGCATGAATCAAGAGCTTTAGAGGAGATGGCATTGCCAAGCATTGCTGTGCCTCGGCAGGCTAGACACTCTCTGGAAGATTGTGTTTGTCAGCATCAAGTGGTCTGTTCTCAAATACTCCTATTGATATAGATCTTTAGGAATAAAGGTCCCTATCCTAGGAAATGGGGAAAACACCTCTATTTAGGTCTTTATCACTTCCCTACTCTGATATCTTTCACCTTCCTCCCCCATATGTAACAGGGCTATGAGAAGTTACCAGGATAATGATGGCAGAATTTAGCTGCTTTTCCCCCCAACCTTTCAGAGTTGCAGCTACAAAGCAGAACATCTATATGTTGTGGGAGACAGGTAGCATCCCCTGCACTGTAAGAAGAGCGCTCATTGCTCTTGGCTTCAGCAGCACAGAGAGCACAGCTCACAGGCTCTCACAACAAAAGCTGACAGTCAAGGGCAGGATGCCTGGGACCAGACAAAGCTCACAGCTAAATATTGTTGGACACCCTGTGTTTTCCTACAGAAACTTCCCATGTCCTCAAAAGCTAGCTGGTTGTATACAAGCAGAGTCCATGCAGCAGGTGCAGGCTGGCCCCTTTCAGATCTCCACACAGGTGTCTGTTTTAAAGGAACTAAATTTCATCCTCTAAAACCAGCTGCATCTTCCCTATAAAAACACCTCCCAGCCTCGCTCCAGAATACTCCCACACATGCCAATCATCACTGAGGATGTTTCCTTGTTCACCTGTTTTCATTCTGTCTGCCATTGATTTTTTTAAATTGCTGTGACAAAAAAACCTCAGCAACCTGTGATAGATACACCCACTGCATTGTTATTTGCACATTTTCTTCCATGTATGTCTAACAGGGTGATGTGTTTATTACAATTTTACTGGTTATTATATATTGTTGCCTGAGTGACTGCGTTTCTAATTTCTATTAATTTAACAAACACAGCAGTAACATTAGTAAATCCTATCCTGCTAGGTAAAAAGAAATGAGAGTAAGAAAAAAGCCATAGCATGGGGTCCTCCCACTCAAAAAGCTCATCTTGCTCAGTAAATAATTCATTTAGATGTTAGAATTATAATGCAACTGTTTAGATTAAAAAAAGGTATATGGCATATAATTTGTTCCCCCAAATTTCACATATTTTGTCAGATGCTTAACATTAGGTCATAATGCATGACACATTTGTTTACCTGTGCACATTGAATCAGTGCCACTTCAATCAGTAAATAAAACTTTAAAAAAAATAGAGTAGGTATGATAAATCTATCAAATGGTTATCATATACCTTTCTGTAATCTTCTGAAAACCTAACAAATATTACTTCTTCACCAAAATAAATAGCTATCCTTACTAGAATGTGGAAAATTTGGCATACAAATGTGTTCTGCTTAGAGAACTTTGACAGAAGATCTGTAGTGTAGAGCAAAGCATACAGCTGGCTTGCAAAGCTGGTTATGGTGGGAACATGATTTGCTGTAATGGGACATCAATTTCATTATTGTAAGAAAATCTTTAGATATTTTAAAAAGAGAAAACATCATAAAGAATAAAAACTCATGAACATCAATTCCCTGCAACTGAAGGCTTTTGTGAAGATGAGGATAAACCAGTAACCTTCTTGAATCAATAGAATCTGCTTCCTTCTGAAGGCTTCATATTCCACTTTCACACCTAGAAGTAATATGTTCTAGTTTGACACTTTGGAGTTCATTTGGAGAAAAGACTTTGATCCAGATCTTAAATTACTTCAAGTCTTGTTAATGTATCCCTTCATTGTTCAGCTGATTCTGATATGTCAACCCCTTTGTGCCAAAAATATATTTTGAATTTAATTATATTTTTCACAAATTCACAGGTGCAAAGTATCTATGACAGCAAGCTAAAAAGCTTCAGTGAATGAAGCCAGGAGTTGTGCTGAATTACACAACAAACTAAACATTACTACCCCTTCAGGGAAGTTAAAATGATCAGGAAGGTTTAAAAGATGCTGCATGAAGTCAATGGGAGTTTTGAACTCTCCTTCCATCACAGCAACACTGGGCGGACATCAGTAGGCTTCAGCTAGAGTTTCAAACACCTAATATGCACAGAAAATCCAAATGTGTCATTACTCCACTGAAAACGTCTGCTTCACACAATTGTGCAATATAGAATCACTTTCTCAGGAAGTAATATCAGATATGATATTTATGTCATTTTCACACATCCACTTGCTTAAAATTTTGCCAACTGCAGGAGCTAAGTTTTTCTGATTATGCTGTTCAGGGTAGGCCAAGACAAGTTTGGAAGACCAGAAAAAGAAATCAAGGAATAGCTGTTTATAAGCATGTCAAATAACAGGATTGTCAATACTCACGCTGTGATGATAATGGATCAAGTACAGTCTCAGTAAACACAGTTAGAGCCAAACTTCATTGTGCTGAAGGACAGTCTACATAGGAAGAGAAAATCAGCTGACCGCCTGGTCCACCTGGAAGCACCTACAGAGCAGACTTTTTAAGCAGGGAGTACGAGAGGCTCTGTTTTACTGCCTCCAGCTGCAGGTGGCATTACCTTCAAGCAAACCTGGGCAGGTTTTGATAAGGCTGGGGATGATGTAGCCTCTACGAACAAAGTGATGACTTTCAAAGGATGCAGCTTTTAGGCAGAGCTGGTAGATTCCATATAGGCACTGAACTAAAACCAGGAGATATACATCAAATAATTACATCTGCAGTAGATGCAATATTAAGCTAGAACTGTTCAGGCAAATGAGCTGCTCTAATCACTACTTCAGATGGTTGAAGGCTGAAGTATCATATATCAAATTTAAACAAACATATGCTGCATTTGTTACACAGGTAAATGATCTTGCTTGCTAAATTTAACAAATGATGATCTGGATTCTTTCTCACATTAAATTTTGAATCCATTTAACCATCTAAAGATTGTATTCTACCTGGATTAGAAGCGATGGGCCTCACATAGAAATTTCACCTAGCAATCCTTATGGCATATATAAAGCAGAAAGCCCAAGTAGCTGATATTAATAGTCCCTCCTAGCCTCAAACCCAGTGGCATCTCTAAACTCATGTTAAGAAGTGCTTGTGTAACATGTAATTTGTTACCACGTTTCAGATTCAGTCCCAGATGCATTCAGCAAGCCTTCCTCATAGGCCTTTTGCATACAAATCTGTCATGGTCAGGCTGATGAAAGGGTTAACCACTGAGGTGGTATCTTGCAATATCATGGCACTGGGTCCCACCCCTGGAGAACAGCTGAGATAACGCATAATTCCAAGCGTAAAAGCTCCCATCATCCCTCATCTTCAGGAGTTATTCTCCGAATACCTCTATACACTGTTTGCTTGCTGTTTCTCTCAATCCCTTTGAAGGAGGAATCGGGGATTCCTCCCTATTTCTTCCAAAGGCTCCCCCGAGGCACAGCCCCCTTCTTTCTCTCCCCTGACCCCTCATCTCAATCAGCAGTTTAGAAATCCAAGTATCTTCCTCTGTGTTTTGATGATAGTGTTGTTTTTAGTACAGGACTACTTCTTTAAGAAGTTTAAAAAACCCTTTGTTGCTGTGATTTTGATCACTTGCTGTGATTTTTGATCGCAGTGTTTAGGGGGAGCCTACAGGAAGAATCATTAACTTCATATTTATTATTTGACATGTTTGGTACAAGCACAATACTTTGCTTATGTAACTTGCTTCCTTCATCTCCATGAAGAGTGGCTTTGACATGACCTTTTAAAGGTAAAAAGCAAAGTTTTTTTAACATTAGCTTACTGCAGAACTAGAATCTTACCTCATCATAGCAGGACTTTATGGTTTTATTTTGAGCACATACATTAAAGATCATTACAAAACTACTGTTTGTGGTTTTGCACACCAACATATGCTTTAGCTTAACAGCATTCAGACACGACATTAGTACTTGGTAGATAATCCCCTGTACCATGTTGCTAAAGCAAGTAAAAGCTCCAACATTCTTACTGATACTCCCCAAAAGAGCTAATGAAAAGGTTTCCGGCATATGGAGGAGGTGAGGGTTCGCTCTTTAGCATGAGGAGGCTCAAAAGACGAAAGCAGTTATCTGTGAAGATACTAATTTATCCTGATAGCAGTTTTAATAACAGCACAGTTTTTCCTCTTAATGTCACTTCTGCTGCATTACTTTCTTTTCATTGCACAAAAAGGTTAATTGTTAAAATTGCACTTAGGAATAGAAAATAAGGTTAAAGATTACATCTAGCTTCTGATACTCTGTTTAACCACCAATACAAGCTGGTAGTTTCATTAAGCAAGAATGAAGAGAATCTGGGGAGCAATGCACAAGAAAGCCTGAACATGGAAGAAGAGAAAAAAATTCACAGTAAATTGGTCAAATCACACACAATTAACATTAAAAAGGATAGCATCACAATAAGCCAAATGCAGTGCTGACTTCTACACAATTAAATGTAGAAGTTTCTCCAAACCACTGTTTCCTATTTCTTTCAACACAATACTGACATCAATAATCTTTACTTCTCTCTTGGTTTTGTTCAAGCCCACAAAAGAAAATCTACTGAGAAAATAAGAGGTATGAAAATCAAATAGATTAGTTATGTCAGGCTTCATTCTCTCCCTTATGGCACTGATGAAGTGAAGTTGTACTGATACCAGGTGGTGTAAAGGAGGAAAGGATTCATCCCTTTCTGATTCACCCGGTGAAAGAAATCAATGACAGAAGGTTGTATTTGATGGAACTTCTCTTTTTTATTTCTGTTTCTATCTTGTCTATTACCTGCCTCCACTATCCTTTCTTATTACTTTATAGCTTCCATTCTAAGCTGTCTTCACTATCTGTTTCTCTATTTCAGTTTTCTTTCAGTTATGGCTTCTTTTATTTCAATATTTGGGGCCTAATTCTTAGTACCATTCTACATGGCTGTAGGCTCCAAATTAAGACAGATTGTCCCTCTTACCATTCAGTTGCACGGTATACTCCTACTCTCCCACCTAGCTTTGTGGATGTTCTGTAAATGCCGAACCATATTTTCTTCCTTCTGCCAGAATCTTTCAACCGCTCTGTCCCTACCCTGTGTTTATCACCTTTATGTTTTATGAAGCTCTCAAAAAGAAAAAAGCCACCCCCACAGCACTATATGAATCCCCTTTTTCTTCCTCTTCTGCCTCCCACAGTCTCCTTTCACTGTAATCATTAATACAGTTTTAAACTACTTATCTTGATGACAAGAGTTAAGATATTCATCCATGGTCAAAAACCAGAGAAAAATATTCCTGTTTCTATATATACATGAGTTGTCATTATTCATTCAGATTCCCCAAATTCTTTCATCAAAACAAGCTTCTTCCTTTATCATCTGCCAACCCTAAGAGACTAAGCCCCCTGGGAGCTCATCTATTCTGTGAACTGCTGTCTTGGATGCGCCTTTATTCTGTATTTTCACAAAAATAAAAAGAAAAAGTTGCAGGAGCTTTATCAGTGAAAAATCATGAACCCTTGTGAGTGTTGTCAGACAAAGAGAGGGAAAAAACTTCCTTGTTAAAATGTTCAAGATGCAACATATGGGCAGCTTTGTTTACAAGCTTCTCTCACTGCCTCTCAGCACGCTTGCATATAACATACATCTTAAGTTACAGTCCTTTTATTTGACTAGCTGTAATCACTGTGACCCTCACTTTTGCCTCAGAAAACTAGACTTCATTAGAAGCTACGCTTCTATAGTCATATGAAAAAAAAGACAGAACTGAAAAACACAAACAAACTCCAAAAAATGTGTATTTAAAACACATTTTTCTTTGGAAGCAGAAAGTTAATCTAAATTTCAAGGGTGGCAGAGATAATTAGCTTAAGAAAACACATGCTTCCATTATTAAATTTAGCCACAGGATCTGTCAGCAGCATCACCCATGTGATTTATATGCAGATAAGAGGAAGAAAAAGAGTCACAGCAAATATTAAGAGACTCAGCTTAAGCAGGTATAGATTTCATTCATATGAACAACGCCAAGATAAAGTATGTTATTACACAGAAAAGAGTAGACACAAGTATTGTACCAATTTTACTGTCTGGTGATGGTCGTCTTTGAAGATCATGTGTCCCCCCACCACCTCCCAAGTTCATACCACAATTTCATCTTCAAAGTTGAGTAAAAGGCAACCATGAGAGCCCTCCCATCATCTCCTCCTTCCACAGAGCCCAACTAGTGCTAGTGAGCATAGAGGCTGTATGGGAAGTTCTTCCTATACATGCTCTACATTGCAAATTTACAGCTCTGCAATGCAAATTTACTTCAAATAATTGACCCACAGAGGGTTGGGACAAAGTCACAGAAGGAACAAAGTAGCACAAGGGAGGCCAACTGGGAACTGCCATTACAGGGGTGACTTTACGAGACAACCAGGAAATTGCAGGATAAGCATAAAGGTATTCTGTGTTACCCTCTCTGCAGTTCACTCACCCAACAGTCAGGTTGGATCTAGGCTAGGCTCCAAGGTGCACAATCACACCAGAAAACCTTTCTGGTTCACAATGAAAAATAAAAACAACTCAACAAGGACAAGAAAGCCCACAATTTCCTTAGAATTTAATACATCTCATGTTTTTTTCAACATTATCTTACAAAAGCTAGAAACTACAAAAGGACTAATTCATGAAATAGCAGTATCAAACTCAAAACCAGTAATCTACAAAATAATTGTGCAAAAACACCTTTGGAAGACCACAGATGTCTTTTTCACTGCAAAAATCCAGAATACTAAGCAGCATGCCTAGACCCTTGCTGGATCTTAGCTTTTCTAGGAAACACTGTGAAAGCTGGTGCTTTTGCAGCTGGGATGTTACTTGTGAAGTCCTAGAGCTGACAGACATAGAGAACGTTTTAGTCTTTGAGAGCAACTGTAGATGACTTCAGATTAAATGAGAAGGCAGGACTAATTTGCAGCCCACAACCAGTGGAACCAACAAAGAAAGGAGTAAATAGAGTAAATCACTGCATGTGTGTTTGGGAAGGGGCAATGGGACTCCACAGCGTGAAAGTCCCAGGATCAGAGACAGACTGTAGGTTATAGTTTCCCCTCCTTACAGTAATAAAATTGTTGCTTTGTTGAATTTTAGCTATTTCATATGCATAAAAGTAGAAAGATATTATTTCAACATCAGGATGACTGCCTCTGAACTGCAAGAGCTGGATAACTATTGGTTTCACATTCACCTTTCTCTGTTAAGGTTGTAAATTTATCACTGCCAGATTCCCAGTTTGTGTTGTACCTTCTGTTCCAGATTAGCACTGAGGGCAATAGATGCCAAATGTAAATTTCTATTTGTTAATATCAGACCACTCACAGTGAGCAACTGCTGTTATTCAGTGGTGTCAGAAATAAATTTTTGACGTAGATGTTCATAGCTGCTTTTCCAACTGGTTCTCAGAAGGTACCAGCTGCTCTCAAGGGACTGGTGAGATATCTGAGGGTAACGACCATGATTTCACAGCTGAGATGTCTTCAGCATTTTCAGCTTCAGGAATTTAAGCTCTTAACTAGCAGAGCAGCCTTAAAGTAGCCTGATTTGGATCATGCAAAAGCCATCAGAAGTACTCTGCCCTGTGGCATTACAACTTTGTTTAGAATTTATTAGTGCTGGACATGAAAGGTCTTTGAGGCTGTCTGTTACTTATAGTTTAGAGGAAACCAGCTTTAGTGAGACAGAGAGAACACTTTTACAGCAATGACATACAGCTAATAATGTCATTCATGGAGGATAATGTACAACCATTAAAATGAGATGCAGAGTTTCATAGCTGCAACTATTGTCTAACCATCAAATTTAACTTTTTTTTTTCTCCCAATATCTATTTCTGTAATTATACATCTAATTTATCCACTGTGGATTATTTATAAGGTGAGTTTTCCCTTGATTTTCTGTAGGACACAGTGGAAGACTATTGCTAATTTAAGCACAGTGTCGCTGCTGTAGGAGACCTGGAAATTTTTGCCCTGAGTACAAAACTACCTTGTAATTTTGTTTTTTTAGAATAGTTTAACTCTAGCAGACCTACTGTCCTTTTTCATTCACACCACATTCGGACTTTTTCATTTCTTAGTAAGTCTAAAAAAGAGAATGTATCCTGCAATTTTTGGATA
This sequence comes from Strix aluco, assembly GCF_031877795.1. Taxonomy (NCBI): domain Eukaryota; kingdom Metazoa; phylum Chordata; class Aves; order Strigiformes; family Strigidae; genus Strix; species Strix aluco. The sequence continues at coordinate 33,667,048 of NC_133936.1, forward strand.
GTGATGAATAGCACTAATTCATCCTCTTAATACACCCCAAGATGTCAAGAATATTTGCATATGTGTTTCATTAATAGATAAATTAAGGTCCAGCTTGCAAAGAGAGTAAGACTAGCAGAGACTGGGATAAGAATACTAACAAACCATTTCTTGCTGTGATGGAGAAGCTGTACACTCTGACTTTTTTATATTAGGCTGAATTGTATTTTCTTACAAAATATTACTGGATCTCCATATTAAGATATACCTTGTGGTCTTCCCTTTTTTTTGATGCTACTTTTTCCAGTGTTGGTCTGTTTTTCTTCTACATACATTTGTCTCTAACTTTTAAAAGGAAAAAGAGGAGATTTTCTTACTGACTCTAACACGCTGTCAGCTGCATTGCTGAATGAGAAACAATTTTTTCTCAGCAGTTTGCTGGTTTAAATATCTGTCCATAGGTTTATTTCATAAATTACATTGTAAATGAGCTGAAAGTGCCCAGATCTTTCTAACCCCTGCCAGCTTCTGCCGACTAAGGGAACCCAAAGTCTAGACCTGAGGATGTTTATTCAGCACCAAAGACCTCTACCAAAAGCTCTTTATTCTTCTTAAGTAGACCAAGCATTGAAATAATGCTCAGTCTTAAATTAACAGACCTGCTCTGCAGACAAGGTTTTACTTGCAGAAATGAACAGTTATTTTCTTCCAAAGAACTAATGATAACAGCACCTGGCAGCACCCCTGGAGATAGGGGCCTGTCAGCGTTTTCTCTAAACCCTCCGATGTAGACGTTTATAGCTCAGTCGTTTAAATTTACTTTAGCCTAAAACTTAATATAAAATTTCTAGTGGTACTTTTGTCAGATATGTTTTGTATGGCCAAATTCATTTATTCTAGACAACTTTTAACAAACTCAGTCCATGAAATAGTGGTTTTGATAAAATTGCAGAGGTGGACTGCAATTGACTATTTTCCTGTTAGTATCTTCAAAGAATAAGATTTCATAAATAATTTGTTGGAAAAGAACTGATTTTGTATGTGTATATTTGCCAAATATATTCTTTGAAGCTTTTATGAGTTTGAAGGGTTAGCAGGAACACCTTGCTCAAAATGACAGGATTATATTTAACAGTATGTATTTATACCAAATAAAATCAAACATAAAAAACCAGCAAACCTACTCCACACCTTTTAAGCTCATATGTGATATGAGAAACTGCACAGTAGATCCGATGTTTGTCTGCAAAATGGTGCCACCAGTGAAACCCAAGCAACTCGTTCTAACTGGAGGAGTGAATCATGGCAGAATTACTTATCCTCCCTCCCGTATCTATCTATTTATCTATTTTTTAAAGAAGAATTTAAATTAATTCAATTATCAGGTCTATTATCTCTTCCAGACTGTCACACTATAATCAATTCAGCCTTCAAGCTTGAGAAGAATTTATGTCATCCAACTTTGCTTAATTCAGCTGACCTCTTCATAACGAGAAAGGATTTTTAACATTTAGAAATGTTCTATAACAGCTGGATAAGAAAACACTCCTGACTGGTTTGTTCCATGTGGTATACCTTGCTAGTTTTGTTTATGTAGCTTTTGGTTGTCTTAAAAATACACAGTCAATATTTTAAGAAAGTCTAGTTCAATGTACTGATTTGATTGCTTACCAGAGCTTTTCTAATGCCCCACTGGAAAATAAAACAAAGCAGAGAAATATTAAAAAAAAGGAGAAATAACACTGTAAAAGTTAAAATGTATGAATTTCCATATAAGGTTAACCTTATGTCTAAGCCACTGTTCTAGTATTTCTCTGGCAGTTATCAGTCTAACTCTTGCATCCAGCAATACGTTAAACTGTGTGTTAACTATAGAGCTAACAAGTAAACTGTCAAAGCAAAACCAGGCAAAAATCTCCCACTGAAAATAACTCCCCAGTTTCAAACTATGAAGAACAAAGGCCAGGGCTTGGTTAATAAAAACCGAGGGATTTTACATGGAAGTATTTGCTTTAATTTTTCTATTTCCCCAGACAAACATATTTGTGGCAGAATTAGTTTATTGTGTAATATGTATGGCATTGCCTTTCAAAGAAGGAAACAAAGGGAAAACCTTACTTCACAGTGTCTTTGTGAGTTTTCATATGAAAAGGGAATCAATGTGCAAAATGACAAACATGCAAATTATTCTATAACCTCCAGAGGTTTTCATTAGACACACTTTAGTAACACTTAAATGCCTCAGTTTCTGGTATTTGAGGAATTAAAGATGTGGAGGCCAGGCTCACATGGCTGAAAGGACTTGCTAGAAGTAAAAGAGACCAATCTGTGACATTAGCTGGCCCCTAAAAGCTGACCATTGCCTTTGTCCCACACTGGTACTAAGGCACTCCTTGAGCTTCATGTAGAGCACAGAGTTGTGATGAATATCCAAGAAAACTGAATACATCTCTATTAACTTGATGATTTTCGTTAACGAACATATGTTAAATTAACTGCAGAAGTAAGAAACAACATTAAAATGATTCCAGTACAGAAGAGGTTAACTATGAAATGAAAACAATGGGAGACATACTATTTTCAGAGAGCAGTTAAATGAATTAACCACTTCTGTATGTAACGCATAAATGAGAGAGTTAGACTGGGTTCTCATGCTGCCAGATGATCAAAAAGAAACTGTCTCCGTCCCAAAAAGCATAAACTCTGCAGAATGATACTTGAGTTATACTTGTTACTACAAGCTTGATGCTCTTCCAAAGTGCAAAAGCCCCTACATAGGGACAATGATTAGCATTTCTGGAGGGAGGGAGAGCTTGTTCTGTCGTTTAAAATGCCTTGCTCCCTGTAGTTAGGTATTACCCCTCACTTTCTGGTCACTGATGTCAGGCTGAGCCATGCCCACAGTTGGGTGACAGCAGTAACTCAGATGTAGTGACTCAGATCCATCCCAGCAGGGCTCAGGCCAACCTGACTGACTTTGCCTAGGACTGGCTTAAGCGTGCTGATGTGACCTGATTATACAGGGACAGCAGCCTCTGAAAGAGGATGGGAAAGACCGTGCAGGGAATGAACACATACTGAAACATCTATGACTGTTTCCAAGATTATATTAATCAGGGTCCTCCTAAGCCTTCTGGTAACCTCATAACTAACTCAGTATTCCCATTATAAATTTTTTAATTATTAATTCATTAGGACAGAGGTTAGAGCATTGGAAGATACATCAAAGTCTTCAGCTAAATTGTGACAGAAGAATCACTAGGGTCTTATGTTGCAGCTGTGTGTGTGATGAAATTTTTTTTTGCTTTTGCCCTGAGGCAGAGTCAATTATTTCTCACTAGGAAGATTTTTCTGCTAACCCTGTGGATAACATTTATTGGATTTGGACCACTGGTTGTTAAGCCCCTGGTCAAGAATCCATCTATCGCATTGCTACAGCATGCATGCTATACAGTCTTGTGCTCCTCTTTCTTATCCCCTCTTAGGCATCACTCCTTCCCATTGACATCTCTTATTTCCCAACTAAACTCTGCCCCTAGCATCTTTTTCTTTGTTTGTAAGTATCAAAACGTATTAATTTGAAATGATATTTCAAACAATATTCTTCTCTCAAACTAACAAAGTGCTGGCATATGTGTACCGAGTGCACACTGTTGGTTCTTCCCTATGCAAACCCATGAATGAATAGATTAACTATCCAGGGAAGGCATTCATTCTTTTGCACAGATGCATGACCAGAAGGATGGAGGCTTATTTTTAAAGGGAATCATCTAGGTTTGAAATTAATATTCCTTAAGTTTTCAAGCATGCACCCAAAATAAAAATGGTAGAAGATTCTGTTTTATACAATGCACTATGTGTAGAATAGAAAGCAAACAGCCACCCAAATGCTGGTGGGGGGTCACAGGTGTTTCAGAGCAGGAGTCCTGGCTGATCCCTGTGAGGAGGCTTACAGACTGTGCTTGCCAAGCTCACTTCCCTGTGGTACACCACTGAGAAACGTGCTCCAAGGTTTCCCTTGAATTTAAGCAGCATCACAGCCCAGTCCTTCACTTGCAAAGATCTGAGCGCCTATTCCCTTCTTCTGAAATCCAAGAGTCTGTGAAGTGCATAGCAGCCCAAGAGAGGAGAACAAAAGCACAGACTTTCTAACCCAGGCTCTGTTCTCTGTCATTCACATGTACGATATTTAGACTTCCCATGTTTTCATTCTTAAGTACCGCTATTTACTAAATACTATTTAGTATTTACTAAATACTACCTACTATTTACTGAATACTGCTGTTTGTTATTTTCCAGAAGGATTCATCAAGAGGTAGTTCCTGACTTTGTAGCCCCAGTCCTATGCCTGGAGGTCATTTGTTTCTACCAACTGTGCGGGACCTCCAGGCTTCCAGCTCATACCTCAGTAATTTAGGATGTACACAGGGAGGGAAATCTGTGGCGTATCTCTACCGATTTGAGTTGCTCAGAGAGCAGACAGGCCCTTCAAGCATTAATACATGATAATTAGTAACTAGACCTAGCTAACATGCCAAATTATGATCCCAGATAATTTCTTAAACCATGACATTCACTTTTTAATGAGCCATTAGAAAAGTAAATTAAAACCTCCAGGTGTGAATTCTAAATGAAAGTGTTTACTAGAAAAAGATATATACCAAGAAATTACTGTCTATTAAAAATATTGAGAGAATTAGGCAGTGGAAATTCTTTAAGATCTAAGCCAGAGAACAAGGTAAAGTGACATTACCTTTGGCAAGTTAAGCCAGAAGTATGTGCACTTAATGATCCATCTGAATGATGGACAGGGCAGTCAAGTAAGCAGCAGAAGATTAACAAGGAAGGAGTTGGCTAAGGAAAGGTGAGGAGCAAGGAGATAGCCTGTGAGCAGCCCTACATCCCCAGCAGGACAGATCTGCACGGGCAGGATACCTGAAGCAGATGCTGCTTCCTCCCCTCACGTCACTGCTTATCACAAATGCTCCATAAATAATGGTGTTACAAAAGAGACCAGTGAGTTTAAGCGGAGACCATTGCAAGAAGGGTGAAGTAATGTCTTCATGTAAGTGCTGTGTGAAATGTGTCAAGAGATATATTTATAAATATATAATATATATGTTTATTGTTATGAGTGTTCCCAGCTAGAGACTTACTGCCTCAGCTGCTACATAAATTGTGGCACCTGAGGCACGGACTCTCCATTGAAGTGCAGATGGAAAGTCCTTTTTTATTAAAATGGTACATACTTATGCTCTCGCTACCTTAGCTCTTACTTTATAATTAGCAAATCAGCAGCTAGACAGTCACCAACATTCTTATGCCACAAACAGTTCGATAATCTCTCCAAGCTGACTTATCTGTCTTCCATGGCCTGTTTCTCCTCCAAACCTTGCTGCTTCTCTGGGTCGGCGCAGAGCAGAGCTGGTGCTTCTCCAAGCCAGCACAGGACAGAGCTCCTGCCTGATTCACCGAGCAGAGTTCTCTCGAGCAGAGCTCTCCACCTTCACCAAGCTCCCCAAACTGAGCTCTCTGGCTGAGCTGACCAGCTGATGTCAATTTGGCTCTTAAGTATTGAATCTCCCACAGCTGTCCAGGGCTGACCGGCCAATGACGACTTGCCTCTTAATTATTTACCAGTAACACATGATTTAACTCTTAACGTATTGAATCTCCCACAGCTGCACAGAGCTGACACTCTCACAATAAATCAGACAAGAAACTCAAAGAATTCATGGTCAAGTATACACTTATATCATGTCAATACACACCTGCACAAAACCACATCTATGTATGTATATGCGACATGTAAAATAAACCAGAAGCATGCTAGACAACCAGCAGACTGTTATCTATCTTGCTGGTTCCTTCAGGAACTGAGCACAGAGACTGTATATATGTAGGAAAACTGATATATTTTTCTTGTGCAGAAAGTAAAAAAAAAGAAGATATTTAAGAACATTTCCAAGTAAAAGCTAGGCAGTTTCTTTAAACTCACTTTATTGAAGTTTTCCCTCAGTAGATATTTGTTACCTGTGTGCTCCTGAGAGCATTTGAGCCCATTGTGTCTCTAGTGAGAGTTAAAGTAGGCTAAAATGAATGGTGCCTTGAACTTGGACATCCCCAGTTCAGTCTCCAAGAGGATAGTTATTGCATATCAAAGGATATAAATAAGACTGTGTGACTAACGAAGCCAGCCTTGTCGTCCAGATGGTGAGGAATGATTGGAAGTTTTGAGAAGAACCCACAGGCAATAATTTGTTCACATAAGTGATCTGACAAACAATTATGAATAAGGAATGAAGTAATAAAAGTCACATTCTTCTTATGGATATTTTGTAGAACTGGAAAAAAGGTTAAATTATTTAAATAAATGATTTTTTAGGAACAGTTTGACCAGATGCAGATATAACAAATAGGGTGATATATGACCCCATTGGGTGGCCATTAAAAATGCTAGGGGAGAGCAAATAACATGTGCTCAGTAGTAAGGTACGGATCATGTGACAAAAATCTTCATGAAAAATCGGTGTTTAAAGTCAGGAAAAAGTAATTTGCTACATTTAAGTTGAAATAATGATTGAGTACCAAGCTATACATTGAATAAAATGTTGTCTGTAAGTCTATTCATTTGCCTTTTCTGGTCATGTCCTGCTTTAATGTGTAAATTTCCAAAGTAAAGCATGAAATGAGGTACTCTAAAACTAACTTTTATCAAATGAAAAGCATCTTTCAGACTGGAAAACTACAGTGCTCTGACTGGAATGAGACTTAGGGACTTTAAGCTGACTTATTCCTTGTGCCAACCTGTTGTCTTTCTGGGACTGTTTAACATAAAAATATGATGAAATTTAAAGAGAATCAGTTGGTTAAAAGGAATTGGAGGTTTCTGGCATCACTCAGCCTATGCTAATAAAACAGAAGTTTACAACCAGAACTCACCTGATATCACTTTGAAGATGGCTTTCAGGAGAAACCTTCAGCTTTAACACCTGCAGTTAACCCAAAGACATGTCCCCCAAGCATTTATTATCATTCTTTCTTTGAACAACACAAAATTAATTGAACAGCTAAACAAGCTGATAGCAGTGATATGAATGTCCTGCCTTTGCTGATGGATACTGAAATCCCCCGAAGAATCTTTTTATTGACAAGCTTGCTCTACCTCAGGTGCATATTTCCACAGCAAAAAGTTTGCTTGGCAAAAAGTATTTTTACCTGCACCTGTGATGGCATAGAAGAAACTTATGAGTTAAATTGTTTTCTTGTCTTAGAAAATTCTCCTGAGTATTATCAATGGTTGTTTTTATGCTTACTAAGGGAATTAATCTCTTCAGAGTTTCATGGCAGAAACCAAAAGAGAGAGAAGCAGGTCTCTGCGATTTAGGCACATGCCCTGCTCTGGATCTGCTGTGTTTCCCACATTGAGTCTGAAAGACCTTTTCCACTTTGCCTAAATAATTAAGTATGTATTGGGTAAAAACAATGGCTGCTGTACAGCCTGGTGACATATATCTTGGTGTGTAAAGCACTATAGTAGCTTCTGCATTACTGCATCTTTGTTATGTCAAGTAAGTGTTCTAGTTATTAGATTCTTACATTGGGTTATTTTTTCTTCTGTTAGATCTGAAACACCATTTAAGCCAATGGCTATTTTAGCAAATCAGTATTTTCAGATAAAAGACCATCTAAAAAAACACACCAATAACCTCTGCTGAAGACATAATTCCCTGCTACTGAGTAAGAGTGTTATGAAAGCTTATTCTCAGATTCAATATAAACATGTGCTTGTTTTGGGAAGGACTCATGACAATCCAGCCAGATGGAGAAGAATGCCCTGTTACCCTTCTTAGAATCATAGAATCATTTAGGTTGGAAAATGTCTTTAAAATCATTGAGTCCAACTGTTAACCTAGCACTCCCAAGTCCACCACTACACCATGTCCCTAAGCATCATGTCTACACATCTTTTAAACACCTCCAGGAATGGTGACTCAACCACTTCGCTGGGCAGCCTGTTCCAGTGCTTGACAATCCTTTTGCTGAAGAAATTTTTCCTAATATCCAATCTAAACCTCCCCTGGCACAACTTGAAGCCATTTCCTCTTGTCCTATCACTTGCTACTTGGGAGAAGAGATCAACACCCACCTCATTACAGCCTCCTTTCAGTACTTGTAGAGAGCGATAAGGTCTCCCCTGAGTCTCCTTTTCTCCAGACTAAACAACCCCAGTTCCTTAAGTTGCCCCTCACAGGACTTGTGCTCCAGACCTTTCACCAGGTTTGTTGCCCTTCTCTGGATGTGCTCCAGCACCTCAGTGTCTTTCTCATAGTGAGGGGCCCAAAACTGAACACAGTATTCAATGTGTGGCCTCACCATTGCTGAGTTCAGGGGGACGATCACTTACCTAGTCCTGCTGGCCACACTATTTCTGGCTTTCTTGGTCCCCTGGGCACACTGCTGGCTCATATTCAGCTGGCTGTCGACCAACACCCCCAGGTTCTTTTCCACCAGGCAGCTTTCCAGCCGCTCTTCCTCAAGCCTTTAGCATTGCATGGGGTTGTTGTGACCCAAGTGCAGGACCCATCACAGAACGTTGTTGAACCTCACACAGTTGGCCTCAGCCCATGAATCCAGCCTGTCCAGATCCCCCTGAATAGCCTTTATAACCTCAAGCAGATCAACACTCCCACCCAACATGGCGTCGTCTGCAAACTTACTGAGGGTGAGCTCGATCCCCTTGTCCAAATCATTGATAAAGATATTAAACAGAACTGGACCCAATACTGAGCCCTGGGGAACACTACTTGTGACTGGCTGCCAATTTGATTTAATTCCATTCAGCACCACTCTTTGGGCCTGGCCATCCAGCCAGTTTTTTACCCAGCAAAGAGTATACCCATCCAAGCCACAAGCAGCCAGTTTCTCCCTGTGAATGCTGTGGGAAATGATGTCAAAGACTTTACTAAAGTCTAGATAGACAATATCCACAGCCTTTCCCTCATCCACTAAGAAAATCACCTTGACATAGAAGGAGATCAGGTTAGTCAAGCAGGACTTGCCTTTCATAAATCCATGCTGACTGGGCCTGATCACCTGCTTGTCCTGTATGTGCCGTGTGATGGCACTCAAGATGAGCTGCTCCATAACCTTCCCCAGAACTGAGGTCAGACTGACAGGCCTGTAGCTCCCCAGATCCTTCTTCCAGCCCTTCTTGTAGATGGGCGTCATATTTGCTAACTTCCAGTCAGCTGGGACTGATGGGCTGTTAGAAATGGAGAACCAAAAGCAGAAATGTGGGATTGCTCTGACTTCTTTTGAAGACATCAGAAGTGTTACCTTTGGCCGCTAAGGGAGTAAGGGTAGGCTTGAGCCATAACTCTTAAGCTCCAACTTCACAGTGATGCTTTTAAGGGTCACAAATTCCATGCTTCATAAAGGCAGTCTGAGATTTTAATTATCACAGTACAGGTGCCTTCATCAAACATGCTTATGGTCTTTTGCCTCTCAGATTTTGCTTCTTCTAGAGGTTTGTTGAATCTTAAACTAAGACTAATTCTTGTCTTTGAGCCTATATTCTTCAATGAGCCATGTTTATGAAATTCATGAGATGGTCTTGAAAGTAAGGCCAAGCCTTTTCAGCTGTATAAATTAAATGAGTTTTTCTCCCTGTTAGAATAGCAGAGCAGTATCTGTTCCAAAAAGAATGGTTGCAGCAAGGGAGGAGAAAGTTCAGCTGCATCTATAATCTAATCTAAATGTTGTGATTAATACCCTTCTCTTTTCATAGCCAGCTGTGTGACACTTATCCATGTTATACATTTTTTAAAGCTATCAACTGCATAGATTTTTTTTCTAGGAGAATTAATCACATCCCTGAATGCATGGATATAGTTAGAAGAGAATCGGTCCTAACAAGCTCTGAGCATTGGAGTTGTTAGGCTTTGTGGAATAAAGCCAATCTGGCAAATAAATCTGTTTGAAAAAAAAAAAAAAGCTTGTCATCTCTGCGTCTACAGGAAAATTAATCAGAAGCAGAGCTAAATAGAAAACTAAATGTAAAAGTAAACGATAAGTAGAAGATTAAGTAACAAATTAATGCAAAAAAAAATTTGTATTTTGACTCAATCCCAGAAGAAAAGTTAGGTGTCATTAGGCAATCCTTAATCACATTGTCCTACTGCAATGAACTAGGACATACATAGTCTATATAGTACATAAAATATATACATACAGGTACTCTCCCTATGTATAATTACACATGTATGTGTATATGTTTATATACTCTAACGCAGATATATACATATATATAATGATACGGATAATGTTTGCAATCTATACAGTATGGAGTTCAGTTCAGCTCCATACTGAACTCCCCATTGCATCTTTGTTCTTGTGATAATAAACATCAATAACAGGAATACAAGGGGGATCACAGTACAAGAGAGACAATCTTCTCCTGAGGAGCAGCAGCAGGGATTTCCTGCTACAGTATGTTACTGTAAATGCGTTCACTGGAAGGGCTGAGGAGGTGAATTATTCCTTCCTCTGTGGTTATGTTTTAGGCCTATTTATATATCCTTCCTCTGTATGCAACTCTGTCTGTGTACAGCCATGGCTCTGGCAGACATCTAAAACACAGATGGTACCAGAAGCAGAGCACATAGACCCTAAGAAGTCATCTATTGCACTTCCCTGTTTGATGCTAGAGTGGATCAGAAGAAAGTTTGTAAGTAGTAAGTATGGTAAGGGTGGGGAGGATAGGTAAACACATGTAGAAAGCTCTTAGAATACTTATAGAGGAGAGTTTCTTGAGTCAGATTATGATAACAAATGAGTAATGTCTGATTTTGGAGTGACCACAGGCTGGGGGACCTCTGGGTCTCAAAGCAAACGTGCAGGATCAAGGGAATCGAGCGGCTGCTGGCAGCAGGGGCAAGATGTGGCACTTGCTGGAGCGGCAGTGTGCAATGCCTGGCTTGGCAGCTGGCTGTCGCCTGGACAGCCTGTGCTATGGAAAGGACCAAATATGCAAATAGGAAGGTGGAGACTTCCCAGATTTCTCACTGACATATTGACGGGGTGCTGAAATGATAATTCGGGCCTTTGCACCAAATCTTGCTACGCAAAAACGTGTTATTTTTAATAAGATTAATTTTAGTTATTTTTGTGTAATAATAATAAGTCTCTGTGCTTTCATTCTTCCTCACTGTTATCCTCAGCTCTCTCTCTGATGCAATTAATGAATAGAAGATGCTCTGATAAGCAAAACAAGCTGGTAATCCTTTAGCAATGTACTAATGAAACATTCTCAAGAACATCAGGCCCAGCTGAAAAGATCAATTTTGTTAACAGCTGTCCTAACACCTAGGTAGGACTGTGTTCAGACCTGTTTCTGACTCTGCTGCGTATAGGAGGTACAGCGAAACTTGTTCAGATAAAGAGCTTGCTGTCTGAGGCCTTACAGAGGCACAGCTGTCAGTTAAATCAATTGCTTATCCCAGGACAGAATGATCTGGCTCTTAAGCAAGTATCAACATGAAGAAAAAAATTTTATAGGTTAAAATAAAACAAATGGTTGCTTAGTGAAACTGCTTGTTAATTTTATTTGAGTGGCTGCATTTTATTCTGAGAGAAGTACAAGTACTAAAATACTGCAAGAAAAAGTGTTCCCATGGAAAATTTTGTAAGCAAGCTTTACTTTATGAAATTGCTGCATCTCCAAAGCAAAGTATGGAGTCTTTAAATAGCACCCATATTGTGCTTTTGGCTTGACCTTTGGTTAATTTGCTGAGCAGATCATCTGATGTTGTTGCAGCTCTATAGCATGATAAGAAGCTGTCTTCACATAAATATCAATTTCTAGGGACTACTTTAGGGTATAAAAGGCCCCAGTAAACAGGCATTTTTGGATCGCTTCCTTCTGCATACAACACACTATCAGAGGCTCTTCATGCATCATTTAAACTCTCTCCGAGCTGGAAATGCTCTGTTAATTTTCCTAATTCAGCTACATACTCAGAAATGTTCCTCTTCTTTTTATTCTGCTTGTAAAAACAGAAATGCTCTTCAAATCACCAGCAACTTTGGGGACAGGTGATTTTGGAGGTTTTTTTTCCACTTTATCAGTAAATGTTTTGTCTGCTGGTTTAACAAAGGCTTTTAATCTGCACAGCAAGTTGTAGGTTTTTTGCCCCCATTGCACTCAGGAAAAATACCACCTTTATCTCATCAGCAATGCTATTAGAGGTGGTTCAGGCTTTTCACCGAGTATACTATTGAATTATGAGGCAGGTCCATTTTCCCTCTACAACAGGCATTTTTAATCCCCTCACTGTTTTCCTCTCTTCTTTCAGTAGGATTTTCATTGTGTCTGTCACTGCATTTAAGATTTATAACCATTTATTGCCAAACATTCCAGCTTTTACTTCTTTGGGCACACAGCCAGGACATAAAAACTATGTGGGCACTTTTAGATCCTAATTTTCTGTATATATTAAAGATCATGAAAGGCTAAGTTATATTCTTAGCACTGTGACTATTATTTTCTGATTATTTCTAAAACACAGAATATGGTCAACACCTACTTGCATGGAAGTGTCTCTTCATGGTTTGAAGAGACACTAACTTCTTCCTATATTCTGTAGGAAATGTTTAACCTCCAATTTCCAGAGGACAGAAAGAGGTATGAATTCATCATGGAAGACAGGGTATTTGCTTGACTACTTATTGCTCCTGTACCTCGTTATGAACACAGATTAAGAGGCATGAAATTTAAGAAATTAATCAATGATTTATAAATGTGCTTTTCTGTTGATCTGAACTTACTCTTTCTGTTTTCCTTATGTCTCTCATGCTCTTGTTTTTGAGTTCTCATTGCTCAGATGAAGCAACAGGTGTAATAAAGACACTACAGCCTGACAAGAATATTTAACATTGTTTAAATCATTAAAAATGCTGCTTCTATTAATTGATCACGACAGAGAAGTATGTGGGAACAAATTAGTAGCATCAGTTCACAAACTATCAAATGTTTCTTCCTCTAAGGATCGTAATTTTCATAAATGGGCATGTGTGCTGAAAGACTCCTTATTCTTTTATTCTGGAAGTCACAGTGTGTCAGGGTACCTGGAACGGCTGCATTTAACCATGACTGAACAAAAAAGAAGAATGACAAAAGGTGCTTTATGATTCAGTCCAAACCAATCTATGTATTTCTAATGCAAATTGAAGCCATTCAGGAAAGTACATTGTTAAAAAGCTTTTTTGAAAGCTTTCTTATCTGCAGAGATGGATCTTTTTTATTGTTGGTGCTTTGGTTTTTTCATTTTTTTGTTTTTTTTTTTCTTTTTGTAATTTCTAGTAGACTGGTAAGAGAGTTTATATTACTTACTAAAAGCCAAGCACTGGTGAATTATGGGTATAGTCACATCAAGTATCCATTTTTGTGTGCTGATTCTTTGTCTTTAATACCTCACGTGAGTGTGCTTTGATTTGTAATGTGGAATTTCTCTTTGAAAAATAAATTATCCTTCAATCATAAGGCTTAAGTTTCTCAAATTTACAAGCCTTACAAGCTCTACAAGCAGTGCCATCACATGTCTACTAAGCTTTCAGGACATGCAAAATCATTTCCAAATAAGCTTGTGCTGCCACGAACAAAGAGAATAAAAAGTCCCAAGTTCATGGGCTATAATATATCAAAGCTTCATATTACGGATAAGGTTGATACATAACCCTCTCAAGTCCTTCTCAAAGATGCTCCCATTGTAGATGCTCAAAAGAAAGCTTCAGAAAGTCCCTTTTTAAACTTCAGAGATTTTGAGGTGAAAGTAGGGCTTGAAAGACAATGCCTGGGTACAAAAATTGTTTACAACTCCATCCAGTCTGCATAATGCACCAGAATATTCTGACAGAGTCTTAAGGGCTCAAGATCTTGTGGCATGTTTTCTGTCATGAAATCAGTGCCAATTAAACACAGCCAAGGCACTGCTTCTCAAAAACTCAGGCAAAACAGAGGGCCAAAAGCACGCACAACAAGCACCAAGGAAAAAAGAGCAGCAAACCATGCTTGTTTTTGAAGGGGGTCTTGCTTTTCAGGGAGACAGCATGTTCAAACAAGCAGGGCACTCGTGGTTGTTTCTCTTTCCTTGGTGCCAAGGCACAGGCACAGTCTAAAACCTTACAGGTACTTTTGTTATCCTGAATACTGATTATCTGGTATTGCATTCCTTTCCTTTTTTGCCCCTCATCCCAGAAGATGTTTGTCCATCCAGGTACGCTTACTAATGGGAAAGACCCTTGGAGGACATGCGTCCAGGAGAGGCAGCGAGGTCCCTGCTGTAAGCAGGGGTGGCTCTTCCTCACCCAGCTGCCTGTCAGCCTGGCCCTCCTACCAGTGAGTTTCACCTGCCCTGTTTAGCAGGCAGGTGAGAAGGCTTTCATGACTAAACTACTTCAGACAATTTGAGAAATAACTGCCTTCTCCGTTTTAATAATTTCAGGTACTGACCAGTCATCTTCCTCTTTCCCAAAACCCACCAGATGTTTTTGTTTAAGAACTAATACATTGTGGACACAAGATCTGTAGAGACGCAAAACCAAAAGTGAAGTCAATGTAAACTTTGGAGATAATTTAAAACCTGACGGTTGAAGGACTAGCCCAAGACTGAGGAACAAAATATGTGTAGACTAAGTACTAATTAGAGCCACAAACCTTTGCTAGTTTCATTTTTAAAAGGAACATACACTTCTGTTCCCTTCCTTTTAACACCCATCACAAATAACACTGCAGATTTTTGTATCAAAATGTCTTTATATATGAAAGAACAGCACGTACCACATGATTTTATTTATGTGATGAAGATGGAAGAAAGATCTATGATAGTTATCTGGCTTAATGTGTTTCCAAAAGAAGGCTAGATAATGTAGTTGTTTTAGGAAGGCTCTATGAGAAGCCGAAGAGATTAAATTACAGAAAACTAATTTCTGATATTCCAAATTACTGACATCCTGAATTATTTTTATTGTTAAAAATATTAATTAAACAAGAATAAGAAAGTATTCCTGTCTTCCCCTTTCTTTTTTTATGGATGGGATAATAATGTAGCTTAAAAATAAAAGAAGTTTAGACTGTCACTTGAAAACAACAGTGGACAGTAAGCAGCCTGTAATAATAGCCTGGAGATGTAAAGAAAAGATGAAATTTTAAAATATCTGGGATCAGATAAAGTGCAGGAAACGGCATATCATTGTTTTACAGAAGTTTTTACTCCTGATTAATTTTTTGATTTTTTTAACATTTCAAGTCTATTTTCTATCTCCTCTTTCTGAAGTCAGAAGAGTTATACTTTCCTTCGTCATTTTGCAAGACTTGACAGAGCTGTCTGAATTTTTTTACCATGCAAGTCATTGTCTTAGAAGTAGGTTCCTTTCCCTTTGCTATACCCTTACTAAGAAATTCTGGAATAGCACTATTTCTTGTTTTCACTTCTCATGCTTATCAAGACAAATGTTTTTGATTACTGCTAGACCGGGCTTTGTTGCAACTGTTCAACAATTGCATTATCAGTCATTTTACTATCAGTCTTTATACCTCATCAGTTAAAATACGTTTTGTCCCCATGGTGTAATTTCCTGGAGTTTCTTTGCAGAGTTTTTGCAGAATTAAATTAATGAGTTCGGCTTGCTAAAAGAAAACACTATATCCACAGCTCAATTTATTTGATGAATCCAACTAAATATAACTCAGCAATTTGACTTGACTAAATGGTTTCTGGCAAGATGTTGGAGTTACAATGAAAGAAGCACTTAGCATGCTGTTGTATCTTCTATCCAGTGCCTGTAAGGTGATGGCATCAGTTTGTTTTTTTAACACTCTGTGTTAATTTTAATAATTCCAACATGGTCAAGAACATTAAAAAGTCATTTTCCGCATATGTTTTTCACTTTCAATAGGCCTTTAAAATAAAATTGACTTCATCAGTCAATCTCAAAAAAGGGCATTCATATATCAAATGATAAAATACCTATACGCTATACACACAGATTATGTTTTTCTCAGCCTTGTGGTTCTTGTCATTAATTCTTTCGTAAAACTTCAGAACATTAGGTCATTTAAATACCTTGAGTATATTTGTCTCCAATCACCTGCAAGTGGATTACACTAGTGTGTAAATGTACAGCCTGTGCACAGGTTGTATTATTTATCATAATACCAGAGAGAATTATTACAATGGATATGCCTAGGCAAGGTTGCTTGGTTTGACTGGCACTGTACCACTAAGTAATGAGTCTATTAGCATTGTGTTTCAAATTTCTAGGATTTTTTTCAGCAATGCAAGTCAGTCTTCTGTACAAATCTGACTTTTTCCTTCTAGCACTTGGTGCTTGAGGGACAGAAGAATCTTTGGGAGGGCTACTGCTTTCCAAATGTGACTGTCTGAAGGAAGCTCATCTCCTAAAATCACTCTTCTGTTCCTTTTCCGTGATATGATATTCAGTTCTCATTGTGGGACTGCAAACTGAGCTAGCTCACCCCAGGCAGCTTTGGATACATTTATACAAATGATCAAATCTGTGAAGTCATGTAATGAAAAGGCTTTTGAGAACAATCTAGTGTAATGAAAATGCTACTCTTTACATAATACAGTTTGCTATATGATCAAGCAATTATTTTGCTTCAGACTGTAGGTGATTTCCAAGAAACTTCCGCTGCCACACTTTGACAGGGTTTTATTTAAAGATTTGGTGAAGATTTTTTTTTTTGCCTTCATAATAATCAGAGTTAGAGATGTCCTGCCTGCTTTCACATGGATGGATCAAAGGTGGATAGGCAAATGACTGAAAAAAAAGCACGTTGGCATTTTATTTGGCACATACACAGAAAAATTTCTAAAACAATGTAAAGATGTTTGTGCAGACAGTGCATTGCATGGAAACTTTCTGCCTTGGAGGAGGCATTGTGGCCGCCTGTGAGAGAACATTTCTGAGAGCTTTGAATTTGCAAAAAAATGACAAAGCAGTTTCCTGGTGGACCTTCTTCATCCTTGGTGCTTTTGTAACCAACCACTATACATAGATTTCTGTTCCCGTATTTCCCATCTTCCAGCTCACTAAAATTCACCCATCGCCTTTCATCAGTTCATTCTTCATTTTCCATGTGGGCATATGCAGCTATTTCAAATATATAATTCCATAAAGTTCTTTATCTCCTTCATAGCAGCTTGTATCTGTGGAAGGACTGACTCAGGGATATACCCTGCATACTCACGAGCATAGACACCATTGTGATGTGTTTGTGCTACCCAAGCAAAAGGAGAAAATGCCATGTACTCATTTGTGTGCTGTATATAGAGACTGGAGAGGCCACAAAACCTCCCATTTCAGACCAGAGAAATAGAGTACACTGAGTTTTCAAGCAGCTGCCATTGCAGGAAGTGATAGCACTTGCTATCATTTGGAGTACTTACACTTAACATGAATGGTGGTGCAAACCCAGTGATTAAATCACCTATTCTGGAAATAGGTTCTTTTGCTGAAACAAAAGGATTTTGCGGAGTCCTGTTGTTTTCAGCTAAGTGCTTTGGGGAGATGAGAGAGACAGAATGTATGCAAATCCAAATCTTAGACATCCCTTCCCTTTTCTAGTGCCTGCTTAGGTGCTTCTTTAGCTAATGTTGACTTTTCATCGTCTGCTGCACAAACCCTTCTGGGGTCTCATCTCTTGCCTTCCTGGTACCATCCCTGCTCTTGCAAGCTTCCCTGGGGAAGCAGCAAGTCTCCAAAGTAAAATAAGATGTCTAAGTACTCCAAGACTTTCCCATTAATTTTAACTCACTGTAACATTCAGGTCAGAGCTCTCTTTGCGCAGAACTGCTAATGAACTGATAAGAAATTTGACCTTTTAGGTCCACAGGGCTGCAATTCACCATACATCATCAGCCCCTCTGGTTCAGGCATTACTATCACAAAGTGATGTGCCACAAGGCAGTATTAAAAGACAAGAGTTTCATTAGTACTCACTACAGCTAGGAACAAATCCTATTGATTTATGCAAAAACCATCCATAGTTTCCTAAAGCCTTTGGGGTCTTTTATTTGTCTTTTTAAGAAAACTGAAACTGTAATGCTGGAAAATGGCAGCCTTTTCTGGTTTTACTATGTGTACTTTACACCATTGACATTAAGAGTTATGAATAAATGGTAGAGAGGAAATATATACAAATACAGGATTTAAACTAATCTCTACATACAGCAAAATATCACCTCTCCAGTGGCTGCAGTCGTCAAGGTGTTACTTAAGTTTTATTTCTCTCACTGATTTTATACAAAACATGCAGTATGGGATTTCCCACTATGAAATGGCAGCGATATTTTTTCATTCCACCTTACACTGTGTTTAAATCACTTGATTTATTAGTTGCTATACTAATATTTCTAATTTTCTGCAGGAAATTAGATTAGATTGAATTTGAGGCAAGTATATTTACTTATTCTGCAATAAGACCAGACCTTCAGTCACACAAAAATCTCTCTCTGCCAGTGTAATATAGCCTAGTAAATCATCCCTATGACAACTCTGGCTTTGTTTCTGTGGAACAGACAGTGTTTCAGGGTTTTCTGTCAATCACAAGAGCATCTGCTTTTCCTTGTGGATATTTCCATCCACAATTCAGAGGGTGTGTGTTCAGAGATAACGGCTGATCTAATTTCATACAGGAAAATAAATGCATTCAGATAAGGTGAGAGGGGAGTAATTGAGTTAAAATCTGTCTGGTGTGCGACAGCAGAGATCAGATAAACTCTTCATACATTTTGCTAAAATTGCCATTAATAACCAGGGATGAGTGAGAAATGGAATTTATCTTACTCTTCTCTGAATGGTTCTCCAAGCCAATGATTTTCACTGCTAATTACCTAACCGGAGTAGGTGTAAGTTCTTTCGTGGTATAGTGGCATCCTTCACAGAAAGTAACATAAGTGCACTTCTGTGACATCCAGTAAATTGTTCAAACAGAAAAGATGCTGTGGGTTTCTGTAGTGTTGTTTTTCTGTGATTCAGTAGTGGATGGAATTTGTTCCGAGATATGTTTTGCTCACTGACAGCAACACAGCTGGGTGAGGAGTGTGCTAGGTTTCTTCTTTTTTTTTTTTTTTCCTCTCATGATCCCGGGGATCGTGATATACAACTTACACTTTTTATATTAGTTATTCAAATCTTCCCAACTCTGCAATTTACATCCCTTTGCTTTGACTAATGGCTCATAAAATTCTGCAATTCATAATATCAGGCTATACCTGATGATATTTTTTCTGTTACCAACTCCAGTACATGCAGGGTAGCAGACAGGTATGCCTGTCCGGATACCACTGTGCTAGGGACTTCGTCTTATCACAAAACAGAGCCCAAGATCCACTGATCTTCTAATTGGACTGAACAAGACATCTGTGACCGCTTTTTTTTCAGGTAGAAGGCCAGCATCATGTCCAGCTACTCTAAAAATGTCAGCCCCCAATGGAGAGGATGCCCTTGAAGCAGTGGTGGTGCAGAGCAGTGAGAGGTTGTTGTCTGAACCTGTCCTTGTCACCTGGCACAGATGGTGTGATGGAGTGAGAAGGTGCAGAGGAGAGGAGTGACAGGTGTAGGGCCACTACATACAACATTATGGAGTGTGCAGTAATAAGATTCTGCTGGATTGGGACCTCTCAGTGAGGGATTAGCCCCTAGTCAGAGAGTAAAGTCTCATTAAGCCCTGCAGATCTAACCCGCTCCCATGCATGTGGCTTTGAATCCAATAAAGTCTGCACCTAGAATCCCTCTTTAGCATCTACCTCCAGCAAAAAACAGTTCCCAATGCCTCAGTGCATCTTTTGCCCTGTTTTCTGCCACATATATGGGCTGCAGTGCAATTTATGGGAACGAACCTGAAGCAAGTTAGCTTATAGCCAGCCTCTCAGCAGGGCAAATTAACTCCCACAGATTTCCAAGTACACTCAGCAGGCTGATTTTGGTACCAGTTCTTTGCATATAACTATTGTTTTCCCATGAAATCCAACAGACAAGGTGTAGGAAATCCCTAAACTGCAGATTTCAGGAAGCTGTAGAGGATTCAGAGAGAAGTGCACTATATACTTAATGTGCTCTTTTGGCCTTCTTGAGGCACCCACTGATTCTTCTTTAGGGCCACTTAAAAGAAAAGATACTGGGCCAGATGGGCCAGGATGGCCATTCCTATGTCAGGTGGAGCACCGATCTGTTCTTCATCACAGTATGAATGATCCCTTTCCTTCTGCTTTACAGGCTCCCTTGAAATCATTTGTCAGAGGTCATACCCTGAGTCAAAGTACAGCTGAGAATAGATACAAAGTCTTTGAACTTCAGTTTGTACCTAATAACAGACTTCTCTTCTTTTGCTGAAATAATCTCACATTTGAGACTTGGAGGAAATTTTCCTTCATTATATTCGTCACACAAAATATTCTTGCCCATTCAGTTTCTGTTATTTTTCTAAAGAGAAAATTATTATTACTTTCAAGTGTAGCTTCATCCATTTGTTAAGCTATATGAGAATCTGCAAGGGATGATAGAAATATTAATACATGCTACGAATATTTAAATGTACCTGCAGGTCTAACGATAAGTGCATTTGCATTATCGTGTTTCTTTTCTAACAATACAAAAATTTTATCACCAAAACCTTCACTTGGCAGAGTCTGAATATAGATTCTCTGTGTGTGAATATTAGCCCTACAGGCCTCAAACAAACCCAAGATACATTTCGACCACGGTAAATGTTGACTTCCTTTACTTATCTCTACATCCACTTTGATATGCTTTGGCACATGGCAGACAGTCTATATGAAAACAACGTGACATTTTTTAGGTTTAGTCCTAAAAATTAGTTTTTCATCAGTGATTATATAAAAAAAAAGCATTTAGGTTTCTTTGGGGGGTTTTCTTTGTTTGTTTCTGGAAAGTTAAAGTCAAATCTATTTCTACCTAAGGGCTCAATTTTTTAAGCTATTTTTTTCCCATTTCACCTTAAATAGGAGGAAGTTCTGCCACATATTTTTCTGAGTTTTGTTTTGTGATCTAAATACATTCTTCATTAATATGTATGAACAGTAAGATTTTCAGAAACACTTCACACTGGCCTGACATTGCTACTATAGGTTTCTGATACTTAGACCTTTTAAAAAAATTCAAACATATGTATTACTATTTGCTGCAGTGTCAAAATATTTGAGTAAAACCTTTTACTCTAATATTTTGCACTTCTACAAGTGAATGTAGTTTCTTTATAATAATAATGCCATCAGACTTGTTTAGTGACCTCATACCAGTTTATGCTATGAATGGGCTAAATCTATTCACTCTGTACTTAACCAGTATTAGCAATAAATGAAGGAAGTTTTGATTATGTAGATTCCTCTTGGATTATATACCTTCTCCTCCTTTCTAGGTCCATACTGAACATTTATTTTCCGAAGGCTCCTTACTATTTTACCTTGCTGTTTCCACTTAACTATTCTGTGCTAAATCCATTGGCACCAGGTGAATTTTAATTCTTTCTTTGACGGCTTATCTACTCAGGAGACATTTCAAAGCCTCTTCATTTCACCCCCTGTCCCTGCCACCAGCCCCTCTAGTAATCTGTTCCTGAGTCACAACCCCCTCAGCTTCTTCCATGAAGTACGAAACAAAGAAATGAACCCAGGATTCCAGTGATATCAACCTTATCTCTGTCATTAACATGTTTTTCATGACCTCTTGGCCCTTCATCCTCACTGATGTGGGCCTGGATCTTTGCTACTTATGCTGCTAACATGCTCCTTGTTGCTTGCCTTTTTTATTTGCTTTGCTGTATTTATCCACTTTTTCTACCTTAGTTCCTTATCAGGTTTTTACACGGGTTTAGCTTCTATCTTTGTATACCTTTTCTCTTCTGCTTCCCATTTTTAATTTTCTCTAAGCTGCTCTCTTCTCTTATAAATCACCTTGCTAAGCTCTTTACTGAGCTGCATAAATCTTTCCTTAGTCATCTTTTCTCTTGTGTGGACTCCTATCCAAACAGCAGCTCCTCGGCTGTGATGGCCACCAGCAGAGCAGTGAAAGTCTTTGTACATAAACCTGAAGAGCTGGGTTTTTCAAAGTACACACATGTGGTTTATTGTACCTGACTGCGGCATGACTGGGCAGGCTGGCTTTGCAGGCAGGCTTTGTCCTGACGTATTACATTATTAGACTATGGAAGTTCATCTGCATTGAGAAGCTTGGTGCCTTACTGTGAAGCAAAGAAGATAAACCTGCCTCCCCTGAAGTTTACCAAGCAAGAGGAACAACTCAAATTCAGACAGCATTTAATTCTATGTTTATGGGTTGAAAATGCATGAGAATGGGGAACTTCAATTCTCATGGTGTCTGAAACAGCCCATCTCCAGCATGGCTTTCTGTGGGATGTGGTAGGTGGGTTCGAACAAGAGGCAAATGCTATTGTGGGGTTTTCATTGTTTTGAGATGGAGGGCTAAAGCCAAAAATTCCCTCAGGAGGAGCTGAGGAGAGAAGGGCAGGAACTGTTTAGTTACGCCTTGTGTGTTGCTGGCACCACATTCACCTATGCAATAAAGTTTCTGGGTTTATGCTAACTTATTGGAGGTTTCCTCCTCAGCTTCAACCTGCTGTGCAGTCTTGGACAAGTTAACTTCTAATAGAAGTGATATAGTGAGCAGATCTCTATTTTTTATCTTTAATTACCTGATATTTCCCTTGGTATCTTCTCCTGTATTTTCTCCTGTTAGGGAGATTTCTGTTTAAAATAAAAGCTGATACCAGCCTGACGGGAGAGAAGCCAAATGAATTCATAAAATCTCAGGCATCCTGTTGAACAGATTCCAGCTCCTGCAATCTGTATCACTACCAACACACTTCAAAGACCAGCAGGTAACTTTTCACCATTTTTGACAAGCCCCAGTTTTGGAAAAAACTTGGCTCCTGGTGGATTGAGAAGTTATTCTGATAAATCTAGAACTTCCCCATGTTTCATATATGACAAATTTAGAGCCAGTACAAAAGGTGGATGGTAAGGTGTTATTTTACTTCTTTGGTTAGACTCAGTATAGTGGATCTTCTCCCATGTCCAGCTCATGTTGCCTGTTCAAGTACAATCAGTCACCGCAGCCTTCTTATTTAACCTTTCTTGAGCTTTAATCTTCACAAAACTAGGATTATTAATTTTAATAATCTTTAATCTTAAGTATTGCAGTAGTGCAGTTCAATGCACTGTGAAAAAACTGGGACAGACAAAGCTTTCAATAAATGAAAAGGACTCATTATGAAAATGCCAAGCCTGAGGAAGAGAGAATGAAAACTGAATAGAGGAAAAAATATGGAAAGGTGAAAAAAATCTACATCAGAGGAGAATGTGGCCTTTCTTGGGTTATTTTTTTCCCCTGTGTTTTGGATTCATGGCAAGAGCCCTGTGCTTTGATTAGTAAGAGGAACAGAACTCCTAGAAGCTAGTAATTTTTTACCCCCCTTCCTGGTGGTTGCTTTTTTCCCCCCTTTTTTTCCCTTCCTTTTTTTTTTTTTTTTTTTCTAATTTGCACACGTCTGGGCAATTAAATCTCCATTATGTGAATATATTATCCCTTGGGCTGTTAGTGTTTCAGCATGGGAAGAAATAGATATCCATGCTTCTTTACTGACTTATCGAAAGACATATCCATGGGAGTGCAGATGCATGAGACCCTGTGCCAGCAGGGACAAAGGGATGGCAGGGGCACCGTGCCCTGGCCCTGGTGTTATGGGTCATGCTGCTCAGCAGAATAAACCTCTTTCCTGCTCAAAGTAAAGAAAAACACAGGAGTGAAACCCTCAGACAAAAAATGACCCTTCTCTTCTCTCACTCCCATCTGTTGCTTCTTTATCTTTCCTTTGCTTTTCTCTAGTGCTGATGCTGGCAGACACAGTGGGATGGAAAGAAATTAATCTTCACACACTAAAATATGTTTTCTCAGAGTGAAATCTGTGACTTGAAAACCAACTTGACTTAAAAAAACCCAAACCCACATACCCAGGAGGTTTTCACAGTTGTCTGATATATTTTTCAAATGTTTACTAACCCACCATTCCTTTCTCCCCATCCTTCTCCCAAAAAGGAACTCTGTCAGCAGCTAGGCAATGATGAATGCATCTGTGTGAAAAACAAACCTCTCTAAAAAGTGGTCCACTGACAACCAGGCAGAACTGTGTGGTCAGCTTGGTTAACCAAGTGCCTTACCTAGATCACAGATTTTGCATTAATTTATAAATAACATTCCTCCTAAAAAATGTCAAGTTTAATTTTTAGTACTGTTGGTTTCTTATTTGAAGCGGTTGGGTGTTTGTTCCATGACTGTATAGCCATTGTGTTTCTCCTATTCTCCCCTGGTTTGGACATCTACTTCTCTTTTAATTGCCAATATTATGGCACCATTATTAGATTTTATATTTCCATATGGGTAGTTTTCAGTCTCCCGAGTTGATTTTGATATATGCAGAATCATTAGGAATTTACGTTTTATTGATACTGATCATGAAAGAGTTTTTCCAGAATACTTACTTGCTGTGACTGTGGACTTTTTAAGAAAACATTTGCATATTGTGTGTTCTGCCCTAATAACTTTTGAACTATTTGGATAATTTCTGTAAAATTTGGCAAAGAGAGAGCATTTCCAAGCATATCAAATTCCTATTAGTTTAATGAAAATAGAGTAGCCAGAACCTATTAGTACTGTTATTGAGGAAGAGTGAATTAATTCAAGTTAGAGAGAGATTATAAAAGCCTTGTGTGTCTTCAGAAAAAAATATAATACAGATCCCTAGGAAATGAAGCTATTCACTGAACTTCCCATTTGTCTCATCATAGCCAACATTGTTAGGCACTGTTATTTTTTGTGCATCTCATGTTTCCCGCAATAACTCTTATCTACCAAGTAAGATATAAAAATGCATCAGTTGGCAAAATGTGAATGTTTTCTTCCTCCAGAGTCTACAACATCCAACCACTGGACAATACAATATCTGTAATAAAGTGGCTACATCTGTAAAAAAGGCCAATTTAGTTTCCTTTCATGTATTGGCCTTGGGACAACATTTACTCTCAAAAGCTGCTGAAGCCCTTAATTAGCTGCAGCCAGGCAGTGTTGCAACTGGATTCAAACTGAATATTAGCATGGGTGACGTGGTTCTACTGAGCAGTGCATTAACATCTGCATACCAAAAAGTGCTGTATGTCCTTCCTTGGCAGTCTGCCTCTTATGGGGTAGCAAAGAAAGCAGCTCCTTAACATTGGATGTTCAGAGCAAGCACTTTTTCTTTCACATGGTTGCTTCAATATTTACTCTTCAATGACCTTCCCTAGCAAGTTTACTGTAATAGATGCATTAAAGCAGCAACACCACCACCTAATCCATTTCTTTTTAATTGACTTTTTCCCAACAGTTTTCAGTTTCTTGTATAGGAAGTCCCTTATTCAGCTGCCTACAAACTCACATTTTGTTATTAGCATGCTATTAGTAAGCAAATGCTGAGGAATAGTTGAGAACTGTTGGGTTATGTGTTCAGTATTGCCTTGGACCTTATAGGTACATCTTTGTTTTAGACTGGCTGACTGTAAGCCTGCACTTCCTTGACAGTTAGTTCGGGCTTGAATGTCCAGGGACTGCCTAATTGGTATCTAGCTGCGAGCAAATGCCATCATTAAAAAAATACAGCTGCTTTTTGTATAACTTTTCTTATTCCATACTGCTATGGAATGCCTGAAAAGCTAGAGAATATAAAAATATATGGCTGATATAACAAAAAGTTGTACCAGTACATTTTTGTATTCACTTCTCATTCGAGGGGTGCTCTTAATGAAATTCTTCTCGGTAAATGGGAGTGATTTTAAATTTTGAAAACAATGATTCAAATTTGCTTTGGTTCACTCACCTGTTATTTATCTAATAATTTCATTGTGAGCATAAAAACGTGTGCACAGACAAATACTACACTGATGTACTTCTGATTACTCTCTTTTAAACAGATGCGTGTTTTTTTAAGGAGGTAGGTATGTTCGTTTTGCATTTTGAATTTTACTTGTGTGGCACTTTGAGTGTATGAATTGAAAGCACATAGTAATTTTCTGCCTTGGGAGCTCGTAACCAAACGCAACTGGAAACAGTAACATACAACAGAAGCTGGTGCTGCGTGTTCAAGTAGGAACTCGGAGGTGAGTTGGGGAGTTTGGCAGGTGAGAAATGAAAGGCTGTTTTAAGTGTAGGAGGAATCAGTAAAGAAGTTGCCATGTCAAGTGCAGGGCAAGGAGATGAAGAAAGCAATTAAAAAAGTGGACTAGGAAAAAATGAAAAACTGGAAGAAAAGAGAGCAGAAATGGAAGATGTGGGTGAATTTGATCAGGGTTTGAAGGCAAGTCTACAAAGATGTTTGTCAGGAAAACCTTTGTATGATACCAAGTGTTGAACTTTCTGCTTGTTCACAGAAATGGGTTGCTTGCTTTTTTGCTTAGATAAAAGAGAGGTTGATGCACCTTGACAGGTACAGAGGATTTAAGTTTCATTTGAGAGGTCCCAAATTAGAAAGCAGAGGAGCAACCAATCCAGGGAGAAAGCTGCAGATGAACGTTATATTCCATCTCTGCTAACAAAATCACATCTCTGAAATATGGGTTATTCTCTTCTTGTTGTTGCTTTTAACTAGGATATGGTTTAACATTGGATCAAGAGTAGTCACCTATTTGCAGGGATGTTAGGGGATGGAAACAGAAAGAATAAACAGTTAAAGAAATTATTCCCCTACCGATGTCTTTTACTTGCCATCATTGTTTCTACTCCTTCCTATTTCAATTTCCTGTTACACCTGTTTAACTCACTACGCCATTTACGAAAAGAGACATTAATTTTATAAGCCTACCCAAACAAAAACTGTGAGGTGTCTGCATAATGCTGCATGAACCTCTTGTGACAGATGCAAGAATACAGATGCAGTATAGAGCATACAACACAACTTTGTTACCCAGTTGTTATTTCCCGATTTGTGTGTACATAAAACAGAGTCTTTAAGTATATCTGAACTGAAAAACTTAAAAGTCAGTAAAAGTCGTAAAAAATGTTTGTGGTGTAGAACATCGCCTAGACACAACTTTTTAAGCAGATGTACTGAACATCATTAGGACTGGGTTATGATGAGCTGCAAACATTTCAACTTTTCAAAATAAAAACATCATGGCTAATGTTATGCAAATTACAACAATGCTGAGTAACTTTCAGCACCATCAAGGGCTTCTGCTTGTAAATGGAAACATCTGTGAAAGTAAATTGACTGAATTGGGTGGGGTTTTTTTTAGAAAACATACTTGTTCCGCTTGCATTAGAAAGTAGCAAAAAAAAAAAAAAAAGGTAAAACAGAAACCCAGAAAACTAAGGAAGCAGCTAACCTGTGAATACCTGCAGCTCTCCCCCATGCAGAGTTTAGCTACCCACAGACTCCCAATTTTTTGAGTAAGACATCCTGAAAGAAGTTTACAAGGGTTCAGTGGTTTGGATGTTTTTCCATTCAGTTACGGTCCATGACTTGCAAAGACATCAGCTCATGTAACTGTCTTTTCTGAACTGGGCTCATTCAGAGTAATGTTTTCCTTAAAAGGGTTTCCTCTCTTTTGTCCACCTGCGTCATTTGGACAGACTTAGGTCATTGATTGAAACAGTGTCAAACAGTATAAGGTCAAGCATTTTTAAGAATTTTTAAGGGGAGCTTGGAAATATATCAAGAAGGGATTTTTATGCCATACGAGTATCTTTTATTTTCACTTCTAGTCTCTGATGATGTGAAAAAGCGAAGAGACAGACATTGAAGACAGACGTATTTTTAAACTCGGAATGATTCACGCTGTCCTCTGTATTTTGTGGCTCAGATCAATTCTTGTTTTATCTTGCTGTATATTTTAATCTTGAACTGACTCCTATCTACATTTTGTTGTGCTGTACTTTTTTTTTTTTTTATTGGCATATTGTTAGTGAATGGAAAAAGGATGAAAAATCTTCAGCAAAGACTTTAACATGTTTTTGACTGTAGTCTCCATTCCACAAAATAATTCCCCCTGATGCGGAGGCCATGATAAAAGAGGCACCTTTACAATATTTTAGGCTTGGAGCTGTTTTTGATGTTGAGAAATTCAGCTCATATGTTTTATTTTCTCTGTTGGACGAAGATGTGCTTTGTGCTGATGAGGTTTGAGAAACATAATTGCACTATGTGTCTCAAAGCAAGAGGCTGAATTCAGTTCATTTTGTGCCTGTTTGCCTGTCAGTGCCATTAGAAACTTAATCCCGGCACAACACTTTGTTTTGTGAGCAGAGGAGATGCTCAGGAATGAGGGTTCCTTCAGGGCATTGCACATGCTGGGGACATTGGTCCACCCCCACCAGAACAATACACACCTTGTTAAAATCCTTCTTTGTTCTTCTGCTGTAATAGTGATGTGCGGTGGAAGCATAATGTGATGGAGGCAACACGTAGTGTTTCCATAGCATTTTTTTTACTGATGCTTGACGGAGTACTGGCATACCTGTCTGCTTGCACAGAAGTCCTCAGGGGGGATTTTGCTTCCTAATGCCAAGCTCACAGAGATGGACGTGCAGAAACTTGGGCTGAGCGCTGAGAGTGTGTGGGAAACAGTTATAAGGTCCCTTAAAAAGAAATGAAATTTTTTTTTTCTGGTTTCCACCATATTATCCTGATAATGAGTAAACTACACTTGTCTTGCATTGTAAAATATTGCTCTTTTAAACACATAAACATACACACGTCTACTGCAAAATTCTCTGTTGAAATCTCCATGAGCTAAAAGGTACGAGAGCTGACAGTGGTTCTTTCTTTCTTAGATATTTAACAGAACACTTTGATGATCTTTTAATTATACAAGTTATCAAGAACTTGTTATTTTTTTCAGAGCTTTCACATTGCTGTACATCCCTCTGCCATTGTACATCTGAACGCATCACTAAAGCTTTTTCTCTAAGTCAAAAACACTGCGTATGTATTACAGGAAGATGCTTGTGCCTGAATTATAAAATCATGAGTTATGCTATTTAGCACTGATTTGGAAGCATTCAAAGAGCTCAGGTTTTGCTCTTTCTGCATTTCCAGAATGGCTTATTTTTCCTAAATAAATTGTCTCAACTATAATGTATGGAAAATAACTGTTTGATGTTAGTTTTGTCCTAAGACTGTAGATTCAATCAGATTGATGGAGCCCATGGTATTTATTCAGTGTTTTTCTCTTATACATCCTCTCAGCAGTCCAGTAATCAGCAGTTTAAACAACTTCTGTCTGGATCATCAGCTGAAACAGATACCAGTGGAACAGTCCTCCATGAATTTGACTAATTTGCCTTTTTGGAGGCACTTTTTAGATTCTATCATTTATGATAACAAGCTCCAGAATTTATCTGCACATTACATGAAAAGCTTTGTTCTTTCATTTGTTCCAAAACTATTTCCTTCTACTGCCTTCACTTTGATACAATGAAAATTAGTGGATGTCTTCTTTATTCACTGTGCATCATTTATTTTGGTTTCAATATTAAGAATTCTCAGAAAATCTGAAGAGCAGTAGACTAGCTAACCCTTTTTTTCTTTTACTTCTTAACAGTGAATTAATAAGCACAATATCGATTACTTTTATATTTACATTCTCCTCATGAATTCTGAATATTAGATATGGTAATTTTAATCCATGATATTAATAATTAATTTAATAATAATCTGACCTGTACAGGTTAGGAAGAAGTACAGATATTAACTAGTTTATTGGTTGTACTGGAAATTGAATAATAATAATTCTGGAAGCCTAAGAATAAACTATATATTTAGAATAACATCCTACACAGAAAGTATGAAACATATAGTCGCATAAAAAAGGTGAATATATAAAATCCTCTTTCTAAGACCATGGCATATTATACACCACTTAACGCTTTTCAAAGTGGTGGGTGAGAACCTGACTTGCTGACACCGATGGCATTTCTCCTACTGTCTTTGGCAGCATCAGCATTTTTGCCAACTGTTCATTTAAGATCAAGATTATTTGTACCACTATGTGAAAACTGGAATTGGAATTGGAATCAGAACTCCATTTTCATTATTAAAAAAAAAAAAAAAGGAAAAGAAAAAGAAAATCAATGACCAGACTCCTTACTAAAAATGAAAAATAATATATCCTAATTCTGGAAAGAGTTGAAGTACACCACACAAAAGCAAATAATTGTTTAGCTGCTGGCTATTTGATTGAAAGATAATAATTCTGCACTTGATAATCACATACTTTGTTGTTGTTAATGCCTGATTTACATTGGTCCTGCATTGCAGAGTGCTGACTGATAATTTTTGTCATTTACTTGATTGGAGTCATCAGTGTAGATTGTTACTATATCAAACTCTTATCACTTTTTTGTTTTTAATGCATTTTTGGTCTATATTTAAAATGGTACAAGAGTTTTGTGGTAGTTTCACTATTTCTCTTTTTATAAGAGACTGTGAGGAACTGTTACAAAACTTCAGTCAGACAGATCTGGTTTTATATCTGTTTATGAAATAGCTCTGTAACAAACACTTGATATACTAGTCCCAACCTTTAGCTAGATATTCATCATTACACTGATCTATATTCAATTATTTTTATTTTTTTGTAAAACATGATTTCTAAATAAGAAACCACAAAGCATACTTTTAAATGCGAATCATGTCTTGGCCCTGCAAATCCCATTGAACCACTAGGACATCCATTAATGTCTGCAAGTGAAAGCAGAAATGGGTAGTGAATGGCCCCGCAAGAGATGACTACAGCAAAGCACTCTGGATTATGCTGCTAAATACCAGCAACATGAGGTTGCCACTGGAGGTTTAATATGAACTGCACGCTAACACTTACAGGTCTTTACTGGTCTGCACTATGGCACATTCTTGGCCTGCTGAATATATGCAAAACACCTCTGAAAGTCACAAACATTCAGTTCATTGGGTAAAATTATTAGGTAATGGATACTAGCTGTTGGATCCTTCACAGAAAATAAATTCAAATGGAATTAATAGAGCAAACAATAACCAAAGACCTGACTTATTTAAGGTATTGTTGGTACTTCTAGTTTCTTTTCTTTCCAAATTAATCTTGATTTTGAGTGTAATGTTGGCTTATTTTCTCTAAGAAACAGGCAAGCTGTCCTGATACTGAATGTCATGTTTCTATCTTCCTTGAATTATCAGTTCCATGGCAAACAGTAAAATAACCCTTATAAGCTTGTTCCATTGTTCTGCAAGCAAGCAATTAAAATCTTGTACTAAATAATCCAAACCCAAAGTAAAAGGAAGCAGTACATGCAGTCACAAAACAGCGGTGCACACACACGTGCGTGCACGCGCACACACACACACACACACAGAGTTTTCATATAAACCAGTGTTACTTAACGCATATTATTGTAGCTAATCTCTTCAAAGCAAATTAACATTAAAAATGCATCAAGTACTATATAGAGCAGCAATAAAATGAGGACTCCATAAAGAACAGTAACAAACCTTCATAAATAAAAGTGCTTCTTTGAATAAGCTGTAACTAAACATCAATTTTATTGTATTTACTCATACATATGTGCATATATGCAGGTGTGTATGTGTATACATATATATATACACACAATCATATATTTGCCCTGATTACACTAATCTTGGTGCACTATTTTCTGTGCACACAGAAGTATCTTTTGTACATTTTTGGTATCTTTCTGTATATTTTACTAAGCATTGGGATAAAAAGAAATTCAATTAGGAACGAAAGAGTTACTGTGAGGAGCTGCAATGTGATGATTTTGGTGTTATGCTTATCATACTCCTAGGGAGACACTCGATTACTGAATTTCCAGAACATCTAGCAAATACCATGTAGTGAATAAACATTAGCTTTTTTTTTTTTTTTTTCCAATTCACAAATGTTATGTTGCGCTTTGTTGAAAAAGCTTATAATAGAAACATGTTCTACTGATGTTGAAATTACATTTCTCAAACTGACTATATTAAGCCCTTTGCTGGAGAAGAGTTGTACAAATGCAACATGATTAAACTCATGATAAACAAAAAAGAGAACTTGAGGGGACGTATGCAGTATTTATGTACAAGCATTAAACAAGATGCACACAACAGAAATAAGAATATATTTTTCTTTACAGCACCGTTTCTTGTTTTATTAAATGCATGAAACCATATACTTATTTCACACACAGTACTTGAGGTACTTGCTTGGCTCCTTGGCTCTAGGAATATAGCTTTTTGCATTTTCTTTCTCAAACACTCTGTGAAGAAGGTAAATATTGCTGTTCCCACTTATAAAAGGAATATAGTATGTAATATTCAAGATCATCTTGAAGTCTAGAGCAGACAAAGCTTGAAACTGATTGGCAGTAATAATCTTAGGACCTCTGTGGAAATGAACTTTTCTTCTGTCCTCCCAGTCTGGAGCTGTTGGATGAAAAGTCCCCATGTTGTCCTGTAGAAATTCTTCAGAAGGACAAATGGATGGAAATGTGACAAAAGACCTTTTGGAAAGTACAAATGACTAAAATGAGGTTGGTCATTGACTTCATTACTCCCTACTGTAGGATCTGAACATATGAGGAGGCTTTTTAAAAACTCTCAAGAATGTTTCAGAGAGGAAGGAGAGAAAACAGCTTGTTCAGCTGCGTAGGGGTGCACTGACCCCAGCCGCTGCTTTGGGATGTTTTTTCTGCCCTTTTCTAGTTACTTTGCCCCATGCACAAACGCTCTAGACAAAGGGTTACAGACCCCACTGCTGGGCTGGCTCTCCTGCATCTTGGGGAAGATGACTTCTCACCTCTCTCATGTTAGCTGAGATCTTTCTCCTCGGCACCTGCTCTCGGTGAGACCCTTTGTCATTAATGAGACTGCTAATAAAAACACATGCACTGGACTCCTCATGTTTCAGCCACACGGTATGTACACATCCATATGCATACATGGACTCCATGCTACCAACTAATTCCCTATCTCTCCTTTTCACTCCTCCTTGTACAGTCACTTACACTTCCATGAAGTGAGTAATGCAAAACAGAAACATACTGTGCTACTTTAAGCCAGGGGGACAATAATGAGCAAGGGCATGTCAGACATGACCTGAATATTTGGGCCCAGCTGACACATCCTCCAGGCCCTGGGCATTTAGGATGGGCACCGCTGAGATTTTCTTAGGGAAAGAGCTCAACAGTGTCACTGTTCGTGCTCTCCTGACAATTGCTCTTGCTCTGCTCCCCCTCAGCATCTCCTCCAAGTGGGTAATTACCTCCTGCATTCCTGCTATGCCCATTTAGACACCCATGGTTGGACCTGAGCAGACAGCTGTGGCAAAACACTAGTTGGCTTTTCCAAAGATGTTTTATGTATTGATTTGTTCAGACACCCCATTGCCCCAAGGACTGTTGGCCCCAGAGAGACTGGAATAGATTTCTGGTTAGAACAGGTAGATGAGCTCACTTTCAGTTTTTTTCAGCTTCAGACTGAATGACTGTGGGGAGCAAGGGGATAATTTTAGAGGAGAATTGGAGGTTGTTACCTTGATTGATTGCTAACATGCCTTTGGATCCCAGAGATAGGGAAAAACTTGTGGTCTGTGCAGATGGTTCAATTCACAGAATATATTAACAGGTGAGGAAAATATCATGTGTTTGTGTTGTATATTATACTTTAAAATGTAGGGCAGTCTCATTCACTCTCAAATGCATGCAGAATCTGCAACTTGATGTATAACGTATTACTTCTGTACGATGAGAAATGTACTAAGCAGATGCAGAATAGCGGCACCAGAACTGTCTAAAACCATATTCCTGTGACACTTTTATCTTAGAGCACTTTGGCTCAAGTAAAGACATTCAAGAACATAAACTGAAAGTTAATTTCTTAACAAGCTTTGCTATTTTTCTAGTGTATTTTAAATTGACATTTTCCTTATAGAATTTGTTACTAATTATCATATTGTAAAACCCTGTTTTAGGGCACTACCTGGATATCAATGACCATATGATCTTCACTTGTTTTGACACTCTTGAGTTTTGCTGTCTAGTTCCTGAGTGACAGTGACCACTTAGAAATCGGTGCAAATGAGGTGAAAAATAAACCATTTACACTCTGAGAATGTTCTGTCCTTGCAGACCAAATATGTCCATTACAAGGGAACATTTGACTTGTACAGTGAAAGCCAGTGAAGTGTAGCTCATTGATGTTGTAGATATTTTTGACTAGGCTATGAACAGGCAATAGCCACAGCCCTTTTTGCCCTTTGATGTTATAAAATAGATTAATTGTAAGGCAGAGATGATAGAAAACTGAATTAGATCAAATATATGCACACATTATAAGAATCCTGAACTTAAGGATTCTCCTCAGTACATATTACATATAAATGAAGCACTCTTTTCCACTGTAAATTAGTCTGGTTCGAGTTTGATGCAACTGTAAGAAACAGGACTGCAGGCAGCCTAGAAGTGTATTGTCTTCCTAGTCAAAATCCAAGCTCATAACCTTGGGTCAAAATTAAAATATGTAAATATTTTCTACGGAAAATTTGTGAAGATTTTATTTCGATTTTTGTGTTGTTGGTTAAACAAGGAAAGAAGCTACAGGATTTCTTCAGCATTTCTAGAATAATGTATAGGATCTACAGGGTTGCTTCAGGGTTTGATAATGGCTTTAGGTGTTTTGACCTCCCCAGACCTTAGACTGTGTGAACATACTGCAAATTTGCTACCGCTATTTATTGTTAGTAGGCAACAGGCAACCCTGAACAAGTGTAATTAAGGTGTGCTGCAGTGCAGCTGAGGGAATGCACTCTGCTGCCTGAAGAAATCATTCACCCTCATGTAAGAGAGATCAGCTTTTACAGCTTACTGTGGGTATGAGTAATAGTTAATTATCAGCTGACTTAAGCCTTGGTAAACTCCTGGATCCTGCCTATTAACATTAGTAGCCCTTCACAGATCTGGCATTACACTTCACTTGCCCACTGAGTGCCAAAGAGCAGTATGACTGG
The DNA here is from genome assembly GCF_031877795.1 of Strix aluco. Classification (NCBI taxonomy): domain Eukaryota; kingdom Metazoa; phylum Chordata; class Aves; order Strigiformes; family Strigidae; genus Strix; species Strix aluco. The sequence goes on from NC_133936.1 coordinate 33,702,159, forward strand.
AAACATCCTCTGGATACTTTCTGTGGATCACATGTTCTACCATTGCCATTTTACAACTCTGAAAGGTAGCTGTAAACAAATACTTATAACATAGGTACATCTGAAGGATACTGATGGAAATGTAGGCTAGAGATTTATGACAACCAATGAATTAATGCTCTGACAATTTCAGTGTCTGTCTGTGGATGTACTAAACCAGAAAACTGTGGAAAAATTTTTGCAGTAAATATGACCTAGGCAGGAATTAAGAAAGCACTGTAATGATTTCTGCTTCTCTTCTCTGTAAGAATTTATAGATCCTTTCCGTGCTAGGTTGCCAGACATACTACATCAGAAATGCCTAAACTGGCTTAAGGAGCTGATACCTGTCTCACTCCCCCTCACACCCATTTAGGCTTTCTGGCACCATGCTAGCAAAAGCATTTGTATAGCCATGGGAACTAATCTGGCTACATAGAAATCTTTCTTTTACAAAATTACTTTTCAGCCACAAGTATTCTTTGATCTGCTTCACAGCACCACTCTTAAAGGCACAACATGTGAGTGGAAATGAGTGACCTAGGGCTTTTGCCACCAAAGTGAGATACAGGTCAAACATCTGTCCCTGCCACACACCCTTGTACGGTCTTCAAGATCACGCTATGGCTCAGGACACATGAAAAAAGTAAAGTACGATGCAGATTACTTATTTTGGTGAGGAAACCAGGGCCTGGCACAGATGCAAGGTGAGTTCCAAAGCCCCCTGATGTGATGAGAATCTCGTAGCAGATTTCACAGGCTTTGGTCCCAACCCAGCAGCTGGATGGACCTGTTTCCTAACAAAAGACTGCTGAGGATGATAGAGGAGGCCTGCCTCTATGGCAAGGTAGCCATACCTGAAACACTGCAAATGAGCACTCCAAGGTGTCCAAGGAAGAGGTGACGTAGCTCTTAGGAAAGAACATTTCTGCAGCAAATGGGACTGGCTGTGCTCACTTCTTTCCTGTGAATGTCATTGCCAGAACAGTGATTTATTGGTTTGTTGTGTGAAACTCAAACAATGAGTGCAAGAGACTCGGTCTTTTTCCATAGGAATTGTTCTAATGACAATCCATGACATGGGTGGATAGTATAGGAGTCAGGAACACAGCATCCTTTTTAAACAATTCAGACATGAGATTACTGATTTTTTTCCTGATACTGTTTTGGAAACATAAATGCAGGAGTCATTTTTTTGACATGCTGCCAAGCCAACTACAGGCTTAGAAAAGTTTTTAAGAAGTAAGGATGTCTCCTCCATGCTCTTCATTATATAACTTGCTTTTAGATAAGTACCACAGAACACCATACAGCAAGAGAGCCAATTATAAGTTAAGGAGAAAAGCAAGATTTTTATGGAGAGAGTTTAAGAGAAAAAGTGATTTATTGTCTCAGAGTGAATAAAGAAAAAGGGAGTTCCAGATAAATAGGGTGAAAAAAACCCAACCACAAATTAAAAAGTGACTTCTGACCTCAGACTCAGGGAAAGGGACAGAAAGAGACTGGAGGAAAGATCTGGATTGGATAGGCTATACTGTCTGGTGCTTTTTATTTTAACTATGACAAAAAAATCTTAGTGCTCATTAGAGATAAGAAAAGATCTATTATTCTATACATTCTATGTTTCCTAAAGGTAGCAAGTTGCAGAGGGTAAGCTAAATCAACAGTTTCTTTATTTCACATGTACTACAATGGGTGAGCTACTGTATATTTTCATCTCTTTGATTGCAAGACTGTATCTGAGTGGCAATGCCCTTTCTTCTAACGCTAACACATTTTAAGAGACTATACTGAGCTTTGATCGAATGTTGGAAAGTGTTTGCACTGAGACCTCTTTAAGTGAATGAAAAAAGTTGTAAAGCACTGAATATCAAGTTCTCCTTTGGAGCTTTTTTATTTGAAGTTGTCATGAACATCAAAGATGTTGATGAATCAGTTCTTCAAACACCTTTTCCTTCCACAGGATGTCATTTATGTAGAAAGTAGGAATATGCACAAGAGGGTTTTTTCAGACAGTTCATTTATTTAGCATGGTCACTGAGATGTGATGTCTTCAGGCTGTTGTTCAGAAAGAAAGTTAGTTTTCTTTAGGACTTAAAAATGAATAAGGTTTCTTGGGGTTACAGAATCAGTCAAAAGTACAGAGTTCCAATAGGGCTTATGTTGGGTCAGTTGTTCAGAAATGTATTTCCAAGAATCCTGCAACTTTGTCGCAGTCAGGAAATATCAGTACTGAGCACTGACTCGTATGTCTGAGGTGCAGCTTTACCCTGGTAATCCTTTAAGGATGAAATCTGGACAACCTGTGAAAATTCTCTCTTTTTAAGAAAGACATAAGTCATATTTTACAATTTCTGTGATTTTTACCTCAGAGTAGTGACCCTTCAGTACTGGGGAGCTCCTAGTATGTTGTTCCTTCATATTAACATTCAGAGTGAGTTAAATTTTGACTTCTGGACTACAATCTTTAAGATGATACCAGAAGAGGAACTGATGTTACAATATTATTTGCTCACGTTTATGAAAGATGTAATTTTTCCTTGCTATTGCTATCCAAATGCTATCAGTGCTTCTCTCCATAAGTCTTATCTCTGTCAAAAGTGGATAAAAAGCAGGAAAAAATAAGAATAATTTTTTTTTTTTTTTTTTTACAGGAGAAAGAAGGGAGGCCTGTTGTTCCAAGAAGCTCTATAACTTACTTATGTTTATTTATCAGCTTCTTTATTCAATAAAGCACTGGACACCTGGGACCATAGAAAAGAAAAGAAAAAATAATTATGGAACAACAACTGCAAGAAGGGGCAATACAACATGATGAGAAGTACTCTTAGTGAATCATCACGGTTTGAAAGAGATGCTTCTGCAAGAAGCTACTTACAGACAGATATCTCTCTCTCCTATAAGTTTTCACATGCTACCTCACCCAAAATTTTTTAAAATACTCTGTTAAAGGCTCTGATTCAGAGCAGATTTAATCATCATAACAGGGAAGGACAAGAACATTTAGCTGCACCGAATATTTTGTCTGCACTGTGCGTTTGCACGCTATAAAAAGGGAAAAAGACTAGAAATACAGAAAGGGGAAAATATGAAAATGGCTCTAAGAGGCCTCTGAGAGGTTTTACTCTGCTAAAACTCTGAGGGGCCACGAGTGGTGAAACTTGAAAAAAAAACCAGCTGAACATGGCCAGAGTCCAGCAAAGCAAATTTATGCATAGCATTTCGAAAAGATTGAAGACTGCAAATCCTACATAGCCAGAATGACAATCCCATCCTGAAATCATCATACATTTCATACGTTGTAGCAGATAACTAACTGTAATCAGTCACACACAGTTAGGGCATTCAGCACGGTCTTGCTGTGAGGTGAGATTCCTTCTTCTGTTGCCAAGACAACTCAATAGATGCTAATGGTGTAAGTTTATTTGGCAGCCCTGCTCTATACCACACTGTGGATATTAATAGGGGGCCTTCAGGCATTCATAAAACATTTAAAATTTTTATTTTTGTCATTTTTTAAAGCAGGCATAATATATACACATAGGTATAAAATGAACACTGCTGTCCCTGGAAAATTAATAGTACTGTAAAAGAAAGAAAATGATGGTAATAAAAATAAGTGCATAGATCAAGTGAAGGATGGAGTCTGGACCAGAGACTCCCAGGAAGGCAAGAAAGTAGTTTGCCTTCACACTTTTTCTTTGTGTGGACTCTCAATTGCTGGGACACTGACTTTGCTATGCAACATGAGGATTGTCCTAACACCAGTGTTTTCTCACCAAGCAATATGCTGGAATTATTCAACCACTGAACAGAGGATAGAAATTCAGTGTTGATAGTTATTATAGACACTTGCAAAAAATCAGAGTCAGCATCTTGTATGTCCAGCAGAGTAAGCAGCCCAGTTTCACAAATGGTGCTGAAGTCTACTGTTGATGTTTACCAAACTCAAAATAAGACAGCAAAAACACAGCAACATCATGTCCTCAGCAACAGACTAAAGAAATACATTTTAGCAAAGAAAAGATAAGTCATTCTGGGGAGGGAAAGAATACATCCTACAAAGACTGATAATACCAGTGCACTATAGCAGTTTCTTACAGTAAACAGAGTGGAAGTTGAAAACATTGTAGAGTCTTAACACAAAATCAAATGTAAAACATCTTTTTTTTGAAATGCAACTTAAATTAAAGCAAGGTCTACACATGCATTAGAGAATATATGTTTTAACTATACTTCTTTTAAAACAAGCTTTCAGCTGTCCACAGATGCTAAGGTTGGAAACATCTGAAGGAGAATGGCTCTTTCCATATGTATTTCTTATTCTTACAGATGAGTATATGTTTCCAGTAGCTAGGTAACCAGAAACACTTCCCTTTAGCAAGTTAGCCATTGAACACTTCCTTTCTTTTAAGTATAGAAAAGGTAAGAAAGAAGAAATTGGGTTAATAGATGGCCGTGCCAGACACATGCACACGACTTCCTCTTTACTGGTGCATGTGGCCCTGCAATAAAGACACACCATTTGATGGCTCCTGAAGCCACTGAAACTTGCTTTGTTCTATTGTTGGACCACTTTGGAAATCTGCTTGGGAAAGTCCTTCACTGAGATTTTCAAAGGCAACAAGTGGGTTGAGCTACTTGTTTAGTCATTGAAGTGTACAGGAAAATGCAACTAGATCCTCAATTTGACCTTGAAAAAAGAAATGCTTTGAAGTATAGGATTTGTTCCACATCAGGGAAGTAAAAGCTCTGTATGCTGGGCTTTAATTTGATATTGTCTGGAGCTCTTTTATCTAGCCAGATTTCCAGAGGACATTTATTTTCAAATCTCTGGGGAAAAATAACTCACTTACTATTCCAAACACCTTGAAAGGCAACAGAATGTGATATTGTGTTTCTGCCACTGACATTAACAGATGAAATAACAATGATTATTTTTCATAAGGACAGAGAAGGTTTTTTTCAGCTGCCAATAAGAAGCAGAATAACTCCATCATATTTGTCCTTGGATTTCTGAATGGTTTTCAGAGATCAAGATCCAAGTGATTCCAGAGAGCTCTAAATTTTATTCTAGGAAAGGAAGATGTTCATAGCAAGAGTGTAAATAGTTATGCTGATGGAGTATATTTAAATTTGTTGTTAATCTTTTATGCAATACCGTTTAGTCATATTTTAATAAAGGCATCAGAATGTGTCTCTGCATATCAGTATTTTTATATTTCATCTTTATAAGCTGCAAAGATGAGTGTTTTCTTACTAGTTCTGAGTACTAATTTACCACCTTTAAAGACACCAAAAAATATCTACATTATCACTAACATTAAACACCAAAAGAAACATTGTTTTGGAAATAAATCACTGGAAATAAATTACTTCATAGATACAACCAGGTTAAAAGAAAAAGTTCCCATGTATATTAGTCCATTCTGAAAAAGGAAAAAAAGGACTCAATTCCCATAGAAACTGGGTATCAACTTCACAGGCTACTTTTAATGGTTCATATTTCTTTCATTTTCGTTCTGACATTGTTAGGCTGGTCCTATAGGTTCTGTAAGAGTCACTGAAGTGTTTTCTGTCCAGATGCTCGGCAGACATTCTTCGGAGAGCTTCTATCCCAGTGATACAAACCTTTTCTTCCCAGAAAAGGCTTCCAGATCAATGTTGCCAAGTGATCTCTTCAGAGCCCACAGGTGCCAAAATTATTGATTTCCTGCTCAGCACTGGAGAAGAGGCAAAGCAGGACAAAGTAGGAGAGGGCTGATGAGATGTACAGAAGCTGGTGGAGCAGGCAGTGCAGCTGGGCCCATGCAGGGGAGCAGCAAGGTCTGCGGACAGTGAGGATTTTTGGAAGTGTGTGTCAGAAGGGTAAGGATGCCAGTTATCAAAGTAGGGGAGGAGTGGTCACTGCCTCTACATATGCACGTGGCCCAACACAGATCAGTATGCAGGGACAGCGCTGCCAGTGGCAGCCAAACTGCTGCTGCACCACCTGCAATATGACTATTACTGGTTCTAAGAGCTGGGATGAGGCATCTTGTGAAGCAATGAGTGATAGCTTATCCAAATCACACCCCGCATGGATTATTTGGACTGTGGGACCTAATAAGGCTTTATCTATATATAACATGATAACAGCTACCATCATTCTTTCCACAGTAACCTTAGAAACACAGGTCTGCTGCATCTCTCCTGTCATCCTGCTTCCAGCCCCTTCCAACTCATAATAGGCCCAAATGTGTAATGACCTGGTATTTGAGTTTATCAATAACAGAAAACATTCAAAACCTGTTGTGCTCTTCCACAATGAACTTCTGAGACCTCACAGCCTTTATTTGAAGGATCTTCATTGTTTTCAAATAATTTCAGTTCATAAATCTTTTTTTTTTTTGACAGAAGAGTTAAGAGTAGTTCCTCTTATATAGTGTTTAAGGCGTTTGCACATTTCCACATGGTTTGGCTTCTGAAGATGGGAGCCTATGCCCTACCTCCTTATCTTATAATATGCCCTGCAAAACATACTCTAAGTTTTGCTGATTATTTTCATTGGCCTGTGGAGCAAGCAGTCTGATAAAATTCTGCCTTGGACCAAGAAATTAGCAGTGGACATATGATCAGAAAGAAACACTTTCTTTCAAAATTCTGTCTAAATACAAAAATGAATTTCTATCTTGGTCCTTTGGGGTGTGAGTGAAACCGGTGGTATCCTTGCACATGTGTGGAACAATATAGCCACCAAAAACAATGCTTTTGCAATCCATTTTCCTAGCAGCACTTGAGTCATGAGCAACAAGTAACAAACAGTGGCAAATAAATAACCCATATAATCCCAAACTCTTTCTCCCTGGGATCATGCCCATGGCTAAAGTCTTGGGATGGTCCACTATCCACTACAAATAAACAAGCAATGAAATTTTATAAAAGACTTTTTATAAAAGACTGTTTGAGAAAAGATGAGTCAAATTAGAATGAGGTCTAAAAGGAAGCTTTCATAACAACTGTGCATGGCATCTCTCACACATGATGTAAAATACACTGTGTCACAGTAAAGCTTAACCTCTGCTTAGTCTTGTATTCCATAGCTACTGCTTTAATGTTTCGACAAATGAATATGTTGTAATCTGAATTATTGTCTTTAGTTAAAAAAACAGTAACTAAACAAAGGATTCACACTTACAGATTTACCACTGGAAGAAAGTAAGTAAATGCATAGAGGAATTATTTATAACTATAAGGCAATGGGTAACATATCTCTCATTTGAGGAAACAGATATTTTTTATTGCCTTTTCCTTGAACTAAATTGAAGTGCTGAAGAAGGCTGGAATGGTCAATTAAAATGCTCCATTTTTTAGTCCCTTCTTTCTGCTCAGTACTGGCTTTTACAATCCATTTTTCCTTATACCCCAATGGTTCTCTAGCAGAGCTTTCTAAGGATGGAAGATTAATATATTACTAGATTAATATATCATTTTAATGTAATTTCTTGTATATACATGCTCAAAAGCACTAGCAAGCACGAAAACCAAACTGGTAATAAGTTCTTTAGAATCTCCTCAGACAACAGAGGTCAGGCTGTAAACTGAATTTCTAATGGACTTATTGCTACAACATGCAGAAATTCCAGTTTCATAATCACCAGTGTTCATATTTGCCACTAACAGCATAAGGGTGGGGGAAGGAAGCCAAGAAGTCAGCCTTTGAGAGCCTGGCACTAGCAGCAAAATGTTGTCATCCATGTGGTGCATGGCAAGAAGAAATTTAAATGGCAATTAGTATAACACAGCCAACCATCTCAGCATTTACAAGTCAAGCTCATGGGCCATCAGAACACAGATTTCCCCTTTGCTGAAATCAAGGTCAGGATGCTGCTGTGCTTCCATAATAACCCCATCCCCAGTGCATCCCCACCCCAGCAGCACTCCCCTCCCCTCCCCTCCCCTCCCCTTCCCTCCCCTTCCCTCCCCTTCCCTCCCCTTCCCTCCCCTTCCCTTCCCTTCCCTTCCCTTCCCTTCCCTTCCCTTCCCTTCCCTTCCCTTCCCTTCCCTTCCCTTCCCTTCCCTTCCCTTCCCTTCCCTTCCCTTCCCTTCCCTTCCCTTCCCTTCCCTTCCCTTCCCTTCCCTTCCCTTCCCTTCCCTTCCCTTCCCTTCCCTTCCCTTCCCTTCCCTTCCCTTCCCTTCCCTTCCCTCTATGAGAAATGCAGAGGGAAGGGAAAGAGGTAGGGAGCAATCCAAAGCTGAACTGCTTGGCTCACTCATACCTGTCACATTACATTAACAGGGCTTTTGACATTGTCTGGCTAGTTAGTAAAGCTTTGCTGGGGATGGGAATGCTGTCTTATAGTTTGGTATTGGCTTTATAGTCTGGCAGCTTCTGTGCTTTTCTAGCTATTAAAAAAAAAAAAAAAAGAGGAAGAAGAAGAAGAAAAGAAAAAAAATAAAAAGGGAAATTAAAAAGAGAAAGAAAAGTAAAAGTAAAAAAGGAAAATTAAAAAAGGGAAAGGAAAACATGTTTCTCTGAACACTTCCATTTCTCTATACAGCCATAGCTGCTGCAAGTTAGCAGAAGGTGTTGCATAACACCATAGCTAATCAACAGCACAGCTATCTTTTTTATCTAATTGAACATAAAATAGAAAACTCAGAATGAAGTAGTTTGCCTAGTACTTTGTTCCCGTCCAGTTGTCTTCAAATAAGCATTTTCCAAGGGATCAAAAGATTAACTATCTTTTCCTTGTAACTGAACAGACAAACAACACATCTAACACTCACTGTTATGCTCTTAACCACAATCTATATAATATACAGATTGTTTCTATGTTACGTATATTACATTTTTTAAACTATTATCAATAATTCGTTTATAACTGAAAAGTCCCTTTTTCTGACACATTTTTTCCATGTATTATCCCTGATACCTTCTTTTTTGGCTATCATTTTATACCTTATTGGGCAAACTACTCTGAATCCTGGAAACACTCAGTATGCTATCACATCTACTGGCAGCGATCCTATAGATCCTGTACGGTACTGGAGCCCCAGTGATGAATGTGGAAGATTCCCATTAAACTGAGCAGGGCTGCGGGGTGCATCTTGCCTGCGGCGTGTTTGTGTCTCCCCAGCACTGCCTGCCCTGGAGCAGGAGTACCACAGACGCAGAGACCTCAGCCAAGATCGGTGCGTTGAGCACTGTGTAAATGTAAGCGTGTCAGGCACTGCTAGCTGGAAATTACTATAATCAACTACAGGGCACATTTCTGTGCGTCTAATATACACAGCTAATTACATTGAGCTATAGTTGTTTAATGCTAATTTCAACATGATACGGTGATTGAAGTTACATAGCATATTAATGCTGGCTTAAGGTACTTAGAAGATATTATTTCCTTGGGAATCAATAAGAAGTAGAAGCATAGACTCCAGCAATATATATTTTAAAAAAATATCATTCTTTCATGCTTCAAGATAGAGATTGGTACAGATCAGCTACATATTAGTGCCCAAACTGTTGCGGTAGTACATGTGCCATTTGTGTGTTTTATAGGTCCTACTTATTTCTTTGACAACTGGGAAAAAAAAAAATCCCTTAGTTACAGTCAGATACGTTAACTGGAATGCATTGTTTGAGCACATTATTCCTCTAGACATCTTTACAAAGTAGCAATATAATAGGATATTGACTGTATATGAATTGATGGAAAGAATAAAGGCCAGTTGTGACCAAATCATTGAACTTTGCTGATTCAAGTTTTGATCAATAATGTATTAATTTAGATCCCTGAGCAGAAACCTTTTACCTTTTTTTCCCTCCCACACTTTCTGTCTTTCTTTTTTTTATTCTCTTATCTCTCAGCATTTCAAAGGGACCCCATCATGGTCCTATGCAATGAAATTGAGGCAGTGAAATTGTGAAAGGTTACCAAATTGTAACTTTTATATAAAATGTGTTATTGTGTTGCTGTGAAAAGACTTTTTCGTTATTGCAAGATACTGGAGAATTGTGAGTGAACTTTGGAGCACTCACCCTCTTATTATCAAACTAACAGCAAACACTATCTTTTCATCTGTTGTCGTCTGCCTTAGCTGACATCTTTCATGTCCCAGTCAAGCTGCAAGATTCTCAGCTCTATGCACCCTCTCAGAAATGATCAGCTATATATTTTTGGATTATTGGATCCTGGAAAATATAATTTCTGTCTGGTGGTAGGAAGTAAAATGGAAGGGATTTTATTAGATACCATTTTACACATAAGTATGTACTTAGTTATTACAGAATTAGCATGAGTATCTAGTATCTAAAAATATTATTTTTCAGTTGTTTTCATGGAAGATAGAGAAATCTTAGAGCTGATATACTTCACTGTGATTTAAGAAATCCTGTATCCTGTATGTCATAAACTCTTTGTGTGACTGTGTACAAGTCATTTCGGTTGCCAGTTAAGAAAGCCCTGGAGAACATTCTTAATCTTAAAAATATGCCCTTGTTTATTCAAAAGGAGTAACGTGCTTAATATTAAACTAGAACCTTTATACTTTCTGACCAGGAAGGGGACGCTTTCTATGCCTACAGCTACTTGTATCACTTCAGTTCAGGAGTGCGTATTATCAATCATGTTTTTTGTTTTTCTTTCCACTGGAAATGAGGAACTCTGAGTAATTCCCTGATCTGTCTTTCCACTTTGGACTGTAATTTACCTAAAATTTATAATGTGTTATATAATGGAAATGTCATCTAATGTGAGGCAGCCTGGTGCCACTGTAATACAAGTAATAAACAGCAATAGCTCATAATATAATCTAATGGCTTTTTTCTTCTACAAATAAAGTCAGAGGCAAGGTCTTATATTAAGGTTCAAAAAGAGAGAAAAGAATACATCATGGCTCATATTTTCATAATTAGTCTCATGATGAACTGCAAACATGGCCTAATTTATGTGATTACCTGATCAAGTGAAATGGGTCTCTTTAAAAACTGTGATCTGCAATTACTGGAGACAAAACTGCAGTACATTTGCTATTCATACTTTAGTTTGCCATGAAAGAAATTTCTTTAATGCATTTTAGTCCAAACCTCTTAATCATTTCACACAGAATTAATAACTGTTAGAACAAAATTGGAGAAGTGGAAAGGATTCTTTCACACAAAAACCCCATAGCATATGTGTAATTTTAATTAATATTATATTCTTGTAAATATAGTCACAGGTGCAGTTCACTTTGAAGCTAATGGATCTGCTCACATCACATAGTCAGACTAGGAATGCATTTATGTACAAATATACATACGTGAAATTATCCTGATCTGGTAGTTCTGTTCTCTTTATCCTATTTATCTAAAATAGCTTCCAATCTTTAAGTCTAAGAATGAGTCATAGGGAGGGCAGGGATAGATGCTTGAAGTATTTTGGTGTTCTGTTTCTGGTCAGAAATACATTTTTAAAGTAGATTTAATGAAACATTATGCCAACCACATGCTGGAAGTGGCATTTTTCAGTGAACACAGTACACTGTCTATGTTTGGGAGGAGGTGAAAGCAATTAGTGCAGTTTAAATCCAAAGCCAGACACTCAGAGAAGACATGCCTTGCCATCTTCCAGTGCTGTTGGGAATTCAGAGAGCTGTGTTCAAATATATTTGTTTGGTGAAGCTGAGGATGGGGCAAAATTTATCTATTGACATGACTTTAGAGTACTGATTTCAAACATACAATTCCCCCTTTAAAAAAAAGTCACTGCTATTTGATTTGAATATAAAATATTAAAATCAAGGGAACTGAAAGGGGACATGGACCTAATCTTAGCAATAAGAGAAATATTTCACCTGAATACAGACTGCTGATGAAGGCAGCAGGGGAAGCAGTCAAAGATCCTTCTAGGGACACCTCTTCTACCATTCTGTCCACAGGGCAGTTAGTCATCCTGCATTCTTTTTACACCTAATGGCATTTCTACAGAGTGATTCACATGACCTGATTTACACAGCTCCATTAGGGTGATAGGTATCAGGACCTAGAAGGTCTATTTCTCTCCACTTTGGATAAAGTTTGGATAACTCTTTCAATACAAGCATTACAGATGTGCGTGGTCAGATGAACTGAATTTTTCTCAGAGTGGTTATCATTTTTCCCATATCACAGGAGAAAATGAATCACAAGAAGGACCTCCATAGAGCATATCATTATCACCTTAGAGAACAATTTACAGAGGTCTCTGTGGGTATTTTAGAAATGTTTTCAAATGCTTTTACTAACTTATGATAGGGTCAACATTCCTGTCTTTGCAATCCAGGCTTCACGCTAACATTAATTCACTCCTGTTTTGCTCTGCTTTGCACTTTATCCTATGCTGAATGTAACAATAGCTGGGTGTTTAGTGCCTTTTGTTTCACCCTGGCCTGAGGCTGCAGGTGGGAAGTGTGCCCATCAGGAGGGCACAGGGATCTGCTGTATCAGGTTGGGCGTCTGCTTTACTTGTTTTGAGAGGAAGAAACTGTTCCACGTCATCAGCTACAGGACTGTGTGCTATGGCCAGCCTTTATGGAGGCTGTGCACAGGTTATTATTCTCCTGGCCTTTCTGCACTCCTTCAGCTATGCTCTGGGCATCAACATATGAGCGCGTCAAAATCCAGTCCTTGCTTTTTACAAGGTATTTTGAGAGCCTAGTACTGAAACAACAAGAGAGAAACAGAAAATGTTCTGCAAAAAGCTTGCTCTTGGTAAAATTCCACATTGATTGCATGTTGCAAGCATGTAGGAAAAAGGTGAAAAGTTTTTTTCATCTGTGTGACTTAGTAAGATGCAGTCTGTAAAACCTGATAGTCAGTCTGGCTGATACAGAGGTAGTGCTGGGCAAAGAGATCACTCAAGAAGTTCAGCTGTCATGCTAATGCCTACATTAAGATCTTGCATTTACCCCATTGCTATTGCATCTGTGAAATACAGATCGCTATAAAAAAAGAGAGCAAATAAGAAACAAAGAGAGACCGAACAAAAAAGCAAGAGGTAAGAGAAATTCAGAGCATGAGAAAACACTGAAAAATAACAAGATCATTCAATTATATTTTCTTCTTTTCAGTTGATGTAAATCTACATCTTCTCAAAGTGGGAAGAGGAGGAACATCCATTGCAAAAACATAAAGAAAGCAGAGCTTGTGTGTGTGGTCAACCGGCAGACAGGCAAAAGTCATCAGAACAAAAGAAACCCCAGAAGTTAACACATTGGCCTAAAATCCCAACAAAACAGTAATTTGTTGACTTGACTTCAAACATCCTCTTACAAAAACACTACTTCTCAGTGAGAAAAGCAGATAAAAGACTTTCACTGGGGAGAGTGAGAGAAACGCTTCCTCCTTGTTTTGCTGTAAGGCATAGGATGCCAAAAGGAAGAAAACTTGCAAATACAAATGTTTTCTCCTCTAAAACTAGTGTTCTACTGTAACACCTTGAATTTGGCTTTCTCAACCTCCTGGGAGGCCAGTGAGGAATTTATTGAGAAAAGAAATGGTGATTTTAAAATGTTTGCTGTTTCAAATACTACAAAGCTGACTCCTGCCATTTTAGTCATTCCTCATCTCTTAATCCTCAGGTCAGTCTCATCTCTTAACTCATCATGTCAAGTAGATTGGGAGATGTTTATTCTTTGACCATTCAAGCAGCAGAATTTCAGGCTGAATGCATACAAGACAACTATGAAACAGAACAAAAATTAAGTATGGGCAGGCAAAAGCAAGGCAAAATTCCAAGATATTTTCTCATGAAATAATATTGCCCTCAATCCTCAACTTTGTGAAATGAAGTAGATATACTGCTTTGAATACTTGTTATTTTACACCCTCAGACATAATCCTGAAAACTGAGTTATTTTTGATTCTTCCATTTTCTTTAAATAATTGCAGTTATAGAGAAGACATGAATATGCTAGTGGTATGCAATGAAATCTGAGATTTGAGATAGCTTATATATTCCAAGTGGAGAACATTGCAATTGATTTATTCAAAATACAACCTATCATTATAAGTCAAGGATTCTTAGAAATACAAGAGTTTTGAATTAAAATGTCAATTTTTTCCTTTAAAAGTAGAAATTACCCATCCTTTTTTTCCTATATACGATCTGGATTAATTTACAGAAGCTTTATATTAAATAATATGCTTTAATGAAGATAGTCACTTGGTAGGATTGTTGTTAACTCACTTTGCCATTGCCCTAGGCAACATTGGCTCTGGCTCCATTGTTTAAAAAGGCTCTATTTTTTAAGGCAAGGAACTGGCATATTTTATTTTACCTACAATGATTCTATATATAGAGGATAATTTTAAGAGTGGTCTATGTTTAAATACATATTTAGCACTTTTGTATGAGGGGAAGAGGGGACCCATGATGACTGTACTAATTTAAGCCTTTGAGATACCTAGGTTCAGTTTGCTGACTACTTCTGCTTTATTTATATCATGATCTACAAAAGGGATTGGTGCCCAGTGTGTGACACAGGTATGATTTAGCTGTTGGAATCCAGAACCACAATCCTCAAAAACTTGGCTTAATCTCTAGAGGATCTTCATGTCATTGTCTTAGAAGAAGTACTGGGCAAAAGCTACTTTCAGACACTTTTCACTCATCTCTAGGGCTTGTGTCAAGTGATGAATATACAGAAGTTAGTAATGATCATAAAGGAAGTCTTAGAAATCAACACACTTTTTGGAGAACCTACACCAGGAGGTCTAGTAGCATTTTAAAAACAATCAGATAAGAAGATAACTAACTATTCTTTTGAACTTGATTAAATATCAGGTATTTTTTTACCCTCTACTAACATAACTATAAATTTTCATAAGTAATACTAATGTAGAGTACATTAAATCTTACTTTAAATTATATTTTAGTGATTATAAAAGCCTAATAGGTTTTAGCATTGATTTTATTTACTACATCCGATTTACTTTTGTAAAGAGTTTTGTTTGGTTTTCCTTGTTGACATGTTAACATTATTAAGAGGCCTTCAATGAATTTCATTTTTGTGTATAAGAAATGTTGTTATTTTTTAAAATTACCTTGTAAATGTTCTGCATCTCCTTCAAATGTTAAATATGCAGGAGGCTGAATTTGCTTTTCCAAATACATTATTATGAGACATAATAAATCATAATTAGAATTTTAGTCTAATATATTATTAAAGTAGTGCTGCTTAACTGTTATGGCAAATGCCACTGCAGTTGTCTTAGGTCTTCAATGGGCAATATCTCAATTTAAATGGCTCCTCATAAACCAGTTAGGAATTTAAAATTTATTTTTCTTCTACATTTCCTAGGTAATTTTAAGCTTTTGGTTCTGTGAAGCCAAAGCCTTTTTCCATACCAAAAAGAATTCTGAAGCTTAAATTGAACAAGACTAATTTTTGTAAAAATTAATCACCAATTAATTAAATTTAGGGAAAATGTATTGTTGAAGACAGAGGAAACCCCAAATTACTAGGAAATATTAGAATTTTTACATGTACCTATTTTAAGTTTTCAGAAGCTGGGAGTCTAGTCATCAGGATTTACAGGGGACTACTGTAAAAAGCTACAAAACTTCTTATCTTTGTCTCAGGAGTAGGCATCTTTCTGGGAAGAGTGGCTTCCCGATGACGAATACAAGACCCACAGGGAGACAGACACCACAATTCAGTTAGAATCATCTCCCTGGTAGCAAAAAGGAGTCTAAGATTTCTGTAAATTCTCTCCCTGCTGCTCAGTCTATTATGCTGACAAAACTCCCTGAAAGCTCTGGGCACCAAGAAGGTGCAAAGCCTGTGTACCTGCACCTCCACATAGGGGTGCCTGGTTGAAGACTGTGTCTGCTCTGAGAGCCTGGCTGGGCCATTTTCTCTCTTCATTTTCCAAAGACAAGAAGACTGCAGACATGTGACACTTTCAAAGAAATATGTATGGCCCTAGGGTATTGTTTTCTTTACTTTGGTTTTCAGTAAGACACAGTATCTTAATTGAGTTAGGTTATTTTGAACACCCTACCAATGTAGTTTGGTTTCCAGAGATTTTTGGTAATAGAGTGATATATACTGAACCAGACATCCATTTTTTTCTTGGCTGCTATTCAGAAGCATAATTGTTGATACAAAATATTTTTTTCAGTTTTTTTCCCTGTGAGTTTTTTGAGGATTCCTTTCACCATATGTAGAGACAAGGAAAGCAAGTGACTCTGACAGCTATTGGTATATAGAGGTTAACCTCTTTTAAATGAAACGCAAGGCCAGACCTTTCTTGTTGACTATAAAATATTACTCCCACAGGTTTGGGTATTTTCAGTCTTAAATATCAGATCTTCACTTAACTGCTTGAGCATGTGTATGCTGAAAACACCTATTCTGAAGAAATATTATGCATACCTCTTGTTACATTGCGTACACTGATCTATTGTTATACACCTCATTCATTTAGAGCTGATAATACTTCAAGCAAATTCCTGTGAAAGATTTTGTACTGAAAGGTCCAAAGAGGTTTTTTGTACATTTCTTAGGATTATCTCTTATGGCTTTTGTTTAATGCTCTTACCAATTTCATGTTCCTAAATAATCCTAAAACTCATGTTGGGATTCCTTTGCTTATTTAATTATACATAAAGTTTTGAGGAATTATGCTTAGATTTTTATAGGGAGATCATTATATACCAAGCATTTTGTTTCTCCTTTTGAGATACCAATTGTCTTGAGGATAAGATGTGAACATACTACAAATCAAAAAAATTTAAATAGTGATCATATGTAAAATAAAAGAAAGTCAGGCTGTATGAAATAAAGAAACTGACGTTACTGCAGTTAGGCAGTGCATATGCATACACTTTAACTCTAGGGAGACAACTGAAATGCAATCCAAAAGAGGGTATTTCCATTCTAAATTACTTACGGTTACATTTACATACATTGCACTACCCTACTGCAAATTCTTTCCACTGTTTTTATTCACTTTTTATTCACTCTTTTTGATATAGAAAATTCCTCATAATTGCAAGAAGGAATCTGCACAGATAAGCCTCCCTAAGTTTGAGTATGCATGGCTGAATTAGCTGGGAGGGAGAAGTCCCTTCTACTTGTTAGGTGAGAACTTCAGAACCACGCAGAGAAGTCAAAGAGGGACCCCTATAATGGCATTATCACATAATGCCCAGAAGAGCACAGTGCCTCAGGGTAGCTCTGTGCAGAGCCTGGGAGTCTGAGAACTGATGTCAGGGCTACCCAGGGGTGTGAGCTTACAAACACTTTCTGTGCAGAAGCCTAGGAAACCTCACCAAGATATAAAATAATAAATAAATAACCAAAAGGCATCCAGCATCAGACAGTATTCAGCATCTCAAAGGTGTAGGTTTTACACTTCAACTGCATATATTTTCTTTTAATAGTTACTTTGCATTTTAACCTGTTCTAGTAATTATGTTTCATTATGAATAGTCCACCTTTGATTGATAGGTGGGCTGACACTGTTAATTAGGATTTTGACCCCACTTCCTTTAAAGCCAATGACAAAACCACTATTGACTTCAAATAGCACAGGGTGAAGCTTTAAAAAACAAGCTTTTATTGTACTCGTACCAAATAAATTGCTAATACTTAGACACTGCTGAGAGATGACGAGCATTTGTGGGGAGGCACTGGGAGTCAAAGATGCCTTGCATTTTGCTACAGAGGTTTCAATTTCAAACTTTTCCAATATTGTACACTGAAAAGATACTGTGTTGGGTTGACCCTGGCTGGAAACCAGGTGCCCACTAAAGCTGCTCCATCACTCCCTCTCCTCAGCTGGACAGGGGAGAGAAAATATAATGAAAGGCTCATGGGTCGAGATAAGGACAAGGAGATCACTCACTAATTACCATTACGGGCAAAACAGACTTGACTTGGGGAAAATTAATTTAATTTATTACCAATCAAATCAGAGTATGATAATGAGAAATAAAAACGAAATCTTAAAAACACCCTCCCCCCACCCTCCCTTCTTTCTGGGCTCAACTTCACTCTCAATTTCTCTACCTCCTCCCCCTCAGTGGTGCAGGGGGATGGGGAATGGGGGTTGTGGTCAGTTCAACACATGTTGTCTCTGCTGCTCCTTCCTCCTCAGGGGGAGGATTCCTCACACTCTTCCTCTGCTCCAGTGTGCGGTCCCTCCCATGGGAGACAGTCCTCCACGAAGCTCTCCGACGTGAGTCCTCCCCAGAGGCTGCAGCTCTTCATGAACTGCTCCAGCATGGGTCCCCCACAGGGTCCCAAGTTCTGCCAGCACACCTGCTCCAGCATGGGCTTCTCTCCCCATGGGGCCACAGGTCCCACCAGGAGCCTGCTCCAGTGTGGGCTTCCCACGGGGTCACAGCCTCCTTTGGGCACCCACCTACTCTGGTGTGGAGTCCCCCAGGCTGCAGGTGGGCATCTGCTCCACCTTTAACCTCCCTGGGTGCAGGGCACAGCTGCCTCACCATGGGCTGCACCACGGGCTGCAGGGGAACCTCTGCTCCAGTGCCTGGAGCACCTCCTCCCCCTCCTTCTTCACTGACCTTTGTGTCTGCAGAGTTGTTTTTCTCACATCTTCTCACTCCTCTCTCCAGCTACAGTTGCACAGGTTTGTTGGGTTTTTTTCCCCTTCTTACATACGTTACCAGAGATGTGCTACTACCGTCACTGATGGGCTTGGCCTTGGCCAGCAGCAGGTTTATCTTGGACCCATCTGGCATTGGCTCTGTTGGACAGGGGGGAAGCTTCTAGCAGCTTCTCACAGAAGCCACCCCTGTAGTCCCCTACCAAAAACTTGCCACGCAAACCCAAAACAGATACCTACTTTCATAATGCATAGGTTTGTCATTTGAAATGAGATAGTTGTCAAATGAAATGAAACAATTTTAGGGCGGTATGTTCATTTTCTGTTACTATGCATTCCCAAATATCATGGGTATTTTGCTACTGGCTTCAGCACGTCCCTGAATTCATTCCAAAAAACTGACAGATTTATGGAAAGTAGGTTTCGGTATGTTGTTTCCCCCCCTATTTCATAGAACAATAATATTGTGTTTATAACATCTTGCTTTCTGTATGCACATATTTCCTTTTCCACAGAAGGAAAAAATGTATAAACAATGACCCTGCCGTGATGTGGATAAGGAAAAGCATCAGTAGGACAATTAATTTTTCCATGTCAAACATGAAAAGGAAAAAATGCAAGACTGACATATGAGTCATGCACTTCCCATCAGCACAAAACTGGTGGGGAGGTTGTTCAATGGGACTGGTGTGGAAAATACGTTAATAGGTACTCTAAAGAGTGGAAAAATAGGAGCCTCGGCTTGCTATGACATATGTTTTTTCCACAACAATGCTGGCACCCAAGTTCTAACCCTGTTTTGGCCCATGTCACTGTTCATTTTTCCCTCAGTTGTGCTGGTATAGTTTTTTGTGAGGTTGTTACGGTACAGTGTCACTTAGAGGCAGGACCAAAGAGGGAACTTCTAAGATACCGGACAAGATAGAGAATATCTAAAGCAGATTTATTCATGGAGAAATACTTTAAAGTACGGAGAGAAGAATCATTTATGTGTAAATCATTGAGTCATATAGTTTGCATATATAAGTTGTATTAAGTACAATGAATCATGAGTCCTGAAGTGTGAGTCCCCTTACACTCAGAATAGCAACTCTCAACATCCCAGTCCAAGAATTAATGTAGCATCAGTTTTTTAGTATGGCAAGAGTTATCTTAAAAAAGATCAGAAATCTTTCAAAATAACACTGACATGGGGAAAGTGTTTTATTTTTTTAACA
This sequence comes from Strix aluco, assembly GCF_031877795.1. NCBI lineage: Eukaryota > Metazoa > Chordata > Aves > Strigiformes > Strigidae > Strix > Strix aluco. Next base: position 33,721,971 of record NC_133936.1, read on the forward strand.
ATGGCATTTTAGAGAGTTATTGGAATAGAGTTGGGTTCATGCTGCTGCAGTTGGCAGATGTCAGGTATCTAGTGGAGTTCTTCACCCATTGGGTTTTGGGTCTCTGATAAATCATGCTTGAAATTAGTCTCGGGGGGAGGCACACCTTCAGCTGGATAGCTGAGCTGCAATAGCAAGCAGATAATCCCTTTTCCATGTTGTGGATTTAGCATGGTGGCTTAGGAACTTCACATTTTATACTCCTATATACTTCCACATTTTGCTCTCTCCAGTACACTTTCTGGCACTGATATGACACACGCCTTGTCCAGGGGCAGTCCTACCCTTTGGCAGCCCACACATTTAAGAAGAAGAGCATCTAATTCTGCTACAGCCTAAATTTCTCTTCTGCAAACAGGCACAGGACCAGCTGCAGAGCGTAGATAGTCGTTACCTCCTACCAGGTGGAAATGATTAAAGAAATAATCATGATTTGCACTGTCCAAGTTATGGTCCTACGCTTCCCAGATGAGGTAAATTAGTACAATTGCAGCCTGATTAAACCACATCTCTTGCATCTTAATTTCCTTCTGGTATATCTGGTTCAATCAGGCTCCTTCCAATGGATTCACATTTCCATTTAGAGAATCACACCAGCCTTGCAGATCAAAGTGGACATTTATCAGAGTCCTTTTCAATGAATAGTTATATTATAATGGGGCTCTCAAAAACTAATTTAGAATATACCAGCCTACATAGATCTTGTTTTCATAACAAGTTGCTTTTAAATAAATGTCTGATAATGCCAAGAAAATGAAAAATGAATTTGCATTAAATGAATTTTTTTAAGTCTGCTAAATGCACATAGAAACATATTTATCTGATGGGATATATGAGGGAACAGGACAAACAAAAAGGTCTCTTCAGTCTATAAAGTGGTGGTAACCAATTTATGAGAAATTATATGTAGTGTTATATACTTACTGATGGGAACTTAAGAACATAAGTCAATGATAAAATCACAGTTAAATCTGCTTAAATTATTTTTTTCAGGGAAATGTAATTGTATTGTTGAGTAGATTTGTAATTTCCATACTACTTAAGCCCATAACAAAAAAAAAAAAAATCAAAAACCCAAAAAGTTGATGAAAACACATATGGAAGGATGTAGAATTACCTTAGAAGGGTGTATGAATGCTTTATTAGGGTTCTGACCACTCTAATGGACTGTTGACCAGTTTTCTACCCCAAAAAAAAGCCACACAGGTTTGATTTGGGGGATATTTTGTTAGTTTAAGAGATATGTAGCACAAATATTTTAGGTGCTTATTAGCATGAATAAAAATAAGTAAGACACAAAGCTACAGCCATGATTCAACATTTGGATTGTTAGCTTGCTCCTCAAATAGAATAGGTGAAGTGTGAGTCTACTGTAAAAATCTTGGTAAATATGATAAATCTCCGATAGTAAGAATATTCAAATGCTACTGTGATTAACTTAGTTCTAAAACAAGCTGAAAAGGATGCTCCAGGATAACAGGAGTGTATAATTAAGTTGCACAGATTTAACATATTAATTACATCATAATGGTTTACCTATCCCATAGCTGGGGGCTTCCAGAGATGTTAGAAAATGCATTGTTATTATTATTACTACTACCAAAAAATTCAGAAATATTCTCTATCTGCTGTTGTAGAGTTCTGAGTTTTCTATTACACTTCTGTTTCATATCTCAAAATGGTGATGGGTTTTCACAAATAAAAATACATAGCTTTTTCACAGTAGGCACGAGTTAGAAATAGTCAAGAGAAAAATGTGTTGCTGAATTTAAAATTTAGTTTTACCACTATTGTACTACTACTCCACTCATCTGATGTCTGTATGACCTGTCTGTACAGCACTGACAGCTGCTGGGTCTGAGCCAGTAGTACTCACGTGGTTGTTTGTTGTAATCTGCAAACAGACTTCAGGGGAGGGCTTTGTTGAAAAATACCTCTGGTGGACAATATTTTACAGCTGAAGCAAATTGCTCAGTGGATGTGTGTAGATCAGTAAGTGTAATCGTGTATAAAATTGATTGTCCATAATGGACAGGAATGACACATTTGGGATAAGTGAGCTGTTTACTTCTCATTAGATAGCCCTCCATCCCAATATGTGTAGACCACAGCAGCGTCATGTGGTAATGTATTCAACTAGATCTTTTACCCACTACATAAACTTCTCTGAATTCCAGCTGACCTCTTCTGATCCCCTCCAACTGGGAAGTGAATTGTTAAAGAACAAAAACTGGCCAGCTAAAATGAGATGTTCAGTGTTACAGGTGGAGTTTACATTATATATGCCACCAGTGTACGCCACTTACATGGTAAGGATGGCTTTGTTATCTATCTACTTAAAATGTAGTCACTTTCCAGACAAAGTGATCTCCACTTGGCAGTTTAATCTTCTATCATTGCCCTACTGGAGGGGGACAGACAGGTTAAACTAAAAATACAACTAACTAAGATATTTTAATATAACTACACTTTGGAATTTGGTAGTTATTAGAGTCTTTTCCATTTTTTAATAGGCAAATATTTCTCTGGAATAAATTAATGAGTTTCCAGTAATATCCATAGTGTTGATTTCTTTTTTTGTGTCAAGGTCTGATCCTATGTTATTGTAATATTTTTATCAACTCTAATGAAGGAAACAAATGTTTTTCACTTTTTATCTTACATTTGTTACATTGAATATTACACAGCTTTTTACCATGAGGCTGAAAGTGAGTTTTACTTCTAATAAGTAAGTTCAAGAAATTCCAGACAGTCACCTTGATCCAGTCAATCCCTTAAACTGAAACATCATGAACAACAATTTAAAAAGTCTACCAAATTCAGCAGAAAAAATTCAGAATTTCCACAATCCATTCAGCTTATCCCACCAAGGTAAATCACTTGAAAGGCAGTTTGTGCCATCGTATTTCTGACTCATATCTGACCAGCAAGGCTCGGAGACATTCAAATTGATTAGAAACAGAGGCTATTCCCAAAAGTATACAACACGCTATTTTCAGGTCAGTTGTTTTGAAATAGAGAAAGTTTTTGTCCCAGGTGAGTCACAGATTTAAAAGCTGACTAATGTGTCAGAGAGGATCTGTGAGGTATGTCTTCTCTGAAGAATTATCATTAGAGGAAGAAGCATTTGCTTGGTGTTATGGCCAGGTAGTGAACGTTACTGAGATAATCTGAAGATACTCTTGGCCTTTGGCAGCAGTTCACACCTTCCTTCTCATAAATTGTTTATCATGATCAAAACAACCTCTGGTGCAGTATCCTCCAAGATACATCAGTAAATAACTCTCCAATACAACTGCAAATTTTAAAGGGTAATAACACTTGATACCAACTAACTGTGCCATATTTGACAAGGACTGCCCTAGGTCAAGCTCTTTGCCTATGAAATGTATAGTATTGAACAATTTGGATAATTATACTCATATCTTTATATCCAACTTCTCAAGTAATGAAGTAATTCTGTCCTTAACTAATTGAATTCCCACTGTACCATTCTTCAGATAAGAACAGTTTTCAGAATAAAAGTGGAAGATACATCTTTTATGAACCTCAGTGACTTCTTTTTAAGAAAAAGAAAAGGAACTAGTGGTGATCGAGTTACTTTCTGTTTGCCAGTAGTTATACCCATGAGATCAACTTTGCCTAAACTAGTTGCACTTATTAGTGCTGGACACCATTGCATACTTCTGTTAGTGAGCTTATAAAGTATGTTTTTCTGGGATGCTGAAAAAGATCTATTGCTTGCCTAAAAGGAATTAGAACATTTGACTCACAGATACTAGACTTTAAGACTACTAAACTTTAAGAACCAGCCGGTGAAAGTATTTTGAAGCACTCCCCTATACAAAAAAATTTCTAATCACATATCTATGTTGTCAGCTTAAATTTCCCTTGACCCTTGCCTCTCATATATACATAAATTAATAATTTAATGTTTACTGATATTAGTATTGATGGCATCACTGTAATGATTATACCTATTACTCCTTCTGCAATCAGGGGATAAACCAAGGTCTTCCAAAGTGATTGGTAAAGTATATTTTGTGATTTCACGAAGCTTTAAAGAGGTCTGTCCATCAGAGGGTTAATGTTTAACTCTTGAGAAGCAGGGCTGTATGAAAAATTACTAAATTAAGCATCCAAAGAAGCACTCACAATTATTATTCTTTTTTTAAAAAAATCTTGACCTGCATGTGACTGACTGCAGGGTAGATATCATCACAGCTGACAAAGTGCTATAAATATGAAGTTCCTGAGCCTCCTGAGAAGTCTGCAAGGTAAGAAGCAGTGACACTTTCTAAATTTTACTGTGTAATTTTGCTGTGTACATATTCATGTACAATACTGAATTGATAATGGCACACTTTTTGCATCTGATTAGTCATGATACAAAAGCCAGAGGGAAAAATGTATAGTCATAAGGATGAACTTCCCAAGTGTTTTACTTCTGCAGCATTAGTTGTATTTCTGCAGATTCAAATGGGATTATTCTTGAGTTATTTCAAATACAGCAGCAGCATTAAAGCTGAGGGTCCAATACAAACCAAAGCAGTAAATGTACATTCCTCTAATATTTACACAAACATAAATGTTATCTTAAATTCAGTTTTAATTACAAAGTATTTCACGATAAATTGGTATTTCTACGTGTGTCCAAACTTATATGCACTACGGTCTATAAATTTACTTTTCCTTGTGAGTGGTATCTAATCCTGAAAGAACATCTGAGCTGTGCAAAAAAATCAGAGCTTCTGTTTTCAAACCTTATGAGCAGGCATAAAACACTCAGTTAATATTCAGCTGCTATATTTATTATACATGACAAGAGATAATAAGGTGTTATTAATACATAATAAGTATCATATATTAGGAATGTAATGAAGATGTAGTCTCTGACTTTAAACCAATTATATCATTCCACTGTTTTATGCTGCAAAATTTGACTGAATTTTCTTAAGAGTTCAAAAGGAATGGAATCAATACTTCTTGAATATTTTGTCCTGTGGATCTGATCATAACGTTGCCAATCTTTCCTGTGAGTCTCAGTAGTATTTTCTAACTGAACTCCTAGACATACATGAATATATCACAAACCCATCTTTGCCTTTAACAGAAGGATGTTTTTTCAAAAAGGAAGATTGAATATGGGATGGTACCTGCAGCCTAGGAGGTCTAAGGTGAATTCAAAGCTACACACACTGTGTGTAGATCAGTCTCATGGAGCCTGACCCATGCAATTTCTGTCCTTGAGAATGGTAATACTGTGGATGAGGTAGAATACCCTGTTTCCTCACTTCTTGTTCCTTGAGTAGATTTTTCAATATTTTCTTTCATTAACCTTTAATTAAGATTTTAAGACTCTGTAGCTCATTGGAGCAGCTCCAGATTCCAATAGCAGATAAATATTAATCGTATTCATCATTGTCATTCAAACCCAATATTCTCTCCTACCTCTGTTGTGTGTTCATATTAAAAAAACATTCAATTGAAAGTGCTATATTTAATTAACAAATGAGTTTGCCTGCGGTAGTTCAAGCTAAATACTGAGAGGAGGATTTGTCAATTCTACTATATTGAAAAGCTGCTGGAAAGGGAGATGCTGCTTGAAATAAGACCAATAACAAATATGTGCGATGGGCTAGAGTTGTTGTTAATAATAATTGTTACGATTATACATTAATACATCGCATAATTACAAGCCCAATTATAACCCCATGACAGCCGTTAAGAGTAGCAATGTCTCAGACTATATAGCATCTTTACTTGAAAGATTCCAAATATGTCGTAGGTGTAACAAACTATGGAATAAACTCTTGGAAACAAAGAGCAGTGGAAACCATTGCCGATAAATAAAGCAATCACTAACGTGCCCTCTTGTTAGCTTGCACAAAATGAGTGTTTAGAGAAGACAATCACTGGCTAGCTCAGAGGTGAATACCTAATCTAGAAACTCTGCTTCCCCCAAGAGCTCCTGCAAGCCCTGCACAGCTCCACATCATGGTGAGTGTGGAGCGGTGCCTCGGAAAGCAGGCAAGAGCCCACGCCACCTCCTTTTAGAAAAATGTGACACCTCCTTCCAGGGCAGACAATTTAAGGTCCTAGAATGATTTTTTCAGAGGCACGACTATAACTATTTGACCAGTGCAATGGTGTTTTGGTATATACTGAGTTCTTGAATTTATCTCTCACACAGAGAAAAGACAAAGCATTCCCTAAGAGTTTCCGGTCCCATAAACATTCCCTAACATCAGGGCAGAACAGCATACATTATTGATCAGAAGAAAGAAGGAAATGACCAGGATATCACTTACTGGGATTGGTCTGATGACTTTTTAGGCTTTTCCAAAGTAACATGACTGTTATTGTTATTTTCATATTGCGGTTTGGCTTTCTTTGGACAAGGCGCACATACTTTACTGAAAGCTACTTTAATCAAATGTGATACCAGTTTTACAATATATTTGAATAACTGTGCTTTCCTTTGGCATGTTAGATATTCACTGAAAAACTTTGGACCAACAGTTATTCCTCAAAGAGCAAGTAAGAAAAGGATGCATAATCAGTACACTGGCTTGTTTTTAGTATGGATTTATTTTGGTAAATACGTTGTCACCTGTACTGATGACAGCGATGTCCTATATTGTGAATTCAAAGCATTTCACAAATGTCAATGAATTAAAGTTCTGAGATATCTGAGTGATAGAAGGGTTTTTGATTTCAAACAGATGGGGAGCCACAGAAAAAACACTCAAGTGCAACTTGCTGCAACCTGAAAGGAACTCTTCTTGTCTCTACACTTAAGTTCTTATGCATTCCTTTGCACTGCAGTTCTCCTGACCCAAACGTAAGATTTCAGGAGCAGAAGAAAACTTGCAGATCTGTCTCACACAGCCTCAGAAAAACCCTGATGCTGGCACGAGAGAAAGAGGTGGCTAAAGAGATGGGAGCTGGACTGCCTCTTCTGGCAGCTGGCAGTTAGACAATCTTTCAACTTAAAAATCAGCCCTGGCTACAATGTCAAATCAAATGCCTGTCCAGTGGCAACTCATCCATTTTGTGTGTTGACCAAGAAATTATAAAATAACTCCTGACATACCAAAGCCACAGCTGAATCCAAACTTTACATGAAGACAGAAATCTTGAAAAACCCCAGTAATAATAGCAGACTTAAACGTGACCTGTCTTTTCTGTTATACATAAACAGAAATATCCGGATGTGGGGTTTTGTGCATTGGAAACATCTGTTGGGGCTCCAAAAAGAGTAACAGCCTTATTTCACTTTATACACAGAACTTGAGATGAAGGCAGCTGAAAATGCACCACATGCTACAATGCCTTTTTTTTTTCCTTTCTTTGGGCAGGGTGGGGAGGCATTTTTTTTCAGAGATGGGCTGCAGCAGCAGCTCTCCTAGAAGAGTCTGGCACTGGTGGGAGGTGAGAGGGATAAAATGAGAGAGAATATTGCAAAGCATCTCCATACCTATGGCAAAGAATCCCATGGCTTTTTCTGTCACTGTACCAAACTTCTGTACCTCCTCCTGTACCTACTGCCTAAGATTCTGAGGAAAAAAAGTTATAAATAAAAACCTGCACTAAGCAAAGGAATCTTCAACTGGTGCTCAAAATGTCTGAGATGCTGCAAAGCTACAGTAAAAAACCCATGGCAATTTAAAACAAGATGCAAAAGGAGTATGGAGGATTTCACAAGTCTCTGGCAAATCAAAAGTCTCATTCTTCTGAATACACAATTTTCATTAATTTTTTTCCTACATGATTTTAAAATGAATGAATCAGCCTATTAAGATCAAACAAGGGAAAGGAGGTACTGTATGTTTAACTTTCTCTGCTGTCTATGCAATTATTAAACCAGTGTACAAAATAAAATCTTCACATACCTGAGACACACAGCAGTTATTAGGCAACACTATATTTTGAAATTTTTTTTACTTTTGATTAAAGATTTTAGCAGAAACATTTTGAATAATTGAATAAATTAAATTTTAACCCATTCCTGAAAGCTGTTGTCTTTCATAGATGTGGAAAATATTTAAAAAGCATGTTAGCGTCTGGATTCCTTAAAACTTCTCTTTTCGTGAAAATTTCAATGGCCCTCAGTAGAGTCTAAGCACTGAACAGAGTCAGAGAGTTCCAGTATCTGCTTTTCTCTCTATTTGTGGAAATAGATGCCTGGGGACAGCATCTGTCAAGAGAAATAAACCTCACTGGCCAGATAAAAGTGGACAAGCAAGAAGCACATTAAAACCAGCATCTTGCACTGTGAAAGCAAAGTGATAAGAGCTGATTCTTGCTTTCTATGGCAGATGATATGCCTGTAAACGAGCATTTGGTTAATAACACATTATCTCATCTCCAGAGAACCTGTCTGGATTGTTTTTGTTTTTTTGTTTTTTTTTTTTTTTTTCTTGCTTCATAGCAGTGTTATTTTGTGTTGTAAATTAAAAAAACAGTTTTCTGGATTGGCAGAGTTTGGGCTACTCTTAGGATGGAGGTTTGCATCTCTGCATTTAAATAGTGGTTTCATTTCTAAGCGCTTGCATATATGGGAGTTACTGCTCCTTCAGGCAAACTCACTGAACTTGGATGGGCACTTGCTGGCTGAAGCCTATCTGGTATGCTGCTTTGGAAATCCAATGATGTTGAGGCACACACTGATGTTCAGCAATGCAGGCAGACCACACCAGTGATTTCTGAATAGCCAACAGTGTTTAAATGGGAAGAAAATCTCATACCACTCTGCACATGGTCAAAGAGCTACCTATCTCCCTGCCAGTTATGCAGCTATTTTAATTTGGCATCTATTGAATACAAAGCCATGGAAATGACTTACCCAAAAAATGCGGACCACTGCCTTTGTGTGCCACTGCCAATTTTTAGAGGAATAGTTAATGTCTCGTTTAGTTTAAACTGCTGAGACTCTGTACCCTGAGCCAGGGCAGAGTCTCTCCTGCCCCCACTACTGTGGGAGCCCCATCAACAGCCTGCTGCTTTGACGCAGTAGGACACTGCCTGTGGAGTTTATTCTGAAGTTTCTGAATGACTGGGTTCATAACCCCACTGAATACTTCCTGGAATAATGTTATCTCATTTTATAGCACATAGTATATCTAAGAAATAGGCTGTTAGGAATGCAGTTTATGTATTTCACATTGTAAACTAAAGTGGGATTGCAGTGTTGTGAACAATAACACATCAAGTATTTAAAAACCATGTCTGGCTTAAGTTAGCCTGAGTTTGCCTCTTAAGCCCTTTATAAAAAGCTCCTAGTTTCTAGGCAATGAACGGTGAAGTCAGATGATCAACAGCAACCTTCTCTATTGCTGAAATGAACCAGAAGTACATAATATATGACTAGTCGGGGTGTCTGGCTTTTAAACTGGTACCAACATGAATTATTCTTGTCCCTTTGGAGAGACAGATAACATCATAGCCGAGATTTGTAAATCTATCCCCTAGTCATCCCTCACTGCAGTTTGTGCTGCTCTGATTTTGTGTCTAGACCCTTCTGAGCACAGAGTAGAGCTCGTTGAGCATTAGTCAGCTAATGTCATCCTTGCCTCTGTGGACTGTGTTTTATCTGGAAATGCGTGTGAAAAAGTAGACAGTGTGAGCTACCCTATACTTATCAAGGCTGACATAGCAAGAGGAAATTCTGTTGAAGGAAGACATGGACGTTTAGCATGCATATGACAGACAAAAGATATATTAAATTCCCAGTGTTGTGCGGCCAGTGATATCTCTCTTTCTCTGACAGATTCCCATTTGTTGTTTTGCTTGTTGCTGTTTTGACGGTAATTTGCTGCTTCACATCGGCCATTCTTGGGCCTTCTGCTGACACGCACATGAGAAGAGGGGTGCAGAATATTTTTCTTAGCATTTCTAGACTCCTAAGCTTTTCTCTAAGGAGAAAAAGAGTAATGAGAATTCAGCCTTGGCTTTTTTCTTCTGAAAGTAGTGCTTGAATCACATGAGGAGGAAAGGCAACTGACTTTTTTTTTTTTTTTCACACGCTCACATACATGCACACCAATTCACACACAAAACCATATAGAAGCAAGACAGATATGCCTGCAGGGTTCAGGCTGAGTTGAAGAACAAACTGTTTTAATGAATATTTTGATCAACCTTGCCAAATTGATTTAGAGTGTGAGTGCAGTCTGGGAATTTTTCTCATTAGTACTGAACTTCATGATAGAGGAACATGGAGTGGTGAGCTCATTAATATCAGTCTGACTATGTCTGAAGGCGTGCATGATGACAGGATGACACAAGTGACAAGAGACAGGGGCTGTGGTGCTGCATGTTAAAAATATCCCTCGCAGTGCTACTCTGAAATATTAATTTTACTAACATAGTTCTTACAATCAGTTATGTTGAATTAATAGAAGAATGAGGTGATTTTAAAGTATTTCCCTAAAAGGAAATATGCCAGCTCCTTCAGCAAAGACTGAAACATACACTCTAACCTCTGCCTTGCATTAACTTGTTTGATTCGAAAAGAGGCATATGCAGCAGATATGTTACATAGGAAATCACAATTGTTTCCCTTTACTGAGCAGAAAGGTACACAAGATTGCCAGGTAGGCTTTACCTATAATAAATCCGTGTTCTTAACAAAACATTGTTACAAAGAAATAAAAGAATAAAAATAAAAAGCAAGAGTAAGAGCACAGATGAAACACACAGACCTATGATGCCATGACGGACTGGCAGCCCACCTCGTCTTCCCTTGACTGTAGCCAAAGCATAGTGGTAGCTCCAAGGAGCCCTGGAGCGGTCGCCACAGAGTAACCTGCCAGATGAAAACAATTCCTCCGCACCCTTGTGAGTTAGTGGCTGCCTTATGGCCTGAAGTATTGGACTTTATGTCCTCTATAAAAGCACTTTATGCTCTCTAATGTAACGTGGTAACTTCTGATTATACATAAAAATGTCCACTCTTTCTAAATCCTGCTACATTCTTGGTCTCAGTGCTACCCTATGGCAACAAGTCCCATAGGTTAATTATATGCTTTGTAAAAACGTCTTGATACATTTTAAATCTATTGCTTTTTAATACTTTTGAATACCCTTTTCTTCTTCTGTTGCAGGAAAATTTATATAGATGCATAGCTCTACAATATGCAATTCATACACTTATCTCAGCCTTTTCTTTTTTTGGTATGCTTGAAATAGCCCCAAAGTCATCATGACTTTAATATTTTTAACACCAGTTTCTAAATCGCACTGCCTCTGTCCTGTCTTTGAAACAGGCAGATCAGAAGTGAGCCTGTCATCCCAAGAAAAGCTCTTTATTATAATCATTTTCATCACAGACATTTTCTAGGTTGTTCCTTGTTCGCTGTATCCTAACATTTTTATTTCTTTCTTTGTCTTCTCTTACATTGACTATGCTACCTGCGGCAATAGTCAGGATTTTTGGTTTTTTCCTAAGCAATTATTTGGAATTTAGAATTCCAGGTGTGGCTTTATAGAAGGTATGGAAAAGTGATTATACCAAGGTTAATGAAGTGCATTTGAAACATCTGATCTTTGTGCTACAAGATCAGGATGCACAGGTCTGTAAGATATGGCTGCTAGTTCTAGCATTTCAGTTTTCACATAGATAACTGAAAAGCTGTAATATTTCCTCTTTCTTCTGTGATCCAGTTGGCCTGGTAGCGGCAATGAGGTTTCATCTGAAGTGTTTTGCTGGGCTTCTGGTGTAATTCTATGGAAATCTATAGAATTACAATGAGATGCATATGTCTTACAACAGAGAAAAATCTCTCCTCAGTTACTTATATAGAGTACAGATACCTATAAACTTAAAAGAGTTAGTTAACATTAAAATACTGGTTTTGTTGAATGTATTTTTCTTGATACTTTTTTTTTTTTCCCAAAGATTGTATCTTTTAGAAAATTACCACATTTCATAAAGGCAACCAATCAATTCAGGGAAGTTTGAATGTTCGTTTCAAGTCACAAGAATTATATTTTTAAATAGAGCTCCAGTGTCTTATGGGATTTGTATTTTCTTCTCATCCTCCTCTTTATTTCTGCAGCCAGAGCCAGTGATACAGCAATGAATTTCAGCCAATAAGCCAGGCAGAAGGGACACCTGGAGGTAATATTTCAGAGGAAGTTGCCTGTTTGGGATGGCAGCTTGTGGGTCTCAGCTTGTCTCTGAAGAGAGATCAGGAAATAAGCCTGCATATTTTCCAATCAGCTGCAACTGAAAGGAAGCTCTTGGTCAAAGTCAAGCAAATTGTTTGGTGGACACTGATTTCACACCCGAATGAGATGTTTCAAGCTCTTCATAAAGAGTATTTTTTATATTCTTAATAATCAAAATTAGTTATTGCTACTGAGTGTTCCTTGACTATTATTCTGATTTTTTTTTAAATTTTGTCACCATTTTCTGTTTTCTCGCTGTACAGCAATGTTTTACAGTTTCCTTCTAAGACCACTGTTTCCAATGGCTGCAATTCTTGGCAATTAAGAGCAGTGGTATCTTACAACAGAACTTGAGCTACTGATATTAAGGTTTATATTAACAGTAAATGACCTAAAATGTAAGGAGTCAAAGCCTAAGAATCACATAAAGGGCAGTACACAGAAGTAAACTGAAGATAAACATCTTAAATAAAAGAGGGTGGTGAATAATACTACATTTACAGGTGCAATAGAAAACTTTGCTTTGTTTACACATCTGGAACTATTACTCTTTCTAGGGTAAATGAATTTGAGAAAAGCAAAATGTTTGGTAATCTGTTATGTGTCCCTTGCCCAGACAACTCCACCTCAGCTTGCCCCTTCCAGAAAAGATGACTGTTTTGCTTTGTGACAATAAAATTGAAACAAATAATCATGTAAATAAATACTGAGTAGATGAGGTCCCGGGTCTTAGATCAGGCAGATCACTTACAGAGTCTGCTCTACCACTTTACTGACTCAGTAAAGCACAAGTATTTCACATGTCAGCATTTCATAGCATAGACAAGATTCAAAGATTTGTTAAACTATTAAAGATTTTTTTTTTTAATTTCCAAAAGTTGCTGCTGTTAAAGTTACGAATTTTTAAGAAAATAAAGGAGCAGATGCTCACCTAGTATAAACGGCATTAGCTCTGCTGTATAAGGTCTAAGATGTACAGGTGTTTTCTTCAACTACCAGACTTAAAAAACATAAATGTGATCTCAGCAAAGGCATGAAAGTTGGCCCTTACAGTCCTGGAAGTTCCTGAAGGCAATCTAAAAAGATACCTGGCCATTGGAATAAATTCATACATTTTAATTGATTTGTTTATGCATCTATGTTTGAATTACTGTATGGTGTTAACCTTCAAATCACCCACTGCAAATTACTGATATAATTTTTATACTGCTTAGCTGAAAAGACAGATATTTAACCCTATCTTAGTGAGAATACCATACAATATCCAAGTATTTTCTAATGTGAGACCCCTTTAGCGCTCATCTTTGTCTTTAAAGCCTAAAAGGAAAGATTTATTTGAAAATCTTAGTTGTTATTTTGCAGTTGTGAATTTTGTCTGCCCTTTACAGTCTGAGAAGCACTGTGTCACAGAAGTGAAAGCATTGGTTTGGAGAACCTTCCTAAGTTTCTGCAGGTGCTAAGCACTGCCATCAAGTTGAGAGCTGAGAAAAGTCAGGATAAATCCACACATTTTGTTGTAGCTATGTTGCTGCACTGTGATGCTGTGCAGTTTTGCAATGTTTCACTACTCACATTATTTGTAATTGTTAGTCTCTTAGCAGGTTCTAGTGCAACACCATTTCTAGTCCCCTTTGTGACAGATGGCTTTCCCCCCATAGATGGGTTTTTTGTGTGTTATTAACTTTGCATTAGACCTGTTTTAAGAGCACCATAAAAAGTTATGTGCTACAGTTTTCAACAGTAAAACATTTATGCATGCCAGAATTATTTATGTACTGTTAATTGAAGCCAAACAATTTGCAATTTTTTTTCATAGTCAAATCGGTAATTATGTTGTAAACATCCAAATTATCTGCACTAATAACTTAAACGTAATTGTATATACTTTTAATGATCAAAGATTTTTCTCATCTAATTTTATTCCCTGTGATTTTAGAGACTTGCTTTCAAATACAACCAGGTACAAGAGAACACACAATAATTAACTTTGAGGCAGAATCCAAATCATTAGCTTTGATTTATAACTAAAACTATCTGGGTTTAAGAACGTGATATACAGTATGAATTGCTGTTTAATAGAGTACTTCTTTTCTATAAGAAGGTATACTGGATGAATTTTTGCTTATGTACTACATAATGTGGAGCTATCAGAACAATTTCAGACATGCTGTGCAATCTTTCATCTGTGAACAGACTAGTCAGTGTGTTTGCTAAATACAGCTATATCTTTAATCAGAGTAAAAGATGTAACTTGACAGAGTGCAATTATTTTAATTGTCATGGAAAGACAGATAACGAAATTATAAGGTAAATTTGATTTTCAAACATAGGCCTGTTCTAGAACTGAAATAAGATTTCAGACACCTAACAAAATTTTGAACTTTGAGGTTTGTTCTGTCAGAGTTGCAATAACTTTTTCTGGAAGGACACATCCAATGAAGAAGAAATGTTTTTATCTATGTCAGCACATTTAACTTTGAAAAGACTTGGTTTTGAAGCACTTCTAGGGTTTCTGTTGTACAAAATAAATGCCAAGCAGCTTGTTCAGCAACCGTGCAATCTTTTCATTCTTCTTTCTGTACCCTTTAACAGTTTTTGTCAGGAGTCGATCTATGTTCATTTGACAGTCACACTAAAATGAAAATATTTTTGATTGCTGACATTCCTCCCTCCACCCCTCCAAGCTGTCTTATGTTGTCAGAAACAAAACAGAAAACAGAGTCTTTGGGCTTCATAATGCAAACAATTATTGCATAGGGGGATTTCTATATAAAATTTAGATCTACCATAATTGGGACATATTGAAGCCTCTGTTGGATAGTCATTCAAAATATATCAAGCTGCCAGTTCAAAGATTTTAGCCTAGAAGCCTTAATACCCTATCAAAAATGTGGGCCACTTTCTTGTGTTTAATAGGAGCAAAGTCAAAGTCTCATACGCCATAATTCAAGAGATTTCTCAGGTGTGACTATTTCTGGCTTGAACATCAACATGTAAAAGTTGAACAAGGAGACTTTTTCCACACAGAAGGTAGAGGAAATTTGCTGGCTGCTGGCACGTTGCTAGCCCTTCACGCTATAATGCCCAGGCAGCTTTGACATGGCTCTGCCATGCTGACTGAATGACTGATTTGCATGCAGGTATCTCCAAACTCCTGAGCCAGCTACAGTCTTGTAAGGACATTTGTGTCATATTTGTTTATATTCTTACACCCTAAATGAATATGTATTGTTTTCGCTTCTTGACGGCTTAGAAAACCCACAATACAAAACAAAAGACATCCAAGCATTCTCAAGACCTTGGAGACTTCTTCCTGAGTGCAAATATTTGTTGTTACCTCCTGATCTCACCGTGCTCGCAGAGAGCTAGATCCTCAGCTAGTATGAGGCTTTGTAGCTCTATTTGTTGTCACCATCAGAGGACACAAGTGGGCTTTTTGGTCTTTTCTACACTGTTATAGTGTGAAAAGACAAGCTCTGGGAATTTGTTTGACATTGCTAGAAAGCCAGGGGAGGCACCAGTTTGAAACGTTATGGCACATAGTTCAGGCTGTCACTTTAGGTCACACAGGTTAGCATTTTAGTAGTCTCTTCCTCCAAGAAAATCTTTTCTTTTGAAAACTCTGCGCTCAAACATATAAACCAGAAGCAGAAATATACAGAAATCCATCCCAAAGAGCCTATGCCACTGAATGAAATGGAGTGGATGAAAAATATTTTCAGTTCTTTTTGACACATTCCCACACAATTTCTTTGATTTATCACCTGTTAATGAAAAGACTGGGCCTGGTATTGTGTTATGGCAGGCTGCACAGAGCGGAGGTTTACTTGAAAGTAAAGCTTATAAAATATAAATAACTGCAGTTGGAAAGAAAACAGAACAGATGAGCTTTTAGATACAATAGTTTTGTGGGGTTTTTTTCAGCAATAGCTATATCCCTAATCAATACTACTTCTAGAAGATCTGTAATTTCTTTACATATTACTCCAGATAGACAAGCTTCACAAAAGTTCTCACATGCGTGGGGGACTATTTCTACAATGTCTAGGACAGAGGTTGGCTGCAGAAATATCTTAAAGCCACTTGTGCACCTTTAGCAGTTTTGCAGCTGTTATACGATTACTTGGTACAAAGACTGATGGAAAAGACAGCACTTTTGTTCAAGTTGTCAAGTGACATCTGGAATCCTTAGAGAACTAGTTAAAATAAGTTCCACTGCAGATACCTCCACATAAAAGTGGTTATTAGGAAAATGGATCATAATCAATGTACATATTACCCATTCACAGAAAGAGTAACTCTAATAATTATTAGCTTTTCCCTGCATGCAAAACAGCACACTGACATGGTATCGAATGCTGTTTGAGGCATGAAAATTGTCAGTCAGTGCCTTTTAGAGGAGTACAAGCATGGTAATCTCAATAGAGGCTTCAGTTTGTGCTTTGTTTGTGGTGGGAGACAGGAAGCAGAAATGACTCAAAGATCTGCAGATAGGGGGGCCCTATTATTTGGTTAAATCCTCTGTAATGTTTGATCCCCAGATGGCAAATAGAAGAGTATTGCTTCATGAAGGTGACTTTTCAAACTAAGATGCAACAAGCAGACAGGTGGGGGTTTTAATACTCCAGTATCTTTCATGGAAATACAATCGCAGATCCTGTGATGGTCTCAATCATTGGGTGAGGTGTTCCCCTAATTGCTAGGAAAGGTGTATATCGAAGTAATTAAACACCATCTGTTCAGACCTCAGCAGGGGTGAGTCGGCATAACTCCCATGAGATGGGAGAACTTGGTGAAAATGCACCCATCAGTGAGCATGGCAGAGAGATCTCAGGGCATGACACCTACCTGGGCACCATACCCTGACAATCTAAGAGGAAACAGCCAATAAATTAATGCCTCTGCAAGAAGTTTAAAATGTTTCATTTTTGTTTCATTCACATATTGATGTTGCATTTAAAGCTGCTCAGGGTTACACCACTTTTTATTGAAAGATTAAATGAGTAATCTGGAAATATCCTAAGAAACTATTTCTCTCTATAGTTATGTCATATGAGTTTTTTACCCAATCGTAAGTCTTTCTAAATGCAATTTATTCAGAGTGAGTACTTAAAGATTATTGTAACCATTACTTTCTTTCACTTACACATGACTGTTCAATACAACATCTGCACACATGCTTCCTATATAGCTTCATCTACTGATCTTTGTGGGGTTTTGCATTGTAAGACACACACAAAAGATTTGTTGTTGATTATACATATAATCTCTTTAAGTCAACTCTTCTGTTGTAAAGTGGTTCTACAGCAAAAAATCTTTTGAATTCTTCTTTTCAGACACTAATTTTCATTTCAGTTTATGATGAGGTTTTTAAATTATTTTGTATCAACTATTTCCTTTTCTGTGTTTTTTTTAATTGATTCTCCTCTCAAAAAAAAAAGTTCTTCCTTTTTTCTAGAGACACATGCATACACACTCTTTTAATTTTAATGAGTAACTGAACAATATAGATCAGGTGAGGAGCTGAAACACATTTTACAGACAAATGCTTTTCTCTCTATCCAGAACGAGAGCAGCCATCTGAGGCCATTCCTTTTTGCCATGGAAAAACTATAAAAGCTGAAGAAACATAAGAAATAAAGGAAAATCCAACACAAATTATGATTTAAAGCAAGCCAAAACTCATATTTTTTAAAAAAAATCATTCAATTTCAGGTAACAACAAAAAAGTGGGTGCTTTTAAAGACCAGACAGCAGGTTTTGGTAAGACAGCTATGAGAAGCTCCTGGAAGGCTGCACTCAAGGTGCAATTGCTGTGTCTTATTTCTGCAATGGAGCAAGATGTAAGACAGGATTTAGGTAGGGCTGACCTAGGCCACACGTAAGGGCATGGGGACAATGACAGAAGGGCTTACTGGTAAGGAACATAGATACATACAGTCTTGAGGTAAGTATGACTGTGGCGAAGGTTAGATCAGAAAAAATAAAAATCATTACTAACAGAAACGCAATGTGACTGCAAAGAAAACAAATTGCTCCAGGTTCTTGGAAATTCTGACTGCAGTGACCTAAGGGTGAAACCCCCAGTGTACTTCATGACCTGTGTGCCAGCTGGGACAGAGTCTGCTTTGAATATCAGCTGTGAGATACTGTGCTGTGTGCCGAGTTAATTGGTGAATGGAGAAATAGGGATTTCAGTAAACAAGTAGCTGCTCCTTATTGTAAAGAGAGAACACTGAAATTTAAACCTTCATTTCTCCTTATGTGTGTATGCAGTGTGATGCGCTGCTCTGTTTAAAGTATGCGAATTAATGACATTCTTGCTGCTTCATTTTGTGATTTTTGCAGTGTTTCACCCCTGTCTTTCAGAACATTTAATTATGTCTCTCAGTTTAAAAAGACAACTATTTAGGATTATCAGATATGTTATTATATTATTAGATATGTTTTTGAATATATGAGCATAGTTTTCATTTGTAAGCTTGATTTGTCAGATGACAGGAAACAACAGCGCATAAGGGGAAAAATACCTATTTCTATCTCAATATAGCTCATATTGCTGAACTAATTACCCACCACTTGTAACTGGAAAATTTAGAAAAACCCTGAGTATCACTAAAAAAGCCTTACAGCATGATTATAGGAGTATTCTGTGTAGTAGGGAACTTTTTTTTTACACACCAAAAATAAGGTGAGAGTTTGAAAGTGAAATAAATGGTAATTAAACTTGGATCGGATTGGTTTGGCCACTGCAAAATACACTGTTGCTTTTTACGAGATCTACCGCTGATTGTTTATGATGATTGAAACAGAAGGGTCTCTTTAAATAAGAGTAGAACTAAATTCTGCATATTCATGGGACTGTTTTAAAACAGTCTTCAGCTGCCATTTGAGAAGCCCTGGGTAATCCAGGACACTCGCACTGTCCTGTGGCAACAGGCAGAGGCTGGGCCAAGGTCCCAAACAGCTCTAGACTTAACACCAAGTTATGGATTCCCAGTCTGCACTGACTGCTGATGGATGGATATTTGGAGAGCCTGAACAATAGCATCTTTATAAATTAAATGATAAATAAAACCGTGATTTTTAATCTTTGTGGATTCTTCAACTCAGAATTAAAATTCTCATGTCATTTCCACTCGTACAGATTCTACTTCTAGCACAGTCAGTGATGTTATATCACTATATATAGACATTTTACAATTGTATTTTACAAGGCAACAGAGCGCTGGTGTTAATGTGCAGAGCCCCTTGACAATTGTAGAGACATTTTCCTCCAGAATATTGAAATATTCATTTGTACACGTGCATTTTCCTGGAAGCTTCTTCCTATGAACTTTTAAATTAATGCTCTATTCTGATCTCAAAGTGCACAATTTTGTGCTGTCCTGTTGTATACCATAAGTATGAAGGCACACAAATGAAAATGCAAATCCTCATCCTATGATCAAGTGTACCGTGTGTGATATGCTAGGACTTGAGCTAGTCTACACTGAGACAGAACAGAGACCTATCAGAAGGTGGAGCAGAACAGATTCTGCAGAGTGGAGTCATTTCCAGTAAATCTGCTGCCACATCTTCTTCATACTACATCGCTTATAGATATACATCATCCAATAAACCCCTCATTGTGAGAAGCACTACTCATTCCAGAAACTCTGCAGCACATTAAAGAATAGGAATGAAACTTCACTGAAGATGCTTCTAAATTTGTCTTTTTATTCCATTGCTTCACCATGCTGTTTTTCTAATGATTGCTATATTTTATTTTACAGCATGTAAAATAAAGTAGTTTCAGTCTCCCTAATTCTATCTGACATATTTAGACAAGTATTCTTTTATTCACTGAGCAGTTAAATAGGGTGTTAGTTTTCTGCAGGCAGTTCATAATGTATTGGCATTTGAATGATAAACATTCACTAGGTTCGATAGTCATGACAATAGTGGGTAAATGTTAGTAGATACTAGATCAAACCAGGGGTTTACAGGACCTGGAGTTCTGTTTCAGATGACTCCAGAGAACACTTTTGGAAAGAGAAGAAACAAGGCACCTACAGATTATAGGAACTCAAAGTAGAGGTCACATTCAGACTATTCTGCTGCTGGGTTAAAAGATGAACACTTTATAACTGGGCTTCAATAATACCTGACAGCTATGAATTCCACAGTTTAATCACACTCCAGGGTGTAGGGGAAGTACTCCCTTTCTTTTAATTTGCGGCTTAATAATTTTAGATAACCTATAGTTCTGCTGTAAATTTTGAGGAAGAATTAGAAAATATCATTTTTGTTGAACTATCGGGTAGTCTATACCAACAAATCAATACTGAGAATTGTAAATACTGAAGGTGCTTAGCAGAGGCTTTTTGCACAGCCTGCAATGCTCCAAGTTTAGCTATGTCCCTTTCTCCTTTGCACTTACCATATTTGCTACAAATTGACCAGACTGTATGTCAGAAACTGCAGACAGAAAATGGATAAACAGCAAAAATTCAAGGATAAGGCTTCTCCCTCAACTATGAAACCACCACACATGCTGTTGATGTTACAGCCTTTTGAAAGGAACGGGCATGTTGCCACCTCACTGAAGTTTCTGTAACCAAGATGCAGATGTGAAATGAATGGCTAAGATGAAGGCACTGAAGTGCCTCAAGGGCCACTCTGAAGTAAAAGTAACCTGTGAATCCCCAGGAAAAGAGAGAAAAAAAAATCCAGATATGTTCATGCACAGGCACACACACTGATATTTCTCAAGGTGGATTGGTTTGATAAAAATTATGACCTTTTTTCCTCTACCCTATTTTATTTTCCAGTACTAAAAATATTGCAAGTGCCTGAGGCGTAAGTCAGAGCAAACCTCCATTATCACTCCAGAGACTTGGCACTTTGCTCATTAGGCTCCTTAGGATCTAACTGAGTGACCTTGTTTGGTGGGAAGGCACAGATGGAGTCTGTCAGTAAATCTTGTTAATGTAACAAGTATTCCTACTGTTAGATGAGATTTGCACCTCATATAAGCGTTTCTATCCCAAGTAAACAACCACCATTCCCTCCTACCAATGTCAGTACCCTTATTTCATGCCACCAGGTACTTCAGCATTTGTTTTTACTGTGAATTACCAAAAAAGAACATCTTGCTGTGAGTGTAGGATGATCTTTCTCTCAAAGGCAGACATGCACCTTGCTTCTAGAGAAAGCGATGTTCACTTTTAAATTTGGAAGTGTTACCTGATAAACACAACAGCCTGCTTCTGCTTTGAATCTTTTCCTGAGCTTAAAAAATATTTTTATGATAGAAATGCAGATTTTTCCTGGATTCATGCTCACCCAGTTGTACTATATCATATACATAACTAATACATAACATAATAAATAAGGGGTTTATTTACGAAATAATTTTGAGTGGTTTAAAATTTTAGGATGTAGCTACTATTTTGTTTCTGTGAGAAAATAAAAAACTGGTTTCAAAGTACATTCAGCTTCTAAAATGCAATGCTAAGAAGGTGACACCACCTTAGTTCAATGGATCCCTTTGGGTAAAAAAAGAGGGAGACACCACTAACTGAAATATTTAAGTAAAATTCAGTGTTGTGAAAAGCCACTACGACCCTGAACCCAGGATAAATTACATGCTGAATAAGCAGTCATATTTCCTAAGTGTTTTGCATTGCTAAAGCACAGCAGCAAAGCTGAGAGTGGTTGAATTAGGGATCCCCATTTTTAATTTCTATCTTCAGATTTGTTTACTAAGTTTCCCAGTCCAAATGGGACTATGAAGGCACAGTTTGAAAGCAACAGCTTTGCATATTTTTAAATAATGTTCTATCCTGGTATGCAGATGGAAGAATCAAGTTTGAAATTGGAAACTGAGATGAATCTGCATTTCCTTTTCCATAACCACTTGGTTAGATTTTAGAGCTCAAGTAAGAGAAAAAGAATAGTCCTGCCCACCTATGCCTGCCCCTGCATGAAGCACTGACTCCAGTGGGGTCTCTGTAACAGCACCTTATGGCTTAGATTGCTTAAAAAGAGGAGAGAGAACAGACAGAAGAAACCACACTGCTTTTACTTCTGCCTTTCCACCCCTCATCCGCCTCCTAAAAGACAGCAAGGTTCTATGTTAGAAAGCCACCATTGTTCACAAACTTACTAAGGGATATGGTTTATAATGTCTGTTTTGTTTGTTTTTAAATATGTTCATTTACTTTCTTCCATGTATATTTCTGCCAAGTTCTTGTTGCTTCCAATGTACAAACACTTTTTTATTAGTTAAAACTTCTCTTTGCTACTTGCTACTGTAGGGATTATAAAAAGAAATTAAATTTAGGACACCAAAGATCATCACAGGCAGAGGAATAAAACCTCCCTGCAAGCTTAATTAAAACAAGAAGACAGCCTGCTAACAGAAAACATGTTGTTAACTGGGCACCAAAGGTAGGAACAGGCCTGCAGAAAAAGACAGACTATTTATTAAAGTCTTTAAGTTGCATGGAAACCCATGTCCAGATCCTGCTACCATGAGAATGGTAAAGGCTTTTTGGGATCTGATGGGAAATAAATTAGCAGAGTATTTTAAATAGATAAATGGGGCAGAGGAAGCTATGCAAGGCAGAAATATATCAGAAACATTTGTTTTGAAGCATAGCTCTGGCACCCTGTTCTCAATATTGTTATTGGTAAGTTTGAATAACACTGGCTTATCTTGATCTTGGCTTCAGAGTTTTAGATAAGAAGTGAAATTATGACCTAGTATGATCCGTGACTCCAGAGGTATGTGTCACTTTCCTCTGTCTGCGGTAAGAGGTTAAAAAGTCACATAATTGCTGTTGCCACTTATCTTTCTGTGTAAAAGGGGATTATTTCATTCCTTCCTTACTTCCTTTGTGTTTTTACTAGAGTCCTGTCCTGCAAAGGCTCACCCATTTGAACCTACTCCACAGCATAAGAAACAAATACATCTGGTTAAAATAGTAATAAAAAATTTTGAAGAAAGTGTTTTTTTTACCTTTTCCTTCAGTGAGCTCTAATTAGGACTTGCATAACATGTTAAGACCTTTCAAAGATGTAAGCTGTTATCTGTGGCAATTTTGCATGCTGTAGTAAAATGGAAACAATGCAGTTCTCATAAATGAGCTTTATTATTTCTAAGATTGATAGGTCAGGATTATCAAACCCTTCCTTTCACTTTTTCCTGTTCACTCAAGCTATTTTCTTGTTACAGTGGCTCTGTATTGTAGGGATCAGTGTATTCCAGGTGTCCTGTCCTACATTACTATTACTGTAGGTGCCTGCAGTAATGAAATAGCAAGCCTTAGCAATTCTCTCTTGTAATGGTTTGTTCTCATAGTTAATTGACATAGCCATGAACGTAGAGGCTTAGATTGCTTCTGCATCACTGCAAACACACTTTCGGAGAAAATATTCTGGACCTAGGAAAATACCATTCCCTTCAACCAAGAGGCCCTGCAATGAAAGCCTGAGGCAGCTGGAAAAAGTGGAGCCTGAAATTCAGATTGCCCTCATTTTATCAAAGCAAAATTACCATTTTCCCCAGGTAATTCATAAGATACTTCCACTGCTAGTTGATTTTAGCCAATTCATCCTAAAACTTCCAGATTTTTTGGTGAGGTGTGGTCTTTCATTGCATTCAAATGCAGTTTGCTCTCACACAAATTCTCTATTTATACCATCATATTATTGCATTTCTAGCTAACCTGCTAAATTTACAAACGAAAAGACAAAGACATTCAGCAATGAGTGAACTATTCTGAGACTGAAAACTTTTATGCAAGGACTATATTTTTCTCTCCATGTTGAGTTTCTATGTTGAGCTACACTTGGAAAATACTTTAATAATTGAGATGTTGGTCTCACAAACACCAGAGCAAGTTCGCCATTGATTACAGTCACCTAGACTTGTCCTGGAGCAATATTTCACTTCACAAGGCTGGGTTTGCCCCTAACAATATTAACTTATTTGCTGTTGATTTGTTGAAATAACTGTGCTTCCTTCTATAGGTTGGGATTATGACTATTCTATTTCATATCAGTATTTTGTGGCTCAAGAAATTTCCGTAAGGTGCTTTCAGATTGTTAAAAGTACTGCAGGGGAAATGAAAACAGTTACTATGGCTTCATTAATTTAACAGTCATTGTTCTCCTTCTTACATGCCACTGTCAACATCCTTAAAGTAAGCTCTGAAAGCAAAGTCGATGAGTTGTTATTTTGGCACATTTCTGTTTTCATTTAAATCCATGCAAATCTGGTGTAACACCATTAAAATGTATGGACAATTGAAAACTTTCCACTTAAACTATTTTTCTAAGTGGGGAAAAAATAATTTTGACAAAACTAGTCCTCCTTTATAAAAAAAAAACTCTGATTTTCATGCAAAATTTCAAGAGAAATATCTATCATTTGAAAAGTAGAAAGGGATCATTCAGGCAAATTCTGATTTGTACTGGCCTATCTGAGTCTGGATTCAGGAGTCCTTTGTCACACTTTCTATCTGGAAGGATCCAAATCAAGCACTTGCACCTCCTTGTCAGTCTCTGCAGTGTGTGTGCATGTGGTGTATATAAATACCTACATAAATACATAGGATGATATTTCAGGTTTATCACCTCAGGAGGAGAGACAATTATGTGCAACAGTCTCACAAAAGCACTTAGTTGATAATTAAACTCTACAAATCTCAAAGAACTAAAATTATTTTTTTTTATAGTCTCACGTGTATACAAAATAATCTTACCAGGAATCTGGAGCTTAACAGTGATTGGCATCAGCTCCGATGTCCTTGGTGTGTGTCATGGCATAGATTATTGCTCCGATCAATACAAACCAATTTCCAATCAAGGAAAACAATTGTACATTGGTTTGTTCTGATCCATTTTCAGATACTATTTCTACAGCCTCCCATGGATTTGCAGCTGCTCAATTGCAGTCTAACTGCATGACCCCTGTAGAGCAAGAAGTGTTAGTGGTACACGGTGACATTCAGAGCGAAGCAAATATGGTGAAGCTTGCAGTTCACACAGGAAGGGAAAATGTACCACATGAAAATAAAGATGGCACATTAAGATACAGGTGTTACATACGTTCTTGTTTAGAAAAACTCTAGAGTGTTTGTATGCCTCTAAAATGCCCACTCCCCCCATTAATTTATTGTAAGACACATAGAAATATTCAAAATTGTATGTTCCTTATTTGCAGAAGAAAGAATAAAACAAAGGAAGATAACCAGGTGTTGTAGCTTAGCAAAGTTCCCAGAGAATTTCCTTGTTAAAACTAAGCAAACATCTTTCAGCAGTGCTAACCTACTAGACAAGATCACAAGTCACTGGGAAGACTGGGAGTCACCTTCAAACTTCTAGATATTTCAGGTCTGGCTCTCAGATTGTGCTTTTGGGCATTTTATCTTTCCAGTAGTCATTTTTTTATTGCTAGAACCTCAATTTCTTCTGATGCATCAGGGAATAAAGGCATCAGTGCATAGCAACAGCTTATATCAGGACAGTTCAGAAAAGAAAGGGAAAGATATTGTTTCTCTTCAAAGGAGCAGGGGGAAGATAGGTAGGCCAAAGTCATTTCCCAGGTTGAAATTTTCTTTAAGATTGGAGATTGCTGTCCTAATCTTATGAAAAGTGCAGTAGTGAACTCAGGTGCCAAGAGAGCTGCTTCAAATCTCAGTTTAAAAGAGGTCACCCAGTTCCGTGTTAGGACACAAACAAATTCATATGCTCGGGATGTGTTGAGCTCTAGCTGGGTACATCAATCAGACAAATCTCCCTGTCCCTGCAAAGAGGCCACAGTCTGCAATTAATTCTGAGGATTTTTACAGTGAAAACCATTTCGTTCCTATGACTGTCCCAAAGATGTTTAACCAGTCTCATTTATTACTATTAGTTAGAATTCCTGAATTTTGGAATAAACTGGTAAGAGTACTGGGTAAACTTAAAGCCATCATTAAGAAGAAAGGACTCCGCAGTGAGCTCTAACTCATAGGAAACCTTCCTGCCTGTCTTCTAGAGCAGCTGAAAGCTATTGTTTGCAGACTTGCTGGGGATGACACTTGCTTATGGATGTCTTGCCACCGGACTTTGCAGTAATACAGGTGTCAGTAAATCACAATTTGTCAGCTCTCAGTGAAAAGTCAAAATAGCTTTTTCCCAAAGGCCCTCATTTTATACACTAGAAGAGAAACTTCAACTCTATTAAAACAACTCTTAAACAGGAGAAAAAATAGTTAGCATAGAGTAATATCACAATACAGGAATGCAAAAGAATGCTAAAAAATTAGCAGGTATATTCAGACCATTTCCACGGAGAACTGAAGACAGAGCCTCTAAATGTTCAGCTCTCAAGTCTGCAGGGATAATTGCAGGCTGGTTATGTCCAACAGTGAACATGAGGTCTTGCTATTCTGAGGTGTTCTGGCCACAAGGGAAACTGATGGCATCAAAAGAAGCAACCAGCAATTGACAGTTCTAAACCAACTTATTTTGTAGTGATAAAAGTAGAACATTTTCATCTGTCCAAAGTTTCACAAGCATTTTGTTAAATAAAATAACAATTATTAAAGAAAACCTTAAATGTAGGTTAGGTGTATTTGACCTCTCAACTTCTAGGACCTGAATGGAAGTTGAGAACAGACTTCCACAGCTTCATGCCAGCAAGAGGCTGAGAGAGGATGCCAGAAGAGATTGGCTGGACTATGGGAATATCCCAACATAGCTGTGGGAAGTTGGCTGGAAAAATCATTTCAATAAGGCTGATACAAAACTTTATTCATACAATGGATATGATATATTGATGCTGTAAAGAATATGTAGCTCTTGTTCACAAAACTCTTGGGTTTTTAATTCATGTTGTAACAGGACAAATGTATAGCATAGGGCATGTAAATTAGGACAAATATCCTACAGAGTGACATAGAAAACTATTTTCATTTTAAATCACAATAAGCCACTGTTAAGAATCTGCCAATAGTGCCAAAATGTAAACCCAATAATGAAAGTAGTTTGTCAACTAACAGTTAGTGTCTTAATTCCCATTTTATACATTGTTCTCTGTAGCCCATAGACTGGTAACAGTTGTTTTATCTTGCTCAGACCCTATAAACTTACTCTACTTTGTTTTCTCATCATGAGTTGTATCTAACTGCTGAGAGAAAACCATTTCTTTGTTGAACTTTCACTGTTGAATTTCTTGGAATGAAGGGTGGATTTCGTTCTTTTTCATTTATTCTGCATATACTTTTTGGACAAATTAATAACAACTTAGTGTCATATATTACCTCTACTCTTCCTTGCGGAACTACTTTCCCACATTGTAAGGGGTGGATAAACACGTTTGAATTCTCAGTACACTTTTTGAATGGTTTCTAGAACTTTTGTTGGAAAGGACAACAACCTGCCAAAGCACAAGGGCATCATGTAAATTCTTCTTACACCTGCTTCATTTCAGAATGCTTTTTGCAAGGAGAAACTATTGTGACAGTATTTGTCATCAATAATGTTGAACTAGGTGAAAGGTAGTTGTTTTTGCAAGAGACCTATGGGAGACCTCGGCTGATCCGAGGGATCAGAATGTAAGTTTGGTATTGACCGTCAGCAGATAACCGTGTACCCTTAAGAGGCTTGAAAGTCCTGAGAAGAGCTGAGTAAACGAGTAAGGAACTACCAGACTGGAACTGCCTGACCGCAAGGAAAGGAAGGTTATCGAGGTTGCAACAGAGAAGAGGTCATCCAATCATGAACTGTTAGTCTCTAATTAAACCAATCATATATGGACACATACTCTTAATAAAGTTATAAAAAGGCTTGTTAGAACAATAAAGTAGCCATTTTGCACAATTCGGTGTTTGTCATGTCCATCTCAACAGCGACAGAGACCAATGCTTTAATGAAGATCTTGATAAAATTCTAACTTTGGTGAAACATCAGTGTTGTCTGGAATTGGCCTCAGAAGTTACAAATTTTAACCTTGCATATGCAACACAACTCTTATTTTCCTACAAAAACAACCTTTAATTCTCATTAGTTTGTAGTGGAAACTTTAGCTAGTGATAATATTCTCCCCCTAACACACACCCATTTCTCTAACTCAGAATATTTGATTAAGCATATGTATTAGATGGGATAATAGACAATCTTTGCTTGATTTTAATTATCTTGGACTCTGATGTCAATGTCAGTGAAGACAGATGCCAGTGGGAGTTCTGAGCACAAGTACGGGACAAGTCAAGGGTCTGACTGAGCACTCCTTCGCAACAGTCTTGTGTTTAGTTTCTGAATTACTTTATCTTAATTACCTCTCCCCCAGTTCTAACAAACACTATCATATGGATGATGTTTATCTGAGAATATAGTTAAGATTCAATACATGCTTTTCTTTTAATAAATAAAATTGTTTCTAAGATAAATGTATTTCTAATCTGAATGCAAACTGATGCATTTTTTTTCCAAAGTCATCTGCACAAAGGATATGAAAGGAAATTTTGGTAAAGCTACTACAACAGATTAAGCAAATTCACATTGATACTAGGGTTATTTTTCCTTAGGAACTAGTACTCTTTAATAACATTTAGTAAAATAGAAACCAGCCAAAAGCAGCAATTTTCTGGCAGCTGACCTTCAGACCTCATCATACACTACCAAATTCACCTTGTCCAGGCAATACTCCTTTTTGTCACACATAATTGTATCAGGGAATTATAGGAAATGGGTTGGAGAGAGAACTTCTACCCAGTTCCCAGGTCTCTTTCATATGATGTTGCAAGTCAGGATCTATTATTCCATTTGTTTCTGGCAGGATGTTGTGATAGTGTTATGTCAAAAGGTTTGAAGAAAGTCCACTTACAATGCACCGTGGCTCTAGATATTTTACTGCTCATTTGAAGAGGCGATTTGGATAATTTGCTATTCACTTTTGAAAAACTTTTTAATGTACATTTCTTTCTACATCCATTTTAAGGAATGTCTAAAAGCAATTATTGTAGCCTAAGTATCCAACAATAAAAATAATGTATATATAAATAAAATAAGCCATTAAAGAGTTAAGAAAATCATTCCATCAGTCTATATCAGCCTTTCCCAGACTAATGTCTTAGAAGAGCAGCCCATATTTTTTTATGACAAGGCTCTTCTACTTGACCGATAAGATGCTCCTATGTCCTATGGGTAATTCATGCAATTAGAAGACACAGGTGAAACACAAAAAGACAGTAGGTAGGGGATAGTCATAGACTGACAGGGAATGAAGCTGTAAAATGCAGTTGTCAGTGTTCCTTACTATCATAATTTCTAACACTGGTCTAATATAGACCATGATTTTTCAAAACATTAAACATAAGTCACATTTTAAGTACATGAGCCAATCCTTCTTACTTGGAAAAATGTATGTTTATTGCTTTTGTAGTTACTAGATTCAAGCACACACTTAAGATGCTTTCCTAAGTGAGATTACAGTGTGAAACAGTGTATTCTAGAGCTCTTACTTCAAGTATTTCCACTTCTGATTGTACTTCCACTCTCTCTCTTAAGAAGCCATTATTATTCAGAAATAAATCCCTCCAGAGCTTTCTTGGAGGTTTTTTTTAAGATGAATATTCTAGAAAGGCAGGTGTGTGCCATGTCAGATTGTTGTAGAGGCACTGCTGTCACTAACTGAAGTGAAAAACAAGGGCTACCTTTTCAGATATCACAAGAGAAGACAATTTTCTTGGTATGTGGGCATAGTTCAGTTTAAAACTTACAAAGTTATTTATGTAAAATGCATTAAAATATTGTAACTGAAAACGAAGCATACTTTCTCGTATGAAACTTTCTGAGCAAAACTGGGATTTAAACAAAATTTTACATTATCTCTATATGGAATATGACATCCTCAGTGGTACTGATGACTTCCAGTCAGCTAAGTGGTATGGGAAATACAGATAGGATCATGTCATCTACTGAAAAACTGACAAAATACATACACCCTGATTTCTTTTTCCAGGTGTGAGCCCACATCCTCAGCTTGCAAATGTTTCCAATCTTTTTAAAAATAGAAATGATAATGTGTCTTATCTATTTCCTTCTCAATCTGCAACTAAACCAATTTGATTAGCTTATCTGCTTTTGCTTGTTTTCTCCTTGTTTGCAGTGTGGAAGACTGAGGAAGTGTGGCTTCCTTGTGTCATGGAAAGAGCTGACAGAAATGTTTTTTCTCCAACTTCACTTGTTCCTAGAAGTAGCCTTTTCCACAGTCACCTGGGGAACAAGCCCAGCGTCTCTTTCAGCCTCCAGTGTTTCTGGCTCCTGTCAAGAACTGTGATCACAGAAAGATTCTAGCACAAGCAGCAAGAGACAATCCCAAACTACAGTTTGAATGCTGGTGCACATTCCTTGTGCAGGATTTTATACTAGAAGACCTCGTGCAAAAAGTGGAAGACAGATGTGATGTGATTATAGCAAGATGCATTGCTAAGCAGCCACTGACTTTCCATGAGGTGCATTCTTGTATTCCTAGTTAGATGAAATTACAATATTTATGTCTGGAATACAAATGTCTTAACAGAAGTACTTGTATCTCATCATCTGGGGGGCTTTACCCAAATTACTTGGCATTAGCTTTATTCTTTCCCGTGTAAATGTTCAGCATTAAACGCAGCAAGCATGAATTTTCAATATCTACTCTGGGAGTACATACAACCCACGGAGGTAAGGATCTCTGTTTTAAAATGTATCATGGGTGGGTCAAGTGACACACTCTAGATTCCCTTCCCTCTATGCATGGGTTAGAGGAGATGTAATTTGACTGTTTCCAATTTTGGAAACTTAGTTGGGATCCTAAGTTAGGAGTCATAAAGCCAGTCCTGAACACTGCTACTGATGAAAAAATAAAAATCATGTTGTGTGTACACACTGAAAAGAAACTGCAGTTACATCCAGTGACAGAGAACCCACGGGAGCTGCTCTATCAATTACGTTTGGACAAAGCAGAGGAACACTTCTTCCTGGTGATACAGAAGTCATTTATAGCTTCCATCTGCTGCTGAACACAGAACCCGAGCTTTTAGCCTTTTGGTCTCTATAGGGAGCTTGTTCGAATCAGTCATCTTAGACTCAGAGAGATCAAATGTGTAAAAGTCTGCAATCCTTTCCACCACTCTTAAGAAACTACCACCCTGAGCCAGCAAAGAGTTAACACACAGTGCTTCAAGCATGTATGCAATTCCAGTAATTCCCTTCATTTTGCATAAACATACTTAAACTTCCATACCTGTATAATTCTGGCCTTGACATATCCATTTAGTACTCTGCCTTATGTCTCCCTAGTCTCTCCCTCCAGCTTTCACGGGCAAAGCACCATCTGACTCCCTGGCATTTTGCACAGCCACACTCATCAGATTGCTGGGTATGTTAAAGCAAGTCTTATGTTGTTGTAGCTGAGAATATGTCCCAAAGACAAAAGTTGATTTCTGAGTTTGAAATTATACTAGATACAGTAGGTATTACAGAAGGTCACCCACTACTGACTAAAGAGAATAGCTTTTCTTCTATGTTATAATTTAAACCATTTTTCCCTGCCAGTTCCATAGCTCCAGTTGTTAAACCTGGTATTACTTTTTTTTCAACCTTTTTCTACAACCTGGAAGATATCTTTCTATCTACAGATAGGAATGCAAATACTTCTGCTAATACCATTATAAGATTTTCTTATGAATAGGGAAAATATTCTTATTAAGAACCTTGACATTAGATTTTGAATAATCTACCAATCAATTGCTCAGATGACAACCAGATAGAAGGCAGCACGTATCTAAATAGTTTAAAATCATATTCCTGTCTTATCTTAATTAATGCATTAAGACCTATGGACATAATTCTCTGTTTTCCTAAAATATTGACAGTTGACCTCATTTCTCCATGGCATTTTTAAAATGCATCTATTGTGCTGCATCTAGTATGCAACCTTACACTAACGAAATCTTCTATTACAGAAGAAACTCACATATTTTAATATTTCTTTCAAATAATTTGTCTCAAGGTGTTCTGAGAGATACAAAACAAAGGAATAGAATGAGAGACCTTGAAGATAACCATGGTACAAAAAGTTGTGCTAGCAATAGTTATGATACTTTTCACCAATAAAAAAATCCTACATCTACTATCCCCCTTGTTATTCCTTTGGTTTATTAATTTTTCTTTGGCAAGTGGTTTCAGT
This sequence comes from Strix aluco, assembly GCF_031877795.1. Taxonomy (NCBI): domain Eukaryota; kingdom Metazoa; phylum Chordata; class Aves; order Strigiformes; family Strigidae; genus Strix; species Strix aluco. The sequence continues at coordinate 33,754,393 of NC_133936.1, forward strand.
TTGCTCAGAATAGAAGTAAAATGTATACAGACTGTTCCTGCTTTTTACTAATTCAAATCTTCTAATGTGGAGTCCATAGCATTTTCTGGACTACGCTGGTACACACTTTGAATTACATGAGCAGTAAAACCACATTAATCTGGACACTGGCAACCCATTTAATTTCAGGGTTATAAAAAAATACTTGAATATCAGAAGTAAGAAAATACTCTTGCAATAATTTAATGATTTGAATAGAGTAATTCAGCAGTGTTTTCTGCTTCAAAATGGCCATTCCATTAGTAAGACAAGGTATTCATCTGATCATTAACCAAAGCAAGCAAAAAAAGATATTTCAATATCAGTAAGATGGCCTTGTTTTGTTTTGTTGTTCTGGTTTGGGGGTTTTTTTTAGCTTATTGAATTGACATATGATCACAAAAAGGCCCAAATCCATTAAAAAAAGTTATATCTTCCACACAAACTGTTGGAAAATCGTTTAACTACTCTCTGGTACTAATAGTAAAGACATCAGAGATTTTGCCACTCTGCCTAGACTTTTCTCATCTGAATTAGAAAATCTGGTGCCAAAAAGGCCAGCGCATACACAGACAATATACATGGATCAGCCCCACTTATGAAGCTACTTGTAAGGCACAGGTGGGAGCTCAACCTGCTCCTAACATGGTTAGTACAGGCTCTGGCTTGACTTCACAGTGAGTGCCAGCCCATGGATCTCCCTCTCCAAGCTGAGCACCATTATTTCAATCTTTAAAGGTTTTCTGAGCTGTTATTTGCTGGACAGGTTGAGTTTATTTATATAAGGTGGGACAACTCATGGCCTGTCTGCTAATTAGGTTTCTGATTTTCAGAAAGTTAGCTTCTTTTCCATCTGTCTCTAGGGGTTGCATTGGTGCTTTGTATTGTCTTTCATGCTTCACAGATGGATGTTTTTTAACATGGTCATTAACCCAAAGGCTGGCTTAAAATTTGTGTTTTTCTGTGAAGCATGAAGATCAGCAGGGAAGAGCAAAGCACCTACGGTACCTGGGGAAAACCTGGCAGGTGGTGAGAAGCCAAATCCTCTGTACACTAAAGTTAAATATCTCAGCTGGAGCAAAAGTACAGGAGGAATAAGACAGAAAAATAGTGGTAATGTTGTATAGGACTGAAGGTCAGAAAATAGTGGTAGAGAATTTAGTGAGCAGCAACGTGACTGGAGAAATCAGGGGAGGAACACATGGCAACAATTTAAAGCTATATCCTCAATCAAACAAAAAAGGTGGTCCAAGTATCTTGAAGGCAGTATATTTTAAATTACAGCAGTTTTTAAACCTAGCATAGCAAATTACGGTAAAACTTAGATGAAGCAATCAATGGCCAATCTCATTTCATTACATGAATCAAAAAGGGTTCCTTAATCTACTGGGCATCAGGATTTTACTCTGAGGTGTTCGTTTTGATATTAAAATCAAATGTCATTTTTTATTATAAAAGTGACACCACCAAAATTGGGAAAAAAGGCATCTCGAATTAAACACTGTACTTTGCCTCTGAGGGGAGATTGCCAAAGACTAAATGTACTGTGCTAGAAACATGTACAGGGTGACAGGCCATACCCTGTTTTGCCCTATCATTTGTAGATGGTAAGAAAATCATCACCCTCTCCTCCCACTGATGCCAGATTAAGCCATATTATATGTACATTGTTACCTGAGAATGAGGGTGGTCAAAAGCCACAGAAAGACTCTCACTGGCTATATGGTATTGGCTACTGTAGGTAAGCAAGATTCATTATAAATTAGGGGAGAACTTTGTAGAGTAGGGCTGATGGTTGGACTCGATGATCCCAAGGGTCTTTTCCAACCTGAATGATTCTATGATTCTATGATCAACATAAATGAAAATGTCATGAGTCAGCTGTTTCTACAGGAGAAAGAAACGGCTAATATCCAAAAGCATAAGCCATTAGGAAAATAGACAGCAATGACTTAAATGTGAAGTATTAGTTAGCAGCAACCCAAGGGAGAGAGGTGTTGATGGAGAAGAGAGATCTGGTTCACAGCCAGTAGCACTTCTGGAGACCGATATACAAGCATAAGGAGATGATGTGCTATTTCATAGCCAGAGACTACCTAAGTGACACAGAAAAGGCTCTTATACCAGGGAATGTTGCTGATCACATTGATCACCTGTAACTTTTAATAGGTTTTAGTACTGTCCAAGAGGATTCAGGGACCGGTCACACATGTACACAGAAATGCCTGGAAGAGAGAAAACAAGAAAATTCTGTTCTGCTTACAACAATCAGACATGCATATTGTACAGCCTGCTTCCAAGGTGGAAGTTAAGGTGTCTGGAAAAAATATCAGTGAAGGACTTTTGCACAAACAAGACCTAGTAACACATATGTGAAACTGTCATCCTTTAATTGGACTGCTTTGTGGCTTCAAAATGCACATCTGTGGTGAAGATAATATGCAGCTGTAGTCCGGTGGTATACGAGGTGTTACGGGTGAAAAAAAGAGACACTACAATTCTGGAAGAAAGTTAGGCCTTCTCCCTGACCCTTCTCCAGTGTAAGATGCTAAGCAATGGAGAGGGTTATATACTAGGGAGAAGTCCCTAAGATTGCTGGATTGCAACCACATATGGACAGAAACAGAAGGGAAGATTTTCTTGCGCCTTGTAATGTGTCACATGAATCAGCAGTAATGTGTTACACAAGGCAAAAAGAAGAGAGTATGCATTTCAGCCACTGCTTTGTCCTCCATATTAATTGTTACTCAGCCTCTCCCAAAGGATTTGCTCTTTAAAGCGTACTCATATCATCATGCAATTCACCACACGCTCTTCATATTGCTCTCACTGCTCTCTTCTTCAACAGCTTCCTGAACACTTAGTAATTTTGACTCTTGACATTTAAGAATCTGTTGTGCTTCAGAAACATGCTAAATCCACCACACTAATCTCCATCTTACCCACCTCACTGCTCTGTCTCCCACTTACTCTCCAGATGGGCCCTGGAAATGTTTTCTCCAAGCTTTCTTTGTGTTGCCTTCTTTCTTTTTTAAGCTTCCCTCTCTATGAGAAAAACAACAAAGTTTTGCCTGAAAAACTCTCTTTTCTCCCAATTTTCAGGGCCCAAACAGTGCCAGACACAATTTTTTAAAACTACACTTATTTTTCTCTGTCATGGAGCTATTCCCCAATGTTGCTGTTCACCTGCTTCTCAACCCTCTACATTTTTTATGGCTTTTCCTCTCAGCTTTTAGAAGTCTGGGTGCTTTTTCATGTCCTCATTATTATCTAAATTTCTCAGACACATTCTGTGATTCCGTCTCCAGCAAGTGCTGAAAGTGCGTAGAGAGAAAAAGGCCAGTGCAGCTGTTGCTGTTTCCTCCCGCCCGCTGCCCCTAGTGATATTCACACCCTCTTCTCTTCAGAGAGGAGACTTTCAAGTCTGTTTTATCCCAAGAACATCATCAGATGTTTGCTTATCCCAAAAACACTCTCTGGAGAATCCTATGTGATACACCGCAATAGTGAATTTATCAATTCTGAGGTCTAGAAAGTTTTCCCTTCCTTTAAATACTGCTGAAGCCACACAGCATTTTTAAGTCCTTTACAAATAACATCTATGAGAAATATGCATAAACTCCAGTGACTGAAGCTGCTAGAGGTCAGGCAGACTTGTCTCCTGAGTTTCAGATAGTAGGAATCAAGACCAGGACAGACTGTTGCACCGCTGCCTTTCAGGATGTTTTGGTTTCAATACATGTCCAAATCCAAACTTGGACTTGTTGAATTTTAATTTTTAGACAATAAATACTCATGACCCACTTCATCACTCTTTCAACTTGTATGGCCAATCATCTGCACAAAAGAAGAAGAAAAGATGAAAAATATTACCTTTCAAAACTTTCAGATATTAAGATGCCTACTACTTAAGCTGATGCCAAGTATGTTTTTGTCATGCTGTATGCTACATTTACCTACATACATGTGTGTCTACATGTATATCTATGCATATATGTTTGTACAAGTATAACTATATATGCAGACACTCTATATAGGTACAATGAGAGTAATCACAAGGCACTACTTATTTACTGTTCTTTCCCCAGCAATACCTGGTTGAAGTAGAATATTAAGGGGTGCTAGAGTCAACAGACAAAGAGTAGGAGAGCTATATTTTCTGTTGAGGAAGGATTTGCTCCTCTTTTGTTCCTGTTTATTTGGTTATTCATGTGAGCTGTTATTATTTGGCAGCTTATCTTGATCCTGCCTGAAAACAAGTGAAACTTGTGAAAATGAAAACAAACAAAACATTCTCCACAAGTTTAAACACATTTGGTTATTTGTGCTGTGTTGCCTGAGCCAAGTAATTTTTAGTTTTGTTTGCAGGCCTAGTAATTTTTAGCCAGTGTTTGCAGACCTACTTCTATATTCATGTTTTGAAAATACTATTAAGAAAAACAATTCACTGGCTGTGAACATTTCATTGAAATCTTGGTTTTCAGAAGCAGTTAGTGCATGCCCAGAACTTTATTCACTCCAGCAGGAGCTGGAAAAGGATCAGATTCTAAATTACCAGCTGAAAAACTAAAAAATGAACTAGGTACCCATACCACATTGTCAAAGCAATGTCAGCATTTAATTTTTCACATCTTTCCATTTTAACTAATTTTATTTTGATAATATGGTGGACGAATAAAAGCAGTTAATATTGTTTTGTACAAAGGCACATGGGGAAAGTGCAACTGATATTTCTGACATTCATTTTAGAATTGCTGTGAATAGTGGGAGGAAGGAAGTGTTCTCACCATACATACAGTTTATGAAAAACAGGAAGGTCACTTTTTCTAGGAAAACTCTAGGAGAACAGATGTATGCCCTTGTGTAGCTCCTTTGCTTTAGACATAATGCAGTTTGTTGCCATGTTAAGTGTTTCACTGACAACGAGGCTGAAACAGAGGGACTCCTTCCACTAACTTATCTGGTTAACCAATAGTACCATCGTACTGAAAAAATACATGCCCAGAGCCAGAGAATGCCCTCTTCGTACATTCTAGGCTTCAAAATATAACTTTAGACTGAGTGTATGTTATGGTATAAATATATTATTTTGCCCTTTAAGATGCAGAAAAACTTAACTGCTTGTGAATAGCAACCACTGTTGCTATTTTCTCTATAGCTTTATATGATTTAATCAACTGGAATTAGCCCTTGCAAATCGCTGCAAGGCAGGCAGGAAAGCTCCTTGGTTTCTCTGTTAGCAGCTGACAGTTGTACCTCTTCAGCCTTGTGCAGCATAGCTGAATCCTCTCTAAACAGCAATTACTTCTTTTGTAAACAGGCACAAAATATAGGCTGGCTTCAGCCAGAGAGAACCAGCTTCTATGCATGCTCGTGGGCCACTTCTCTTCCCAGATCACCGGTTATGGTCACTCTTAACAGTATGGTGCTGCAGCTGAAACAATAAACCTTGACAGTCTATCTTTGTAGTGGATATTTGTCTTAATCTGTCTCTGAAATGCAGCTAATATCCAGCTACCTGCCAGCACCCTGGTGAAGCACAAACAACATAACCACTGTTTTTGTTTTTACACAACTGCACTTCCTGTATTCCCAATAAAAACAAAGAGGACCCCAAAAAAACCTTTTGGGATGCTCCTCATCTTCATGAACTGATTTTATAAAGATACACAGGCAGTGTGGTGCTGGCACAGCCACTTCAGCTTTAGGAAAATATACAGCTGTAAAGTTTAAGAAAGGGAAGCCCAACGTCACCTTGCATTTAACTAACCATAAAGCATTTGCTAAAAGGTTACCAGGAGATAAGGCTCCATAAATGAAGACAGTTCTGCATCTATTAATCTATAGAAATTAGTAAAAGATCTATCATCATCTAAGAGAACAAAAAGACTTCTTAATTTCTCATCCCCCTGACACCAACTAAAGTAAAAATCTCTTGCTGCTGATAGCTGAAATCTGCCCTCTTGTTGCTAAGTAAAGATAGGATATTGCCCATTTCCTGAGATCAGAGTCTACTGTAGGCTGCTATGCCTACAATGTCTATGTGATAGCTCACAAATAAATACAAGTAGCCATATTAGTCTGCCTGCATCTCCTTCCTCCCAAACCCTCTCAAATGGAAGAAATTGAAGATCATGGCATACCCTCATTAACTAAAGTTGCAAAGCTTAGGGATTGTCTCAAATCTTCATTCTCCTCCTTGTGTTGCATCTACCACAGCAGCTTTCTTTGAAGTAAAAAGGCAAGCAAACAAGCCCAGCTGTTGTCAGTGCTCTTTCTGAGTCACTGAGCAGCAGATGCTGAAAGAGCTGTGTTTCTAAATGCAACACCTGCTGCTGAACCTGAATTTCCAAGCCATAGCATACAGAAAGATCAACTGAATAGGTATGTACCACTAATAGCCCTCTTAGAGTAAAATCAAAGGGAGACTGTCAGCAAGTAATTGTACGTGAAAGCTCTGGACCCACCACAAAATTTGCAGTAGTCCAGTGGCACAGGATTTCTTCAAAAAGCAAAAGAATTGCAATTATTTGAGATTCTTTCTTTTATACATTGTTAGACAAACACTTTGAAGACCACCCTAACTTTTTCAGTGTGTATCTGTATCTGGATACTGGCACAATGGACTCCAAATTCAGTGCTGTCTTAGGCAGATACTTCAGAAAATGCTTTTTTTGGTTGCAAAAGCAACGTATAAAAGAATTAATTCCCTTCTTTATGTACATAAGGGTTTACATGGCTATGGTGTAGAACTGCTCACTGAACAGATTCAGGTTAAAAATAAATATTTCTCTCCCTTTCTTTTTGGAAGCAGAGAAAGAAAGGAAACATTATTTGTGAACTGGAATCAATTTATTTGTCAGACATACAGTGCAATATCCCCAATTATTGTATTGCGTACAGTGTAGCATACATTTCAGTACCTGGCAGAAGACGACAATAGCCAGCATAGGCACTGCTTAAATGGACCCAGGTTCAAAACACATGGATCATAAAACTATGGCCCTAGTTGCACATACTCATGAGAGTCCCATTGCCCGCCCCCAGCCTCCCTGCTTGCATGGTGACCAAGAGGACTGGCACACAGCCTGGGCGGACTTTTCAGGGTGGCTTCTTACGTCTAATTTTCTAAGTCTTTGTTGTATTTTTTGGTACAAACTACCACTGCAACCCAATCCTGGCAGCTGTACGCATCCAGTGTCTGCTGAATAGGAAGTATTACACAGTAGCCAACACAATGTGTCACTACAGCTCAGGAAACAAGGTTGGCTCAAACAAAATGCTCTTAAATGCTAGGAAAGATGGTTCCTTTTGATCAAAGTAGAGGACGGTGCAGTGACACAGATAAATCTGCTCACCACCTTTCAGTACCACAGTTAGCCTACATCTCCTTTTTTCTCCAAGTATTTTCTTCCCAAAACTTGAATTCCTCCCTTTCATTTCTGTTGGGGTTTACAAAACCAAGCTGTTCCTCATCTCCACTTTGATCTGAATTGCTGTGAGAATGACCACTGATTTTCATTTATGCTCACAGCTTCTCAGAGGAGCATGGTCTCCCACTATAACAGCTGCAGCCAGTGAATAACCTGCTCCCTAAGAGCCGTGGCATGCTACCGGCAAGGCTCACAGTCATGCTGCAGTCTCACAGATGCCCTATGCTGTTTTTATTCATGGTGGTCTAAGGTGCCACCCCTCTGCATCTCACTGCCTTCTGCCAAAGGTTTGCTTAAGCTACTGGTGAGGAGGACATACCCTGTGAGGGCTGACGGTCCAGCTAGTGCCCTTGCTCCCATGAACCTCTGCAAGGAGGTTTCCAGTAGGGGCATGTGGATGTGTGGAAACAGCTCCAGGCTGATGAACGGAGCAGACCCCCACGGCCTCAGCACGGTGCCAAGGGGAAGAGGAGCTGCCGCATGTTCTCAGGCAGCGCCGTCCCACAAGCCAGGACAGGCAACGGGGAGTCTGCTCTTGAGACTGACGTCACAGCAGCCTTCAAGAAGCATAAGCACAGCCAAAGCACTTAAAATTACCCCTATGATTATGTTTTTGATACTTTGGAGCCAAATCACTAGTTGGTAATAGTCCTTGGAAACCTAATAGAAACATAATTATTTACCAGAATATTCAATTTTGCTATTTGAATCATCTTATTTGTCAACTAAATCATATATGTGACAAGCTGAAATGCTTCATGCCAATCTCTGCTCAGAGTAGTGTGGAGCACACTTGCTAGTGATTTTGGTAGAAAATGAGTGGAAAAAAATGATAAATCCCTGGTCTGTATCGTTGCAGTGTATTTTGTAGCTATTTACATCAGTGTGATATATGTGGCAAACAATGCTAAAGCTAAGGATCTCTTTGTGCAGGTGATAACTTTCCACATTCAGTGTCAGCTCTGATGCATGTCTGTTAACAGGGGAGTCGTTGATTGTTACAGGCGGAAGGGGAACATACATATGCTTGTACTCATGCATACATGCATCTGCAAGAAAATAAATAGAAAAAAACTAAGATAAACATTTTTATGGCATCTGAATATACTGCATTCATTATCCAAGCCCAGATTCTCACCCAGTGTAAGGTGGCATTGACTGAAGTCAAGCAGAATGGGCAGAATTTAGCAAAACTTGACATATTTTCCCAGTTCTGCACACTTGGGAAACCATAACATTTATCACAGTTTTCTCCTGAGTGGTGCATTTCATCTTTTAATGTCATACAATACAGAAACATCCTAATAACTGTAGTGTATCTGCACTAATTTTTACACTGTCTGAAACATTTTTTGTATGTGTCCTGACATAAGAACTGCACCAGTTGCTCACACCTGTGGTCTCAAAAAAGAGTACAGTTTTCTTCTGGGTTCATTTTCTGTCTTTGGGGTTTCTTTGGGGGGGGGGGGGGGGAGGGGGGAAGTGGGGGGGAGGATGTTGTGGCAAGCTAAATAGTAAGTTGATTTCTCCTTCTCATAAAAATTATCATTATAAGTGCATGTGGGTTTTAACCAGATTCCTTTCATGCTGTAGCTCAGTTGTGTGTTCCTAAAACCTGTACCTGGGTTTTTCACCCCATATACAACATTAATGGCAACTAAGGAGTTACAGGGTGAGTTTACAGACCAAAGTCATACCTTGTAAGACCAATGTAATGAATTTGACTCAAATATTTTTGTGGAAATATGTCCTTAGTTCTGAGTGCATTGCTAATAGTGATTTCCTTCAGACTGGTTTACTAATTCCATTGAAGCAGCCTATATTGTTATTCCACAAATTCATTTTACTAGTTTCTTTTAGCAGGTTTTTATTGTGTTGCCTACTTACCTTGCAGTAAAAAACCAGCACTAAGATCACCTGAGATACCAATTAAAGCTTTATGAAAGGATAAAGTATGACAGTGCTCATGGGGAAGCATTACTGAATAGGAAACTCGTAATTAATATGCTAACTTGATACAACTGTTCAGCTCTCCTCTGAACCTTGAACTTTGACAGTTTACTGATTCATCATTCTAAGAAATTATAATACAGGTTAGGAAGCATACCAGGACTAGTCTTAATTTAATACAATGTGTGATGCACTCTTGTCTTAGGGAATTTTAATACACTAAATCAAACTGGTCTCTATGGTAACAAAACCCAGAAGGCTTATCCACCAGTAACTGTGGTCCGTTACAGTCAGTGTCTACTAAAGCAGTTACAAAGTGAAAGAAGCTGTTTCTATGTGAAAACAACAACAGCAGCAACAAAATCCCATCTCATTGTTGTGCAGCTGTGTTCTTCAATTCCCTTTAAAAATCATGTTCTCTCTACATTTGATAAATTATTCCTTCCTTGGTTGAGTCAACCTTTTAAAAAAACATGAAACAATTAATTTGCTAAAAACAAACATAAGTTATCTTTTCTGCTTCTGTAAGCATAGAAAAATCAGATGTCATGGATCTGATCTGGAGGCAGCTGGTGAGACAGCAGTTTTAAACACTTTCTCTGACTCTGGCCTCTAAAAAGACATTTTTGAAAGCTGGGCAGAGTGTTTATGGCATGTTCATAGGCACATAGTCTTAAGTCTTGCAGAACTGCTAAAAAAGGAGATTAAATTTGTTTGTTTGTTTGTTTGTATTTTCATTTATACCTTCTAAAGGGAAAAGATGGGAATTTTAAGTGAAGAGATTTGTTTCCACGAGAGGTTTGGTAACTGAACTGACCCTCTTCAGTTTTTGCTCAGAGGATCTCAAGTTACATGAAAGCTTGGTGACCCAAGATGACTTCTAAGCTCTAAAGTTCAGGTGCCTTTCTCCCCACACCCTTTTGTGCATCAGCTCCCTTCCCCTGTGCCCTGATTTCCACACTGAAGGCTCTTGAACCCATGGGCTGGGGTGGAATAACTTAAAATTGCAGGAAACTTGTTATTTCCTCCCTGACTCTGAGGTGACTTTGCTGCTATTAGAAGAGAACTTTGTGAGCTGACACTTGGATGTACTGTCCCTTATAGCCTTCTCTCCTGGGTATGTCTTGGTGACTTCTATTGCTGCTGGAAAAGATTCTTCCAGCGGAAAGTGTTCTGATACTTCCATGAAAATCAGTGGTAAATTCAACAGCAGCAAACGAGTGTGTGCATATTCCACACACATCAGTAAGCACCACACATTCACAGCTTAAAGTCTGGACACATGAAGCTGCAACACGTTACGTTTCAGAGTTTGAGGGTCATTGTGGCTCTGACTATTCAGTTTCTTTCAAAACAAATTGCACATTCTTCAATAATTTGCTTTTTTCAAACCTGGCCCATGCAACTCTCTACATGATGATGCAGTAAGACGGCATTTTTAAGAGAAATCCATTGGTTATCTTGGGCAAGCTCCTCACCTTTTTGTTTTAAGAGCATTTTGGGGTTTCTAAATGCAACTAAGACCTCAAAATCTTCAGCAAATGCAATCATCCAAAGCAATCATTTCTACAGACATTTCATGAACTCTCAGTTTTCTAACATGTCTCAGCTTATGGAGACTTTGCACATTGTTACAAAGGTGACAGTGCCAATGTGGCTTTTTCCAAAGCATCCTGTCACCCTTTTTGTCAGTTTTAAGGACATATGGGCCTCGGAGCGGCTGCATATGTCTGAATGGGAATGTGCATCTCCACCGTGGCAGCTATAAGGATATCTGATAGATTTTGTTTTCAGTTGCTTAAAAATATGTGTACACAAACAGAAGTTCATAGTGGTGAGTTAATTTCAACTTCTGTTACGATGCTGCTAGCACTTTTTCCTAAAAAGCTTATTTTTAATTTCCAAAATCAAGAACTGTGATATACTAGGTCCCTATTGGTGTTTACACACAACAGCATGGTCCCATGACTGCAGTAGGAACCCCTGACAGCTGCTGACTTCTCATGGCCTTGATGTGTGTCCCACTGTGGCATCAGAAAACAAAAGCCACCGATCTGTCATGTAATCTCCTCCCCTGGTTCAGCCATGCCCTCTTTTCCTCAGGGGTCTCTGGTGGGAGCCTCAGGAGGACCACTAGAACACTGGGAGTAAGATTTGTGAATCTGTAAGTGAAGGGTGTCCCTGGCATGGGAGGGGGGTTGGAGCTAGATGATCTTTGAGGTCCCTTCGAATACAAACCATTCTATGATTCTATGATATGTGGAAAAGAGATTTGCTGACACCGGTCCCTAATACCTTACTAATGCTCAGCCTGCATCTGCATGTGAATTTGCAATCTGAGAACACGGGTAGTAGAAAGCAATGATACAGATGCTGGATAGCGTTTTAATGTTCTTGAAAGGGTCCCCTGGACAGCAGAAGAATTGATTGCTCATTAGTGTCTTCCCGTGGTGGGCATAGTTGAAAGATCTGTCCAGGAATGGATATTTCCAATCCTTATGTATGAAGTACTTGACATGCAGAGCAGGGACTCTGAAGTGACAGTGGCATTTGTTCAGACATGCTTTCCGTGAACACAGTCTGAATATCCTAGACTAACATCCTATCAACCCACTCTATTTTTCATCTTTTGGGATGACACTCTCAATAGTAACAGCAAAGAACTTGGCATTTGTGCCCGCCCTCACTCTTCACACATAAACAATTTTGCATGATACTGATTATCTCTCTAGAGAGCTTTTGTCATATAGCATTTTTTTCATTCTCCAAACCAACCGTTCTACTCTGTTTCTGTATTGTATTTCTGACCAGTACAGTTACAGAGCTTCTTACAAACTTATTCTACACAGCCCTGTCTCCTCAGCAGTGCAAAGAATCTCAATGTGTGCAGAAGGGAAGGCATCTCAGAAGTTACCATTATAAACAACTAGAAAAGATCATTATTGCAGGATGTAGTGGTGAAGCTGATGACAAGATGAGAGCCAGGGACTCGGTTCTAAAGATTTGTCTGCAAACATACATTCACATTTTTTCAATTCATAACTGTGTGACTTTCTTGAGTTGCCTAAGTTTATTTTATAGAAACTGTGGAGAATTCAGGCTTTTCTGATCAGGAAAATAATGTATACTTAGGAAACTCTTCTGAGAAAGTTAGGACTTCTTCGCACAAGAAAACCTAATTATACTTGAATTTGGTCTGCAAACTGTTATAGTGAAACCAACTCAAAGGTCTGAAGATTTTTTATGCATAAGAGATGGAATGAGTTAATCTACTTCTGCAAGAAAACAAGTAGGTTGAGCTGCTTTAATGTCACAAGTTCAAGTCACAAATTACTTTGTACCAAAATATCATTCTATGTAAGACATTGGTTTTGTACTTTCCTTTGCAATTGCACAAGAATTCAAGAAAAAGGTATATTTTTGAATCTTCACATATACAAAATCTCATTCTAAGAGGGCTTCCACACACAAGGTATGTGATGGTGTATGATCTGACTTACATGTCAGTTCAGTATTTGCAGTTCCAGATCTAGCCACAGATGTAAAATTTCCAGTAAAGTGTTTATCAGAAATTTTTAGTAATAAACTTATCTGAGCAACCACTGTCCACATTGAACAGAAAGGTAGATTAAATCTACAAAATTATGGTTTTTTTTCAATTCTACACATTACCTTTGCAAGTGAATGCAAGCTGGCATGTATTTCTGGATATATGGTTTTAGATAAGGAAAACCTATGCCAAAGGAAAGAAAAATTATAGCCTACCTAAATAACTTGAGAGCAGCTGACATGCAAATAACTTTTGCCATATCTTGGTCCTGTCTAACGAGCATGATGAAACACCAGGACAGAGATGTGATAGCTTCTGGACACCCATGAAATGGAGAGACACGATTGTTTTTGTAAGAGCTCACAATCTACGTATTAGACCTTACAAAGGACTTGAATAAGCTAACCAAAACTCCAGACATTTGAGGTAAAACTACAAATGAAAATATTTTGTATGATTTAGTAGTTATCATGGGCTCACTTGATTTATCATAATTGGTGCTGTGTTTACAAGGACATCTTCTTTCCTAATATAAATCATCATACTTACAGTTTATATACTGAGGATCTACCTCACACCGTGTGCAACCTTATAAAATTTACATTTCTTATAGCTTTTCTGATTTTCCCTAAATACTTTGATCTCTTTCTCAATTTCTAGTAATGGTAACCAGATTATTTCTTCTCTCCTAGCTAGGAACCGTGAAGTTACAGTGAATTATGCTGTCAGTAAAACCATAAATTGTTGCAGAAAGATACAGCCTCTTTTTGCTAGTTATCAGCCAAGAGATGCCCTTACAACTACTTGTTTCTTTAATGCTTTTATACACATTATTGTCAGGCTGACTGACAATAACAAAGATAATAAAGAAAAGATGAATAATAAGAAACAGAAAATAAAGAAAATAGTACAAACACTACTAGGACCTCCAATGGACCACAGACTAACAGTGAGGATGATGAACATGATAACCTGAATATGAATGAGTTCCAAAGAATTCCTCCTTGTTGTTCACACTTGCATTTATCTACTTGATTTGGGTAATCTGCATAACTGGAAGGTAATTTCCTGTTAAAAAAACATGATAAAATGCTTTGATTGCAGTGTGTGTGTCTCCATGCATGTGCTGGTTTGGAAAAGTCAGAAGTACGATAATGAAGTAACATTTGGAAGTCTGTGTACAAATAATGAATAAATAAAATAATGGAGAGAAAGCAAGTGAGAGTACCCATTTTCAGGAGTCATCCTTTTTAAGAATTCCTGATGAATGTAACTCCAAGAGTCCCAATTCATAAAATATTGAAAACACAATGAATTCACACTTTTTATATTATATTAATTCATCTTTTGAATAAGTTATACAACCAAAGCCTTGACCAGAAAGGATTATTAAATATTCCATGACCAATTTGGTGATACTTTCTTATTATGAAAGATGGTTGGAGACAGCTCTTGCACAGAGGGCGCAAAGGCCTGAAAAACACACCCCACCCTACCCAGTTTACTGAAGAAGAAATGACTCAGCTATAATCTGACTTAAATAAGATGGAGCTTTACAGTAGGTGGAGAAGACTACAGTATCCTGGAAGCCTCTTTCATTCATTTTCATCAGACTTACCCTCTCTCTTAACTGCTGAGCTTTGGCATTACTAAGCTTGAATCCCTTATAGATCTATCTCAATTTATCTTCCACAAAGAGTCAACTGCTTTGGGCAAGTCTGATGAAAAGAGGAAACAGAAACATTATGTTTCAGAATGGGCAAAGTAAATTTGTATTTTTAACAGCTGAAGCTGCTTGGCACTCAGTTCCAGGTTTTTTTCAGAAGTTTTGTTTACTGGCCATAGATTTTCACAACTATCAGTCATTGAAATCTCAGTGCGGTTTAATTTCACAAATGTCATCAGACTCAGTGTTGGGCTGTTAACACCTTTTGCACATGCTGAAAACCATATCAGTTCATCATCTATAATTCCTCATTTTTTTAGGAATCCCATTCCTGAAACAAGTTGCCTATCCTGGGGCCAGTAGCTACTGGATACCTCACCAAACAAGAACAAGAAAAATATCAGTTCATATTAGTGACCCTCTTTCTTGACAGTTTCTTCAGGAATACCTCAGACCAAAGTCATGGGAATGGAACTACTTTCATCCCTCTGGTACAGGGGACCAGTAATTTAGCAGGACTAATGCTAAAGGCTCAAGGAAATTTAAACTGAGGCTGCCATGAAGGTTCCTCTACTGTAGATAAATAGCGGCTATTAGTCTCCAACTGTGGGGCTCTTACTTAGTCAACAGTAAGTGCCTGTTTGGGTGCTTAAAAACATTGAGACCAAATTCCATAGCTAGAGAATCAGTCCACAGGCTAGTGATCCAATAGCTGAGCAAATCATCATACTGAAATAAACAGATACTGTCTTAGGAGTTTGAAATGAAATTTGGGTTCACTAAAATACAAGTTAATATTGTAACTGAAATCAAAGGGTCTAAGATGTTATATCTTGATTTCATTTACAATTCAATCTTGCAGTATAAAAACTCTTTCACTTACTACTAGTTTTGCTACTGCCTTGTTATGTTACCGTGGATAAACCATTTTTCACTGCAAAAATGAACACTTTTTTTCCTTTTAATACATAGCTTCAGTGAAATTTCTTGCATTCAAAATCAGTACATTTGAAAACAGAATCAATCACGTGCCCAGAATTTTTTTGTGTGTTTGTAGGCTCACACAAAACTTTGAACAAAAGTGTACAGAATAAATTGAAAGTTTTCTAAAGGCTTGTGTGATTCTTTAGACCAGGACCTCCTGGTCTCAATATAAACCGTTAGGTTTACTTCAATTTAAGAGAAGGATTTGATGTTTTTAAAAAAATATACACGTTTAATTTCCAAAATCAGTTTAAATCCCTCAAAATTTGCATTTTTTTATAAAGGAGTTGAACTGAATATTAATTTAAAGAAAAATAGTTGAAACTGTTATTTCTTCTTGAATTGGATCTGAGCTGATTTCATATATTATATACAGTTCTGGTGCCAGTTGAAATAAGAGTTTAATTAAAATATGGTGTGGTACCTAAAGTAGTTTCATTTTTGCAGCTCTTCTTTTTCCACTCTGTTGGTCCTTCCACTTTTCCCTATTCCTTATTTTCTCCATGGTAAGAATGATATTTATTTGGAAATAGCCATATGAACAGTGAATATAATAGAAACACTTCCTGGGAGTGAAGGAAACTGAACTGCGGAAAACATAGTGTAACTGACATTATTATGGCTTTCTTCTGCCATAGCTGTTTCAGTCAAGAATAAAACCTCTTCTTATCCTAATCAGCAGAAGGAAAAAATATGAAATTATTTTGTCACAAATTAAAATGAAAGTCACTGGAAGTTCCCCATTATAACTTTAAACAGTATATATTACAATCCTTCCAGAAGTTAAATATCTCAGCCTTGCTGAGATCTGAACACTCAGTTGTCTAACAAAGAGTTATCTGCATGATAATAAACATTAACTACATGATTGCTTTCATGTAATAGTTTAGAAACACTTGATAGTAATATAGAACTCTTTAAAAAAAAAAAAAAGTGTTGCCCTAAAGCAACAGTAACATTAATATGAACTGAGGTTTACCCTCTGGCATATAAAAGCTCTTTGGGTATGAAGATTTTCTCAAGTTAGGAAGGTTGAGAGTATAGCTGAGATATTTGTTGACTGAAGAAAATTTAAATAATAGAATATGATCTCATTTTTATGGAGTATTACCTTTCATCTGAAGTATTCATGTATTTCTGTTTTTATGAAAGTACTCTGAACTAAGGGTTAGCTGAATTTTCAAAAACATGCTCAGCTATGTGACATAAACAACATACCTACTAGAGATGTGTCAATAAGTCATTACCACAGCTCTACAAAGTCATGCTTCCTCTAACTTGCCCAATCTGCTGGTTAATAGACAAAGCAAAATCAGTAGGAAAATTATGCTTCATGATATCTTGCAACTGCAAAAGCCACTGTACAACTTTAGACTTCAGACCTAGTTGTCAAGTGATGTGCTACCTCTTTAATGAATGACCAGGGCACCAGGGTTTAGGAAAGGTCAAGAATTCACACAAACTCCTCTCTTCCCAAAGACAACTGATGGTTTCACTGCCACAACCTCTTCAGACAGGAAGAATCTGGAATATACACCCTGCTTTTGTCAGGATTAAGACGTACACTGACGACTGCAGCCTACAAATCTACCAGAGTAATGAGTGTAAGCCTGCAAAAAGTGATATTTCCTGCATTTCAATGCAACACTTTCTGTAGTTTGGTTACTACAAAATAGGTTTAAAAATCCACATATCAATATTATCATGTTGTACAGTAATCATTTGATGTGCATAACTAACATAATTTCTTGTTATTAAGTAAACCTTTCCATGATTTAGCTTTTAGAACATTACATTCTGATACAAGATTCAACAGTGTTACATTTTTTTTGGAGGAGAGGTAAATTTCCAGTATTTACTGTTTCTGTTGAAGTTTGAAAAACAGAAGAACTGCTTCTCATCATACCTTGGCACTACCGTTTTTAAGCTTGAAGCAGGGAGTCTAAAGAATGAGGTGAGTTATGAGTGAGAAAGGAGGAGAAAAGGGAATGAATTTTATCAGACTGCCTCAGGCCTTAGGAAAGATTAGTTGGGATTCATTGTGAGGACAAGCTAAGACCCTTATTTAATTTCCTGTAAAGCTGCACAGCTATTTTATTTACCTGATTTTTCACATAAGAAAATGACTCAAGCACACCGCACCTCACAGCCACACGAGTTCACCAGAATCAAACCAGACTGTTGACTTCATCAAATATACAAACAATGGAGTCATGATAAATACACAAGATTGCTGTCCACACACTGATGCATTATTATTACATGCAGTGCAATGAGGTATCACATTGCATATATACAAATAATTTTTCTGCTTTACGTTCTTTTGAAATCTCTTGCTCAATTGCTCCCTTCTCCTGGGAGGTGCAGGGTTTTGAAAATATATCCAGCATACTTTGAGGCCATCCAAAGAAGGTAAACAATTATTTTGATATTTCACTTCATTTCTTTGTAAATGAAATGCTATGCTACAACTCGCAAGAGCATGCTGAGTACACACTGGAGAGCAAAAAGAAAATGTTGCCCTGTTTATTCTTCATAAATGATTGAATATGTTATT
Source organism: Strix aluco (assembly GCF_031877795.1). NCBI lineage: Eukaryota > Metazoa > Chordata > Aves > Strigiformes > Strigidae > Strix > Strix aluco. The sequence goes on from NC_133936.1 coordinate 33,772,551, forward strand.
TCATTTACATTACCTTACATTTTTCTCTTTGAAAGTCAGTTTAGCTAGCCATGCTGTAGTACACATTTAAATGGCCACTATTTCTTCATTTTTATTGTACAGACCTACTGGAACCAAATAATTTGCAGCCTACTGGGTTTAAGCTTGGCTGTCTAAGACATGGTTAGCATTGCTTAGAAGAAGAAACAAAATTCTGGAAGAATGCATTTAATAAAGCATACTTCTCTGCAGAGTTGATGCTAAACAAAATTCCTAAAATTTTCCTAGGGAGGGATGTAAACCTGACAGCACTGCTATTCTATCGCTCATACAAACTATAATTTCCCGTCAATAATTCACGTTTCATTAACAATATTAACAGAACCTGAAACCGTTACCAAAATAAAGTTTCATAGTGTTAGTTGCTATACTGACATACATGTAATAAAAAGAAGTCTTTGTTTCAAAGATCATTAAATAACTACTTGATTTTATTGAATGCTGTATTAATATCTGTTTCGGCTAAAGCCGGACTTAAATGTGCTAGTAAGAAAAATTCTGATTTGAATCGTGCTGGATCACACCAAAAGTGAATCCATCAGTCATGCTAGCTAGATTAGCAATAGAGTAATGGACTGCTACATTCCACCACAAATTCTCCTTTGTTACATTGGGTTGAATGCATATACTTTGTTTCCTGAAAGTACTTAGGGCTGTTTTGAGATGAATTTAATATCTTGTTGGCAAAATACATCCAGCAAAATACATAAAGTTGTACAAAATTTAAGTAGGTGAATAATCCCCCTCAGCTTCAGTAGGATTTCTAACATGCTGAAAATTAAGCACATACTTAAATCTTTAGCTACTAGGAAGTCAGTTGCTACAGAACTAGCTTGTTAGTGTGCTTACTACAATGCACAGTATAGTTTTAAAATGGCCAATATATTCGAAGTTGGACGATTTTATTTTATGAGTGAAATCAATCAACTAAAGTAAAAGGCAGTGAATGCTTGGAAATTATTTTGAAGAGAAAACTTTATCATGTTTTTCTCACTTCACAGATCTTCATATTATAATCTTAAAGGCTCTTCCCCAATTACCATTGCTAACAGGTCAAAGCTGTCCCTATAGCACAGCATTCTCCATTTTGTTCTGGACTTCTATACTTTACAGTTTCTGGTTTTTTCCTTGTATTTGAAGTAGAGGGCCTCACACACATAACATACTTTTCTAATGCCCTTGATCAGGGTCTACTGAGTTTTAGCTGGGCAAAATAGATTACCTGTGCATGCTTGCAGCTTCCTATAATGCTCTCCTCAGGCTCTTGTACTTCCTCCCCTTTCACTTGTTTTCTCTACTTGTTCACAGCACTGTATTATTCTGAGAAAAACATGCTATTTTAGCTATCTAAGCTATAGCTAGGAAGGCTGGGTGTGACAGATATGGGAGGACTACAAGTATTTAAACGAAATGAATGCCACTTGTCAAAACTTTCAGGTTTTTCTGTGCAAGCCATCACCAGAAATTTCAGGGCACGTTAGTAAAGAAAAGAAAGAAGGGACATGCTGTGGTTCTGCCACTTTCCAATGGTTCCTCACTGATATAGGATCCAATTAATCATCAACTACAAATTATACTAAGTACAACTGTCTGGAGGTAAATGGTGCCAAGGTCATGGTCCAGCTTTCAAAAATGAGGAAGATGGCCATCTCCTATGAGTCTATGTGAAAGAATCTGATCTGATCTCTGCAATTTCAGGAAGTGATAATAAGGTCATATATATCCTAAGACCAACAAATTCCATTAATAGGTTAAGTTTGGAATCTGATATTACTAACTACAGTACAGGAAGCTGAATAATGAAATTTGATTATCGTTTACAAATGTTCTGGGAAAAGAAATGGCAAATAAAGAGAAGACCAGCATTATTTAGAATTGTCTAAAGGGTTGTGACTAGGAAACATGGGCTTGAAAGAAAAAAGGAAAATTAAAGAGGCTATTAGAAAAGTTCACTGACAGCCCAATCCATTGTTTTGTAAATATGCTGCTACCGGAAACTTTTCAGATATGTAAAGGAGGAATAGAAAAAAGGATTTGAATTGTAATGTGAGATGCAGCGACATGTTGGCAGAAGGAGAGCCAGTAAGATCAATAGCCTTCAGCTTCTGTGATTCAGAATGAGCTAGTTTGCATTTTCTCATGCACTCAAACACTCTGAAACAAAGGAAGAGATACCATGGGAAGTTAGGACTCTTTAGTGCAAATTTCACAGGGTTCTGCATATACTAAAATATTCCACTAGTCACCTAGATAACTACACAGTAGGCATTACATGATATGCTGTACGTAAAGCATTGACTCTTTTAAGATAAAGCCTGGGTTTCTGAAGGTTTTTTTCAATGACAACTCTTATGTATATAACTGTGTTTCTTTGTCTTTTTCTCTTTCAGGAATGCTGATCTGACAAACTACTTAAATTCAGACCAAAATACACTCTAATAATTCTCCACGAAAAGTGTGGCTTCCAATTATTCCAACTAGATTTCTTTGCAAGGTTCAGTATCTTATCTGGCAGCAAGCCTACAGCCATACTAGTTCACCTAGGGCTCAGAGCCTGTTAGATCTCCTGTGTTAAAAGAGGTCAAGCCAGGTCATTACTTAAATAAGAGAACAAGAAAGATTTGAGTTACTGTTCTACTAACAGTGTCATCCTTCGGATGATGCAAAAAAAAGAGTTTCTTTTGTCACTGACAATCCCATAGCAGTTGTGAAATTATGGTCTAATAGCCTCTGTGTCCTGGCCAAATTTCAATGAAGGTGATTACCTCTTCGCTACCTAAAATTCCTTGGGATTTCAATTTGCTATGGTCTGTCTCACTTCCTTTCGGTCCATTTCAGTGGTGGGTGAAACCATCCCTGCATACAGAGGTTAGAGAGATCCGTAAAAGTGGAGGTATATTCTATTATTAGGTTATTTCATCCTAATTTCTTGGTGTTTTTTTTTTTTTTTTTTTTTCCACAGCACAATAGAGTTGAAAAGCTGCTGAAGCAGACTGGGCCTGCAGTATAACTCTGGGAAGAAGATAAAAAAATAAGCTTCTACATCCAGCTGTTGAATTGGAAAAATGTTAGGATTACACCTTCTCATATTTCAGGAAAATGTCTGCTCTGCTTTTTGGGTTCTTATTCCTTCATCCTCTAAAAGTACAGGCCATACAAGTACTATTCAATAGCTTTACTCCAGCTTTTTTCTCTTCCCCCCCACCCCCTTACTTGCACACATTTTTTGAACCTGATTTTGAAACCTTGGTTATGTTGAATAGTCCTTTCTTTTTCTTCTACTTCTCTGAGAAAATAGGCAGACAGGATGAAAGTTTCTTGTATAAAGACTTCGAAGTAAGCACACAGAATTCTCTTGCTAACAACTAGTATTTAAACCCTATTTTAGAGAGCATACCAAGGGCAAAAAATAGAGGCAGGAGGCATGCCCTAAATATTGCTCCCAGTCAATGACTTCTTGCCATCTAGGTTGTAGCAAGACACAATATAAAGCAAACCTGAGGCTATTGCAAATTATATAAATGGCTGGGTTTTAGATGCTTTAGGATCAATGAAGAATAAAGATTAATTCAGGTTGCCCTCAAGGACAACAGAAACTGACTTGAGTATTACATCAGAAAAGAGTTACAGCTTTCTGCTGAGGGTCTGGCACTGAAATTTTGTTTAGTTTTCTCTTTCACAAACCTCTTGGACCACTTTCAGCACATCACACTCCTGCCCCACCTTTCCCCTGTTTACAGGCTGGAGGAAGCAGTGGAGCTCTACTGCCTCTCTTTCAACACTTGTCTCTTCTGTATTGTCAGCCTGGAATGCAAAACTTAAGTACTTGAGTAAGTAAACTCAATCTTTCTGAAACTCCTTCAGTCTGATCTTGCCCCACATATCAGTACTTTAATAAGGAAAGTGATATATGGGTCATTACTGCTTGATATTATCTTAGGTTTTGGCCGTTCTTTTTCTCAACTATTTTCCTACTTATAAGTGTCTTTATTCAATATTAGTCATACTGTTTCCTTCATTTCATACTATGCAGCTAAATGCTTTTTGCTACCCTAATTGATGCCAAACATGAACAGAAATATGAGCTTCTAACGAACAGAAATGTGATCTTCTAGAGACTTAATTGTAATTCTGCTGAGAAATTTACTGTATTTTTATTTTTGTCACTGTTATTAGCTGAGACATTTTAAACCAGCATGGAAAAGTAGTAATTGTACTCTGGTGTTCAATATTCCACTCCAACTCTTGTTCCCAGTATGACTGGAGCATGCTTCCATGGTCTTACCAAGCTTAACATGTGCTCATAGAGACTTAGTCCAGCTGTAAAATCTGAAAAATCTGAAATAGTTTAATGCAATCTTGGAATTTCTTTAGATCATTTGTATCTTTTCAAGCCCTATTAAACATAAGTAATTTCAGAAGTGTCTTTATAAGGACTTACACAGGGAAGGAACATTCAAAACCACGTAATGATTGCTTACTTTAAAGGGAATATATGTATATAGAAAGAACAATAGTCAGTGATTGTGTTGGAATGGAACAATGCTTATACCTAACAGCAAAATGTAATCAAAGGGAACATTTGCTCTTGAGAGATTTAGTACATTCTTTGCTAATGTAAATTAGCATAACTTCATTAAAATCACTGGAGCTATGTTGATTTAAACTCGCTAAGACTCTTTGAGTACTTCAGCTCTTGTGTATCTAAGAAAGAAAAGCAGACCTGGAACTAGCATGTCAGTATCTTGCACGTTAGTATGTTAATATTTGGGAAGCACAAATGTGGAAAAATGATAAAATGTTTTATCCTGAGTTTTATGTCCATTATAGGAATGTCAGAAAGAAAAGAAATACACGTTTTCATGCTGGCATTGACAAATTGAAAAAGAAAAAAAAAAAAAAAAGAAATAATTAAAGTCAAGCTTATTTCTGCAGTACCTTAAAGGCAGATTTCTGACAATTCCAAGAACTTTCTGGTATTGTATTCTAGTAGTTTTAGGTAAGAATATGAATTTTGGTGACTTTGCAATTTTATGTGACTTTATTTGCAGCAAAACAAAGTTAAAGCAAAGCAGATTAATTTGATTGCAAGCTATATAGCACATACATTCAACAGTCAAACCACTGGGTGATCTCCGAACAATTCATGCCAGATAACATGGCCACATGGCCATTTCATTTATCTATTTGATTCTCAACAATCTCTATAATTCTTCAAAAAGAGATAGAGCATCTAAGAACAAGCATAACACTCTATAGATTTATCTAATCTACATTCTCCTTCACAGCTCCATTTATTTACATATAAACCTACCACAGTCCCAAGGACTACCCAAGGAGTGGAAGGCATTGGATCCACCCTTCCAGTGAATGCTGAGGCAAGACAGTCACCTATTAACTTTAAAGCTTCAAAAGACCATCACATCATTTTGCTGATTCAGGTCAGGTGAGAGAGAGGCGGGGCGGGGGGGAGGGGAGAGAGACAGAGACAAGTGGAGAAGGAACTTAAGTATAAACTGGCAAATTCCACGAAAAGCAATACTAAAGTTGTGATTTAACCCTTTTTATAATGTGACCTTTTTATTTTCTTGAGATGAGAGCAACTTTGTCATTAGCTCCTGCTGAAGGCTGTGCCTGAAATCACTATCATGTTTCCAACACTTTTTTTTTTTTTGTTCCAGTCATTTAAAGCTAGTTAAGTAGAGCTTTCAGAGAAACCTAGTTTTATTAATTGCTCAACCACCATGTGACAGTGTACAAACTGCTTACAGAGCTGGACACACTAGTTAGTAAAGTGCAGCAAGGGCTTACATGGGGAAGGGCGGCACTGTACACAGAAAACCTCTGTGAGTCAGGTTAATTGTAAGGAAAAAAGTAAAAATAAATTATTAAATTAACATCTTTGTAGCAACTTGAGTAACATCAATAACTTTAGCCTCATTTTTAGCTCTTGAGATACAAGGGAATACAAAACTATCATACTTTCCACTAGAACAACCTGTAAATATCCCTTGTCAAATCCTTACCCTATTTAGGGTCAAATCAAAACAGAGAAAGACCTCTATTTCTTAATCGGAAAGAGCTTGTTCCTCAGTTTACCAGGTTCCTTTCCATTCCTATTAATTGTTCAGGAGAACTCTAAATCCAGCAGGCTTTATGGATGCCTTTGCAGTAGGGCTGACATTACCATATAGGTCCAGATGTTGTCTCAAGTACTAGATGTTGTTTCAAGCTTAACTAAGTGATTTTACATTTCCTAAATTTCTCCTTCCAAAATTCTCCTTATTGATTTGGTAAACCTTCTACTTGAACACTTTTTTAAGATGCTTGGGTTTTTTTCAATATCCAGTATCAGATTTCTGAAAGATGAAGGTGGCAATCCCTTTCTTTGATACAGTGGATCCCACTGGTAGAAAAGGTTGAACAATCCATTTAGATTCGTTTAAAATTCTGCTAGCCCTTTTGTCTACAAAACTGTCTGTGACTTAATTCTAGTTTTTCTTTTTACTTATAGAATCAGCCAAACTGTTTGTCTAAATGCTATGAGTCATCTGGGAGCTGTTCTCTTTGACCGTTCACTGCTAGCTATTTGTGCTGTCACATTAGATGACAAGTTTTTATTGGAAGTGAAATAAGATCAACTCCTTTATTTTTTCATAACAGAAGCTTACAAGGAGCTGTGTGACATTTGTTCTCATGCTCTCTGAGCACTAGGGTGTTTTTTATGCTTATAAACCTAATGATTTTTTACCAGAAACATTTAAGTGTTTAGTAATACTCCGTAGACCTTCACTGCAAACCTGCACCAGCCATAGAGTGTTTAAAGAACCCCATGAAATTTCAAACCATGCAAAGGGACATAGTGGCATAACTACTAGGACTTGCAATTGATATAATAGAATTGGATTTGAATGAGCTTGGCTGCAGAGGTTTGGGAAGAATGGGATTAGCATTGGTAAAAAAATTGGACAGAGACCTTAATTTCATTGCTGGTACCATGACAACTATTATAGCTTCTGGAACCATGCCTGAAGCAGGTAATTTTGATTTCTTCTATGCTTTGGCATAATGTTTGGTAATACAGTCACCAATGGTGTTTTATCAACTGTCACCATCTTTGTCTTATGCCAAAATAACATCTCAGAATGATTTCAGCAGGCTTGTGGAGAGGAGTATCCCATGAAAAGCAGCTAAGTGCATCAGACAGCACCAGGAGGACCTCAGCTGGAATACCAGTGGGGCACTGTAACGTAGAGACATGGATCAAAAGGCAAGTTCAGAAGAGAGTCACGAGAAACATGCTCAGAAGCCTAGAAATTTTTACTTATAGAGATTAAAAGCCATGATATTGATCAATATTAAAAAAAAAAAAAAAGGAATAGATATATAAACTGCTGCTGCTAAGAAAAACTGGAATAATCTCTTCATAGCATGTCAAGCAAGAAATAAAAATATAGACTGGACTTTAGGAAACTGCTTTCTTTTGTAAGGATATCTGAGCAATAGATAGAAAGAGCTAGAAATTTTAATCACAGGAAATTTCAAATTATAAATTAAACCTGTCAGGAATCACATTGTTTAGAATAATCTCTGAAGGACTATGTAGTTGATTTCCTGAGACACTCAGCCTTACTTCTGATAACATGTGCAGTATGGTACAGATAATCATTCCACACATTCATGACTTCAAGGAAGAGGATGCCCCTATTTCTTAATCTGTTCTGAGAACGCTTAGAAGATGAAGAATACAGAAATTTGTAATTCTTTAGCAAAGCAACAGAGTGCTCCTGTACTGCATTGAATAGTAAACATATAGGCCTGCATGATGTGTTGCTTCTTTGCCCTTATGTCCTTGTCATTCAGTACAAAAGCAGAGTGAAAAGAGCTGAACACAAGAGAGAAACAGAAGGACAGAATTCATAAGGAAACTAACGTTTTGCTTAGGTCTGGCTGGTTTCTTTAACCTAGTGGAAGCTTTAGTAACAACAACAGTGCATTTTCTGCTAAGGAAAGTTTCCTTCATAAAACTTTTGAAGCACAAATTTTCAAGAACTGCTGTAACTTCTTTTATGAAATTTTCTTTTCAGAAGACAGAACTAGGGCATTTCTATTCCCAGTTTTGAATTTGCTCTTTTCATTTACTTTATTAAATTACTTCCCTTATGTGTGTACCAGTTTCCACGTTGTATGTGTGCTTTATGGAATGCCACAACAATAAATACCTCAAAGACTACAGGATGTCCTGCTGAAAGGCAAAAAAAGGCAAACCACTGACAATAGCTACCTCTAATTATTAATACAATCCTTTGGTACTCAGAACATCTTAGCCTTCCTTCTCCCAAACTAGAAGTTAGGCAGTTATTTAGGATGGGATTTTCAGGAATGTTCAGAATGTTTGTGCTTTCATTGAAACCACTACAGAAGGAGGAAAAAGAGGAAAGGGAAAGTCTTCTGATAATACTATCTCTTGAAAGCAACCTAATTTGCCTACAATGCCCTTTGGGCTTCTACATTACTGGGCACAGCAAGAGTGGGGCTGCTCCATGAGCAAAGGACAAGCCAGAAGCCAAGCCTGCTGCCAGTGCAGGCTGTGCTCTCACCTACTGGGTAGAGTCCTGCAGGGTCTAACCATGGCGAGCAGAGAGGAGGACAGGTAATGGCCACAGAAAGAGCAAGTGATGAAACAGGCCCAGGATCCCTCCAGCCCAGTCAGGGGCAGCAGCAGATATGGCAAGAGACAGGCTGAAGACCATGCTACAGCACTGATCCATCCAGAGGGCAGGATAGGAGACTGGCACTCCTGCAGTGTTGCTCAGACAGGGACTCACCACCCCAGGCTGAGATGAAATGGGTCTCCCAGGCCCATGGGCATGGGGTGAGGGGAGGCCTGAGAAGGGCTGGTAAGCACACTCAGGGCCATAAGACCTGATATGAAGAATTTAGAAAACCTGTAATAGTGTGTTGCTACTCCACATAACCAAAGCTTTGCTCATGTATTTCAACTATGATCTTTTCATCTTTAAGAGAATGCTGTGCCCTGTGAAACTGCAAGGTTTCTCAAGGGCACTAGAAAGCAGCTATCTTAGCTGAATGAAGAAATTCAGGAGAACTGTAATCTGGACCATTAACTATTTCTAATACATCAGCAATGTTTCACTGATGCATTTGGGTTTTCCATTATAAGTGTATCCTCCCCTTACCCCCTCTCCAGGATGTGAATCCAGTTTTATTAGAGTGTGAAAAATATGTCCTCTTCTGCAGTGATGTGGCTGAGAGGAATAAAAGATGGCTCTGATGATATATACTCTCAATTGCACTAATAACATCTCATTTTTTCCCAACTCACCCTGTTGCCGCTGATAGAAGTGTTTCTGCTACTGCTGTGAGGCGTCACTGTGATTATTACTGTTCCCTTAGTGTCTTTTATGCTCTGGGATCCAATCCAGAAAAGCATTCTGTTTCAGGAGATTTACGTGGCCAGATTGCACAAAGAAAAATGATAACATGAACAGCAGCCGTATTTTTTACAAGGACATTTTTACAAGTAAGTCTAAGACATCATGCCAGAAATATCCTTCCTTGTCATACATAGTTCAGTAACTCTAGAGCTAGCCCAACCTTTGAGTTTTCTTAACCCTGAAATCAAAATGCTCAAATTTGGGTCATAGCTTGAATAACCTATTAGCTACCGATAAGCTGAAGATCAACAGAACCTTCCAACAAAAACAAATAGTTCCATTTATAAAAATTTTGACCCATTTAAGGTCTCTGCCTCAGCTGACATAAAATCCAGTGACCTCCTAGATACACATGATATTTGCTGGAGCAGTATTATCACGTTTTCTGTGAAGTTAATGTTCTAGCTATTATTTTTTGCATTGTGACCAGTATCTTAGCAGGAAACTGATAATTTTTAATATCTTTTGTAAAACTTTCAATATTTTTTGAGATGTTTTTAAATGTTCCCTGTCAGCCCTTGTGATTTTATAGTTTGACAGCCTTAAGTGCACATATGGCATTCACATATATATGTCATTCCACACCTGGCTTCCATTTTCGATCTGCATTTTAACTACTGTAGACTGTTTTGGTAAATAATTAAGGGAGATCTCATTCCTTATAAAATGGATAATGTTCCTTCCTTATGCATGGATATTACTATTCTTTTTCTAGCCCTTCAGTATTTTTAAAGAACTTTCTTTTGCCAATAGATTGCTACCAGATGCCATTTTGTCCTTCAGAAACAATAAATCTCATGAACCTTTTTCATTATTTAATCTGAGACTAAAATACTATCTTGGCCAGAATTAAACTATGATCTATAATACAGCCATACTCATCTGAATAAATATACCTGTAAACCATTTGCTTCTTGCTAATACTATACCAACAACTACATTACATATTTCAAATTCTCATTTTACTTAAATTGGTCTAAATTAGAATGAACTAAATCGACTGCACCATTCATCGTCACTGCAGGATTAATGTCTTTCACCATTGTAAAACCTAAGCAATGACAATAGTCCTTTAGCATTTTATAATTTTGCATAATGGAATAGAAAAGAGAGAGAGTGCACAACTAGTGTAAATTATGTATTTTATATAATATTGTTTAATTGATACACCAGTCATACTTTAACATCTTGTTTTCCCAGGAAATACTAAACTGATACTGGCAAAATCTGGCTACAAAACAGCAGTGATAGCAGTTGGGGTAAAAGAAGCAACAGCTTGCTCATCTAATGCAGTCTTAGCAAATGTAACTGAAGCTGAGGAGCTTAAGAGAGTGAGGCCTATATTAAAGTACATAACCATCTGTGGGACTGTTTTCTTCTTTTTGCTCTGCCCTTGTGATACATTAATTGTGCAACTGTATCCTGGCCTCAAGGAAGGATTTAAAATGTTCTGATAAATGTCTGACAACATACCATTTTTATCACCAATTTCAAATCAGGACCCTGAGAATGTCCATGATCTTAACTCACTTTAAGATCAAAGAATGTATTTTACAAAAGTGCTAAGGGACTATGTGCTGAAGGACAATATGCCTCTTTAATTCAAAAATATTTTCCAAACAGTACCATGTTTTTTTGGATTACTACCTAACCAGGCAACTGTTGTTTAACTGTGGAAATAACTGTTGTATTGAATGAACATGTTTTCTTTGAAAAGAATGTGTCCTGCCTGCCAAATTGACTGGGTGTGTTTTCATGTGAGCCAGAGGTGTGGCCCAAGCTCTGGGCAGGGAGGCTCCTTCCCGCAGCAGGCACCACAAGGGCACTCAGACTCGCTTGCATCTCCATGACCCTGAGCAGTAGAAGCAGGTCTTGGGGGATGACGTTTGTAGAACTCACAGAATCAGCAGCTCGGGCCCTGGCAACTGCGCTGCTTGTGCACTCATATCTCTTTGAAGGAGAAACTGTGTAAAGAAATATGCTTTGAGAATAATGCTTGCTCTGAGAGGTTTCCTTTAACTCTCAGCAGCTAGCATGACTTTGAAAAATCACATGAAGACCTCTAGCATGCCATGAACATGTACCGAGTTAGTTCTGATTTATCATAAATGATCTAGGAATTCACAGTAATTAACATGATGTTCTCACTGGGAATTATTATTGCTAATACTGACACTGTTGAAGAACTTATATTTTTGCTATCCCTGAATACTTGTATTGAATAATTCCTATGACTTATACTGTGACTATAGGTATATGCAGAATCAAATAAAAAAAGAATCTACCCATAGAAATCTCTCCCCTCATTCTTCAGGAAAAAAGAAGAGACTACATTAACAAATAATTATTCCCCCTTTCCTTTTCCAGAACTAACTCAAATGAAAGCTAATGTGACTAATAAAGTAATTGTAATTGAATGATACGTTTCAGGTGTGTCAGAGTCTTCCCAGAAACTCAGACAATGAGTTCGCATTTACGTCTCCACATTTTGAATTACTTCTTTAATCGGATGTGCTACAGCATATCCGATTTGCAGCACATCATTCAGAATGTAATGGGGATGCAGAAACATGTGTGATGGCTTTTAAGAGAGCCCTAGAGAAGTGTTCTACAAAGGGTAGATCAGTGAAGCAGTATAACGCAAATTTATTGCTGTCATACCAGCCTACTCCTCAGTCTCCAAACTTAAAGATGCCTAGGGAACTGTTTTTGAAAAGATAGTTCCACATAAGCGTTTCATTAGCAGTACATACCTCCTCAGCATGTTGGCTAAAGGGCAAATTAAACAGCAACAAAAAAGTCAAAACTTATTTGTCTTGTAATAGACCAATATCTATATCCTGAATAAACAATGCCACTTACCAAAGGGTAGCTAAAGATTAGCAATTCGGAAACATCCTCCACAGGTACTTATCCTCTGAGGTGTTTATCTATATATTTTATCTAGTGACTACCTGTGTCCAAAACACATGAAACAGTCCACCGAGTAGGGAGCAGAACCTGGGACTTTCTCTTGCTCAGAGATCACTAGGCAATAAATTGAAAGTCTCTCCAGCTCTCCACAAACTTTTCCTGAGACACCAGAAGGTCCAGTCAGTACAGTTCCTTTCCCCAGAGCCTAGAATCAGCTGGAGGTTAAAAGTCCTGCTACAGGTGAAGAAGTGACTGATTTTCCTCAAAGACAAGTGGTAATTAAATTCCACACATCCTGGGGAAGTGATCAGCCAACGAGTTATTGTACAAAAACACAGCAGCACCTCTGGCTGTACTTCAGAGGGGAAAAAGTAGCAACTTCCTTCTTCTCCTGTGCTCTTCCCAGCTTTGTTCTCAAAATAAAATCTAATCCCAGTGTTCCCAGAGTCTGAAAATTCCTGGATTAAATTTTATTTAGGGCCTGAAAGTTTTATACTAAACATTGCAATTCTTAGGTCCCTTATTAGGTCTAATCCTTCCTATATCAGCCTATGAAAAAATAAAAATAATATGTAATATGCTACAAAAGACAAATGAGAAACTTCTGTAAGCAGAAGTCTGACTGGGATGAGTATAACTCCCAACCTGGTCCAAAAAGGAAGATGAAACAAGTAGTCTAATTAAGCACTCAGAACTAGTTACATTTTACTAATTACACATCTGATTCTGGACCTAATGTAAGACACCAAATGATAAACTTCAGTGAAGACAAAAGGAGGAAGGGCATGAGAAACATTATCCTGGTACCAGATAGCTTGGGGACCAGAACAAAAGACTGACAAATGGGACTCGCTATTTCAGGATATCTACTTAATGGAGCAGAACTACAGGAAATAAATGAAGATGGAGGCCTAAGGGTAAAAATGAGTGATATCAGGAAAATGGAGATAAAGTGTGAGTTTGGCATGCTCTTGCAGGATTAGACTGCAAATATTAAGGGATCGTTTGTTAATCCCTAATTATTCCATTATGTACATTACCAGTTATGCATTGGTTACTGTTGCTATCATTATCTTTCTCATCTGAGTGATTATTTGGACTATCAAGATAACTATTGGAAAATACAGCATCAAGTGCAATTTAAAATGGAAGGGCTAAATGAGCAGGTTCTTCAAGTCTTTCTTTCATGATAATGTCTTCATTCCTTACATGATGTTTAAAGGAATGAAGATTTTATTTTGTTTTTGCTATGGGGTTTTGTAAGCATTTAGAGCAATTTCTCAATTTCTCTGATGCAAATCAAGTGTAACAAGGTACCAACATAATTTTTTATCCAAAACCACAGAATATATTTGTACCAATGGTCTCGTACAATAGCTCAAACTGGAAGATACCATTCAGCCTTGAAAAGTAACGAGCATTTATTATATTCCAAGTTAATTCTAGTCACCAGTCCAATATCTCAATTTTACAAACCTTTAAATATCCACCATTTTCTAGCAGAAAAAAATCTAAATAAATGTTCCCTCCTTCTACCTGAAAATATATTATTCACAGTCCTGAGTTTCTAAGTATTAATTTAATCTCATATTCTCTTACTGGAAAAGGAAATGTATGTCATTAGAAAACCTGTAAAAGCAGGCACTTGTTCCTAGTTTTTTATAGGTAGGATGAAGCTAAAATACTTTTAGTTTCAGAAACTAATTTTAGGTCATTGGTAGACATTTCCAAAATGCATTACTTAAAGTGGTTTTCATGTGCCAGCTTGTGTTTTGTTACCTACTATGCAGGGTGCTAGTCAGGCAATTAAAAAAAACATTTATTTTTATGGGTCACTCCTTTTTATTAATGATTAGTGAATAAAAAAAAAAGAATAAGAGATGGCATTAGTAATTGAAACTGTTTTCTGTATGTCTTCAAGCAATAGACTAATTTAAGAATAAGCATATCTATTTTAATAAATATCTGTTATGGTTAGAAGTATGCCACTCTTCAGTTTATCATGTCTATATGCTTACTCAAATACACACCAGTAGGTGCATTTCTGTATGCATTGTACAGAGTAACTTATATATTATCCTGAGGAAAATATATTGCTTCAATTAATGTACTTTGGAAGGACTCAATTTATACATGTAGTCCAAGTCCAAAGACTTTTACAGTTTTATGCAAAACTAAAGTCCACTAAGGAAGCACAAAAGAAATCTATATATAAACATAGTTTCTTTTCAGTCCTGTTGCTGAGCCTTAGCAGGTATGCAAGTTGGAATGAAAGATACTCGAGGAAAAAGAGTGAAGATAGGAGAAAGAGTATAGTCCTTTCTGTCAGGTAGAACCCTAACCTAGCAAAAGTGTCATTTAGGGCTCTTTTACTACTTATCTCTCATGTCAAATGGTTTCTGGGTGATGTGCAAAAACATGGGCTTTGATGAAGAGTAAAACAGACTTTGTCATGTTTTGAGTTTCTTCTTTTTAAAAACGTTGTTACTTCCATCCACTCAATATTATCTATGACTATTAATTTTCCAGGTACTGGGGAAGAAGCAAGGCAAAATAACAGAGAGTTCGCTATGTTCCTTTATAGCATAACATCTCATGAATTTTTTTCCTCTCATATTATGCATGTAGCCCCTAGCACACAGAACAAGCAGTAGCTTCTTGGAGCTCTGCTTTGAGCAGGAAAATGGATCCAGGGGCTTTAACACTGTGAAAAAGCTTGTTATAAGAATGCTAAACTGGGCTTGGTGTAACAGACTTTTATTTGCTGTGATCCCATTGGGCAAACTGTAGGCAGTATGGTTCCCCTGCAATCTGTGAGGGTCTCTTTCAAAGACAAAGAAGAAGAAGAAAAGACTGACCCTTTTTGTGGAATCAAAAGGAAGAAAAGTCAATAGGAAGCTCTTATATACTCTTGAAAGGATGAGCTTTTCCATCTGAATGCTACAAATTACCTATTCCTTTGAAGCTGCTTTTAAAAGGAACAAATATTTTCTTGAGAAAGGGTTAAAAAGTCCTAAGTATTTGAGTGGTAGAATTGTTAGGAAGCTCTTACACGATGCCTACAATACAAACTTCTGTTGGTCTATATATCCAAGTTAGAACTACAAAAGGCTATGCTCTGAATGATACTATTCTGCAGGCAGAAAAACCCTGTAGCTACATTTCTTGCTTCTTTACAGACCTCTCTGAAGCCTGGAGGGAATAGCTGGAATTAATTGTACACCATAAAGTACAGTTTTGCTAAAATGCTCTATGCTAGGAGTGTTTTTCCTAGTTCACCTACAGTGCTGGTTAGATATTAATCTAGGTCTTAGGTTAAGCCAATTCAAGGTAATTTTTTAATTTGTTTTAAGGCTTACGAGCACAGAGCTGGGTGAATACCACAAAAAAATTTCTGTACGTATTTAGTTCAATTTTATTTTTTTTAAAACTTTTGCTCACCCCCCTTTGCAATGCTTCTTCACAAAAAGACATTATTTTCAGTTCCGTGTTGGCCAAAATTATAAGATATGTCTAAAGTTTTAAAGATGAAAGAAGAAGAAAAATTTGAGATAACAGTTTACAAATTAAAGCTTCTCAAATTCATACACCTTTGCCAGTCCTCTGTGCATTCACAGATGGGTGTATATACAAACAGGAAAAAAAAATCTCATATATGCAAAATGTGTAGGGGAACCAATCAAATAGGTATCTTCTATATTTGGATTTAGTTGTCATTTGTAGACTAGCTGCTTATCTAATATAGCCCCAGATGACACAGAGAATGACAAGGATCATCTCTCATTGTTAGCAGCAGAACACAAAGCTGAATCTTGCAAGTCGTATGGTGCATATATGTCTGCATGTCTGTATGTAATTAAATGCAACAGTGACTTACTTGGTAGATTGCCTCCTTAACTCATCCTAAGAGCATGAATCGGGAATAAGGGGCTTTGATTTAATGTAAAGCAGTTTTACACAGAACGCTTTACTTCTAAGACTTCATGTCGTGCTGCTGTCAAAAAAAGGCAGAGGAAGATGTGAAAGTCCTGAACCAAAGGCGGGATGCTAAGCAGCCGTGTAATCCATCACTTTCGAAATCTCTTCTCGTTAAGCTCAATCGTAGATGTACTCCTTTTGATTTATGACCTCCATGGCAGAAGTCTTGCAAAAAAGTCTGACTCAGTAGAGGGGGGTCATCCCTAATGGATTTCATTCTGGTTTCTCAGTAAACAAATCTGATCTTTTCCTATCACCCAATGCTGCCCAAAGGATGCAACTGTTATATCTCCTTTCCCTATAATTCCATAATAAGACGATCTGCAGTCTGGCACTATGTTGTTCATTTATCCATAGTTGCTAGATTCTGAACTCACCGAATGTTGCACTGTGCCACCAGGCAGGCCTGACACAGACCTACATTCAAGAAATAGACTGCTGGCACCTTGTTTGAACCTCTCTTGTGATGCTCAAGCTCCCTGGTGAGCAGGTACATTAATAAAGGTATCTGCATTTTTATCTCTGAGGCAATGACAGAAAACAGGTCATTTTTCATGTCATTATGACACCTTTACGAAATGAAAGAAAGATTAACTAAATATGTCTGTACTTAAGCAATGTTGGGCCTTCTGGAGCCCAGGGTCTCATTTTAATTTCCAATTGGAAAGGAACAAAAAGACTTTAATCGCTTAACAATGGTCTGGAAGGAAAGAATGAGAGTTTAAAGGGCAGAACTGACATAATCTAAATACTATATTGTTGTTTTAGACTCTGAACTGTACAACCATTAGTATGAAAATATGAAAATTTACTGAGGTAATATTTTTCTGTTTAAGTATTTCTTAATTATATGCCTTGTCCTCATGTTTCTGAAGCTAACCTTGAAAAAGTTGATCTTCACATACACCTTGTAATGTTATCTGTCTACTTTGCAGACAGATGCCCGAGTCATGAACTACCTTATTTATTTCAATGTGTGGGTTTTTCTGCTGGTTGGTTGGTTTTGTTTGTTGGGGTTTTTTTTTAGTTTGAGACCTGTAACATACAATGTCTATGTTAGAATCATAGTCAAGTCTTCATGGTTGAATACTTAAAGGGGAAAAGAGAAAATAGCTTTGTCTTGTGATCTAGATTATCTTTCTCATCTTTCTACTACTTTAAATTCTATATTATATTTATTCAGAAAAGACTTAGAAAAACTGCACTTTATTTCTGAAGATGAACAAATGTGTTCAAGAGAGCTAGTAGTTGAATTAGGTCCAGTTTGACCACGGGTGATGGCTCATTATCACCCTGAAATACTGATCCTAGGTTTTTAGCCTATGAAGTCTTCAAGGCCTTTAGAAGAAGAAACTGAAACATGAATAAAAAGCAAGTAAAGTGCTTTCAGGTTTCAAAAGAATTAAAAGGAGAAATAGCTGTAAAGGCAAAGAATTTAACTTGCAAAATAAACTTACAGGTTGGCAATGTTTTACTATCAGTCGTAATAATTAGTAGTTGATACCCTGCTTAGTTTGATAATGATGAACAAAACTGAGCCCCTTTGCCCTTACAGGATTTGAAGCTTCATTTCTGAACAGAAATAGCAGAAAAAACCCCACCAAATCTGCATAAAACCCTGTCCAGTATGCATTACCGTTCAAATACAAGAGGTTTTTCTCTTAGTCATCAAGCAAATCTTTATAAAAGGAGATGAACAGTTGAAGAGAAAATTCAGAGCCATTCCATTCCCAAGTGCAAATTGTGGTGGTTGGGCATGCTTCCTTTGTACCTTCCTGGATACTGACACTTTTCACAACCCAAACCCAGCTACAATGGCCAGCTTAAGCCCATGTGATCTTGCCACTCAAACTACACAAAACAGTTTCTGTAGCAAGAATATGGTCTCTATCCTGTAAGTAAAGGGCTGGAACAAAAGTTGTAATAATTTGTGGCAAATTTAAATTAAGAACAATGTGAATTCTCTTTTTTATGTCTACTGTGATTACTATTTAGATTTCTGTTTATAGTAGAAAATAAATACCAGTCTAGACAGTGCTTAGTGACAATATATGTAACTGTCATGAGCTCAGGATTTTTAATCTGATCTTTCCCTTTTTAAAAAGATTGTGTTGAATTTATAGCATCTGTTATTATCGTTATTCAATATAATATGGACTCCACAATATAGTTAAATGTCTCAGTCCTCAGCATGATACAGAAGTGCAATGAAGAGTTCCTAATCAGAGTTAGGTTCTTCACAGATGCAAAATGAATGCATTCATATTCAAACAGTAAAATTAAATTGCAGGTTACCAGGGGAATTAATCTTGATTTGCAGCTATTTATGATAAATAGGATTCAGGATGCTAGTGTCAATGAACTGTTCTTCACTGAAGGGAGAGATAAATATCATCAGCAGGACTTTAGGAAAATTAGCTACCAGGCTTGTTAAAATAACTAAATGATGAGATGCACCAATTAAAAATCATTTAGCAAGTTTGCATACAGGTAACTCACTAGAAGATCACAGGTACTTCAGCTTCATAGGGGCATTTTATCTCTTTGAGGCATATAATAATTAAAATGGCCATTAGTGATAACGGGAATTATTCACACAACTCCTCCCATTCATTTATTTGACATAATAGATCCCTAAGTCTATTTATGTTGGATTTTTCCTTATTATAACCAACTCTATAAATCTACAAATTATGCATATATAATGCTGTAAGTTCTTAAGAAGTCAAAGAAAACTGTTATTTATGTATCATGCCTTTCCATCTTTACAAAAATTAGAAAGAAAATAGTTTCCAAAATGGTGAGCAGGATTGAATGCGTGTGAGCAGGTTGAATGGTGTGTGTGCATGTACGTATCTGTGTGTGTATGAATGTACCTGGGTCTTAAAAAAAAGACAGAGGACAGGCAAGTTATATCTAGAGTATGCCTGAAAGATACACCAGCCTGGAAAACAGTACCAAATTCTCTAATATGTATCTCTGCTATGTAAGATAATTGAATGGCTTAATTAAGAGATTCTTACAGGAGAACAATTTATTGTAAACCACAAAGTTCTGATGCCAGAACAGGAAGGTAATATGCTTCTTTTGAAGATCCCCAAAATGAGGACAAATTTTATGAACCAAACATTACAGTACCAAATATGTAGGACAACTTTAGATGAACATATTTTAATGAAAAAATGTCTCAAAACATGAAACAACAACAAAATAGATGGATAGGAGTATTTTTAAAAGTTCTTGATATAGAATGCAGGCTTGAAACCTTAGCCATTTATCGTTTTCATGCCTGAAAACATGACCACTTTCATGCTTGAGTAAACAATATAGTTACTTTCCTTTTATGCCAGAATTTTTTCCCATCTAGAATGCTTCTGCTGCAACCTATAGGGACAGTATTTTACCAGAACACCAAAGCTCAGGAATTTAACAGCCATAAAAATGTTCACGAGATTTTCTCCCCTTTGTCTCTGAATTTATTTTTCATGGAACAGTAAGTTAGCAGAAGTTGATGGACATATCATTACTAAACAACCATCTTCAATTTTAAAGCACAATTTTAAGGCAACACATAAAGTCTAGATTAACAAATTGCCAGTCACTAAATGACAGTCACTTACAGTGCTTCCAGAATGGAGTTCTGTTGGGCAAATACTCGGAAAGCAAAATTTGAATGAGATGAGACTAGAACCAAAATTTTCTACAGCAAACTACAGTCAGAGAAGATCTTCCTTCCTCATTAACTGAGTTAAATCAGATGTATATTTAGACAGGGCTGAAAGAATAGTACCAAAATGAATGTTAGTGTGTGCATGTGTATATGTATGCTTAGGGACATTCCCATAAAAGTAAGTCTGTATTTTAAAACTAAAAGTCCCTTATTCAGGTATTTGAGTTCCTAATTCAAAGCATTGACTATTCCCCTTGAAGTAGCATTTTTATTATTGTATCTCCTCTCTAATTTTATTCTGAGTCCTTCTATCTTTGGTAGATTGTTTGCAGGTATGCTTAGAAGAAAGAGAATTGCCTGTACAGAGACTTCCGTGCCAGAGCTCAGCCTGTGAATGCTGTGGCCTTTTGAACACTCGCTAATTGCATGACAAAACTTGAAATCTTTCTTCACAGGCGAACAGCTGACAGTTGCTTAAAGGCTACTTGAAAATTCTGGTGGAAGGTTTGCAACTGAGTTAGAAAAGAAACACCCTTTACTTCCTTTACGATCAATAAGAAAATTCTTAATTGGCAGTCTTTCCCACTTCAAAATAAGCTTTGAAACACAGTTAAAATAGAAGTTAAAAATATGCAAGCAGTAACAAAATCCAGAGCCAGACCAATCTGTGTTTGTTTAAAATGTGAAAGACCGAAGTGGAAAAGCTGGAGCTATAGTCAAACCTTCTGCTCATAATAGAGTAATATTTAATAAATATGAAGGGGTTGAAGAAAATATTAGTGGCCTATGCTAAACTACAGACACAATTTCTCGGGGTCTAAGAGCACTATGCACAGAAAATATCCATTAAAGTGAGAGTAAAGCTTATGTAGTGCAGGATTCAGAACTTCCCTGTGAGATAAATTATTGTCCTGAGTTCTACATGTACACTGAAAGACATAAACTGAAATTTTCCAACTTGAATATTTCAAACATTTTTTATATAAATCTTGCCTTTGCTAAGCTTGTCATATGAACAAGATGTTACAAAGAACAAAGCCCAGCCTGACAATTTGCAAAAATATCTGTCAGGCTTCTGCAGCTCTCTTCTGCATTGGGGTCTTTTGTTCTGAGCTCAGTCAGGGTCAGGTGAATGAGGTAATGCCAGCTCAGGCAAAATTCAAGAAAAAATTTGTACCAGTTACTTGCCTCAAGTAAGATAGAACAAGGTTAAAGAGAATGACAATATCATTTGTTAGCAGAGCATGGGTATGGGCAAGGGGGTGTGAGCACAAAGAGCAAGTTAAAGCTTTTTTAAAGGAAATCTATGGATTTGATGATGAAAGACCTTTTACAAACAAAGTAGTTGTCCTATATAAATATATGTATATATAAACAAACATATCATATACCCTTATTACAGAAACTTGTAAGTGAAAGGCCTTGGAATGTAGGTGGTGCTGTGCAGATGTCTGTACTGACAAAGCTGCCACACAAAGGAAAGCCTGTCTTACAACATTTTGACTTTGTAGTGTGTATATAAAATGAATCAAAACCTCTGTATTTTCTTGCCAGAAAAAGAAAGAGTTTAAAGAATAAACCTGTTTCTCCAGATAGAGATTACTGATGCTTGATTTCAGAAGTCATACCCTCTTAGCACATGCTTTAAAAGCATGTACCCCAAATAAGATTTTTTGTAAGACCGATATGCTTCTCACCTCACCAGCAATGAGAACATGTCCTCTGTATTCTCCTTCCAAAAAAGTCAGAAAATTCATAGGATTGTTCTGACTACAGG
Organism: Strix aluco; assembly: GCF_031877795.1. Lineage (NCBI taxonomy): Eukaryota > Metazoa > Chordata > Aves > Strigiformes > Strigidae > Strix > Strix aluco. The sequence continues at coordinate 33,794,386 of NC_133936.1, forward strand.
TCACTATTAGATTTGTTTATGTCAATTCCTTTCCCCACTACTTTGCATATTTAATGAGGCTGAAATATTTCTTATTAGAAACTGTATGCGGATTATTTGTTTTCAGACTTATGTGTATTTAAAACTGTCAGACTGATCATTAAAATTCCTTTGTAAACTCCACTGTCACCAGTAAAATAATGTTATTTACAAACCTGCCCTAATTTTTCACTTGCACTGGAAAGCTCTTACCTACTGCAGTCTATTCCAGAGAATTTTGATTGTTGCTGGCAATCAGTACACAATGGAGGATTCCAAATTATAAATTATCCTTGTGATCTCTCCCAGCAATACGCAGTATATACAAGAGATGATATAAAAGAACAAATAATCCTAAAAATACTTTTTTTCCTTTTTTTATTTATTCTTCATATGCCATAGAAGTATTGCAAGGATCATTATCCTTTTGTACAGTTGCTGCAAGGCTCCCATGGCTCATGTGTGTTTGCATACAGTGTAGTAAATTTGTAACTTAGCTTACAGAGTTCAGTTTACCCAATCTCTGCCAATCCTCATAATGTTTGGTCAAGATATTAACTTTCAAAAATTTTTTCTGGTGAACACAGTTACTAAACCAGAGACTCACACTGCAGCAGCAGCAAAAACATGAAAGAAAACCTATGTGCTCTAAAAATTTACTATGTGATTATGCTCTCTAACAATACTGGAGGTTATCTGGGACTTTGGTTTTGTATTTCTGCTCTTCTGCAAATTATATTCCTTTTTATTCATTCCATGTGTATGAATTCAGTTTTGCATGACATATTTCCATAAACCCTATTCAGGTATGGCACATGCACAGTTTTGAGGTGCAAAATTAAAATATTGTATCCATGCTTCCATTAGCAATTGGCAGAACTACCAACTGTTCCAAGATGCTACTCTTGCTATTGGATTTACATATACACAATGCCATGAGAACACCTATATGGATAGGAGAGTCAAAACAAATAATTTAGTATAGGCACAAAGTTGAACTTTGGTAGGAATTTGCCAAATGTGGTACAAAATTAAGCACAGTAGCTAAGCACAACATTAAGCACAATTTTTTTTTTCTTAGGAAACAGCTGGTTAAAAGGAAAGTCTCATCTCTATTACCCATTAAAGATTTAATTTTAGCAACACACAGTATCTTTGGTCAGGAATAGTTCGTCATCTGTTTTTCAATAACAGTTGTGTTTAAAGCCTAATCAAGAAAGTAATCCCCCAGATAAATGTCCTACCTTTTTGCAGAAACTTTTGTACAGAGTTCACCTAGCAACATTATAGAAATTGATTGCAAGTACACCAGATCTACATAAGCATATCCTGCACACTCACATAAACTAGTTACTGCAAAATTATCTGTATTTCTGTTAAATACCTAATGAAAATAGATTGGATTTACTATCAGGAATAAACTGCTAGCATAAATATATAATGCAGATAAACACAGAATAGCAAAGGCAAAGTTAAGAATATATGTACAGATTATCTTCTTTAGTATTATTTTATCGACATAGAATTAGACAAGAGAGAACAATTTTGTATGCACAGACAGTTACATTTGAATGACTTCATCAATATTGGTATGCCATGTCCCTAATGGGTATGTATTTTAAAGATATTAATCATTAGTTCTTCATCTCCAAGAAAGATGAAATAATTCCTTTAAAAACAACAGAAATACATAATCTGAAGAAACCACATGAAGAAACATGGCCATATTCCGTGCTCAGTTATAGTGTCACAGGATAAAATTTTAGTGATCAGAAGTGCTTATACTCATGTAATAGAAGCTGAATCTTTATCATAAAGACTAACAAGGACTTTATAGATACAGTGTATACACACATGTGTATATACATACATATATACATACACGAATATATAAAACTTTTAGGGAGTGAAGTACTGTAAGGGAAATTCAAGTACTTTTTGTCCATGAATTAAAGGAGATCTACTCCCAGGAGAAACAAGCCTGGGGAGGCAACTCAGGAATAGAATGAGGTGTACTTCACCTATGAATTGACTTCCTGGTAAACCAAACCAAGGAAAGTGCAGGAAGAGGCATAAGGCATACTAACATATCATTTCCACAGATTTTTTTAGTTGAATTCATTGTTCGTGAGCAGCTAAGTGCCCTCTGTCTTCTAACATATTCTGCTTAAACTCAAGAATGGCCCACCTTATTTAATGTAATTTTACACATTTGCTTTAGCAATGTGTCAGTTATAAGCAGAAGCTTACCTACACTTCCCATATCCCTAAGTCTATAATACTAGGTCTCAGCTACAATGAATCTGGCTGCACTAGAGTTCAAAGGATCCAATGTAAAGCTCTGGGAAAATAAGAGATATATTTATGGTTTAATCAGATTAAGATCAGAATGATTTCATTTATATGGTGAGAAAATTTAATGTTTCCAAGGAATCTTATTCTCTTACCAAAAAAGGTTACACAGAATAACATATACCACCATGGTATGTGAAGACACATGGGAGACATCAGCTTATGTGTAGTCGCATAAACGTTCTGCAAACCGTTTTAGAGCACTTTTGGTGTCACAGTGGAATTGGTGTGACAAGATTGGTGACAGCACTGAATAAAGTACTATCGATCCTGGGAAAAGACAATAGATGATCTTTCACCAAGTAGCTCATCTCTTGCTCTAAATAGCAGTTAAGAGTGAGATCATCATGTTATTTCATTGGAAATGAAAGTTCAGGGTATGCATGCTGCATGTTAAATTGGATAGTTATAGTCAGATTTCAGAACCATAAATAGAATCATATGCAAATATTAAAACAAACCTGCATCCGAATAAACCAAAATCAAAATGGAATGCTATTCACTGTTCAAACTTTAAAATTACATGTTAGTATTATTTCTCAGATGCACTCAAGGATAAGTTGTAGCTAATGGTCAGGCAGCATTCATTTTACTAATCTATTCCTATCCTGCATTCCCTTATTGAAATTTTGAAGCAAGGAGAAGGTAATGCAATTTAACTTTAAGCTTTGGATGCGTCTCTATGATAGACACTCAGTTAAGGTCAATTCCAAATGAACATTAATTCAGGAAGGATGGAAACAAAAGGGCTGCTAGTCCTTGTGGGTTTACTACACCAGCAAGAAGCCCATCCTGAAAGTGAATTAATACTGATTGCTGATTGGATTAACTGCTAACTTGTCTTATCTTCTGTATTCAAAGACTATTTCTTTAGAGGGAAATTAAAAAGACTGTATTTTGCTATTGGTAGGGAGGGATCTGAGAGGAACTTGCACAAAAGACAGGGAACTAAGCAGTTCTGTCCCTGTACTGGATTTGTAAAGGTGGGCTCACACTCACAGTTGGAATGAATCCTTCTACCCTGGCCAGACCATGGCCATGGCTCTTTGCTACTAACTGTGCCTGCTTGGGTCCTGTCCCAGGTAATTTGATTGAATTTCAGAAGAAATTGCTCTATTTCTTCCCTGTGTGCCTTGTTCGAGGCAGGTCTCATACAGATTTCCTGGAGATAAATTCTTTTTTAGGAAACTGAGACAATTTTTTTTTTTTTTTTAACAGAAAGAAATACTGGGCAGGAATAATCTGGAATGTGAAGTGGCTGTGTGAGTGCTACTTCCATTACAGATGAGACACAGGATTTGATCAGCCTCTTTCAGTGCAGTGACACTGTTGGTTTACATGTGACCGTGTTAATTATCAGTACTCAAGATTCTTTCATTCATTGTGAAAAGGAAAAATCAAATAGCCATAATCCCATGATCTTATAATATGTAATCACTCAAGAAGGGTCAGAGAGGATAATGAATTCCTCTATGTGGAGGTAGACTCTTAAGGTGACCAGAAGTTACAGATTTATTAAAAACGTTTTAATATATGATGGGTGGTAGGCTCTGTGAGGTTGAACCTAGAGCTAAAATGTAACCCCATCAAATTAAATGGCCTGGTGCAGACCATGGCAGTAAAAAAAATAAAAAGAGAAACAGAAAATAACTGTGGATAGTAGTGTAAGTAAAAGACCGTGTATTCATATTCTTACAATCATCCTCAGAGACAACTTGTATCAGTAGTGGCAAAGCAACAGGTACAGAGTGCTGAAGTGGCACAGACAGTGTATTCAAATACAGACAGTGTGCTTATATTTAATAAGCACAGCAGGTGAACAATTGGATTTGAAAGGAAAATTAAATGGGCTGACCTAAGAGCAGAGGCATTTGTTGTCTAGATCTGTGCTTTCTATTCCATGATTACTGCAAAGCTCTTTTGTAACCAATATGAAGGAACTCATTACTGTGATTGTGCATCAGCTAAGCACAGTAGCCACAGTAGGAAATACAAAAACATTTTAAAAAGTCAAATTCAATCAGCTTTTACCTCCAAGCTTTTATATTCCCTTTTCTTTTAATCTCTTTTCCTGCATGATGCCTGCTTTAAGCCTAACATTGTTTGCATTAATGCTATTTGTAGATGCCTGATAACACAATAAGGTAGAAAAATTAGCAAAGACTAAGAGGGAGACAGAACTCATATTCTAGGCCTCTCAAAGCTAAACCAGAAATAACCGTTTAGCTGGAACCACAAACAGCTGCTTAGTCTCAAATTGCAAGATTAACTCAAAAGTAAATGCAAGGAATAAAAATCTTCTCGAGTGTTGCAATTTCTTATTTACTTCAGACAAAAATTAGCTTTATGAGTTGAGACCATCATCATAACGCTGAATATGGAGATACAGCCAAGGAAAACAAGTATGAAGCTTCCCCTACCTGGTGAGCAAACTCCAGAAACCAAGCAAATAAAAATAGTTAAACTGGGACAAGAATTGTCAAAGTTCTTGTGAAAGTACTAGTGAGTAGTTCCATCTTCTCTCCTGAATAAACGATTTGTAGCATTTAGCCACTGAACCTCACACATTGTACTGTCCTTAGTGCAATTGTTAGAGTCTTTCTTGAGAAGCTTCCCAGACATAAGCCCATGTTTCAAAATAGAATGCAAATCATTGAAACCACAAGTAAAATAAAACAGATTATCTAAGTGAGGAACAGAGGATATGAAAGCAGGACAATGGGTGTCACAGGTAATTATAAAGATGCATCTGGTCCCTAGTTACTTTTGACAAAGCCGTTTTTGTGATTTATGGCAGGTGCTTGTTTATAAACCTATTTCAGCACAGACACACTGAAGCACATTCATCATTGTGCCTGGTCTTCATTATTGGATAAATGTCATTTAAACAGAACCTGAATCCAGACTTCTGCTACCTTGACATAAAAATCAGGATCTTCTATTTGCCTGCATTTATTTAGTTATTTCTGTTGACCTATGGAGCTGGGTTGTGTTTGTCAAAGGTTCTACACTTACCCCACATTTAATTCAACAAGGAAAGCAAATGTAAGTGTGCTGAAGTTCTGGAAAAAAATGTTAGCAAGCAGTACCTCTTTTAATATTGGTATCTATTTTTTGTGCCCTGCAGTTGTGTTTTGTGGAAGTGCAGGGTAACCAATGTGCAAGTTTGAACAACTACAGCTCCCGCAAACAAACAGAATCAGCTGCAGTGTGTCCTTACCCTGCAGTGGTGTCCACTGAATAAAACAGGCATCCACCTGGCAACCTGTTCAAGAGAAATGGAGCTAGTTTGGCAGTTGTGGATATTTTTTCTTTTTTTCATATGCTGGTAACTGAATTCTGAGTGCCAAAAATACCTGAAAGGAAACAGTTGTGTTGGTTTGGGTTTGTTTGATTTGTTTTTTTTTTTTTTTTTTTTTTTTTTAATGCATTTTCCGATCTACGAAGTTTGACATAGTCAAAAAGTTCTCTTATTCTTCACTGAATATTTCTTGGTGCAAACAAAGCTAAACAAAAAAGCCCAGCAAACACCAGTGAGATCAGAAGCCTTTGTAGACTGCTAAAATAAATACCTAGAGCCCACCTTACTAGGAAAGGTAAAGCTGCGTAACAATATGACCTGGTTTCGTAAGTTTGAACTGTCAATAAACAGCTTGACATAGAAAAAGGAAGCTGAACAATTTAGAAAGTGTACATAACTTGAAGTATATATTGAGTTTTTTAGTAAAAGGTATGGTAGAAGAGAACATTATCTTTATTGTAGTTGTATGTTAACTACAGCAACTACAGGAGTCTGAGGCAGCATATTTACATGCAAGGAGGAGTGAAAATGTAAGGAAATAAAAAATGAATGTCAGACTCAACTGCATCACATTCCTACTTCTGCTCAGTACATTAGATTATAAATCCAAGTATTTTCCCAACTCTTAACCATTACAGAACTTAAATAAATTTATTAGAGAAAAAAAACATACCAAGCGATATATGTGGAAAAGAACAAACAAAAAATATTTTTGGTTACAGTTAAATCTTCAGAAATATTTCATTGTGAAAATCAAGCCATGGCAATAAGCCATGATCAGATAAAACGTATCATAATATTCTTCAAATCAGGGCACCGATTTCAATAAGCAGAATAGAGATAGATTTTCTCGATGGAAAAAAGGCTTACCCCAGTTACTTGTCTGTATGAAGAAGGTCTCAGTCATTGAGTGCTTAAAAATCAAAACGTGAAGAGAATTTTTAGAAATAGTTATATATTTATAGACAATCCTAGATATGGACTGAACCATACTAATTATTGACTGGCTCTGGAGCTATTTTGCTTGATGCTAACATTGTCAACATGACTACTAGAAACTTACAGAAAATATAAAGTAACTCCATGTATTGGACTGATACAGAAAACCAACTAACACTATAACTTCTTGTTTTAGCCGCACAACAGTTACTTAGGGCATTTCTTCATCATGAAATTGCATACTCAGCACATGTATGCACGTTTTGTAACACTGATCTAATGACAACTCATGCATTTCTCCATAATTTCAAATGTGTTTCAAATGACGTTATTTGCTAGTAAATATGAACAATTAATCCTTTGTCTCCGAGTTGTTATCGTTCAACTTACTGCATATGTTCAGGATCTGAAATTTATATTAAATCCATATACTTTTGAAGGAACTCAAGGCCTATTTTAGCACAGCACCACTGAAAAGAGAGTTGGAAAGGATATCAAGGAGTCTTGATGGCCCTTTCCCTGCCCCAGCACAGGATTAACTATATTTATATTGTTCCAGATAGACACTTATTCTACCTGCCTGTAAAGACCTCTAGTGTTGATGTGAAGTGGCCCCAAGCCAAAATTAGAGTCTTCAGGTCAGGCTCTCTTGCTTTTCATTAAAGAGAGCATGCCATCTGGAAAATTATTTCCAATTTCTACTCCAAGGGGTTTTTGTTGTTACTGTTATTGCCTGGAACAACGTAACCCTTTAGACAGAGAAAACTTAAAAGAAGAGGCTTGAAACAAATCTCTCGTAAGTCCTTTGTGCCTCTACAAGACAGGTCTCTCCCTTCAGGTTTGCCTTTAATCCAGCAACCCAGTCCTTTCCTGAAGTGTACAGTCTGAAATTAAACTGAGCAGTACACAGCTGCTCACTTTGTCCTTTTTCCTCTAAATAGAGACAGGCATCACAGATGTATTTTTCATTTTTCTGATCCCTTGCCAATCCTCCACGTGTTCTCAAAAACCACCACCGCAGATCTGGAGCAGATGAAGTTCATCAGGCTCACCTGATTTATGAGCAGTTATGTACTCTGTTTTCTGTTCTTTCCTTGATCAAGACTGAAAGATTTTCTGGTTGTTGTTTTTTCCCTCCTCTATTTTCTTCTGTTCAGTTTACTTTTTAGTAAAGGTTGATGCAAAAAAAGAGGCACTAAACACTTTTACTTTCTTAGCATCATCTGTCAACAGCCTTCATTCACTCAGAGGCGAGTGCACAGATTGCCAGTTTGAGTTGGCCACTACACATGCTGTGCAAGGGAAAGGAGGGTTTCTTCACTTCGTTACACTGCTGTACATCCTTGAAAGTGCCAGATACTCCAGCCAAATTTTACTGACAAATTCTACATAGCAAGCTCCCTTTGGCATTACTGGAAGCACAGGAAGGGATGATCTGATCTTTACATTGCTAGCTAAAATCATATGCCCTCTGTAATATTTTAAATAAAGAACAGTAGCAAGGTGACCTATTTTCTAACATATAGAAAGCCCCAGAACCATAAGTTAGAATTCTTACCACAAAATTCTGGTACACAAGCAATTCAGTTGTATGTTAAGCATTTATAAATCCTGTTTCCTACATTTTTCAGAGACACAGTTATTTTCAGTTATGAAAAAATTATCTCCAAACAGAATGCCTCCCTACAAAAGACCACATGAGTAAGAGCTATAGACCAAAGTCACTACCTGTGATTACCACTTTGTTTGTAATGATTCTTTTTTGTTTTTTTCTTCCTTTTTTTTTTTTTTTTTTGAGATTTATTCTGCTTATTTCACTGGATATTTAAAATTTTCTTTCTTTTCTTATCTTTCTGTAGTGGATACTTCTTTAGGGATTTAAGTTTCTAGGTTACAGAGCAAGCACTCCCCTTTCCTTAAGGTCTCATGTCTATTTTTAAACCTAACCTCTTTCCAAATATCACATTTTTCACTTTCTGATGTAGAAAGAACCTTCTTTCTTTCAGCCGTAGCTATGAAAAACAATTCAAAAGAAAATTAATCTTTTTGTCATGTTTCTGGCCAGAATCAAAGGTTATCTTTTTCAACTTTTCTTTGAAAGCACTCTACTTAGTTTTTCACAAACAAGATCACCTACATACACTTATTTCTTTGATTGCATTAATTTATGGACAAATTCACAAATGGGTAATAGAGTAGGGAATTATAGTACATCTTCAGTAGAGGAAATTACTTAAAAACAATAACGAAATACAGAATATCAGTTCTAAGCTTGGCTCCCTGGTTTACTGTGGAACTTTAATACTTGAAAGAGCACATAGGGACTGCCACTTTACAAATAAACTGCCAGCATCTCCTTTCATATTTCTTTTCCCTAAAAAAAAAAAGGCTATGAATTCTAACATGTCATTAGGATTATATTTTAAGAGTTTTAGTTAGTGGGAACAGGGAACATTCAACAGGTTGTTAATTTTTCTGTAGCTTGTGGTATGGAAAATATACATTTCAGTTGCTAGTGGAACTCAGAATTTATCAGCACAGATCAGATAAACCAGACAAAGCAGACTTGAAAAACATAACAAGGAAAGGATTCACTGTGAATAATATTTCTACTTATGAAAGATTTTGGAATGAATGTTTTCCAGGAGATGACTTATATCCCACAGTAATGAACTTTATTCTTTGTGGCTCTTTTATATATAAGAGTAAGAAGATCTCTCCTGTTGTGTTTTAGATTTCCATACTGGGGAAAGGGCCTTCTGAACATGCTGGTATGAACAACATTTCCATTAAAGAGAAATGAGTCTGGGAGGATTCTCTTTAAAAGAATTCTTACAAAGTTGCTGCTGAAGAGAAACTGTTCCCTTGGGCCTGTAAAACACTGGGAAATTAAACAAAGGAAACCATTTTTATTTTCTGCAGTATTCTCAAAGATGGAGATGTTTATAACTGCCCATAGTTGGCTGTCAGAATCCATACACAACTACATTTTGATAAAAGGGTGATATATGACAACTAAGCTACCAATGACCTACCGCAAGCTACACACGGAACAGCCTGGCCTGTTGACTTCAATGTAAATTCTGAGCTGCTCTCTGGTATCTCTAGAACACTCCTTTGCAAATTTTATCATTTCAGACTGCATGTACACATTGCGGCACGAGAAGAGCAAATGCTCTGAATCACTTCACGACACACGTTTAAGCTCAAATTATAGCAGAAGTAACAGCTGAATCTTCTTCAGTGCTTTTGTCATTTACTTTCTTCCTGTCGCAGCAACAGATATTTCCAAAAGCAGTTTCTAAAATATATTAATGCTTATTTGAAATCTGTCTGCTTAGAATTTATGCACAGTGCACATCAATGGTTGATTGGTGAGAGACATTGGCATGAATTTCATAGCCTGCACATTTCCAGATGTTAGTAGGCAGTCTAAGATTCATGCAAAATACTAAGGGAACTCTTCTGACACAATGTAGACTTTTGTGTTGGCGAACCTTGGCTTTTTAAAAACCCTACAATGCAGATCATTAAGTGTTTGTTTCAGTTAAGTGTTTACCTTCATTCAAGATAAATCAGCTTCAATAGTGCAACGTCTGATGCTAGATTGAGGTGAATTCTACCTTAACTGGATACAGATAAGAAGAGACTTCCAGCCGTGTAAAATGATCACAGTACGCATGTTCACACAACTTTTTCATACAACAAGATTAAGACATGAAAGTGTTCAAGGAGAGAAATTTTTCTAGCCCATTCCAGGTCTAACTGTCCTTATCAGTATAATGCTTTTGTTCACAATGGCTAGTCTAGATTTCCTTTTTACAGCACACTTCTTCTCCACTGTACAAATAGTTTATTTCCTTCTTGCATATTTGATGGTTGTTTCTTTCTTTTCTCTAAATTAGAAATACATTCAGTGCAATACAATTCATTCTAACATCAACAAGTCATATTTTCTACATCTCTGGTCATTCTTTGTGGTTCTTTTCTTGGTTCTCCCAGACTGATCCATATCCATTTAAAATATAGTGTCCAACACAGACATTATACTCCAGAGAAGGCCAGGTCATATTACCTCTAAGTGGTGCCCTTTCCACTCTGCTGGATACACCTCAATAGTCATACAAACCCCTTCACATTGTAGTGTGAAATTCAGAGATTCTATAGAAGCATGTCTCATACTTAACTTCTACAGCAAGTCCCAGATTTTCTGCTGCGGATCAAAATGTCAGTTTTCTTCCATCTGTATTCATGTAGCAAATTCTTTTGAGAACATTTATTTTGTGATTGATCTTAATGAATTGCATCCACTATTTTTTCATTTTCGTAATCTTTTAAGATCATTTGAATTTTGAATCTGCCTTCCAGCCTGCCTGCATCTCTTACCAACTTTCTGTCATATATGAATATACGTTTGTGCTCTCATCCCATCTCTCACGGTGTGAATGAAGTTGCCAATGACCTCAGTGGAACCTATGCTTCCCAATCCACATCCTGATCTGAGGCTGAACCACAGGTGACTATGCTCTGTTAGTTTTTAAAGTAGCTTCCCAGTTTCCAAGAATTCCATGTATACCACATTACCCTAACTTTAAAAAAAAAAGTATCATAAAAAAAGCTGAAAACTGAGCTCTATGTTTTTGGCTTCTGTGATTTCCACAAGGTAAGCTAAGTTCCAAATTCATCTCTTCTTTTCCTTCCTGCTCTGGGAACAAGCTTTTCCAATGCCTACCCCAAATGTGCGACTCTGCCTTATACATGTTTGAGGTCCCGTGAGCTCCTTAATGCCTTTCCCCCCAGAAGAAAACCCACAACCTTATACTGTTGTGGTGTGTCACTCCCCTAGATTTCTGTGTTGTATGAAAGCCTTATAAAGAATACAAGGGAGTTTGTTCAGAGCTGACTTTACCGTACTTAACATACGGATATCTATCCATGGGGAAACAGAAAACAAAAGCAGGATGCAACACTGTAACTTTGAGGTTTGTAATATCATGTTTTCTTGTGCTTTTCAGAACTTTCTGCAACACAGAAATCCTGTGCAATATAGCCAAATTCACCCCAGATGTCTATTTAAACAAGGAATTATCTTTGTTGTACAAGTAGTTTGACAGCTATCCATAAAGGAATTTAAAAAAGAAAAAAGGTGCTATTGATTTAATTTCACATTTAATGAAAATGTGAGCATTCATTCTCTTAAGATTATGAAAACAACATTACTCAGTTACAACATGTCACAGCATCAGGATACAGAATTGAAAATAGTCCAGAGTGTCTGATAAGAATAGTGTTGCACACGAAAGCAGGGTTTTGTTTCTTCTTTAACATGGTAAACACAATATTTACTGACCTTTCTTCTGTCTTTTCCTACCTTCTCACTTTCTGTTCATAATAAAGCCTTTATGTTTGAAGCAAAGTAAATTTAACATCCTCCATGCAATCAGGAGGAATCCAGGTAGGAAGTCTATGAAAGAAGACAGTAGGTATAAGCTGAAATAGCCTTACATTGAATTAAATACTGATGGCTCAAAGAATGTAGTCTCTTTTCTGTTTTGTGAGTTTTCAGCTGCGTATACTTTACATGATCCTGACCCTGTGTTTTTTTGAGTTTAATGGGGAAATTATAACTGGCACCATCAGCAGTAGGTATCTGCCATCATTGCTACAGTGACCGACATGAAAAGACCTAATACGGATCATCCTGCTGTTGCTTATTTGAATTCTGATATAAGGTGCTTCAACATGGATATAGCCTGGATATATCACAGTGAAAAGAATGCAAAAATGCTTTCTTCTGTGAATGCTTTTTATATAAGAATTTTGCTAATGATGAGTTTGCCTATTTTCTACACTCAGAACACCAGAGAAGGAATTGGAGAACCCAACGGTGGGGATGGGGACCTTATTGTGAAGGAACAGTAACAAGGTGTTCAAGCATTGAAGTCTCTGGCTTTGTATTTCTTTGTTTTCACCTTGGCAATACTAGGTGCATTAGTATGCTTAAATCCCAAAGAAACTGCCAAGAACAACGGACACAGTACATTTACAGGGCGGGAGGTGGGAGGGGAGTATTAAGCCAGATGGTCTTAAACCTTCGTGTCAAACTGCAAGAACTGGGATGTGGAAAGATATCTATTTTAAAATATTCAGAGCTTCTTTCAGAAATATTTCCATTAATACAACCAACCAGGTGCAGAGAACTACAGGCAGATGTAACAAATGGGAACAAAAAAACATTTTACAATCCAGCAGTTCACTTAATCTGCTTGAGAACTTGATCCTCACCAGCATCTTCATGAACCAAAAGTTAAAACAAAAACTTTCCCCATTCAGCATGTTAGGCATGAGAGAAAAAGGTGCAGTCAGGGAATCTGATAGATAAAATGCAACAAAAAATAAAGAGAAAGCAGGGAACACAGCCTGCTACAGCACATGGACAAAAGCTATTGTCAGATCAGTAATTAATCTTTGTACTGACTTCTCCCTGTGGGGATGGGGGCTTAAAAGAACCTATATAATTCACACAACTGTTTAAGTGAGATAGGGTTCAAGTCCCTTTTTTTTTTTTTTTCTGGACAACTTAAGACATCCTACATGGGTCTTATTTTAGTTATGAGTTTTATATGGCAATATTATTTTCAGTTAAAGAAATGTTTAGTCCACATTTAAGCTATGATAGATACAGGTTCTGTGTCTTTTTGTGCAACCTTTACTTTGAGATGCAAACTCTCCTGTGTGTCTGTCAGGTTCTTGATTGTAATGGTCTGCTCTCTGACGGTAGTTCAAGAGGACAGCTGTTAAGCCAATGGACCAAGGTATCAACTACTTGGTGCAATACAGGTTACCCTTTGTCCTGGACTATCAAAGTGATGGGGATCCTAAAACAAAATCTTTCCCTTTCCCTTTATGCAGTCTTCACAGATCATCTTGGTACACATCTGACCCTTGTGACTGAAAAAAAATAGATGAGGACAGCTATGGCACAATCCTTGTTGGACTTACTACATCTAGAAGAACTTTAGAATATATTTGGAAGGGTTAGAAGGAGCTGAGAAAAATCTTCACTTCATCTATCAATGTAAAACATGATGAAAATAGGTGAGGAATAGCATTACTCAGAATAGTAAATATTGTTTTGGCAGAAAGGGACTAAGTGATGATGAGGACATTACCACTATGGATTTGTTTTTCACGGTAAGAAAAGACACAAGACTGTGCCCATGTGTCTTCAGATCCAGGCTGCTCTTATTTGATAGAATTTGAATTCGCAAGACAAAATTTAGAAAAAGTCTCTCTACTCTTATTTATAATGTTATCTCAAATCTATTATGAATTTCCTCTATTTCTGTTTTAGATGGCAAGACCAGAAATAGTAATTAAAATAGACATAGTTCAATATTATGAAGCGGGGTTTTTTGTATTTAACTTCACCTTTTTTATTTCTACGTTTCCAAGATTTTACATAGGTTGCTGATGGTGTTAAATAGGATCTTTCTTTAAGACATGAAGAATAGCAAGTATATTATCAGCATTTAAGAAGTTAAAAAAACAATGCCAGATAGGAAACAACTTATGGAAAACAGCTTTGGCATTTGCTGATGTCTTAATCCTCCTGTTTAGCAGATGATCATCCAGAAAGCTATAGAGATTCACTCTCCTCAGTATGAATGCATTCTAGAACTCCTTTGATTGTATTTTAAGGTCTGAATATTAAAAAAAAAACCAACACCAAACTTGAATTTTAAGGGTCATTGGTCCTTCTATTCATAGGCAAAGGTCAGGTGCTGTGCAAAGTATTTTACTGTAAACACAAATTTTCTAACCCAATCAACACAATTTTAATGATATCCAGTATAAATGATGCAATAATCAGCATGTGTTTTAATTCAACATTTTTGCCTCCAGTCTTGACCATTTAACATGAAGCTAGAAGATAAAGTTCAAGATGTAGTGCAATAATGAACTGTCAATTTTAGATCACAATTTATCTGCCTTATAGAGGCAACTTAATCATTTTAAGATTGCCAAAGGAGGATGGGTAATTTTATGCAGAAGTAATAAAAAATATCAATTACAGTTGTAAAATATACATGTGTAAAATTGCAAACCTAAGTATACAAATCAGAGTAAATCTGCTCAATATATGACCCTTGAGAATACACGACCATAGCTTAACATACACTGGCTTTCACAGAAGTTTCTAAAATCTCTTATAGTTCTGCAACTTAGCAATCACTTTCATGATAAGACTCAAACTACTTGTAAACCTTCAAGAAGAATGGATATATTAACTCTAAATCTCAGATATTAGTTTGTACAGAAAACTGGTTTCTGATGTAACTTGCATTTCAGAAGTGAATGTAAGTCATATTAACAGACAGACTGGATTAAGAAAGAATATTATTAATTCTAGATATTTAGATCACAGACAAGGACTTGATTACCAAGGCTTACAGAAAATGCTTTTTGTGAAATATCTTTAGATATTTGTAGAAGGTTGCTTCTCTTCCCCCCCCCCCAAAAAAAAGGGAACCAACCTGAGGATATTAGAATTAGAATCCTCAGCTGCCTTATTCATAGACTAAAGTTTTTATGAGGAATAATTTGCAAAACTGTAATTACCTGTTCAAAAAAGCATACAGAATTTAGGCAATTCTAACTGTAGGAATACTATAAAGATTCTGTTAGGAAAGCTTTTGTAGTCAGGGTATCGCAAGTCTTTTTATTTAATGATCCAAAGATAGTGTGATGATCTGAAGCTGTCCAATCTCAAGGTATCGAAATTATCCCCCGTAGTCTGTTATACCAGTATGATCCCAACTCCCTTGTACCCCATCCTAGCAAGCAGGATGAGCCCACACTGTGCATTTTGTGGGTCATAACTTTCAGTTTATCTGAAGGGAGCCCAGGTCACACCCTGCTCTGAGACTGCTCCATGAACCATAGGAACGGGAACGGTAAGGTAAAAGCCCCAGCTGGTAAGATAAGAAGCCCCATTCATTTCATAACTGCCCTCTTCACCCGAAGGGAAACACTAATGCAGGAGTGTGGAATGAAGTCCTAAAGTTTGCTAGCACAGAGGGGGATGTGAGTGCTTTTGTGAGACAGATGATTAGATTCCTGGAAGGCTTACAGTCATATGTTTTCTCACAAATAGTTTTACACCAGAGGATACATAGGTTTTCCCAGTTAGCATACCCTGATATGTTCAGTCACAGTTGTATTTCAAATTAGAATGTTCAGGTATAACTCACTTTAACAAATACACATGTATTGCGAGTGAATGAACAAAAGGAAAAGGCGGGGGAGGGTAGTAGCTGAACCGTCAGAAATCTTTTCCCTAGAACAAACTGTCACCATCTCTTCTCTTGTTTGTAGAGATGTACTATGGAGACTTATCTTAAAAATTAGTTTAAAATGTTAATGGAAGCGAAATTGGAAGATAATCTCTGTTGGCCACACCAATTCCTGCAAGCCCCATTGGCAAGATCAACAACTGAGGATGAAACTGCCTTGGAGAAATAGACATCTGATAAAAAATTTAATTTATTTTGAAAATTAAGCTGAATGAACTTTGTGAACTTCAGAATACAGTCCAAATCCTGACTCCTTTTACGAGCTATCCCAGATGCAAAACCTTAGAATCTAAACAGATACAGCTATAAGGGAGGATCAAAAAAAAAAAAAAAAGAGCCAGCTGAATGGAAATCTCAATAAAATATACTGTAACTGTATCTAGACACCTATTATTACAATGGTTTATACTTAAACATGCATGTTACTAAGGAAAACCTTCTGTACTTATAAACCACAGCTTGTAATCAGACGTTTTTAAACTCCATGCATTAGCTAGATTGCTAGCAAGCCTGATAGAAATTAACAGACTGTGCAAACACAGCCACAATGCCTTGTGTGCTTCCTTTACAGTAAATTGTTAGAAAATACAGCAAGCTTTCTTCATGTAAGCTTAGCCTCAAAGCTTTAATAAATGTGACTCTATGGCACCTTAAATAGCCTATTAGCAGGAGAAGTAGATCAGAGAAAGCCTTCACGCCAAACAGCCTGTGTGACAGGCAACAATACCACGCACATGTTCTGAATACTCATCTGGCATTATCACAAACAGCCTCAGGAGGAAAGGCAAAAAGGTGGTAGGGTGAAATCTGCTTATTCCAAGCAGCCACAGTACTGAAGGCACACAGAAAGCCTGCCTCAAGTGAAACAGTTCATGGAAAACATCACAAGACAGGGTGCAGGATGGAATTCGTAAGAAATGCAGTTCATGCAAGTGTACATGTATTTTACCTGGTAATAATAATCAACATAATATAAGAAATAACTCCAAACTAGCTGTCTCCATTACTGTCTCTAAAAGCAATCACAATAAGATCATCTTAACTATTCTTGGGCTGCCAGAGAGCTCTCTAATTGCTCTATTTAAATGGTTCTGTTTCAATTAAATTGAGGAAAAAAAAATAATAGAATTAAGTGCTTCACCATTTACAGTACTTGAGTGAATACAATTCATGTAATCTGTGTAGGATCCCTATTAGCAGGGTTCATGGTAAGAAACCATAATGATTAAATCATTAAATCATATCCAGGAAGAGTGAATATTCCCATTGATACAGGAAGCCTTGATGAGATTTTAAACAATTAGAACCATCAAGTGCTTTTATGAATAGCAAGGATTCTGAATCCAGAAAAGATTTCAAAAATAGTTGGGTTTTTTTTAAAGAAGACCACACACACACACTATTTTTACCCTAACATGTTTCATTTTCTCTTTGGTTCATTAACATAGATACAATTTACATCCACTTTCAGTCATTAAAGTTCAGCACTTCAGTATTTCAAGCTCTGATCATTAATCTGAATTCCTCCAACCTATTCCCTCTGCCCCTCCCTAGCTTTCCTTCAAAGGGAGCACCCTTTTCAAGAAATTATTCCCAAATTGCTGTTTGGGTAGTAATTTCTAATTTTTGTGGCTACATTTCCCAAAGCAGCTGATGATGATATGAAAAACACTGGAGAATCGATATAGTATAGCTAGATCTTTGCTTTCATTCTGGTGGATTTTCGGTTGAGATTTTTCCTTTTTTTAAATAAATAGTTTGCTAGATCAAACCCAAAGCCAGTAAATTAAGATAGTGCCTTATTAATTTCTTTCAACAGTTTTGGAACTATCAGGATATGGAGAAAAGTGGAAGTTTATCAGGAAAACCAAGTTGTTCAGTGCCTTGCCAATACAAAGGTATCACTGCAAGATTAGGTTGTGGTGTCACACTGTAAGTGAGAATGGCCCCAGCTACAAGATCAGCCATGGTCATCTCAGACATGAGGTTGTAAAGCAACCTACAGAGTTGTTACTTTTACAGGATGTATTTTTTAACACATTGACGTATTGGGCAGGTATCACACATTTTAATTCAGATTTTTCACTACAACTTTTGTTCAAATCACAATTAGAGGTGCACAATTCTTCCAACTAAAGATAAAAGTATAAAATAATTTTGTGTTGAGATTTGGTCTTGCATTTTAACATCCTCATTTTCTTTACAATCTTAAAATTGATCATGCCAAAGTTTCTCTAATTCAACTTTGAGCTTCACTTTTGCATTTGAAGCTGGGCAGCTGAAGCTGTTGGTCAGCCAGAGCAGAAAATAAAATATTGCTTAAGCTACCCTTGTAAAAGATCAGAGTGACTCAAGGTTTGCCACAAAAATCATGCAGCTCAATATGATGTGTCATACTAAAAAACACAACATTGTTTCAGATGTGCTTGTTAACAAAATAGACAAAAAGCTCCTTTGAAGCACTCATTGGCTTATATGGAAATCCTTCTTAGTTTATGGATCATTGACCTGAAAGATAGGCTTATCAGAGAAATACTGAGACAATCTTTTCCCCAGTGGCATAAAAATGCTGCTAAAGTTTCAGAGGTACTCTTTAGTCTTCTTGACAAACTCATGGTATTTGAAGTTCTAGCTATTAATAAATTAAAATCTAAGAACAGTGTCACTCATGATTTTTGGCCTTATCAGAGAAGAATGTTATTGCGATTATGCAAAATGAACTTATTTTAAACCTAATGCTTCACAAATTTTACAGAAAAGATGCCTATAAGAAAATACGTTATTGATGATTTAATTTTCTTTCCAGCATAGCTGAAGAAGATTCACACCTCCACCGTCATTAGGAATGGTTCTTCTATTAGAGTGAATTAAATCTGACTGGCATTTCCTTTCGTTTAGCAGGAGAGGACTAAGGAAATGATGAAAACATTTTAAGTATTTTCTTGATTTTTTTCTGTGGCATTGTCTTTTTAAAAATGGGCAGAGAAGTAGGTGATGATATTTTCTCATCAAATTTGCAAATGGCTGACTGTGGACATCCGTCTGTCTCTGGTTTCTCTTCTCCACTCTTCATGATATCCAACTCACCCTTTTCCAAATGTTTAAAAGTTAAGCTCTGCAGATTACTCATCTTTCGTTGTTTCAGTCATGGTAAGGACTAGCTTTGCACAAGATGGTATTTCTGAAGCCTCATTTCTCACCATTTTTCTGAAGACTCTGAAAGCTGATTCTCAGCCTCTCCATCTGCAGAATTTGCCTGAAAAACGTGCTTGAATATCCAGGTGATCTCAGTTGATGCTCATCTGTTACGTTTTCAGAAAGAGTTTTTTAGTTTACCCCTTAAAGAACCTTAAGGTATAAATTTGCAACTCACTATGTTTTAAGTCCCCAGGGTTTGTACATAAGTGAAAGATCAGCAGAGCACAATCTTTCCAAATTTTTCAAAGTGAATAGGATCCCTGGCCAGTTAATTCTCAAGGTAGCCTTTTAGAAGAGCTTTTAGCTTCTCCAAACTACTCTGATAAGTCAGCTGGCATTCTGAAGGACTGGAACTGTCTGAGTGCCTCTAATGCATGAACGCAAATAGAATAACTAATTGTAGACTCTTCCTGAACGGCCTCTTTCCACCACTGTCCATACCATGAGATTGTGAACTTTGAAAAGGATAGATCAGAACGTCACCATATCTCTTCTTTGCCCTTGCTTCTACTTTGTGTGCCCAAAGTAGATTTATAAATCATTGTTGTATTTTGCAATCAGGTCCTTCTGCTTCAATTCCCTGACCTGCCCCTTTTGTTTTTCTGTGACAGTCACTGTTCTCTCCTGGTGCTTAAATAGATTCCTGTCTTCAATACATTCCCCATTAAGTCATACTAAACTGACTTAATTCTGAACTGCACCTTGACCAGTGGCAGAATTTAGAAGTTTAGCTACAGTTAATGCTCTGATGTTCAAGTGTTGGGACTTCAGCACACATTTTCTGTGTCTATTTACTTTTCAGAACAAGCCCAGTGAGTTCATTAAGACTTGCAAAACTAAAAAAATCTGTCTTGCAACATTGGCAAGTGTCAGCCAGCTTAAGAGCTGGGAAAGTCTTGTCCCTTTGATCAACTCCAACAATAAACTTTTCTCATAATAGTGTAGTCCTTTTGGAAAAACAAAAAAAAAAGAAAAAAGAGGTTTGCAGCAATTGTAAATATTTTCTTTAGAGCACAAAACTACCTAGAATGTTCAAAGCATTTGTCTTTCAAGGGGAGTTTCACAGAGACTGATCTAGGCAGAAAAACATAAATGGCAATAGAATAGCTGCAAATATTGAGAGAAGGGGAAGTATTTTTGCTATAATTTTGGGAAATTGTTCTTAAATCTTTAGGAGAAACTAGCTATATTGATGACGACTAGTGCCCCTGGTACAAGATTTCAGTATTAGCTGATTAAAGCCTTAGTAGGGTCCATGCATTAGCTAAATAAATGAGACCTCTGAGCATTTCCATAGGTTCTGAAATGAAATCAGTGCATGTGAAAATGTTCATAGTGACTCTTTGTAACAGCTTTGTACAGGTTGTATCACTGCATTCAATAACGCAGGCTTGCACACGGCAACGTCCTTGTTGTAAACTTAAGAAATCCCTGTGAATTTAGCCAGACCAGACTACAGTATTTTTCACAAAGAAAAGAATAGTGGGATTCTAGGTAAACTACCATACAAAAGCATACGACAGTGTTTAAAAGGTACTCCAAAATCCATGCACTAATGTAGGCATTACATAGGGTCTGCAGCACTGATTTTCAAATACATTGACTATTTTTTTGTATCAGTTGTCTATACATATTAAAGTAAAAAAAATATAGTTTCCACCTATTACTATCAACTACTGCAGTTTCAAAATATTGTCTCTTATAAACAGATAGAAAGTTCAGAACAGAAAAGTAAAATTGACTTAAGCATTTAATTATTTTGCCATAATCTCTTTGTCATATACATTTATGTCTTATAAAAACATTAATGATTTTGTAAATATAGCTATTACTAACCTAATAAAAGAGGCTGTGCCAAATGGAAAATAAATGCTGTATAAAAATGTAGACGGGTACTCAGGAGAGATGATACTCATTGATCTCCAAAAAATATGCTTGCCTGTATAAAACACAGCAGTTAACACTGCTTTATATGATTCATAAGAGACTATGTGGCCATGAAAATAATGTTTGCAAATGATGCTTTTAGGGAACAGTAACTTGAAGGTATAATGGTTCTTGCTAGTTTAGAGGACAGTAAAACAAATATTATCATATTCTCCACATTTGTCATAGGGACACCTTGAAAGTTAATCCAAATTAACAAGAGGTATCAATTTAAACTGCATTCATTAAACAGTATTAAATCTTGATATTGACACTCTAAGGATTAGAAATATGGTCATGTTTCTGCAGCTTAACAAGCTAAGCTATAGTAACAAGCTTTGTATATACTCATACATTATAAAATGTGAGGTAAGATGAATTAATTTAAACCACTTGGATATATTTAATATCACATTTGCTGTGTACTAAGAGCATATGCACAAATATGTGCTGCAGCTAAGCTCATGCCTAGGAACTAATTAGTAAATGCCTATCTACGAATATTTAGACACATTCTGACCATTGTAATTAACTCTTTACATACCTAGCCTCTAAAATATATTTCAGGTATGAGGATTCCAAGGACATAACTTCATATTCCTTACCCCTAAGTTTGTTTCATCTGTAAAATTAATGTTCTGTTGTCATTTAATAATGATATACACATGAAACGGCCAAGCAACCTCACCACCTCTGCTTCCAGCACCTACATTTTGATGGTCCTTGAGCCTACTGGTCTCAGGACCAGCATCTGCTGGTAGGAGGATGTGTGGAGTTACCCAATGCCTAACTCAGTTGATTCTGGAATAGATTAAAATAGTCCATCATTACCTAACATTGCTTTTGTAAAGAAAGCTGCATTATAATACGATACTTCAACTTTAAAAAGAACAAAAAGTAAAGAATAGCGTAATGATTAACAGTAGAACCTGCAATCAGTTCTGAGCAAATCCATTTTTTAAAATGATTGCGTGTACAGTATCTCTCAAGTGCAATGAAAAGTGAACAAACTGGCACTGTGAACCAAGAGCTACGCTTCACTTACTGCAAATCTCAGTCATTAGTGAGGAAAAGATAATGCATTATGGATGAACACCCAGCTAAAATAAATCTAAGTAATCCTTCAAGCAGGTATGTAAAATCATCACTCCTTTCTTTAAAAGTAACAGGTTATTTTCATTAAGACACATATCTAGAGGAAAGGAAATGTCTTTTTAGGTCTCAGATTTACTCTTAGGCATACAAAGTTCTAACCATCAAGGGAAAAAAAAAAAAACAACAGTTCTAAGGGACTGTTTTGTTTTGTACTGATTTGTGCTGATAGCTCTAAGCCTTCCTAAGCCTTTGTTTGGAAAGGTGAGTGAATTGGGCTGATCACAGAATTAAGCCCTTTCCTGGAAATCAACTCAGACTGGTGAGCCATGCAACCTCTGTGTAAAAACTCACCAACTTCAACTGGATCCAAGGAGCACCACCATATTCAGAGACTCAATAAGCACTGTTAAATCAGGGTTTATGAAGCCTCTGAGCAGATCTAAATCCTGCAGATTGATGAGCGTTCTCTTACATCAAAGTTTGTAACCTTCTGTTCTTTTGAGACTGGTGACACTGCTTAGACCTAAACACGCACTTTGTCCTTGCTGAGGACCAAGATGTTCAGTATCTTCTGAAACCAGGCTATCACAGATAAAGTTCTGCAGTGAGATTAATTTATTAATTACTTTTCTTTATGTAATCACACACTGTCCATTGAGGAAACAGAAGACTTTTCTCTTTGTCATTTAATATATCCTGGAGGATCTCACCTTCACAGACACACTAAAAACACATAAAACCAGTTAAAATATCATTATCTGGAAGTAGCAACTTCTAACACTTGAACGTAAAGTGTTTAATCAAGAGAAATAGGTTTCCTTTCAAAGGCTTTATAATCCATGCTATCACTATATTAGTTAAATCAAAATACATCCTATGTAGAATTCATATTATTTGTGTCCTGAAATATTATATCTGTTTTAATTTAATCCCACATCCTGGCTAAAGAGCATGTGTATAACACACTGGACAGATTACACAGCAGACTATACTAGAAAGCATTCTGGTCATACAGGATTAACGTAAACCGTTATTTAGGGATTTGAAAAGCTTTTCAAAAAAATCTTCTGTAGCCTTCCCACCCTTGGTTCGTCTTTGAAATGAAGGTAGAAATTAAGAATTCACTGAGTGAAAAGCAAAAAATATTACAAAATTTAGTACATTTTACTGGTTGTGTGTTTTCACCAGAAAAGAAAATACTGATACAATTTACAGTTGGCAAATTTCTTTCCCATTCCTGTTTATTTAGTGAATCATAATCTTCAAAAATGTCTAAGTGTAATAATTGCTATAGACTATTTGAGGATTTTTATTGTACTTCCATGACAGAAGTAGCCATTTAATCCCAAAGCAACACATTTGTTCCCTAACTAGATGACTTGCCTCTGCAGACAAAAGAAGAACCTGGAAAGACCACTGATAATTCATTCACTCAAGCAGAAAATGGGACCATCAGAGGAAGTTTAAGGGGGCAAGTAAACATAAACAATTAAAAACAAACAAGTGTTCATATCTTATCAGTATAGGTTTTTCACTTCATATGTAAATCTGTGTTTTTCCTTGATTGAAAGTAAAGACTAGTGAAATAGTATTTGCCAACAGCCTAAATAAATTTTTTCCCTTCCAATTTCCATATAGAGTAACTCTGCAGGTATATGTGTGTGCATGTACTAATATATACATATATTCTTAAAGAGCTGTCCTTGTAACTGCATATTGCTTTCTATTTCTAATTCCAGATTCCAGTGATCTATTTTGTTTTTTTTAAGTATTTGACAGAATATAATGGTATATATTCACTTGAACCTCCTTCTGTGTGTTGGGAAAAGAACATCTATACCTGTGTACACATATACCAGCTACCCTTTCTCACTACTAGGTCTCTTAATGCATATTTAAAAAACACATTCACCCGGGTGCTGAGTCCTCAATTGGTAGTTATCTGTTAATAAAGCCTAAGCTTTACTAGATTTCTTATTTTTAAAGTGTCACAATTTCTCCAATAATTAAATTATTTCATAATTCCTACAGTGTAATTTTATTAACTGTTAAGAGTCGTCAGCTTCAGAAGACAACCCTTTTGCATAGGTTTTCTTAAATTTTGAATTACAATCACAACAGATTTGTGTTTTTTGGTATTAATGTAGAAAACTAATAAGCAACAGAATCCTAAGGAAATGAGTATTCTTTTCTTTCTTTCACACAAAAAGCATATTTGACCATTAAACTAATCTTGTGTGCTTAAAAAAAGCAACTTTAAAGAAATGGGAAGCACTAGCAGAATCACTGTTAAAGAACTACAGAATCACTTCTAAAGTGCTTTGATTGTCTGAACAGCCAGTAATTTTGCTCCATACAGAAACAAAGATGGGTTTTGCATACTTTGGAAACTCTACACTTGAGGGAATCTACTTTTCTAACTCAGTTTTATCAAATAAAGAGGTTTCTTACAATAGATTCAAATGAAGCCTGAAAATGCTTAGCAATTTCATTGTCTGAACATTGAGATCATTTCTTCAAAAGGCTAAAAATTAAAACTGTGGGAAGTCAGAGCAAAAAGTAACTCTCAAAATGCAGTACCTTAGCAGAAAATACTAAGAGAAATGAAATTTATAGTTGGAATAGCACTTGGCCTGCAGATAAGAAACCTGAATTCCACTGGAAATAGGCAGTAGACTAGATACGGACTGAGAAGAAATTAAAGTGAAATATCACCAAAGTGAAAGGAAAGGAGTCCACAAGGACAGACACAATATAGCACAGAAAAGAGGTCATACCATACTATAAAGGCAGAAATGAAGGATCAAGTGTTAAAACAGCACGGACAGCAAAATACACACTGTTCCTTTGTATAGAGCAGAATCCTGGACAGAAGTGCCATTTTGTGAAATTTCAGTAGTAACGGGTTTAACTATGAAAGAAAAGTAGTAAAGAAGGTAAATGCTTTCACCTATAAGCCTTAACTAAGGATCACTTTAAGTTGTGAGGAGTAGGTCACTGCAAAGTACGACGACATTCAACACAGCAAAGTATTGCTTTGTTCAGCTGAGTTTGCTGAGCTTTACAGGTACGTATGCCAACACTAGTTTAGAGTTACCAGTAAAAGGTCAAATCTCCATCAATAACAAACAACAGCTGTACTGGAACAAGACATGCGGAACAGCAGGCTCATGTTTGCTGATCCCTCCTTTCAAAGTGACCAAACCCAGCATTTTGTAGCTCCTTTCAATCACTACCAGTCCCCAGCAAATGATTGACACTGAACCTGACAGTGTCCATCACCTCTCAATAAATTGGACCAATATTGGAGCAATTGTAGACCTAAACCAGGTACACCTAGACAAACTGAAAGCCTGTAGAAAGAGAAGTCTCTCTGTAGTCACAAAGTAGGCTCACTAGGAATAATCCTTCAAATAGAAATGCTTACATATTAAGAATTAATAACCAATCTAATACATATTTTTTTAATTATTCCAAAAAAAGAGCCTTGTAATTCCACCAAACAAATGGATTTCCTATAGCAAATATAAAAACAGATCTTCACAGCTGGTATAAATCACTACATTTCTATTAACTTTAATGGAGAAACTTAAATTTCCATTACTGGGATCAAACGTAGTTAATATACTTGTCATGCATGATATGTCTCCTATATACATTTCAGGTAAAAATATTCAGCCCTGACTTCATGTAAAAACATGAAAATATCCAAGTCTACAATTATGAAATCAAAAAGTAACACTGCAAAGGAAACACAGAAGAAAATACGAATTGCTTTAAAAAGGGAAAAACTCTTACAACGCAACATGTAATTAATAGATGTCACATTTACGAATATAACAAGAAGCAAAAGAGTAGAAAACATATGGCAGTTTCTTCTTTGACAGATGAGAACAAAGAAAAGAGTTCGGTCTGAGCCTCTTTTTCCTCTGCTCTCATCTTCTCTCATGTAAGGTAAGACTTGACTCACTTGTCTTTAACTACCATGATGCCAGATGAAAAAAAAACCTTAAAACAAGAACAGAGCAGAAGGCAAAGGCAGCAAAACTGTCAAAGTGGCGGCAGAGCCCCCAGAAAAGATAAAAACTCCCCAGAAGAGGCTGTGCAAGCTGTGACTCACCCTGTGGGAGATCAGTCTCAGCCTCAGGCTGCTTGGGACAGGAATGTAACGCTGTGTCACCACTGGATGCCAGAAAGCACCTTGAGAAATAAACAAAAGAAAACAAAAGAATAAGGGCATGCTAAATTAAACTTTATTCTTCTGTTAAAACAAACCGGTACTGTAAATAGCTTCACTGTTACTAATCAGAGTAGTGTAAAATCTTTCTGCACACAAAGCAGAGAAAATAACTTATTTTTGTTTATCTTTATTGATGATCTAGACAAGGGGATTGAGTGCACCCTCAGTAAGTTTGCAGATGACACCAAGTTGGGTGGGAGTGTTGATCTGCTCGAGGGTAGGGAGGCTCTGCAGAGGGATCTGGACAGGCTGGAGCGATGGGCTAAGGCCAACTGTATGAGCTTCAATAAGGCCAAATGCCGGGTGCTGCACTTGGGCCACAACAACCCCCAGCAGCGCTACAGGCTTGGGGAGGAGTGGCTGGAGAGCTGCCAGTCAGAGAGGGACCTGGGGGTGTTGATTGACAGCCAGCTGAACATGAGCCAGCAGTGTGCCCAGGTGGCCAAGAAGGCCAATGCCATCCTGGCTTGTATCAGCAATAGCGTAGCCAGCAGGGACAGGGAAGGGATCTTACCCCTGTACTTGACACTGGTGAGGCCACACCTCGATTCCTGTGTTCAGTTTTGGGCCCCTCACTACAAAAAGGACATTGAATTACTCGAGCGTGTCCAAAGAAGGGCAACGAAGCTGGTGAAGGGGCTGGAGCACATGTCGTACGAGGAGCGGCTGAGGGAACTGGGGTTGTTTAGTCTGGAGAAGAGGAGGCTGAGGGGAGACCTCATCGCCCTCTACAACTACCTGAAAGGAGGTTGCAGAGAGCTGGGGATGAGTCTCTTGAACCAAGTAACAAGCAATAGGACAAGAGGGAATGGCCTCAAGTTGTGCCAGGGAAGGTTTAGACTAGATATTAGGAAGCATTTTTTTACAGAACGGGTCGTTAGGTGTTGGAATGGGCTGCCCAGGAAGATGGTGGAGTCCCCATCCCTGGAGGTGTTTAAGAGTCAGGTAGACTTAGCGCTGAGGGATATGGTGTAGTTGGGATCTGTCAGTGTTGGGTTAAGGGATGGACTGGATGATCTTCAAGGTCTTTTCCAACCTTGATGATTCTGTGATTCTCAGTTCTTTTCCAGCACTTTTGGTTTGGCTTTTCTTAACTTTGGAAAGACCTTAAGATAGTATTCTAAGAAGAAGAAACAGGAAGATACAGCAGCAAGCAAACTCCTGCCAGGGCTCAGCGCAGGCCATCTGCTCCCTGAGCGAGGGGAGCTGGAAGCCATAACATGGCCGGAGAGCAGGGCCTGTCCCTCAGTGCCTGAGCAAGGGAGCAGGGTCTGCAGGGTATGATGGCAGCTGGAGGCAGCCCAGACTTACGATCCACAGGCACCTCCATAGGGACGAGCCAAGGCTGGGCTGGGCTGTCCCATGGCAGGTGAGGTCAGGCCCAGGCCTTCTGCAGGGTTCCGGGGTTAGCTGCAGCCTGGCATGGCCAGGTAGGGCCGTGGGGACAGGCTGCGGTGTCAGCCTGCGGGCAGGAGTCAGGATCAGCGGGGCTGGGGACCAGCACCTTACAGCATGGCCAGGGCAGGGACAGAGGGCCCCAGGCTCGGCCGAAACAGGGCCCTGTGCCGTCGGCAGGTGGGGGAGGCCCGGCAGGGACAGCCAGGCCCTGGAGAGCCCCCACAATGTGAGGAGAAGGCAAAGCCAGAGGCAGAGCTGTAGCAAACCCAGAGCTGACCCCTCAATCCAGGGGCTGTTTTAAAAGTGTGCTGTACAGCAACACCTACCCTCATGGAAAACAGAGAGTGTCCAAATCAGGGGAGACAAAGCCACACACACTGCTCAAGAAACTGAGGAGAAGAATCATGGCCAGACCGACCTAAACCGGCAGAGCCGGAGAGCCTGCCCCAGCCTGGGGTTGCTGCAGCAAAGTCCCATCACAAACTGACCCAACAGCTAAATCCCACTCAGGGGATGGATCGCGCCAATAAAAAAAAGTTTCTGAAAACTTTTTCTGAAAACACTTATTTGTAAAACTGTAAGCATAGCAAAAGAATGCAAGAGAAAAAACACGATTTGTTAGAAGCTGACTTCCATTTTATAAGCGGAACAGATGTTTTATTGTAATTAAAGCTCATCTTTTTTGTACAAGGTGACTCTTGGAGCACGCATATACTCCAAGTAAACAAGTCTACTGTATTGCTTTCATACGACAGTTGATGATCCACAGCTTTCCTGTAAATCTAGCTTATACTCAAAGAATTGCTTTAAAAAAAAAAAACAATCTCTATTTCAGCTCATATGGCTTTTCATTCTATTGCTTACTCTCCCAGCTAAGCCCTAAATAATTACTTTTACTTAGTATGTCTTGAATATTTATGGAATCTTCCTTCCTATAATATAAAAATGAAGCACAGACATCTGAGATTAGTAACCAAATGAACCCAATGTTGAGTTGATTAAAACCTGCTTAGCAGCAGTGTACTGCATTGTCACACTCGTATAAGCAATTTTACATAGTTAGAACTACCCAATTACTTTTTCAAATATATTAGTGAAGTATTATAAACAGTGCAATGTGCTAGTTTAAACAACACACAGTAAAATATGTATACAGTTAAGTAAATCACCATGTCAAGCTCTGGCTCTCTTCTAGCAATTATCATGTCAAAGTCAGTTGGAGGTCAAGTTCAAGTGGGGACTGCAGGATGTTTGCAAGTGGGAACCCACTGGGTCACGTTTGTGAACACAGAAACCTTGGGCAGATGCAGTGCAAGAAAGAAACAGTGAATGTCACTTGTAGGACAACTCTTCTGACCCACCAGAGAATTTACCAAGTAAAACAAGGTGCACGTTTCTGAATGCTTATTTGTCTCAGGATTTATTTCCTCAGGGCTTTGAGTTTTCTATTATCTTCAAAAAATTATATTCTTCTATGCAGAGATTAGATTAACATAACTCAACAGGAATTTCTCTGCTAACAGAAAAACAAAATTAATGTACCAGTACCCTTAATACGGGTCATGTATGGTGGCAAACTGGTAAGACTTGTTAGGCAAGTGATAAACAACCATGTTTAGACTAAATTTAACCATCTAACCAATGCCTGTACAGCAAGATAAAGATGCTACTATGGACGGCACTTGCATGAGAGCTAGCAGGAAAAGGAGTTTGATAGGTTACTCATTACTAAAACTACTAGCAGAATCCTACAAACCTACAAATTTCTGGAGCTGTGGCATGCTGATGTACCTTTCCTCAGCTTAAGACAGCCCTGATTATAGGCAATTTTCTGTAGACAACGTCAATCTGTTGATTAAAACCTACATGTCAGGGAAAGTAGAAACTTGACTGTGAATGTGTGAATGATTCATTATCCAGATGAAAGGAGAGCTGCGCTTGACTGGGTACAAACATCACCAACTTGTTTTCTTCCAGTTTTATGACTATCTGCCACTTTATTTTAGCAAGAATAGCATAACAAAAAAGAGTGGCATTCTTTCTTTCTTCCCTTTCATTTTCAGCTGGAAGATGCTGTACATGGCTGACAGTTTTCAAATGAAGCATTTGTCATGTTCAAGTCATAGTTACAACAAAGTCAGAACCCAGCTTGCTTTTGTGATAACAGGAAAGTCTCCACCGAATTTCTACTGATGGAATAGGAATGCTGCTCATTTTATTTGATGGTTTATTTGGAAGAAATAATGCAACAGACCATTACTCTCCAGAAGTCTGCATCTGCAAACCTTCCATTTCTGTGTTAGTTGTCAGTCTGAATTTTATACATCTGAAATTACTTAAATGCTAAAAGACAATAAATATATGTTAAATCATAAATATTCATAGTCAATCCTCTTTCAGTGTGCCTCAGCCTTGTTTTATATCATGGACACTGACTTGATGTAGCAGGCTTCAAGACAGAAAGGATTTTTGCTTTGGCTTCAGCAAATGCTGAGAACGCTCAGGCCAGTGCTTCTGCAACTGAAGTGACTTCAAGTGGTTTTACTAATGAATTCTTAATCTAGTTTGGTGGGAATGTGCATTAAAAGTAATATTCAGTTCTGGGATTAACATTTCAGAAAGAAATAAATAAAATGTTTGAGTTCAGAGCAGAGTAACAAAGGTGACCAACATTTTTACTTATGATGAAAGATTAAAAGAACTAGTGAACACAGAGCTCTACTGAGCAATAATTTAGGGGTTATAATGGTAGTGTAACTTTTCAATAGTAGTCCTTGGAGAGTATAAGATAGCAAGGAGGTCAATGAAGTATTTAAAGCAGCTGAATCTAGTAGTAATGAGAAAAATCCAACAAAAAGAAATTCAGAGAGAATGCTGTGAAAAAAATACAAGAGCGGTCTTACTCATGCAGTAATCTTCTAGGGAAGGAAAGAAAGAGTGATGGAAACCCCACAGCAATGAAGCTTTTAAAAGTAGGTCTGAAAATGAAGTATAACGAAAAATTCCCTCTAAGTGAAGTTACCCATTAAATCACATCCCTAGCCAAGTTCCATTGCTGAATACTTAGCTCTATTGTTATTTTAATACCATTAGTCAATGGTGTATTATAATGCTTTATGTTGTAGTGCCATTTTTGAAAACATACCTTTTACAAGTATCTCTGGGAACAATAACAACCAAAATGTTTGTAATTTGCAATCTAATGTAAATAGACATGATTAAAAAATAATCCTTTATTCAAAAATATGGTATTATATTTTAAAGAGGTTATCTTTCAGTTTAAACTCCAGACTAGTCTTCTCACCCTCTCAAAATAACTAATTCTTCAACTGCAAAGGAAGGTGAGGAAAAATTGGGTAAAAAAGACAGTAATTTGCTGTAACTTTGAGTGAAACAGAAATCTTAACCACTTCTATGTTGGCCATTTTGTTATCAGCAATTGTGTAAGCACATCTTATTTATAGCTATTCTGATCAATATCATCTAGATAATTGCTTTTGGCTTCCAGAACAGCTCACTGAACTACAGAATAATCTCTTATAATCTTATGCATTCTAATTCTGCATTTATACAAGTAGTATAATGTACGCTGTAGGCTGACATCTGATAGCTACTGTAGGCAAAAATTTTACAATCAAGATGCACTAATACAGAAGTAGGCCTCACATGGAAGTGTTTTACAGGTAACTGCTTATTATGGATCCCCATTAATGCTAAACTGTAATGGAATCCTTATGGAAACTTGTAAAAACAATGTTAAAATAATTGAATTCAAAGTTATGCGGTACTTAAAGTGTCCTCTAGTAAACCAGTAAACAAGACTACAAGGAAGGATAAAGATTAAACAACTAACTTTTTGCTGCCTTAAGAAGCTATCCCCTCTGAACTGTCTAGTTCCACTTAAGAATGCTTTTAGCTTGATTACTGTAAATTGCCAATAGTTGCGCTAATCCCACCATTTACCAGTAGGAATTCAGTTAAAAATGGCTGACTCAATACTTAACACATTGCACTCTTCTGACTGTGTTCTGTTTCACATATTTGTGTCAAAATGAAGAAATGGGACAATACTTTTAATATTATTAAAATTTAAATGTTAAAAGTTAAGATCTATGGTAAATCTTCTGATTTTACTCTTCTACAGTGTTATGAAGATTAATGAAATTAAAAGGATTTGAGCTATCAACTTGGAGCTTAACTCAAAAATTAACTTTTTCCAGATTCTGATTCTCTTTCCTTAATTACAGATAAGATAGATATTATCTGTTAATAACTCCTGGTAATAATGGAAGGTGTTATATAGGTCTCAAACACAGAGGAGTAATAATTCTAACCAAGTTTCTCTCTTCAAGATAAGAGGTATTGATAACATTTGGTGTCTGATGAGGGCATGAAGCTACAAAGACGCAAAAGCAAACTGCCTTTAAAAAAAAAAAAAAAAAAAAGCTTTTTAGAAACCAAAGTGTTATGTCTCCTCACGAGTATCTTTCTTTAAAAGTCAGATCTGCCAGAGAGAAGAGATTTTTAGTGTTTGTGTCTACGAATTTTGACTTTAGAAAGAAGTATTGAATTATTACTAAATACTAAGTTTTTCTATGTGATTGGACGTATACTCGCATCATAAACAGAAGATTCTGAAATAATATTCCTGACTACTTTATGTGTGTTGTGATTAGAGGTGGTCAAGAGACAAGGAGAATGCTCAAAAAATAGGTAGGTTTGTACCGAAATGCACACTGAATAGTAATCTTTTTCTTTATTGTTATTTTAGTACATGGAGTGGGTGTCAGAGATCAGCACGTGTTCTACAGTTTAGTGTTCATCTGTATAATGGCCTCTGTGGTCAGCAGCTTCACTGCTGGATCATAATAAAGGATGATGTCTAATAATCATCTCTTATCCACTACCCAAATGGCAATTACAGCCATTTCCTCACTGGAAACTTCAAACTCTTCTTTATTTAGCACTAAAATTATTAGCTCTTTTAAAGAGTTGTAACATGGATTAATCAATACAAAAGCTGTTTATATAGTCCTGATAATGATCCATTACCCCTTAATCTGATTCTTGAACTTCCTCAGGGTATGAAGAGGTTTTTTCTTCTTAAATGAATATCATATCTTTAGTAATGGGCACATGGAAACCTAAGGAGGCTCTCTACCCAAGCTATATTACCCAATTCATTTTGTCTTTCAAGATAAGACTCATTTACGAAAAATAATTATATTGAGGAAAGGGAAGTAATAATGTAATAATGTATCTACCTGATACAAACAAGTTTAAAGTGAAGTCTGACCTAAGTATTTGCTGAAATGCTGGGATTTAAAAAAAAGCCTGTTTGGGCATGACACATCATACCATTTACTAACATGCCTAAAATAACCTGGGGAGTGTTAAAATCTATTCCTAGACATAACTGTAGCGTATGGATTTCAATCAGTATTATACATGTATTTTGTGATAACTTGAAAATGATGGTTTGCCAACTACAAGTGTTAAAGTCAGTGATTGGTATAGTTTGGCTTTTGAGTTCAACTTGATGTTTGTTTTATTTTTGCAATTCTGTGCTTAATAGTGTCATGTGAACTAATAAACCAAAAACAAACCAAAGAACCCCACCCAACACAGCATGAGAGGAAGAACATTGTGGTTAATGAAATAACTATGTGACAGGAATCACACAGCGGTGACCTGAGCATGCAGTAAATTCTTGAAAAGGTGCACTGAACATCTGCAGTTTGAATATCTAGGGATGGCTGTGAAAAGCAAAATTAAAAAAAAAAAAATTGTCATTTAAATTAATGTTGTAATTTCTTTCAGATCCTTCTCATTCCAGTGGCAGTGTTCTGCTAATTGGGACAACTATTTAGAGTTTTACAGGTCTGCTTTTGAGCAAAGAAGAAATGGACTTATGTGAACATGAGTCTTACTATGATTAAACATTAATCTAGGAGAAGAGGGAAACCAGCATGTGAATTATCAATTCTTTCAGGAAACTCAGATCAAGCTGACTGCTCAAATCATAAAGAACAGTTTATTCTTTAAGAATTAACCCAAACAGAAAATGAAAGTACTAGAGCAAATTATCTTTGTGCTCAGATTCTCATGCATTAAGGTTCAGTGCCTCTACATAAAAGCATAAATATCTTTATCTCAGACTGAACATTGCTTTGATAAATAGCACTGAAGGTTATGCATCATTGTGTAACATATGACACAACCTTGATTTCCCCGGAAAACTCTTTTTAAAATCTTTTTTTTTTTTTTTTCTTCATCCCTTCTGTATTTAGCACAAATAGGAAGAGAGAGGAAAGGAGAAAAGAAACAAGTACAGTCTAGCAAAAACCCAAAAAGCAGCAGAAACCTCACACACCTAAATTTCAAAGCAATTTTTTGGATTAAGTATCTTTGATATTTATAGGTTTAATGTTGATGAGATTTATAAGTGTCTCTACCTAGTTAATCATAATTTCTTAAAAGAGTCATCTGTTAATTGAAAAGAACTGCTATAGATTTTTGCATGAAGGTGAGTATGTATTGGTAAGTCTCAGAAAAAGCTGTTCAGTTCTTGCATTCAGAATGATTAAGAGACAGGTAGAGCAAGCCTTACTGGTGAAAGACACTTTCCAAACAATTAGTAAATTGTTCAGACATGTAACATTAAGAGTATTTTAATTAAAATTTCACAAAATAATAGAATGATTGAAGTTAGAAGGGACCTCTGGAGGTCATCTTGTCCAGTCCCCCTGCTATAGCAGGGCCACCTAAAGCCCATTTCTCTGGAACATGTCTAGATGCTTTTGAGTATCTCCAAGGATGGAGACTCCACAACTCCTGTGAACAATTTGTTTCAGTGCTCGATCAAATTTTGGGGTTTGTTTTTCTTTTCCTAGATCTTTTCTCAGATTATCTACATAGATTAATTAGAACAAGTGCTCTTTCAAAGGTAGAGAATAAAAACATGGTTACTAGGGTTCCTCTTATCTGTTGACACGGAAAGTGGAGTTAAACTGATGTAACATTAAATATGTAAACACGTGTAACAGTCTGCTAAATATGCTGTCTCTTGCAGTGAGAAAGTGTCTTGCAAACATGATTCAATGCCTTGTTTTAGGTGATAGCACCAGTACAAAGTAGACAGTATTCTAGAAGTGTATTTCTCTACATTCACGTAAGCAGAGTCTAAGCAACTTGCCCAGATGATACATTTACACTCCAAATACCTAAAATTAGCTCAGCTGAATACAATGCAACAGTCAAAGGAGACTAAAATAATATAGCAGGGCAGATGTCCTTGCTAAACAACTTAACTCTAAAACCATTATGGAGACTATACATGTTTAGAGGGCTTTATCCAACAGAAACTGAGAGACAAGATTAACATGTTTTTATGACTAGAATTAATAAAACATTTCTTATTATGAGGTTGTTACCCTCTACATACTAATACCTTCCTTGCCCAAGAATAAGACAATGGGTGCTGTTACGGGTACCATTTTAGGGAAAGTTATGAAGCATATTTCTCCATTAAGGCAAAAATCAAGTGCTTTTAGATTTCACATATTTATTTATTTGTGCATCACATATAAAATAGCAGTCACATTATTATTATTATTATTATTATTATTATTATTATTATTATTATTATTATTATTGCAAGCCCAATAATCTAACATTGATCACTTCCCTTAAAACACCTTTCAATGATATAATACATACCATTTATTGTTATGTTCACTTGCAGAACCTTGCTTCTTTAATCTAACTTTATTTGACATCCATTTTCTACTCAAATTTCACCAAGATTCTGTTTGATGATTTATATACTAGATGAATTAACAATGTATAATTATTTTTAGTTATGATAATCAGCTGTGATTATTGAACAAGTCTAGCCATGACTATGTCAATAACAAATATGGCAAGACACAATTAAGACCAGAATAATATACTTTACAGCAAACAACATAATAAGAGACAAGTAGGCATCTCAAATCAATTTCTACTAATAGCCCCTTTAACAAAATAATCAAAACCGCTTTACTCATATTTGGGATTCCTTTCTATTCATTTATCATAGATAACTGTTGTTTCATAAGCAATGTTTAACACTGCCTTCAAAGGAATAATTTTCAGTTTTCATTTATCCAGTCAGCGCCCATAAAAGTTCACTCAAAAACAAATTTCAAAAGACATTTTGAGTTAATTGGTTGTGAATTAGCTAAAACTATAACTTGCGTGACTAAGTCTCTTTGTAGGAAAAGGAAAACAGCAGTTGAAGGTAAGAAAATAGATCTAAATTCAAGGAAATTCAGGGAGAAGAAATCCTGATACTCTCAAAAGAGTCAAATCCCACTCATGTAAATTCTGTCTTTTGGATTAAAAAAAGATTCAGGTGTTCTAAATGTGTTTATATGAGCATAAGTGAAATATTCCCTCATTTCTTCCATCTATGAACTACCCATACACAGACCTTAAATATGCAAAAACACAGTTGGAATCTAAGTCTTGTCTTTTGCTCTCTTTTCACATCACCATACTCTGGTGGGATTTTTGTTTAGTGGGGCACAACAGTTAAGGGAGGGTTTTGTCCATAACAGCAATATTATTTTATTGTTCTAATTTCCAACCATGTACACAAAAAGAGAATATAAATGGCAACAAATAAAAAGATTCTCAGTCAGTCCTTGCATCTGAAATTCAGTGATTTTTAAAAGTGTTTGGAAGTCAGTTGTCCATCTCTGATTCACCACGGCAGCATGAACTGAAAATACATATTAGACACACTGAGGCTGCTGTTGCATGGGGAGGGAGATAGAGCAAGAGAAAGCATGAGCAAGTGAAAAACAGCTTTTGACTCTGATCTCTAACTGTTGTGCCTTCATGAACACTGCTTAGTGGAAACAAACAAACAAGAGCCTATATATGTACAGAGGACTCATCGATTTAGTCCTAAGAGATAAATGATCATTTGCAGCTGTGCCTACTTTTTTAACATTAATGAATCATTAAGTATTGTTTCTGGACCTCCCTGACCTTTCAGTGATTAAATAGTCGATACTATTGCACCATAGAGTATTTAAATTCCTTGGAATGAGCAGTCTTAGAGATGGTGAAAACGGTTCCTTGTGTGTTTTATATATATTGTATTTAGATCATACATGAATTCCCAATAAACGTGGGATGAGACAACTGCTAAACACCTACTTTAAAAATCTAAAGCAACATTTCTTATTCAGGCTTCCAAATCAGCAGCATTTGTCAAATGGCCAAGACAGGATGGCATGAACGTAGTGTGGGAAGCACTAATTACAATAACTCTAAACTGGCAATTCTGCACTTAAGATCTTTTCAGGATCTTTTCTCTGTGTAAATAGAGACCATTTCCCTCTCATTTCTACCAAACTGAATTATTTGGAAAGACAAAATACTCTTTCCAAAGTACCTTTCCCATCACTATGGAGATCATTGCTTTTCAGAATCAGAAATGTTCTTGTTTTATCTACATTGCATCTAATGAAGACAAGAAGCTTTTACTGTCAGGTAAGTGAAATATTATTATAAGTATCCTAAATTATTGGTTTAATTGTTTGGTGATTTCTTAGGAAGATAAAATGGATAGAATTAAAAATGCAACTTTCTGGCCGATCCTTTCTGCATTTAAAAAAATATACAACGAAACATTCCAAATTGAATGTATACATAAAATCCCCAGGCACATTATCATCTAGCAGGTAGTATAATCCGGGTGAGGTCTGCAGCGCTCTCACTATAAATTGAAAATTCACCAAAGTATTTTATTAGGAGACTATCAGCAAAGACTCTGTGATACACCAGCTGGAATTAGCGAGGACAGAAGGAAAGAAGGAATGAAAGGTTAAAAGAACAACCTAATTGATAAAGTCTGGGAAAAACCACCCAGAAGCAGAATGCAATTTTAAAGAAACGTAAGCGGTGGAGATAATGTCAAAGCTAGTTATTGCTTTTTGCACAGCACGGGCAATAGGACAGAAGACACACACAGAAAATGGAACCTGGAGCAAGTCAAATTCCAGGGAGAGGAGGCTTTTCATCACTGCACATTAATCCATTTCTGGAAGGTGGAGGTCTCTCTTTTCATTGATTTCTGTTTGTCTCGACAATTAGATGCTCTTTGGCAAAAGCAGGTTGCAAACACTGGCTGAAGTGCTCACGAAATCACAAGATTAACTTGCAGAATTACACTTGTCTTAAAACAGGGCGCCTTAACGTGACTCGGATCTAGAATCACAGTTCATTTAGAAAACTATTTCCTAAAAAACTTTCTAAATTTTTACACTTGGATTTAGGTCACAAGTTACTGGGTTAGGTTTTTTCTGAAAAAAAAAATCCTTAAATATTCGTACCATGCCACATTACTTTGTACATTATGTATATTTATTAGCATAAAACCCAGAGCATTACCAATTGCTAGGTATTATTTGGATATATTGCAAAACACCATCACTGGTTAGAAAAGCTCTCAGCCTGATGGGAATAAAAGAGGAGATTACTTGTTCTTTGGAATTCCTTTAGCTACTCTCCCTTTTCAGAAGCATGTTGCCAACCAAAATCTATGCCATGTGTGGAACTGGACACCACAGAAAACCCAGAGTTTGGAAAAGGCAGCAATGGCCTCCCTGAATCAGTGTCTGGCAAAAAGGAAGAAAATTCTATTCCAGAAATTACTCTTTTCTACTGTTTTCTCAGAACATCCAATAGTTATAACTTGTACCCTAGAGCAAGGAAAATCTAATTTTCTTTCATAAGTCCTGTTTAGTGTTTTAATATTTACCATTATAACTCTGGGTTTTCTTAACATCAGTTTGTAAGCTGCTGGGCTGGGACCTGTGTAAACTCTTCTCTGGGCCTCCTTTTTCTCTTTTCACCTTATGCCTTTCTATGCAAACTCTGTGTATAGGCTCAGTATGTAAAACCCTGCCATAGATCACACCTGTTGTAGCCACTGACACCGATTAGGATGTATTTGCTTGACAGGCAGTGTCCGCCATAAGATCTAAGAGGCAGAGTCTTTGGATACTGCATGCTGGTTTTGTAGAAGGTACTGTATTAATAAACATGAGACAGAAAACCACCACATATGAGTGTTATGATTGACCTTGCTCTTTTTTCATCTTTGCTAATATGTAGGAAAGAAGGTAAAGTATCCAAAGAAAAGGATGCCCTACTAGTCTGACGTACTTGCAACTCTGGATTACATTCCGGTTGAACTTGGAATAATATTTAGCTGTTATTGGCAGTTACTTTGGGATGAATTTGCAAAGATAAGCTTCATATTTTGTACTTTCAATCTGTTAAGAGTGTTCCTATAAGAAAAGTTGCCAGAGAAAAGGCCAAGATAAATATTAATTTAGCATAGAGATTTTCTGAGTTAAATCAGACAACAATCTACTTTTTTATTCAAACCTCACTAACAAGCATCTTATTTTGGGTAGTATTAAGCAACATTCTGTGTGTTAAGCTTTATACACTGGAAGGCAAATCATTGGATGATGCTGTTATTTATGGTGTAAAGATTAAAAGATTAGAACCAGTAACTTTTTTTAACTAACTGTGCAACTCAGGATTTTTGATTTTTTTTTAAACTCTCTAGGAAATTGAGACTTATATTTTTATTAGCATTTTAACACACATAGGTGTAGCTCTGTTTTTCCAGTGATTTTACAGAAAATATTCCAACTTGATCAACCTCAGAAGATTGTTATTAGCATCTTGATTATATAGATGATGTAATTAAAGTTTCACCTATTTGTCTTGCTCTCGGTCTTGAAGAACCTGTTATTCTAAACTCTGATATATATTAGTAATCTAAGATTTTATATTATTGTAATTTTAGGAAGAAAAAAAAATATATAGTGAAACAGAATGGAGACTAGGAGGAACAGTTGCAGACTTGTTACTCTCTTTTATCTTCAACTTTTTCTTTGTGTAGCTAAGCCCACAGAGATGCTTCTGAGAATTACTCTAAGTACTACTATACCAAATAGAACTACTGAAGAGATTTTAATCCATCAGGCTTTTGTTAAACTTGCACAATCAAACAAGACATTCTGCAGAATAAAGACAGCTCTCACCTTTTTTAAACAATTTTGTGCTCTTCTAGATTTCATAGGTTCTCACAAATTACTTCCATTTCTAAAAACGTAGCCTGCTACATTACATTACCCTGTATAGAAAGATAATCAAGAAGCTTGCTTTCCAGTACTTGCTTGGATTATATCCTCACATTTTAATCGTATCCTTATTTAAATAAATATAGCTCTAAAACCACAGTAATAACAAAAAACTAATACGTATGCCATGCATTCTGCTTATATGGAAAAAGATCAAACTGCTCTTCTATGACAAACTATCTTTTTATTTAGAAGTACTGTGTTTGTAAAACCACAGAGCTAAACCTGCAGGTCCTCCTACTCATGGGAAGTAGTCTCGTGTTCTTACTAACTTTCAGGAAAGGTTTTTATAAAGTATCTGAGTCATCTCCTCTATTTCTTGAAAGAGGGCAATAGAACTTTCCACAACATATCCATCAAAAACAGGATTAAGAGTTTCTGGATTTTTCTGCAGTTCTAATTGAGGGCATTGTCTCAGACACAGACTATGCCTAAGATGGTACTTTAGTTTTACTGCCCCTGTAGCAGAATGCATAATAGAAACAGTAGTTCAAGTTATGGACTTTCCCTAATGATGAAAAAGATTTATAGTTATCAAAGAGCTGTCTCTAGTCAAAAGTTCTGTCCTATATTAATGGCTTTAAAAAAACCCCAAGACTAATGCAAGCCTGAATGATTACATCTAAAGCAAAAAATTATTGAAGTCCTTAACTGCCGAACTTACTTTTCAATTTACAGAGACATTACTTTAGGGTGACAATGAGTTCTCTAAATAGGTTGCTGGGCCTCAGCTGATCAAATTCCTTCTCAATAATTTACTTGGGATAGGTTGGATCTTTAAAATTTGTATGAAATAACCAAGCTGTGATAAGCCGTCTGCTCTGAGGATCTGAGCAGAAAAGTCACAGCTGCCACTGCTGCTTGTGGTGCATGTTCTCCTCTGAAAGTGGTTGCACCAATGATGGCAAATAATCGTAAACAGTGACAGGACTATTTTTATATGTAAGATTTCTACATGGGTCTTAAGAGTGATGTAGAAAGCAATATTTATATATTTCTGTATAAATAGAAATATAGAAGAGAGCTTTCTGTCTAACAGTTTCTACAAAGACAGAGGCAGGCTAACATGCAGTTCAGAGATCCCAAGCTAGGCACTTACTTGAGGGAGGTTAAGCCACAGTGTTTGATTAGACAGTAAAACAGGACTCCTAAATTTATCCTGGCATGTACAATTACCGTGACAGTTAGGGGGCTTGTTCTGAGCACTACCTCGCTTTTACCCTCAGTCCAACGCAGTGTCCTAATTGATAAAACTTGAGAGCCTCCGATGAGGGCTAACCTTAATATTAGTAGATTTAATAACATCTTAATAGCAATTAGCTACCACTTTCTAGATCATCCTGAAAGGGAAAATGCCGTAGTATTTAACTGTAACTGAGACTGTGCTAAATGCCTGCAGTATAACTTAATACACAAAGGGTTGCATGAAAGTGTACTTAAAGTTGCATTCATTAAACATACAGGGAATGTATGAACTGTAATTTCACCGTGGGATTCGCAGCATGAAATGCATAAAAATATAGTGACATGTTTGAAACCCGAGGGTCACAGGGACTCGCTAATACCTGCATGTATGGCTGATGTCTGGGTCTGCCTCACAAGGATCAAGTGCCTCATTGTTGCATGATTAAATGTGATACACAGCTATACAGTGCTCTGCCTTGGCATTAAGATGCTGGTCAGCAAGAGTTATTTTTGTGCTAAAGCTCAGTAAAATACACTTTTGTTCTACTTTTGAAAATTCCCAAATTGACTATATTTTCACAAAACAAAGGGGTTTTTTTGCTTTTGTTTTGTCAGAGTTTTTGGGCCACTAGTCTCCAATTTGCATTTTAAGATAAGCTTATGGGGGAAAAATTTTGATGAGTTTACTGGCAGGGCTCTATTTACATTTGAAAATTCTTTCCAAGCTCTGAAACACACAAATTTGTTAACAAACCACTTTGCAGGTTTTACAGATAACTGAAGGGCACTAGAACAGGGAAGACCTCAAGGAATTAATTCACATGGGAGAGGGCATTCATCTTAATAGTGCTTAATCAGGAAAACCAGGACAAGGTAAGATTATTCTGCTTTGCAAGGTTGTTTGGTTTTTTGTTTTTTGTTTTTTTTTTTTTTTTTTATTTGGTTCACCAAGAGACAGTAATTTAATTTTAAAGGATCAGAGGTTTGGTGAGATAAGTACACTCCTAGGTATTTAATAGAAGAAAAAAAAATAGGTGAAAGGAAATTTACTCCTTGTTTATTCAAAGTGTCTGTAGAAAGTCACCAGGGAAATGCTATGTTGGGCTTCAATTTATTCTGAAACCACAGAGGCTACCAAAATGATTAGAAAGTGTGGTTGCTAATGATGAGGGCAGGACAGGTGCATGGTGGATGGTGTTTGGGAGAACTTGTAGAGTACGGCTGATGGTTGGACTCGATGATCCCAAGGGTCTTTTCCAACCTGAATGATTCTATGATTCCATGGTGTTGGTGCCAATAATTGTCCACAGTGGCTAGAACAGCGCAGTTCAGGTGTGAGCACAGAGCAAGCCTGGGTTTTGCTTAGTCAAGCCCTTCTTGATGAAGGCACTCAGTACAGTAAGGAGCCATACATGGGTTTACAAATGTGACCACTTTCCTGAAACAGCTGAGAGGTGATGCCAATAGTCAGCTGGTACATGCAGGGTTTTGGTCATGTTGGAGGCCAGCAGTTCAGGGCTTGTTAATACAATTTATGGCCAGGGACTTGCTCCATGGAGCCCTAATACATGCAGTAAAACAGAAAAAAAACCACTTAAAAAATACTTCAAGTTCTGAAACAAAGTCTGTATCGGTGTAGGCAGAAAAGTAAGTTATACCAGCTTAGTTTAGATTAGAAGCCCAGTGTATGCAGTAAAACTGGGTTAATCGTGGACACAGAGTCCAGCAAAGGACCGTGAAGACAGTTAAGAGATTAAAGCACTTGTCGCATGAGGGGAGACCTGAGACCATTTTAGGCTCTTCAAAGGAAGGCTCAGGAGGACCTCACCAAGAAGACAGAGCCAGGCTCTTCTCAGTGGTGTCCATTGGCAGGACATGAGGCAATGGGCATAAACTGGACCACAGTAAGTTTTGTTTAAACATAAGGAAAAAGTTTTTCTACTCTGAGGGCTGTCAAACACAGAGACTCTGGAAGTTGAGGCTCCATCCTTGGGGATATTGAGACCCCAACCGGAGACAGCCCTGAACCCCCTGCTATAGCTGACCCTGCTCTGAGCAAGGGGTTGGATGGGGTGCGGAGGTACCTGCCCAGCTCAGGGATTCTGCCGCTTTGTGAGACTCCAAGTGATAGTGGTCTGAAATTCAGGGAAAGTCATTTTGTATGCTGAGTTAAAAGCTACTGCTCCCTTTGACATAAGAGTATGAATCAGAAGTTTTCTCTTGGACCTTTCACAGATATTCTTATCCATGACAACCTTAGTTTACACTACAGTGCAGATTGTTTTCAATTAAATTGGTCAACAAAAATCAGACTATTTCTTCCAGACTGATCTACGTTAAGCAGTAAGTGATGCCATTTCTGTTCTGCTGAAATCTTCCCATGGCTCATTTTTGTTCCTATGTAAGCCCTAACACAGCTCCCTTTTTTTCCAATATCAGTTTCTCAGTTTGCTCCGAGTCATGAAAAACAAACGATGTCTTGCTTTGCCACTGTATTCAGGGAGAAACGTTTGTATTACAACACAGTTTCTGAATGCTAAAACTGTTGGACCCCTGTCATAAATCCGGTAGTTTCATGTATATAGCAGTAGGTTAGAGAAGCAATTGCCTATGAAAAAATCTAAGTGCTAAATGACACTAGAACAAAGCAGAGTAAGATGAAGTCGGCACTTCAAGGAACTCTGAAAAGGATTAAAAGGAGTGTTGCCAGAGCCACCAACACACCTTTTTCACAGGCTTCTCACTCAGATCCTCAGCTACATCACTTCAGCTCTCAAATATATAAACGCCTGTCTGTACCTATTCCTTGCCTCATTTTAGGATGAGAAAAGGGGTCTGATTCAAGTACCATCTACTCAGGAATAAGGAAATTAGAACAGTCCTACCTGTGAAGAATCTATTCTTTCTGTAAAAGACAGTTTCTTAACACAAATTCAGTCAAATAAATTATTCTCAAGGGTCTGGCTAGCCATGTCTAATACAAATAAAAGACAGATATATAGAACAAACATGAAGGCATGAAACAAGCATAAGCTAGTGAGCAAAAAGTCTAGTTAATAAGTCTGTGTTTGCTATTGAAGCC
Source organism: Strix aluco (assembly GCF_031877795.1). Classification (NCBI taxonomy): domain Eukaryota; kingdom Metazoa; phylum Chordata; class Aves; order Strigiformes; family Strigidae; genus Strix; species Strix aluco. Next base: position 33,838,688 of record NC_133936.1, read on the forward strand.
CTACATTCAGTAAGGAAATTTTTAAAATGTAAGCAAATATTATTTCATGAGACCAACATGCAGTCGGAGAGGTCTTAGAATACTGTCCTGGCCAGCAGTATTTACATATCCAAAGTCCCCAGGATATGTAAGCAGATGACAGGAGAAATCCTCAAAACTGCCTTAAGTGTGAGCGCACTTCTCTATCTTTCTGCATAGCACGTGAGGTCTCACATCCTTCTGTGGGATCTGTATTCCCATTCTCAGCCAGTGAGTTATGGCACCTCCCTGCCTGTCCTCTGCAAAACTTAGGCAGCTGATGAACACCACCCCTTATCCAGGGCCCATATAACGCCAGTCTTTTTTGTCAGAAAAGTACATACAAGCAGTCAGAAAATCACAGTGTGTCTGAGTGTGGCTATGATTGTCATGCTGGTGAAAACTGGACTTAAATTATTCTATATACAAATAAATGAAGAGGTATGTTACAATGTAATTTCAGAGATATTAAATCTTTGCATGAGATGAAGTATACATGCTCTATGAACTTAGAACCTGCTTTAATGTGAAAAATAGTGGTAAGCTATTCTACAGTAAGATAGAAAGCCAATTTTAAAACTAAGCATTCAGTATTTTTATCAGTCAAAATATTTTCATAAAAGATCTTGAAAGAGATATAAAGCCATCTTGAGAAGTAAGCATCTAATGAAAAGCCTTTTAAAATAAATTTAGAGAAATGGTATATTGATTCATGAAAATAGAAACTGTGTCAAATTTTAAAATACTTTCATTAAAGTTTATGATAATTTTTTAATGAATTTGATGTTGATACAGAAACAAGCATTCTGGCTTTGTCAGACCAAATTTTAATTAATCTCATTCATCTTAAGTAATTTCTAAGCCAGGCAACATGGCAAAAGGTACAAAAACTGAGATAAGATGAAAAAGGGGAAAAGTAAAATGAACAGGAAAAAAATAATTCCCTTCTTAGAGGCCTTATCCTACAAATCTCTTCAGACTTGTGAAATCACAATTTAACTTTTAGTCTCCATGAAGTTTTTTGGGGTTTGGTTTTTGGTTGAGGAGTTGGGGGTTTTTTCAGGGGTGTGGGGGGGTGGTGTGTGGTTTTTTTTCTCTCCAGGGGTAAAACAACAGAAAATAATTTGTCAAGCCTCAATTATTTCCTTTTCCTCACCCACTCATTCCCTTGATTTCTGTACTGATATTTAGAGTCAACACACGGTTATTGAGATGAACCAGAACCACCTTCTTTCTCTTCCCATACCACAGAGAGCCACAGAGTGCTGCTCCCTTGCAAACTGAAGACACCCGAGATATATCTTTTTTCCCCCAAGTCTTCACATGTGACCAGAGAGCATGGAACAAAAGTCATAACAAAGAAGTTCTACATTCAGACTTTCTGAGCTTGAGGCAATACATTTGTTCTGTATCTAACTCCAAATAATCACAATTTCCAACTCACGCAACTGGGTCAATAGAGGAAATTTAAAATATACAAGTGCGAGTCTGGGAATATTTTATTGCCAAAAACTTCACTCCCCCCATTGAAAAAAATCAGACTTTCACCTAGAGTTATGTTTGCAGTTGCAGAAAAAATAGTAAACATTAGATTACTACTTCCTAGCAATAACCACCAACAAATATAAGTAATGAATATATTTTATGACATTGCTGCTGTTGCATTCATCTTGGGAGCGTTAGAATGCCTATATGAATTTTGCAGTCACGTCTTCATGTGAAGAAGTAATTTAAGGCCTGGAGAAGAACACGAAAGAATTTCATAAGATCTGGAACCAGTTTACATTTCATCGGAAGAAACTGCAAGTATTTAGTAGAGCTTAATCTATAACTTTGTGGATACACACATGCATTGGTCATAGTGGATTAGGATGGAGTTTTACTTTCATTTCATCTAGACATACATGTTTTTCTTTCTATGTAGTACAGAGGACTTAATTTTGTTGATGAAGCAGTAACACTTAAATATATGATTTGGGAATGAACATGTGAACACATCCAATTTATTTTTAGGGAAAGGAATTCAAATGTATTTTCTATGGTCTTATTGTTAGTGACTCGTACATTCTCTGACAACTATATGCAAAGAAAATGCCTTTAGAGGCTATTCTGTGCTCTCATTTTCTCACTTCTACCACTTCGGACAAATGGTGCAAAAGGGATTTGGCTCAGCTTGAGCCATAAACTGTAACAACAACTGTTTTTGCTGTCTAAAGATAATTAAAGCCTTCCAAAGTGACTATTACTACTTTTTCCATTTCCTCTGTTTTGCATCCTGCATAATTCACTCACATAATTCCTATTTACAGCAGCTTTCGCAGGATGGAATCCCATCTCCCTGCTGCACATAATCCCTGTTTACTGGGGTTTTCTGGGGATGGAAAGCAAAATATGAAAACTCACTCACAAAAAGAACACCACAGTTAATAAAATACTTCTTTCTCCAGTATTTAAGCAAACCATCAGCACCTCCTTGGATAAACACTTGAGAAATAACAACAAAGATTTTTCCCCATATATGTCATGCTCTCCCTGAGCATGGCTTTACACAGTCCTTACTGATAACATGCATGAATACCCTGCTGCTGCTACACAATCAATGGGGCAGATACCATACAGTCAATATTTACTACAGCACTGCTCAGGCTGCTGACACCTTCTTCCCCCACCATCACTCCAGCACACTCAAATGCACCATTGCATAGAACAAAACATCAGAGCATCCTCCCCTGCTCTCATTCAGAAGGGGCTGCAGTCACTCCAGCTGCCTGAGGGAGACCAGTGAGAAAGAGTGAGCACCATTAACAACACTAAACTGCTACTGAGATGTAAGTAGTGGAAAAAATTTCCTGCAAGATCGGTTGCAGAGCACCAGCAGAGGAGTAAAGTCATCAGGGAAGTTATCAGAGATTGCCACCTCCCCTAGGGAAAACATTAGAAGTAGCCCCTCCGCAAATCAGTAAAAAGTAAATTTGTCTGTACTACTCCATAAACTGCATTATTCTTCCACTGCAGTCAGCACTTCACAGGTTTCTTTGTCTTGTACATATTTTATGTATGGTAAAAACCACAAATTCATAACTTTGCACACATTGGTTTGGCTTCCTGAAAAGGCACAGGGGTGACAACAACAAGGCTGTTTTCCTCGTTCCACCCCACCTGCACAAAGAACCCCACCTCCTCACTGAAATCCCTGCAGCACAAGGCTCCTCTGAAGCACTGAGAAGGAGAAGAGTTGATTTCGGGCCACAGGTGTCCAGCGTGTACACCAGCCACTAAAACACAGCAGGAGTAAAAATACAGTAAGGAGTCCCACAGCAATGAATTAACCAGAGATGACAAGAAATCATTGCACTACTGTTCTGTCTTGAAACATGCCATTCTTATAAGTGCTACTATTTTGCCCAGAGCCAGCTTGGGGATCTCTGCATGGGTTTTTCCACTGCCAAGTAGACACAGGAGCTATCTCTGAGCAAATCTGGATGTCTCTCACTGATGCCCTCCCTCCTGAGTGATTTCAAGTTGAGTGATGGTGTAGCTGCAGAGTGCTGTCCCTGAAGCCAGGGAGTTATTCTCCACTCAGGGAAAGATCAGTCTGCAGGCAGAAGTGCTTTCTCAAAAGACTTACCTCTCTGCTCCTACCTCCAAATAGCCTCCACAGGAGATTTTGGTGTGTAGCAGCAATGGTCTTCTAATAACCAATTTTCTTCAGTTTCATTTCACTGACTGGTGAATATCAAACCACTCAGCTCGTGTTTCTGTTATTTTAGGAATACAACTGTGACTTTCCATTTTGGGCTGTCTTCCAAGATTTTCACTGTATAATAAATGGTAAAGGTAGTGGGCCAATAAAGTCAGATGTTAAATGAGGCTTAAGGGTTTTCTTGTCATCATGGTGAGTTATTATTCTTAAACATGTTTCATTATCTCCATCACTTCCTGGGGGGTATGCTGGGAAAGAAAAAGAGGATCTGCAGTAATGACCTGCCACTGGTTTTGTTTTCTTTATTGTCTGTTGCATGTGAGCATAATTCCTGACCACGACATTTCTTGAAGAGATCCTATTCATTTATGAACATTCATGGTGATGGACCCAAAGGACCAAAAAGATTTCTCCTTCCCCTTGGCTACCACAGAAAGATGTAACAGGGGAAATCTACAGCTAATGACATTTGCAGAAAATTAGATTTTAGAGATGTACAAGATGATATTTTTTTTTTTCTGTAGTTGTAGAAAATGTAGTATTTTAGCAACAAAGAAAGTAAAATTTTAGCAACAGCAACAAATTTTACAGATATCAACAGAAATCTGGACTCTACAGTCAGTCCTGTTTTCTCATAGCTGTGCTTAGGGAGGAGGGAGGGAATTTCATTTACCCACACCTGCTGTTGTTGAAGATTTGCTTCATCCTGTCACCAATTCATGGGGGAATGCCTTCAAATAGCATCAGGCTCGACCATCAGCATGGACACTGGGGAGTCAGGTTTAGTTTAAGCTTTTCATGAGGCAGATGGCTCCTGCACTCTCTACATTTTATTATCTGCTTTAATATGATATAACACTAACATTTTACTAATGTTTATAAGTTAAAGAAATTTTATAACAACACATTTTGGGTAACAATGAAATAGTCAAAAAGGTCTTAATGATGTTTCCCTTTTTGAGCCAGAGGAATTTGGGTGCTAATTATTTTAGTCACCTTACAAAATCCCAGTGTCAAATGTAACCACTCACATCACTTTTTAAAGAGTTAAGATAGGGCTTTAAACACAAGTGTACCATCTTCATGGAGATGTAATGGTTAAGAGTGTCTACAAAAACCTGTGAAAGGATACTTCAGATGACCCTACCTGTTTATTTTAAATTAAAACTCATTATTCATAGTTATGAAAAGGAAAAAGAAATTGAGTTATCCTATTGTTATAATTCCTATTCAAGAATTTAACACATAGAAGTTCATGACAGGAAATTTATGCTTCTCATCATTTAGTTGAGAGAAAGAATTGTGCGAGCAATGAGTGTAATACAGCAGAGTTTGGGGATTCGGGATTTACGAGTTCAATCAGGTAACAGAAAATAGGAAAGGGAAACCAAGTGATGTCACTGGTGAACCAGTGTTCAGAGAGCAGAGGCTAGAATACACATTACAGGGGCATGGATCACGTGATGTATAAATATATCATACTCATATATAAAACATTTAGTGTTTTGTCTTTGCCCCTGACACTTCAGTGAAGTTCTATTAATTCACAACTAATTGGCTGACAGCCCTGTGCTTTAGGTTTTGTCTACTATTACAGTAGCTGTGAATTATAACAAAGAACCATAGGTCCTGTCATATCATATTACTTTGGTCTGACATCCACATCATAAATCACATTTTTTTTGCCCATTACCACATCTATGGCATATATATTTTGTATTTTTACTTGGCCCTTCACAGCTGGCAAGCAAGTTCAGAGTCAATTAACTCTTATGCTATGGTTAATTCCTTCAGGTTAGCGAAAGACTTGTTCGCTAAGCTGTAACAGAGCTTTTCCTGGTGATGTTCTAGCTCATCTCTTGGATGAACAGTAAAATATATAAACAAGACAAAGTGATAACGAGGTTAAAAGCCAGATCTTAAAGTTAGAGTTGGATACATACAGAGGCAGGTGTGCACCTTTCAGAGTTTTTCAAAAGTTCTCTTTTACTGTGACCTATCTTCTAATACACAATTATTTTTGAAGGTAGTAGTAACTATTGACTGCTATTTAAAAATGGCAGTTTTCAAATAAGCAGACTCCAGGACTCATAGGTACCCATGACAAAAGAAAATGCAGAAGGTTTGAGCATTTATCTGTTGTCTCCATAAAAGTTTGGAATCCTGCATTAAGGTTCATCCTTCCAGAATGAAACCATTGCTGTCCATGTCAGAGCAACTCCTGATACAACTTGGATAAATCTACATGAACACAAGCAACTCTTCTGATAGTAGACTTTAAGGCTGTCGTAGAAGTTTTACCCCAGGCAATCATCTTTACAGATTTGTTTCAAATATCCATAAAGAAAACCAGAAACAAGACAAAACAGACCCCCCAAAAAATCAGGTATGGCAGTAAACAAATTTGCACTACGTCGATGTAAGTATAGCCAGCAACTCACTGTCACAGGGAGATTGTAGAGTTGCCTGCTAATACAATACCATGAAGAGCAAGGCCTGTGGTTTCATGGATATAGCACAAATTAATCTGATGTGTGCCCTGAAAATCAGGATGTTGACAGAGGGTGGGCACAGAAGATAAGAAGGAGATATACAACTAAAACAAAAGACTACTCCAGTAACGAAAATCCAGAGGGGGTCAATGTGTCACCAGTACATGGCCTATGACTGCAGAACATCTTCAGCTGACCCTTTTCGAGCTCCACTACAAATCCACTAATTCCAATGGAGGCTGAAGAGAAGGGATGAATCAAAGAATCATCTAGGTTGGAAAAGACCTTGAAGATCATCCAGTCCAACCATTAACCTAGCACTGACAGTTCCCAACTACACCATATCCCTCAGCGCTAAGTCGACCCGACTCAAACACCTCCAGGGATGGGGAGTCCACCACCTCTGTGGGCAGCCCATTCCAACGCCTAACAACCCATTCTGTAAAGAAATGCTTCCTAATATCTAGTCTAATATCCAGGATGAAGATGGGATTAAAAACAGACAAATGTGAGGATAAAAGAGATAAGGAGGAACAAGGCAAAATATGAAAAGGAAAACAAAAACACTCTGATAGCAAGAATAGAATCCATTTCCAGGTAGCTTATTTTGTAATTTTTATTTCCCACCTGGGTTCATAACTACAGTATACGGATAAAGCCTATCTTGCATCCCACATCCCTAGAGAACAAACAGTTAGTTAGAGAGGAGAAAGTACAATAACTCATTTGAAATCCTGCTCTCAAATTTATGGCACAAGAAAGTGTGTTTACTACCTCCATTGTTCTCAGTTTTGACAACATGATTCAGCCAAGTCTATAAGTAACCCCACAAGCTCTGCAGTAACTTTCACAGGGTATTGCTGGATTTCTATCACTAAATGGCAAAAAGCAATCCTAACATTAACAGAATGAATTGTGTGCACCCAAACCCTTGTTTTCAAACAGCTTTTTGGCAGCACAGAGAGATGACACAAATAGCACTAGGGTACACAGACTTTAACAAAATGGACCTGCCCAATATTGCTTTCTAAAATGTCTTTTATCTTAGCATAGCTTCTCTCAAAGTTGTTGTAAAGAATACCTTCTCCCTTTGCTCCACTCAAAAGAAAAGGTCTCAAGAGACATGCTTTGCACCACATCTGCAGGCTGACTGGTATCTGAACTGCAGAGGCGGTATCCACGGTGCAGACACAGCCTAGCTAGCGAATGCACTGTTACCTGGGTGTCTTCACACATTCGGTTGCACCACTGTGATAGAAGAATTAAAATATCTGAAAGAAGTCTGTGACAAACAGCCAACCTCTTCTTCTATTCTGCATAGCAGCAACACAAATCTTTTGGCACACATCACTTAAAATTTGCCTAAATTATTCTGCACAGTCTGTATCTAACCTTCCTTGTATGACAGACTTGAGAAATTAGCAAAGGAAAATCCATTTAATGTACTGAAGGATCCCATGGGTCCCAATAGTCAAGACCCTGCACACTGAAATTAGAAAGCATTGCCTTTAAAATGGGAATGCCTTGAGTTTGAGGTTAGGAAAAAAAGAGCAAGAGAGAAATTTGCCCAGTGCAATCCCATGACAATTAATAAATACACATCATAGTTGAGAAGTTGAACAAAATAGTAAAATGTTTTTCTGCAGTCTGGGGGAAAAAGCATTTTTAGAAAAAACCTGAAAACTTCTATACAGCAAAACTTGCTTCCTTTGACAATCATTAAAGAATACGGAACTGATTTAGTGGATCTTTTCTGCTAGTCTTTGTTGCAGACTGGCAAAGAAAGTCACTGTGTGACCAGAACTGACAACTTGAACACCAAACGCATCAATCCCAGGGCCCAGAGCACAACAGCATCAGTACAACAATTTCGCTTGCAGCTGGACTTTATCCTTCCTTCCTTACAAGAGAAGGCAGGCCCACAGGATCAGATGCTTTCCATTTGCCCATGAACATTTCTCTAATCCATATGATATTTATTATAGTTTTCCTATACATGATGCTGCATGCTACTATGGTACTTCATATACAGTAAGAGTATTCAGTTAGATCAGAGTGGTAATCAGACTTCCAGACTACTGGCTGTCATAGAGGAAGAACCTGTGTTTGTCATCACTGTGTGGGAATAATTGGCCTATGCTGACTTTCTAATGCCTTTTTTCTACTTGTTCTAAATGTTTGTCAGCAAAAGTATGTCAGTGTCCCTGGGTTAAACAGAACAGTAATTCTTTCACCCACTGTTTGCAAGGTAATATTTAAATTGCAAAGAATGATAGACATTATTTTAAATGAAATATACAGAGAAATATAAGGCCTCCTTGTTTGCACTTTCATTTCTTCCACACTATGATAAAAAAAAAGAAAGTCAAACCCTTCTGCCTTCAAACTAGACAGGTAAATGCATGCAACTGCAGCCTATAAGTGCCTTAATCATACAATAACAAGTGCTCAATATGTTTGAGCTTCAGAAATCATTGTCTTTTCACCTACTCAAAACCACAATTGCTTGTGCATCTATAGTGTTCTTGAGCAAGTATTTAATCACATACCTTTCCTTTGGAAAAGGCTGTCCAAAAATCTATATTTAGCCATCACAAACACACCAGTTTTAATCTTCTTGGCATAAACGTAGAAGGCTGTCATCTCCTGAGAATCAGCTGGGGTTTTGTCTCAATGTTTTTTCAAGTGATAAAGCAAAACTGTGGCGTCTTATCTAGCATTGAACTAACAGAGTGTTAGCCACATGGGGAGAAGACTTTAAACATTCATTAATGTTTTAAAAAAGGGTCATGAAATGCAGTCAAATAACTGTGCCTGAGGTTAATTTATGTTTTCACAACTATATACAGCAGGGTGACTTGATAGTTTGTCTTCAAGTCCTGGCTGTGAGAACAGATCTGGTGTTTCAGTTTGAAAACAAAGTGTTAGAGTACAACTAAAAACACTCAGGCAAAAAGCAGTATTGAGTACTTCAAGTGCCCAATTAGTACCACTGTCCTTGAAATATGAAAAATTGAATATGTTGTGCACATTTTCTATATTTACTCTTCTATTGTAAAGTTGTAAGAAAATAACATAGAAAAACCTCTGCTGATGTAAACTGGCAGCTGATGTAAACTGGTATAGACCCCTTGAGATAAAAATTCCACTGAGTTCAGTTGTGTAACACCTACGTGACAGCTCATATGCTCACAGACTCCATGCCCATTGACTGTAGGCAGCGCAACAATTTGGCTCAAACCTGAAATTATCAGTAAGAAATACCTACTGCTGTTTTGAAAATGCACTCTTTTTGTAGGACGCCACATCTAGGTAGATGTGGTTGCATGTGACCTTTTCCTTCAGACAGCTGATCCGACTGTAGTGACCAAACTGAGGGAAGCAGACCTTGAGAGACAGTTCTCAGTTTCTTGGGAATGGGGAGGGCAGCCGACTTCCTGGGTTACTGTGCAGGTCTGTAAACACTTACAGCTTTCGTTATCTCATCCGATCACATTAACTCTCCCTCCTCAGCCCTGGACATTAAAATCTTTCCCTTTCATATAGGTCGTTAGATGGAGAAATGCATTTAAAGATTCCCACACTTAAGATTAGCAAATTGTACCAGTATTTATGAATGGGAAACCTCATTTTCCAGATCATATAGTGCATTATGTCCACCTCAGCACCTGGCTGTCTTTTTCTAGATACTGCAAAATGGCTCACATTTGCTGAGACATGCCACTGCTGTCTGGTCACATCTCAATCCATCAGCTGCTATAAAGCACAACCAGCCCTGACACTTCCTGGAGTTACAAGAACTTAAAATCTGTGTGAGAAAGTTGTTTTTCTTAAGAGACACAATTTACATTCACACAAAACTTTCTGAGGACATTTGTTTTTCAGAGAAAGAGTAGTCTTCTTCAGTTTATCTTAAACTTGATCTTGATAAGCTTAAGACAAGCCATTCCTAAAATCATGCTTAAACTCAAGCTGGTCCAAACTCTGCATGCTTGACAACACCATGGTAGATGATCAGTAAGGTAATGTAGTCTACTTCTAGTGGTTAACTGCATTCTGGGGGCAAATACTTCTACAGCTGTCAACATGACAGGTGATAATGACAATGTCCATAGTATGTGGGTATTCTCTTTCAGGTATAACTTCAGAGCCAAAAAATTTGGAGATGCAATAATCTGTAATGAGTAAGGCAATCATGAAATGGCAACTGAAAAATGGCAATGTTTTAATGGCCCTTCACACGAAATACTAACTTCCTTTTCCTCCCAGAAATTTTCCATTTCTTTGATGCATTTTTTTTTTTAAGAAATCTCAGCTTCAGAAAAATGTAATCCTTTTAAGTACATCGCCACAGAACTATGACACGATAATTTATATGGAACATTAAGCAATACAGAAGTTATAATGGGAACTTCTCTCTACTTCTCTTGTCATCTGTTCTGTGAAGCTGGAAGACAGTAATTTTAAAAACCTGTGAAGGTAAATACTTTTTCCACTCAAAGCATAATAAGTCTATGAGATCTTACGGAATGAGTATCATTGAGGCCAAAAATCAGTACCATTTTTTAAAAGGGAACAGATGTTTATTTCAATAAAAAGAACTTCTAGAGGTGCTGTAAAAAGATTTTTAAAGTAAAATTGTGGAAAGGATTTAACACATTGTATTGCAAGATATGGTAGCCACAAATATAAGAGAAGCGGCAGAAAGAAATATTTTCTGTGAAAGCAATTATCACAGTGTTTCTCGTATCTTCTCCTAAAGTACTCAGCACTGGCCACTGGCAGAGAAAGATATTAAATTAGATTGATTTCTGTTCTGCTTTAGTACAGAAATTTCTCATTTCATCTCCCTTCACTCCTTTCGGTACTGTGGATTTAACTCAAAAAACATCTTACTCGCAATAGCTAAATGTAACATTAAGCTCCTGTTACTCCTAGTCAAAGGATGTCATGATTTTGAGAGGATAGAACACTAATGAACTTTGAGTTTCAAAGGAAAACACATTAAAAATAATAAATCTGATATTAAGAATGACAAATACTAGGGAAATTTAGCATATTTTTCCATTTCAGATTTGTCATATGATTAATGGCTCGTGTGGATTCTGAATTTGTCTGTGTGTTATTTTCTGTGAACTTGAATTTTATCCTTCAAAGCCCAGCATTTCTGGCAAAAGTGCTTGTACAGCAGTGTGATAAATTGGACTGAGGCACAGAGTTTATTGTTGCATTATTTTTCATCCTCATCAATCTTGCTTACCTGGGCCATGTGAATGCACTGGCAGTGGGGGGATGTCACACTGTGCATGTGCTCTGCTAGGGACTGTGAAGGACATGACTGTGCCTTTCCGTAGCAGCTTTTTGTGGTGGTAGAACATCAGATAAGACCTTGAGTCATCTACCTGGACTGAGCAACTGTCATCATCTACCTGGACTGTGCAAAGAATATGACACTGTCCTGCACGACATCCTTGTCTCTACATTGGAGAGACACGGATTTGATGGATGGACCACTCAGTGGATAAGGAATTGGCTGGATGGTCGCACTCACAGAGTTGTGGTCAACGGCTCGATGTCCAAGGGGAGAGTGGTGACAAGTGGTGTTCCTCAGGGGTCGGTGTTGGGACCAGTGCTGTTTATCATCTTTGTTGGCGACATGGACAGTGGGATCGAGTGCACCCTCAGCAAGTTCACCAACAACACTAAGCTGTGTGGTGCAGTCGACACGCTGGAGGGAAGGGATGTGCCATCCAGAGGGACCTGGACAGGCTGGAGAGGTGGGACCGGGCAAACCTCATGAAGTTCAACAAGGCCAAGGGCAAGGTCCTGCACATGGGTCGGGGCAATCCCAAGCACAAAGACAGGCTGGGCCATGAGTGGACTGAGAGCAGCCCTGTGGAGAAGGACCTGGGGGTACTGGTGGATGGAAAACTGACTATGAGCCAGCAATGTGCGTTCAGAGCCCAGAAAGCCAACCGTGTCCTGGGCTGCAACAACAGAAGTGTGGGCAGCAGGTCGAGGGAAGGGATTCTCCCCCTCTACTCCGCTCTCGTGAGACCCCACCTGCAGTGCTGTGTCCAGATCTGGGGCCCCCAACACAAGAAGGACATGGACCTGCTCAAGTAGGTCCAGAGGAGGCCACGAAGATGATCAGGGGGCTGGAGCACCTCCCCTGTGAGGACAGGCTGAGAGAGTTGGGGTTGTTCAGCCTGGAGAAGAGAAGGCTCCAGGGAGAACTTATAGTGGCCTTCCAGTGCTGAAAGGGGCTACAGGAAAGATGGGGAGGGACTCTGCATCAGGGAGGGTAGGGATAGGACAAGGGGTGAGGGGTAATGGCTTTAAACTGAAAGAGGGTAGATTTAGATTAGCTATAAGGAAGAAATTCTTCCCTGTGAGGGTGGTGAGGCACTGGCACAGGTTGCCCAGAGGAGCTGTGGCTGCCCCCTCCCTGGCAGTGTTCAAGGCCAGGTTGGACGGGGCTTTGAGCAACCTGGTCTAGTGGAAGGTGTCCCTGCCCATGGCAGGGGGTTGGAACTAGATGATCTTTAAGGTCCCTTCCAACCCAAACCATTCTATGATTCTGTGTTAGTTGCATATCTTGGTCATGTTCAATAAAGTGTTGGCTTCAATGGACATTTATGTGCAATGGCACTTAAATTTATCAGTGCTGCATGCTGCCTGGTCAACACATGACCATAGGAAGATGTGTAAAACCTTCCTGTAAGTAAAACTCTAAGCCTGTGGTCAGAATAGGGAGAGAACCGACAAAAATTGATCCAGGTAACAAAAGTTTCCTTCCTTCCTTCCTTCCTTCCTTCCTTCCTTCCTTCCTTCCTTCCTTCCTTCCTTCCTTCCTTCCTTCCTTCCTTCCTTCCTTCCTTCCTTCCTTCCTTCCTTCCTTCCTTCCTTCCTTCCTTCCTTCCTTCCTTCCTTCCTTCCTTCCTTCCTTCCTTCCTTCCTTCCTTCCTTCCTTCCTTCCTTCCCCCCAAATCTAAGATGACAGCTGTGTACTTTTGAACACCATGCATCTAAGCTCCAACTGTGCAACAGCAGCTGTGGCAGACACACAGAGGCTGCTGCCATGCGGATGCACGTGGTACCACGTGCCACGGGCAAGTTATACAGCAGGGAATACTTGTTTCCTTTCACATCATACTTGTTCTGTACTGATACTGCAGAAAAGAGCTTGAAATCTCAGGTAAAAACAACATTACTCTTCCACAGCTCTGATCTCCAGGTTGTATTTCCCAGGACAGGGCTTCAAAAACAATTTTTTTAAAACAAAAATGCAATAAAAATATGCCACTTGAGCTTGGACAAAATAAACAACCCTCTTACTTCTGCACCCTCGCATACCATTACAACTCGAGGTTATAACAATCAGACCTCAAACTATTAGAAATTTCTTCACCCCTGTATCCCCTTGGGGGTTCTTTTATATGAAGCCTTTGTGTGGTTGAGTACAGTAGCTGAAACAGCTGAAATCACTCAGACCACAGAGAATAATATTTTTATTTTAATCTTTCAAAAGGTCAGTAAAGCTGAACAGGAGTAAATTACATTGCTAAAAATGCATTGTCTGTCAACACAGCACACCTTCACAGCTGTTTTCCTCAGTCTTTGTTAAGTCTGTGTTATTCAGTCCAGAAATTTATGGGGATGTGTTAGATTTATTTTTATTTAGACCATATTTCAGGATTTGTGGGAGGCAATGGTATCTCTTTTGAAAGGGAGACTTCTCCCCTTCAATAGTACATAAATATTTTTATTTACAATAATTCCAGTAAAATATTTAGTTTCCATCCTGCCTCACCACCAAATGACAAGTAACAGTGTTAAGGAGAGGACCACATCAGTACGGGAAAATCTCTGCAAACAAAACAGAATACAAATTGGGTCCTAGTCCAGTCTGCTCTAAAATACCTGAGCAGCAGCGGAGAGATTGAACTTCCAAGTATTTACTTTTCAGGGCAGTGTTTTCACCCCAAACAACTGGCTAGTGCAGCTCACAGCACAAGCTCCACATCACAGCAGAGGGCTCAGCACAACTGTCCAGCAAAGTCTGTAGGGCAAGTAGTCAACCAAAAGGGCACCTCTGCCCCATCCCCCTTTCGCCTCCACCTTTTACTGCTCATTTCCCATTGAACACTAGGATCAGACAGTCTGTTTAGCTGGCTGATCTGGTACGACACTAACCCTGCCAAAATCTATGATAGCTTCCCACTCAAACAGGGAGCTGAAGCAACTTAGCCCCCAGTTGCAGGGCAAGAGGCAGCAGCAGCCAGACCACCCCATCAAGTCAGTTCCTATTAGACACAGAAACCTACCTGAAGAAAACCAAAGACGTGTGCTTTCTGTCAAGTCTCAAATACCTAGCATGGTGCAGCCCAGCCTCAAATGATTTTAAATAATCCTGCAATATTATTAACTGGAGATAAAATAATGTAGCTACACTGCCTGGTAGAATATCTCTTTCCCCAGCCTATGGATTGTTTCAAAGAAGGAAACCTTAACAGAGAATTAATATTTTTTACATTTGATATAAGAATTGCTAATGCAAACATTACTTTATCAGCTTATAGTAACTCTGATGGCAACAAGGGCTTCTGCTGTCCTGGATATTGAGCATAAAGCTATTAAATGTCATCAGGAATGAAAATTTGAGAATTTTTCTTTACCAGTGGAGATCAACACTTTTTAAAGGGGATATTTCTATATGAAAGTGTCTGCAAATTTTTATTTAAAAAGGTTTTGTTTTGGCAGATCTCTATCTGATAACATATCATTATATATGAGAATTTCTACATTGTCTTACGCAAATATACATTGCCAAGGTATGCAGTAACTTAAGAAAACTAAGAAATTGTCTATATTGAAACTTGAAATTATGACATTTTTAAGCTTTGTCTATGTTTATGCAGACAGACTTGTTTAAAACACTGCACAAGCAAAGGTTTGAAAAAGGCCCTCAAAAGACCAAAGTCAGCATGTGAATTTTATCCTCAAATTTGTATGGCCATTGCTATATAAATCAGCCACAATAACGTGCATACAAATGCATTTGCTAATTAGCTACTTCTTTTCCTCCCTAAGCTGCTCCGCTTAAAAGCTGGTACATCCTTTAGACACAGGCAAATTAGGTGATTCACATTCTCACAAAAAAATGTCTATGCATTTGTAATGCCAAGGAAGTAGATCTGGTCTCCTGCTGCTTCTGCAGTATAAAAGAGTCTAAACCCTCAGTTCAAAAATATTATTCTGGTTTCTGTTGTTATGGTTATTACTTGAATAAGTAGAAAACTACGGAAAAACAGATAATTCATCTGTAAGCCTTTTATTCATCAGATACCATATTATCTTAGAAATTATTCAGTGGCTATTGATTCAATATTTTGGATGCATAATTGCTGGAAGCAGCATACAGAAGAAGCAATACATGTGTCTAATCTGTGTTGAGTTCACATCCCCTGGAACAGAGTATTTGGATTGAGAACACGAACATGAGGGGAGAGGTATCATGAGATCCAACAGACTGCAGAGGTGATTACAGCTGCACAGTGAGAACCAGCCTCACCTTCAGTCCTAGGAAGGAGTTTGCCTCCTATCCCAGTGGGAATCACTGTGAGCTGGCTTACCAGCTCCAAAGTGCCTACTTGCTTTTCTCAGTAATAATGTCATCCTACATCATTTTACCAAAACAAAAAATTCCAATACCCTAGTCTTGGCATGAGAAAGCAAAACTTCATGGAATCTACATGCTTATTTGCTTGTTAAAAAAATGTGATTGTGACTGTATGCTGTTTCTGCAGTACATTTCAAAAGACATGCATCTTTCAAGTTAAATAGGTGGCTAACGTATTTAGTGATAAGCAAAGGCCAAAGGAAGTACCTGACTAGCACTTGAGGAAGCGAAACTTTCTCATTTAAGAGCTTAAATATAAAGGAACATTCAAAAAAATGGATCCTTTCTTAGCTAGAAACATTTTTATGACATTCTATACTTTGTATTACACACTAAGAATTTAAACTGTCATCAAGGATATGTGTAGGCTGTCTAGATAAAAGTCCTTTTCTATGCAGGTATTTATTTTGCACAGTAAATTAAGTAAATATACTTTTCAGTTGCTATGCAGTACAAAAGAAACACTTTTAAAACATGGAAATGTTTGGGGGTTTTTTGTATGTTTGCCCTCTAACATTTTTAGTACTGGAGAAATGTGACTTGAAGAATAATATTAAAATATCACTAATCTAATGCTCACGTAAATAATGTTTCATAAATTGATGCTGTCATAAATATTTTAGTATCTCTTTGGTTTTATAAGAAAAAATCCTTGACATTTTCTAGTGTTGTTTCCTGACAAACAGCTCAGCAGTGAGATAGCAGAGTACCATAGCAAGCAGTAACTGAAGTACATCATCTCCTTCATGATAAAAACAGTAATTGTGAAAAAGTAGATAATGTGTTTTGTAATTCTCATAGCAACAGGATTCTTATAACCAAAATGAGTGGGATTATCAGAGGAAAAGCAAAGTTTAGTGAAAGGCTTTGCTTGGAAGGCAGGTCAGTTGAGGGAAAAGCCCTGTCCTCGAGCAGTGTTCAGTGAGGGGTGCACAAATGCATTTAAATGTATGTATATAGTTGGTTTGCTGCAGTTGCAGACTGCAGAAACAGTCCACTGACAGCTATCCTTTGAAAGCTTATGTTTTCAGTTTAAACTGAACAAGCAAATAGAGTTTAGAAAGTTTTATTCATCTTTGGTTAAGACTATAAAGTCAAAAGAAAAATATAGATTTTTTTTAAAGTTTGCTGAGATTTTCTATTTACATATAATATTTAGTTCTCATCTGTTGAGTAATAAGATGTTCTTAAAGAAGGATTCTTTTTTCTAGTGCTAGCACATTTCAACATTTAATAATTTTTAAAGTGCATTTCACAATAGTTCACAGAATTGCTTAGAATTAATATCACTACCCTCTGGTGAATTGGAGCTGTTAAATTAAAAACTGTTCTGGCAATTCCATGCCAGCTCTAGAAACCTGCCTCCTACTTACATGGGAGTAGATAAGGAATAACTTAATTTAATCAAGTTACAGTGGTATAAAAGAAAAGAGAAATGAGTTCTAAATATTGCCAAAAATGCACCAAGTTTCCATTCTCCAATAGACTGAGACAGGCAAGAAACTGTCTTTTTATTACTGCAGATGTAATTGGCTTATCCTCCTTTCCCATGGCCTTCAACCAGAGCTGAGCTTTCCAAGTGCTTGTCAGCCTTCACAAATACATGGCCAGTGCTATGGACACCATCACGCCCACTGAAACACTGAAGAGCTTTTAAAGCTAGACAGACTATATCAAAGACTCTACATATTACACACAGACTGACAAGGAAGGCTTATCAATTCACAAGTAGAGGACAGATGATCTAATGCCATTCATCTAAATGTTCTGCTGAACTGGAATGAAGAGCAGATGACCCAGAGACTAAGTAGGTACTAGAAATACCAAAGATGCTAAAATGGCAAAAGATTTCTACATGTCAACGTTCACTATTGAAATTTATATATTGGAAAATTGCATCTACAACCATTTTAATATTTTAGAATTACTTTTTGTATGTTTTTTTAAATGTTTAAGTCATTTTAGCTAACACATCTATCCCCAGTGCATCAATGTATCTCGCAATACAGGCACAGCTCCCAGGAAAGATACTGTGATAACAAGGTATATATATCTTAAGATCTAGTGCAATTCTGGTTCTAGGTAGTTTTCCACAATCTGCATGCTAGCCTTTATTAAAGAACAATGCTGGGAAGTGTTTCTACCAGTTGTTTGTCTTGCAGGTGAGCTGCATAGCCAGTTGCATAGCCCATTTCTCACAAAAGTTTCTCATAACTCTAATACCCTTTCAGGATTTTTTTTCTTTTTTTAATAAAAAGGTTTCCATTTTATTCAATCTTCTTTCCCATTGTGACCTTCAGAGCTCTTCTTTTCCAATTCTTTTTTATCTATTCCTAAATGTAGCATTTTAAAATGCAAGTCTAATATGTGGCTATCTGTGTGAGTCTAATTCAGGGTGCCGAAAGTGTAATAAAAGCCAATTTTAAAAGTTCGGTTTTCATAGCTCTGATATCTTCAGGTAGCACTTTTCATTTAGGTGAAATCATGACAAACTACAGAATTCATCATTAGTATGCAGCCTTAGTGGTGACTGGTATTATAGATGGGCTATACTGATTTTCCAAGCATTGGAATAGAACCTTTTTTCTTTTAAAAAAATTGGAACAGCAGTATCTTTCATTTAATGTCAGTGGACTTCCACTGTCTCACAAGAACCTGGCCCAAACACATCTGGTTTCTTAGGGAAGGAAGAGCTGTGTTTAAAGTATCTGAACAATATCTAGGGCAAAGGTTTGTTTTGTTTTGTTTTGTTTTTCTATCTATAGTTTTTTAACTGAAAAGCAGGTTAAAAACATCATATAGCATATGTATTGTGGTCATCGAGTCCTTCTGTAATGTGAGTTTTATTGTTTCACAGAACAACATAGACCTGAACAATCTTGGTAATTCCAGCATTTTTTAAACTTGTCAGAAATCAACACCTCCACCCATGAAAGCAATTCATCTTGCTTTCCCATGCCTCCAAAAGAGCAGCCTCTTCCTCCCCCAAAGTCCAATGATCTCCCCACCTCTAAACAGCAGGTGACAACAGTGCGCCAGAGAAGTCAAGTGGCCCTTCCTCTCAGATGTATGCCTTTCAAGCAAGCCCCAAGCAAGCCCCTTTCTTTCACACCTGTTGAAAGAAAGTTTGCTAGCAATGACATTGGCACCATTTTTGTCTTCAGAGACACAGTTGCCAGTAATTCAAATGGATTACCCATGCACCTCTTTCCTTTCAAGAAAGTGCATGGGATTTTTTACATCAACAAAAGTTTTCCAGTGCTTCGCCTGATGTCAGCAGCTTCTACCTACTGCACAGTTGAACAGCTGCTCAGTACAGGCAATGCTTGGTAATACTGTCTTAAATACACATTTATGTGAAGGGTAAAGAGGTTGGGGCTGAGTCAGTGTACCTACACCCCCTTTATATACCCAAAAATTTGGCTCTTGTTCTCTAAACCAATCTACACGTATATTAAAGTGGTCTTTGCACGGCCTCAAAGAAGCCACTGGCAGTGTTACACAGCCATCATTGTACATAGCATCCCACAAATATCACTGAAACACCTCAGTGTGTAGCGTACTTGCTGGTTCCCAAGCTCTCTTCCTTGGGACCAGATTCGAGTGACCCTTCATTGTCCAAACCCATACAGGAAGCATGCACAAAGTATGGGCATTGAAACTGCTTCTCCCAGATCAAAAGCCATTACAAAGATGAGTATTCTTCTAGTTTAAAGCTATACAAAAACAAGAACAGAAAAGACACCTTGCTGACTTACTGTCATTTAATATGGCCTACTTATATTCAGAAAAAAATAATTTCTCAGCAAATGTTTGTTCTTAATTTAGGAGCAACCAGTCAAAGGGCTACTGGTTGAGCCTGACATCCAATTGCTATGCTATTTGCTTATCTACCAGCTACACCTTTCTGGACAAGAAAAATGCCTTTTCTAATATATAGCACACAGGTAAAATTTTACACAAGCATTTGTATCATCCCTGATCAATTCTCTCTTGTACCCATCTGCTTCTGTAGTTTTGATCTCCTTGGAGCTGATAAACAGGCTCAGGACTTTTCCAAAATATTGCTTATGATTTTGAGTCACTCCATCAGCCATATTTGCATACTTGTGCAGATGTGAGTGCTTTTTCTGCTTTCTTGCTCCTCTTTATGGCTTTCTCACTTCCATATTGCAGGCAATTGCCCTGTTGTGTGCCAAGCATTCAATCTTGATAGATACCAATTTTGTGTAATATACACAGAGGGCATCTGTCATGGCTCCTCCATATAAATTACAACTAAATTGTGTGTAGATAGAACATAAATCATTCATGCAAAAAGTCATAGATGGATAGCTGTGTAGTGCTTGACAATAATATTTTCTTTTTGCTGAAAATTAAAAATATGTATCTATATAGTCACCCACACACAAATGTTTACATCCAAGCCTCAAGTGAAACATTTATTTGGAAACACACTAGTGTTTGATGTAAATTTAGTGCAATAGAACATTGATTTAGTTGTAAGTACTGTGGATTTCACTGACTGTCACTGCATAAAGGTACTTTTGGGAGCACTGCATCACTAACAGAAAGGCAAAAGGCACCATTCAGGAACAAAAGTATTTCCAGATATAGATAACTGGACTGATACCAATGGCAGCTGAACACAAGTGTGGTAATAATTGATTGTATGCTGTAGGAGCATGTGGTGAGACTCTGAAATATGTAACTACAATGACACACTGTGTGCAGCAATCTATTAAAGGCTTCAAAGCAGCTCAGTGTTGTTGTGGCACATCTTTTACCATCCCACCAGTCCCCTCTTGGTTGTCCTTTCCCTGTCCTCCTTTGTCTTGAGATCTGTCATCCTGTTCAGCACTGGCCCAAGCATTTACACTGAAGAAGATGGATTTCATCTGCGCAGAAACTCCATACAAAAATTCTGTAGTGAACCTATCCAATTCTTTACTTCAGAAGGAATAAAATTAAGCCCATGTCTCTTTGGCTTTTTGTTCGGTTGCTTGGTTTGTTTTTTGTTGGCTTTTTTTTTTTTTTATTGTATCGTATCATTAGGCATCTACTTATGAAGGTTTGAGCCATAATTAACAGAAGGCTCTTTGGTCACCAATCATACTACCTTTAAAAACCCCACTGGTCAACTGATGTAAATAGAAGTCATGTTTAAACATGAAGCACTTTCAAATGCAGATGTTACAAGTGAATACCTAAAGGGAAGTGACATGGCCAACATGAGTACCAAATACCTGACTCCAGATATGGACAAAAATCTCTAAAAGAAATGCTAGATACTTGCAACCATCAAGTTACCATTTTTTTAATTGCCTAAATAGGTATGAAGACACCAGCAGATGGCTAGCCAAATTTGCCTTGAAAGTTAGTATTACAAGACATAAATTAGTTCTAAACTTCTTAAGCTATAAATTTAACAATGATATAAGTTTTCTTCTGCAATTTCTTTTCCACATTCATGATCCAACAAAAAGACCATTTCAGATAATGCATTCTAAACAAGAGGCTTCTTTTTCCTTTCATCCTTCACCTTTAACAAAATTAAAAAAACCAAAACCCCAAACCTTTACGCATACATAGGCTTCACTAAATCATCTCATTACTGAGGAACCACACCAATATCCATTACAATTATTAGATCAGGCTTTAATGCTGAAAAACTAGATGTAGCAACCTGGTGCTTAGATTTCTGTGATGTAATCCAATATTGTTACTGCTTGCATTCCCCTCAAACACTTCTAAAAATGCCATTTCACCCATAAAGATTTAAAATTATAAAAATGCATGTTTGATCTAATTTCCAAAGTAAAAAGTTATGTACATTTAATTGTTCTCATTGTTAAAAATGCTTCTCTAATGAATAAAAAAAATATATTTTAATTCTAAGATACTTAGTTGCAAAAAGCATTGCTGGATTTTTTTCCCCTTTTTTATTAACATTTTCCATTAATCTGTGCATAGTCTTCAGTTTTAGAAGTACTGTATGCCACTTCACTGAGCTTACATTCTGCAGCAGCATACACTGTTCATGACCAAGTACCACTTTTTTATTTCTAAAGCCATCAACAATTATTAAACTCTGTGAGAATAAATGTCCTTATTAGCATGAAGATTAGAACATCTTAGGTGCAGAAAAATGTCAGCTGCTTGTCAGAAGTCATTTCGAGTGTGCTCTCTTGACCCATTCCCAATTTAAAAGTCTGTTCCTGTGGAACAAGACAGATAATGAGTGCAGCATGAAAACAGCCAGTAAATGAGCAATACAAGAAATTTGTTTTACTAATTGAAAGAGCATAAGCTAAAATTATACTACATTAGCTAAGTATCCAAATTGTTAGAAAATGTCATGAGAAATAAATAACTTCATCCTGGACTGTCTTTCTCAGAGATACAGAGAACACAGCACTGCAGAATAAGCAAGGGGGAAAAAAGAAGAGTGAAGCTACAGTGAGCTATGGTTACTTTATTTCTAAGTGAGAAGCCTATGTAGGATGCCAGTTTGTTTGATTTGTTTTAAGCTTTTCTGAATCCTCATGTAGACAAAATCTTAATGATTCCTTCATCCAAACAGACTTAGAAACATCGATTTAAAATCAGACAATCCTCCATGACAGAACTCTGCCACGCTTCCATTTGCATAGTCCTGAGGACCCAGCCACTTGGAATGGTGTAAAGAACCTATTGGCTTTGGGTTTACTTTTAAAATTCAGGAAGAAATAAAAGTTAGGAAGCCAAATCATCATATTATAACAGGACTTTAGTAATAGCAAATCTACTAATGAGGGCAGAGTGTACACACATTCATTAAATTTGATAGGGTTGCATAAGTTAGTGTAGCCAAGTGCAGAGTTGGTGAATATATTACTGTACTATAGGACTTTGTTGGAATAATTATGCAGGCATTTACTAAAAATTAATATATACCCTCCAATAATAGCACTTAAGTATACGTTTGAGATTAAAACCAAATAAAAACATTGGGTAAACTCTGTTTATTATTTAGGCTTTTACTTTTAAAAACACCCTTATAGAAAGCAGTGTGGCTGATACTGTAAGGGAATAAGCCATGCTTCATGTACCTTTTGAAATAAAATAATTATTTTTTGTGTCAATAATAAAAATAAAGAGGGGAAACACTATCAGGATGATTTTATAATTTGATTTAGTAAGGAGAGAAGATTTTGACTAGGACTGCACTGTGGTCACAATTATTGTAAGAAGATACCGTTGTCAGGAAAACATGATACAATTATCTTTAAAGTCCTCATCTATTTCACAAATTTTAAAACTGGGAGGCTCATTGTTCTGTGGCAAAGATTACAAGGGAGCCTCATCACTCTAGCCTTAGGGATAACCTTCCAGCCTTGCCTTTTCATATTTCAAATAGTCTTGGATTTTACATTTTTGACATTCACTTTCTGAAATTGGTCTGAAATAGTTTCCCAGGTGTTTGAGCATTGCTTTCACAGGATTGTGAAATCTGAAAATGGATGTTTTTTTCATATGTATTCATCACAGCACCTTATATAACCTAAAAAACGTTTTGTTCATTCCCAGAATAATGCTTATGTTGAACAATGTAATGTTTATTTTTAAGCTGCCAGCAAACCTGGAAAATCATTCATTCACACAGCTGTACCACTTTAGTGCCCTACCTCCTTCCTGCATCCCATTCATCTTATGTGAGGCTGGTAAACATGTCTCCTTTCACAGATACTATCAGATACTACCTAAAACCACCCCAGGATTCAGTCCAAACACAAAACATCAGACAAAAAAGTTCTGAAAAATCAATTAAAAGTGCTACTTTATCTCTAGGTGACATTCTGAGCAGATACAGCTGAAAAGACACTGGAAAGAATTATGTCAGATTCGTCTGACAGCTCTGACAAGACTGCCCAGGATGCAGAAGCTTTTCTAAACTTATTGTGCAATAACTAACTTTGCCTACAGGATCTGAGAATGTTCAGAGGGATTCACAGGGCTAGATGACTTCAGAAGTTCTGCCATTCTTTCTGAAACACAGATCTTCTTCATCCCTTTTTGAAGACCTGAATTCACCATTAACGTCAAGAAAGCAGCCTGGAGAGGAAAGGACCATGCTTTAATATTAAGATACTTTTCTTTGCATTAACTCTGCCACAAAGGCCACATAATTTTTTTAGGAATGTATGTCTTCACATCTGACATCCTTCTCCACTGCAGCCACGTTTATTGTCAAGCCTCTCTGATAATATTGTAGGAGTAATACAAAAAGGTAACAAAAATAAATGTAATTGAGGAGGTTTAGGCTGATGTGCAGAAACCTACATATATCCCCTTTAAATATGAATGCATACAGCCGTTCTACATTTGTTGCTATCTTACCTATTTAAAGAAATAGATAAGACTCTTTCCCCTAACACTT
The DNA here is from genome assembly GCF_031877795.1 of Strix aluco. Classification (NCBI taxonomy): domain Eukaryota; kingdom Metazoa; phylum Chordata; class Aves; order Strigiformes; family Strigidae; genus Strix; species Strix aluco. The sequence goes on from NC_133936.1 coordinate 33,863,002, forward strand.
GGAAATTGGGAAAATATTAAAAAAGACTTATAATCAGAGATAGCATTGCTAAAACTTCCTTACTCCTAGCAAAGTCATGGCTTTCTGACAGATCCAAGATGGCTATTCTTAAATTATTTGTTTTTTAACAGGTCCCTCTTTCAGGAACTTGTAATGCCAGCTTCTCAGAAGAGTGTGACTAGCTACCTGAATATAGCATTTCTGTTGCTATTTCAGTCTGTAAAATTAGCATTATACCTGCTAAAATACTAGGGGGCTTTTTTAGTTATTCAGGACCTCTACTTTTACAATTGCAGTTTTATACCATTATATCTTCAGACATACACGAAGTAATGCTTAAGCCTCCCTCCCAGTACCTGTGGAGGGTACATGCCAGTTTTTCACATGGAGAAATCTCTACAAGTACATACTGCCTCGTTCTGCTGAAAATACTAAATAAATGTCTCTATCCTATTTTTAATTATTTAGTGACAGTGGTTCTATTGCACATTCTGATTTTTTTCTGTAGCAACTCCTTTACATTCTTTGAAACTACATAGCTTTTGTAACCTGTAAAACTGCCTCTCCTGCACTGAAGCGGTATCTTGTAAAAGGAATTAAACAGCTACAGAGAGTACTGCCTGGCCCAAGCCCACCTTCCCAGCTCTTACAAGAGTGATATTAGTGTGATTGAAAGAGATAACTGGCATGGGTGGATGCGGCTGCACTTTAGCAGAGGACTATGTAATCATAACAGATACTCTGGGAACTCACCTCCAGCAACCAACACTAATGCACCTTGCCGACCTCTCCCTCCAGGGTAAACCCATGCTTAGTTCCTTTACTATGCACAACGGCATAATCACTTCTCCTCTTGACCTACTTACATATCGCTCCTGTATTAGGAACTTATTAACTGTTGATCTAATTATCAGTAATATCCTCCTCTTCTTTACTAGTAAATGCAAACACTTCCTAGTCCTGGGTGAATAGCTGGGAACGATTGCCCTTTCATTGGGTTTCTCCCAAGGTTTTCCCTTCTCTTCCCAGTGTAGATGTTCATGAAGTGATTGACTTGGACACAAGATGCAGTCCTGCATCCTATCTTAAGAGCAGCTTTTAATGCATTCTCATTATTTTCCCACAGGTTATTTTCCCTCTTCAGAAATATGAACTACCATGTTCCCGTTGGCAAACACTATCCTCAGCACATATGTTGCACAGAGGGTCTGCGCTGCACAGCCCTGCACAGTCTTGCCCCAAGCTGAACAAGTCGAAGGGAGCTCCCACCTCTGCAGTGCTCATGGGGGGCTGCATTGGCAAGCAGCACGAGATTAACTGTCACTGGGCACATTTCTATTAAACATCCCATTAACAACAGAATAGTTCACTTCCTTTTCTCAGAAAACCACTTAAAATGGATGGTTATCACTGGCATATGAATATTTGAGGCTCACTAAAATTGTTAATAATTTTCCCAAATGTACTTGTTTCTAGAGCTACTGTTTCCCAATGTGATGCGAAACCGAGGACTTCAGTTTATAGAGATGATGGTTGATTTCCTTCAGTCACATTTAAAAATTAGATGTATTTTAGCTTTAAGTTAAGCACATTTCTTTGCATTAGTTCACCTTAGATTAACATGTATTTGTTTCAGGGAAACACCATTCCAAACACCTTAAAAGCAACAACTAAATTTTATTATATTTTCCGTTAACCATAAGCCTTTATTGGTAGCACATTGTATGTATGTATTCAGTAAGAGAAATGTAAAATTGTCAAACGTTAATTGAAAAAGTTCTATACTATAGAACATCAGTAAACGTCAAAAAATTCCAAGGAACTATTAAGAAATGAATACTTAATGATAATTACAGTACGCACACCACCATTAAGCAGAAACATATCAAAAAGAAACTGCAACATAATTATTTACTTATGAAATACACTCAGTATTTTAATGCCATAGTAAGCATATAGTAATTATCTTAACAGTTAAGGTGAATTTCAGTTACGGCATATCTGTTAGTTAAAAACTGTCATTGGAGCAGTTTTAAAGCAAACACAATTAATGTATTACCTCAACTTTCTGTTAAAGAGTTGTTAGGAGAGGGACATACATGTCCTTTTAGATAATACAGGCAGTTTTGAAGTAATAACTAGGTCATTCTACAAAGGCTAGCACTTTACATTTACAGAATGCATTATATTCCATCATGCTGGAACTATATAATTACAGGTGATTTTGCAGTTGTTTGTTTCATTTCTCAAACCATGGTGGCACTCAGAGTAATGTAATTATTCACCTAATTATATAACTTGGTTGTAATAAAGCATTTGGACTGCTCAGCAATGACAATGGAGAACATAGTTTGAACATGTGTGTCTATACAGGTATAATGTTATTCTAAAATAAAGGATCTTTTTCCTTAAATTTATCCACATTTTAATCATCATGAGATGTTTGACAAAGGCTTCAATAGTGTCAGTGATTAGGTAAAAGCCCAAAAGAGATTCTTCCATTTTGAAAGAGTAATTTTCTTTTCTGTCCTACTGCATTTTCCCATGGTGACCCTGATTTAGGGGTTGAATCCTGACAGCTATGTATCTACATCCCCAGACAGGGCCCACTGATGGCAGAACTCCACCAAGACCTAGGAAGTATTTCAACAGGTTGCACCAGAAGATAAGAGCACTCTGACCACCTAACTACACAACCAGGCCAGATTAGTTTGATTCAACTGACCAATGCAGCCTTCAGGGGAATGCCATGATGGTTATCAATTCTATGGTTTTCCTTAGGTCCTTCCCTTGACTGCAGAGTCTGCAACTATAACCCACCCTTTTCTCAACAGACATTTATGAAAAATACAGGACAAGTACTAGAGTGTTCTTCCGACTGTACTCATATATTTGTTTGAAGGCTTTAGAGATTGATTATAACCACAGCACTGACCAGGTTCTGTTGGTTAAGCTTTGAGACCTTTCTGTACCACAGTGTTTGTCCTTGATACGTTAAGCTCATTTTTCAGAGATGAAAAGAAATTTTCCAGATCCCTTCTGCTTGCTTACCCATCTTCCCCCCTTAAAAGTTAACATACATTATGCTAACAAGGGCTCAGAAGCTGTAGCTTTGTACACTACAGAGTCCTTTCAGTGGGTTAATCAAGGGAGTGTAAAAGAGCATAGAGCTCATGTAGTTACTTCATGCATTCTAAAAGTTACTAAGCATTTTTAATATGGTTAAATTACAATATCAGATTCCTATATATAGTCCCAGTAGACTGAAAGCAGTTTAGTCTTGTGTTTAGATTGAAGTTGACCTTGCTGGTTTGCCTTTAGCATGGTATTTTCCTGTACTGCCTACTGTGAGTCTTTTGTTTCTTGCATTTCTTCACTTAATGTGAATACCCAAAAAGAGGATTTACACATCTTTTCTGGCAGTTCTCATCAGAACTTTGTACTTTGAAATTTTCATTGATCACAAGAAAAAAAATTCCCCTCAGCCTGCCAAAGTGCTCCTCTTCACAAAGTATACTTTTGTACTCCCGCTACTGAAACTCAAATGTTTAACTGGAGTCTAACTAAAAAGTGAAGGCCAAAAGGGGCTTCAGTGCAACATCCCAAATCAGTGCAACTCACATGAATCTTCACTTCAAATGTGTGCATGAAGAGTCAGATAATTCTCAATGATCTCAGTATAGCAGTATGTGAGCAGAGTTAAGGTACAAGAAATTTCACCTAATGAAGGGCAATAATGTATACCAGAGTAAAACAACATAAGCAGTGCACTGGAAGTACAAAATTATCACCTCTGAAGCCTAAGCATCAGGAACATTTTCTGACATTAGGAAAGTAAATATTTTTCTGTAAGTGAACACCAAAATACTAACAGTTACAATGACTTGTTTGTGCTTAACACAAATTTCCTCTCACAGAACTGTTCAGTTTGTAGGGATAAGCAACTGTAAGATATCGTCAACCAATAGGTGAATTATCCTGCATTAAAAAATGGCTACTGGTTGGAAATGTGAGATAACTCATGGAAATTCAAATAAGACTAATTCCTAGCAAAGCACTGAGCTCTTGGATCTGCTCAAAAGAAATCATTTTGGCCAAAAATGATCTGGAAGCAAAAAGAGAATACACATTTGGAACGCAACACAATTCACTTATCCTGTGAATGTCTCACTTCTTTCAAGAATTATTTAATTCCAAATCAAACTCTTATATTTTGGATGTCTGACAACAGTGTGTTAAAAATTCCTGTAAGGGCTAAGCACATAGTGGTTTTTCATTCTGAAAACAAACAGAACCGAGACATTTACAGCCTTATCTGTGAAAGGGAATTGCCAGCTGGGGAAAAGTATTTGAAACTTAGTGCAACAGCATCCAAACAGAAGGAAAAACAGAGCTCCCACCTCTGTAGATGATTTCGTAAGGTTTTCTGAACCCAAGCAAGAAAGAATCCCTCTTTCTAATTAAAAATATGTTCTGCATAATTATGATAAATGGGAAATAAAGTGAGATGAAATGTATTTAATCAAGTTAATTATTCACAAGAGAAATATAAAGCTTCATACCAAGATGATGTTTTTCAACTCAGTGCTATAAAGGAAACCATATCAACTATTTCTGATGAAGATAAAATATTTTATGGACTAAACTATTCAAATACTATGGAGGAAATAAAAAAAGGAGGTAGCCATTCACCCAAAACTGTATCAAAGAATAGAGGAAAACTAGTTTCTTGTGCTACGGGATGGAAGCTTTTCTGGCTGGACATATTTTCCAGCATTCTTTGGCCCCAACTTGGTGAAAACAATTTGCTTTATCAGTTTGTTCCTGTTCCTACTGAGCTCCAGCTCAGGGCTGTATTAGAAAGCAGAAGATGAGCACATGCTTCACATTCCCCAAGACTTTGCGTGAGAATGCTGGCGTTCAAGCAGGAAAAGAAAATGTGTATATATGTACACAGACGTGCACACACACTAAGGTCTTTGACAACATTCTGATTTTGGGGAAAACCCAAAGATAAGACAGTAGTTTTTCACTTCAACAATCCTTTGCAAAATGCAGTAGGAATACAATAATTACAAGAATAAGGAGTGTTTTGTACCATTTTAGAGAAAATTACTTTATCTAGAACTGTAAACCACAAGCATTCAACCAAAAATTAGGCAGTCAATTCAGATCATATTCTCCCTGAAAACAAAATGGAAAAAAAAAAAAAAAAAAAAGGCAGATGTACTTCTAAATAGCTAAATAATGCTTATATGACTCTCCCAGTAAGGCAGTGGGAAATCTGCATAGCAGAGACTTGAACCTAAGTCTCCTGCATTCCAGATGACTGGCTTACCCTAATGTAAAACTTCTCCCTCTCTCACATACATGTTAGTTTTTTTAAACCTAGTCTTTGAAAACTGATTTCCCGAAGAAAGAAATCCATTGGGAGACTTCCAAGAAAACTGCACTAGAAATTAAACTGATATACAGCTATACATACACACATACACAAGCACAAAGGAGAATTGTCCAGAAGACCAAGAGACTAAGCAGAACCTTCTACCATGGGTATAAGCCACACTGATAATTCTCCAAAGCATTTGACATGTATGACAAACTGCTGTTGACTCCAAATTTAATACTGACAGTTTGTGAAACAGAAACAAGTCACCAGGATTTTCAGTTGTCATTGATTAAAGGCACCCAAATGTCTAACCTACCAAGTTCTTTTCCTGGACTTCATTAGTGCCAGAGGAACACTCAAGATTCAGGATTACTTGAAATAATCTGTAACATGAGAGAAAGCCTTAAAGAAAATTTTAATTTAGGGAAATTGAAAGGTTAACTTCTTGTTTGCCATGTTGGAAGGACAAATAGTTGTCTCAGAGGGTAGAAGTCAGTCAGCTAATTAAAAAATACGTTTTCTCTAGTGTTTAGAGAGAAGTTCTTTGGAGCATGCACAAGGTAACAGAAACTAAGAGATGCCTCCAGTGCTGGTGCTCCAACTTGACTTACAGCACCTGATGCCGGAGATAGCCTCGCAGTTCACTTCCCTGTCTTTGGTCAGGATCTGTGCCCCCTCAGATGTGGGGTTCACTATTCTTTCCAAGGAGAGAAAGCCAATCTTACACTAAGTGTCTGTAGTGCCCGGGCTCCTCCCTTCCCCTGCTTTTGCAAGTTGTACAAGTACATCCCATTGCAGCAAGTTTTTAGAGAGAGAGTTGTATCTTTCTCTCCTGTATATTGTATTGATTTTTCTAAATTTTCATTAAAAAATGCATTTGTAATGGAAACTGTAATAAATCTATAAGCATGAAATATAGTTTGATACCATCATTTTTTTCTAGTTTTAAATTCTCTGTTTGCAACTTCTGAAAATAACACATTCATGTAATATTTTCCAGAACTTATTTTGGTCTAAGGCTGTATAGTTCTAACGGTAGGTCCATCTGGCTGCAAGTTTATTACTCCAGGACAACATTTCTAGTACAAATTTCATAGAGGAAAAGTCAGAAACATGGTGAATTACTATTGTTCAGAAGGAGCCAGCTTATCTGCTCTTGTCACGACGATAATATGGTATCATTTTCATGCAGTGGCATATGGACAAAGGGTACTAAGAACTACACAAAGTAATTTCTTAATCACATTCCTATATTTATATATGTATGCATAGAAAAGATGGAATCATAAAACTTGGATTCTGCCATAGGCAGATGTGACTGATGACAACACTGAGATGAAGAACATTTCATGTGGTCCACAGTTGTTCTGTCTTTTAGTTTACTAAGACAGGCACCACTTCAGAAAAGACACCGGCACGTCTCTTCATGGAATAACGAGGTTTTCACTTTGTTTTCATGTATACATTTCCTTTAAAAAGTAGAAAAACATTTTGATAATTAGAAAGAAGCTGTTTCAGCTATTATCTAGAGCATTTTCTGCAAATTTCATGACTTGATTTGTGTATAGTTTCAGATGTGAAAAAAGCTCAATTCCAATTGCATGTGAGCTCAGGAAAAAAAAAAGAAAAACTAATACAAGCTTCAATGGATGTTTTGTTTATAAAAATAATAAAGAAAAAATCCTTGACAAGAGAAATTGAAAATAAACAATATCTGCTGTTCAACTGGGACATAACAGGTAGGTTAAATGCCAGAATGGAATTTCCTTTGCATAACAGGAAATCTTTCTTACACAAAATTCAATTCACATTTCACCAATTCACATTTCTAATATACTCTGGGCATAGTAGAAAAGAAAGTTTGATTGTTTCCAACTCAATATATTCCAAATAGATCCTGTTTCACATAGAGAAATATCATTTTAAGAATCTTTTTCATTGCTGAATTACTTACAAAAGGTATTTTTAGAGATGTCTAGGATGTCGTCTGTTCCTTACTTTGGGAAGAAACCAGATCTTATTCTCAAGCTGAGTAACAAAAATTTCTATTAGAGATTTCCCTGTTAGCAGAAGCACAACATTCAAAAATTTAAGATGAAGGAAAAGAGTCCATGCTGCCAATATTGCAAAAGTATAAAAAAGATGGATTCCAGAACATTTCCAGTTAGTAGCGAAGCAAGAATGAGTGTCCTTGTAAAGATACGACTCAAAAATTTTACTAAAATGCAAAATTATTGTGGAATCAAAGATAGATTTAACAAAAGCAAAGAGCAATTCTAACAGAAGACCTCTGCACTGCAACAGGACATTATTATAACACTGTTATTTTACAAAGCAGGATAGAAGAGCACAAAACAACATGTATAATTCAAATAAACTGAGAGCCAGAGTCAGACCTGCCATCCACACACAGTGGTCAGTCATGACACAGCCCTTCTGCAAGCTTCTCTCAGCCCAACGCATTGACTTGCTGTTCATTACCTTCAGCATACCTATACCAAGTGACACCACAGTCACGGGAAATCCCTAAAAATGATAATTTGCTATACAGTTTATAAGCACCTGGCAAATAAGGTGAACTGAGAACAGGCCACATCAAGCTATTTTAGTTTCCTTGGCTGCGTAATTGACCTGGCAGACATAGGACAGCAGCAGTTATGATGTGTCCTGAATTCAAGAGGGCTTTCTGGCATTGCTTCGGGTGACAGTCTCCTAAGCAAGCTTATGAAACATGGCACAGCTCTTGGAAAATTGTACTTAAAAAGTAGTTACCAATAGTTTGCTGTCAGATTGGAAGATCTAAATGTGGTCTTGAAAAAGGTTCAGCCTCAGGCTCAACTCCCTCCAATAATTTCTTTATAGACTGAGATGATAGATTCAAACAACTATAAAAATTAGAAGGGTCAAAAAACTGGGAGTAGCTGCAAGAAATTTCAATGACAAACCTAGACTCTGAACTGATTTTGACAAATTGGAAAAAAAGTTTCACAACCAAAAGAGATAAGTTAAATGAAGACATGCTTAGAGTACAGTGCTTAGAAAATAAAAGGTCTATACACAGATATAAAATGAAAAATAATAATACCGAGCAAGAGGGACAAATCATTATCATTGATCACAGACTCGCTGACCAACTGTGGGGAAAGAGTGCCTGCTAAAAGTCACAGATGGCTTCACCCAGTTTTTGGCACTAGTTTCTAAACAGATTTCTTGGTGAGTTCAGAAAAGGTGAAAAAGAGGGATAAGAAGCTGGAAAACACCATTTCAAGAACAGCTCAAGGAAAGCAGTCTTCTGTAAAAGACAGGAGAAGTTGAATGTTACACAGCCTTCCAAGATTAAAAAAAAAGGCTGCTAAGAAGACAGCAATCAATTGTTTTCCATTTCCACTGGAAGAATGCACTAATTAGCTCAATTTGGACAAAAGACATTCACATAAAACATCAGGAACTGCGCCAAAAAGCGAGGGACTTAACACATCCCTAAAGTTACTTGCAGAGACTTGTGGAATTCACTTCAGACTTCTCCAAAGTGTATTGCTATCAGAAACACCTAGGCACATTTAATCACCACCACCCAGAGATAGGAGATGGATTAGGTGATCCTCCTGGCTGTCCCCTTGCAGTGATTTCTAGGAAGTCCAGTGCAGACTTTGGTACCATGATTGATTTTATGTGGAAGCTGCAACCGATACTACTGTAACAATGTAATATGCTAACAGAAATAGATTCACTAATTCATATTCCATACCTGCAGGGCTGTTTAGCTTGCTCAGATGATCTGCAAAATGACATTTCTAGTATAAATTAATCCACATGATATGTGAAAGAAACAATTAGCAAATAACACAACACGTTCATTTTTTTCCTAACTTTGCTGCAACCACTCAAGTATAGGTATGAAGCCAGATTATTTTCTTCCAGGATGTTACAGCTCGATCTGGAAACCTCTTCTTCTGGTGCTGGTTATCCTGCCTTGAAAACTAATGAATTAAAACCAACCAAGGAAAGCCCCACACAGCCACTCTAGGGAATGCATGAATTAAATCATAAGCTTTAAGGGGAAAAGCTCCAAACAAGACAACAGGTTTGCCCTTCTGTAATTGATACAAAACCACTTATAAAACAAGTTGCACAAGCTGCAGCATAAGAACAGCTAACAAAACATAATGACAAGAAACAGCCAGTTTACAATAGTCTGTCTGATGATGTGGGTAAGTATAGGGGAAGAAGCTTATCGAAACAACCTGTTTGAAGTCACTGCTCCTCCTGCACTGAAGAGTACAGTACGGTTTTGTTCCTACAGCCTTTGGTGAATATGATAATAACCAGTAAGACCAGTGGAATACTGCTGCTTTATAAACTCCCCAGCAAAGGGATCTAGCTTCATCAGATCTTGCTCAGCCCCAGACCTCTGGTTAGAAGTTAAACCCAGACTGGTTCTATCTACATTAGCAAGTAGGGTGATGTACCAGGAACATAACCATCACATGAAATAGTTGCTGTTGAGAATCCAACATCCATATTGCACATATTTTTGGGACACATAGGAGGGAAGGAAAAATTACAACCCAGCCCAAGCAGTTGAAATGTACCAGGTGGGTTGCTGGAGCACATCCCCCAGCTTCATGTCATTCAGAAGGAATCTTGTTTGGGTGCTCCAAAGGTGCACTGCTGTGAGAAACTGCAAAATTCACCCACCTGATGCAGACACTTCTCTGAGTGGTCTCCAGATATACAACAGTGATCCAGCTCTATCTTAACCAGCTTTAGAAATCAAAAATAAAAATATGGCACTACTCTATCACATTTACTACAATATCTGGGTAATTTCCTTTCATATTAAAAATCCTATTAAAACACAAATTGTGCAATAAAAGTTCTACAAGCTATTTTTATTTTTAATGCCAACTGGTAATCATACACTGTTATTACAACTTAGAAAATAGCATTGTTCTGCTCTGAAATTGATGAAAACAGATTTGTTTCCTTTCTGATCAGGAAACATGAAAGCTAGAGGGTGCCCTAGTAATGTACACTGCAAGATACAGTGATTCAAATTCAGAATGTTTTATGCATTTGAGAGGACAGTAGATTATTCTTATTCATACTGTTTATACACCTCCTCAATCCATTGTCTTCTGTATTTTCAACAAGAAATCAGATTAAATTATTTGATCAATAAACTGGAAATACATGTAGAGGATTGGGTTTTTTGTACAACTGGTATAATACCAGTGAAACTCATTTTGACAGGATGGGAAACCCAATAATGAGAGGAAAATGATCTATACCACATCTCTTACACTTAACTCTTGGTAAAAGTAAAATGTGCTTACAAAAATCTTCTGCTGTTCCTCATTTTACAAATTCTTTAATTTCTTCCATTTCACTTTTAATGGCATGTCAGTACTAGATTAAATTTACATTTACAAGCCTAAGGGACACTCTCCGAAAAAAGAAAACAAAATGACTACTTGATAACCCTGCCTGCTTATTGAATGCCAGGCAAACAGAAATACATTAGCCAGATGTCATGTTGAAAGCTCCCCCCTAGAAACAGGCAGTGTTATGCAGAGGGATCTTTTTTGTGATCTAAGCCAATCCAACAGAAGAAAAGCAATAATCTTGTCAATAAAATCACTTTGTTTACCTTCGATTTTTAAAGGAAAAATTAAAAAAATCCCGAGGAGGTGGGTCTTTACAAGTGATATACCTTCTGCAGGGATTTTGTACTACTTTCACTCGGGGAGCTTTCAGGATGAAGGCTGTTCGTGAAAGCTAGTTGGTAGCTCAAACTCTTTGGGCAAAACTGTGTTTGGAAGTGTTGATCAATAAATAAAATACTGCTATCATTTTGGTTCAACTGATTTCAGTCATTTGTTGGGGATTTAAATAATGAAGCAGAACTGGTTGTTTTGTTAGAGTGTAATTTTTTAAGGAAATGCACTTTTCAACATCCTTACTGTCACAAAGTTTTTAATATTCCCAATTTGGCAAGGGTGTGTGTGTGTGTGTGTGTGTGTGTAATGCTATCTCTTATAAAAAATATTGTTGAGTGAATGCAAGAGTTTTCAATTTATAGAAATAGATTTATCTAAAAATTGCTCATAAATCTCCCCTGATATACACTCAGTGGAAAAAATCTCCAAACATTTTGAAATAAATTCAACATGAAAGCCCTTAAGATTATTTCTTTCATGAAGCAGGGGAAAGGATTCTCTCTTGACTATCTATATCAAAGAGGAAATTACAAAATAAACTGGAAGTTATATAGATTTCAGGCACAAAACTATAAAACAGATAAGTAGAGAAAAAATACATCCTGTTTTAAAAGGCAAGTATAAAATCATTAATAGTTTTCTGTTAACTATGGTAGACACAGTAACAGAGCAAGTGAATCTCTTTATAAAATATGATTGGAAAAAAAGCCTAAACTGACAACTTTTCTCATTAAGCTTCCCACTGCCCTCTGAATTACTCAAATTCCACACACACACTTTTTTTGCCTCTCTTCATTTTTTTTCCCACTGAAACCATTGCCATGATTTCCTACATCCTGGCACTAGGAGCATCCCACATTTTGCAGCTGCTGCTTGAATCCCAACTTCTGTCTTTTCTTACAGACATTTCTTTGAAGCCGAGCCACTGGCACACTGGCATGCACAGGGAAAAAGTTTTCATTGCTGGTGCCCATAGCACAGCTGCTCTATACACAACTAAAGGACTTCAGGGTACAAGGCTTTCATACCAACCTGTTGCACAGATACCAAATTCAACACAAAATCCTACCTTCACAAAGCCTCGGAAATGGAGAAAACCTTGTGCACAACATCCACACATGGGAAGCACTGGGACAGACATGAGAATGTCATTTTGGAGACATCAGTGGAGAACCACGCTCCCTGTGTTAAAGCCGCCCCAGGAAGCCTCCCTTCAGGCACTAAGGCTTATGGTGATGCCCAAACACTAAGCGTGTTTCCCTTCTCTTTTATAGCAGTAACTGCTGATCTAAATGGAACTGTCAGCAACTTTTAAAAACTGGGTACATCTGGGTACTGAACACACTGTCCTTGAGCCAAGATCCACTGTTTTCAATAAAAGTTAAAGCCAGCCAGTTCCTATGACTTTCTGAATACAAAAATCTGAAACTCACTTAAAACAAAAATAAAATAATTTGTTCTCTAGAGAAAATGTAAAGAATATACTGGAAAACACTTCTGAGGGATGTAAAAATCAAAAATACTTTCCAGGAACATCTTTTGACAGAAAATCCTAACCTCTTCCTTATTCTTAACTTTTAATTTCTACTTTAGTCTTCTCGGAACTAGTTAATTGAGAGATTAATCTAGATTAGTAGCAAAAAGTATGCTGAGACCATACAGGGGTGGGATCAGATCACACAGCAGTGAAATCTCCCTTGCTGGAAATACTCTAGACTTGGCTTGATAGGACCCTGAATAATTTCATCTAAAGCTCTGTTTTTAAGATAAGGCTGGACCAGTCTCCAGCAGTCTCTGCCCACCTACTCTTTTCTATGGTTTTATGTAGCCAAAGTTGCAATGTTTCAGTCTCAATACCTCTGCTCAATAGATAGTGACTAATTCTGTACCCACATTGAATCAAAATCAAGGTATTTTAAGTCAAGGGGAAAAAAACAGAACAAATGGGACAGGGTTCTCTGAGGAAATCCCACACTTTGCATCCATTTAAATGTACAATAAAAAAATCCTTCTTTAAAATATTTTTTATTTGTTAAAACCTCTAATCAACACTGTAGAGTATCCTTTTTATTTTAAATTAAGCATTAGGATATATGGATTAAAGTGTTCATAGTTTATTTTAAGAGGCACATGTCCTGGCTTATGTGTGGTGGGGGTTTTTGGTAGCAGGGGAAGGGGCTAGAGGGTGGTCCCTGTGAGAAGCTTTTTGAAGATCCCCCAGCTCCAAGTTGGATCCACCACCTCTGGCCAAAGCCGAGCCAATTAGTGATGGTGGCCACAACACTGTGATAATGTATATAAGAAGGGGAACCTGGGAGGAGTTGGGGGAGTTGTGGGGAGAACATCTGTGTGAACACTGAGGTCAGTGGAAGGAAGGAGGGGGGAGGTGCGTTGGTGCAGAGCCCCTCTGTATCCTGTTGGGAGAGGGTGGGCCTGCCCCTGTGCCACCCATGAAGGTCTGGTGGAGCAGATGCCAACCTGCAGCCCGTGGGGGGCCCCACTGTGGCTGTGCCCTAAGAAGGCCCAGACCCTGTGGGAAGCCCCTGCTGTTGTAGGTCAGCGCTGGGAGGACTGCAGCACGCGGGACGGACCCACATGCTTGTGGCAGTGACTCATGTCGGAGTTGGTTTGTGGAGGACTGTCTCCTGTGAGAGGGGGACTGTGCTGGAACAGGGGAGGAATGTCAGGAGTTCCCCCTCCCCAAGGTGGAAGAAGCATCGGGGAACTGACTGCACCCCCCATTCCCTTCCCCCTACATCGCTGTGGGGGAGGAGGTAGAGAAATCTGGAGCAAAGCTGAGCCCGGGAAGAAGGGAGGGGTGGGGGAAGGTGTTTCCAAGATGTGGTAATGCTTCTCAGGGCCCTACTCTGTCTGTCGTTGTTAGTGTCTGTATTCAATTTATGGTTTTTGCCTGCCTTAAAGGATGACGTCACCCCTCCCCACCCTTATCTCAATTTTCTGGGCCCTTTGCTTTCCTCCTTCTCAGCGTTCGGGGGGGAAAGAGGGACTGAGCGGCTGCATGGTGCTCAGTTGCGCTCTGAGCTCAAACCACAGCAGCACAGTACTTGTGTTACTTCATCTTTATCAAGCACTATTACTTAAAAGTAACAAGGCTAGGCTGTGCCTATAAATCTGTTACAGGATTTGTGCCAGCAGGTGTGCTGTAAAACACCTTACACCTCACAGGAAATATTGTGGTTCAAAAACAGTTGAAAACAAATAATTTCTCAACTAACAAACTGTTTATTGTACACTGGAGTGGTTGTTACCTAGTGAAGGATTTTGATACAGTTACTTTTGCAGTACTGTTTATATTTTCAGAAATTTCTAGAGAAGCTGATGTGGTTCTGGCATGCTTTATTATCCCCAGTCAGGTTTAAGATATTTCATACTTGAATTACTTCCAGTATCAAATTTACAACTTGCATCAATACCTCCAAAAAAACTAGAAAAGATCTATGTAAACATGGTTACTGGAAAGGAAGAGGAACAACACCTTCATTCTTGTTTCTCTGCTTTTGCTCAAACCTGTATCCCTCATGTAAACTATGGAAAAGCAGAGTCTGACATTCCAGAAAATAATGATTTTATAGAAGTATCATTACTGCCATTGATCACTCAGGACATGATTTCAAATGTGTTTCAGTGACAGAGTACTGAAACTCAGACAGTTTTTGATAGAAACTGTGTACATGCTTAAATCTGAAGGTTCATTGATTTTTTTTTTAGATTGGAGGGCAACGCATTTTGTTAGAAAAGGTTCTGCACCCATAGGGGTAGATAATTGCACAACTTAAAGTCTGATTCAGTCCATAAATACACAGGCTGCTAATACGGAGCATTTCACCAAAGCACCTTCTTTCCTTGCCTGACCGCAAGCACTCAAGAGGTCAACTTTCCACAATGCTGCTGGTTGTTGTTGGCATCTTCATCTTTAGCACAAGACTTACCAGTAAGTTTTCTTCCTGTATTTAGTTTTTAAAAGTCTAGATTCCACTTCCAAGCTTTTTTCCTCCAGGAATACACATAATAAAAACTGAAAAATTACTTGTATGCAAATGTGCTGAGAGTGGCTAATAAAAAACCAAGAGCTTTTTACCTCCCTCATGATTCCCTACTGCCATTTTTTTCTTGCTCTGTAGCAATCAGTGAAAGTTAAAAGAAATTCAAGAGTAATACACAGAACAGAAAGGAAGCATTAAAAAAAAAAAAGTTAACCGAAACAGTTAATTTCTTGAAGCTGTTACTCCCAATTAGATATTTGGTGCAACACATTCAGCTTTACAAAAGCCCAGACTACAGCTCATCTGTCAAAGGAAAGATGCATTTAGCAGAACCTGGGTGAGATCCCAACCACAAGTAACCGTAATCATGCTGACAGCCACCGGATCACACAGCTGTTCCAGGGCCTCTGTCCTTAACCCAGGGGAATCACGACACTCCCTTCTAGCAGCCACCTTGCTACTGAAGTACAGGCAAACATGAACACTTTAGCTTGTGCTTCTTTACTTTTAGGTCCTACAACATAGCTGCATGCATGTGCCCATATCTTCCTCGTTATTCAGCTAAATGCAAATCAGTCATCATCTGTAATAATCTAAACCATTACAGTGAGGAATGGAAAAAAAAAAAGCCTGTGTTCAGTATCAGACATGAAGGTCTTAATGCTGACAGTTATTACAAGAGCTTACTGGAGCATTCATACAAACAAAACATTTGCAAGCCAATTTGTGAGGTTCTCTTAAGAGTGTGTGATATTCTTCCTTTAAAACAAAATTGATTAAACCATGATTTCTGAAAGTGATTACTATCTAAAGGTAGCTGAGTACAATAGACAGATACAATGCTAAAAAAGTGTGATAAATCTTTAGATGACATCAAGGCGGGAAAGAAGCCAAAGGGTTTTTTTCTGCTCTTCACTGAAAAACTGAAAGCCCAGTGAATCAGATCCAGGATTCACATTCTTGATCCACATCAAGGCATCATACTGCAGTCAGGGAACGGAGCCAAGACATTGTTGGTCTAAATCAATATCACCCTGTTACTTTTGGTAAACCTGTGCAGATTAGTAGGAATTTATTAAGATAATAATCAGTCAATTAATTAGAATAATAATCAGTCAATCCATGCAGCAACATAGGACACTTGTGACCTAACTGGAGCACTACAGACAAAGCACATCCTGATTGTGTTAATTCCAACAGTGAACAAATCATTAACTGGCATACACTCCCAAGAAGTAAATTTGATTTAATTTGTATTACTATCTATTACTTCAGCATGCCTTTACTGTATACTAAGCCACTAGTATAGCATATAGTTAGTTCCAAATAGCATGCTTGAAGGTATCCAATCTTCATTTATGACTCTCATGCAGATATAAAGTTAAGTCAGTAAGAAGCTCCCTCTGTGCTCCAGTGACATAAAAAAGAAAGTCACCAGCCATGCAAACCTGGAGTATGATTGATTCTCTAACTTTGCAAGGTGAACTAACTTCAGCAAGGAGGTGGTTGTTTGTTGGTTTGGTTTTTTTTTCAACAATGACTTTTTGGTGTGCTATAAATAATAGTTGAAAATAGTCACAATAGGTGAGACATTAACAGTGAATCAATCTACTACTGAGAACCAGTGAACTAGAATTTGTAAAACTGCCCAAAGTGATATGTTTTAATTTAATATTTAGTTGTCTGAAAACAACAAATTTTTCTTACAAGATCTTGGCTACTCCAGCATGAGTTTAGATATCACAGAAATGATCTTCCCTGTGAAGGTGCTAGTGGGAATGGGGTGACTTGAACTAACACAAGTTTTATGCAAGGCCTGAACCCCAAATCAATTTTTTCTATGACAAGAGCTGGATCTCAAATCAAATTTCTTGGACCCTCAACATGTAAGTAGTGATGTTTGCATATGAAGGTTAAGTCTAATATTAAACTTGAACTATCATGTGAACATCTGTATCAGAGTGCTAACAAAAATATTGCAAAAGTTGAAGGAAAATTTGTCCTTGTATATTCTTGCTGAAACAAAAGGAAGTATGCTTACAAGGCTATAAATACCTGCAGTTTGGAGAATTCACTGTAAAGTTTAAATAATTACAGGATAGGAATGTAATGGGAAAAGTGTCTTTCCCGAAACAGATGGCAAAGTAATGTATTCTATACAGTTAGCACATCTGAAGGCTCTCTGGGAATTAGTTCAAACAAACTTGGAAAACAAGAATGTAAGCGCAGCCAGGGAGAGGAGTTATAACATTGCCCTAATTTGGGAAAAAGGATTGATTGAATAAGAGATCTGGGTCAGTATTACCTACTGCAAAGACCAGAAAGAGTGAAAGAAATTAAAAACCCATGGAGAACTTTGCTAACTCACATCCATAGCAGCATGCGCACTGCTTGCAAGGGGCAGAGGCAGGAAGGTTCATATTTAGCAGTGCAATTGGAGCCAGTATTTTGTTCTAAATGCTTTCTTTCCTCCCTCTTTGGTGAAGGGATGTTATAAAAAGTTCAAGTAGAGGTATAAATATTCTGATTGGCATTTGAAATCCATTTTGAGGCCTCCTGCAAGACTAAGATGCAAAAAGGGATTAATCTTGTCATAAACATTTTTTCATACATATTTATACAGCATATGAAAAGCTGCTTCAAAGCTGCTCTGCTATATGTAGACAAAAATGAATTTTCCTGCATGAAGATGAGAGGAAAATAATTTCACATCCATCTTTGACTATGTCAACCATTTCCAGCATCATGGCAATTATTCATTCACAAACTCAATTTCTCCTTTTGCTTCTTTTCCTTATGTAGTGGTGGTCTGCTAGAATCTGTCCGAGTAGAGTGGTGTTTTCTGTACCATGCTCAACAAGTTACCCAACTTTCAGCTTATTTAACATCTAAAGGACTAGGGGCAGAGCTCTTCTCAGGCACAGTAATTCACCCTGAGTGGATTATTATTCAGGAGAATGAAAAGTTCTGAATGAAGACCAAAATGTCCTCAAAAAGTGAAGATTTGATCGAGAGGAGAGGGAAGGAAAGGTTTGCATCTTTGCTTTCTTTTTTCCCTTACAAATTAAATTTGAGACATTTGGTAAGCTCTGATGCAACTCGATCTTTCAGCCTTTTATTTCTAACAGTTTGTATATCTAGCTCAACTTCTACTTGTTCTCTTTTTGCAGTTCCCTGCCAGTTACCACAGCAAATGCTCTTTTAACTCACAGAAACAGCTTATATCTCCCTACTGGCAGCACAACCTTGCTTTTCCTTCTTGTTTTGAAAGCACAATCATGTCTGTACACTTCAGCCTGAGAACAAGCAACTCTGCAAGCTCAGTTTCATCTTTCTCTCTCATCTCCTCCAAATCCAGAGATGCAAAAGCCTTTTTTCTTTTTTTTTTTTTTTTTTTTTTTTTTTTAATGGAAGCTTGGCCTTGTTACCAAAAATGTCCCAGAAGAACCATTTTACTGATTTTGCCTTATGCTCAAAATCTTTTTTCTTGACAAGTTAAACATGTCATTTGAATTGTGTACACAGCACATGAGATATGTTCGCTTACTTCCAGAACTGTGTTATAGCTGCAGCCAACCAAACATCTGCAGAATAACTGTCTAGTTCATCAACTAGTTAGATTTTCTTTTATGAAAGAAAACTCAGAAATATGAAAAATTCTGCTCCAGGGCCACATTTGCAAGTTTTATGCTTCCTGAAGTAGGATGCCATGACTTACAAACTAATCTTTTTTTTCTTTTTCCTCCCGTGACAGCTGTTGCACAATTACTGGTATTCCTTTGTGATTTGTCCCCAAGCTGAAGTCAAAATTAAGTTGTCAAAGAGTAGTGGATTTGACTTACCAGTTCAGCTCTGGGCAGAAAAGCAGCTCTATCAAACTTGACCTACTATTAAACATTTGTGGCTAAGAGCCAAAAAATGTGATCCTCTGAAAGTTAATGGTGAGGTTCTGGCTTTCTTACCAACAAACTGCTCAGCAGCTTTTCCCTCACAGGATCACTTAATGAGCAGGCTCGGTTCATTCAGAGAGATGACATTTCATTTGCCTGTGCAAGAAACTGCTACTTTGGAAGATGAGATTCACCCTATTCCTGTTTAAGAGAGGCACTAAGGGTTTGTACAATCAGCAGCCTAGGGATTACAGAAGTGTGTGGTGGGTTGCTAATCCTACAGAGTAGATCACAGCCTAGAAAGTCACTGAAAACAGCAAACATTTTTAATCCCTCTCTGTCCAGTATCAGCCTTAATTACTTTTTCCCCTAGAGTTTCAGAAAAAAAAAAAAAAATCAAAGCCAGAAGCAAAGCACAGCTGATAAAGGTGTGGTTTCATCTAATAACTTGTTACCATTGAAAGAAAGGTGGCTCTCCTCTCCTCTTTCCTTTCTGCCAGGTCCTGTATCACACTGCACTGACCCTGGCACCTGCAGAGACCATTCAGCTCACTAAATTCATTGCACTAATGCGAAGCCTGGGGACAGGGAAGGTAGGTGGAAATAAAAAGCCAGAAGCAAGAGAAAGAACCAAAGGGAAACAAAGCCCAACCTCCAGCACTAAAGACATGTTAACTCAGCTCCAAAACCATCTGATACATATTTTTAGGTGGTCATTGTGAAGTTTGCTCAAAAACCATAAAAAGACTGTCTCAATTATCTACCTGGGCAGCCTGAGATGCCATTACAAAGCTAGAAAGTAAAGGCCACTGCACAGTGAACGCAGGTCAGCGTGGGACATGAACATGTGTGCCTAGATTTGCATCAGCATACCAACTTCTTGTATATGCAGTGAAATGGGCCTGACACTTCAAGAACAGTGTGGAGGACCTGCTGACCCTTTTTGTTTGTAGTGAGCACTGAAATGAAAGGGTTTTTTCCCCTATCAGAAAAACCAGCTTTTATTAAATTAATTGAAGTAAAACTCCAAGTGGCCAGGTAATACAGAACAAACTAAAAATGGTTTATAAACAACGCTCCCCTGCCAGCTGGGTCCTCACAAGGCAGACCCTTTGCTTCAGCTTGGCTTTGTCTCAGTCCAGGCTGCATGGAACTTCTCACAGCCCAGAGGCCAGGCTCTGCACTGGCTCCTGCTTGCCAGCCACTTCTGGTCCCCATGAGGCTGCAGACTCCCTGCACGTGAACTCTCACCCTGTGCTGCCTTCCCACACCCCAGGCTGGGAGCTTGTCCTCCCTGAGAACATCTACTTATTTTCAAGGAAACGTCCATCTCCCTCCCCTCCATCCACAGGGTCTCAATCAAAGAACCTCCCATAGAGAACTAACTATTGTGTCATGACAAGAGAAATCAATTCTAACTCAGTTTAAGATTTTCCTTAAAAAATCCAAAACCAATGAAATATTTCCTCTTATTCACTGTGAAATGTCTACTAGAGTTTCCTCTGGAAGTTTTAATAAAATTAAACAGATACTGGCAGCAGTACAAATCACAGCAAGCTGCTTCAGTGTGTGCATTAACAGTCCCAAACTGGCTTGCAGGTCACTGAAGATTCACAGAGAGAAGATGACTGAATTATCCCAGGCTTGCTGATACCTCAAGTTAAAGAAATTTAAAAAAAAAAAAAAAGAAAAAAAAAATCTCTTTTTCTCCCGCTTTACCAGTCCCCAGCTCATTCAATCTTCTTGGACCCCATCTTGCTTTGCAAGTTCCAGTAACATGTGGCAGCACATTATCTTTCTTTGAGAAGAGTTCTGCTCAGCAGGTCTTTCAGGTCTGCTTTTTTTTTTTCCCTGAGACAGTGAAAGGTAGATTGATTTGCACTGGTACTTTGGCCAGTCCCTGGCTTCCCATTTACTTCTTCACAGATTTTATGAAGGACACGAATTGCATGGCTGCCAGACTTTTATGACTTCATCTGCAACATTTAACCATGTGCCTTTCCCAGTCTGAGCTTGTTTACTGCGGTGTCAGAGCCCGCCAGAAAAGGTGAAGGTTATTTTATGACTACGCAGATGATTGCCTTGCACTCTGTACTGTCAGTAATGTCCCCTGATTTGCCATGCAGCTTCCTGAAATACACTTTCCAGGGATTCCTGATGACTTCCCATGCTGTTCGCACTTTGCCATCTGCTGCCCCGATACCACTGTCACAAGGCATGGGTCTTTTGGTGAGATGGAGCGAGAAAGTCCTTTTTTACATTCAATGTCTCCTTTGTTTCTGTCTGCCTCTGAAGCCATAATTTTTCACATTCTGGAGCCTTTCAGAGGGTGTGATACAGAAAATAGCTCCTGTGTCTACAATGGACGCTGCCCAAGTTGCAATGTCATGACCAGCACACAAAAAATAGCAGGACAAGAGTCGAGGCAAGAACAGGAGATAAATGATGAAGGAAAACATCCCCCTATAAGGTATAACAAAACTAACTTTATAATAGAGACCGCTGTATATAGTGGAAGGTAGCAGTACTCACAGCAGAAGACAGACTTAGGTTACAAGGAGCCTCTAGGACCAGTGAGATGGAAAAAGTCAGAATTACTAATTGAGGAATTTGGAAGGTTTCCATGGCTGCAAAAAAGAATTTGCAAATCATCAAAGACACAACCCAAAAACTGCCTGCAGAGTCACTGCAAGCAGCCCCATCTCTGCCGGGAGAGCAAAAGGGAGGAACGGTTGCTCATGGCCATGGGCTGTGCTTACTGTTATTGTTCAAGTGCAAATGATGGCTCTGCTCCTGACAAGGGGACATTGGTACCCTCCACTCCCTTTTTACAGCTTAATGTCTTATTCTGAGTTGTGTTTCACAGCTGCAGCATTTCATGGAGGCCACAGGTCCTCAAAATTTCTTTGGTATAATAATTAAACTGACTGTGATAGATCCCTTACAACATCTTGACTGAGCTGTTTTTTCAGAGAAAACAATTCTTCAGTGCTTTGGAGAAATGAACTGCAGGTCCCAAAGAAATTCCCTGCAGGGCTTAAAATTCTTTTGAAAATAAATATGGCCTCCAGATCCCAAGTAGCATATTAAGCAAAAATGTACTTAAATTTGTTAATTGTGTCATACAGTCTTTAAACGCTTGGGAGAATACTGGAGTTTTCCAGTAGTTATTTAAGGCTGCATCCCTACTGTTCTTTGAAAGTCATTATCAACTTATTTCTCCCCAAACTATTATCATAGTCACAGTTTCCTTGTCACATACTGCTCAGACAAATCTGATACATGAAAGGAAAGATATTAATGATTTACAAAGTGGAACATTTTAACCTCAGAATAGTGTGCATGCATGTTGTCCATGAACATATGTATGTTACAGGTATATCCGAGAAGCTGGGGCACCATATGCTACATACTTTCCTATGCCCCTTCTATTTAATTCAGTAGAAAAATCATAGAATGGTTTGGGTTGGAAGGGACCTTAAAGACCATCTAGTTCCCACCCCCCTGCCATGGGCAGGGACACCTTCCACTAGACCAGGTTGCTCAAAGCCCCGTCCAACCTGGCCTTGAACACTTGCAGGTATGGGGCATCCAGAACTTCTCTGGGAAACCTGCTCCAGTGTCTCACCACCCTCACAACAAAGAATTTCTTCTTTATATCGAATCTAAATCTACCCTCTTTCAGTTTAAAACTGTTACCCTTTGTCCTATCTCATGAAGTATGCCTGAATCTCTTATTTCAGGTGTTATTAAAGGGAAAGGTGAAAAACACTGAGCACTTACAACCATTTTCAGAAATAGTTCAAATAAAATAATTGTCAAAGTGTATGAACCAAGTATTTTCTGATGTACTATAGTTCCTGCTTTCAAGTATATTGTGCTTCTTCCATCACCTGCTGCTTGGGTTGCAGATTTACCACACCACATTTTCATCTCAACTGTTTTATTTCATCACCGCTATAAAGATATACAGCAACCTAGAGGAGTTGAGTGGTGTCTGAGAACAGATTACAGCTGCTTGGCAAAATACTGTCTTTATGATTAAGACTTGTACAATCGCAGTGCAAAAATATAAGCTAACAAAAGAACACCTTTGTTCATGAGCATATTGATGTGAACAGCCTTTGGGTGAGGGTGATCATCTATATGATACTTGCAAATTCCATGAAATGATTTTATAATTAAATGGCTTTTTCAGCAGTACTTCAATAGCCATTAAAATGCAGCTGTCTTCAGTGCTTGTCTGTGCTCCCTGCAACAAGCCCCAGCACATGAACCTGGTAAGCCTGTGAAAGAAACACCAGTCTGTTCTGTGCGCCTCATATCATTGCTCAGAGCTCAGGGATCCTCTCTCTTGTTATAATCTATCAACTCTTGAAGTTTCATCTCTTTCCATTCACATGACAATGACAGAGAGAATGATGAGCCTTTCCCACTTCCTCCTGATAATGTCAAGTTGCAGATATCAATCCCACAGCTAGCAAACTAGAAACATAAGATTTTTAAGGGTTTTTTTATTATATTGGAAAGTTTAATAAACCCTTAGCTAAAACAAGTGAAAATCACATTTTTCAGATAGCAATTTGATTTTGTGTCTAACAAGATGTCTCCCTTCCAGGTTTTCCATCATTTTCGAAATGAAGTGGGATATTACTGTTTAACCTATAGATTTTTTTTTTTTTAATTGAGGACTGCAAGATGTGGGAGGAATCTCTTTTTGTGTATTTTGAAATAGGTGGAAATTAGTTTAAATTTCAGAATTAAAAAAATTATTACAACTATCATAAATTCAGTATTACTGCACAACTATCAATGAATATTCACATAATTTTATAATATATCTTTCTCCCCACCTTCTGGAAACAAATATTTCAAGATCAAGTGGGGAAGGACCCTGAGCCGAGTTATCAGGAAATAGAAGACAACTATTTTCCCTATCATGACTGAACGTGACAAGCACATTAATCATCTTTGCAAGCATTCAGACTAATGAACAGGCAGAAACTTTTTCCTCCTCTCTGAAAAGCAGCTTGTTAAGTGAGACCCTTGAAAGGAAACATTTTTAAGTTTTAACTAACACAGCTTTATCCACAGAGCTAAAATAAGGAGAGAAAAGAATTTAGAAGAGTGAATCTACAGCTTAACACCAGAGAAGAAGCATATTTCAATTTAGCCCTCACATTCTAACACTGACCATCTCCCTCCTGTTCTCATTTTAAGAGGAAACCTGAAGAGGAGCAAGTTTGGACATTCCTGACAATGCTGCAGAAGCACACAGGCAGCCCCAGGACCTGCCTAATGTGGCAAAGATGAGACTAGCGTCACCACCTGTGCTGAAAAAAAGCAGGAAAACATGTAAGTCTGCAGGATTTCTCAGCCTCTTCTCCCTGGTGGGACTTCTGAGGGCTTCAGTCACCCTAAGGATCATGGCACACCTTAGAAGGTACCCCCCAGTACACACTAGGGTACCCCAGTCTTTTGATACCTTTTGCCTAGACCCTGTTGGAGACTACTGCTGCTCTAAGTTGTTGCAGTCCCTGTAAATCAGGTTTTTCAGGTGAAGGATCAAGCCAAATTCTTCCGGTAATCTGGCAACTGTTCTGGCCAGAGCAATCGGCTAGTTATACATGTCAGAAGAGAATTTAGACCTTACCTCCACTGCTGTAGACAGAAAACATTATTTTTCAGATGTGCCTAAAACCTGTATGGTTTTTGTGGCCAAAATGTGCTTAGGTGTTTAACACACAGGAAAATTTTACAGTAACGACTTTGATGGTGTGCAGGTTGTCTCCGCATTGTTGGCTAGAACAGCCTGTCATTGTCAGCGAGATTCACTTAGCATTAGCGGTCCCTACAAGAACAGTACAATTTGTGAAAGCTATAAAAAACATTTTTAATTGTTCAGTTCCCTCACTCTATGGAATGGGATTTTAGCCTTTCTTACAAAGGTATTACTAGGAAAAGGATATATAACACCTTCTCCTCTTAAAATAATTGATAGCATAATAACTGTCATTGTTCTGAATGGCAGAAATGGGAGTGACAGACGAATGGGATTTGCACCTGGAAATTCTCTCTTGAACGTGTCAGAGCTACTTTCCTCACAACAGTAGTGAAAAGCATAGTGCAAAAAATGTAGCTGTATGTGCATGCACTGCATAAATCGCAATGCTGAGGACCATTTAATAGTTCAAAGCAGAGGATTCTTATATAAACAATTCTGATGTCAGTCACCTTTTGTTGAGGTTACAGACAGCTGAAGATAAGAGGTTTGTTTTGTACTGGAAAACATGAATTCTGAGATTTTTTTCCCAAATTACAAGTACCCTGGCTCATTCTGGAAATTTAGCATTAAATGTACATCTGATTTCCTAGCCTGTGAAATGGATACTGATATTTTTGACTAAGGCTATGGTTTGGATGTGCCTACAAGTATATTTCAGTTCATTTATGAAATATGTAGTTACTATGTGATCACTGAATAAGATCTCAGATATATATATATTTAAAAAAATCAAGCTTCTCTAACACAGGAATTGTGAATACATAACATGACTTAAAAATAAATCTGGAAGTCTAAAATGGTGCTTCCACTGACAAGAACTAGGTTTTCCCCACTGCTTTCAGCTTGTGATGGACTTCTCTTTAGGATCATAGAGCACCTCTCATAATTTCGATGCATGTATACTTCCCTTCTCATTTTAGTATTTAATCGTTTTCAGAGAAGCCATGAACAACTTTGTTAAGTATTCAGGTATTTTAACTTTTCTCCAAAGCCTGAGAGAACTAGAGAAAATTATTAACTAAATACAAGAAAGGTCCATTGATAAACATACATCGTGATCATTCTAGTGTACATTACCTGAGATTATCACCTGAGGAAGCAATATTTTTAAATCATGCTGCTTGAAGAGTTTGGAAATATTTCAGAACAAAAAAAGCTTACTTACACTACTTTGCTTTGAAGTTTTAGCATCAAAATAAAAGAGCAAATTCTTACAGTTGCTATTAAATCCTTAAACTCATGCAAAAACATTCAGCTTTCTTGTAGTCATATTTAAAGACAGGATAGTTTGCAGCTGTGACTTGTGAGTGCTTTTAAAAACAAAACCAGTCAATGCTTCCTGAGACCAAACCCTAAATTGACTTGTTATGCTGTACTATGGTGCATATATGGCTGTTAAATTCATTACTACATTTGGTGCAGTTTCATTACAGCAGCAACAACCTGACACCCTGTATTAGCAATCCTAAATAGAAAATTAAATTATACATTTGTTGTAGATCAGGCTATGAAAACTATCTATATATACAACAACATAAAATCTCTTTGAATAATAGATTTACATGGATATGATGTTCTTTACGGGTATTAAAACAGGTCAACTTCAGCAAGGTAGGGGAGGGGAGGAGAAAAGTCATATACTATAGATAATGAACCTGATAGGTAAAGTATGGTCCAAGGGCGATTATAGGAACAACAAGAGTGACTAAGCAAATGAAGAGCCACACTAGAAAGACTCAAAACAGTTTACTGATTGATGACTTCAGAGATGAGATTGATTACCTTAGATAGGAGATTGAAGAGAGCTGTGTTGAAAACATACAAAATAATGAGTGGTGTATGGAAAAC
This sequence comes from Strix aluco, assembly GCF_031877795.1. Lineage (NCBI taxonomy): Eukaryota > Metazoa > Chordata > Aves > Strigiformes > Strigidae > Strix > Strix aluco. The sequence goes on from NC_133936.1 coordinate 33,889,638, forward strand.
AGGTTGTGAACTTTCATCCTCAGCTCACCAAGCAAAGACCAAGGGAATGAGCAAAGGCACAGGGCTGGGGACAAACAGGCACTCCGCTGCGCCCATGGGACCCCCAGCTCCGCATCTACCAGCCACAGCACTCGGCACAGGGTTGGTAACCCCCAAAAATGCAGTGCCTGAAGGACACAGCCTCTGCATGCTGCATGGTTTCTTATACCTTCCTTAAAAATTTGTGTATGTGCTGGAAACATCCTTGTGGAGACAAATAATGCACTTGGTAACAAAAAGTTTGATTCAGTACAATTATTCTCATCTAATGACAGATAAAAGCGGTGAGAATATGACTGTTCTATATGAGAAGAAAAAGAATAGCCTTTAAACATGGCACAGCATGGAGTCATATAGATAACACAGCCAGGCAGTCCTTAAGCCCTCCCCAAAGCTTGCTGTGGAGAGGCCACTCGCCACTTCCAGGTGGGATGGCGGCTTTTCATTTCACTGCATCCTTAGCTATACTCATGTTTGCAGGGCAATGGCAGGGACTTCAGGGCCCATCTTCACTGAACCATTCCCACAGCCACCAGTGTTTGCACTAACACCACTAATGCCCAGATATTTTAAAAATAGGAGACTCCATTGAAAGTCAGGAAAGGATATTATTTTAGGGAAAAATTCCTCAGGTGGCTTTTAACCCACAGAATGAGATAAAGCTCAAATTCTGCAGCTGGAGCTTTTATCCAGCTTAAGAGAAATTACCAACAGCATAACACAGGGAGGCAAAATGTTATTATTTAACTTGGTATGATTTCTAATGCAAAAACATAAACAAAGCAACCTTTTTAACAATTAATTGTGCAGTAAAAGCAGCAAGTATGCTCATGGTAATACTTCCCTGGCATTGTGCTATGATGTTTACAACGATCTTCTTCAAGCTCTTCCAAATCGCTCTCAAAATGAGGCTAACAGATACCCTGGCAGGTTAATAGGACAGCTCTGCTTTCAGATGTTCATGCCAAACAGGTCATCCATGGATATTAGCAGCTAAGAACAGCACTATTAGATTAAATTGCATATTTACCAGAAACACATTAAACATCATGCCCTTAGTAACAGGTTTTTCTCTTTTAAAGACAATTAGTTTGTAAACTATTTATGGGAACTCAGAGACTAAAGTCAAAGAGGTTGTTAGGCTGCTTCTGAGCTTGTCTTTTCCTGTGTTTTGTTCTGAGAATGTGATTAAGGACAATGACTAAAATTACAGGAATAAGACATTTCCCTTCACTGGCTATATCTATAGATTTTTAAGGACAGAAGGCAGCATTATATTATCTCATTTGACCTCCTCATAAACACAACTTCAAGAATACTAGTCTGAACCTGAACCTTACTTTCGAACAAAACAGATAGTCTCCTGTTATTCAGAGTGGAAATCATGTGAGAAATCACCCTGCTGTGCAAAAGCAGGGGGATTACCCAGAAGAACAAGAGATGCAGCAGCTGCAATGGTCCTCAGCTCAGCAGGATGGAACATTACTTCTCTAGCGGATATGTGGAGACCAAAAGGAGACGACCTATGTTAACACTACAGGGTGTTGTGGAGTTGTGACAGAGCACCGCAGGCTACCAAGATGTAAATATTCAGAGATTAAAATAACAAGACAGAAGCACAGCCTCCTTTCTCTACAAGTCCAAAAGAGACACCAGCCATGTCTGTCGGAACATGTCATCTTGAGTTTTGACTGAATCAAGTGCTTTTCACACCATTTCAATTGAATGACTGCTTTTGATGAAACAAGTTGGGAGCGGTGCTGTTTAACATCTTTGTTGGCGACACAGACAGTGGGATCAAGTGCACCCTCAGCAAGTTCACTGACGACCCCAAGCCGTGTGGCGTGGTCAACACACTGGAGGGAAGGGATGTGCCATCCAGAGGGACCTGGACAGGCTGGAGAGGTGGGACCATGCAAACCTCATGAAGTTCAACAAGGCCAAGTGCAAGGTCCTGCACATGGGTTGGGGCAATCTCAAGCACAAATACAGGCTGGGCCATGAGTGGACTGAGAGCAGCCCTGCGGAGAAGGACCTGGGGGTATTAGTGGATGGAAAACTGACTATGAGCCAGCAATGTGCGCTCAGAGCCCAGAAAGCCAACCGTGTCCTGGGCTGCATCAAGAGAAGTGTGGCCAGCAGGTTGAGGGAGGGGATTCTCCCCCTCTACTCCGCTCTCGTGAGACCCCACCTGCAGTGCTGTGTCCAGCTCTGGGGCCCCCAACACAAGAAGGACATGGACCTGCTTGAGCGGTCCAGAGGAGGCCACAAGGATGATCAGGGGACTGGAGCACCTCCCCTGTGAGGAGAGGCTGAGAGAGTTGGTGTTGTTCAGCCCGGAGAAGAGAAGGCTCCAGGGCGACCTTATAGAGGCCTTTCAGTACTGAAAGGGGCTACAGGAAAGATGGGGAGGGACTCTGCATCAGGGAGTGTAGGGATAGGACAAGGGGTGAGGGGTGATGGTTTTAAACTGAAAGAGGGTAGATTTAGATTAGATACAAGGAAGAATTTCTTCACATTCACCAACTTGCTGAGGGTGCACTCAATCCCACTGCCCATGTTGCCAAGAAAGATGTTAAACAGCACTGGCCCCAACACTGACCCCATAGGAATGCCACTTGTCACTGCTCTCCCCTTGGACATTGAGCTGTTGACCACAACTCTTTGAGTGCAACCATCCAGCCAATTCCTTATCCACCGAGTGGTTCATCTACCAAACCTGTGTCTCTCCAACTTAGAGACAAGGATGTCATGTGGGACAGTGTCAAATGCTTTGCACAAGTCCAGGTAGATGACATCAGTCATCCTTCCCTTATCCACCAGCATTGTAAACCCATCGTAGGCTGCCAAATTCACTAGGCACAATTTGCCCTTTGTGAAGCCGTGTTCACTGTCACCAAACACCTCCTTATTTTCCATGTGCCCTAGCATAGTTTCCAGGATTCTCTTACTACAAAACAGTCAAGTCTGTAATTTCTACATATTATGTCCAGGAAGTCTATGCTTTGCTTAGCTTTGGAACTGAGGCTTATGGCTCAGGGTCATGGTTAAATACATAGTTGTGATGAATTGTTCAATGACAAGTTCCTTAATCAACCCTCCCTTACAAGTATTGCCCTGCAACAAAATGTGCCACTGTCCAAGAGGTGAAATGGAAAGGAAAGGAAAAAAAACAAAAAAAAAGAGGGGAAAAACTGTTGCCAACAGAACAGCCTTTGCTTTCCTTTCTTTTCTGTGCCCCCAGGGTTTTTCCCATGTGCTCATTTGTAATGGTTTGAGCTCAGAGGGCAACTGAGGACCATGGAGCTGTTGTTCACTCACCTCTTCACCCCCAGTGCTGGGAAGGAGAAAAAATGAATCAAAAGGCTCAAGAATGGAGATAAGTACAGAGAGGGGTCACTCACCCATTAATGGTCACAGGCAAACGACAGGCTCGCTAAGGGAAGAAGAAGGATGTCACTTTAATTCAAAACACTAACAACAACACTTAACAAACAGAATGGGACAGTGAGAAGCATTACCATACATCCTGATCCAATGTCAGGGGAGGCTTCTATATGATCCCAAGAGCGAGATTAAGACACAAACGAGGTCAAATTCCATACACCCAAACCAGTTTTTATTATTAAAAGTGAAGAGTAGTAGCAATAGGACAGAATGGAAGGAAAAGACAGAAATCAAGCAAGCATCCAGAATAGAGTCGCAAGAATAGTCACCACCATGGATCCAGCAGCATCCCGTTGGTCCTCAGTCTTCAGTTCTTTGGTGGTGGGTGCACCCACAGCAAAGTTTTCTGTTGCCTTTTAAGTCCAACTTATTAGCTGATTAGCATATCTGCCCACCTTATCATTGGGCTTCTGGGGCAGAAATGCTCACCTCTTATCAGTTCAATGGGGAAGGCACAAAGTCATTAGCATTGCATGCATGGTGTCTGGCATACACAATAGAGCCACAAAGTAACGGGCTTACCGATGGAGCCAGTAATAAACATTTGGTTTCGCTCAGTCCATGTCTCCCCCTTTGAGGTTTATCTAAGGAGTTCGACAATGCAACTGCAAGGGAGTGGGGGGTGCATCCTTCGATACAATCCTGCTTCCTTAGGTGACATTCCTTATACTAATCAAAAGGCCACAGCTTGTCCTTGAGGTTTGCACACACACACAAGCAAGCTTTGAGACAATCATTTGACATTTCAGTCTCTCACACCACATCTTAAAAAGACACCCCCACCCCACCCCTGCCTTCTTTCTGGGATCAGTTCTGTTCCCGATATTTCTACCTCCTCCCCCAGCAAGGGGATGGGGGGTGCAGACAGTCCGCCACTTCTTCCCCCAAGGTGGGGGGGAGCACTGTTCTGCAATCTTCCCCCTGCTCCATGTGGCATCCCTCTCATGGGAGACAGTGCTCCACAAACTCTCTCTTCCATGAGCCCGCCCCATGGGATGCATTCTTCTCGAGATGATCCAGTGTGGGCCACCCCCACATGTTGCAGTCCTCCCAGTGCCGAACTACAACAGTGGGGGCTGCTTCTTCCAGCAGAGTCCCGAGGGTCCTCCACAGGCAAATCTCTGCTCCTCCGGTGACCTCCATGTGTGGCAGGGGGTGGCCCTGCTGTCTTGCCACGGAATACAGGGGGGCTCCATGCTCTGGCACACCTCTCCCTGCTTCCTCCTCCTTCCTTCCACTGACCTCGGTGTTCACACAGGTGTCCTTCTCATAACTCCTCCTCAAAGTGCCCCCCAGCTCTCAGGCTTCCCTTCCTAAATACCTTATCACAGAGGCATGGCCACTGTCACCAGTTGGCCAGGCCTTGGCCAGAGACAGATCCGACTTGGAGCCGGGGACCTTCGAGAAGCTTCTCACAGGGGCCACTGCTGTAGCCTCCTCCCCCGCTACCAAAAACCTCTTTCACACAAACCCAGCACAAAAATAACAGTCAGAATACATTTTGAAGATATAGAACTAGATAGCAAAGGTTCACTATCTGGAGACCAGAAGTTATGGGTTTTTTGACCATGGGACATATCCCCTCTTTCCAATGAATGAGACGTATATGAGCAATGTTGGGGTTTTTTTTTTTTTTTTTCTTTAGCAGCAAATATCCCTCCTCCGCAGGCTTACAGACGCACTAACATGTAGAAGGAATGATTACAGGAAGGCTGAGAGAAAGGAGAGCCTCCCCAATGTTGCTAAACTTTTCACATACCATCTCAGAATTAGCAAGACTGAAAAAAGTCACAGGTGAGGAAAAATCTAGATACTGACTCCAGTGTCATCCTTCCTATTTTCACACTGTAGATCTCTTCAAGACAATACCAAAGAAGAAATTAATTTAGGATGACTCAACCACCTGCCTAAGTGCTGCTCTACATAGTAGCTGTTCTGCCTGACATGGGCAGCAGTTCAAAAAATAACAGAGTAATGGTTCGGTGTCCACAAATACGAAGAATTGATGCTATTATTTCAGAAGTGCTTGCATCCTCTTGCCCATCACAGTGTAAAACATCACAAATAAAATCCATTTTGCCCTCAAGAAACTTTTTTAAAAAAAAGCCGAATTTGTCACAGGCAATTTATTTAGAACAGCTGAAAGAAAAGCTATGTTGGAAAGACAGTGAATGATCTTGTTAAGAGCCTCTGGAAAAGTACTGGAAGATGCTCTTGTCTGCTTGAAAGAAAATTCTCATCAGGTGCAAGTTTACTTCCCAAAAAGTCAAGCTGAAAGCTTATCGGATTGGCAACAGATTACCTTACTTACTGCAATGTAAGTAATTTAGTGACACTGTGTTGAAATAAGATAAGACTGGGAGTAATTAGATACTTATTTAACAGACAAAACAGCAGAATACTGCGCGGAACACAGACTTTCCACCATCTGCTGCAGGCCCTTTAAAGGTCGTCTGGATCACCTGAAGTGCACTTGTGCCTGGTAAGCTTAATTAAGAGCTCAGTGTAGAGTTTCACAAAGAAACAAATCGCTAATCCTCCAGTCAAAAACAGGCAAATACATATGTGTTTAGCTTAATGCTTTGCAAAGCTATTCTTGATGGGAGGATTTTACCTTATTATAATTGTGCAAAATCTTGTAGGTTCTCACTAGCAAATGCTGGTGTATTATCTCAGTGTTCAGATATTTAAAAAAAAAAAAATCAAGTCAGCACTAAAAGGTCTCAGTTAATATTTCTGGAAATCTTTTTTCTTTAAGAAAAAAGAAGAGGTTGCTGATTTCTAATAGCATTTCCTTGAATCCTGTAAAATCTGGCTGACTGACACTGTGCCAAAAGAAAGGATGTTCCCATACTGTGTTTTTAATGCCATCTTAGCATCTTTTGCTAATTCAGTTGCCTCTGACCTCCAGCCGCCCTTCCTTCCTACACCAAGAGCAGAGTGCAGACTATCAAACCAAACCAATAAAATGCCCTCCTTGCATCTTAGCAGCTTTGTAGTAAAGTACAGAAATATTTGCCAGCTTTGGGAAGTGGAGTCAAATTCTTGCATTCAAAACACAAGTGAACTATTTCGAATTGGCCAAGCCTGAAGAAAAGTCTATTTACCCAGCTGTAGAGCAACGATTCTTGGACAAGACAGTACAGGGCCAGACATGCTCCTACTGTAGTACAGCTCATGAGACACTTTGGCTGTGGACTGTATGTTCTGCACCTGTGAAACCTCAGTGCAGCAAACCTGATGGACCCCAGCCTTTCTGAAGTAAGCTTCATAAATACGTCTCTTTTCAAGGATATCATTGTCTCACGATGCACAAAGTTGGGGGAGCCAGCAGCACAGCTCCCACTGGTGGCAATGGTGAAAGACATCTGAGATGACTGAAAAATACTGATACTCTGCAAGTATGTTTTAATCCCACCACACAAAGATGATATCATAATCTATTATTATCATATGATATCTCCTTCTCTTCTTTTTCCCTTTGTCTTTCCACTGGCATTGCCAAGTAGATGTAACCTTAGGTTCTATTTGTGCCAGTGAATCTTTTCTGAAGTCCCTCTCTGCAATACACCTAACTGATGCAGGAATTATTTGCCAACTTTTCCAATGAACGTGGAGCTCAGGCCCTCATATACTGAGTGAAATATGAATGTTTGGCATATTGTGTTATTATCACTTCAATCACTAACAGAAAAAAAAAATCACAGCCAGTTAAAAAAAAGCCATTTATTCTTCAAAATAGCCCCATTTCTGTAAATAACTCTGTGATGGTTCAGATATCACTTGGCTAAAAGCCACAGGCGGAATCAAGAACACATTTATTGTATGCAGCTGGACAGAGTAACATACCTAGATGTGAAAAATCCACATGCATCTGCTTCAAACAGGAGGGAAAACCACTTAAATACCCTGGAATAATTTTTCTGCTTTGTTCAGTCATAAGAAAGTTTTTCCAATTTCTCTCCTTATAGAGTGTCAGAAGTGTTCAAGTACCCTTCTTAAAATTATTTTTAAGAATCTTGCTTGAATGTATGACATTTTAAAGTACTCAAGTTTTTCAAAGTTACAGCATGCAATATTAAAATATAAGCCATTAAATATGTAAAAGTAAGCAAAAGGTATCAGTGCAATATGTTTTCAGTAGAGATTAATATCCTTAATCAATTTAAATGTAACATTATTCTTTTAGATCTTTCTTGACTTTAAAGCAAACATGAAGTTATGTTTGGGATTGAGCCTGATATAGCTTGAGATCTGTCATAATGACAGGAAGAGTAGCTGGTAAATTAAGAAAAACAGTTTTTCTGTTGAAGTAGGTAAGTGTTTTGTATCCAAAAGCAATAGCCAGCTCTGAATGAAAGGGCAAAAAAGCTTTTCTTAACAATGCAAAGTAGACAAGTGCAAAACCTGACTGCAGCAGCTGTAATGTGTCACAGCATCTACAATTAAGTAGATCTGGTACAGATCTGAGTACATCACACCACTGTGAAAACTACTGCCTCTGTTGTAAGCACCTCTAAGACTAATCAGGGCAACATTACCAATTTATTGCAGAGCTTTTTTCAAGGGAGATGGACCCCTTTCCTAGAGCACAGTGACACTTGAATGCTCCAGTGGCAAAGACATCAGCCTGAACAGCCAGATGTGTAGCCTGAGCACAGCTACATGGTCCCTTATTTCTCATGAAATTTTACCTCATGGGTTCATTTCAACACAGTAATGTGGCACTGTGTCTGAGGTCAACAGATTGGACTTTAACACCTCCATCCAGCAGGCCCTGAAGAGTGCTGAGATATTGCAGCAGCCAGGAGTTTATTCTGTCCCTTGTTTTTATTTTCTCCTTCTACCTTCAGTTTTGTAACTTGATAAATATTACCTCCTCAAACAGTAATCAGCACTTCAATAAAGTGGGGAGAAGGGAATCTGAACCATTTCTTTTCACCATATATGGTAAGATACACCTTTAAGAAAGATCTTTCTGACTTGGTCCAGGTTTTCCTACATCATCCCCAACTGCTTTTAATAGATGAGGCTTTACAGCTACAAAATGAGCACATTACATACATTATATATGCCGACTTTTAGACAGAGATAACTGTATTTTATTCGTTGCTGCAGTGTAATACTGAAGCATCCTCTTCACAAGACAGCATTCCACACCGCAGAGAGGTATTAATAGCCAAAGCAGTAGTTCATGACATTATCTCTTACACTCACTGTATTAGATAAATGTGATCTTACCTATGATTTTACTGGGCTTTTAAACACACTTTGAAGTGCTTTCGTACACAGGCTTGTTGTAGACTGTAATACTGCTTATGGTTTTAGATGCTTGTTTTATTAATGGAAATATTCAGGCTAATAAAATAACTTCCAAAAGATTTCTGCTTCCTACAGTTCAGGACAGCCTAAGCATCATAGTAATACACACCTTCAGGTTTTTTTAAGCCTACTTTCAGGGCCAGACACTTCTCTTTACAACCTGTCTTTATGCCATGTTGTTCCAAAAGATGCAGAAAATAATCAACCCATGTTTTATATTATAAAGGATGCAAGCTGTAAATACAGAGCAAATGACAAACCAAAAATACAAATCCTTTTGTCAAAATGAAACTCAAACTGAGGGATCTTAAGAGACAAAATTCATCTCTTGCATTAGATCTTTAATACCGAAGATTTATGTATGAGCATATAACCTTTTGACTTCAGCCAGAAAAACCAGGCTTACCCCTCTGTACTGAGCTACTGCCGGCAAAACGCTGATGCCCATGTGCTCAGGGTGCATGAGCATGTAAGAGCCTGTACTTGTAGTGCCTTCTGGCAAAAAGAAACCCTCACACAGCGCTCAAGGAATAACTATCATCTGTGTATAGGACAGCCTAAGCGAGCTGGTGTCTGAAAAGCTCTGACACTGGAACTCTGTAGTTTATGAAGTGGTTTACTTTGTAAGAAAGGGAACAAAACATACACAGGTGTAGGTTAGGAACAGTTTGTGGGCCAGTTAAGACTCCTTTCCCCTTTTCAAAAAAGCTCCAAATATTCAAGTCATTGTCCTTAAGCTAAAAAATACTGATAGCTATAAACAGATGGGAAAGCATGTTTACAACACTTTCCTCAAAGTAACAAATCAGCATCTGTAGGATATTTTGGAATGTACCCCATCTCCTTCAGAGATACTCGTTAAATTCTTCCCTGGTGTTGCTGCTAAGGTGCTCAAATGCTTCATATACCAACATAAAGAAGTTTATTTTACTTTTATTACTTAAGTAAAACTGAGAAACACAAAAATATTTAGGAAAATCTTCAGCTTACCAAACTACATCCTTGTTACATTTAGAAAGCTAGAAGCCAGCTCTTCCAAAGCCTTAAAGGTTTTCTCAAATACCTTGAGAATAAGCTGGAAGAGACTCTTTTCATAAAAAAGGACTTTCCTCTCTCAAGCAATGACATGGAGGTATTCAAAGCAAATTACAGTTCACATTAAACTGAAACAAGTTTTGCTAGGGAAAGCAACCAAAAAATTTACTAATTAAAGCTAACATTGAGACCTTCCTCACAGCTCCAACCAAAGTCAAAACAATATATCTGTAAAGGTGAGATGAAATTACAGCCCTCTGCATGCAAGAACAGACTGGCTATTCATGAGCCGAATCTGCTAACAAGACAGCAGCAGTACCATGAAGGAGCCAAGACTATGAAAGGAAGGCAACAGCTAATTCTAAGACTAGCCAAGCTTGAAAGAAATGCTTTTCCCTCCCTCTAAGAAATTATGGAAAGAGAGCTTCATGAAAGCACTTTGAATTGTTCAGGCATCTCTCTCCGCTCCCTTCAGTTTTATGGCGCTCATCACAGCTCATCCTTTTCACCCTTGCATGCATAAGTTGCCACAGACAGCTATGAAGGAAGAGATCAGCGCTTCTGCTGAACAGAAAACACCACTAAAATGTTGCAGGTCAAAGGAATTAGAGGATCTCTTTCCTTTGGCTATTTTAAGGACATTGAAATACTATTGTAGTGTAACGTAACAGCTTCACCTATAACTGTCAGACTGTTTAACCTATCCTTGCAGAAGGTCACATAGGTTTAAACAGAGAAACAGAGCGCTTAAATTGATTTGAGACAAACTGAAGAATTAGTTTCTTCAGACAACTTCTGGAAAAATTCTTGGTTCACACTCTTTTTACAGAGAAAGAGGTAACTTTCTGAAGGCAGGCTCACTCAGCTTTATATTGCCACTGAAAGATGCTAACAAATACCAGAAGGATCAGAGTTGAAGGAAAGGTTGTCTGTTCCGTTTTTCTCTCCAAGTGGCTCTCAAAAGAAAGGAGAAACCACATGGAAGGAAAGATTAACGTGCTGGCCTCTGCCTCCATTTAGGAAGCTGCAAGTGCAGCTTTATGGTGGTGGCTGAAGGGACACCAAGGATGTAGGAGAGGAAATCCCAACATGGTTATGAGCCCCCTGAGTAACCACTCAGTAATGGGTGACCAGAACATCTGTGTATCACTTAAGCGGCTACAAGAGAAATGTCTAAACAACAATGTTTTAAAGCATTCATTTATGAATATGAACAGGAACAGCTGTCCTCAACACTCCAGAACATGCAAAGCCCCTTTCTAATGGCACAAAGCTCATACCACCTGTAACAGGTTTGACCCACCAGAGCACTGAGCAGTCCTCAAACTGTACAAAACATTCATTGCTATTCTGACTCTTTTCTATGCCTAGTAAGCAATGGTGGAAAGTTGTAGTAAGCCCATCTCAATATTTATAGCTTGCAGCTTTCTAAAACTAACATCCTCTGAAACACAAAGAATGGATTTCTAATATAGCTGTATGTAAAAATAAATCACATAATTGCAGCCCTCCAAATATACAAAGTTATTTTTCACATCTATTGCCTTCATGGATGGTATCACTACAATTTTTTGCTTACAAAGAATGCCTGCAACAAATTATATGTCTTTCCCCTCCTTATTAATTACAATTAAAACATTCCTACAAAAGAGTTTCTTGAACAAATAAAGCAATTTATCATTTGTGCATGCTTAGAAATTCAGATTCAAAAACATTTGTTCCAGTAGGCAACATTTAGTCAAGGAAAACAACAAAAAAAAATATGGGCAAACATGAGGTCAGTCTCCACAGAGACTCAGCTGGAATGATAAATGGAGCCCACACATTTCACACTTGGACTATTTGGAAAACAAAATTACCTGCTGGCACTTGTTTCTTTTTCAGCCCTGCTGTCCATAAAACACAAAAAACCAGTGCAAGTCCCACAAAACTCTTGACAGCATTGCGTGCATTACGCACAGACTTATTTGCTCCACAAAGCCATTGCAAGCTTTTTCAGCTCCTGTCATGGACCAAACCAGAGCAAAACTGAGATGTAAACCATGAGTAGGACCCAGCCACCAAGCAGCTATCCCAGCCCTGTGAAGTACCATTCATCTGCAGTGACAGTGATTCATTTTCCCCTGTTGTCACTCATATCAGCTGAAATGCCACCCATTAGCAAGATTGTAAGCACATAACATTTCTCCTTAGCATCTCCCTCCCCTCCAACAGAGGTCCAGCTTGGGAGGAAGACCAGAACTTCAGCAGGGAAAAGCCAGACAGAATGAGGGCAAGGGGTAGGAAAAAGCTGGTGGTTGAGAAAGGAAACGCAGAGGAGGAAGGCAATCAACCAGAAAGACTGTGAAAGATGGGCGGCTGAAACCGGTTGCTCACAGCTGTGGTTGAACTCTGAATAGTGAGGGATTCCTAGTTTTGATACTAATCTTTCTCCACACTTCCCTACATACCATTGAAAAAAATGCAGTCTCCCCACTGATCTTCTTAAAAGCAGCTTAATAACATTGTCTGAGGAAGGTGAAGAGATCCAAGGGAAGACAGAATTAAAACAAAAAATCTTATGAAACTGGTGATATTTTATGGATGCAAAATGGTGCTATTTTCATGTACTTAACCCTACACACTATCATTTCTTGACAGAACTGAGTATAAATCAGCTCTTTTGAATTTTAAAAGCACATTAAAAAGGAGGAAACAAAGCCAGGAAATGTCTTTCCCCAGCATTTATTGTTCTCTAATTTACAAAGTGATATATCAGATAAGTATTTTGGGGCACAGTTTAACTGTTACAGCTTTGAGGCCAAGCTGGTGGCACAACTGCAAGAGCTATCTTCTGAAAGTGAGCTGGTGACAAAACCAGATCATCACTACAACAGACTTGTTAGCACCCTTTTGGCTCATCTCTAGCACCTGAGGGAACTCTGGTGAGATCTCTGCTCAGAAGTTTCTGGAGCCCATCTATAGGACTCAACACCACAAAACAACTTTTATGTGGCTTCTGCCGCCTCCATAAATCCCTCTTTTATAGTTTATTGTGTAAGATATCAGCCTCAGTAAATGCCAGTTCTATTTTACGATACAAGAGGAAAAAAGTCTGTAATGATCTTCCTAATGATAGCATCTCATGAGAAATATTATATTACAACAATAAAGTGCCTGTTTGTTTTAACCTTCTATTACTCTCTAGGGACTCATTCACATTGTATTGCATAGAATTCACACGTACCCTGTGACGGTTTCATATCTGTTGCCCCCATATGATTATTTAATAGATTATTTTTTAAAAAAAAGTACCTTCTTCCCATGAAACTGTGCAGCAGTGCTGAAAAACGCAGGCAAAAGGAGAGAGACATCTTTTATGCTAAAATATCAAGGGGATGAACTTCCAAGCAGCAGCATCCATTATCTGCAGATAAGATGCTTTTCATTCTTGGCTAACACAGGTAGTGGAAGTGGTTACTTGTACCTCAGTCTGAAACGATCAAAGTGAGGAAAAAGGATTAGATGTCAAAATACTTGAAGTGTATCCCTTTGATCAGGATCAAAATCAAGACTGAACTTTGAATATAATGTGCTAGTACATTTCAGTGGGCCTTTGAAGAGGGAAAAACTTAAATTCATGAACATGTAATACTGTTGCTATGAATGGGATAGTAAAGCTGACATCTTACTCTCTTTTCCTAATTTGGTAAACTCACCATGCTTATAACTTTCAGTTCTTGCTTAAGAAACCAAATTCCTGCTTTTTAATAGGACTGCACGACTCACATCATCCTCGTAAGCTGTGGTGCTGGGACTGACATCTTAGTCCCATTTTCCTCACAGCCATCGCAAATTAATCCAGTTACATATGACCAGATACAAAAGCATGTCTGTCTGCCTTTTTTTATCCATTGTCTAAAGTAGACTCAGTTCTGTATCACGCTCCATAGTCTTACATGTTATTAAAACATATTAAGGCAATGTTGTCCCTTCCCCTACAGGTGCATAGGGGACCTTAGAAAAACAAACAAACAAACAAAAAACAACCACACAACCAAAAACTCAGAGTAGTGTTAAAGGACCAAGACAATGGGATCATATAGTAAGGTCAGTTTGCCATGGACAATTTGACTACATTGAAAAAGTATTCAAAACAGTGACAAAATAAAATGAGTAATCCTTACTACCACTCTACCATGTCACTAATATTTTGAAAAACGTAAAGGAGAAATCTGAAATTCAAAAGAAAGAAGTAGAAGGGAAAAGTATTCCCAAAGACCACTCTCCATGCAAAAAGTCTGGTACAGAAACCCTTAGCAGATTAAAATTGCTACTCAGGCCTGAAATGTAGAAATCATTATGAGGTAAATAAGGTAAGAAGAGGCCTGAAGACATCTAAGAGATTCCCAGACTTTAAGAACAAAGAAACAAAGACTGCAATTGTAAATCACAGATTAATGCACAAGGTCACATCAGACTAAACCAAATCTAAGCATCAAAGTGGCTACATGGGCTCTCAAGATAGCTCTAAAAATTAATAAACTAGTAGCACAAACAGACTTCTGTAAAGAAGACTGGAAAGTCAGCATGCAGTAATAAACAGGACCAGGGGTGCTTTTAGTCCTGTATCAGCTCTATCACTCACAGGCTAAAAACCTAGGAGCTGAAAAACTCCACCTAGAAGTGTCAAACCTGAACCACAACTAAAATGTCCTTATAAAGTTACCAAATTTATTGTGGAATGGTTCTGTTCATGAATGCTTTGAAAGGATTAAAGCTTTGCAGCATATTAAATCCTTCCAGTTGTTCTTTTTCGCTACTGCAACAGAGGAACTTCTAAGGGAAAATTACAAGTTCAAGTAGTCAATGGTACCTTCATAGTAACTTTAGTTCAAAGCCTGGATTGAAGCTTGCTATTTAAACAAAAGAAACCTCTTCTTTGTAGTCGATAAAGATTTTTCAGGGAGTTCACTCTGAATATGCACAAATTATCTTTAGACATCCCGAGACAGCCATGTGAGCAAAAAAGTAAATGACTGGACTATTAAGTGAAATTACAGTGTTGGCTAGAAGATAAGAAACAGGCCAAGAACTGGGACACATGCAAGGATTATAAAAATTAAGCTGCTCTAGTTTAAAAGCAAAACAGTGTGAAAGATCATTACAGCATGTCTGAGTGAAAAATAATGCAGACAGTAATACAATGTCTGATTTTTATTACTGTTTAGTACCTTCTATGATTAGAAGCTTGTTTGCTTGCTTCAGTGTTGAGCAATGAACATGTTTGTTGACTTTTTTTAAACAATGTTTATTTTCCATATGGTAGGTACTTGCATTCTGTCATTATGCCATCAAGTTGTTTTTTGACCAGGAAGATAAAATGCAGCTAATCACCCTACAACATCATTTGCACTCAAAATACTCCACCCCTCACATTAAGATATGGTGTTCAAAGTAAGGCCAGATACTGAAGCTGCCTCATGTTAACTTTTCAGAAAACATTACTTTTAATTTCTACTCCTGCGGTATAAAGATGATACAGACTCAAACACTGGAGAAAATTACTAACACTAGCTGCTGCCAATTTCATTTTTTATTTCTCTGAACAAAGAAAAGAAGGTTTAAGAATTCTTAGCTAATACAAGTTTTCTTAGACTAAAATAAATTGCAAACAAGCAGCTTAGTTCAGGAAGAGCTTGCATGCAGCTTGATGGGCATTGACCAGAAAAAAAGAAAAATCCAGCTTTGATTCAAAAAAGTTGTTGCTGATTCTGGTGCCCTTTCCCTTGTAAATAAAGATGAAGTGCACAATCACTCGCAGGCTAAAAACCTAGGAGCCCCTGAAAAGTTCCACCTTGAAGCAACAAACCTGAATCACAACTAAAATTTCCTTATGAAGTTACCAAATTTATTCTGTGATAGTTCTGCTCATGAATGCTTTGAAAGGATTAAAACTTTGCAGCATATTAAATCCTTATAGTTCTTTTTTGCTACTCCAACATAAAAGACAGAAGAAAATGTAATGTAATTTTTTAAAAATTTGTAAAATTTTGTAGAAATGTGATTTCTTGTAGCTCATAATTGTATGGGTTTTTATGACATATTTAAGATACTGTTAGTTATTATATTAAAAAAACCTACTGTTATGCTTAGATCTCTAGAAGTACATTTCTCAAATAACAGTGGTGATTTAGGAAATCATTATGATGGACATTCATTCAGGTTTGAAATAATGACACCAAGAGATAAGCGCTCCAGGACTGAAGAGCTGCTTTCAACAGTTTGAATTATTATACATCAAAGGTTCAGCCAAAATTAACCTCCAATATAATCCTAATTTATCTAATGAAAAGTGCTATGTATCTCACTCACACATAAGTACATTTAGCAATTTTGCATGTTCTAGTAAGAACTTTCTTCCCATAATGACTGAAAGTTTGAAGCTTGAGAAAGCAGCAATTTGTTCCCTGTCTGCCATGAATAGTTCTTTGCTAGGTGCAAAAAAGGACTTTGGTATATGACGAAGACTCAGACAATTAAGTCAGCAGCTAAAGAAATGACTGTTCTGCATTGTTACATTCCATAATTATATAACTTTAATCCTCAAAGTTTGCTTTAGTCATAACATTTTGCTTTACAATGTTAAAATTGGCTTTTGATCAAGACTGCGATTCTCCTTGTTCCTGTCCACAGCACTATTGATAACGCCTTTCTCATCACGTTTTGAATAACCAGAAGAAATGCTATCAATAGTGTGATTAGGTCATGTTCAGAGACCAAATTAAGCCTTTCTAAAGGAAAACTACTAGCTGCAGCTACCTTCAGTCTTTTCCCTGCCTTCTCTACCCTCCTCCATATACATCTTAACCTAGAACCCTCCTTCTACTCCTTCCTCTAAACTTCAGCAAAACTCCGGATAGCAGGCTCGAGCCAAGCATCTCAGTCTCCAGAATCTACATACAGGGTCCAACAGAAATAGAGATAAGCAGCAGGGTGCAACAGTAATGCCACTCTGCCGAATCAGGGCGTAGGGCTGTTCACACACCCTTTGTTATCCGCAGCTACCACCAGCCCCTGAGGGATGGTGCCCGGCGCAGACCCACACTAGGTAGCATGAAAACGTCCTGGCCTTGCACGTGGCCCTACCACCCTGCACCCCGGCACAAGGCCCTGTGGGGCCACGGGCGCAGGCTGCTCCTTGCATGCTGGCAGCGGCAGCGGATGGCAGCCTGCTATTGAGCTGCAGCAGCAATAAACTCACATTCTTAGAGAGTTTCTCCAGAAGTTTAATTTCTTTTAAGCCACCTCATTAGAAAAAAACTTAGATTTTAGCTATTGCAGAGACAAAATATGTGAAGAAAAGATACATCGGCAGGCTGATTTTTTTTTCTTAAGATAAACCCTATGTTCTTACATAGATGGAACAACTGACTTACAAATCAGCAAAATTAATCCTTCTGCTAAGAATTATGTAACAGCATATTCACTTAAAAATCCTAAATTTAAATAACCTAAAAATAAAGTCAACTGAATTAATAAGAAATCATAAATAATTTTTAGGAAGATATGGATCAGAACTAGTTATACGATTTTAAAGAAACTCAGATTTGCTAAAATATAGGTAGTCAACAATGTCATAATGAAACAATCGAGACCATTCTTGTAATACGGGAATAATCAACACTTGTGTCCACATTTGAGTCACTTGAGCTTTGCACTAAGAAATCACAACTACAATGGAATTAAACAAGATGAGTTGAGATAAAGGAAGCAGCCCGAATAGTGGAAGTCAGGATCTATTTGTGTGTTTACTTTTTTACTCTCCTTCTAATCAAGTGTTTTAATTTTACAGTAATAATGTTGCTTCCTTACATTTATATATTTTTCCCTTTCTTCCCATCATAACTGAACATACATAAGTTATGTTAAGAATACTTACATATTAATTGAAAATATACACATAGATGGATCTCAGTGGTAAGAATGATAACAATTTTACTCTTTAGCCCATGGGCAAGCTTTCTGGGAAATATTTCTCACCTCAATCTCCCAATGAGACCCAAATATGTAAATAAAATTGCTTTTATTTTAAATAGTAGGTATATAAAAATATTTTTTTTATTCTGAAAACATTCACAAAATGCATAACTACATTACATATCATGTCATATACAACAAATCAAACAGATATGGTAAAAACCAAACGAGACATTAAAATTACTAATTAGTTCAGAATAGGAGATTTTTAGTATGAAAGTATGTCTGACACTATTATTTAATGTTGCTAAATGTTCCATTATGAAGAAAAGCTGATTAATGCAGAAGTTGGAAGAAGGCTATTTTAAAACATTACAGCAGCAGAAGAGTGTCTTGGTACAAGAATAAAATTAAACAAGAAACTAAGTATTCTCCCTGAGGATGAGTATGTACTACTAGGAGCAAGGACAGGAATGGGAGAGGACTCTGCCTGGGAGAGAGGGAGGGAGTGAGAGAGAACAAGAGAGATACGTAAACAAAAGACATTCATAATTCAGAAAGATAACTCTGAAAGAAGAACAAAACCTTTTATTTCCCTTAGGAAAAAAATGCAGAAAAGGGGATAGGATGTTCCTCACCACATAGGCAATTTCAAAAATTTGTATCATAGCCAGAATTACTCACCATGGATTTAAAAAACAACAATAATAATAATAACAGTCTTTGTTTGAAGCAACTTATTCTTTGGCTGAATTCTTCCCCTTTACGCACCATGCTGGGAACAACCACAAGGCACTGATACTTGATATATATGCTAGGCTCAGTTTGCTTTTCACAGATTTATGTAAAGGAATGTGTTTTAGTACTATAGATTTCAGAAGTGTAACAAGTAAAGGAAAAATATCATTGTTGGTGGTGTTGCTATTACAAATCACCCAAATCAAAATGTTTTGACCTTGAATTGCCATAATGTATTAAAACAGGAATTTTACAGTTCTTTCTCACCTGTTCTTCCTTTCACCTCCACAAGGTTACATTACCTTAGAGCTGTCACAAAGTTCTGCTCTGTTAGCACCATTTTATTTTAGCAGAGATTCTAACAAACCAAATTTATTTTTCCAGGTATGCTTTTTACAGAATAAGCTCTGTTTCCATACAATTTCTATTGAAAAAGCTGCAATAGGAATTTCAGGCTTTCTAAACTGAAAAATGTACCATCTTGTTGAGAAACTGAGCAAGTGGCACCTCAGCACGAGTCCAGGAATAACTAGTTCAGATTTTATTGAAAACACCAAGCCAATACCTTCATGCATCCAAGACGACATTCACATGGTGAGTGTCTGACAAAAGCAGCAGACACATCGAACAGAAACTCTTTTCCAGGAATGTATTCCCATGGCAAAGGACAGGGCTAAGTGCTGAAGTCATATTGACTCTTGACTCACAGAATAAACAGGGCTTTATACTATGCCAAAGGGCAGAATACTCATGTTATTCAGAGACCACCTGTTCACTACCCTCAGTACACTGTGCGTACAGTTTCAATGGACACACACAGCATAGCTGGAATCTCCTGTTTCTCGTCTAAGTGCAAGTGCTGCTTGTACTATGCCCCAAAACCGTACAAGTTGCCATCTCCTTTGCAGCATTGGAAGAGAGAAAAGAAGCTCAATAAAAACGTTACTGCTCCCCAGAACAGGACAGTCTTCTTAAAATTAGAGTTCTCTCTTTAAACTCTGTCTTGGGAAGAACCACTCTAGGGGCACCCTGCCCAGGAATGAGGATAAGAATTAATCCAGTTTTTCCTACAAATACTTGTGAGAGCTGAAGCAACATTAACACACTTTAATCTTGCTACAGAAATTGGGATCATCAAGCAGCAGTGAGGGATGCACAGAAGAAATTCAGTCTTTAGATCTCACCAAGCTACAGAGGACAGAGTGAACAGCAATGTTTTGATACTTCAAATGCTTAAGTGGTAAGTATGCATTACAAAACTTTAAAAAGCTGGCCATGCTCAATAATCTTCCTTTCAGCAGCTACTTATTCAAGTGATACAAGACCCTAGATGTTTATTGCAGGGGTGCCCAAAGGAAAGCACATCAGCTGTGTTAGCTACCATAATCACAATCAGCTAATGGATCTTTCAGAACCAATTAAGCATGGCTTATCAGCAGGATTTAGGTGATGAAATACATAGTTGAGACAAACTGTCAATAAATCTGCTTTCAAATACAGTATCTTAATTAAAATGGTCCGTTATTTGCTTTTTTCCAGGTGAAATTAACTGCCTAGCAACAGTTACCGAACTACCCCAATGCTAACCTTTCATCAATGGCCAATTCTTAAAAGCAAATGAGTCAATAAAGCACTAACCACACAAATTCCTAAGACATAATCAAACCCCCTGATTATTCCTATTCATTGAAATCTTCATCAATACAATTTTGCTGGTTTTGCCCACACAAACTCATAAAGAGCACAAATGGCCAAAGTTTCACAAGCTGGTTGTGTTAAATGAAGTAAAAAGTACTTAGACAATTAACCAAAAGATTGTTTAGTAACAAGAAGACTAGCTTTCTCTTTCAACACAGAAGGAAAGCCTAAACCTGTAGTTTTCATTATTTGTTCAAATTCAGTTCACTCACCTGGGAAAACAAACAAGCAAGCCAAGCCCAAGGTCCTCCCCATTGCTGCAAAAGGACAGACTACAGATCCTACACGAGCATCTCATTCCCTACATCTCCAGACCTTATCCTACAACTCTTGAGATACTGTTAAGAAGTAACATTAAGTACATTAATCTGTTGCTTACAGTAAGACTATCCACCAGTAACTAATACCATCTGCTTACCTAAGGACAAGCAACCCGCCTTACCCCCTTGCTAACGCAGTTCATCATTTCCCCAAAACCTCCCTTCCAAGAATTTCTTTCCTTCTTTCTTTCTTTCTTTTTCTCGGACCTATCTCTGTCCCCAGCTCAGCATCACAAAGAGGGCAACTGACCACTGCCATCAGCTCCTAGAGCAGCCACAGCCTGGGCCTCAGCCAGGTCAGCATCCCTGGGGAGGGGGCTCCACCCAGCACACCACTGGGCTGGGAAATTTAGCCCACAAACCTTCAGGTATGCTACAGAAAGGGGCTAAAAATATGAAGTGCTTCATGCACTAGCAAAATGTGCCTAGGTTACACCACAGCTCCTGTGCTTTTTTAAGAGGGAAGGAAATCCCACCTGGTCCTCAGCTATAATGTATGCCCTACAGTAGCTCATTGCTGGCAAATCTCCTACCCACCTTAAGGACTGCTAAAAGGAGTTTCGAAACTGAGCAGGCATGGAGATGCCTACACAGGGGTTGCACAGCTGCCCAGCTGTTCTGCCATTTCGGGAGGTTCAAAGTGCAGACAATAGCACGCTGTTACCAGCTGACTGGCCATGTGCTTTCCCTACTGAAACTGCATCATACACTAGATTTACTTAACATCTACTAGAAACAGGCAAAACTGGAGGCATGCAAGATTGATCCAATCTTAGGCACTTCTGCAGGCGAGTGAAAAATCTTATGTCATTTCTTGAGTCCTTGTGTTGTTTCTTGATTTCATTAGGTAAGGACCTTTTGGGTGGTTTTTTTTTAAATATATACATCACATCTTATCACTTTCATATACCATAAACACAACAGAATCTTTTTCTGCTTAAGAAAAAGATTTTCTCTGAGTAGGGGTCTAGGGATGGAGCCCACACCAGGACCTCATGCACTGACTACATCTGGGCCTGATAAATCCCATTCACTGAAACCTGAGATTATTGGAATGGACCTGATATTTATGGTCTAGAAATAACGTCCTAAAATGTGACACATGAAGAAATTCAAAGGCAATTATAGTAAATAAAAAATAGTCTCTGCTCATAGTACTTAAAGATTTTTCATATGGAAGAAGTAAAAGAATAGGGAATAGATGGCTGGTGTTTTCCTTCTGTGCAGTGCTTGGTTTGAGAATAGCCAGGAATAAAAAATAATTGCTCAGATTAGCACCTCTTCAACACCTTTTCAAAACTGTGTAATTAAAAAATGATGGCAAACTACAGAGAATGTTTCTTCTCCCAATTTAATATTAGGTATGTGTCAGCAGACTACAGATCACAGAGTTCACGGAAGGGAGCTGGCTCTGTTGAATATTCATTTGAGCATCACCCTGCCTAAAGTAATCCAAGGGCCCTGGTGTGCCTTTTCTTTGAGAATGGCTGGATCACTCTGAGGCTGTCCCTCTTCTGGTTCTGACCAACTCCAGACCAGAGCGGGTGGGAGAGACTGTATAAACATGCATTACCCATTTCAGTAGGGATTTGATTATCAGATGATCATAGCTTGAAATACCAATAAAAGTCATTCAAAGGAAGTAGGGTGATGATACACTGAGTGGCGGAGGGCACTGATAGTACAAAAGGGATGCTAACTCCCAGCTGGTTGGTGACGATGGACCATGGGACATAGTATCATCCTTGGCCACCCTGAGAGGATCTGTGTACCCATATATACACACCATCTCTTTGCTGACAAATTCAGAGAAATGCTAGAGATGCCTCTGCCGCTGCTGTAAGAAATCCTGGAGGAATTCTTGTCAGTGGGGCTGTTCACTGCACGAAGGCATCACCCTGTGCAGAGGGTAGTTGCCTTTTATTCGCAGACATTTTAGAAAGTTTGCAGAGACAAGACATGTTTTTATTTTAGTTGCAGAATGACACTTTGGGGGAGGGGTCCACTGTACTTGTCAACTCTTTTTTATATGCTTTCTGAAGAAGGGGTATATGATTACTGTGTTGGGTTATGGAGCGTGCAAGCATTCATTATTGTAAGGTGTATTTTATAAAAGTGTAATGCTCATTTGTTTTGAGAGTTTTTCCCAATGCCTGGTGAAATACAAACCAAAGCAGCATGGTTCAAAGCTGCTCTTTTTTGGACTTACTGATAGATTTTAAATTCATGGCTTTATGAGTGAATATTTTCCATTTATATTTAATTTTTGTTACTTTTATAGATGGTATATGCTTGGTGTTGGAAGTATGAATCAAAAAAGAGAGAATGTTGAAACACTGGCTTGTAGTTATTTTCTGTTAGTGTGAATGTACATTTGTTTTTATAATCTGTTTTGATCTATCTATGTCTTCATGTACACACATCTATAAATATGCAAATACTTAACTATTTATCTCTTTAATTCTTCTTATCCAAAATGCAAACATTTGTTACCAGACCCTCAAAATATTATAAAATATCTTCACTGTGTTATCTTCAGTGAAATTCTATTAATTTATAGCAACTGAGTGTCTGATGGATTTCATAATTGTGCCTCCAAAACTGCCGACTCCTATCCCTCACAAGAAAGCTCATTCCAAACACCAAACACTAAGGCTTCAGTTTTGTAATCATTTTTCTTGATGTCTAATGCTCATCTTTGGGAGTAAAACCAGAGATGAACACTTTTAATTTAAAGTTCTGGTCACAGTCAGTAAAGGTGAGAGACTTAAATAAATCTGAGGATTAATTGAGGATTAAGTGTTAATCTGAGGATCATATTAACAAAGATGCATAGGCCATATCTCATATTTAAACTAGAATGCATTTTATATTTACATACCTTTATGGGTCAGACATACATCTTGATGATCCTGCTTGCAATGTGCATAAAAACCTTTTTAAAATACTCTGGCACGTATGCTTATGGGAAGAACTGAACCTTAAAAATGGAAACTCATTCTGCCCAAAATTGATGGATATTATGCCTCAGTTTGGCTGCCAGGCCACAGAATCAGTAATTCAGATAAGGTTAGTATGGTATTAGCTATTGAAACACGCCTGAAGCAATGTAGGACATCAGCAGTTTAGAGTAGAGAAAGAGCTGATATGCAGTTGTTTGTCTATGACACAGCAGCGGCAGCCATGTCCTTTTACCATGAGCTGTAAAGTTATGATAACTTGGGGTAACCCCCCCCCCCAAAAAAAACCGCAAACCAAGTTGCAACTGAATTAAAATTAATGTTCATTTTGATAGGCTTTGATTTATGAAGATAAGAGTATTTTATTTGCTCTGAAAATAAATTATATTTGTTTGGAAAACTGAGGCCTTTGCTTCAGTAAAAATACAATTATTGCAGTTAAATCTATAAATCATGTTCAAATCGTATTGCGTGTATGCACAAATGATCAAAAGAAGTAAAAATAATTTGTGAAAATTTAATTATTTTAAAAAGCAATCAAAACATCAGGTATGTTCTTTGCCTCTTTATTACTTCTTGTAAATGTATTCATTTAGATTTGTGATTATTTTTCACTTTATAATTTTTTGCTTTAGTAATGGATTTTGAGTCAATCACAATATTTTTTGATTAGTGAAAATCTTTCTTAATACTCTTAGGTTCCTTTTTAGTGTAGCCTATTTGACAATAATGCCTACATGTTGAAAATGTTTTTATTACATAGTTGAGTACTCTTCTTTCTCAAAAGGAAGGACAACAAAGTTTTCAAAATCTCCCTTTTTCGTTTCTATCACAGGGCTCAATTCCCATAGTTTACATATACCACTGATTATTTATGCAAACTATATTGATAAAATAGCTATGTAGCTGCATAACAAATAATCTGATAACCAATGTTACGGAGACTTACTTTCCAAAGCAGTAAATCTTCATACAATTCTGTTCTTTCACTCAGAAAAGCACGTCCTATTATATATGGCTTATATCTATATAGAAATCTCCAGCTAGTGTAATGTCAGCTTTCAGGGTGAAAAACTTCACTATTTATTGAATAAATGGTAAGTCTTTAAAATTACCAACAGACATTCATACTCACTAACAACACAAAAACTAGGCGAGTCTCTGCAGTTACAGCTGTAATGGGAAAATACATCCAGATTCACGTGATATTCATGAGCTCAAAATTTACTCATAGATCAAATCTTTGGAAATCCTATTAAGGGTAGCACCTTGAGATGTCATGATTAATCCATACTAGTCCTTCAGGAAATCTTTGTGTAGTCACTTTGAATGCCTCAGTAATTAATTCCTCAATGTCATTTGGCTTGACTCAGGAACATAATCTAGGCTATATTGGAAATAATGCTGTCCTCCTCATTGTAGATGAGGACGACATACGACAATTACGGATCATTTATGCTTTTTTATTTTAGAGTTAATTCTACATTTTTATTTTTATAAAACATTCCAGTTTTGATATTCATTGCACAGTTACATACAGAGAAATACCACTATTTTGGTGGGGGTTTTTTTTCTGTCTGTGGGATAACATAGAAAAATTGTCCCTTATACATTTCTCAGGGTGGGGCAAAGGGCTAATTTATTTGGCCCAGAAGATAATATACCTCTAATCAGAATTATAGAATAGAGAGAAATCTGAGAATAGTTTTTTTAGTAGTTAATGTTTCTGCTTCATGATTCCTTACACAAAAACATTCCACTTTCATACATCATATAGCTTACATATAAAAATAGGCAAATGACTGTATTGATGATGATTGTCAGTTATTTTGACTGAGATTTGATGTCCTACTCTCATACATTTCTACATGTACACATCTGCATGTTTGGTGTACCTCCAGACCTCTGTGCATTAAAGCTCTCCAAATTCAAATCACTCCTGAAAGCATCGCTGAACCCTCCTTGGGCTGAAGTGGGACATGCTGGGACTGTGGTGGTGAAATGATGGGCAAGCCCTGTCAAAGACAGGCACTGAGACAAGGCCTGGACAAGGTAATTAAAAGAGGCTGTTTGGAGCCTGATCTGGTTGGAATTAGTCAAACTGATAACAGGCTGAAGATGAGTGACTGATGACTTCTCTTTCTCACTGTAATTTCTGTGTTTTAAATTTCATGGACTACAGGTATGAAAAAAATCAGTTTAGTACTTTTTCATCTGGGAATGGTTTTAGGCTCATTCATAGTTTTGCTGGAAACATGTTGGATTTTAAAAAGATTTGCCTAATCTCACCTGGTTTGAGTAGGTGCCTGCCCTGATTCCTCATCACTTTTGTTTTGCCGACAAGCTCCTGCTACGGCCAGATCAGACCTGCCACGTGCCCTCCACCCCAGGCTAGGGCGGCTTTTTGACGCCTTCATTTAGGCTTCTCCAGGATCTTACCAGACCTGAGGTGGGGAGTGGGGTCCATCAGAGGAGGTGACCCCATGAACCCTGGGGAACTGCAGAGGCTGTGGTTCTCTGGGAGCCCCATGCCAAAGCCAACCACCAGCTCTGCCCTGAGTCCTCCCTGAGGTTCATCTTAACTTCCCAGCCTCGGGTCAGGGACTGGGAACCTGGAGAAACAAGGGTGGTGTTGAGGCTCTCAGGTACCTAAAACTGGAAAACATTGACTTGATGGAAAAATCATACAACACAAAAGGAAAAAAGTAGCCAAATGAAATCTGTAGCTAAAGAAGATGCCTGACGGAAAAAATAGGAAACAGCAAATGCTATGTTAAAGTTTCCAGGGTTCTGCCGTTGATTTAAGATGGAACTTGAGATTTTATGCAGATATTTGGGGAGAGGGGACCTCTTTTGTAGAAATCTAGACAAGATTTCTTAGATATTTACCACGAGCTTGAAATATTTGTTTGTATATAACTTGCATACAGTATAAAATATGTATCTAATTAAATACACACTGTAAGTCTGAACATCTCAGAATCATTCATAGGCTTCCGTTTCCCACATCTTATTGCACTTAAAAGGCAAGTTGGACATTCAAGTCTACTAGATCACAGTTAAAACTTTTAATGATATGAATCTCTTAGATTCAAATCCCTTAGGAGAGAAACCATTTAACTTGTAAAATTCAGACTTAAAATACTACTTGTAGAGCTTTAATTGCTATCATACACAAAACTAGAGAATACTCACAGAAAATAAGAGTATAGGCTATAAATAGGCAAAAAACAACTGCTATGCATAGGACCCGGATTTTTAAATAGCAATACGGTCGAAATTCACAGTGTGTATGTATGTGCACACATTACACACATATCTATGTAATACACAGAAACAGATATATACTCACATGCAAATCCATAAATACATACATATTTAGTTTGAATGTTTACACACATATCTATACATATTTTATATATATATACACACAAAATGTATGTAAATATTCAAACCAAATATACATATTTATGCATTTATATGTAAGAGTTTCTGTGTGTTTGTAAGGGGAGAGAAAGATGTTGGGGACCTGGAGTAGCACAGATTAGTAAACTTTGTTTACTTTTGACAGGAAACAAAAGAGAGCAAACACTGTATGAGAATTGTTATTTACTCAAACACAAAAGCCAGTGGCGCAACCTGGCCTGATCTAATCCTCCTGGTATGAGAGCTGCGAGGAGAAAAATAAGCTAGTTTAGGACATTGCTAATCAGAGTTTGAAGCTGCTGCATAGAAGCTCTGCCTTAAGGCCCTGCACGCTCTGCTTTAAAAATGACCGGTCGGGGCTGCTGTGCTGTGCCCTGTGGTGGCAGGGTTTGCAGTCTCCTTGCAGAGGAAAGCATTCATTTTCCTTTCAGTATAAGATAATTTTAAAATGTTGATTTATTAGTGAGCCTAAAGATATAAAAGAAAATATTTCACAGTGAACAAAATAGGGCAACCCTTCTAAAAAACCAGATTTATTACGCACATACTCCTGTTTTAGACATAGCAACAGGTTTTCCAGTGCATTTCCTTTCTGAGGAGCAAACCCCAGCTTTATTATACCAAAATTGACTGTTCACATGTGTTTTAAGATGACTGTATGAGCAGATGGCTTTCCAAGAACTGTGATAGCCTGATCCATAAAACACTTCCATGCTTGGTTTACTTTTACTTCATTTATAAACTTAGAGGAAAGCAGACACTTATGCTCATTGTTAGGTTGGAAAATGAAGAACCAAACTGCATGAGGCAGCACACACCTCTGAACAAAGATTTTGTGCTATAACAATGATTTCAGTACCTGTTCCAATGGAAACAGTACCTTTCCAGTGGAAATTTCAGTACCAGATTTCAGTACCTTTCCAATGGAAAGGGGGCAACATAACCCCCATTTTTAAAAAGGGAAGAAAGAAAGACCCAGGGAACTATAGGTCAGTCAGTCTCACTTCTGCACCCAGCAAGATCACAGAGCAGATCCTCCTGGAAACTATGCTAGGACACATGGCAAATAAGGAGGTGATTGTGGCAGCCGACATGGATTCACTAAGGGCAAATTGTGCCTGACAAATTTGGTGGCCTTCTACAACGGGGTTACAGCGCTGGTGGGTAAGGGAAGAGCAACTGACATCATCTACCTGGACATGTGCAAAGCTTTTGACACTGTCCTGCATGATATCATTGTCTCTAAGTTGGGGAGACACGGATTTGATGGATGGACCACTCAGTGGATAAGGAATTGGCTGGATGGTCACACTCACAGAGTTGTGGTCAACGGCTCGATGTCCAAGGGGAGAGTGGTGACAAGTGGCGTTCCTCAGGGGTCGGTGTTGGGACCAGTGCTGTTTAACATCTTTGTTAGTGACATGGACAGTGGGATCAAGTGCACCCTCAGCAAGTTCACCGACGACCCCAAGCCATGTGGCGTGGTCAACACACTGGAGGGAAGGGATGTGCCATCCAGAGGGACCTGGACAGGCTGGAGAGGTGGGACCATGCAAACCTCATGAAGTTCAACAAGGCCAAGTGCAAGGTCCTGCACATGGGTTGGGGCAATCTCAAGCACAAAGACAGGCTGGGCCATGAGTGGACTGAGAGCAGCCCTGCGGAGAAGGACCTGGGGGTATTAGTGGATGGAAAACTGACTATGAGCCAGCAATGTGCGCTCAGAGCCCAGAAAGCCAACCGTGTCCTGGGCTGCATCAAGAGAAGTGTGGCCAGCAGGTCGAGGGAGGGGATTCTCCCCCTCTACTCCGCTCTCGTGAGACCCCACCTGCAGTGCTGTGTCCAGCTCTGGGTCCCCCAACACAAGAAGGACATGGACCTGCTTGAGCGGTCCAGAGGAGGCCACGAAGATGATCAGGGGACTGGAGCACCTCCCCTGTGAGGACAGGCTGAGAGAGTTGGTGTTGTTCAGCCCGGAGAAGAGAAGGCTCCAGGGCGACCTTATAGAGGCCTTTCAGTACTGAAAGGGGCTACAGGAAAGATGGGGAGGGACTCTGCATCAGGGAGTGTAGGGATAGGACGAGGGGTAATGGTTTTAAACTAAAAGAAGGCAGATTTGGATTAGATGTAAGGAAGAAATTCTTTACGGTGAGGGTGGTGAGACACTGGCACAGGCTGCCCAGAGAAGCTGTGGCTGCCCCCTCCCTGGCAGAGTTCAAGGCCAGGTTGGACGTGGCTTTGAGCAGCCTGGTCTAGTGGAAGGTGTCCCTCCCCATGGCAGGGGGTGGGAACTAGACGGTCTTTAAGGTCCTCCCAACCCAAACCAGTCTATGGTTCTATGATTCTATGATTATATGAATGCTTTCCTTTTTGTGAGATACTTTCATCCCCTCTAACTCAGATTTATGTTTGTGTCCTACAATAAGGAGGTATTGGTCTACATTAAGGATACTAAAGGAAGGATAGCCTATCCTTAATACTAAAGAAGTATCCATAATGAAAGAAATAATGAAATAATGAAAGAAAAAAATAACCAAGATGGCTATTGTTCCTTGACTGAAAGAATTTATTGGGTGGGTCACCAGCCACTGGAAGCCACACATGTAGCCAGGGGTTCAACCTATATTTGAAAAAGAAAAAAATAGGTGTGATTTGAACTGTAAGGACAATCCTATCTGAAGTGACCAGGTAACTATCAGTTTTTTAATAACAGCAGTGGAAAAACTGAGGGGAGCCAAATGGTGACACACTGCTGACTTTGCACAGACTATATCCATGTTTATTTGCTTATCCTCCAGACTTTTATTATATTTTAAAATTTATCTATTTCTATTCTATTGATTTTCCATAGTAGTGAAGGCTGAATTAATTTTGTTGTGTGGGTCATTTGATGTATCAGGAGACAAATTTTGCCTGTTAGACATGGTTTAGAGGAGACAATGCAAGTCTAAATGTCTGAGGTTTGGCAGTTTACAAATCAATTATTTCTGTTAGATAGCCAACTGCTGCACCAACTGGGAAACAGATTATATCAGATTACTGCACTTTTAATTAGCTGATCGTGACAAGCAAGGTGTGAAGAGGAAAAGAAATCAATCAGAAACTGCCAAACTTGGTCAGTCAAGTACACAGTGCCATTATTGAATTTTAGACATTGTTCTGAAGCAGAACTTGATCTCCTGGGCTCTGCAAGGGGACCTGCCTCACGCAAGTGATACGTCTTAGAGCCAAAGGTTGTTCTGGTGCAAATATTTCCAAATATTTGTTATAATTAGCCTCTGACAAGATCTGTCACAAAGCAGAATCTTATTAGAGAGAAAGGAGGAATAGGCTGCATTCCCCCAGCGATACGATAGAAGAGTAAATGCCTCCAGACATGTTAAAGGTTTGTGTGTGTGTGAAAACATGCATGTGAGGATGCACTTCTGTGCATAGAGAAATGTATTTTGGCTGACAAATTTTAGGGAAATTTCTTTCACCTCTTCAAGGGACTGGAGTGCTTCAAATCTGAGTCACTATTTGCTTTTCTGTCTCATTGGCTTTATAACAAGATAATTCTAGCAACCCAGAGTATCCTGTCCTATAAAGCAAGATTTATGGCATGCTGTCTTAGAACTTTATTCTCTCATGCCTTCACCTCACACAGTCATTTGCCCTGTAAACTACACATACAATGGCCTTACATCAAGATGGTCCTATACTGAACAGGCAAAGGGAAGACAAGGTTAGCAGCTCAGCTGAATTATGATAAAGAAAACCCATCAGAGGACATAGGACAAGTTTCTACATTTTTTCAGGAGTACAGAAAGCGGTGTGTCTGTCTCTCCCAGTGCATCAATTGGAGCTTACAGTTTGGGAAGTCTTGTTGAGCTTTAAATTGTGTATGGGTACAACATTTTCCAAAAATTCATCTATGGACTTGACAGAACAGAGAAGTATCCTTGCAAGTGCCCCTGCTGCCTTCACTGCTCTTCATTTTAGATCCTGATGTGCATTTCTCTCTAGTAAATAAAGAAGGCACTTGTAAATTGATGGCTTTGCATCATCCTCATGCAGATATCTGGGCAACAAAGACCTGGCAAAGTCCTTTCAGTTTCTCATGTGGCTTGATTCTGCCAGAAGAGGACATTCAGTCTCAGTCTAACAAAACATTTATTGATGTTGAACGCTAATTATGTGGTTTGTCCCAAGATTGTAGTGTTGATTCATACTCCAATTAAATACACACTTCAGAAAATTGTTGAATCAGAATTACACTGCTCAGTCTTTGCAAGATCAAACCATTCCTGATTAACTATTTAAATATCTTTAGTATTTTCAGCTTTAAAATATACTTTGTTGTAAGAGATGGAGAAAACAGCTGTTGTTTATTCTGGTACATTAACATACGCTGGCTTTAATGTTCCATTTGTTAAACTTTAAGTCCATTTCCACACATTGTTCTGTGGTTATATATAAGCTTTTCTTTTACTCTGTTCCTTAAAAGAAAGATTCTTACTTTGGTAATACAAAAAAGGCATATTATACTCATATGATAACTAAAACCACTGCATGTCACTTTTGTGGATTTTGTGAACTGTGCTTGATATTTGGCACCTCATAGCTCCACGTGGGGGTTCTGTTTTGTCTAGTCTTTCTTTGTATTTCATTGATTAGGTGGGTGCAGAAGCAGAACTTCTTTGTCACTTCACTGGAAGCTGTCTGGATGGCTGCAAAGTGTATCATAAATCAATTCTGCTCAGAGGACTGCTTGCAACAAAGTCAATAACGGAGCAGGAAAGCACACATGCTATCAGAGGAGCCAGAATGAAAGAAGGAAAAAAACCCAGTACTCGACTTAAAAAAAAATAATTGGGCTGCAGCCAAGTTTTGTCAAATATACCGTCCAAGGCCACATTCCTTTCTTTCTTCTGCATCATCTCTTTAATGGTCTGCCAGTTAACACACCACCATCATGAGGATACATACTAAAGCAAGGATCTCTCATGAGCAGCTGTAACACAAAGGCTGTTAGCTCACCCGTCAAAGATAATGTTCTCATTTCAACCTACTGCAGACTGTCCCCAAACTTGTAGGATTTATAACTGTGTCTTATACCTATGTTAAATTTTCTGCTTTTCATTCCATATTGTGGCCCTTTTTTCCCCTCAATATTTCTGTATTGACATCTGCCAAAACTATTCCTGCAATACCGGTTTACATATTACATCTAGAATAAAATCATATTTGTGCAAAACCTACTTTGGGCAATACCAAAATACATCTTATTATTGTTGTTTCTGGCACTTCCACCTGTCTGTCACACCTGGTATTCTTCTACCCAGAGTGCCCTGATCCTGGCAAACCTTCCTGATACCCATTAACTTGACCAGATATGATGATGGGGAGGAAGGAAAAGAAGAAATCTGCACAAACAGATCATGTTCTTTTAAAGCAGTTGTCAACAATCATTTGTCTGTACTAAAACAAGTAAGTAATGTTAAACAAAGTATGTTATACTTCAGAGAAACTCTTGATTTAAACACCAGTAATTTCCCTCCAGTTTAGAGACCAAGTTCTGAAGTCGTTAGTGTAATTTGCCAATCGGTGTGAAATCAGTAACAAAAATCCTCTGGGGTCAACACAGACTTAAATTTTCTTTCAGTTTGTTTTCGTGATGAATACTAATACTCCGTGTTTCCCAATTTCAAGTTGCTTATTTTTTGTTCTCTAATAGAAAGGTTGGTTTTCAAAGGAAGCTTGGTGCTTTTTCTCTGGTCCCTTTGTTCAAAAGTTTAAGGATTTATAGGCAATTTCTTTGAGAGTCATTAGTCTTAAGACAAATATGAAAGTTAATTAAAACTTTAGTTAATTGACAGATAAAACTTTACACTTACTCGCTCTGCAAAAATAATGAGCAGGACTAGATACAAGCTAATAAGCAAAGACTATGTTAGTAAATCAACCTAATGTTTCATCACTGCGGTCAGAAATTGTACATTTCAGGTTTTGTTTTGATCTTTGTCTTTGCTTATTAGCTGTTATCTTGATAGCCATTTCCACACCTCCCTACTTGATTGCCAAGTCCAAACATACTTCTGAAAGTGGCTAGAAAACAACAGCTCTTATCATTAATGATGATTTTCTGTTAGAAGCTGTCCTGGGTTTGTGTGTGTGGCAGGCGTTTTTGGTAGCAGGGGAGGAGGCTACAGTGGTGGCCCCTGTGAGAAGCTTCTCGAAGCTCCCCCAGCTTCAAGTTAGACCTGCCTCTGGCCAAGGCCGAGCCAATTAGCGATGGTGGCCGCACCTCTGTGATAACGTGTTGAAGAAGGGGAACCTGGGAGAAGTTTCAGGAATTGTGAGGAGGAGTTGCAAAGAGAACATCTGTGCAAACACCGAGGTCAGTGGGAGAAAGGAGGAGAAGGGAGGCAAGGTGCATCAGTACAGAGCCCACCTGTATCCTGCGGTGAGAGGGCAGGGCCACCCTCCCGCCACCCATGGAGGTCCCCAGTGAGGCAGACACCGACCTGCAGCCCGTGGGGGGCCCCATGTTGGAACAGGTGGCTGCACCCAAAGAAGGCTGGGACTCTGTGGGAAGAAGCCCCGGCTGTCATAGTTCAGTGCTGGGAGTATTGCAACACGCGGGAGGGACCCACACTGGAGCAGCTCAGGAAATGCTGCAGCCTGTGGGAGTGACTCATGTCTGAGAAAGTTTGTGGAGGGCTGTCTCCCATGAGAGGGACCCCACACTGAAGCAGGGGAGGAATGCCAGAAGTTCTCCCCCACCCCGAGGTGGAAGAAGTGGCAGTAGTGGCTGCACCCCCCATTTCCTTCCCCCTGTGCCGCTGTGGGGGAGGAGGTAGAGAAATCAGGAGCAAAGCTGAGCCTGGGAAGAAGGGAGGGGTGGGGGAAGGTGTTTTTAAGATGTGGTAATGCTTCTCACAGTCCTACTCTGTTTGTTAAAGTGTTGTTGGCTTTAGTGTCTGTATTAAATTCATGTTATTTTTCTTCCCCTAGGAAGTCTGTGTTTTGCCCATGACTGTAATGGGTGAGTCATCCCTTCCTGTCCTTACCTCGATTCCAGAGGCTTCTGCTTTACTTTCCCCTTCCCAGTGCTGGGGAGAAGGGGGAAGTGAGAAGCTGCATGGTGCTCAGTTTCCCTCTGAGCTCAAACCACCAAGCCTTTTGCTTTATTTTCTCCTCAGCGCTGGGGGAAAAGGGGCGAGTGAGCAGCTGCATGGTGCTCAGTTGCCCTCTGGGCTCAAAACATAACAGAAGCAAAAATGGAGATGAGGCCTGTGAAGGTGTAACCTTCCCCTCCTGCAGCAGCCAAAGAAAGAGAATTTGCTTTTCATTCTCTGTAGGGAGTTCTTCTTCCCACTTCCCAACATGGCCTGGAGGGAATTTAATTTTTTGCCTAACAAGCAGAGCACTTTGCAGATTGATTTTTTTTTTTTTTTTTTTTTTTTGCCTGTGCAATTCTACCAATTCTGCCTTTAAAAATTAACCCTGGAATTTGATAACTGCTCCAAAGGTGTTCTGACCAACAGGTTACACTAAACAGTCTTTTTCAGCACTTTGACATCTAGGACAAACAAGGAAGGACAAAGACACAGACTGCTGCTTTTCTCCCTCTCTAACTCTAGCATCTCTTTCCTGAGAGCAGGAGTTCAGCTTCTTATTAATAACAGACACTGGAATGCCATGGACAGTGGTTTAGTTTCCCCTGCACTGTACATCTCAGCAATAGATTCTGCCATCCTTTCTGTCTCAGTCGAGGGGTACCCAGCCAGTATCTGTTCTTTTCCAAACACTCTTTTCTTTCTCATCTTATTGCTAATGTGTGATGAAGAGAGAATGAATTTTGAATGCAGCAATTATCATTCAATAGATAGGTTTAAATGCTCTAAATGCTACTTTAATTCACAGAGGAAAACTTCTTTTCATGCTGGTGGGAAAAAAGCCATTGAAATAAAGTGGAATCAGTTTTTATAGAATTATGTCTCTTGAATTGATACTGGGGTTTGAATCTTAGTACTATTGAGATAAAATCCCTTAAAACTAAATAGGTCTCTTTTTTAATTGTTTCAGCTAAAAATGGGTGTCCCATATGTGATCCTACATCTGATGTGACCGATGGACAGTCATACAGAAATACACAGACATCCAGTATGGACTAAAAAATCCCATGACTTTGCTTTAAATACGTAGCTCAAAGCATAGGCTGGATTATCAAGAGATTTTACTAAACTACAGAATTGAATTAATGTCTTCTAATACATAACTTTTTCTGAACTTATAATGAGTTAGGAAATATCATCTGAGAGCTAGTTTTCCTCAATCTGTCTCTGAATGCACGCTATGATATGAAAGATATTTTGAATGTTGGCTTTGAATGGAATGACAAGTTTTGCAAGTGACTGAGGAACTACTGAGCATTTATCACATCAAATGAAGCCAGGATAACTTATGAAACATTATACAGTGAGAATTCTTGCAGAGTTTGCAGATGTTTACCAAACAAAATATAATTTTGTTATCATTTCATATAGAAAAGAAACTTTCTAAAACCTTTGCTTACATAGTCAGAGTCCTGGAAGAAAGCAGTGCCTTGACCCCATGAGAAACATAGTCCTCTGCTGTATTGTTACAATCTGACTGACAGGTACACTAGAGACCGCAAGACTTTCATCCACTGGCCCAAGGGCTGTTTAACGCAGCGAGAAGGTGAACACCAGCCAATTACCAACCTAAATGTGTACTCAGGAGAGTCTCTTTCCTTCACAATGATTCTCAAAACACCCATTGATGTTCATATTTAGAGACAGTAATGTTTTTAGTGGGGAAAAAAACCACCTTCTATCATAACATGCAATAGAGAGAAGCTTCAAGCCAATTAGAGAAAATGGACCACAGTGAGTCAACATTCAATAGCTCATGATTTAGAAAAGTATTCACCTTGAAACAGTCAATATGTGCATTACACATGGATATTTAACAGAATACCTTACCCATAGTTTAATTAACTGTGCAAACAATTAACAGTGCTCAAGTACAGAGACTGAAAATTCTCTGCACAGCTTAAGTGAAAATGTCATTCTCCAGAAGTGAAGCCTGTGACATGGCTGGCTCCACAGATTGTGAAGAGATCCTTACAGATGCCCAGGGACTCCTGCTCCTGTGATGCTTATTTATCGATCTGTGAAAACTTTCCAAAGGAATGAAAGT
Source organism: Strix aluco (assembly GCF_031877795.1). Lineage (NCBI taxonomy): Eukaryota > Metazoa > Chordata > Aves > Strigiformes > Strigidae > Strix > Strix aluco. The sequence continues at coordinate 33,925,789 of NC_133936.1, forward strand.
ATAACAAGCTGTAATAACAACCAATACTCAGTGGCTGCTGAAGCACAGAAGCTTTAGATGCATGCTGATGAACGATTACAGTATCCCACATATTTTCTGGAACGCAAATGAGGTGCAGATTAAAGATATGAGTCTTCTCTGCGTCACACTACGATAACAGCTCTGTGGCCATCTCTGCAAAAAGTAGAACATCTGTTTCACTATTCTCTGAAAACTACAATATCGACTTTTATTTTCTAATTCTCTTTTGGAGGCTGGTAGCTGTATTTCGCTACCTTTCCAGTCCCTGTGCTTGGCATCCCAAGTGGAGGAGCAGGATGTGTGAGGTGAAGGCTTCCCAAGACCAGTGGATCCCCATGAGGGGAGCACAGTGCTCCTTCAGGGCTCCCTTCGATGGAGGGAGCTCAGGAGAGAACACTGCAGCTTTGTCTTATTCCCCATGCCCATCCACCTGCACATGGTGCTGTCCCCTGGACTTGAAGGCATGAAGCCGATCTTCCTTCAGGAGCCATACACTATCCAGGGATGATCCCAGAGAAACTGGCTGGGAAGCTGCTGCATACTTTTGGATTAATGTCAATTAATGTCAGTGAATACTATTCTGAAAACATTACTAATGATTGAATAGGTAGTTAAATGGGTCCAGAATGATGTGAGCTAAATACTTAGGAACAAAACTGGGTAAGTGGTATGAGGCAGTGGACTCTTACTCAGAAAATGCCGGGGGAAAGAAGAGAGGGAGAGCTATAGAAAGACTGAGCAAATGGCAACATTTTTGCACTTTCTTTGTATTACAAAAGTCTCCAGATGAAGCATGTTTTCAGTCAGATCAGTAGATCTAAAGCAAACACTGGAATATTACCTTGCACCAGTGGTTTTCAATTTTTATTTTCATTTGAGAGTCCTTAATTATTTTTCTGGGGAGCTATGTACAGTAAATACAAGCCTACTGTCAGTCCGCTTTAGTGGATCTTGTGGTTCATAGTCAATTTAGTCTTCAGGATCTGTGGATCAGAGGTTAAAAGCCCTGCCCTCGCACCCTTTTGAAAATTTGATTTGATAAAGCTTGTCACTTTAAGGGATGGACTGGCTGCCACAAGTGTAAGGGTGCCTTTTGATTTCATTACACTTCTCTTTCTATTTAAATCTGTGGTTAGACTGGATGAGCAGAATTCAAGCTGTAAAATGCCAGGTGGGGTTTGGAAGGCTGTAATAAGAGTATCCCAGTGGGAAATGATGGTTCTTTGACAAGGTAAATGCTGCATATCAGGGGGTTCAAATACTGCTGGTGAAGAGCACAGAAAGGGAAAAATTAGGAACTGTAAATAAAAAAATATTCTCAGTCACTGTAAAGCCTAGCTAATTATTTTCATAGTAGCTGGTCTATAGGAAAAGCAACAGACTCTTGGCTGTGATGCAACAGCAAGCCTGGTTCAATCTTCTTAACCTTTGCCAATTGGTTTATAAAAGTTTAACTGCATCTGTCTGTCTCCTGTGGACCTATGAAGAAGACACATCAAGTGCTGACATAGGTACTGTGCAGGGTAAGAACAGAAGGAGGAGGTTTCTAAAGTCAGTCACTGGGACATGCAATATTTTCTTTGCTCTCCCTGGCCCCTGAAGGAATTTTTTTTTTTTAAAAAAGGCTATTTTCTACTGGAAATCACTTTCCTGTGGTAACCTCATTCCTGCAGAAGTATACTTATGGACCTGCTTGAAAGCACCTGTGGTAGCTAAATTACAAAGGTGGATGCCCTTCAAATTTATCTTAGCAAAGCAGGTGAAGAGGGATGCTGAGCCAAGAGGATCCTGAGCCACTGGGTGCCTGTGCTGTCCTGCCACCACTGCTGAGTTTCCCCTTCCTGCCTTTCACTTCTGAAAACAAAAAGGTGGCATTTGGGCATTGCTTATGCACAATAAAGTGAAAACGGTCAACATCTGAGAACAAAAAGAAAACAAGCTACTTACTGCTATGAAAAGAACTGATAAGGTGTTTTCCTTTCTCTAAGAAACTTAAGCTTTCTTTCAGAAGAAAAGAATGACAAGCCAAGAGAAATACCATATCCTATGTTATGAACATGACCTTGACATTAGTTGAGTGAAGTTATCCAACCTGAATGCCCCTGAATTATTCCTTTCTGAGTGGTTCAGAAGCTGTCAGTAACCTGAACTTTTTGTGGCTGTATTTTAGAATCTGTTTAGACAAAGACCAAATCACCTTTGAAAATAAGTCTCTCCCACTAAAACTCTGAATGAACTTATTATTTACACTCTTTTTATGACCAAAAAAGTGTGTTTATTTAATGCTACAGTTCATTAACTGACTTTCATTTCTTTATAATAGCCAGTTGGATTTTCTTGGTGACTGTGTTTTGTCTAGTTTTATTTATGGTGAGCAGTATGATACTTGATCTGAAAAAGTCATGGATGATAACAAGAGAACTGCCCCTCTAGGTACATCAGTATCAAAAGGTACATGAGTAAGAGCATGGCAGATCTAACATTCAACTTTGTAGGCAACTCAGTTTGCATTCTGAGCCATTCAGCCATAAAAATATTTAAAAAATAGTAACACTTCATGGCACTTCTCAATTATTTCTTTTTGTTCCTGTAGCTGAGTGACAATGCTGCAAAAAACCAAAGTCCACAGAATAAAATTACCTAGGAGATATCAGTTTATAAATTTATGAATAAAACAGTATTTTGTTGGAATGCACAGACTTCATGGCTGCTGCTACTGCTAAGACTGTCATTTTGTAGGGAACAGCTACCATTCTCCCAGTGGCCATTTACTGCTCTGGCAGGAAGCGACACAGCATCAGCTAACAAGGTCACAGTAAATGGGATGGCTGTAGGCTGCTCTTGACTGTGAGCCCTTTGGTGCTTGCCCATTTGCTCAGTTATCTCAAACCTTCGGGCATACACTGTATTTCTGACGACTGTACTGAGTGTTATTCACACTGAAAGAGATTTTAAGTAACTGGGGAAAAAATATAACAAACGTAACACATTGCTGACCTCTCTGCTAACAAATGGAAACCTCCCACTTCTTTCGTATCCCTGGCAGAAATTGAAAGAGGGTTTCTACAGTTCTGTGATGCTCCTCTGCTAGCAGAGTTGCTCCTATATGTGGTACTGCATGTTGTGGTTTAACCGCAGCGAGCAACAAAGCACCACAGCCACTCACTCACTCCTCCCCACTCCCAGTGCGATGGGGAGGACGATTGGAAAAAAAAGTAAAACTTGTGGGTTGAGATAAGAACAGTTTAATAAATAATGATAATAATGATAATAATAATAACAAGGAGAGAGAAAGAAATAAAACCCAAGAAACGACAAGTGATGCACAATGCAATTGCTCATCACCCGCTGACCGATGCCTGAGCAGTGAGCTGCCCCCTGGCCAACTCCCCCCTGTTTCTATAGGCTAGTTTTGGCTAGTTCGGGTCAGCTGTCCTGGCCATGCTCCCTCCCAGCTTCTGGTGCACCTCCTGGCTGGCAGAGCACGGGAAACTGGAAAGTCCTTGACTTAGGAGAAGCACTACTTAGCAACAGCTAAACCATCACTGTGTTATCAACATTATTCTCACACTAAATCCAAAACACAGCACTGTACAAGCTACTAGGAAGAAAATTAACTCTGTCCCAGCCGAAACCAGGACAATGGTCAAGAAGCTCATCACAAGAATTAGTCTTATAAATTCTCATAAAGTTCTAGTGATCCCAAACTTTTATTAAAAAAGTACTAAGGAGCTAGACTGGATCACAGATGTTGAGATCCAGCCTAAAGCATCATTTAGGGAGCTGGTTTTCCTTGTCAAACTAAATTATCTGAACAGATTCTCACATATGCTCACTTATAACTACATACCTCAACACCAGTGAACCATAAATGCATAACCTTGAGAGGGCTTTTTTTATTTATTGGTTTCTTGCTCTCTTTTTATGCTATAATGCATCAAGTACATTAGCTGGCCTCCATATGAGAGCTCTATCTTTCAAAAATTTAATAAATTTAATTTTTTCTTTCTCTATTTCCAAAGGTACAGAAAGAATGTTGATACCATCATTACCCAGAGCGATCATGCATTTAGGATTTTCTAAAAGGTGAGGCGGCCTCTTGAGCAAGCCACCTTTCTTTCTGAGGTTCTGTGCTCACGCTTTATGGGTTGTTCATAATGGATTCCTGGTATCCCAGAGGGAGAACTTGGAGTTGTTTCAAAGGGCACCACCACTCCAGCCTTAACAGGACATTCTGCAAGCAAGAATGGGAACACACCCCATATAGTATATATAATGTTTGAGAAAGAGAGAAAGGAGGGAGAGAAAGAAGGAGAGAAAAAAAAAAAGGAAGGAAAGACTGAGAGGGGCAGGAGAGAGGGAGGATTGTATGTACTGAACAGCTTCATATGGAAAACCTTTCATTTACTGAGTTTGGGGAGTACAAAGTTCAAATTCCAACTTTGATTGCCATTATTATTTTTTAGTTTGGGTCACTTCAATATTACTTGGTGCTGGTGTGATTTGCCATGATGTCTCAGAGGGGTGCTAAGGATGAGGACTCAGTGTATCTCGTGAAAAATAGTTTAGCAGAGTAGCCCTGGCCACCTGCTCAACCACCAACTGTTCACACATTTTTTTCCTTTTTTTTAAGCAAATGTGCCAAAGGATATCAAAACATATTTATCAGAACACTAAAGTAATAAACTAGAACAAGGTGTTTGTTTAAATAGGAAGTGTGGTGGAAAGATATATTAAAAAGGTTTGAAAAACGCCCCTCTCGTGATTTTGTCCTTGAAGGGTAAGTTAGTCCCTCCAGTATTATTTCTAGTTCAGAAGCTTCCTGTGGCTTCCTAGGTTGTATAGCGATAGACACCTGTAGCAAAGGCTCCCTCCTCCTGCCACCCTGAGACTCGAGCTCCCAGTCCTGCTCTTTCCTCCCCTACTCTCACATCCTCGCATCCCCCAACACCTTCTTCATGCTGGGCACGATCATCAGACAGAAACTATTTCCTTCCCTCCACAACAGCCATCCCAAACACACTGACCAGGCTGTTTCCTTTTCGTCTGTTGCCCCATCCCAGAAGTCTTCTTACAGGTCATACAGAGTCCTTGTATACAAACTGGCACAACCCAACCTAAATACACATCCTTTTCATCACTCTGTTATAAAGGGAGGCAGCTTCATTTGTGCAGACCTACAGATTGTAGATATCTGAAATGGAATTTTCTGTTCTATGCCAGTAATTTATTTCCTGCTACTTTTACCATTTTAATTCAGGATGAAAATCAGAAAATGAAATTTCTAACCTGACAAAAATTCCAGTTTTTACCTGCTTATAATAATTCAGAATATGTTGCAGCAGCATATTTTCTGCATGGAATAATTCAGCACATTGGGTATTTTAAACACATATTGATTTTTATTAAAATATAGATGATTTCAAAGGAAGACCCAAACATCCTGACTGTTTTAAAAATGTCTTTCATTTTGGTTTAATCAATTTCTGTTGCAGCTATCCTTATAAGAGCTTCATTAATTTAAATTCAGTTCAAGAGAGATACAAGACAATGCTTTGAACAAGAGAGATTCCAATTGTTTATTATGTTAAAAGCAAAAACATTATAATAAACTCTGCATCTAATGCTCATGAGGAAATAATTAAATTTACACAGTAGGTTAAGATTTTCAAAAATGTTAGCTGTGTTTGGCTGTTTTTTCAGTATGAGTAATCAGCATTTCCAAAAATTAGTGCTTCTTAAACTGAACAGCTGAAATCACCAGGCATTCTGCTTCTTTTCTTTTCCCTTTTTACCCACTATTTTTTAGCACTTTTTTTCATTTTCAAGCTGAAATACTTCCTTTTATTCAAGGCATCTTTAGATACCCAACACTTCCAGGAGAGGAGATTAAACTAAACAAAAGCTGTGTGTTTAATATAGTGCCATAGAGTGTAACATTCCTATCTTGATATCTTATCAAAGACTTATAGGGATGGGGAAAACATTCTTACAAATTTTCAGCAGGGAAATGTAACTTCTTCTTGTAAAGACTTCAAATAAAATCAGCGTGTGACAGAACCATGTAAACTTCTTGGATTTCTGAGTGTTAGAGGAGGGTCCCCCCCACTGCATTCGTTGGCAAAGGCCATCAGTAATCCCCAAACTGTCTCACGCTGGAACAATGGAAACCTTTAGGAGATGGTACAGTCTGAAGCTCAGCAATTTTCTAGTTTTAAATTCTAAGTATAGAAAACACAGCCTGAGGCTATTCGCGCTGTACTCCAACTGATACCAGACCAGTGATGGCTTCAATTCTTTCTTTTTGGAGATGTAAAATTCACTTGCAGAGAATCTCCAGGTGTGTTAAAATCTCTTCTTTCTGGGTGAAAGTGCGACCTATGTCTGCCCCATTCAGCTAAAACATTTTGTGGCTATGCAAACAGCCACCTTCCTAATGGGCACACAAAGGGCACGGTCAGCAATAGCACCAACATCCCTAGTTTTAAATGGAACCCGTGAGAAGTCGTTGAAGTACAATATCTTTCTTTCTTTCTTTCTTTTTTTCCATATTGATGTAAATGAAAATGCCCTTGCAGTTATATGTCATTATCCCCATCGCTTCCTCCAGCCTATCAAGTTGCTCATGTGGATGCTTCCTAATCTGCTTTGGAGTTTAGAGTTTATTGTAATCAAGTCAAAGTAAATTGGGTTAACAAAGACCTATTTATTAGATTCCTAAGTAAATCTGTTTGATTTTGAACCTGGCAGCCAAAGACCTGAGTGAGAGGACAGAAAGTACAATATCTAGCAGAGAGGAAAAAAATGTCAGGCAGCTAAAGGAAGATGAAGGACCATAACCTCCCTGTTTGGCACAGGGGAAGATACCTGTGTCAGGGGTGGATGCTGTCAGCTCTCCCACAATGATTCTTTCCCTTCTCCTTCCAGGAAATTACAGATGTGTTTGCAGGCAAATAATTGTTGTTCACCCCTCCCCTTCATCCTCACATCATGCTTTTTGGTGATATAAGTATGTTTTCTCACACCTATTATCTAGGTGCTTTATTGTATGTCATAAAAAAAGACGCCAAGAGGAAGCAGAGAGAAGACGCTCCAACAAATCTCAGATCTCAGGGCTCGTCACAGAAATCCAATGTTTGCAATCCCTGAATTCCCCCTCAGTGCTAACCGTGATGATTTGCTTGAATAGAGGTGGTAAAACAGGACACTAAATTTGGGAACAATTCTGTGCACAAGCTATAGCAACAGTCCAGCTGTTGCTTTTACATGAAAAATTGTCCAATTATTTACTTGAAATTGTGCAAATTCGAGCATGGTCCTGGGTTTTTCTGGCACTCATCTGTCACACTGTCTGTCATATAAAACTGCCCAGAATTAAAATCCACATCCCTTTAACATCTCAGCAAAGTGATGTCGGCCAGGGCTCTTGTTCTGATGGATGATACTAGTGACAGCTGCCAGAAAACACAGCTAAATTGCTCAACAGATACCTTGAAGGCGTATGCAGCAATACATATTACCTAAAAAGAACCAAAATATATCTTTCTGTTCATCAGTTTGTACTTGTACACTTTATTCTTTAATATAAACCTTCTAAATCCAATTTCTCTGGAGTTACTTATTCAGACATCACTGGTATGATTAATAAAAACAGAACTAAAATTGACAATGGCTAGATTAAAATGCCAAGCCCAACCATCAGAAGCTATAAATTGGTATGGATCTATTGACAGAAGTATGCCAAGGGTTTGGTCACTCTTGTTTATAATGCCATTATTTCATTATCATATATCTACTAACAGCGCACCTCCTAAACCCGACTACTGAAGCCCAGAATGTTTTTTAAACTGTGAGCTGATTTTAGATGGCTCATTTTATTTTCTTTTTTTTTTCTTTCCTTCTTTTTTTTCAGTTAGCAAGCTGAATGCACTCGATTTGTAGTGAGACTGATTTGTCCTTAATTTTTAAAGCAGACCCAGCTTGCGCAGAGTTTAAAGGGATCTATGAGCCTTTCTGACAAGTAGGTCCCATATCTAGAGATGTCCCATCAGGAATAAGTGGATTTGGGAAACACAGCTTCCAGTTTCCTGGGAATTTGTATTTTTCATTTAGCTTTGGTCAAAATCAGACCAATAGCTTATTTTTATTGTATTCAGCTAATTTTGAATGAAATTATTCTGACCAGATTCTTTTCCAGTAAAAAACTGTTCTATCAAAACATTTCTAACCAGCTTTAATAGAAACGATAAAATCAGTGTTTCTCAAAATTTATGGTTATCATCAACAACCTTCAGCTCTGCATAAGCTCTAAAGTACTGACAGTCCAAAAAACATGGAAGAAAACAGTGTCAAAAAAGTAGAAACATTGGGGTGAAATAGCTGAGGTCAAATTTCAGGTCAGTAGAAGAGGCTCCAAAGAGAGCACAGGTCTCCCAACTCCTAGTCTGGGGGCAGGCGCTGTCCGGCAATGTCTCTAATTAGCAGTGTAGATAGCCCCTTTATTCATGTCAATGGTATTTACCTACTTAAAGCTGTGACCACAGTTAAAGAGTCACATTGAGGTTCCCTTGAAAATCCAGGTTGTTATTTTATAATTAGCATAGTATATATACATACAGGACAAGGCTGTCTCAGCAATAGATTTAATTCAGCAGCTAAACCTTGGCAGTCAAGGTACATTTTAAATACTCTAAAGCTGTTTATTTAGTCCCTGTTAATTTTAGCACTGAAGAATCTGACCACACATTTGTTTCACGGTTCTGCAATATCCCAGCAAGTTCTGCTCTTTCTTGTTGATAAATATATTTGCTGTCAATTAATTTTTAAGTGGTTTGTTGGGGTTTTTTTTCAGATCAATGAATAAACCAGAAATAATATCTTCAGTCAGTGCAGTGTATGTATCAAAAATTAAACTACTCCCATCTCTTAAGGTTTCTGACAAAAATATGGAACTGCAAAACTACTACAACCTAAACTGTGCCATTTCATGCAGAAGTACATATATATCTGCTGGGTTTTTGTCTCCCAGATAAAATATTGATTAATGGATTTCTATTTCTGTTACTTAAACAACCACAGAGCAATCAGGATATGCAGTGAGACAAAAAGAATACTGTTAGTATTTTAAACACTTTGCAGACTATCACTTAAAAATAACATTTAAGCATTAATCTTCCGAGAAAACAAAGAAAATATGAACTTCTAAAAAAATAATAATTTCACAAGCAAGATATGCAAAGAAACATAAATGATTCAGGAGAAGCAGAGTACAGATTTGGTGCAGAGTTTTTTAGAACCCCAGCTCCATCATTTCACATGTAAATGTAGACAGTTACCACATACAGTCACAGTTCCATTTGTAGTCTGTAGCTATCATAAAGTAATGCTTTCATAACAGTCACGGATCTCAACGGTCCTTTCACCTTACAGGCTGGCCAGTTCAATATTGCAATCAAGAGTTGTTCAGCTGGCCCAAGAGTTGGCACCAGTTATGATGAGTGAAAAGTTCTGGAGGATGTATGCTCCTCCTCATTCAAAGTCTCTATTAGATTGCTACAAGGTAGCACTGGTTCCTTGTAGATGAAGCTCAAAAGTGTTAAGCACCTGCCTACTGCATGTTAAAATACAGACAAAGGAACCCAAGGTGAATGGGACCTCAAAATCAGATAAAGGAGAGAAAGAACCTACTCATGTAAACACCTTGAAGCAGCACATTGGAAAGCAGTATTCAGGAAGGCAATGCAGTTAGATTGCCTAAGCAAGGATGAGGTCAATAAGAAAGCAACTGAAAAACTTGAATGCCAATGGGAGAAGTTTGGAGAGACAAGAACTGTTGGTGAAAAATGTAAACAATGCTATCAAAGGGACAGACAAAACCATGGGGTGGAGTTCTCACTACTGGAATCAAAGGTGTGTGATGGCCATGAAAAATAAGAATAAAAGTCACACAGGTGGGACAGCATTTTACAATAAATGAGTGCTTTAGGTTTGTGGGGTTTTTTTTTAAATTGTATAGTAGATAAAACTGGATTGTTTTATGGCAAAATCTCTTTGGGGGAGAATGGTTTGTGGTAGGGACCTAATCTTCGTCTCCACACTTAGTTACAGATATAGATGAAGAACTTTGTCAAAAATACTCCTGTAAGACAGACAAAGTAATCTAAATTATGTCATACTGAGAATCTCTAACTTCCCTAACACAAAATTAATTTGGACTGGTTACACCTGACATGAAAATGCCATGCTGGAAGACACAAAATTCTGCTCTACTGTTCCTTTATCATTATAATGGCTCGCTCAAACTTTGAGGAAGAGTCTAGACTAATTCACATTTCTGTCTGATAAAATTAAAGCATAGGTTTTTGGCAACAAATTAATATCTATCAGTGAATTTTGAAAAGTTTATTAAGATAAATATTATGAAGTGATGGAAGAGTAATTTTAAACTGAAAAAATCACAGCTTATTTGGTATCCAAGCAATAAAGTATTTCTTTAAATGGTAGAAAAATAACTAATACTTTGAGCGGTGGACTCAGTTGATTTGCAAAATTTTAAATCTTACATCACCTATTCATAAAATACTTATAAATATTAAAAGATGCATACAATATTTTCAGAAGCTTGTTTTCATAATTGTGTACCTTGATTTTTATTGTTTGAACATGAAATTGTGGGCTTCAAGGATAGTTTAGCTTACCTTTTATTTCTTTTCTAGACAAGCCCAAGAACTTAGTCTAATATTTGATTTTTATTTCCTTTACATACAATATTCGTACACATACAGCATGTTTCTGCACGGAAACTAGGGGTACTGGTGTTTACACTAGTGTGAGCATAAGCATATGAGTAACAAAGGCAGAAAGTCTCCTGGGTAATTTCCAAGTGAGACAAGCTGAGGCATTACTTGTAATGTATTTAATTATTTTTGTTAAATGATAGGTTAAAATACAAAGTTAAAAAAACCCCTTCCTTAATCTTTTAATAGATTTGTTGACAATCAACTACTACTGTAAACAGTTGGGCTTAAATTTGGATTCTACTCAAATTAGTCAATAAAATAGATATTAAACAGACCTGCCAAGAAAATTTGCAGCATTTTTGTGTTTGATAATTAGCTTTTGTCAGTTGTGTAGTAGGAAGAGGCAATATATATCAAAAAGTAACAGAAAGTACAAGCAGCAGCATGGTATGTTTTAAACACCCACTACCACCACCCGTTATTTTATTTGCATGTGGACTTTCTGAAGTTTTCTCTCATAAAACAATATTTAAAATTTTCATTTTAAATTACGGTAGAGTGGACTAAACTTGTGACCAATATTGGTACAAGTATTGCTGATACAGATTTTCAACTTTTGTTTCTAGTGCTCACTAAAAATTGTATTGACAAAATAAAGGTTTCTGGCCAAGTATGGATCAGATTTATGGCCATGTCACATGACTATTAAAAACAGTGAATTTGTTTTTGTCAAAAGTGTTTCAGAAGCTTGAAACTCAAATCTACATTCAAATTTCACATCAAAGGGAAATATTAATTTAATTATCAAATAAAACAATTTTGAGTAATGGATTAAACTTTATAAACCATGAAACAAAAGGCCAAGGTGAAAAGTTGGCCTCTTTTTTCCCCAGTGACAAAACTCAGTGAGGTCTAGGGAGGATTTCTGATTCATTTTATATGACTCAAGCACATGGACACACTTCCTAAGATTTCAAAGCTCTGTTGGAAAGACAATTAATAGCGTATTTCACAGATAGGACCCTGCATAAAGAAATGTTTACATTCTTGAACATGTTGTAAGAAAACTAAAATTAATTTCCTTGGCCGGGGAGTCTGACTGTAGAAGTCTGAAATGTAGCTTAAGCAGCTGGAGAAAAACCAACTCAATTTTTCCCTGTTAAATGTTATTCCTACCTGTGGCTTGAAACCAACTTCTTCTGGCTTTGAAGCCCAGAACTGGGTTATGCTATGTTTGACATTGCTGGGTGGAGACAGGTGAAGTAGTTCTGGAAGAGAAAGTGAACAAGCTTGCTCAATATGATGCTGCATCCAAAGGATATCCAAAAAGGATAGAGTACCTTACCCCGGGGGTACACAGCTCCTGGCACCCAAGAACCTATCCTGTGTGGTGACAGATGTGTTTTCTGCAGAAAGATCTATTTCCCTGCTTGTGTGCTTTCCATAGTCAGGAATTTTAAGCTGAGACTTTTGTTATCTTGAAAAGACATAGAAAGAGAGAGATAGAAAGAATCCAGTATTTAGATCAGCCCCTTGCCCCAAAGTCAGATCATCTATTCTCAGGTCTTTACTGACAGGTGTTTGTCAAGAGTTGTCTTGAAAACCTGCAATGACGGGGACTTCACAGCATCCCCAGGCAATCTATTACTTATTGCAAACCACCTGAAAACAAGCTCAAAGGTACAGAAGGTAAATTAAAAATCTGCTTAGAAAACTCAAACAGGTGCTTTGGGGAAATCACAATCTGCTTTAACACTTGGAGAATACTCTTTATCTTATTCATGAAATCTAGAAGTATTGTATATGTAATTATATAAAGCAGTAATATGCTAAGTACCATTAACTGGTATTACAGATTACTTAACAATCAGTCCTAGTCTTGGGCTGTCTATTATATCTGGTCTACAAACACAGAAAGACTATCTTTGTCCCTGGGAAGCTGTGCTCAGTGTAAAAATGGAGAGGCAGCCCATGAGCAGTCCAATCAAAAAGTGCAAGACATCAGTGGAGAGCAGGTAGGCAGCATTTAGTGCTTCAAACTTTCATGAAGTTTTTGTAAGCTTATAATGGAATCATGGAACTAAAGGAAGAAAGAGAGATAACTTTGCACTTACTTGTAGATAACTCCCTGCAGGTACGAGAAGCATCACAGAAAATGCAGAAAGATCGTTTTAATGTGAATCCAGCAATACAGGAGGTTGATGGCATGGACTAGTCGAGAGCCAGACAAGTGGCTTCTCTGTAATGAATGGGAGATTATTTAAGAAATGATAGGGCAATAGTAAGAAAATGGGAATAGACTGTGAGCAGCTTAGAAATTGACAGTGAGTAGCTTGTATTTGATTAGATTAACAGAAAGAGGACCACGGAGAACTGCTTATAGAAGACTTATAAATTAAGAAGTAGTACCTGAAATAAATCTTCTCCTCAATATTTTTCTGGAAGATTAGGGGGAAAATAGGGAAGATTACATTTGTCAAGGTTGGGCAAAAGAATATTTTCAGTGAAGTAAGTACAAAAAAAAGGCTAGATGAAAATTTCATCTGCGTGCTTTGAGACAAAGTCCATATTTTAGTTATGTTAGGAAAAAAATATCTGAAAAAACTAGACAATTTATATGTTGGAAACACAAAGGGGTCTGAACTGATGTTACTACTTGTAAAAGACTGGTGTAATGATAGTGATATTTTCTGCAATGATTAGGAAAATAGGTAGTAAGAGGACTTGTAGGAATTAAAATTAAAGCTCCATCTATCAGCCATGTGTTACTAGAGGCAATTGCTCGTAAACCAAAGGGAGACATCTCAGGCACGGGACAAGATCTGGGACAAGATTTGGTGTGGGGGGTGGGGGGCAAAAGGAAGAAATCGATCTAGATTATGGCTGTAGATCTATCTACAAGTAAAGGAACTGTGAAAAGTTTGTGCTTGCTGATGAGAGTTATAAACAGGAACTACTTAGGGAAAAGAAACTTTAGCTAGTTTTAGTGTGTGGTATTTTTGTACTTTGCAATGCCAAATTCTTCTGTTGCGACATGTATAATGACACCGCTTTGGACCACTATTATGCTCACACATTGCAATTATATAGAAGGAGTGACTAGCAAAGAGAAAAATAACTTTCTGAAGCCTTATCAACCTTTAAGATATGCTGATTTCTAGTTCATCTAAAGGAATATGTTGCTGACACAAACTGTGTTTTCAGCTTGTTGCTTCACAAGTACTTTAAAATATTAAATATCCAAAGTAAACATTAAAAGTATGTTTAGCCGAACAGATTTTGTGATGATATTGGCTTATTGCCACTATGACACTGGGCATTTTAATTCCAACTCACAGGAAACTACCAATGAAAGAAACTCTGGTAATATGAAAAGGTGATATTAATAAAGCATTGATCTTGTATTTCTTTGATGCTAGTAAAGCAATTTAGTCAGTATGCAGAGAAGAACTCTAAACTATACTGAGGAAGTTCTCACTGGGTATTTTCATGGCAAGAAAGTGTGCACGTGAGGCACTAGTTCTGGAAAGGTTTCATTGCACTAAGGAACTCTGTCAATCTTCTAAATGGTCATGAGGACCATAAGAGTCTATTCACAAACCCAACATTTTTACCCCCTGCTACTTCTCCCACTCAGCAGAACTGGAGTAGACCTAGAAAGATAAAGACCAAGATATTTTCAGAGGCCCCACAGCCTCCAGACTTCCTCCTGTTAGAGATGGATACTTGAGCCCTCAGCTGTTACTAGAGAGCTTCTAACTTGGGGTTTTATCTGCATTTGTTTACACACAAAATCACCAACTTGAAGGCTTTTGTGGCTTTGTGTTTGGGTTTTTGGGGTTTGTTTTTTTATTCTTTGTTTGTTGTTGGGTTTTGTTGGGAGTATTGATTTTTTGGTTGGTTGGTTTTGGTTTGTTTTGGTTTTTTGGTTTTGGGTTTTGGTTTTTTTTACACATATTAATAAACATGATTATGACCAGTTAAACTTTCCTAATTTTAACAGAAAATGGACTATTTCAATTTAATTGCTTTAGTCTGTTTGTAGAGTTATTTGCAAGTCTGTAATTCTAGCATTACTTGCAGCTTGGAGAAACTGTGCACTGATAAACTGGTTTGATCCCTGCATAAAACAGAAGACGTTAATCCTCTGTAGGCTAATAGTGTGAGAAATTTTCCTAAAAATCTTACAAACTGACCTATAAAATTTAGGTTTTACATAGGATAACTACCTGAACAGTTGCCTGTTGAAATGCCAACCTTTACATCATGAAACAGAATGTAACTGTGTTCTCACCCTTCCATATTTCATGTTACTGCCATGACCTGTAAAGTCAATGCAGAGGTAGTAGATAGAGTTGTGCTCCTGTTCTGTGTATGGGCTCTTAGTGGAACTGGGCCTTCATAAAAGGAGTCCTTTGAGGAATTTAATTGAGTTTGTTTAGGCTTGATAACATTTTACAAAGAAGTTTTTTGCAGAGAAACCTTACAGAGGTATCTTGGTGATACCTGTAGTCATTTTAGCTCCAAGAGAAATGAGCTTTAATGATTTTTCCTATGCAAACAAATTTTGCATATTTTTTTCAAAGCACAACTCTCACCACTTTGGCTTCACATTGTACAATAGGTTGAAAGAGTGCACATAAACACGTTGCAATCTATATCACCTCCTGAGTCGTTTAATGAATTGCATGGTCAGCACTTCCAAGATCCCACTTTGTGCATAATTAACATCAGTAGAGGTTAATTACAGCTACCCATAAAGCTCCATTACAATCAAGCAGAGGGTAAAACTAATCTGAACAGTTTAATTATTTAAAAAATTATATTATATAGTCAATTTGATAATCACTGTACAATAGAGTTTATATCTTTTCTAAAACACACTCTGAACCTTCTGATCTATTTTTCAAGTATTGTGTGCAGGGAATTTTATAAAATATGTTGTTAAATCAGGTAGACAGACTGTAAATACTTATAATCACTAACAGGAACACAAGCAGCTGCACAAATAATGCAAAGGAAGAACAGGTCAATGCTGAACCTTGATGATCTGAAAAGAAAATTTATCAAAACTTGGTTGTGATGATGCAGGTGTTTTCACTTCACAATTACCTTTCTCCAAGGCACAGTTGCAGTTCTTTATGTATTAACCACCTTCTTCCTACATTCTTCATCCAAAGCTAGAAGAGTTCAAGATCTTAGCATTTTTCTCTATGTCACAAAACTTGACTCTAAATTTTCCAGCAAATGGAAAGATTAGATAGTGCTGTGTTTCTTTTTAAATCCTCTTGAAACCCTCTGTACATGGAGAAGGTATATGTTACTCTGGTAACCCATTAAAGTATCTTCAAACTGAATTTAGCGGTTTATCTCTTCATAGAGAATGAAAAAAAAATAGCATGAGAGAAAAAAAAAGAGAGGTAGGAATCCTTCTTGCAAGTGCTTGAAACCTGATAAGACTAGACTGGCTTCTTAGTGTAAGTAATTTTCAGATGGTTTTAATTGTAAGCTGAAATTTCAAATCAGTTTGTGAAATTACCTGATTTATCTAGATTCAGGCATGCAAGGTACTGTTCCAAGGATTTATCACCAAAGGGAGTAATGCTGTCTTCCTATAGAAAGACTAAAGTTTAAATCTTGTTCTTCACCATTAACTACAGTCTCAGCAAATCCAGAATACCCTATACCCTAGTCTCTAGAACATATAGAGTAAGCTGAGACATGCAGGAGCAGCAGGGAATTATCTTCTTATATTAAAAAACTGAAATTATTACAGTGCTGTAAGATCCTTCCTATGGCCTTTCCAATTTGCCATTGTATCTGTCAATGCTAGTAACTTCAAATACTATGCTTTTAGAAAGTTACTGGATACAGAGAAAATTATTTTGAAATTTTCTGGGAAAGAGGGTGATAACTCTTCAGATGTGCTCAGTCATATACCCAATTCAAACATATTTATGTGTATCTCAGTGATTTCTGGCTTCTGAAATAGTTTAAGTAGAGAACAAAAACCTAAGAAATTTCTTTGTGAAGCACTGCAACAGATTTCTTTGCAACTTACTGAAGTAGAAATACAAAATATGAACATTCAGCCAACATCTACACAGATCTTATTAAACAGTAAATAAATTACAAGTATTTAATACCAGTGTATGCTCCATGGCTGCTGGAGGGAATGTGTAATACCCTTATATTATCTACACCTGGTAAAACTTCCCAGAAATTAGAACATGGTGGAAGGATGTTAAAGAAATGACCCACAGAATTCCTAAGGAAGAAGGCAGAGCTTATTTTGCTGACAATGAGATTTACTGCAAAATAATTAACATGCCTCTGCAAAAAGGGTTTGCAACATTATTTCGGTACTTTAAAAATTATCATTAATGTCATGCATAACAATTACTCCCGATCCAGACTGATTTCTGAACTTTTTGTGAAGATGTTGATGAAGAAAAAGGCTAAATTCTTTCTTTCTCTTATAAAGGCCAGTACCTGCCTCAAGTCTTGAGTAAGAAGGTTTGGCATGGGTATTGCCAAGAGAGCCAGGGAATGCTACTGGCCCTAGCTTTCTGTCTACTTTTCGCTCATGTGAAAGGTCTGCATTTCTCCTCCCATATAGATGCTATGTAACAGAATTACAAGGCATTATTCCATTTTTTTTTTTTCCAGTTCTTGCATTCCATAGGAGGACTAGGTTAGGCTGGCATGCAGATTCCAGGGAAGCCAGTTCGAAGCTGTACAGAGCTGGAAGACGTTGAACTTTTATGACAAAGAGATCTTTCTGTTGGTTGGATAAAACATACCTTTTCACAGGAAAATAGTGGTTTATGTGCTAGCAAAATCTTGAAAAAAGCAGTCATAAACTAATCTCAAAATTACTGAAATGAAATATTTTTATTCATGCCTTTTCTTTTGATGGGGGATAGGCAGGAGAATGTTTAATAATTTAAAAAAAAAAAAAAAAAAGACAAAGAACTTTTTTCCCCTACAAGAGAAAAAGTGGAACAGGACAACATTATGGAATCGCACTTTTTCCATGATGGGAAACATAATGGGCTCCTTGTCCTCCAGTCAACATCTTTTACTCCTCCTGCATTCTTCTAATCCATTGGATCTTATTTGCAAAGAAGAGCAGTTTTATTCCATGGCATTTGGAATTTAACATGTAATTAACTGGCAAAATTGACACATTGTATAAGGCACAGAAGCAACTAACAAGACTGTTAACTATTGCTAGGAGAATTCATAATGTAAGCAAGGCATACTCCTACTTAAATTTTGTCCCATCATGATAAAGTAAGCTCAGTTTTATAATGTACCATTTGTTAGTTTGGTTTCTATATTGTATTTATTAGTTGTGTGTTACATTCATATAGCAGGTCTATTTCCCTGTCCTTTTGCTTACTATGTTTTTTTCTTAGAAAATATTACAAAACCTTATTTTAAAGAATAACTATCCACTGTGACAATGATGCTTCTTGCTGTCACTGACATTCTTCAATTATCACTAACAAAAAAGTAAACCAGTAAAAAGTAAAACAAAAGAGCAGTAAAAACCCACACTCCAAAGAAAGTTTTGACAGCAAAAGATAAAAGAAGTAGTCAAGCTCCATGACATTTGCTGGGGACTTTAATAATGGTTTTGGCTAAATGGAAGGAATCCACATAACAAGGTGAACAGAGGCAACCTAAAATCCTAAAGTAAATTAGGGAAGATTAGGTTAGAAGGCTCCAAATAATTTCTAATAAAAATCAAAAAGGAACTGTAGCACTGATTCTTTTCACAGGGAAACAGAAAACTGTGTATATTTTTAAAATAAAGAAAAATAATTAGTCTGTCAAATTGTTCAAACACACTTAACTTTAACCACAAATTTAAGTTGTGTTGCTTGAGGTATTCAAGCACTGAAAAGAGCACGTTGTGGGTTTAGGCATGGATATTCCCAGTCCTTTCAATGGGTCTTAAAGGCATGCCTGCATCTGTTTGGCTTAGGGCCCTAATGAGTTAGTTAAGCAATTCATGGTGGGCACAGTTCAGAAAAGGACAAAAGCAGGTATTAAACCTTAGCTCATTTTTAAATGCTTTAAAGAAATTAAGGTGAAATACAGTGCTTAAAATCTTCAGTAGAGAGCCATGGGAAATACAAGGTCCATCAATTAAGGATGTGGATATGCCCACATGTCCTTTTGAGGCTCACCCCCAACACCTGTAGCCCAGAGCTTGAAGAGGCAGCTTCTGCCAAGGCTGCTGCAGGTACAGCTGGGGATGTGCTTGCCAGGACAGCCCAAACCCATTTGCTCAGGTAGGCTGATCAGTGAAGCAAGCATTTAGATGGGGAAGAAGTAGAGCATGGAGCATGACACCCTCCCTAGAGCACTGGAGGCACTTTCACCAAGGCAGATTTATAGTAAGCCAGATGGACATGTTATAGATGATACGGCATGGAAGCTATGCTCAGCTGTCATCAGTTGCTAACTTACCTAATTTGGGGGTAAGCAAATAGTTAGCACCTGACTTTAGCATCTCTAGCAATTGATATATTTATTTATTTATCTATCTATCTCCCACCTCCCGCTCATGCAGCTTTTACTGTTTTCTAGTATGTATTTTTTTATAATATTGCATCTTTAAAAAATAGTTTTCTCTCACCAAACACACACAAAAATCAAACCCTATGGGCACTGTGATAATAAAATTAAAATTAATCTTAACTGAACTTAATTCTCTGAAATCAGTTTTGTTCCGCTGCATTTAGCAATATGAAATAAAAGAAATTATGGTTTATAATAAAAAAGGAGACCTAATGGAAATTGAAAAACAACCTAAATTTCCATCAAAAAGGAGGCAAACCAGTTTCAGATGTGAAAATTTACCTTTTATTTTTATCATTAAATAGCAAACATTTAATAGGATGGTTTGCGGAATGACCAAATTAATTTGGGATACAAATAATACATAAAAACCATGCATGACCTGCCATGAAGAACATAACATTCTTTTCCATGCTTATCAGAATGTAGCTGTCTATAAAATGAGCAATACTTTGTTTAAAATTTTGTGTGATGGATCATGAAATTAGGGAAAAAAGTCAACGTATACAACTAAAAACTTTCAAAATTTTATAGCAGTGTTTGGTGAACAGAAGTAATTTCTAGAATTACAGAATGCACCCAGAATGTGAACCTGAAGGAAAGAAAACACCACAGATTATATATGTGAAATGACAGGAAAGTCACAGAAATGGATACAAGCTGTTCTAACACTTGAGTCATTTGGGACTTCTCAACAATTCATTCTACCTAATGTTCAGGGATTCTGCCAAAAAACTTTTCATTCTTCTAAGAGTTCAGGCAGCTGTATTTTGGTGCATGCTCTGAACAGATGTATGAGATACAGCTAGCGAATCTTTGGGCAATGGAAGGGAGAAGAGACGAAGTTTTAGGAAAGAAAAGGGGAAAGCTATATTGAAAAACAGTTGCAAAAAACTTAGTGTCCAGGTTTTCACCCAGGGGTGAACATGTGGCTGCAGAAACATGGATTTTCTCATGGCACAGTGACAGGATCCCATCCAGAGGGAGTGGAGGACCTCAGTCTCCAGAGAACAAATACTGTGAGAAGGACTGAAATGGTTCATTTCAGTTTAAACTGTGTTAACTTTCTTTTCCTGTCATAATGATATTGTTTGCTGCTTCACCTCTTCTCTGTCCTAGTTAAACTGGTAAGAATCCCTCCCTGCTGAAAGACTCATGTGAGACACCCCATCACTGGTGACTGAACAGTGTAACACTACCCAACTATTTTGTGCAGAATATCCACTATTTTGTGCAGAATAGTAATAATAAGCATGACCTTGGACCCTTAAAATGGATTCTACACAGCTCATTAAAAATATTTATCTTCTTTAATGTGAATTTTTCACGGTCTTGTACAACCATTTGTGTTTTTCAGTGACGTAGCACTACCTGCCCACTGCAGGTGTTTCAAGCCTGATCCAAGACTACTGATACTGGGAGAAACACTCCCCCTGAATCCATGAAATTTTGGATCTGTTTCTCTTTCCTGTTAACCATTTTTCTGTAAAAAAATTAAATTAGTACTTTACCCCTCTTGAAGACAATATTGACTTTTCTTTGTCTTTTCATCCAAAACATTGTTCCTTAATGAAGTCATGTCAGAGGAAGAGCTATTAATTTTCCTGAAGGGTATGCATCACACATTTTTCAGATGAGCTTGACTATGTAGAGGAAGAAGCCTTCAGTTTCAGATAAACAGTAACATATTCCAGCAGCATGATTTAAGACAACTGTTATATTTTTTCACTTCTTTTTGCTGACAGTCACAGTGGTCTAGCCCATTACTGGGCTGGCTATGATGTTTGCCAGCTCCCATTTACAGGATTCACAAGAACAAAAGTTCTTCGTATTTAGCTGCACAAAATGGAAATGTTAATTGCTAGTTTCGGAGCTGCTCCCCCAAAATCTCCTTTCTGTCCTTTGGAGTAGGAGCCAAGTGACCTATGAACTTCTTCCTGAGAATTAAGCTTTTAGGATTCAGCAAAATAAATCTTATGACAAAAATTATGAAACAGCAAGGCTGTGTAGCTCTTTTCTGTGCCTCTTAACAGCCCCACAGGAGGTCACTGAGATCATACGCTACAGCTTCAGCATCCTCTCCCTTCATTTACATTTTATCTAATTTTCTCTCCTCTGTCTCGGTACTTATCACTGTAATTGCCTTGCAATGAGTTTTGACAACTACTTTGAGGGCGGGGAATATGGGCAGGAGAGTGGCTGCTACAGGCCTAAAATCCCAGAGGCTGCCACTATGAAATATTGTGCGAAATGAGAGTGGGAACCCTGAAGTTTGCAGCAGAGTACCTTAAGCTAGCAGGTGGTTTATCTATCAGCATTTTTTTTTTGTTTTTATCCCTGGGTTTGTGGATGTGCTTGTTTGTCATGCCACTTTATTTATATCCATCCAGTTTGATGCACAGTACAGAATTACCGTTCAGATTTGCCTGCTGGAAAAAGTTAAGGCGTGTGGTCTGTGACATCTTCCTGGGGAAACAGCAGAATTAAATAAATGAAAAGTGATGTAAGACTTTTAATAGCAGTTAATTGGTAATTGGATGCTTTAGGAATAAACAACTGTTAAATAATATTGATGAAAGGTCTGTCAAAAGATGAATACATTGTCTGGTAAGCAACTGTGTAGGCAAATATTTCAATTGTTCCAGTCTAGCCAGACACACTGTGTCTGAGTAATTCCTGAACCTGGTCTTTTAAATTGAGCTGGGCTGGTTTCCAGACAAGAGCAAATCTATCCTCTGGGTTGTCTGGCTAAAGACCTCAGTGCAGAGCTATGATTGTTGTTCCTTCTGTGCTTTCACATTCTTTCAAATGCTGACATTTTATGTTACAACATTGTTTTTTTGTTGCTGTTGCTTCAATTCCCTCAATACTGCTAGATTTAGAAAGTGGTAAAATAACTAAACTACTATACAAGGGTTTGCTTCATCATTACAGATTAGGATTCCAGTTCTCCAAAGCTTCATATACATGGGATAAATCTTTGCAGGACTTACTCAGGTGTTGTCCTTCAAATATTTGCAGGACTTAGTCACAGATAATAGTTTTTGTTTAACTGAAATTTTCTTAGTCTGCTGGTAAAATGAAATAGTAGTGATGATCTGTGCATTTAATGGAGATCAATAAAGGGTGAAAGCATTCCATAACAACCCTTTCAATTCCAAATTTTGTACAGACATTATCATACTACATGCATGGTCTTAGCTGTATGCACAAAGGGAAGTCCTCCTAGTTCAAACTCAGTGGGAGCAAAAACATGTAATGGGAATACTTAAGTAGACTTGATCATCCATTCTCTATGTAAGAGATACATCCCCAAACCTAGAAAGATATTCATGATGATCACATCAGCATTCTCCTGGCAAAACTGGCTGCTCGCGGCTTGGATGGGCACAGGCTTTGCTGGGTAAAAAACTGGCTGGATGGCCAGGCCCAAAGAGTTGTGGTGAATGGAGTTAAATCCAGTTGTCGGCCGGTCACAAGTGGTGTCCCCTAGGGCTCAGTTTTGGGGCCTCTCCTGTTTAACATCTTTATTGATGATCCAGATGAGGGGATCGAGTGCACCCTCAGTAAGTTTGCAGATGACACCAAGTTGGGTGGGAGTGTTGATCTGCTCGAGGGTAGGGAGGCTCTGCAGAGAGATCTGGACAGGCTGGAGCGATGGGCTAAGGCCAACTGTATGAGCTTCAATAAGGCCAAATGCCGGGTGCTGCACTTGGGCCACAACAACCCCCAGCAGCGCTACAGGCTTGGGGAGCAGTGGCTGGAGAGCTGCCAGTCAGAGAGGGACCTGGGGGTGTTGATTGACAGCCGGCTGAACATGAGCCAGCAGTGTGCCCAGGTGGCCAAGAAGGCCAATGACATCCTGGCTTGCATCGGAAATAGCGTGGCCAGCAGGGACAAGGAAGCGGTCTTACCCCTGTACTCAGCACTGGTGAGGCTGCACCTCGATTACTGTGTTCAGTTTTGGGCCCCTCACTACAAAAAGGACATTGAATTACTCGAGCGTGTCCAGAGAAGGGCAACGAAGCTCGTGAATAGTCTGGAGCACAGGTTGTATGAGGAGCAGCTGAGGGAGCTGGGGTTGTTTAGTCTGGAGAAGAGGAGACTGAGGGGAGACCTCATCGTCCTCTACAACTACCTGAAAGGAGGTTGCAGAGAGCTGGGGATGAGTCTCTTTAACCAAGTAACAAGTGATAGGACAAGAAGTAATGGCCTCAAGTTGCGCCAGGGAAGGTTTAGACTAGATATTAGGAAGCATTTCTTTGCAGAACGGGTCGTTAGGCGTTGGAATGGGCTGCCCAGGAAGATGGTGGAGTCCCCATCCCTGGAGGTGTTTAAGAGTTGGGTTGACTTAGCACTGAGGGATATGGTGTAGTTGGGAACTGTTAATGTTGGGTTGATGGTTGGACTGGATGATCTTCAAGGTCTTTTCCAACCTAGATGATTCTGTGATACAAATATGCTCATTGCCATTTTTTTTAAAGAGCTCACACTCATGCTTACAATTATAGCATCTTTGCAGTATTAAGACCAAAACTTTTTTTTTTCCCCCTCAAGGTTGCTAACCACAAATAAATACAGTAAAATAACTCTTGAATCTCACTTGTTACTGTTTATATATGGGGAAAGTCAAATGTGACTTTTGTTTGCCTAATGATACTTGAAAGCTAACAGAGCTCTGCCTTTAAATTTGCCACTGTTACAGACAAACCTGTTTTGATAATCTAACGTTGTAAGACATAGAAGAGTGAGAATGTGATATCACTCGTGTTTTTTTCACCTAAACCAACATGGTATTATTTGAATAAACACATACAGCTATCCATTACAATTTAAAAATACTTATTAATATTGCTGGTAGTACTTTTTTGGCAGATTTTTTTTCATATCATGGAAACATTAATACACTCAAATTCTCTATAAGTAGTAGTTTTAATATGCTTTTTTTGTTGACAAAATTACCAGAACTAGCAAGTAAGAACATAAGAACAAAAACATGTTTAGTTCAGATTTTTAAAAATATGTATCCTTCAAAAGTTTTGCAGGACCCAAGTGGCTTAGGTTCCACTATTAGAAGTGACTTAGATATTTAGGGGTCTGCATGCCACAGACTTTCAGGAAGAGTTAATATCCTACCAAAAGGTACATGGTATTCTAATATTTCCTTTATCACAGAGATGTAACTCTTTACATTGTCGTAACATGCCAGTAAGACAGCATCCAGCTGGGATGCAAAATAATCTTTCTTCCCTTTATTTTCAAGATTGGAATTAATCCTTGCATTAGATACTGACAGAATTTATTTTGGGGATTAAATTTGCTCAAAGCCTTTGTTCCTAGAAAATGCAGCATGTGATACAGAGATGACTCTAAGCATTATCATAAGCTAATAAAAAGACAGAGATAATAAGGACCAAATCAGTAGAAATCAAATTTCAAAGGTAAAATTCCCTCTGCCTGCAAATTTTCTTTCCTTTTCTCTCCCCTTTTCCTTTGCACCCTTTCTGCTCTACTGTTGGATTCAAACTCATTTCTTCACTATGTTATTTTATGGAGTTGATGAAAACCCGATAACCCCCCTTTGCTAAGGAGGCAGAAGAACTAATTGCTTTTTGTTCACTATCTTGGCTGATGGGTGAGAAGCTAAAACCCAATTTATCCAGTAATTGCTACGTTCATGAAAAACAGCATCAAAGCCTTGATGTGTTTTACTGTTGTCTCTTGGGAAGGCTCATGTCTAATTCTTATGCTGATATGGCTCATAATATAGTCCTCTGACTCTTCTATTTGCTCTTGCAATTACAAGGTTTCTTATTCCATTGTGCATATTCCTCTGAACTAAGATTAGCTTAACTGAGCTTCCTTTGAAAACTTGCCTACCCATCAAATGCATCAGGCCTAATGCATTCTGTAGCCACGCAAAATCAATGAACAGCACAATTTTCTGCTTCCTGCAATGATCAATAGGATTCACATAATGGGTGGAAAATTTTTAATCATGACAGCCCAGCATCTAGCAGGCATAAATCTTTCCTGCATTATAACCTCTCCATTTCCCACTAGTGCAAATTTGCAGGTATTGAATAATATTTATGTAGCAGATACATTATGAAAAGCAATACAATTAGAACTTCACACTTCAGTGATGATAGGTTGAGATCCCAGAGGCCTGTTTCCTAGACAGAGTGCTGCCTTCCATATTCCAAATGCAAAATCTTTTTTTTCTCCTGAAACTCTGATTTTTGCTGGAACTATACTTCCCTGGATCAGATCTGACATAGCTCAGGAAAACAGGAATTCAGGTGGACCATAGCTAAGAATAAGTACGTTTCAATGAGAAAATAATCTGCCACCAAATGAGCAGTTCCTGTCTCTAACAGAGCTTGCTTTTCTACTGCTGTCCTGGCTCAGCTCATGGAGATGAAAAAATCTCTCCCTGGGCTCTTCCTCCTCCGAAAACCCGCAAGGGAAGAGGAGAAGCTGCAGGCACTGCCCTCATTGACAGTGTGGCCCGAGACACACTTGCCTTTTACAGGCTACAGTCAGTTACCACTCATATCTGAGAGAGAGAGAGGAGTAACTCTCCTTTTCTACATTTCTTTAATGAGAGTTTAGAAATAAAGACAGAATTGTAATCTTAAAGATTCAAGATTTTTTTTTGTTTTAAATATGGACAATTCAAAGTTACTTGCTCTTTTCACTTATAAAATAGAAAGAGAAATAATTCTCAGTTAATTAAAAAAAAAAAAACTATAAAGGTTAATAGAGCAACCACTAAATGAACATTCTTTTCACTGCATGCAAGTTTTCTATGCCTGATGACTATGGGCAAGATTTTGAAGAGGAAATTGGGGGAGGTTGATGCCTCAGTTTTGAAAGGATATTTTAAATGGCAGTTTTGGAAAACTTGGAGTACCTACCTACTTTATTAAAACCTAGTACCTTATTCAGTGTTTAAAAAGTTATTATAAGTAGTGGCACATTAAGAAGTGCTACCTTATTCTGGATTCATATTCATAACCATTGTGAAAAACATGAGTGAATATTTGAACTGGAGTTAAGCAAAGGTTGCAGTCCTTCTGTAGAGTGCTTCTCCCACTGCCTTTGGGCTTGCATCAAATGCTTAAAGGAAGGCTGGGCTTCCTAAAATGCATGCAGGACACAGTTGCCAGGTTAAACTGAGGGGTCATTTTGCATTTTTTTGTTCTTAATAAAAGCAGACCATGTCTTCAATGTGTGGTTGGGAAAATTAACAAAACTGAGATGCTCAATTTTTTCCCCCAACTCTAAAGTATACCAGATTAGCATTGCAAACTGAAATTCAAGAGTAATATAAAAATCCAGATGCACTGTATTCTCAGTGAATTTTAATCAAAGAAACTTGAGCATCTTAAAACGTAGTTAGTCATTAAAATGATAAATTTGTGGGTTTGGCCAGCTTGAGCTTCCATCCTTGCAAAACATATCTTTTCAATTAGAAGTACCAAAAGTATTCCTGGAAACATTTGTTTCTAATTTATTTTTCTTCTGTTTTTCATATGACTGAGAATTTATACCTGTGTTATTTGGGCTTTTAAAAAATGTTCTTAGTTCTGAGGGAGTTCTGCTGACCAAGTAGATACAGAAAGTACTAGAGAAAGCATAGCTTTCACATTGTAATTGGGATTATATATTTTTATGTAATCCCATCCTTTAGGTTATTTTAACAGTATGTCTTCTATACTGTTCCTACAGACATACATATAACAACACACAGCATTGTATCAAATAGGGCAAACCTTTGCAGAGAAACAACCACTCTGACAAACTTTAACAAGCCCTTTTGCAGTGTTTAGCTTATTGTATTTTGTGTAAGAAACAAGAAAGGATTTGGCATAAGAAATTCAGCAGGAATATCAAGTTTGAATATTGGTACAAACATTGTCATTGTCCCAAAATTGTATGTACAGTAGTGTGCACTTCTCTAATTTAGTGTTTTCTCAGGAAAAGTACAAAGGAAACTTTCTCTGTGAAAGTACAAAGGAAGACTTAGGTGCCTAGAAAAAGTTTCTTAAGGTTGAACAGCAGGACTACCCCTCTGTTAGGCTATACCAGTGCCTTTCACTGCTCTGAGTCTACAGATCTGAAAGTCTGGTCTTAAATGGGGAAGAGAGGAAAGTCTGTAGTGCAAAGGCTTAAAGGAATGAAACAGCAACAGCAGCAAGTACCTGAGACATAACCCACCCCTCTGCCTGGCTACATACCTCACAGGCCCCACCGCCAAATGAGAGCAAGCAAATTACCTGTTACAGGCCACAGTTATATAAATCTTTACAGTCATGTTCTAGGAATGGATTTAGTTTTCATCATCTGTCATTATGTTATAATCACAACCCTATACGTGGGTTAGTGCCGAGCCATTTTTTTTTTGTCCTTGCCAGACTGTCATAAGAATATCTTTACGACTCCTTACGCTCAATGAATCAGAATAATGATTCACTATGCCTTTGATCTTAGTGCAGAGCAGGTTTCACTGGGTATGAACAGAAGTGCTAGCCAAATGTGAACCACCGAAAACTTAGACTGGTAAATAACATTCAAAGAAGTCAAAGCATTGTGTCAAGTCTGACACTCACTTCTGT
Organism: Strix aluco; assembly: GCF_031877795.1. Classification (NCBI taxonomy): domain Eukaryota; kingdom Metazoa; phylum Chordata; class Aves; order Strigiformes; family Strigidae; genus Strix; species Strix aluco. The sequence goes on from NC_133936.1 coordinate 33,953,762, forward strand.
AATAAAAACGGGAAATTTGCAGGGGAAAACACAGTTTTAGACCATTCTTATAATAATCACTAAAATACAACTGGGAAAAGCAAAGGGTACATGATAAGCACTACATTAACACACTATCACAACCATAAATGTCTACATATTTGCAGAGGTTTAGAAAGAAAAAAGATTCTCTCCTTCTCCCTAATTTTTGCAAGAATTTTCTAAAGGAGAAAGTATTAACTTATAACTTGCAGTGAAGACATACGAATGTAATCATTCAATACAGATATAGAATTATTGTGTGAGCCCATCAAATATCTACAGACAGCATAAGGCTTTTTTCTTATTCTTTTTTCACATTAATATGGGGAAAAAAGAGAGACAGAAACTCAGTGAACATATAGTGGTGGGTTCTGCTTTTACTTCTCAGTCTCTCAGCTGGTATTTGGAATGAGAAATTAAAAGCCTCAGAGCATCTTTAATCAGAACATTGAATTGTAACTTCATAACTTCAAAGTCTTTCCTGTAAGCAAATGTACTTCCTGGCCAATACTCTATATTTGAAACTGATAATTCAGTGCTAGCTGTTGGCAGATAGTATGGGAAAGAGAACTTGAGCCATGTCTATGGACTGGGTACAGCTGAGGGTTATGTGGCCTGTGGAATCCATAAGGAATTAAATACACAGGTTTTATAAACAACATAATAAAGGAATGTTATATTCCTGTACACTGTATTGACACTTACCAGTAGATATCATTTACGCTATGGTATATCCTTTCTTTACGTTAGGAAGAAGATATATTTTGACATTTTATGCCCAGCCTGCAGGAATCTGTGTGGCCCGTTTTAGCCTTAACCTACAGCAAGGGGTCAGGTTGCTAGTATAGTTCTCAAAATTTAAAAAAGTAGCATCTAACTAATTTATCGTCTTTATTTGACCTGTGTTTCTATTTTGATCGCTTTACGATACAATATCACAATGAGCTTCTAAAGATCCAAATTAAGAAACAACCCCAGAAGATGTACAGAATAGTAACTCAGCAGTATAATCACAGCCCTTTCCCCCCCCACCCATCATACACTCAAGTATCTGGGTAGCACCATTCAATTCCTCTTCATACAAGACATTCTACACAGACTTTCCTCAGGAAAGAAATTCACCTATTCAAGTATGTTAAAAACTGAAGTAAAGTCACAGTTTATTACCAAATTAGTCTCTAGAATACAGAGTGAGAAGCTCATCTAATTCTAACTATGAGAAGCGAAATTATAGAGAAGACATCATGTAATGAATTCTCCTTTATACTATCATAGATGAAACAGGTCCCTCACTGGTCATACTCCTCAACAAAATCACCATCAAGGAGATTACAAAGGTTAAGAAATGTATAAATTACAAACTTCATTATTAGCATTAATACTAAAGGTGCAAAAGGCTATTCCATTAGCAGACAGCCAGCATTCCCACAGTATTCCCACTCAGTTTAAATTACAGGTTTAAGTGACCTCTCCCATGTAGGACACATTGGTTCAAATGTTCTTTATCTGCCTCTCAATTCTTCTGTTCTCCAAATATATTAACACAAGAGACGTAATGTTTACTTGTTACATGCTAGAAAACATCTTTAACATCTACAACTGCTGAACAGCAGTGAATTAAAGTTATCTTTTTTATTAAAAAAAAATAAAATTGTTCAGCAGAAATAAATTTCTGCCACAGCCCTTGTTCCTCTTTTGAGGTAAGAGAACGAGGCAACTCCCCTTTCAGCAGCTTCCCTCTCTGATGAACACTGCCCATTGCCCCCCCTCTTATCCCAAGGCCGAGGTGGAGACATGTCACACAAAGCTGTGGCTGTGCAACATCACCAGTGGTAAGCAGAGCTGCAGAGAAACAGGCAGCCCCTCATGAACACTTTCACAACTCTTCCCTCAATAATCCCTGCAATAGAACACTGCTTTTAGCCACTCTTCTGTTGCCTGTTTGTTTTTCTCTGAAAGCTCCTTTCTGGCAGTCAGGCTAACTTTAAGCATGAGAAATTAAATATCCGTGATACCAGTAAAAAGAAATACAGCTGGACTGACAATGAAAAGATCCTCCTGACCACACACTGCAGATATTAAAAGCTAGTGTAGCAGTTATTTTCTGATATCACTAAATGACTGACCCTTCTTGAACTTCAAAACTTTGCAAATGCACTACTCTAGATGGGCCCAAGGTGATAAAATATAAATGTGTTCACAGTGACAAAGTTTTTCTACAATTTTCAACTAATAAATTCTATAAGAAATGGGTAAGATTAACACCACTTAAATGAAAAGTATTAAATTCTGCTAGTTATCAGTTATTAGACTGTGTAGATATGGCACTAAGTACTAAGAGCACTTGGAAAGTTATATGTCCTTTGTAACAATGTCTAATTTCGACTTCACATCCTGTTACTATTTAGCTCACCAAATTATTCATACATGCATGAACATGCACAAATACATACACGCAGACATATATATAGCTGCCTGGGCTACAAACATCTTAAAAATGATACCTGCCTGTCTTCCTCCTGTTTGATTTGCTGTGTAAGTTTTGTAATACACTAGTTTCCTCTTAACATCAAGGAAAAAAATAATTGCAACATTATTTTTTAAAAAAGCTAGAATATTGTGTTAAAATATATTGCTGGCATCATTTCTTGTCTCCATGCTCAAAGTAATCAAAATGTTTCACCCTCTTTTATGTTGCACATTAATTGAGGTTTCATCGGAGCTGGGGAGCCACAGTCTAGACAACATAAAACACCACACGGAAATGACAGTGCCTGCTGAAAAGTCTTTATGTTCTGCTAGTCCTTTTTGTCATTATAACTAATTATGTAGGACCAAATAAGCCTGCAATATTAACTCAGCACTCAGGGGTTCCTAGAAATGGATGCTCCCTGTGATGCTGTGGATATTAGAAAATGCAGTTTCACAGTTTTGTTGTCAGCAGGGTCATGTGATCTGTTAAGTACTGACAAGCAGGAGGAAGGAAGGGAAAAAGAAGTGCAAGTCTTTGGTGATACAGCTTGGTTCTCAATGGCCCTTTCCACTGCTCGTTCATTTTTATTAGAGTTTATTCCTAGGTAATGATATGTGGACAGGATGAAATTCTACTCTGTCTATGGCCAGCTAGCTCAGCGAGAGGTTTACAGCCAATCTCAATATACCAGGGGGAAAAAAAGTTCTTTCAAGGAGGATAACATTTCCTGCGATTACTGTTCAATATGAAATTCTAAAACATATTAGTAGTTTTAAAAATTCTTTGAGGGGAAAAGAAAAAAGACAACATTAAACATTTTCTATTTATATTTTTCAGATTGCAGCAATAAATGTCCTTGAATCCAAATTAAGTTGTTTTCCAGGAATCATAGTTTTTTAATAAAAATCAGGTTCTCTTTTTCCAGAAACTTTCATTTCTTTATTGAAGAATGTTTTTGGAAGAAAACTCATTTTTATCAATAACACAAAAATATATGAGACTATGATGAGTACTAAGAAATATATAATTGCTTTCTTTTCTTAGATGTTTTGCCTTTGACAGAAGTTAAGATGTACCTTCGATAGTTTCCAGGTAGGTAACGAGGTTCTGTGTACTGGTATTACCAGCAGTGCTATTTTGTTATCAGTGATACTTTCTGTTAAATGTCAAAAACTGTATTCATTCTCATTGAGCATGTGATTCACTAATAATCTGGAAGACTATCTATTTCTCCTGATGGTGTATCTGTAAAGTAATTGCAACTGTACTTAGTGTTAAATCCCCACATTTCCTTGACTGTAGTGTCACACACTGTGTTGCCAATCTCCCGATTTCCTTTTTCTGTTTCATTTCAGTAGAGGAAGCTAGGCTTTCACTTGCTTTGTGAACTTTTGAAAAGTGAGAAGCTATGATACAGATCCAAAGCTACATTAGGGTGCCATTTGGTGCATAATACAAAGATATTTAAATTTATAAACCAGATCAGTTTGCTATAGAAATAACTAACAGTAAACTAGAGACTCACTCTGTTACTCCATTTTTACAAGGCCACTTTTGGGGAGGAAAAGATAATTGCTGCTGTGAGTGAAAAAGCATCTAAATCTACAGACTCCTACTGACATGGGTAGGCTTTGTACAGCCATTGGTTGAGGCCTTTTAAACACTGGTTCAATGTATTTTGAATCAAGCAGGCAAATAAATTTGTTTAAAGTTGAAGAACATGTGCACCACACTTCTGAGACAAGAACATGACAGTAAATGTCTTCATTCCTCTAACTACAGTTTTGTGGCAGACCTCCCATTTATTCGATTCCAGCTTGGCTTTGTCCCCCTGTGACTTACATCCACACACTGTTCTCCTGTACGTCTGCAACGTTAGTTATCTATTCTCCTTGCTAAGCATACCCCTTTCCTCTGGCATCTGCCCTGACTCAACAAGCCAGTCATAAATGTTTATAGGAAATCATGGTAATTCTGAAAGTAATACTGTTCCTGTGCCTCGCCTGACCGTTTGAATAAACAAGACGAGGTTCAGACTGGCAAGCAGAGCCAGGAGATGATTGTTCAGCTCTGGCGTTTTACATTTTCATACACTAGCAAAGCATCTATAAATAGCCTTTGAGGAACATAAACGTTTTAGTATAATGGGATTCATGTTTAATATGGGCAATGACTTCCCTTCCCTTAGGATCGCAATTAAAATGTTTAGACAAAATTAAACTGCTTCTTGGGAAGATACTACGATGCAGAGCACAATATTTAAACAAACTCCCAGTGCCTGACAGAAAATGGTTCTTTGCAATCAAGCTCTAAAAGAAGAGACAACATAGCTGTTTATTATTGCTACATATGCTGATAAAATATGGGCACTTGAGCACCAGTATCATACGGGCTTATAGAAAAGAGGAATTTCTGAAAGAAACTGACATTCCTCTTTTCTGAAAAACAAATTAGTAGTTGTCTGAGGCAAGTTTGGGACATGTTTTCATTATTAACTAGCACCATGTTATTAGCCAACTCTGGCTTTGGCAAGACAGATTTTCATATACAGAGCAGTTTGATAGAAATTGCTGTCTGCCTATTATTTGGAAGAAACAGGTTTTAATCACAGCATTCTCTATCCTTGCAAGATCCTTGGCTCTGGCTGCAAAGCACTTGTGCAGAGCTCAAGCAGGGAAGAAAGATAATTGTACACTGCTTTTATAAGGTGCCAGTTAATCCAGGAGCTAATCAGGGATCGTTTAGCCCTGGGCACAAACTGGGATAACCTCTGGGCAGCTCTCACCTCTGCCCCATTCCAGTCCTTGACAACAGCTTCTTATGGCAGACTGAGAATATCCAAATTGAGATAACTTTTTAGGAAGACAACTAGGAGTTTTTCCCTCTTTGCTACTGCCGCACCCTACGTTTAGGAAATTTAGGAGAGGGTGTTATGACATGGATTTCTTCAGAACCCCTTTTATTCCAGGAGACAAGCGGCAGGAGCTGATAGTGACTAAAAACAAGCGCAACCCCCCACAATTCAAGACAAAATGAGCTATGTTGGACCAACTTAAAAAGGACTAGTTCATGTTTCCAAATCTTATTTGGAAGTGTATGCTACTTAGTCACAAAAGAGATTTACTATTCAACTTTTAGTATATACACTTCATTGTTATTATTAGGTCCAGGTGCACAACGATATATGATTGTTGAGAACATAATTGTGCTAAGGATTTATCTCTCGGGTGCACTGAGAAATTCTTGCCCTTCTAGATTCTGAGTATTGTCTATACTACTGCCAAGAGGACAATGTGTAGAATCACGAAATGGCCTAGGTTGGAAGGGAGCTTGAAAGATCATCTGCTCCCAACTTTCCTGGGAAAGGGAGCCTACATAAGATTATTCTGCACTTAATTTCAGTTTCAGATTTTCTTTTACTTGAAGACCTGCCTAGATCCATATGTACGCTCTGAATACTTGTTCACATATACAACAAGGAATTTCTCTCTAAGATGGTATATTAGAGTTCTTCACTTTGTCAGGTATTTTTTTCTGTTTCAAGTTGCAACATCACCTAACACTAGACCTACTAGTTCTGATCCTCTTCGTCATGTAAATCAAGTATGGGTGGAAAATTTGTTTCTGCTGAACATAATACATTAAAAGTTGTCAAGAGCTTCTGACATAATACTGTAATGAGAAGAGGAAACAGACACAGCAAATGGAGACATTTCTGGCTTACCAGAGCTCTTTAATCTAAGCACCATGTTGATAAACTGTAGTCTTTGTATTGCAAACAGAGGATTTGGGGAGTTGTTGACTTCTGTTAACATTGCTATTCTCTGTCACAGTCTATACTGCCCTAGAGATACATACTAAATGCTTAATTGAAATATGTAATTCTATAATGCTTTTCTGCTTCCACATCTTTCCTAATCATGGTTTCAGTCACTTCATGCTGTGTGTAACCTGTGGCTGAAGTTTCTGGTACTATTTATCCTTTTTTAATTAACATGTATGGCCATGGTGAGATACATTCCCAGTGCCAGCTTCCAATTGACTGCCATGTGCATTGACAAATTTCCTTTCCACCTCTTACCTGGCAGAATGCTCCTAACATGCTGGAGACTTGGAAGTACAATGACACTTGTTTTCACAATTGTAGTTACCTTGGATCAGTTAAAGCTAGAAACTGATATTTCCCTCTTGCCTGCGTCAGTTGTGTTAGCTTCTTGCAGAGCTATCATGAAACCATGCTGCGTGGAAGACTGGTGCAGCTTGAATCATGAGATAAAACACGGCTTCACAGTCCAAGTGCTTGCAGAGGTGTATTGATCTTCCAATCCCCCCTCCCCACCCCGCCTTGTAGTGTGATCAGCATTGATAAGATCAGAGGACACAGAGCCTGTGTCATGCTAGGTTATGTCCAGTCTGGTATGACTATTCTGCTCATTATAACTCATCATGATACTTCATGTCTGATTTATGCCGGCATCATCCCCTGTGTAGCCAGAGGGGAACTCCTGCACTGCCATCTCGAAAGTGCTCAGTGGTCTCAAAGTGCTCGATCTAGCACATCAAACCTTCTCATGTTCTTGCATTAAATCTTCAAAAGGGCAGCATTTTAAACTACGTTACAGAGACACTTTTATCTCTGCTTTATGAGCATTATCTAAATTTCCTTGTTTGAACTGGCCTTTAAAATGCCTGTTGGAATATAGTACAACATTTTAATTCTTACAAAAAAACCCAGAAATACCCCAGCAAGATCTGAGTACTTCAGATTTCATGAGTCACTAAAGCCATAGAACTTTTCTTCTTCCTAGTACATAAAACTGAACATTTCATAGTATCTGTGAGGGTAAAAGGCAATAAATGAAAAATTATTAAAACTAACAAGAGTTCCCTAACTAAAAATACCAGGGAATCATTAAAAATTAAGCCCTCCATTTTGAAATAAGAAAATATATATACAACACGTTCACTTTCTGAAGTATTTTAGGCTTTGTCAGAGTGCACAATGTGTACTTTCTCCCTCAAGATTTATTTTTCTGAAAGCATCTTAAAAACCCCCTTTGTAGGCCACACAAGCAGTTTCTTCATTCTGATAATGTATGCAGATTGTATTACAAACAATTTTGCAAACTCAGTCATGAAATGCTTTACATTTTTCCTGAATAAATGCATAGAAAAATACAACAGTGAATTCTGAGAACAAGAAATCAACTATTAAAACTACATACAGGCTCTCACTTCCAAGCAAAATATTTAAAATATTACACAATTTCAATAATACTCCAGTCTTCATAAAAAAAAAAAAATCACATTGTTGCTATTTAAAATCTAAAGGCCATACAAGCTAGCTGATCATTTAGCTGACTGAAGATTGTTTAAGAACAAATTCTGCATGAATACTGACCACAGCCTGAATTGTGAATTAAAAAAGAAAAAAATCTCATGATCAAAGGAACCCTGCAGCCTGCTCATAACACAATTCAGGTGTCACTGGGTACCCAACTTCCCTACGTTTACTAAATACCCCTGGAGCCTTCCAAGTTTCACGGACTAAGATTCAGGGATTTCAGAACACAGATCTTGACAACAGGAGCAGAGAGAAACTTAAGATCAGAATCATTCCAAGTTGTGGCTGTAACCCATCTGATCTGACTACTGTTACGAGTTGTTTATGAAACACACAAGCATATAAGTGCCTGTGCTACGAGTCCCTTCCAAAATAATCCCTGACAGAAACACACAGAGACACATCAATTCCAGGGCTGTTTTGTGAGGTACAATGTAAATACCGCCATAGGCTGTAAAGACAGGATTTTCTTGTCCCACTGTGAATTTTCTCTGGAAACTCTTCATGCAAGACTTGTGGTAAGAATCTACTATTTACAAAACTTCTAAACATGCTATGAAAACAACAGCCTGTTTACTTTAAAAAACATAAAATACAAAATCGTGGGGGATCCTCCAGAAACTATAGCTTCTACAATGTTTCCATTTTTATGATATTTTAAAAATAATTTAGGTGTTCTTCAGTGAATCTTCATGAAGAGACAGTAAAGATTTTGTAAAACTATTACAAGATAGGTTGAATATTTCTCTACTTAAAGAGGAGATGTTATTCTGGAAAATATTAGAGTTAAAAAATGTATAGAATATATAATTACATTTATTTTTAAAATGTAATTTTATATGCTAAATAAGCTAGATATACAAAATAAGATAACAAGGAATTTGCATGCATATAAAATTAAATGTATTACTGTAATGTAATTTGTACTTTGTTCAAGCAATGCCTACAAAAAAGAATGACATCTCTTGACAAGTTCCACTATACTTTAGAGACAATGTCTGTCTTTGGTCATCTAATGACCAGTGATCTAAATAGGCACATTACATAAAACACACATAGGTGTACTTTCTAACAGCTTGAATCCTTTCTAAACAGAGGACAATACGCTAGTAAAATTGTCGTTATAAAACTGACAATATGCTAGTAAAAGAAGTCATCGCATACTGTGAAGACAGCATTTTTCCGGATTACAGAAAATAGCTTCTTCCATATTACTTTTAAATTTAAGATGAAAGTAAAATTTGATCAGGGGTCAGGCTAAGGCTGGAACTGATCACGACGTTGCTGACTCAGAGTTGGGATGTGGGTCTGTTAAATGTTCTCTGTCCCACTGATGCATGGCTTGCATTTGACTCATCACACCATCCACCTTGTTTTCAACAGGAACAGATGGGAAGGAAAAATTAAAAACAGGGCACAGTGAAAGTAAGCTGGTTTTCCAAAAGGAGTAAAGCGTGACTGTCAAATGCATTAATATTTCCTAACATTGCTTCTTCCAATTAGCAACTGTGTTTTGTTGCTATAGGGATGGTATGCAATCATGAATACAAGAGAAGGTGAGACACACAAAGGGAAGTGAATTATTGCAGCACCAAGGAGCCTAGAGGTGTCAAAGTTGTATGGGAGAATGGGAGTCACATAAAATTTCTTGATAAAGATGTGTGTCATACTATGTCAGTATTTGCAAACAGCTGTGTTAAAACATTTTTCACAAGCCAGGGGTTACACACTTCACTGTGTCAGGAACAGAGCTCTCAGTGCTTGGAAGATGGAGCTCACAGTGATGTGCAACATGACTTAATTCCTGTCAAACCTAAACCTATTGAGTTAAAAAATAAATAGTGCTTCAGAAAGGATTATTGCTAAAATAATTTTTAAGAAATACTATGGAAGTTTTTAAAGGAAATACCTGACTAATAGTTTGGAATGAGTCATGACAGTCTGCTGAGTAACTAAAGCACATTTTCATAATGGCCCCTAGATACCATATTGATTCTTAAACAGAGTCTGTGCACATATCTGGGTGAAGAGCAATTACAGCTGCAAAGGATGTATTTTTGTTTTCTGAGGAAACAAGTATCACCATTTTATTTTCAATCTTATGTTCTTCTGCAAGAGTGACTCTCCTTCCAATAGCCTAATTTCAACAGAAAAGGAACTTTCTTTGGCTTGTTGCGTTCCACAAACACCCCTCCTCCTGCCAAAAGGAAGGTAAGTCTACCTAATTTTGAGTCATTAAATCATGGTTTGAACTTTTTCTAATGGTCACACCACACCTAAAAGCTGTGGGTCTGAATAGGTTCTTTACCCGCTACTTTGCAAAAATTAGGTCACAATTGTCTGTGCCTCTAAAAAGTGTAGTGCTAATCTACATCCTGTAATCATATTCTCTATACCTTGAAGGTAGGTGAGGAAACTGGAAACTGTCTTCAGATGGTCAGCAGAAATACCTCCTACTGGAGTAAAGCATTAATGCAAACTCTGGGTCCTTGCTTTGGCAAACAGCGGTGTCAGTGATGGAATCAATCTATTCCTGTAGCCATGTATCATTTCAAAATTCAAACTGTTTGTGCTTGCTAGAGAGTGAAGAAGCAGCTCTGATTCTGGGGAGGTCTGAATCTATGGGAAGGTCTGAGTTGAAAGCCAGGAGTCTCTTCTGCTTCCTCCATGCATGTTCAGAGTCAAACTCTGACACAAGATACAGTCTACACCTATCCCAGCTGCCAGGTACAAAGGGAATGAAATAACACTAGATCAACTTTAACAAAGGTAATAAATATAATCCCTGCATAAAATTTTAAGTTCAGAATAACACTACCAGAGGGGACTGAAGAAGAAAAATTAAACTGTATAGAGAAATAATAACAACCCATGGAAAAAATGCTAAAATTGTATTACATAAGAAAAGTTTCTACATATTTACAGGAACAGTTGTCTCTAAAGGACAGAGGCATTACAAGTCAGACAGAAGAACCCTTCCAATGTGTGAATATTATGGAATTTGATCACTATTTTTTAAAAGCAGGAATGCTTTAATTCTATCATTAAAGCTTTAACAGTGCTGTTTACTCAATGTGTAAGTGTTGGTCTGCTTCCACTAGCATAGCATTCACATGCATAAAAGCTTTGATCTCTAAGTGACTGCACTTCATATTACATCTACTCACCTGAAGAGGCAGTCTGCCCAGAGCTTTCTTAGTTGTTTTTCAGACAGAATATTTTGGGCCAAATCTAGTAATGCAAATTCATAGGAATGGAATCTTAGTTCACCAAAACATGCTCAAAACTACAAATTTTTATGCAGCTGTTGACCCTGTGTTTTCTTCACATTCTTCAGACAGAAATTTCTCTTAGTTTAAATCAGCCTGAAAGTACTTCTATTATTTGGGCATTACTCTGAATGTTGCATTTCCCCCTTAAACCCTGAGTTTATAACCTGACTGGCCCTTTGTTTCAACAGGTGAATTTCAAGCAAGTGAAGTGTAATTTACTTTTACATTTGATCTGTTTTCTGACTTACAGAAAAGTGTAAATGTTACCCCCTGAGCTGAATTCAGGCTTTCTGTAAGCAAGCACCACCCCGCAGAAATTTGTAGGACAGACTGTGTGTTGATATAAGCAAAGGTGAGGATTGATTAGAAAATTAGCTGTGAGTGTTGTGCTTATTCAAGGTTCCCTATAAAGGGAATGAGAGGATGACAGCTGTATCCAAAACATTTTCAACCTCTCTATGCTGTTTGTCCTGCAGCAGTTCTGGGACCATTTGTGTTCAAGTGCACATCCAAGGACCTAGCTTTTTTTTCTGAAAATTTCTCTTTGAGGAAGCCCCACAACAGGTTAGTGAGGTTAAGCTCACAACACATCCCATTTCCCTTTATAACTGGTATATTATAGATTTCCTAGAAAGGATTGTCCTAGGAGGGAAAGAGATGGACAGGGGTGGTATCCTAATTGGTTAAATAGGACTAAGGATTTAGGCTGGAAAAATAGGTGCTGACATACCTAAGCAACCTTAGACAAGCCTGTTCAGTCACGTGTACACTGCAGAGTCAAGAGAGGAAGTGTTAAGTCCCATCAGCCATGCACTTTCCCTCCTTTAACTCACCCTCTGTGTAGAGTGGTGATGAAGTATCCCTCCATCACTTGCTACAGTGAAACTAATGTCTTTCCCCACCCCACAGGAAAGGTTGTTAGCATTCCTGCTACATTTATTGGGAAATTAGATGCAAGTATATCATATATCCAGGTCTTTTTGTCCTCAGTCCATCTAAACGGTCACAAATACGGAGCCAGTGAAGGTGGTCAAGGCTTTGCTCCCTATAAGTCCCATAATCCAGGCTGGAGCTTTTTTTTTTTTTCAATACAGGGCTTCATGTTAGAAAAAAGAGACTAATCCTTCCCACCTCGTGTGTTCTCTTCTGTGGAGACCAGGGAGAATCACTCTGTCATAAGCTTTTACAGACCTGACACACTCTGTGTAACTGCAGTATCTAACTGCAGCAGGACATTGCTTTTGATTCAGACTTTAAGGCTTTATGTAGTATAAATAAAAATTGGGAACATTGATCTACTTTACACAGAAGCATGGAACTTGAAGATGGAAAAGCTGTAACAGAAATATGCAGGAAGAATATGCTGGTTTATTTTATTGTTTCCTGAGGATTGCTACTCTCCTCCCTTCCACTCCATCAGTACATAAATTACTCTCCATGTTCCTTACACCCGTTGAATACCAAATCTCCTGCCGCCTTCCTTCTTATGAAGATCATGAGTTAGTGGAACAATAATAGCCACATTCTTAGGCTTTAATAGCAACATTTAAAGGTATTTGTCTTTTCCGTTTTCTGACAGATCCATTACTAGTTCATTAGCCTTTAGTGGGTAGAGACATTCAGTAAACAAATGAAAGTAACTCCATTTAAGAGCTAGTGAGCTAAATACAGCTCTAAGTCTTAGCCTGCTAATTATATGGAGTGTTGCAAGCGCACACTGAAACAGATCCATCTTTTTGCTGCAATTTTAGAATGTCTCATCTTAAAATTTCTAAAAGCTAAGGCACACTGAAACTGGCTTTCTTTGTCAGTGTCAGTGGCTACAAAGATATGAAATGGAAAAACAGTCCAGGAGAATTTGTGCAACTTCATCTTGCCATAGTTTAATAAGTGTGGAGAATATGGATTTTAATTTCAAAAGATCATTATCTTCCTCTTCCACTGTATTTCCTTGTTAAGGTGACAGACTATTCCATGTATTAAAAAACTATAGTAGTTTAAAGGCCAATCCCTTTTATTTTTTAAAACATAAAAGAAAACTTTAAAAAGAAAGAAAAGAGTGGCATGTGAAAGTCCAGTCTTGCTATTTGTAGTATGAGCTAATCTGGAATTAAATAATCCAGTATAAAACAACATTTGCCATACCAAGCCACAGGATATAGCATTATTTGCCTTCCCTCTCCACATGCTTTTCTTCACCCCACATTCATGTTTCTGTAGGGAAACCTACCTTACCAGAGAGCTGATAATCTTCCAATACTTGGACAGTAACTTCTTTGGGGTAGGCACATATTAAATAAATTTAAGTTCATTGACACAATGGGAATTTACCTCGGCTGGAATGGAGGTAAAAAATGAACTTTACCTTCTCCAGCTACTTCAGAAGTCAACAGAAACATAATTTCCATAATAGGAAAGTAATTGGTCCATCAAAGCTAATCCCTTATTGCTAAAGACAGCCACAGCTTTTTGAATATTTTTCTTAGAGTAGTAAATTTCTGTGCCCCATCTGCACAGTAAGCCAGACTGCTTCTCAGAGATTTAACAGGGAGGCATGAGGTTCACTTTCAGTTTCTCCCCTAAGTCACTGAGTGGAGGCTACTTCCTATCCAGAGCTTATCTAAAACTGACTCAAAATTAAATAAATGGCAAGAAATTGCAACCACTATTTTAACATAACTGTTTCTGTTGGGGGTGAAGTTGGAGGTGAGAATGATGATTCAACATGAGGAACTTAAGCTTTTTTACTTATTTCAGAAGACCAAATTACGTAGTTGGTGCAGATGCTGGCTGTACTTTGACAAGGTATGATGTAAATGTCAGAGATACACATTTTGGGAGGATATGTTATTGCAGGGTCCTGTTATAAAGATGCTTTTAAGAAGCTGTTGCCTCTTTTTCTAATTGATCACGGAAGTGCATCTCTGAGAAGCAGTGAGAGCTGGGATCAATGACAGGCTAGTTTAATGCAGCTCTTAACAACAACCTGCAGAGATTAGGAGGCTGTCAGAAAGATAACACCGGAGATTTATAGATTGTTTTCTGAAGCCATTCTCAGCTCTCGCGGGTGCTCTGTTATGTTTCTCTATGCTTGGATATGTAATATGTACTCCCCTTATAGATCCAAACTGTAGTTCTCATTTATGAAGAAAACAGCATTGCACCTTTATGTGCTGCTCAACTTATAACAACCTGGGAGGGCAGTGAGGGGGTGTCTGGAAGCCAAGTCGTTTAAGTAGTTAGGATGGCTCAGTGATAAAGGGGAAATCGGAGTTATAGCTGCAGTTTCTTCTGTCACTTGAGTAGGGCATAATGGGCCCAATTCAGCTACTGCATTGCCACTAAATCGATGGAGCAGCATTATCATCAAATGAGCCCCCTGTGTGCTGAGCTGGGGCTCAGGTGCTGCTGTGTTTGGTTTGAAGGTCCAGCTTCTGAAAGGCAGCTGAAGTCCTTGGGGAAGGGCTCCACTCCATCAGAAGGGGAGTACCTCTTTTCTCACATTCATAGCTTGGGAAAGACTCAGACTGATGTGTGCCAAACACAGAATGAAAAATAAAAAGTCCTCTGTTGACACAAGAGAGGAGCAGCACTATTGATTTTCATGGATTAGGCTACCTTGCACTAGCTGAGGATCCGGTCCCCTCCCCTCTGACTGAATGCACCAACAATTCTGTTAGCACTGCACTGAGCTTTCCACAGCCTACTTGACATCTATGTAGTATGTTTTCAGAGGAATTTTTATATTTATGGGATCTGTCTATTTTACCTTTAAAGATACTGCATTTTTTATCTACTGCAAATTAGACAGGGTTATCCATTGTAATTTTTCCTGAAGATCATATCACTTGTCAGTACTCAGAACAAAGTAAAATGAATTCCCTGAATGGTCACTATTTGGACACAGAGGGCACCCTGGTCAAAGAAGAGAAATTCACGAGTGCAGGGAAAGGTTGCTCCCTTAAAAGAGCATAAATGGTAAAGATAAAACCAGTTAACCACTCCTTTAAGGAATATTAGGAAGACTTTCCTGTGACTTTTGCTTTGTTTTATTATTGTAAGTCAGGAATAGAGAGGCCTTAAAGACAGAAGTATAATGTATTGGGCAGTCTCAGCCCACAAATTAATCTACACTTCTTTCCCAGCTCTGCAGAGGACCTGCCATCATTTTCATAAATAGATGACAAGGACAAAGATGGACAAAGACAATTAACTTAGTTTCTCATGAGCTCTGTGCAGTGTACAAGGTGATGACTTGAAACCAAACCCCAGAAGCTCGAGATATATAGCAGTTAAAGTGGGTTGATGTGATTTCTTATCTACAGTGAAGCATTGCGCAGCACCACACTGCCCAGCAGCAAAAAGTTACCCATTTTCCACTGGAACTGAGAAAAGGAAGAATTCCTTTTTAGTGGGTAAGTGTGGAGGTTGTGTTCATGGCCTGTTCGTTATTAGCTTCATTATTGAAAATATTTCTTCAAGAGAAAATTAAGTCATCTATGGCAATCAATAAATGAGGTGGTTAATATTCTGTGAATCTGTTCATTACCAATTTGGGTATGTTCACTATTGGTTTTTTGTCAATGTGCCTCGTATGAAAAGTGTGACAGCATCACCATTTAAAGAACTCGACAGGGCCATTTTCAAAGTCTAAAAAACCCTAAGGAATTGCTACAAAATTCCACATGAAATTTTGAGTCTATTTCAATTAGAGAGTAGAGAAAAAAGTAGAACAGGATACTTAAATACTTTTCCTTTTTTTTTTTAAGGAGAACTGATGGGCTAAGTAGGGGCATGCAAACTAAATTGCATCTTTAGTGAAACTAGCACTGAAGGTTAGCTGTAGGAAAGAGGCGAGCTGGTAAAATTCATAACTTACAGCAACAAAGGAATCTCGTAATGTAGACTAAACGTGCAGGACACTTTCCCCACACTCACATTTGGATTAATTTCAAGGCACCCACCTTACAAGGGTGACATTTTGATCTGTGAAAGCAGCAACACTACAAAGTACTGGAAGAACTAAATCTGTGAAGTTATAGCTTAAAATATAATTTCTGTGTACCATAATGTGCTTGAGAGAAAAGCTAACAAAGCAGGGTGTAACCAGTGGCCCACAGAAAACTGTTCTTATACTTGACAGTATGCTTTCTCCAGACCACTAGAAGAGAATAAAAATGCACTTTGAACAATACAGGAAAATCCTACTGTATGTGTGCAACCATGCAAAGATGTCCAGAAACACAGATGTCTAACAGTTGTTGAATACTAATCCCTCACAGCTTGAGCAATAACTAAAAAGAACTAGGAGATGAGATGCTACAATAAGTATAAAACCAATAGTACATAAGCAACAGATACCATCAAACAAAACACTGGGGAGATGTCCACTTCTTTCAGATTGTTAAGAGGATGGAATGGAATAGGGAAGATGGATGATAAAAAAACAACTATGCCTGTTACCTGGGTGTAAAGAGTTCCATTTAAAGAGGTGGGAGTAGTTAGTAAAGCTGAATATAAGCCACTAAGCCTTTGATAAAATCCATGTGGCAGACAGATCTAAATTTGTTTTTTTTCTTTTTTTTTTTTTCCCCCAGCCTTAAAGTTACATCTTGAAAGCAAAGATTAGGCAAGATAGCGTTAACACAAATTTGCTAGAGCAGCTGAGAGAAATGCAGTGGAAAAAGCCTTACATCTATACTATATGCATAAAAATTTGGTGTGAAAAAATGCTCCAAGACTAGATAAAATGTGGATTGTGATTGTCAGAGCATCTGCCTGGGATGAGGCCCTTCAGAACTGAATTAAAGCAGCAAAGAGTACTCTATTAGAAATTTAAGTGGGGATTTCAATATTAAATGCAGTTTTATTTTAAGACTGCAAGATGATTATTTCTGAAGTGTAACAGAAGATGGGGAATGCATAAGATCAAGTAATCCACAAGAAGTTCAGAGATTTTTTTTTATATTGAACTGAAATGAACAGTAACCTTCAGGGGTTCTTAAGGCTTATTGTATGCAATAAAAAAAAAAAAAATAGACCTGCGTGACTTGAAGGAGTCCACGTTGGTTCTACAAAAGATCTCTGGCTTAGAGCAGCAAGTACAAACAGAAACTAATGCACTAGAAGTACATATTAGTTTGTCAAAATTGCTTTACTAGAGGATACTATCAACAACCAATTTCATCATATTCATTTTAGATTATATGTAGATTTTAACTGGCATGTTATACCTATCAGTAATGACTGACAATCAACCGATGTTTATAATCTAGTGTAAAACTATTTTTGCAGTTCCATACAGATTAGATACATTATCCTTCATCTTATTCATCTCCTTTGTCCCTGGACATAGAAATCTGTTTTAAAAGAGAGACAACGTTTCGAAAGGGCACATAGATCCCAAATCTCATCAAGATATAATTGTGTTAAGTTAGAAGGCAATACCAATTATGTATCTTGTATATTAAGTTAGAAGGCAGTACCAATGATAGTACTTGCTGATATTTTCTACAACAAAAAACCTAATGGGCCTCTCAGCACCTCTGATGGCTGAAGACCTATAGAGAAAGAGAGAAGTAAAACAAATTCCGGGATGATGGGCCAAACATTTTTAAAGATGTTATGCATTTCCCCTGTGACAAACTGTCAGAGTGTGGCAAGGAGCAACTGTACCATGAGAGGTTTTGCACCAGTGCCAGGTGAACACATACAACAGCCATAGGCTACACCTTCTCCAAATCTCTGAAGCAATCATCTGCAAAGCCTGGAGGCCTTGGTCAGAAAACACCCACAAGAGGCTGCGTTTGTTGACAAAAATAGAATAATGGACTTAGACAAGAGCCATAGTATGGATGTCTCAATGGCATCTCAAGGATAACCTGGCCACCACTGAGATTTTTTTAAATTCTGCATTAGGGAACAAGGTTGCAACTGGCCAGGAAAGAAAAGTAGGGGTTGTTGTAGCTCTGTAAGGTTTTCCAAGAGACTTAAGTAACTAGAATTAAAACTAATGTTGCCATCCTCAGGGTTTTATGGCACAACACTAATCAGCATAGGTAATACACAGTGAAAGAGTGAGTTTGATACTTCTTGGCCCTGAGTAATTACTGACCTACACATTCCACATGTGTTAGATAGTTTTTACATCAGACGTATGTAGACATACTTGTTTAGATATGCTACTTACATAGTTCTGTATCAAGAGTGCAAAATGGGCCTTTACGGTAATTCCATGGGTAACTGGAGCAGAAGCAAGAAGCAGCAAAGCAGCAAAAAATGCTGACATGGTGCTGTTCAGCAGTAACCCAGAGTGTGGGAAGAAAAGATAAGCGCGGCTTCTATCTGTGATCATTGCTGGACACTTCCGAGTTGTCTAGCTCATCTGGGAGCCCACCTTGTACTATCACAAAGGTTTTTGCCAAGAGCAGCTCCCTACAACTAATAGTGATCACCAAAGTTGGTCTGTCTTTCCTTACTGCATTTCACTGGTATGCAGCTTCTTGTACACTTGCTCATTTGCCTCTGTTGTGACAGACCATGAGTAGCTTGCACTACTTGATTCTATATCCACTTTGCAAGTTTATTACAGAGTTTTGGGGACAGAATGCAAAATCATTCAGTAATATTTCCTTTTGGGGAGAACAGTATGGAAGGTGCAAACAACTGATATGCCAAGGAACAAACATGATTTTCTCATCACTAAGATTTTTCATAATAAAGAAAAAAATCTGGATCCTATAAATTACTCCACTTGAATGAACATCCATGCCCACACATGCCCTGTAGGCATCAGCAAGGCAACTCCCAAGACTTGACCCCTCCCCCCAAAGCCAGCTGCAGGATCAGGCCTATATTTCCATCAAACCCTGAAAACAGAAAGCCAGTGTTTTGCTTTTAGCTTGTGTGACTTAACTAGGCTGTCTAGAATTATAAGTGCTTATAATAGTCAGTTGAGGTGACGTGGCACAATAATAAATACATTTGGCCATTTGATGGCAGTGTTAAATTGTGCATTGCAACATCTTTGTTAGGTTCTAGTGCTCTCAAGACCATACACATCTCTTGCACTTCTCCTTCACATCTCAAACCTCCTTATTTTATACCACAAAAAAAAAAACCCAAAACAAAAACAAAAAACCTAAAGCCAAAAAACTGTCAGGAATAAGCATAATATGGATTAATTTATCTGGAAGAAGGTGTTGGAAGTATTGATACATAATGTTTGTAGACACCTTGGTGGTTTGGATTACTTGATGTCCCTACTGCAACATTCTAGATCACTCAGATAAAAGAAACCTTGAGTCTTTGGTAGTCAGGGTAGACCTTATGAAACAGGAATCTTAAAGGAACCCTTTCTCTCCCCATCTCCAACACTACACATACCAATCTGTAACAAGAAGTCTAGCAGAAGGATTTGCATTTCACTCTTGTACAGCTCGAAGATGCCCAACATTCAGGACTCAGGACTAGTTACTAGCTCTGTACACATCATGCTACATAATGAAATAGCAATCTTTCACTTCTAGACAGTCTCTGTAACTATATTTACAGCTTCAGTCACCTGTCAGCACATCATTCAGTTGAGGGAATGATTCAGAATGAACAATTTACATGCACATTTTACTATGTTTTTGTTTGGTTTTACACATTTACAACAGGTGGAGTGTGGGTTTGGTTTTTTTTTTTTCAAACTTATTAGTTGCACAGGATTACTAGATGAATCAACTCAGGAAGTAATTTACATGTGTCTGCAACATGTAAGAGAGAAGCAATCACATTATTAGCCCATATTTACATTGGTTTTGGCATGAGGACTCCCAGAATTTTCCCAACATGCAGGGGAATGTAGAAGGCCTTGCAACAGCAGGGACAAGCCCTATCCCAGGCTATTCTTCAGTTGTAATTAACCCAAGCAACTGAAATTATTCTACAGACATCCTCAAGTTTAGAGGGTGATCACTTCCTCCAACATTCTCACTCCTCTATCAATAGGTGACTTTAAATCCATCGGTCTTTAGCTACAGAAAATTAGGAACAGCAAAACCAGACTTCTTTGACTTTCCAGTTTGGCCAATGAATGAACCTGATGATACAAAGACATATCTAAAACGCATGATTTTGAGCTGGTTTATTTAGATCTGAGGTGGGTTTACCTTGGCTGGCTGTCAGGCCCCCACCCAGACACTCTCTCACTCTCCCCTTCCCAGGGAGAGAAAACGGGATTAAAAAAAACTCATGAATGAAGATAGGGAGATTGCTTACCAGTTGCCATCAGGACAAAACATACTCAATTTAAGGAAATTTAATTTAACTTATTGCCAGTTAAGAGTTGGATAGTGAAAAACAAGGACAAGATATAAAGCACTTCCTGCACTTACCCCATCCCTTTCTTTCCCAAGTAAATTTCACTCCCTCACTCCCAGCTCCTCTCCCTCCCTGAGCAGCACAGGGGCATTGGGGTGAGGGGCAGCACACAGCAGTACCTCTCTGCAGCTCCTTCCTCCTCACAGTTTTCCTCAGCTCCAGTGTGGGTCCTCTCCAGGCCACTGCTCCATCAGGATAAACCAGCCCCCTGTGTGGGCTCCTCTCCATGGGCCACAGTCCCCTCAGGCTGTATTCACCTGCTGTATCATGGGGCCCTCCACATAACGTGAGGAAACCTCGACTTGACTTAAGCCCTTCCTTTTCTTCCGGCCTGAGTACTCACGCTATTTTTTTTTATTTTTTTTTTTTTAAATTTTCCCCCTCACAATACCACGGGAGGGCGTGTTCTCTTTCTTAAACAGGTTCTCCTGCGGTGCCGCACCTGTGGCTGAGGGTCGCAGTGAGGCCCTTGGGGCGGCTGGAGCCGGCTGTGTCCTCACAGGGGCCGCCCTGCCGCCTCCCGCCACACACCTTGTCATGCAAATCTGTTTCAACAATACAGGTGCCAAACAGAGTGCAGACTCTTAAAATCAGTTGCTACAACATATAACACTTATGCAAAAGCAAGGAAATAAAATCTGCTAGAGATAACTGTAGGAACAGGGTCAAATTAGGAAAAGATCCCAAATCACTTTTCTCACCCCACTGCTGCCCAGCACCTGTGGCCAGCAACCTTCGAAATAACCAGGCCAGTGTTAGCAGTAATTACACTGACCTGGCAATAATTAGAGCCTTCATTAAAGTACTGCCAAGGAGGCAAATGTTGGGAAGTGGTGGAGTCCCCGTCCCTGGAGGTGTTTAAGAGTCAGGCTGACATAGTGCTGAGGGATATGGTGTAGTTGGGAACTGTCAGTGTTAGGTTAATGGTTGGACTAGATGATCTTCAGGGTGTTTTCCAACCTTGATGATTCTGTGTGAGGCCAGGCTAGGAGTATGGCTGGGAGGGGGATTGGGTTATAGCTGTGTTTATGGGACTGAGGAGGGAGTTTGTGAGCTTGAGGGGCTCAAATGCAGAGAGCAAAGAAGGCTGAGGAAGGTCCATTGCCTGAGAGAGGCTGGCTGTGGAAGGGTGCCATGCCTCGTATTAACAGTAAGAGTAGTGTCAATGGTTTCCTTATGGTTCTTGGGGAAATGAAACCAGGAGACCAGAAAAATTGCCATAGACCGGAGCAGATGCTTGTCAGTAGAGTGAGGGTTTTCTTTAGATACAAGTAAAGTAAGAAGGTACTTGAGGTGGCAAATGGTTTCTGTGGAGAAACTGTGATTCTGCTGTTTTGTTCTGCCTGTGCTGCTGTCTGGCTCTGCCCTATGCCCTGGTGGTCAAGGCATGTTCTTCTCTGTTTTCTTCTGTTCTCTCTTCTTCTTCCTTCTTCCGCAATGTGCAGGGACTAGTCTTAGATGTGGAGGGATAATGAACTGGGGAAATTACACCTCTTAAATTGCTGAAGACCCTTAAGGTTGCTTTGTTACAATCTCAACTTATAGGGTGAGCTGCCTATTGAAAGAGCTAGTTTGAGAACATCTGCAGAGAGTCAAACTATTCTTACTTATCTTCCATGTTCATTTCTTTGAAAAAGTCTCAGTCAGCAACTCTTCCCATACCTGTAAACTTGAGTGTGAATGATTCAGGGTGAATGTGAAATGGACTTCATTTTGAGTAGAAATCATCAATATTACTTAGGTACAAAATGCTGAATCAAAAACCTGAGTGATTTATGCCCTCTGTAGATCTTGATTTCATCTAGTTTATTTCAGCTCCCACAGATAAACAGCACTGTAGATGAAACTAAATGTGTAACATTATCCTCATTTAATCTTTGTCTAATTGTAAGTAAATAAATTGAGGCAGAATCTCAGAACAGGAGTACTTTAGATATGTGCTCTTATTTGCTTGATTGGCATACAATAAGTTGAATTATTAGTATCAGTACTAGCATTGCTGCTAGTAATACGGTATTCTTCTAAGATCAAGGCTAGATGCAAGTTTTTGCTTTTTTTTTTTTATTTCTGGAGGAAGTTGAGAAGCTTTTTGTATAGTGCTCTCTGCTATTTGTAACTTTGAAAGTGGCTTATGTCTCAATTTAAACACTTTCTTTGAGGGAAGGAGAAACTTGAAAGCAGAGTACCATGCTACAGAGTGCTAATTTGTTAGTGAAGAGAAGATGGGTTTGTAATTTAATGTTCTTAATAGCTTATATTTATTGGCTTAAGCAACAGCTCTTAGTTCACTAACATGAAACATGGATAGGGAGAATCTAATAATCAATTTTCTCAGTTTGGGTTTTTACTAAAATAAACCTCTGAAACCATCACATTTCTGAATATCATCTGACTATTCGCCACTTCTTACTGTCCAACTTAAGTGGCCTATAAAATCCAACTGGAATGATCTTTCTACTTCATGGGCAGCCTTCAGTTTTAGAGCTTCCTTTTTTGTTGGGCATCAAATAAAACCAGATAGCATAGTGACCTCAAGCAGTTGTGGTGAACATCAGAAGACATTGCAATCATATTAGCAGCCCCTAAATTATTCAGAGCACTTTCTGGTAAAATGGTGCTGCAGGACAATGAAAGCAAAGAACAATCCCCAGCAGATTAGATTTTTTTTCCCTGTTGCTGTCTGTAATTATTTCTATCAGATAAGTTATTTGCTATGCAAGCTTACCTTCAAAAGCATGTTTGTTAAAAAGAGAAAGGGGAAGAAATCCTTTGTAGGGCCTGCACATGATTAAATGGCTTTAACAAAGCATAATGAATAATAATGACAAAGATCTGTCAATTGGAATTTTAAGCATTTTGGCTTGTGAATTAGAAGAGCAAACGATATCAAAATGATTACACGTAGCAAATAAGTGGGTATTTGCCAATGCTGCCTATTGGTGAATATTACAGATGAGCTGTTACCAGTTTGCATATTTCTGTAAATAACATTTCTTCTGCAGTTTTAATGTACTTATAGTACACGGAAAACCAATATGGAACTATTGCCTTTATTAGCATGTTCTGCAGCTCTCTGAGAGAGGAACTGCTGTATCAATTATGCTCTTGGACAGCCAAAAAAAAATGACTGGGTTTTTTTGCTTTTTCTTTTTTAAAAGGGACCTTAGTCAGAAATAGCCAAACAAGACTGTAGTATCCAGACAAAAGTATACTTGAGTTCCAGCACTGTTACGGGAAGGATGACTCAAGGAGGGGTATCTGGGTTTCTTTGAGTGATGGTGATGATTATTGTTATGTTCTGTCCTCAAAACCGTAGGCAGGAAGGTGCATATTTGCATAAAATTATATGGAATTAAATACTTCTTTCTTTTTTTTTTTTTTCCATTGTATTGTTATCAGTTATCTGGTAACGAGGATTTGATATAATGAATGCACCGAACTAATCGGTTATTTAAACTATTATATTGGAAACACTGTTTTCTGGCAGATGTCTTTTTGCATGAAAACTTTATTTCATTACAGAAATTGGGGGGGCTGATTATTTTTTCTTAATGTATTCTTCTATATGCAGATGTCTAGGGTAATATAACCTTTTTAAACAGCATGGTTTAATTTCTCTCATTTCATTGACAGAGAGAGGGCAATATAGGTGAAATGAATTTGAGAGGGGGAGACTTTTCTGAGGTGTGCTTATAACTTTTATCACTATCTATGTAAAAATTAAACTAAATAAGTTATACAAATACTTAGATATACTACTATAGCAGAAAAGACAAAGTCATAAAACCTTAGTTTTCCATCCAATTTTCTTTTACAAATATCCTTTTCTTTTATATAGCCTCTTTGTTCAGGAAGGTCCATAGAGAGGAATGGCTAGGCGTCTTATCACTTTATCACTCTGACGACATTCGTTAACAATGTCACCTTTTATTTAAACCTAGAGTTTGCTTTAAGAAATCTATTTTTTGACAATATACTATGTGGTCAAGGCAATTTTTAACATCTATTACTCTTGTGTATTGTGTTTGAAATGGATAGTGCTGAACGTGTTATATTTCTACTATCAGATACTCATTGTGGGAGATAGAAACGTGGTGAAGGCCACTAACATATCATTGAAGAAAAAGAACAGAAATCTGATGGCTTTCCATTGAGGGACAGCTGATCAAAAGGGAGGTTAAGTAAGCAGAATATGTTGGATACTATTTTTTTCCCCACTAGAGAAACGTGTACCAAAGTACTTCAGAGCTCTCCATCAGCCCAGTGTTCTGGTATCACTGCTGCAAACAATTTCAGCAGGATGCTGACTGGGAGAAGTGGAGAGAGAACAGAAAAGAAGAAAAGGAGGGGGGGAAGAAAAAAAAGGGGTGTGTGTGTCAGGATATTGTAGCGAATCTTTTAAAGAAAGTTAGAATTTTTTCATAATAATGAACAAGCTTACATATTCCTTTTGAACACAAATATTTAGCTCTGTATAGATAGCTTTCCATTAATAACAAAGAGCAGGGAAGCAACTGAATGTGTCAGAATTCTGCCGTGTCTTTTAATAAACTTGGAGCTGATTCCCTGAATTTAAGCAATAATCCTGTACTGATGTAGTTTATTTTCTGGTGAGGAAAATCAGCACTACTTCAGCATGTACATCAGTTGTTGCAGAAGCTAAATCAATCGGACAGTCAAGGTGGAACTGCTTAGACCTCCATCTAAAAATGAAGTCCCCAAAGCAGTCTTAAAACACCGACTCAATAGCCTGGTTTATTAGCAAATGAACTAGAGCTCCTCTCTTTGTAATTAGAGAATGCTTGACTGCCTGAGGGCACAGTGTCCTGCTGTGACTCCCTCATCTCTTGCCTCACCCTGAAGCCTTTGGCAGCACCTCCCTGGGTTTAGTTGTTCCCCACAGAAATAGCATCTCCTTTTCTCCCAGTCATTCCCTTTTCAAAGGAACAAAGCGTGCAAACCGAGAACAAACCACGCGGGAACCATCTTTCGCACAGACTGATTAATGCTTGTACAAGCTTCTTAGGAGATAAGTACTATTTTATTAAATTCTCACTCTACTAATATCAGAAGATTTTCTAAGTACTGGTCCGCGCAGGTTGAGTATTTACTACATTCCTCAAATTTTCCTTTTTCTCTAAAATTTATTTATCTGCTTAGGCTTATTTTAATGGAAAAACTTTTTAAGATAGAGAAAAGGGGAAAAAAAAGACTAAAAACCTTGAAATATAGCTTTAAATATCAGTTTAAACCCTATATTCTACCTCTGGTTTCAGATCCATCAGTATATAATGAGGCACCACTATGATATATATGCAGGATTATGAGACAGGAAAAATAAAAGTAGTACTCAAGTAAGGTGTTGATCTTAATTTTTTTTTTTTTTTTGTCAACAGCTTTCTTTTAAGATAAAGGTAAATGCCTTCTAAAATCTGGCTACTGAATTCTGTTTTCCATTCATGTTTCTAAGATATATAAAATATAGCTGGGTCTGAAATACACACTCTGAAAATGAGTGGTGATGAGCATTGTCTGGTTCTAAGTGAAACCTTGTTTCTGGTGAGTCGATAGGGTATCACTGACTTCCCCTGGATCACGGAGTGACAATGGATCTTTTCTTATGACAGCACTGACAGTTTCATGTAACTGAGTTAATTTAAAGTGATGTTGATTTAATTAATTGAAATAAGAGTCCGATAACTCTCTTCAGCCTCTGTGTAAAAAATTCCTGCTGCTATATACAAATGTTAACAACAACATGTTGAAACAGAAGCTCGACAAATCATTTAAGCATTTACTTTAGCCTGCCCCACTGCAGCAAAACACTTAAGCACATGCCTAAAGGTATAGACATGCTCAAGTGCTTTTCTGATTAATGATGGACTGGAGCCCAAGTGTCTAATTTCAAGACTAACATTGTGTCTTATTGCTAGATTGAAAGAATTACTCATTCCAGTACTATCGAGGGAGATTAACATCACATTTCACTTCCCCTTCTCCATGAATGCTGCTGGTACACATCGGATGGTCTGAGCCCATGGGCTGGAGGAGCTCTGAAATACTGATCCACAAGCAGACTTGCCACCGACTGATGCTCTGAGTTCCTCAAGAGGCAACTAGAATGACCCCCCAAAATGAAGGTTTATAAACTGTTACTTCATCATTTGGATGAATGAATCCTAAAAATCAGTTTTCAGAAAATGAAAGGAAGGAAATTGTTAAAGTGCTTTAACATCCTGTCAAAATGTCACTTACGTGCAGAAACGGCGTGTGTTCATTTTAAAAAGAGATAAATGCAGAAAACCACATGACAATCAGTCCTGAGCTGGAAAAAAACAAGGGAAGAAAACAAAGGATAAGAGCACTGTCCTCATTGTGAATCCTCATTTCAGTCTCTAGACGGTCAAAATAACAAGGTCAAGGTCTGAGTTTAAAGAAAAATGCAGCCCCCCACTGCCAAGACACCGGAGACAATGTCAGACTTAATTGTCAGATTACTGTCTAATCAATGATTTCTCTGATTAGTGACCCACTGACAATACAACCAAATCAATGTGTTTATTCCAAGCATTAGTCCTGATGCTCCAAAAGAGTGAAAATCAGGAAAAAAAATTACAACGTTAAGTAACTCAAATCCCAGGCATACCTATTGAAACTGTCATTTGGCTTGCTTATTTACAGGGTTTGAAAGGTTTATTTGACAACAGAAGGGCTAATAAAAGGAATCCAAGTCATGTTTAATTACATCAGTTTTATTATCTTAATTAATCAGTCCACTGCTGTGCACTCTAATATCATAGTGTTGTATTTTTGCATAATGGAGTACAAAAGATTTCTTTATTTCTCCTTATATAATTTTTGGCCCATATGTGTCATGGCATTCTTCTTGTTGAGTTCACACTCACAGACATGAGGGCAGTGTATTAAATCTTCACGGAACTGCTGTTTAGATGGAGAACAAAAAGGGCCTGAAAACTGAATGGAATAACAAAAAGACAACAGAGTTTGTGCTATAATTAATTTTAGATGAAAAGGGAAAATTAGAAAAGGCAATAAAGGATTTAAAGCCCAGAGGTATCTGGACAGGAACTTGGAAAAGATTGTATAACTGTGGAATTGATTATAAAAGTCCATATACCAGCGCTTGATTACAACCAGATATTATGTTAAAAAAATGCAAGTTATGACTTAATCTATGCCAAGAGTAGATAGATACGCAATATCCTCCTGATAGTTAAGATGAATGTGGAAGTGGGAAACTGGATAATACTAATTTCAATTTTAATTTACATTTCAAATGCAAACTGTTTTAATTATATCTAATTGAAATGATTTATTGCGTTAAGTGGTAAGGAAAAAGGCCTGCACAGAAACACAAGTTCTTAATCTTTGTACTACACGTTTTTCCTGTTCTTCTTTTGTTTATTGTGTTGAATGCAGAAATGGGAGATACGTCTGTGTCATGCCTTTGCACACCTAACTTCTCAAGCTGAGCTGGATCATGATATGAAGAGAGAGGAAATACTTTCCATAGCAGAGAACCAATAATGTGGAAAGGTAAACCATTTAAAGGTGAACTGACACCCTTCTTTAAAAATTAGCGCTTATGTTCCCAAACTAGGAGTAGGTGTGTCATTTTAAATTATGTACAGCTTAAAAGATACTCTGTAAATAAACTTTCCTTATTTAACTGAGAAAACTTCTTTTTGGAGCTGATTATTTTTGTGGCTGTAGGGAGTGCTGTTGCCATCACCTGTGAATTCTTTCTGTATTTTACAATGAACCCTCACCACAGACGTCCTGGAAGAAGGGACCTACGGATCCATTGTTGCAGAGCAGTGAACTGGGTACAAACCTGCCCTAATTCCAAGTGTCTTCTCATTTCTCCAGCCAAATGAAGCTCTGAATTTTTATTACAGCTTCAATGGATGGATAGAGCGGAGTACTCTTGGTAAGGCAGCCTCTAGCTCAATGGCTAGGGCTGACTGAGATGATGGCTATCAGTATGAAGACAAGCAAAGAGAATCAGTGTTCCCCCTTCCCCTGGAGGCATGTCATTGCAGTCACGCAGTTGTAGGGCTTTTGGGGAATGTAGAAATTCTTTCAGAGTACAGTCAGTCTTCAGAAATCACAGAAGGGACCTCTGGAGGTCATCTGGACCAAGCCTCAGCTCAAAGCTGGGCCTAATTAAATTACTTGTGTGAGAGGCAAACAATCACTTTATTGAACAGCTGTATTAGCCCCTGGTTGTCCATCACAGCATCAAGCCTCTGTGTCTCAGCAGTGTGGTGGAGCAGCTCCAAAAGAGCATTCCCAGCTCCCCAAGAGCAAGTGGGTCTGCCTTCCTGCCCTCCCCATAACATCATCTCCCCAGCTGGCCTAGGGAAAGTGACAGCCAGGCCCCTGGGACTCAGGGGGATTTTTTTGTGGTCTTCAAAGGGTATTTTCCCTACAAAACCCTTTACAGAGTCAAAAGCTGGTGTTGGCTAAACATACTGAGCATTGAACTTTGTTCTATTTGTCCCTTACTGTATATCTGCCTATAAAATAAAAACTATAGATTATTTCTGTAAGAATATCCATTGACTTTAGTGTCGATAAATTTGCTGATTGAAATGTGCTTCAAGAGAGCTACTAAAAATACATTAAAACCCCACAGAAATAGTTTCTCTCTGTGTTTTTTAATCTATAATAGAGATAATTCCTTGTTTGAGTGGTTTAAAAAGCTAAAGAGGAATTATTTTCTAGGATGATCTGTAAGACTTTTCATAAATGAATGGAGGTGAAAAAGCAGTTGCAATAGCTTCTTATGCTGTATGTGTGTAACTGACCTGAGGGAAAGCAGCCTGCCAGAAACCTTTCACGAGGACTAAGTAGCCATATAAATTCTCATGTTTGAGTTGTTGCTTGCAGAGAAGCAAAGTCTGATGTCAAAGTTCTGAAGGCCAAATTAAGACAAAGTTTTTCTAGGTTTCTTTGAAGAGCAAAGCGTTTTGGACTATCTTTCAGCTCCTGTAACTCAAGTCTCCTTGACAGCCTATTATTTGTTCAGTCATTACATTCTCTTGATTCTTTCTGACAAAGTTATCAAACACCCCACTGGGACCACAGCCAAAGAAGCATTCACCTTTATACAAAGGGCCAAATCCTGATAAAGAACGCACAGCTGGAGTAAATGGACTGTTTGGTTGGAAAATAGAGCTAAATGGAGATTTCTGCTGCACCTTGTCACAGCTGGTGTAAATCCAAGCCACAGGAACTACAGGGTATAGGGAGAAATAAAATATACAGCTCAGCAGTGCATCTTTCTCCCCATGCTAACACTCCTGTGCAAATAGCCACAGTAGAGCTTAGATTCATTATACAGAGGTGTGCTTTTATTCTCCCTTTATTGGCTCTCTATTGTCTATTCCTCCATTCATAAGCAAGGTGGCATTTCTTTATTTTTATCTTGTTCGGAGCTGCAGTGGGAGCAGTAATTAATCCTTATTCAACAGCGGATGCAGTACAGTCAGTCATAGTACCAAAAGTTTTTATATGCTTAGTACTCGTTACTTTTGATATGCTTACTGCTTTCTATTTTATTGCAATTACTTGCTCAGCTTTCCACAGATTTTATTTTAATGATCTGGGGTCCCATCTTTTGCACGTCTAAAGTGAAAAGTTTCCAACTGCCCTTCATTCTGCAGTATATTCAGATGTGTTAAGGTGTATCGAAACAGATGCCACCAGTCTACATCCTCTTATCAAATTCTGAAGAATTCAGAGTAGCTCCTGGAGATGAACATGGTGACTTTTGATATCCATCCCACAGCTAGATTTAATGATTATACGTGTCTTGACATTTCAGTGGTATCTACCATGGGTACATCAATACACTAAGTACTACACAAACACAACATAACTCTTGCTGTGGTTCCACCCAAGTTTAAGCAGAAGAGTTGTCCCAAAAGAAAACCAAGCTCTTCTGTCTACCTCTGCGTCCTATTTGTTGTAGCACACTTGTACTTCTTAATCAATTGCAGTCCAATCATTACACAGCTGGTCTATAACTGATTTATTTATCTATACGCATATATAAATGCACACAGGTGTGTCCATGCATGCATATGTACAAACACACATCTCGCAGACCAAGGAACAACCGAAGATGGTGTGTCCCTTAAGAGGCAACTACTGAGTGTGAAGGAGGAGAAAGAAAGAAAATGAATGTAAGTGTGTAGGAATTTGTTTTGGTTTGCTGGTACATTTGGATCCTTGTTTTACAAGCTCCCGTAATAACATGGAAACATTCCCTATGGTTCACACAGAAGTGGTAGTTTTGGTCAGTGCAACTTCCTGGCTTTCCACCACTAAGAGCG
Source organism: Strix aluco (assembly GCF_031877795.1). Classification (NCBI taxonomy): domain Eukaryota; kingdom Metazoa; phylum Chordata; class Aves; order Strigiformes; family Strigidae; genus Strix; species Strix aluco. The sequence continues at coordinate 33,984,599 of NC_133936.1, forward strand.
AGCTCCATAACTGTCACTTTCCTTTTCATGGGGTAAAATTCCTCTGCCGTACATTTTCAGAAATATGATTCACCTTGTAAAAGGCAACCATCTGTCAGCTCTAAGTTCAGGTACCTGCTTATCACACCTGCTAGTTATTTTCTCCAAGTACAGGAGTGCAGGCAGATAAGGAGGAGTGTCAGCGTACTGCAAATATGCCATCATCTTCTGCCGTGACAGACAAACTGGAAACACATGCTCTTTTAACCTGAAGTGAGCATTACATTGGCCATTAGGAAGATAGGTTTTTAAATTGAAGGATTACTGTTGATTACTGATTACTTTGTGAACAAGACAATTTAATGAATTTTAATTTCCCGTAACTAATTCATTCTTTGTGATCCAGAAGTCATTTTGGAACAGTGCAACAGGTGATGTTAATAAATACCTGAAGCATCTTCTATCTCTATAAAATCCATCTAAATCAAGAGATAGGTTTTTCTCTTTTTGTCTTTCCTGACACTTCATCCCTAAAGTACTTTGCAAAATAAGGTAATACAGTTACAGAAATAAAATAGCAGGAGATGGAGATAAATTGAAATACAGAATAAACAATGGATGAAATGTGTGTTTTTCTTTCTGTGTCATGTTCCAAGGTGCTGTCAAATATTGCAGCTTTGTCAATGAAGTTCCCTTGTCCATGCTGGGATTTAAGACAGCAGAGGTGCAGTTCATCTGAGAGCACAAGTGTTCGCTGATATTTTGACAGCTTCTGCTTCTTTGCACATCAGCTGGGGTTCTCCATTCAGTAAGAAATAATGGAAGTGAGCTGTGGGTGTCATAGCTAAAGCAGAGATCAGCTCATAGGACTTTCTACAGCCAGCACACAGAATGGCCAGGAAGGCCACCCCTCTTTACCTATATTGCTTTAAAACTGTGTGTGTTGCACAGTACAGACTAATATACATAGCTTTTTTTTTTTTTTCTTTTGGTAGGCAACAGCAACCATTTCCTCCATCTACAATTTGATCTTTCTATCTGATGCAGGAATGTTTCCTTGCATACAACAAACACTGACTCCTTTTCAATGCTCATCAGCTCAACCCCGGTGGGATTTCTGTGCACAGGTGAAGTGATGCAGGAAGGATACTGCTATGTTCCTGCTGCTACTGGCAAATCTCACCTTGAATCAAGCTAAGCCATTTCTCAAGGCCTTTGCCTTTTCACAAGTGAAGACTTCCAGCCAAGAGTTCAGTAGCAAAGTAAGAACAAGAAACCACCAAAAGCAGGAATGTAAAAACATTGGCTGTTTATGATTCCCTTTTTTAAGTCCTCCTTTCTAGGACTCCATCACCCTTATGTGCTCTACTCTTCTCTGCATAAAATCAGTTATTTCATGTTTTCTAGGTCAATTCAGATATTTTTATTGATTATATCTGTGACCTATTAACAATGACACTATTTGCAGAAACCAAAGCGGAACATGTGCAAATAAAAGTAATCTTTTTAAATAAAGTAATTCCAAAGAAAGAGGTACATGCTGTTCCATTTATTGAAGATTTATTTTTAATGCAGCTCATTGGTATTTATTTGAATTAGAATGATGTGGCAAAAATCTAGATAAAATGTGAAATATGATAACTATTATAGTACTTATTAATATTTCATATTTTAACATGTAGCTACAGTCACAAAAATCAACAAAAAATATAATTCTCTCATTCAGCTCTCACAGCTTGTATTATTTTCATGAGAACTAGATTCTCATTATATTTGTTAGTTTTAATCAGTAATATGATTTCCCTCTCTGTGCCAGTTTGTTTAAAAATGAGGCATTTCCTGCAGAACTCTCTGTTATAATGTTTTAGAATCAAAACCCCTTACCTTAATTTCATAAAGAATGATCACTCAAACTTATTCCCAGACATAGCCTAGCAAAAGTCTGTCTTTTTATATGTCAGTATTGGTGAGAAGTGACTTTTCCACACCAACTCTCTACCTCAACGTGTAACTTAACATTTGAACTGAAAGGTATCAAACTGTGTGTAATAAGAAAAACAAGCAAAGGCACCTATAGGAAGAATATACTTGGGGGCAAAAATTTGTTTAAAGACTAAACTGAAATTCTTTCTCCTGAACATTGCTGAAGTAATGTGGTGCCATTAAAATCAGGTGCAAAACTATGTCATTTTGCGATCTTTAGGCACATGTCAAATTCCTACCCAGGGAACGTGTGTTAAAAATGGACAAGTGAAAGACAATATTAAATACTGCAAAATTAAATATAATTTTAGAAAATATATTAAAATACTTGACTAAATTGTCTGCATATGTTTCTCTCATAGGTCATAGCATAGGTGTTCCCATCTTCAAGAGGAGGCTCCTCCATCAGAACTGGGAACCAGACAAAAGGTTTGCAAGTAACAAGAGGTGTTACCTGCACCCCCGGGGCTGTACGAGGGCTACCAAGGAGGTGCAATCCTCCATCCTCGATTTCCCGGGGGGGAATTGGTTTTGCTCCGATGTGCTTTCGTTTGTCACTGGCCACTAAGAGATGCATCTTTCCTCCCTATGTCCAAGGACTCAATGAGAAGTGATATGTTACAGTGTCCGTTTATCAAGCTGAACTCATGAATCTGTCTAACTCCTCTGTTGATTCTGAGGACATTTGTCTGCCTCCACAGCAAATCTGTGTGGCAAAGGAGTCCAGAAGTTTGCTATCTACTCATCCTTCCCTTATGTGTTTTAAAATGGTTTCTGCTGATTTGCCTGACTGCTCTCTCATTCTCAGATTGTGGGATTTAGTGAATAACAGTTCTGAAATGACATTATCCACTGCCTTCCTGATTTTGTAGATCTCTAATGTATAATATCCCAACTCAAAACTGTTTGATTTGTACAGTTCAAAGTAGGCGGCAAAGACTCTTCAGTAGATATTGATACTCCCGTTAATTTTATTTCTGGCAGATGTAAAGTAGCTCACCTGAATAACTACTGCATTTCCAAGAGAGCTCTATATACACCAAGTACTCTTGAAAATCTAGGCCTAATTATGAATTTTATGCATTTAGAAATTTAGTAGTGAGCAGCTCAGAGAATATACCTTTTAACAGTAGTGAAGAGATTAATATAGATTGTATCTAAAAGTGGAGAAGTAGTGTGGATGTGCCAGTTTCCCAAAGTACAGAATCAGTATTTACCAACTATTTTGTTTCAGATGTTAGTATCTCTTAAGGATAGCATAAAAAACTTGGTAATAGATGATCACTTTAGTGACTGCTGGGAAATCAAAGCCATTTTATGGCAACTGCTATAACTGCTCCAATACACTTTAATCTCTACTGAACTGAAATACAGCTGGTACTTCAGAGCAAACAAAAGAGGCTTATGGAGGACCAAGGATGAAATTTCTTGCTGTTCTGCATCTTGTGTCTTCATTTACCATTGTGAAAAGATGAATAAATCAGCTGCTTTTCAGATCTGATTGTACTATATACCCACTTTACAAAAAGATGAAAGATGACAAAGGTAGGAAGACAATGGGGAATATGCCCACAGGGATTTATGTTCGTACCGTTATGCATTTGGTTTTTGAGCACTCATGATTTTCTCTTTGGACAGAAGGATGCTTAGGGAAAACACTTCATGCACAGTGTAAGGGAAACCAATACATTATTTAACAATTCTGCGTTGGCATGTGCTGATTCTTGTTTGCAAAAATATGCCATATACTGGGAAAGTAAATAATTTAGGATGGTTATCCTGTTCCCGTATACACATATAACATACAAAATAGGAAATCTGTGTTTGCTGTCATTGTCAGTAAAAATCAATAAATGAAATTTTCAGTGATGTGTAGAGGCAATGTGGCAGAAAACTAAACAGAGTTACGAACAGTGAAGTAAGAAAGTTTTGCAGTGTGTATCCTGTGGTGGTCAGTAGATTAATAGATAAGTGATACTGCTGACACCACTGGATCCTTATCCTGAATTTTTCAAAAGTGCTATATATGAATGTGTACCTTAAGTGTTTATGGGAGAAAAAAATCTATATTAACTATACCGTTTTGGGTTTCTGTAACAAATGACAGAATGTTCAAACTCCCAATATTGCTTATATGCTAGTTGCTAGAAGCCGATATTACCATTTCAGCTGCTGCAAATTTAAGTTATTAAATGTCATCCTTGCAGTGGTACACAAAACAAAATATGACAGACATGTAAGTGTCAAACAGGATTTGTGTAGTCTATTGGTAATCTGTTTTGAGGTATAACAGTGTGTTTCACTTGTAGCTGTGAGTCACACTGTAAGCCAGATTGTAAGACACCAGCATTTAAATACATTCTAGGTTTCAGAAGGTTCATAATATTTATGATTCAATACACTCAGTGCCTTTGTACTCCAAGACGACTGCTAGTTACTATGAGATGAGACAAATTTTCAAAATCCTGCTCACAGATTCGTAAACTCCTATTGACCATGCAGTGTTGCCCCCCTCTCCTGGGCAAGTTTGTCTGGGCATCAAGTGTGCACAAAGAGGCTCTGCAAGCAGGAACGTACAAGTGTAAATCTACTGGTTACCGGCCGATGCACTCAAAAGACAGCTAGGCTCTAACCAGCTGGAAAGGCTGCTGTCTTCTGTCAACACCAGCACGCTAGTTACACCAGGGACATAACCAATGGACAGCTCAACCTGACGATCCTACAGCTCTTGACTCACTGCCCTTTTTTACCTTTAGGATTTTATATCTTTGCATGTATTCTTCCTCTTGAATCCTTGAGCGACCAGTGACCCAGTCTCAAAAAGCTAAGCTTCCCCATAATTTTACCTTTCTTATTTCTCAGTGAGCTTCGCTGCCGCTCTTTCACAACCTATTTTCTTAGGCATCTTTGCCAAGATCCCGGCTGTATGAGAGAGCGTGGTGGGGCTGGACAAGCAGGGGACTGTGCCCTGGGGGGATGAGGAGTTATTTCAGAAGGAAAGAAAGAGCTGTTACAGTTCAGGTTGTTGTATGGTGTTCAGATACTGCAAAGAACTCCTCGGCAAGGTCAGCTTTACAGGTTAGGGGCATTGCAGAGGCAGGGATTCACAGGCATTGCTTTTTCCTCATGTCCAGCTGAGTGTTTAATACAGCAGTGCCTAGGCTTAAAATTTCCAAGCTAATGGCAGAATTGGTTGACCCTCATGCTTTCACATTGGACTAGGAAAAGTGAACATTTTTAAGCAGAAAAGATGTTTTCATTTTTAGATTAACAGATGACATTTCCAGTGCTTTTAATGGAGGAATAGTAGCAGAACTAGCAAAATCTTTCAAACTAGTAGAGCTGTATGTTGATGATATTGCATCATGTTTTTCTGGAAGCTGTATTTTGGTGTGGAGAATTTAAAGGCTTTTCAAATGTGAGTAATATTGTTATTCTCAAGTCATTGAGGAAACATTCAAACTGTAGTTTGCTGAAATGAACTAGATGGTTACACTTTTTGAACTGTATTCATCTCTATAGTGCTCGGTGGCTAAAGTATCCATGGGGTAATGTCTCCTTAATGCTTCAAGATAACAAATATTCCACTTTGCAGTGTAAAACAGAAATAAAATAAAACCTGAAATACGTGATTTTGAGGTCACAATTGTCAAACTGAAAAACGTCTGACATATTTGTTGGGTAGCAGGAATGATGGAAAGAGGGTACAGATCTCTTGCCAAGAAGATAATGAATAGTGAAACATAGTGATGATTGTCACTCAAATAGTTTTCAATAATGAGATTCAGCCTGTGTGTTCCTAGCAACAGATGCTCTCAAAGCCCCTGTCACGAATGACCTTTAAGCACAGTATTTGTTGCAAAGAACCACAATATTAACTGTCTCTTCACAGATTTTCTTGCTTCAAAACTTCCCCCTCCCCGCCCCCCCCCCCCCGCCCCTCCCCCCTCCCTCCAAGCATTGTAAGAAAATAAATAGGATGTAGCATGAGAAAAGGTTTGCTGTTATGGTGGAATACAAGCACTAATGTTTGTCCCATTATCTGGAGAAAAAAGGCTAAGCAAAACATTAGGGGCAGCTATGTAGCAGGTATGGCTTTAAAGGTTTTCTGACATTAGCCTCGTTCAGCCATTTAAGTACCAGTGAAAAGGGTTCCTGTTTAACCCTTAAAGCTAAAGATTCTTTCCTGCTGCAGCAAAGCCAACAGAATGGGTGAAAAATACAATGGATATAACAGAAACTTTTTTTCTTTGCCAGACCTCCATCTAGAAATTAACAGAGGAACAGAGAAGGGCTCTTTCTGCTCATCCTTTTCCTACCCACACACTCCTTCTTAGAGAGGGGACAGTGCCAGAAAATAAGGAGAGAGGAAGTCACATCAAATTCAAAGCCTGCTCTTCAGTTTCTGGCCCACACAAACACTATCACAGGCTAAACTGAGGCCCAAACATCCTTAATTTTCTGATTTAAAATTCAGATACAAGTTTAATGTGCTGACTGCTGTTGTGACATACCTTGCAGAGACAAAATAGGGCAAAGCGCTGTCAAGGCGGTCGTGCTGTCTGAGTTAAAGGAATTCCTTGAGTTCAGTGCGGTGTCCGCTCTGCCCAGAAATCCCAAGTCAGGTTTGCAGCTTGTCCTCCCCCTGCCCACAGTGCCTGGGCTGAGACCCCTTGGGCACACACGGAGCTGAGCCACTGCTGACCACCCACGGGAATCCCACCACCGGTCACCCACGGGAGTGAGTCCCACCGCTCTGGTCACCTATGGGAGACCCACCACCAGTCACGGAGGGGCACCCCTGCGCTGTGCGGCCTCCTCCTACCCCTCAGCTCCTACCAAGAGCTGGCTCCGGCACCCAACAGCTCCCTCTCACAAGCACCAGCAACCTCCCCAGTGTGAAACCAGTATCTGTCATCTCACAGAGAAAATGCAGGAGGAGGATAAGGAAAAGGAGGAGGATGAGGAAGAAGAACCCAATTTGAGTTTTCCTCATGTGGTGCAGCCCCCTATGTGTATGGAAAGTGACAAATGACAGTCTTGTCTCCCTGCTAAGACCTTATTTAAATGGATACTGAAAAACTCCTGGTCCTGTTTCTGCTCTTTCCCCACCCTAAAAAAGAATTACTTAAATAAATGTACTTCATTTTACAGCAACATTTTTTTTAATCTTATGAGCTTCCAGATATTGTAGACAAACCCAATTTCGAGACTCATTCACATGAGCTGTCCTGCTGATTTTTTCCTTTCTTCATACCACTAAGGATCTAGGTTGAGAGCATTGTAGAATAAAGCTATAGTATTTATGCTGATTTTCAACCATGTAATTTCCTTTCCTTTTTTCCCCTAAGAAAACTTCCCCATAAAATACAATCAAACTTCAGAATTCTTTTCACCTCCTTCCCAATAATTCTCCTTCCTTCATGTGCCCTGAAGAACATCATGAACTTCTGTGGATTTGTCTGGAATTAATTGCATATATTATATCACAGACACAATCTCTGCACTGGATAAAGTCCTCTAGCTAGGAGTACTACCTTTTTTTAACTGCATTTGTTTACCCTGAGTAGTTACTGTCATGTATATAATCATACTCTCTTGCCAGAGCTAGTATTCCATAAATTACAAAACTCTAATTGGACATAAACCACTGTGTTATATATGAAAATGAAAATAGTAGCGCTATCAAGGAAACAGTGAAGGGACAGACAGATAACTGAATGAAAAAATTTCTCCAACAACCCCTTTTAATCTCCCCACCTGCTTTTCTCTGTGTAGTGGCCAAATGGAAAAATGAAACAAGCTTTATGATTTATTATTTTGGATTCTTGTACAGGGGCTGTAGAAGTAACAGGAATATTTATTAATGTTTGCAAAGAGTGTAATTTATTATTGATTTTTTTTCTCAACCTTGTTTAGCTACTGGCATTTGGAGACTATGAAAATGTAAGGAATATTTATAATATTTATTACTTCAACAGGTACAACTGCAACATTCTTTTGGTGTACATAGCCTACTGAATTAGTTCTTTCTTCTGTTTGGCTGTAATTGGAATTTATGTTCTTGTTGTGAAACCTCACATATTCTCATTTTATCAACAGCAACTCAGATTAATACTACAAAACCTCAGATACTCTGTGCAAAGATCCATGCTTGACAAATTAATCAAGAAAAGAGTTTCCTGTTATTAGTGTTGTGTATTTTGAACAGGCATTAGCTAAACGTACTTTGTATTTACATATCTGAAATGTAGCGCCAAAGGATAAAGTAATGAAATTTATTTCAGTAGCTAAAATTATCAAGAAAGTAGGAAATAATTGAAAAAGAACACGTGTCAAACTCCTTGGAAATAGTAATTTAAAAAATAATGCAGATAGCCAGAACGTCTCAAGATGACAGCATTGAAAAAAAGAGAAAGAAGGAAGAGAATGAACACCTTCACCAAGGTGGATCCCTAACACAGGATCAGGTGCGCCATGTCAGAGGGTAAACGCTCTGCCCAGGGAGAGCCGGGCAGGACGGAGCGGGCCCTGCCTCCTGCAGCCTGCGCTGGTGACGCTGTCAACATGTTCACACTCCCAGGACAAGCCAGGCCATTGGCAGCCTGGTGCTTGCAGGGACACCTAAGCCAGCCAATAGAAGATGGCAAACAGAAAAAAATAGTGTTGTGGGGTTTTTTTTCTTTTTTTGTCTTTTTCCTCTCTGGTCTTAGCTCTGAAGCCCTGAGCCTATGGAAGATCCCTTCTCTGCACCAGGAAGGACCTTCTGCATTTATGTTTTTGAGTTTCCCCTTTACATATCATTAATCAGTTTATTGCTTTCTCTTAACTTTTGGGTGTTAATAAATTGAAGACCGTTCTGCAGGTATGGGAACAATGGAAGAAACAGAAAATGTGTTTAACAGAAAGAATCGAGGTGCTCGAGTGGCTTTGTTAAAGAGAATGTTACAGAATTATGATCTTGACAGTGAGGATACTAACCATAGTGGGATTTAACATAGCATTGGATTTTCCCTCAATGTTCATTTAAAAAAATGTTTTCCATAGAAGCCTTTACCTGAAAGAAGGAAAACATAGTTCAGGGAAGTTCTACGTCCTGTGTGATAGAGGATCATCATAACTGCTTTATATTTTCTGCCCTTTATATATTATGAATCACCGTAATGTTTGAATACTTTATTTCCCTCATGGTTTAGGAATTGACAGGATGTGCACATTTGCCCTTGGGTTTGTTATTTCATACTTCTGCCTACCATTTGCATGTATATTTTAATTTTATTTGCTCGTGTCAGTTCTTTACACAGGAAACAAGTCTATTTGAAGGAATGCAAAATGGTGGCCTGGACAATTCTAAAGTGAACTGTGTCGTGATACCAGTTAAATAATGCATGAATGGATGTGTGCTAGCCGTAATTCACTGCTAATGCTATTTATTTCTTTATCATGTGTCAGTTCCCTTTCCTGTCAGGATATCAAATGGCTACAAAGTGCAGCATGCTGTTTTCCTTATCTTTGAGCTAAATGTTCCATTATATCACATTTTAGGCTTTTAAGATCGCATAATGAAGCACACATAAAATCTAAAGTGATCTTGAGTAGTATATCCATGATGCAATATGTTAAAAGGTGATATAGCACCAGGATTGAGTGTTATGCTGCTGCTATATCTGGTTGGTAGAAAGGAGCATGACTTAAATCATTCGGTCATTAGGAGAGCAGATACTTTGCTGTTGGTTCACTATACGATTTCAGGGAGATTTATATACATCCATAGACATCTAGAGTTCAAGGAACTTAATTGGGCTGAGACAAGTGTCTTTGCAACTCTGGGATTCACCGCTAGAAACTGTTTTCTGGCTTAAGCCACCGTGTGTGCTTGCTCTAAATCCTTTGGGCTTAACCTTTGAATTTTTACAGCATGAGAAGGTTAATCTCTTTCTCTTACAATATTCTTCCTTAAATGGGAAATGCCACATTGAAGATGTGGCATACTTTTAATCACATTGTTCCCTTGGATTTCAGCATCAGATCTGAAGCTCTACAGTTTTTGAATCAGAATGGCTCATGTGGCATTAGTGTAGCTATGAAAGAACCTACTTTTCTTTTGTGGAACAAGTGGAGTAAGAGATGGATTTGCTAAGATGCCTCCCAGAAACATGTATTTGACTTGCCAGCTCTATATCCTATTTTTTATATTTTGTATTTCAACTAACAATGACATATCTATTATATCATTGTTCTTAAAATAAACAATCTAATAATAAGTGTTCCTCCACAGTATGCCACCAAACAGATGCTTGAAAGAACAGCAACGATTCAAATAAAAGCAAAATAGAAAACTTAAAAGGTCACATCACTTCCTGATATTTTAGGTGTCAAAATTCAACTGAGCATAAATAGTAAAACTTAAATGTGTCAGCTGTTAGAAAAATTCCCAGAACCTGCAAAAATATCTGAGTTGCTTAACCATTTCTGACTGTGCAATGAACTACAGTATGCATCAAAAAAGTGTACTGAAAATTACTAGTACATTTGAGTTGAATTTGGTGTAGGGTATACAGATTAATTCTGACAAAAACTCAGTGATTAAAAATAAAAATCTCATTTAAAAAGTGACTTTTAAAATATATATTGTTGTTTACAAATCCTAAAGCTACAACTGTGTACCGTATAGGTACCTGCAGGCACTGCAGCTGGCATGTGGGACTCCAGTTCCAGTTTGGGCCTCTGAGGTACCACCATAATTTCCAGTGGAAGATTTACTTCTTCTGCCCTGCCCCCTCTAAATCCACAAAATCTGCTTTTAGGTTATGGTCCACCCTAAACCAATACAACCTTTCTCTTTCTGCTGTGCTGACCCCTCAACAGGATTAATTAGCTAAGGTGCAGCAGCAGAGCAGAGCCAAGGGCACTGTATCTTACTGCCTCATGTAGGCTCACCCCTTTGCATGTTGGTTTTACAATCTAGTTAATAAAATATTTAAACACCTCATTTTTATGCCCATAGGAAGCATGATTTTAATCACAGGCATAAAGTGTTACTTGGACAGAACAAAACAGAGAGAGCTGAGTGGGTTCAGGTTCAGACTGTCTTTCCCACATTTTCTCCAGGGCCTGGCTGGAGGGCAGCGCCTGTTCCGCAGGCAGGGCAGGCAGCCACGCATGGCCAGCAGGCAGCTGGGATTTGTCCTGCACTAGATCGGTAGGGATGCCTGAGACTGAGCTTCTGCAGACAGTGTTCAAGGTGTTAACAACCCGAGGAGCTGCTTTCCCAAACAAGACCAGTGCTGTTGGGCACAGGGCATTGCACTGGCTTCTTGACTCTGTTTTTTCACACACAAAAAAATATTCTGTTAGTCCTAACACTGTTGAAAGCCATCTTACGTCACGGTTGAATTAGTCTCCATTTGCTGTTTTAGATTTTTATTTCTTGTTTGGAAGTATAGCCCACTTAGTCTTAAGGTAGCAGAGGCTTGCAGTATCCTGATAAAGTGAACCTCAGAAAACACAAAACATAGGGACAGCTGGGATACAATACTTGCTAGGTTTGCACTTGAAAAAAACACAGTTTCTGAAGAGGGGGCAAATATAAATGACAGCAGACTACCTCAAGACACCAAGCTCATTCTCAACTCCTTTCCTGTTACAAAAGACTATACAGCTACAGGATCAAAAAATAAACCCAGTGATCAGAAGCAGGAGCAACTCCATCTCCCTGTTGCACTGACCGGGTGGGCGCTGTGAATTTGCCACAGCCTCCAGGCATCGCCTGTGCCTGAAGCAGGCTCTGCTCTGAGATGAGCAGGCTGGGGAACTCAGTACCGAATTTTTAGCTTTAATGTACACAGATATAATCGCAGACCATTTACATGAGTACCATTTGAGCTAATCCATTAGCCTTGCCCAAATTAGCCTAGCTGTTTATAAGATATTAAATGCACTACAAAGCCTAACATGTTTGTTATGGTCTATAATCAGAGCACCTGTTTAAAAGCCCACTGCAGCTGTACTTCCAGAAGATTACAGGCCATTAGGCAAGTTATGCAGTACCTTATTTTTATAACCTAATCTCTCTTACTCTTTCACATTTGAATTTTCGAACCATAAAAATGAAATTCTTCCCCCTCCATACACCTTCCCCAAGTTCTCTAGTGATTGAGATGAGGAGAGTAATATTAATATTTATACAATGCTCAGATCTAACTTTCAGTTGCTATGGTAAAATACTGTCATAAAATATTTCATTAACTTTTAATCCTATTTAACACCATTCCTCCCTCTCGAGACCTTACTGAAACTTGGATACTCATGGGACACAATTTTGATGAGAGATTCTAAAATATTTGGGGTTTTTCTTGAATTATTAGAAAACTGAACAGAAAAAGACCTTGGATTGGATGGAGTTTCCAAAATGTAAGTTTACAGTGCCATTCTAGCACACATCAAGCAATTGCTTGGCTATTCGAAGGATCACAGGAGCGATTAGCACTCCCCTGGGGCAGCAGCAGGAGGGCAAGGGGGGTGTCCTGATGTCTCTGAAAGTCCTCCTTGTGCTGCTACTCAGGGTCCAACCCTCACTCCAGCTGTTGATTCTTCTCAAGAACTTTAAAAAGACAATGTTTCATAGGGAGAGTTACTATAACCTTAATTTAGTCCCAGCAGTATTTTCCTTACACCTAAACAAAACTCTATATCAAATAGATTATTAGAGGATAGTTAAAATAATTCAGGGCTGCTAGAGATAGTCTAATTACTTCCAACTCAGGATGGCCCATGAGAGAACAGAAGAGGCACATCGCCCTTACTGACATGGGGTAAGATTATGATGCACGTGGTGACATGTCACTGAAACAGCTTCTCCCAGCTCAGATGTTGCTTTTTTAAGAATTTATATAAATTACAGCAATAGCGGCAGGTTAAGATTCTTTCGTTACCAGAGTTGCAATCCATTTCTGCAACTGATGCAAGCCATCTGAAAGTCCACTGTCCACTGTCATGGAGTACCTCTTTGTGAAGAAAAACACTACAATCACAGAAGAACGTCACAATCCGAGTTATAAATAATGCCATAATAAGTACTGCAAAGTACAAGCCCAGTCAGGACTATTTGTGCGATCCCTCTCAGGCAGAGGGGTCATGATGAGGCATCTTAGTTTTCTCAAACTAAGGGACCAGTGTGCAGTTGGTGCTCTCTCCTGCAATAGCTCTCTAGGTAAATGCCCACAGTTGCAGACAGTAACCAACTCTATAAGGCATCAAAAAGCAACAGTTACCCCTAAAACAGTGGGGTTTTTTAAAAGTATGTCTCTACACTTCCATTCTCCCTGAAAGTCTGAAGAACTACCTATATCTAGTGCTTCTCAGATAGCAGCGTGCCCATTTGTGATGCTTTGGTTAGGAGTTACGTAGGATTTCCCAACAACTGAGCTCAAAGGCAATCTCCAAATCACCAGAAGATATTTATTCACTTAACTCCTTTCAGAAATCTGGTGATCTGGACCAAAGTTCGTAAATAATTACATTATTACTAACATTTTTCATTTGTTTTATTGTAGTTTTATTTCTATTTTTAGATGAAAAATAAAGGCAAACTAGATTCACTATTTTTTTTGTTTGTTTGTTTCAAGGCCTAAAAGGTGTTACAGTGGTATCTAGAGGCCTTTCTCAGGTCTAATTATTCCTGTACATTCATTGCGGTGTTGATCTTTGAAGCCAGACTTCCAAAACAGAAAAAATGGTTGCAGAAATCACATTTTAGGTTACAGACCATGAGCATTTGAAACCACAAAGGCCAATCCCTCTCTTGTATGTGTCCAGATGACACTTTGTTTTAATTCAGTGATTATCTGCATCAACACAGATGTCTATCGATCTGTTGATATATGTCTATCTATTAAAAAAAGTTTTAATACGTGCTGCTGGAATTGGCTACGTTATCCTTTTTGTGCTAGTGATGAAGGTTTAAATTTTGGTTTTGATAGGAAAGGATAGTTATAAGAGTCATCAATTTTATTACCTTGAGTACTAATCTCTACTCTCACAGATCACATATTAGGTATCTTCTACTTTCCATCATCTATTACATACATTATAATCAGTGAAGAGGCAGCCATTTTAAAACAATGTCTAGAGTAAACTTTCCTAAGAAAACTAAGGAGAGGGTATATTTTTAATTCCTTCCTTACTGTGTTTTCAGGAAGATATATGTAAACAAAAGCTTTAATTAGCTCTATTGCTTATTTTTGATATTTGCAGTAGTCTTTCTGTTATGCAAATTTCTGCTGAGTGAGACAGTCTACAAATAATCCAATTACAACACATTATCTATTTATTATGTCAGAATTTAGATTTATTATGCCCTCCTTGGCAACTGCTTCAATACTATGTAAATAGAAACAACAACTAAACCCAAACTCAATCACTCCATTTTTTTTTAGACAACAGAAAGATCATTAAGTGATAATAGAAAATAGTTATAATATAAATGCACAGCACAACCACAATAATAATTAAGAGAATTATTTGTCACTGTAAGAGTGAAAATAGCATCACTGGTTTATTGCTGTTGTATGTAAGGCACAGGAGAGCCTGGAGTTCACGAGGAAAATTAGGTTTCCATGTCTTGTTCAATGATTTTGCTGGCTTTGTGCCATCTTTCCTAGGTCAGGGGTTGGAAGGAGGGATGGAAGGAGCAAACAAGAACTTGCATAGTGCAGGACGGCTTCAGGTGTTGTAGGACTTCATTTTTGCCCTTATTTTATGAGCTCTTCTAGCACATATTACTGATTGCAGCATACCAGGATCGACCTTAAATCCCCTCCTTAGAAAGAACACCATATTCTTTCCTCACGCATCATCACACAATGAATTTCACTGCAATTTACCTATTCAGACAAGAAATATCTAAATATCTGACAAATGAACAATTTAGCATTTCCTAGAATACATGTAGCTGATATCTTTTAGCTGGATATGCCCCCAACTTGAGGCACAGTGCTACTCTGAAGATAGGCTGCCTTGCAGTGCTCTTCCCAGACATTATATTCATTTCCAAAGTACCAAACTTCACTCCTTCCTAATTTTCAAATCACTCAGTGATTAAAAGTGAAGAAAAAGAAATAATCACATCAGAATAAGATGGTCAAAAATGGACTTATCCCCAAAAGCTTTGATTAGGTTCTTGTTATGCAACTGCTCCCCCCTCCAGCTAAACCCCGTTAGGCTGGGCGGCCATCAGCCATGATGAGCAGGTCACTACCTGGTTCCCCTTTAAAGGGGTTTGGGTGCCCAGGGTTGTCGGGGCCAGTGTGTTAAAATGGCCTGATCTGCAGAGGGTCCACATTGAAGTATTAAGTTTTGGTTGTACTTTGTTTTGCCTTTACTCTGTGGAGGATCCCTAAAGAATATGCCTGTCCCCAGAGGGTTGGGTGGTGTGCTAGGAAAAAGGGAGTGGTTCACCTCAGAGCTCCTGAGGAGACACTTGCTCCAGTCCTGCTATCGGGAACATTTTAATCTTTTTTTCTCTCTCACTGTTGCAGCAATAGCATAATTGGTTTGGTAGGTCATACGTGAGTCCAGCTTCTGTGAAAATGTTCAACCAAAACCCAGGGGAGGGTGTCTAGTGTTTTAAAAAGGTTCTGTGAGTTTGTTATTCTTATCAATACTATTGTTTACATAAAGCTTGCTGTTACGCTTCTAATACAGCTTATACACCATTAAACTAGCAATCATAAAAGCTCAGTTTATCTCCATCACTCTCTTTTCATAAGTCTTGTGCTGCTCATTAAAAGGCTATCTTTGTACTCCTCTGCTCAGCCCTCTGAACCAATGTCAGGCATGATGAATACATAAGCTATGTAATTTTATGTAAAATGGCAATAAGCCACAGTGCTGGCTTTCAGTCAGACTCCCAGAATGCACAGTGCACACAGTATTGCCTGGATCCTGTTCCACAGCATCCATTGCACAGCCTAAGCTCATGCTCATTTTATTTTTGGTGTCCTGTTTAGAGGTTAGGTCATCTCAGTGCTTACTGGTGAGCCCTTCCTCACTGGGAAGGTCAGCCTGGCATTACGTTATGTGGCCATCTTTAAAATACCTGTGTTGAGTCAAGTCACAAGAAATGTAAGTAGGAAAGTGAAATCTTGACAAGCTTAATGGTCATCTGAAGCTACTGTGATTTATTAGTTTGTCCCCTGAAATAAAAGTTAAGATGATTGTACTATTCAATAACAGACCAAGTGACATAATCTGTCTCAAATTTACTCAAGTGGCAGTCAGAGGATGACCTTCCTAAGACCCTGTATACGTGCTGTCTCCTGAGTGCTGGTGGAGAAGAGCTTTGGACCAATGTTTTCTGGTCTCAGGAAGAAACGCAAGGCAATACCTGTCTACATAGGACAAGCTTGAGCCAGTGCATAGCTTTCTGGTGAGGGACTTCTGTGTAATTATATATTTAGGCTCAGTAAATATAAGTAGCTTTGATATAAAGGAAAAAGAGAGGGGGTTTGCCAGTAAAGGAAAAAAAAAAGCAAATATAAATTTTTGAAAACTGTCATTCTATCTTTTTCCAGAGTTATCTGTAAGTGGATCTTAATTTGTTATTACTTTTATTTGAATTATTTTATTTTAGCCTACAGAAAGAGTGCAGGGATTATTACATATCATGTTCATGATTTGCAATTTGGCAATTGCTTTGTGAACATAGCTAAGTGATATTTCTGTTCTTTGACTGGATGAGTCCTAATTAGAAGTTTTCGGGAAATGCTTGTGAACACTTCATGTGTGTTGTATATTCATCAGAGAATTTACCACTATATGTTTGCATGAGTATTCATTAAGTTATCTTTAAGTACAAATAGTCCAGAAGTAACTGATTGCTTGACTATTCACTTAAAGATAAAATTCATCAAAGGGGATTTACTTATTCACCAGGTATTTACATACATTCATCAAATCAGATCAAATGTACTAGAGATGCCACTTACACCTGTGTATTTCATGTTTAAGTCCCAGTAGATGGGCTGATTTCAATGTGTCCTTTGCAACATCGCTAAGCGTTCTAGTAAACTCAACTTCAGAGTTGTTTCCTAAAATTCAGCCTTCCCTATTCTGATTTTATTTCATTAGTTTTCATGTATGACCGTAAATAATTATTATTCCCTGCATTAACATTCTTTGACTATTTTGTGGGTTGTTGTCATGTTTTTGCTTGGTAATTGCTTTATTTAATCTTTTTTGGTGAATTGCATGCTGTGGTTCTTTTTCACTGTGTTTTTCTTTTTAAAATATTTTTGTTAAACTCCATTTTGTAACTTTCTGGAAATGTTCTAAAATGAAAACAGTATTTCACCATGGCATTTCCATATCCTTGTTTTTTCTCTTCTGTACCTTAAAAGGTGTCTAAAGCACCTTTTGTTTTTTTCTGTCTATATCATTAATTCATGCCCGCATATATTATTCCTTTATGTCTTTCAATATCACATCTTGGATTTTCATCTTTCAGTTGTTTTCCTCTCATGGTTTGCTTGCATTCTCTGATGCTCTTCCTTTAATTATTTTCTGAAAATTTTAATCTCAGGTACCCTTTGTGTTGTCTCTTTACTCTTGCAGTGTTCAGAATTTTTAATTTAGTATCACCTGTGAATTGCATTAGTGCACTGAGAGGTTTATGTTTGTTATATAATGCTGTTATGAGAGGGTTGTACTTTCGGTGACTAGTGGATTTAAGTTTTTGCTTGAAACTATATTTCAGTGGAGTCACCATAGCTGAACTCTGGCAGCTGTAATATAACACCCTATCCTGACCATAAAAGTCTAGTACTGAACCTAGGTAGGTGTAGAGTTTCAGTTTGGAAGTTTACCTTTTGCATGGATGTAAAGCATGGGGTAAATCACTCTTGGCAGATTAAGGAATACAGAAAAATGACCATGCCAAATGAATTTCAACAGGAAGTCTCTGAGACTGCCAATTGCACCCAAACTTTTTGTTGCTCCCTTTAGCTGATCTCATTAAGTCTCTCAAAATTTCCTGGTTTCATAATGAGAGCTGTATTACTGAAGAAAAAAAAAAAAAAAAAAAAAAAAAAAGAGGCTTGAA
The DNA here is from genome assembly GCF_031877795.1 of Strix aluco. NCBI lineage: Eukaryota > Metazoa > Chordata > Aves > Strigiformes > Strigidae > Strix > Strix aluco. Next base: position 34,002,660 of record NC_133936.1, read on the forward strand.
AAAGAGTTGGCTGCTCCTGGAATCCCAGTTATTCTGTCTGTGGCCATGGTGGTGGCATCATATTTTCAGGCTAATAAAACCTATGTGCTGAGCTTGCTGCATGACAGATGAGAGAGATGTAGGTCTTCAAACCCTTCACCTGAACCTCCAGACCAAGGTGACAGAACTGAACTGAACTTGGCTGGAAGCTCTCCCATCACATCGAGGACCACCTGCATTTGCCATTGCTTCAATGGGGTTTTGTGGCAGTTCCTCAGAAACCAGTAACACTCGCAAGTGAATTTATTGAATGCTCAAAGTTAAGCTGTCCTCCCCTCTTGCCGAGGGATACTGCAGGATCAGTGTAAAGAAAATGACCTCTAAACAGCTATGTCCATTGGAGAGAGAATTCTGATGGACAAGAGCTCATCAAATACTTATGCAAGTGTAAAAATAACACACACTATGATGTGTCTCAATTCCATTTGGATTCTTCTCTGAATGGTAATGATGACAGGAACCTTAATTATGTCATGGGGTTTGGGTCCTGAATGGGAAGTAGAAATGTAGAATGTTGAAATCTGATTTTTTAGTTGATGAATTCTGTTTTACATTTATTTATTGGGGAAGACTGTTAAAGATTGGCCATTAAAGATGTGGTACAATGCAATATTAGTCATGAGTAACTGAATCAGCTTAAATGTCAAAAGCTGAATGTCATATAGCAGCTTTTAGGATTTTTTTTAATATTAGTTTATCAGTCAATTTAATTTAAAAACCCTAAAAATATCTGCCATTGAAAAGCAAAATGGTGAAGATTAAGACAGTTTAAGGCTTCCACTGAAAAAAGCAAAAACAGTGAAAACATGGCTCAGCATACTGCTCTCCATGAGAACAGAGAAATAAAGCAATAAAAATGGTTCCTTATTATAAATTCTTACCACTGTATTTAAGCTAATTCCATTTGATACCATATAGCTAAGAAAGTATTTTTGAGACTGTCAGGCTTTTAAACGTGAGTGAAATCGTACTGACAGTGATTTGAAATTTCCACTCTGGCATTTCGAATTTGATTAAAGGTTTGAGCTTTTAAGGCTAAAGTGTTTTATATAACACAGTAGGGGCCCTATTGTCAAATGGTCTGAGGAACTGTGAATCGACAGCTATCATCAAAATAGCACAAATCCACCAGCAAGATCTCCTAAAAGACTATGGGGCGTTATTATAGCACCTAGTGGAGTATAACATGTTATTTATTCTGCAGGCATTTTTCTTACAGCCGTCAGTCCCTTTGTAACAAAGGCTCTGTCTGAAGGAAACACACATAGTTTGTCTAGGGCATGTGAGTCCTGGTCAAAGAAAGTTCTTCAGTATTTCTTGTGCAAAGTAACAGCAGAGACAAGTATCATATCTTAGTAACTTGCCTACAGTGTTTTTTAGTATATGTGTGATATCAAGTACTGGTACAAGAATACAATCTTCATGATGGGACTGTTATTGCAGTACTGGGTGTTGTGTCCCCATTTAGTATTGATGAGGGGACACAGGTTTCAATCTTACGAAAAAAGGGGTGTTAGGGAAGGGGAAAAAAAGTGTCTAAATGCCCTTGCTTCCACATGGTCTGGTCAGACAGGTTGAAGGCTAGAAAGGACAATACAGTTCTCACTGTTCTCACTGTGGTCAGTTATTTTCCAATCTTAATTTGGAAAGAGGGATGAAACAGAGCCATGTAGTGAAGCAATATTTTTTCAGTCTGTTACTTGGCCCATACAAGCAAGTGGAAAATGGGTAAGAATTTGATCACTTTCCTTCAGTTTCAAAGGCCAAAACAAGGGGGGCCCCCAACACAAGAAGGACATGGACCTGCTCAAGTGGGTCCAGAGGAGGCCACAAAGGTAATCGAGGGGCCAGAGCACCTCCCTTGTGAGGACAGGCTGAGAGAGTTGGGGTTGTTCAGCCTGGAGAAGAGAAGGCTCTGGGGAGACCTTATAGAGGCCTTCCAGTGCTGAAAGGGGCTACAGGAGAGATGGGGAGGGACTCTGCATCAGGGAGTGTAGGGATAGGATGAGGGGTAACGGTTTTAAACTGAAAGAGGGTAGATTGAGATTTGGTATAAGGAAGAAATTCTCTACTGTGAGGGTGGTGAGACACTGGCACAGGTTGTCCAGAGAAGTTGTGGATGCCCCCTCCCTGGCAGTGTTCAAGGCCAGGTTGGATGGTGTCACATCCCACTCAGACGAGGGAGACTAGTGACTTAGATTCATAAATCCCCAATGGAGTGGACAATGGTGAGACAAGTCTCAAAGTCCAGACACAGACATTTATCAATTTCCCACACTGTACTAATTGGATACATGATAATTGGCTAAGTACATAACAAGTTATGGCAAGTGATACAGTATGCCTTGCATTGCTTAATGGTAATAAGGAAAAAGAGTAAAAATAAAAGAAGAGAGATGGAAAGAGAGGTAGAAATAGACATCACTGGTCTGGGTTCCTGCATCAAGCCCACCAGCCAGGGTTCAAGGACTCATCTGTCTTCTTTGCTTCACTTCACTCTCTCCACCCGCGCCCCCCCCCCCCCCCCCGCCCCGTCCCTTGCCCCGCCTCGATTTATACCCACTTTCCTTGGGTCCGTCCCCTAGGTCGACTCACATACCTACATATCCCATGTATGGGGAGGGGTAAGGTGTTTCATGGGATGATGTAATTAGCATGATCTTGTTAATCGTCATTAACATATTCAGTGGTGTTAACTTTAATATGCATTTCATGGATAATGAAGCAAAGGTCATTCACCAGACAGATGGCCCTTAAACTTGACCAGGTAAATCAGAGCAGAGCTGTCCTGTCTCCACAGGGCTCCCTCCTCCAGCTGCATCTTGTGTTATTGGGGCAGCCTTATCAGCTTCAACTTCCACACTATCCACCCTGTGACTATAGTTTCATTACTTGCGAGTGTTTGAGACATTCCTTAGCTCGGAGGGCCTCCACTCCCCCTGCTATCCTTTATCGCTCTCTCAGGCTGTTTTTCTCAGTCTTTGTTTCTTGCAGACCTGTTTCTTTCAGGACCTGTTTTTACAAGTCATGTCTCACAACAGGGCTTTGAGCAGCCTGGTCTAGTGGAAGGTGTCCCTGCGCATGGCAGGGGCTTTGGAACTAGATGATCTTTAAGGTCCTAACCCAAGCCATTCTATGAAATACCCTGACACTTACCAGCTGAGGCTGGCTCTCCTGAAGTATAATGAGTGGGTATTTGGGTACCTTCTCCTCAGTGGCACCCTCATTTACAGTTCCTTGTCTTTTGAAGGAAGTTAACAACTGAAGTTAACATGACATGCACATCTCCTGCCCAGCAAACAAAGTGATTCACAAAGCAATCTTTCTGTGGGTTTTCTTTGTCTCTGCTTTCTAGCCCTCTTCAGCAATCTGGGTAATTAGGAAATATTTCCTGCTTTGTCAGTTCAGATTTATTTGTTCTCTGTTAGTATCTCTCACATGGTTGGAATACAAATCATTTGCTGGAAAAAAAGTGATGAAGAGGAGGGTGATTAATGACCTAACATTTTATTTTACCAAATAAAACAAGAGGCGTTTCACTCAGTTTGCCTCCAGATAGTGTTTTGTATTCATTTTGCAACACAGTTAGAACTCAATTGTATCAAAAGTGAAAAATCATAAACCTACAGCAGTTTGTGAAATGTGAATGATTGATTGCATATAGCCAGAAAACTCTTGAAAAGATAAACTAATTCTGTGATGAACAACGCATTTCATACTCAATTAATTATACAGTACATTTTGTTTCAAAATATTAAATGCCTAGAACAGTCTTCTGCCTGAAAGCATCTGGGCTTTGTAATGAGACAAAAGTCTTGGGTTCAATCAACTGTCTGTATGAGAGTTTAGAATGACTTATGTCTGAATTAAAGAGGTTTAGGGCAGTGATTTCCTGGCAGGAAATTAATAATGAGCTAAATTAGAACATGCCTAGAGATGATTTAAACAACTTAGCTAGCATTGTCTGTGACAGGCTGTCAATTTTTTTCCCTAGTTCTACTATTGTCTAGTAAATAATTGAAAACATTAAAATGTTGGTAGTGCACTGTGACTCATCTTGCAAACCCAGACTCATTCATACCATCTTTCAAGCAAATTTTTATGAAAAAGCAAGAAAATCTAAAAGGAAGTAGACAGTCATATTTGAACTGAAGATGGGAGATCGGAAGATGTGTTCTTGCAATGCACAGGGTGTTGTGGTTGAGCATGGCAAAACACAGGCCTAGTGTTTCTGATTGAGACAGCTTTTAGTGTTGCTTTGTGTTTTGTCTAATAAAGCCTAAAACATCAGAGCAGCTTCAAGTCCTCTTCACACTGCAAAGGATGAGAAGACTGAACCAGAGGGAATAGTTAACGTCTCTGGCTCCTTCAAAAATAGTATTGTACTCAATCACCTTTTATTCCCTTTAAATCAGTGTACACCAAAGATAATTAAAAAGGAAGCAGAACTGGGGAAAGGGCTTTAAAGTTCAACATTGAGATGTTTCAGCTGGTGGTAACAATGAGAGCTTTCCATAAGCAAATTGTCACAAAGTTCTGTCTGCCTGGTCAGGTTGTATCAGGCCAAGATAAATTATTTCTGACCTTTTTCTTATTTCAAGGTAAAACAAAACCAGAATAATTTATCTTACTGTCCAATTCTTAAAAGTTAATATCAATTCTACAACTTCGGGGAATGAATCAAAGAGGGCATGAGTAAATGATGGCCAGTGACACTAAACTGCCTGCTGTGTGCTGAGAGATCTTGTTCAATAAAAGTGACAAAACAATACAAGCTCTGATTATTCAAGTGGCTCCTGAAAGTACAGGGCTAATGATATGATTGACAGTCCTTTCTGTAAAAAAAAAAAAACCAAACAAAAAAAACAACCAAAAAACCCCCCACTATGAGCAATTTCACCAGGGAGGCAGAAAGAAAAGGGAGATTATTCATATCAACTTCACAGTTGTCACTGTATAGCCCTGCCTTGGAAGTTCCTAAAACACCAAAATATCCCATTTTCTGCTTCCAAAGATTGAGTGAACTTCTAACTGGAGCAGCTTCACACACTTGGTCTTCAGAAGTACTGCAGCATTCCCCTGCCCTGCTGTGTCCTTGCAGGTGTTGGAGTAGAAATAACTCCCAGGGGAAAACCTGAATTGTGGCAACATGCAAGAGCAAGCTCAAAGAAGAAAGGTTCCTTACAGCCTCTGCTTGGCAGGTTGTGCTCACAACCCATTTACTTTAGAATTGGATTTAAATTCCCAGTGCTGTTTACTTTTTGTACATGAATGGATCCCATAGGACTTAAAAAGAAACACTTTTGCATCCCAGAGGAATACACAAAATACTGTAATACTAGTTGCTTCCCTCCAAGAAAGATATATTGGCTAAATATATCAACACTAATACCTTGTAAAAAGTAGTTTTGCTTTCAGGGCATTCTGGTGGAACATTTTTCACTGAAATATCCTAACAAGCATAGTTCCATTAACTTCAGCGGAGTTTGATCAAAATAGATCATGTACAGTGTGGATTTTTCAGACTTGTTCATAGCAGTTTAGATCGTAGAAGCTAATTTTCCAAGCATCAGCATCTTTCAAAGGGTGAGAAAGACATCTATGTATTGGGGGAAAGTTACAGGAAGGAGAGAAAACAACATTTCAATATTGCTACTGTTTTCTTTGTGGTCCAGACTTCTATTTAATTCAGGGGAATAATAAATGCATGGTTCTTTCATGGAGAATTAACAGAACAGTAGATAAAAGTAATGGATCTGTAAACATCAGAGTTCCCCTATTTGAAAACTGAGGTGGAAATTGTAATGGACATTAGAGATAGAACCAAGGTATTGGAGTGTTTACATCGTCTAGTTTACTGAGGTTCACTTATATCTCAATGGGTTTGTTGCACTTAGGGTATTATTTAGAGGCACTATATTTTTAAGTTAAGTGAGCTTACTTAAAATATGACAGAGTATTCTGCAGGATGTCTAGAAATACAAATAAAATTAAGCAAAAGTTACTTGTTTTTTCTCTTCTCATGTTAACGCAGAGTTGTTTTGATAATCTTTCTCAAAAATGTTTCATCTTAGCAGATAATTAAAAGTATTTCTACTAAGTTTTTTTTTCTTTGTGGGAGAAAACAATAAATATCTTTTATAAAGTGCTTCGAAGTCAGGAAGTAGCACAGCAGTTTTATGGTGAATACAATGGCAATTGCTAGATCCAAAGCTCCAAAACTATTTACTGTTATGGTCCTATCTCGCTTTAAGGGTAAGGAAACTAAGTGCATACACTGCATCATATTGGAACAAAGGAATGCAGAGCGACATAGAGATTAAAGGCCACTTTTCTATGTGAGGTGGATCCAGTAGGTTTTGGCTACCATCTTTCTTTGAAGACTGTATCCTCTGGTGCTGAAGACAAAGTTCAGCTGTGAGTTTTCATAGACCCACCATACTGGGGGAGTTTCATCAAGACAATGTTTCAGACAATAGAAGTCTAAAAGGAAGTGAGATGTAACTGTAGCAATTGCATAACCCTCCAGAAATTGCACATTACAATTTACAACAGTCCCAATTTCCAAGTACATTTGATACAGGATAAAAAGCCATTTTAGAAAGCAGTTAACTCAACAGGTTGTTAGAACATGGGCATATCTACTATAACAAGAAATTTTTAAGAATTTCCAAGGAAAAAAGAAATGCCAGAGGAAGAGTTCAGGCATCATCTACATAAGTAGTTTGATACCATGAAATCTGAAAGAAACTAATAAACATTCGGGGTACTTTCAGAGTCACGTTTGCATGTAGATCTACCTTATCTCATTAGCTTTGGCTCTCTATTTTGACCCAATTGAAATTTGGCAGAGCATGATACCTTTCTAAATTTCTAGCCTGTTCTTTGCTTTCTGCTCAATAACCATTTTCTTTGTCTGAACATTGTCTATTTAGTTGTTTTTTCTTAAGACAAGTCTTTGTTTATGTTGTCTGATTGTTTACAATATTTATTTGGTGCTAGTTTGTGCATCTTAAGATGTTCTTTGCACTACCTTATTTCAAAGAGCCATAACTTATTCATCCTCTTCCTGGATTTCAATATTGACCATTTTGAAATTTGAAAAAAACCCAAACAAACAGGAAGCTTGTTCACTGTCTCTTATACTACTCAATTATATAGACAAACTAAAGAAGGCATTTGAGAGGTGAAACTCCAATAACATTTAGGTCGTTACAGAAATTCTGAAATTACAAAAGTTTAATAGGATTCATCATTCCCCAAATATTTTTGTTTATTTTGTTCCCAAACTAAAGTTATTTATTATGTGTAAAAAGCTATCCCAGTCATAGTGATACAGTTTAACTATACCAAAATAACTTTTCAGCTTAAGGTCTTTAATTGTTGTAATCTTGTTGCCAGTGTTTTATGATTTTAACAGATTGGTGTCTGATTTGCAATGTGACTACTAACTCAGATGTGCACATGTTCAGGGCATTGGTCATGCCTCCAGTCCTGCAGTACCTGTTTGTGGCTGTTTCTGTCCCCTTCCATGAGTGCTGTAATCTTTCCTATTTAGGGCAGTCTGCACATTTATTAGAAGGCTGGTTTTCAATTACCTTCCAAATACTGCCATAGATTGAAAACATGGATTAGCTGGACAAATGATTCAAAGCTAATTAGTTAAAAATAGATTCTCTTTTTCCAAATACTCTTTTAGTCCCCTTCAGCTATTTAGCACTTTATAATGAGCAGAATTACACTAGTGGGCCACCTTTTAAATACATTTTCTCCTTAAAAATCAATAAAGACCTTTTAAAAAATTCAATAGTCAACACCCATGACTTATACAGGTGACTAATTCAATACAATCAACATATCAAGTGATTTTAATTCTACAAGTGAACGCAAATTGTCGCTGTTTACTAGAGCACTTCTGTTAAAAGTTCATCCATGAAAATTACAGACTGTCATTATAATTTTTATTTTTGCTTATGTAAACCTTTAGAGAATGCTTTCTGCATTTACTAGAACAGGCTCTGTTAGAATACAAATTACTCTTGAAAACCAAATAAATCATTCTCAAAGTAAATCTTAAGCTGAACCATAAATTTCAGTTGATACAGCATCATGGTTACATGAACATCAGCTGTGTAACAAGATACATGCAGAACTGGTTTGCAAGCCAAGCAATACTATATAAACTTAGCAAGCAATGATCCATTAAATAGCCCTCCTATATGTGATTTCAAGCCTGTGTTAGGAGCAACACTATAACCCAGACTTGATTCAATTATCCAGACAGTAAGAAAAAATAGAATTAAAACAGAAAACAACATTGAAGTTATGGTGAAGGAAAGGCAGGATATCTCAGAGAGAAGTGGCCCTTGGCCTTAAATTCAGATTTTTGAGAGTGCTTTAAGGAAGTTTAGACCTGGTGTGTTGTATGAGTGTCATCAGTGGTAGACAGAGGGATGACAGAAGCTATTAGCAAGCAATTATGATGTCCTGGTCCCAGCAAGGTCACTCAGTTTAATTTTTGCAAGAGATTGCTGTGGAGCCAATATTTAATTCTGAGCACTGAAATCAGATGGTAGGGTGCTTGAGGCGGGGCGGGGGGGCTTAAATTTTTGAAGAAACTGTAATAACTTGGCACAAGACAATATTATAGTTCCTGTTTCTAGTAAAACTATGGGGACAGAAACAATTGCCTTTGAATTTGCAGGGAGTGCACTGCTGTGTCTTTCACTGGAAGAAAGCTTGTTTCCCCCCACGCTCCTAAGATGAAGGTTCTGAAAACTGCAAGCTAACTAAACCTTGGTTTTTGTAGGGGAGAGTTTGATTTTCTAAAGGCTTAGGTTTATTAAATGCAGTACCTCACTATTACTATACATATAGAACATCTGATTATTATTGGAGTAACTCAAGTTTTTCCAAATCTTTTATTTATCCTCTGTTAATGCATGATTTAGAATTGATGATCTTTAAAGTTCTCTTAAAGTTATAACATACTATGCTGAAATAAAAGGAAAATAAAAGTTTCCATATAATTAAAGGAAAGTTTTTTGTATAAGATTTACACAGATCACACAACTTTCCAATAAATATGGGTTTAACATATCTGGGAAATACAATATATTTGCTTGCTGCTTAATCATATTATGTTTTCTTCTAAAAAGTGTCTGAAAAATACCCCAGAATTGCAATCAGATTACAGTTTTTAAATTGTCATGAAGATGGATTAGATTTGTTGTACCATTCACTATTCTCATTACAATTATCATCACAAGAATGAATTCATAATATGTCATTTCCTATTCATTACAGACATTGTCATTGTAGAATGTGAAATGAGCATTAAAATGCCTCACACATCTTGCACAACATGACAGTACTGTAAATCAGACCATTTTGACCTTTTCAGTGTTCAGTTATTTGATATGTTGGTCAGCCCTATTCCCTGTTTACTTGCATTTGGTTGAATGTGCTATTGGAAAACCTTTGCCTTCATTTGAGATACTAAGCTTACAATAGGCCTAAAGTGGAATTAGGATGTCAAGCGTTGGCAAACCATATGTTAAAGTCTTTATCAAGCCATGTGTTCCCATTAGCCTATATATTTGAAAATATTAAACAAGAGACAGACTGCTAGGCTAAAAGGATAGAGACTCAAGAGAAACTTGCCAGAAAAAACTTTGGAATATGGCAAATTCCTGTAAAAACCTGTGCTGACACTTTAAAAAAATCAATCCCATTCATCCTACAAAACTAATAAGACCATAAAAGAGAAAATAGTCAAATTGGTATAAAGAATAGCTATTGCATAAAAAGCATGGTCATCTACTGTGTTAGGTTTTGGTGACTGACCTACCACATTCTTATTGACAAATATGAGATACTAATACAAAACTACTACCCCTTCCTTATCCCAAATAAAGCCACGTTTTCATCTATAATGTTAGTAACAAAACAACTTTGCTGGGTGTACTGCAAGGAGGATTTTGTTACATGAAGGGTGGTATGGGACATCATTGTTCTTTCATTGGCACCTATTTTACTGTGGCCTCATATATAATAACCTGTAATGAAGATAATTAGCCAGTGGGGGGAGTTATGTAGCAGACGATACAATATTGGTTCCTCTACATTTGGGAAGTAATAGTTAAATATCAAAATTACCAGTTTTAAGATGCTGTGATATAGTAACTGAATAAATGTCAAACACCACTACCACTTAGCCAAAATTTTCAAAAATAATAAGAAATTCCTGGATGAGGAAGTTATTTTCGAGAATTAATAGGTTCACCCCTTCTAAAAAATCTCACTTAACACTTCTAAACTTAGGCACCTTGGTTTTTTTCATGCTTATGTTGCCTGTATTAAATCTTAGGTCTGTTAAAACTATTTCAAAACTTTTGATTTCAAAACCTGAAAATAAAGTATCCAAACTGTAAAAAAAAAAAAAAAAAAAGGTTAGAAGGTATAGAAGGGACTCTTGCTATTGGTGATGCTTGAGAAATTGAAGTTTTAAGTTAGTGAGCAGTGAAAGGAGGAAAAAAGAAAATATATAGTTGCATGAAATATATGTTGGTGAAAAAATCTTGATAGATTTTGGCCTGTACAGAAGCTCTTTCAGTAGAACATTATTCATTCACCAAATAGGATTAAGAAAAATATCAGTAGATTTGTTCAACTACAGTATGCATCAAAAGCCTTTGAGGGCAAATATGTGAAAATATGAATACTAAAAGGAATTGGAAAATCATTAAAAAGACTTTCATTACATACAGTCTTATACATGAAAATGTATTTGGGAAGTAAGTTAACTGAAATTTTTGAATCTGATATGAAAATAAAATCCTACTAAATAAAAACCATTGGTCACTTTGTTTACTCTAAAACCTTCCCCCTGCTTGACTTTGTCACAGGATTATAAAAGTTTTTTTAGAAGAACAATGTTTACCCCTGCAACCTACCAAATGGATTCAGTTTTGGGAGACATGTTCTGAACAGCTCTGTTGTTGTTTTGGTCTTTCTAACAAATAACTCATTTTGAATCCATGAAGAAAGAGTACATATGACTTGCGTTGGTATGTTGACATGTATGTTTGGTCAACTAACCTCTAATTTTGGGTGCAAAACATAAAAGCACTGAAGGAAATTAAAGACCATGAGCAGAAAAAGATAAAATTATTGGGTTACTGAATTTTCTCTAGTTTTTTTGTTTCAACTGGATGTTAAAAGCATTTGAAATAAAGAACCAAATGTCTCCAGATCAACCTATCTAATATAAAAATATGGAAAACACGTCTCATATCTTTTTTGGATAGCTTTGAAATGAGTCTCAGTAAAGGAATTTCAGATACTTTCTGTCTTTTTTCAGGAACTACGTAATTTTTTTATATTTTTCCATTTTCACTATGAAGCATTCAGACTGCTTCAGGATTTGTACTTCTGAAATTTTCCCTGTACCTTCATCAAAGGAATCTTTTGCTCCTGCTTAGTTTGATTTAGGTTTTTTTTCCTTTTTGTTCTTCAAGAACACAAGAAAACTTGCTGAGATTTACCCTGGCTGCAGGAAACGTGGAAACACAAAGTGCCAAGCTTCCATTTGCATTTCTAAAAACTTTTTCCTGGCCATAATTTTTTTCCTTATTCTGAAGAAACTATTTTTCTTTCTCACTTGAAATTGCTTTTTATGTATTAATACATTAAAACTCTATCACTCACATTCACTCTGGCCAAGTCCTAGCTGGCAAAGGAGGAATTCAAAGGGAGGATATTAAGAGTAGCAGATAGCCTGGCTCCTTTATAGGGAAATTTTAATGCTTTTGAAGCTAGGAAGCTCTTAATACTATGCAGTGTTCAAGCACTTAATATACTTGAATATGATCTAAATTAAGTCTACCTGTCTTTCTGTATACTTACATTTATTACAGGAAGCTTGTAGCACCTAGAAAGCTGGTGTTATTCTGAACAGGATGAAAGAAAATATTTAGCTTCTAGTTCCCCTCCTCCTCATGGTGATTTTAAAACAACCTTCTGGTTATGTTCTTCCTTCTCCTTTGCTGAGTTCTGGTTTTTTATTTTTTTCCAGAAGCTGATTTTGAGAGGAAGGTGGGGGGAAATATGGGAAAAAAAACAAAACCAACACAACAAAAAACTTGCTAAAGAGTTTCTTTTTTTTTTTTTTTTTTTTTAACTACAGAAGCAGTTAGGTTTGGTCTAGATGATGTTGCTGTAGTGGAACAAGTGATTCTTGGTAAGCTTAACTCTGCCTAGAAATGCAAAACTTGAGTAATTAGGTGTTACTGTTTATAATTGCCCTGGCTGTTGGGTGGTGATAAAAGTATCTGTGGCAAAAGCAACAAGAGAGTTGATTTTTAAGGCACTCTAGGAAAATAAATGAATGCTCAAAGTTTGGCTTTGTAATCTATCATGCAGAATAGTCTTGTTTTTCAAAGGTAGAGAGCAACAATTAACTTAAGATCCATTTCCTCCTGTAGACTGTTAATTTTATAACAGAAAGTGAGAAGTTAATAGAAAATATCTCCTGGGTATATTACATTTCTTAATTTCTCTGGAAGTGGGGCCCTGATCTTGCAAATGGTTATGGCCCACATTTTCCACAATTTTTATTTTTATTCTTTCTGTCTTGGAAAGACATCTTGGAGGTTCTCACTGTTTTCATTTCTGTTGGGAAGAGGGGCAGTGTGTATGGAGAGGGAGCTTAGGCTGAAAACTGCCTGAAGTTTATTAAAGCTGATGTATTTGGATACTTTTCTCACCTAGTCAACAGTCTCAGTAGTTTTATCAACACCAGCATATAGTGGTCTGAGTTGGAAGGGACCTTGAAAGATAATCTAGTCCCACCCCCCAAAGTCACGTGCTAAGCACTCAAAGTCACCATGTTATTTCCAAGTGTATAGTGGAGAGCTGAAGAGGACCTTCTTGTGGCCAATCACTTGTTATGATGTGCTGTATTATAATAAGCTTTCTACTGTGTCGTCTAGCAATTTATAAAAGTATTTTCTTACATGAATTATTTCACTCTTATTGGCATGCAGGGCGTAATAATTAATTGTCCTAAAGAAATTAATTTCTCACTGACATGTCGTTGTTTTCTGCCTTTGCTTTAGAACAAAGCTGATGTGCTGTAAATCATTCTCTGCCTGCATATTGCTTGCATCCTTAATTACAGCTATTTGAAGACCAGTATCTCTCTTGCAGGAAAAAAAAAAAAAGAAAACTAAAAACTTTCACTTTACACAAGTATAAATTAGACTAAAAAAGAGACCTTTCACATAGTTTAAGTTCAGCTGTCAAATTTGTAAATGTTGGTTGTAAATTATCTAATTAGACAGTTTTCAATTAAAATGATGCACTAAGTTCATTGTACAGACATTGCACACGTGGGCTCGCTCACTGAGCAATTGGTTAAATTGCTGTTCTTAATACCAGCCCTTCAGTTTTGTGGATACAGAATGTGAATAAATCCTATTGGAGTAACGAGTCTCAGAGATAAAAATGCCTTACAGGTTAATAGGTCAGTTCAGAATATTTGTAAGAGATCAAAATAAACACATTCTGATTTTGATCCAAGTGAGACCCTGCATTTGCCTTCCAAGAATTATATACAGCTTCCATTGTAACAGTAACCGTGGCCAATTCAAATGAAAGCTCTTTGGTTCTTGCAGACCTGAAGTACAGGAGAACTCCAGAGAAGAAACTAAAATGCCTTTTACTCAAAGCAGTTGTTCCTGGAGTTCCAAGAGTGCAATTCAGGAGTTAATTCTGGTGGCAGGGCCATTGTGTTAAGTAACAAAGGAGATGGTGCATTATTCTAGCCCATATTCTGTAGTCTATGCAGACGTCTTGTGGTGGTGCCCCAGTGGAAATAGTTTCCTATTTATTCTGCTTATCACTGTGTACTTAAAGCATTATCCTAAACCAAGTCGGTACTCTCTGTAATCCAATTGGTCCTGATCTTCTGTAGCCTTGAAAGGAAGGAGGAGTGTATATTGACACTTTAGATTACTCTGTTACTGTATTAAAAGTCAAAGGGAGGGATCTTTCACTTTTTGTTGAGTGATGAGATTAGTATCTTGTCCCTGGTTCCAAAGTCATGGTTCAGCAGAAGAGAATTCTCTGTGCTTCTCCTACACCAGTTATCCTCCTGTTACAGTTTTATGAGAAGGATAACTCAAAAGCTGAACCAGTGATGAATTTTCAAGGCTGAGAATCTGAATGTGGTCAATAAAAAAAGTAACTGAAATAGTTGTGCACTCCTGCAAGAAATTTGTACCTCAGAATGGATGAAGTAAGATTACTGATGAAAGGGGCAAACTCCTAATCCTAGAAATATTGGGGACACAGTGAATGTGTCAGGCACACAAGTGTTGTTCAGCTATAAAGAGTATTACCTACCTGGAAACTTACTGACACACACCTTGTCAGCATTAGAAAAGGAGGATTTAGAAGGATCCATTTCGTTATATTAAAAGATCGTTAAAATAGCAAAATAATTTATTTTATAGGATGGCAAGTAAAAGTAGAAATAAAAGAAAAACAGCTTTGTTTTACAGCAAGCTATGGAAGTTTTGGGTCCCTAGGTAAGAAATGCATATGAATCTGAAACATATTAAACACCTCCAAGGAAGAAGTTTCACCTTGATAGCAACATTAGAGAAACTACCCTAAATGATACTGTGTGTAGTGAGAGGCTGCTCAGCCATGTAACAGATGCAAGCAAAGAGGTGATGGAGCAGAAGAAACTTTTTAAGCAAGGAGGCAGGGGATTAAAAAATGAATGACACTGAAAGACAGGTTTGTCAGAATAATTTTCTTTGAGTTTTAGGATGCCTTCTCCATTCTTTAGGGCTTTCCCTGAATGGTTGTAATGCTGAGAGTGCTGCATTCCCATTGCAAGCCATGATGAAAGGGCAGAGGATCAAACTGAGGAGGTAACATGTCATTACCTTTATTCTGGAAGAGAATTCATTTTAGAAGTGACAGTTTTGGTATACATAAAGATGGAGAAAGAATTTTTTCTTATTTAAACAATGTTTCCTTCTTAAATGGTGACATATTTCTACCATTCAAAGAATAGAGATACCTACCTGTGAAAAACAAATCATAGCTGCTGTCAGAGCCTTCTCTATGAGATGCCTTCATATCAAGTACATTCAGCACTCAAATGCATGACACGACATGAACATTTGTGCATTGGATTGCACTGGAGCAGAAAGACCTTGTGCTGGAAAGGGAATCTGGGGCCGTGCTTCGTATGTACTCTTCTGTCCATACCTTTGAGAAATGATTACCTGAGAACATACATTTTTATACCTATAGTGTCAATGTACATTATTTAAACAGATTATTTAAATGTTAATGTTAGATTAACATTTCGATACTATTTCTTGGACTGCTATTAAAGTCTGAAAAAGAAACCATAAACAGAAGAAACGTTCAGAAAACAGGAATGTTTAAAATAGCAAAGGCTTAAAAAAATCATAAAGAACTACTTTGTTCATGATGTTGGTAACATTTGTTGCAACAAAATGCAGCATTTCCAACACTTCGCTTTAAGATCATCTCCTTTGGTCTAATGTACTTCCTCATACATCAAGTTGATGGTAGTCAGAGAAAACTGGGATTTTCTTTGCCTCTCTGACTTTGTGTCTTCCACCTCAATTGCCCTCACAGGCATAAGCTTAGGTACAGCAGAAGACTACATTGTCTTGACTCAAATTATTCTTATGATGTAAAACAGTATCAGTCAATTATTTCTTCCTGTTGCCTTCTTTTCCTAGAACTCCCAGCCTTTGTTGCAGAGAACCACAGCTTTTCAGGCAATTAATATGAAAATTATAGCCAAGAATACTTCTGTATGTCCTGAGAATATGCAGGGTCCTGGGGTGAATGTGCACCTACACACAAAATGGACCTGAAAATTACATGGACAATTCATTTAGAAAACCAGGCTAAGTATCCAGCATACCCTTTTATTTTATTTATAACTCAGAAGCCTTCAGCCAAGCTAGGTTAATTATGTAAATGGTACAACAAGATGATTTTGCTTCCGCTGGTTAATTTTCCTCAATGTTTCAGGTCAGTAAACAGTTTTGGGTTTGCTTTTTTTAATTTTAATGGATTAATATCTTTAATTTAGTTATTGTTTCCTGAGGTCTGACAGATACTCTAGAGGGTCTTAACATACTGCACCTGCGCTGTTCTTTTTCTCAGCTAAATTGTTGTATTACATCAAGTTGCTAGTAAAAGAATTTCTTAATTCTCCTTGTCCAGTCACAAAAACAGTGGGCCCTGGCTGGTAATTAAAAAATTCAGTACTTATACGGGTTTTCCTTGCATTAATTAGAATATTTTGCTAAACGAGTCTTACCCAATTTTAAAAAAAAGTAACCAAGTTCAGTACCTATCCTTTTATGTTTTACTCCTAGAATATTGTTGACATGACTATCTTGGGATGAAAATAATCACATGTTTTATAAATGTCATGTATTGCCAAAACTTTAAAGAGGGCTGAAAAGACAGAAAAAGCTTGTATTGCTGTTTGCTCCTCATTTTCCTTGAAGTGGATCTTCCTCTGTAGTGGATGCAGAGCTATGAATAGACCTTCCCCGAAAGACTTTCAAAACTTAAAAAACAACCCCAAAACCTCATGGAGGAAATATTGATGTTTGGAGTAGGTGCCCTACCTCTCCCCAGAGCACCTTGGCCAGGTGCCCTTGTGCAGACTGTCAGCAGTTGTGACAGAGCAGGTTTAACACAAACTGGAGCCGTGTTGGATCTTTTACTGCAGCCCGACTGAATCATCTGAGGACCTGCCGATGCAGGTTTTCTCACTGCCTCCTGTCTAGGGCGGTACACATGCTGCTTCTGTCTTTGTGTCGTACCATTTCAGTGAGGTGTGTAACATGACATAATACAGCAAGACATATCAGTAACAACAACTGCTTCAGGGAGGGCCCCCTTCTCCTGGATCATGTTCTGTTTACTTACTTAGCAGCTATTCATTAGCCATAGGAAGCAGTGTGGTGAATGACTGTGTTTCATTTACTGAAGTTTCATTTACTGAAAGGTGAGAGGAAGTACAATAGATACTAAGGAACACCCCGATTTTTTTCCCTTTGTTTTGCAAGGCACTAAATTTCCATAACTTGGCTTTGCAGTTAAGAAGGAGACAAGTGAGGATTACTGTCTTTGTCAGCTGGAATATTTCACAATTTTGATCAAAGCTCATTTAATGTATCTTCCTGAGTTCAGGTTGCTTGTTCAGAAAAGCATTTCTCCTTAGAGAATCTCCACCGCTGTTCAGCAGTGTCACTCCTAAATGGGAGCAGACTGTTCAGTGATCTGTGAACGCTGAGCAGTGCAGCCCTGTGAATACCTGTGTGTTTGTAACTGTGAATATACCTACATACCCCACAGTAGGTAGTGGGAGAAAAAACTCCCAAGTTAACATGGAATGGGCACATTTATTCACATGGGACACTGAAACACTGCTTGGGTCTTTAAGGTGTGCCGGCTTTACACTATGCCTGCACCAAAAAGCCTGTTTGAAAATGAGGTGAAGACAGAAGCTTCATTTACAGGGAGCTATATATACAGATATTTCTATATGAACATGAATCTGTGTCCACGTTCAATATCACACAGATAGGTTTTGAGCTTGCTGACCACTTTAGGAAGAAGATAAACGAGGATGATAATGTTCTTGAGGTTACAAGATTAGATTGTGGGCACACATGCATTGAAACAAACATTCCCAATGCTGTTTTGTAGTGAGCTTTGTGATGATGTGCAGGACAACTTGAAAGTGGAAAAATACTGTATTGAATATTTAGGATTGTGGACACATTTGGTATATTTAATTTTGACTCTTAGCTCTACCACACTGAGAAACCAAGTTCGTATCAACCCTTAGGAAAAATCAGTATGTTCTGTGAGCTTTTAACATCACCTGAATGTATATTTAAAGCTTATTGTAGATTTTTTCTAGGGGAAGACAAGTTAACAATAGCTGAAACTTTCTATGTTGCTGATGGTAGGCTAAAAAAGTAAGTTTAAGCAAAAAATCTTTGGACAGTTTTTTAGTCTTAATTCCTTTGCTAGAAGCTGAACAATATAAACTGTCTCAGACTTAGAAAAGCAAAACAAACAAAAGATTCCCCCAGCAGTTTCAACTTCTGTCCTAAATTTTTGCCCTATAAACCAATAGGTATTCAAAAAAGGTTTTTACTGAAGATATCCTAAGCATAGGGTTTTCTTTTTTTCCTTCTGTAGGACCAGAACAGCGGATAGGGCTCATAAAACTTTCTGCACAGAACAGCAACTTGGGGGGTGCTGTTGCCTCAGATGGCTGATCCAGGATTGCACTATATGTTTCTGATACATGAATGGCACCTTAAAGCCATCTTGTAATGTGGAGAGTCATATTTGCTTTATTTTAACTTCCTAGCCTCAGGCTGAGAGACAAACACTTACTCATTGGTGCATTAACTGCTGTGATTCCACAGGCATACCCTGGACATCTATGAACAGCTGGGACATGGATGATTAGCTATAGGAAAGCTATATGGCTTGGGTTTTCCTCTGATACTGTTGCTTATCTGTGTAAAACTATTACAAAAGCTGCCTTAGAGTACGCATGCTCTAGTAGAGGGTCTGTATGACCCAGCAGACAGTATGACCCAGTGGACTAAGAGCAACTGAAAGTAGCTGAGGGAAACACCTGCAAGCTGAAGGTCCCAGTGAATCTTTGTCCCCTCACAGACTGCTTCTTGTGTCATGCACAACCAAAATATGAAAATGAAGTAAGAACCATGGATGCTGAATGCCAGCTAACGCCAAAAGGAAGCACGCTTTTAACAGATGGCACTCAAAAAGCTCTGTCCAGAAAGGAAATGACCCAGTGCTTTCAATGGCCTGGAGTACTCTGTTCAAAAGACAATTTTCTGATATCAGTGGATGAATGTCATATTCCTTTGGGCCAAAAAGGTGTCTGGGACAAAACTGGATCTGGGGCCTGGACCCGATACAGCTTTCTTGCCAAATGCTCTTTATAATTTCCCAGCTTGAAAAACTAGTTTTGGTAGAAGATCCCTAAAGCTCGGTTAAGGACTGTCATAAGAGCGCTGTGATACTTAATCTGGACTGGTAGAACAGCAGGGATATATCAGTAATTAAAACCACATATCTTAATTTGAAGCTGAGAAAGAAAGTTCTTGAAATTTATTGAAAATCTTTTCCTCCTTAGTACCCAAACCATTTGGGATAGCCTATTACCTTAAAAAAATCCTCAATTTAGATTGCTACTAGACTCCCTTGAAGACTTCTAAGTCTGCAGCAAGGAGGTGGAGAGCTAGAGTGTTATTTGTTATAATGAATATGAAGATTTATGAAATTAAATTATAGAAGAAGAAATAAAAATGTTGGGTTTCCTGATTTGTAGGGAAGGATCTATTTCTGCTAATTATACAATCTCTTACAGAACATGGATGTCTAAAGAGTTTGAGAAATAAAGCTAAAAAATCTGTAGTAATAGTGGTAGGTTTCTACACACAGTGTGTGGGCTTTCTTGTATTTTTCCCCTAGTAAATATAATATTAAATCAGATCAATGCTGATTTGTTTTATTTCATGGAACTATTCACTTGACAGTTTATTAAAGTCAGCATATTTTTAAGCAGTTCAGGGAATTTTCAAATTCTTTATTTTCAATGGATTTTTAAGAATCATTGATCAGATTTGAGACTTTCAGGTTGTGATTTAAAAGACTTTTGATCAGCACCTTTCTTATCACGGGTCAATCTTTTTTTTTTTCAAGGAACAACATCTGTTTAAGTGCCAAATTAGTGATAAATAAGAGAATTAAACCCACTAGGCTTCAAGAGCCCTCTTTATTAGTTGTTACCTACCCATCAGCAAACCACTGCAGAAACAGAGGCCACGATTGTGTTAATCTGCTATCAAATTATGTCATTCATTTTTGTCACAGCTGCTTGTGTAGAAAGGTATTGTAATAGAAGCAAATACTCAGTTTGGGCAGAATTTTTACAGCTTTGTTTAATCTCTTTATCATGGCCTGTTGATGCATCTTCTTACTAAGTAAGGCATAAAATACCAAAGGAAGTGCTAAATTAGAATCTTTTAATAACTAAATTTTTAAAACTATTGAATTAAACATGGCAACATTTCTTTCCTGGATGAATTAATGTTCATCCGTGCAGAAAATTTTGAATGTAACATTATTTAAGCAATTTAAAAGTGAATTAAAGATTCATCCATTGTATCAGGTATCTGACTTCAGGCTAACGTTTTAATCTCGATCATTGTTACAGTGTTTGCCATTCAGAAACTCTGAAAGATAAAGATGAAGGTTAATTCATGCAGAACGAAGAGTCAGTTCCTTGTTGATAAGTATGGTTGGGTATCAGGGAACTGCAAACTATGCTAATGGAGTTATTGTTTACCTTAGCATATTAGGCATCAGTTACACTTGTTTGAATAATTGCGTTTAGCTTTTGCATTCCAGATTTATTTTTGGTTTTATGTTGTTTTCATAGTCGCTACACTGACCATAGAAGGACTGCATTTTTTTGTGCTGTAAGCAGACCCACAGATTTTATTAGAACCATTTGTAAATATTTTTACAACAGCTGGTTGACAAACAGTTTTCTGGACTTGGTTTAAAGAACAATAGCTGTCACTCTTTAGCATTTTTCAATTTGCTAAGTTATCGTCCTTCTCTGACATCTTTTCATCAGCAGACCTGATTCATTTCTCAGTTAAACAGGTGCAATTTCTTCATCTAAGCTACTCTTGCATTTTAACTAGGCACTGTGAACTCATAATCAGATTCATTACATCATGTTCAGACATGCTGAATCTTACTGAGAAATACTCTTAATGGGGGTCTGACTTGATCAAAAACACCTTTCTTTTGAAATAGACCAATAAAAATTGTCCACAACATGACCAGAGCGTTCACTATACATCAAAAATGCTAAGGATATGTGATTAGGGTAGATGTATAAAACACATGTAAGAATATGCAGCATGTAACTCTGAACCTGAAGGAAGTCCCTACAGTCACAGAACCTGTTTCAACAGGTTGGAAGCAGAGCACAAGGAACTGCTTCTTACAGGGCAGTCTGCCCCAGGGAGGGTTTTTCTTCTTAATTCTCATCACTGAGGTCAGGTGCTGTTTGTTACATAAAGGTTAATCTTACATAGAAAACATTAATTCTGTAGCTGTGGACATTTATGAAGTCCCTACAAATGACTGATCTTTTGACCCCTGCTCAGGCCTACAGCATTCCAGGCCTGTGTGATCCATGAACTAGCTGCAGTGTAGTTATTTTGCTGTATCTCAGCAATACTTCATAGCAGGTGTTCGCCTCTCCCAGGTTTCCTCTTCTTTTGATGCCTTTTCTAAATAAAACAGTGCATTTCTGAAGTAGCAAAGAAAGCATACTGGTATAAATCATACACTTTAAAATTAAATCTCACCACATATTTATGATGATCTTTTCCTTTCCCTTGCCTAAAGCAGAAGGGAAATATACTTTCCCTTATGCAAGCACTGGCAAGCCTGTTTCTCTACTATTCTTCTGTAATTATCAACAGAAAGTAACAGGCTCTCCTAAGAACTGAATGTAATGACTATAGCTCTGCTTACTTTAATTAGATGACCAGGTTAGGAAGACAATTAGTCATTCCCTTTAGTGATAACTACAGGCAATTTTTATTGTATAATTGCATATTAATACACAGCTAGGTATTTTCACCATGTTTTGTCAGATTCTGAACTGTCAGATCCTGGTTATAAAAGTCCAGGTGTAGCAATTAGGTCCCTTTTGTTTCCTTATGAGGGGGAAAGAGCAAGGATTATGTAGTAGTCCACAATATGGGAAGCAAGCAATTAACAAAACTTCACATAACTGTCTTGATTCTCTACCAACAGCAGCTTTCTATCAGTAATCCTGCCTTTAATACACAGATATCAGTGAAATCAGATGATGCAGATATTGTTTAGCAGAAAAGCCAGTCTACAGCACTTCTTAAATTGATCTAACGAAGTCAAGCTGTATTACTATGTGCAGTAATCAGAGAAAAAAACCCATTTGATTATGAAATGTCCCATGTACTTGGCACTGGTGAGGCTGCACCTCAAATACTGCGTTCAGTTTTGGGCCCCTCACTATGAAAAAGACATTGAGATGCTGGAGTGTGTCCAAAGACGACCAACAAAGCTGGTCTAGAGAACAAGTCTTATGAGGAGCAGCTGAGGGAACTGGGGTTGTTCAGCCTGGAGAACAGGAGGCTCAGGGAGACCTTATCGCACTCTAAAATAACCTGAAAGGAAGTTGTAGTGAGGTGGGTATTGGTCGATTCTCCCAAGTAACAAGCGATGGACAAGAGGAAATGGCCTTAAATTGCCCCAGGAAAAATTTCTTTACTGAAAGGGTTGTCAAGCACTGGAACAGGCTGCCCAGGAAAGTGGTTGAGTCACCAAGCCTGGAGGTATTTAGAAGACATGTGGACGTGGCGCTTAGGGACATGGTTTAGTGGTGGACTTGGCAGTGTTAGGTTAACAGTTGGACTTGATGATTTTAAAGGTCTTTTACAACCTAAACAATTCTATGATTCTAAATATGCTAAAATTTTTTTTTTTTTTTTTTTTTGGTAATGAAACATTTATTAGAAACTAGCTGAATTTCAGGGGGTGGATAATTACACAGAGCAGAAGCTACAGGGATGACTGATTGTTATCAGTAATTACATGTTCTGACTAAACACTTTCAGATTCCTAGTGTTACTGTTTCTTGTATCCAAGTGATTTTATTTTAATCTCCTTGAACAAAAAATGGAACAAAATGGAACAATAATAAAGGAACAAAACCCCCAAAACCTTCCTACAAAGGCCCAAGCTTTAATTTTTTAAAATGTTTGGCTATAGTTACAGAAAAGCTTTAATTACTGATTGCTCATACTACATAGAACTGTCAAGAAGAA
The DNA here is from genome assembly GCF_031877795.1 of Strix aluco. NCBI lineage: Eukaryota > Metazoa > Chordata > Aves > Strigiformes > Strigidae > Strix > Strix aluco. The sequence continues at coordinate 34,025,717 of NC_133936.1, forward strand.
AGGTCACTGAAGTTTTCCTACTCTCTCTGGAGTGCTTCTCTATAATAGTTTTAACTTACAGAGGGGAATGTAAGCAGTTGTTATTAATGTTTACTGTTCTGACCTCACTCCAAATGAGTTCTGTATGCTTTTCGCATGACTGAAAGTAGACTTACAAAAATGCTATCTCCTTTATTTTTAGCATTAGAGAGGCCGTGCTCCAGATGATCTCTTCTGGGAGGCTAGAAGGTGAGTATCACCATTTCGGTAAAATCTTTTCTTTCTCCCAGATACTATATAAACCCTTGGTTAAAAATATAGGAGAGGAATGTACAACTTAAAAACAGAGTAAGGTGTGTCATTCATAGTTGTGATAGCACAGGCAGTCTCAATCCACAGTCAGAACACAAGAAAACTTCTGGTCCAAAGAGGCAGAAACCACCAGCAGCAGAAAGACCTGATAACACACCTGTAAGCTACTAGCAACTCTAGTAGATTTTTGTGGTTTTATTTTATGATACAATATAAATATTTTAGAGATACCTAAACATGTGGTTAGACAATGGCAGCAATAAAAGTGATGCATGTTTGGAATAGTTACTTAAAACACAAAATATATCTAATATAGAAAGTGAGTAGAATTTTTTCCTCCCTTAGCCTAGAGGATCTAGTAAATTAATAACTTGCACAGGAATTAGGAATCAGCATATAGTGATATAATATGAATACACTACGCAAATAGCTGAATCTGGCCACTGAAGTCAAATATAAGTGCATAAATTAATTTGAATTGATTCAGAAAGTTTTGAATTTAAAAAAAAAAAGTCTTGGAAGTGAATAAAACTCAAAATAAAAATAAAAAAGGGTGAAACCTCTATTAAGGCATGTTAAAGAAAGGCAAAAGAAAATAAAGGACTAGATTCACTGAATGTCTGGAGAAGAGATGGTGTTAGCCTGCCAACATTGCCTGTTCTACTTCATACAAACCAATATATTTTCTTAGGTGAAGATGAACTAGTGGGGAATGCAAATGGTTTCTTGTCTCATACCATCTTAAAACAAGTCATATGTTAGGTGATCACCACATATTTGCATTGGATTGTACTCTTTTTGCAGCTCTCCACCTCTATCCTGCTGAACAATATTTTCTGCTCTCACAGGCCTTTAGAAGTTAAGATGTAATTCAAAACTGAATGTTTAGTTGATCTTGGATTTTGGAGGTTTCTTTTTTATTTGTTTAAAAAAAAATGGATTAATATCTGCTACCAGACTTTCCAGGGTTATCTAGCGTGCTGGTTTTGGCTGGGGTAGAGTTAGTTTTCTTCACAATAGCTAGTATGGGGCTGTGTTTTGGATTTATGCTGAGAGTAGCACTGATAACACAGGGATGTTTTAGTCACTGCTGAGCAGTGCTTACACAGAGTCAAGGTCTTTTCTGCCTCTCACCCCACCCCACCAGTGAGCAGGGTGGGGGTGCACAAGGAGTTGTGAGGGGACACAGCCGGGACAGCTGACCCCAGCAGACCCAAGGGCTATCCCAGACCATTTGCTGTCATACTCAGCATATACAGCTGGGGGAAGAAGGAGGAACGTGGGGACATTTGGACGGATGACGTTTGTCTTCCCAAGTAACCGTTACATGTGACGGTGCCAGGCTGTCCTGGAGATGGCTAAACACCTGCCTGCCAATGGGAAGTGGTGAATGAATTCCTTGGTTTGCTTTGTTCTTGTGCACAGCTTTTGCTTTACCTACTAAACTGTTTGTCTAACCCATGAGTTTTCTCACTTTTACTCTTCTGATTCTCTTCCCCATCCCACTGCGGGGGAGTGAGTGAGCAGCTGTGTGGGACTTAGCTGCCGGCTGGGGTTAAACCATGACATCTAGAAGGACTTACTTTCCTATAAATTTGAATCTTAGTCATCTACATCTGAATATAAGCCGGTTCTTAAAGAAGATTAAATTCATTTTTATTGCAAATATGGCTTTTTCCAGCACCTTTGGGAGCAGAAAGGCAGATGAAAAAGAGAACATGATGCAAGCACTGAAAAGACGAGAGGCACACAAAAAATGTGAACTGCTGAATTTACTGTCTAGCTATAATGAGGTATTGCTTAACAATTAAGTTAAATTATGCAGCTGTTTCCTAGTATATTGTGCTAATGCATCTGAGAAATTATAATTTTCTGATTGGAGAACGTTATGTGGAGGAAACTGTAGCATTCCCCATTCCTGCAACAATTCATTTCATGATTAAAAAAGGAAGGCAGTGTTTTTGCAGCTGGCAGGAATAGGCAATAAAGGATGACAATCCAAGGAGGCCTGTTAGTCACTGACACAATAAAATAATCCCAAACAAAGGCTGCAGAAAGAAAAAAGCTTGAAAGGGTACCAATGACACACAGCCACAGCTTATGGAATTCTGTGGTGAAGTGACTATATAGCCCGCTAGTAGCAGAAACAGGTTTGAATGTTTCAAAGAGAAATGCTGTCACATGTGTTACTTCAAAGACAAGTGCTTGAAAAATTTCAGGGAACTGTTAACTCGGTACTTTAAAGAAAATATTGCATGTACATCAGGGATCTACATCACCTTAAAAAAAAAAAAAAAAAAAAAGAAGCCCAAAACGCCTTTGCTAATCAGTAAGCCTTAATAATCTTTAACTTTTTCAAAAATTTTGCTTGAATGAGGGTTAAGTGAAAATTGAAGATATGGAAAAACTAAATAGTATTGAAAAAGTAAAAAAAGGAAATATGCTGGTGTTCCAAATTTTGCATGTGGAATGTGCTCATGGGAAAAATGGCTACATAAATCAGAGAAGAAATTAGGTATGTTAATTGGAGCAGGTGGCTTATTTTTTATTATTTCATTTTTGACCAGCTTGAATTCTTGAGACTATTTAAAATTGCAGTCTAACAAATTCATAAATAAATCTGTATTACCCATTGTTTAAACTTATTTATGCAAAAAAAAATCACAAAAACAAAAACTCTAGATGAAAACACATAATAGCTTTTGAGAAAAAATGAAAGCTTTCCAATTAGCATCCATACTTCAGATGATCCTTTTATTCTAATCATCTGTTTTGCATGATTCTTTTGTTTTAGTCAGCAATTCCTTTTAAAAAAGGTTGAATTGGGGGAAAATATAATTTTATTTCACATTTTATGAGTCTGAATAACATAAAATGAGGTTGTGCCATGCTTCATGACCATGCATATTTAAACATTTTCTATAAATACATTTACTTACTTTTGTTTTAATCTTGTGACAAAACACTGCCTGGAAATGATAAGGAAGAAAAATAAGAAAATACCATTTGGAATCATTCTTGCTTTTGTTTCTACCAGTTGTTCCATAAAGTCAAAGCAGATTTGGCCTTTTAATTTCCTTGAGTGATCTAATTCTTTAAGCTACTTCTGTACAGATTTTTTACATTGAGTTACAGTATTATTCAACAGAAAAAACTTAGTCTATGATCGAGTTTCCAGATCTTTTTTCAATCTTGTCCACTATGTATCTAAGCTGAAGTTTCCCCTAAGTGGAGGGAAAGACTTTGAGGAAAAAAATATTTCTGTTTCCCCATTTCTTATGGAATGATTAAAGAGTTTTTACCCATAGAACAAAATAGTATTTTTTTTGTTTGTTTGTTTGAAAGGAATGAGAATTTGGGAAATCCTCCAGAATATAAAAATTATTCTTCAGAAACAACCTTGAAGGGACTTAAAAAAAAAAAAAAAAAATTAAAACAGGACACATGAGTCCATACTTGATTAACTAGTTAATTTGACAGCTGGTTTGAATTAGTTAATAATGTGCATAGCTGCTCAGCCACCTTACACTTGCTGTGTGGTGCTCATTTACATCTATTCTTGCCCCTTATGAAGTAACTGATGATTTTTGAGCTGCTCAGATGTTATGGACCATTCCTTCTATCTATCTTGTGTTTATGAAGTTGTGAAGAGCCATGGGATTTCTGCCTTTCCGAGGGAATACCTGAGTAAGATACCTTTTATCCAATGCAGAAAAAAAATATTTGGTCTGTTCCAAAACATTCAATGTTCTTCTCTTTTGGAGGACCATAAGCCACTTTGAACAATTAACCCCTCTCCAGAGTTTTGTTTTCTGAGGTGCAATTTGTTTCCTCTTTCTCCCTACATCACTCTGTAAGCAACAGTATCGTGGGTAGTGGATTGTAAACTTAAGCTTGAGCACCAGAACAACATAAAGCGTTTCCTTAGGATGTGTCTGTTCACTTTGTACATTTTTTGAGCTGTACATTCATTTTGTGCACTTTTTCATGAGCATACAAAGCCAGCTTTGTTCTTTTGCTCATGTCCACTTGTGCCTGCTGAGGAGATGGAAGAGGCTTGGGCTTTGCAAGAGCATGCACTAGCCAAACAGGGAATTGCTAAGGGAAAGTATACTGAATGAAGCCAGGTTCTGTTGCTCTCAGACCTATCATGTGGCCTCTGATTAAAAAAAAAAAAATCAGGGGATTATATATAATCCCCTGACTATATATACACATATAAAAATAACTATAGATAATTAAAAATAAATATGCTTCCGGTGACACCATATACTCTGTATTACCTGTTTGCTTCTGACCAGTACTTAGACCATTGCCTGTATGCTAAAGTCACCTGACTTTAGCTGCTTCTCTGCTACAAAGAAGTCTGTGAGGAAGGTGTGTCACCTCTGGGAAGCCAGGTCCTTTGAAATGACGGATCATGAATAATTACACGGGGTGCACTTGACCGTAGAAAGTGACTAGAACAATACTGTTATCACTGCACTGCTATGTCCATAAATACAATGATAACAGTATGTATACAACCATATATATGTGACATACAGTGTCTCTAGTATAAATACACCTTTTTATTTAGATACATGAATAGATATAAATGTCTATAGCATGTTCATAAATAGTTTCTAAAAGTAATGCAGTTAGTGTGTTGATAGTATGAAAAGTATAAATAAAGGAAAATCATTATGTGCTAAGTTCAATCCTGAGTCTTGAAAATATTGTAATATTTTACAAATTACTTGGTTGCAGCTGTATAATAACCACATATAATTTACACTTCTTAATATGGGAGGTAACCACAAGTGTCGTCCCAGACTCTTAACTACTGTCATAAATATTCCACTGTAATCCATACAATATGAAATCTTTCATTGCCTCTCCCCTGAAGGTATATTCTTCAATTTTCATAGTTATAGCACATATAATGATAAATTAGAGCTTAATGCTGTTGTGCCACTAAGCTACCCAATACTTTTTATAAGCAACTAGTCAAATGTTAAAAAAACTAAAGAGCAGTCACACTAGTGCACAGCACAACATTTTTTTTTTTTTCCCTTTCCCAGAAGTATGAAAATGCTTGACCCATTCTTCTAGTAAATCTCTGGGGAAAAAAAACCAAACAAACAAACAACCCAACACATTACTTCTTTCTTCCTTGCATTACCTTGGGTTTTTTCCTCTTCTTTCAAACAGATTAATTAAAAGTTTTTATACTTAATACAACTTCTCAGCCTACATCATCTGAGTTTCGCAAGCAGTATTTGTGGAAATTACCTATTCCTTAGGTTCTAAGGCTCTGTGCAGTTTTACAGTGAACACAGTATTCTAAGGAAACACAAAACATAACAGCTTTTTGACGAAGATTAGCGTCTAAGTTAAGTTGTGCTATAATCTAGGAGACAAAGCCCTTGAAAGAGGTTTAATTTTAAATCAAGTATGCAAAGCATCAACCTGAGGAACAGTGATGTTAATAACAAATATAAATCTCAATAATAAAAAGAGACTCTACTAGAAAGGGATAAATAGAACTACAGACATTCAGTACTTACCTATACGTATAGAGGTAGACCAGATTTAGCCATTTTTTTGTGAGGGACTAATTAATTTTATTAGAGAGTAAGTAAATTCAGCTGTGAATGTTTGAGAATCTAATGACTTCCAGAGATTCAGAATGAATTCAGCAATAAAAGCTAATTAGAAGGGAAATGGATGCCTAAAATATCCCTGGTGTGCATAAAGAAAGAGTATAAAGACCATTCATTGAAATTAAAATTTAACAGTAGCCTAATGCTGCATGACATAAAATTCCATCTGTTGTGCAGAGCCACTAAACAAAGATACATGGGGAATAGCGTGTGGTGTCTCAGCTTTGCAGCTAGTCAATGAATGTATTTTAATGTCAAACCACTACAGACAATGAGAAGACTGATGTTCAAAAGAGTCAGTTTAGGGCATGATGATTCCTGTAATTACTAAATTAGAGAGAAAAAACTAAAAGTGATGCTACATTAGTGAGACATTTTATTTTTAATTAAGTAGGTGGGGTTTCTTTCTGGGTGTTTTTTTGTTTGTTTTTTTTTTTTATCCTTACAAGTATAGAACAGGTACCTATACATTTCAGTATATATAGGCTGTAAAATATGCATTCAAACCATTTTCTAGAGGTGCCTGTGTGGCACAGGCATCCATGCATCTTGCAGGGTTCAAACAGAATTCAGGAGCAGAAGCAAAATTAGTGTCCTTTCTCGCAGCATTTCATCTGAAACACCGTGGAAGTTTCTGAGAACATGTGTAAGGAAGTAAATGACAGCTTTGAATAATTTATCCTGGAATGTCTGGCTTCTTGTGCTGTTCACAAAATGTCTGTGAAAGTCTTTTTTTTTTTTTAATGACTGATTAACAGTGGTTGCTGTAACCAGTTTCAGCACACACATCTCTGGCATGAATTCCCCTGAAACAGTTCTCAGGATGTGGACTGATGTATTGATGAAAGGTGGTTTTATTGTACTTGCATTTCCATATTAGATGAACACAGCTATAATATTCCATTTTGATGACTAGAGACATGCAGCAATCAAAAAGGGTCTTGTTTGTTAAATGACTTATCTATTAGTTTATTTCTAGAGGATTTATAATTATTGAGAAATTTCCAACATGGTGATTTTACTTTCAGGTTTATATATTTATATGACTGGAACAACAGCTTTTCAGAACATAAATCTAACAAAGTGATTGTATGATTCTTAGCACAACAGGACTGCGGACTGTGACTGTTACCTAAGGCTAACTGCATGCTGAATAGGCCATAATATCAAATTAGATGCTATTTGAGATTCATATAGTACATTTTCTGAATGCCTACATGTGCATTAGTAATTCAGCACCTCCATTCTGGGACATCTCTCAATGTAGAGTTAATGGCTACTATAGAACACATACAGTGAAAGAAAATAACGGGTTGCACAGAGGAGAGTCACCATCACGTTGTGTGGACTGAGAGAAAAAAAATCCTTTAGAGAAAGAAAGTTATCTAAACGGAGATCAAAACAAAGATGTAACTTGTTTACAACAGAAAATTCTGTGAGTTCATAGGAAGGGGGATGAACTAGAACCAAAGATAAAGCCAAAGACAAAAATAAATTCATGTTCATCAGTTTTAGGGATATTTAGCTGAAGGTAATTAACCATCGGAATAAGTAGCGTCAAAATATATGGGAATGTCCTCTTTCTTTACTCTAAGACCAAGATTCAATGTCTTTCTCAACAATCCTTTCGATCATTAAGAATATGTAAAATATAAATGTAAATGGGTTGTTAATGAGGTTATTTCTAACTTTGATTTGCAAATTTACCCAAAAGAAGAGCAGGAAGGTTTTTACACAGAACAGAAAACCACTAATACAGATTTAACTATGCATATTTCTTAAGGGAACCAGTAGTAAATGCAACAGTAATGGTAAACAGTGGCATTAAATTGTAAAGAAACAACAGGTGTAACAAGCTATTGCCAGATTTCCAGCCACTCCCTTTGCCAAGCAGAAACCAGGTAATTCAATGTTCTGTGAGTTACAGAAGAGGTCAGCTGGCAGATGGGTCAGCCGTGGCAGGAGGTGTGATAAAATTGCCTTTCTTGCATCTACTTGCTCCATCTCTTGCAATCCATTTTTCATACTTGGTTCTTGCTGGCCCATCAGTGTGTTAATTTCCTAATCTTGCTCTGTGTATTTATGAACTACGAAGTACTACAGTAACTTTACAATTAATTTGTTAATAAGAAATGGTGCATCTTGTAAGTCACTGGTAGCTCAGCACTTTAGCCCACTTCTTTCATGAAGCATACCTGTAAGAACAATTCTCTTGGTGGGCAGCTGTTCCCAATATTTTCTAAGTTCTTGTCATCTTGTCTTGCCCTTAGACTTGGCATTTGCTGAAATATTTCTTTATTTTTTACTGTTTTGATATCAGTATTTGATTCAAAGTACCTGTCATAGTACTTGTACTGTTCCCAAAACATTAATTTGGGATGAAAGAGATAAGTGACTGGTTATGTATTTGTAGCAGCAAAGTATGTATCTGCACTAATTTACTGACTTTTCAAATTGTGTTTAGGTAGTTCAACACATCTATATGAAGCCTGTCAGACTATGCTGAACCAACTGCCTTTAATGCTTCTCCCAGAAGTAATCTTCACTTATAATTAATTGTAAGGTATGTGTATATATAATATTGTCCATTAGAGAGATATCTGACAGCTTCTATATGCAAATGTCCCTCTCCTTCAGCCAAGACGTAATGATTATGTACACAGTATTTATAAACATATGGTAAATCATTTTATACAATGCATTTCAGTATTGCAGGATACTTGGGAAAAATATTGTGAAAGCCATCTGTATGCAAGTAAGATAATGAGGGGTGTGACAGGCAGGCTGCTAACTGAAAATCCTAATATTTGCTGTATTGTTATTGTACTTGTCCTTTTCTATCATGCAGACAATGACAAAATGTGAACCTGTTACTCCTAGAGCTGCAGTTTTTGAACGCCAGACTTTTTTCTATCACTAGCCATTAAAAATGCTTCTCAGAATTGTGAATAACGAATCATGCTTTGTAAAAGTTTCATATTTCCAAAAGCAACATATTGAAATTTTGTTGATTTTTTTCATCTATTTAACGAAAAAAGCATTTCACCGTTTATGATGGTTTCAACCACTGTAATCCTGTTCAGTTGCTGCCTATCAGTATCATAAATTTATGGCATAGTTCCTTGCTGCAGAAAGTGTAACAAACTTATTCCTCAAATTAAATAGTGAACCCTGCATAAATCCTGCATTCAAAATTCTGTCCCTAAAATCGGAAGCCTAAGATACGTTTCCATTAGTGGCCTGTATGATGGGGTAAAATACCCTCATGTGAAGTGTGTGGATGATTTGAAAATGGAGGGGGATGGTCTGTAAAATGGATGGCAAAGACTGACCTTCACAGGGACATCAGCAAACTTAGAGCAGTGCACTAGCAGGAACCTCCTGAAGTTCAACAAAGGCAAATGCCCCAGGGCCAGAATAACCCCATGTATCAACACAGCTTTGGGGCAGAGTGGCTGCAGGACATGTCTGCAGGAAGGCACCTGGGGAGAAGAAGCTGGATGTGAGGCAGCAGTACACCATGGAGACAAGCAAGTCTGGCAGCACAGGCCCACTGAGCTTGTAATTTGTGAGAAATGTGGTGTTCAAGTATTATCAACATAAAATGAACATGTAGGTAAAGCTAATAAAGTTTATTTTTCTGTTTACTTTGTTTTTTAAACATAATAATAGATTTAAGTACTTATAAAAGTTAAAGAAAAATGAGACATTTTTTTAAAATTTGACAGCAAGACAGTTAACATCTATCTGTCACATCTCTCCAAAAGATTAATTTGCATGATGGAAGTATTTTTGATGTCATTATCCAGAAGCAGAACTGCAAAAAGAATACCAATTTCCATCATTATTTTTTCCAAATACCTTGTATAAAATCACAACACATTGAGACGTGGAAAGCTTAATTGTCAAACTTCAAAAGTCTCTAAGAATGAACACAGGTAGCATAGTATTTCACCCCATTGTAAACACGATGTGCATACACTTCTTGAGTTGTTGGGAAATTGGTGTCTATGGTAACCTAGACACAACAGTCTTGTTTATCAAATAGTTTTATCTTCCAAATGTTTGTTGGATACTTTATATCCAATTTAAGTCCGTCATATCTGGAATGATGGCAACAGTCCAGCTTTAACATCATGTCTAAACTTCCAGCATTCATCAGAGCACCACCTCAAGGACATTTTTGTTCAACTTCTTAATGAAGTGTATCCCACCATTTTCAAATAATTTTTCTTACCTTTTACGTATACATTGTCCTGATGAGAAAGCACTATTGTCTGGGGCTGTAAAATGAAAACAATAAGGTAATTCACCAAAACAACCCAACCATCCAAAGCGCCAGGGAGAGTTAACATTTTTTCCCCCAGAAGAAGTAGTCTTTATGAAAAGTCAGCCAGCTAAGCTGTTGTGAAGATTTATTCCAAACAAAATCTCCCTTTCTAAATTTATTTTCTCCAGCTACATCTATGGCTAAATTTGGTATATTCCTAAAGAGATTTACATTTTATGCCCATGTTTTAAGGCAACTGAGAGACCTGTGGTTTAATATTTTTTAATGTTATTTCCTGGAGCTATTGTGTTTGACTGTGCTTCCAGGAATCAATTTTTGGGGACACACAGTCAACTCATTTTTATTGCAACCCATTCCAGCCATTAAGCAGCATAATTTCAGCTACCATGGAAATGCTGATTAAATCTACAGGTTTTATTTTGCCATTTTAGCTGCGCCTTGACAACTAATTGCTAGTTTGGTTAGGCATCAAAGGGGCATTGAATTTTTGGAATAAAAATGCAGTGAGACCGCATCCCAGAAAGGCATGGATCGCTCTCATCTGCACTTACTGCTTTCTGAATGCTACGTTGATACCCGCTGCTCCTTCATCCTCTGAGCAACGTAGTTGCCAGTAACCAGTTTAAAGTGAGGAAGCAGAAACACCCTAAATTAGATGGAAAGCATTAATACCACGATTTAAGAGCAGATTCTGCCAAAGCACAGTTTAGAGCAAGAGGCTGCTTGCTGGCGCGGCTCGAGGGTGGGAGAGGGAACCTCCCGCCTTCTGTGGGTGCCTTGGAAAATGCCATGCGTAGCACATGGTGTGACCCTGCCCAGGGCCACTAGTTCAGATGATCCCCCAAATTTTAAAATTATTAAGATTGCTGGTGGGATTTGAGTTAGCAGTTCAGGCCTATGCTACAGGCTTCCCGGTCTGTACTGAACATACGCAGCAAGGCATTGGTGGCGGGAGGCGGCAGCGCGGCCCCTGTGAGGACACAGCCCCCAAGGGCCTCACTGCAGCGCGTGGCTGCGCCCCTCAGGCACGGGTGTGGCACTACAGGAGAACCTACTTAAGGGCAAAAACACCCTTCAGGCAGTGAGGAAGGCAGATAAAAGTGTGAGAAGCAGCCCTGTGAGCACCTAGCTGAGCAAAACAGAGGCTGCTGCAGCAGAGGTTCCCCTGTGGTGAGGAGCCCGTGCAGGAGCAGGCTCCTGAGAATTGTGGCCCATGGAGAGGAGCCCACACAGGGGCTGGTTTATCCTGAAGGAGCAGTGGCCTGGAGAGGACCCACACTGGAGCTGAGGAAAACTGTGAGGAGGAAGGAGCTGCAGAGAGGTGCTGCTGTGTGCTGCCCCTCACCCCAATGCCCCTGTGCTGCTCAGGGAGGGAGAGGAGCTGGGAGTGGGGGAGTGAACTTGACCCTGGGATAAAGGGGGAGAGGAAGGTGTTTTAAATTTTGTGTATGCTTCTTACTATCCAACTTTATTTTAATTGGCAACACATTCAGTTAGTTTTCCCCAAATTGAGTATATTTTGCCTGTGACAGTAAGTGATTTCCCTGTCTTTATCTTAACCCATAAGATTTTTCATCTTAGTTTTCTGCCCCCTACCCTGGTGAGGAAAGGAGTAAATGGGTGGGTGGGTGCCTGGCAGCCAGACAAGGCCAACCCACCACAGGTTTGTACAAGAAACAAGGGGATGTCACTCCCTCCATCTGCTCTATCGGCCCCTTGCAGGAGTCCCACAACCTGGGCATCCTTCAGGGGAGGAGCTGACATTGCCAGTTGAGTGCAACAAATACTGTCTTAAGTATTTTTTTCTTCTGCACAACTGCCATGTTTTGTGTAAGTTTTGAAGCGTTTTTTTCTCTTCTTGAAGAGGAGAGAAACCAAACAACTGTACATTTTGTCTCCCAGATACTGTCATGAAGCTATTTCTTACATTTCAAAAGTAGTATTCCTGTTAAAATTGTTACCTGAGGGTTTTTGGGTTTTCTTTTATATGTTTTTATTTGTTACTACATGTAGGTGGGGATGCAAAACTAGATAGGTAATAATTTATTGTGCTGATAGTAGGATATCTTTAAAATTATTCAGAAAAGCTTTCACTCTTCCTCCTGAAAGTGTGTGTTATTCAACTCATTTCTGTGAAAAGTGAGACTCTATCAAATATTTCATGTTCCTCTAAACTTTTATCACTTCTGGACCAGATTATAATCTCAGGTAAGTGTACATATTGCTTCATTGCTAATATAGTAAGAGATGAGGAGGCATGAAGTTTTTTCTTGCTTTAAGCAGGCCTCTTCAGAAGTTTGATTATTTGCATGGTGTCAGGCATGTGAATGAACCCATAGTGAAAATCCAATTTTTTTTTATTTACTCCAGATGGCTTTGGAGTCACTTTCTAAGACATCTCTGTTGGTCAGCACTGGAGTGCCATGGGTATAAATATACTTGGGGATGTATCTGAGATGACTGGGACTTCAATTAGTAAAGTATTTTGCTGGATTCTCTCCCACAGTCAGTGTTGAAGCTGAAACTGATGAGGCCCTTGAAAATATGATAGCTATTCTTATAGCCTACTTTTTCTCTCATTCTTGTATCTATTCCTGCCTGTTACTGTAGAACTTTGTACCTGCTCTTTAGTGCACCAGTTGTGTGACCTAAGAAAATGGTTTGCATTTTTATATTACTCTCTATTGATGCCTCCAAACAGTGAACAATCATTAGTTAAACCTCACATCCATCAGAGGTGAACTGAGACATAAATGTTGAGCTACTTGTCCAAGGCTATATAAAATTAGGGACCAATATGAAGAAATAATGTAGCAATTCTGGCTTCCTGTCATAATTTAATTCTTCAAAGCCAGATGTAAACACTGTATGTATTTAACACAATGACCTAGGCATTTTAAAGCACGGAGATGTCGCTGATGTCATTTATTTCTTTATACTGCATGATTTTTGGCAAGTCCTAATGCAGGAGAATGTGACTTGGCCCTGATACATAGAATAAAAGAGGCAGTCTCTTAGTTGAACACAGGAAACCAACACAAGTGAGTAAGAACAAACATTTCGATGGCCTTATAAATGGTATCTGATGGGAGACTGCTGCTAACTTAAATATCTTTCAGCCATGCTTTGAACCTTCATGGCATGGTGTGGTCATATTATTTGTATCATTAAGTAATCTTAAGTGCTGTGTACAATGGTCTTATATTTAACACCCCCTCATTTTTTAAATGGAACCTGCATATTACAGTAAAGTTGAAAGGCATATAGTCTGTTCAGAAACGTGCAAATAATACCCTTTAGTGCTGAGAGGAATTAAGCACATGTATCAAGAGGAGAATATATTCTGAAGGCTAATCTCTGTCTAGCTGTTTTCTCAACAATAAATTACATTTTATTTGAATCACTGTTGTTATTTTTGCCAGTAGGTATCCTGAAATTTGATACTATGAAAGTTCAGAGCAACAGAAATTAAAGCTCTTTTGCAGGATGAAATTTTGAATTTCTAAAAGCCTCACAGATTTCTAAATAACACCATGTGGTAGAACTGTTCCTTAAACCAATACATTTATGGATTAACTAAGTACTGCTTGCTGTGTTTATACATATAAACTCCCTTCAGAAATCTAATTTACAAAACATTATAGCCAAGAAAATATATGAAGATTGGTAGCTGGCTGCCTGCCATTATCTTTTTTTGAGTTGTAGATAAATTTTCTTCTTCCTGTCCCATTTGGCCTTCGACCACTTTGGGTGGGACTTTTTCTGCTTAAAAGATCCTCGGTATGCTTAGATCAAGGAAGAGAATTTAAATAATGGGGAAGATTAGATTGAAAACAGTAACGTAGGTGCTTTTTTTTTTTTTAAACTGTGATAGCAAATATAGATACTGCTGTGGCACCATCTGCACACAGCAATCCCTTACTATGGAAATGCAGCTCTGTATATTTCTGTTTTATAAATATGACTCCAAGCTTAATTTGATGTTAACTCTAAAGGCCTGTTTCTGTTTGGCTTCACCGGTCAGTTGTGATGTTTACCTCTGACATTATTTCTGCTCTAGAATGATCTTTTCACGAGGCAGATAAAACCCTTTTCTAGATGGCTTATATACTATAAAAAAGACTCGAGTTTTTGGATTTTACATGTTTCTTAAACCTCTGGGTCTTTCTGGCTTCTGCATTTAATACTTACTATAGTCCTAGAAAGCAACCACTTTTCTTGAAATACGAAATGGCACAACTCTGCCATTTATTCCCATAATTTACTCTCTTCCAGTGTCTGTACCATCTCTACAGAGTTTTTGCCTTGCATCAAAACATCTGACTTGTAATTTAATCCACTGATTTATGTGGTATGATGGGTCTACAGACTTTGGGCACTATATTCACCTTGTTTGTTTAAAAAAACCCCAACAAACAAACAAAAAACCCACAAAAAATCCCAAGGGGACACACACACACACACACACACACACATAGCCCCCCCCCCAATACCAAACAACTAGAGAATGTGTTCTTTGTAAAGCAAGTCTGGAGAAACTCTTTTCTGTTGCAGTCTCATTCCTTCTGTCACTTTGGGGTCATTGCAGTGTTTTACCCAAGGCTTCTCTTTCTCTTAACTAATTACTGGAAATTATAATGAGTTGCTCCCTTAGTAGAAGAGTACCTCCTTAAAAGCACTACTTCTGTTCTATGGTCCAAAGGCATGTGCTTGCCTTATTCAAGAGGATGCATGCTAAACACTGCTCATGGGAAGAAAACAGTTGCTAACTAATGAGAATCAGCAGTGTCAGATTATTGCTTTGACTAAATTATTAGATATAATTTTTCAGTGTTCTTTTGAAGGCAGAAAAACCAACTGTAGTATGTCAACCCAAACTGGCAAGGTTAGGCACATGTTCTTCCTCTAATACCAAATAATAGAAGCTTGAGCCAGTTATATCCTTCCTGTATGCCTCTGCCACAATTAAGGAAAACTGGAAAAAAGTGATAGGAGAAAAGATTTCTCAACATGTTTTCATTGACATTACTTTCTACTTCTCAGTCCATGTATAAATGTGTACTTGCTAGGTTTTTAATAGAAACAATACTGGAAGGGACTTTAAGAAGAACTATGGCAGGATCTGTTACACTTTCTTTATTCCTAACAGCCATCTCTTTTTTTACTTTTTTAAAGATTTAATCACAGAATCATTCAGTTTGGAAAAGACCCTTGGGATCATCAATTCCAACCATCAGCCCTAGTCTACAAAGTTCTCCCCTACACCATATCCCCCAACATCTCATCTAAATGACCCTTAAACACATCCAGGGATGGTGACTCCACCACCTCCCTGGGCAGCCTATTCCACTGTCTGACCACTCTTTCTGTGAAAAATTTTTTCTTAATGTCCAGCCTGAACCTCCCCTGTAGGAGTTTAAAGCGATTCCCTCTTTTTCTGTCACTACTTACCTGTGAGAGGAGACCAGCACCAACCTCTCTACAATGTCCTTTCAGGTAGGTGTGGAGAGTGATGAGGTCTCCCCTCAGCCTTCTCTTCCTCAAACTGAACAGTCCCAGCTCCCTCAATAGCTCCTCATAGGATTTATTCTCCAGGCCCTTCACCAGCTTCGTTGCCCTCTGCACTCGTTCCAGCACCGCGATATCCCTCTCGTATTGAAGTGCCCAAAACTGGACCAATACTCAAGGTGTAGCCTCACCAGTGCAGAGTACAGGGGGACTATCACCTCCCTACTTCTGCTGGTCACACTATTTCTAATACAAGCCAGGATGCTGTTGCCTTTCTTGGCCACCTGGGCACACTGCTGGCTCATGTTCAGCTGCTTGACAATTAGAACCCCCAGATCCTTTTCTTCCAGACAGCTCTCCAGCCACACCTCCCCAAGCCTGTAGTGATGCATGGGGTTGTTGTGGCCCAAGTACAGGACCTGGCACTTGGCCTTGTTGAAGCTCATCCTGTTAACGTTGGCCCACCGATCCAATCTATCCAAGTCTCTCTGTAGAGCCTCCCTATCTTCATGCAGATCGACACTCCCACTTAACTTGGTGTCATCTGCAAACTTACTGATGATACACTCTATGTCCTTATCAAGACCATCAATAAAGATGTTAAACAGAAATGGTCCCAGCACCAAGCCCTGAGGAGCACCACTTGTGACCAGCCACCAGCTGGATTTAGCTCCATTGACCACCACTCTCTGGGACTGTCCATCCAGACAGTGCTTGATCCAGCAGACCATACGCTCATCTAGGCCATGAACAGCCAGTTTTTCTATGAGAATTCTATGGGGATCTGTGTCAAATGCTTTAATGTTGGAGATGATACCTGTATCACTCCTGTTGGTAAGGAAAATTGAGGGCTGACATTGGAGGTTTATTTTCTGGAGAATAAACTGAATCCCTGTTATTGCAGTTTAAGATTTTCTTAACCTGTAGACCACAGATACAGACATGCTAATCGCTTCTGCTTTACAAAATACTCTTGCATACTTATAGACTATCATCATAATTTTCCTTATCCTCTTCTTTGAGCTAAAGAATTCCGAATATTTCTGTCTGTCTTCATAGGTAATAAACCCTGGCAGTTTCATTGCCCTTGTTTTATTCTATCCAGTTTGTCCATGTTTCATGGAAATCAAAGTGAAGAGCTGGACAGCATGCTCCAGCCAAAACTTTATCAGTTCTGTCTATAGGGAAAGATTGCCTGATGAATCTTGACTCTTGTTCATTTTCAGCTGTCTGAGGAGGGTATTTGGCTTTTACTCAACAGTGTAACATTGTTGACTCATGTTCATCATTGATGCATAAAAAACCTCACATCTTTTTCTGTAAAACTGCTAACTACTTGATCCACGTCCTACATTTGCATAGCTAATTATTCATGCTTAGGTGCAGAACCTTGCCTTTGTCCCCACTGAATAAACATCTTATGCTTTTCATCTGCTTTCCCATTTGTTAAATTCATTTGAATTCCTAGTTTGTCCTCCAGCTTATTTGTAGTCCCTACAAGCTTTGTTATCTGCAGATTTAAAAACTCATTGAGATTTCACAATTCTATACTGAAGACAAAGGTCTTAATACTTGGTACTCATCCAAATCTTGAAATGCAGCTTAATCAGGAAATGCACTCAATCCTTAAACAATGGACTTTCTCATTGCGAAATTTTGAGTTGTCTATTCCCAAGTGATGTGAGCATTTGGGGATTATGTTTGTTTAAGAAGAAAGAAGAATGCCCACTGTGTTCCATAATTTACATTAAAAGATATCTATGTGAAATAATTGGTAACTTGGGATCAGTTATTTGAAAGAGCAAGGAAAAATATAACACATTTTACCAAAATAACAGGTCACATTTTAGGCAGACAGGTGAAAAAGTCTCTGTTAATTTCTAAAATTATATGCATTTGATTATTTGAATTTAAGTGTAATTTTAGGATGTTTCTGTAATTCAGAAGTTTCAGGTTGGCTTATTGTCTCTATACAATGCATCTATGTTACTAATGGCTAAGGCAAGCTCTTGAGGATGCCTTTTAAAAGGCTATTGCCATCAAAGATTTGTTACTATTCCCTATCAGAAATTATCTCTCCATGCCCGTGGAATGTTACTAGAGTATCTCTGCTATCTTAGTGCTGAGTCAGCTGAGCTAGCTTTTTGAGAGATCTTTTTTCAATTATACAAGGTCTAGTACCAGGAAGGCAACTGTTTTCAGCTGGCCTTAAATGAAAGGACATGTTTGAAGTTAATTTTTTTTTTTTTTAAACATCCTGGCTTTTATGGAGGCTTTTTATTTGTATTTTTAAAGAAAAGCCTCAGTCAGAATTCGAACTTAATATTAGAAATGTTTTCAGAGTTCATCTTTACCTCTGTATCTTGTAGTTCAGTGCTTCTGTAATGTTTAGAGTGGATTTCCAGGAGCCCAGGCCAGGATATAACTGAAAGCCTCTGAAGGGAGTCCTGTCCCTGCAGTTGGAGACCCCTACACCCTATTCCTACAAGGCTTCAGTTTTCTATGGGTTGAATTTTAAGACACAGCAGAGGTACGTGTGCAACAAATCAGGAAAAGGCTAATGCAGGTTATCCTCAATACTGTTAAAGATCAACAATGCCATTAGCCAGAAAAATCTACATATCACACACAGTGAATTTATTTTTTTTCTTATAACTGTCAGTAAGGTCACCATGGGGGACAGTCTCCAGTGCTGCTGAGATGACAGTTAGAAGATATTGCATTAAGCAATCCTTCCAGCACTCATATGATAAACTGGTAGGGATGGGTTCATCACAAGATTTAATAATGTTCAAAGTAATTGTCACTGGCAGTAATGTTTTTTAATTATTCTGAGACACAGTGAATAAGGCCATTAACTAGACTTTGTATTGCAGGAATTTTATATCATTTAGTAAATTGCTTTGTGGTATTTTTGTTTTGAAAAATAGATCTGTTTGTATGTGCTAAGAAGGAAGGAAATTATATTGCAAATTGCATATTCTGTCCCATTCTAGATTCTCGAATGCCAGTGCCTTCTCTAGTTTTGAAAGCTTTTGAGAAGGTGGATTGTAACTTAGAGCAAGAGTATGTCTCCACACCATCATACAGAATGACTGTACTTTTAAGAACACTGTAAGGAAGGAACTGCGGCCCCAAGAAACTCTATTATTCATGTGACTGTTAATATGCTTACAGACTACATCAGTTGCAAAATTATCATGGTTCCTGGACTAGATCCACTACACTAACTAAACATTCCTGCAGTACACAGAAAATACATCAAAGCCATTCAACACACCCCAATTTGAAAGTGCATGTTGATGCAACCAGAGTACTGACAATACTAGGAGGAAGGTCAGACCTGTCCGGTGAGAATTGAAATCTACATTAAAGAAAATTTGCCAGAAAATTAATTTCCATTTTTAATCATATGTGATGAAGACAAGCATTTGAAATATTCGAAAATGTTGTGGGCTGCCAATACCCACCCATGTGGTTGTAATGGAGGAATGAGGAAGGAGGAGGTGTATCTTCACCAACTATTGAGATGTCAAACAGAAAAACGATCACTAAACTTGCATCAGAAAGGCAGTCCATACTTTATATGCACACTGTCAATCCACCAAAAATGTAAACAGAACAATTTGCTTTATTAATTTTGGAGTAAAAGTTAACATGAAATTGCTTTAGCAGAAGGGAGTCCTTGCACCTCTAAGTACATGGTGGTGAATACAAGTAATTAAAGAACTCAAGTTAGTCTAAAATTTGTTGAATTACGCTGTTCCACAACTAGCAACTTGTCACAGTTTAATTACTACAGGGAAGAGTCATACACACAGGAGAAAAAACAAAAAAAGCTTGTCATGAATGCTGCCACACTTCATTTGTTTTCCTCATTTTTTTATGCACCTTAAAAAAGTTATTTATGCTTTTGTAGAAGGGTTCGTCAAAGGAAAATGAATTGTCACTTAAAATGATACAATGGCTTACAGTATTTACTAATATAAGCAGAGTTGTAATAGTATCTGTTTCAAGTCTTTAGTAATATTAAATGCAGTGAGAAAGGCTTACAAGACTTAAAACAATGATAGTCATAGTGCACAGATAATACATAAGGATAATAGCATCCTTTTTCTTCATCTTGATGAAATGTATTTAAAACTTCATTAACAGTGAAGGTTAAAGATCAGTCATCAGTCTCTTAACTGTTCTCAATATATCCAGACTGAGTATCTCAGAGGAGGCTTAGCAGAGCTGGGAAGTGGTCTAGGCCTTTTGTAAGGAGATCAGACAGTAATAATGCTGTTATAGCTGTTTCTGTGTCTTTGGTATTTTCTTTGTTTCTGTTGTGTATGGAGATGGGACTTGTGAACCACCAAGTTCTTTTCAAATGAAACAAAAAAAAAATCAGAATAAAAATTAAGGGAAAGCATTAACAGCAGATGTGAGGATGAAAGGCTTTGCTTGAAAAAGAAGGGAAATACAGATGATGCGAGGTGATGCTTAACATTTACCTGGAAAGATGAATCAGCAATAGGAGTTTATGGGCCTGGGTTCAGTGTCTGAAACCAGTAGAAGACAAGCAGTGTGAATCGCACTTAGCCATAATCAAGAAAGAATTAACTTCATTTCTGTGTTAGTCATTGGAAATACATTTTCTCAGTTATTTGTGTCTGTCTGTAAGTAGATGAAAGAAACTTTGTTTTAAAAGTATTTACATTCTATAATATGGAGCAGCCCACTCCAAACTTTAACAGCTTTTTACTGCTTGGCACCTTTCTAAACACTCATTCAGCTACCTTAATAAGATGATCTTATTATGCCCTCAGTTGTGAATTGCTGTTGGTCACCCAACCCATTAGCTAAGGCAAAACACACAGCAATTCAGCTTGACATACTTAATGAAAATTCCAAGACTGCTTAATTTATCAGCCTTTAACATTAGGATACTTCAGCAAAGGTTCAATGTTATGAATGTTATGTGTTGAATCTTTTGACAATACATAATGATCCTCATCATTGTGAAGCCTGTGAATAAAATAATCTGCTCAGTTCATTAAGACCAGAGAGGTCTGAACACACTAATAATGCCATTATTTATGCTCTAAACACTGAAGACCAAATTAATTTCTGGTGTAATTCCATAAACTAATACAGTGGCTCCATGGATACTTTCGGCCTAAGGAAAACAAGCTTTGAGGAAAGCTGAAACTCCACCCTGATAGTCTTTTTTTGTGTAATTACCCTCTTGATAGAGGTATATATTACTGGAGATTTGTACAGAGTGAGTTTTGCCACATACTGCTGATTTTGAATCACTTAAGTACTAATAGGGGAAAATATGTGGTTCATCTCTTCTGAGCTTGATGGAGTTATACCAGTGGTTATTGTGGCTTTACCTTGGTAATCTTTGATATATTTACTGGAATTATATACATGATAAAACTGTAGTAAGTCTAAAAATGTACTTTGAACCTAGAGAACATGACTAAATCTGTTTGTTTATTTATGTTTTCCCTGCTGTTGGAAATGAAATGGTGAGATGCACTGAAGCAACATATTCAGAAAAATCTATTCTGACCTAGAGAATCTAGCCTTCTTCAGGAGGCAGTCCTATGCAAGACTGGTCGGAACAGCTAAATTAGGCTCATGCTCTTAATTTCTGCTGAAGGAATGTGTCGTTCTCCAAAGACTATAGAGAAAGGTAGACTACTACTAAGTTACCTTTATTCAACATACTTCTGTCACTTCAGAGTTGATTTCCTACCTTGAACCACAGTTGCAATTTGAGACACAGGAGCTGGCAGAGACCTACATGAGGTTTCACAGACCAGGATGATATTTTAATCACTTGAGGATGCTAATTGCTTTATGAAGCTTTATTTGTAAATTTGTTTGGAGGCCACTCTGTAGGTCTTCTGCCAAACTGTACAGCTGTTTGCAGCAATAATAACAAGATTCTGCTCTCTTGGATAACTTGCAGCAGTTACCCTACAAGTGATACAATTGATTACCTGGCTAAGCACCTTGTAATATTTTAGGGAAATTACCATCCTGATCAATGCTACTGGAGTAATTATCAAGGAGTAAATGAAATGTGAGTGATGAGTACATTAGCTTGAGCTGAAGATATTAAATCCCTTAATGTATTATCTGGAATTGCAGTTTATCCATTTTTGTGGATCTTATCAAAAGGGTCCCAAAATTTGAAAAACTCCATTTAAGTTAGAAAAATAGTGGGAGTTATTCATATTCTTCAAAGAAATATAACTGTTGTCTTTAAGGCTATTTTGTAGAAGAGAGTTTTGTACAGAAACTTCTCCATCCAGTGTGTTGAAACTACATTTCTCTACAAACAGAGGTCAGTGGAGCTCTGCCAATTTCTCTGCAATGTAGAGAAATAAAGTACTGAAGTCTGGTGATCCTTGGTGGAGGGAATTTCCGTTTGGCACTTCTGCCAGTTACAGTAAGAGTCCTGGACTATTCACTTCCACACCATTCAGTTAGAATTGACTTTATGATTACAGAGCTGGAGCCATGCCCATGATAGCTCCTTTCTCTCCTCTAGTAATCAGAAATACAATTTAGCAAGGATTTGGAAACCTTTCATTTTGGAGGAATAACTATTTGTCTGCCTGTCTATTCATGTCTACATCAATAAGCAGCTTCATCAAATCACTAAATTTGCAGCTTAACTGAGTTTCTTAACCAAATCGCTAAACTTTTCCAATAAACTAATACAAAATCTTTCCTATTTCCTAGTGTTGAAATACATCTGGGTTGGACTGCACTTGGCATTTATGAATGTAGAATAAGTAACATGATTTTATGCAAGAATGTACAGCAATGGATTCATGATTATATTGCTCACCTACAGTCATTACTAACTCCTCCAGAAATAACTGACATGAGCACTTCTTCCTTATCTGCAAGGAATCAAAATTTCAATGACTTTTCTTTAAAAAGCACTGATTATTGTACTTCGTAGAAATCTGCAGACTTAAGGTGAGGAGAGGTTGTTTTCCTCGCATTTACAATTAGTTTTTATTGTTTCTAGTACATTATCCCAATGCTCTAGCTTGTTACACAGATTGTGAGGCATTAAAACATGGTAAATCAACTATTACCATGTTTAAGAATTACTTTCATTTGCCAAGTTTTATAGAAAACATTTGTTGAAGTGAGATATAAGCAACAGATGTATCAGGACTTTCCTGAATATCCCTGCCATCAGTAATTTCTCAACAACTTATTGCTGACACTTCTAACCCTAGTTTTTAAAAAAATATTTCATATGGTGTTCACTTGTAAATGAAATATATAAACCACATTTATAATATGGTAGTCCAGTCTCTCTATGCACAGTTTTTTTTGCTGGTCACACCTGATCATGAAATACCTTTGGAACTGTGTCAAACTTAGAGCTAGAACATGTGGAGCTAGTTATGGGCTCACATACAGTTCTTTCATGACACACAGCAATAGTTTCAGGGGTTTTAATCACAATACTTAACCACAATGATAGGCATAATTTGGATTAATACCCAGTAAATCTGAAAATCTAGGTTTTTTTAAGCTGGACCGAATATTCTGAATGCAGTTAGGGTTTTAAGAAGTCAAATTACTGTGTTTTAGTGCCCTTCTTTCATATATTGTTGCTGGACAGCTAGATGACTTACTTCCAACACTCACATTCCCTTGCTGGTTTCTTAGCACTTCCTAGCAAACATTTGTCACCATTTTTTTCCTCCATGTTTTACCCAATCCATTTCTAGAAAGTGGTAGTTTTTTATTCTCTTCAGTTTTTATGAAGAAAGAAATCATGTTTCTGTTTTTATTTTTATCCATCCTGCTTTTGTTACAAAAGTATATATGATAAATATGCAAGGAAGAAACACATTTTATTATGAGGTCAACAAATCCCCAAAGAGAGACAGGTGTTCGTAAAAGATGATACTAGCATATGGAAGTTAATATCCTCATTCTTTCTCTATAGTCATAAGAGAGACAGAGGTTCTGGATACTTGAATTACAGTCTAAATACACCTCACTCCATGTAAAAATAGCAAGATATGTCTCCTTGATTTATAGCTCCACTTTATGAATAAACATGTATTTCTGTAGTATGTTTGAGGATAGATATTGGAGATCTATGGAGAAATAAAAGTTTAGCTGATATTGGGAAAACCTGCCTTGATTCTGGTATAATCAGCATTAAGTAGCACAGGAACCATTTATTTTGTTCTCACATTTCTGATTTTACACAAAAATAAGATGCCCACCCAGACTAAATAATTTTTTTTTTTTTTTCTCAGTGTGGATCATTAAAGACCTTTTTCTAATTCCTCTTTCCTCACCTGAATCTAGTGTGAAGATTTCAGTCGTTTCCCCTGCCCTGTTAGTGTGCACATGTGCTCATGCAGATATTTCATTCTTGACAGATAGAAATTAAAATGTCAATCTTTACAGTTATTTTCCTCTTCCCCAAAAAAGTGACAAAGATGGAAGGCTAACCACAATCCGGATGAAATATGTAAGGGATTTTTTTAGTGGAACAAAAAAAAAAAAAAAAGAAATAGCTCAGAAGATGAGATTTTTTTTTTTTTTTTTTTTTTTTTGAAGAGGTAAGGCATGTGATTGTTTACATCCCCTTTTCTTACTGGGCTTTTTCCCCTCAGAATAGTGTTGTAGCAGGCTTTGCCCAAGACAGCATGACTACCACCCACAAGCAAAATGGGAATATTAAAACAAAGAAGCTGACATGTTGCTTCCCCATCACACAAGGTTGAAAACAAAGTTAAAAGCTGTTACCTGAAATTGCATCCTTTGCATGACAGATCCTTGCTTTTATACTAAGACCACAATCAAATAATGGGTTTAAAAGCCAGGTGTTAAATCTTCTCTGTTCTGTATAAATTAGTAGTTTTCCCTATTTTATTAGTGTTTTCATTAAAAGGCACATATTTTTTCCAGTGAAACAGCATTCTAACAGTGTATGAACATTTTAATTCCTAATGAAATAAATTTAAATTTTTCTGAAAAAAATTAGTCTGTTCTCCCCTACTATGCAGTGTCTACTTTTCAGCAAAGAGTTTTTCCCTGGGAAATGTATTTTAGACATATTAATATGTTAAAGGTTGCCTTTTAAACACACCATATGAGGTTTTTCCGGTGCAATATGTTAGATGAATGCATATTTAATTTATATAATAACCAGAACAGATTATGATAAAATGTTTCATATAAGATGTGATAAAAATGTCACCTACTGCTCATTTATAATGTTTGTCATTGTAAGCTACATATTTAGGTCAGATTGAATTGCAAGAAAAATAATGACTCAGATATCAGTAAGCGCAGTGTTTGTCCTACACCAAATGAAAGAGTTCTGTTGCTAACTAGGAAAGGTTTTAAATACAGGAAGAATTTGAAGTTACAATTGTGCAAAAGAAAAAATCAAGAATAAAACTATTACAGCTTTGGTTCTGAATTAAAATAACTATTCTTGTAGAGTCACTGAATGAGTCTTTACTTAGCTATTGGACACTGCTTAGAAGTCTGTGACAATATGGGATTTTTGTCATTTCATCCTTTCTCTATAGAATTGTAGAATAATATAGGTTGGAAGGGATGTCTAGAGGTCATCCAGTCCATCTTACACAACTATCTGTTGGAGACTTAATCATATATAATCTCTTTAACAACATGCTTCACTGAAAAAGACTACATAGAAGGGGTAACATGTCTATTCCTTAAATAGTTTTTCTCATTTGTAGAACTGGCTAATAACGCTGAGATTATATGTTGCTCTAGGGTGGCTCTCATACTCCATAATGCATTGACACCAGCAAAAAAAGTAAATCTGCAGTACTTTTGGAAACAGTTAATCCCAAGCACCGAGTCTTATGCTGGTGGTAGGATGAATTTAATAGCCTTATCTTCTCTTGAAAAAGCCAAAATAGAGAGAATTCATTTTAGCAAATCACTGTGAGTTATATATACTGATTTTTTTTTTTTTTTTTTTTTTTATGCTCAGTTATACCAGTGGAATCTCCGGGAGTTACAAAGGATAAATAAATCAGGGCAAATATTTGGCCTATTGGCTTCATGTCTTCAGTGAAGATGAAGATATATTTTCCTTCAATATAAGTATTGATCTCCTCTTTGTTTTGGTCAATACTTAGTTCTTGACTCAATTAATCTCAATAGATACCCAAAGATCAATATTTATTTATTGAAATCAGTGGGAATTATGTATGTGTGTGAAACAAATAATGGGTTTCCAAGAATTTTCTGTTAACAGCTTGCTTAAATTTCTAAAAACCACTTCTCAGTGGATTACGTAGCATCTTTAGCCTTGCCAGTGATATTAAAGCACCTGGAATTTTCCATATTCTTTTCTTTAAAAGTTACTGTATATTTAGCCTTTCTATGTTCTAAGTAATCTGGTAAGATTTTTGAAGATTTCGTAGGAAGAGAGAATAAAAGGTCTTCGGTAGGTACTATGGTTGCCTGCTTTGAGGCTGAAATTAATGTGTTCCCAGCATAATTATGAATTTCCCTTGTATTCCTTGGCCCCCATTTACCAAGTGTGGGAAGAAGAAACTGTTGTACCATGCAAGACCTGGAAGACACATACCCCCACTTTCATGTGACCCTGCGTAGAGCATATGCTGTAATTTGTGTCGTTGGTATTCCTTTCACAGGTTAAGCAGAGGCCTTCTGAAAGATTGGTCTGCCTGAGGCTGAATTTTGCCTGTATAGGTCTCAGTTATTTTTCTTTTCTCTCTTAAAGATGAATGCTCATTTTTATTTTCTTATGCTTTCAGTAGAAGTGCTGGGAAAGGGAATAAATGAACTGAAATATTGCTTACTAATAATGGCATGCATTTATCTCCATAACTTTCATGCACATTAAATATGGATAGAATCAGATTACTATCTTTAAAAAAATATGGAAAAATGTGAATAATATTGGGGTTGAATGTTGGTCAGGTTTGGAGCCTTTTTCAATTTGGTGTTCCTAAGAATCCTTTTTCATTAGAGGAGAATTGCATTGTTTTCCAGATTCACTTTAAAGGTGGTACTTCAGCTGCACATTGTTATGTGCTTTCTCTTCATAGCTCTTCGGCCTACCGACAGTGAGTGGGGGGACAAATACAAAAAAACCCCAAAACCCCACCACCCCACAGCAAAAAACAGCTGAGGTTTCAGTCATCTTAAGATGATGATGGTTCAAATGCAGTTACAAAGACCCATCACTTGCTTCAGTTGCAAGTAATAAATATCGAATGAAAGCTGAAAGGAAACTGCTTGTGGAAAAGTTCACTAACTAAATTTATTCACCAAAATATGAGCAAATGGTGAAAAAAGATTTTTTTTTTCCTGTAAACAGGCTGAATTCATTGGTTATTTGTTGCCAAATAAATGTGTTGCATAATGATCCACAGAGCAATAAACCTGTCACTTCACACACTAATTTACTAAATCCTTTCCAACCTCCCTTTATATTAAGGTCTTATTGTTAATTTGAAGATATTAAATATTTATTTAATGTTTCCTGATAAAATGTTTAAAATAAATCTGCTTCAGAAACTCACTGATACCAGTGAAATGAATCTGATAGTACTATTGAAAGCATTCTTAGGATCTAAGGAATCTTTGGAGATTATCTAGTCCAACGCCCAGCTCCAGAGCAGAGGCAGCTAGAGTAGGGGTTGCCCAAGGACCATGTCCAGCTGGGTTTTGAGTACCTCCAAGGGTGGAGACTCCAAAACCTCTCTGGGCAAGCTGTGCTGATATTTGACCACCCTCACAGTAAAAAATGTTTGGTTTTTTTCTTTCTTTTTTAAAATGGACTTTTAAATATTTCAGTTTGTACCCATTTTCTTTACTCTTGACATTATTTATGCACATTGAGATTCCCCTGAGCCTTTTCTTCTCAAGGCTGATCATTTCCATCTCTCTCATCCTATCCTTGTATATCAGATGCTTCAATCACTTCAGTATCTTTGCAGCCTTTTGCTGGACTCTCTCCAGCATGTCCTTGTCTCTCTTGTACTGGAGAGCTGATAACTGGGTACAGCACTCCAGGTGCATCTCAGCAGTGCTGAGTCGAGGGGAGGGCTCACCTCCCTTGACCTTCTGGCAGTATTCTTCTGAATGCAGCCCAGGATCCTGTTGGGTGCCTTACTTCTCAATGTCTTTGATTCTAGAAGTTTTAATCAAAATTAAGAATAACACAAAAATAATTATGTTTTACTGTGCCGCTTTTATTGCCTGAATGTAAGTATGTATTTATTGGTTCTGTATTAGATAATTTATGTATAAGCCTTATTTTGCAACCAAACAGCAGTGCAGCAGTGAGTGGCGATTAGTGTTTTCCTCAACTTTGGTACAGAGCCTACAGCATTGGATAAATATAAAAAAGAACACAGTTTTCTCACCAGATAATGTACACTGTCAAGCAGGGAATCTCTTAATGCTTTTCAGGCAGAACCAAATTTCTTGAAAGTGGGTAGTATGCTTGCTTATTGTATGTCAGACATTAGCTACAGTTTAAACATTACATTTAAAAGAAATCAGGCTTGGCATTTTAATAAAGAGAAAGAAGTTGATAGAAAAAAAAAATTTGTGTGGCCTTGCTTTACCTTTTACACAATATTTGGGACTTTTAGAAGCAGTGGTGATGCCTGCTTGTTAAAGAACACACACAAGCCTGAATTTCAAATGACATTCCAGATAAAAATAATAAAAACCTTCTGATGTGATAAAGGTGCCTATTCTTTAAATAGAGATATCCTTTCTGAAAGCTGGATGATAAAAGGTTTAAGATAAGATTCTGTCATTTCTGTTTACCCAACTAACCAGTCAGGCTTTAGTATTACTTCTCCTAAACACAGTCCAACACCATGAAGGCATTTCTGACTTAGTGTGGATGACGGTCATGCTGTTGAAGCAAAACTCCACATCATCCCCACTTACTGTTCTCAGTCTGCATTATGGAACACTGTCAGGGTGTGACCTGGATCCCTTGCAGCTGAAACAAAACTGGAAAATTCACCCTGAGAGGATGAGTAATGCACTCCAGCTCTAAAAGATACTCAGACCATGGGGCCAGATCAGAGGTCGTCCAAAGTTTTAAGAAACAGACTGTCACTGAGGCAGCATCTGGTTGTCAGTCTGTCCGCTGTCATGGCTACATAGTGGGAGATCTCAGTTTGGGAATCAGAAATTCTTCTACTCTCTGCTTTGCTCTAAATACAGGGGAATTAACAACAGTATTACAAAACCCAAAGAATTAAAAGATTTAAGAATTAGTAAGTTATCTCATTTTAGATGATGCGCTTTGGTTTTATTCTCTTAAGGAGCTACCGCGTAATAGAGATATCCAAATGAAGTTGCAAAACTTTGCAGTCCCAAGTAAATACATGTTAAGCATGTTACCTTTCTTTAGATGGTTGATTTTGAATTGATCTGTTTAAATTCTCTTCAGACAGCAATTAGTCATAGACTGTCAACAAGTAGAAACAAGACTGTAATTATTAACTCACAGGGATGTGTTGCTGTTCATAATCAGATATAGATATGATATCCAATTTTATAATTTCCTAAAAATGCTCAAGCAAATTACAGCCTTGTAATAACTTGATGGCAGTTTTATCTTTGATATTATCTTTGCTAGTTTGTTGCTAGTTAATATTGGCATAACATCATCTTGTAAAAATGGTTGTCTTCCTAATCAAATGTAGTACATGGTAGGGAAAAAATGTGTGCTAATGAACCAGCAATGCATAGTGGAAGTGTTTGAACAGTTTTACTTTCAATTTAAAAAAAACCAAAAAACAAACAAAAAACCCAAACCATCCACTGGACCCATTATTAAGCTGAAGCTATTTGTGGCTACCTACATACCAGTCATCTTTCATCATTTATTTCTAATGCTGAATTGAGTGCACCCTCAGCAAGTTCATCAACGACACCAAGCTGTGTGATGAGGTCGACACGCTGGAGGGAAGGGATGTGCCATCCAGAGGGACCTGGACAGGCTGGAGAGGTGGGACCATGCAAACCTCATGAAGTTCAACAAGGCCAAGTGCAAGGTTCTGCACAGGGGTCGGGGCAGTCCCAAGCACAAATACAGGCTGGGACATGAGTGGATTGAGAGCAGCCCTGCGGAGAAGGACCTGGGGGTATTGGTGGATGGAAAACTGACTGTGACCCAGCAATGTGTGCTCACAGCCCAGAAAGCCAACCGTGTCCTGGGCTGCATCAAGAGAAGTGTGGCCAGCAGGTCGAGGGAGGGGATTCTCCCCCTCTACTCCACTCTCGTAAGACCCCCCCTGCAGTGCTGTGTCCAGATCTGGGGGCACCAAGTACAAGGATATGGACCCACTTGAGTGGGTCCAGAGGGGGCCACGAAGATGATCGGGGGGCTGGAGCACCTTCCCTGTGAGGACAGGCTGAGAGAGTTGGGGTTGTTCAGCCTGGAGAAGAGAAGGCTCCAGGGAGACCTTATAGTGGCCTTCCAGTGCTGAAAGGGGCCACAGGAAAGTTGGGGAGGGACTCTGCATCAGGGGGTGTAGGGATAGGACAAGGGGTAACTGTTTTAAACTAACAGAGGGCAGATTTAGCTTAGATCTAAGGGTGAAGTTCTTCACTGTGAGGGTGGTGAGACACTGGCACAGGTTGCCCAGAGAAGCTGTGGCTGCCCCCTCCCTGGCAGTGTTCAAGGCCAGGTTGGACGGGGCTTTGAGCAACCTGGTCTAGTGGAAGGTGTCCCTGCCCATGGCAGGGGAGTGGGACTGGATGGTCTTTAAGGTCCCTTCCAACCCAAAGTATTCTGTGAATAAGTACACTATTACAATGGGATTTTTTTAATCCAAGCTACTGGTATCACAGGTACTGAATGTTCCCATAGCGCTATGACTTGTGAACAGATGGTGTGAGTACAGCAAGAGAAAGTGGGATGAAAATCTCTTTCAGATAGTGGGCAGGGACACTGCTGAAGGCTAGTACCAGGCTTGTATGTTTTAGAGACCTAAGGACTGTCCAAAGGTATTCACCACTATTTTTAGTCTGTCCCTTTCTTCTGTGGCACACAGGTTCTGGCACAATATTTACTACTGTTCATTTTGCTACAATATCCTTATTTGCTGCTTTTTAAAAAATCACTGAATGTTACTATCAGGCAGTTGGATCTGGTTCCCAGGAAAGCAAGCCCTTTCTCTGGGTGCCAGATATGGCAGTATCACTCCTATGTTCTGGGCAGGCTATGCACAGATGTCTTTGCTGCACAAAATGCTATGGAGAAGCCTGGTCCTAATTTCTATTTGGGTCATCTAAATAACTACTTTCAAGCAGCAACTCTAATGGAAAGGTTTGGGCAATTCTGAATAGACAGTGTTTGGTATGTCTCTGCCGCTTTTTCTGGTTTCACTTCAATTGGGTTGCTTTCAAGTTGTGTCAGAAGGGAAGAATAACAGGAGACGTTATTCCAAATCTTCACTGATTACACCAATCACAAAGCATGTAATATTAAGGATGACCTTGCAAGTTCTTTTTAAGTCATTTCTTCCCCAGTTAAATTATTTTGAGGTACACTGCAAGTAACACATTTTCAGTAGCTCTGTGAGGGGATGGCATTAGATGATAGAAGAACAAGAGTCTAGTGAGGGTACCAAGCACAGTAGTCCCAGTAACAGTCCAGAAGAGCAAAGCAGAAGATCACGGAGAGAACACAGCAATTTAAAAGTTGAAAAATACCTATTGAATATGAGAAGTCATTGTACCATCGACTTTTCCCCCTGATTATTCAGTATTTTGTCTGCAACCCTGTCTTTCCAAATAGCAGCGGTAGTGGGGCTAATAGGATTTCCTAAATTGTGTTATTTTTGTGGTTCAAAATTCATTATGGGTGTTTACATCTGAACTTCAATAACTTGGACTTTCAGGTGGCCTTTCAGCCAAGCTATTTGTGGCTTCAGCTTCTAGGACTGGGTAAGACCAGATATGTACAACACAGCTGTATTGGACAACGCATTTGCATTTCACCATTATAAAACTGGTTGCAATGGCAAAGGATAAAAATGGTAACATCTCCAACTGTTGATCATTGACATATCTGTTTAGTTCTCGTTAGTGCTATACTGAAGTCATGATCTTCAATGTCAGATGCATTGGTAAGAACAGAAATATGGGAAAAAAGTAGTCTGGGAAGAAGCCAGTTGAATTAAATTTACTGGCATGATTATATCAGATAATGACTTAGATTTGTATAACCTGTGACTAAGAGAAGGTAATTACTATTCCAGCCAGGAAAAATAAATAAGTATTCAGCAATATTTTACAGACCCTCACACTGAAAGACCCATTGTATGGCCACCACAGAAAAATCTGAATAAACATTGTCCCATTCTGTTAAAAATGAAAGAGGGTAATATGCTGTAAAATGTGG
This sequence comes from Strix aluco, assembly GCF_031877795.1. Lineage (NCBI taxonomy): Eukaryota > Metazoa > Chordata > Aves > Strigiformes > Strigidae > Strix > Strix aluco. The sequence goes on from NC_133936.1 coordinate 34,057,890, forward strand.
AAACAACACAGAATTGAGAGAAGGAAAGAAAGAGACAGCAGATGCTGTTTTCCAGACTAAATCTCCTCTGATGCACTCCAGGGACCTCATTTAATCAAGCATCATTCTCACACTTCATCACGTATATTATTCAGAAATGATGAAGAATTCTGGGAATAAATTAGTCATTTATTTCAGGATAAATGGTTTTTAAAATTTATTATTATTCACGCTATTTTGAAAAATTTAGCTTTTCCCTTATTTTTCCCAGAGGCTTCCAGCTCAGCTTAATCAGAAACTGCTACTTGCAGGGTCCCAAAGATCAGGACCCTGACTCTCTTTGTAAAAGTCATTTTTCTGGGACACACCTTCTTCTGTTATTGCATTGTCTCTACCTCTGATTATCAGATTTTAAAAAGCCTCTTTCAGTGCACTCTGATTTAGGGGAATGTTTATATGATAAAAAAAGAATAGGTTTTTCTCTGGCTGTGTGCATTAAAGTGACTTAGCATAAGAAGGACTCTCCACCAAAATCCTTTCTTTTTTCCTCATGTCATGTTGACTGTTCATTTCCCCTGCCCTTTTACATTATCCACTCTGTTTACCTATAGCACTTTACTTGTCAGTTTTATAATAACGGTGCAGCATAACTTGACACCGTCCAGGTAAATGTATTCAACACTTTCCTGAAGAGCTTATACAAGCTGATACTTCTCCAGGAAAGATTCTGTCATATTTAATCACCCAGAGAGGTGCCTTATCTCACATGTTAGGGGGACAACCATGAGCCGCTACACAGCTGCTATAAAGTATCAGAGTATGGCTTTCATGGCTAGCTCACATATTCATAAATAGTAGCTTTCTTTTTCAATTATTTTCGATAGAGGGATTTTGATTAGGTTAATATAATTTATACACCCTCCATACTTGGCGATGTCTGGGTGATAAATTGGACAGCCATATGATGAACTGCATTTATATTGTACAGTGTCTCTTTGCTCTGCACGCTAATCTACCCCTGGGCACTTCAGGCCTTTGCCAAGTGTTATATAGTCAAGGAGGAAAGCATACGTTATAAGTACTAAATGAAGTTAGATTTAACTTGAAAATGCGAGCAGTAAAGAGAGGTTCTTATAGAAAGGATCACTCTTCTGTATGTGTATGTAATTTTTTTGCCAAAAAATTTCTAGCCTTTATCAGAAATCATGTAGCATCTTGACTAAACCTCTATTTTTAGTCAAAAATTATTTTATTATTTTAAAGGGTAATAAATACTGATTTTTGATTGAAAAGAAAAATTAAACAGGCGAAAACATTCTTCTATAAAAATTAAAATAGGAAAATATATGGGTAATTTTCATTCAAGTCATTGGATCTTGATGGAAGTTGAGGTAATGTATTAAAAGTTACACAGTCAAGCAACAGGCATTAACTCTGGGAGCTTTCTTCTAGACTGCAAAGGTTCTTTGCAGCCCACCTTCATTGTCATCCAAATATTTATCTGAATGTTCATCTCCCAGCAATTTCTCTGAGAGAGCCCATGGGTCCCCTGCAGCCCATCAGCCCTGGTTTCCTTCCCAAAAAAGGGAGGAGCAGGAATGAGGAATTTAGTAATTATTTTCTTTCATGCTTTTTCCCAGCAACACTGGGGTGGGATGTGGCTAAAGCAGGCATCTGACTCTGGCATCAAAGATTCCAAAGACTGGATGAAAAAATTCTTAATCCTTAATATTTGCAATGTCAGGTTCGTTTGTGTGTATGAATTAGAAACTTCAGTATCCTGCCCCCGTTACGTACTTAGGATGCTCATCCTCTATTTAGCAACAGTACAAATAAATAGAACAACCAGAAATTCTAAAGAGTCAACTGAAAACAATGAAAACAATTAAAAAGGAAATCTATATTGAAAATCTTTGTAGAACTGTAGAACTAGAGCTTTCAAATGCTCAATTATTGTAAAAACCATGGTTTATTCCTAGAGAGCCCTGGAAGGGACCAATAGAGCCATTTCAAATTCCATTTGATATGTTTTCTCTCTTTATCTTGTGATGTCTGTTTTCCCATCCTTTCATTGTCTCTGTCCTCTTCTTTGAAACACTAGAAAAATCTCAGCATGCGAAACATTGACCAAATGCAATAATTTTCATTATTTGCTTGCAATATTGGATGAATGGGAACTTTAGAGTAGAATGATGAACTTCACATGCTGTAGTGTGATGGCTCACCATGAAATGATTTCCGTTCTTTAAAAATAAAAATGGATCTTTTCAGTGGGCTTTCTCATTATTATTTCAGAACAGCAGTCTCTGAAAAGCCCTCACTGTGAGAACCCAATGGGGACTGCACCACAGAGACACAGGAAAACTCTGTATTACTTTGCAGTTACTCATGTGTGCTGTGCTGTGATTCACTGCAATGAACTTCACGAACAAGAGATTTGTGTAGGTGATACAGTGTTGTAATGAACTAAGTGATCACATTAGAAGATCACAGTTCAAATCCTCATTAAACCTACATTCTCTAAGCGAAATGAGAAGGTATTTAACAATATGTGCTGTGATATTGTAAAAGTTCATTCCAACTGGAGGTCTAGGCTTAGAAAATATTAACACCAATTTGTATAGTGCATGATGGGATATTTAATGCCTTTGTACAGCAAATTTCTCCAGAAAGCATCTAGTATCTGATGAAATGCAAAATGTAGGGGAGTCTGAAAGCCTTCCAGCTGCCAGATTTTTCAGGCCTGGAATCCAAAGCACAAAAGGAGGAGAGGTGTGAGGTGGCTTTCTTTAAACAATATCTTAGTGCTGCTTCTAGGCAGAAGGAGTAATTTGTTTCCCTTTCCAGACCCAAGAGATTAAAATGTTCATTTTCAAGCAATAAACCAACTGCTTAGTCATAGTGCAAGGCTCTAAAAGAAGTCTTCTCTATTCCTCCTGTGAAACTGTGCCACTAGGAAGGACGGTTCAAATATCATGGAGTAGGGAAAAAAATCCCAGGAGTGGACACAGTTACACCAGTTACTGAATAGGGAGAACATCAAGCTGGGAGGCACCAATCTGCTCCAAACACTCTGCACATGCATGTGCACTTAAACCGATGTTTGTTGAGAGAGAAACTGATATACAATTTTTAGGTTAGGAGTCCAAGAGAGTTGTATTCTTCACACTGTTTGTTCATCAGTATAGGAGTTAGTATCTTAACAGCCAAATATTACTGTCAAAAACCAGTGAAAACATTCTGGGTTAAATTTGTTAGATGAGTACATTTCACATAAATGCAACTTTTCCTCTTGTATAGGATTTTCCTCTTCATTTTTCTTTCAACACAGTGCTTATAATATTTTTCTTATTTTTCTTGTTTTTACAGCATTTTTAATGATTAAAACATTTATATTTCTCAACCTTGTCTCTCTAAAAAACCTCAATTGATTAAATTAAAAAGCATAAATTCTAAAAATAGCAAACTAAATTTAATATAATGAATGTTGCATTATACTGAAACCAGTATTAAATGATAACATTTTAGAGGTATTTGTAGCACCATTTATTTGCACTCCTAAGAAGAGTTGGGAAAGGGAGGGAGGAATTTAAAGCTGCCTGTTTAGCTAAGTCTGTGGTGGAAAGTTCACTGTATCTTTGGATATTCTGAGTTTCCCCGAGTTCAGAATAAATTATTTTGAGAAAGAACTATTTGATTTTGTCATGGAAAGGAAAAAGTGTTTGGTTGCTAAGGTTTTATTCTCTACACCTGACCATACAAATACAATATCGCAAGTACTGGACCCATACAACTCAAGAGCTTTCTTGTTGGAAATAAGCCTTTGGGTGCCCTAAAGGCTTTTCAGGTTTCCCAGAAATATAAGACAAAAATATATTGCAACATAGCAGAAGAAAGAAAGTAAATATAAAGAGAAAGGTGATGATGGTTAGTGTTGGGTAAATATGAACTGAATGGTCAGTTTAAGAAGTCATATGCTTAGGTTATGTCTAGTAGATTGGAACACGTAACAAAACCACACTGACACATTAAAACAGTGATTGCAATGCTTAAATTTATTAGACTTTGTTCTTCTGATATCCAGTAGGATTAGGTTACCATTTTGCTCTATAAACTAAGCAGTTTACATACCATTCAACACATTGGTTTTTCTTACAACTTTAAAAGATTAAAAATATCATCCTTCTGATATATGTGTATTTATTTACATGTTTATAAATAATTTATCTAATTCTGTCTGAATTCATGAACACCAGGTAGCTGTACCATGAAAGATACGGGAATGTTTTTGGAAGCTAACATTATGGCAAGGGCTTATTTGGGTTTTGGCATACCTTCAACTGGTTGCATCATTCAGAGAGGGAAGCAACTTTCCTGTCCTGCTTCAATGGTTACCTGCGTCTCTGGGTGAGGTGCCAGTTTCTTACTAATAGAGTCAGTTTCTCTGGGAATGTAATGCAGTACTGCAGTTGGAAACCATGTCATTGCATGTCTACCAAATATTGACTCAACACATGATTGCAGCCTGGACTCAGAAGACTTATTCCTTCCTGAGATGGTGTCCTTTCTTTTTGGTCTTTAATAAATTACAGTTTATAGTAGCCTAAACTTCCACTAATATTATGATGCTAATTGATAAATGTGAAGCCCCAAAGTATTAATACTACAATTTATGCCCTGATTGCACTAATGGCATGAAGAGGTTAACTGGAGTAGTTCTTAATTATACATCGTGTAAGGAAGCAGGCTGCTGCCATAGCTCAGACACAACAGGGTGTTCAGAGTCTTCTCAAACTTTTTTGAACTATTTCAGGAAATTAAGGATAAAGGTGACACTTTCTTCTGTGGTCAAGGCAGGGGAAGAGAATGTTGCCATCAGGATATTATTTGCTCACTACTGTTGCCATGGACCAGTCAAGGCTGAGAATTGCTGGCCTAGAATTTGTCCACTAGAATTTATAATGGAGTATGATATATGAGAGAAAACCACAGTACATTAATCTGGAGTCAAAACACACTGAGCCTGTCAAAATATTAGCATTCTATGTATTCTGCTCTTCTCTTAAACTTTTATTTTTGAGAATCTTTTGACCAGCTCCAAAGAAAACATATGATCTTGCTGACAAAATTACTATTTGGAATTTGTGAGAAAATAAAATAGGCATGTTCTCCAAGCAGGCCCCTTTATGTGCAAAACTCCTCTTACTTAGCACTGCCCACTCAAACACACCATCACCTACTATATTTAAGATCCTGTATGACGGCTTTGTGGGTATTCAAAAGTACTTTTTTGCTGTTCCCAATGTGTCATGCTAAGTATAATTATTAAATGTAAGAATTATTAGCACTGTGTATACCTAATGCTCTTTCACTTAACAGATGGCTTATGAATATCTGGGACGACTTACTAGCCCTGAAATGATTCATACCTCAGCTATCTGAACACATGGCTACCTTTCATCACTTGTGCTGAGTCTAAGAGCTGGTTTAATAACCCAGTTTTTAAAATATTTTCTGTTCTTTAAACAGCATATGCCACCAGCATATTTTTAATAAGGTATGAAAACCACAAATGTAAACTGTACTTTGAGCTTCCAGTGGCCAGTCTTTCTTTCTATGTTATTACCTCAAACCATTGTATAACTTCAATTATATTGCTTGTTGGATCAATATCATTCATCTGATGAAGAGTAACATCCTATCATACGTCTATAAAACCTGTCAGAATTTCCAAAATGTGAATCCGTTTGTGCCTAGCATTCCCATGCTCATCTTTCTATTTGCATGTTTGGAGTGGATTACTTCCTGCTTTCTTGCTTTCTCACTCATTTTCTCACACTCTCACTTTCTTTTGCTTTCCTGCTCTTCTTCTGTCTCTTCCTTCTCCCCTCCTCTCCTGTTCCTGAATAGTCAAACAACCTGCTGCTTTATCATTTTTTTGGTACCTCACACAGTACTAATTTCTACACTTGTTTCTCTTCAGCAAATTTTAGCTTTTGTGGGTTGTTTCATAACCACCCCTTTATCAGAGCACGTCTGAGTTCTGTAAGTTTAAAAATCTGTGGTGTATTGATCCATTATTTCAAACAGTCCTGGCCACAAATGAAGCAATGATGTGTTTTATACAAAAAAGGTCACAGCCATATTAGGTTTTCTAAAAAGAGAATGTATTCAAAATCATCAATGCCATTTTTTCTTCCATGTGCTGGAACACTGAGATGATCAGTAAGTTAGAAAAAAAAATTTCTTATATTGTAGCAACATTTTCCATGGAATTTTAAGTGCACACTAGTGATCCATAACCAGGTACGAAGCAATGATGAGTACTAGTTCATTGTATCATTTACAAACTTAACTGCAACCCATTGTGAGAGGACAGTATACTGAACAAAAAACATTGCATAAAAAAATTAAAATAACTGTGCTTGCAAACTGCAGGAATCAGGACTCAAATTTGCTTGTATAATTTACAGTTGTTCAAGAATTTACATATGGATAGACATATCCTTTATTGAATATAAACCTACACCAAAGTGTGAGTAGGAAAAAAAGAAAACCAAAAACCTAAAAGTGAAACAGTTAATAGAAGGACACTTCAGCAAGGTAGTTGGTAAAAAAGTCAAGAACTAGCTCACACTTTAATTTCCTGAAATTTTTGTGAAGCTCTGCACGACTGACTTATTGTCAGCTTTGTCATTAAATATCAGTCCTAACTGGGTCTTTTTTATGCAGCGTTTTTGTTTCGCAATGGTAATGTAATATTGTCACAATCAGGGAAAACCATGTGTGGGTATTGGGCAGAAAATAAAAATTTTTTTAAAATGACGAAGAATTTTCTCTCCATTAACTGGTGCTGGATACACATGGATTCTTTGATAGCAATATTTAACGGAGTTGGGCAACTAAAAATGGAAGTAAAGCAAAGCATGTGGGGACCAATATTCAGCTGGTGTAAACTTGCAGTTTAACAGGAATTCAATGGATTTGCACAAATTTACAGTGGCCAAAGGTCCGGCTCCCTATTTATGATCTCATAACTTGCTGCTTATGCCAAAATTTGGTAATGAGGGGATGGGAGCTCCAGAAATGCTTGGTTAGTCTGGATGTAATTTTGGGTTTGAATTACACACTGAAATTCCTGGATTTTTTTGCCTTCCTCCCTCTCATGATAATCACATAAGATACCAGAAAAAAGATTTTACTGTGCTTCTTTCTTTGGAAGGAGAATGCATTATCCACAGAGCAAGGAAGAATAAATATGTCTTAGAAGCAACTTGCTGAACTAGTTGTGTTTTTAGTCCTGCAAATAATTATATAGAGTTCAAGAGAAATACATGGAGGCAGCACTGATTGTGTTATTTTAACACCTTGTGTATTCATCAGTCACAAGCATCAGTATTTGCTCCCACGTGTCTCAATGGTTTCAGGGATAGACATGCTTAAAGCACTCTCTCAACGTAAGTTTGTGTTGCAGTTGCTACATTTTCTGCACCTTCCCGCTTCCAAGGCTGGTTTCTCTGAGCCTTTAATACCCACCTTTGTCTGCAGAAGTCAGGGATGATATTACTCTATCTTATCTTAACTTTGCACTTGGCTTTAAAAAAAAAACCTTGATCCATGCCATGTTCTAAATGGAGAGCAAAGAATCACAGTAATTAATATGGCTCTTGGCAGAGGTATGGCAGGATAAGAACATAAAAAAACCTCTCGGTGTTTGACCCAAACACATTGCATGAGCTCTGCATGCAGCTCTGTAGGGTCACAGCAAGGGCCACATCACTGTGGTCACAGTGACACTGCTTTACACCTGGATCTATGTTGAGAAGTAGACTTCCATTTCTACAGTTGTGCTATTTTCCTACTGTCCTGCATAAAGTAGTCCACCTTACGGGTTCATTCCTGCTCTTTCACTGAGAAAAAATACTTGCTACTAGCATAGACTAATAATCTAATTTTTTATTGTCCTTCAAAAAAACCCACACATGCAGTTCCATGGAGATCGTTTAATCTTCTTTTGGTAAGCTGTTTTTTTCATTTTATGTATTAAAAGCCTGTCGTTTTATCATTAGTGCAAGAATGGCAGCCCAAAAATAAGACACTAAAAGGAAAGTAATTTGGCTTAGTTGTAGGTATGAAAAAAGAAAAACAATTGAGGTATGTATGTTTCTAATAGTGATTTGTTCACATGTGCCGTAGATCTCTGTTATTACAGTAGGTTCTAATGTTTCTCTAGAGAGATCAATTATTTACTCTACTTACCTATGTTAATGGTGTGTCAATGTAATTTACGACATCCAAGCACCAAATTGCAGGAAAGTGTGGTAATGCACTGTAAGTTATCTGAAATTGCCAAGTGATACTAGAGATATTATCCACATTTGAGTTGTAATCCCAGTTGCCTTCTGAGGCATGAATACTCATGGGAAACTCCAGCTTCATCAGTCAGATGTTTCTGGCTATGATCAAGAGTGGAAATTAGGTTTCTGCAATCTGTGCTTTTGAAAGATAAAGGAGCAGATCCTTAGCTGGTGTAAGTTGTTACACATTCACTGATTTCTACAAGCCTATTCTATATGATATCAGCCAAAACACCCTCTTAAAGGCAAATTATGACTGAGTAGTAAAGAGTTAGGATAATAACTGTAAATCTGAATTTAAACATTCAAAATCTGATGAAAGCTTAGATCTACATGCAACCTGTCTCTTTCAGAACTCTCTCTATCCAGTTTCAACCCTTATTTGCATTTAGCAGTTTTTATTCCAGGATCATTCAGATGACAAGTACTTAGGAGACAATCTCATTAGAATCTTGTTTGGCTTTAAATTGTTGTTGCTTTTCTCAGCTCTGAGTTGTTTATTGCTCATAAGTTTAACAGACTTTTGTTTGTACCTTTCTTTTTGTGAAAATGCCATACGTTGGATTTTGGCCACGTTAGTGATAGTCAGAAATGGTTTTAGTTGGTTGTTCATCATCCTGCATTATGCTTATAAAATCTTTGTCCAGTTCTTAGTAGACACGTGCACGTTAGAGAACGTTTAGCATCCACCCGTGATTGCAGTGATGGTGGAGCAAAATCAAAGTTTCAACAACCACCTTTTCCTTCACTATAAATATGTTCTATGTAAGATTTATTACTGGCACTAATATTTACATATTTAGTCTTTTTGTAACTGTAGTGCTTAGGAACTTTTGACAGAGAGAAAGAGTTTTCTTGGCAGCTCTCCCAGACTTTGCCAAGAAAAAATGATTGCAATTATTCATGCAAGTTTTCACAATTTCTTAACATAACTTCTTTCTATTTAATGCATCATATTAGAACATTTCATTCAAACTGATCACGCAGTTCCAATGATTTTTTAAGTAACTTACACAAAAATGACATTAAAGTTCTAGTGTTTTCAAAATAAGAAAGAAAAAGAAGGAAAAAAATTGCTGGCTTAAAAGAAAAAGAAAATCTAGAGTTTGACAGCCAGATTTGAGGAATTTTACCAAAATGTAAAAATGAAAAGCCATAGACTCTGATTTTCCTTTTTTTTCTTATCAAAGAGGGTATCTTGTTCCCAGAAAACATTTTTTCACATTTAAACATCAGGCTATAGAATATTACTACACTGAAAACCCATAACATTTAATTAGAAAAATTTTTAAAAGTAGAGTATCACAGAATTTGAGACAAGATTATGGTTTTGCATGTAAACTTTATGCCTTGGTCCCATATAATTTTTTCATTAGCTTATCAGTGAACTTAACTGGTTCACATCTCTAGTCTCCTTAAATTGAACTCTGCAAGTACTTGAATGTGAAATCTCTATTTGATGTAATGATTAAAAATTTTCTTAATTTCCTTCATTACAAAATAGACTTGGGCAAAATATCAATACTGAATTTTAAGTATCCAGCATCTAGGAAATTCAACTGTCTGTGTTTTAGGCAAGATATCCAGTGTGTTGCAATATCATCAGCACGGAACCAGGCAAGCCTAGCAGATTAAATAATAAACAATGAGAGGCTCATTGACTCTGGAGAGGTTACAAGCACAATCTCTTCAGGAACAATACAGAACAAATTTTCTGTTACTTGACATCTCAACATTATCACTGTATGTATACAATTATATTTATAATTACAATATTATAAAAAGATGGTTTATATAACTGTATATACTTGAAAGTATCTGTCTTTTAACATCAGTAGGAAAGCTTCTTACATTTCTGTAATATTTCCATTCTCAGAGATCATAACAGATAAATATCAACTACAGCTCAGTGTCTTCATAAACTTTCTTTGCTGAAAAAATAGGAGAAAATTTGGCAACACTTAAGAGCTGTCTCATAATTCATAGCTCTTATTATTCACCAATTCCCAGACAAATTTTAACTAATTAGTTTTGTCTGTTTGTTTATCTTTAGCATACATGCTTGACACCCCGTTTAATTGCTGCATTTGCCCATATCTCAACATGGTACTTGTGTAGATGTTCTGTTCTGAAAGGACCTGCCTGCTTTATCCTCATCACATTACTAACACAAGTGCTAGAAAAGATGCTAACAGCCTATGTATTGTGCCTGTGTTACACTGTCAGTCTGCATATGAGTAATTCCCAAATGGGAGTTGCATCCGTATTTCTAAAGATCTCATTCTATTATATGCCATAAGGTAGGCAGACAGTAATTAAAAATTTGTGACAAGAAAAATCAAATCACCAATGACATATATTTTCAGGTCCATGCAGAATACAAGGTGTTGTGTCCAGAAAAATGAAAAGGATCATGGATAATTTGGGATGGAAGTGGCATAAGAAAGACATAAGATTAGCAAAGATGTTGCATGAAAGAAAAATAAGTAACCACAGCATTCAAATAAATATAAAAATATTTTATTCTTAATATCTATTATGAGCTACTGGCATCACAGTAAAGGACAGGCCCACACTTTCTTTTGTGTGTGTCTACATTGTGCATCAGAGCACGGTGCCTGGAGCTAGAAGAACCTGAGCTGAATGCACAGCCCAGCTTTGTACCTTCACAGCTTCCACACTGGCTGCCCTTGTACTAGCGAATACAAGGGCCGGGGCATGGCGCTGAGCACCGTCCTCTCGTACCAGCCTCCTTGGCCTGTTCCCTAGCAGGATGTTGACTGTAGTGCCTAGCCACCTCCCCAGCATCAGAAGGCAGCACAGGGCAGAAACCACATCCCGGCTGTGTCAGCTTTTCATCTGTGTTTGAGGGAGGAAAGGATTTAAGCCCTTGGGCACAAGACCTGCCGCCTGCCTGGTGAGCGTGGCAAGGCCAGATCCAGACATTAGCATGCTCTGGCCTGTTTCTAGCTCATGTGAACGTTTCTGCAATGCATTCCCTCCAGCTGTTGTCCCTGGGTGAGTACAGGTACAGTTGGATCAGAATTAGCTACCTCCTCTCTCTCTCTGTTCTTCAGAGGTAAAATCATATTTGCTTGAAATGCATTGGAGGGACAGTCACTCGCTGTCATGTTTCATAGAGTACATAACAAGCCTAAATCTCTTGTCAAGAAAATGAAATGAACTTACTATGTCTGGATGACCTTCAGGAAAATGAATAACTATTTTGTAAGCTTTTCATGACATATACCTAATAGTGAAGAATCATGGATATTCCATCCAAAAAACCCCCCCAAAACCTCTGGTGTTATCCTGCGTATTTTGCTCAGAATTCTGCTTAGCATTTGGATCATTTGAAACACGTGCCTACACATTCCCCTGACTTTCTGTTTCAATTCTGTGGGTCACATTTGTTGGATAATTGGTGAAATTACAGATTCTACTGGACAGAAAGTATGATTGGTGTTTGTAGTAGTTGAACTGAGTGGAATATAATGTCCACAGTTCACTATTATAGAACAAACATATGTCTTACAGCATGATTTGCAGGAAAGTATGTTTTTTTAAATAAGAATGTTTTATCATCACTAGCACCTTGTGTTCCCAAGAAATTGTTACAATGTTCATGATAGTAATACTAAAATTAGATGAATCAGATCTGACAGAGAACTGCAGTACAGGGAGTGCTACATTAATTTCAACTACTCCTTTGCTGTCTTGTCTACCAAAAAAAAAAAAAAAAAAAAGGTGAAATAAAAAACACCCCACCCTCCCTGAACATTTTCAAGAAGGAGAGGGAGAAGGAGAAGGGTTGGGGGGGTACAGCATAAAGCAACATAACAATGAAACAATAAAAATTCAATACTAACAGAATCTGTCAACCTTAAAACAATGAAAAGATTCAGAGTTCAGAAAGCCATTGTCTGCCATTTGTACAGAAGGAAAGAGGGAAATCAATATTTATTTCTTGGAGAGTACCAGCCCCAGCATGTGGTATTGATATTTTGAACAGGATAGAAAGGCTTTTCACAACAAACCTTTCACTTTTCCACCGTTAGAGAAGGTCTGTACATTAGCCTGAATATTACCTGGTAACACCGCTCTTATTTAATTATTTTTTATGGGGAGTTTTATGTTATTTTTATTGGCATTACCAGTAAAACTTTTTGCATTGCTATTGCTGTTTTGATACAAATGAATGCATAAATAAAATGCTTCCACTGCCGTACCCCATAGGGACTGCCCATGAAAAAATTTGCAACCAAAGGGTGCTGCAGCAAAGTCATGCTGGCCATGGGTGACAGGAGCTGCTTTCTCCATAGCAAAAGCCTGAGGCATTTGCTGACTGCAGCACTTTCTGGTGGGATCTTTTTATAATTTTCTGATCTCATCACTGTCCTGCAACCCCCAGAGACACATCTGTGGATTACAGAGGCACAGCCGGGGATGACATTTAGTTGTTATTCAACCTTGACACAGCTGGGACCTCTCTAATGGCAGCTTGTTTTCTCAGCTCCAACTCCAAATGGAACAAATTCATCCAAAAATGAAATGTATCTTGAACTGGTACTATACCTGCCTTTGAAAATGCTATCTGTGTTTCTTTGACCCCTGTTTTCAATGTATCATATGACCTGATGGCTTTTATACAGCTTCTGTATCATCACTCAACCACTGCTATGAGGGGGGTGCTATCACCCCCTCAAGAGAGGGGGGAAATAAAAGATTCATTACCTATGTTTGCAGGAAAAAAACCCAACTGACCTCTGTTAGAGTGGAGTGAATAGGAAACAATATGCTGATGTAAACTGTGCTAGAAATAAACTCTTACCTATTAGCACTATACTCTTATCCACCTTTCCAGAGTAAACTTTCACAAAAATCAGCAAAGTCTTGGGGGTGATTTTCAGATAGGGAGACTCTTGCAGCCTCTCCAGCAGGTCTGAGCCCTGCTAATCACTCCGTGGCTCTCTCGTCCTCCCCAGGGGTGTTGTAAATTGGGCTACTGGAGCACACAGCACATTTCAGTATCTGGTAGCAAGGCAAATGTTCTCCCTGTCCTCCTCCCACAGCTTCAAGCATTCTGTTTTTATACACTATTGTTTTATTGGGTCTATGCCTCCCAGTGTGCTTCAGGCACTCTTGAACATCCTCTGATTCAGGAAGATTTTTTTCCATTGCTGCAGGCTTGCAAGATCAACTGTGAGTTATTTTATCTTTTCTCCAGAGAGCTAGGACTGCTCTGGGTTGGACTGGCAAAATATTGCTGTTTAAAGTCCAAAGACTGTATTCCAGTTCTTGTCACTACAGCCTGTGCCAGATCAACCAGAAGTAAACATTCCATTTTGTTTCAAGGAAGCAAACAAACAAACAACAAAAATTAAAGGTAGTCTCCTTGTGACACCAAGATTGACCTGCATTAGATTGTTCTCATTTCAGGGAAAGATTCACACAGAAGTAGACTTTTCTTACAACTTTTCCAAAACTGTCATTTTTGCTTCAGCAGAAATCATTCAGTGAATACGAGAATTAAAAAAGAATTCCAACTGCCCCAACATGGAATTATTAGTGAATAAATTATCTTCTAGGGGGAAAATTAATTCTTCCTTCCTGGTCAAATATTTAAGATATAGTAGGCTTTAGCTGAGAAATGATTGTCCTAGGGTATGATTTCATATGCATCTCAAGCACAGGCACAGAAGTGTGCGAATTCAGAACATGTGCATAACATTGAAACCAAGACTTTGCATAGAACATTCAAAAAGTGACCTAGAGGAAGTGATTAGAATTGTGTGAATTAAATGGTCAACATATCACTAGAACTTAACATCCATCTTAGTACCTACAGTTCGATTTCCTTGCAGAGAGCCATAAAAATAAATCCCCTAATTGTTAGGGATAGTATTGTTAACAATTTCACCCAAGAAAGGGTGATCCTAGTCCGAAAAAACTAGCCATTGACATTTTGAGATTAGAATTAGGTGCCAGAAAGATGTTTCTGACCTAAATTAAACTGAGGTAGCAAAAATGATTGAATGTTTTACCCCAGAAATAGAAGAGAAGTAAGATCACCTGAAGGAAAAATGTGACATACCCTTATAACTCTGACCATCCAACCATCCATGGGCCATCCACATGAAACTGGTGGGAAAAGTTCCAGCAGCCCTGTGATGTTATTCTCAGATTGATGTGCCGTAATGTCTTTGTAGGGGTGGTCTGTAGGAGTCTGATTTCTCTTTTTTCTTTTTGAAAAACAAATCCGTTTAGATCTCTGGAAATCTGGCCCTCAAAACTTGAGCGGTCCGAAGTCACTATGAAAAATCTTAGTTGTTATCTTATTGAAGTTCACATCAATCTTTCAAACCCAAATGCTGAATTTATGTTGTCATTTGCCTTGCTAGAAATATTAGTTTAATTTCCTGATACTGTATGTCTATTGATTATGTACAGAACTGATTACATGCATGCTTGGTTCCCACCCCTAGGGTTCCCTGTAGGACTACCAGTTAAAGGAGAGGGGAAAAAAAAGTGAAAGCAGCTTTGTAGGAAATCCATCCATGTTCAACAATTTTCTTCACAGATCCCCAAAGAAAAATGCCTTAGGAAGTGCTCCCTCATTGTCTCCAATCAAACAAAATGCATCTGCTGGCAGCCAATCTTCAAATGCTTTGCACAACAGATGCAGGTTGCTTGTTGGTTTTGTGCTACTTCCTACAAGTGGCAGCCACAGGACACCTACCACTGTCTGTTCTCTCATCAAAGGACACAAAGAATCTTCACCTGCAGTGTCTTCAGAGGCAAAACCAGCTGGAATGAAAGCACAACCAAATTTTCATAAAAAGCTTCCCACAACCATAGAAAGATGGCCTTTAGGGGAACAGGGACAATTCTTCCAGCCTCACCTTACTAAAATACCGAAGATGGCAGAAGCCTCATCCCTCTTGCTGATGTAACAAATGAGGTTTTCCACTGCTACAGTCTCCTGGTTTAATCCTCAGATCGCCATTCTCGAGGACTTTGCCATTATGTCAATATCTTACCCCCATCATACAATGTGTGCTTTATCTACAGTCTGTTTACAGCCTATGAGATGCTGACTATGGATGGGAAAGTGCTGCCACACCTCAGATGTCTGATGGTTATGTGCCCAGCTCCTCTCTCAGGAGGAGAAACCACAGGAAAAGTCATTTCTGCCCTGTCCCAAGCAGTCAGAGAACAAAACTGGATGGAGCTCCCTGATGTTAAGTTCATGCTTTGATCTCATGACATTTTAAAACTGCATTCAAAACAGCGGTTTGTCAGCATGAATATTCACCTCACAAAGTCTCTGGCGGGTGACCCAGTCAAAAAGGAAGAGTAATTCATGAGTGTGGTTCTGGCCATTGCCCTTGTTGAGGTAGCCAGGGTGATTGTTTGTGCCTGCAAGGTCCAAAGAGGATCAGAATAGGGTTAATGGCAATCAGGACTTATGAACTAATATTACCGTAGAAGCTTTGCAGGACATCAGAATTACACATAGTGTTTTTATGAAGATCCTGTGCTCCAGAAGACTTGTTTGTACAGGGCCGCTGCTGAGACTCATGCTGCACACCCTTGCTGCAAGGGTGTGGTGAGGCTGGCTACTCTGCAAGGGAGCCAAGTGTGAGTGCGTGACCTCTCTAGCAAGGAGCCATGCAGTCAGGATCAGGGCTGGAGTCAGAGGTCAGGGTCAGAAACAGACCGTTGGTGCAGTGCATTTTAAAAGCTGCTCAGAAGGGAAAACTGGGGCCAGACCTTGCTTCCAGCTCTCTTCACAATGACTTTGCTCAGTGGAGGAGCTGACCTTGGGCTTGGCCAGCTCAGCAGCCCAGGCTGACCTGTGCTGCACACTGCTGCCCTGAGTTGCACCCAGCATACTGGTGAATGCAACCTTGAGCAGGGGTGTGCCTGGGAAGAGCAGGGCATGTGGAAACACACCCAAACTCTAAGTAACTCTCTAAGTAACTTCATGCTAAACAGATGGTTTAAATCTGGTTGTTTTTTTTTTTTTTTTTTTTTTTTTCCCCTCTCTCCACTGTTTTGGAAATGTAACTGGATGTCTGAAATGCAATCAATGCACACTTGACTTTTGAGAATGATACGTATAATAGTGTTATAGAATGTAATTCACTGAAGTCAAGTATTCTTGAATCGCATTTTAGATAATTGGTTGGATTAAATAAAAACTGACTGTAATTACAAAAGTATGGTTTGATTTTGATTCTGCTCTGCAATTTATCCAGTTTTTGTGCTTGATTCTTTGTGGCTGATCTCACTGAGGTGCTTTTCATTTCTCTTCTTTGTTTTCTTCTTAACATTTGGTGTTTCCGTTCAGGAAGCCTTTTTCTTCAGTTTTCAGTATGTTATTAATAAGTTCTCTCTCTCCCCAGCTTGTTTTCGCTCAGTACATTCTTCTCTTGCCTATTACTTTTGGTTTTATTTATTCTTAATGGCCCCAATTAGAAAACAGGAATCATCAACACTTATTTAAGCCTGGCTTAACCATGTGTTGAGTCATTACCTGATTCCACATGCTTAAACTTATTAATTTACTTGAACAATTGGAACAACAATGATTCGTGCAAGGACTCTGTTACGCTCTCCAAATTAACTACATTTTTGTTTGACATAAATGGTTTCTTTGCAACAGTGGAAAGGTTGCCAGGTGAAATTTAGAAACAGTATGAGGCACTGTGGCTTAGTGGGAAAGAAAAATATGAATGACAGGACAGTTTACAGCTAGCCCATGCAACTGAAATTGCACGTTAGCAGCTCAGTGTCACAACACCTACTTAGTGAAGGTAAATGCAGAGGAAGCAAAGGCAAAAGAAAAAACCCCAGCTGTTGCAAATATTTGAACCAGCATATTAGATGCTCACTCATTGTATTGTCTTCCATATGTTGGATTACCAAGGAGTAAGCACAATATGGACTCTGGACGCACATTTGTGGCATATCCGAGCAGTGTTATAAGGTTCTGAAAAAGGTCCCAGCAGAAGTGTCATCACTACCTATTTGAATGTCTTACTGTTACATTTGTCTACCTCACACCTTTAGACACTTCTGAGGCCTCAGTATCATAATTAGATGCCACTCAAAGATCTTTCTAAGGTTGAAGATTGGAAATTACCAAAGATCCATTTTCTGGTTTTATCTTATGACTAACTGTAGTTCAGGATCTTTATTCTTAGTACTTTGGATATCAATAATTAATTATTTAAATGTACGCTTCTGCATACAATTGCTTGGGGGATCTGTTAGTTTATTTGTATTCATGATCAGTAGCTATGCTACTGAAATCATTTTGGTAGTACAAATTTTTTTTTCCAAAGTTTTTCATCGGCGTCAAGTATTGTATTCACATCATTCTCACGCATATTATATGCTTGTCAAAGCAACCTCAAGCAAGGAATGCTAATGTTTAAAACACATGGAAATATTAAAAAACTTTAGGATAAATAGGAGTTCTCCTTACCCAGCAAACTGCTTGCCTAAGGGAATATGGGTGTACAACTTCCCTTATGGCTACTTTGGTTAACAAATCATTTGATACAGAGTAATTGGAAGGACTGGGTGCTACAATAAATGTTACAGTGAATAAGAAATACTAACATGTATCAGCACATTAGCATAAAATTTAGGACCGGTTCCTCAGTGGAAATTGAAACTGGATGATGCTTTCCTCCTCCATATTGACTTAGATATTCCTATTCAAAAAATTGTTGAGCTACACTTGGGGGGTTTCTGAATATTTCTTGATTTTAGATGATATTTATCAGGATAATTCTGTCATTTGGCATTTAAGCAAATGAAAGCATTATATGCTTTCTGAATTATGTAAATTGGAATCATCTATGAATGGGTACAGAATACTCATTCATTGACTAGAATTTAGACTGCAATTAACTAAACTAACATTTATTTGTTTTTAGGTACATACCTTCTGATAGGATGCTTCATATATAAGTAATTAAACTTAACATTATGTCACAGGGACAAATGCAAATATATGTGATTCATTTCTTGCCACAGATTTTTCTAGTGACAAAAAAATATGGTTTGTCTCTGCCTGTCTCTATTAGAGTTTCCATTTTCTATACTCTGTTTACAGTTTGTTGCAAATTAAACAATGTCAAACTGACAAGCTGCAGTTTTTTCTAAATTTACTGGCTTGTTAGGGGTGAAAAAACTTCTTTTGGGAAAAAAAATGGATGTTCTTTTTCTGCAGCAAGACTTAAATGAAAGCAATTCTCCATGCTGCTAGCATAAATGAATCTGGCTCAAGTGAAATGCAAATTAAAGCTATTGTATGTACTTCTTTTATTAAAGGCAAAATCTGTATTTCTATAAGTTGTTGATGGTGTTTCCACATATTTATGTTCATTTTGCTATCCAACAGATTACACTGAGTTCAATGGCCTTATTCCAACCCCTTTTGTATCGATTCTGTATTAATTCAAATCTCCTGGGTCAGGTATCAGCTTACAGTAAAGTGCACTGAAGCTTCTCTCATTAGCCTGAAATCCCAGGAACAGGACAGCATGGGGAAACCACTCCTTTTCTGTTTGAGGTTTGTATTTTTGTATCCCAGTGGTATGTTAATGCTGCATTTTGTGGATATATATACAAATCTATTCTTCCAGTGTTCTGACTTGAAAATAAAAATATGCGACTGTGTTAATGAGGTAACCTATGTGACCCATGGGAAGAGAGGGAGGAGAAAATCTTTGTTGCCATTGCTGTTGGGACTCTTAATGCTTTAGGAGTTGCTTCATGATAATTGAATTTCTGTGCTAATAAATCTCACAAGAAGCTACAGATATTTCAGAACACTTCCTACCCTGATAGTCTTACCTGAGATAGTGATATCTGCCTGCGGTCATAACTCAAGTGCCTGACATGCAGGTGTTCTCTGATTATTTTAGTAGCCGAACCCCCCCTCACATGTATTCTGTCTGGTCCCTTTCATTTCTGCTCACGCATTCAGGGCCAACTCCACTCTGCTCACCTGGGGTCTCTGCTTGCCGCTGTGTCACTGTTCCAATTATTGCACATTATACAGCCTGTTGGGCAGGGGCTTTTAAAGCATCCAGGGCTGAGCAACTGTCAGACAGGCAGTCTGCTAGCTGGGATGGGCTACATAATCCCTGCCTGCACCATTGAGCATGCGGATCTTTCCAAACACCAACTGCTATTTGGTTTTGTTCTGAGAGCTTTGTTTTAACCTCATAGGCAAATTTGTGTTTGACCGTCTGATTGATTCATTTAGTTCTGCATTTGTGGATTGTGCACGTTTGCATCTGTAATGCCAACTGCTCCTTCCAGCTGCATAAGGAGCATGAATGTGAACTTCTTCCTGTGTAAAATGCATTGAGTGGTGACTGTTGGGCTGGATGCCTCTTCCTTGGTGATATAGTCCCAATTCATTTTATCGAGAGAATTAATTGGATTCAGGCAGTAAAACCATTTTGTAGATGCTACAAAATTGAAACTGTAACAAACACATCAAATGGATAGGAGGTCTTCGTTCCTTCCTTCCCAAGCTAGAAAGGCCAGTTTAGCAAGTGACTGTCTCATACTAAAACTTCTCAGTGTTAAAAAACTGTATTGACATCTATATAAAATACTTTTTCTGAATTTTTATTTCTCTCAAACACTAATCATTAAAACTTTCATTGCGATCTAGATACGAACCAATGTTGAAATGACCAAATTCCTCTGCCAGTCCAAATACAGGGATTTGCCTAAGTGAAATTAGACTTAAGTTTGGTGCAAAGCTAGATAGGTCTATGTAGAAAAGGAAAAGATGAAAATTTGTGATTCCTAAACAGTATTGAGAAAAAATAGCATATGACCAAATCACATAATGTGATATATCATGTTTACTAAACTGTAGTGTTAAATGATGTTTTATTGTTTTCCTGTTAAAATGTCATTGACGAATACCTGAAAGAAAATGTATAATGTTAATAGGTCAAAATAAGAAAGTTAAACAAAATATTTCAATATTTTTCTGACAAGAATTTTTAAGATTCAGAGGTAAATGCAATCATCTTGTACAAGAAGTTGATGAAACTGCATTTTGCTACAGAAAGGTATTTAGTCAGAATATCTGACTAGCTTTATCCAGTGATTTCTAGATAATTATTGCAGGTTCAGATAAAGTAGCTTTTTCCAGACATAGTATATGGAAACTGTGAGAGAGAGAGATAAAAAGTGAAAAGGCATTTACAGATCCTGAAATTTGATTTACTGGGGCATTTAGCTATGTGCATAAGCACACGAACTGCAGTGATCTGTGGCAGTATTCATTTGACTAAAGGATCTGGCTTAAATGGGAATATACAATTTGGAAAAAATTGCATGAACATAGATAACTGAAGTAAGCTTTAAAAATATGACAACTGCAGAGAAGAATTAGTGATAAAGTTTATTCAGAAACCAGTAGACAATTTGCTTTTTTCTAAAATTATAAAAGAGTATTCGTTTGTGCCTAACCTCTGCCGAAGGCTTTCTGAGGTGCAGCCTGGGGAATTATCTTCAGGCAAATCTAGACGCAGATGAATCTTTCAGATAATCACACCTCATCCCCACTACTCCTCTGACTCAGTGAGCCGAGAGAAGGAGTCGTTCCAACCTGACTTGTTTTCCTGTGGGAAACCATTCCAGATTTTGAATCCTGTGGCTATGTTTGGCAAAGAGCATGTGCTTGGTGTCATGCCATGGCTTCTGTGACATGGCCAGGCTCAGGATCCATCTTATTTTACCTCTTTGTTTTGTCTTACTCAGATGTGAAAAAGTAGATATGTGCATATGTTTAGGTGTGCAGGCATGCAAGCAGATGATTCATCTTGTTCACTGTGAAGGCAGGTGTGAAACATTTGAAGAAAAAGACTGCTTTTATACAAAAATTCAATACTAATTTCATAGAAACTCACTAAGGAGCTGATTAATGAGGAAGATCACTTTATGCTTCCTAATTAGATTGATGAAATTTACCCTGTGCCCTTAATCCATTGTGTATTAAGGAAAAATGGCTAAGGTTCTCATTTGAATGTTTTGTTTATTCCCAGTCCTTAATTTCAAGGTTGTCATCTGTTCAGTGTCATTTCCTTTTGTTTCTTTGCATTAATAGTTCAGTGTAAATAACTTGTCTGGTTAAAACCAAAGTAGAAAGAAGTCTCCAATGGTATTATGGTAGAAATCTATGGGCAGAAATGTAATCAAGCAATCAGAAAAAGAGAAAACAGCATTGTTTAAGGGTTGCAGTCTAAAACCAAGGGAATGAGAATGATGGCATCCAAAAGTGGCCAATACAATTTGATGATTATGTAATTGTTGGAATCTACAGAGACATTACAAGAGGTAACAAAAATCTCAAAGATTAAATGCTTCTGGATCTGAATCCTGATTTCCTCAACTTACAGCTACTTACAGTCCCTATGCTAATTCCCATCCATCTACACAAAAAAGATTAAATTACCAGAATGGCTTTCCTTCCAGCCTGATTAAATGGAGCAGGAAAACAGACAACATAAATGGTAATACATTATAAACAGAAACTTGTTTCAATGTAATAATCTAAGGCATAATTTTTGGCAAAAATCCTATTTCAAGAATGCACTTAAGCATATATTTAAGTCCATCTATATTGTCACAAGGCATTTAGCATATGCTTCGGTTGAAATGTGGGATTAAAGTCAAATTATATATAATATTGAAGTATATATGCAAATTTAACAGTAACTTTTTTAGGAAGGTTTTTTCAAGTGAGGATAACTTTAAGAGCTTTTTATTTTGTCTTGAATTAGCATTGATTTCCTGAGCAAGAATCAACACAGACAGTTATCTCTGGTATTTCGTTTCCATCTTTCTGGAAAACCATTTGGATGGACCAGTGTAGTGTTTCTCTCCTTTACTTTCAGTGTTACAATATTTTATACTTCCTTCTCTTAAAAAGAAGAGCTTCTTTGCTCCTTGCTGATCTCAGTGTCATAGAGTCATAGCACAAGAGTCATAGATTAGTAGGCTGATAGTAGGAGGAAATAAACTTTTCAGAAGATTCATATTAGTGTATTTTGAAATACGTAATTTACACATTTGTGCAAATTGGTAAATTACTTTTATTTTTTTTCTGTTAATTTTTACACATCTTCACTGTAATTGGACATGAGTTTTGAAGATATCTGTTGCTGAAAATTTATGATTCCTGATAGGTGTTCTGAGGTGTCAGATTAAGTGGCAAAAGGGTTTGCTGTTGCTTGTCAAATGTCTTCCTTTGAAAAGATAGAAGAAAATATAAGACATATATGTTATTTAGAAATCACTGCCAAAGACTCTGACAAAGCTTAGTTTGTGGACATATCCATGGAGGAAACATCCAGTTTCTAGTTTCTTAGCACTGCACATCACCAGTAGTAACTTGTGCTTACAAGTCCATATTAAATAGCTCCAAATGTAGGTCCATTCCATGGGTCCTTGTTCCCATGAACAAGGGATGTTGCAGTGCTCTCCTTACCCCTCCTTTTATCAGACCTTTCTTCTGTAACTGCATTTCCCCAAGTTTTCCTTCCTGTAAAAGCATTTTAGAAGACAATTTCTTAAATGAATAAGGTACCTAGTAATCAAAAACATGTCCCCAATCAGAGTTGTTTTTCTTCCAAGAGACTGATAATTTATTTTCTTTTCAAATCACATCACAAATCGCATCAGACGAAAAGGCATGAAGTATATTCCCCTATGCCACTGGAACTTACAATAATTTATATATAATTCCCTAAAGATGTGATATTTTATAAATCTATGTCTTGACAAATTATTCTAATTCATTCATCTATCTCATACTGGGTTCCTTTCTGATTCTACTTCTCTGATCCTCCAAGCAGAAATGAGAGAGGAACAACCCCTGATGACAAAACAAAAAATAAACTGAAATTAGTAATCAAGTTAGCATAAAATAAAATAAAAATTATAAATGTTGATTATTTTAATTTTCAACAAATACTCTGGTTGTAAATAAAGACACTACTTAGCAAATAGAAATGTGTGAAAATATTGCTTGTATATAGGAGAAAAGCTAAACAAAGCGGTCAAGGTGCTTTTGATTTTATTTTCCTTCTTCAACATTTTCACATGCAAGTTTAGAATGTTTTTGCACATGTCTGTTATTAGCATTTGAGCATTTTTTTTTCCTTTTTCCTCCTTTTTGCATTATTTTCCACTTGAAGTGTTAGAACTAACTAAAAAGATAAGAAACTAAAACACTACTGATAAAGATCCCTTTAAAAATTGCTATAGAGGAGCATGAGCTGAGCATCCAGAATGTTACTTTGAAGTGTTTTTTACTAATGTAGTAGCCAGTGGGTATGACAGGAAAAGAATGACAAGCTTACACACAGCACTTCAAAATTTCCCCACTCATTTAAATTTAACTTCTCTATGGCTTTTCTGCTATTAGAACTCAGAAAAACCCTTTCTCTAGCCAAAAGCAGGGCCTTTATTGTACATATATAAACCCTGCATATATGTGTAGCGGGTTTCATATATAAAAAAATATGTATACATATACAGACATATGCATATAGATATACTTATGTGATATGATTATATATAAACACATACTTGTATGTGTGTGTGTGTATATATATATAAAAGATTATATACATTTAATGTTTCTCTCTGTATTCAGGGATTTCTTATATAGAAATGAAGCAGTAGTTTGAGAGCTGTTCTGACTCTGTTCCTGTCTGTGGTCAAAGTGCTGTGGCAGTGAGAGGGAGCGCAAGAGAGCTGACAAGACCATGTAGGCCATAAAAGCTGGTTCCAGAACATCTGCACCAAACCTCAGAAATACCAAAGCAGATGCAAAGAGGCCACCACTGCAAGGGTCTCTGAGTTTCATTCCCTGCCACCAGCAGCATGGCTGACTTGCACACTGCTAGCTCCCTGCTGCCCATTTCTAATGAATTTAATAGGTGTTGAGTGTGCTAAGGTAAGTCTCATGAACCATCCAGTTCTATTTGATTTGATATAAAAGGATCCCTATTTCTGCCAGTACTGAGCCATACCCTTATCCAGTTCTGGTTGTTGTAAAGGAGCTGAAGTTACTGAACCTGAGGTTTACTCAGTGAAGGAACTAGTGCCTGGTTTCAGAAATGGTTTGTCCTTCAAACTTTTGATACATCTTGTGAACCTCCCTCCTTAGCAGAAATACAGGTAAAGAATTAGGGGGGCATTAAACAAAAGCTACCAGTAAAATCCTACTTTTACTCATAAATAATAAGCTTTTAAAGCACTCTCTAAGAGCAAGTGGTGTGAAGGACATATTCAGAGAACAAAGAATTTCTGTTAGGAACTGATCTAAAAGACCAAAGAGAACTTGTTTGTGGGTTTTTTTTTTAAAATGTTATAAATAATTTCATTTATTTTAATTATTCTCAGGAAATAATTTGCAAGTCTCTACTATGAAGATAACATACATAGGACTTTTTTTTTTTTAAATATCAAACAGATTTAAAGTGATACTTCAAAAGTCCTTTATTCAGCAGCAATCAATGTTACGTGAACTAAATAGTTCAGTTGTGCTCCTCTGAACATAAAAGCATGCCGTTTGTAAGCCTGTCTTACAGCAGCAGCTAAACATCAAATAATATAGAAATTTAAAAATAAAAATAGTTATGAAAAGAAGTGATCTGTTCTTTATCAGATAGAAAAAATATTTCAAAGTTTTGTTTAAATCCATTTGCTTTCTTACAAGCATGTGTGTGTATAAGGCAAAGAACAAGAACACTTCAAATGCAACAAATGTATGTTTTATGACTGTTAGAATCTAGCCTTGCTAAATTGGAGTGAGTTCCGCCATTGATTTCAATAGCACCTGGCTTAGGTACTATTGAATTTAAGATTTAAGTCTTTCATAAAATTCAGACTTTAATAACTTTAATTCCCTGATGGCTGCAGAGTTGCTAAGGAAGCAGCATTTGACTTTATGCTTCAGGATCAGCCACGGAACCTGAAGGATTCTGTGCCAAAAGCACAGGGCTACCTACCTATATACATTTGCCCCATCTTGTGCCATATCAGCTGGCCTCATCTGCAATGAGTCACAAATTTCAGGAGTAAATGTTTTCTTGCCAGTGTACCAACAAAAACAACTTTGTGAGAAAATGCTAATTTTAATAATGAAGGCCTTTAACTGCTATTCAAGTTTCAATTTCTATTTGGGAGAAAGAGGCTAACGTGCCAAGTAGTTTGTGTATTGCTTGGCATGTATGTATAGAAAAGCTCTAATCTTCTGTCTAGAGGCTAAAGTGTCAGTCTTGTTCTTGCACTTGCTTCTGTTGGAGATGTTTAAGTCTCTATAAATAATTGTGTGTTCTGAATAAAAGAGAAAGGATTTGGGAGCCCTGTGGTTAGGAAACCTACCTGGCATGTAGGTGGCAGATTGAGGTTCACATCATTGCTCTAATGGGAATGAAATTGCTTATAGAGCCTGGAACAGCTCCAAGATAAATGAGGTGGTCTGTGATTAGAGCAGTTACCTGGAATGTGGAAGGCACAGCTTAAACTGTCAGAGTGTGAGGGGCTCGTTTCTTCCTCTGAGCCATAGTGAGCCACAGTGAGCCACAGCCACTGAATCTCTGATGTTCTGGGATGGGAATCAGTCTCTTGCTGTCTCAGCTCCAAAAATGTAGAAGCCTCTTTTCATTCCAAAATGGAAAACAAAGAGGTTTTTTTTAATATAACATTTTTTTCCTCAGTTTTTCCCTCCCATCCCTCATAATGATCCCATTGAGAAACTGCTAACTCTGTGCCTTTGTAATCCTTGGCCATTCTGAAATATGTGAATTGAGACCTATACTGAAAAATAGATCAGCCATCTCTAATCACACAACTATAAGAAAAACTTTTTGCAAACTAGAATGACATTATAATACTCATGCTCTGCTTGAGATGCTGTATGATTAGTTTTCTATCCGTGCTATAATCATTTGGCAGACACCTCTAACACTGTAATCAGTTCAAAACTTAATGCTGTATTAGCTAAAACTTACAGCAATCAGCCCAAAACAGAAAATGCTTAGAAATCAAGAAAAAGAAAATTAATGAGGTGATTCTGTATTTCAGAATGTAACACTACTAGAAGTCAAAACATCAGGGAGGATACATCGTGGAAAGACACTATTCGTAGGATATATCCAGAACTTTTCCCATCCTGTTTCTATTGACTCTTATCATTCTGGTTTCACCACTTCTCAGGATCCATGTTTGCAGTCTTAGTTTCTTATACAATCATCAATGGTCCTAGTAGCATTATGCAGACTTTGTTTAAAACCCAAATGTGTCACCGGCTATTTGGATTCAGAACAAAGCACCGTTTCTTTTCTGTGCCATTTTTCTAAAGTGGCTAAAAGCAGGGAACTGAAACACTTCAAAATGCATAGCTGAGGTAAAATACACACACACCCCCATACATACTTACTTTCAGCAAGTATGAAATTGTTATTTGCAACCAGAAGATGGCTCTGCAATCAAGCCGGGCAAGCCGAAACCATAGAGATGCAGCATTGAAAATTTTTCCTTTTATCCTTTCTGTTCCCTTCTTCCTCAGTGGAAACAATCCAGTTCCTGTAAGCAGTGGTTTTACAGAAACTCTTTTTTTTTCCCATGGCAAACACTCACTTTCCTCAAAGTCCTCTTTTTTTTTGTTAGGATAGGACACAAAACCAGAACAGTTTGATGGCTTTAACCAGCTTCCACTGAAGTCAGTCACTGCTGATTTCAGTGGGAACTGATTAAAACCAAATACAAGCTGCCTGGAAGAACCTTTCCTTAAATCCCTGAAGGTGGTGTGGAGGGCAAGTTCCTACACACACCAGTCTGTTGTGAGCTGATTTTCTTTTTAAGGATTGCTAAAAAGCTATCAATGACTGGCCTTTGACATTACACAGGGATGTTCAGAAATGGTATTGAAGATGACATGGCATAATTTTCTTGTTTAGAATACAATACTTGACTGTTTGTGTTTTAATATTTTGTAACACTATGAAGAGTTTATATTATAACATGTGTCTTATATTTGTCTTTGCCCTTTGATAAAATTACCAACAGTTGTAACACTATTTCAAAACAATGCATGGACTAACTTCTCACACCCTTGACATAAACCTCTGAACAAAGCCCACATTTGGAAAAGCTAGCAGTTTTTACTAAAAAGATGTTAACTGGCAAGAAATTCAGTGAAACTGATGAAGTAACTCCATTGTGAGTCTCAGGTTAAATCAAAACAAGGTCTACCATATCTTTTCTTGGCATTTGCTTTGAATTGCTACTGTAAAACAGTAAGAAGGAAATTATAGATGCTGTCTACTTTGTGAGAGTTTTAACACATGGAAACAAATTCGTTGTCATATACATTCTCCTCCTGTGAAAATTATTTTAAAATTTCAAAATACTGATTATAGGGATATGTTGAGTGTTTTTCTTTCTGTAGGAGAAGGCTATACAGACAAGAGAAAAAACTCCTAGCAATTGCTTGGGTTTACATTAATAATCAACACTTAACTAGTTTTGTTCACGTACCCTGTTTTTAAATATCAAGATATGGGCCTAGTTAAACTCTATTGCTCTATTTTCCTGCTAGGTGAAACCCATTTCAATGTCACTTCTGTGGAGTTAAAATGTAATGAAGGAATGCAGCGGTGAATGAGGTCAATTCACTTTTACACACATGGAGCCTCAGACAGAAAGATAATGCTTTTATTTTGTTTTTTATCTTTTTTTTTTAAAACCTGTTCTCAGTGTAATTAAATGGAATTTATCCTGACATGCTTGTCCTAAAGGACAGGTGGAACTTTCAGGATCTCAAACTGCTTCCTTGTAATTTATTCATTTCATTATGAACATGCAACCCTCCAGGGGGTGTGACATAATATTATAATACATAATGTTCCTGAGTACTAGATTTTCATTTGGCTCTCTGGTTTATCTGGCAGATGCAGGGGGAAAAAAAGACACATGTAGCTGGAAAAATCCCCACGGACTACGCATATGCGACTGCTAAAATGCACAGGTTATTTCAGTTAACGCTGACACTAACTTATGTTGGAAATGTTCCCTTCTGATTTGACTTTCTCTGGTGAAATAAGATGGTTTAGTGTTTTATTTCTGAGTCTGCTTCCTGTAATTGTGCTCTCCCAAAACAAATGTATCTCAGATCTCAATATCAACTGCTTTCACAAAAGATGTGTGCAATAACTCCTTCATGAAGCTGTGTGTTGCCTTTGCTCTCACAGAAGTTATAGAAACATAGATAGGCTCTACAAAAGATATCATTTATTTGTAATCCCAGAATAGATGCAGGATAATAGATGCTTTCCCAAAAAAAACTAGAATTGAATTTAAACTTCTGGTACTGTTAGCCCAATGCTTTTCAAAACCCCTTAAGGTCAAGCCTCCTTTCAGACAAAGTTAGGTGAAAACAATTAAGCTTCTTCATTCTACGCTTCCTCAAGTATCACTGGAAAGCTCATATTAATCGAACTAGCTATTTTGTCAGTCTTTTACTAGAGGAAAGCCAGAACTGGCTCACCTACTAACTTTTTCAGTAATATTTACATATAATAATAATGAACTCATACATAAAGAGTAATTGCTGCAAGTCTTTGTCCATTAAAATGCACATCAGTGATTCAGCCTTTCGGTTACTGTAGTATCTTGGATGGTGTGTTAGTTTAAACTGCCCCCCAGTAAGATTCTCTGTCATAAAGTGCCACTGAATATCAGTGTATTTTTCATGATATAAAATCAAACTGGGGGTGCTAGATTGAGATAATTTCATTTTCTGTTCCTCCTTGTTCCCTTTGTAATTTATATTATGCTTTTTTCTGGTGACAGAAAAAATCACTGATGATAAAATTAAAAGGATACAGGAGGATCAGTTTCCCACTCATGTCAGAGTTACTGTTATACAGGTCTAGTAAATTCAGTCTTAATTTGCATTAAAGGTTGTTTATATGTCACTTGGTTTACAAAGATACAGAATATGGATGAATGGACATGAGACAAGCTTCAGCTAGTCAGAGCACAGAAAAATGCCATCTTAGTCTCTCAAAAATTCCCTCAAACCATCACTGATTGCAGTCAACACGTTCAGTCTGATCCACAGAAGACAACAGCCTTACAGAATACATTAATTTCTTCCTTTAAAAGGACCAAGTTAATTTCTGGTGAAACTGTATCACAGCTCAGGTAAGGTATTACACCTGCTGCCAGGGTCAAATGCAGTGTCTTAAGCCTCATGAGCTACTAAGTAAGTTTTTTACTCAGACTGCAGGCAAGCAGTTTGTTGACGGCTCTTTTCATTCTCAATGCGGAAGAGAAAAGTGCTTATGTAGAGCAGAGAAAATTGCAAAAAGCAGATGTTATGGTTATTGAACACCTTAAATTCAATTCAAAGTAATATGGACTATACTACTCACTGCAAAAGCTGAGGCCTCTGTAAACAAAATGTACCATAAGTACATGTACAGCAACTGCTAATACTTGTTTTCTTCTTGAAACACCTGCTCAGAAATATATCAGATAGCTAACTTGTATCAAGAATAGCAATTGCCATTTTTCTCCCTATTTATGCAGCTTTATACCCTAATTGGGAGCATTTAGGTTCTAAAGTTGCCATTACTATGAAATCATTCTGGAAGCTTTGCCATCTCCATGGCAACTGGCCGACATATATTAAGCATTATGATACAACACCAATGTTTGATGGTATTCTTAATTTGAGATATTAATTTAATATATCGGTGCTTTACATTGGAGCTTACATGTTTTATCTTTTTACTATAATCATGAGAAAACTTTGATGCTGAATAATGGCTTGCTATAGCATAGCTCACACAGTGAAGCAGCTATCCACAGGATAAATTAGAATGGACTAAGGAACACACAGTCTCACATTAAACAAACAGGATAAGAAAGCACTAACTTACTTAACTCATGTAGCATGGTTTTGTGGGTCTAGGTAAGCTCTTTTGCTTTTAGGAGAAATCAGTAGTATCTTTTCCACTTATATAAATGTTGCAAGGACAATTCACCCTGCTCAGGCAGACCCCACAGAAATCAACAGCTGGGACCACTTAAGCCAGAGGGTTTTTTTCCTGGCAAAATATTCAGAGAAGGGTTTGAGGCAGGACCAAACCCTGATACCAGTGCTAAACGTGGGGTGCAATACTGCAGAGTGTGCTCTGGTGTGTGCAGGAAGACCTTGTGTCGGGTCTGGTGAGCAGGTGTCCAGGCAGTGCTCTAACCCTCCTAGTGGGGCAAAGCGGTGGGACTCAGGTGAGCATTCCTCATATTTCATACAGATCAGCTGTCTTTCTAACAATCCCTGGACAAAAGCCAGATCTAACGAACTGACACAAAGACGGCTGCTGTCCCTAGGAAAACTCATTTCAACCATCCACATGTGTGAGTGAAATAGGGCCTGTGTTACATCCATGGAGCCCAGCCAGACAAATGAACTGTGCCGGGTAACAGCCCAATACAGATCAATTTTCCAAGGTTAGGGAGAGCCTGGAAACCAGCTACACCCACCAGGATTTTTCTGGAGCAAAACCATTATGCTCTTTCATGGGGCTATGAAAAAGCCCCATTGATCTCAAAATTCCAAATACTTATTTTATCTGTATCTTTCTGAATGAACTTGCAAATAATGTGCAGTGTAGTGGAAATGTGAAATATTATCCTGCTTCAAAGTGTATTAATCTTTCCTGAACTTTTTAGTATATGTGTTATTAATGCCATTGTAGAGCAAAGGCTTTGTGTTGGGATAGGGATGGAGATGAGGCGAAAATGCAGCAGTGTTTACAAATAGATTTTGCAAACTGTAGTTCAAAAGAGATGACATCTTCTGTAATTGCAGATGAGTATTTTCTTATTTGTTTTCTGCCAGAAAGATATTAAATTATACTCACTGCTTCTAGCTAGTCTGTAAGCCTTTTTTCTTACTGGCCACAGTCCCATTCCCAGCAATCCTTTAAATTCCTTATTTTTCATGCAACTACCTTGATTATCTATGCTGTTAGTGTGTTCAGTGGCTTTTCGTTGGTAGAACGGATCCCAAGAGTGTCATTCTTTTTATTACATTTCACCGACGTGTGAATAGAATAGTTCTTCCTCTTTGGAGGTCAGAGAGATATGATCTATTTACTTCCTTCTAAATGGAGGATAATTCTGTTTTTGCTTGGCACTGAAACTTTTCTATCAGACACCTTCCTGGAGACAATACTATAAAAGCCAGATTTTTAGCAGATTTGAACATTTTCTGCAGTTCCCCATTGAAATATCGAATTAGATCTGAAATGATTTTCTTCTGCACTAGTGGCATTTTAAGAGTGCTTTATGCCAGGGCCTTTGATGCCAAATTTCATCCCGCAGTGAATTCTTACATGTAAACTCTCAAAAGCAGATTTTACAATAGACTTACTAACTGGCCCTTGGTTCCAGTAGTGCTGCTTGCAGGCTCAGTTAAAAAGCAGGCTCGATGGGTATAAAACCATAAGCACATACTCTTTAGAATACAAACCTTAAAGCTCCTCTGTAATTTCTACTCCCCCAAAGCTGCATTCTACTCTTGCCAAACGTGTATGTTAGGAGGATGAGTATACCTCTTATTAGGAAATGTGAATAAAATGAGGAGTGGATTGTGCTGATTAAAATGCACGCATACATTTCTGTATAGTGCGGCTGATAAACTAAAATTACTTGGTGAGCTGGGGATTGGGAATGGATGAATACAACTGCCTAATTGAGAATTTTTTTTTAATCACTTTGAAAATTCTTGTGCTCCCTCCTTTTGCCTACTCTGAGCCTTCATGCTTTTTAAATGGTGTCCAGTTTTGACTTGATACATTCTCCCTGAAATCAGTGGAGAATATTAATTAAATATAATAGTGTTTAGAACAGGATCCAAAAGTCTAGTACTGGGAAAGAAAATCAGAAATCTTTGTGTAGTTTTCAAATGAGTTTTCATTCCAGAAATGCACAAAAACTCTGAAACTGTGGGTGTTCTCCTGATAAGTGGTATCATGTGACCTTGGTGGCCAACCTCAGGCAATGAAAAGCTCGTTCTGAACAGCGGAGAATGAAGGCAATAGCTGATCCAGTCGGTAGTTCCTGAGCTTCCTACAACCTAAACCAGATTTGAATAAACCACTCATTCGAGAGTTTCATTTTCCTTTAAAAAACAAATACAACATCTAGATTTCTTTATGAAAAATTCATAGTTTATAAAAAAGGTGTAACTTTACAAGGTATGTTGTTTGCTTCAGTTCACTTTTTCAGGTATGAGGAAACAAAAACTAAAAAGCTTTTACTTTTTTACCTAAGATACACTCTTAAAGTTTTATTTCTCCTCTGCTGGTTGATACATGTATATAAAGTTTAAGATAAAACTTTAGAAATTCAATATCAACTTTTTAGATCCAGCAAGTAGAAACATACTAAATAAATAATGTGTAAAAAAATTGCAGCATATTTATCATGGGATTGTGAGGCAGGTTAATCTATAATATGAAAGATGGGTCTCTAGTCCAGTTCCAGTAAGGCCAAACTAACTGCCCTTGCTTACAGTAACCAGTAAAGAGTAGGATATAAATGGTTAGGATACATCAGGATGATGTACGGTATAGCTATGCAGCACCTTATAGTATTGCAGCCTTTATCTCTGCTGCATACATTCTGTGGCTTAAAAATTATGCTTAATGTTAATACAACTTCCATGGGGAATAGAAATAGAATGCTATAACCGAGTAGTGCAAATATATTTATGAACTCATTTTCTTTCCAAGATGTCATATTAATATTGACCATCTTTCTTTAATTTAATATTTAACCCCCCCCCAAAAAAGTATTAATGGAATTTGCATCTATTAAAAATTACTTTTAGCTATACCCAAAAATATTCTGCAGTGTTACTACATTGTTTTTTCTGTTGAAAAGAAACAAATCTGAAACCTAGCAAGATCATTTCTTAACTGTTTAATAGTGACTTGAAAGTCCTAAAAGGAGACATGGTCACAGAAAGAGGGGGCCATATTCACACTTTGTATCAGTATTACAAAATCTTACTGTTTATGTATATCTGGTGTTTAGAATTTACATGTTATTCTTATTAGGGATAAAGGTACAGCATCAGTGTTACACTTCATCTGTGCCACCCTGGGACACCACTGATAGATATAGTCCTGCTCTGCTTGCTCCTACTCCTGCCATTTACTTTCAGAAGGATTAGCAGAAATGCAACCACAAGAGCAGCTGAGTTCATCTTGCTGAACTGTTGGAAAATATTTCCTTTTGAAAAAATGGTAGGGTTTTGATAGATGGACAAGGCAGGGGAAGACAAGGGAAGAGCTGAGACACCCTTGGTGTTTGCTGTTGCACCAAGTTGTGTAAAACCAAATCCTAAGACGAAAACAAAATGACCCAATGTTGTGAAAACATTGTGTTACAGAAAACACAATGTCTATTTCACTTCAGAAAGAGTGCTTCTACAGCATTTTTTTCAATGAAATGGATGAAAAATCTTCCTCTTAAGTGAGTCATTTTTATCCAATCTTTCCAGTATGGTTCATTTTAATACCTACTACCTAGTGAAATGAAGCATGAAACTTCACTTTGCAAAAAACTTTTGATCTTTCAAACTTAGTATTTTGTCTCACACATAAGAACTTTCAGATATTTGACAGAAAAAAGAGAGCAGCCAATAGCTCAGACTTAGAGAGACTTGGGGAGAGATAATGGACTTTGTTATGTTTCATTCTGCCATAATAATTCATTATGAAATTGCAAAACTATCTTCTTCAATGTAATATTCTAATATGGAGGCTGAAACTCTCTGAAAAAAGAATGAGGACATGACCAGCAAGTCCTGGTATGAAAAATGAAGGGGATTTTTATAGATGTTTAACACTACAGTCACTTACCTTTTGGCACATCATACTGGTCTTTTAAAATAATTTGTGCCATAGAAAGTCTAATTTAGGTGTGTCAGGAACATACAGAAAGTGCATACTGGCAAGCAGAATGTATGATGTCTAAGAATCCACAAAATAAATGAAACAGTGTTTGTGAAAAAAATAATCATCAGAGAAAAATTTATAGGAATGTTTAATTTGGAACTAATCCTTGAAGGTGGTTATAATAAAAACTGCTATCAAGTACAGCAATGCTCAGGGCTATTTGTTGTTGTTAGTGCTGAATATTGATATTAATTGTGCATGTTTTTCTGAAGTGCCAGAGGGAATCAGAACCCTGTTTGCCAAGGTACTGAACAAGCATGTAAAGAATTTCCAACCCTGAGTAGATGTTAATAATTATATATATTTAAAAAAAACCCCAACATTCTAAACCCAAACTTGAACTAGTGCAGTATTTGTAATTACTTGGAAGTGTTTAGGAGCTAGCTTTCACCTTTTGTAGTGTAGGGTTGCACCTCTGAGTGGAGAGTTTGTTCATTCACTCCTGTTTTTAGATCTATGTGGTGAAAGTTCTTGTGAATGTTGATGGGCTTACTGCTCATCAAGAGACCACCTCCTACTTGTTTCTTGGAGTGTGACTCTGTTAGAAAGGTACCTAAATATGTCACTTCACTGGCATTGCTTGCATACTTAACTGATGGACTGAAATAAGGAAAATTAAGTGTTCAATGGAGAAGATAACTAGGAATATATAGTGAGAATTCCAGTAAGAACATCAATTTGCAAAAATGCCACCATCTGTGAAAGGACAACAGCCAGCTTGGATAGGAGATTTCTCCATCCTACATTGGATTAGTAACTGCAAGTAGCAGTGTGACCATGGTTCCTATGATGACCTTTTACAGAAGTGTACTGGGTCTGGCTGAGCCAGAATTGGTTTTCCCCTGTAGCAGCCCTCATGGTGCTGTGTTTTATGTTGGGAGCTGGCAGGGTGTTGATAGCACACTGGTGTTGTGACTACTGCTGAGTAGTGCTTACACAGCACCAAGGCTCTTTCCAACATTTGCCCCCCCTAGTGGGATGGGGTGGGCAAGATCTTGGGAGGGGACACAACCAGGACAGCTGACCCCAACTGACCAAAGGGATATTCCAGACCATATGACGTCTGCTCAGTATAAAGCTGTGAAAAAGGAGGAAGGGGGGGGTCACTCTTGGTCCTCCGAGACAACTACTATGCATATCGGAGCCCTGCTTCCTGAGAAGGCCCGACATCGCCTGTTAATGGGAAGCAGAGAATAAATCTGTTTTCTTTTTTTTGCTTCCGCACGCGGACCTTTGCTTCGCTTTTCTTACATTAAAACTGCTTTTGTTTTACCCACAAGGGTTGGGTTTTTTTCCTATCTTATTTTCTTTCCCCTCTTTGCCCTGTTGAGAAAAAAAGGGGGAAGGGGGGGGAAGTGATAGAGCGACTTGGTGGGTACCTGGCATTTAGCCAAGGTCAAACCACCACAAGAAGTTAGGTTTCCTTTTGTTTGAAGTACTGGATATCTTGTTTCTGCTTGTGGCTTAGGAAATTCTTGAAAATTTATTACAGGTTGAAGCAAAAAGCAGTGATTACAAACCTGACTAAATTGTAATTCTGACAGGGAGCTTCCTTTGGAAAATAGCATATCATTTCATTTTATGACTTGTTCCATCAAATAACATGGAAGACATTAATACAAGGTGATATTTGTCACAGTACATCATCCTGGAGATTGACAAGAATCAGAAGGGAAAACAGCAAAGCAAACTAAGCCCCTGAACTTACAAGGGGATCTGCATGGGCAGAGAGAGAGTGATGTTAGTGTACAAACAAGTATACGAATGACAGCATCGATCCTTTTGCAAGACTGGGACAAAAACATGTTGAAATGACAAGAACCTAAGGAACTAAATGCAAAATGGCATGCTTACAGTAAAGTGTGATCCATTTCTACTGCTAACCCTGAAAACAATGAGTCCTTTATAACTTCTTTTATATAAGTAGACCACAAAACATGAAATACTTTCTAGCGATCTAGCTAATACTATAAATATTTATATTCAGAATGAATTTCACAAGAGAGGGAGATAATACATTATAAAATATGAATACTAGTTTCATTTTTTTCATGGTAATAATAGATGAAAAATTCCATCATAAAAAGGAGAATTGATCAATGAAACCCTGCATATTGTTGAGCGGAATACTTTGGAGATGCAAAGTCAATGAAGTTTCCCTTTATTTCTTTGTCTTCTAACTCTGTGATAATTCCCATTTTATCAATGGTCATGGCAACACACAGCTGTAGCAGATTTTTTTTTATAAATAGCTGACTGTGAACCAGAAATTTGGTGCCTACCATATCCACTGAGAGAGCTGTAGTGGTTGTAGTGAACTGGTGAAACCATAGTAATTGTATTTGCTGTGGTTAGAGGGGCCTATCCTCCTGTTTCATTTCTCTTTGAATCCCTTTGTACTTTGGTCCTTCACAGGGAATTATAGGACTCAGATATTTGTTAAATGAAAAAAAGTGTCTATCGCTTTAAGCTGGCAACTCAACCATTTCCTTTGAGTTAGATCTTCGAGATTTTGTACTGTGAGATAATATCTGCGTTTAATCTTTTTGTACCATTCTGGCAACCTTTCTTTATTGTGAACATTGATGGCCTATTATTCCTGTTTACTGTTTTTTACAACCAGTTATTTTGCTAGAAGATCCTCTCTTCTATTGC
Source organism: Strix aluco (assembly GCF_031877795.1). Lineage (NCBI taxonomy): Eukaryota > Metazoa > Chordata > Aves > Strigiformes > Strigidae > Strix > Strix aluco. The sequence goes on from NC_133936.1 coordinate 34,094,977, forward strand.
CTGTAAGGAGGGATCTTGACAGAACATGCAAGAATTGATGGAATCACCTTTATTCACACCTTTGTGGGCTCCTTCAAAAATTGCAAGCACTGACTTGGAGAAGAGGGAAGAATGTAATATAAACTGGCTTGCTATATTTATGGATCTACACAGGATTCTCCTATTCCAAGGGTGGGGGTTTTTTATCTGATAGTCTGATATTTAAATAAGAGTTCTCTCAGTCTGTAGTAATGTGGATCCATGCTGGAACCCTTTTGCTTAGACCAGTTTCACAATTTCCATGTTTTCATACTAAATTAGGTACTAAAGGAAGAGATTAAGAGATCCACAGGCGAGCTGCTGTGTGGATACCACCCGATCCTGGCTATTCGTTACTGTTCAAATTATCGGAGTATCTTCTGTTGACCTTAAAACAGTTTCATCTCTGAAGGCAGTCTCCAGCATGGGTACCTTCCTAACTGCCTCTTTAGAGAAAACAATGCAAATAATTAATTTAATTCTCCTGCAATGCCTTTAATAGTTTCCTTTTTTGGTTCTTTTACACTTCTAGTCTCTATCAGTCTCCTTCAGGACCCCTGAGCATGTTTTGCCACTGTGAGCGGGATGTGACAGCCACACCTGGAGGTTTAGCTGCCAGGGCTCAAGGCCATCTCAGACAGGGTGCAGGTGTGTGGTGGTGAGATGGCTGAGTGGAGGCCAGTGCCTCCTCTGCTCCCCACCTGCTTTTAAACTTAGGCTCTCACCCTTGCTTTCCACCTTCATTGCAGCTATCCCTGTACCTTCTATCCCCTGATCCTGACCTGCCAACTTGGCTTCCTGGCTTAACCCTAGATCAGCCTCCTTACTACAGACTTGCAGGTGATACCTGGACACCCAACTGCCCTCCCCATCCCTGTCCCTGCCCTGCTCGCATCCTGCAGGGCTGCATTCTTGCTGGGGAGGGCCTTGTTCAGTCAATATGGCTGTGATGCTTGGCTCTTGGCATGCCTTTTATGAATTTAGCAGGCTGTTCCTTGAAATATTTTTTTCAGACTTTTTTTACTTCTGATAATTCCCCATACAGCATTTGAGGAAGGGATGTTTTGTAGACTCTGCTTTGATTACAGCTCTATGATTATTTTCAGGCAGTTTCTTTACTGGAGACTGATAGAGAGTCTTTAAGGTTAGGTTAAAATCTTACAAGTGTGTGTGTGTGTGTATGTATATATGTATGTATGTGTGTGTGTATATATATATAGCTGTAAAAAATGTAACCTATCCATAGTAACATGATTATTACTTTAGTATTTTTAATACAGATTTCATGCAATGTACTGTGTTCTATACTACATATTTTAGGTATATTTGTAGGTTAACATAAATACTATAATTACATATAACAAAGATACAGATTGCTGCCATAAAACTGGTTTATTTTATTTTGATATTATGAATCATACCATTTGTGGGAATTCAAAATGAATTTTGAGGAGTGCCTCACTGCTTATAATTATTTATCCAATAATTATATCTTTCTCTCAGTTTCCAGATCTAAGGACAAATTCCAGCCTGTTTATTCTCCAAGACATTTGCTTGAAGAAAGAATTTTAAAGACCATGAGTGAAATTGTCATTGTTCTGCAGAGCCAAATGTTCAGAGGTCTGTTTCCACCATTTACACTCACATGGATAGCAGCTAACTTTGCAGGTAGATCCATTTTTTTTTTTTTTTTATGATGCTATAAATGTTTAAAAATATTTATTAGTTTGCTATCTCATAAAACTTGAGTTTTGGACATATTAGCCTATAAATAATCCAGTAATAATAATAAATCCCCCACATTTATTTAGCACCCTTCCTCCTAATGCAAAATGCATTAAAACTTAGTCCTTAATGATATAACACATTATTTATTGCTTCTTGAATTTCTGTGATAACTCTGAACTGCCTTAAGTCACTATGAGATTTTGAATTAAATTACCGAGTTAATACCTTTATGTTGTTCTAAGGTAAGTGTCCAGTCAGAGTAATTTTCTCACAATGTCTGTAGTGGAGAAAGAACATCATCTTATTCTAGTCCATTCTTTGGTGAATTCACCATATTTTGATTAAAAGTTAAATATGTTTCTTAATAAGATAACTTAAGAGTCCAAGTATTTTAAGTTGTAAAGTTGTAATGGGGGGGGGGGGGGGGGGGGGGCGGGGAAATCAATGTCTTTTTTTAAAAAGTAAAGTTTTAATGAAGGGACATAAATCAGTCACAAATTGTGTTTCTTCTTTTGTATCATAATATCAAAAAAAGAAAAACAGACATTAAATATAGAAGTTCATACAAAATACTGTATTTTAATCAAATTATTTATGAATAATTTAATTTATGCAGACTTAGAGTTTCATTATGCTCAGTGTATTAGTGGCTGGGGTGGTTGCAGTCCCTTCCATGTGTGCCTTGGTGATCAAGGTGCAGGTGTGGATGTCAGGCTTACAGGGAGCCAACGCCAGCGTGCTCTAGAAACTGATGTTGTATGTCAACAAGGAGCTCAAGGCAACATAGCTTTGGAAACTTGAACGCTTCAGCCTCGACAAATGTGATGTTTGGAATTAAGACTACTAGGTTTTACTACCTGAGGAATTTCTGGTACAGGGGGAGTGGAAGTGCTCAAAACATGGTTATCAGAAGGTAGATGTGTGCATCTTTGGTGTGTTGTATCTTAACAGGGCCTAGACATGTCTATCATTGGAGAATACTTCCTGCAACTCATGCTTTGGTGTGGATTAATTGGATTTCAGAACCTAAAAGTGCATGTGCATGTGGTTCTGGAGGAGGTTGGTGACAAGCTTAAAGCTAGTGCCAGGAACAAATGCCATATGTATCCATGTATTTGTGATTGAAGAGGTTGTTATGACCCGGCCTGGGAGTCCAGAGAGTCACAAAGGTTCTGTGATTCCCTCAGGTTAAATTAAGGTGAAACAACACCAAACGACCAGTTAAAACGTTTTACTTGCAGCAGAAATGGCTTAAACTTAGAAAATGATAAGAAGTAATGTGGTCTCTTATAAATCTATAAGAAAGAAAAGAAAGGAAAGAAAAAAAAAAAAGGAGAGAAAGACAGTCAAAGAAACCTGGTCACCATCCCAGGTTCCAGCATTGTCTCAGGTCCAGTAAACTTGGGTGGTGGGTGCACACACAGCAAAGTTTTCTATTGCCTTTTAAATCCATCTTATCAGCTAATTAGCATACTAGACAAGGAGAGGCAGGTATTCCATTTCCATGAGAGACAAGGAAAAGGTGGAGCGTGGGTTCTGTGCATACATTGAGGGGGAATGGGGTGCACCAACCCCCCTCGTCCGGTTGAGTCTGTGGTCGTCCTTGCCCCCCCTTTATTTTTTCCTCAGTTCCCACAGAGTTTTGCTGAGTTCATGCTTCTTGAACAATCATTTGGCTTCTGGGGCAGAAATGCTCATCTCTTATCAATCCTTGTCACCTCTTTGGGCCTACACAATGGAGCCAGTGATTAGTGGTCCTTGTGCTGGATGAGAAACATTTGAATTCACTCAGTCCACATTTCCCTCCTTTAAGGCTTATCTAAGGAGTTTGACAATACAACACCAAGGGAGTGGGGACGTGCATCCTTCGATACACTCCGTGCTTCCTTGCACAGCATTCCTTAGAATAATCACAAAGGCCACAGCTTGTCCTTGAGGTTTTCTGTGTCAAATGTTTGAGGCATTACTTCCTTCAGTTCCTTACAGCGGTGAATCTGATGTTTCACGGGGCTCACATAAGAGTGTTCTTTCTGGGCGTTCAGGAAAGGTCAGTTTCTTCTGCTATAAAAATCTGATTCATTGGACAGAACAAGCAGGCTTTAGATGGTTGGGTTTTTTCTTTTTTTTTTTTTTTTTTTTTTTTTTTTAAATTTGGAACCTCCAAAAAGAAAAAAAGGGTGTATTTTCCAGCTTCCTTTCCCCCGCCCCTGCCCCCTGATATTCTGCTTAAGAATAAAAGCAATTTGATAGCTGAAAGAGATCAAATAACTATAGGATATACTTGTAAAACCACATCCTTCTCCTCCCTCCCCCCCCATTTATTCTCTTCAGAAGATGTTCTCACAGGCTATGGTTATGCTTCCATTTGGTTGGGCACTGGGCTGATATTGTGTCTATGCATTTTTATGATATATGATAGTAGGTCAAAATAACCAGGTATGCATTTTCAGAGGACACGAGTTGATGTGTCATCAGTTTGATGACAATGCTGGAACTGAGGTGACCCAATACTTTCCTTCTGCTGGGTAGGAGCAAGTTGGAAAACTGCAGGCTGCAGACCTAAGTGGAAAAAAGCAGCGTTGGAGTATTGCAATAAACTTCAGTGTGCTTCTTGCACTGTCAAGTTAGCCTACTCAAGGCTGTCTGAAGTTCATGATAAGGATATATGAAAAGGTTAATTATTATATGTCAAGAATGGTAATTTGTATAGGGACATACGACTATGCACAGAGATATGCACTGTCTGCCAGAAGAGCTGCTTCAAGGTGATGTATGTGTCTATTGGACATAGGGGCTGATGATAAATAAAACACAATTTAAAATAAAAAAGCAACGAGAAACTCATACAGTACAGGTGATATGGAGAGGTATATCAAATTCCCTAGTCATAGGGTTAGTGCAGTCAGAGGACTAAGGATAACAATAAGTAAAGAAAATATTTGAGGAAAGAGAGGCTGATCTCTTAGCTCAGAGTCAACCAGTAAATTTTGAGCTTGTGGAAATAGGGACATAGACTTTCCACTTCCATGGACCATGTCTTCTAACACTTTATGCAAGGCTGTTCTTACCTACATAGAGGAGTCTGGATATGTTTCTGTTGTCATGGTACTGATGGAAATCATACACCTATGCACTGAGTGTAATTAAGGCCTGCAGACCACTTCCACAGAAGATACTAATAAATGTTTAGTCATACACAGGACCATAAATAAAAGCTGTCATTTGAGATTTTATCCCATCGCATGTCTGTGACTTATCTCTGTGACAATTGTTGGAATGCTGATCTCACTGCAACAGAATTCAACTTTTGCTCCGTAGCAGGACACTTTGAAACTTTTTTCTTATTATGAGTAATTAACAAAATAGTAGAGATGTTGAAATCCCAGTTCTCAAACAATTCTGCTTCAGTTTAAACCAGAAAAGTCAACTCAGATAATTATCTGAATGTGGCATAGACAGTTAACTTCATATATTGGATCTCATACAGTGTTAAAACAATTGGAAGAATGCATTAATGCCAAACCAAAGAGCAGTTGTTGAGGTTTAATTGTCTTCAAGAGCAGCATGATCATCTGAAAGTCGAATATGGTGCTTACGTTTTGGCCTTTTGGGGAAAGATATATCTTAGTAGTCACACAACCCTTTTGCACATAAATAATTGTCTGTTTTCAATGCTGCATAAAGGCTAGAGTTTTTTTCATTGACAGTGTATTCCTGATCTTTGAATGCTGGACTTCAGCCTATGATAGTCAACTGATAACCATTTTCAAACCCAACAGGTCAAAATGCTTATGTGTATTTCAATAGTAGCTGCAGACAAAAAAAAAAAAAAAAAAAAAAATTGCTTTTGTCTTCAAATGAGTTGGTGTATTTTGCAAAGAAAGAACGTTACACAGTAACTGCTCATTTGAGAAGTAATTAACCTTCTTATGCTATTTGCATTATTAATGTACTAGAGTTATCATAATGTCCTAATGTATCTGAATTTCTATTAATGTTTTCTTCGCTAAATAAATAAAAGTGAATCGAGTAGAGATGACATTTGTTTAATTGTTCATCAGGATTCTTTTTTTTCCCCTCATCCAAAGCCCTGATAGTTTGTTAAATAGAAACCCTTAAATGGATGGCATTTCATGATAGGTTTTGAACCTAATTATATCAAATGTCATAGCATTATTTATTTAAAAGGCTTTTCAAGATTACTGTACAAGGGGAAAAATGTGTTTTCTTCCTTTTAAAGTGCTTAAAATTTTCTATTAAGTTCTTCTAATTTGTTTAGCACTTTCGCAAATGCCCTCAATCAAGTTTACTTTTAGAATCCTTTAAAATGTTTCCTTTAAAGGTAGTTAGTCTTGTAATACTACTACTGCTTCTTCCTTTTATGAAAAGATCTCCTAGAACTGGATTCTGCATAACGCTATTCTTGCTCCAAAAACCTTGGCATGGTTTGCAAGTATTGAAGAGAATAAAATAACATAAAAGTGATGACCGAAGTAATCTGTGTAATTTAATAGGTTTCTCTTTATTTAAAAGACACTAGGTAAATAGAAAAAATTAAGCTCTGTGTAAAGCATGTGTACTTTGGTGAGCGAAGAAAGTCAGTATATTAGTATATGCATTGGCTGTAACCTGCAGCTTCTACAGCTTTGTAGTGTACCGAGAAGGAGAAAGAAGAGCCTGAGGACTACTGAGCATGTAGAAATAGCAAGACTGCTGCATCAACAGAACTGTGTGACAAGAGCAAGTAGGAGTAGTTCTGATTTATTTCTCAGCATTTTAATTACTCTAGCAAGAAATGAGGTATTCAACTATGACTTAAGGAAAAACTAGGAAAAAACAGGAAAAAAATTATAATTGAAAATTTTAAAAATTTTTATTGAAGCCAAGAAGTCTTCTGTTTAGAGTTTGAGAAACTAATGATTAAAAAACTGTTGAAAAATAGAATGCAAAAAGTGTTTCAACAACACACACACCTCACACCCAAATAATGATAAATTTTTTTCTACAAAAATAGGTTAGTGATATAGTCATTCTCTATTGAAGTCACTGATGGAGACTTCACCCAGCTCTACTGGCATTGCCTAATACTTAATTTCCTACGAATCCCTAGGGTTTCCACAGGAGGTAAGCAAAGAGAATTCAGGTGTCTTTAATCATTCCATAATGTCCTGCTCTGAATTCCCCCCTGGAAAAGCTTGATTAACTCTAAAGGATAGAAGCATAGCTCTCTCTTTTTTTTTTTTTTTAAGTTTTTTTCTTTTTTTTTCTTTTTTTTTTTTTTTTCCCCCCCTTCAAATGGGCTTATACCATTACAGAAATGCTTTTATGCATGACCAGCCTTCTCTTTGGGACTCTACAGCACCTAATGAACCCCAGTCAATATGTCTGACTTAAACAAAAACCCCAACAATTTGTGAGGCTTCCATCTTCAGATCATCAGGTGACTATTATAGTTCAATCCAGGCCATTTCTTATTTATTGCTTTATCCCCAGAGTATCTTTGGAGAGCTAGTCTCTAACTGATTTTTCCTAGATTCTTCCTCAAAGCTTATACATTGAAATTGGAGAAGCTTTGCTGATTTATACCTGTTAAGTCATCCTTTCAGAATGATACATATTACACCACAGCAGACCAATACTGTTGTTGTAAGCTACAAACATGAAACAATGAAATAATGTTGTTTTTTAATATTTTGAGTCCTTGCTTGTTTTGAAATCTGAATAGTTTTATTTCTCAAACTAGTGCTTGTAAAAAGCATGTTTAAGATCCTATTTTTCAGCACTTCTAGTTTGTGCATAATATCTTATTTACAACTATGAAATGCAGCTCAGAGAGGCTCCCAACTGTAGGGAACCCAACATAGAAGCGTGCTTGTGTATTTTTTTTTTAAAGTATTTTAACATTAAGAAATAGGTCAAATAGAATCTAAATGTCCAAATCGATCTGTTAAATTGCTCAGAATATTTTAACTGTAGTAGGTGCATTAATCAGAACATTTTATTTTTAAAGTTATGGATCTTTCAATTTTTAGTTGCCATATTGCATCTAAACTTAGTTTTATTTTGTTAGGATTCTCTAGTCCTTGAAGTTCTGATCAAATGGCACACCCCAAAAGATTTGAACTAGAAGCTGATGCTCTATGTTGCCATGTTTGAATGCTACCCTGTTGGGAAAAAGACAGAAGGTTTTTTAACCTTAGCTACCCTTTACCTTTCAGCTTTAAACACTTACATATGAAAGCGCTGAACTCTTCACCAAGGGAAAGATTCTCTTTGCAGCTCTGTCTCACATGAATCTGTTTGTTGGCTGATATTAGAAATATGCCAGTACTAAAATACTATTGAAAACTACATGTTGAGAACCACTGTAACAGTTGTTGGTATCAGTTGAAATCTCTGTCACTAGGAATGAACAAATAATTTGGGAGGGGGTGTTATTTGATTTCTTGCTAATTATTGCTTAAAAGGTTCTGCAATGATCAGTGATTGTTTCCTTGTTTTCCTTCCCAAACCTCTCCAAGTGGCTTTTAGTTTCATACCTTTACCCTTTTCCAGATCACACCAGAATCAAGTCTGTTAACATCCTTAGAACATCTGTTCTTGTAGTATTTTTACCATGACTGTAAGATTGCAATTATAGTCTAAAACTGCCATTAAATTATCCTGCATATGTTGCAAATATCATTAAGATCTTTTAAAATATATTGCTAGATTTACAGGCACCCTTTATTGTCTAGAGTTAAAAATAATTTATGTATCATAGTAGCCTGAATGGATCTAAATTCAATTTAGCCACACTAACAATTGGTCCTAAATAATTGATTTTTATTTTGGTGGCAGTTATCATAAGAATTAAAGGCTGGAATATTACATTATAAAAGAGAACTGAAGAACTGACAGTGGCTTGAACTTTAAAAGCACACCAATATTCTTTAGTTTATATGAAAACTTTTCAGGCCTTTCCAACACCATACATAAATCCTGACAGCTTAACTACACCATAAATGAAACTGCTTCTTAACTCACCTTATCACATACTTTCCTTTCCCTGAAATCCAGTAATTTTCAGACTTAGAACTGGCAAAATATCTGTGTAACATCTGAAATATTACAAGTATTTGTATATAACCATTCTCTCAGGGTTGTAGATGACAATGTTATTCCTTACTTATGAGAACTGAGATGCAAGTTCAAAGAAGTCATTTCACAATACTTTTAGATCAATGTTTTTAATTCTGAACTTCATCTGCAGATAATCTGTCTTTCAGAATCAGCACCTTAATAGTAAGATGGATAACATAAATGCCAACTACTAGCACCACTTCAGAATAAACCATCTATATTTGGCTGGATAATTTATTCCATTGTATATAATACAAAAATCTTCATGATCTGAGGCACCTGTTGCTAATGGAAGAACTGAGGTAGATTTTTTTTTTTTTTTTTTAAAGTACTTAAATAGCAGGACACTTAATCAAAACACAACATCTTTTGGATTTACATTACCAGGCACAAAATGGTAAGGACTCTATTTACAATGGAGCTTATCATCACACCAGGAGTATTAAATTTATACTATGAAGGCCCAAGCACCGGATGAAATGTTGATACCATCCTGATTCATTAGGGATCAGTACAGTTGTTGGTAAAGAGCATTCCCTTAACGTTATGTGTATCAGAGCTTTTTCCTTTTTATGTATCAAGGGGAGAAAGAGCTAATGGAGATCCTCTACTTGTTATTCCTCAGTTCTCTCCCTACTTTTGAGCTGAATGAACTCCATGTCACCTTCTTCCATCTTCACATGTCCAAATAAATTTAATCAAAGACAGTAGCAGGACAAAGAGGAAACAGAAAATCTGTTGAATCCCAAGCTTTGTACATAAAGATTCAAATGAAAAAACATTACTTTAGGAGCATTGTAAATGTCATTTAGTCAAATTGAGATAAAAGACATACGTTGTATTATCTATCAATCTAATATTATTTAATCTAATCCAATTTAGGAATAGATACAATACTAAAGAAAGAAAAGGACATCTGCATTGATTCTGAATCTCCAGGAAGCATTGATTTAGAAAACTATGTAATTTTCTGTCATCATACTTGGGGATAAAGGTCTGAACCGTTCTCTGTAAATCACTGTAGGTATATTACTTTATGAATTGCAATTGTTTGCTTAAAAACAGATGGTGCTCTGAGAATTCCAGAAGGTGTAACGTGGATCTAAAAAATTTATTTTCTTTGTATAGATAAATTAGGCTAGCTTATCTGAAAGGCACTCTTTGTATTCCAGTTTCATGAGTGAGAACATCACATATTTGCTAAGGGTTTATGCGGATGTACTGTTCAGTGACAGAGGGTGTTTCAGGCTTCGCTCTCTCAAACTAGAGATAATGAAGGTAGAAAACTGTAACAGAATGGTTCCTTTTTTTTTCAGGGCAGGTCCACGTATTTCAAGATACCTGCTTCTTGACATACGAAGATTGGTAGATTTAGCATGGTTTTGTTACAGGACTGTGAAACTAATGTTTCCCTGTCAATAGCAATGTCGTGGTTTAAGCCCAGCACCATGCAGCCACACGCACTCCTCTGGCCCTGGTGGGATGGGGAGCAAAATCAGAAAAAAAGGTAAATCCGCATGGGTTGGGATAAGAGCAGTTTAATAGGGCAACACAAGGAGACAAGTAGTAATAATAACAATAATGCTAATAAAACAATCTATAAAGTGAGTGACACACCACTCAGAACCTGATGCTCAAGCCCATTCCTGAGCCACAATCTCCCCTGCCCCAGCTAGCTTCCCACCCCCAGTTACATGCTGATTACTGAATATCCCCTTGGCTAGTTCGGGTCAGCTGCCCTCTCCCAGCTTTCTGTGAATATTAACTCTATTCCAGCTGAACCTAGGACAAAGAATAAACCAGTAATATTCTCTGCCAGCTACTCTACCAAACATGTACCAAAAGGGAGAGGATATAGAAAGGGAAGAATTCTCTCCAGACTTTGAATCACTTCAAATTATTTGTTGACATTATTGGTCTTGGCCATCATCAGAGGTTTTATTCAGTCCCTGGGGGAAAAAAACCCCAACCTCTCCTCCCCAAATAAACATTATGTTGGTTTATGAATAATGTAATGTAATTTAAAAAAAAAAATCCAAACCGCAACACCTATTTTCTTGATATCTTATGGACATGAGCTGCATTTGGGAACATATTTTGGAATTTATGGTACTGGAATTAAAGCTGTCATCTTTTAAATGTTTGCAGATCTTTCAGAGTTGATGGATTGCTAAAGTGTTTGCATATAATGAATATGAGATTACATAGATAATGCAAAGCATTTTCAATTCTAGGCTGATGTTCCTGCTCCCATCCTTCACTTTCTTGTCTATCTTTCTACGAAAAGTAAAAATAAACAGAATGTATATGTATTTATATATAAAAAAGACAACTTAAATTTCCAGGTGATGATTCAGAATGGAAAGGAATATTAACTTTCAAAATATTTTCCATGTTCCTTAAAGTGAAGAGTTCTACTTCAATGCATATAACATTTTCTACCTCGTATGCAATGGGAGATGAAATGGCACAGTAGTCATCAAACTTCTCATTTTCTTGACAGTCTGTTATCCAATAACAAAAGTTTGTTGTATGTCTTTACTTCCTATTTGAAGACTTGGCTAATTGTGCAATAAAATTAAAAAGCAAGGTAAACTAAAGTTTTAGATTATGACATGCTAAAGCATCTTTATACAGTAGGTCTTTAATATGTCAGGGTTTATAATAGCATTCATGGTCTCTGTGAAAAAAGATGGCCAAAACTACCTTGATTTTTGATAATCAAGACAGAATATATTAAGCCTGCTAGGCAGATATTTTGATCCCTTTGAACCAATATAGACAATCTAAGCTATCGGTTTCCTATTTTTCCATAGTCCCCAGTTTCTGGTCTGTCAGTTTTTTGTGATGTTCAGCAGCATCCCACTGGCAAGAATGGCACCAGCGTTTCTCAGCAGTTTCTGTTGTTTTACCGCTGCACTGTAGTTTGCTTCCTTATGACAACAAATACTTTTAGGTCAGATTCAAAGCTGAGTCAGAGTGATCTTGTGCAAAGCTGTATCTGATTTATAGATCACCACCTTAGGAAATTCTGTCTGGAAATCTGTTTTGATGGACAGCATTTCAAGATAAGACATAAGCACATGCATCAGAAGAGGAAAAGTAAAGAGCTGACTGCTCATAATGTGTCTTTCTGCTAAATGATCATTTGCTCAACTAAACCATCCACAGAGTATTGCTTCAATTTCTCTCCACATTAGACTTTCTGCACATAAGTTACTTGCAATTACTATGAGGATATCTGGTAATTTTAGTTCTTATACTATAGTGAACTGTTATCACATTACATACTTAACATCAATTTCAAATGGTGCTTCTTGCAAGCCTTCAAGTGTGTTAAACGTGTTTCTGACATGTTATAACACAGCTGCCCTCAAGAGCTGTGTCAATCTGAGCATTTCAGTAGCTCATATGATCAGAACCTTTATTTTCAAGAGCACTTCAACATCAGCAGTGTTGAAAATCACTCATCCTTAGCAGAGTGAGAGCATTGTACTAACAGCATATAACTAGGCACAGCACAGGCTCAAACCATTCTAAATATAAGCATGGTCTGAATGTTTGAGCTTGGAGGATATCAGTAATGAGACACTTCAGAGAGGAGGGGCAAACAAACATGCTACATATGTTTGGTCTTCCCCAGCTATTGATCATGTGGGTTTTTCAAGTGTCTGTTAGAAAATATTTTCTGCTGAATCATAACTGCTGTCACATAATGTTAACTAGCCAAATCTAGTAAACAAGTATCATATTGAGGGGGACTATAAATACATTTATACCAGTTATATCAGAGGAATTCCTTGCATATCTATCACAAGGGTTATCTTTCAGCCAAGCCAGGCTGCCACAGAAGGGAAGGAATAGAGGTCAAGGGCTTCTCTGTTTTGGCTACCTTTTTCCTTTTCTTTTTGCTTTCTTCTGTCCTTTTGTCTCACCAAAAATCAATATGGAATGAGATTGGCTTGCTGGACAGCAAGCTGGTACCTGATGAAAATAAATGAATGAAAGTGGAAAGCAAAAAATAGAGTGAAATTTCTGGCATGGTGAAAAAAATCGACTATGCTAACCATGCTATTAGACCTCCTCAAAGAAAACAGTTGAAAAAGTCATCACAACTTTCAGTATCCATCACATTACTCAGTAGAATATGTAGGATTATTTTTAAAAACAAATAATATAAAAATTTTTTTTTCCTTTGACTATATTAAACAAATGTATACAATTGTTAGTGGTGGAACAGCGTTTATTGCATTCAGCTACTACATTAAAAGAGTTGTCATATTCGTGTCATAAATAAAACACCCACCCACTCAGCCTTAAATACCCACAGGCCCACTTTTCAGCAACTGATGACATGTGCTCTGTATGCATGACTACAGTAAAGCTAGGTTTATTGTGTGCCATAATAATGCATATTAAAGATGTATATCATAAAAGGATAAAAGGGTCTGTGATGTGTATTGCTTTCTGCAGTATTCCCAAACCTGAGGGATTAGTTGATGTAAACTATATAGGATCTCCACATTTTGTAGATGAGTTAGTGAAAAGAAAACACAAATGAGAGCATCCAATATGAAACTGAGAAAAATGATTGAAGGTTGTGCTGACTTGCAAAATGAATGGTTCTGGTTTGCACTGTTATAAACTCTCCTTTCCTTTGTAGAATCTCTTTCTTCCCTGACAGTGAAGTATGTCTTTTTTGAGTAAAAACAGACTCATGCTTCCATAGCAAAAAGGTACCACTGTAGCACCTAGTTTGACTTCACAGAATCACAGAATCATCTAGGTTGGAAAGGACCCTGAAGATCATCTAGTCCAACCGTTAACCTAGCATTGGCAGTTCCCAACTACACCATATCCCTCAGCGCTATGTCGACCCGACTCTTAAACACCTCCAGGGATGGGGACTCCACCACCTCCCTGGGCAGCCCATTCCAACGCCTAACAACCCGTTCTGTAAAGAAATGCTTCCTAATATCCGGTCTAAACCTTCCCTGGTGCAACTTGAGGCCATTCCCTCTTGTGCTATCACTCATTACTTGGTTAAAGAGACTCATCCCCAGCTCTCTGCAACCTCCTTTCAGGTAGTTGTAGAGGGCGATGAGGTCTCCCCTCAGCCTCCTCTTCTCCGGACTAAACAACCCCAGTTCCCTCAGCCGCTCCTCGTACGACCTGTGCTCCAGACCCTTCACCAGCTTCATTGACCTTCTCTGGACACGCTCGAGTAATTCAATGTCCTTCTTGTAGTGAGGGGCCCAAAACTGAACACAGTAATCGAGGTGCGGCCTCACCAGTGCCAAGTACAGGGGTAAGATCCCTTCCCTGTCCCTGCTGGCCACGCTATTGCTGATACAGGCCAGGATGCCATTGGCCTTCTACTCTATCACAGGCCATTTACATTTCACTAAGCCATTTTGATAGCTTCTTTAAACATATATTCTCCATCTTATCTCAAGCCTACATTATTTGTTTAAATAATTTAACTTTGAAGACAGGAAGATTATGAAGTGACCATCACAACTGATGTTCTTTAGGGTGTTTGGAACCAGCTACTGCGTAAAGCAGGCTGGTGAGCTGGATGTCAAGCACTGATATCCCCAAACCCTAGTAGGTGAGCTGAGTCCCAAGCAGAAGATAAGCATTCAAATGTTCATGTATTATTCCAACCATCAGAATATTCCAAGTATGAAAACTCATAGTTAGCTGCTTCTCACAAAAAGAGCTTCCCATTTTATGAGCTGGAGGTGATTTAAACAATTTAGAGGTGATTTATACATCACTTAGGGTGATTTAAACAGAAGTCTCCATGGCTCTCCCTCAGCTTTCTGAAATATATAAACGGTGTTTAATCTGTGAGGTCATTTCTAAAGAAAAAAACAATTTATGTTCAATAAACAAAAATTCATTTGTTCATTATTTATAAAAGTTATCCTAATTTCACAGAACAATGGCAGTAAAATCAGAACAATATGCTCCTATTTACAATGGAATTTTTATAAACCCTTTCTCTGCTAAGTCATATTTGATGGGATTTTTAGCTGTTTTACCAGTACTTGCAGAATGCAGTCTGCTCAGAATAGTGAGTGACTTTCTCCTAATTCAATGAGCTTTTCAACTATACAGCATTGACAACTGCTTTGTGAAATCCAGTATGAATTGACTTGTGAAAGTCAATTAGAATTCAGTATTTGGTTAGAGATTCTTATGCACACAACATCCAGACACCTAGTCAGTCAGATTCTCTCAACATGGATGTGTGTAAATTGATTTTACCTGTAATTTGTTTATTTACCTTATCACAGAATTAAAGCCTTATAACATTTAGTCCATTGTCCTTTACCACTAGAGGTAGCTTATTCAGCCCTCTGCTGCCATTTTTTTATCAGCATGCTGAATTCCTGCTTATAGATAATTGTATTACAATATGCAGTAAATCCATAGCGGCAGAAGTAGTCTAAACCCAGCTCAGTACTTCTATTTTCCTTCTTACTGAGCAATGAAGAACTGATTCCTCCACTGCTCATTACTACCAGTCCTGCGAAGTCAGCTACAACCATCCTTTGTCAAACTGGCTGAAGACTTTGATGGTCATGGCTGCACAGGTTCCATCAGTGCAAACATAAAATGTATGGGGACGTTTGTTGTGTGATAAGTAACTTACTATTGCAGAACACAATGTGGACCACAAAAAAAATTGAAGTGAGGTTCTAGATTTTCATAGAAAAGAGAAAAAAAAAAAAGGATTGGATCTTTTAGTTATCATGAGAACCGAAAAATAAAAATAAACAACAAATCTTTTCCAAGTACATAATTTCAGGATTTCTGCTTGAGAAGCTGTGAGACTGTATGTTTTCAGGCTATTCAAGCCTTGTTCTGTTCTCTAGACTGACCTGTAACACACTGCTGTGTTTTCCTACTCTTTCTGTTTCTTCGTTCCCATTTTTCTCTTCAGTGTTGGAGATGAAATTGCAGCATGCTTCGAAGTCATCACTGCCACTAACCTTGTTTCTTTTGCTTTTGTATTTTAGGGACAGAAACGTAGCCCTTCTCACCACTATTATAA
Organism: Strix aluco; assembly: GCF_031877795.1. NCBI lineage: Eukaryota > Metazoa > Chordata > Aves > Strigiformes > Strigidae > Strix > Strix aluco. Next base: position 34,110,908 of record NC_133936.1, read on the forward strand.
AACAAAATCAGTTGGCTATTTCTGAATGCAGTGCTCAGTGTCAGGGTGCAGCGAGGGCAGCCTCACAGCCATGGCCATCCCACCAGTCCAGCCAGGGAGCCAGGGGCAGCCCCAGGCATCCGGCCTCTCTGCTAGGAACAAGGATGGGTCCAGATTTGGATCATATTACCTGACCCACTAACTAGTGACTTCTTTCAGTGCCATACAAGTACTTCTGAAAGAACACCACAGCAAAATGTTTCCTAAATATAGGGTTACTGTCTTCAGTAATATATTAAGCATAGTTTTGAAAAGCCATCTATCTTCCTCTGGCATCCCCGCCTCCTTCTGAGTCTGACTGAGAATGCAGTCTGAAATGCTATATTAGGTATTTTGATAAGATCTGAATATATGATATCTACCTGCAGAAATATGAATTATGTTCTCTTGATACACAGCCTGATTTCATACAGCCTCTATTATGGTGCAGAAACCCCTCATTTCTACTGTGTTGATTATTCTTGTCAATATCTCTTTTAATTTGCTCTGGCATTCTTCACACAGAAAAGCTTTTCTTGTGTCTTTGATTTACCTCTGCAAACCTTAATATAGAACTTCAGGTGGCTGAACTTATTCCATTTATCCTCTCATTTTCTCATTACAAAATATCAGAATTACAAATATACACTCTAAAGAATCCAAGATTTCCATGCAACAGAAATATGAGTAAACAATGGTACATCCCAGTCTACTTTCCATTTAGCCATTACCAAAACCACTAGGTATTTTAAAAAGTGCAGCTTCCCTTGCAATATTACAAATAGATGGGCATATTTCCAGCCAGTATGTTCTTGCTCTCAGGGCAGCAATATTGTGTTTTGTTGAACTAACAAAAAACTTACTCACATAGCTGCACAAAAGTGTCAGTTTATTACCATCTTTCACAATGGAAATGGCAAAATCTAATACAGACTTGTGAAGAAATTTGCATATATGTAACATGCGTGCATGCATCTGATTGTGTCTCTGTTGTCTTATAACCACACCATCTCCTATAAAATGCAATGGATAAATTTTATGATGATAGTCAACGGTGTTTATTTAGCTCATCAAGGATCTTCATGAGGAGTTTGGCTTCCTGTTTTGTTGTTTTTTTTTTTTTTTTTAATCTTCCCCAACTGTACAGGAACCACATATCACTTTTATATATAAATATCTTCTTGGTAGCAAGCCGCCCAGAGGCAGAATTTCAACTCTATCCTCTAGCAAACATTCGTGTTTGTAAGTTGCTTAGGTGCAGTTCTGTGTCTTGTGGCAAGAAGCAGTATTTTAAATGTATGGGTACTATAGTACAGAAGCAGAGCTGGTGGAAGAGAAACATTTACATCCTGTGTAAGTGTTCCTGTGTGGCAAATGCACAGATGCAAGGTCACAGGCTTCAACTGGTTAAGAGGGAGTCTGGCTAGTCATCCTGGGCAAGCAGGACTAGATTTTGTGAAGCTTTTTGCTACGTTCGTGGTCATCACAGAAGTAGGCAGGTGGGCTGTCTTGGTGAAGATGAATAAGATGGGTAAATTTCTCCTGAATTACTTCACAGTAAAAATCTCAGTGAAAGAATCTGGAAGGAAATCTCTGGTATGCATGTGTCCTTGTTAGAAAACAAACCAACTCAGTCCTATTTGTATGGAAAGGCTGTTAACATATACACTGATGAGTCCACTTTGAATGATAATTATGGATCTTGCAGGTATCTGGGCAGGGCAGAATTTCAAGAAATGTGTGGCTTAAGCAGCAAGTGGGAAATATCTAAAACAGCAGGTTGCTGCAGACTGCTGAAGGAGGTGGTGAAAAGACTCTTCTCAGCAATCCAGAGGGGACTGGGGTGTTGCTCCAGCTGATGAACCTGTGGGGCTTTTCAAAAAGGTCTCTGGACCGAGTGAGTTCACAGCAAGCAGAAATGAGTTATTTATAAAATTTTTTATTTATATTTTGCACTGCCCAGCACATCTAGGTTTTTGATGCTGAAAAATATATCTAGTTTATATTCTAATAAAACTTCATTTCTGCAATACAAAACTCTTCTTGTGTTTTTGATACTTTTTTTTCAGAAAAGGAGTGGGCAAATTCCCATCAAAACTCTGTCTATCTCAGCATGTGGTCTAAGATATCAGAGCATCTTCCTGATACACTTCCCCTTTGCTTCAGGTTTCTGTCATACTGGAATGGGGGTTAAACGTCTATTTTGTGACCTAAGACAGCAGAGCTGCAGAAGATCATAGGTGCTAGCTCAAAGACATCTGAGGTTCTCCACTGCGATACCAGGTTGGCAGAAGAGCTGCACCCCAGCTCCTGTTTCAGAGCTGCAGGGGAGGGAATGAACTGTGCCTGGGCCAAAGCATGGAGCTAATTCACCTCAGCTGTAACTCAGTTGATTTTAATTATCAGCACTTTTCATTACTTGAACCTGGGGCACTCTCACCTTGGGAACTGCCCTGTTAAATGGGTGCAGTGCCGTGTGCAAGACCTGATGAGGAGAGTGGGCATGCCAGCTGGAGCTGATAAATGGAGAGCAGGGGCAACTGTGTGGGCTAGTCCTTGGAGGGGGTGAGGTGCACTATGTCCCAGTAATAGGCTTTCTAAGGTGTTTGCACAAGCTGACTCTTCTAACCTGGGAAAGAAAAGTTTTGATAGGTCTAGACTTTGGTAGTTGTGGATGGGGCTATCTGCTGACTTTTTTTCAAGAAAGCAGAGAAGTTGAGAAGAGTACAAAGCTGCTCCTGCCTGAGAGGCACGGCACCTTCGTGCCTGTCATGGGTACTTGCTGTACAACCTGAGGCCTGTCTTATGCTGGTGTGGCTGAAGTAACTGCAGGGCAGCCCAAGCAGCCCCAGAAGAACTGAGCTGGAGCTGCTGCTGCCCTTTGCTGCGTGTGGAACGTAGAAGGTAGGAGCATCAGTGATCTGTTGTGTTTGAATTTATTATTCTTTAAAACTACAGCAAATACTGGGCATGTTCAGAGATGCAAATTGTAATTGCTCATCTTCCCAAAAATATATTTAAATACTATTAACCTGTGCCCTGGTTATTTCTTCTAACTCCCTAATTTACTGCAGTGGTTTTGTAGTGTCTCTTTATTATTATAGTGTCTTAAGTGTAGTGGGAGAACATACATCCTGGTTTTTTGATAATGAAACCACTCTCCCTAGACTGGTGATGATGGAATTTGTTTCTCGCCTTTTATAAACTATGTTTTTGTTTGTATGTCTTCCCTCCCTCGCTCCCTTTTCTGCCTAGGCCTTCTCACCTGCTCCTTTTAGTAGGAAACCAATGTACAGCTGAAAGGCTAAAACCCAGCATAACTGTGACCCTTAATCAATATTTCCTTCATTCCTTAAAAACTTTTTCCTGGACACTGTGTGCTGCCTCTTTCTTAAAGCTCTATGGCTGTCTTGAATGCTTATGGTGTAAAACGCAATTCCTGATACATCTGCAGCTCTGCCCAGGTGGGGACTGCTGGAGAGGAGGTAGGAGTGGCACTGGAGTCCTGGAAGCTCTTCCAGGGAGTGAATCTTAGTTGAATTATGGTAATGAAGAAAAAGCATCTAAGTCGGGGTGGTGAGCTCTAATGTGCAAGTACTTGCAGTTTTCCCTCAGCAACTTGCAGTCAAAGGATACAGTCCCTTCTTATTTCTGTCTCTGAATCCTCTATCCTTGCCACACTCCTTCAGCATGTTTCCCATTGTAATCCTCTATATTTTTTTCCTCTCTTCCTCTTTCTGTGACTTCCTATACATGTACTCACTGTCAGCTTGCTCAGTCGTCTGAATAGTGATAATGATCATGTTGAAATTGTAGGTGCACAGTAGGCAAACATGGCGTGCTTGGGTCTGCCCTCTGTGGGCAGACCTGCTTACCAAACCTTCAACTAAACTTTGAAAAAAGGCTTGTCATCAATAGTTTGTTGTTTATGCATTGATAAAGCAACACTTTCATTTCAGTAGACTTAAGCTGCTGTAGAGCTGGAATTGTTGCTTTAGCAGCAGATGTGCTGGCAGGGTACTTACAGCTACATAAAATGTGCCTGCTCTAGGACAGATTTCTGCATCATCATGCAATAAAAACTGCTTTAAACTGCTCCAGTGCAAGTCATGCACTCATGTAGATGTGTTTTCAAACATATATATTTATATACATAGTGAGTGGTGCCTGCGAGGTGAGCATGGGAATACTGAAGGAGACTGATCTAATAGCACACACTGTAGCTTCTGCTTAATCTGCCAGGCAAGAGCAGCACGAAAACTGTCTGCCCTTCATGGAGAAGAATATAATATTTTTCTTGAGTAGCCTAAAGGGGATAAACAACTCTCTCAATACCTTAATACCTCTTTTACCAGTCTCAAATGATTTAGAAAACTTGTAATATTCTTCTTCCAGTTTTTCATCTGCACTTCTGAACTGAACTGTTCTCTGGGCTGTCAGGAGCTTGCACAGCCTGTGCCTGCCATGGATAGGGCAGGTGCCCACCTGTTAATTAACAGCAGCATCTCACTTTATGCAAGTGTTAGTGCCTGTGGAGGTGGGAAGTCAGCTGGTGCCTGGCTGAGGGCTTGAGGACATGAAGCTGAGGTACTGTGACAAGGAATAAGGAGCAGAGTGGAAAGTCTTACACAGACTGTATGTGGGTGTTTGGTGGTGTAGGTAGGTATTTAGCTGGTTTAGGAACTAGTGGAACCATCAAGAGCTCCTGTCTTTGGCTCAGCTTGTGCTTCCCTGGACCAGTACCAAGTAACTATCCCCATCTGCAGGTGTCCAAATAAATGAAAAATCTAGTCCTTAGCTGCTGATGGTGCAGCTTTGTGACACCTCTCAAACATAAGCTTTCACCTTTCCAAGTTGTGTTTGAGAATCTTATGCTGCAGAAAACATGCCTTTTTCCATTTAAAAATCATTCCCATTAAATTTTTCAGTTTTGTTTTTGAGCACACACCTACTTCTTCAAGAAAAAAATATAATCTGGATAATCTGATTATAATGTTAAAGCTAGCTAGCAGTCACTTGTATTTAAAAAATACAGTGTCCTTTTCAGGCTGAAATCTGTGTTCCTTTAAGAGTAAATCTGTGATGGAGTGGTTACATGCCTCTTCTCTTGGTAAGTGTTGCATTTCGTACAGCAACTAAGTAGTCCTATTTCACAGTTAAATGTCCAATTTTTCATAAATCCTGATCAAGTTCGTGTATTGCAGTCTCCCCATATTCTGCTCAGAAGCTGTCTCAAAAACATTGAAGACTAACTACAATCTTCATGAACAAAAGTTAACATGTTGCTGCTTTTTGTTGAAAACAGAAGCCCAAGGATGCCACAATGGCCAATAGATCTTGCGCTCAGTAATGAACATACTGTTAAAGAAGTGGTTCTCTGCTCCTCATATGGCTAGCTTGTCTCTCTACTTCAGGCTAGAAAACATTTCCAGGAGTATTTTGCTGCTGCTACTATATCTCTGTTCCCTTGAAAGGGACACACAGTAAGCATCTGCTTTGGCAATAAATGATCTCTCTTGCGGTTTTGAATCTGATACTAATACTGTATTTTTCTAAAACTAGCCTTAAAACATTTTTCCAGTCATTTTCATTTTGTACTTTACACTTGCCAGTTGAAAAAAGTGGTCTGATTAGGTTTATTTCTTGTTGGCCTTTTAAACTGGAGTCCTTTGTATGTGAGACTGCAAAATCCTAAATCATGCTAACAGGGTGCCTGAAAGGGACACTGGTGGAGGGGGGGGGGGGGGGGGGGGGGAAACCACAAAAAACAACTGCAGCTGATACAGATTGTATCTGCTATTTTTAGTTCCTGACAGCCAGGATTGCTCTTACCCAAGGACCATTCACACTGTTTCTTGCTCTTCTCCTTGCAGCTATCAGTTCTGCAAAGGCTTAGAAACAAAAATACAAAATAAGGGTATCCAGACTAGATGGACATTACTAGAATTAGATAGCAATTTGACAGGAAACTGATCTGCATGATTGCCCTCCTCTGCAGAAGATTGTAGTAGTGTGATTGCAATCATTTCTGCTGGTCAGTGTTTTTAGCATTAATGTGGCTACCTAGAGAGCCAGGCAGCCTTTATGTAAGAGGTTTTTTTGAAACTGAAAGAAGAAATTGTCTCTGATACTTTACTACAGCAGTTTCACATGCTATTGGTGGCATGCAGATCTCATATTTAGTATTTACTTGTAGTGCTGTCTTCAAATGTACAAGTTGAGAGCTGCTTCTATTGAAAGCTGATTTCTATTATGTCCTGGTTAATCCTCCCTGTAAAATAAAAAAAACCCCTTCAACCTCCTAGTCTCTTCCAGTTATTTGCATAAGTATTCATATCCCTGTTCTGAAGACTTTCAGTGTTAAGCAATACTAAATAGATCTTAGGTGGTTTAGTTCTGTGGTCAAGATACCCAACTGGTACAATAGCTCTATACAAACGAGGGTATGTTTGGATGGTGCTTTGGGACAAAGAGGGTGTTCTCTTTGTAGTGAGTATAGTTAAAAGTGGCCAAGTTTTAACTTTTTAATTGACAGGCATTTTTAACTGGAAAAGTACAATTTAGTTTTAGTTTTTAAATCCTCTAAGTGCATAATGTAAACATTTAGCTTATTTTTCAAGCTCACTTTGGGAAACAGTTGCAATTAAATGCTGCCTCCTGAGGGAGAAGGGGAGGTGTTGTCTGTCAAATTGTATGTCTTGGAGAAAAAGAGAAATAGGTATTTAAGTGAGAGAAAATGAGAACTCAAGACCCTTTCACTTCAGTAAGCCCTGTACTGAAGTGACTGTTGTGTAAAATACAACCAGGACCACAAAACTTACAACAGCTTACCTTCAGTGTTTTTCAGGCAGTGCTGCTGCTAGCCCTGTTTGTGCATCCTGCGGTTCACCTCCCTGGGGCCCCTTCACAGTTCCTGTGCCTTGATGCTGCTTGGGCATGGGTCTGTGGAAGGAGTCTGGGTCTGTGTACTGGGTGGTGATGAGAAGCAGGTTTTGGTTTGGTTTTTTTTGAGGCAGCCATCTAGCCTACAGCTTGCTTCCTGTCATCTTACAGAGCAGGAGCTTCTTGTAGTGACAGCCTATTCCCAGCCACAGTGACCTGAAGAATCTGTCTTGGGACTTAGTATGCTGGGTCTGTGCATGACAGTAAAGATGGACCTATGGGTGCAGGTTGGATCTCTTTGCCTATCTTAGAACTGCAGCTCATAAGGAGAGGTCAGTGTTCACCCTCCCTGTCATTAAATTAAACCAGCTGATCTAAGTCTCTGTTCAGGAGGGATACTGCTGCTAGGCTGATAAGGTGACAGCGTGCATGTGTCTTTCCTTGACTTAGTGCCCTTAGTGAGCTGCTTACTTGAGCTAGAATTTGTGAAATCTTCAAAGCTTTTTTCTATTAAGAGAAATGAGCTTCTAAAGTACCCGAAATGTTTAGTTTTCATCCTTATGCAAGATACTGAGGGATACACTCTTTTCATCCCTAAGGTAATTATTTGCTTTATTATTGCACTGTAGCAAGATAGGATTAATGTAAGCTACAAGTAGTAACAGAATATGAAATAAGACAACAATAAGCACAAGAGCAAAAGATAAAAATAGACTTGGGTATTAACCTAGTAGTTTGAGAATTGTATGCATTTATAAAATGCTTGCAACTATGCTTAAATATATTTTTCTTTCTGATGTATTTTCAAATATTATGCATACAAGATTCACCTGGGATATAAGAACTTGAAGAGTTTCAAGTGTTCAATGACAGGAATGAAAAAATAAACTTTGGACTTAGGTTGTCAACCTGAATAGACTATTAGCTATATCTTGTAATAACCACAGGATAGCTAATAAGGGTACAATAAAAACACAAATCTAATTGCTCTTTTTTCCCCTTAACCTTTTCCCACTGCTCCTGTCAGATTTGTTTTTCTGCCTAGTTCTTTAGTTTGCTTTCTAAACCATTCCATGTCCTCAGTAAATCTTAAAACCATTCTCATGAGTATATTTGAATTATCAATTTTGATCGTAGGAAATACCCTGAATTATCACATTTCACAAACTTGGGTTTACAGATTGAAAACTTAGATAATTCAAGTAGACACTGGTGAACATTCAACCTGATTTCTGGCAGCCTTCAGTCTCTGAAAGGCTGACAACTCAAACCTCAGCATTTGCTCTGAAAGGCAAGTTACAGGAGAGTGAGGAACAGGCTGACTCTGGCAAGCTTGTTTCCTAGGTGTCATCTTTAGTAGTTGTTTTCTTCTAATATTATTAGTAACTAGGCTGATGAACTTTAATTGGGGGTTTGGGGGTTTTTTGGGGGGGTGGGGGTGTGGGTTTTTGGATTTATGGCCAGTTCTGCTGGCAGATGACTGTGCCAGCAATGTAGTACCCCCTGCTCCTGCCAAGCTCTGCTTTATGGGAGCTTGGCCATACACGAATGCTGCTGTATATTGAAAGAAATATTAACATGAAGAGGAAATGATCACAAATGCAAGCCAGATATATTGTGACATACAAGTGTTTATATGGCACTCTAAAGTCAAATATAACATCATTTAACCACATGCAAGGGAGCATGTTCTACTTCTGCTATATAAAAGCTTTGGGATTAAACTGATTTGAATAAATTAAGGGCAAATACAGTCTGGGGTGATGTTATATTGAAATGCCTAGGATGTGTTCTGCAGCAGACACTGTGATGTTGACTGATAATTCTAGGCAAAGTCCCTCAATTAAGTACTTCTGGGAATCTTGGTTATATCTGATAATCAGGGAAACGGTATACTTAAATATAAGCAAACTGTATTAACAAGAGGATTAGAATGATTTGATGTAGAAACTTTTTTCACTAAACTGTTAAAGAAGATTATGTTTGTTTAATCTTATAATTTAAGTGCAATAGAAAGTTGGAAGAGCTGAAATTGAAATCCATTTATTTAAATGGCTTGCTTTGGGACAGAATGCATCATCAAAGGGGCTTAATTTTGAAACTACTTCTAAAAGTCTGAATTTTCTCCATACCATGGTCAATTTATAATTTCAAATCTAAAACTTCTTCACAAAATACTCTGAATTGAACTGTTAAATTAGCTGCATCATTGAATTGTTATCTGTAGCTGTTTCTGCTTCCTCACTGGAAGATGGTTGGGGGACAAGGAAAGTGAATGTTTTCAAGGACTTCTGCATCTCTCTGCACAGAGGTTGCTTTCTCTGTTAAGATTGTTTTCATAAGAAATAGCTGACTGTTACAGGTGACCATGAGTAGATACCTCTATCAATATTATTGTTACTGCTTCAAGGGAAGAGAGATAATTTCGGTCAAAATGTTGATACTCTTCACTTTTTAGTCACAGAGCTGGGTTGCTGTTCTGCTTGTTTTGTAAATAAATGACATTTTCATTGCAGTAAATGCTCAATGTTATTTGATAGTGGTTATTCCTTTCACTGTTAAGTTAATGTATCTCCATTATAGCTGACTTCTGTACTCAAGAATCTCTCCTTGGTTTATTGAATGGGTGCTTTACGGCATCAGTCTAGATTCTTTCCTTTTAGGGCATGAGTAGTCCTATTGTCTTGAGTATGTTGCTAGTTTCTGAAAGAAAGATCACTGCGGGGGAATGGAGTTAGAACAGAGGGGGAAATGTGGAACTTTAATGAGGCTACTTGTGGAGTTGAGGTTAGGTGTCTCTTAAATACTTCACTGGAGTGGAGTTTGAAGCTGTAGGAACTATATTAATGGATTACTTGGACTTACAGACTAAACAAACGTGAAACTTATCTATTTGGTTTTGCCATCACATATGCTACAGGGAAAATTTACATAACTTGTGTTCCTATGCTGTATTTGACTGTAAAACTTGGAGTTCTGAGTCCTGCAATTTTTAAAGAGAGCAGTAGCATATTTTGGTTTTAGATCTGTCCATTACTTAAATCAAGAGACACTGTGAAAGCATAAGACAGTAACATTCCTACTGCCGATTTATCTTATTTTTGTTTCCTTCTTCAACCATACTTTTTATGAAAACTAGTAAAAAGTTCTTCTATGTCTTGTAAGTAAAAAAACAGTGGTTTATGTGGTACATACTTCTTTATGCTCAAGAACCACTGAGATAGTATTCCTGCTATGAGCTATGTTCAATTTACCTTTACTCTTTGGAAGGCAGAAAGACTTGAATGTTTCCTGGGGGAGACAAGCGACTTCATGTACTCGAGAATAAACTGAAGTTTATATTCACTCATATCCATTCTATACACTTGCATGCTTGAGCAAAACTGAGCTAATGTACTGGTGCTTAGGATGCCACTAGCTTGATAAACTTAGGAACATTGTATGAATCTATCTTTCCTTGAAATTGCTGCCTTGTTATTAGCAGGAAAAACAAACAACAAACCTCCAAGTCTTGTTCACCCTCCTCTTGGAATCAGCAGGAATACATATTTTTTACTGTAGGCACAAAATGCACCAAAGCTTCCATCAGAGGCACCAGTATTCCTTCTTGAGGTTTGATTCCTTTGTACCACTCGAGCACAGGAAGTGTAGGAGGGGTGGAGGAAAGAAAAACAAACTACTGGATAGGAGGAGAGGTAGATTTTTTTTCAGATATGTCAGGCTCATTGTACTGTCTGTCTGCCCTTCTTTACTCTCTTCAGAAGCGGTCAGTAAAGGAATGAGAATGATGGACTTCTGGGAGAAGGAAACAAGGGAGCACCAGACTCAGCATCAGCTTTGCCATACTTTTCTAGTGTAATGATTTATGGTACGTGGGCATCAGCTGCTAGTTTTTTTAAATTTAGTCTGAAAATGGCCATAACAGACAACCTCCAACAGAGTATCAATTCTTTGAAATCTTTATCTTATGATAAAGAAAAGCTAAACAAACTTGTAAAAATCCCTTTCCTAGAATGATGGGGTTTTTTGTTGGGTGTGGGTTTTTTGTGTTTGTTGGTTTGGGTTTTTGTTCTTTTTTGTGGGTTTTTTTGTGTGTGTTTGGTTTTTTTATTTCCCCTGGCTCTTACCTACTGGAGTCTCAAGTCAGCTGAGAATATATAGAAGCAGCTCTTCCATGTATGGTAAGAGAAGAGCTCCCTCTCTAGACTAAATGCACATCTACGCAGTGGCAGATTGAGGTCTGTTTCCTATTGATGACAATGTCAAGGGTGTGAGTTGCTCCTTTTATCTTCAGTAAGACCTATGAACAGTTATATCCGTTCAGGGAGTTACATTTGGTGAATGTTACAGCTGGATGACAAAGACTTTGAAATTGAGCTCATAGGGTTTAAGTTGTCAATCTGATGTACTTTTCTGATTTGTTTTGTGGTTTTTTTCTTTCTGGTTTCATGATCTTTCTTTAGTTGAGCCTTTTGTAATTATAAATATGGTATTTCAATTCGTTTACCTCTGGACCATGAACATACTAGTGATCTCTACAGTGGTGGCTGAAGCTTTAAAATATGTTGATTTATAAATGAAAAAATCAATGACCTCTAATCTTTTCCATGCCTTCTTTTGAAATATGAATTCCATTGATTAAAACCCCCCTGATTTCACAAAGGATGAAAATAAGCATATCACTGAACAATGGCAGATTATAAAAGGGTGTAATTTAATGTTCAATTTTGAAACAGTTAAAAATATTACAAGTCCAGATATCACAGTTGCAGTTTGAGGCAGTGCCTACTTGCTCGTAGCTTCTATCCAGTTAGCACTTGTTTGCTCCTTGGTGCATTCGGAGTGGAATGAATGGCATCGCCGATAGATGTTATGTTTTTGATTTACTGACAAATAACACCATTTAAAAATATCTCAGAATGAAATAGCCCCTTATCCTTGTCACAGTGCTTACGGTTTTCCAATTCGCAGGAAACAAAAGCAACTTGAGGCAAGTGAGGGGTGTGTGTGAATACGTATGTTACAGATAGCTCAGGAGTTGATCCTGTACAAGTAAGGATGCTGAGATCATCAGTGCTGAGGCATTGTTCTTCTCAAGATTTTTTCATAATAGCACTCTCAAGTGAAATTTTTAATGAATTATTAATTTTGGAAACTAGTACATTCTGACCTCTTCCTTCCCATCTCCTTCAGTATTGCCCTCATACAAAGACATCTGACTGCAATCTGTTGGCTGTTTATTAGTAATGACTTTTCTTGCTCTCTGCTGTTCTACTTCTCAATGTTGTCAAGTCTGGGAAAAGCTTTCAGTTGCTTTATATGCCACTTCAGATTGTTTTCCTGACTCAGAAGCCTTGCTTACAATGGTAACCCTTTGGTTTTACCAGGATCAGATCAATGCTGGTGAGGAATACCGATGGTTTTTTTTTTTAATTTTTCTGTGTGTGGTGTAAGGTTCACACTAATTCCTGTCTAATTTGTTTTTTAAAATGCTTTCTCCCATCTTGAGAGCTAATTAGTATATTGTGGTGGTTTGTTTTTGTAAACTGAAGAAAATGTTTCTCATTGTAATCTTTCTCTGCCTGGCAGACCATGTTTATTTCAAATGTATCCAGTGATACCTTCATCTTTTTATATCTGAGACTTGGGCTCATTTTGCATAAGATAATACCTAGCATATGTCTGCAGGATTTAAATAATTGTTATAGAAATTAAAGCATCCAATTTCTATGTAACGAGATAATAATTAACTCAAAATTGCAAAAAAAAAGAAAAATCATTTGTTAACAGCAAGAATCTTTCTCAAAATAATATTTGGCAGGCCTAAATGCCTTGATGGACAGTTAAACATACAAGGAAACAGGCAAGTGTGGGGAAACTGGGCTCTCAAAATCAATCCTGAGTAAACATCAAAGCCTTCAGGAAGGCAAATAGGTCAGGCTTATGCTACTAAACTGACTTCACTTGGTACCTATAACAAGCTGGGTTTTGGCCTATGCGCCAAGAAATAAATAATTAGTGAATTAATCCACTGCACCAAATAGTCCCTAATACGATGTGCTACTAATGCTTTCCCAGGTACACTTATTGACCACTGCTAGTCATTATCATTAATTGAATGGTGGCTCCCTTCTGCTGTTGTCTGAATCTATTGTTACTAATTTGGCTAACGCAGTATTTCTAGCCAAAACAGTTAAATAATGATGCTCTAAGATTAGTTTAATCATCAATTAAAGCTGGAAAGCTAAAACACCATACCAACTGGTACACACAGGTACTTAGGGCTGTGTAGCTATGATGTGACTTTGCTTGGCTGTGTGAATGAGACCTGTTCCTGGGCCACCTTACTGAAGCTCTGTAAAAGTTCACCTGACAGAGGATTATAAACCCTCTCAATTTAATGACTATGGCTGAACAGGTATATGGAATGGATGTTTTACAAACAGATAGAAAGGGATGGAGGGGTAAAAACTTCATGTTTCTGAAGGGCTTCTATTATATCAAATTGGGTACTTCTACTGTTTTTTCCCAAACTCTCAGAAAGGCAAGTGATGCATCTCTAACATGACATTTTTACATTGAGATGTAAAAGGTCATTTATCTCTTTTCTCTCAGTAAGTGAAAATGTATTCACATGTCAAATCTTTCATGTCAGGGAGAATCCAGATTGTGGACTCAAAAGCTCTTCATGTCATGTTTCTAATTAGGTCTGTGACTCATTCTCATGAATAATATATCAAGCTGCATATTAACATCTAATCCAGCTAAATCATCAATTTACAGTAATCCTTGGCTGCAGCAACTTTAGTAAAAAAGTCAGAGGCTGCAACATTTTTCCAACAGCTGTTAAAACTTCTGTAGTGTCTCTGGGTACTAAACTTGCAAAGCAAGTGATTAGATTCATGTTGCAGTATTTGGGGGTGAATGAATTTGATTAAAATAATAACAATAGACTTCTAAAAAGGACTTTGGAGTTAAGGCTGAAAAAAATCCCTTATTTTAGGTACAAATTACTTTCCTTTATGGTCTGAGGAGAAGACTATTTGTCCAGGTTCAGACCAAAGTACTGTGTATGGCAAGAATAGATTTTTTTTTTTGGTAAGAAACCGATTTGTCTTATATCTGCGAGTGCTGCAACAAAAAAAGTACCAGCTAATAAATTATTACAAAGGTTTTTAACCTGAAATGAAATCACTTGTCACTTGACCTCAGTCTTGCAGAATATTTTGAAGGATTGTCCCAGCTCCCTTATTAATATGCTGGGTGGGACTGTTGTGGATGTAGCTGGTGTTTTTTGTTTGTGATCATGCTGACAGTTATTGTCAAACAGCTTCACTTCATCATGTGGTGTTCATCACCAATTAGTCATTTGACAGGTATAATTTCTCAGTGCTGTGGATCACTATTGTAACTGTAAATTATCTTTGAAAGTGTCTTTAAAATGTTGTCTTTTCTCACTGTTGTCTGTTTTCCATCACCTAGTTCATGATAGGTTGCTGGCGCTGGCATATGCTTCCTTCCTAGTTTATTTTATAGACAGAATGATATATTTCTGCCTGTCTTTCCCTGCTGCTCCTATCCCTTCTCCAAAGAACTGGGCTTACAGGAGGCCCCACTTGGTGACTACTGTGTGTTTGTGTGTCAGAGCAGGGAGAGAAAAATGCTCTGTGCCTGTTTTTTCAGTCTTTCCAAATGTTGTTCCATTGCCACATCTGTTGACTTTCACGCAGTAAGAGAGCCTTTGAAAAGGATACAGCTTAGATGTAGCTTCTGTCAGACTGCATCAGAATAATCACCTCTGAAAAAGACAGGTACCATGTGCTCAACTCTTCATGCATGTGTGTATTCTCTCTCCTGCATACGTGTTCCTTCTGACACTGTGATTTAATCTACTGTAAAATACCTCATTGGAGATCTGTTACAGTCAGAATGTTTGTGACATGATGTCACAATCCAATGTCGGGGGAGGTTTTGATATGATCCTAACAGTGAGATTAAGACACAAATGAGGTCAAATTCCATACACCCAAACCAGTTTTTATTATTAAAAGTGAAGAGGGGTAGCGATAGGACAGAATGGAAGGAAAAGAGAAATCAAGCAAGCATCCAGAATAGAGTCGCAAGAATAGTCACCACCATGGATCCAGCAGCATCCCGTTGGTCCTCAGTCTTCAGTTCTTTGGTGGTGGGTGCACCCACAGCAAAGTTCTCTGTCGCCTTTTAAAGCTCATTTTGTCAGCTGATTTGCATACTAGACAAAGAGAGGCAGGTATTCCATGAAGTCATTTCCATGAGAGACGAGGGAAAAGGTGGAGCATGGGTTCTGTGCATATCTTGAGGGGGAATGGGGTGCACCACCCATTGTCCAGTTGAGTCGGTGGTCGTGCTCACCCTGCCCACCCTTATTTTTATCTCAGTTCCTGCAGATCTGCGGACTTCATGCTTCTTGAGCAATCACCCAGCTTCTGGGGCAAAAATGATCACCTCTTACCAGTTCTTATCACCTCCTCACTGGTGAAGGTGCAAAGTTGTTTGCAAGGTATGGATGGTGCCTGACATACACAGTAGAGCCACAAAGTATTGGGCTTACACAGTGGAGCTGGTGAGCAGTGGTCCTTGTGCTGGATGAGAAACACCTGGTTTCACTCTGTCCACATTTCCCCCCCTTATCTAAGGAGTTTGTCAGTACAACAGCAAGGGAGTGGGAGGGTGCATCCTCCGATACACTCCTGCTTCCTTGGGTGACATTCCTTAGACTAATCACAAGGGCCACAGCTGGTCCCTGATGAATGTTCGAGGCATTATTTACACCACCCTGTGACTCAAAGCACACACACAAGCAAGCTTTGAGACAATCATTTGACATTTCAGTCTCTCACACATGACCATAAAATATGAGGTTTTTTGAACTTAGTGTGTAGGTCATGGCTGTTCAACTTAATCTAGCTAGGTTATCAGATGTGATCTGATTGTGCATGTACAACTGTTGCTAGTGAGGATCTTGTATGGAAATGTGAGATGTTAAGCTAAGTTTGTTTTTCTGTTTCGGATAGAGCAAAACTGGCTTCCAGATAGGATCTGACACCAAATAGCAAATACCTAGCCAGGATATGTTGAGTTTCAAAGTGAATGACTTGAGAATGGACTGTTACCAGAAGTTAATGGGAGATAGGGGACAATTTTTCCAAGGTGACTTAGAAAAATAAATTGATATGCATTTCAAAAAGCAAAATAATATTATCGTGGAGAAGCAGTAAATGTGATGCCAGTGTCACAGGTTGTTGCATATCACCATGTGTATAGTATGAAAGGAATCAGTAGGACGCTTGGCTGTGCTAGACCATTATTGCAAACTACAGCAACTTTTAAGTAGCTTTTAAGCAATTTTTTTTGGTTGCCTTAAACCTTCTGAACAATAGTGTGGATCTCAAGGCATACTGCAGTGGAAAGGTGACTACTCCATAACATTCTGAAAACAGTTATTTTATATTTGTATTCCAAGGTTAGGAAAAGAAGGAAAAGGATTCAGTATATATCATGGACTAGTCATTTAGGATCAGAGCTTCAACTATGAAAGAGGAAGGGTAAGGTACTTCCAAATAGCTAATGTGTGCTTGTCATAAGTATAAAAACTTAGAATATACAGGTTACAT
Organism: Strix aluco; assembly: GCF_031877795.1. Taxonomy (NCBI): domain Eukaryota; kingdom Metazoa; phylum Chordata; class Aves; order Strigiformes; family Strigidae; genus Strix; species Strix aluco. Next base: position 34,127,461 of record NC_133936.1, read on the forward strand.
ATGGGTACCCTAGCCTGCATGGGTTGATGTTGACCTCCATCATTACTGCACTGCTTCTTGTTCTGTCAATATTTGAAAACCAGGGTAGTGATGATTTTTTTAACCTGTGAATGAGTGCTTTATGCACCTGACAGTGACATGCATGTACTTCAGCATCCCTGGGAAGTTGCAGTTAACTTAAAATGGTTGCCCTTGCTCTTAAGGATTGAATGTGGATAACTAAAAGGTGCTAAAAATATTTCTTGAGTGTGGGGGAAGCACCACAGTTTTACTGCTTGTCTGCACACCCGTACAGACTTGATACAACTTTTAAATCTGCTTATAATAAGCCCTGAGTGGAAGACCTTAGACAGTCCAATTTGAGCTAATTAGCAAGCTGAAAGATGTAGATTGTTCACATAGATTTATGCTCCATTCAACTTGTGGAACTTGATGCTGTAGTTCTTCAGCAGGTGTAATTTTCTCCAGTGGAAGTTTTGCATGAGTAGGGGTTATTTCTTGAGCCTTTTTATGTACTAATAATGGAAACATTCACATTGTTAGCTTGTTGTGTTCTTAAACAAATGGGTGAATCAGATTCATGGAGCTTAGGAAGACAAATGACACTTCCAAGGTTGCCAGCAATTCTGCATAAACAGCTGGTGATTTAGTTGATCAATGGCAAAGAAAAAAAATGTATATCTGTGTTTCACTCTCAGAAAAGGAACGGGATACACTGTCACATCCACTATTTAAATTAAAGACTGTGTGTGATAGTTGATTTTTCTGTTTCAATTATATCCTTAACTGCATCACATGTTATGAACTACACAAATTAGCAAATAGATTATTGTGATACTGAGCATCAGTTTGTTTTGAAGCAGTGATGATGACAAATAAGTACTTTCCTTGCAACACTTAAGTAAAGTTGCTTTGAATATACAGCTTGAGAACTCCATCTCACTCTGTCTTGTTGTCATTTCACTTCTGATGTATTTTGCCTACATCTTGCTAATTTCTGCTTGGTTTTGTAGCCTGAGTTGAAGTTTTACTTTTTTACTTAGCAATACATTTTCTTTGCACCTTCGTTATATATGCATGCTGGGCTTTGTTTTTTTTCTAATTCTCTTTCTGGAAGCTATTTTAGTCTATTCACTTTTGCTGATTTAAGGAAATTGACATATTAGGATAGTGGACAACTGAGATGAATTGAAGTAGTTCATCTTTGTCAGAAAAATCCTGTCTCTCATAGCTGTCCCTCTTGCAAGAAAGAGGAGAAACTGGGCAGAGAGCTAAACTTCAGAGGCATAGAATAATTAGGAAGAATTAAAGTGAGAAAGTGTCTTGAACAAAGCTGGAAAAAATGGGTACCCTTTGCACTGAAGTAGGTGCATGGAAACACCTAATTCCATATGGATCTGTAGCAGACTCAATTTACTCTGAATCAATTAACATAGATAGCAGATCTTGAACAAGAGAAAATTCTTAGGGGTATGTTTTACAGAGGCTAGATATTAAAACTTTTTTTTTCAATTGATAAGGATGAGAGGGGGATATCCTTTCCCAAGAGAAATAAGAAAAAATGTTTTAGAGTAAAAATGTGCAGAGAAGAGAAAAATCTGTATCGTAGCTCAAATGTTTCTTTTCGCTAAGCTGGAAATAAAGAAAGATTTATGCTCAACTTTGGAGTTATTAAAAATATAAGTAGTTAAATATAAGTAAACTGCCTGGGGGGGGAAATGGTGCTATTAATATTTGAAAGGAGGAAAGACAATACCAAGTATGATGAAGAGATTGATACTAGTGCTAGTAGCTACTAGGTAATGTATTTCAAAGAAGTATTGAGCTGGCTAGGATCAAAGTCACTTGTACATGCAGAGTTTCCAGCTAAAAGGCTATGGGAGGATATGGGTCTGATATAGTCTGAAAGTCTCGGAAGCTATTCGTTATCTGAAAACAACAAAATAGCCAGCATTGATCACACTTCAGTGGAGGTGGAGGGAATCAAGGTCATAACAAGGTATGTTCACTTGATCTGCTGAAAACCTGAGACTGGAAGAAATGATTGGTAACATAAAAGGAAAGAGTCTCTTGGTAACTTGCTTCAGAAAGACAGAAGGTCTGTAAGCTTCTAAGGATAGGAAAACATTAATCACTTTAATCACTTTGAGATTTTAAGAGGAATTAGGCGAGGTGCTTTCCTGGCCCTGTGCAGACGTGGTGCCTCCTGGCTTGCTGCTTCTCAACACACTCTTTCAGTCTGCTCTGTGCTGAGATTTCCACTCTGTTGAAGCAGCCTCTGGCTGATCTCTGAGTCTTGCAGAAGTATGTAATTTTGGAGGGATGGGGAGGATCAGGAAGGGTACAGGGAGAGATGGTTCAGGCACATATGTAGAGCAGATAGTAACAGTGACTCCCCTAGTCTGTCTTGACAGCCACTCTGGGAGAAGAATGCAAGTGAGTGATAGAACTCAGGTGCCAGAGCAGGCTTGTCCAGCCTGTGTTTAGCATTACAGTTGCAGATGTGAGTGCACAGACTTACTACAATCCCATTCAGGGACAGACATTCAGCTGAATTTAGTGCCTAAAGAGAGATTTTTTTTTCCCATTTCCTGGATGAAGACAGTGTGTTGTGGGCATGTTCAGCTGTGCCAGACACTGCTGATCACAGTGACAGGCTGGGAGCAGGAAGGGCCCCCACCTGCTCAGGTGGTGCACTTGACCAAGGTAGCTATAATTATGAAATTTAAGGAATAAATGCTATTGATAATGTTTCTTAAATACAGCTGATCAATTTGGCCAAGTTGCAGACATTAGAGACTTGAAAGTTCTTTATTTTTTAGAAAAAAAGCTGAACACCCTGTAATTTCTATAATACGGTGGGCATTGTAAAGCTCTTTGTTTCAGAGGTTACCCGTAACACATTGTTCATTGAGTAGTGTCTTAGCTACAAAGCCTCAGCCAGTACATTTTCTTTTGCTACTGTTGCACTGTTTTACTATGCAAGACTTGCAAGTCTGCAACATATGGCATGGCTATATTGTCCTATAAAGAAGGAAATAACTGTGTATGACTCTTATTTGGATGGTGAAAGCTGGAAAAAAAGAGTCCCAAGAGTTACTCTTCTAAAACTAAAAGCCAAGGTGTTTGATGTGATGTCAAAGGCTGTTGAAATATGTAATTCATTCCATCTGCTGCCTTTGGTGCATGAGAACAACGCACTGGTGCCAGCTGCATATGCCTAAAGCTGAGAAAGGAAAAACCTTGGCAATCATTCTGTTTACTCTGCTACTTGTAGAGTGCAAGTGAGCCACAATTTCTATTTTATTTTTAGCCCATGTGTCCTGGTTTGCCTGACAGGCCAAGCTGAGAGGGATGTATGCTGCATGCACTTGAGCTTAGGAGGCTTTCCCTATATTGCCAATATTGGAGTTCTCAAAATTCATACCCATTCACCAACTTTGTTGCCATCTGTCTAGGAATTAGGTAGCTCTGTCTCATTCTAGGCTCCCTGTTTTATAGAATTTTTATTGCTTTCATTGCTCCTTGGGTGGTCTAATCAAGTGCAGCTATTGGTTATTCAGAAGCAGTAGTTAATAGTGAGTTTAGTGACCTAAACAAATATTTATGAAATAATTAGTTTTTTAACAAAAAACCTCCTTCTACTGCTGCATTCCTAAATAAAATACAAGGTTTTAGAAGCTTAGCTGTCTAATCAACAAGCTCTAAGAGATCAATTTTTTATATCTCAGTATTTCTAGTCAAGGATTAATAGGTTTTTTTCTCAGTCTTTCTTGTACTTTATTAACTGTCCTCTCTTCTCCCCTCCTCTCTTTTTCCAGACTTCCTAGAGCACCGTATTAGATCTCTCTAGTAGTTGTACTGTGAGTGGAGGACAAATTCAATATATGAAATAGTTATTATCATTCAATTATTCTCCAGCCTTTAGGGAGGCTTACTCTGGGTTACTTTAGTCTTGCTTACTCTAGGTTGCTTTACTATGTGTTATGGTGGTCCAAGAACAGTGAAACAGAAGTGGAACTTACAATTTTCCTTGAATATGTTATTCATATAAGTAGTAGCACTTGCCTGAGCATTTTTTGATGTGAAACTTTAAAGGTACTGTTTAATAGATGGTTGAAAAACCTTAATTTCAAGAAAATACTTCTTTTTAAATTTATCAACCAATTATTAATAGAAAATTAATCCATAATAAATCACATACAGCCCTCCCCCTTTTTTGTTATTTATGAAACAGTAGTGCCTGAAAGCTGTGCTATCTCTAACCTGTAGCTAAATGGATTTGTACACACAGGGAAAGACCACATGGTGAGAGATCATAAAAGAATTATGAAAAACATAACAGGATTTAAAAAAAAAGCCCAAGTGCTCATGGGCAACAAGATGTTTTAATGCAATGGAGAACACAGTAATGCAGCTGCTGGGTCTAAAAAACTTCATTTTCTTAATCTTTTTTTCTGTGGTTGCACTCTACAGAGGAGAAATAAGAATTAAGAGCCTAAACAACTTTTGTGGATCTGTGTCTCTGTACCCAAATGTAAGTGTGCAAGTAGTCTCAAATCAGTGTGGCATTTACAGGATTCAAGCTTGCTGTGTCCTTAAACAACTACAAGAATTGAAGCCAAATCTGCCATGTTATGTGAATCTGAATTGGTGAAGCAGAGTTTAATAGCACTTAATGGGTAATTGGGAGCTTTTAATCTGAAGCCTTCAAAGCTATTTTTGGATTTTGCTGTTGGGCATGGCCTCTAATTTAATCTGCTTCATGCATCCGGTGTTGTTCAATAATGACTGACAAATATATTTTTGCACTATGTATTCCTAATATAATGATAATAAAGCCAAAAGCACATGTGTGTAAGATCTTAATCTTCTACTGTATCTTTTTCATGCTATAAACAGATCTTATGCAGATCCCTGCAACTGCAAACTCTTTGACGTGGTACTTGTATAATAGGTGTAATGGGTTTCTGCTCCATAAGTGGATTCTTACTTGGAACAAAAAAATACTACTTCATATTTAGCACTGTACAGCTGATATGCAGTCATCTCTGACACTATGACACTGTACCAGAGTCTGTTCAGGGAGAAGTGAAGATGGATTTGCTAATGGAAAATTTGTGGGAAATTGAATCACAGCAGGTGAACTTTACTTACCTAAGTTGGAACTTAACGAGAAAATAAAAGTTAACATTCTCCCTTTTGCAAATGTGCTATGAGGTCTTTAATAACCGTGAGTAATCAGCACATCTGCTGAATTGCAATCCTCTTGCAGTTATTCAAAGGCACATTTTAAAAGTATTTTTTTCAATTAAAAGTTCTAGAATATATTAAAATATGACAGTTAAAGTCCATTACTCTTCAGTCAAAGATTTTGGTTTTGTGTGTCAGAATATGTTGCTGTCGAGAATAATTTTCTTTATTTGTACTACTTTCTTTGGTGATACCTCATGTAGCTTGAGTACTCGTTTACTAGCAGCAAGGTGAAACTACTGTTTGTTAAATCCTGTAGATGGTTTAGGTAGTAGGTAGCAGGTTTGATTATGCATAACACAAAGTGAGTAGTTATGAGTCTTGCAAGCAAGACACTTGGAACACGAAATGCCAATTTTAGGACTGCCATAACTGCCTTGGATAGCATCTATTTATTTAGGGTGACTGTTGATTAAATTTCCTGAATTCTTGAGATTTCTGTGTCCATGAGAATATTACATTCTGGGTTTTTAATGTACTTCAGTATACCCATACTTTGCATATACTGTTTTACTAGAGATTGTACAAACCAGACACTGTTCCTATTGCACAGTACTTATGCATTGATGAGAATTTTATTATTCAAGTATCAAACATTTACATTAATGAAACTATTCAAGTTTGAAAAGTGAGGAATTTTAACTAGAAAAGTTAGTACAGGCTTTTTCAGAAAAGGTCTCAAAGCTTCTCTTAAGCGTCTGTAATGGAGAACTTGCCAAAAACCAGATTTTCGCACAATATTTCTTTTACTGGTCTTCAGTTTGAGGTGTGCTTGGCGGGAGAATAACTTTTCATTTCTTGGTCTGCATGAAACCCAGAAGTTGAAGAGTGAAGTGGAAAAGATGAGACTTTTAACCACTAACACTTATTTCATTGTTCAAATCTAGGGGTAATATTTGGTTTGCACATCCTGTGTCTACAGTGTAGAATTGATTTTTATAAATTAGGAAACTCTTATAAGTAAAGAGGTGAGGTGGTGTATCAATAGGGAATAAGAATGTTGAAGGCGCATGCAGGTTGGTTTCCTGTTTTTTCCTCATTTGAAAAAGCTTTAATTGTCCATAGGTACAGAGCAGAAGATACCTGAAAAGACCCCTTACTGATATGTAAATTTCAACTTGATTACTCTAATTTTGAAAATACATAGGAAGATTATTTCATAGGATAAGGAAAATAAAGTTACAGGTAGGTGCTTTGAAGATATTACCCCAATTCACTTAGCAGTTTGAACCCATTTATTTGGGAAGGAACACCTTTACTGTCCACTTAGATTAATCTGTGTTAGTTTGTATTTTATATATATTTTAATTAGTATAACATGTATATTGTTGACATTATGTGAAATTAATTTCATACTATAATAAAGGATTGGCTAGAGTAAAAAAAAAATAATGACAAAACAACAAAAAAGGCCGCACAAACAAAAAACAACTCTTCGCCCCTTTAGCTTTGGGCTTTTATACACTTAAGATCTAACAAAACATCTTCTAATAAAGGATTGGGGGATTCTGAAGACAAAATTTTACTTATTGTTTCCTATAAATAGTTGGATTTGCTACATGCTAATTCCTCCCCAGAAAAACAAGAATCTATTTTCAGAATGGGAGAAGAAAGGTTGTTGTGAAAAGACTACCTTTGAAAAGAGGCACACTTTCTGCCTGAGTTGGTTAATTTGTGTCAAACTGCTTAAAAGTTGCAATATTTTTAAAGTGTGGGGGAAGGATGCTCTTAATATTTTTAGCTAACCTCCAGTTTACAGAAAAATCAAGAATGCTACTACTTGACTTAATATTTCCTTGAAAGCATTGAATGAATATCTAGAATCTCCTGCATGGACAATGCATGGTTTACCTGTGAAGACTGCTGTTGCTCTAAGAAAAAACAAACCAGCTTGCAGCACCTCATCTAATTGCTAAGGGAGCACAGGAATGAAAAATCTGTCATTGGGAGGAAATCTCATAATTCGGGTTTGTCCCTAATGGTGTGTACAGCATGGAGATACTGAAACTGGCTTCTTCAAAGCAGCAGTGAGAATCTTTCATTGGCTACTGTCTTTGGGAGGGGCTGAGAGACACCTTTGGACCAGAACTTCTCTGCGTGTGACTTCCTGTAAGATTCCCAAGGGCTGCCAAGACTGTATATGGTGGTGTGTGACAGGAAAGTTAAGGGGGATGATCAATTATTCTGTCACAGGCAAAAATAGTAGATATCCCTATATGTTTTTACTAGTAACTATGTTTGAGTTTTGTGCCACAAGTTTCTATCTGTGAGCAGGTGACACAATGTGAATCACCAGAAAACTGTCCTACTCGTTTAGTGATCATAAGAGGTTGTACTCTTGAAGCTAAATGTAAGCAAATGGTGCAAATAGCAGCTACTTTAAAGTTTTTTAGTTTTTTCCCATGGGAATATATACATACTTTTAAAATATGTCAAATTACCATCTGCAGTTTTTTCTATTCACTGTTTGGTGCAATGCTTACCAAATTATTTTCAGATCTTAGAAATAATCTACACAAAATGTCAACCTCTTCCAATATTTATCTAGCCCTACTCTTACTAGAACTATTTTTTGTGAAATAATAGACTACAAATATAAATCTCAGATGTACTCTCTGAATCTATAAACTGCTCATTGTGAAGAAAATACATTTTTTCTATAAAAATGATGGATTGGTAGAACATAATGGCTTGCTGCTGCTGTTATAGTTAAATTTTCTTTGAAATTATTGAATTTCATACTGTTTAAAGTAGGTACAGCCTCCGTAAGGCTAGACAGACAAGAAAAGTGCACGTCTACAACTGAAATAGGGCAGCTATAAAGAATTCTGATGTTACATAGCTCTCATACTTACTTTTATTCTTTTTAGTCTGAAATGGAGTGGAAAATGCTGAATGCTCTCTCTTTGTAGAGTATTACACATAGACAGGACACATATACTTGAGCATTAACACTCTTTGCAGTTAACTGTTCACATATACAAGCAAAAAATAGCTGAAGTGCAGATGCCATTTTGTTTTCCTCCTACAATGAAGACTTAAAAATAGGATTGAATATAATTATCATCTGCAATGACACATGTGATGGAACACATTTGTTTTGAACAAGACACTGAAAAGATTGATTGAATTTACAAGAGTGACAATTGTGACAAGTGTAAATTGCAGAGCCATTGCCTCCATCCTCTTCACAGGTAACTTAGATTTGTTTTTCCTCTATTAAGAAATTAGATGGTTGCTCAGCTGGACTGTCCCTGGCTCTTCCAAATAAATTGTTTGTTAATGGCCAGAGGGGGATTTCACTGCCAGGCAAAGGAGCAGGAAGCAACGTTCTGTGACAACTCCCAAGATCTCTGATTTCATACCCAACATGCATATTGGTAAAAGCTGAAGCCATTGCCAAACCTCTTGAACAGTGAAAGAATTTGGGTTATTCATATATCATGTAATGGTTTAAATAGGTTTCATCAGTCTGTGATTCCCACATTGCCTTGTCCTGGTGCTTTCCAGAATCATTTGTAGGGAACTCTACACATACTGCTCTTCATCACCTTCTGTCAATGTCATTCTTATCAAAAAATACCAGTGAAACTCAAGTTCTCTTGATATCTCCTCTAGGGGAAAGTCTTACCTGAAGAGGTCACAGGAGAGTTAATGGACACTGAACTGATCATTACTTTTTTGAAGTGTCTTAAGGTGGTGACAATTAGTGTATGCTCTTATACCATTATGGATTTTTGCCTCAAATGGTGATGTCTTGGTTTGAGCCCAGAGGGAAACTGAGCACCATGCAGCTACTTGCTCACTCCTTCCCCCTCAGGAATGGGTAGGAGAAATAAAGCTAAAGGCTCAGGAACTGCTACAAGGTCAGGGAGGAACAACTCACCCATTATACTCACGGGCAAAAGACAGACTCATTAGGGGAAGAAAAAAGAACATCAGTTTAATTCAAACACCACCACCACTTAACAGAGTAGGACAGTGAGAAGTATAACCACATCTTAAAACCACCTTCCCCCCCACCCGCTTCTTCCTGGGCTCAGCATTGCTCCCGATTTCTCTAACTTCTCCCCTCCGGTGGTGTGGAGGGGCAGGGAATGGGGGCTGTGGTCAGTCCACTGCTCCTTCTTCCTTAGGGGGAGGACTCCTTATATGCTTCCTCTGCTCCAGTGGAGGGTCCCTCTGATGGGAGAGAGTCCTCCATGAACTTTCTCTGACATGAGTTCATCCCATGGGCTGCAGCTCTTTCTGATCTGCTCCAGTGTGGGTCCCTCCAGCATGTTGCATCCTCCCAGCACTGAACTACAACAGTGGGGGCTTCTTCCCACAGAGTCCTGGCCTTCTTTGGGCACAGTCACCTGCTCTGGCGGGGGGTCCTCCATGGGCTGCAGGTCAGCATCTGCTCCACTGTGGATCTCCATGGGCAGAGCAGCCCTGCCCCTCACCATGGGCTGCCGGGGAGTCTCTGCTCTGATGCATCTCCCCTCCTCCTCTCTTTCAATGACCTTGATCTTTGCAGAGGTGTCTCCCTCAACTCCCACTCCCCCTCCTAGATTCCCCTTCTTAAATATGTTACCGTGGAGGCACAGCCACAGTTGCAAATTGGCTCAGCCTTGACCAGAGGTGGGTCTGACATGGAGCTGGGGGAGCTTTGAGAAGCTTCTCAGGGGCCACTGCTATAGCCTCTCCCCTGCCACAAATGCACACAAACTTAACACAGGTGAGAAGTGTTATATTGATGAGTGTTACATGCCAAAGAGCAAAACAAGGTGTGTGTAGTGAAGAGGGAAGGTGACTCTCAAGCCTAAGCCTTCTATGGATGTAAGGGATTTGTAGGCTGATGTAGCACATCTCCATGTTGTAGTCTGATTTTAAAGTAGCCTTTTCATTAGCAGAGGTAAAAAATGAATTTATATGAGACAGGAATGCACCATGTCACAGTAAATTTTGAGATGTGTCACCATATAGAGCTTGGAGGGTGAATTGTTAAAATGAACTTCAGATTTCAGGCACATTTCTCTCCAAAATGCAAGATCTAGTTATCTTTAAACAGAGGGTTAAGTCTTCAGTCAGAATTCCCAGTTCACTTAGGAAGGACTCCAATACCTGTGAAACAAATTCTAAAACCTCCAAGGACATAATGTAGTTAACACAGAAATTTGGGGTTTGCTACTGTTCTTTCAAATAATCTTATTTTTTGTCATGTAATTTATTATCTCCTTTGTATATGAAAGGAATATTATAGTAGATCCATATAAAGGTAGGGGAAGAGTACAGAAAACTCACTCTTGCATCTTTTTTGTTTAGACCAGTAAATTTAGAGAATCAAAGTAGTTAATTGCTTCAAGGAGTACTGAAATGTAATGAAAAGGATTTAGCTTTTCTCTCTGATTCCTGTAAGACTGCAAATCTATGGTGATAGTGTGGATTTAATATACAATGACATGCTACTTGGACATAATTTTTTCTCTGATTAGCTCATGTAGGTTATGTAGTACCACCTGCAAAGTATGTTGCACTTAAGAATCTGTGAATACTGTTCTAAATGTATTGATTCTGACATATATATATATATATAAAAAATAAACTTACTGAAAATGAAACTTGTGAAATGAAACTTGTGGCCAGTCAGAGAGGGACCTGGGGGTGTTGACTGACAGCCGGCTAAACATGAGCCAGCAGTGTGCCCAGGTGGCCAAGAAGGCCAATGGCATCCTGGCTTGTATCAGCAATAGCGTGGCCAGCAGAGACAGGGAAGGGATCTTACCCCTGTACTTGGCACTGGTGAGGCCACCCCTCAATTACTGTGTTCAGTTTTGGGCCCCTCACTACAAAAAGGACATTGAATTACTCGAGCGTGTCCAGAGAAGGGCAACGAAGCTGGTGAAGGGTCTGGAGCACATGTCGTACGAGGAGCGGCTGAGGGAACTGGGGTTGTTTAGTCCGGAGAAGAGGAGGCTGAGGGGAGACCTCATCGCCCTCTACAACTACCTGAAAGGAGGTGGCAGAGAGCTGGGGATGAGTCTCTTGAACCAAGTAATAAGCGATAGGACAAGAGGTAATGGCCTCAAGTTGCACCAGGGAAGGTTTAGGCTATATATCAGGAAGCATTTCTTTACAGAATGGGTTGTTAGGCGTTGGAATGGGCTGCCCAGGGAGGTGGTGGAGTCCCCATCCCTGGAGGTGTTTAAGAGTAGGGTCGACATAGCACTGAGGGATATGGTGTAGTTGGGAACTGTCAATGTTGGGTTAATGGTTGGACTGGATGATCTTCAAGGTCCTTTCCAACCTAGATGATTCTGTGATTCTGTGAATTTTTTTAAACCAGATTGGAGTGAGAAATGTCCTTTTCTGACCAGAGTATTTCCTTTGAGTTCTAGTTGATGAAGAATGAGAATCCAAGAGGCTTGAAGCACTACTGTCATTCTCATGTTTGAAACAAGCAAGCTGGATGCCCAGGGCAGCTGTAGTCTAGTCAGTTGGCTTTAGGATTAAGTCAATTAATAGAGAAGGCATTATGGATTAATGATGTCTGTGGATTTCTGGGAAATACTCTGAAATGAGATGGTTTTATTCTCTGATAGTTTAATTGGGGAAAATATTTCTAATTGTGAAGGTATGTGATATATTTTCAGCTCATGCTGCATAACATTCTGGGAAGGAAAAACATTTACTTCTATACAGTATCACTTAAGTATACCCAAGAAGAGGTGAATAGTTGTAGTTCAAAACAAATATTGAAAGGAATCTTATTTGAAGAAGGAATAATTACAGGGAGTTTTGGTGAAGGCAGGTACTACGTCCAGTGTCATTCAATATATCTAGCAATGATCTGAAAATAAAGCAAAGGTGAAGGAAATATGGGGTTAACAAGAGTGAGCTGTAAATAATTCTGAAAAGCCAGCCAGGTTAGGCAGTTTAGATTGGTCTGAGAAAATGGACCTAGTTCAAACAGCTCATGTTAAAACCCAGTGTGGTGTTATAGATGTAGAACCCCACAGCACAGGACAAACATACTCAGTCACTTATGAATGGGAGAAGGCTTTGGGCTTCATAGCTAATGATCATCTTGATTTGAATATCAGCCAAAGTTTGCTGTTATCCTTGAATATACAATCAAATATAAGTACAAATATAGAGGTAACTTACCTTTGTGACACTGATAAAATCGATAATGAAGCTAATGAGAATTTTAGTGTCCGTACCTCAAAATGTATGGCAGACTTGAGCGAGGTGGAGAAAGCAGCTTCCTTCTGGAAGTTCTGGATAGGGAAAATATTCCTATAGTCAGATTTAAGCTGTTACATCTATTTATCTAATATAATTATTTTGGTGGGTATATAATTTATCTAATATATGAAAAATCACAAGTGATTTCTTTCCAGTGTATCCTGACAAGTAAATCACTCAGTATTGAAGAATTTAAAAAAAGGAACATTTGCTAATGGGCAGTGGCAGGAAAGAAACTGAAGCAAATCGGTGTTTGGACTTTTTCCATACACGAGTGTAGTCTTTGGAACATATTGTCAAAATTAATTGGTTGCTTTTCTGTTTTTGGTGTCTTCACAAGAAGTATTGGCACCTTGAGGAAGATAATCTTGTTAAATATAATTTACTGGATCTAGTGAGGGAGAGGTAGCCATGTAAAAGTGCAGTGGTTTTTAATATACAGGAAGTCAGATTACATAATCTAATCCAATCATCTCACCTTCAATGCCCTAAATTTGTGCAACTCTGAGGTCAATCCCTTTTAGCTCAGAAAAAATTAGAAAATAATGTACAAACACCTTTTTATAAATCTGTCACATCTTTTCTAATGTATTTCCTTTATCATTAATATTTAAATGTTTGAAATAGCACCACACTGTTGGCATGTGTGTGTTGGTGGAGTGGTGGCAAATTCGTAAAACACATGGCAATGAAGGAGGAATTGATAAATCTGTTCTACACGTTCTCCTGCATGGGAGCTCCTTGACCATTTGGCTCATGAAAAAGCATTCTTAAGGACTTAAGAGGATCAGAAAACACACCTCCAATTGTGCTGAGAATTGCCTTGTATTTAAAAGGTCATTTGGTCTCCTTTCACATTACGAGTTTATCCTTTAGATCCTTTTGCAATTAGACCGAATTACTACACTTAGCGGTGTATCTTTATCTTTTACTTATGTTCTCATAATATTAAATTAGTAATTTTATGGAAAAACTATGCAAAGTCAGGCATATACCTTTGGAGTGTTGAAAAAATTAAGTATGCAGAATGAACAATGAAAGTATCTGTGTTGGCATCACGCTTGTTTGGCTATGTACTTTCATCATTTCTGCTGAAGTGGAATATCCTGGAGCAGTTTCAGGGCATCTTGTGCATGAATATCTATTTCCTTCAGCATATTGTTCTACCTAAGGTTTAGTACCTGGCTTTGTATTCCTTTCAGATTTTATTGTATAATCATAGTTCCTCCCTCCACCCTCTGCAGTCTTTCACAAATAACTGAAGCAAACGTGATAGGGTTTTGGCGGACCATCTGTTATGTGTGGTATCACATCACCAACAAAGACAGAGTGGTCTCATGATAAACAAGTAGACAGATTAAGGACTTTATGTTCCCAAACCTTGGAAAAAACAGCTTTTTCCTTTCTTTCCTTTCCAACCATGTTGGCTAGATAATAATCACTTTTAGCATTTCAGTATTGGTGACAATTATATCAGAAGTTCTGTGTAAATAAAATGAATGATGATCAAAAAACCTCAACCTCATGATATTAGATACAGTTCAAGTTCATAGCAGTTTGGTGACTTTTCTGGGTAAAGTGAATGGTGTTTGAAGTGAAGCAGGGAAGTTTTCACAGTAAACAACTCTCTTCTGCAACCAGCTCTAAGTTTTTAGAAACTTTATCGGTTATATGCAAGAGTAGGTGTACTTTTCAATTACTATCACAAAAAAAATCTTTTGTTATCAATGCGAATGATACTCCAGGGCATTTTGCAATTTCAATCTTTCATTGTTGTTAAATAAAACTTTAGCCCAACAATGTAAATGAACATTATTAAGTCTATACTTAGTTATGAGACAAAAATAAAAAGTTTGCATTTGTCAAAAAGAAAAGTTCATGTACTTTGAAACTGCTGTGGCAGTCTTACAAGCTCATTTTGAAAAGTTGAGTTTGCATGATTAACTTAATCTGTCTTCTCAGAATCATGACATTACATACAGGACAGTTGACCCTAAGCCTGGTGGGATGATTGTTCATGGAAGGGAAATCTTATGTAGCATTTCTACACGCCTTGTAACCAAGATGGCAATACGACTTTAATACAAGTGTTCCCCTACTTCCAGTGGGAAGCAGGCACACAGCAGATCATGCAGCCAAGCTGTGGGCTGTTTTATTTTACCACGTAGGTAGAAGATAGGTTTGAAATTTAAATTCATCTTTGTATTCTTCATCCTGAGTTTATGTTTTTGCTTAAAGAAGAACTTAATTTTACAGGCTGTAGAGAAACATGACCTTCTCCATATGTTGCTACCAGAACCCAAGGGTGACAAATGGGAAAATCCCCACAGGTTTTCACGCCAAATCTTTCAGCTCTTAGTTCTGATTGCTCTACCTCTTCTGAAACACATTTCATGTATCAAGGAAGGGAAAGTGGGTACCTGGAACTGGAAAAAATTACTGAATGGTTTCTGTATTATATAGAACATGTGTTTTGATATTATGGCACGAAACACAAATTTGTCAGCCAGTCACAGATTAGTAAAGCTTAAAAACTTTCATTAGTTAATTAAAGATTTCTTGGTATTTGCTATCTCCTCTGTAAAAAGGTTAGGTTATATTTAAGAATGTTACTGTAATTCAGGTATTTGAAGACAAAGCTTTCAAGTGTGATCTGCTGAGCATATTATCTGCTTTCTTTTTACGTTCATGTTTGACAATGCAGCATTTTTTCCCTCCTTGTAAAATGAATTCTATTCCTGAGGTCTGCTCTACTTGTATTATTATTAGTACACACTGTTTTCTGTTTACTGGCCAGGAATATTTCTTGAAGGTCTTTGGAATATGCTCATCATTGAGGCATATGTGTAATTTCATACTTGGAGTATGTGTGAAAATCAGTTTTCTATCTCATTTCTTCAATAGAAGTGCAACCTGCCATGCGTTCCCTTTGGTAGTAACATCAGTTGTAGAGCTATTCTGTTGGTTTCTAAACACAGTATAAGCCCTCATTTTTGTAACTCCAGGTTATCTTAGCTTTTTTTTTTTATAAACCCTTGGTACTTGGCCACTTTATAGCTTTTGGTATGCTCCTCAGTTTCATTTCTGTCACTTGGCATCTCCACCAGTGCAAAACAATTCTTAAACTGGTCTATTCAGCCACCCAAACCAGAAGCACTCATTTTACTCCTTCTGACGAACTGCAAATATAGAACAGAGATTTTATAGGGTTGAAGCTTCTCTTGGCCTCTCTAAAAAATCTTCACAGAGCCTTTTATTGGCTCTTCTGAATACTGCGTTGTCCTGGGATATGAACAGTTTCAGGTTAGGGAGAGTTTGTCACTGAAGCAACATACCTTTAACTGATACTTGGCATTGCTAAGTAACATACAAGTTAGTCTAAATCATTTAACCACAATAGAAAATGGATGCCATAAGACTTTCTGCGTTTCTTTCAAATCCATTTGTGGAACTGATGTGTGTCACCTTAAACACTTTTTTTTCCTTAAAACAATGTTATATTTAAGCTGTGCCCTAGAGTTGGCTATCTAATATGCTTCTCTTGTTTCTTCAGGGAATAGGTCAAACCAACACCTGCAGGGAAGTCTCTTTAGATTTGTCAGAAAGTATTCAGCAATCAGCTTCACTTTCCAGTTGATTTCTTGTATTGATTGTATTATTTCAGTACAACACCATGAATGTACCATTTCGTGCTCCTTTTCAGAGTACTCTTTTATTCTTAGAAGCTCCTTTTATTTTCTTCCAAGTCTAATGAACTACAATAGCTCTAAAACTTCTGCAAAATTATGCCCAGAGTTATACTAAGAGGGCAGAAAAATTTCTCTGTTGTGTTATTCAATAATAATGCAAAAGGAATTTGAAGGAAGGGCTTTAATAGTACCAAACAAAGAATCATGTACTTACTGACATAAAATTGATAAATTTGCTTTAGATTTTTACGTATATATCTCAACCTGTGAAAAGTCATGGTTTTTTCCCTTTTGGGTCTGACCACCTCTTCCATTTTGTAGTATCTGTGTTCAGGGCTAGTTTTTACAGGAATTTATCTATAAGACCTGGAGAATTCTTTTCTTATTTAGTCAAAGTTAATTAGGATATGCCTGAAGTTGTTTGTTATTGTATAAAATGTGCCTATCATAATCTCTAGGCACATGTACATAAATTAATACATAAAAATGACCTTGTTGTCAAATAAAGAGAACTTGCCAACCTTCTCTTTGCTTCTGCAGCCAGCCCCTCAGGCAAGAGCCTGAATAGATAGATAAGTCCTGCAGCGTGCCCTGAAGGCTTGTAAACGTGGACTCTGCCAGACTGTTGGGGTTCAGGAATTTGAGAGAACCTTGCCATTGGGCAATAAAACATATGCATTTAGGGTTGTTGGTGAGAGCACATCAGCTGACCTCAACTTCAGGAACAGGACAGAGACTGACAATGTTTCAGGGATTTGTAACTCCAAGCAGCACCTCCAGAGTTGATGATTTACACTGTTACTATGTGATTGGTGGTTTTTTGGTGGTGGGTTTTTTGGCTACTTAAGGCATAGCTGTCAGAGTACACAGTATTTTTCAAACTTTTTCCACCTGGAATAGCAATTCAGTAGTTTGGGAATAAGTCATCATGCCCAAATATAGGGAGGTGATGACTACATACTTTGCAAAATTTACATATCTTTAAAATTCAAGCCTATATGTAGCATTTATGATTCAGTATTAGTATAAGAAGGGAACAAAGCAAACCCCTTATGGTTATTTCCCCAGGCAGGATAGAGTGTAGTGCTGAAGTAACAAAAGAAAAAGCTTTTTATTCATGTTGCTTTTTCAATTATTAACGTGCAAGTTTTGTTTTTATTTTGGCTTGACATCTTCTTGAGGCAAAAAGAAAGAAATAGATCTCAACTCTTGCAAATAATCATAATAGCAGAAAAATAACTTTTCCATGCTTACCATAATCTATCTGTATTCTAGATTTTCTGTTTGAATTAGATTTATGTTTTTAATGTGTTTGGTTAGATATATAGCAGAAGGGAAGGAAGGAATGTGACATTGAAGACCCTCGTTCCACTGATTACAAATTCAAGTAAATTTTTTATTTGAATAAGAAATAGTATGGCAATATTATGGAATTTATGCTGAATAAGAAAATGAAAATTTACTGACCACTCATTACTGTAAACGTGCTTTTAATGGACTGAGGGGACAGCACTACAGAAAAGTGGAAAGAAAGCAAGAAAATTCAGTGAAAACCAGTCCTTGATTATTGGAAACATGACCTGCTGGACATGTCTGTAATGTGGTAAACAGTCTCTTGTGCTTTTGAGGCTAATGGTAAGTCATCTGCTGATTGCCAGGGAAAGCTTATGGACTGCACATATATCCATTAATTTATTCCAGTTATTCTAAAGGTTAATAAGATTTAGTATCCTTCAAATAATGTATACAAATACTTATTGCAATGCAATCTGCTAGAAAAATAGGAATAAACAGAATAATAGTAAGATGTTCATAAAGAAAATTTAAATCAAAAAGTGCTTTGCATTCACCTAGCCAAAGTCTTAATGATTTCATTTGTCTGGGAATAAGTTCTGTGTGGAGGGTTTTTGTGCCTTTTAGCTATTTTTATGCATAGTATCTTAAAGAAAATGAGACTTTATTTGATTATTCAGGGCCAAATATTTAGTACATAAGTATTAAAAAATGGAGAACTAAGATTTCTTGAAGTGCTTGTCGCAGCGGAATGTGTAGTATTTTGATTAGAAGTTTGAAACAAAATAGTGATTTTTTTTTTTTCCCAGTTTATTACTATTGGAAAAAAACAACCCATTAAGCCCAGTTTCCCTTTTGCATATAGCAGATAGAATAGCACTTTTTGATTACCAGAACCTGACCACAGTAGGACAAGTACTAATGGGCTTTGAAAGAGCAGAGCTCCTATGAGGCATTCACAAAGGCCCATTTCTTCCAAAGCCTTAAGATGAAATCAAGAGGTGAATATCAAGATGTAGAAAATGTATCTTGAAGCTCAACCTCCTTTTTAAGATTAGAGAATGAGTAAATCATTGGTAGTAGAAAGAGATAAGCCTTTAGTACTTCAAAAGTGAGCAATACACATTTTTCAATAGGTGTAAAATCTAATGTGAAGTGACATGTAGTGCTTACTTGGCACATAGAAATAGCAAAGTACTATCTTGGTATTTTTGAGCAAGTTGAAAGCTGGAAAGCAATTTATCCCATTTCCCAAGGAAGTAACTAGTTTGATTTTGAAAGGACTTCTGCATAGGTCAATATCTAACTATCATTCTGAAAAATAACAGGCTTCAGTTGCTTTCTTTTAAAACTTACAGTCTATTTCCAAAAATGATGCTGGAAGATTTGTAATAGGGAGTTGAATCCTATTATAAAACCAAGACAAAAACCTAGAGATGGAAGCAGTAAGGAAATAAATTTTTTGTGTGTGTGAGCTCTGAAATTTTAAAATACTGATGTGTGCTATTCTAAAAAAAAATTTAAAAAGCAATCAATTTGGAACTTTAACAGAGAGAAAAGGGCAAATCCAATTTATAAGCCATGGGTGTTAGACATCAATGAACCTAGTGCAGAAATCAAAACTGGACAAGAAGCAAGAATCACGTCCCCAAAATGTGTGATGGCACCACTTATTAAACTAAGCAGAAGAGGAGATAATATACCATAATTTATGGGTAACATTAAATTATGCCAACTTGTTAGCACATACACCACCTGGAGATCTAACTACTTATAGTGTGGAATATTTTTAATGGAAAACTCTGACTCAACCAGGTCTGGGGAAATTTTGGGTCAATTCTTTCTCTGGCTAAAGTTAATAGTTCTATAATGCTCTATTAAGCATCTGTTTCTAAAAATATATCTTAAAAAAGCAGGTAGTTCTGACTTTTACATAAACAGATCTTTTCTACTCATTAGTGACATCTTAGTTTTATTTGGCATCCTGTATTTATTATTGCTATTCTTTTACATTAAAAAAGACCATGATTCTTTTATACATCCCATCCTTACACTGACTTTAGCTTTTGTGCGTATGAGACCTTAGTCAAGGTCTTGAACATCTTGTAAATACAAATTTAACCTGGCAAAATGAAACTATTAACTTAAATAGTTCTTTCCCAAAATTTGGCCTAATTCCTCTTCCAATGAAGTAACTTTCTTCTTCACTTGTGAGAAGATTTTTCCAAAGAATTATTTTCACTTTCTCAGTACTGTTTTTAATTCTTTTCCTTTCAGAAAATGTTTTCTGCGGTTCTATTTTTAAACAGGCAACAGATTATAGTGTAAAAGTTTCTAAAAATCTCATGTTTCCCAAGAAAATTTATTTTCCTTCAGTGCAGTACAGCAGTGCAGAAGAATGTGTTATCCTAGTGGTCAAAACTTGGATGGAAGTCCATAAGAAATGTCAGAAAGAAATTTCTATATTTAGATAGAGTTCTAACCACTAAACTTACTTTATTTTTTTTGCAAATTTCACTCACTGAAGTAACTCAGTTTAAAAAAAAAAAAGCTGCTACTTATTATTAATTTTATTTTAATCAGTTTATTAAAAATAACATACAATTGGAAAGCTACCAGCCTTTTTCTTCAAGCACAATTAGCAGAACCAATCTAGACAATTAAAGAAAAAACATTGCAGAAAACACTACTATATGCTCATGGGCTTGACACTCTCCCATTTATAATAATGTACTTTGTAATCATATTTTACATAAACCTAACTTTAGATGTGTGTTTAAGATGGAAGGCAATCTGTATTAAAGCATCAATTTTTTTTCATTTACACATGGCACATTAAGCAGAAATAAGGAAAAAAAAACCAAAACCCCAAACCAACCAAACAAAAAAATCACACATATAAAAAAAAAAAACAAAAAAACAAAAAAACAAAAAAAAAAACCACCAAACACCAAAAAACCTTTAGAATTTCAGCTGTGAGCCCATGTTTCCTGTGTTCAGCTGGGGCACTTTTCACCCAAATGCTGAAAGCTGCTTGCCTAGGTGGAAAAAAATCCCGAGTTCCTGGGATAAGGCTTCCCTGTGAAACAACTTGAAATATTTGTCTGCTAACTTTTATTAGGAGAAAGTCAGTGACATCGGGAACCTGTGCGCATTTTCTTTTTCTCTGGAAAATAAAATTACATAAATGCCCCTTTGGAAACTCCAGAATTTTTCTTGTATCATGTGACTGTCTCATGCTGCAAAGAGTCCTGGCTGGCTTCCAAGTGAATGCACTGTTGTGAATACTTGCATGGGAATCAACTATTGCATTTAAAAGGGGGCTCTGGTTAAGCAATACAGAGGTAGTCATGATGTGCAAATTATTTTAAGGGTTGGCCATATTGGCTTTTTTATGGAAGCTGAATTTGGATATCCCAAATGAGAAGTATGCTAGAAACACCAAAAAAGTCACGTAATGGATTCATGTGCCTCCTGTGTCCCCTACTAGGCTTCCTCGTAATCCACAATTTAATTTTGAGGGTTTTCTGTGCTACATCTTATGCATTTTTCAGTCTTGTTGATTTTTGTTGGAGCAAATGAAACTTATCTGAGGTGAATTCATTTTGTTGCTGTCTTTAAAGTGTCTCTTAGTCTCTATCCTGAAAGTATCTGAAGTGTGTTTAATTGAAACAAGCTGTGTGTGCAAATATGATACATAGTTGTATTTATGATATTTTTATTCATAAATCAACAGAGTAGACTTAAAATGCTATTTATAATACCAAGAGAATTTTTCATTTATGTTAAATACTTCCATTTAGAAACATGGATTTTTTTTTAAATGACTTTAGAAACTTGGAACTAATTCCATACTGCATTTCTTACCTTCCAAGTATAAAAGTCTTCTGTTGTCCTCAAAAATGGATGGCAATATTCGATATCATGCTATGAAAAATTACAGTGGTACAGTGTTTCATATATTAATGCCTTTTATACTCACTTGTCAAATAGAAGAATAATAATGCATGAATACATGTCTTCAAGTTCAGTTTGAGAATATAACCCTTTTCAGAACACACACCAATTTGCTTTCATAAATAGCATTGAATACAGTGAGTATATACAGCTTCTCCAACACACCAATATTTTGAAATATATTCAATATGTATTCTAATATTCTGAACTCAATATTCAGTATTTAGTAATCCAAAACACAAAATGGTTTTACCTTGATGCCTATTTTGAAAGCTTACGTTGATTTTATTTTCTTATTATCCTACAGAGGATTGTTTTACAATAAATTATTTTCCTGAAAGTCTACTTTCTGTTTTCATAAGTTAAAAATTTCTGCTTCATACTGTACCTCAAATACTCAAACACAGGGTTCATGACACTGTAGTTACAATAGTTCAGCAGAATACTGACATGCCCAAAGGTGTGTGGGTGTTTTTGTGGAGGTTGGTGGTCATCTTCTGCAGATCATTCCTTGCTTTGGAGGAACTTGCTTCTGAGGAAATGTGGAGGCCGTGGGATTGCATCACTGTTACTATCCCCCATGGATGATTTCTGTAAGTGTAGATTATAAGTAGCAGGTGATGAGCAACTTTATAGTGGAAACCCAGAGGCAGGTAGTGTGCAGTTCTCGGAAGCTCAAATCCCTAACCCTGATGAGACAGGACCAGCGCTTTAATAGTAGAAAATCGCACTAGGCAAAACACTTCAGAATAACACTTCATGCACAGAGTTTTTCTGCCTTAAAAGAAGGATGAATGAGCTTCTAGCAAGCCTTTTCCATCAGCCTTTGATTCTGTTGACTCTTAAAAGTTTTTGGAATGGAGCTTTTTATTAAACTAATTTTGTTCAATTATGTATCTTTTTATTTGTGCTTTTGTATTGTACTATGAGATGTTCATTCTGTCAATTGATCATTTTGCTGAATATTGCCTGATCACAGATTGTGTGTGTCTAACAATGATAATGATGTATGTAAATGAAGTAATAGGTGCAATTCACTTTGTGCTTGCTGTTACTGAAGTACTGTACCAATTTAATCTCAGAGGGTTTATATAGTAATGAATCAGACAGGCTTTTCCAAATTTTGTAGAATGTTTTGCAAATAAATCAGAAGTGGTTCTGACAATCAAGAAAACTCATTACTGCCATTTTACCCCTACTCCTTCCTCCCACTGCCATCCTGTTTCCCCCACACCCCCAAAGAAAAACAAACAAAAGAACCCAAAGCCACCACACCCCAAGAACCCTCTCCCCAGCTATGTGGGAAGGCATCTTTAAGGTTTTGGTGTCTCTAAATTTAAATAACATTAAACAGTCTGGAAAGCAAGAGAATAAACAAACAGTTCAACTGCACTGAGAGAATATGTACATGACTAAGTAATTTATTGTAGAAGAAAAAAGTGACTGAACAGTAATTAGTTTACTGTATTGTTTGTAATAATGTTACATGATTAGCAGGGCATAAATGGAAGAAGATGAGTGAGGGATTTTGCATTAGTACTATGGATTGCCTCAGCCTTAATATAAACATGAGAAGATTATCTCTTTATTCACATGCCTGTTGGCAAAAGATGAAATATTCCTGGTGTTGCTTTGTATAACATCAAATTTTTCAAATAAGGAAGTTAAATACTCTTATTTCCAAGGGTGAAAGGTAGCAAAGGAAGAACAGAAATCCGCTTTCTTGGGCGATGACATTTTGGTCTATGACAAGGGAGGAATACTGCAGATAGGTGTTGGGGTTTGGGGTTTTTTTTTTTGGGTAGTGGCAAGTACTGCTCAGCCTAGGAGAAAGGTGATGATGTTTCCATAATTTAGGGAGCCAAGTGCTGTGGTAAGTGGCACTAGGTAAGTAGATAGGAAAACTTGCTGAGAATTAGTCAATGCCCTTTCCACATAAAATTTTAAAACATGTATGTGTTCTACATTTTTTGAAGAGGTTTAAAATGGAAATTTAAAACTGAAAGGTCAGACTTTGGAGCTTGTAATATTTGACTGTATTTCTGATTTTTCAGTAGCAAAGACAAGAAGAATAAGAAAAACTGACTTTGCATAAGTTGCTTATTGTTGAAATTTTCTGTAGAAATTTGCTTACAGTCAGAAAGCTATTTTTTACTGTAAGCTTGTCAAATGAAAAAAGTAATCTCCAACTGGAAGAATAATGTGCATCTCATAGAACTGAATGCTACTGAATAGCAAGGAAACTGGTAACCTAAACCAGTGAAGTGGTGCTGTAAGCTCCTAGCTGAAGAGTCAATAGATATGAGAATCACAAAAATCATTCAGGTTGGAAGGAACCTTGGAGGTTTCTAGCCCAACCTACTGCTCAAAGTAGGTCAGCTATGAGTATCACTAGGGCTTTGTCCACTTGGGCTTTGAAAGCCTCTGAGGATGGAGTTTGCACAGCCTCTCTGGGCCTCTGCTCCTCTGCTTAATTATTTTTGTAGTGACTCTTTTCCCTTTGTACCCAGCCAGAATAATCTGTTTCAATTTATGCCTGCTGTGTCTCATTTTCTTGTTGTGCACTGCAATGAAGAACTTGGGTTTATTTTCTTGATAGCACCCTAGTACTTGATAGTACTAGAAGGCTACTATTAGATCTCTCCCAAAGCCTTCTATTTTCTTCCAAGCCAAACAAGCCAGTTGCCTCAATATCTCTTCAAGGATATGTGGTTCTGTGCACTGACTATTTTTGTGACCCTCTGAACTTGCTTGAATTTATTGATATCATTCCTGTACTGAAGGGTCCAGAACTGGATGCAGTAAATGCAGACAGTTCGACAAGAACAAAGAAGAATAATTGTGTCCCTTGAGCAACTGGCTATGCTTCTGTTGATACAGCCCAGGATGCTGTCCACCTTTACTGCTGCCAGGACACACTGTAGATGTCTGTATTGTACTGTCCACCAAGCCCCTCAAATCCTTTTCAGTAGAACTGTTCTCTAGACAGTCAGTCACCAGCCTGTACTGTTGTTGGGGTTAGTACCTCCCACAGGAAGGACTTGGCATTTGTCCTTCTTGAATTTCATGAGGCTGGTCCATTCTTCAGCTTGTCTAGGTCCCCTTGAATTTACTCTTTCTGGATGGTCAAGATCAGCATTTATGAGGATTCTCTGTCTCAACTTGTGTAAGTGAAAGAGAAGTAATCACATCTTACAGCCTCTGGTCACCTGGAAACTGCCAAGAGTGGGTGAGGCAGTAAGAACCACCACTAGTCAACAGATGTTAATAGCAGGTTTGTAGCACTTCTCTGCATCAAATACTTCCTAACTTCTTGCTGGTGGTGGTGTTTCATGGTAGAGTGTACTCACTCCCTGGTGACTTTCTATCTGCAAAAGATGGTGGTTTGTGAACAACAGATGTTTGTTGCTTTCACATCAGATGCATTCCTTTCCCAGAATGGGGGTAGCTCCCTGGTTAGTCTCTGAATAGTCATATGAGGTTTCCATCCTCCCCCCACCTTTTCTCTTCCCAGAGAAGAAATAAGGAGAAAGTCTGTTAACAATGAGTTTCCTGGTGGTTGAAAAGTATAACAAATCTCCTAGATACAGCAAACATGTTGAATTACCCTGAATACTGAGGGGAAATTTCTCTTTGGGGAATGGCAGTATGACACTTTGAGGACAGGGGAGAGTAATGGATATCTTGAGACTGTATAAATTAGTCGTCTTGCATAAGGTAAGATAACATGCTAGTTAGTTATAGTTCTGACAATAATTCAATAGTTGTCTCTCCTATGCATTTAAACTGTGAGATAAGTAAGGGTTCTTCTGCACCAGATGGTCTAAACTACTTGACATATTACGTTAAAGGAAAAAGTCAATCCATGTACTTGCTTTTAACCTCTGATACAGTAGGTGTTGTCCTTTGGAATGTACCACTAAGCACTGCTTCTATAATGCAATTGTAATGGTGAGTCAACTCACTGTGCAGGTTTTGCTCATTCTCCTCATTCTCTTTCATGATTTCTGAACTGCGAGTTACTGTGAGATCTTTTTAGAACTTTAACAGCAACTTATAGGTGATTGCTGTTAGAGGTACTGCAGAGTTCACTGAGTCTGGTTGTGTTTCTGAAATCTCCACAATTATTACATGGGATAAGACTAGTGCAGTACACATGCAACACACAGAACACAGCTCACTTACTGAAACCATGAACTGCACTGTAATGCATGTTACAGAATATTTTTTATAATTATTTTAGGAACTATTTGTAAAGTGTTTAAAGGGTCAAGGATAGTTGTATCTTTTTTCCTGGATGAAAGTATTATGACATTGCACAGAAAAGTGGTTAGCCATTTAAAAATATCATGGATTAATGCCTTTAATGTGCAAGATGGGAATATTCATTCAGATTCTGATTTCTTTTGACTCTCCTACATTGTCGCTAAAACTTACTTTTCTCTGATAGTCATATTTGCCTTTAAAACTGAAGATCAGTCTTTTACTGGGCTGTCAAAGCAGCAGGATTTTTTGCAGTGTTGAGAGTGACATCATGTTTCTGCCTTTATATGGAAAGATGTCACTTTGCAGTGATATGTAGAAGACTTTACAGATCTCTGGGCTTGGATGTGTTCAGTACAGTTAATATTCTTGAGCTAACTGAGGATGGGGATGAAGAGTGCCAATATCCACAGTTTGGCAAATGTCTTACCTTCAATTAACAGCTGAGATCTCTAATGATTTCTTACTAGGGTCATTATATGAAAACAAAGTCTGCAAAGTGTTGAGACAGAGATGCAATATTTCCATCTCCAAAAGTTGGAGGTAATTGAAGAGAACTAGACTTGGTAGATACTCAGTATGCTCAAATCCCCTGTAAAGATTAAGCTTTTCTCTTAACTGATGGTCTAGATCCATGAAATGAGGTGCTCTTCAAGATAAGGTGAGGGGGTAAGGTGTTACTGACATAACTGCTCCAAATCTGCACTGTCAAATCTATTGCCCAGCTTCGGTCAATATCTAGCTTTTAGCTTAAGACACACTTTATCCTTGGAGTCTTTCATGAACCGTTTCAGTGTGTTCCCCTCACCTGACTGAATTTCGTGCACTGTGAACCTAGGCATCTCCCATATGCTTCAGGAAGAGCTGAGGCATCTGCTTCTTGTGAAGGTGTTGTAGATTCCAGTAGGGAATGAGAGTCCTAGCTCCAGTTCCATAATAGTTTGAGTGTAAGGAGGAACATGGTATCTGGTTAGCATTTGAGATGAAACTTTGCATGGGCAGGTAATTTTAAATAAATTTTGCAGAGTTGTAAGAGCTAACTCACTTCTGGAGTAAAGTGCATGAAGTGGGATGGCCAGAATCTGTTGCATTAGGTGGGGAAAAAGTGTTAATACCTGTTGTATATGTGTCAGTGAAGGGGGGGGGATTTTTTTTCTTTGGCTACTCAGGGTTTATGTTCTGTGCAATTGTATGTTGTTGCCTTCATGAGGGGTTGGTAAATGATAGATAACTTTGAGGAAGGAGAAAAAGCAATTCAAATGTCAAAGTGGGGAGACCCCTTCCAGAGAGGGAAGGTGGTCTCTAGGGAGAAATGAACTGGTTGTTAGGCTGAAGCAGGAAGTTGCTGTGCTGTTTTAGGCTGGAGTCCCATTGTCAAGGAAGATGTAAATTATTATGCTCTCTTGGGGTGTATAGCTTCACTGTTTTGTGTGAATACACAGCCTTAATGATGCAGCTCCATGCATAGCACAATGCATCATGTCCATCAGCTTTTCCTGCTTATCTGTAGCACTTGCTAAGAAGTGCTCAGGCACCTCTACTGACTGTTCTCCCTTGTTCATGTATGTGCTTTGAGTCTGTTCAGTCCCACCTGCTGTCTCTAGTGTCAAAATGTGTTTGTTACTTGTTATACCTATTGACTTGGTTTACGTGCAGTACAAGGCTATGACCAAACTTAAGGCTTTGTTCATATGCATCTTTAATATCATTGTTTATTTGTGCAGCTCTTGCTTAGAGACAGCAAATCTATTAAAATCCAAAGGAAGTAATGAGAGAGCTTGTGTTTTGAGGTAAAACTGGGTGGCTATGCACAATTAGCTCAATGCAATAGCTGTCTTGTAAAACTCTTAGTAATGATGAGTCCAATTTGAAGGCCTCATTTGCTACCAGATGTCTTCTGAGACAGAATCATGAGAAAATTTAGGTCGTTCTGTGTTTGTATAATGTTTGTTGAACTTCCCTTCACCACCTCAGTTTTGAGAAAGAAGCTGCTGGTTTTAACTGTGAGCTTTTTGCCATGTCAAATCAAAGTTGATTGAATATTGAGTTGTGACAGGATTATAAGTTCCTGAGAAGAAATATTTTCATGACTGCTCCGTGTTTGAATGAACCATTCCATGTTTTTATTTTTTCTAACTGAACCAATGCTTTTAAATTCTGGCTGGTTATCTTTCCTGAATATGGGTATAGAACACGTTTCTTCGAAGTGTTTCCTCATTCATTAGGACTATGTCAAGGGCAACTTACATGTGTCAAGTGACTAATTCACATTCGTTATATATAACATGACTCTTCTAGGTAACATCACTTTGGGAATTTGGTGTTGTTTTTTGGTTTTTTTTCTTATTTTATTTCTTTGTGGCATTGCATAATTGAGAGTAGAAACCAGAAAAATAAAAGCTTTACATAAATTCTGTTAAATGTCCGTCCATGTAAATTATATGATGTTTTTAAACCAATTTTAATATTTTTAATTAAATAGTTGAAAAAAATGTCTACAAAACCAAATACAAATAGCTTACCCAGTCCTGTGTGTCTATGGCAAGTTCTCCCTTGCTTTTCAAATGATACAACTCATTATAGCTACAATTAAATTTTAGTGCAAACTTTATAGGTAAAGGCTCATTGTCATTGCTAGTAATTTATGATATCAGACCCCTTTGAGTTTTTTAATAGGTACAGTGTGCCTCATCTACTGTTCCCATGATGACTTGTGATGGATCTGTACAGACATTTAAAGTAACCTATCCTCTTGATTATGAGAATGGACCACTTTGGTGGTTTTTTCTTTGTTATACATCATAAGCTTTGAAATGAATTGCCAGTGTAGTTACAAGCATTTAGTAATTGTCAGCTTATGACATGACATGAAAAGACAATCTCTTATTTGATCAAGTAAGAATGCTAGATAGCTTTGGTTATGTATTTTAAAGATTTGTATTTCTGGTGGTATGTTTTCAGGATAAAGTGTTTTAACATAGTATATCAGGGACAAATGCATTTGTATTTTGTAAGCCTTTTAAATTTCATGGGTGAAATAATAATCAAAACAGTAGTTAATGGAGAACAATACAGGCATCAGCTGTCTGTACTGCAGAATGTGGTATGTATTCCGGTGTACCTTAGAACTAAATGCAAATGTGTGGTTTCTCCACTTGTTCCTTTGCTTTTCTGTGCAAGTGAAGCCAGCCATGCTAGCTAGGGGTTAGGAGCAGCAGGTTCTCCGCTGCGGATGCTTAGGAAGCAGGGACTACAGAGATACCTGCCCTGAAGCTTAGATATAGGTTAGACTGTCTATAAGAATATTTTTGTATCTGGTATTGATGGGTCCCATCTTGATCCAAGTAAAGCAAGAAAGGATAACTAGCCGGTTCACTTATTAGGAAATGCCTGGGGACTTGTCTGTATTTCATACCTTACTTCAGTGACATGCAAAAGCACATTTTGCTTCAGCTTTCAGCTGCTGCCCTGGTCCAAAGTAGAGCAGGCTTGAGGTTGTTTTAGTTTGATCTGAAATCAGAGTATTTCTTCTCACTGTCTCACAAATGTTGGCAAACATAAAACTGTAGCCTGAACTAAAATGTTTGTGCCTGTATTGGGTGATGGGAAAGGAAGAGGGGAAGGAGATGGCTGTACTTGTGCTACTCTACCTACTTCAATATATGTCATGAAAGTGAAATGTCTTGGGTTATTGTCTGTATAACTGCTGTAAGGAAATGAAAGGAAGATATATTCTCCTAAGTATTTCTATCCTAATGTTAAGAGATAAGGAAATATAATACTATGTGGGAAGTAGTGTAGAATAGTTGTTGTACAACTGTGTAAGTGTAAACAGTCCTTCCTTTCTCTATCCTTTTCCTTGTACGTTTTGATATAGGTATCAGTAGCCCTTTAGGGTCCCAGCCAGTCAGTCCCCAGCCTGTGCTGTTTCCTGGGTTTTACTTACTAGTGACAACCACCATATTTCTGTGGTGTTTCCTGTGTTGTTATCCCTATGGTGGGATCAGCACCACATCTGATTAACCTTCTATGCTCATACTGTCTCTCTTACTTGTATGTATTTGCTGGATTGGTGCAGAAGATGCTAACCTGGAGTATTTGGCTTTTTGATGGACAAAGAATTTTGGAGAGTGATCAGAACAGGGACATCTTCTCTTCCTTTTTCCCTGCGTTAAGTCCAGTGTCGCAAAAAGATACTTGTTTTGTGATAGTCTGCACTTTTGGTAACAAAATTAGCACCTCTCTGATGTAAAGCAAGTGCTCTGGTTCAAGGCATTGGATTGTGTGTAGTTCTTTGGATGCAATTTGAACAACCATGTAGCTTTTTTTTTTTAGACATTGCTTTGTCAGTAAGCAGGTGACTTCACTGACAGCTTTCTTTGTGGATGTGCAATGAGGCCCAAAGAAATGTGAGAAAGCCACAAGAGAGATTTCTTGTCATCTGTCAAGACTTGTCAAAGTAAAATTAGCAAGTGGAGAAAAATATGAAATAATATATATTTAGCCAAAAGAATTAAATACAAAAAATATAGAAATATATATTGATATAGAGATGTATATATTTCTGCAAAACACTGGGGGAAGGAAGATGTCAACTGAAACTTGCAACTGGTTCATAAAACTATCTGATTAAATGGAAGACTTTTTTCGGTTAGGATTTTTCAAAAATGGCTATTGCCAACTTATCTTTGCCCTTGAGAACTTCTATATAGTGACTTCATGGATTCAGAATGAAGCAAAAGTTGTTTGTTTAAAATTACACAAACTAGGATGATAAAGTCCTCAATTATGCCAATAATGAAGTGGGGGTGCTCCACAGGTTTCTGTCTCAGCAAACCCACTTGATGTAAAATTAGGGGAGAATAAGACAAGCAGTCCAAGTTATTCCTGCTATCTTTTTTTTTAATATTTAGGAGGAATGATATTAATGACAATCTAAATTAGGAAGAATGGTAAAGAAGGAAGTGAAACTCCGATACAAAAAAGGACACTACCTGGAGTACTGAGGGGTGCTTGAATTGAATAAAAGATAATGTCTTAAGCCTGAACCATTAAAAATATAGGGAAGCAGAACAGAAGTTTTACATACTTGCTGGTTTTTAAATAAAAATTTATTTTCATGGCATGACTTAATGTGGCTGGATAAAATATTGAAGTTTAGCATATAACCCTAGCCCAGGCACTGTGACACTTTCACTATACTCTTGAATTGCTGTCATGCCTGTAAAGAATTGAGTGAACACTGCCAACTATTGGTAGATAAACTGAAAGCATTACTCCCACAACATGCATATTAACATGCCATATGTCGGAATCTAAAATATTTAAGCTCTTATAAAATTGCCATAGAGGATGAGATAAAATATAGTAAGATGTGTTACCAACTGCATTATTGCTTAGGCTACACAAATCTTTAAAAAATCAATATTTTATTCAGTGTAATTCCACATGATGCCATTAAAAGTAAGAAGAGAAAGAAAATATTTCTGTACACAGAAAGCTTCTAGATAAGACTGGTGGCATAGGACACCTGTACTGCAGTTTGGAAATGACAGTGAGCTTTAAATGGAATAACTGTGGGAACAGATGCTCATGCATTAAGCTCTCAGCCTTACATACAGCTGAAGTTTACCTTCAGGCTTGGGAAGTTTATTTTCAGGCTTGTAGGGAATCTCAATGGGATGTCTGACAAGTGGTCACCTTGCAGGAAGCAGGACAAATTTACATTTTACTTCTATTTATTCCAGGTATTTTTTTTTTAGTTTTGAATGTGAAATGGAAGTTGATTTAATGTTCACAGAGGATAGCAGGCTGACAGCTCTGAAATCCAGAACACTTGTTTATCAGGAGTCTTAATGTTCCTCATTTGCAAACTGGAGAAGGTCCCATCCGTGGGAAACAGGTTTTCTCCATAGCTTTTTTCTTCTCTGGGATTTCTGTTTATGACTAACCAGAAATGCATTTTGGATATTTCCTTCTGCTCTTTTTGCTTATTGGGATAAAAGAGAGCGAATCTGAAAGCTAATCTCATGGATGCTCCCATGCACATATATGGTATTTGAGTTCTTCTAGGTTTGAACCATTTTTGTCAGACAGATAGAAGTTCAACTTTTGTATACTGTTCTTTGAGTTGTTCTAGATTAGTCTGAGGAAGTTCACAGTGATTTAGGAGTGAGTTATGTAACTTCCCTGATAGCTTAAGAAATCTCACTTTTTCTCAAATAGTCAGGGCAAAAAAGAGATCAGTCACTTCCACACTGAGTGAGATGTGTTTGATAAGGTATCTAAATATTTTGCTTGCTGTGAAGTCTGTGGAAACAAGAAACTATAGGAATACTTAGCATGAGAATGAACCAACATCAAATATCCTGAATTACCAGCATATGAAGATAAGGCAATCAGTGGAGTGAACTTTTAATTGAAGGTGGGCTGGTAGTAAATTAAACTTTTCTGAAGGAATTCATAGCAATCCTGCAGTGGCAAATCCTACTACACCCTGAGCACAATGCTTTTGCTCTAAGATCCTATCAGATGTAGGTAGAGAGATAGTAAAATAGTTGCCCGAAGAGCTGTGTTGGGATTTTGACCCATATCTTTGACTCTCCTAAGGAGACTGGATTGCTTCAAGCAGGTGGCCCTGGCCTCTGTGTTCCCTACTTAATCTCTTAGAACATTTGCTTCTGTATGAATAGTTGACTGCATCTGCATGCAGTGTAGTAATCCCCACCTGGGTCCCATCTCCCCAAGGGAGAACTGTTTACTTGAGTGTCCTGTTTGACACTGGAAAATTAAACAAAGGTGATGAAACTTAAATTTTGTGTGTTTCCAGAATGAAGTGTTTGAGAAAATAGACTTGCCAAAATTTTTCTTGTAGCTAAAGCAATCTCGTCTGTCTTTCAGAATATGCTCAGTGTGGATTAGTACTAGAGCAATTAATAAAACTTAACACCCTCTTCATGTTGCCAGTATGGAGCTGTATATTTGGGTTCTTCTCTGTCATGGTACATTTAGTGTTGTCCAACCTTATAGCAATTAATAGCAAAGAAGGGAGAGATTTCATCTATATGTATACTTGTAGTCTTGTGTTTTCTTTAAGCTGATATACTGCCCTCAGGAAAAAGAACATGAAATAACAAGGAAAATCTCAAGAAAAAAACCCAACCTTTAATTGAAGGAAAAAAACCCAACAACAAACCACAAAAGCAAGAGACCACTTCAGAAAGTAAAGCTGCCAAAATTTCATTTGAAAAACTGAAATCTGTGTATCTGTATAACATCTTCACAATTTACAATATCTTTATAATGACAAATATAAAGTACCATTGGGATAAGGCAGAGTTCAAGGACACTGATGCAAAGTAAAAAGTCCCACTTTCTTGATTTTTTAAAAAATTTTTTTTCCAGTGAAATCATGTGCATTGCTGAAGACTGCTGTACCAATTAATGTATTTTGTAAAACATTCTGACATACTCTGAAAATCTGGAAGTCCAAAGGGTTATACATATCTCATATTAAAACATTTTGCAGATGTTACTGACAAAATTAAATATTCTCTCCCATTTCTGAAACGTGTTTGTAGACGCTTTAATTAGATCATATTTTTCCCCAAGTATTTCATTTCCTTTAAGGCTTCTGTTCTACATAGTTGGAAATATTCTGCAGGCCATTAAAATATCTAGCAGTGAAGATAGATTATGAGCTTCTATTCTTAGAATGACTAGACTGAATGTACTCTTTTGCTATCTTCTCTTAACCTGAATGATGGCAAGTACTCTTTTTGTTCTGGGGTTTCTTCCCACTCCCCCCCATCATGTTATTTATCTATTTGATTAAATATATAAGTGCATATATAGTTAATATGTTAATAAAAACTTCATCTCCTATAGACACGCAACTAATCCTGCAGCTCCATTTCAGTTTTTTATAGTGAACTCTGGCAGACTTTCAGCTCTTTCTTTTATTTCCCACTGTATTTGAATAAAATTACTTAATTCCTTTCAGAACAAATATGGAAGAGTATGTTCACAGCTGGTCTTTTTCCAGGGTTGTAAGTCCACTTAACTGAAGTTACTTGGGTAACTGAAATTTGATGTGCTATGGTATGATAACTGCCTCTAAGGACCTCTGGCTTCCAGGTCTTAATATGTTCCTTGGCAGCTTGTTTGTATGTAAGGACAAGAGCAGTGTGGTCTGTCCTCCTGTAGGTGTTTAGTTGCCAGCTGAGGGAAGTCTTTGCCTTGAGTTAACTGATCTGGGGAGCAAGATTATAGGGTTTACACTGGAGCATGCCTGCAGTGCAGCATAGATATGATCAAGAATCTCAGAGAGATCCAAGTTAAAAGTCAACAAGCAGTCTTTAAGTATTACTTAAACACTAAGATTTACCTTGCTTTGTCCATCCTTTCTTTCTAATGTAGATTTTTAGTTTTATCCTAGGTTTTAAATAGCTTTTAGAAATCATGCAGTTAAGACACAGTAGTTCATGTATTTTCTAAATACCATGTAATGTGCTAAATGTTCGCTCTGTAAGACACTTCTCACCTTTGTTGAATCCCACAGCTTTTGTTCTATAAGGCACACAAAAAATTCTGGGGCGTCTACCTACAGTTTGTTATTACATTCTGTACCTGCATTTAAAATGTGCAGAATTTTGTTTATTTCTGAAGTATTTTGCCCGTCTTAAAGCTCATTCCTGAAAATGGATCTCTCTGAATCTGTAACCGCCAAAAGTTTAGGTTGGTGTTTATGCGAAGAATAAAAAGTACCAAAAGGGACCAGGTGCCCAGATCAAAATAGAGGTTCTCAACTCCAAAAGCAATTTCTTGTGAAGGAATAGGGACCATGTCATTTTAGCACAGGTTGCTAGTACATCTTCCTTGGACAATCAAGCAGTGTGTTATTTTTGTTTGGAATGTAGTTTCCTCAGACAAACTACCGTAAAGTAGAGTTTATTGGATAATTCAGTCCAACTGTTTTTTTCAATAGTAATTAAAGTTAACACACTTCCAGAGTTTAAAGTAAACTTAATGTGAGGAGTATTTAAAAGCTTGATTTGTCACAGTCTCTTCTAACGTTTATGTTCTACTTTAGTTTTTATTTAGTTGGACTTCAACTATGTAGCAGAGGGACTCTATTCTTTTCATTTTTTTTTTCTTCTAAAGAGTTGCTATAGAACAACCACCTAAAGTATTTCTAAGCTGTATTGTAGAATCACATTGATAACTAACATTTCTTTTTAAATATGGAATTTCCTTTAATTGAATGGGCAGAGTTAAGTCAGTTGTAGATAAAACCTAAGACAAACAGCAGCCATGGAAATATATGACTTTCCAAAAGGTCATTAATATGTTGCAACTTTCTTTTTCTCACTAGAAAGAGGCAAAACATAATGCAGTATCAAAACTGAATGTAGCTCAAAGCCCATGAGGTCAACATACTCTAGTTGCGTGCATGTTACTAGAGGCACCTTCTCCCGGTTTGATTACTGGCACTAAAAGTAGTTTGTACATTGGTAGCATCTGGCATGAAGAATATCTCTGACAATCAGCCTTCCTTTAAGGAATTTGTATCCATTTGTAAAACATATATAGTTAAAGCTGGCTTGAGTTCCTCTGTTCACTGTGTCTTTATAATGATTTCATATGTCCAGCAGTGTCACTGAAGTCATAATATGCTCCATCCTCAGACTTAACATTAAGCAAGCAAGATGCTTTTTATCATGAATTATGGCAATATAAGGATTTTGTTTAGTATTACCTGAGGAACAAAATGTGATTAAAAAAATTCTGTAACTGTTGGGAAAGTAACTTCCCAACTCAATTCTTAAAATATAGTTTCAAAAATTTGTATTTCTTAAATGGGAGCAGGCCATCCTTATGTAAATCTGTTCTGTTTATTAATTTTCTCCTCAAAAAACCCCCATAGTTTCCTACCAATATGAATTAAATGTTCAAAATTAATTTCATCTAAGAATAAACTAAATTCTAGCTATTTTGATTGGCATGCCACTCTATCCTTGTGTTAAGTGTATAGGTCATCACTCACCAAAACAACAAAGATTGTATTTGGCTTCACACACTGTGATAGCCTAATTCAGCATGTGGGCAGCTAATGGGTCTGCTTATGCTGAAAGGCTGAGAAATACAATTATCTGTGATTTGTATAGGAGGTGATGAGCTCACAGATAATTTAACCAGAACTGATAGCAAGTTACAGGGATCAGAAAAAATAGCTGGCTCAAGTGGTTTAAAAAAACCCAACAACACAATCCAAACCAAAAGACAACAACAAAAAACTCCTTAAAAAAATATTTCTAATATGTAGTTAATTTAAGAATGGAATGGAAAAGATGACAAATGGAAGACCTGTGGTAGTTTTGTGTAGGGAAGGATGAGCAAACAACTAAAAGTAAGGGAGAGAATAGATACAACAGGGAGTATCTTAGATTTCCATGTGAAATCCAATATTTACTCACGATCTTGAAAAGGAGAAAGCAGAAGTTAGGATAAAGTCCAGAAGATTATTATTTGATAATTCTTTGCTAGGCAAGACTGAGATACTTAAAGCTATCTGTGTAAGAAGATGTTCAGTACTCATAAATGCCAGGTCAAGCAGTGAAGGGGAACATTTACATTGTATGGCTTAAATGATGTATAGTTAGAAAGCTTACCTGGAGATCTTAGTAGACAGCTCAGTGGAAACCTCTGCTCAGGCCACAATCACGATTTGCAAGTTTAGAAAGATATACAGTGTAGTGACAATCAGTTTCCTAATATCTGCTATGTAAAATCATCCAGAAGAGTAGCTAGTACTAATTGCCTTATATAAAGAAATATATAGTGAAGAATTTGATGTAATTCGGAGGATGAGAATAGGAACTCTTTACCATAAGATGTTCAGTGCAGTATATGGAAATTTATGAAATGGTGAATGGCGTGAGAAAGATGAATGAGGTGGTTTTATTTTCTCTTTATGCAAGAAAAAGGAGGTGGATAGCCATTGTCTTTTAAACATAATAAATATCAAAGCAACAGGAATATTTTCAGACACAGTCTTGCATTTTATGGGAAAAAGAGTGTTGCTGAGGCCAGAAAAATGTAATAAATGTCCTACTGGGTCTGTCCAAGTGTCATGTGGCAATAAGATGCTGTTTAGGGAAAGCGTATGTCCCATGACCTGTTCTTAATGTCTGTATCCTCATAGTTTACACATCTGAAACTGTTGTTTGGGATGTTAGAGGGTACTTACTATCAAGTTCTAATATGTATGAATGGATCTGTTATCCCTGAATAATTAATTTTTAACATGCCAACACTGTTTACCTCCTAGTCTGCCTCTCAGATTCCAGAAGAGCACTACGTGCTGTGTAAACACGGACTTTATTTACTTGCTTTAACCAACCTTCTGTTAGTTTTAACAAGTGCCTTCTAGTCTAAGTATTGCAGGATTTGGTATACAAACTTCAACATTCACTGCTTTCATGATTTTAGAAACCTTAAATATCTCCCCCTCAGTATTCTCCTTGAAGGCCAAGTAACCTCAGTCTTCTAGTCCCTCCTTGTATGGCAGCTACTCCCCAACCTTGTTCAGTTCAGTTGCCCTTCTCTGTACCTTCCCCACCTCCATCCACTTTGTCTTCCTTGAGATGACCACAGCTGCACATGGGCACAAGGGCTCAATATCCTACCAAAATGATGCTGCTTTCTGGGGCTCTTAAAACTCCTTCCCAGCAATGCCCAGCTCTTATTTTGTGATCGTTTTGGCTGTCACAGCACAGTGGGTGGATGGTTTTGCAGCGCTGTCAGTGATGGCTCCAAGTTATGTTGTTAACTGGAACTATCAGGTCCAGTTTTAGATTATAGTGCCTAAGGGCACTACCACACATTTATTTCCACTGCAGCTTGTCATCTTTTTGCCTGCTTTTTTAGGTTTGGGAGATCCTTCTGGAGTTCATCCTTGTTAGCTGCAGTGTTTGATTTGGAAAAACTTGAACTCCTCTCCCTATCCACTCTTCTAGGTCATTGAGGAAGATGTGGGCTGAGACCAGTATCTGGGGGATGCCACTGACTTGCCTTCACCCTGTACAGTGGTGGTTAAGCCCTAGTATTTGCTTTTGATCCTTGGATTAGTGTTCAGTCCAGAAATGGATGCTTCCTCCAGTCTACTGGAACTTTATTTTTTAATAACTTTGAAGGTCTCTTGGAACTACAGCTGTGCTACATTCATGGAATCCCCTTCATTCACATGCTGTTAGATGTTCTTGTATAGTGTTAATTTTTAGGACTGGCAGGATTTTCCCTTATAGAAACCATTCTGGCATGTTCATAACAAACTTTGTTTATCTACTT
The DNA here is from genome assembly GCF_031877795.1 of Strix aluco. NCBI lineage: Eukaryota > Metazoa > Chordata > Aves > Strigiformes > Strigidae > Strix > Strix aluco. Next base: position 34,165,494 of record NC_133936.1, read on the forward strand.
GCTGAGTTATTTGTTATTCTAGATGTTATCACCTTACCAGAGATGAAATTCAAACTTGCCAGTCTGTCTGAATCCCTTTTAGACCTGTTTTGAGAAAGGGAGTTTCTTGGAAAAAGACCAGTCCTCTAGCATGGTGACTGTGATGACAGATTATATATCAAGGGAAAAAGCACAAAATGATTCACTGCATGGTGTTATGTTGCAAAAGCAGTAGATTCTAATTATTTTGTAAGGGGCAGTCAGCTGCAGATTTCCTGTTTTGTCTGATTTAAATGATGGTGAATTTCAAGAAGCTTCATGTGCCTCCTTGCTGGACTTGATGGTCCCTTGATCTGATCTAAACCAATCATTTTGGTATTTCTTTATTCTGCAGACCAGTCAAATGAAATGAAGGTAACATGAAAGTCCAGTGTGAATGTCAATCCCTTTTGAGATTCCCCAGAGAAGAATTTAAGAGAAATTCCTCATTAGAATAAGGAAATGCAATATAATCTGTATTTGACTCTATATTTGTCTGGTTTACTGCTTTTGAGCTTTTGTCAAGGTTTTGTTCCCTTTTTTCTTTTCTTTTTTTCCACAATTCCAGGAAAGTATAAAATTTTTTCATATTCCTCTCCCCCTTGTTAAATACAAAAAACCCCTCAACAGCTTTCCTTAAAGAATTGCTGTTGTGTTTTGAACATGAGGCACAGGAAGCTTAGCTGGGATTACATTTTTTTCCAGTCTATGCACTTTAGAGCTCTCTCCCTTGGGAAGCTTAGCCTCAGGCTTGTATGACACTGATACAGTACTATGTGATATAAGGGGAATTTTTCCCCCTAACATTAATCCATCTGCAATGATAGAAGAGCCTGTGCTGGTGTTTGCAGCAGTGCCTCGTCCCTTGAAGGTTCTGGAGTTCACTGGCTTCCTGTCTGTCTGCACTTTTGTACTTGAATCTTCCATGCTTAGGAACATTTGTCTATATAACACCTCTGAAAATTTACCTACTGTAGAGTTTGGGCAGACCACGGCCTTCCTCCAGGTGATACAGTTCAATCTGTTAGAATCAAATGCATCTTTCAACATAGTCCTCTTTGTAATTCTCTGTTAGAGGAATGTTTTAACATATTAAACGATAACTTGTTTCTTCTCATCCTTCCCTCATACAGACACATAAATAATAAAATCGGTTAAAATGCCTGAAAGTTAAGAAAACTTGCTCTATAGTATCCTTGTATTGAAAAGGAAAAAAAATGGAGAATCTTCTGTATTAAAAGATATAAGATATAACAAAGTTTATCCTAAGTAGATTTTTTTTCTTAGCTTTTCCAAACAGTATTTGATTATTTTTAATTACACTTTTGGCAGAAGACCTTTGGTTAAAAGTCAGCGTCTTCAAGTATGATGAGTATTTATGTATTGCTCCTGAAACAGAACCGTTCCTCTTTACATGACCAGACTGTGTGCAATGGCCATACTGTTCAAATGTACTGTCTCAGAAATATTCAGCTAAACTTGCTGTGCAATTTAGAAACAACTGAAAAAAAAAAAAAATCAGTGTACATACTTGAGTCTTGCACTGGTGTAAGTGAAATGAAAAATATGTCCCTGGAAGGCTTTGATATTCAAAAAGAGCACTCGGCGAATATTGAGCACGTAATTAAATGCTATACTTGTATCAATGCTCTGGATTTCAGTGTGTTCAGGCAAGCTATCACCTGCTGATGTCAGAAGCGTACCCAAACAATAAAAGATTTTTCTCAGACCATTGAGACAATAGCCTGATCCCAAGTCTCTTGGAAGAAATGCAGACATACATGTTCTCCTTTCATGAGGCACAGTGGTCTAAAAGGAAAGCAGTAATACTTGGATATTTTACTATAAACAAAACCCTTAAAGCAAATTCTCAGGAGTGGTTAGCAATGTTGAAGTATTGATCCAGTCTCTACTGGTGATCCTTCAAAAACACAAAAAGGAGATACATACCTCCTATAATATTAATTTCTTCCAAATTTTACAGTTAACTGAAAAATCTGAGCTTTTCCTCAAAGATAATTTAAGAAGGGCTTTTTGGTTCAAATCCCCGTTGAAGTCAATACAAGCTTTACTGGTCTATGTAGTGAGGAAGACTTGCAGGTTAAACATTTAGTTTAAGCTTAGCTGATCTTGATGTTTCTGCTGTATTGCATGGAAACATGCTGAAATTGAAAAGCAAACAATACTGGGGTTATGCACTGAATTCTGGCATGTACCATACAATCTTGGTACTCCATGGAACATTCAGTCTGTGGTCCCCATTCTACTTCACAACTTTCTTTGCAAATTTCAGAAGTCCTTCAATTCATTTTTTTTCAGTGCAGATGCAGGAAGGGAAAGCACATCATCTCTTTGAAACTATTTCTCCTCCTTCCTGAAAGCTGACAGAGCCATTGATCCTGGTGTTTGAACACAGAATTGAGACAATTATCTCAGTAATAGCCTCAGTGAAAATCATGGGGTTTTCCTTTTATAAATGGTATTTTTAGTATTGATGTAGATAAGTGAAGTAAGAACATCCAAAGAAGTATTAGGTTAGGCATGATCTTTCATGTTTTATCTCCTCCCATCTTTCAGGAATTCCATAAATCTCAGAAAACCTTTAGGATTTGGAGGTCAAATTACTCTGGCTGAAGCAAGGCCTTTGAAGTAACTTGGACTGATTATGTGATAGTAATTTGTGTCAATCTGCTCCTACATATTTAAGTTATAACTATTTCTCTGATTCTTTAATTTCTGCAAATGTGAAATGGTGAGCAATTCAGACTGGAAAATTATGTTTGATTAAAGTAATGATTTTTGGTTTGAGAGTGTTGTCCAGCGGCAGAGTTGCAGATAAAATTTGAAACTTACTGCTTCAATGCTGCTTCATTGAAATTTGCTATTTTCACTTGTTCTGTGTGATCTATCTATAATCTGCTGTGACTTTGCAGAGAATAGATGCTTGCTTCTGTGTATGTGGAATTGAGGCTAGTATTTCATGTGAAGGAGCTCGGACTGGTGAATATGGACCCCGCATTGATTGATGGTCAATCCTTTCAATGAATGCGATACAAATCTGGGTTAAGAACTGCATCCTTTTTTCTGAATTTTGTAAAGGAGTTTTCATTAATGGACCAAAGTCATACTGGCAACTGGAAGTCAAGTCTTTTTGGTGAGGACCAGATTGCTTGCTTGTAGGCTTAAAAAAAATTCCATAAAATACTGTCAATGTGATTTTTGAAATATTACTTCTTGGACTAGTTACCTAGGGTATTTTCCTGCTGGGACTAATATTTGTGCCTGTTATTTTAATTGTATCTTTTAATAATTGAAGCTAAGCAGTCACTATAGTTGCTCAGAAAACAATGTGTCCTTCCTATAGATGGCCACTCAGGTATTCCTATAACCACTGCTGGAAAGGTAAATCTGATGGTACTGTCAACAAGGCAACTCTCAGTACGAGAACAAAGTAATTCCTCCATCCAATGGCATGCTCTATACATGCAGTATTGACTGACAAAGTTAAAAAATATTTGTCAATATACTATAATATAATTTAACTTGCAGATAGCATGCTAGCCACACCTTTTACCCAAAGTGAGCTGCATTAAGAGGTGACAGAATCCTACTTGTCATATTCTACTGAGTACACCAAGCACAGATAAGAGTAATTAAAGTGCAATTCAGTGTTTATAGTGTTGTCTCTCAATGAAAATCTGTGATACAGGTTAAAAATGTCAAATTAATATTTTTTTTATTTAAAAATACTGGTTGAGCTGGAAATGCCCAAGGCTTCCTCATTCTTTGATTACAGAATTTTTTTGCATTTGTTTACTATGCTTTTCGGTTCTTCCTCATGTTCCTCAAAGGAAAAGGGATGTAAGTACCTAAGCACATTAATAACTTTTTTTCTTGCATTTGAAGTGACTATGGGTAATTCATTCCGTTCAGTTATATCCTGAAACATAAATGCCTTTTTTAAGGTCTGTAGAAAGCAATTATAAAACTGGTAACTTTGAACTATTGAACTGCATGCCCCAGTGCTGTTGGCAATGCTAAAAATGGGAATATTAGATTAAATTTTTTCAAGCAGAAAGTTCTAATAACTCGAGTAATAATATTCATTAACTTCTATTTACACCATTTTAATCTGAATCCACATTGTATGGTGGTTTTATTTTTTCAGAAGACCATTAAAGCCTTAGCCAAATGCATATTTCACAGTATATGCTAATTCAGATTTGGTATAAATTATGGTTGAATTATCAAAGGTGGCACACTACTGCACAGCTTGGTTTTAATTTGAAGGGGTGGGGTGTTAAGTGGTACAGTAAGTTATTCCTGTGGTGGGTGAGCAATTACAGTGCCATGTGCTGTAACGACGCGAAAGTGAACGCAGGTCTGTCGGTGCCGAGTTGAGCCTATAGAAATGACAGCGTACTGCAGCATCTGAACCTTACTTGTGCTGCTTCGAGTTGTGTATGAAGAGGTATCTGCTCTTTCCATTAGACCTGGAGATGCTTTCCCTAGTTGCCCAGTAAGTTTGATAATCAAATGCTAGCCATGTTGCTGAGAGTGTGCTATGAGGAAAAAGTGGGTTTACATGATGAGAGAGAAAATCAAGTAGGAGAGGCTAGTCAAAATGACAGTTTGAGACTTGTTTCAGTAAGTTCTCCTAAACTTCTCAAGTTGTTGGGTTCTGTGGCTGATCTTGTTTCTGTTCAGTGCAAAATGCTCAAATTTGTCCTGGAATGAGTTAAAACTTTTCTGACTGCCAAGGCTTTGGGCATGGTGCCTGGCAGGAAACTCTCTGCTCAGGAACTGATAACAGTGCAGGATTTGCAAAAGAGAAGACAAAAGACTTAAATGTTGTGTTCTTGGCATCCTTTAAGAGAAAACAGCAGGGGAAGAGCAGAAGCACTGCAGATGTGAACAGAGATAAGGCTATCCAGGTTAAACCTGCAGCTTCTTTATTAATACAGGAGTGCAGAAGCTGATACGTATATATTGTATAGCTGCATGAAAAGAGTGAGTACCATGGTACTGAGATGTGATCTTATGAATTTTCCTTTCTTAATAGGTTTGTTAGAACATGGCTCATGCTTTTGCTTGACTACTCACCACTAGTATTGTCATGGCTTAGATTGTTCATAGTAATGGAGATTCATGCAGGATAAAGTAAATGAAGTTGCTTTTCATTGCCATTATCATTATTAAAAAGGCTTTTCAAAGTCAGATCTTGCTATCAGTGCCACAGATCGGCATACTCCAAAAAAGTGACCAAAACGCAGTGTCCTGGAGAATGTATTCATTCCTCATGGTGCCTGACCGAAGTACTGTTCTGTTAACTGCTAACAAAAAAATAAAATGTTTCATATTGTCATTAGTGAGACTCCTGCTTAATAGTGGTATTATACTGTGGGGTTTTATTTGCCCAACTCTTTTAAATTTGTTTGTCTTCTGGCTTTAGTGAATATGGCTGCTGTGATTACAGCAACAGCCATTTCATTTGGTAGTTGCACTTGTTCTGGTTCTGACAGGCTCGCAGATTTCTTGCATGCAAGAAAGTGGCTTGAAGGATTCCTTCAGAGTGCAGATGATATCATTGTCTTGCCTTTATGCATCACAGGCTGTATTTTCATCAGGCATGACTGCACTGATAGGAGCAATTCTCTGATTTAGGCAGTGCCATTTTTAAAAAAAAAAAAAGCATCTAGCTAGAGCCTGGTTCATTTTTTCTACTGTATGCCTGATCACCTTGCCTCTAGATTACAATGCTCCTCTTAATGTGAAAGGTTTCAGAGTTGTGCCACTTATTGTCATATTTTTTTATTCACCTGTTAGGTGTTGTGGTAAAAGCTTGCTTGTTCCCATTTCATAGTGTACAATGCTATTTTTTTGTCATGTAGTCTACAGTCTCTGAGCAACTGCTGTATGGGTGGATTCGCTACCTCCTACTCCAGCTCTAATACCTTGTGGTGTGTTATATTTCTGTGTGTGTGAGTGCTTGCTGGTCACTTGTCTAATTAACATCTGCTTATCAAGGGCTAGTGAACATTTTGTTCTTTTTCTGATGCCTGTTCAATTCTTAGTGACTTTTTTGCTTTGAGTTCAGCCCCATTGAGATTGCGTCGTTCAGTATGTCATCTCCATCTGTGAAAGCAGTCTTTTCCTGTCAAATATACCCAGGTTACTCAGCCATTAATTGCCTCAGCGGATCCCTGATTTCCTTTATAGACTGTTTTTCTTCATGAAGAGGTATTTTTGCTTTGCAAAACAATAGATTTCAAACAGCTCTGCAGCTGTCTGCTTTCTTGTCCAGTGCATGCTGGAAAATAAGCAGCTGTCTGGCTGCAGCCTGCTTACTTGCATCTGCACTGCTAGTGACCAACTTCCTTATTTCAAACTTGATACATAGTAGATTTCTTGAGTTATTACTCAAATCATCAGTGGATTTTGTCTGTTTGACCAGTTGCTTTTATTCTTTAACACTATGTATTATCATAAACTAGACTGTTAGCAGTAACAGAAATAGACATGAAAGAGGAGGAATCCCAGACCTTGTATTTCAAGCCTAAGACTTCTCCGAGGAGCTCTGCTAAGGAGGAGCAATCATTTATTTTTATACCTGTCTTTTAGCGACAGTGCATCTTGCTCTGCATAGCTATTATATGATAGTAACAAAATAGAAAGGTAAGACTCTTGCAGCTTCTCTTAAGGGCAGCCTGGGTCAAACCTTATTTTTGTTTGAAATTGTAAGTAGAAGGGTTGTGTGATGTGACTGCAAAAGTGATGTCTGTAAATGTCATAGAAGATATATGAGAAATGGATATTAGACATCATAGGGTAAATCCTGTGGAAAACAAAGGATATAGAGAGGGTATGATGTGTAAAAAGCCTGAAAGATATAATGAAGCTAGTACTTGGTGTTGAGATTATGCTTCTCCGTAAAAAAACAAACAAACAAAAAAAAAAAAAACAAAACAAAAAACCAAAAAAACAACAAAAAAAAACCAAACAAAAAAACCCACCACACAAAGCAAGCTTGGAGCAAATGTTTGTGCTTCAGCGAGATGCTTCCACCATGTTGCTCTGAAATAGCTATTGACAGTGGTGAGTCAGTGCTCCGTGTTCTTGCACTATAACTAGAAATGGTTTGTAGAGCTCCACAGTTCTAATAAATCTGTACCCCTCTGGCATATTCTGATTTCTTCTCACCCTTTGATATCATGCCTTTATCTTAAGAGTGTCAAATTATTTATGAACAGATGTAATTCTTTTTCCTCTTAAAGACAGGATATGTAATGGCTTTCTCTGCAGCTGTGTTACTGAAGGACACCCAGATGGACAAAACAGACTCGGCTAAAAACACTCAGTGATTGCTAATAGGTACTTATTGTTAATTCTCCAAGTTTGCTAGCTTTCTTCGAGGGAAAAGGTCCTGGATTGAAAGAGTTGGAAAACTAAACATTAATCCCATTTGTTTTGGGAAATTTGATTTGGTTTCCTGAATCCTAATGGGATAAAGATGGGGAAACAGTGTTTAAATGGAAGGAAGACCTGACAGTTTGGCTGCACAGTTAGGGTTAATATATTCGAAATGTAGCAGTGGTACAATGGGAAACAATAGCTGAGTAATAGAGGAAAGTTTGACCTAGAATCCCTCAGAAGTAGCTTTGCTTTTTAGATTCAAATATATTGGAGAAAAGCAGATGCCAATGGCTTGGTGTTTAATACTCTGTGGAAATGGAGCTGCTGTCCCAGTTTGCCAGAAATGCTGATCTAAGAAAAAATATATTGGCTGTGACTTGATGTCTTGCTAAAAACCTCAGAAGATAAAATAAAGGATTTAAATATGTGAATTCTTATATGTACAAGCATTTCCACTAGTTTCTGTAGGATTGCTCGTTTGACATATCTTTGAAGTTAATAGGTTGCTCCTGTGGAATAAGGGCATGCAGAACAGCATCCGGGAAAAGCTCAGAGAATAGATAGAAAACAAATTATATACCCCGAACAGGCCTGGAAAGAGAATTGGCACAGACAGTAGTACAACCATTGCCCAGTTGCTCCATCCTATGACTTGAAGATTTGGTTTCCAATGCTGTCAGCTGTGTCTCTTTCATGAGCAGTATATTCATTTTCAAACAATGATAATACCATCTGTGAAACAAACTCAGAACTTGGAGTTCAATGGAGGAAAAACAGGAAAAAATAATCTGACCTAGAAATGAGAGAATGGAAGCTCACATCAAAATAGCAAGTTAAGAAGGTGTTTAGGAGCTGGATGAAGAAGTAAGAATGTTCAAAAATCATGTTTCTAATACTAACTTCATTTTTACTAGTTTTACGAAACTGATAAACTCTGTTGTTTCGGCTTGTGAATTTGGACTGTAACACAAACCCAACGTCAACGTTATACAAGCGGACAATAGCTAAAATTCTGTGTTTAGTCCTATTAAGCATTATATTGTATTTTTATAAGCTTCCATTCAATTTAGTTCAAACTTAAACTCCTATGCAAAATGTGTCTTCTACCCTGCAGGTTTTCACAGTGGCCAACTCTCTCTTTTTCTTTTTCATTCCACCATTTGAGTATGGTGATACATATGCCCAGACATGAACTAGTTTTCACTGGGAAATAATAAAATGAGTGTCAGACCCACAACAGTGCATTTGTTTCTTTCTCCCATTACTCATTATAATTAAATCCCTAGATCCTCATGTGAGTGTGAGCCACAGATATTTAAGGGAGGTTTCTTCCATACATACAAACATCTTCCTCATTCTGACTGCAGAATCTAGACCAATAATGTTTATTGATATGTTGATGTTCATGTAGCTCAGCAGTTCATTTGATTCCATATACTGGTGAACTGCTAAGTTTGAGAGTTTAGGATTTAAGGCTGGAGCCTAAACTTGCCATGGTCCTATTGCATTCAGTTCTAGTGGTCTCCTGTCTTGCCTGTTTTGTATTGAATTTCACAGTTTTTGATGTTTCATTTCTTAAATCTTCCAAGTTAATTGTCAGTGCTAAGATGGTTCAGCTTTATTTCATTTCTACTATCAAGAACTGCTGGGAGAATAAAATAGGATGTAAGAATCAATCTGCCTTGAAACTTTACTAATAGGTATTCATAACCAAATGCTCCCAAGCTTCCGTCACATCTCATTAAAGCTGTGGTTGTGCAATAAAGTTGCATTATACTCTAGTAAATAACAGGGATGTCGCTTAGCAAAATATCCTTGTAATGGCTCTTCACTGTCACTCTCATCTCCATCATTTTAAAAGGGCCTGGCTTTTCCCCTAGAGAGCAATTGGAAGGGAAACCCAGCAATGTCATCCAATAATATATTTCAATTTTATGCAAATACAACAAAGAGTTACTGATAAATTGTTTCAGGGAACAAAACACTTAGCTTCTAGTTTTTAAACTCCATGTGACTGTCAACTATCCTTACAAGCAGCAACGTAGTTTCCATTTTGAAAGTTGAATATGTTACACAGCTGTAAGGTTCACAGCCAACAAGATGCTTCAGTTTCAAATAGTTTTTTTTAATAGCACAAAATACTGTTTCTGCTGCTTAATCTTCATAGTTTAATGTTTAGTTTAATAGGGATGTTTAGAAAAATGATTTACTTGTGGGATGAATTCCACTGCTGCAGGAGAGAGTGGTAACAATAAGTGTTATATTATGTTCTTTGAACCAATAAGCTTTCTTTTTTGGTGAAGGCCACTGTTCAGCAAAGTGGCTGGTGAAAAGCATACCTCTTAGTTTTAGTGATATATTAGACTTCTGTATATGCCTGAACACTACAAGGTATTACATTTGTTTTGTACTATGTAGTCCCAGTGACCTAAAGGCTAACAGAATATCTGCATTAAGTATATGTTCAAAATGCATTAAGCATGATTTTAAGGGTTTGCCAGGCAACAATATAGTAGTAAGCAAGGTATGTGGTGCTGTGGTTCAGTAAGCCCTAATTGTTTCAAACTGGTATTGATCAGACAAAATAAGACCCTGCTCTGGTTCTGTTAATAAATCTTGGAGACTATGGGTTCAGTTGTCAAACAAGCTCTTGAAATGATTCTTTTTAAGTTCAGATAGAGCAAAGGGTAATAATGGAGTTAGGCTGAAAGTAACTAAGAACTGAATAATTTCCAGGCATGATGGCAAAATAAAGAAGTGTCTTGGGGAGATGACAGTGGGAATCTGACCTTTCAGGGGAATGAATCGGCATAACTCCACTGTCTTCAATGATACTGAACCAGTTTTCCATCAATTCCAGATAGAGATTTATCAGCAGTTGCTAAAACAGTTCAGTTTGCTAAACCACTTTCTTCCTTTCCCAGACTGTTTATTTGTCTCTTGTGTTGCTATAAATCACTCTAGGTCAGGTGTAACTTGACTTGCCTTTGACTCTTCAGGTTTGTGTTTCAGGGATACAGTTTCATATATTTATGGTTTTGCATGTTAATGAACCTTTAATTTTATATTATTTCTTGGATAAATATTTCTTGAATAGCTAAAACATTCTGTTATATTCTTCTTTGAACAGTGAATTAGTTCCGCAATATTCTTGCGTTGATACAGGACCAAGAATCCTCAGTTGCTTCAGCCTGAAAAGACTAGGACAGTTTATTAGAATATTGTGAGGTGGTGAAAATATTGTCCAATATTAGCATTAAGTAGGCATTTACTGCTAGAAATAACACTGACATTTCTGTGTGGGCTTCTTCAGCTACCCACCTCTGAAGTACCTCATACAACTCATTAATTCAGAAGCCTTGTACATCTTGGAAAGAAGGGCTCCTCTAAAAAGACTTTCAGTATTACTCCAGGAAAACTAACTTCCTGATTTAGATACCAGAATAAAGATGGCTGTGCTACTAGCATGATAGAAGATAAACAGTTGGGAGGCAGCATGAGAAGGGAGGCTGTGGTGCGTCCCTTGAGAAAGCAGTTTCAGTGAGAGAACATCTCAAATGCCTGCACCCAAATGCATGCAATGCAAGGAGCGAACAGAAGAAATTAGGAATCTGCACAGTTGCAGAGCTGCGATCTCATCAGGATTCCGAAGATGTGGAGACAAACACATCTTTGTATGGAGATGTGTACGCATCTGCATCTTCGCGTGGCTGAAGTGCTGCCATGGGATGGGCACAGGGTCTTTGGGAAAGGCAGCTATGCCTGCTGCCAAGAAGAGGGGCAAGTGATTTATCAGCAACAGGGGCAGAGATAGTAAGGCTGAGTTACAGCCATTTGGGCATGCTGAGATATAGGTGGTGTCCTTGCAAGGCCACTATCATCTCTGGAATGTCTGGAGGTTGGAGGAGTTTCCTGATGACAAGAGAAAGGCAAACATTGGAGAGAAAATGGAGCCAGGCTCTTCCTAGAGGTGTACAGACAACAGAAAATAGGAAATTCCAACAGAATATACTAAAAATTCTTTTCACTTCAGGGGTGGTCAACACTGGCACAGGCTGCCCAGAGAGGTGGTGGAGTCTCCATCCTTGGAGATATTCCACTGAACACAGGTCTTGGCAGTCTGTTCTAGTTGGACCTTACTACAGAAGACCTTTGGACATATAGCCTAACCTAAACCATTCTATGCTTCTATGGTGTGCACTGGTACAGGCAAATAAAACTTCACCATTTAACTTTTTTAAACCTTTTTCATTTAAATAATTGCTCTAATGGTCTTCAATGTAGTCTGTTATACTTGGACTCCATATCCAATTTTTTGAACCAGAGTATTTAAGTTTTATTCTAAAGCTCTCGTTGAATCAAAAGGATTAATGCTTGGGGATTTAATAGTCTCCAGTTTAGCTGAACTCAGTATATCTGTCTCTGAGCTGACAAAGTGTTCAAGTGCTAACTATTTTGGGATGGACACAGTAATAGCAGCATCAAATCTTCTTTAATATTGAGGAAGTTAAATAGACAATTCAAAATTTTAACTGGATTCTTAAAATAATCCACTGTTGATGTGCACAACAACTCTCACCCTAATGAAGTCTGGAAGTGATTCTTGTGGAGGAAAAACGAACTAATGCCACCAAGCTTTTGTGATGACAAACTTTGTTAGAGAGAACTATGCACATAAAATTCCCCACATAGCAGTTATAAATTCCTGCATTTTTGGCTTTTGGCTATAACTTATGTGACCTCATAAAGTGGTTCTTCAAACTCTTGACATGCCAGATCCTCCAGCCAGTATTGAGTTGGGGATTAAATGGCAAATTTTAGAGTGACTTAGTTGAATTTCCCTATTATTAAAATTAAGATTGAGGGAACAAATATAGAATCAAGGAGAACAAGCACAACTGAACATATGGCCAGCTGTCTTCTGACCATTATTTAAAAATTACTCTATTTTGGATGGAGCTTTTTATAAACTCTTACTTTAATGTTGGGATTAGTCAACAAGTGATTCCTCAATGGTAACTGTGATATGTTAACAGTTCCGTTATTGGCTACAATAGATTTAGAATGGAGTATTGTCATTGCATATATTTTTAGAGCAAAAAGAATGTTTGAAGGTGTGGGGTATTATTTTTACAGATGCCATGGTGTTTGAAAAGCAATTTTATTTTTGTGATTATTTTTTTTTGTCAGTTTATTGACTTGTTATATATTTGCCTTAGTTGTCTGGCGTGTAATTGTGGAATGCAGATGAAGCGAATATGTTCATGATGTAATGACTACACACTCATACCAGTGTAAGACTTGCATTGGTTTAAAATTAGAGGAAAAGCTATTTTAAGTTTTTCGGTATTAGAGCTGTTTTGTTTATTTCGGCATAGTTTGAATTGTTAGTCAGTCTTTGAAGCAGCAGTTGTTGCTGATTACTGACATTAAATGCTACCTTCAGAAAATGTGTTGTTTTTTTCTCCAAAGTACAAGCAAGATGCGTAAAAATAATAATTACAGAGATCAAAAAGAAAAGTGCATATTTTCCTCACAGTGTAAAGCCATGGGAAAATAATGGCATCATACTTTGAACTCAAAAATCAGCACTCAAATAGGTAGGAATCTTTCCCATTAATTCATAATCAAATGGTGCCAATCTTATCTAATTTTGAAGGATTATTCAACAAACATAACTAATATTTTGATTTTTTTGTTTGTTTGTTTTTCCGGAGATGGCAACTTTGTCTCATTATCTCTGTCTTAAAATAAAGTAATGCAAAGTTATATGAACTTGCTTGATTTGATTCTGCAGTAGCTACGCATCCCAAACTAGCTTTCACTTCATAGAGACTTGAGATTTCATGAGGCTGGATTTTAACTTCTGACCATCACACCTACTTTTAAAAAATGATTGAGCTTCTAGTACACTCTTAGAAATTTTGAGCTGAGTAAAGTCAAAACCCTGAGCCTCCAAGCAAGCTTGTTTTCTTTGTCCATTTAAATCAATATTAAGAGTTGCAATCTCCAGAATAAGTATATTGTGGTGTTATAAACCTAATGATATGTAATTTTGCTAAGTATGTATCAAAACTGTAGAAATAAAGAGATAATTCACACAACTGTTAAGTGCCTCATAAAATGCATAGTAGTGAAGCTGTATGGAAGACCAGATAAATGTCATCTACCACAAAAAAGGGTAGGATACTGAATCTCAGTGAGACTTGATGGGAGCAGTTCCCAGACTGTTCCATACTGTTTCCTCACTCCTTGTGACCCTTCTGAAATTCTGCTAAAAAGGAAAATATTGTCATAGTAGGCATGTAACTTGAGTGGTTTAGAATACATTTCTCTACACAGGAGATGCAATTTTACCTGGTCTTCTACTAAATTTTTAATAGTTTAATTTAAAGACTTTGTGTAATTGTGATGGCTGGTCTCATCAACAGCGATATGATTGAATTTGGAAGCTCCATAACATTAAATTTTCCTTTTGATTAAGTTAACAGGAAGATTCAGTAGCATTAATGCAATATATCTGAAGAGATTTAAATAGAGCTTTCATCATATTTCCTTTATCGTCCATAGATGCTACAACATCATTTTTTAGTATGTGAGCTTTTTGCAAAGTCCCTTTTCACCAGACATTTTGTGATCGGTTGTGACTAGGCTGGATAAGCTGATTGCTTTTCTAGAGTTAAGGTGGAAGTTAATCTCTATTACTTGCTCTGGTTTTACTACCTCTATTTTTATTTCCCAGCTGTTTAATTCTAGACATTGATTTATACTAAGAGGCAGATGGAAAAAAAAAAATTTTTTTCTCAGAATGAGTGAATCTGAAGTTAAATACACAGAAACTAGGAGTTTCACCTGACTTAGTTTTAGGAGTTTACTTACTAGATATCTTTGGTTGTCTAAAGGTACTAGCTGGTGACAAGAAACAGGCAGTTTTAGGGCATGGGCTATTTTAAATGTCTACTTTCCATTGGTTGCATTTTTATTTTCATTTTTTAATGTGTTTAAAATAGTTGCTATTTTCTTAGAAGACATTTAAATAATAACCTTTGGATGAGCTAGATATAAAAGTAGGAATATACATAAGAGCTAGTTTAGAAGATAAGTGAGAATTATGATGAAAATTATAGCAATCTTCTGAGCAAGGATGTGTATGCTGTCTTGAAATGCTTTGAAATAGAGTAAAACTATGAATGGCAATAAAACCCCGTCACTGCTGAATTTGTTCAGAAATTTCATTCACTAAATAGGGAAATTTTAAATAAAAAGATAAAGCTTAAAAATTGGAAGGAAACTTTAAAGACAGTTTGTGGGTTTATTAAAGTTCAATCATGGACCAATTAATATGAGAAAGGTACAAGCTGTTTTTATTTTATTTGATAAAGCATCTAGCATTATGTTCACCCTCAGGGCACAATAGCATGACAGGCTGCTTTGTTCACCATAAAGCTTGCTTTTTCTCCCTACTTTTACAACCTGCGATTAAAATATTTGCAATGCTAGCTTGTTTTCAACAAAATCAGTTTACAAACAGCTAGCAATACAATTCAATGGCTGCTTCCACCTGTGAAGCAGAAATACAAACAATAAATTATTTTCTTAAAACCAGTGCTTTGGAGTTAAAGTACTGATTTCTTTGTACAAGCAGAGTTCATGAGGGGATAGTTTAATTAGAAATAATAAGGAAATTGTTTGGGTTAGAGTTTTGGATTTAGACTTGAATTAGACTTTCAAATGTCCATCCTGTCATATATTTCTTTGGAAGAAAAAGCATTAAGTAATCTATTCTCTAACATCTACTATTAACTTTTGTTATTAATTGCTTGCAGAACTGTGGTTTTGGCACAATATTGTTTTGTTTTCCTATGAAAATATAATTAATTTTTGGTTACTTATTATTGTATTAAACTTCAGAAAAAAGAAGTCTTCTGTAATTCTTATAAGAAACTAGAGGCAGGGTGGGAGGACAAAATTTTTGATCGACTGTAATTACCAAATTACAGTCTTTCCACAATGAATGTGGGTTTACTAGATTGGCAAGTTGTTTCATTTGCAGGGCTTTTTAGTAACAACTCTGACAGACTTAGCAAATGAAGAATTTATGAAAAAGCAAGTTTATGTTGGAACTTTTAAGGTCAGTGGAAGCTCTTTTCCCCAGTGGCTAAAAAAAAAAAAAGGTTTACACTGCAAATGTGTGCAAGAGGAGCTAGTGAAGAACACTGCACCTCTTCACTTCAGCTCCTTTTTTTCCCTGATAAAAGGACATCGTAATTGTTCACCTGAAGGATTAAGACAGCTCACATCTTGAAAACATCAAAATGTTCTTTGTCCCAGGGTATGTCCACTGATGAGCTGCATATTTTAGAATACCTGTGTTTTGTGTTTGAGTAAGATCCAGAATGGACATCTTAATTTACTGTATACAGTGCTCTTCTCAGTATCTGTTTATTACCTGCTTTCTCATGGCAGAATTACTGTATTCTGGTACTGGAGGATACTAAATAGGTTTAGTTTCTTCCTTGGTCTGTGAATAGAACCACTGTGTATTGATGAACTGAAAAAGATAGATATGTAAGAGAAGGACATATATATTTATTTAATATTTGAAGATAGGAGATAGTTTATGGATGAGAATTGTAACTAGATATGCAAAAGGTAGTGATGATGGGTTAAGCCTGTAGGTTTGAATTTTTACTTGCTGCTTAGTGTGTTGAAATAGTATATAATATTGTAAGATCTATCATTAAGAAATTTGAAATTTTTAATGAATATAACAAGCTATTCCTTGTTTAGGAATGAGTTTTACATGTCTAGGGACTTAATAGCAAGGTATATAAACCATCACATTTTGTGTGACATTTGTCATTCATCCTTTGACACAATCAGTAAATTAATGTACAGTTCAGAATCACACTTTGTTATTTGAAAAAATCAGAGCAACTATTTGAGATTGCAAAGAAGCCAACAGCAACCATATGTATTAAAATAATCTGAGTAGAATGATACTGCAGACAACTAATTTAGCAAGTGACAGTTTAGGTGTATAGGGTCAAAGATAAATAAATGAGACTTACATGGTAGGAAAAACTTGGTTTTAATTAAAACCTTATATTTCTAAAAGAGATGTGGAATGCATGGAGAGCTTGAGTACCCACAGTGTTTCATGTTTATGGAATTCTTGGTACAGGCAGCTAACTGCAATGCATATGATGAAGATTGAAATATTATCAGTTTTCTGATAATAGTACAAAAGCATAATTATTCTTTTCAAAAATTACATGGCAAAAAGACAGCAGAAACTGTCGTGCTGAGAGAATGGACTGCTTTCTGATTAAGGCAGACTTATTCATTATTGCTTTACAGACCTTCAGACCTTGATAAACTGGAGGCTTCGGACATTTAAATTATAAGATTGAAATAATTTAGTTAGGCCTCTACTTTCTTTATCTGTTCACTAGAGGTGAGCAAGTTGAAATGCTCTATTTACGATCCATAAGGAAGGATAAACCAGGTAAGTCAGGGTTAAATCATAATTTTTGCTCTGGAAGAACACTATTGAAAGTATTTCCACATGTGTTTCAAAGGAAGAACAGAATTCTCTAATTCTGTGCAGATCAAATTTGATACCTGATAATATACATTAATCATTAAACAAGTGCATTCCCAGTACTCAGATGATCTTTGGATAGCTGTAGGAGTAATTTGTGTATGTTCCCAAGCTGAGTTTGACTGAAAGGAAGTTTGCATTGACAGTAGTTTCGGATGAAATGCATTTAACAGATAATATAATGATCTCCAGACCAGTTACTGTAAATCTAAGGAGTTTAGATTTAAACGAAATGCAAGTATGTTAAAGACCGAAAAGGCAAATTTATGATCCATGATGACCACTTAATTTATCCAAGAATGTGTCAGTGATTTTTTTTATCATGACATCTTGAGTGCTTATGCCAGATTCAATACAATTATTTTCTCAGGATAATTGGATTATTTTTTCATTATATCTCTGACTTGGTTTTCCTTCATTCAGAGGGCATGGGGACAAGAGGTGAGGTGTCTCCTCTTGTGTTCACTTTTTCATTCTCCTCTTCCCCATATCTTCTACAAGAAATGTAAAGGGCTTTGCCAAATGCATGTTGTAGTCCTCCTGAAGTATTTTCCCTTTACCTGTTTTTTTTTCTTTTGTACAAGAACAAATGCTTTATTTTCCTCAAAGACCTAACTTAGAGCAAATATTCTCCAATCACTTTAGCTGGTTTCTTGGTAATCTCAACTCCAGAACAGTAGTAAGAAATAAATACATCAAATGCAGTCCTCTTCTTGCACAAAGAAAATCTCAAAGTTAAATGGGAAAAAAACCACCACCCAACAACCCACGAAGAAACCTTGCTTTTAAAATAAGTCTCGAAATGTTTTAAGCTTGTCTTCTGAGGCATTGGTACAGGTGAAGAATATTTTAGACCTACTACAGAATATTCAGTAGAGCATAATCTCTTGAAGACTGTGACCTTCCTAAGCTCCTTGGTTAACAGAGGTATGGTTCAGTTTGAGCATCACAAACAATTGGAAGAAAGTATAATTATACACCCTTCACCTCCTTCCACAATTTCTTCCCAAGAGTGGAACACGTCCAGGCTAGTAATTTTTCCAGAGGAAAAGCTGAATAAAAATGGCACCAGTGAGAATGCAATGTAAATCAGCCTTGTTTCATTATTGTTGGTTGGCTGATGGAATAGTAGCGCATTTAAATTGCTCTTATTTTGGGGGCTTTGTTTTGAATGCAGGCTGCAGTTGAGGTTCTCCATTTTTGCATATGTCTATAGGCATATGTATCATGTACATACTGTCTACTATATCAGTTATCTTCTCTTAAAAGAGGAGCTATCTGACCGTGAATGGAGTTTGACCACTAACTTCTTGCTTTGCCTGTATGCATTTATTAAGCAATCCCGTCTAAAAAGGAATGAATAAAAAAAGGGAATTTCTGATGGAGACTTGATGCTTAATTAGGTAAATAAAAAAACAACAAAAACACCCAAACCATGAGAAATGCTAGTCTATGTAACTAAAATTGGCTATAATTTTTACTTCCCTCAGTTAAATATAAAAGCTGTCAGGGTTCCTATTTTGTGGTGTATTTGCCTGTTCTCAAAGAATCTGTGTGTTAAGGGAGATTTATACATCAACTCTGAGAACAGATGCTCTTCAGTGTTTATATCTGTACAGCACACAGCCAAAAAGTAACTTTTATGTAGTTCTCTGAGTTTTGTTGATAGAGAGCTTGACTGACCCCCTCAGTGTGGGTGCTGCTGTGGGCAGGAAGGTGTTGTCCTAGAAATTGAACTTGGTCAGGGTTGGGAGGGGAGTATAGGCTGATGTGTTTCCCTCAAAGGCAACAGGGGTGAGATTAGAGATTTAATCAATGTTTTAGCCTTGAGTCATTTCTCAGTCTGCACCTGGAGTTTAGAACTGTGCTTTCTGTGCAGAGTTTTGGAAGGATGGAGGAAGAAATGCCATGTGCCTCATCTAAGGGATGGACACACCATGGGTTCAGCAGTCTGCCCATCTGCATGAGCAGGCTCTGTGCCTCAGAGGTTTCTCTGACAACTCAGATTCTTGAACCAATCACTTGGTAAACTGTACAAAGAAATCCTTTTGTGTAATTCAGATGCTTGCTCTTGTATGTCTTTTCACTAATGCTTCAGGAGAAAAATGGTGCTAATGTGCCCTATACATGCATATCTTTTTAAGAAAAGCCACAGTAACAAAACTGAGCACATAAATCTCCTAGAATCTCACCATTTCTTAGGAGTGAAATAATAATTTATTAGGATGCAAGTGAACAAGTCTAGCTTCTAGTTCTTTGGCACTGGCTTAATTCACGGATGAGTATATCAAGAAACTACACAATTAAGAATCATAAATACAAGTATGGAAAGTCTTAAAAATTGGACAGGTTAGTTACACCTGTCATACAAACAACTGAGCATTTGGCATGAATATTTGATAGAGGCTTGTTTGCCAAACTTCTAAGAGTGTTAGCACCACAGCTGTTACCTAAGGAAGTAGTTATCCATTCTTTGTGCTGCTAATAATCTCTCCTCTCTAGAGAAATATTGGTAATTAACCCTGGGTACTATTCCCACTATCCACTCAACTGTCTCCAGTACAGTCCAGAATTTTAGAAAAAATAGGTTCTTAAGTAGGCTTCTTTCCTTAACAGTATTTTGTCTTTTGGCAGAAGATTCTCTTGTACTGGTGGTACATTTGTTTTGGTCTATATTGGTTTCATAAATTTGTCAGTCTTAAAGACATTTTAGGGGCAGGCTGTTTTCCCATGCCTACCTGGAGTAGGAAAAGGGTACTAGCTATGAATGAAACTGGAATGCAAACCCTGTCAGTTGTAATTGTTAATTCTTTTTATTCTGTGTTCTTTTCTTGAAATTTCAATTTCCTGCATAATTCTCTTTCATTCAAAAATAAGTATAGAATGATGAAAAATTTCCCAGTATTTCTTGTGATTTTGCAAAACTTTTTGAGATGTTTCCATATGCTATGAAGTAGGTTGGCACACCAACTAGAATAAGGTTTTTGTTTGCGGCATTCTAGTATGTGCCTTAAACATGGACCCTGAGCTATGGTATGTTACTCTTTAAGTAATGTGAATTAGCCCTTCTGGAATAGGAACAATCCCCCTCTGCTTGCTGCTCCTCACTCTTTAGCCTCCAGGGTTTTGTGTGCCTGCTAGGCTGTGACTTTGTTGCCCTAGTGCTGGTGTACCTCCTTGGCTGGAACCCAGAAGGTTGCCCGAGGCCTTCCATGGGAAGAAAACAGATTTGATTATTTTATGGACTGATTTTTCTCCTGGTTCTCAAATTTTAGCACATCAGATAAAGAAAGGACTTCTTGACTGATTATGGCTGAGGGAAGGAACAGCTCCTAATAAATAATGTTCTGCACCCTCAGGATTGCTTTTTGCAAGCGGAGAGCGAAATGAAGGGAAACACTCAGATAAAACTCTGAATTGCTAGTCCTGCTGGGAACAATTAGGACAGTTGGTGGCTTGTTCTGGCTTACTCAGCTGGCTGTTTTCCCCAAAAAGCCACGTGGGAGGAAAGGGTAACAAGACTGCCTGGCACTCTAGCTACTTTCCTGACAGGACTTTGACTTTGTGGTGAAGGGAACCTGAGCAGAGAAGAGCTCTTTATAGCTGAGAGTACTATTTATTTACCTCTGGCTGATACAGGGAAGCTGAAGCTCTGTAACAGGGGGCCACAAACTCAGATTCTAAAAAGACTGTACCATTTGTGAGGCTATCTCAGGGAAAAGCTGCATAGCTCAGTGGTAAACAGCCTATATCTCGATCAGTGTGTTGGCAACATTTGTAATGCTCTAGCAAGTATACTGTAAAGTTCTTGCTTGAGTATTTTGTTCTGTGGGCTCTTTTAGTGCGAAATGTGCCTTCCACGTAAGCTAGTTTGCGCCTTGGACTTGTATTTTGTTACTAATATTATAACAGACAACTGCATATCATTATTCATCTATTTTATTTAATTATTGATCCTTTCAACTTTACAAGACTTAATTAGAATTCGCTGTATTGAACGAAACAAAAAAAAATTAAATTTGTTGAATTAGTAAATAACAGAGAATTAGTGGTAGTTTAGTGATTTAATTAACACAGCTTTATCCCAGTACACTAGTTAATGAAAGGCAAGCTTTGGGCCATCTGGTACAGTTTCAGGAAATGTGGAAACAGAACTGCCTTACTTTGTACCTTCCTCTCATTTGTTATTTGCATTTTGATGAGTCCACTGGTTTTCCTCTTTCAGATGGTTATTTACTTTACCTGTGAAGTCCCTAAAATACTGTAGGAACCTTTAGGCTAATATGCTTTTTATAATTGTGAGGTGCTTTTAGACCCTATTGAGTTTCAAAAAATTGTTCAATACTCTAAAGGTTGAATGGCACAATAAATATGATCTATTCAGAAGGCCTGTAGCCATCACCCCCATGCTATCTAATTAAAAGCTGCTTTCCTCAGTGGTGGTCAAGCTTAATTTGCTCAGTCCAGGTATTGTTATAGGGTGCCAGGGGACTGGGAACAGTAGAATCTTTTTTTTTAAAACCAGTACATTTATCTTGAAAGTAAAAAATGCCAGGTTCCCAATAAGTAACAATGCGAGACACTGCATAATCTCAGGAAAGTTTTTCCACGAGCTTGCATCATTCTGCATTCTGTATTCTTCTAGTTACAAAGTTAATAAAGAAAAAGAACGGCTTTCGTGCAATCTTTTTTCTTTTTTCTAATAGATTAATGAAAAAAAATGAAGTTTTAAAGGTATTTTAAGATAACATAGGGGTATGTGTTTTAGTGTTGAAATGCATGCCTAGGGAATTGAGGTTTCTGAATTATGGATGTTTGAAATTTTCACTTAAGTACTTCAGAATGTCACTAAAAATGTACTTGCACTGTCTGCCAAGAATTAACCAGTGACATTTGAAGTTATCTAAGCAAAAAAACCCCAAATAACCACCCAACCAAAAGACCAACCAAAATGACCCCAGAACAAGCGGAACAAAAGTGTTTCTGTTCCTGCATTTTAATGAAAAGAAAGAAAGCAAACATTCCCTTGAAGGATTCACTTTTCCCAGCAAGTATTTCTTAACATCTGTGACTGTCGTGCTATCTACTTTATCAACTGACAAAGGTAGTTCTTTGTTATCATTTTAACAGTATCAGGATGTGAATAGAACTGAAGGATAGCGAAGGAACTGAATGATATTGACCTTTGTGCTTTATAACAATTTGGTTTGGCCATCAAAAGCTTCTCATTTGTATCAATATACGGCTTTTATCAATATACTACTTGTAGCTATTCAAATACTCATACATTTTGTTGAAGACCTGAACAGAGGAAGAATTAGGGTGGATGCAATGAAGTAACTAACTTCAGTGATCATGCAAGATCTTACACTGTTAGAAAGACCTGATTCTAAGTAGTCAGTGATTTTAGTCCTTATATGTCATTGCTTTGGTTTGGAAAGCTGTATACAACTTAAAAATAATAGCTTATAGTAACTGCAACATTGTTCTGTCCTCTGAGGAAGACCTTTTGCTCCACAGGTTACTTGGTGACATTCATAGAATCATTTAGGTTGGAAAAGATCTTTTAAGATCTAGTCCAACTGTTAACCTCACACTGCCAAGTCCACCACTAAGACAAGTCCCTAAGTGCCATGTCTACACATCTTTTAAATATCTCCAGGAATGGTGACTCAACCACTTCCCTGGGCAGCCTATTCCAATGCTTGACAACCCTTTTGCTGAAGAAATTTTTCCTAATACCCAGTCTAAACCACCCCTGGTGCAACTTGAGGTCATTTCCTCTTGTCCTATCACCTGTTGTTTGGGAGAAGAGATCAACACCCACCTCATTACAGCCTCCTTTCGGGTACTTGTAGAGAGCAATAAGGTCTCCCCTGAGTCTCCTTTTAACAAAATAAACAACCCCAGTTCCCTCAGCTGCTCCTCAAAGGACTTGTTCTCTAGACCCTTCACCAGCTTCATTGCCCTTTTGGATGTGCTCCAGCACCTCAGTGTCTTTCTCATAGCGAGGGGCCCAAAACTGAACACAGTGTTAGAGGTGTGGCCTCACCAGTGCCAAGTACAGGGGGATGATCACTTACTTCCCTAGTCCAGCTGGCCAAACTGTTCCTGACACAAGCCAGGATACTGTTGGCCGCCTTGGCCACCTGGGCACACTGCTGGCTTATATTCAACCAGCTGTCAACCAACACCCCCAGGTCCTTTTCTACCAGGCAGCTTTCCTGAGCCTGGAGCATTGTGTGGGGTTGTTGTGACCCAAGTGCAGGACCTGGCACTAAGCCTTCTTGAACCTCACACAGTTGGTCTTGGCCCATGGATCCAGCCTGCCTAGATCCCTCTGCAGAGCCTTCCTACCCTCAAGCAGATCAACACTCACACCCAACATGGCATCATCTGTAAACTCACTGAGGGTGTGCTCAATCCTCTCATCCAGATCATTGATAAAGATATGAAACATTGAGGCAGAGGAGGTGATAACAACTGTCTTTCTCAACATGAATGCTAATTAAGTTTCTGACACTAAAATATGATTACATGACACAGCTCTTGCTTCGAAAATGAATGTTTCTTTTGGTTGGGTTTATTCCTGTTACCTCAGAAGTGAGAAGAGCATTAGAAATGGGAATAGAAGCTTAATAGTAGAAATATTTTGAAAAGCACACAGGTGCCACTTGCATGGTTGGAGGCTGGTTTGTCTCTTCTCTCACATTTTAGCACAATTTTGGAGAAGATGAAGGGAAGCCAGGGAGGAACCTGAAGAATGGGGACTGGCCACTGTGAAAAGAATTGAACATCTCTTAAAGGGAGCTTGTTATACCCAACCAGATTTTTTAGCTTGTGTTCAATAACATATTATTCCCTAACTTTAACTTCACTGGTGTTTTCTTCACTATAATATTTGGATTGGGAAATGGCTTTATTAAAGCCTATATATAGCTTTAAAGCTATTGCCTACTTAGTGGGAGGGAAACGGAAGTTATTTGCCTTTTTGAGTCAGTGCTAATTATATTTTCCCTTGAAAACCTTTGCCATCAACTTGGTTCTGCAATTAAACAGTGCAGCAGAAAAATGTCTGCTTTCTACCCCAGAAGTCATTAAATGAAAAAGTTAAAATTTTTTCTAAAAGTAGTTACTAATCACGTCCACATTCTTCTCACAGACAGGCTGTGTCTGTCTTGGATGTTGCATAGCATTGTTCTAAACATCAGGATGGATGTAATCCACAGAAACAGCTTTTCATCCAGAAACAGTAAGGGTTGCTTGATGTCTGCTGCAGTTCAGTTTTTATTCCTCTTGATTTCATCTTTTTCTTTTATAACTCTTAGTGCCATTTAGAGAAAGTAGTGCTTAGCCTAAGGCAAGCGCCTTGGCTGTGACTATATTAACCAAGTAGTGTGGCCCAGTGGGAGCAGTAGATTTACAGATGGTAGTGAGGATCTAGCTTAACTAAATGTTTCAGTCTTTAGCTCTTCTCTGCTTCCATAGACTGAATATCTATTGGTGTTTGGGGTTCATCAGATATCCTCATGGACTGAACGATTGGTTTAACTTGATAGGAATCAGCTCTCTATGTCCCATGGCCCATTTGCAGGGTGGACTGAAGCACAGTAAAAGGAGGCAATTGGAAGACTTGCTTCTGACCTGGACTGAAATACAAACAGGCTCAAAGTAAGAGAACTGTTTCATGAGTCCATCTTGTGCATCCAACCATTAATGACCATTCAGTCAGCTGTATTGAGTGGAGAATTTGAAGTAAAAGCTCTCAAAATGTATGTTGTGTCAGTATTGAGTCCCCAGCAGTTAGTGTTTCTCTCTGCAGTTCTTCTCCTTTTGTACTGCACTCTCTGCCTGTATAGACAGAGACACTGTCATCTGAACAGGAAAATAAGATTTTGCTTGTCTCAACAGAGGTAATAAGAGTCATTCTACATAATTTTGCATAAACATGTAGTCTGATGCAGGAAAGGCTCAAGCTTCTGTTGCATTCACTGTTTGTAATCTGCTTATTATAGCAGGATGTGTGGGTCTTACTGTGGTATGTTAAGGGCCGTACCTCTTCTCTCACTGAAGACAAAGTAATACTCTATGGAACTATAAAATGTGCATAGTCTTTTACCCATGAATGGTAAGTTATTTGGGATCAATGCTTTCAGTACTTCCCAGAAGCCACATAATTTTCCTTGATAATCACTGTTTAACTGCCATGCTTCCCTACACAAATTTAATTTCATTTTTTCCCCCACAGTTGTAGTAATTTTAAATGTGACTGCAATTAGCTAAAATGCTAACTGTGAATTGAGTTTGACACTGTTCTTTCAGCACCATTTTAATGAAGAATTAAATATTCTTCATCCTTTTTGAAGTCTGAATTTAGTGTTTTAGCTAACCATCAATCAGAGGTTCATGTCTGCTTTCCATTACCTTTCCAGTCATATTCTGTTAGGCTTCTTTCACCATTTTAGTATCCAGGAGCCTGGCAGCTAGACACTAAGTGATGCAACTCACATCTGTCATGTCTGGCTCACTCTTCCTCCTATCCCCAAGGTGATAATTGTATCATCTTTGTAGTGTTTTGTTTTGTTGGCTTTTTATTATTATTTTTATGTATATGTTCCTGTTAGAGCAAATGAAAAATGAAACCTTGGAAAGACTTTTCTTTTGTAGGTGCACATTTTACCCATGCTGTGGCCAAGAAAAAAAAAATGGAGTAGCAGGGAGTCTTAGTCTCCCTAGGTCCTGTATGCAGTCAGTCAGTAAAGGGTGGGAGAATCTGAAGTGTAATTCAAAGCAGAAATAGCTTATTTTATGCATAAACTGCACTTTAGCAGTCAGCTTAAATTGTGAGGGGAAAATAAGCATTCTGATGAGTTATGTATTTTGAATTGGCTTTGGAGAAGTGTCTCACTGTATTGATATGGCTTTCTGCAGTTGCTTAGACAACTGTGTTGGCTGCATAGTCAGACAATGCGAGTACCCTCCCTTTTCCCACTGGACGAAGGAATTATTTCCATAATTTCATCTTCTAGGAGGGTGTTCTCATTTCCTTACCACTTATTGGTAGTTTTCTTTTGTATTCACAAGATAGAGACTTAATCTCACAGGTAACAACTCTGAGCTGATCGACTTGTTTCTGATATCTTTTTTTCTCCAGTATGAGCATTTGCAAATCTATATTGCTAACCATGGGGGAAAAAGTTTCTGTTTCTGATGAATAATATTACATAAATGAACATTATTATTCACATTAAAAACTTCAGCAGGTGCAACGCATTGCTTCCCAGTGAAGTTATTTGGTTTACAATGCTGTTGAATCAGGGGAGGAATCAGCTGAGAGGTAGAAGTAAATTCTGAAATTTCAGAATTACTGTATTACATTTTAAAATATTGTACTTGTAGGTCTTTATCTTCTAGAAAGTCTCTGAAGAAAAGTAACTGAATTTGGAAGATTTATAAGGTCTGATAACTGCATGTTGTTTTGATGCAAAGGGAGGTCTTACTAAGATAAATTATTTGTAGTATAAGGATAAGGCAAACCAGACACAAGTGGCATAGAAAGTACTTTCTATGCAGGTGTGAATCCAGTGGGAAAGACTTTTAAAAAAACAATCACCAAACACCAATGAGAACGGAAGGGTTTCTGTGTGCTAAAGCTGTGGCTGCTGTACAATGGTAATGGATTATCCACACCTATGTTTTTTGATCTTTATGGGTATTTGAAAAGGGAAAAAAGTTTGTCAGAAATTGCAAGCAGGGAGTAGAAGACACTTTTATTTGTTAAGTTAGATAATTTTGTTCTCAATGTTGTATTTCTCTCTACTAATCTTGTATGGTTAGGATATTGGGGTTTTAACCTGGCATTCCACTGGTGTATGCAGATTTCTATTGCAGAATACACATTCAGTTTTTCTTTTCAGTTTTATGCATCCTCTGAGATCATATCTGACTACACTCAGGTAAATTAAGATAGAATTGGGAAAGTACCTGTGGCCTGTCTTTGATTATTAAGTGTTAGAAATGGAATAAAAAGATATTTACGTCCTTCTTAAGAATAATGATTTATTACCAGAATGACAGGGAATGTGGTGTTTGCAGTTGTATGGTGTAGAGCACCACAGAATTCATAGCCAACTTGAGGCTCCTGGGAACTATGGTAGTTCATATGGTGCTTAAAACATCTTGAAGCAAGCAGTTGAGCATTTTGCTGTAATTAGAAATTATGTAAAATAACTTATAGTAGCATCCTGTTTTGGAGGACTTGATGTGGTGGTGCTTTTCTACATTATCAACACTGTATTCCCTACTCCAGCTACTGCCTTAAAAATGAAACTTTACAGTATGCAGGAAAGCTGGTTTCAGTTGGACAGCTGCATGCGTGTACGCTCGTGTGCACACACACTCTCTCATCTACACTAGATGAGAAATCATGGGAAAGCTCCAGTCTATTTACAGCAGCCTTTTCCTAAATCTAGCTGAACTGAAGACTCAATTAGAATGTCTGTCTGCAAGGAAGTACCGCTGAAAGGAAATATGCAGTTCACCCAATCCCCTGCCACCTTTTTTCCTAACTTTACTGTATTTCTTTAATTTCCAAATATTTACACATGCATATACCAGAACGTACACTAAGAATTTTGTGATTATTACGGTTAATAAAATTTAGCCTTTTCATGCATAGTAATTTTCTATCGGTATGTTTGGTTTGTAGAATTACATTTTTTTAAAAAATGAATTTAAACTCTTTTTGCTTTCCATCCATACTAATCTGAACAATTTTTTATTGATTTGTTGGTTTTAGTTTGTGGGGTTTTTGGTGAGGGGTTGTTGTTGTTGTTTGCTTTTTTTTTTTTACTGAAGAAAACCTGAATTTGTGTAGCTGAATCTCACAGAAGTTCTCACACATCATTGAGTATAATGGACACAAATTGGTGTAGTAATTGGCTTTGGCATTTGTCTGGGTGCGATTTTAACCAAAACCTTCAATTCAGCAAACTTCCACTTGTCCTGTGGGAATTTTGTCCCTGACAATGCTATCTCTATCAAAGAATTAGCTTCATTCCTTGTTAAGGAGAAACACATTTATGTATCTCCAAGGGAACAACCTCTTGCTCAAATACTACTGTGTGTTACAGGTTTACTCCTGTGCCTTTAGTGTATTTTTTGATTAGATGTTAAGGACTAAATAGAATCAGAGACAACTCTGAAAGGGAAATTCTGCACTCACTGAAGGGAAACTGTACCCAAGACCTGCCACTGCTATATGGGTGAGCTATTGGTACTGGGTACTAATAACTGATATCTCTTCTAACTTTAAGCATACTCTCAGGAGGAATTGGTATTGTCTAGGCTCTGATGTCCTGACCAGTCTCAAGACTTGTCAGTATTTTTCTGTAAGAAATACTTGAAATGTGTTTGAGCTAATTTGTATTTTCTTCATCTTCCTTGTGTGCGCATGACTGCATTTCCCAACAAGGCTTGCTCCAGGGAGTGAATAATTTACTCTCTATCTCTTCATGG
Organism: Strix aluco; assembly: GCF_031877795.1. Classification (NCBI taxonomy): domain Eukaryota; kingdom Metazoa; phylum Chordata; class Aves; order Strigiformes; family Strigidae; genus Strix; species Strix aluco. Next base: position 34,194,046 of record NC_133936.1, read on the forward strand.
AGTATCTTGCCCAGAGAGTTGCTCTTTCAGTGTGGGCTGCACAGTGATTTTTTTGTTCTCTCCTCCTGTAGTGGGCACTTTAATTTCAGCAGTAAAGAAAGGAGGACAATCTTCTATGTGTTTCAAAGAAAAGGCAGTGACAAGTTAGCTATATTTAAGAAATATGTCAATACTTGAGGATGTTCATTTTAAATATTCAGTAAACTGGGGGGTTGTTTGTCTTTATATTGTAATTTCTACATTGATTTACTATGATTTAGCATTTTGGTTTAGTTTGTGGTCGCAACATTTACTATCATGATTTGAGCTCATGTTACTCTTTTGCAAAAATGGAATGGAAGACCTGCGCCCTGTTTACCTACATCATCCTGTTTATTCCAAACTTTAAGCCTTATAATTGTTTTCCATGACTGATTGTGCCATCTCACTGTCGACATCGTACATCCTGTAAACAGTCAGAAATCTCAATAGTCAGGCAACTCTACAATTGTTATACAGAATGTAAACAATATCTTCCGTTTATAGATCAAGACAGCAAATCCAAATGTAAGCTCTAGTTCTTGAAATCTTGAATATCTTTGCAAAATGAGCCTTGTGCTCCCCATATAAATGGAGTACTCCAGGAAACAAGCAAAAGATCTCCCCTGTGGCCCCAAACCCCTTGTATCTCTCACAGTTGGAAATGGATGAGTGTACATTCACCTTGAAGTAAATTTCCACGGCAGTTTTCAGTACTGTCATGCATGTTTAGAAAACAACGTGCCACTCCTTTAGGTTCTTATTCAATACTTGTAAATTCTTCTCTAAATTCTTTTCCTTATGATGTTGTTGGGTTTTTTTGATTGCTTTAATGTTATAGCTCTAAAGGACTTCTGAAAGCAAAGTATAACTACTTAGACAAAGCTATTTACTAAAGCATTGTTTGTTTACTCAGCTAGTTGTTGGTTTTGATTGTAAAATTAGAAATGGCAGGTGAACAGGAGATGTTTCAAAACTCCATAGTCTCATAATTTGTTTGTAGACCACTTGTGAATTCTTCTGTTTCTGGAGCTATATGTGGAAACTTTTATGTTCTCATTGTAATGTATCTAATTCTTTTGAGTTGAGTCATTTGTTATTTTTAAAGCCTGATGGTATATCTACACCCATTTGTTATAGATAGTTGTCTTTTACATATTCAATAATGTACTCAAAGTTTTTAATGTGGAGTACAGAATTGTAACAAAAATTTGAAATGTTTATCAGACTAATGTTTACAATGTTTGTTGGAGTCCAAGATGAAAATGACAATACCTCAAAATGTCCTTGAGTGATGATTAATAGACCTATTTTGGGGAACTTGGTGCAAAATAAGAGAATATTAAAGCCAAGGTTATAGCTGCTTTCAACAACTTAAGTTTATTGGATAACCGTCAAACTCTATGACTCAGAAAAAGAAATATTTATAAGCTATATGTGGATACGTAGAGTTGTACTTTAGCATTCCTTAATAATGGCCAGTAGATTTCTTCCCTATATTTCTAGTCTTGCCACTCAAGTGGAATGGTGGATATAGCTGTGCTTCTTAAAACTTGGGTAATTGGGTAATTCATTGGTAACAGAAGCTACCCTGGAAAAGTTTCAGTCCAAACAGAATAATGACAACAGCTTAACCCCTATTATCAATTGCTGCTATTATAATACCTGGGCAGTTTCTAATTAAAGAAAGCCTGTAGTCACTACTAACAGCTCTAGATTCTGTCTTGACATCTAATCTTACCACAGCTGGATCAGAAGAAATTAGAAACAAATGGTGTAGAACATAACCTTATTTACTATCTCTAGTCACAGATTGCCCAAAAAGTCTTCTAAAACTTCCCCAATTCAAATGACAAAATGGATCACTAACTAAACAAGATATGAATCATGTTAACTCATTCAGACTGAGGAGTGTTTGATCCTTTTAGTTTCTCAAAAGGTGTCATAACCTCCCCTCCTCAACCCTAGCACTGGAAAAAAAGATTCTGTGAATGTCATATGGATAGCATATAACTTCGTATCTGTACCTGGGAACTTATGCAGCTATGCCATATTTCATGTAAATCATATGGCTCATCTCTCTCTTCCAGTGGTTCACGCTGCTGACCCAGTCCTTGCAACACCCGTAAAACATGTGTGTCTTGACTGTGAGCTGAGGCCAGCTGGGAAGGACTCAATGTTTGTTTCTTATGAATCCTCACTGTTCTAGATGTAGGACCCAAACCCATTTTCCATCCTTTTCATGCATGTTTCTGATATTCCCAAGGGAATGATGTCCTTGCCTTCAAGCTACAGTTCTGATAAGTTACTTCTCTAAAAGCACTCAAACACCTTTAAAATGAACTTTACATCCACCCTTTGCATTTGAGTCCTGAGATTGCATCAGAAAGCTGGTAGTTGAAAAAATTATTTTCTAGTTTATTAGATCTGCTTGCTTAAAGTAAACATGAAATATATATTCTTATACATTAATATATAGGAAAAGGTTAACATACAGAAACTTGATTCCAGCTTTTCTCCAGAATAACTTGGATCTGAAGATTTTTCAGGAACCAGAAATTAATGTTTGAGATGTGACTAAGGAAATGTATGTGACTGATTTATGCTTGAAGGGGTGACTCTTGAAATTGTCCAGGCCAGCTGAAAGGACAGGAATGAATGAACTTGAGTTAGAAATGAACTTTAGTTACAACACAAGGAACTTGAAAATGTAGTTTTAAAATAGCTTTCAATGGCTTTCATATCAGTTCTGTGCTTGATACTTTTCATTATAAATTATTTTATGCACTTGGATTCAAAAGACCTCTGAAATATGTGTCCATCTATCCTTTTCCAGAAACACAAGTTCCAGATTGTGCATACCTTGGATGATCGGCTTTTCTGAGAATGGAAAAGGATGTCAAGTATTTTTGAAAGTGAAAAAAAAAAAAGGGCTTTTTTCTTTTTTTGAGTGGGTTTACATGCCTGTTTTTAGGTACCTGGATGAAAATATTTGCTTGATGGGGAAAGAGGCAGAAACAGGAAAACCAGATGGTAGATCTCTTGCACTATGAACTGCAGAGCTATCCTCTGCATACTGTGTATGCCCTGTGCTTGGTGATGCCTCGTGAGAAGTGGGATATCAGTATGAGTTCAAAAATCCTGTCAAATAATCTGGACTAAACCATGGCATAAGGCCTTCCTTCCCTGAAGGGTAACAATTTTTGTCATTTTGAGAGGTATTTGTTTGAATGAAAACCTGTGTGATCTGAAATATATCTCTTGTTCCCTAATGAGTAAGACGTTTCTCAGCCAGACAAAGTCCCCGCTCATTTGCGTGTGGATCACAGGCTTCCATAACAGCTTTCCATCTCCCCAGGTCGCTTCCTTGGTGTGTCACTCAAGAGCACACCACAAGGGCTTGTTTCTGCTCTGTCAGGTCATGCTGTACTCATGTGTTTTAGGTGCCATTGTGTTGGAGGAATCCCAAGCTGAAAAAATACGTAGGTTTAAATTAAATCCATCAGTACTCTGTACTATGTTAAAGTAGGCAGGTAAAGCAAATCACTTGAAAGATATAAAGCCTGTTAACATCAAATCGTATAAAATAAAAGTTTGAGAAATTAGTTTTAGATCAAATATTACTCTTAATTTTTTTTAAATGGACATCACAGGAAATAGAGGAGTAATTTCCTATTAATAAAGTAATGATTTAAAAAATACTTTCTTGGAAGAAACTATGAAATATATGTAGTATGACTAATCGAAATTATAAGAAATCTTAAAACTGAACCACAGTTTTTTTCACATACATTTTGGAATACAGAAAAATAACAATGCTACAATTATAAGTTGGGTTGGTTTTTATATCTGAAAATGAATGCTGTATCTTAGCAGCCCAGTAAAATCCTCTGCAGTCAGAGGATGCAATCAGACCCTACTTACAAAGAGGAAACTGTTGACCAGGCCACAGCTTGCTCTGGAGTCCTGACATGGCTGCCCAGGCTGGCTGATGAGAAAGCTTTTGGCAAGTGGAGAGGGCACATGGCCTGAGGTCCAGCCTTGCATGTGGAGTATGTCTGCGGGAAGGACATGTTGGCAGGGCTATCAGCAATGCACTTGGAGAAGGACAAAGCTGTGTAGTCCTCATCCTGCTAAAATCTGCCCTTCCACTGCTAATGTTTGCACAAAAGGAGATGCATCATCGCTGAAAACTAGGAGCTTAACAAACAGTACTGTGTTTTCAATAAGATACACTTTGTTCCTTATAAAAATGAAAACAGGATGGTAAGGCTTAAATGTTTTCTCACGTGTTTAACCACCAATGGAAGTATAGACTATTTTTGTTCTTTTTTTCATGGAAATCTGTAGCAATATTTCTCAATATTCAAAAACTGAAAATGTTGAAGACATCTTTGTGAAGTACGGTTGTTTCTCTGAATTATATTTATTACTTTTCTAGTTACTTTCTTTGCAGTTTTGTTTGTCACAATCTTTTGGTAGACAGAAATCCGTAAGATTTTGAAGAGTTCCTCTGAGGCTTATTCGCCAAAGATGAAGAGAGTTTAATTTTTTGCTTGTGTAACCATCCCAATAAAAATATAAAATTTCATTTAGAGTCATAAAATAGCTTTAGACAAGGGAAGCCAAAAACTGAAGTGCTGTAACTTGAAAAGTAGAAATAATATCATATATAGTCCCAAGAAGGTTCATTATTTGCTGCTTGATTTTTCTGTAGTGTTGCACATCCCTGCGTACAGACATAGCAGAATGTTTTCTCTCTCTGTTTGCTGAACTTTTCAGCTTAATGTCCTTCAATATTTCAAATTTCTGACCACCTTTAACAGAGAAATAATTAAGGCAAACATGTTTTTATTATTTTCCAACCATTTCCTTACAACTCTGAGTGTTTCTCTGGAGGGAGTCTTTCTGCTGGTCGTTCCTAAAGTCATAGAGTTTCAAGGAGATGAATATAATACCCCATTCTTGATCTGTTGCAAGCGCCTATTTCTTATACTGTTCTGTGCTGATCAAAGACTGAGTCTTTGAAGGTCACTTCGTCACTTTGATTTCATGGATACTCCAATGCAAACTTGTACTGGTATTCTTTATCAGGGGGATGAGGTTGTTTTTTGAAAAAAGGCTTATTTATAGCTAACAGTAAACAAGGTTGACTTCCTGCAAACCTGACCCTCTCCTAAAGAGCTGTATTACTTTGCTCTCCTGCTCTGACAATAGTTATGTTGCCAGGTCAAGGCATATCATGGCTGCAGCAGCAACAGTAGTTTGAAGTATCTAATACTGCTGATAAGAGGTATGTTAGCAATGCACCTTCCTAAGCAGGGAAGAGACTATGTGCTCTGCTGGAATGGCTATCTTCTGTGCATCATAGGCCCAAATATATATAAAGCACATATATATTTTATTACCTTAATTACTTTATAGCATGTATTTTTGGAGGTTTTGGAGGGAGGAAGGTACACTTTTTAACCTAGGTCCAGTCATGAGGCTTTTTGGGTTGGCCAGAGAGCTGTGATGTAAATACTTCTCAGAGAATGAGAGAGAAGGTGGGCCTAGTGAAGACCGGTGGGTACATCACTGGATATGTTCCCTCCTGACACCAGTAGGCATTCAAAAGTAGCCCAGCTTAAAAAAGCAAGTCTATTGCATGTACTGCAAGTGACTGTAATATGCTGAGTTAAAATCCCAGACTTCACAAGCATGTCAGGAATTTAAGTACAACTTGTGGATGCTTCTAGGAAGCAGGCTATACCTTATTTTACAAGGGAGAGCGGATTTATCCTTGTGTTTCAAGATGGCATGTTGAGCTCTTCTGAATAATGGCGAGATGTACAGGTTATATGCTAGTGTGTTGCTTTCAATTGTGTTAACGTGGAAGTTTAAAATGAAAGCTTCTAATTTTGGTGGGGAATGAGTCACAAAAAATTGCCAGCAGCAAAGTGTCCGTTTGGATATGGCAGAATCTGCTATTCCTGCAGCAATTCCAGCAGCAGGAATGTTGTAAAGCCTTATGCATAACTCCTGAAGTGACAAAGGTTGTGTTCTTTTTACCTTGCAGTACGTTTTTGGACTATTTGTATGTTCTGAAGTGCTTATCATCCAAAATTATTTACTGTATCTATGCAATTAAGTCACTATGACTCATGAATGGTTTCTTGCTGATTTTAATAGTAGGAATTTAAAGATGTGGATTACCTGCTGTTTTTTCTCCATTGACAGGTCTAAATTAACCTCAAGAATCAGATTGCTGCTGGCTATAACCACAACTGTAAATTTAAAGTCTGCTTTCAGTAAATATTTTGTACTATTTGCTTAAAATCTACAGCTTCGCAAACATTTCTGGTAGTAATTAATTTACTAGAACATGCCAAAAGCAAACACAAAAGGGATGGAAAATTCAAGTCAAAGCAAATGTGTTTTAAAATTCAGATGAATATTCATAGATAATATTTTGCAGCACTGGCTCAATTCTAGTGGCAGTTCATTGGGGACATGCTGTCTTCTCCTTCCTTAGCTACTGGAAGTATCATTTGTTGTTTATAATGGTTAAGAACAACAAGTGCTCTTTTACCTATGTTCAAGGAGAAGCAGACTTCTGATCGAGCTTTGACTCAGCTAAAATGTTTTCTTGGTCTTCAGTAATCGCCTACTGCATTGAAAGAACATAACAACACATCTCCTGAGAATCGCTACAAAAAAAGTAAAATAATTTGCTAGTGTAAAATCATTTCTGCCAGCAGGGAGACTTGAACTAGGACAACTTTGATCTTGGAATAAATTATGTCTTAAATTGCTTAGATCTCCTGCAGATAGTACGGGAGCAAAGAATATGCACCTTCATCTCTATTTTCATTACATTTTTTAATTTTTAGAGGTATATTGAAACTGATTCTTTCCTTCCTGTTATCCCATAATATGGGTAGCACTTCAGTAAAGGGATCTTCTGTCTGCCACTTAGCCCGCATACATCATAGTTTATCCATTACTGATATATTCTGCAGTTGTCCTGATTTTTAATTATTTCTAAGAATACAAGCACTTAACTGCATTTGAGTGTTACGGATATTAGGGGTTTTAAGGTAGAAAAAAATTGATTAAGTAAATGGAAATTCTCTTCGATAAATAAAGATTTGTTTGTTAAATTATTATGGCTACTGATCCTTTGGTAGTTGATTTCCAGGAAGAAATTCTGTATAAATTCTCCTTCACTGGTTTCCATTCACTTTTTTATTGTCTCTTGTGCTGAATGATTTGTTTTGATGATTATAGATACTTTGCATTGCTTAGACTACAGATTTATTTTACATGCAAATATTATCCAATTTCATGTCTTCATTAAACTTTAATAAGGCTTTGCAAACATAGTGCATGAAAGACAATATTGAATCAACAAAGCCTGTATAATGATGATTGAAATACAAGATCCAGGAAGAGTGATGGTGAAAGTAGCTCAATTACTAGCAATGTTGGTAAGCCTGCAGATGCATTAAGTTTATTTTTATGTTTTAATAGTTAAAGTATGAAGTAAGAGTCTGGAGGAAAAAAAAATGAGGGAAGATGAGACTACCATTTTGCTGTCAGTGGCATACATGAAAACAAATGCTAATGATGTTCATTTATATGTAGTGCATGTAATTTCTTTTAGTGTTTTTAAGACAATAAAAAAAATCATAAAAAGATACTCAGTTTGTAGGTTATGGCATATGATGAAAAACGTGAATAAAAAATGTCATGCTGTTGCAATAAGACAAAGATGATGATTAATCTTAAACAAGCCCCAAATTAGAAAGTATTGGGTAAAAGAATCTGGTCCTAAAAATTGTGTGTGTATACAATGCAAGAGCCTCCTAGTGTGAGCAAATGTGTTTTCCTGTGGTAAGAGTGGCTGGCCTGAAGCAGTGAGGAGAATCAAAGGTGTCCCTAGAGTGTCAGTGTTGTCTTGCACTGAGGATTTTCCTGCGAAGTGGGAGACTTTAAAGGAGAGGACTTGGTGGTGGCGGTAGACTTGATCCTTATGAGCGTAGTTGACATCTGAGAGAGCCATAGGCTAACTTGCCTGGCAAGTGTAAAGGTAGCAGACCCTACAGAATTCACTTGGAGGTGTAAGGAGAGGTGCTGGCTGTTTGCTGTGTTGGTAAAGGTGTGTTTTTCTGGGAGGGATGTTCTAGGGGGAAAACCCATGGATGAACACTTTAACAAGAAACCAAGGAAACGGACATGGAGGGAGGGGAACCTAGCATTTGCTGATGGGACCTTACAGGGTAGACATAGCTAACACAAGGCTGGATTGTATAAAGGCCAAGGCGAGAGGTAAAAACAAAGTACCAGTAACAGAGAAGGGTCTTCAGTTAACTGGCATGTGCATTATTAAACAGCAGAGGAAGGGTGAAACCAGCAAGTGCTTCTGTGCCAGTGTTGGAAGACTAGAGTTAAAGAGCGGGAATGCTGGCTGTCGGATGACAGCCTGCTATGATACACATCTCGGATGTGGTAGAAGGAGGATGATCAATGGGGTACAGAGTTGCCAGGCTACCAGCTTTGCAGGAATGAGAGAATAATATGTACAGGCCTGGAGAGTGTCACAGCACGAGAAGTGTAACACTAAAAATATTGCAGAAACAGAGAAGCACTGCAAAGGCCTTGCACAGGATTTCTGTCTGCTCAAATAATAAAAATTAACTAATAAAAATAACTAGTATTGTACTGCAAACTCTTGTTCAGGACAACAACGTTGATCAGGGAATATGAAGTGAAATCAGGAGTTGTGAATTTAGGACACTTAGTAATAGCAACAGATTTTATCAACACATGTACAGACTATGTCAGTGTTTCATCAGGATGAAATGTAGAGATAAAATTTGTGGACACTGTAAAGGACTGAATGGTAGTGTTAAGAGCTAAAAATAAAGCCATTCTGAATTTTGTCTTAAGTGATACACAAGGTCTCCTTCAAGGTGAATTAAAGGAAGATCCTCCATAGTAGGAATCCTCCATAGCATTCATGGTACCATGGTACAAATGGTACAATGAAGTTTCATGTTGTAGTGGGAGAGAACAAGCTGAATAAATCCAGTTTTCAAATACTTCATGTAAAGAAGCAGAACTACATTAAAAAAAAAGGCAATTTGTAAAATAAATATGCTAGCAGTCTGAAAAGCAAGATGCCTGCAAATAGCCTGCAGTGTTCAAAAATGTTGAATTAGAAGCTCAGGTAAACCACCACATTTCAAAAAAAAAAAAAAAGGCAAACCAAAACAAAGAAGCCATCAAAGTGATCCAGCTCCTGGGAGCATGACAGCAAGGAAACTATCATAAGGGAAGGCTTAAAAAATTCCTTTAAAAAGTACAAAGCTTTTCCAAATGAGAACTAGAAAGCCCATAAATCACGGCAGGTCAAATGTAGACAGGAAATAGAGTACTAAAAATTTGAAGAGCACCTTACAAGGGGTGCTCAAGCTTCTAGTCAGAGGTTCTTAAATCAAAAGCAGGAAGTCAGGTAGGGCATAAGTGGAACCACTTAATGACCAAACTGTAAGGAAGGACTCAGGAATTATAAAGCTACAGTAGAGAGGTTCAGTTAATTCTTTTTATTGCTTTTTGCTCTTGAAGACCTCAGGGACGTTTCTACACCTGAGCCATTCGTTCTAGTAAATAGGGTAGGGGTCAGATGAAATAAATGTTTGTGTAAATATACAGGAAGTGTTGGACCAGATAGATGTATTAGCCGTCAGTATGTCACCAATTCTGGTGGCATTCACCTGAGAGAAACTCAAATACGAAATTTCAGAGCAGCAGGCCAAGGCTTCTATCTGACCATTGCAAACAGCCACAACATTGGAGGGCTGGCAGGTTGCAAGTGTAATTCCCTGTCACTTCCTTCTCACAAAAGGGACTCTGTGGGGACCTACAAGCTGAGTCTGACTTCTGAGGCTGGTAGAAAGGTAGAATATAAAATAATGACATCCTTGAGAATGTGAATAAACACGGTTCATTAGGAAAGAGTCAACATGGATTCTGTAGGGGGAAATCATGTACCACTGAATTGCTATGCAAGCCAAGCAATATGTGAATGAAAGGGATTCCCATGTATGTAGTGTAGTTGGTTTTCCAACAGGCCTTTATGAGAGTTATTAAGTTTCCACCAGACTTTTCCAAAGTAGCATTCCTCCTTAGAGCAGAGGACAAGAGGGATAACTGGCATTTTATGTGCTTGACAACATTCATGGCTGATTCGTTTTCTGTATAAAGTGGTTTGCTGCATTCAGAAACCTAAGTTGTTATTAAAAAAAGATAAAATAAAATCTAGAATTCCTTAAGTGAACTGCAAGTAAAGTTAGTAAAAGGAATAATCCCTTAAACTGCCTCTTAGTAAAGTGTTGCCCAGTGGATGAGTACTGCAAGGAGAAGGGGAAGAGTTTGTTTCTGACCAGAATGCAGAGACCCAAAGGGGCACAGAGGGAGCAGCAACAGTGCAGACCCCAATAAATAAGCAGCTGTGAGATGCTGTATATGTTGCGGCAAAGAACTGTGCAGTATCCTTGCCCCCAACAATTCCTCTGATTAAAAGAAATTATTTTGGATTTCTGTTCTGTAATAAGGTTATTTTTAGTGAAGGATGTCATGTTATGACTTAAGCCAAACCCTAAACAAGTCTTCCAAGCCTGTGAATAGGATGGGGCAGCTGGTGGGCATCTCCTCCTTGTGGGATGCTGGGTTGAATGTGCACACAGTGGGTTCGGTGTCATTTGGGGATGAACAAGCCCTTCTTTTGGAGGGTAAGTGGAGCCCTCCACTTATCTTAGGAGGTAGTGTGTAGCCACTGAAGTATCAAAATAGTGGCCCAAACTGTGTCTCGTTCTCTGGAGAGAACGGTTGCTTCTTCAAAGCTATTCTTGGACTCTGCCACATAGGCAAGATTGTACTGATCTGCACATGGTGAATGCTGTTCATACCACTTATCATGCTGCTCTGCCTTCTGGCAGGGTATTTAGGAGGTAGCAGTGGTACTCCTGTCTACTGCAGGCAGTTGTTTCTTTGTTTTATACATTGGTAAGGTAAAAACTATAATGCTCTGTGATGTACTCTGAGAGAAATGAAGTAAAATTGACTTTCTGCAGGTGATTCATATTTATTTGTGCTTGTTTTGCCTAATGTAGAACAATATCAGTCAGGAGATATAGTGATCAGTAGTAAGACTTAAGACTCAGTCTTGAGACAATACTATTGAATTGGTTGGAGCAGTCTGGGAGGCTTGCAGTAAAACAAGTGTCTTTGCCCCAGCCCTGCTACAAGTTACTCTGCATGTTTGTAAATGTGTGCCCTCTTTCCTCTTCTTTTGGTTGGTTGTGTTTGTGTGGGGTGTAGTTGTTTTGTTTTTTTTTTTTTAATTTTGGGATGGAGGGAGGCAGGGAGAAGGTATGGAAAATAAGCAAGAACAAAAAGTGAAATATTATGTGTGAACACACTTTATTTCCAATTTAAAAATCAAAGTTGTGTGCTAAATTCTGTAGTGATGTTGTCTCTGATGGACTAGAAACCAAATGTTAAGTTCCTGCTTGCATCTACTGGAAACACTACCAAAAAAAAAATTGCCACAGGGATGGCTCACTGCTGAACTTTTCCACTGCCCAAGCAATTCCAGGCAATGGGGTTAGTTATGAGAATTGACTGGCATTGCATGTCTGTACAAAATAAACACTCCATAGATCAGGCAGATCAGGGAAGAGGTCAAAGCATGAATGGTGCAAAGTTAAAACTGGTGAGGAGAGAAGAAATTACTCAAGCTGTGTCATAAAATTATCTTTCTTCAGGTATCTTCTCTGTTCACCAGAAACATAAATAGCTGCTATGCAGTATTTGCATCAGATACTTATTTTTCTCATGTTGAAATGGCATTCAGCCCACAGTGAAGGTGTTTAAAAACGTTTGCGCTTGGGGTGAGTCTGACTTGGTGTGGGTGTTTGCTTTGTGTAACAGGACTTCTGCAATTCTACAAAACAGCATAAAGTTGTCATTCAATTTTCTCTTCTTGACTGAATGTAAACACATAGGTATGTGATATCATCTGTATCCAAAGATATACATACAAATAGCTTAAAAATGTTTTCCACTGTAATACAACTTTGGTAGTTTAAACCCATTTTAATTTCTCTGAAATTGAATAGTTCTTCTTTGACGTTATTTGCTTAAGGATCTGTTCGTCTATACTATAGCCCATCACTTTCATGGGGGTACTACTTCCATTCTTAGTTTTTCCATTAGTGTTTCCTTTTCACTGAGACTGGGTGTTGTCCTTTTTCTCCTGTAACAAACTAAAAGACAGACTCTGTGTAAGCCTTTGACTTATTTGCACTGTTAGTTGTTTTCATAAACTTCTTTTATAGTAACCCAGGGAGTATTTTTGTATTAACACTGGGCTTTTTCAGGTCAGCAACCAGTCTTGACACCATATTGTTCATAAATATGATATTCTTGAAGATGTCATTTCCCAAGAGATGTCAAAATTATTAGCTGTTGTAGGTAGCAATGGTGCGTATAGTAGCTTAGTTTTACATGATGTAATGCAATCTGCAGAGTAAACAGGGCATCTATTACAGTGGTTGTAATCTCTTTGTTATGACTTCACATTTTTATTATGTCTTCATTACAAGACAGCAAGATATATTTCAAATTTGACCTTCATCTCCAGAGTGAGTAAAAAATAGAGTTTTTAAATAGATGAAAACAATTTTTCCCTTGCAAAAGCTGCCTCTTGATAATAGCTAAAAGGGTTCGGATTAATTTTTTCTGTGCACTTGTACTGCATAGTGAAAAAACACATTGGCAATCCTTTTCTGTAAACACAAAGTACTCCTACGAAATTGCCATGTTCTATATGTATCTGGAATGTATGTTGCATGTAGAAATCTGACATCAATTTAAAGTGCCAATACAGCTGTGATTAAACACTTAAAAATTAGTGAGAATACACATGTCAAATATGATTTCAAATGAAATAAGAATTTCAGAAGCTTGTCATTTTATCAGTTGTGTTACACTGGTTGTATAAATGTGACAAAACTAAGCAAAATAAAAAAATCAGCAATTTGGTTTCATGTCTTCATTTGGATAAGGAGACGTGCTAGTGAACAAAAGCTATGCAAGCATTATTACTTGAGCTGTTGGTTAGGTTTTTGCTTGTTTTATGCATTTGCTAGTAATTTACTTTTTTTAAAATGCCTCAACCTTTTTCTATCTTAGCTGTATCCCTGTCCAAGTTTTACATGTTGTAGAGATATATCTAGTGAACCGTCTCTGACCTCTCATCTTTAGAAGTTTGATTTATCAGGAAAACTGACAGTATCTTGAGAAGTAGTCTCAAAAGGATCTGTATGTCAGGGGAATTCTGCTGAGTTTAAAAACCTGTGTTATACCTTGGGAGGTTTTTTAGCTATCAAAACCTTAGAATATATGAAATATGAAATCAGATAGCCCAGAAGAAACGGATGAAAGATTCACATGGATTTTTAAGACATACCTGATAATGCTCAGTACTGATGTCATTAAAAATGAGACTAAGTAGACAAAAAGGGAAAACATTAAAGAAGGTGAAAAGACCTCAAGTCCAAGTTGCTGGATTAAGTGTTGTTTATTCTTGGAAGCAGAAAGGATATTTTGGGGATTGTGCAAGAAAAAGGCTGCAAGAATGTGTAATAAAAGTAAGAGGAAAATCTGGTACTAAGGAATATGACAAAAAAGGTTAGAATAAATGTAGGAGACTGTATTGCATTTATTGCTACAGTTCTCAGTGTTTTTATCACACTGATCATGGCAAAAATGAAGTGCCTCACAGTAGACAAACTTTATCCTCGTTCATCCTTGATATCTCCCTTGAATATATACTTCAGTTTATAAAAGAAAATACAAAATTTTTAGAAAATAGAAACCAAGGCATGTTTTTTCTTTGGGGAAATACGAATGAGAGCTTCATGACTGCTGGCCTGGAAAATGCTTGTTAATAATTATCCTACAAGGGAGGCTTCCCTGAAAAAGCCAGTCTTTCGTACTTCCTCAGTTGATTTTGCATGTTATATTTTTTCTTTTATTTTATTTCCCATTCACATTATCTCTCCTGTCTTCTAGATTCAGGAAGGCATTAATAATGTCATTCATTTGATGTCAGCCATTATGCATTACATTGTTTTTAAGTAACAGCAAATTCAATCCATTATCTTCTTGAATAATTTCATTAATGCAAGACACTATTCAAATCATCCTGAAGACTTCAGAAAGTTTTATAAACTGCAGTTAATCTATATATTTATATATATAAATTAATAAACTAGTGAAACGGGTAACTCTGGTGCAGGAACCCACGTCTACATTTGAGAGACTGAGGTTGTTTTCTGGCTCTTGCATTAGCTGTATGACTATACCACTTTTCTCTTTGTTATAGATAAGGAAATTAACACTTTCCTAAATAGTTTTGAGATACTCTGGTGTAGTAAGAATCTGTTTTCATGCAGTATAAATTGCACAACTGAAGAGACTCTGAGCTTTAGTATTTGGTATTTTAAAACCATAAACTTGATTGGGGTGCTATGCAATACTCCTGGCTTCTTGTAAAATGTAAGACTGTTAGTGGAGTAAGTTTGTATTGGAGCTGTAAATGTAACCACGTGTTCACATCTACTTCGAGCTGTAAAACTGTGCTACTTGTTGTGACATTAATCTCAGAGTGTAGCCCCCATTTTCACTATCTGAGAATCCTTATGTGCTGATTATCTCTCCATGACTTGCTGGCTTGATGAACTGTTTATCTTGTTCCTGGTTGAGAAAAAGGACGGAGCTTTAAGTAATGGCAAAAATACATCTGCCTTAAAAAGTAAAAATAAAAAATTGTTCAAAGGGGGGAATATCTCTGAAAAGAGATGAAGGTGGCTCCCATCAGGTTTGGCTAAACGGAGATAGGTGTGATAATGCCCATAGGTTATCTGTACTCTTAAGGATAAAATTCTGTAATAGACTTTATAAACCACATCTCAGCGGGTTAAATGTGAGGCTCAATGTCCAAAAGAGGGTGGACAGTCTTCTGAAAAAATGTATGTAAACAACAGGGAAGGATCCAGAGAGCATCTGGGCTGTGAAGCTCCATATCCAAAAGTACAGAGTTTGTATATGGAGTCTCACCATGAGAAGTTGTCTTTGAAATCAGTGCCAGTTTAGCAGCTCTTACAGAGCTGATGGGCTAAGAACAGGTGGATCAGGTGTTTGGATCAATTCAGAGCAGACTGGTGTCCTTCCAGAAGACTGGGTTGTATCAGCCAGCAGAGGTTTTCGGTTTCTAGAATTCTGTTGTAATGAAATAATGGTGGTAAATCCTTACAGTCATAGTATCTCAGATCTAGTTTTACTTCTGTGTAAAATATCTAAATTTATCTTTGTCTGAAATATATTAGCACAGTGGCTTATACATGTAAGTTTTCCAGTTTCACTGTCTTGTGCAACCTGTCAGAAGCCAGAATCATTTCAGAGAGGACATATGTTGAGACATTCCTTATAATATCAGCTCTCTGCACGTGGAAGAGAAAATAGATTACCAAACTGTCAGGACTGCTTTAAGATCATTCTGATGAGTGAGGAGATAGAAATATTTTCGGGAAAGGATGGCTTTTCCATTGTTTCTCACATAAGCAAGAAGTTGGAAAAAATCCTAAAGGAATATGTTAAGATTAAAGTTGTTAATAAATTGGAAATTCCTATTAAAATCTTCTGAATGCTTTTTAATTTTTTTGTCAGGTTTATCAGTATGTCTGTTGAAGATTGGGTTGGGTTTTTTTGAAACTCAGATTAGTTTACAAGGACAAAAAGATTTGAATAAGAAGTGGCACTATGTAGTGCTTATTCTTTTAATCCGCATTGTTCCTAAAAATGCCTGGCTACAGCAGGGTGGCAAGCAAAATGCTTTGGTGTCATTTCCACCCCACCCCTCTGACCCTCTGTGTGACCTGAAGCAGTCACCAAATCTGCCTTCAGATGCATCCATTTTTGGAGCAGGTCTTCCTGAGATAAGGCAGTCTATGTTAAGAGTTGTGAATGCAGGTAGTAACAGAACAAATACGCAGGTGACTGACCACAGAGATGCTATAAAGCAAATTCCAAGCTCCCTTGAGTGTTCTAAACTGCTAAAAATACCTTGCTTAGTGCCAGATTGAAGTATAAATATTGCCTAGAAGAGAATAAATTAACCCAATTGCTTATAGAAGTGAATTCCATCTAATCCTGTACCTAACATTTAATTTCATCATTGCACATGATGAATAAAAATGAGAATAAAAATACAAAATGCTTATTCTTTCAAGACCAAGGTTTGAACAGATGCATCTGTGTATTGAGACATTTGAAATAGGTCTCAGAAGAAATTGTGCAAAATTCTTTCCCATTGAAGGCAATGGGAGAGTTGCCGTTGACTGCAGACTTGAGCTTGACTCTGAATGCAGCAACCTGACTCAGTAAGGCATTGAAATACATATAATCATAGAAAAAGTGATCTGATGAATCATGGCCCTATCTGAAAATTTGCCTAATGAAATTGTGTGAAATTAACTTTATTCACAAAGCACACCTGTTCTGCTGGGAAGATGGCTATAAATATCTTTCTGCCACCTGCCCTAGCTATGAGAGCTCCTATAAATCATATAATTTCCTCTGACAACTGATACAGCCTTGAGGGCACCTTTTTCTTTCTTTGTGCTCTTTCTGAAAATGTGTATTTGCATAAATAAAAATTTGTATGCCAATAAATTTTCCACCAGATTTCTTTCTCCTCACCAAAAATTTGAATGAATTTTAGTTTATTCATAATTTTGCTTTCCCTGTTACAGTTGCATGTATGTCCAGATTCTGAAGTGGGCTGTGATCACTCATGAATGCTGCCCATACAAAGATGCCATCACTTATGCAGATAGTGCCTTAAAGGAGTTGTTTTAGTTTGGCTGTGCTGAGTCCAGATGTAAAGAAATTAACTGACTGGAAAACCAAGAGTTATCAGGGCTCTGCTTATCTGTCAGTCTGATTTTTCCCTAATTCTCTCTTTTCTATTTGTGAGAAATTGCCCTTTATTCTGCTGGAGGTTGAATTAAAACTAAACCCCTAAGAAAATATTGCTATAGGTCTAGAGCTTGCAATCCACTGCTTAGACCTGTGCTGACACCTCTGATGTAAGATTTACCCACCAGGTAAGCCAGTACCCTATGCGTCAGTGAATGGGCAGGACTGCAACTCCTGCTCTACAAGCAGAACGTGAGTCAACAGTGTCATGCCGCTGAGAGAAGGGTAAATACCTTATTAGGCTGTATAAACAGTATAGACTGCAAAAATGCATGAAGTGATCCTGTGTAAAAATACAATGATTTTCTTTCAAGAAGGATATAGATTTATTGGTTGGTATTCAGAGAAGAGCAACCCAGAATGGAGATTGAAAGAACTGCAGTTGTATAACCTTTAGAAGAGAAAATCGTGGGGAGACAGTGTAACAGTTTTCAAGTATATGAAAGGCTATCACAAGTAGGAAGAAAATAATTTAGTTTTGTGTTTAAGTCTCATAAGACAGGTTAAACTGTGAACAGAAAAAAATTGTATCATTAAGGAAAAAACACAACACCAAACCCAACCTTCTGGTGATAACCATAGTGTAGTGCTGCAGGACACAGCCTGGGAGGGTTGCGGAGATTAGGCTGAACAAATACCAGCTAGGAATGTTAAGGGGGTAGCAGATGGCTCCCCTTGCTTTTGATCTCAATGTCTAGTGCACTTTTAGAATAATTGCAATCAGTGCTTTATATGCATAATCTGTGTAAACAGTATCTTGTTGGTTCTGTAAAACTTGAGCTACATATAGTACATTGATGAACGTGTGAAAAATACAAATTTGAATAACATAGTAAAAGTTTTCCTTGCAATACATCTATTACTCTCTTTTCACTGAGTAATAATACGGTTAATCTTTATTCTGCCTGTATTTAAAATACACATTTCTACCAGCACTTAAAAACAAAAGAATAAGTTTTAAAAACTTACTTCACCCACAGTTAATATACAACGACTTTATACTGATCTCATATTCTAGAGCAGTGGACAATGTTCCTATTGTTTTATTTTTTTACATTTGCCATGGTGTGGTTTTATATATTTACTGATATATTGACTGTATTGACAGAGATCCAATTGTATAAAATGGTTGCTTAGGGGACAGTGTACAGCAACGGTCTATCTCAGTGTGAAAGGAGATTTCCTGACATCTTTAGTGTTAAGTCATTAGTTAAGCTTAGTTTTATTTAACAGCTCTTCATGTGGGAAGGAGTAAATGAGGCATTTAAATCAACAGTAACAGTGATTGCTCTGTGCTACTGTTCTCACTACGGACCTAGGAAGTTCAGGTTGGACTTCAAACCATGTATTAATTCTTCATAGACTGAGTTCAAAACTCCCTTTGAAAACTTGAAAGTGAAGGACCCACAAATATCAGAATGACTAAACTCTTGCTCAGGGGAGGAATTTTTTTAATGAGGTAGAAAAAACCTGTGTACTGTCTGCTAGATACTGTGCCCATTAATTCATTTGCAAGATGCTGATCTACGTAGAAGATTTTTATGGACTTAACTGTTCCTCACCCAGGTTGACCTGTGTTCAGCAGGGAGTTTGGTCTGGAGGACACTGTTGCTTTCCAGGGTGTGTGGGATAAACAGCAGCCAGCCATGTGCATCTGACATCACCAGACACGAGTATTTGTACTAAGGCTGAAGAAGGCAGAGTGCTATGAGTGGAGGATTTGTTCCATACTAAAAGTCCAGACTGCATGCTGTGAATAGAAGATGCAATTCAATGTTAGGTTTAACGTTATTAAAGGAAAAAGAAATATCCTTCCCCCCCGCCCTTATTTCTGGGGGCAGGTAAGGTAGCACTGCAAAGCACATTAATACCTGTCCTGTTATCAGCAAAGCTTTGGGCAGTGGTGCTTTTCAGCACCAATGTTCACTTGAAAAATCCACAGTATCTATAGTTTCCCCGTCTTACATGTGTTTCTTTTGTAGCAACCCTTCCAGACTGATACCTTGACTTCTAGGCTGTCACTAGTGTTTGTTTTCTGGAGCGAAACCTGCTAGTGTTTACAGTGTGCTTAACTGAACTTGGAACTTGTGTTCTCTCTTGGTTGCACATCCAAGAGAATCTTTTAAAAGACTTTGTCTCATACAGTGACATGAAGGCACAACTGCTAGAATATCTGCCCTGGAGGAGAATTGACATGACATTGAGTGAGCTAGAGAAGCTGACAACTCATCCTGTTTGACCACTAAGTCTGAGGGTGCTAATAAGAAACCTGAACTTGCCCAGTTGTGGTGTTGCTGTTACATCTTCCAAAGTTTAAAAACGTGATCAGCAAATATCTCAAGATAAAGAATATAATATAGAAAAGCACTGAAAATATAGACAGAAATGGAAAAGGAGAATCTCAGAAGGAACAGACTGATGGTACGTTTTTACAGTGTTTCTCTAGAGAGAGAAAAGACAAAGTAATGGCTCAGAGACATTAGTGTGCCTGCTTTATATCATACAACCAGAAAATGGTCTTCTGAAATTATAGAGGCAATATATGTGCTATGAAGAATTGTACTGTGACTGTGTGCTACATTCATGCTTGGATATGGTTTCCACTGGACTGGAGATGGGGATATGCCCCTGTGCTCCATCAGTCAAGTAGTATAGCAGCCACAGGATCAGGGCAGCAGATGAGTCCTTCAATATTTAGTTCTGAGCTGGGTTTGAAGATCTAGCCCTGTATATCAGTATTACAATACAGTATTTTGGTAACTAAGAGTACTGTAGCTAGGAAATAGAGATGTAAAGTTTTCCTCGATTCTGGTGAGGCTAAAATGCTTGAAAATCAAATGTGTTATCTGCTTGCAAACGTATAATCCACTAGCCTGTAGAAACTTCAAAACGTAGTGTAGATCAGTAGAACCCCCCTGAAATGCACTTGTATGCTCCATCTCAACTTGGATGAAACTATGAATAGAGTTGGCAGTAAAAAGAATCTCTCCTTCATGTCCTGTCTTACCTCCGAGATATGAAATTATCTCCACCTTGTTGGTGAACTACTCAAGAAAAATACCATCACAAATTGGCTATTCCATCTGCATGTGATGCTTTAGTAAGCAAGCAAGAGGTGCCTCTAGAACTATGAGACCTGCATCTCTCCATTAGGGCTTTCAGCTTGTCTCCATGCACCCACAAATTGGGCAATGTTTTCAAATTACTTCTTTTCCTTTATTTTCCCTGAGATGCCTCAGTTCACACCATTATAGATCTCAATTTATTTCTCCATAAACTATCATTATTCTTTTTAGCGTTTATGGCACTCACCCACTATAGTTGTCATTGTTACAAATTGTTTGTCATTGTTGCCTCCCTCCGTGGCTGTGCAGGGCACTGATTGCAAATGCTGGCTACTTCCAGTTCCCCTAAGCAACAAAGGAACTGAGGAGAGGGAAGTCATAAAGAGGGCATACCCTACGCCCTGAGGAAGGACAAGGAAGACAGCTGGAACTACATGTGATGGTCTCTTGTTTGAATGAGTACATTGTACAGCAATCTCACTTCAAAGTAGCTGCATGAAATTGCTGGATTCCCCCTAATTAGAATCTTCTGTGCTGTTAATATGATTCATTTGTGTATTTCTTAAGAATATTTTTTTTCCTTAATTCCCTCTCTAGTCTGGTCTTCCTATTGTTTATCTTTCTTCAGCTCATGCCTAACCAGATTGGAAATGCACACGGCAGTGTTTAGTCATCATACTTGCATTGGCTTGAGAGGATATATATACCTCCATTGCAACTTTCTAAACAGGCCCTTTCTTGCTTTAATTCTTCTGTCAACTATGATATACAAAAGGTTATGAGGGCTTACAGCAAAATAGAAATGGTTGGAGAAATGAGAAAGTATTTATATGTATTGTATTTCAAATCTTTTTCAATTGCCTCAATAGACTTTGGATTCAAATTCTACGGAAGGTGAAGGAAAGCTTTGTTTTGACCTCTGTGGACTTTGGGTTGGAGTCTAGACAAAAACAACCCCACCCTACTCTAAGGAGCTTCCTCTGCCTTCTACCATACTGCATCTCTCTTTAACAGTTTGCTTAGCTAAATATGTTTGAAGAAACCTTAAAAATTTGCAATGTTTAGGCAACTCATTTTAGGTCTCACAATGCTTAATGCTCTTCAGAAAGTTTTGTGTCCTGGAGTCAGGTTATAAGGTAAGAACTTTAGCTGTCATTTAAAAAATAACATATTGCTTGATGTTGAGATTACTCAAAGGAGCTAACATATATGAATAGTAAAAGATTAAAAAAACCCCCAACCATCAAACAAGTAAAATAATGATTCTTAAGTCAATCTTGTATCCTTTGGGGGAGCAGACTCAGGATAGTGAATGTTTATACTTCATTCTGGAAAAAGATGGAAATTGCCTGGCTGTGCATATACTTCTGTGTACCTTCTCTATGCTGTTACGTTTCATGATGATAGTGACAGCCATCCTTTTTCAACTGGAACCATTTCTGCTTTTCTGCAGTGATAAATACATTTGTGTAAAGTACTTTAGTCTGGGTGAAATCATCTCTTCACTTAGTGCTAAAATATGCCCAAAAACTTTGAAAAGGGGAAATAAGAAATTGCATATATTTTATATGCATCATGCAAACTCCAGGTTTCTCAATCTTTGGATAGGTGTCCTTTATTTTTTCTGCCATCTCTTTGTCACAGAACTTGCCTGACTTTCTCTGAACAAAATTGGGATTTTATACTGATCGAAAGGTTGTCATAGCATTTTCCAAGTTCCTACAAGTAAATCCTTTTCAGCTTCAACAAAATGTTAGTAGATCTTTAAAAGTTTATCTAAAGCATCAGTTCATAAGCAAAGATCAACTTTAAACAAAGGTGATCTTACATACCTCTGAGATTCAATTTGAATTTCATACAGATACATATTACTTAATTTACAGCTACATATTACTTAATTGTATTTATTTGCTTAGATTATAAATAATTAAAGAATGCCTGTCCAAGTCTCCTGTTGCCCCAACACATCAACAATAATACCATCCCAGCAGTGTTGAATTAATTATTTTAACAGGAACTGAGCCAGACAACCTCCAGTGGAGACTTTTCAATTCCATCATTACTGTGAAAAACAAGTCCACAGCTTTTCCAGAAATCTTATCAAACGGTACCTTCTGTGTATTTCTTCTCATTTTCTCTTTCTCTTCTTTTGTTCTGCAGCTGAGAAGGCATACAGTTCAGTCCTTGTTTGCTATGTTTTGTTTTGCTTTAAACTGGCTAGGGCTTTGGATATCATTTTCACTGAAAACTTCCAGTTCTCTGAAACCACACCTAATTAAAGATCAATTTCAAGGTTTTCCTCAGTTTATAAATTCTTTAGTAGTCCACATTGCATTTGATGCTTTTGAGTGAAAATCCTTTTCCTATTGTCTGGAAAAAATTATATAAAAAACTTTTTAAAATCTCATTTTGGAATGCCAGCCAATCGGGGGAAAAAAGTTAAACTAAATTAAATACTTAAATTATTAGATGGCAATTATTTGATAGACTCTCTTTACTTGAAAAACAGTTCTGAGGTCATCTCTTTCTGCTTCAAATCAGGACAAAGCACTGGAAAAGAAGTTTAGTTGTCTTCTTGTTTTGATACATTGCTATTTGTTTCATTACAAAAAAACCACTCAGGAATGTTATAGGAGTTCCATGTATGCATATATCCTTGCTGATTAATGGTAATGTGGTGAAAGGTATCTCTGAGAATATACAACATCGCCCAGAAGGTTTATAGGAATAATTAAATGTGTTGTTCCATTCACCAGCTTGTGTTCTATGCTGTGTTTTATGCAGGACTTGCCAGAAAATGAAGGAGGTTTTTTTAGGTTGTGCGGTTTTGTTTTTTAGTATTTCAAGACAGATTTGTAATAGTGAGTAGTCTTGCTTTGTAATGAATATTGTACAAGTGATAATAACCTATTCAGCGGTTCAGTTCCTCTTAACTATTTCGAACAGAAACAAAAACAAACCCCAAAATGGAAAGGGCTTTTGCATGGCTGGGAATGTTAGCTCGTGCTCAACCTTAGAACCTTTGCGGGTCTTTTGTCAGGTGCTGTAATGTACCTCTATATGTAATTTAATGTCTGTTGATGATAGTTGTTGGATGTGACTGACACATTAGATTTTTTTTAAAAAAAAAAAAGTTGATACCATTTTGTCAGTTTTTCACAGAGCCCTTCAAGGGTCAAAGCAGAAAGGTAATAGTGTGACAACTAGTGTGTTCTTGGTACTTGTCTTTGCCCTTCTGCAGCTGTATTCGTAGGTGCTTGAACTAATAGACAAGAGCACTGCTGGGTTTCCCATTCTCATTTTTAGTGATAAACTGTTCCATGAATCTCTTTCTAAAATACAGCTCCAGTACCATTGTTCCTGTTCATCTAGAAACAGAGCTTTGCAGGTTATAAGCATGTATTCTCTTTCAGTCCAAGTCAGGAAGGACTTCCAGTGTTCTGTGCTGACATGCAAATACATCAAACTCTGTTTTGTTTTTCTCTGTTCTGTTTAAGCATCATAATATTATTTCTCTCAGGAATTAGCTGACATTTAAACATTTCACAAAGGTATCTTATATTGTGTAAAATATAATTCATATAGACTTTCTAAAATATGCTTTTCTGAAAGCATATTTAATTCTCATACTTTATTTTTAATTTCCTTCTTTAGGCTAAATTCTAATGCATGTATACCCAACAGACTAATGTACCTGAAGATTTTTTTTTATTCATATGCATTCACAAATCAAAGTAATAGCACTCATTCCCAAGAAATATTAATCTTGTTCCTCCCCTTTTTCCTTTTTTGTTGTAACATGCAAGCAATATTTCTGTAGAAAGGAGCTAAATAAAAAGTAGAATACTAAATGTATGAAGATTAAATACCAAGAATTCAATAATAGTAATCATATAATAAATGGTATCCTCATAATATCTGCTGTTGGTTTTGAACATAATAAATCATACAGCAATCATGCAGTTGAAGAACGCATAATTCTTATGGAAGCCTTTCATTATGGATGTGCTTTTTGTACTTCAAACTGAACCATTCTATGACTGTAGGAGGAAAAAATAAGCTGAAGCTTTCCTGAATCTAAAAGTTCAGGATGAGAATAAAAATTAGCGTGGCGTTTTAAAGTGATAATGCAAACTTTATATTATTCTCTTTTACAGGACTATTGAACCCCTCCCCCCTGCCAAAGTGCACCAAGAATTTCTGAAACTTTGACAATTACAGGCTCTATATAATCATTAATGTCATATGAATAAATAAAACCTAATTAATTCAACACTAATGAGATGAAGTAGGTTCAGACAATTTTCATCACTGAAGACCGTATTCCCTCACAGTTCTGTTAGAGTAATTGTTAATTGTTTTCATGTTATACAAATTATTTTTTAACCCTGTAGAGGTCAATAAATGGTGTAGTGTAGCAAGATTTTGTGGAATTATCAAAAAATAGTATGTAATTTATAATGTAAGCTTGATACATTTTTGCTGGCAATTATTATTTTAGCATATTTTAAATATACTATTAGCGGCAATTAGGAACAGAATTTGTACGTGTATTTGATACATTTGGAATTAGCCAAAATAACAGGATAGGAAAGGGATTATGAAGATCTCTGTTAAAAAGGCAAGTGCATATTTATGGAAGGAAGACTAAGTTGAGCTATGATCACATCCAGGACGATGTTTAAATAATCCTGAAGACTTAAATCACTTCAAAGCATTTTTATCTTTTATTAAGTTCTTTTTCAAGAACCTTCCGAGTTTCCCTTGGTCTCCTGTTCACTTCTACCCATAATGCGCATAACAGCTTTTCTGTCAAGTTCTTGAATTTTTTACCATATTCTCCGCCTTTTCTGACGGCTCATTTCTGCCATTTTTATGTAAAGAAATAAGCTGGAGATCAGATTATCAAGTTAATGGAGGGAGTCTACCCCCAGTCTAAACTCAAAGCGCAGAAGAGACAAAATTTGGGAGAAATGTTTGAGCTAAGGTTTGTGTAGATGCTTATGTACAGATACATTTGGAGGTTTGCAGGCACTTACAATAGCATGTATGGTTTGGCAAGGGCCAATGTGAAGAAAAGGTATCTATTAGTCTCACTCTGTTTGGGTGAACATCTCATTGGTTTTGTGTGTGTTTTAGTACACATTGAAAGCAGAGACAAGACAGTGGTCCTACCACCAGAGCAAAACTATCTCTGTCAAATTCTCTTCTCAAGTGCTAATCAGGGATGATTCAACCTATAGTTGGTTTTAGCATGAGTATGCTACTGCATTCAAGGTCTTCTAGGGAGTGATCCAGGTTCTGGCACATCTGTGGTAGGAGTTTGATTAAACTGAAAGCAAAGTAAATATTTTGCTTTGAGTCCTCTATTTTATAGTGCTGTGTTGAAATTCTGGCAACTGAAGATGCAGTTTCAAGTCTTCGAGCATTTTCAGGTGCATTTAAATACATAATAACTAGACTTATTTAATTGGAAATATCAAATTCTCATCTTTGCGTATGTTTTATGTTTTTAAACTATTAGAGTTATAGTGAAAACACTGCACTCATTATATTTTTCTACAGCCTGTGCACATTACAGTGACAGAATTCATGTTCTCAGTCAGTACTCTAAACTGTTGGCTAATCTTCCCTGTTCTGATATCAGCAGTTATATTTATGCAAATTAGTATGTTGTAAAAGTTGCATCAATCACTTATGGTTCAAAGTTGAATTTGCTCAGAATAAGTACTTGTGAATTAAACACTCCCCCAAAAAGGAAAAGCAGCAGTTAAACCCCGACTAAACCTACTTATAATAAAGTATGAAGTAAAGTTTATTAATATACCTAAATACTGGTATATTCTCTAGATAAATTAATAAAAATGTCTGTGATAACTAGACTGAACTGTGAGAAGGTACGAGAAGGAAAGAATAGAACTCCAAAAGTTCATTTCGGAGAAGATATTAATAAAAACCGGATGACATGCAGCAAAGGAAATGAGCTTCTAGTGTATATGGACATGAATAATGCTAGAGGATGTATCATATAACTTAATCAGATGGGCTGTAACAGGAAGATGCAACTGTGGTTTCCTTAATGACCAATGGGGTGATGTAATCAGATGCTAAATGCACATTGTCAGGTTCTGACAAGTTTCTATCAAAGCAAAGATGGAGTATCACTTCCCCGGGAGTTTAGGCTGATAACACATTCTCTCTCGAGTGACTGGAAGGAGTTAGGAGCAGATGGGTTTCTGTAATGTTGTTGTGACGTGAAGTAATCTTCCTTTGTCATTCTCTAACATAAATATCACATTTCCTGAAGGAATATATACTTCTGCTGCATTTGGTGGGGTACAAAGTTGTTAATCTTGCTAGTTCGGGCATGAGGCACACTGTTAAGGCTACTGTAGCTGGGACACAGCAAAGCTGCTAGAAGCTTTTGGGTGACTCTGGCTTATGCCAGTAGCTGCAGACTCTGCCCCTGAGACTCCATCCATGCTGGTCTATGGATTAACTAATTTAAGGCAGTATGGGTATGACTGAATATGCACTCGCAAGTCTTGAGTGAAGGATAGCTCTCCTTCAGTAAAGTAGATTAAATAATGCTGCTAGTAATTTCTCTCTCACTGTCCTGCACATTGCCAGTGAGTGTTTTCATTTGAGCAAACCCAAATGTTGAGGCTAATAGAGCAGTGACCTTTGTAGTGACAGGTTCAGATCCCAATTAAGTAACTTCTGCTAGCCTCAGGCCCAGGAGGACTGGTCATGTGGTGCTGAATGAACCTGCTCAGGTTGACTCTGGAGGCAGGAGAGTCTCTTCTGTGCTCAGGAGGGAGGATTTAGTCCTTGCTGGCTTCATTGCACAGTGTAGGTACAAGACCTTTGTTCACCAAATCAGAGTGATTTAGCAGCAGTTTTATAACACGATACTGCTGTGAATATAAGAACAAAACAGAGTCAAAATAAGACTAAATTCAGTGATAATCCTGGAGTTTGCATTTTAATGCATATTACTAGTTGAGTGCTAGATTGTGTTTTTATGACCGAGCAGATTAGAAAATAATTTGCATGTGAACATCTCCAAGTCAGTGCAGTTTCCCTGGTAACAAATGGGGAACCATGTTCCAAAATCTGCTTGTTGCCATTAAAATGTGTGTGGGGAGAGGGTGTTCTTTTTATAAGTTTTTATTAAAGAAAAGTAGAACTGCAAAATTTAGCAAGATTCCTGATTTACATAAAATCAGGGGTTGAGGGAATGAAATTGGTTCTTCACTCACCAGCACTTAACTCATACAAAAATCTGATTTCTTGTCAAACAATACCAGGGTATTTTGCAATCAGAGTTTTCCTTTCTGGCTATTGAAAATGAAATTTGCTATTACTTATTATTTTCAGAGAAGCTGCCAAGAACTGGCATTTCCATCAGTAGCTGCCTTCCAAGCTTCTTCAGAAGCTGTCTCTGAAGGCTTGGTGTATAACTTTGAGACCCATAATGGCTTCCCAGCTCCTCTTGGTGGTTCCATGAGATCGGATCCTTGCCCTGTTTCAGTTTAGCCTGAGGGAGGTTCTTGTGGGTTCCCCATCAGTCCACAGAAATGGACTGGCTTGGACCTGGAACAGTTTGTCTGCTACATCTTGCTTTTTAAATTATGGTTAGCGAGGGGTCAGAGTTGAAGTTTTAACTAGATGGCTCTTTAACGTACCAGTAGGAGAACTTAAAAGGAGGAGGGAGTGAGTGCCAGCCCATTTGTGGGTGCTGGAAGAGTGACTGAATGATGAAATCATCCTAGCAGCAACTAGAGGGTGGGGGGGGGGGAGGCGACCAACCTATTAGAAAGGACTGGTTATCCTTGAACTTATCATAACGAAGCCATAGGACCAATAAAAACTGGCCATCAACTTTTGGAGTTCAGGCAGCATTCTGTGGCTTTATTGAAACAGACAATTTTGGCATAAAATGTTTTGGTTTAAAGCATCCCCAGTGCTGTCTGAACACCCAGTATCTGATGTTTTTCTTCAATGATTTCCTGAAGCTTAATATATAGTCTCAATATTTTTCATGTTGAGTTTTTCAGTGGCTTTTCAGTAAAAGATTTAATACTAAATCTGCCTAGTTAAACATTAATTCCATATATATAGCTGAAAACATGTAAACAACTAGGTGAAAGAATCACTGTTTTTTTTCCCCTTCTTTTTTTTCCCCCACTGTCTCTGTTTCATTTGCTGGTTCACTGTTTAATAATTTCCAGCCTGCAGTTTATTCTAATTAGACTTAAGTTTTGAACATGAGGCAAATTGAAGCCTTAGTTGCCCTAAAATTTCTGCAATGTATGTATGAAAGAAAATTCTAAATAAAAAACAAGGTTTCCCCTCAGTAGGAAAGTATCTTTCTTGTTTAGAGGTGTGATTTTGGAAAACACATTAAAATCATAAAATAGGGTTTGTAATAAATAAAAGTAATTACTCCTCAGCTTCTCACTTAGAAGCAAGCCAAGCTACTTCTGATGCTCAACACAGCTTTACTTCATTTTATCAGACTAGAGTGATTTTTCATGTCATGCTGGGTTTTGTTTCCATTAACGAGCCATACAATAATTGTGAATAAAAAGGGAAAAATTATATTTGAATACAGAGGACCTGATTTACTGAAAGTCTGTATCATCAACATGACCAAGTTTTATCTTTTTTTAGAATATTATATCATTGAAAGCAGTGGCACAATTAAGAAAGGTCTTGTGAGTGTTCAAGTTGTGTGGTGGAATTTCCCAAGTACTTCAGGAGATGTGTTGTGGACTCACAAATGTAGCTCCAAGTCAAGCACACATTTATTCAAAACTTACTTTCCTGTTTTTTTCCCCCATTTCACAAGATTGTGGATTACTAGATGACTAACATGAAAACATGCAAGAATGTTGATTCTGTATCTTTTATTGGTAGGAGGGACATTATACAAAGGGCAAGAGTTTGCTTCATTTTGAAGGATACAATGAAATTTTCTTTTCTCAGATTGTAATTACATTTCCATTGCCCTGCCAGCATATGCTGATTGCCTTCTGCAGCTTCCTTGGGGCCTTGTCAATCCATTGATTAAAGAAACATTCTTTAAGTGGATTTGTACTGCATTTGAATAACTGATACCATTTGATTAGGGCTGAATGCTGATATGACACTCAGTAAATAGCTTTTTCTAAATCTTGTAAATTTTTTATGATGAATCTTGTGGCATCAACTCTTTCTCTTCAGTTCTGGACTTTCAAATTGATTACTTGATAGGGTCAGTTGACACTCATGAATGAGAACTCTGACTCTTGTGACTGCAGAAAAAAAATGAGACTATTGCCAGTGCATATAAGAGGTCTAGAAGCTAAAACACAATTAAACCATGATTATTTCTTTAAAAGAATGTTAAAATAATAAACTTCATGCTGGTTGTTCCTCCATCTTGCTGGATCTAGCTCAACAAACTACTTGTTCTCAGTGTCATTTTTGACAGCATGAGTAACTCTCCTATTTATTTTTAATATCCTTATATTTATGAGGCATTTCCTCCAGGATTACCCCATTATTCAGTCTGAAAGACAGAACCAGATTTACTCAGTGGGGTCCAGTTAACCTCTCAGCCCTCACCAAGGGCAGCAGAAAAATGCATGTTCTTTAGAGCTTTTGCTGAATTGTGACCAAAGTTCTTAAGATCAAAATCATGCAGAGAAGCATTAAGTGGAAATCTTGTTGGCAAGCACTAGGTAAGACATCCTCCTGAGAGTGACCTTTGGTAACTTCAGATGCTCTTCAGTAAAATTGCTGTGTGACTGCTGCGTATACAGTTTTCAATGAGCAACATACAACATTTAGTGATAGGATAGTAAACCAAAAGCTTGATGTATGGCAAATATAATATGTACTCTTTTACATTCCTGTTTAGAAAAAAATGTAATGTCTGTTAAATTAATGGAAATTCAAGGTCATTTTCTCTGTTGCTACAAAAGGATGTATTTGTGTTCTTTAAAAAAGACCTCACTATGATCTTTTAAACATTATTTCAAAATGTGCTTTAATTTCTCAATATATCATTCCAGTGGATAGTTATTAGTCAACCACTTATTAGTGAATTTGGTTATTATTTAGAATGGTTAGGGGAAATATTCATTAGGTTAACTATTCTAATGTGTTAATAATTACAACAGACTATCAAATTATGCCTATTTTGAAGAAAATTTTTAAAGCTGTTTTCCCCAAGTTTGTTAAATATACCTTTATTTTTCTCTTAACTCAGATTTTTTTTCTAGTAACTCAGATTTTTAATTGAAAACTCTCAGTGGGTGATAGATGAGAAAGATTTTTAGATTAAAGAAAATATCATGAACATGTAGATTTATTAAGATCAAAGGGGCAATCTCCCTGTATAGCATGTACTGCAGCATTATGAGAATCTTTTTTAAGAACTGTTTTCCATAAACAAATAAATGTGTACATGCTCACATGAATAAAAGGTGGCAGTGACTTATGGTGTACTATATAAATTTGAGGTTATTCCCAATGATTCCTACCCATAGGCAAAACAGGTTTATTGTATTTATAACCTTAACCACAGCTGATGTAGGCTCTGACTTTTTTTTTAATATGATTTGGCATGTAATGGAAATCTAGGCTGAAATTTCCTAAAATAGTATGCCAAGCCCTTCTGAATTAATACTGTCTTTGTATGACTTACAGATATTTTGAAGAAAGAGTTACGAAGGTACAACAAAGGAAAAAACTTAGAAATGTGTACAAAATTTGTTGGAAGATATGGACAAGCTGTAAGGAGTGTTTACTAAAGGGATTTTAATTTGTTAGGCTGAAATATATTTGAAGTTGAACATTTCCCAAGGAAATAACAGCTAAATATCACAATAATATAATGCCTTTAAAACAGAGTGAACCATTTTTATTAAAAAATTGTTTATAGCACTCCGTTATTTGCATACCTGGCATTTAACAAACTAACAAAAAAAAATTGCTCAAACCCAGAAGTTAGACACGAGACCTACTACATAAATCCAAGCCCCTTTGACACAGGCCTGAATTTGTTCTTGAGATTTTGTGGATGGCTTTGCTTTGTGACCGTAATATGGTTACACTGACTGGTATGTTCACAGACTCAATTGCAATTCTTTGCAGCTGCTGCTTAACAGAGTCAGAGTGCAAGGAGACTAAAGCAGAAAAGGATATATGGGATAGCTGCAGGCAGTCTATTCCACTGCTTACTGGAATAGCCATTAGTGGGTGTTTTCTAATGACTAATCTGAATCTTTCATGCTGAAAGTGAAACTCATGACTTGTTCTCTTACCCACTACACTATAGGAAACAGATAACTTTCTCCTTCTCTACTGAAGCCTTTTCTGTACTTGAAAACTACTATGGTACCTACTGTTTGTTATTGGTTTTGCTAGTGGTTTTGGATTTTTTGTTTGTTTTTGGATTTGAGCTGACCACTCCGGCTTTTTTTTTTTTTTAAAGCACCGCAGAAGATGCTTTCTAGAGCTCTACCATTTCTTACTTCTTTCCACTGCATTCTCTGTGGTTTACTAACATATTTCTTGAACCATGGTGCATCAAACTGCACAGGGTATTTCAGCTGAGGCAGTAGAAATGCTCAATAAGCCAGAGGTGTTACATGTGAGATTTAAATGCATTAATTTATAGTAGGAATTGCTGTAGATGTGCATGCAAAATGGTCTTTCAGAGCAACCCATAATTTCTGCATATAAAGCCTAGGTCATCAGCTATAAATTCCAGAAAAAATTAAATGCATGTACATTTAAATGATTAGTGTACACCACAGTTATGTACAGGTTTAGTACAAAACCATTCTGAATTTTGGAAGAGTCTTTTGTCAATAAATATGGATAGTCAGAGTTAACATTTGACTTCACTCATTTATCATTCAATTAGAAAATCAGATCCTGTTCTTAAGAACAACATAAGATTTCAGGTGAAAAAAACATACCTGGAAAAAAAGTTTATTTTTTTCGAAATCATATGCATTTCTTAGTAAAAGCATGAAATCCGAATAGTTACTGAGGTAAAAATCCCCTCTTCGTTTTCAATAACTCCTTGGGGCGCAGGAGTCTTCCATGCACAAACAAAATACTGAAAATGAATGAGCAGTGTCAGAAAGTTAATATCATACGTGAATGGCAAACTCTTAATTGCAAATGTATTTTCTTATGTAGCTGCTACTGGAAGAAATCACTTTCATCACGTCTATTGGCTCCAAAATCCCATTGCAATCATCTTGTGTTTAATATGAAAATACACAGAGGTGTCATGTCTGTGGTAATCTTACTACTGAAATTGTAGAGTCTGGATAGGTGGCCAGTGGGTGGATTGAAAACTGCTTGAACTGCCAGGCTCAAAGTGGTGTGATGGGTGGCATGATGTTCAGCTGGAGGCCCATCAGTGGTGGTTTGCCCCAGGGGACGATACTGGGGCCAGTAATGTTTCACATCTTCACTGGTGACCTGGATGATGGGACAGAGCGCACCCTCAAAGTTTGCAAATACAAAACTGGAAGGAGTGTTCAATCCAGTGGATGGGTTTGCTGTTGTTTGGTGGGATCGTGGCAGTGGGGAGAAAGGGGCAAGCAGGAATGTCATGAACCTCAAAGGGCAATGCAAAGTCCTATCAAACAGCCTTTCAGAGAACTAAGATGATAAGCTTTTGGGAAATTTTTGGACTCCCAGTTGGCAGTCAGTCAATAGCCTCTTGAATAAAATCTCTGAATAGATTCCTAAGTAGTAAATTTTCCCTGAAGCAGATATAGGAAACATGTGAATAGAAAACTTGCTCTTGGAGATATGGCAAAATACGCCATGTGCTTTATTTACTCTGCGTTTGTGCAGGATGCTATTCAGGAAAAAGTTTCTGGTATGGATCTGGTCTAAATGTCTTTACTCTCATACCTCTCATCAATTGTGCTTGCTGACTGCTTTTTACATATTTATTTTAATAACAGAGCTATGTGAAATACAAACTCTTAAAACCTCTATATTAACTTTAAAAATTTTTTCTATTTTAGGGATTGTGCTTCAAAATCTGAAAAATTGAAGTGATATCTATCTTTATAAAATAAGTTGCTATAATGAAAATCAGAACATAAGGGCCCTCATATCTGCCTTTGGATTCATTGTATATGCTAATTTAATTATCTTCTTGTCTGTGGGCCTCTGCGAATGTGCAATATTGGGGAGAAGCCTGCACTTGTGTTTGTAATAAAGCATTCACATAGCTGAAGAAAGGGCTTCCATTCCTTTGGCCTGTCAGTTCTACATCTGCAAATATGATGTTTAATACACAGACCAAAATAGAGTAGTTATATAAATATACACATTTACATGTTATTGTGTAAATATATGAAACTTTCTTTTTAGCTAATAGTACTTGTGTCAGAATTAGAACACTGAATGGTAGTAATTCAAGATGAAAGTACTTTGTGTTTGTCAGTGTCTCTTTTAATGGAAAAGGTCAATAGAAATTGTTTTAATGCTTTTTTCCTTCTTAAAAGGAGTGTTAACAAAATGGGTTGTTCTCTTTTGGGTGATGCAAATGTAATTGAATTTTTTTAAACTACTAAAAATAAGTAATTGAAATCTAGTATTCTGAGTTCTGTGTCCCCAAGTAAGGGTTAAGAAGTTTAGTTGAACAAAAGCAAATGGTATTTTTGTGACTAATGTTAGTCTGAAAAGCCAGCTGGTCTACAGAGGTAGATCTGTGCATAAAATTTATTTTACTCGGAGGTTGTTCTGTATTTATATTGGGCTTGTATTTATAACTAATAGATCTGTAGAAGAAGAACTATCCCACTACTCTTTTAGATTGTGCAGAATCAGAGTGGCAGCTGTTTGTCCTTTGTTGTTGTTGCTTCATTTTAGCCATAGATATTGTTTCATCTGTTTATTGCCATTCTCTCATTGCTATATTTATAGCCTTGTAGTAATTATGTTTATATACTTATATTCTCAGTCATATGTTTATTTTTCTTTGAATGTGTCGTGGTTTGAACTGACAGAATCAAATGCTTACTTTGTTCAATTTCAGAGAACCTGTGAATCATACAAACTTCATTAGTGCTGTAGTTATTCTCAAAATTTTGCAGTGCTGATGTAGCTTATCCTTGCAAAGATGCTTTCCTGGAAACGTTATGCTGCCCCTCCAAACAACTAAATGTAGAAGCAAAGAGCTCTTCCAAGAGTAGGTGTTATGTTTATACGCAGGATAAGATTAGAGGGTTTCACTGAGGAAGGACTAGGTTGGTACAAGCATGTTGAAATACAAGTACTGATAATTACTCTGGCTGTTTATTAAAACCAACAACAAAAAAACAATCCTTCCGCACAGATTTTGTATGTATAATCACTCCTGTCATTTCTCACAGGCAGATAGCTGAATGCACTGCGTGTGTGTGTGTGGCAGGGGTTTTTGGTAGCAGGGGAGGGGGCTACAGTGGTGGCCCCTGTGAGAAGCTTCTTGAAACTCTCCCAGCTCCATGTTGGACCTACCTCTGGGACAAGGCCAAGCCAGTTAGCAATGGTGGCTGCACCTCTGTGATAACGTATTGAAGAAGGAGAACCTGGGAGAAGGTGTGGGAGTTGTGAGGGAGACATCTCTGCAAACACCGAGGTCAGTGGAGTGGAGGACCCCACGCCGGAGCAGGTGGCTGTGCCCAAAGAAGGCTGGGACTCTGTGGGAAGCAGCCTCTGATGTTGTAGTTCAGCAGTGGGAGGATTGCAGCACGTGGGAGGGACCCACACTGAAGCAGGCTGTGGCTTGTGGGAAGGACTCATTTTGGAGAAAGTTTGTGGAGGACTCTCTCCTGTGAGAGGGACTCCACACTGGAGCAGGGGAGGAGTGCGAGGAATCTTCCCCCTCCACCCCAAGGAGGAAGGAGCGGTCGGACTGACCGTACCTCCCCATTCCCTGCCCTCCTTTGCTGAAGGGAGGGAGGAGGTAGAGAAATCGGGAGCAAAGCTGAGCCTCGGAAGAAAGGAGGGGGGTAAGGTTTCTTTAAGACATGGTAATGCTTCTCACTGTCCTACTCTGTTAAGTGGTGGTGTTAGTGTTTGAATTAAATTGATGTTCTTTTTCTTCCCCTAATGAGTCTGTCTTTTGCCCCAACCATAATGGGTGAGTCATCCATCTCTGTCCTTACCTCGATTCTGGAGGCTTTTGCTTTAATTTCTCCCTGCCATTCCTGAGGGGGAAGGGATGAGTGAGCATCAGCGTGGTGCTCAGTTTCTCCCTGGATTCAAATCATGACACATAGGCTGGTTTTTCTTCCTTAAGTCATCCTGTATTACCAGTGTGTATCTGGGAGTGCCTGTCATTCTTTCCTTTGATTGAATTGAAATAATGAGCTTTCAGAGAGCTTAGATTTAAGCAGGAGTGTATGTTGACACAAGCAGTTTGACCAAGATATTGAACAATTTGAAGATGTGGGGGAGGATGTCAGAATGACATGTTTTTACAATGTTCTTGGGCCTCTCTGTCTCCTGAAGTTCCTTGCTGGGCTGCGATGTGGTCCACAGCAGCTGGGTAGCTTGACATAACATATCTCTGACCCTTCTGATGGTTTTTTTTTTCTGTGGTGATGAGGATGGCGTTCGGTAGCTCAGCTGAAGTGACTACAGAAACAGTCTCTTGATTCAATTTTTCGTGCTTTGTGCTTGGCTAAACCTGTTGGTTAGCAGCCCACAGATCTGATCAGCTCATGGAGAGAGTCAGAAATTCATACGTTTGAGTACAGCCCATCTGCAGTTCTTTGAGCTGCATTTCACATCATTGTGAAGTTTAGTCTGTGAGCAATGAAATGCAGCATATACAGTGCTGATGGGGCACTCTTTGGCATAGGTTTAGGCTCTAAACTTACTGTGTGTTTACCGACAGAGTTCATTTACAGATTTTAGCACATGCATAAACTTTTTTTAGGAGAGCAGCTTGTCCAAAGCAGTCACAGGAATGCTTGTGGGGAGGTTTTGGGATATAAGCTGTGGGAAGGGCTCTTCAACAGAACATTCATTGATGGACCCACACAGGCAAATAATCTATGCGTGTGATATATATGCCTTTTATCACTGAAAGTTGTTGGGAATTAAATTGCTACTGTGCTTCAGCTATTTAATTTTGGATCATGGAACTTGCATACTTGCCTTTACTACCAGATGATTCCAAATCCATTTTCAGCACTTAATTGGTCCTGGCGCAGAAGCGCATTACAGAAATTGCTGTCATTCTTCTCTGCATCACCATCAACTGTAGGGGCAGATTTTCTGGTTTGTGTAAAAGCAAGAAGAGGCCCTTCTCCCACTTGACAAGTGGACTGATTTTGTTATCTGTTGAGAGCATGACATCTTGCTTCATTACCTGGTTGTTTTTTGACTGAATTTTATTTTCCAAATGCCACTTGATACAGGTTCTTTTCAAACTGTCCACTAGATTCAGCAATTTGCTTGAATGGTGAAGGGTTTGACTGCATCTGTCTTGTGGTAAACGTGGCAGCGCGCATCTGCCCTGTGTTGCATTTCCTTGGTCCCTGGGCACAAACAGTGCACAACAGTTGCACCCTGTGGAGAACTGAGTGAGCACGCTGCTTCCAACACCCTTTTTTGAAGAAAAAAATTCACAGATACATTTTAGGGAAATGACAAAACTTTCTCTAGTTCATACGTTCTCTGAAACAGGTAGCTTCTTGTCACTATTTATCATTGTTGTTGATTTAGTGTCAGATATAATCCAGATGATTGAAAGCATGGCAAAGTATATTAACTGACTGCATCACTTGTAAATATTTTGGGAACTGCCACCTCCATACGTGAGATCATACAGTCTTTTGTCCTATATTTCAGAATGGAACAATTTGGCATGTTTTAATTATGGGTCAAAAACTGAATAAATGAAGAAGCTGACTAGTCAGTCTTTCTTCCTAATGAGCATTTGCTACAACAGAAGCAGAGCTGCCAATTACTGGCCGCTTGTTCTGGCTACTCATTAAGTATGTTTCAGCATGAACCTCTTATGATTTGGCACCTGGCCAGATCAAATTCAGATTTTCCCCATGTCCAGAATAATACTGTCACTATTTTGATAGGCAAGTAAGCTGCAAGTTTCATATATCCACAGCAAACACTAATTTGGGCATGACAAAAGGGCATCTGCTCTTCTTACTGCCAAGAAATTATTGCAGAAGTGACTGTATTTGACAGTAGTAGATGAATTTCACTTTATTTAGCTTGAATTATGACACCGAATAAAATATTTACTAGATATCTAACATCAGTCTACCCCTCAGAGCAGTTTTAGAGACGTAACATGTGCAGCAGCTATAGCCCAATATTGCCTTTCATTTGCTTTCAAGAGTTCTTTGCAGTCTGCGAAAACTGTCTCTTTAAGTACTTTGGAAAGGCAGAGGAGAACAGATTGCTTCATATGTATGTCCATTAGAATTGTGATTTTTAGTGATTTTTTTTTTTTTTAAACTCTTAATATCACTACACTAGCAGAACTTCGTGATACAGACCTGATTTCAATTTGATCTTTAGGTTGCTGTACTCAGGCTGTTGCATGGTACTAATCAAACTAATTTTAGAGGTAGGTATTGCATTTTAGAAAACTACTATAAAGTTGTTTCACATCTGTCATAGCCTTCATCTGAAGCACACTTTCCTTAAAAGATTAACTCTTGTGAATTCACATTAGAGTATGCAAATGTCATCTGAGAATTTAAAATATTTTTCAGAATTACTTCCTCACTTCTAGTGTAATTATTTTGGAAAAAAAAGTGTTGTTGACATTATGCAAATAAGGAATCCTTCATAAGCAAAATAAATATATAGGCTTTCCTAATATTTATCCACTGTAGATATGTACTAACTAAGGATGTATTTCACTTTGTTGGCGTTGTCTGTCTCCATAGTAGCAATGTCACATATTTTGAGGATAAATGCAATGTTTTGAGTTCACAGAGTGCATTTTAGACTTACTTGTGGTATTGGAAGCTATATAAGCTTCAGTTGGTGAATTGGTTTCATATTCCTTTTGTTTTATGGAATCCAGCAGAGAGATATTATGGTCTCTGTTGTACTGTCAATGGTTCCTTGCAGAACGCCAAAATTTTATATTCACTGAAATAACTGGATCAAGAGATCACCTCTTCTTGGAGGTACTATATCCAACTGCTTATTTAAATGGTGTCTTTATATGAAATGCTTACATAGGCAATCATGTCCACCAGTGTACGGAGCCCTTTGGTCTTTAATGAAGTCTTATGTAGTATTAAGATAATGATTTGTTAGATTAGTTATTTGTATTTATGTGTTTAAAAAGAAAAGTGTATCTTAAGGAACAATTTTTTTTTGGTAGATGTAAGAAGTACTTTAGAGAAACATTTTGAAGGAATTTTTTAATTTGTCCAACGAAATGGACGAAGTTGCTGTGTCTGGTCATTCTGTTGGAAGCCTAGAGGTTGAGAGATTTCTGGGGGGAGATTTTTTCCCTTTTTCTTTTTTTTGATCAGATCTGATACCTTTCACTATGTCTGTTTGACAGAAGATTCTGGTATTAATCCTTTTTTGTATTAAAGTTTTGAGATGGCAACATGTACAAAACTAAAGAGATCCTTTATATGAGAAACTATGCTGTCACTTATGTCATGCACTACATCCTTCCTATCCTCACTTTATTCACGTGCACAGTTATGCTAAGCCTCTATTCTTCCAGGTACCATTTTGACTTATCTAAAATAAGGCAAGACATTTGTGCAAGGAATAAAAAGATCATAAGGCATTCTGTCAATTTTATTGGTTTCTCCCATGAGTTTCACTGCTCTCCAGACCTCAGAAGCCCTTATTTATCCCAGAAACCTTGGAATTTACAGACTGACTTTGCTAAAGCACTGCTGAACTTTAGAATCCTCATAAGAATGCTGGAAATCTTCAGAAAAGCCTTCTATGATATCAGCAAATATCTCCCATGAGAAGCCTTCTAGCATGCTGGAAAGTGTTCAGCGGCGATAAAAGAGTGTCTGATTCTCATTTAGAATTCTTGCTTGGAAAACATGAAGTCTATGAAACTTTTTTATTTGTCCTGGTGTGACACATTACTGTTATATTTTCAGATCCAGTCAGACAGAATATATGGGGTTTGAAGGTTATTTTTAATATTTTTATGATAAATTCAATCATTAATGGATTTAAACTAAAAGATAGTAGACATAGATTAGATGTAAACAAGATGTTTTTTACTGAGACACTGGAACAGGTAGCCCAGGGAAGTTGAAGGCCAGGCTGGATGGGGCTTTGAGCAACCTGATCTAGTGGAAGGTGTCCCTGCCCATGGCAGGGGACTGGGAACTAGATGATCCTTAATGATCTCCCTCCAACTCAAACTATTCTGTGATTCTGTGATCTTTGAGAGTGTGCTGCTTGTTGTAGTAAATACTTTTTCTTTGAAAAAAGAAGGGACTGAAGTAATTTTCTTCCTTCCTATGGAAGTTCTTGGCAACGCTCAACCCAACAATATCTCTGTGCTTAAGACATTTCTGTTAGAACATTCTTTTCAGCCACGTTTGGTTGTTACTTTGGATTTTATACTCTGGTCTTCTCAGTACTTTCTTTTCTTATATACCGGTTCAATGCTGCCTTGAGTTTAACAGTTAATAATAGTCTGCTGGACTTCCTGGCTTATTTACTATTTTGTTTTTGGCAGTGCTGTTGTGGTAGAGCAAGAAATGCTAGATGACAAATAAAAGGCAGCTGTTAACACCAGTTTCAAGAAAGTGTAATGAATTATATGATGGAGGCACAGATGACAGGCTGATTTTTGTCTTGTCTCCAGTTGTAAATCAAGTTGAGAAAGGCAGATGTACGTACAAAGCCAGAGCAAGAAAGGGAAAATATTTTACACTTAATTAAGCTTTTGATCAGTTATTTCTGTGTCTGTGAATGACAGCATTGTTGGCAACAACTTTATATATAAAGTGGCATTGAAATTTGCCTTTCAGTTACCCATTAATTTTTCATAAGACTATAGTCTTCTGTTTTCAGCAATGCTTATGGGTGTATTAAATATTTTTTCATGTAATGGAGAAATATTGAATATATTCCCTTTTATCACAGTTTCTCATATTGTTTTGGTCCATAAACTTCCATAATCATCATAATAATTCTAAAATATCTCTATTTTATATATTACTCCCTCACCTTCTATTTAGGGTTTGATTTTGTTTATTTTTTATATTCACCCCCAACCATGGCCTAAATGGCTTCTGGCTCAGTTGAAGGAATTGAGGAGAGAGAAGAACTGGAAAGAAGAGGGGAACTGAGGGGAAATTAACTGAGCCTGAGAAATGTTGCAAAGTAGGAATTAGGAAGTAATTTAACCATCAGGGGCCATTGCAGAGCATAGTTCAACCAGAAACTTCTAATCTTCTGAGAAATAGCCCATTCTGACTATCTCCGGTAAGAAGTGTATAAAACTAGGGTACTTTCCAAGTCACTTTTAAATAATATGAGGTAGAAACCACACTGGGCTGAGTGTGATAAGGAGAATGCATCAGTGAACAGAATACTGTAATAAAACAGCATTTCAAAAAAGAAACAGAATGTAGAATTAACCTCTAAGTAAAAAAATTACTATACCTAACAAAAGAGTTACAGAGATTTCAACCTAAATTGAGGCAACACTGCAGGGAAAATGAATTCACTTTATGATTTCATTTTGGTCCACCTACTGTTATTTTCCATAAGTGAATACATTGAACAAGGAGGTAAATGGGAGCTGAGGGAATGGTAGGTGAGGAACCCTTAATTCATGAGATTTTTTTTCCTGAGAGTTTTGTCATTAATTATATTGGGAGAATACAAAGGCTTCAGAATCATACTTTCTGGATGATGAATTTCTTTGTTTATTTTATTGGAACAATACTTTTGCTTTATACATATGGTAAAACATAAATGATTGTGTATATTGGTGTGAAATAATATAGTTCCTCAGACGTATTCTCCATGTTTGTAAAGCAAAAATCTCAAAACCTTTCAGATTTCTCTTTAAACACCAGGTTTCTAAGCATTCATTCTATTTCAGCTTTATCAAATGCATTTTTCTAGATCTTATTTATTCTCTCCATTCTTAGTAGCACAACTCTAAAGGACACCATAATTTAAAAAATAAAAATAAGATAAAACAGAAGTGCAGAGTTTTTTAAAATGCCTATTAATGTACATCTATTGCAGAGGTAAATGACACCTAAAACCATTCTTAGGTTAAAAGGACATAGATGATGACAACTTCAGAAAGAAGTGAAGGAATGTGCTTTCTGCCACAATGATAACATAAAAGCAATCTTAATATTAGAAGCTAAGTGGAGAGGTTAGGGCTCTTTCTTACAGCTTCTACTCCTGGCACTGCAGAATTGTTTTCTAAAACCCACAGTTTATTTTTCCAAATCCCAAGTGACAGACTTTCCCCTTTGTTTTGGGGAAACTCATTCCATGGTTCAATACGTGCTGTGAGGTATTCAGAGCTCTAACTAACTATGATCCATTTTACAACCTTTCTTTTTTGTTTAAACTTTCTGGTGAGTATAATTACGCTTCTCTAAGTTTCAGTTGCCTGGAAGACTTTTTACATTAAAAATAGAAGGGGAAAAATAAAAACCACACTTTCTCTTTAGATCTGTTCCCTAAAACAGAATTTCAGATATAGTTTCTATTCCCTGATATTAGTCTTTTCTTCTCTGAGATTATGTTAATAGTGTAGGAGACCAAAGCCAAAAAGATTTCCTTGGGTGTAGAATTATTAAAAGGAGAAGAAAAAAAAAAAAAAGGAAGTTGTCACATCACAGCTTGAAGCCTGGACCTGCTCACAGTTCTCTATGATAGTGGAGAATTTTACAATTTTTTCACAAATACCTGCACAATTGAACCAAGGTTCTGTTCTGCTCTGTTTACCTCAGAGAGATACTGTCGTTGAGGTAGTAACCCAAGAACAGAGCATGCTGCTGCTGCTCCACTGCCGTCGAACAACATTAAATCACCTTGAGCCTCTTGGCAGAGATGTCTTTCTGCATGTCATGAATTTCTGTATTATGTAATGTTCAGAAATTATCCCTGTGTTATTGTACAGTTTCTCCTGGTGTTTCTGCCAGAAAGTGTTCAATGCATTATTACTATTATTTCCTAACTAAATTTATGTCTGCATAATTACAAGTTATAATACCCTCATTTATTTGTCAACTGTACAAATTATTACTAAATTTCCTAAAAACTTTAGAATTAAATGACATGACCAAAAGGCCTTTGCCATCAGAGGCTGAATCCCTGTGTCATAATTGGCAAAGGCAGTATTTGCATTAGAGAACAGCCCCAGTATGCTTTGTCCAAAGCGTATATGCTTGCAGTACTATAATTTAATAGGAAGAGTAAGAAGTCTTTCAGCCTTTTTCCACCACTTCCCCATATAAAAACATAGAGCTGGAGAGCACTGATATGATAACCACCCATTTTTTTCTGCAGCTGTAATACAGTGGTGCAAATTACAGAGGTTTCTGGACCCTTTCTAGTCTCTTTAGTGTCTTCAGTCAGGCCAATGAGAAAAAGAGGTATTTAGAAGCAGCTGAAACTCTCGTAATGACTATTTGAGAACCATGAAATAAAAATTTCTTACAAAGCTACTGAGAGTTGAAACAGGCATTCTAATCAAATAGTTTTAATTTAAGAAATTCAGACATTTTTATTTACTAGCATCTACAGAGCTAGAAAGGCAAGGGTGCTGTATGTTGAGTATATTTCTGCTGCTTTTTTGTCTTTAAAAAGACAAAAATGTGGTAAGTTGATGTTGTCTTTTTTATACTAAACAAGATTTTCAAAAGTCCTGGTTCAATTTACAGTGATATGAAATGGTCTTAATGAAGTTGAGGCAGGATGAACAGCTCCTACTTAAAAAGACTGAGCATTGGTGCAGTAAAAGCATGGCTTCCTGCCACAGCAAAAGAATATTATAAGGGAATTACTTAACAGAGTTTGGAAGCCTGATGACTTTTTAGGTTGCTGATCATGTAGTATTACAAAGAACAGAAAAAGCTAGAGAAAACAAAAATTTGATAGATAAAACAATAAAGGCGAAACTGTGAACAGATGGAGAGAGTTATATTATTTAGTATAGAATGTAAAAATCCCAGGGCTATTGCTGACCTAGCCTGGAAGGTTTGTGGTGCAGCTGCACTCAAATGCAGGTATGTTGTCTCTGGTCCTGTGGAAATTTGCAAAGAATAAGCAATGGTTGCTTGCTGTGTGAACCAGGAGCTTCAGTGAGCTGATGAAGAACGAGATTGGGTTTCTTGGAATTCATGGATAGCTGAGATTAGACTACAGTTTGTTATACTAGCATACACATCAAGAGGGTACAATCTGAAGTGCAAGCGATTTTAAAGAGATCTCATACTTTCTCCTACACACTTTCTGCTGTACTCTAGAAGAAATCAGTTTTGAGCTAACGTGATTTCTTCTTGGTCAATGACTGTTTTGTACTTTTACAGTGCAAAAAATTCC
Organism: Strix aluco; assembly: GCF_031877795.1. Lineage (NCBI taxonomy): Eukaryota > Metazoa > Chordata > Aves > Strigiformes > Strigidae > Strix > Strix aluco. Next base: position 34,237,785 of record NC_133936.1, read on the forward strand.
TTTATTCTCTTTGGTGTGAGATCCTGTTATTTGTATTTTTTGTCAAGTAAATAATTAGCAACTGCAATTGAAGATTTGTAATAGAATACTGAAAATAATATTTTGTGTTTGTGTGCTTGCTTGAGTGCCATGTATGCTTATGAAGTAGAAATAAGTATTACTTTTCTGTGATGACCACAAGTACTGTGAGGGGTAGGTTTGTGAATATGATGTTTCATTAAATATCATTGTAGGTTTTTGTATTTGTATATACATTGTATTTGTAATAGCTCGGCTTGTTGCATACAGAGAAAAATATTGTAACTGTTGAGTGTTAGAAGTTAAAAAGGCTTCGTGTTACTAGAGGTATAAATGCTCACAATTAATATTGTAGAAAGAACTGTATCGAAGGAGAGTCTGCTGTTGTCAGTATGAGTCACTGTGCAAGATGAATACTTTGGAAATTAGAGTTGATTTTTAATATACAGAACTTTTTCCCATCTCATATATGACATAATTATTGATGATCACATCCCTTTCATGTTACTTCAAAGTAGGAGTTGTGGATGTGTGTGTCTTCAGATTTCACAATGGAAATTGAGGTTATTAGTCAATAGTAGTAACTAGTTTACAACCGTGGTGTTAATCTGTGTTATTTAATGTATGAAATAGAAATATAATAATTTTAAAGAATTTGGTGGATAGTGTGTTTTACTAGGAAATACTAGTTAGCAAGTAAGAGCAATGAATTTTAAGAATTATCCAAAAATTCTTAAATAAGACACTGATTTATTGCACATGGTTTTATAGTCAAAGGATGACATGCCTAGGCAACTCTCCCAACACCGATTAAATTGGTGCTCACTCTTAAGAAGTTCAGATTCATCTATTTTTACACATACTAACAAATTTTGTCAGCTACAAAATGTTAAAGAAACTTTGCTGTCTGCCAGGATAGGAAAAAGGGATTGATGGCTGACATCCTGAAAGTACAATTGGAATTATCATTCATCAATAGCAACACATTAGCTTTCTTAATTATGAGAAGAGAGAATAGCTTGACCTATGTTGACCCATTACACCAATTGGAGACTAACCCTGTCTTTGGGGGAGTCTCTTAGAGGTTCTCAGAAGCACCTTTCCCCCTGTTCTTTTCTTTAAGATCCAGAAAAATTAGACCCTTTCTGCTCTCATTCTGTCTTAATTATGTCATACACTTTCATGTTGCTGAACATGAAAAATGTTGCCTCTTTTTTTCTGGTTGCCTATATGTATTTTTCTAGCCTTTTGAGGAGCTCAGGCAGTCTTCCCAGTTGATTGCCAAGGAGTATTTAAAATCTTGAGTATTTTCTTCATTTTTAAAGGTAGGAAATTTATGGGGGGAAAAGGAAGAGGTTTTCCCTATTTCTTTATCACTGGAATTAGTTGTCTGTGGTTAATACAAGTTGGGTTTGTTCATATATATGCTTTTTTTCTCCTGTTATGCAAGAGTGCTGCCTCATATATTGACAAAGATACTATTAACTATATTTAAATGTATGTAAATGAAGAAACATCTGGAAAACCCTAAGGCACGTCTATAATTCTGTAATACTGAATTGTAGAAGCTTGCTTTTAGAACTAACATTATAGCATATAGGTATTGCATGCAATCTTAACAGTTCATAATTTTTCTGTAACCTGTTAAACCTTATGTAGGCTTTCTGTTAATTGTCTTCTAGGTATTCCAAATATAGATACTTTCTATTTTGTGACAGAATTAATAGAATTTTAAAAGATGTCTAAAATAATTAGAGGTACATCTGGCCTTTACTTGATCATATTTAAAACTATTATTTTAAACTCCTGGATACAGTAAGGATTCTTCCAGCAGACTCATAATAGATTAAGAGTATTTTTTGTTTCCTTCCCCCCCTCCTTCCCATGCAGGAGTAGCATCAAATTCCAAAGAAAGTCAATGTGCAAAATTTCTTGCTCAGGTCAGTGTCTATAAATCCCTAAATGTTGGTTTTAAAATTAATGTGTGAATCTCTTAGCTGGTAGTTATGAACACTAGGCTAGTGTATTTTTGAATTTCTTAAAATGGGATTGTGGTGATTTGAGCTCAAAGGGAAACTGAGTACTATGCAGTGGCTTGCTCATCCTTTCCCCCACAGGAATGGGGGGGGGGAATAAACCAAAAGTCTCTGGAATTGAGATAAAGACAGAGAGGGATGATTCACCCATTATAGTCAGGGGCAAAAGACAGACTCATTAAGGGAAAAAAAAGAACATCAATTTAGTTCACTAACAGCACTTCACAGACAGAGTAGGACTGTGAGAAGCATTACCACGTCTTAAAAACACCTTCCCCCACCCCTCCCTCCTTCTGGGGCTCAGCTTTGCTCCCAATTTCTCTGCCTCCTGCCCCTGCAGCAATGTAAGGTGGGCAGGGAATGTAGGAAGAGGTCAGTCTGACCGCTCCTTCCTCCTTGGTGCTGGGGGGAGGACTTCTTACATTCTTTCCCTGCTCCAGTATGGGGTCCCTTTCACAGGAGACAGTCCTCCACAAACTTTCTCTGAAATGAGTCCTTCCCATGGGCCACTGTTTCCCGTGCTGCTCCAGTGTGGGTCCCTCCCACGTGCTGCAATCCTCCAACTACAACAGCAGAGGCTTCTTCCCACAGAGTCCCAGACTTCTTTGGGCACAGCCACCTGCTCTGGCATGGGGTCCTCCACAGGCTGCAGGTCAGCATCTGCTTCACCAGTGACCTCCATGGGTGGTGGTTGTCACCACGGACTGCAGGTGGGTCTCTGCTCCAGCACACCTACCCTTCTTCCTCCTCCTTTCTTCCACTGACCTCAGTGTTTCAGAGGTGTCTCACAACTCCCATTCCATCTCCCAGGTTCCCCTTCTTAAATATGTTCTCCCAGAGGTGTGTCCTGATCCATTGTTGGGGGAGGTTTTGATATCCAAAGAGTGAGATTAAGACACAAATGAGGTCAAATGCTGTACACCAAAACCAGTTTTTATTATTAAAAGTGAAGAGGGGTAGCGATAGGACAGAATGGAAGGAAAAGACAGAAATCAAGCAAGCATCCAGAATAGAGTCGCAAGAATAGTCACCACCATGGATCCAGCAGCATCCCGTTGGTCCTCAGTCTTCAGTTCTTTGGTGGTGGGTGCACCCACAGCAAAGTTCTCTGTTGCCTTTTAAAGCTCATTTTGTCAGCTGATTTGCATACTAGACAAAGAGAGGTAGGTATTCCATGAAGTCATTTCCATGAGAGACGAGGGAAAAGGTGGAGCATGGGTTCTGTGCATATCTTGAGGGGGAATGGGGTGCACCACCCATTGTCCAGTTGAGTCGGTGGTCGTGCTCGCTGTGCCCACCCTTATTTTTATCTCAGTTCCCGCAGATCTGCGGACTTCACGCTTCTTGAGCAATCACCCAGCTTCTGGGGCAAAAATGATCACCTCTTACCAGTTCTTATCACCTCCTCACTGGTGAAGGTGCAAAGTCGTTTGCAAGGTATGGATGGTGCCTGACATACACAGTAGAGCCACAAAGTATTGGGCTTACACAGTGGAGCTGGTGAGCAGTGGTCCTTGTGCTGGATGAGAAACACCTGGTTTCAGTCAGTCCACATTTCCCCCTCTTTGAGGCTTATCTAAGGAGGGAGTGGGAGGGTGCATCCTTCGATACACTCCTGCTTCCTTGGGTGACATTCCTTAGACTAATCACAAGGGCCACAGCTGGTCCCTGATGAATGTTCGAGGCATTATTTACACCACCCTGTGACTCAAAGCACACACACAAGCAAGCTTTGAGACAATCATTTGACATTTCAGTCTGTCACAAGGTGCAGCCACTGCCGCTAATTGGCTCGGCCTTGACCAGAGGTGGGTCCAACTTGGAGTCAGGGGAGCTCTGAGAAGCTCCTCACAGGGGACACCACTGTAGCCCCCTCTCTGCTACCAAAAACCCCCACTACACACACACAAACCCAGCACAGGGATATAATATTATTCTTACTTTCTTCCTCTTCCTATTTCTGAAATAAAAACATGCTGTAGGCAAATCTGTGGTCAGAAGTTGAAAGGTAAAGAAGTGGTTGGAGTAGCCATATATAGGTATGGCCTCTCTGATAGGCTCAATTTTGTCAAAGTCAAACCTCAAGAACCTTGGTTCTTTCATGTCCTCTATGCAAAACTGATTTATGTTATGTATTGAGACTGGTAAGCTTCCACAGCCCTAAAATAGTTTTTACCATATAGATCATTGCTTTTCCATGGTATCTGAAAAAAAAAAAAAAAACAAAAAAACAACCCACTAGGCCTTTAAGACTTTACAAGGCTGCAAGAATATGAACCTCCCCACCCCTGCAACTTTCTTTCTGTAAAGACTTCTGATATTCTCAGAGTGTGACGGGAATTGAAATGCTCACTTTAGATGTCAGCCTGATCTGTACATTTGAATTGGATTTCACCCTTGATTCAACTCCCAAAGTTTAATGATATTTTAAGGCCATCTTAGTTTGGATGATTTATAATTGTTTGTTTATTTATATACTCATAAGTGTGTGGCAGGATTTCATTTATTAGAATGCCCTAAACACCTTCCCACAGTTGAAATTTTTCAGGTGAGTTTTATGCTGCAGATGAATGTGTGATAAGAGTTTTCTGGAAGTGACTGACCTAGGGGATACTGCAGGAGTTTCCCCCAAAGCTGCCATAGCCACCTTCTCATTTTCACACTTCCAACCATTTTGTATTTGATTATTTCCTATGATTTATTAGGTTTCCTTTAACACTAAAATAGCTTTTGTGGCTAATAAAATAGTAAGTTATGCTGATTGAGGAAAGTTTTCACTCATGTATGCAAAGTTTCAACCATATGCATGGCTCCCAAATACCAGCTCTACCATTTGCTGTTGAATGATAAGTTTACCACAGGACGAGCATAAGCATTCCTTAAAAATACTCTGAATATTATTCTTTGTTGTGATAGGAACTGTGTGTGTCAGGAACGGTCGTTTTTAGGTAACCGTCATTTTTGGAGAAAAATAGTATCAGTTACCTGTTCAGGTACTCTAAGTGCTCTTGTTCCTCTTTATGAAAGGATTTGTAGCAATGGGAGGTATCAGGGCACCTGTGTTTTGGGGAGGAAGCAGCACCCTGTGGAATACTTTATATTCAACAATGTATTGAGGTGGAGTCTGCCTTTTGTAACTTATATCCTGCATATCCTAGATCATGTCAGTTCATTGATTTATTTTTTGTGAAATGTCATCGATCAAAAAAAAAGTGTTGAGTATTGGTCCTCTTTAAAAACATCAAATCAGCCTTCTGAGCTACTTCAGTTTTGACATTCAAAACCTCTGTAACTGACTTTTTGCTATTAAAAAATTTTCTTATTGTGAAATTAAGTTATTTAAAATAATGCAAACAAAACACATACCTTATGAACCAACAAAAATCTACAATGATAGAAGTTTGTCTGAATTAGTATTTCTGCTCATTTTCTAAATGAGATGTCAAAATAGAATTAAATCTATGTAATCGTTAAACATAAATTGCATTTATGTTTTTGCTTTATCTAGTTACGCTAAGAATGCCAGAGAATTTAAAATTTTCTAAGCTTCGATATTGTTCCACAAAATGCAGCAAGCTGATAACTAATCTATTTTATTGTTCATTCTGGGTTAATCAAAAATGTAATTATGACTTTTAATTAGAGCAGAAAAAGTGTCTGCTACTAGCTCATAAAAAATTGCTTTTTTCTGCCTTGTCACCACAGGTTATGAAAGACAAAGAAAGCTTTCAAAGTAATAACAAGGAGACAATCTACCCTCAAATTACTCATAATTGAACTTAATATTTGAAACTACATCTGAATATATTGGAAACTGAAAGTGTGAATTTATATTCTAATTTAATTTTAAAGTATGAAATTTAGTGGTACCTAGAAAACCAAATTTTTTTCCACATCATCTTTTCAAGCTATTTCTTAGTTCTGGTTCTAAATTCCATGCTACTTTAAAAAACTTGTTAAAGACAAGTCAACAGGCTTGTGCATATCTAACAAACCAACTTTAGCAGTAGGGAACCCTATAAGCTTGAGAAAAATAAAAAAATTATTTCATAATTCCCAAGGTTTGGGTAGATGGGTATGATAAATATATACCTACACACACACATATATATATGTACATAAAATAGAGAAAGTGCTAATAATTTTTAGAAACCAAATTCCTATTTGGATTTGTGTATTATATCTATTTTTAAATAGCACATAAGGTAAAAAGAGAGGGAATGTAAACCAGAAGTGGGTGATTATAATAAATTGACAAGGGCAAAGCAAATGGTACAGGGAGAAATCTATGGCTGTCATAGTTAGCATAATAAGAACCTGAGATTTATTTTGAAAAAACTTCTGACAGTGTATTTTATCCATTATGAGAATAACAATTGCCATTTCTCTATAATTATTTCTATGCTGTATATTGGAAGTACTTCTATGAACGTAATATACTTTTCATTTCTGTAGTACGTCAAGAAGATGCTGAACAAACCTGCACATTGGGACTGTTAAGAACAGTAGTTTTGATTGAGATATATTGAAGAGTTTTGAAAGACCTGAATTAGGATCTCCCCAGACCGCTAGTGATGATTTTTAGTAAATCCGAAAGCATCAGAAATACCAATAAATTGTCATTGTGTAAGCAGAATGAATCAGGTAATTTTAAGGTTGTCAGCCTTGCTTTTCTCGTTGAGAGGAAAGGGTGACATTGCAAATATGGAACTAGAAATATATGACTAAAAGATTTTTTGTTGGATGTTCAAACAAACAAAATACCTCCTCATTCTTTTCCCCACAATAATATACTTCAAGTTCAAATTAATAATTAAATAGAGCGCATTGAGTTGAATTGGTAAATTGCTAAAATGCCACTTAGCTTTTATTTAAGTATTATTAAACTTGAAAAAGTCAGAATATGCAAAATGACCATGCAATCACTAAAAGAAATAAAAACTGATTAATTCATTAGTGTTCATTAGATACAAGAGAAGGTGTTTCCAGTAAGGTCCCTATAATGTTATTTCAAGAATAAATTTTTACAATTTTGCTCAGTGACCTAGAAATATCAAAGCATTATTACTGTAATTGTGCAGACGATTTGAGTGAAAAATAATGAAGGGAATAGTTTTGATTTAGAGTTCTTGATAGTCTGGGCATAAGCAAACAATATGTAGCTCAGCACAGCCAGAAAGGTACAGAGATTTCAAGTTGTAACACAAAGTTGTGGGAGAGGGATACCAGAAAAAGGCCACCCCAAACTTCTTGAACTAAAAGATGCTGTCACTCTTATAAATCTTCTACTTTATAGATCTTATAAATCTTATACTCTCCTTAGTTTCAAATATTAAGACTTTTAATTTTTCAGGTAATGTGATTTCATTATTTGGAAAGCACTACCCAAAAGCAGTTTATTTGTAATAACTTTCTGCTATTATGTTTGATTACTTTTGCTTTTGATAAGTCAGAGTACTTCTATAGGTAAGATCATCTATATTTGGTTGAAATACAGTACCTTGTGGATTTAAAATGTACCTGTATGGCATTACTTAGAAGCTAAGGAGTAACTGCTCCGCTTTCACAGATGACTCAAAACTAACTTCTAAAAAAGCAGCGCCATTGATAGAGGTCATTCCAAGGACGCAGCAACAAGTTCAGTTGTTATGAGTTGTCATGTAACTGCAAGAAAGTGTTGATTCAGATTTTATCTGCAATGTATAAGTCATGTCTATGCTTGCTGTATCTTGATACCTGGACTAATTATTTCTGTAAGTGTTTAAAAAATCCATTATAACACTAATTAGCACGTTAGTCCTTAATTAGCCTTTAGATAGTCAAATATTTGTCTCTGTCTCAAAGTGTAGAGATTCCACTGGGGACTAGACAAATTTCATACTTTATGAATAGACTTCTATTTTGTCCTCCGAAGAGATGATAGTAAAACTGTCATGGATTTTGGGGAACATTACGATAATGTCCAGGTGCAGCATGGCTTCTGAGGACTTATCATTCCCAATTCATAGAAAAGGAAGCAAACTACATGAGTCCTCTGGAAGAAAATGTGGTTTTCAATGCCTTGGAGCATACAGGTCACTGCTCTTTTGGTGCTTGAATATAGAGTTTCTGCATCTGAAAGGTTGATGCTGAAGTGCCTAGCGTTTTAGTTGTACTTCCTATATTTGATAATGATGAGAGTTACAGTATGGAGGCTTTATGTCTCTTTGAGAAGCTGCTTTTTATTTATGCTGGTGTTCATTCGAAGGAGAGGCATGCCCAGTAAATCAGTAACATAGCAGTGACAATTACCTAGAATATCAGTGACTTTAAGGGTATGGGTGGTGGCAGTTGTTGTTGTTGTTCTATTAATCCTGGTCTATTTAGAAAGCCACTATGTTAAAAGTAAAATATCCCAAAAGAGCTGGCAGGAGCTGTGCTCAGCTCTCAGAGGGGATGCCTTAGCCATACCTTGTCCAGGGGGATGGACAAATTCTCCCACAGTTAAGCTATGAGCCAGATGAATGTACAGATGGAAGGTGTAGTCATTCATGACTGTAAACTAGCTGGAACTGTAAATGTTTTAGTTGCTTTTTGTGTAGCCCCACTTGGAGATACCTTTTAAAAGTTCCCAGGTTGTGGAGTAGGTGCTCCTCTGCTGTATAACTTTGAACTTTGGCATGGGAGAAAGATAAACCCCCAATCTCATTCAAACGTCATCTCAAAGGAAACGCTTACAACTAGGTGAAACAAATTTGCCTGCAGTGTTTAGTGTCAGGTTTCCCAGATGAAGAGGAGATCAAAGCTGAGAGATTAGGACATGCTGGTTAGAGGGGAAAATTGCAGTTTAGCTGTGCTGCTATTTTTAAAACTTGTCATAATTCCCTTCTGTCAGGTGAGCTGAACTCTGATTTGTTGTGAAACATGGATGCGTTAGAGCTCTGTGCATGAATTGGGCAGCATAATGCGATGAAAGGAACTTGCAAAAGGGTTGTTAAAGAAATACCTTAGCCTCATTTCCTACAGGGTCCTGATTAAAACACGAAACCTAAGATTTTTGCAAATGTATCTGTGATACATTCCATGGAAGAAATGCCACATGTGGAAAGTGGTGTTCTCTTTATCTTTCTTGAAATAATAGTAATTCTTCTGACTGCATGCACTTGCAGTCCTGTCACAAATTGCCACTAAGGTAATTTTGACTTTCAAGAAACACCGTTGTATACGATTTTTTTTTTCCTTCCCTGCCTTTCAATACATTCTTTCCTTCTCTCTGTGAGTTTCCACTCCATGCATGACTTCGCCAACTTGTTCTTCAAGCAATAGACTAGACCCATAGCATCTCTAACCCTCAGTCTGAATTTTATTTCTGTATCTGCTCTCCTTTCTTCCAAAGTGTGTTCAAGATTTGTCTTCAGACCTTCCTCTCCTCATTGTAAAAGCTGAATTTTCTTTGCTTCTTCAAAAGCAATTAGAAAGCCGCTTTAAAAAAAAATTGTCCGTAGATATTGTAAATGTTCTAAAAATGTAAGTGTTGATTAATTTATTTAACATGTGTATTGTATACTTAGTAGTTGAGGTTTTCTTGTTTGGCTGTGATTAGAAATTGGTCTGTCAAAAGCAACAAAACCTAAAGGTGTGTGTCAGTTGTCAAAATCCCATTGCACAAGTTATTTCGTGAAACAAAGAGGTAGTCCTGTCCTGAAGAATTTACAAAATCAAGTATAATTTTTTTATACAGGATCTGATTGTATGTATAAATTTTTGTAGATTGAATTTCAAGACTATTTCTTCACGTATGACTGGAATATTAATTTTCTACTTATGTATTTACTCTTTCCAAACATTCACTTAAATGTGTAAATAGAAATAGAAACAGGAGATACAAACATTAAATGTTGGCAAATGATCAATCCTGAATTTATCTGTCATTCCCTAGCTTTTATTTTTACATATGTCTGCATGTGCTTTTTCTGACTAATTTAAAGAAAATATTGATTCCATAAAATGGGGTGAGAATGGTGGATTTGTTTGATCAGATTTTTGTGTTTTCACTTAAAACCTTGGAAGAAGAAAAGGGAAGTTGTATTTCTGAAAATGGGAATAAGCTTTGTTTTAGATGGATCAAACTATATATGACTCTCTCTAACTTTGATTTCATTAGAGTTGCATCTGATATAAACTTTGAGGTAAGAATCATAATGCCTGTAATGATAGCTAATAAGTGCATGTGTAGATATGTATAATGCAGAACTGGGTCTATGTCTCCTTATTTCCTTTTCACATTTTTATCTACCTGTAACAAAGGCTGGCATGTGGTTCACAAAAAGTTCTCATTATTAAAGCCAGCAGCATAGTGCTGCTTAGAAAACTAGCATATACTTCCCTGACATAAAGTATCAGCCCTGTTCATTAAATATCACCATGTAGACCTGAAATTGCTAGCAGCAAACTGTATTTGGTTTTGATATATTATTCTTACTTAGTTCCATATAACAAAAATGACCTGTGGAAAAGGGAACTCTTGAGAAATTATTTCATTCTGTAAATTAGTTTAAATTAGCGTGGTTCTGATTAGAGACAGAAAGTCCTACTGTTAAAGGATCAGACTTAGATGTATCTTGCAATGCAACTGGTAAACCCTTGTTTTTGGAGTTCTAGTGCCTGAAAGCTTAGGTTCAAAATGGAAAAACAATAAAAGTTATTTATATATACTCTTGAGGTCTAATTAGGCTTAGTATTTCACATGCACGTGTTATATTATCAAACCGGATATTGTAATGTTTATGGAAATTGACACTTAACTTTGAATTGCTTCTATTTGCATATGCAGATTAGCAAAGCAATTCGGTGCAAACAGATTTTAGAGACCTGCCAACAGTTGTTTGTGGAGAAATGCAAAGAAACCTGGAAACAAATCTTTAAGTATTAATGTCTTTGAGAATGTTTAAAATGTTCATGACCTGGGAATGTTTCCGGTTCCCACCGCGTAACAGCTGTAAATGCAGGCCAAGGCTGAGATGTAACTGTGCCCCATGAACCGCTTTATGTACAGCAGGCACCTGTAAAATCAAGCCGGTTTATAGTGGCCATGTGTCCTTCCTAAAACAAGCCACCAACCCTGTGTTGGCAGCATTGTTGGTGCTGTACAGAACCCACAGGCACCAAACAGAGGTGTCCCTGCAACAAATTGGTGCCGAAGAGGAGAAGGAAGAGGCAGGTTTAGAGGGCCACACTGTGTGGTAGTAAGACATTAAATGTTTTTAGGCTCCTAGTACAAGATGGAAAACAAGTGGTTTTTATCCGGCCAATTGTTTTATATTTACTTTTTTCCAAGCAATCTCACATTCGCGTTTTTCATGAACTGTGATACCGCAACATAAATCAGTGTTTGACAGAGCTGTTGTGGATACTGCTCAGTTTCTGTTCTCTTTGTTAGAGAAGTTAATGAGAATAAGCTGTTCTAATTTGTGTCAGTATATTCCACTGTTATTGTTCTCTTCATAACAAAAGAAGAACAAAAGGCATAGAAGAGTCAGAACTGATGAAGTGCATAAATTTGAGGGATGCTACAAAGAGATCATTCCACAACAGAGCCGTCAAATTCTTCTAATTGAGATTGTTATAATTATATCAAGATCATATGCTGAAGACAAAATAGTGCATATTTTCTTGTCAGTATCTCAGGTGTGTGCAAAACATGATTTCAGGAAGAAGAGTAGAGGTATATTAACACTGAGCACTTTCGGTTATCTTCAGAGATGCTAGACTGGATTTTGAAATCTGCTGCTTTGGGAAGGCAGGACTCTCCATGCACTGAGAAACCTGGGTGTTGCATCTTTGTATGCAGAAAACTATGTATTTGTATGTCATGGTCCTGTTACTATTTCCTACAAGAACACTGTGTAAAATACCTTTCTCAGTTAACAGTGGGTCAGTTTTCAAGATTACAAGGAATGGGTCCGTGGTTCTGTAGGCCCCCCACAGGTTTGTTGTTATACATTATAAAATGTGTCTGGTGCATGCCTCTTAGCGCTTGATGCTATTTTTTAGGACACAGAACTCTAGCACAAGCCTTTTTTGTGACCTGTGGAAAAGCAAGTGGGCAAAAATGGGAATTTACAGCCCATTTTTCATGTGTCTGGCACATCCATGTGAGGGTCAAAGTATCTGGCACTTAATATTTGAAGCAAATGACTTTATGATTTTTTTTTTTTTTCCAGGTTTCACTTTGTCATAGTACGAGGTCAACTGTGCTAATATTTTCATAGAATCATAGAATGGTTTGGATTGGAAGGGACCTTAAAGATCATCTAGTTCCCACCCCCCTGCCATGGGCAGGGACACCTTCCACTAGACCAGGTTGCTCAAAGCCCCGTCCAACCTGGCCTTGAACACTGCCAGGGAGGGGGCAGCCACAGCTTCTCTGGGCAACCTGTGCCAGTGCCTCACCACCCTAACAGTGAAGAATTTCTTCTTTATATCTAATCTTAATTGACCTTCTTTGTTTAAAACTGTTACCCCTCATCCTATCCCTACACTCCCTGATGCAGAGTCCCTCCCCATCTTTCCTGTAGCCCCTTTCAGCACTGGAAGGCCGCTCTAAGGTCTCCCCAGAGCCTTCTCCAGGCTGAACAACCCCAACTCTCAGCCTGTCCTCACAGGGGAGGTGCTCCAGCCCTGTCGTCATCTTCGTGGCCTCCTCTGGACCCGCTTGAGCAGGTCCATGTCCTTCTTATGTTGAGGGCCCCAGAGCTGAACACAGCACTGCAGGTGGGGTCTCATGAGAGTGGAGTAGAGGGGGAGAATCCCTTCCCTCGACGTGCTGGCCACACTTCTCTTGATGCAGCCCAGGACATGGTTGGCTTTCTGGGCTGCGAGTGCACATTGCTGGGTTGTAGTCCTCTAATCCCATCCACTAATACCCTGCCCAAGTCCTTCTCCGCAGGGCTGCTCTCAATTCACCCATCACCCAGCCTGTCTTTGTGCTTGGGATTGCCCTGACCCATGTGCAGGACCTTGCACTTGGCCTTGTTGAACTTTGTGAGGTTTCCGTGTGCCCTCTGTCCTTTTCTTTGGCCAGTGGTACTTGTATAAATAGGGCAATACGAATTGGAAAACCAAAGCCTAACACTAATAGCCAGAAATGCTGCTCCATTGAATAGCCTTGCTTTTTGAAATTTGAAAACCGTGTGGTTGCATGTTTTATGCTGCTGCAAACTGTGGCGATTAGTATTACAGAGTAATACAGTAAAAAGACAGAAAGTGCATGACTACCTAATGCTTTCTATCTGGGATTCAGGCTAGTTTTATATAGCATGTGGTAAGTTACTTTTATTTATAATGAGGACTGCTGAAGTTAAACGAAACAGTAAGCAACTGTATTGTCTGAATTAATCTAAATCAGATTCCCGAGAGCTCAGTATACCTTAATCATTAATTCTGTTATCCACTGCTCTGGAATACTTAAAGAGGTATTTTATTTCACTTTTTTAAAAGGAATTCAGCTTTTGCTGTTTCATACTTGTTATCAGACTAGACACACACACATCTGAGTGAGTAAGCCTGCCAGACCAGATATACACACACAGAACCATAGATACGTACATACATGTGTGTTTCTGTGCGTGTTTAGCATCACTAGAATGCATGAATATTCAGGATAATGTGTATTATCATCCAGATCAACACTCAAGATTTAGTCAAACTGTTAGTGGACAGTTGTGAGAGAAGCCACTTACCTCAGTTTAACATTAGTGATTGGTTTTAAGACCACCGCTCTTGCTTTTAAATATGTGCCAAAATAAAATTTTTACTTCAATAAATATATCTGTATTTATGAAAATATGCTGGGTGGTTTTGGGAAATGGGTACTGGTCAGAGATTAAAGTGCATCATTGATGGCAGAGCAGTTATCTGATGAGAGACGAGTGACTCCACAACTGCTAGGGAGCTTGGTCTGCAAACAAGATTAGCAGCATATCCAGTACTTTAGGACCTTATCTCTGAATGAACAAGTAATGATAGTACTGACAGTAAGGAAAATTAACAACTTCATTCTTTGTGTCAAAAATAATTTCAGCCATATTTATGGAGGCTTATATTTTGCACAAAACGTGCTATGAAGCTGTTCAAGATATCTAAACTGTGTGAAGGCAGGATGTGCAATACTCTCAGCTAAATCTTCTTTGGGATCTTATATCCATTAAAGCAGAGTGCAGGCTTTCCCCACCCTATCGAATTCGGTGGTGAGCATTTTATTGCCATGACAGTTTCTAGATTACATTTGCACAATATTTTTTCTAAAATCAGTTTTGTCCAAATTTATCTCCTTCCCTTTTTTTTTTATTTCCTTGCCTTTAAGAGAGGAGGAGGGTGGCTAGGAACCAACACAACAGGTTGTGTTAGATTTGCCAAACTTACTTGGAGATATTTAACTTCTCAGAAAAGAAAGAACAGCATGTATCCTCCTTTTTCTCCCCTTGCAACCTGAGAATTGACATGAGTTCATTATGAGTCCTGCCCTTTTCTCTGTGCCTGCTCCTTCCCCATAGGCACCTGGAACATGATGAGGATCTTTTTAGAGCTCCATGGGCTTTCCTTCCTCCCTCTTCTTCTACCTCTAAATTTGTTGAATGGGTTGGGGTTTGTTGCTAAATGCGAGATAACCTAAAAGTTGACTGTTCTGCTGTGCATGAAACTTTTTTTTTTTTCAGGACTTAACAGTGTTCATTAGGTTCAGAAGGGTAACTTGTATCTTATCTGCCTGGTCTTGATATTAGCCCCATGAGTCAGCTTGCCATGTCTAAACTAGGACCTTTTTACAGTGTGTAGGTGAAGATATCACTTCTCATGTGGAAAGCAGTTGCAAGGCTAAATTCATTCAGCTGAACATAGGCAGTGTTGAAGAGGCATGTCTGGGGCTTTAAGGTGTGAATTTCAGTTGGCAGCTTTTTCATTCCTCCAGATGCTCTTTCCCTTCTCCAGGAGGTGCTGTGTATTTGAAATAGGACTCTTGCCTTAAAAGCAGTACTGAGTGAAGTGAAAGAAAAAAAAAAAAAAAATCATTAGTGCTATGTAATAGGAGGGGCAATCTAGTAGTTCTTTTATTTTGATTTTTTTTCCCTGAATAAAGAATATTGAAGAACTGAATTCATCCTGTTATGTTGATCTGCATGAAAAGAAATGTAAATGGGATCCAGATGTGTTTTCTTCTCTAATAGTTTCATTCACTATGCTTTAGATATGAGAAAATGAAATGTATTCCATAATAGGTTGGAGGAGAATAGGCCAAAATTATAATTTTATAATATTCCCTAGGAATTCATAGAGGCCTAACGAATTAACTAGGAAACTCTGATGTCTAATGAACTCTGCATGGGGAAATATTTAATTTTGTACTGACTGCCATAAGGCAACTGCATGGTGGGTTATTTAATCATCAGCTGTAGAAATAAAACAGCAGTACAGAAAGGTTTAACTGAGCTCCCCCTTCAATTTTTATTGGAGTGGTTGTAAGTCTCTCTTCTAGAGAGGCACAAAACAGTTGGCAAACACCTATCTGGCCACTTTTTAAGTGTACCTTCATGTAACACAGGGAAATTAAAAAAAAGTGAAATATCTAAAGATGCAGCCTTGCTGTCTTTTGAAGTCATTGACTGTAGCTCATAAGTTACTTTTGTATAACATAGTGATGCAACTAATTGTGGTAAAAGAACACTGTGAAATTGTTTGCTTGTTTGTTTTATTTACTTGTAAATACAATTTGCAGTCAGTATAAACCAAGGTTATGGCTTGTCTTGCAGCTGTAGTGAAATACATAAATATACTGTGAAATATATAAATATACTGTGCACTTTGTTTCTTACACACAAATAATGTTAAATGTTTTTTCTGTTCAGGATGGAACTCTTACTCTCTTAAACTTGCTTTTATCCCTTTACACTTCTCAAATTATCTGTACTGTAAAGGAGAGTACACTCCGAAGTGAACCAGTCTGACCTAGTCTCCATTGTATAGCAGAGACTTACCGTATCAGCCTATGGCATCAACCTTCCTGTTGTTAAGACCATATATATGCCTTTAGTGCAGACATTCCTCAATAGTGTTCCCTAATAGTAGAACATTTTCTAGGACTCTTTAAAGGAAGGAGATAAAATGAATGGCCAAAGGTTGTGACTTAGAAAGCAAAATCCAAGTGGCAATGCAGGGCTTATGCATGAAGGTTTGGAGAAATGATGCAGGATTTCATTGTGAAAATCGTATAAGCAAATGGTTTAATACCCATAATACCTCTTTCATTTATGGCAATTTTCTCATAACTGTCAATCCCCTCCAAAGCGCTGTAACAGATATCCCCTCCTGCCCAGGCACTGCCCTGCTGTGGCAGCCCTGAAGCAGCTAATTTCGTCTTACAGGCAGATGATCACCCTTTTATAAGCGCAAACATCATCTGGACACTGTATGGTAGAAGAGGATGTCAAAATATAACATGTGATCCCTCTTTCTTCCCCCAGGCTTTATCAGCCAAAATGCTGATTTCAGCTCCTGATATTTTTCTTTGTCCCAGCTCTTTTCTTAGGTGTTCATTTGGTTTGTACTGAGCAACTTTGTTTCATTAGTCTGAACCTAGAAACCATATTTTTTACCAGATGTAGACTCAGTCTTGCAAAATTTCTGTTCTGCTTAATAAAATTGATTAAATATTGATTGGGCCAAAGAAGGGTTCATTCTGTAGCCTCAAATTTTGAAGCCTACTGCAAGATAGATGTATGAAACCAGATTCAGATATCTTGCTTAATACAGGGCGAGCTTATGATTGTGTCTCCTACCTTACAGGTGATGACACAAGTCACTGGGCTCACTATACAAAAAGAGGAGTTTTGTTTTCGTTTTTGTTTGTTCTTTTAACTTTTTTTCACCAAGCTCCATCTTCCCCGAGACAAATAAAATGAGAAAAGACCTGAAAAAAATCTCTTCGTTATTTCACAGTAGGAGGGGAAAATGCTGAAATGTTAACGTGTTTTGAAAAATAGGATTCTTACTTTTCAGGTAATCTGTCCATTAAAATATCATGTCTAGTGGTAAATGCTGTACAACATAGAGTTATATTGTCATTTGGAGTGTTCTTCTGGTACATTGGATTTTTGGTAATGTGTTTATTCACTCTATCCTCATTATAGAAATAATCAACAAAATGGATCTGTGCTCTTTCAAATCCCTGCAGAAGTCAGTCATCTCTCCAAACATATGGTCTGTTTACCTTCCCAAAAGCAAAATGTCTTCATAATATCAAAAACCAAAGACCCCTCTCTGTTCCAGTGCAACAGACCTGGAAATTCATTGAGTTTTTGCTGTGCATTTTGATCCCCAACCGGTATTTGAGAGCAGAAGGCCAGAGCACTAACCAGGATACATTAGACTGTCGAGCCTCCATGCTACAGTGGTTCTGACATTATTTTTTAATGAGGGAAAAAATAACTGACCTTGTAAGGACTTGCACCCAGAAACCTCTGGCTACTGTCCAACCAGAAGAGCACTTTAGGAGCAAGTGTGCCATGCTTAGGACTAGCGAACAAGATATTTTTCTTCGCCACTGTTACAGTCATCAGTGACTACTTCTTCCCCAGAGATTTCTGTTTCCACTATGTGTGGTTCTGTCCTTGGTTGAAACATTCTGCCCCTGTGGTAGGAGAACTGATGCTGAAATACTTGAAAGCAATCTCTCTTCTCCCCCAAAACCCATATTTTATAAATGTTATTTATCACAGAAGTATCCGTTGCTGTCAGCATACTTCCTGACGTTGCAGATGCAGTGCCAGCAGTCTTACACAATGTGAAGGAAAGGGGTGTCATAACTTTGCTCAGCAAATCCCCCATTGTAGTTAGAACTATAATAAGGGGAGTGAAACAACAGCAACAACACCCGTAAAAAATATTGGGGAGGTTATAATAAGGGAAAACGCATTTAGATTGCCCATAAAAATCTATTCTCCAATGCACATATTTTTTTCCCCCTAACTTAAAAACCTTTAAGAAAGTACTCTTCTTGGTACAAATAAATCTCTGCAATATTATCAGAACCCTGACAAAATTGTTTTATTAGATCTGTGAGAAAGTGATGTTCTTTCTTTCCTCCTCCTTTTTATATTCCTCACTACCATAATTGCAGAATTAGCTCTGTTTGATATTGCTGCTTCTTTCTTTGCATGAGTGATAGGGCAGTGGTCATAGAAAATCCATACTGCACATGGTTCACTGTAAGGTGTTCATCTCTCAACCAGCTTTTTTGTTTATTTTGTTTAGCAAGTTTGTTCAATCTAAATAATGTGGGCTGCAAGTGAAATTGCACATATTTCCAGTGATCAAATAATCAAGCATGTAGAGATTCTGACACTGGAGTCACTAAATAAGGCTGTTATGCTTCCATATTTTCTATAAAGCAGTGAAAAATGAGAGCATTGAGCACTGTTGTTATTTGAAAATAAGATCAGTACTTAAGTTATTGTGTTACTAACCTTCCAATACAGATTGCTTTTCTAAAAATACCTTTCTTTTCTTCTTGAAGGCCTATTCTCTTTCTTGTTCTTTGGCTAAATTAACCACAAAATATAATCCAGCTTCTAATGAACTTCTTGAAAGTGTAATTTCTCTCAGTTTTCATACACTTTTTTCCATAATACTACTAAAAAGAACTAACATTGTTGAGTATTTATTTAATTTTTTTTTGCATCCCACACACACATATACCCCAAGAAACTCTACCCACGGTACTGACAATCAACCTGACAACATAATCAGTCAAATTTTACCCAGTGACTGTTTCTTAGGTAACCAAACACAGCTGCAGAAATGAATTGCACAATACAGAAATAAACCCTGAATTGACATGTGGCACTGCCATTATTTTTCAGTAAAGTCTGAAAATGTTGTGATGGTGCAGTGCAAAGGTGAAGCATGTCTGGTGCACAGATTGTGAAGGTACTGCTTCTGGTGGGAGTGAAATTCAACCTAGTACCAACAGAAGGTCTGATGCAAGTCCCTAAAATAGGACTTTGTCATTTGAGATGTTAGGTGATGCATAAGCCCTGTGTTGAAGCTCTGTGGTAGAACTGATTTCACTGTTGTTGAGGTAAGGCTAGAAGGAACGTATCGTTTCTGAAGCTTTGTTTTTTTTCTTGTTGGTTTTATTACTTCATCCTGCTCACATTCTAAAATGTTTTCCTAGGTAATAAATCTCTCTGAAGTAAATTTTTAGGAGATGAGGAAAAATAAGTGAGGCATTGCTTAACACAGCAAATGGACTCTCTTTAAAGGGTCTATTTAGAAAAACCTCTAGACCAGATGGCATCTTTGATTTCTCTGTTCTTTTTTTTTCCCCTTGTAAGAGGTTGTTGCTGATATAACAAACTTTCCTCTACTAGAGCTCTACACACTCATGGTCACCAATGAAATTGTGGGTGGAAGATAAATTGTTATATTCATGCTAAAGTTAGCATGAGTGAGAATGTCATCAGTGCCATTTTTCATTGTTGCAGTTGGTTAAAGTATATCTAATCCTTTTTAACCATCTTAGTAAAGGACTTCTTTTATAATTTGAGGTTTTTAACTTGATAATGTTGCTTCAGGGTTAATATACAGCCTACAAACAAAATACACTGCCTATGAACAAAATACAGATGTGTTTTTCAAGATACTGTTCTGGGGGTCAACCAGCATAAGCTAGCTTTAACTTTTGGCCACAAATGCAACTGCCATTTTTCTAAATTACAGACAAGCAAATAAATCTTACGTTTTAAACCAATTAGTTGTTTGCCTAAAGGAATATGCAAATTGATGACTGGTGAAGGAGAGTAGTAACTGTTTTAATGGAGAGGAGCATTTTTTGCAGTAGAGACCTACTAGAAAGGTTGGTTGGGCGGCCACTTATGGAGGTTCAATAAAATTGACTGGATGGAGTTGTGTAGGAGTGTGAGAAGGTGTCTTTGGACAGCAAGGGATAAAACTGACAGCATCTGAGAGTGTCAGGGTCTCTAAGATGTTATTAAGTGTCTATGGATATTGAAGAACAGGGCACTTCACATGGATGTAGGGGATGGGAAGTGGGCAGAGAGGGTAACTGGGTTAAAGATTTGGATGTGGCAGCTTGGTTTATCCTCCTTTTCCTGCCTGGCTTGTTATATACTCTAGTTGCTGCACTGCCTTGGGCCCTGCTGACTGCAGAAGAAAGGTGACTTGGAGGAGGTGTGACACACACTTTTCTCCTCAGCAATCCAGAAAAATGTAGCCCCTTTCAAAATGGTTGACCAATGCTGTGTCGCCATATGAAAAAAAGTAAATATGTGTATGCAGACACCCGCACATGAGAAATCATTCTGGAAAGAGAATACCTGGAATGAAATAACCAGCTATTGCTGAGATTTTATAGCTTCATTTCTTTCTGTTTATTTTCATGGTGAGAGACTCTCACTTTTCTTTCTCTCATCTCAGCTCAATATCCATAGCTGACCACAAGGAATTCTGATTGCTGCTTTTTATTCAACCAAAATAGATTTTTTAATTTTGGGGTCTTATTCTTCCCCAGCTGGCTTTCCTGACCTACCTTTTTATTTTCCTTTTTGATGGTTATATTTGTTAAATAAGTTCAGTTTGTCCTGAACTGTGCTGTGAGCATTCAACTTGACTAATACCCAAATTGGAGCACTCACAGCAAAAATATAAAGGTACTATAAACATTTTAAATTGCTTTTGACTATGAGAAGTGTTTTGAAATTATTCCACTGCCTCAAACCTTTTATGTGTACTTTATTCTGAACCTTCTTAGAGAGGGCATTGGACTGTAGCATACAGATTTTTATAAGGGTTTTTCTGTGACACTATAAACTCTTTAGGTAATTTTAGTTTCCAAATAGTAATGAAAATCATGTAGAAAGTTAATATATAAAAAATAGCTCGAAGAGTTTCAGAGCAAGGATATTATCAATGTAATATCCTGACAGGAGATCAACATCCAGAAGCACTGCAAAATCATTCCCTGAAAGAAATCCAGTGATAGTAGTGAAAGAACACACCCTTCTGTTCCTGGACCCCAGAGGACTTAGCATTGACACTTACCTTTTCTTCTCTAAAAAAATTTTTTCTATTAATAGAGTACCAGAAACTATGTGGAAGCACAAAGAATTTTGCTGCTGGTTTGATTTTAATTCATTAATTATCAGTCAGGCATAAATCCTTTAAATATATGCTTGTCCATAACTTCCTGAGGTCTATAGCATTTCTTTGTTACCTGAAAAAGCTTCTGTGGACCAGGTGACCAAAAAAATTGTAACTGTGAAGCATAAATACTGTTGTAAGAAAATCAATGGATCCAAAAGCTGTAATGAGGAATAAAGAAAAAAAAAAAAAAGAACAAAGAAATGTGTGAAAGAAAATCTCTATCACAGATAACTTTAAATAAATCTCCAGTTTACCATTGCTTCTGCAGTGCACAAGATTGACAGCAGAAAAGCTTTGTGCAAGTGAGAAACTCAACCTGAAGTGTGTGCAAGAGAGGCAAATCTGACTTTAAACTGCAACACTTTTGGGACATTTTTGTCAGATGATTTACTTCGCTAACTGGCAGGGAAATAAGCAGGATAAATACCATGTTGAGGCTAATTAAGCTGTGTTCTCCCTGGGAAAACAATTTCATACCATATACCAGGTGGTTAGGGCAGTTATAAACTTGAAAGAGCAAAAGAACAAAATGTAACGTTAGGAAGAAAAGACAATGGAAAACATATTGTATGCTTTTACAGTAAGTCCGGGGATCTGTACAAGGGTGTGTTGTGCCATTTTAGAAGGCTTTGGTCCTTGTGTGTTTTGTTCCATGGTGTACCTTGGCTGCTAGCTTATCTTAAACAGACTTTCTACTACTTCTCTCATGTGCAAAGAACGTGTGCTCCTCATTCTGGACCTTATTTCTTAATCTTATTTAGTTTTCCCCTCTTATTTTCTGATCATTAAGGCAGAGATTTGAGGAAGGAAAGAGAGGAAGTGATGAGAGGACTGGAAAAAAATCAATTGTTGCAACGTGAGGAGTAGGAGCTTGCCAAAAATACGTGGCTACAACAAAAATACAGCATGTTACCTCATCAGATGTGATACGTATTTTAAATAGGTACATGTTTTGTCAGTGCCCCAAGAAGTGCTTTATAGTAGGAGACCATCCCCAAGGAATCTTGGAGAGGGTTCTTAGTTTATTTGTAACTAGTCCTTTTCCTGACAGAGTTGGCAAAAGTGTGAGGTAGGAAAACATATGGGTATATGTCTAAAATGGTGTTTTTGTATAATTTAGAACAAAGGAACAAATATTGCACCAAAACATACTGCCATCTTAGAAATGCACAAAGCAACTTCTGAATGAAAAAGCATGGTTCTGTGGTGCTGTGTTCACCTTTACAATGGGATGAAGAAAAGCCTTGTCTTCCTTAGTGAGTGAATATATTTGTAATTCAAACCAGAAGCTGCATGCAGATTTGGAGATCTCTTGCTATTTCTGCCATTATATAGTAAGGTTCTGCCTGCTGTACGTGCACAAATAAATAGCACTTTACAGTAAAAGCAGATGTTTACCTCAAAGTTATAGACCAAGATTTCCCTTTTTGTGGTACTTCAAAAATTTAGAAAGACAATTAATGGTCTAACACAAGTTCATAAAAAGCCTGAATTCAAAGTGTTTGGAATTGCAGTGGGAACAAACCTACCACATTTGGGTCGCGGTCTTATGGTGTAGCATATATGGGTTAAAATGCTGCCTTCGCTTAAAAACTCTGTGCCATCCTAGCACGAGTTTCCAAGTTCCAAGTAAATCAGGGTAGATTTCCCACAGCTCCCATTTAAAACAAAACTAAACTATGTTGTGCGATTCTTTGACATAAAAATCAAATATAACACTTCGGAAGAATTGTAAGGTAAAAATGTGCTGTGTCAAAATGAAGCAGTTAATTTGGGCAGAAACAGCACTTAAAAAATATAGCCTTCCTTTTTGTTGTCCTAATTGGATGGTTTTATAATGATAGATTAAAACCACTGTGAAAGTAATACACAAATGATGTTTTATAACCTGCTTAGTATTTCAGCAAAAGATTTTCTTTGTGCCAACCAATGAATCATAGACTGCTGCACACAGAAAGTACCAATAACTTCTTTTAAGATGCGCTGATGTTCTCGTTGTTATTACTTTTAAATTAATATGGGGTGCTGGAAGACATTTCAGGTGTTCCTGAACATTACTGCTTGGGCTAATTGTTTATATTGTCTTTATGAATTGAATAAGGGCTTGTTAGTGCTGTGAGAGATGAATGGCGAGTGAACGTACAACACAAAAACGCATTTGCAGAAAACCAGGTCATAATAATTAGAGATATGTGGAAGAAGTCTCTAATTTGTATTGCTGTTTGAATGCTTAGAAATAGTTAATGTGAAAAATTGGCCCCATCTGGAATGAAATATTCTTTGCTTAGACCTTTCTTCTAAAATTAATGTAGCTAAATGTAGTCTCAAAACACTGTTTCAAAACAAGAAAACAAGAAATTCTCCATTTAAAGTTAAATATTTTGAATTCCGTTATCCTCCTCCTTTTTCCCCAGTAAAAACTGCCAAATTTAAGCTGCTTTCACAGAGTGCTAGACATCCTTTATTTTTTCAGCAAATGAATTATTCATCTTAAAGATTTTCATCCAGCTAATAATAAAAATGACCAGAACAGACTATTTGCATTAAAGCTTCTCACTGTAGGAGTTACATTCCTGATTATGCTTCGAACTATGGAGTAAGGAGCTTTGGACCTTGGATTTTGTGAAATTCTACCCCGACCTATCCTATCCCCTGAATTTGGAGGAATGAGGAATTAATTCTTTCTGTGACAGATTATATGGATTAGCAACAAAATTTTGTTGTAGTTCCAGACTTCTCTAAAGCTTACTAGAATTCAGATTATTGTGGGTTACTGGTGAAGTATCGCACACAAGTCCCTCTTCACCTGTGTACCTCTGTATTATTGACCTTGGCTTTGCCCCATTTTTCTCAGAACAAGCAACTGTGGAAAAATTTGAGTCCCACAATGTATCATTGCAATTTAAGATCTTATACTCTTGTCTTGTTAGTAAGTGGAAGGGTGAGGGTTTCTCTGGATTCTATTTGCTACCAGTGAGTCGCTCTGAAGCTAAGGATGGGACAGGTGCATGTCACTTAAACCTGTAACTTTCACACGTGTTCCTTTCAACTGTTAGAGATTTTATTCTAGCCATATAAGAGAAAAAATCCTGTGTTGATCCTGGCAGACATCACCAGTTTCAAGCCTGCTTTCCACCAGTCTAGCATGAGAAATTAGTTGGAAGACATCCAAAAATCCATGGAAGGCTTGTAATATCCAGCTGCTTTTGACTCTGAATGTAATGGCATATTTGTATTTGAAAAAAATCAATAAAGTTTATGAACTGAAAAGAGAGATCCACTGCAACCAGCTCTGTTGCTTTTAAGGACACCGTATGCAATTCTTTGTGACACAGAAATCAGGCTATAGAAACTATCCTACGCATTCCTGCAAAACAAGATTTAGCATTGTAAACCTCACTGGAGCAGCTCAAGGAGAGCTACAATGATAGAGAACAAAGGAGAGCTGTGAGAAACAACCTACCACTAATCAGCCTAGAAGGCCAATAGGATCTGATAGGTTTCTGCAATAAAACTACTCTAAACCTCCCAGTGGATTTTCATACAATAGAAATCAAAAGGGCACATTAGTCATACGGCAAGAGAGACACCAAGGGAAAACTTCCTGCTCTCATACTTTAAACAGCTTTCTTCTTCAGATAAAATAGCCATCATGCAAGGTTCATAAAGAATAAAACTTTTCACTCTTTGTTGAGGGCCAGTCCAAGGTCTGTGCAGCATTTAAGTCATACTATTATGAGACCATAAACGGGGCACTAGTTGTAAATTATTTCTTATTGCTATTATTACCTTCGAGGCACCATAATACATAATGATCTATCATCGACATTTATAAGATGCTTCTACTGGAATAGGCAGACCTTATTTCCTTTTCGGAATAGTCCTGCTGACTTCAGTCGCGTCTATAGTTATATCAAAGATTCAATTTGCTTTTCACTCCACATTTCTGCACTTTGTTAGATTATCTGGAACCTCTGATCATAGAGGGGAGAATATATAGTGGGAAACGGATGGAGTCGTTCCCTTTTTCCCCCATGGCTATTTGTGCTGGATTCTAAAAAGTGTACATTGGTTAGTGTCACCAGTAGAGTCCTCCCAATGTAGTGCCTTTATGCTGGAGCATGCAGTCACTTGAGGACGTTCATTAGAAATCTTTATGAAGCTCAGGGTGCATGGCCACTTATGCTCAACATGAGCTGATGGATTATTCCATTCCAAAAAACAAAGCCAGTAACTCCTCTTCCACGGAGCATCTCCCCCTTGTGCATCTGTAAAGGCTCTTCTCCCGCATGCAGCAGGCTACAGGTGACCTGTCATTAAGGCTTGTCCTGTCCTGCTTCCTGGGAAGGGCAGGGCAAGATTCTGCAGAGATGCACATTTCTAGTTCTTTAGCCTGAGACTATGATTTCTTTTCCTTTGAATTAGCTTGTTCCTCGGCTCTCCAACTGTTCCTGTACTACAATATTGTGTATAACTAGTTGTATATAATGTAATAATATAACCATATACAAAATACAACACTGTATCTGTATGAAATTACTTCAAGGGTACTTAAGCCTTTGTTAGGTGCATGCAGAATATTATTTGTTCCTGAAAGAAAGATTTCCATGTTGTGCTAATCATTCTGAGCAAGTCCTGTGATTACTTGAATCCTGTTTTAATCTGAAATTCAAAACTTCTCAAATATCTGCTAGGATTATTAACATAAAACTGCACAAAATCTTTTCTTTCATTTCATACGGAAAGCATCAACACTTATATAAGGACTGTTCTTTTGTTGAGCAAAATTTTAATTTTGTAGAACTCAGAACGATGTGACATATTTCATATTGTAACTGCTGTCCTCAAAACTTCCAAAAGAGAACAGTCTATTTTTACATTTAGTTCCATTTAAAAGAGAAATAAAATCTAATATTTATCTTGCTGAAATTAGTGATTATTTTCAGTGCCTTTTATGAAGATAAAACATATACATTATTTGTTTTGTTCGGACGATAACAAACTGGCACTAAATCTTTGAAAAAAAGGGATTGTATCTCTATGTCTATTAATGATAAATTATAGATATTTTTTTTTTTACTGGATATGGGACTCTAAGTACTAAAGACAGTGCTGAATCACAGTACTTATTTAGAAATGTTATCTTTTTTTCCTAATGCAAGTATTTCCACCAAGCAACCCTGACTTCTGACACAATGAAGGCATATTCTCTGTATATATGTTCAATTGCATTTTTTATTTAAGGAGCCTCATGATATTTATAAAGAATAATTTCTAGGCAATTAATGATTAACAGTGAGTGGCCCTTACCTAGTAACTTCCTGACAACAAAAACTTCATTTACTATCTGCAACATTACCACATCTATGCTTCATGATAACAGTTTCTTTGGCGAGCAGTGAAGAGTGGACAGCAAAAGTGTTTCCAGACTCTTTGCAGCTGTTTTCAGACTCTGGGATGCCTGGAAAAAAGATGATGAGCTTTCAGGCACAAGACTCTACTGAAACAGGAGCAGCAAACTTCAAAGCTAAATAGAAGTTGAGAACAAATTTGATGTGAGTTTAAGTGGCTGTGTTAGAAAAAAAGTGTTGCTAAATGAATAATTAAGTAAAGGGAAGGAGAGTGAGGTTACGGGGAAAGCAATTATTTGTACAGGAGAGAGAAACAGGTAAATTATCTCCTAAGGAACATTGAAGGGATTGTGTGGAAAGGACCAAGATAGGGGAGATTATAAATTTCCATAAGAATAGTATCTCTCCTGAGTCTGTGATTTTGGCATCCAACAGAAGCTGAAAAATTCTTGTGTATCTGACAGCTTGTCTATTCTTCAGACGCATTAGTTGATCCAAGAAAAGATATTCCCTCGCCCTGCAAACTTTTACTCAATCCTGTCCTGAGGCTGTCTGGCTGTGAGAGCGTTATCAATAAGAATAGACATATCGTTCTGCCCAGCTGGAAAGTTGGCCCGTTCTTCTTGTGCCTCTCCAAAACACCGACCATGCAGCACAAACTCCTGCTGTGCTAGCCTTAGTGCTGTACATTTTCCCATTGGAGCCCGCTGGACTGATGAGCACTCAGAGGACTGCACATCCCAAGGAGGATGCGTGTGCCCCATCCAACCACCGTGTCCAGTATCAGTGTAATGCGAAGCGGGTGTGTGTTCCCCAGGACTGGGCACAGAGAGACAGACACACCTACCAACAGGCTCTCTTGCAGGCCTTTTTATGAACTATTTAGCCATTAGAAAAATCAAACAACCAGAAAAACCCCCACTAAAAAAACCCAACACCTCGATGCATATTTTCCTCCGAGGGAAGAGCATAGACTGTTTGATAAGTAGCTTTCTGTCTTATTCCATATTGCGTATAAAATTGGAAACATACATTTTTTCAATCAGTCCTTCACAACATGTCATTAATTGTTTGAAGTAAAGTAGCATTTTCTTTTGTAGAGCGAAGAAGGCAAATGTCACTTAGCCCCAGGGTGCTTGTGCTAAGTGCAAGATGTAGAGCAAAAATGTGATCTCTGCTGCCAGGAACTCGCAGCAAAGTGTTATATTTTCAAAAATTGTATCTTGCTGGTATAGACATTGTGTGAATATCATTGCATATGTGTGAGACTAGATAGAATAAGAGATAAGCCTGTCCTAGCTGTATCCATGTCTTAGCTTAAAAATAAAATTATTGTATTGATCTGCTCTCACAGGAAAAATGTACATCATTTTTGAAGTATTCCTACTGAATACTCTATAAATCTCATTCTTTTCTTCTTTCTGTCTGCCCTTAGGCAGACACAGAAATCAATGGTTCTCATCATTTCAATGTTGTATAATTTCATAATTCATGATGCATGATTTATTCAAATACACATGTAACTCTTGTTTATCAGCTTGAACACAAACAAAACTAATCACTTCTGTCACTGTTATCCTCATTGTGAACTGGTTGAGCCATACATAGAAAATAATTTAGAAATACCATAGGTATTGTTAGTTTGTTGAATTCTATATTAGATGTACCAAGTTATAAACTGACTGTCCTGTGCTGTGCAGGCCTGCTGTACCAGCCCCTCTCGACCAAAAAACCCAATACATACTGAATGTTCACTTCAGTTCACTGAAGAGTTTTGCCCAAGTAAAGGTAACACATACTTGTTTGAGCAAAATCTTTTACTACTCTGTGGCAACATGCTAAATAGCCTTGTATTTCAATACTCTTTAGTGCTCTGCAGCCTACCACATGATTTATAACTAATATTTTTAATGTAATTAATCTTACCTAATGCTTACTTGCATGTTTTGGGCAATATCAAGCTAGTATGTAATTAATTCTCAGTGTGTAACTAATTCTTGCTACCTCTGTAGGAATTATTTGGGGGCAACTGAGGTAAAAAGTAGGGAGGATCCACACAAGAAAGTGTCACCAAAAGAACCTTAGGATCCAGTGGTGGATCTCTGGGGTGTTGGTGTGCATGTGCCACGTGTGGAGTTAGGTCAGCAAAATGGAAAAGAAGACTTTTCAGTTTTGTGGGTATTTTTGTTGTTGTTTTTCTGGCGTTTTTTAAGGATACAATTTGTGATTGGATGAATTCAGGGCATTTTTGCACATCAGAATAGCTAAGGCATTTGAACTCCAAACATTTTAAAATTGGTCGCTCCGAGAATCTTGCAACTGATGTATTTGGTCCCATGGAACAACCTCAGTGTGAGTAATATGGTACTCTGGACAACAAGTTTGAGTTTGGGTATTTGTTCACCCTGTCTCTGAAATGTGGAGGACTTGACTCTGGAGCAGAATAATTCTGTGTCGTTATTTTATCTGTTTATAATTTAGTTGGAAAGTTGAAAGGTCTCATTTTAATTTGTAAGTGGAACAAAAGCAAATTTTGATGTGCCTGCTCTTCATTCTCTCAGAAGCTCCTTTGTAGTATATGTTTTCCTTCCAGCATTAGCAATATCCTTCTAGATATCATGTACACATGCTTCAAACTTCTGTGAATATAATTGATAAAGGAATTTTTACCTAATAAGTTGAATATCCATTACTGGTTTACTGTGGTGTATTTACTTTAAACATGTTGTAGACACAGATAAGCAACTACGTTTGATAAGATAATCAGAGTTTTAAACTATTGTTTTATAAGGTGTTTTACTTAGTGTGTTAATTAACAGTATTTCTTCTCCAATTTTTTGTTTTGCTTGCATCCAAAGTTGTTTTAGATAAGTGCTATTATAATGTTAACAAAAAAAGGCTTAGATGGCTGTTTAATACTGCTAAAGGTGAGGCAACTTATATTCCTCAAATAAGAAATAAGATTGATGCTATTCATTTATATATAACATTATTAATGAGAAGAAAAAAAAAAGAATTCATATAGAATCATAGAATGGGTTGGGTTGGAAGGGACCTTAAAGATCATCTAGTTCCCACCCCCCTGCCATGGGCAGGGACACCTTCCACTAGACCAGGTTGCTCAAAGTCCCGTCCAACCTGGCCTTGAACACTGCCAGGGAGGGGGCAGCCACAGCTTCTCTGGGCAACCTGTGCCAGTGTCTCACCACCCTCACAGTGAAGAATTTCTTCCTTATATCTAATCTTAATCGACCCTCTTTAAAACTCTTACCCCTCATCCTATCCCTACACTCCCTGATGCAGAGTCCCTCCCCATCTTTCCTGTGGCCCCCTTTAAGCACTGGAAGGCCGCTATAAGGTCTCCCTGGAGCCTTCTCTTCTCCAGGCTGACCAACTGTAACTATCTCAGCCTGTCCTCACAGGGGAGGTGCTCCAGTCCCCTGATCATCTTTGTATCCTCCTCTGGACCTGCTCGAGCAGGTCCATGTCCCTCTTATGCTGGGGGCCCCAGATCTGGACACAGCACTGCGGGGTGGGGTGGTGTCTCATGAGAGCAGAGCAGAATGCATATATCTGCATCCTACTTGTATTTTATTTGCCATGTTCTGCTATCCACTTCTATCACTGAATTCTGTTCCTAGGGGTGGTTATGGTAAATAATTACATGAGAGAGTACCCTGTAGAACCCCCAAATTGTCAGAAGTCCAGTGAATGGAATATGTTTAGGATGGCCCACAACCATTCACTGCATAGCCCCAGACGTGGCTGCGCTGTGACCTGACCACCTCAGGCAGCCCTTCACATGCCAAAGGCTCACAGACAGGTGTCAAGTAGCTCCTTGGGAGCCTCTTTTCTCATGCGTTGCACTCAGGCACAGGGGAGGGCAGGGGATGGGGAAGGGAGGAGGAGAAACCAGAGTGTGTTAATTTGCTGGTCCTCTCTCTCCCCAGCTTCCTGCTCAGCATTGCCTGTCACAGCACATTTGCAATTCTACCGGATCCTTCAGTTCCTGTCGCAACATCAGTTTTTTGAAATGTGATAGTGTTTCAGGTCATTGAATGAACTGCAACAAAAAATGTTGCCTTGTATAATACAGTTTTTGACTGGCAACAGTCTTCTCCAGGACTAAAATTTAGCTAAGCACTTGGTAAAACTAAATCCATTTATGAGAGGAAATAACATTATATAACGTTATATACCAGTTTTTCCACAGACAGAAATATTTTATTTCTGTGACTAAATACCGTATTTTCTCCATTTGTTTTCAAATCCTTGGCAAAATGGAAACAGAAGTAGAAGATGAAACTGAGAATGAACTCATGCTGTATGCTCCCCTTAATCAGTTTAAAATCAGTTACGTGATGTCTTTCAGTATTTAACAACCACTGCTGCTGGTCTGTGGTATCAAGGCCAAGGCCATGACAAGAACAGTAGATGATGGCTGAATTTGTGACTTGACTGTAATACCCAAATGATAATACTCTGACCATTTAGATTTAATAATAGTTTTAGTTTTAAAGACATTCCAGATTAGGGGTAAAATTTGTAGCCGGTGGAATCCCATTAAATACTTTTACAGGTCTTTGTGTCTGAGCTTGGCTATACAGCACGTGCAGCAGTGAAATAGTACTAAAGTATTATCATGCTGCTTCTGTTCATTGCAACTATTTTTTCATCTCTCTTTTCATACTTATTTGTTGCAAAGGTGGTCTGTAGGGCTTCCTTCTATGTGTTGCTGAATATTGAGTAATCAAATGTGTGATCATTGCGCATATGTTGACTGCGGTAGTTTCACTTGTTCATAGATTGACAGGAAACTTTCTCTGTGCTGCGCAGCTATTAATTTCCTAACACTCTGGGGAGGACTTCACCTTGAACCAGACTCTTAAGTTTTGGTAAACAAATATAACTACCTGACTCCTGTAATATGACATTGAAGTTTAAATAGAGACTGCTTATCTTCATACTCTTTGTTTAAAATTAGTGTGCTTTTTGTCTTTAATTTTGCATCTTTATAGTTACAAACTTTAAAAAGTAAGTAGTTTTATAATAATAGATTTTATTTTCAATTTCAGGATATAGAAAGGTATACTAAGGAACACTTAAAGCCCTTGAACAAATTGAAAGGAAAATTTATGAGTTTCCTGTTTGAAAATGTTATAGCATAGTAGAATATTTGAGGTTTTTTTAATAGCACAGGCTAAAATTAATATTTGTATAGCCTTTCATTTCCCCTGTATCAAATATAGTGCTTGTTATATACACTGTAGGTTTTTTATGTGTATGTTTATATAAATGTGTATAAATCACATAGTTAACAGCAGATCTAGAGAGATTTAGAACGATATTGAAAAGCAACAAAATCTTACTCTTGACATTTTTCTGGAGAAGACAGAGGTGAGTTGAGTGGGCTGTCACTGGGCAGAGGGTTACAAGAGAAAATAAACTAGTAATTTGATGTTGTGGTAGTAAAGTTGTTGTACGAGTGGCTTAGCATAAGGGAAAGGTAGTGAATGGAGCAGTAGGCAACACTGTTGAGGTGCGAGTGATAAGTACTTTGTTGTTTGGAGCGTGGGTGGCTCTTAGTCTCCCTGTTAGTACGGCCCTGGGAAGAAGCCTGTCTATATGCCCAGGCCTGAGAGCACTCTCTCTCATCCTTTCTTCAAGCTGTGCAACGCAGCCACGTGCCCCAGCTTGTCCCAGGGCCACCTTGCCACTGGAGATTATCATGCTCTGTGGGTACTGGAGAGACCTTCCCATTCCTAAGTACTGCCCCTATACTATTAAGTCAGTCTGAGTTTTGTCATTCGATTAAGTGGAAGAAGAAACATGGCTGTTCAGAAGATGGATTAATGCACAGGAACTGAAACCAGAGCTCTTGAATTACCGTAGATGTAAGTCTGGGCTTCAGAAGATTTGGTTTCAGCACATGTATCTTCATGTGTTGCCTTAGGCAATTTATTTCAGTCGCCAGCATCCTGTCTCCCACTTTTGTCAAATGGAAGTAACACATCTTTTCATGTTTGCGTCTCATCCTTTGCTTTGTCATAATAGTCTTGGGGACTGTCTCATCCTATGTTAAAGAGTAATCTCTACAGCATAATATGAATGTCATCTTTGTGTTCAGATCGTGATAATTGTCATGATACTTTGGTAATAATTTTTGTCTCTGCAATTTTGTTATTTGTGTATGACTCCTGTAACTTAACCTTTACAAAACTTCGTAAATAAATTCTATAACAGGATTAACTCTGTAAGGCAAATGTGTAGTGGATTTTTGGAAGTCTAAACAAATTAAATGTAGCAAACATTTTTTTTTTTCTATTTAATTTTATTTTTCTTCTGTTGACTACTTCAGTGGACGTTTGTTCTTTAGTACTGTTTTCAAAAGTTAAAACATAATGGTTTCTAATGCTGCATTAAAATTGTTTAGCAAGGGTGCCACACATATTTCCTCAATTACCATTTTGTTTGCTAGAGTTCTTGGGGGTATAGAGCAAAGATTTAACTGTTTTAATCAAATGCTGCATTTATTGAATCCATAATACAATCTCTGTTTTTAAAAATGTATCATACCATGATTTTACTATAAATATTGTAAATATAAGTGTAAATTTAAAATAGTACATTATAAATATAAATACAGTAGATCTATAAAAGTAACAGTAAATTCATTTAGCATTTTTTTAACACATAGGACATGACTCCCATTGGGGGTACTGTGTCCTGTTTTGGGCTGCCCAGTACAAGGAGGACTTTGATATAACTGAGTAAGTCCAGCTGAGGGTAACCAAGGTAGTCCAGTATCTGAAAGATGTAATGCTCAAGGAGAACCTTGTTCAGCCTTAAGAACATACGTTAAGGGAGAATATATTGCTGTCCTCAACTACCTAACAGTAGTTAGTGTAGGGAAGACAGAGCCAGGCTCTTCCCAGAATTGCTCAATGGTAGGAACAAAGGCAATGGACATGGGAAATTCTGATTAGATGTAAGAAAAATTATATTCAGTATGAGGGTGACCATGTACTGGAAAAGGTTTCCCAGAGAAGTGTTGGTATTTCCATCCTTCAAGAATTTCAGTACTTGCCTGCATGCATCCCTGAGCAACCTGGTCTAAGTGTGACCTCTGGGTGCCCTTTCAGACTCTGATTCTGTGGTACATTACATAAAATGAAATTTTCAGTGATGTAATAAAACAATAATTTTATAAAACTTGATTGAAGCCAGAGTAAAAGGAATATAACCAACAGGGAAGGTGTTTGTTATGTACATTATTGTAGGTAGTTCATAGTTTATCCATGGATACCAACATTGGCTGACAAGAGTAGCAGAAACATCTGGAATTCTCCCTGGGAGTCCAAACATCATGTCTTACCAATCATGTGCAGAATGACTGGTTAATAAAGAATGATGTATGTCTGGGCACTTAAAACCTGTATTTAAGCATACAGTTTTGAAAACCTCGGTCAAAGATTGCTGTTCATTTTTTAAATGAATTTCCTGGCACTCTCATCTTTCTTCTGCAGAAAGCTGTTTCTTGAATGTAAAATGTTGTCTTTGATACAATGTGTTGGTGTAGGATGGTTGACTGAAAAATAACAGAACTCTTTACACATTCTTCAGAATTTCATAGCCATTATACAGTCAAAATATTCCTTTATCAACTACCCATGTAATGGTATTAGTTATCTGTACAGTGATAGATGGATGTGCAAATCTGTATTGTAAGTATCCTTGTGAAATTTCATTTTGAGTATAGTATTTGTAGAATACTCAACATAGAAATAACGTTATTTAAAAAAGATAAATGCACAAAAGCAGCAGTCTCTGATTTGAGTAAAACTGCATCCTAAATGTGCTTTACAATAACCTAATCTTAACTCTTTCAATATTTTTGCATTTTGTTTGAAATATAAAATATGAACTGGAAACTAAACAGATTTTATAGCCCAATTCCATTATTTAAATCACTCTGGGCTCTGACATTGAAAGCTACCATTCTGTCTGGAATCAAATTGTAAAGATGAGTTGTAATTCCCTAATGGAAACACTGACTAATCTCAGAGTATATAGATGCTAATGGTGCCATGTATTGCATTAGCGAACATGTTACTGATAAATAGGAATGAAATATTATTGGGCAGTCTCAAAGATCAGCTCAGAAAAGATCTCAATTATAAAGTGTCATAGAAGGAGATAATTAGGTTTTCTATTGCAAAAGTCTGAGCCATGTGTAAGCCTGTTGTACCAGAAAAGAGGGAAAGGACTGTGAGTATTTTACTTTTGAAGAAACAACCAAACAAGGTCTCTGCATGAGAATTGAGAAATCCATATGAAGACAATGGCATAGGAGGAACCTTCATCCTCTGTTATTGCCAGTGTTTTCTTGGCTGAAGGCATCATTTATCTCACAGCTCTGAATCTCAGCCAGTCAACAGCAAGCATTAGATGGGCTTGCTGGTCTCCCTGAGGACTGTGGCAGGCCAAAGAGTGTTTCAGGTTGCATCCACAGAAAGCCACCATTCTGCAGGGATGTTCGTAGAAGACAAATCCATCCTCATCTCTGCCTTCCCACTGCCATGGAGAATCAGACTCTCCCTCCGTGCACTTTCCAAAGGCAGACTTCCCAAACTGTATAATCATGCAAGTAAAAATGCAAATATTGTGCACCTCTCTGAAAAAAATGCAATTATAATGACAGCTCTCATATGACCTACACATAAAAATGGCATAACCATGGTTGCTGATGCACAACATATGACAGAGCTGGAAAAAAGTGCTTCCTCATATAACATATCTCTTCATAGGACATGTAACATGATGGGCAAAGCGTGGTGGCTTGGCATGGATTCAGACTGATTATGTTTAACTTTCCACTTAAAATACAGGTTTTTAAAAACTTTTTTTTTTCTTAAGATTATGAAATATGAACACATTTTCTACCTATGTGAGTGGCTTTTGGGAAATAACCTGCTTAGAAGTGAAATGTTCTTACAATAAAAATTATATGATCGTATATCAGGTTTTTAATTATTTCTGATTGTCCTGGTTTCAGCTGGAATAAAGTTAATTTTCTTCCTAGTAGCTGATACAGTGCTGTGTTTTGAATTTAGGATGAGAATAATTTTGATAACACAGTGATCTTCTAGTTGTTGCTAAGCAGAGTTAATACCAAGTCAAGGACTTTTCAGCTTTTCATTCTGCCCTGCCAGAAGAGGCTGGAGGTGCACAAGATGCTGGGAGGGGACACAGCCAGCACAGCTGACCCAAACAAGCCAAAGGTGTGTTCCACACCGTGTAACGTCATGCCCAGTATATAAACTGGGAGGAGTTGGCTGGGGCACAATGTGGCTTGAGAATTGGCTGGGCATCGGTCAGTGGGTGCTGAGCAGTTGTACTGCGCATCACATGTTTTATATATTCTACTATTATTATTTTTCCTTCCTTTTCTTCCTATTAAACTGTCTTTATCTCAACCCATGAGGTTTTTTGGTTTTTTTTTTTTCTGATTTTCTCTCCATCCCACTGGAGGGGGAGAGTGAGTGAGCGACTGTATAGTGTTTAATTGCCAGCTGGGGTTAAACCATGACACTGATTTAAACACAACCATTGTCAAGTTAGAATCAATAGCAATGGGCAATACTTATTGCAGCTTAGAAAAAAATTGTGGCTGAAAAGAAATATAAACTATATTTGCTTAAAAAAGAAAAGTTTTACAAAACCCGCATTTTGCCCTAGTCTTTCCCAAATTCCTTGAACTTTTTTAAGCTTGTAGTTGAGAGTTTTGTGAGCAAGTAAAAGTTCGCATGGAGAGCTAACTGTTACAGATTCTTTTTGAAATTGCTATTCTGCAGCAGAACTGACCCAGAAGTGACTTAGTGAAGTTAATGCCAAGCAGATTCATTGTTCCAGTTTCAATTATGTATATGTTAGGTCGCTGCTTCCATTTACTAGAATTTTTTGTGTCTTTCTGTGTACAAGCCAGTTTCAGATCTAGCAAAAGAATTTCAATTTGGCTTGAAGATGAAATACTAAGCCTGAAAATTTAGTTGTAGTAGGCATCTCATTGTGCTAAGTCAAAGACCAGTATTTGATGAATACTGCAAAGAGCTCCTGTGAGCACCCAGATTTCCAACTGCTCTTCCAGCATGGAGCTGGAGAGTTAGTATGAACCAGAGAGAAAGAGGAGAATTGGGGCTTCTTTTAGTTTTTTTAATCTTTGTGTATAAGACCATTGTATAAGTGCTTCCCTGGAAGTCTGACTGTTGGCTGCCTTCCAGCAAATATATAATTAATATACACCTGTGTTAGGTTTAAATAGTGACAAATATCCTCATGTAGCATTGATCTGTATGTTGCTACCACCCATGTGCCAGTTGTTTTACTTTCAGCTGGTTGGGCATCTATTAAAACAAATCAACTTTGTTGCTTTATTTTTCCACATAAAAATAATCTACTCCGTCTCATAGTTTAAGTGTAATCTTTCTAATGTTGAGCCTGTCTGTTTGCATCCTCATCTTTAAGGCACTGATAGACTGATAATGGAGAAGGAAAATGAAAGAGGAGCATTTGGGAGAAGCTGCCCCCCAGAACCCAGTGATGGGTAAAACCACAAGGGCATGTTGTAACCTCAAGAAGACGACTGGAAGACTGACAGTGCGGGTGGGAGGATTATGAGTTCCCTAGCTCCAAAGCCACCCTTAATCTTGGTGCAGCCTACAATTTGGCTTGTATTTCCTTCTCTTTCCTTGCTTATTTTCTCCTTATTCCTTCTTCTGCTCTTTGTCATTTCCAGCAATAGGAGTGTAAATCTGTAGTAATATCTAAGTCTTATTTTTAATAATAGTAGTAGTTCTAGTTTTGACTTTCCTTGACTTTCCTGAGCACGCTCAGCTGGGAAGAAGAAAAATGACAAATCACGTTCCTCAGATGCTAAAGATACTGAAAATAGCAAGAAAAAGTAAATCGAGGACTGGCAAAAAAGAGCTATACCTATTTAGCTATATCAGTTCCAAAGAGTAGATATAAAAAGAATATGAAGGTTAAAGACAGAGAAATTTAGGCTATGTGAGTAAATCATAAATTTGAGGACTTTTTTCAAATCAGGGTTGGTCGGTTCTAGACTCAGAAGTGAGTTCACTGATCAAGAAAGATGTGTAGAGAAGATTGTTAGTTTTTCAGATTAAATGTTAGTAAGAGTTTGAACAGAGGAGCATGTGTGTACTGGCAGGTAAGAGGGAGCCCTAGTGGTAACAAAGGCTGACAGCAGAAGGATCAAGGGGTGATCTGAAAGAAAAAGGACAAAGATGAGAAAAGGGAGGATCCATGCAAAGTGCAGGAAACCAGTAGTATTAGAGCACTGTCTCACGCATGTTTCAGCAGCATGAAAGGAGGAGCAGGAGGAGAATCAGATCTCAGGATGCAATGGTGCCATGATGTCAATAACAGAAAGGATGGGTTGTCAGAGGTGATAGGAAAAACTGTATCTTTTTAAAAAGGGAGGGAGGATTGTGAAAGATGAATATGAAGAGTGTCTGACAGGGTGAAAAAAGAAAGCTGGTGAAGCTGAATTAAAATAGGTGATGAGTAAAGGGAAGTAATTCAAAGAGTGAGAGGGATTTGGAGGTGTCCGTAGCGAGAGTAATGGTATGCTGAATGGATGGAAATTTTGAAGAAGTTTTAAAAAAGATGTGAAAGTGAGGACGGGGTCACTGTAGAAAATGAAGGCTCCTGGTAAGACTGGAAGCGCAAAGGTCTGCAAAGGGTGAGAGAAGCTAGAAGCCATCAAGTGGTAAGGGCACCCCTACAAAGGGAAGCCAAGAGGAAGGACTGGGCACTGAACTGTCCTAAAACTGCCAAAACACAAAGGTCCTGCAATGGGGGCAGGCAGGTATCTGGGTGCAGGTGGTAAGAGGGGGAGTGCACCTGTGGCTTTGGGGGTTGTCTGCTTGGACCAGGCATTGACTACAAACCAGAATAAGGCTCTAGGGATATATTTTCAGAAAAATGTTCCTTAGGGTATATTTATAGAGCAGAAATGGAGTACAATTAGTATTAATTAGATGGGCTGAAGATAGTAGTCTTCCTCTAAACTGTTATGTGTTTTCTGGTTATTACTATAGGAGATTCCTTCTCCTCTCTGATACTGGTTTTACGTTGTTTTCCTGACTCTTGACACCCAATCGTTATCCCAGATAGGCAGAAATTAGTTTAAAGATGTGAATTTCTCTATGCACAGAATATCCTCGGCTAATAAATGCTGTCTTAAATTTCTTCCATTTTGCTTCTTTCTTCAGTTCATTTTAAGTGTCACTTCTTTACTACATCTTGACATTTAATATGAAGCATTTCATTTACCAGAAATACATCTGAGTTTTCAGCTCAAGAGTCCAATTAAGAAAATGCTCCCATGTGCATGTATTTTCCTGTATTGAACTTCAAGTTCCCTGCAATGTCATGTACAATACAAGTTTAAATCAAGGCTTCTGTGGAAAAAATAGTTCTAATCTAAAATATCACCTTGCCTCCTCACTGTGATTCTTTACCTTCAAAAAAATGAGATGCAACAAGCTGTCTTTCAGTTACTATATTGTCCAATTTTTGCTTAATGCTTTTTTTTTTTTACAGGTATTTGCATATGCATCAGAAATGCCTGTATGTCAATAAAGGTGTTGGTATCCTCCTGATTTAATGTTTAAGCAAATTAAAAATGTCATACTGTTTCATGTATTTGTAAAAAATTTGATACTGGTATAAATGACTGATGCTGAGCAGTAATGAACAAAGATCAGGCTTTCTCCTCTCCAGTATCTCCTGGATACTGTACTACAAATTAAAGATACACAGAAAGAAAGAAATCTATGTTGTAGAGACACCCGTGTCACAAACTGGTGGTTTCTCTAAAGCTGTTCAGGTCTTTTCTCAGGAGCTAGTGGGTCCCATTCATAGGGCTCTGCTTGTGATGACCTGGCTTTGTGCTGCTGTGGCTTTTCAGTACAAAGTCATGAGGACCAAGGATAAAAATGCTCAGCTCTTTTAATCTGAGTAGGTCTCATTGTAGAGAAATTGCTTACTGTATGTGATTGTAGCAAGTGGGTGAAGCAGCTATTTTGGTAACAGGAGATGAGGTGGTTTCAGTTCCCTTGCCATGTCATGTCCTTCCAGCAGGGCAACTCTGTGCTGACATAGAGGGGAACCGAACCCATCAGTTGTTTCACGGTAAGCATGACAACACTGCCCGTGACAGAGGACACATAACACTGATTACCCCCATTGAACAATACAATATAAAACAGTGAGGGTTTCCATCTTTTGTAAAAGGTTTGTCTTAAAAGTTTTCACATAGGGAGGACTTTTGCTTAGTCTAGTATATTAACAACTACTTAATATTATTTTATAGACTGTTCTTCTATTGGAATTATTATGATTTATATTGATCAAAAGTAGGTGTGTATGACTTTTTAAGGATGGATGAATGCAAAAATTTTTCAGGAGAGCAATCTTTGTTTTCAGATGCATAAACCATACTGCAGTCTCATTGATGTTCCCTTGATCCAACGACCAGTGTAAATGGGACAGTTTATGGAAAGATGGCTTTACACTTAGGAAGGAAGAAAAGTGAAATAACAGTGATTAGAGTTTATATGTAGTGCAAAATTTTATGAAGCTTTGACTTTGAAAAGCATTCTTCAAAGTTTAGTTTTCTCCTCCACTCTGTTTCACTGGGTAGTTGAATTCAGTCATGTTTATATCTATATTGACTGCTGTTCATAGAAGTAGGCTGTTTCATGCCTGCTGCTGGTTGAATCTCCAGGCATGTACTAGGACCAGTGAGTGACGGAGCTGTTGTCTGGCTCTTCATTTCACTGAAGAACTGTGGCTTACTGATGTATATGGATTTTCAGGAGAGCGTCACTCTCTGAGACTTTGACGTTGCTGAGGCACTTGTTTTTGTACTGTTCAGTCCTGTGCTGCCAGGCTTGAGATAAATGGCGTGACTGTGAACAGCACCCATTTCATCAGGGTGCTGCAGCCCTTGCCTCATACACAGCTTGGGCCTCACCAGTAATTTGCTGCAGTCAATTTCATGGGGACTACAGTCATCTTTCAAAAATTATAATTTTTCTCACATGATTAACTGCTGCTTAACTATGTAGTTGCTTAAATCGGTTCACTTTTCACCCATTAAGCATCACATACTAGATAGCTATAATATAAAACTATTGAGTTTACAGGAAAGATTTAAATTGACTTCACTGAACTTCTACTAGTCCCTGTCTAGTTATACATTGATGTGGAATTCACCATACCTTATGGACCTGCCTGTTCATGTCTGAACCTTTCACTGTATATTCATTGATTTACACCTCAAAAAACAGAGTATTCTATCTGTCATAGTATATTTAAAAAAATAAAAAGCAATTTATATCCAGTAAAACTTTTTGAATGCATACTTCTTCAGAGTGCAGTTTGGTGACCAGCAGATTAGATCTGTATGTATTCTTTCTATTAATTAAAATTAAAATAATTCCTAATGCTGCATTCAACATTCAGGTGAGGTATAGAAAATAGAGACAGTTACAAGCAAGCCTATCTTTCCAAAGAGCGGCTGTGGTGATTTTATAGTATCTTGGGCTTTCTAAAGCCTTTCAGTGGTTGCCAGTCATTTAGAGCTTTTAGCAATTTGGCTTAAAGTAGACAACTTCACAGCACCAAAAGTTCAGAGCTTGTTTGAACAGTCTGAAATTGCAGTGATGGAGATAACAGAATAACGTAGAGACCACTTAGGATATTCAAACCCAGACAGGAATGAGTGCCAAATGAATCAGAATGGAATTTGATTTTACTTATTACTCTGTGAGTGATAACATAGCTGAATAAAATGCAGCTTTCTTTCCGGAGGCCAACTCCAATTAGTAAACCGTTGTTGATTATATTTTCACATACACAACTTAGTGGCCACTCTGTTGCAAGTATGTAATTGGAAGGACACTCTTTGACTTTCCTCTGCAGTTTGCCGTAATCGGGATGCATACTTTGCTACTGCTGGGCCACTTCACATAAAGCTTCTGTTGGGGAACAGTGTTAACAGTTGTTCCAGCCTTAATGATTAATCTGACTTGCAGGATCCCTGCTTTACAGCACTCTCCCTGTTAGATTTTGCGATGAGGAAAATGTCTGCTCTGGCATATTGACTGTTTCATATGGCTGTGCTCTGTCTTTCTCACCAGCTCTTGCTCATATTCGGGTGCACTGTGCAGCTTTTGGGAGACTCGGAGGCTCTGCTCTCCCAAGTGAGCTGGAATGTTTCCATCCATGTTCAGTATCTTGAATTTTCATTAGAGTGGGAGATCGCTTTAGTTTCTGAGTATCTGTTCGCTTACAAGTCTGCCTGCTCAGACTGTAGACAAAGATGTCTTTTACTGCCATTTGTATAGAGCTGTGAAAACAGTGTATTTGGTGGGGAGGGGGGGGAAGTGAAATAAGTGTAAGTAAAGTCTATTGTACATTTGGGAGCCTTAGCTGATGCCTGTGAAAACATAAAGTAAGGAAGCAGGTGAACTTGCCTTCCTGAGACCAAGCCCTCTCTCTCCCTCTGAAAGGAGTTGGAGACAGACAGGGGGTGGGATTTCTCTGGGAAGTGACTGGGTAAGAGCTAGAGCAAGCAGACACAGCTGGATTTTTTTCAGTGAGTCTACAAGGATCATTGTCTTTTTAAACACTGCAAATAAGGCTGCGGAGTTGTTGCTGGGTTTGAGGTTTTTCCTTGCTTCTACATGCATGCAACTATGTCAAACAAATTTTCCTCTGATCCCACTCAATGTTAGTAATGTTAATTCTTGTTAATAATGAACAAATGTAAGTTGGAAATACTATACCATGGTTAACCATAACATGGTTAACTTGTACCCTGAACTACCTATCTTACTGGTGGTAGTGGTGTCACCTGACATACAAGTCAAGAAGAACTTCCTAAGATTAGGTGTGTGGCCACAATATTTGTATTGGTACCAACATTGTGTTTTCAGGTATGTGCACTACCATATATCTTAATGCTTACACAATAAAAAAAAAGGAACAATGAGACATGATTTCTTATTTTTTTTCTATCATGCAACACAAGATGGCTGACGGTAATTAGCTGTTAATT
This sequence comes from Strix aluco, assembly GCF_031877795.1. Lineage (NCBI taxonomy): Eukaryota > Metazoa > Chordata > Aves > Strigiformes > Strigidae > Strix > Strix aluco. Next base: position 34,280,534 of record NC_133936.1, read on the forward strand.
GTTATTGTACAAAGTAATACCTTAAATACCTAAATAAAAAAAATATATACATGAAAAAGATCTATAAGAAAAAATACATGAATGATTCTAACTTGTCAACAGTGCAGGGGTTGATAAAGTGTCTGGATTCTCATCCCTGCAGCTGTTTCTTTCTCTTTCTTCAGCAATACATTGGGTAGTGGGCACCAATTGACAAAATAGATGATTCTTGCTTGTGATTAATTTGAATCAGATTTACATTTGAAAGACACCAAAATCTTGCTGAAAACTGGATGAAAGCCTCAAGATCTACACAGGCTTAAACTTAAAATAGAAGAAAAAAGTAAATCTGTAAGTACTGGAATTTGACACTATAAAAAGCCATCAATAAACTCCCATTGTATGTAAGAAGAGAGTTTCATATATTCAGCAGAACTGCTTAAAGTACTTTTTCCTGTGAGTTTCATAATACCTACCATTTTCATTCTTTTTAATGGACTTTCAGTGAATTATCCAAACTGAAGTCCTGGTCTTAAATTTCTTGGGGGTTCTGCTGTTGGTTTCTGTGGCTCGGGATTGTGGTTTATGATTTGTGATTTTGGTTTAGGGATAAAACAATCAGAGAAAACTCACCATTTTCATTTTTGTCTCTTTAAAATTCCTCGTTGGTTTTGATAGCCCCAATCCATCTATAAGCTTATAGCAGTTGTTTCTAAAGTAAACTTGTTTGCCTTGGAGCTCCTCTCAGTTCTTTCCACTTTCATTTGAACAATTTATTTACCTTGACCTAAGGTACTTGTCATTTCTGCAAGAGTCTGCTCTTGATGCGTCAAAGAAAGGACTCTGTAGTAAATCTGTAAGAAAATAATTGTTTTTTGGAGTTTCATTTTCAGCTAAATACATAAAGTTGAAGTATATTTCTGCCCAGGCATTCTCCTTTCACTAGCACAGTGCAACGCAGTGATGTGTCTCTGGCTGGAACATACTAGCCTTTGCATAAATTTGATTCACGTTGTGATGTTGAAGCTTATAATATGAAAAATTGGCTTTCTGTAGCTACAGATACGTTGTATTAAATAGAAAAGTCCCAATTATGCCCTCATTCACATTTGGGAGATCTGTCTGATGTCAGATGACTTAGAGTACATAACTTGTGAAAAACTGTCTCATAGTGAAAGACAAAATATAAATACAATATTGCTTTTCAGTTCTTAGTGGCGCTACCAGACATGGTGGAAATTGTGTTACAGTAAATCTACTCTGATAGAGCCATCCTGTGATACCATTAACATTTATGTTCAGGATCCCCCCCTCCCAGGGAAGATTTTAAAAAGAGAAAAGTAAAAGCCCTGTCATGATCAGGTTGGTGTGCAAGACTCACCTTTTCTGCAAAGCTTTCCCCAGTAACTGGAGCAGAAGAATAACCCTGCAGGGCGCTCAGGGCTGCAGACAGATGAGTCAACCACAGAGTAAGACAGAGATTCGATTGTTCTTCTTGGACAGATTTCACAATTGTGCATATTGGGCTATAACAGCAACTGTGTTCAACAGCCGTAGGAGATGAGAGGATTGATAATGAAATGGTGAGAGAGATTGCAAAAGTGTGCAGACATTTGATATCACTGTCAATACGTGTGAAAATATCAAATGACCTACATAAAGCACAGGTTTAACACCCAAGAAGTTATTGCTGTGATTTTTTTGAACAGTGATTTAAGAGAGATTTTCCAGCTATAAGCTCCAGATCTCATGATGTTTACAATAAAAAATAACTTCTGTGACAAATCTAGGTAAATAACCTCTTTGGTATTGTCTTTAATATTTGAAAATCCCAGTATACTGAGTTCAAAATGGGCTGCCATTTTGATACAGACTAATTAATCCATATTTCTCTTAGAGAGTGCTCTATAAGATTTACTTTTAGACTAAAATTTTTCAAGCACTGGCTGAATACCTTTGTGCTATTTTGTAGTTGCTGTATGTTGTGTAGCTTGAAAGCCACATGATTCTTGGAGGTTTTTCTGGTTTTCTAAACAAAGTGGATAACTAAGAGAACAATGTAGGACGTTAATACGGTTAAGGAGAAGTTATTACTAAGTACAGGACTGTAGGTGGAAATCAGTAGAAGGTGTATGTCCTTAGTGTTATCTTCTTTTCTATTGCTGTTGTGAAGTCACATCAAAGAGTGACCTTTTTACTTTTATCTGATGCACATTTGGGAAAAAGCCATCTCTCATGCTGCTGTAAAGTAGGGAAGCTCACGATCCTGAGAGATACGCAAAGAGAAATGTACGAGTTTTCTCTCGAGCCTTGTCCATACCCCACTGCTTTCCAGTGGATGTCATTGCAAGACAAAATGAATCACCTCGGTCAAAAATAAAGCGTCGAGAAGCCAGCAGTGCTGGAGCACTGCTTCTGATGTGTTCATTTTTGCTGAATCTGTTCAGTAAACTGACAGGCTGAATCAATTGCCTTGCAGATCACCAGCACAGCTCCAGCAGGACTGACAGCACTCTGACTCCAAAGAAACTTTGGAGTCATACCAAAAATAGTAGTGAAAACAATGTTAGTGATATACCTACAGAGGATCACCCCATGGAAAATAACATTAATGAACAGCAAGCCCGAGCGTGATGCCGGTACGTTCAGAGCTTTGAGCAGCGGTGGCAATTCCTGCTCCTTTGCTGTTTGCCAGGAGCATTCGGAGCAGTTCAAGGAGGTTTGCTAAAAACCCATTTCTGTACAGAGCTGCGGCACAGCACTCTGAGTCATTGCGAGGCAGCAGGTCCTGTGCTGTCTGACTTCACTTATGATAGATGTTACAAGGCCTACTCGTTTTTTATATTTCATATCTAGGATGCAAAGAGATACAGACCTTTTATTGGCCATCTGGCATGGAGAATAATTTCCTTCCTTCGTGTCTGCGTAAACTGTGGTCTATTTTAGTTTTGCCTCTGAAGTTCTGAGCAAGGTAATGTCTTTCCTGTATTATAATTTTTTTTTTTTCTGAATTTGAACAAAAGTTCATCTTTTCGTCTTCAGAAATTTATTTTTATTTTAAAATTTCACCTTAGTTCCTGCTGTTTCTTCCTTTGAAGTCATTATCCTCTTGAGTAACTCAGACCTTTCTCATCTAGCCTTTTTCCATCTGGTAGCTTTTTATAATTCACTGAAGATTTTTATAGCTGTTTGATGAATTTTGTGCATTCTCGGACTTATGTGGCAGAACACATTCTTCAGAGTGTACCTTCTGAAGTCTTCCATATGATCCAGCTTAACATCTCCTTTCTCCTTCAGTTACATCTTTTCCTTTAAGCTAGCTGTGGATTTTATTATCCACATATTTTATAAAGATCTCTCATTCCAGTACTGGGTTCTTTTTCCCCCTCTATGGAAGTCCTGAGACAGGCTAAAATGAGAGTTCCTTGTTGAATTAACATGTTCACATCCAGTTTAACCAAAATAATTGTCATGACAGTTAAAAAATCATGTAGGAAATGTCTTTTTAGAGTGAAACATAATCAAAAGGCCATCCTGCATGCAAGGAGCTGCTCCTGCAGTTCATACCCTGGATGTATTCGTGGATTTAGAAGATGATGAAAATGGCAACCGTCTAACTAAGCAGCAGGCAGTTTCCTTTCTGTTTGGGTATGGTTTTGCTGAACAATGAGAAGCGCCTTTGAAACATATTGTAACAGGAATTTCCCTCCGTCCTTGAAGCAATAAAACTTCTAATAAAGTGAAACATGCATCCATGGACGGTAAATTTTTCTTCCCATTAAAGTATTTAGGACCTTGTATTAATAACACTATCCATTTCTCATGCTATTTCATGCACTGACACCCAGGTGCACTCTATTTCCTTCCCTGAAAGCTATCTCAAAGGTGTAGTCATAGCTGTCATTTTGGATATAAATTTTCTCTGTAGAGAGACACAGAACTTTTATGCCTGGCTTCAAAATTTCCCAGCAGGGAGGGGCTTTCTTGTGGCAGCCATACACTGTTATTCAACAGCAAGGGGAATTTCTGAGTGTGGCACCCTACTGAATAAAGGTGTTTCTGCGCTCAGCACACTTGTCATCAATCATTTCCACAATCTGCAGATTATTATTTTTTTTGTTTATACCCTGGTTCCTTTTTGTTACTTGAGCAAAGCTAAGTATTTAGCAAAAAGAAAATTACTGGATTCTGCTCTTTGTGCCTTGCCAGAAACAAGTTTTACTGTGCTTTGATTCATAAGAATAAAACCAAACAGAAGGTTGCATAATCTACCCACAGAATGCTCAGAAATCATTTTGCCTGGAGGAGCCACACCTAAAGATATAAATGGCTTTTTTCTTCCTTTTCTAGACATTTTTGAATAGTAATTTGACAGCTATATTCTCTGTTTAAACTAGAATAGTTATTAAAATTATGGAATATATCATAGACTGTGAAATAAAGTGAAAAGCGTTGCTCAGAGGCACAGCAGATCTAGAAAAAAAAGAACCACATGCAGTTCTTTGTATTGGCAGAATATAGATACAGAAGTGTTGAATCTAAAGCCTACTGAAGGGATGCCTGGGTTGACCCTGAAATTTGAGACTCATTCAGTTTCACTGAGTTCCTTCTGTTAGTCATACACTCAGTTTCTGCACACCTTTAACTGTCTTTTTGTTTTCTTTTATACATTTCGTAACTCATTCCACCCAAATCTGCTGCACTTTTCTTCTAGTGAGTACCAGAACATATTTAGCTCCATGAGTCCTTTCATTCAAATCTTAAAAATTATATTTATTTCCTGAAGCCATCCATGGCATATTCAGGGATGACATTCTGTCCTGTGTGCAGCTGATAGTTCTACAGACAGTTCTTTTGTTTATAATGTTCGAAATATCCTTAATTCATTTGACTTTTTATTGATGTGCTGTGTTAAATCAGCTGCAGATCCTCACCTTGCTGCTTTCTACTAAGAAAAAACCCCAGCATACCTTTCATATATATTATTCTTGTTTGAATGCACAGTCTGTTTTCAGATAAACCACCCTACTGGAGTATTTTTTATTTATTTGCTTTTATATCAGCCTTAAGAAAACTGGAGATGTTTTCAATATCAAAGAAGTGCTTCCTTCTATATGTCTTTCCTTGGATGTAGGCTTCACTTGTAATGCTCTAAAACAAGCAGGTACAGTCCACAAGTGTCATTTCTGTCAGGCTCCAGTCAAATGAGACACAGCAACAGCTCCCAGATGATCAGGCAATTAGCCCGCACATTGCAGGCTTTACTCTTCATTTAACAGTTAAACAAATTGTTCATGTTATCTGTTCACGATACCTTGAGAAGCATATCTGATCAAAATGTGCTTTTCTGTTAAGATGTATTCACTGAAGATAGCCCAGGTTAATATGACAAGTTTTTACTACTTAGATCTTGTGTTTTTAGAGTATTACTGACTTGATTCATTGAAGCTAATTAATTAAATATGCTGCTGAACTGCTGTAAAGTCTGTTTATTCCTGTGCACCATCAGCAGAACCAGTGAGGAAATTTAAGTTATTAGGAAAGAATTGGCCAGGAGAGATTTATTTAAAAATCTTTGTTTCTTCCTCTTCATATGAAAGAAGGAAGTAGTATAAAATATGAACAAGTCATATTTTCTAGTAAATATGCAGAAATAATTTCACATTTATTTCAGTCAGAATTTGCCTGCACAAAGACAGGAAGAGAACATTTCAGCTATTTCAGGAGTTGGCCATAGGTGTGGCTATAGCAGCCTATAGCTTAGAGAAACAGCAGTGCTTCTATATGAGACAAGTCATCTACTTCTAGCATAACTATATCTAATATCTACATTTCTATATTCCTCAAAAAGAAAATAACTGTAGATTTAATTGCAGAAATTATAAGCCTAATTAAAACCACAAATCCCAAAAGAGTATGTAGTTGCTCTAGTCTTTGACTTTCCTTTGAAAATGAATTGTAATGTGTTTCTTTTTATGACTAGTCTTATAAAAAGCATCATTCAAAAAAAACCCCAAACCATACCCAATAACCCAAAGTTAGGTTAAGGATTTCATAATACTAGCAATAGGTTTGTTGACCCAGATAAACAGTTTTAGTTTTGATATGATTAATTTTGCCTTGAGAACTCTTGTTATTAATACCTCAGTGTTAGAATAAAAGATTTTTCCTTCTGGAAGGTATGAATGTGAATATATTTTTTCACGTGTGTGTTTTCATTTGGAGAAAATTTACACAGTTTTAAGCCTGTCAGTGACCCAGCTACTGTGGTGATGAGAATGTTAATATATATAAGTCAGTGAGACACTAACATGGAAGATGAAGTCACCAGCCATGGAAGTCACACATCTGAAAGGAGTTGCAATAGCTGATATATAGGTGTGAAAAGGGCAAGTCAAAGCAGCAGTCAGTCAATAGATGTGGTATGCTCTCCACTATTAGAAGCTATGAAAGTAATAGCAATAACAATGGGAAAGTGTCAGCATGAAGAACAAATATGTAGGGCTGTTTTTGATGATCTTACATGGCTAGAAAAGATGGTCCACAGGAGGCTGAGATGCTAAAACTGACCAAGCTCTTTTTTCAGTAGAGTCGTTGTTAGAGATCAATCTGTCTTACGTTATTATAACCACAAAACCATAGACAAGGAATAGGAAAGTAGTGAAGCACGTTTTTGTTAAGGGTATTTTTACTCTCATGCAAATATCAGGAGCCCTGTGCAATTGTTTGGCTAGCCTCAAAACTCTTTTGAGGAGATTCCTTTCCTGCTATTCTAAAGGAGAAAGTTCTTGGATCTTCCTCCCTTCCTTCGTAATAAAATCTCCCCATCCTGTAAGTAGTGACCATCTCAGTCAACTCACATTTAGAGTGATAGGAGCTAAGTACACCCTCTGTTTCCATTGCTTCCATAATTTTAAGCAGTTTCCTTTAGAAATTTTATCAATCAGTTGTAACACCTGGTTTTGGAGACAGGGCTTAAAGTAATTGTAGTACTTGCTGCTGCTACTAATGATACCATCAGAGCAAACTAAATTTTAGAACCCCTGAAGTAATACATTAACTTCATACATGTTACTTCTTTTTAAGACGAGAAGAAAAAGTTAGAAGTACATTGAGTACCTGACCTGTTCAACTTTACCTGTTTTAAATTATCTACATATAAATAGAATCCGTTTAGTTGCCCTTCCATGAAGAAGCATTATGTGGCTCAGTTGGGTGAAATCTAATGAAAAAGTAGTCTTGCTTAGAGAAGTTCTTGTGTTACGACAGCTGGAGAAAAGAGAAAACCAACCACTGATGAAGAAAATTAATTTATTGATTATTCAGTAGTGCAACAGGGAGAATATTTTTGAAATCAGATGACAGCAAGCAGTACAGACTGCTAAAGCAGACATATTTTTATATCGCTCATTCAAAGACCTAGAGAGATGCACTCAATGTTTACTACCCTGATTTTATTTCTATCTTGAACATTCTCCTAATCATTTATTGATGGGGTTTTTCCATGTTTTCATGTCTTCTCATAAACTGCCAGTAGTATCTTAATTATAAACACCTTGGTTTTAATACTCAATAAAAAGAGGCATAATGGACGCATGAATACTACTATTATTGGAAAGAGAGAGAGGCAAGATCACTAAACTGGACCCCTCTGTGATCTACTTTACAGACCCATAAAAGAAAATAGGTTCTTCCTGTCCAAGAAGACCTTAAAGTCTAATGCTAATAGCATTAAGATTGTCTTCCCATTGGACATATTGTGTATGTGTTAGCTTTTTTCAGTGAGAAGGGACAGCTGTTTTGAAGTCTGTAACTCCTTTGGAAATAGGTTGATAAATAATTTATTTGGAACACTTCCTCTGTATTGTGTTTATATTTCCTTGTATTATGGAAAATTGTAGCTATATAAGACAATTCAAAGCATCAGTTCCATTTGAATTGGCTGTAAAGTCCAACTACCTGTCATTTAAGGGGTTGGTATTTAGAAGCTGAGTATTCTCATTTTGACTCCAGGCAAGACTATAGATCAATCATTTTTTTGACTATTTATAATGAGGAAGTGGGCAAAGTGACATTTTTTGTGCCAGAAGGCCAACATTTGTCCTTATTTCTAGCAGCTGAGAATCCTGTTCCTGTTGCTTTGCTAAGCTGCAGGAAAATATTTTTTAAAGAAGTGGTGGTTAAAGTGCATTAAGTATTTTAATAATCTGGGGAGGTAGTCTGATAGCGTACTAAATGAAAAGTTGCATAGCTTGTCCTATAGATCTAAGTGTATTTCAAAGGCAGCAAATACATTAATTGATGCAATAAATGAATATTCTTCCAGAGACATGGAGAGCACAGCATGTTGGTGTTGAAGGATATTCATTCTGTGGTTCTATCTTTAACAATTGTTTTAAGAACTGTCAGTTTCTTTAGTGCCAAATTTAATATACTTGGACTCCGAGAGATGAAATCTGTTACTGGAATTCTCGCCACCGCTGCCCTCCACAGATATTTGTCCTTTGTGTGTCTTTGAAGTTGTATGTTAATTATGGTAGCAAAAGAATGTAGAGGCTTAAAATTGACTTATCGGGAGATGTAACATTCAGAAATTATATCTCATCTTTAATAACTTATTTTTGAATAAAATTCATCATAGGGCGGTGTTACAGTCTTCAAGTCTTATATTTGAGAAATGATAATTGCTTGTGGCACAGGTTAAAAAAAAGTGAAAAAGAGAGAAACCCTCTACCACAGCTAAATTAGTAGAGCTGGAAACAGATCAGAGAAAAGGGAGGAAATAAAAGCACAAAGTTAATGAATGAGCAGCTAAACTTAAAAAATTAAAACTAAAAGAAGATATGGAAATCTAAAGCATGAGAAAATCTATGAAAGCAAAATGCTGCCTTAGACCAAATGAAAAACACGATGCATAAGCAGACAGACCAGAGAGACAACAGTTTCAAACTGCTTCTTTTGGAGGGAGCAGGAGTAATATTTCTAATCACTCTGTATGCTCAAAATGAGATTTAGCTTATGGAGCAGATGGAAGCTGTGTCTGTAAAATATAAAAAGGAGAAAGTATGGAGGGTCTGGAGCAGAAACAATTATCCCACTGGGAGAATGATAAGTGTGTGCATAGTCATTGTATGTCACTTCCATAGAGATTTCTCATCCATTACCTCTGGGTAGAATGAGCGTCCATGTAGACAACTGATAATATTTATTTCACTTTCCATTTCAACAACTAGGGGAGAGAGTAACGTCGTTTTTTTCTGCCCGAAGTATTGCATTAGTTACTTAACATTTGATTTCATTGTTGATTTTGATGCCTCTTTCAAATTGTAAGAAGCTGCAAACATTGCTGTTTGAGACCCTGCTTATGAAAATGATTAATCAGAGGAGTTGTTTCTTGAGAGAAGTAGTTAAACAGGCCTCTGTGATGGTAATTCTAAGACCACACAGTAATGCATAAAAAGTTTTCCTTGTGAGCTCCTCATTGCATTTCACTTTCATTGAGAGCTAAATGCACTTTGTCCTTGGAACTTGTATAAGAGTGTGTGCTGGAAACATCATCCTGGATGTTCCTGGGGTACCATCAGGTTACAAGAGCTTAAAAGAAAGTACACATATTTCTTTTGATAATTCAGGTAATTGGTAATAAGTGCTTGTACTTATCAATGTTCATTTTGTTAAACAATTGAGTTACATAGGCAAGCTTGTCATATTGTTAATTCAGTATTGCTTTGGCACTTCCTGTAGATTATTCCCTTCTGTACTAGCATACCCTTTGGGTATATTCTGCACATCTGTTGTCATTAAAACTAAAATAACAGACTCACCTTTTCAAAAAGTATGACCTTTTTGTACTGTGGTAAATAAGGGGTTAACAATTTTATTTGGATTGGGTGAAATATTCTGACTGACAGGTGGGGTGAGCTACCTAAAGGGATATATTAATCTGCGTGAAACACGCTGCTTGGCTGAAACTGCAGTTTGGAATTTAAAACTCCAGAACAAAATACACTTTTCCTCCCAACAGTAATGAACCCTGAGCCTTGCAATGTCCCAGGGGTGTGATTATCTCAGAAAAACTGTTTCCCCAGTTACGTCTTGTTGCATAAATAATCATCTCTTTGATGCAAAGGATAACGGTGGGAATGATGTAAGTTAAATATGTTCTCCAGCAGTCTGACTTGCAAGGGAATAAACAATTTGTTGATACTTAAAGTGCTTAAGCCACTTCCTCTGGTTTCCAGGAAGCTTTAAGCATTCTAGCCGTACAAAAATAATCTAAATTTCATCAATAAGAAATAAGGTCTCTTTTTTCATTTTATTGTTTCTTATACTTTTTTTTTTTTTTTTTTTGCTAAATGTATGCAACCAAAGCACTAGTTAATATTGCCGCCATATAGCTCCATAACTTCAGATATCACAGTATTGGAGAAAAGTTAGTCCTGAGTACATTCAGGCCAAACATGACAAAAACTTCAATGCTATCAGCATCGTTCTGAAATAAAGTATATTCCTTGAATGAAATTCGTCTCGGTATGGCAAGAGCATAGAAGGTGAATCTGTCAATCAGAATAATGCTTCAAGGAACCATTACGCAGCAGCTCATTGATGCATGTCTAAGCTATGGACAAACAAACTGCCTTGGTCACTCAGAACGCTGCTGCTGCAGTAGTACAAGCTGCAAAATGCAAGAGACCCAGGAAGTGCAAGCAACCCTCTTGTACTGCCATGGCTCTGTTTTGTTATGTTTCTAAGCCAACGAGGTTAAGGCAAGATTGAGTCTGCATCAACTGCAGTACCCTGTTTACTGTGGTGGAGACATTGCCCTTAATGAAATGCAAGAGGTGCCCAAGCCTCTTGCTGCCCCACCTCACGGAGATAAATTTCCGCTGTTAGGAACTTGGAGAGAAATAGTTCCAGTAGATCAGTGTTAAGGCTAGAGATCAAAAGTTAATGGTGGTGAGAAGAAATTTAGGAGTGAAAGGATGTAGCCTTTAAATAGTCTGCGTTTTGTTATTTTATAAATTAATATTAATCCTCAAATCAATTACGAAGATGTTTGAGTTCATAATGAAATCAGGTCCCTGCTAGCGAGTATCTTCTCTGACTCCTTTAGTTGCAACCATTGTTTACGGTTTCAAATTTTTCTGCTCTGGGTTTCCAGGACAGTTTAAATACCAAATTAAAAGTTACAACTAATATCATGGCTTCTCATTTTCTCTGAGCTGTAGAGATTTTGGTTCTGTCATTAATGTAAAAATGGAAGGCAACATGGGCTGCCTTCCCCAGCTGTACTTACATCCAGGAGCACTTTCAAAGGAGCTGCCCTGTTGTCTTCAGGCTAATTCTGTCCCTAAATGCACAGTGAGCAACATGAATTATGCTAAGAGAAGCCAACCTTTGCTATTACTCGCTTGCTGTATTCTCTTGTCCTTTCTTCTTAGACTCCCGTAACTGAGACATTCTGTCCATAATTTTATAGTAAAATCAAAGCTAGTTACATCCCAGTATCAGAAACAGTGCTTAAGGAGGCCTTGAAATAAGCTATTCACAGAAATGTAAATCAGCAGTTTATTCTTAGGAAAATAAGGCATTTGGGGGAGAAAAATAAAAGGCTTAAAGATAAACAGTTGACAGAGACAGCTTTCTGTATAAGTGTGTATTGTGTCCAATGAAAGGCTTGGGAACAGCATACTGATATCAGAATAGTAAAAATATTGCATAAATTGTAATTTAATACCTATTCTTGTGATATTATAGAGCCCCATTCGCACTTGTGATGCTGTAGCTTCCATGGTTTCGCAACTAACAGAAAATACTAGTAGTATCACGATGCTGTCAAGCATGTTTTCCAAATGGTAGCATACATAAGGCATTTGTAGCATCCCTGTTTGTTTAAAAGTTAATATTTTAACTTGGTTACAAAATGGAAGAAAAAATATGTCCATGGAAAGAAAAAGTGTGGCTTTACCTGAACTGAAAAATTAAAGTAAAAGCAAAATCTTGGTGTTGTCTGTGTCTCACTGCATAGGCAACCCTGTTCTAGCTAGCAGGTGATAAGGGGCAGGGAGCTGTGGAGGAGAAAGTTGAATCTCAGGGCTGAAAGTTAAAGGAAGGGTTAGAAACAGCCAAAAGGATCGGGAAGTCTGTAGATAAGAAATAATCTAAAAGAAGACTAGAAAATTACCAAGGAAGAATAATGGTGGCAAGTATGCGGAGAGTTTACAGAACGTGGGAAATTCTAGGTTAAGGAAGAGCTGAGTGGTTGTGGTAGAACAGCTGGAGCTCCAGTGTTGTTGGACAGTGGTGCTTCAGAGAAGTCCAGTTCAGCAGCTTCAAAAACCAAGATCCATTGGAAGGAGTCTTGGCAAATTTTACATAGGGAAGAGGCAGGAGAAGCATACAGGAGGGATGCTAAGTGTACACAGAAAGTCAAGAGAGTATTTAACAGTGGCAGGAGAGGCAGATGGGGGGCTGGAAGAGCAGATGGTGGCAGCGAGGGAGAGCAGAGTGAGTTCCAAGTCTGAAACTGCAACCTCACACAACACATTATTGGTTGTTCTGACTTCTTCTTCCTTTTTTTATTCATGTTCAAGAAATCAAAAATTAATCTCCTACACTCCCCTAGAAGGGAAAGCATCACCCTACGCTGTAAGAATGCGGTGTGCAAAGACCAGGGGCTGTCCAGCCGGTTGGGAATCACATGTGCCCTTCCAATGCACTGCTTGCTAGTGAGCTGGAGGAAGGAGGTATGGTCATGAGAGCTGTGCTCAGGTTTACAAAACAGAAAGCACATTTCCAGTGCCCTCTCCAAAAAGTCCAAGTGATCAAATCCAGGCCTAGAAGTCTAAAGGAGGAATGAAGCTGACCAGGCCTTTCTACATACTAGCTTATATATTTTCAGTCCTGGTGTTCTTTATACCTTCCAGATGTATGTTTCCTTCAACTGTCTTATTATATTATGTATTATTATATGGCTTTATCTTTTTAGTATGAGACCTTTCTACTCCTGGAGCTTCTTCCAGTATAAATTTGCTCCAGATTAGGCATGAGAAGCAGTATGCTTTTTTATGTTTCATACTTCCATTTTGCACACTTAGAGGTACACAGTCCAGTGTTAAGCTTGCAGAAACCTGCCATAATACATGTGTTGAAACAAATTTGGACTCTCATAGTCAATTTGTAATTTTTAGAATTTTATTGCCGTGTGTCCAAGTGTTTTCAGTCCATTGTGAGGCATCTTTACTAATTCACCTTTTCACAGCATCACAACTGTTGTGTATCAACAGACATTCAGAAATTCTGTGTTCATAGACTAGAAAGAATTCCCAGGCAGTATCACAGTTCCCTACAGTATGCATTTTCTTATATCCAGCATTAAAAGTATAGTGTCTGTTTATGTCTGCACCTGGTAAACTCAGGTTCTTAATGCTTCTGTTCAGTGAACAAAAATTTCAGATAAATCCACCTTTTAGCATTTGGGAAATAGGATTTAAGCTACTCAGTCTTCTTTTACCAATATGTCACCAGTATTTGCCAAAGGGTGTAGGACATCCATTACAGAAGACGAAAGATACTGTCATGTATTTGAAGTAGTTATTTTTATCTTTGTCCAATAAAAATATACAGGTTTCTAAGCAAGCTGAATTTTTAAAAGGGAGACAGTATCTATTGTGTTCTTCATAAATCTGTTGTAACTAAGCACAATCTGCTCTAGAAGAAAACATTTCTTCTCTTCCTCCCAAATAAAAACATTTGATTCCAAGCTATCGGTCTTTAAATATTTGCTTCATCAATCATATACAAAGTAATACCACAAGAGGAGTCCCTGTTTTGGCAAATATACCAGCTCTTTATTTCAGAGAGCTATTCTGCAGGTGTGTATCTTTTTGCAGCCTTTTGCATACAATTGTCTTCGTGGTGCCTCCTTTGAAATCTCCGTTCCTGCAATCTGTGTTTCTGCCTCCACGGTCCGTACAGATCTTGTTTATCATGAGTAGTTGCTATTCGTGTTCACAAAGGCAGTGTTTTTCAAGTGCTAGTTGTAGAGTTACTATTTCAGACGTACGTAGCCTATTCTGTATGATAATATGATTGCTAAAATTAAAACCTTTTACATGCAAGGCACTGGGGTATGAAGTGAAAGGGTTTGGAAAAGGGAGTAAAATCAACAACAAGTGAGGAAAGTTATTCTGACAGCGAGACATTTCATATGTCAGCAAACCAGAAGGAGAGGAAAGTGTAACTGTGAGAAGCCAAGGGACCAGCAGGGTACCACATTTGGTGTGTGAGATGACAGGGTTTAGCAGTAGGGGTGGTGAGGAAGATGGTTGGACTTGGAGATACTGTATAGGAGGAATTATCTGAATTTGCTAACAGCTTGTATGTTATGACAGAAATAAACTGTTGTAATTTTTTTTTTTTTTTTTTTTTTTTTTTTTACTATTGGAGTGGGCACATGTACATTTCATATGGTGTTTGCTGTCAACTTCATCTTCTCAGCTAGCACCTTAGGATGTAAGCAATGACTTCTTCACCATTTAAAATCCTCTTATCTTAAATATCCTGCTTTTCTTCTTGCCTTATAGAGAAGGGTAAAAGAAAGCAAGATAACCTCACTTCTTTGTTTCAAATTCTCCATGTAAGTATGTGGAAAGCTATAGAGGGTGGGAGGCAATGGAAGATAATAATTTACAGTGAAGAAACGAGACAATGTGAGCACACCTTGATATCTTTCAGGTGAGTAGGCAAGCTGACAGATGCATCAGACAAATTGTACAAACATTAAAAATGCAGCTCTTTCTACTTATAATGAAGTCTGGCCTGTGGGCTGTCGTTTTTGTTGTTGCTTCTAAGATTATCTGTCCTCTTAGAAAGAGTAAACAAAAAATCAGACTTTTAATATTAATTTCTTTCTTTTAGTTTGCATTTCCCTCTTAGAAACCTATTTGATTGAATTGTTTAGGAGACCAGTTCAGAAATAAATAACATTCAAAAACCTGTTTATCTCATGCTTATGATTAGAATTACTCAAGTATATGACAGGGTTTTCTCTTAGAAGGTGCCTAAACAACAGTATTTTCCAGAAACTTCAAGAAAGGATTATAAGTATCAATTCTCATTCCTTGAAAAGCTAATGAAGCACTTATTGATTTGTTTAAAAAAACCCACACCAACCCTCCCTTGTATGTAATGTAAAATAATGAGCTAATTTGCAAATGGCCAGTCATATAAGTAAGCTGTAAGGCAATTACTAAATATTACCACATGCTTCTTCTGCAGTTTTGAAGATCTGGTTACTGCAGTTGCCTCTGGCAATTTTTTGCCTTAATTCAGTTTCTTAACTGTTTGGCATGATTTTTAGAAGAATGGCTACTAGAATTTAAACCATTCTACTAATTTGATTTATTCTAGTAATGCCAATAGCAGAGAAATAGTATCTCCTTATCTACTAAATAATCTCTTGATCGCTGTAGGTGCTACTCTGTGTGAAGAGTTGATATTAAACTGGTAACAGACAGGCTGTTGTAAATGAAAATTGGCATGTACACACCAGCAGTTCCTTAGCAAGTCTTCATTGGTGCTGATCTGTGGTAGTGATGAATTAGGATAAATTGAAACACTTGCAGAATAATTAGCTGCTCTAGCTGAGACAATGGCATAAAAAAAAGTTAAACCAGTTCTATCTCTGTTGTTAAAGGCTATCATATTAACCCATAAATTTTTTCAGCATATGCTATTTGAATTTGACCTTATATAAATATTATAACATTTAAAATTTTCCACACACAAAAAAATTGAACATGCGTTTACAGTAAGTACATTTAATAGAGGGGAAAATTAGGCTTCATTTGCTGTCTGCTAGTGAAATATTTATCAGAGCACACAACAGTCTTTAAAGATAGGGAAATAAGCTTTCAGTTATCAAAAGGGGGGAAAAAATATACAAAGCTTAATTTTTCATCTAGTTTAAGTACAATATATTTGGAGGTTTATAAAAAATTGTTTCTTTCCTTCTGATTAAGATGATTTGTGTATTAGTTTGCAGTTATTTTCAGAGAAAGAAATTTTAAAGGAAAGGCAAGAGGTATTTCACATGTAAGAGTAATTCCTGGAGAACTTGGTTTCTTTACTGTGGCAAATAGCTAGTCACCCTCTGAAGTGGTATGAACTTCCACAAGCCCTCTTCTCTCAGCTCCAGGGCCATATGATACTTAGTACAACCTATAGTGAAAAAATTGGGAAAAAACCCCAATTTTCCAGACTTGTTTAGCCCAAAGGGGAGCAGTGTTCCTTGCTGCTTGGAAAGTTTGGGCTTTTACTACACCTCGAAGGTCTCTGAGAACAGGCTCCTCTGAAGTTCTGCTTCTTCCCTGCTGTGACCTGGTTGCTGTCTGGCACAACATGGCGCAGTGTCACAACAGTAGCATATGCTAGAAAATATCCATAATTCATCCCATGCCTCTGCATGTCAGGCATTTTGTGCTTGCTCATTTGGTTTTTCTTTTAACAGCATATGCCATTTAGAAACATCATGGGCTGTGAAATTCAGGATCCCTGTTTGGACAAGTTTAATTCACTGTTTCAAAGATCTGTAATCTGGTAGAAGTTGACTTTTTTTAAGCATATCCTTTGGGTGACAGAAATGGGAAATTAGTGTCTCCACCACAGTCTCAAGACAGCAGAGTTGAGACTAGGTTCTTCTCTTTTCCCAAATCCGCTGTTGCCCTGTGCTATGGGCGCTGTCACCAGCGTAAGATTGATGACCTCCCCTTTGCAGCCGTGCAGCCCATCCTTCGCCTGTCAGCCTGCGCCTCTCACCCCAGCTGCCGTGGCTGTGTGTCTCCTGTGGTGAGTCCCCCCTTAATGTCCCCACATCACTGGCGGTCAGAGACACTCTTGTGGCAGGGCCACCCGCAAGCCCTGGCACCAATGACTTCTTGGGGAGGTGACTGACCGCCAGGGTGAGGGTCAGCCTGTCCTTCCGCCACCTTCCCCTGCCCCTCGTTTGTCACTTAATTTTTTCTGTAGGGGAAGTGATTATGTGCATGCACAGAGGTTAACAACCAGCCAGGGTATGATTCTTGGTCGAAGCCTGCTCCGGTCACATTGACCGCTTCGTAAGCAAAATCAACCAGAAGAGGGTTTGAGCAGGTCCCATGAAACCCATGTAGTTACTGTGGCTATTTGCAAATTTCCCATGATTTCACATGCCTGATGAAGGTTTCCTGGTGTTTATTTTAAGTCAGGAAGCTGGTTTTCATCTTTTTAAGAAACGAGAATTGGGAAAGATTTAAACTGAAGTATTTGTTCACTCAGGACAAGTAGTAATGTATACTGTGGTCGACTGAGACTTCACAAGGAAGGTAGACTGATCCTGTTACTGTTTTCCTATGGTCACTGAGCTCTTGAGATACTGTCAGCAAACTCTGTGGCACACAGTACTCATAATTCAATGTACATAAAATGTTACATGACTTTTTATTGCTAGACTTATTTTCATTCTCATTTATTTTGTAGCTCTAGACATAGTGGAAAGGCAGGATATAGGCAGAAGGTTATATCTTGGAGACCTTGCACATGTCACTTGGGAGAAGGCACTGAATTGCAGCTCTGAAAACTCCCACTCAGCCACTGCCTGGCAAGGGAAATGTCAGGAC
Organism: Strix aluco; assembly: GCF_031877795.1. Taxonomy (NCBI): domain Eukaryota; kingdom Metazoa; phylum Chordata; class Aves; order Strigiformes; family Strigidae; genus Strix; species Strix aluco. Next base: position 34,298,170 of record NC_133936.1, read on the forward strand.
TTTTATAGGTACTGGATATTGATACAACTTCTCAGATTTTGGAATTTAATATATTTTGTACTGTATATATCTGCTTGAGCTCAGTTCTTCACCTGCCTGAATACCTTGGCAAATATTTCATGTATAAGTCAGTCAGGTCCTGAGGGGTTTGATCTGATGGCTTTCAAAGCAATGTTATAGTGGCCTGGTTCAAGCACTGCATTGAACAGCTGGGACAAAGCTGGAAGCACAGACATCCAGCTTCTGCCTTTGTTTTTCACATGAAACACTGTCACCGAATGACACTGAATAAAAACCGAGATCCTCCCAGATGTGAGACTAAACCTTGGATTACAGATTTATACTTACCCTTATGCTCTCTCACTGGTCAAAAAATTTTCTGCACAATGAAGTCACTTCAGTGGGTTGATGGAAATCAGTCCCCTCCTTTTCCCAGCTGCAGTCTGTGATCTGTGAGTTAGATTAGTTGTTTGTGCAGAAAATCTGTACCTGAATCCCTTTTGGCAGAAGAAGAGAGGGTTTGGCTTCCAGGCACAGTATTCTGAGAGGGGACCATAATCAATCAGCTCTTCCTTAAAAATGGGAGTGGGGCAGCAGCTGTGAGTAGCCACTTCCTCCAGGTGTTTGTAAGTTTTAGTTTCTCCCAAGAAAGTTCATCAGACTCCCCAGAGCAGCCACAGCATTAACCAGTAACTGGCCAAGAAAAACGCTGTTTTTCAATTTGTCCCTCTACAGGGACCTGCCAGCAGTGCCAAGCTGAAATACCAGAAGTCCCATATTCTCACATACCCAAGTGTCCCAGGATGCTCTCTGGGGGAAAGCTTGACCAGAGCTGGGGTGACACAGATGGGCCAGAAAGCAAGTTACTCAATTGTTGGGCAGTGCAGCTTCCTCTGTGCTCCAATCCTTCATTTCTCCCATCTGCAACATGATATTATCTGTCTTCTTATAGTGTTTATCTAAACTGTTTATATTAGACTGTGAGTTTTTCAGGGTCAGGGCTTTATTATGTATATATACAGTTTCTGTGTTCCAGTGAGGGCCTCTGGGTGTTTCTATATTATGTGTGAGAATAAATATGAGATAGCTAAAAGCTTAGTCTTCTCAGATGTGTGAATATCTGTATACTAAGAAATTGCAAAGTTACCATAATATTATTCACTTATTGTGCATTCAGCAAGGTCAAAAGTGATCTGCAGTCTTGTGCTTTTCCATACCAAGTAGGTTACACAAAAATACTGTGTAAAAAGGGATGTTTTAAATAATTCTCCTATGAGAGAGCTCCATATAGGAAAAAGAACCTTCCAGTTTGAAGTTTCCAGTTTGAGAGGTCTCTTTATGATCCTTGATTTTGCAGTAATAAAACCTGAGAGCTGTTTTCCACCCTTTCATTTACACGTTTTTATCATGCACAGCATGACGCTTATAAACTGGACCATAGCCACAGTTAGAACTCCTGTGGGGAGGATAAGTGCCCATTTTCCTAATAATAATAATGCCTTTTCTGGCTTCCAGAAAATTCATCTCCCAGTAACTATGCCATTTCCTATTAGCTGGGTAACAGCTTATGTTTTTTCAGCTAAATATGTAGGGTTCCTGGAGAAATGGGAAGACCCATACTAATTCAGTAGTGCTTATATGCTAACGTTCTCTGTGGCTTTTTAGCCAAATCTGCCTTGTAAATAGGCCCATGAAGTAACTAGCAAATTATGTGGTATCAGAATTTGATTTTCATTCAGAAGTGAATGGGTTTTGAGATATGTGACTTGGGAAGCGTGCAGTTTTGGGAAGTAGTATGAAGACGTGTTACATCTGCTAACTCTATGGAGCAGAACAGAGCCCTGCAGTGTCAGGGGTGGGAGTGTATCTGCCTCAGCTCTGGAAAGCACCCAGAGACGGGTCTAAAAAAGCTACCCTTTTTTCCTGGAGGCTATAATGTGTCCTGGTTGAAGAGGCTTCTAAATATTGAACTGAAGGTCATGTAAAGAGACTAGGTTGTTCGAAGACAGGATACGATCAGTCATAGTCCAGGAGGAGCTAAGAGTTTGTAGTAAAAGATACTGTGCAGAACTAATACTGTTTTTTTTTTTTTTATAGCTACTGGGATGCTCTGAGGTGGACAGTTGCAGGCTAATGCTCAATGTACTGCTTTAAACAAACAAAAAAAGGTGGTATTATGCTTTGGGAAGGTCACAATAACTTAAATGTTATCTCTGAAAGAGCAGAGTCTCGTGTATTGAATAAAGAAAGATGTCCTAATGCATCCCAGTGGTCAGAAACTGAGAACTGCCCAATAAATACCAAGCAAACTACAAGTAAATATCTTTGTTGTCAGATTGTCACTTCCCAGCTGCTCTTATTTCGTATGCAAGGTGAAATATATAGAATCTAGTTTAGACTCAGCTATTACATTTACTTATTTTCCTAAGGTGCTCTTCTGCTCTTACTCTTTTAAATCTTCTGGCATGTAGAAGACAGTAAGTGAGCCAAATTGTACGTCTGGTCTGGTCTTTGCATTAGAGTCCATATCCCATGGTATGGCTGGATTGTACCAGATGTTACTGAGATGAGTTGTATTATGCAATCTAGGCTGCATCTCTCCTGTAACATTAGAGCAAAAGTCAGCCTGCACATCTCCATGGAAAAAAAAAAAAATCCCAGTTAAGGTATAGCATTTTAATATAAAAATTAGAGCATGTAGATGAAGAAGTGATGGAAGTATGACCTAGTTATAACTGGGTACTTTTGATATAAATCTTGTTTTACCATTTCTACTAGAAACAAGAAATGTGGGTAATTACTTTGTCCTATGGGTTTTGAGTTCCATAGTAAGTTGACAAATGTGCTTAAGATACACTAATTGTGTATCACATATTGTGTCTTTCCAGGGACATAAACTCCCTTCATTGTAAATGTGTTTTCACTGCAAATTCATCGATTCCTATATGTAAGCTTTTTTTTAAAAAAAAACCCCATGTGAGCATGTTAGCTGTTCTAATCTTTTTTGATATTCTTCATTATGTACAGGAGTCTGAATATGCTCAAGTAATCAGGCAAAGAGTATTCTTTTATTTCTGCGTACGTATGCAGAATAGAATGAGTGAAATCAGGCTTAATTGGCCCTTTTGCTATGTTTGTGAAACACAAATGTGTACATTCTCAAATACTGTACTGCAGATTTAATCTCTTGTTTAAAAGCTAGTATAAAAAGATACCAAAGAAAGTAGTCTAAAGCCACAGGAATACCTCAGCCAAGTATTTCCGTATCGGTTGGTTTAGTTGTCATTTGAGAGGAGTACATGAGGACTTCACAGGAAAGAATAGTCCAGATGCATGTGTGGACTTCCATCAAAATGAAAGTTCAGCGCCACTTTGTACCCAGCCAGTTTGATCTTTCCCATTGTAATGGCTGAGCACAGTATGTTTTCCAAAACCTGCTGTACAGATCAGAACTGGCAGACATCAGGTTGGGTTCTGGTTTTGTCATTCCCCAGAACTTTTAGCTATGCTTATTAAATTTCCCAGTGTTTCTCAGATGTTGGGCATGGAGCGATAAGGTGTTACTGCAGAAAGCTCCATGAAAGGCTTCTAACAACAGGTACCATGGAGGGCCACGAATCTTGCTGCCACTTGCTGTGCTGTGAGTGGCAGTTGCCCTATTTCTTGGTCATATTATCTTCTACTCCACAGTTTATTTTTAATGGGACCTACTTATCCTATCCTAATCAGCTAGGCATCAAACCTTGCCCTTCTTACACACTTAAGTGGGAATAGAATTTAATACAAGAAGGTAGCATTTAGTGGAAAGCTATTCTTGTGCACCAGAATTCACTAAGTGAACACATGAAACACTGAGGCTTTATGTATATAAATACATATATAGCACATAGCAGCAATACATTTTTAATTTCTTTATTAAATAAAAAATGGTATTTTATTTTTTCATTTCTTAATTCATAGGGTTATAAACCAATTAAGCTTGCTTTTCTAATGTTATTATTGGATGCATGCATTAATCTGTTTTAATTTCATTAGCGATGCTGACCGTAGCAAGCATAAAAATGATGCCTATAAATACTGGGAAACTGCTAAAACTCATCAGTATTTCAGTTTTCACTAAAAACTACACAATTCTGTCTTAGCATTTGCACATTGGCTGTTCAAAGAGCCAATTCAAAATTTTATCCTGATAAATATTTTCAAGGGACAGAAGCACGTTGGGAAAATAACAAACATATGTTAGCGCTGAGAATAACCAGTTCAGCAATGTTTTCTTGTGTGCGTTTTGGTGCCTATGTAGGCTATTGCAATGTTAATTTTAGAAACTCTAGCCCAGCAACAGACACTTAGGAACAGAATGATGTACTGCAAGCAGTAAGAAATTTAACTGCAGACTATAGCTTTATTTTCTTATTTATAGCTCCCTTCACTTTGTTATGTTTTATGAAACACGTATCTTCTTTCAGAGTGCCCTGGCTCTGTGCTTTCCTGACCAATGGACTTATCTTCAGGTTATATCCTGATAATTATCTTCAAATACTGAATTTATAAAAAGGCAAATCATAAAACCTTGACTTTAGATTTTAAATGCCATACAAATATTAAGAAATAATGATAATTTTATTTAACTTCTAAATACGTTGACGTTGTTTTTACTTTTTAATAAATGCCAGTTGTTTTCAGAGAAAGGTTAAGGTGAACACAAAGAAATACAAACATTTATGTTGTATCTTACAGAGAAATGACAAAGCCAAAGTTTAAAGCTGTGATAGTACTACACATTTTAATAAGCAAAATCTGCTAGTATTAGTTGTTTCCTGAGGTTAAAGATAAGGTGGACGGATTCACAACAGGTATAAGTTGCTGCAGCTCTATTACTTGTAATTGATTTCCCCAAAATGGGAACCAAAGCTATGCTTTTCACGTTATTTGACTGCATAATGGTACTGTGTAGGGACAGGCTCAGTTCCAGTTGCAGTTTTTTTCTCTGTTCTTGTTGTTTTACAAACCAAAATATTCTTCATTGAAAATGAAAGATTTTTGTTAGTATTAACAAAATAAAATGAACAAAAAACTCCACACACCCAGGACATTTTTATGGGAAATTATTGTGCAAACCAATAAAAAATGTCCAGTTTTGAGAGATTTTTAAACTCAACCCTGAATTTTCCAAATTCTGAAAAACTTTAACCTTTGACATTTTAAAATAAAGATTAATTTTAGAGATGTGGTGTTCTGATGTTAAAAATAACATTTTGTCCACTAGTTAGCTGTAGTAAAACAAAAACCAACATAATGACAGAAATATGGCCATAATTATTAACTGCCACTTGTTTCAACTGAGATTATAATTTCTATTTAAATTCAGTTCATTATATTCTCCTAAGATTTTTTTTTTTTTCCATCTTGTTTGGAGTGGAAAATGTCTTAATAACACAAAACCATTTACTGGAGAGGAAAAGAATTTCCTGTTCACCTCTATTTTATCTGTTGACTTTAAGATCAAAGTCCCATAAGAAAGTCAGACTCACAGAAGAAATTATGGACATATGTGGAATTTAAACTTTAACATATGTCTACCTCAGGATGCACTGTGTTTTGTGCAAAATGAGATTAGGGGATTGAAAACTATTTCTAGGTGGCTTTTTTATTTCCTTATTGATTCTTTAGGCAGAAAGCCCTTCCATTTACATCTTTTTTATTTAGACTAATAATAAAGAGCAAGAGTGAAGAGATATTTCTTTCCCTTCTACTCTGCTTTATACAAAGCCTCTTTTACCTTTCTACTTAATTTCCTTCATAGTGTCCTTAACTCTTTATTGCTTTTAATGCCATTATTATGAATCACTCTTTTCATGTTCAGTGTGCTCAGTAATTTTGATACAGATATAATTGTAAGGTGCAAAATGTAAATCCCCATAATGTGTTGGAAGACAAATGTGTCAAAGTCCCTTTGTCATACTGACAAGTTATAAAACCAGACTGACTCAGTTTAATCAGGTTTAAATTTTAATGGCATAAGCAAAACTCAGACTAAAGTAGCTATCTTTTTGTTATTATTTCAGATCACTGCCACAAATGAGAAACGTTTTATCATTTATTCATTGATTATATCATTCAGAGCTATCTCAATCCTAACATCTGTTCTGGATAACGTGTTTTAAATCATTAAATATTTTTCAGAGGCGATATCACTGTTTGGTGGCTAGTTGTCATCTTTTCTTGTGGTACCATTGTCTTTTCACTCTTATCTTTCCTCAGGCAAATCCCTATCCCTAGATTTGCCCATTGTGTGGCCAGGTCCAGGGAAACACTTCATTTTTGAATTGGTCTTGCTTTACCTGTCTAGCTTGGCAGTTGAGAGTCTTCCCTTTCAGAACTTGCAACCAGTGACTAATAAGGTTACCAGCTAACAAGGCTAATAATTGGTCATTGCATGACTACTGGTGTAGGGGGGCAGAGGTCAAGGAAGGGAATACAAGAAAGAAAAGAAAAAAAAGAAAGTAAGATGCTAAACCAGTAGACCAATAAACCAATAGAAAGGGTTACAGTGGGTTCATCTTCTAGTGTTTGGGGCACATGGAGTATATTCCACATTGGTCTGATCCTTGCAAGCAGCTCTGTCAAGCATGGCCCTCATTTTCAGATATTGTTTTATCTGCATGCCCCATTTAATAGAAAAACATTTTGTGAAACTATTGCTTCTCCTTTTCTTTAGTTTTCTTAGTAGTTGTGCTAAGCAGCTCAACCCGTACACTCCTCCAAAAAACCCAGTAATCCTAAAACTATCCCATTAGGTGGACCACATGCTGTAATTGTACGTTCTTCTAAGTCATTTCCACATCCTGCACTTGGGGCTTCTCGTCAGTAAAGTTAATTAAATCGAAGTCTCCTGGAGATGTTACTTACAGTTAACTTGATGCTGGCTGCCTGGAGGAGCAGAGATGTTCTTGGTCAACCCAACAAGCATTGCGTAGCAATGCACCCTCTGCTGCAGTTCACAGAAAATTATGATTTTAACTTTAAGCACAGGTAAGAAGATTGAGATTTCTGACTTACTTAAATACGAAAGGGTTAGGAGTAGCTTTTGGTGACTATCATTCTCATTTGGCTTCATAGCAGTATCCTAGAGGCTGGGTTTGTATCCTAACCTTGTAATGTTCTGAATCACCGCTATGTTAATATTGCCACCAGCCATTCAAATAATCAGAAATGAAAAAGGATAATAACTCTCCAAAACTGTGTGCAGACATTACTGTTGGGCAGCTTCAACAGCTTCATTAAAGCTTTTTTCTTTATAAAGGGGCATTTTTAAAACAGAATGGCCTTCCTGAAATCAGAAGTTGTTTCCTAGAAGAAATGAGGTGCACCCCAACTAATAGATAAAAAGCTGTATGTGTGTTACATCAGAGAAAGTGACTGTCACCAGTTTTTCCCAAGGTGTGGTTGACAGAAAATAGGAAGGAAACTTCAGACTTTTGCCTATATTCTGGTAGTAAATCATTTGTTTTGTCAGATACATGCACCTGACTTCTTGCTGATCATTGGGATATGCAGCAAAATTCATGTTTTGCTCATGTTCTTCAGAGGTGTGTTTCTGCCCTCACACAGATCTTTATAAATCACAAATGACTAAGTAAAAGCATCAAAGAAGTTGGGATAAAATTGCCTAAGGAACAAAGCAGGTTTAACATGTTAATGTAAAGATAAATCTGCTAAGGAATATGAAAGTATATAATATTTTTAAAAGGAAATTAGGTGGAAAGCAAGCAGAAAACAGGACAATTTTATACCTGGTTATAAGCATCACTGACCTGGTGACCAAGAATTTATTGCTGCTTTGCTTTGGTTTTGAATGGATTATATACATAAATAAAAGATTGTGTCTTCTGCAACAGTGAACTATTCATAAAAGAGAATGCCACCCCTTAGACTTTTTGATTTCTACGTTGGAACTCAATTCTAACATTACATGGCAGCTTGGTCTTTGCCCAAAATTGAAAGTTTATCAATTTTTTTCTTAATTTGTGAGAGAACTGCACATTTAACATGGAGGGAGGTGGGGAGAAGAAAGGATGAGCTGTCCTTTTCAACATATTGAAAGGGGGCTGAAATCTCTTTGGGGAGTGTGTATATAGCATATGCCTATCACAGATACTCACTGTGGTGCTTACTTATCAAGAGAGAGTGAGTCAGATTTAGCATTAGGAAAACATCTTTGCATGTCATTGCATGAAGTGACAGCACATTTGACATACTAAAAAGGTATTCTTGAAACACATACCTTCTAAGATGTATTGTTAATATGTGAGATTTACAATCTACTTGAATTTGCAAGATTTGAATCTGCAAAAGTAAAGGAAACTCCAAGAAAAAAAAAAAAACAGCTGTATTAAGCTTCCATGTTTTTGCAATTTAGTTATTTTTCGGAAAACTAGGTTTAAAGCATAGATGGGTGCAAGAGAGAACAAGAGTGTAGCATTAAAGAGCCCATGAGAAGTAGAACCACATCTTTCTACAGCAACAGGGTTATAGGGACGTTGGCTTTGCCTTCCTGCTTCTCCTGAGTCTTCAAGTCAGGTTTGTGCTGCCCCTCTTTGCAAAGAGAGATCACAGATCTCCTACACTGGAGGTGGAGCCAAATAAGTAGAAGAGAATTAAAACGTTCAGTAGTGGGTGCAGTGCAATAAATTCTGATGTCCTAATATTGAATCACTTTCTGTCATTTATGCAGATTTCATCCATCCTGGCCAAAGATGCAAATCTAGTTGTAGATCACGTGTATAAAATTTGCAAATGTTTGAACTTTAGCTTTATTAGAATTGGAAGTTATCTTTGGTTGCAGTATACACAATATTTTCTGCAAGGTTAGCAATGCTGCGAGAACAAGTACTGAACCCTACTATATGAGGACTTCTCCAGATGCTTGTTGGGAAGGTTGTGAGGTTAAGAGCACACACATGAAAAATATTCTTCTGTAGAAAAGTCAGTCAATCCTTTTCAGACTTTGAAAATTAATAGTTCAGGATTGATTTAGGTTTTAGATAATGGGCACAGGGATCTCTCAATTCATGTTAACTATTTCATCATTTTCTGTGGGTTACAGAACACGTTTCTCTTTACTTATATGGAGCAGTTTTTCTATATCCAAAGCCATGATCTGAAAATACTAAACACAGTAGGTAATGTTATATTCTTCTTGGGTTTTAAACCATTATCAACATCACTTTAGCATATAGCATAGTTTAGAAAATGTGGATCAATGCTCTGTTTTCAGTCAGATATGTTTTCAAGAAGATGTTTCATCTTGACAAATGTAGGCTGTGTGAATCACTCTTATGTGTGTAAATGTATATGTGTGTGTATATTTTTACCATTTGTCCCTTTCTTTATTCTTCCTAAGGTATATTCTCTGCCAGTTTTAAGAGCTCCAAAAACATGGCTCGACACAGAGAATTGCTTGCAGCACACAACAAAGATAAATTGTATTGATTCAATAAAATCTGAGATCAATGATGTAAATTTTTGACTGGCATCTGCCAGCAACATATCTCTTTATGTGTATGACAACAAATACATTTTCAGGAGTACTCTGGTAAAATACAATAATGAATTATAATAGCCAGCTACTCAGTTCCTTATAAACTTTGTAATTTTATTGCACATTTCCTTGTAATTCCAGCAATTTTAAAGCAACACATTTCTCAAAATTAGCAAGTTGAGATGCTGGTGCCAGGGTCTATGTTAACGTGATGTAGTACAGTGTCAGTTAGCGAACGTTAGGCTGAAGGGAGTTCCAACCAAAAAACCCCCACAAAACCACACCCCAAGATCCAAGTCATTTCTGCTTTCAGATAGTGGCTTATAAACAGGTTTGAACTTCATTCTTATATCCACCAGGTCAATGGCTGTCTTTTCCAGTTGGGAAGTGTTGAGTTAGAGCAATTGCTAAATGTTGATTTGCATTCCACACAGCGTGCTGCGCATTTCAGGTTTTCCGCAGTGGCTGTTATGATTTATGAACTACTCAAGAATCTCCTTCTATACTCAAATAATTTCCTTGGTTTCTGTTTTATTAATTATTAACACACATCTAATGTTATTCTATGTGAGGTACTGTATCTACAGTTACAGTAACAATCTTAAGTTATCACATTTTAAATAACTGGCAGTTTTCCAAATACTGCAATGACTGGAGAATCTTCATGTAGAGTAATAAAGACAAAGTAAGAAGATATGTAGCATGTCGCCTTTGGTGGCTTGGATTGAAGGCTCATTGCAGGAGCTTGTACCATGTTATCATCCTTTCTAGCTGTTCTAGACCAATCATGCAACATTTCACCTTACAAAATGGGGGAACTGACTACAGAAATATGGTGAACAATTACCCATAGGGAGAAGGTGAATTAAAATTAGTCCTTGCTTTTGATTACAGTAGTATACTTGCAAATATGGCACATTTCTCATAAAAGTTGTGCATAAACATTTGTTTGGGATTTTTTGGTTTAGGGGTTTTGTTTTTTAAAAATCTATATATCTGCTGTCCTTTCTCTGTATACTGGTTATTATGCTTATAAAGATGCCTCCATAAGAACTTCATTCTTTCCGAATGGCCTGAAATGCATCACATTAGAAATCCAAAGTTTTCTACCCATGCTCATGGCCTGAGACCGTGTTCCCTGCTGTCCTCCTTGCAGATACTGTCGTGAACAAGAATTTGACAAAAGTAATGCATGAAATAGTGTGACAGATCTGCTATGTGTTAGTGGATATGTTGGGTATGTACAACCTGAAGTCTCAGTGCAACCTATTAGGAAAAGAGCTTTATTATAAATTTGTCTCTAGCTGTGTTTATTTATCTTATCAGTGTATGTTTATACATTCATCTTTGGAATGACCAGTTTTATTTATTTTGCCTAGCATAACAACCTCAGTGCACTGAAAATATTCCTTTTCTCTTTTTGACTTGACAATAACTAAAAATTATTTCAAAATATATGTTTTAATGAAATTAATAGAGCAGATTCAATATTGCTGAACAAATTAAGCTGACATTCTTCGTCTCCCATAGTCATCCAAAATCAAAACATTTTCTTTTTCCTGAGTTTTTATAAGCAATCAGTATTTAAATGAAATTTTCATTTTAAAAATAATTTTTACATCACTGAAACAGAATTATGTTTATGGAACAGTCATAGAGAGCATTTACACATTTCCTCTTTTCATTTCCACCTAGCTGTTGCATTTGGTATATATAAATATATATTTTGTTTCTATAATTTAATCGAGTAGGAAAAAATGGAAACAAATTGTGTGTTTACTGTACAAAAAAAATAGCAATTATCTTGCATATATTTTATTTTAATTGATATTTATTATGTTTTTTTTTTTCTCAAAACTGAATTTTCACATCAGTACTGGGAATAACAAAGGTAAACATAAAAGCTAGAAGCTAGTTTTCACCACTGCAAATGAGTGTGAATAATCACTGGCAGGATACTAGAAATTAATTTACTGTTATTCCAAAGGTGACAAAATTACACACATTTTGCCATTTTTTGCTGAAAAACTTTCTACTGATGATCTTAGGAGATGTTCCTGAAAATAGAAAGCCCCAAATGGTTCGGTATCCCAATACCTGGACTCAGATGATCATGAGTTCTCTGTTGGCAAAGACAGGGCTTTGCCTACACATGCTCAGAGGAAGTTCTCATGGAACGAATGAGCTATGGGTCCCAGAGCTGCAGAGCTAAAAAGGCAGGATTTTGCACCCTAGACAGTGGCACTCCTGTGACCTGGTGCCTCATCATCAATGTGGTCCACAGTGTCAGAGAAGACATCTACAGGGATTCTTACCCACAGCTGGGCCACCCTGAGCCCTCTGCTGCTGGGCAGTCAAGAAAAAAAGTCTGTGTTAGCATCCAGTTCTCTTAAACTGAATTGTATTTCATCCTGAGGACGAGGAAGGCCATGTATTTTCCATTTATTAAGAGAAACTTTATCTATGTGGCATAAATGATTTTATTATCAAAGGTGATCAGATCCTGCCTTGTCTCATATAATTTCTTCTTATTTGTGACTCAGAATTTGGGCAATCAATTCCTGTCAAGTGGGATAGCATCTGCAACATACCACCTGTGAGGCAATTACTTGGAAGCTACTTCTTTGGATTTGTTTTACTTGTTTGAATCCCCCTGGGAAAAACGATCACTCCCAAGTTCATGGAAAATGAGTGCAAGTACCTGTAAGGATTTACTTTCAAAATTTCCATTTAAAGTCTCTGGCTTACAGTTCTAGCTCGTAATAAGATCATGGTAATTTATTTAATTTGTGAAACTGATTTGTGATTTTGAGGGCTCTTGAGGGAAAAAAGGATCTATAAAATAGAAGTTATATATGTTTTGAGTGTTATATGTATTCAAAAGAACAAGGATTAGTTACCAGTTAGCTACTTGCTGGCTAGGAACGCTGTAACAGCCTCTATGGGAAGTGTTTATAGGCAAGTAGTCACGCTCCAGTTTGTGATCATTTACACATTTGGCCACGCAGTGTAGGGTAGAATAATCACTATTTCTCTGTGATTTCACCAAGTGGCTGTTAATTTCCTTTGTGGGGAGCAAGGTTTGAAAATCTTTTACCAAGGCATTATTTACATAATAAAACACAAGCAGTCTTCTAGAGGGAAGATGATTATATAAACTGAGTATGATCTGTGTGCCACTGCTCATAGGAGTTTGGGGTTTTTTTTATTAGAGAACCTAATCCTGGTAGTCTAAAGTTTGCATATGTCATAAAGACTTGGCAATTATTTGTGTAAATGATTTTTTATGAAAGGAAAGGGTAAATAAGTATCACATTATGCTGTTCTAGTGTATTTTTCACAGTGGCATTAATTAACAGTGAAACATCTGCTATAAATTTAAATACTGTCCCTTTTGCTACATCACTGCCTTTAGGTTTTGAATTTTTGGAAAGGTTCCATTTGTAATTTGTTTTTAAAAGAAACAGATACGTAGTTTCTTTGGAATGGTTTCTGAGGGAATAAGTGACTTTGTGATATATATATATATATATATATATATGGATTTTGTTTTGTAAGCACCGAATATTAGATACCATTTGAACACCTTCCTGGACTCTCTGGGAGAAATGTATATATACCTACCCATTATTTATGACAACTGGCCAAATGGAAATTGCAGCTTCAGGCTCTCCCGGCATCCCAGGTATTTGCATAGCATTAGGAAGTAGAATCTTTCAGTTCAGCATTTCTTTCACTCACTGGATATCTTCTGGTGTTGTCCCTCAAGTGGGGTCATTTACCCAGTGTGCAATACACCAATATACACACAGAGCAGAGGTATTCATGTCTGCGCAGAGTGGGGTGCTAGGTGGTGATTCCATAAAGCTAACACACTGCACAAAAGAACTCCAACGTATTTACACAATTCAGGTTACATGAATACATATTTACTGTAATGACCATTGGCTAGTTTCTTATTGCTTTGTCCCTCATTGGTTAACAACATGCCTCGTCTAGATTTAAAGTTACAGTGTCTTTTAATTCTTCTGCGCAAACTCAAGGGGAGGGGGACATGTCTCCTTGATCTTAAATTGATCTCCCTCCCCTGCCTCCCTTATCTTTTCCCCAGTTACTGCTGATTTTCTTCTCAGACAACCATCCATCTTGTGGCACGTCCTGGGGCAGAATGACTCCTATCAGTCTTTTTAATGTTAACCAGACATGCATTGTTTATACAAAGTTGGAGTAACTCATTCCCTTATCTCCAGGTTCCTTCTTTTGATCACAACACTTTTAAATCAGTGACTTAGTCATTGTTCTACTTACAAGTTTAGAAATGAACAAAGTAGAAAACTTCCTAGAGACATCACTGGTGCTACAGGAACTGCCACAGCCCAAAGTAATGTATGTGGAAATGATGCAGTTGTGCCTTTGCAAGTGACTGTCCTATTCAGACATGTAATTTCCAGAGTTTCCTAGCAACCAGATAGCCTCCAAATGTTCAGCTATTCCAGTAGGTGTCAAACAAACTGAATGTTGGTGGCTTCCAGCAAGGGTAACACCATTTTAAAAAATATGAAGTCTCTTAACTTTTATTTCTAGTTAGGTTCTGTAAGAAGAAACTAGTCCTTTGTAAGTTCCTAGACCTAATAATTTATGTTCTGTGGGGAAGCTTATATATCAAGACTGCATGGGAAAGAAATACCATCAGGGAGAATTTTCTTTACATGTTTTCAGACAAAGGTGAGAGTTGGATTTACCCTGGTAGATTGATGCTCAAAGGCTGAAGCCCAATTTCCCAATCAATGGTTTCATCAGAAGGCCCCAAATGTTTTCCCACATTCCCACTCTGAAATGATGGAACTATTATTATCCCATACGCTTTGCCTTTAGCCCACACCATCAGGACTTTCTCAGCTAAGGGCAACCCTTGTAGATCCATCAATAGAGATACCCATCTGAAAAAGGACAAAGGAGAAGGAAAGGCACTTGGAAATGTAGTTTCTAACTTCATTAGTTTTGCTGACTGATGGAAGTGGAGAGGAAAAGAGTATCATGCTGTTTTTATCCAGATCTCTCTGTGCCTTCTTCATTTATGAAGATGTCCTGTGTGAAGGAAAAAATCTTCCTTGAGGACTCTCGGAACAGAGATACTAATCTTCTTTTCTCATTATTCTTGTAAGAGATAATAATTTTCTTCCTCCCTCAGGGTGGAGTCAGGAAAAATCGAAGTACCAGCTTCCAGGTTTTTACTGTTTTGTATCATGCAGTCTGGTATTTAAGAATTCAGTAAAAATCCTTTCACCTTATTTGCAGCAGCATCTTAGGTACATCCAATCCCAACATCTACCCCCTCCCTAGTCTAATAGTTATCTTCAGATATACTGGGACTGTTACTGGAACTATTAACAAATGGAAGAATTTTCTAGTGATTCAAAGTTTCACAGAGACTTTGAAAATGTCTCGGTTCTTCATTATTCTGAAACAACTTTTTTTCTAGGAAGTTCAGTTTTGTTTCTACAAATATGTTAAGGTTAAAGGAGAATGATGGCAACAAAACAACATAAAGTATTCAGCATAAATTTATCTGCTTACAGAGATTTAAACCAAAAATGTTTATCGGTATTTCCTGTACTTGCATTCCTTCAGGAAGCAATTTTCTTGAAGTTGGTGAGAGTGAGTTGAAAAGAAAGGCAACAGTTATGTAGGTAAATATTTATGTGCTGATGATTTAAGTAAACATACATTCAGAATAGGTGCAAATGTTCGTGAAGGATTAAGGAAGCTCGAGATAACTGTTAACAGGGGCATTAGAATTTAATTTCAGCTCTACAAAGTCAACAAAAGGCTCTTGTTTACCTGTAACGGGACAGCACAGTCCTCCTGTACCTACCTGTAGCCCCATAACTAGTTCAACCAAGTCTTGTAAGTTTTGATTGATGACACAACCTTGAAATAAGCCTGTGACAGATGACTTGTAAAAGAACAGCCTGCAAGTTATTCTCTGAAATGTTTGCTTTTTTTTGTGCCTGCTATCTTTGCTATTCAAAGTCTCTAAAAGTTATGCATGTTTTAACGTTATTTAAACACACTAGTCTTAATCTGCTGTCATTGCAAAAAAATGAATGTACTCATTAGCAAGAGCTAAAACCTTTTTACAACCCCAGTATTTAATTTTATACTCAACAATACCTTTCCAATATGTGCCATGTGCTGATACAAGCAAGAGTTGTGGGAACATTCCTCCTGGGACTAACGTGCTCTAGACAGAATATTGGTCTTTGTGAGTAATAAAGACAAAGGAACACAATGTCTAATCAAGCATTTACTTGGAATTTCTAATAGATTTCCAACTTAATTAAATACCCTTCATGAGCTTTTTGTTTTTGATAGGAGCTAAATATAGATAACCATGATAATATGGTCTTAATAGCACTGCAGACCCACTCTACTGTCCCTCCAGTGCATTGGAAAAGGTTAAAAATGTTGCAGCACCAGAGAGGTTAATTCTCAGATAATTCAGAGAAAAACTGTAGTGCTCCTGTATTGAAGTCACTCAATCCTCAGTACTTCAGGGATGTTACTCCTTGGAACACGTAAACAGGTTTAGTTTATCTGCCTTAATTTTACAGTATATAGAAGTGGGTTCAGGGAAGGACCTGTTTCCTCCCACAGTGCTTTCTCTGATGTGTAGCAGATAAAGGTTTGCCTGGTCTTTGTTTCTGAGCTGCATCAGGGAGGTGACCTGCCCAGTGCAAGGATCAGGAGATGCTGGTTTTAGGATACTGAGGCTCCAGTGCAATATGGACATATTTGCAGAACTCCCTTCAGCAGCCTTTAATGGAATTGAAGCCATTAGCAGCAGGGAAGGAGGTGGCAAACAAACAAACCTCAAGCATCCTGCTGTGGCTCCAAATCCAACAAAAATCCCTGTGGCTTTAGTAGGAATTTGATTTGCAGAATAATTGCAAGAGGAGGTCTGCAAAAGAAAAAGAGAGAAGAAGAAAATTTAGAACTATGAAAAGACAAATATGACATACACCCCTATAATTAATTGCTGAACTTGGCTTTGACTATTGCTTTTAGTTAAGCAATCTTAAAATCAAGTCAGAAATGTTCTATGGCATTTATAATAGATTTGTGTTGATTTAATTGGAGGGTACTATACATGGCACTTTCAAATTTGAGTGGGTTTTTTCCTCCTACTTTACTTAAAATTGTGTTGGATTTGGACATAACTTTTGATTCAGATTGGGAAGAATATGCATAGAAATATGTATAAGAATTTAAATAAGTATAAGTAATATAATTGTCATACATTTATATTTTTCTTTGCAGTAATTAAAATCATATTATACATCCATAATTTTTATTACATTTTTATTGTTTATAATTTAGCAAGTAAATAGTCATAAATATGTAAGATATAAATCTTTATGTACGGATAGATCTAGTTACCTGTGGATTGACAGACATTCAGAGGTAATGCTCGGGTCTAATGGACACAGTAATGTTTTCCCAAAAGACTAGCTCTGTTTCTTAATAAATAGCATTTGAGAAAAAAGATATAAAGAAAGAGAAGGGTTTTTTTTCTTTCACACAGGCAAATACTTCTTGAAATGGAATTGTAATTTTAACATAAACCACTGAAGTCGACAATGAAAGCATAATAATGCTCTCTCCTGTCTGCCTGCTTAACTCATTCTGCTCTTATAGAGGTTTTCTTCTCATTCTTGAAATATAAGAAATCTGAATAAAGGATTGAAGTAATGCTAACTCATCTGGATTTAAGCAGATTGTCACTCTGCTTAGATTTTGTACATATTTTTAAATTAAAATAGATTACATTGGAGATTACTGGATTGATAGATTACAAGGAATTCATCGTTCTTAAACCTCTTGAACCTGTAGATGGGTAGGTAATTCGTAAAAGGAAAAGTAAGGAAATAAGGAAAAGGAAATAATTTACCTCATAATGTACCTAATAATGCCAATTTTATACCAAGTGTGATTGTCCAGAACAGGTAATACATGAATGTTTTTATTACTTTTATGGCAGTAATGTAATAAAGCCCATACTTCTCTAAGAAATATCTTAACATAATTGAAATAATAAGAAAGAAATTTAAAGGAGTTTTAATGTTGGAGGATGGAGTAAAAAATGTAGGGTAGGGACAAAACCTTTGGTAAATCCAGGCAATCATAAGTAACATAAGATTTTCTGTTTGAAGGATCCCATTGTCTGTTGTGTTTTTCTTAAACAACAGTCTATGATAGGCCTTAAGAAAGAAATAAAATTGCCTACTTATTGATAGCAATTAGAAGGCCAATGCAGAGAGTGTTGAACTAAGCAGACGTGGTTACGATGCTCAGTGACCCTATGGAGAGAGAGGGGAGGCCTCTGGACTTACAGGGCTGCATTCGAGGAGGAGATGAGCAGCAGGTGAGGACCAGGTCAGGGTTGACTGGAGGAAGGCAGTTACTGCACTCATCTTCAGAAACAGTTGGAAAGAAAAGGTGATCCAGCAAATTACAGAGCGGTCCATCTCACTTTGGTCCCTGGGAAAATGATGGAGTGAGCACATCTGTGGACTTGCAGAGGTGATGGGGGAACAGTCAGGAGGTGCCTGAGGAGAGCTGGGCTAAAAATGCTTCTAGAAACAGCAGGGGCAGTTGTCTGGTGGCACAGGTTAGTCCCTTGCTGGTGCCCAAGGGGTGGTTTGGAGGGAAAAGCAGGTGACAGGAAGGTGGAGAGAAGCAACAAGTTGTGTAGGTATTGTCTCAGTCCAGTCCGCTCTGTGAGGAGAAATACCTTGCAAGGTACAGCCAGTGAGGTACTTCTTATGTGCTTTTTGATATTTTTTTTTTAATTGCTTCTAAAATGGGTATGCTTGATTCAGCTGTAATTTTTGAGACTTTCTCTGTGGGTAGTGAAGCCAGTGTATTAGTCACCTCAAAAGATTTTTAAAAAAGCCTTCAAAATTTTGTAGAGTGGGGATTTTGTTTCTGTGTTATTATTATAATGACACACTTAAAAATCACTCCGATTGTTTTTAAGAACCCTGTGGAGCTGCGAGGGAGGAGGGATGGCTACAGCAAGTCTGCTTCAAGGGGAAGGGAAGCTAGTCCACGTGGGAAACAAGCTGCCATGAGCGGCAGGGCTGTATTTCAGATGGGAATGGAAAAGTGTTGGGCAGATGCACTTCCGCAAGACTTGTCTGAAGTTGGGGTGGTAAGAGATTGCTCGAGAGATGAGAATAGCCCTTTGCCTTTGGGATAGCCAATATATACTTTTACCATATGGTAAATGTCTCTAATTGCATTTTTCATCTGCTTTTCTTAAAGTGTTTAGAGAAAAGAAAAAACAATAGGATTTTGGGTATCTCTGGCCCTCTGTGAGCAGAAGCCATGAGACTGCAGATAGCATAGCAGCAAACTAGCGTAATAACTTCTGTCAAGAGAGAAAACATATTGCAGGGGCAGACAAATTTGTGGCTCCTGAGTAGTTTCATTGCACCTCCTTTCATATTTCTTGGGGTAAAAAGCAGTACATGGACACTTACATTTAACTGGCTCTGTAATAGTGCAGGAAGTATATGACTTTTCTGTATTGGTTCAAACTCATCTATTATGTCCTGTAGGGTTTCTTTTCTTGTTTGTTTTCTGCTCTTGGTATGGTGACTGATGTATCTGGCCTTGTTTTAAATGAGGGGTTGAACTAGATGTTCTCCAGGGGCCTTTTCCCACCTAAATTATTTAATGATTCTTCACACCGTTTGATGGTCACTCAGGTTTCAAAACCTACAGAAGGAGTCCTGCTATATTGAATTCCTAGCTGGGTTGTGATAGGCTGGTGCAACACAGAAAACTTTCTTTGGAGCAAGGAAGGTGTGAACAGGTTGTAGAATTATGACAATAACCCAACAAGCTCAAAAAGTAAGATTGCTATGGTCATTGTGTGTCCCAGTGGAAGAGACTGAGATAGCTATGAAAGCGTGGGGAAATTATCTAAATCGAAATGGCTGACTCATAGGCAATGTACAAACACATCACAGTTAATCAAAATATAGCTCATTTAAATAAACCAGTTTACAGTACAACTGATGTAAAGATAAAATACATTTGTGTTTATGAAGTACTGAGGTCCTACATGTGTCAAATAATGAGATGGGTAGGAAAAATGACCACAGTAAAAAAACTGTTATCGTAACTATGTTGAAAGAATATATATACTCCTATTTCATCTACAAGAACAAAATTGTTTTTACAAGCCCCCAGCAACTTCATGGTCCTAGCCAACTGTGAGATTTTTTTGCTGTCCTAATCTAGGATGCTTTTATATTATTTTAATATTTCCTTTGCCTTTTATGAAACTCTTTCTGTTCTGGAATGTCTATTCCAAAATAGCGAATCCCAAATTCTCATTCCTCTGTTTTTGACCTGAGAGAAAAATCTCCTTAGGAAATATATAATCTATTCTTTACAGAGTGAAAGAGTAGAAGAAGTTATTTGCCTGGTGGACAGCTGCATTTTACTGACCACCAGTGAAAATGAATTTGGGAAACTATTTTAACTGTTACTGCATATTTTATAAGATTATCTTTTTTTTTTTTTTTAAATTGATTCAATTTTATACAAGGTGCATATATCCGTCAGCACTGCTTAGATTTTCTCCACATCATTTTTTACAATGTTCTTACAATTTGTCTGTTTTAATGTTAATAGCATACCTATTAAGTCAGTCTCCTGGCAAAGTGTTGATGATGATAGTTTGCCCCTACAAAATTGTTAATAGGTTTCACTTAGAATACATATGGCCAATTTTAAGTCTCCTGTTGCAAGGTCATGCTCATCTCTGATTTTTGCCTGCAATTTGGAGGTACAATTAATGGGGAAGAAAATTTTACCTAATCAGTGAAAGATGCAAAGCACAGAATTTAGAAATCTACCTGCAAATCTCAGAGAGTTACACATGGAAATTTATCTTTTATGTACCTAAGTGGTTATGCCCATTAAATTACTGATGTCAGTATAAAGATTATTAAAAGATGTGTTTCAAAGTAGCAGTGAATCTGCTTGTGTTTCATCCTGATGCTTAGAAAGTCCTGAATACCATGATGTTAACTTGGAGTTTTTATTTATATGTGTGTATAAATATATAAGAAAAATTATATAAATGTAAAATAAAAGAAAATATATTTTAATATGTAGATAACGAGAGAGGTGTTTCACGTATTTCGAGTCTTTTGTATCTCTCATGATTTGTAATAAAAGAACCCGTAGAGTCTCCTGGAGTGCCTTGAAACATGTTAAAATTTGTTGACATATCTGCTACATATTCCCAGATCAGTGACAGCTGAATTTTTATAACTCAGCATAGAAAAGGAGGGATAATGGGTTCCAAACCTAACAGCTTTTTAAAGAAACACCCTGTGCCCCCTACTAGTAAAAATATGTGCTGTGGTTCATTATGGCAGGAAGAAAACTGAGAACATCTAGAAAATAAATCATCTTTTTCCTTCAGTGCCTTCACGTGTCACTAAGAACAGGAATACTATTTATGTAAGGCTAACAGGTATTGCACACTTTTTGATTTTTTTTTTTAGGTAATTTAAGCAGTAGAAGCTGCTCACTTGTTCTATAGCAGCAGAAGCTGCTAGCTTGTTCTATAAAGCTAGCTTATAGAACAATGCATGTCAAATAAGATTTTATAATATACTTTCCAAAAAGGAGTGACGGTTTTTATACTTTTTGATAAAGAAATTGTGTGTTTCAAAAGAAGCATTGCATTGTGACACATAAAATACCTGAACATTATTTCAACACCATTTCTTGATGCAGACATGGCATCTGGTTGAAAAGGAAAAAAAAAAGGCTGTTGAATGCAGGGTACACAAAGTTGAGTCCACACCCTACTGTTATTGCTGTGTTTTTGCAGTTTCATGTTAGTGCACTAACCTAACCTGTCTTATTTTTTGCTTTCTCCTCCCAAATATGTGGTTGCCCTTGCTTATCCCCAAATGTCATTTATGATCACTAACATCTATAAAAAGTTGAAGGAGGCTGTAGTTCCACAGGGTGAGGTCTGAGATAGTTGTTGTTGATGAGAATGCCATTAAAAGAAAGTGGCAGAAAAATGGGAATCCAGGAAATCTGAAGAGATAACAGGACTGACACATCATGGGGTTTTGTCCCTCCCCAAATTGTAATTAATGACTATACTAAAAAAAAATTGCAGTTTTTATCTGTAGAGTCATTACAGTCCGCAGCTCGGCCATAGAGAAAAGCAGTCTCTTCCCTGAGGAGTTTGGATGTTGTTTCTTAGTTTAAATGAAATGCTCATGATTGTATGGATGATTGAAAGTTGGTCACCTCTAGCAAAGGTTTATTTATTAGAGAACCAGCCCATCCTAATTCATCTATCTTTATGTGTGATAAAGGGAAGTCATGGACCACTCTGTTGTTACTGCTCTTCCTCTGGTGTAGAAGATAATTCTGACAATAGCTGTCTCGTGCACAAGGGCATTATGAAATTTATTCTCTTAAGACATATTTCTGATTTCACATCTGCAAAATTAGATTAGATATATGTCTGTGGAAACTGGAGTAGTTATGTCTTCCCAAAACCATCTTCATGAATTAGGAATCGATTCCATAAGGTATCTGATGCACAAAAAAAGTGCTAATTGTTACTGTATTAATGTACATACAGACATAATTTTCCTTTCTTTCCTAACTGAAAAAAATCTAGTGAAATTTTAATATATAACTGGGGTGTTGGCTAATCTAATTTTTAATGGGTGGATAATGTCATCCTCTACTAAGTAAGAAAGTAAGCAACAGAACATTTTATATGTAAATAAATTACACAAGCTTTAAGTCCCACCATTATGCCAAACCATTTCAGTTTACATCTCTAAAAGGCACGGATAAATAATATACAGCCTAGAATATTGAATAAGAATGAAAGAAACCCAACATATCTTTCTCTATTAAAGGCCGGTCTCCCTTCTTCCTTCACTTTCATGTAATAGTTTTTCCATCGGTAAACCACAGTGATGATACTTACAACCTTTGTCAAAAAAAAAAAAAAAAAAAAAAAAAAATCAGACCTGTGGATGAAAGCATCATAAGAGTAAGCTGTTATTGTGCTGGCGGTAGTATTATAGTTCACTTAAGAGTAGAACTCATTTTCAATAAGATGAGAAATGAATCTAACCGTCAACCTCATTTCAGGTTTTGAGAGCATCAGTAGTCATAAAAGCCATACTTTCAGCTACTGTTCAGGTTCACCATGTTGCTAGTTAGCCAAAAATACAGAAATCTTTGATTATTGTGCTATTATTAACTGGAGTTTAAGGACTGGAAAGGTCCAGTGGAAAAAAAGGTATATAATTATCTTGCTGGAAGACTGCTTTAATTAAATTTTCCCAACTGAGACCTGTCCCCATTTTTTAAGTGAAGCATACACTATAATCAGTTACATTAACATTCAATTTGCTTCCTTGCAGATGACCATGAAAGTGAGTGCATTTCAGTTAAGCTGTGCTTCACGTGGGACAGTTCTTCCTGAAATCAGTAAAGCCATGAATTCTTCACTTTCCCAGACCTGTTTAGATGTCAGCTGATACAGCAAATGGGAAAAAAAAGATATTGTGCATTGTAGATGTTTGTCAATACCCACTTGGGAGCATACATAAAATTACATTTTTAGGCTCTTTTAATTGGTTATCCAGTGAAGTGCTACAGTACCAGAATACCAGAGTGTACATACAGAGAGCAGCTTCAGTGAATTCTGCTTACTGGTACTTTATATTTTTACTCATTTGATGAAACCCCATAGAGAAAGAGAGGGAGACTCGAGTCACTCTGAAACTTTATGAACTCAAGATCTCTGTGAGCAGCAAAGTGTTTATACTGAGGAATCAAGAAGTGACACCCTCTATACTGTGCAAGGCCTGGCAGTCATACCTGGGCTGCTAGCTTTACTCTCATCTGTTTTCACATATGACTAACATTTTTAAGGTGGAAAGGTAAGACCAAGACAAGATAGTGAAGAGTGAAACACATGCACCTCTACAAGTATGTATTTTTGCATTGAATTTTTTGCACATTTACAGTCTCCTAGAAGCATCTGAAAGTCACAGTACCTAGAAGTAATAGGGGATCAATGAAGTAAGTGCAGAAATAATTCTGCGTGTTTCTTGGTGATACTGCTATCAGGTGGGTTTGCAGTTCCTCAGCTATTAGGTGAATGTTCCAGGATAGCTCCAAAAAAGAGCATTTTTCAGAACTCAGTCTGAAGATATGCCAAACCATTGTGAATACCATTCTGAGAGAAAAAGTTGCAAACTTTCAGCCACCTGTGTCTTGGACAAAGGCATTCTTCCCAATCCTATTAGAAGAGATAGCATACAAAAAATTGTCAAAACAGACACAAAATGCTCTCAAGAATAAGAAACAGTCCACTACTATGATCACTTTTATGTGCTACAGCATATCTTATATCATGGATAAAAAGTTAGATTCCTAATATTCCAGGTGATGGGTTAGAAATCAGCCCAAGCACTTCAGGTTGATGTTTACAAGGCAGATCTTTGACAATCCATTTTACTGGTGTTCCTGAGTATGACACAATATATTCCCACTAAAGATAAAGATAAGGGGTTTGGAGGAGGAATATCATCATGCACATACCAATTCATTATTCTGCTACACAGTCCTTGTGCAACTAAGCAAATTGTTTCATCTTTGTGTTTCATTGTCCCATTGGCAAATTAGAAACAATGAGAATTACTTGGAATCCTTAACTTGCAAGGATCTACAATAAGAAAGGAAGCTCCACAGTCTTCCCATGTACTCAATGAAAAGAAGGTGTTTTTACAAATAATTCACTTGGTATCTCTCTTTGTATGTTGAATTTTCAGACTAAATTAATGATGGTTTATTTCAGTGAATCCAGGCCCTGGAAATAACTAGATACTATGCAGAAACACCTTCTAGTGTTGATTATGATACATCTTTCAGGACTTAAGAATGGTTACTTGTTGATAGTTTTGGAGATCTAGCTAGTGGACCTGTGTTGGTGGACATGCCATTTTGTAAACATAGCAAAGAATTGTTGTGAACCCAGGAAAGAAATGGAAAATTGAGTTCACACTTACTGTTTCCAAACTACCGGGATATGGCTTTAGTCAAATAAACTCATCCAAAATTTTCTACTCTAAACATCCATTGGTATAGTAGGAACATATTTGCCCCAAATTACACTCATCTGAGAGAAGTGCATAGATTTTACTATTCACCAAAGCTAAGCTGGTAGATTTAAACCCGTATTTTAAAATCCTGTGGAAGTCACAACTTCAAGAAAACAAAGAATCATTCTGCAAAACAGCCTGTAAATTATTTGGTTGTACGTAAGGATATGCACTGTATGGATGCTCTCAGCCTCCAGTGTCAGTTGAACCCCACCCTTGCACTGGTAGTCGTGATTCTGTGTAGCAGCTCATGCATCCATACAGTGTTTGTGCTAAGGGAGTTTTGGATACGCTTTGCCTAATTGAGATCAGAGCCTGGATTTGCCTAAAGAAAAAGCTTGTAATGCAATTGCTATTAAAGTACAGTTCTTGTTCAACCATCAATCTTTATCCATTTTGAAGGACACCTTATGGATATAAATTATGAGGTCTGTCAAGGGAAGGTTCATAGATAAATGGGATCAGTCACCGGAATATTACTTCCTACAGGACTGACTGCTGAGTAACAATAAATTGTGGGGACTAAGGAAGTTTATGAAAGCCAGATCAACTCAGTTGCCTCACTCCTGAATCGACAGCAGCATATGCAAAAGCCAAGGTTATGGTGTCACATAGCAGGTTCAACAATGTCATTTTGACAATTACAATATACTTGCAGATTGACAATGTGATAAAATACAGCACTAGTATAAAACTGATGGGCTTTAGAACTTTAGATTTTTTTTCAGGTGTTCTGTAGCTGCATCAAAAATAACACATTAAAAAAAACCCACCCCTCAAATGAAATAAACATCTTTTCTACCTTGATAGCATCTAATGTCTCTATGGTGAGAACCCCCTGCTTTGACAGCTCCATCATTTGTGTGATCTCTTGCCTTAAATTCTCATGTTGTAAAGAGTGTGCCAGAACTATTCTGTATTTTTATTTCCTGAAATGCTTGATAAATCTGCTTTGAAATGCACAATATAAGAAATAAGCAACATCTCAATATTTTTTTCATAGTTGTCATCTCTACTAATGACCATTATGTTTGATTTTTCCCAGTCCCATTTTAAAATCTTGGAAAACATATTTGTATCGTCTTTTACCTGTGAGCTGTGTGCTTGTATGTGTATCTGCTGTTATATGGGTAATAGTTCTGAATGATGAAAGAAACAAGACCCTTAATGCATGACTCTTCCCATACTCACGGAAAGAGCCTGATATAGTTTCCTTGGATACTATCCAGCATGTATCTCAGACAGCGTTTTTATTTTCAGATTTTTTTTTTTTTTTTTTTCAGGAGCATGTGATATATCCTATTATTTGTTAAGAATAATTGGGTGGGTGGGAGGGTGTTCTCTGAATTTCTGGCATCTACTATGCAGAAAGATTGAGGTGTATCTTCAGTCTCACGAGGATTAAATACTTTTATATCAGTAATTATCCCAGCATCTCACTAAAAGGTCATAGATTTTATTTTCCCTAAATATGGCTAGACTAAGTTAACCTGGGTCATAATGCCAAGGAAAAAGTGCAGTGTTTATGGAATCAGTTCCATCCTTACATGTTTATCTAAGAATTTTGCTGACACAAAATTTATTTCTTTTTTTCTTCAGAAGCTTGGGCAAATCATCACCTACTAGATACATATCGTTTACAAATGGAGGCTGCAGGAAGGCAAATTAAATAGAAGGAGAACAGAGCCTATTTAAAGGAAATTTCTATTTGTTAGATATAGTTCAATTCAGATTTCATGTATAATTTAAGTACAAGTTTGGCTCAATCTAATAGAGAAACAGCACTTTTTGTATTTATTTTGCAACCATTTCTAAAATGAAGAAATGCAATCCATCTATACAGACTTAGCTTTCTATTTCTGCTGATACTCAATGTAGCTGAGTATTCCCAAATGAGTGTCTTGGTTCTATGTTGGTTCTAGAAATCTCCATCATCATTTTCTTCCTGACAGAAATTTTGTGCCTTATGTCAGGATGATTACCGTTCCTGTTGTCTTTCATTTCCATCATTTCTGTTACTTCTGTTTGTGTTTTTGCATCAGACGGGCAGAATAGAATAGAATAGAGTAGAATAGGACTATATCACTTGAAAGGGACCTACAGTGGTCATCTAGTCCAATTAAGTGACCAATTCACGGCTGACCAAGTTAAAGCATGTTATTAAGGGCGTTGTCAAAATACCTCGTAAACACTGACAGGCCTGGGGTATCAACCACCTCTCTAGGAAGCCTGTTCCAGTGTTTGACCACCCTGTTCTTAAAGCGTAATACAAATGTGCTGACTTGCATAAATCTGGATTTTACCCATAATTCCTGCCCCAAAAGGCAAGGCAAGGGTTTGTCCTCTAAAGCTTGATGCATAGAGGAAATGCTAACACAGAGGCAACGTTCTCATCAGAGATATCAGATGAGTAGGGGAAGGGAATTGAATATGTCCAGAAATATTTTACATGACTGTTGTTTGCATATTTCTGTGGTTGATCTTTGATCTATTGATGTGGTTTGGGGCCAAAAGAACTGCAACCCAAACCCTGTCAGTGGAAAACTGTGCAGAATTTCTGAATAAAGATAAATATTCAGTAAATAATCACCTAAATCAGAAGTCCAGCCAAAATTATTTTTATTTTTTCCTTACCTGCAGAAGTTGTATATTTTTCAATTCAGTAGTTTCATACTGAAAACAGTATTGATGAAATATTTTCAATCAGATTTTTTCCTTTAAAATCTGAAACATACTGATTATCTCTGCAAAAAGTGCATAAGCACGTGTATACGAGCACTCAGACAGACAGAAGACACATAGAGATGTATCTTCATTCCACTTCAAATTCCTTTTAAAAATTGCATCAGAATTAGGTAAATGAGCAGATACCGCTACTAGTTTTCCCATACCTTTCACAATCAGCTTTTCTAGTTTTTTCTTATTCAGTGTGGGCAGGCGTATGGAATTATGTCTCATACTTTTGTTTCAGGAAATATTGCTTCATCTGTAGTAGCTCATAATAACCATTATTATGTTATTTTCTAAAGGGATACTTTCTTTTGCAAATACCAATTGTTTCTTGTTACAAATCTTCCTTACAAGATTCATGGATTTTGCTCGCTTTCTTTTCTCTCTCCTACTCTAGATGAGACATTTTGTCCCTGAACTGTGTCCTAATGCCATAAAAACAGGAAAATAAAAAATGTTCATGGCGAGCCCACAACATAATACATGTTTTCAAAATTACATTGGATCGCCCACCTCAAATGACTCAACCAGTGGGTAGCAGCAGAGTAATTTCAAGTGGCCATTTTCCAAATCAATGATTACTTACCACATTTCACTGTGGGCTGACTTTCTGCTTGTAAAAGGTATGTTTTAGAGCCCAGAGACAAAAAGATAACATCAGTCTCAATCTTGACTTAGAAGTGCTATTGCATTCATATCATTAAGCCCTGAATGGCAGTACAGATATAACAAACTTTACTCTCTCCCTGGAAAATCTACCTGTTTGACAGGTTGAAGACCTGGAAGTGAAAAAAACCCACATCCTTGTGCATGGAGATATATATATATATTTTGATAATGAGCCTAAAACAATGTGAAAATGGTAGAAAAAGTCAAAAACTCATTGAATCTACTCCAATTGTATATTTTGGGTATAAATATATGTTAATATATCTCAATATGCGTTGTCTTTTTCATCATTTATTTTGGCTGGTGGAAATTGTCCTATTAAGAAGAGAATGGTAAATCTGGTAATAGACTTTGCTTGCAAAGGACATGTATTAGCACATGGCAGGCTTTTGTAAGAGTTTCCCGGGCCTCTAAATGTATAAAAACAGAGTTCCATTTAATACACGCATCTTTCAGGGGAACTAGTCCATTTTTAGGTGTATCAATATAATATGGAATAATCTCCCTGGAGCTGTAGAAGCCACTCCACTTTGAAGCCATTAGTCATGGAAGTAAGTACACTGCTGCTATGACTAATGACAGGTTTCTAATTGTTTATAATAGATGATGTATTTATGTAGGAATTACTTCAAATGCAGCACCTCCTCGTATGGCCTCCCCAGGATGCTGCTCAAAGACTTCAGTAATTCTTAACATAAAAAAATTTCTTTTTGACAAAATATTTTTGGTGAGGAATATTAGCACAGCAGGGAATACAGCTGCCTGCTGTATTTTCACCAGGGCTGAATTGTAGGGAGGCCACAATTTGGCTGTAAAATTAGAGCTGCATATACATATGGGTGCAATTATTACCTATCAGATGATGAGCTCTCTCATATGTGGGTGCAATTATGTAACTACATAGTAAAGTAATCTTAATTACAGCTGTGCACATGTACAGAAGCAAAAGTGTTAATTCCAGACTGACCTTTAAAAACAAAAAAGCCTTCCACTTTCATTCCGGTATTGAACTCACCTCTACTAGAGCCAAGTTCCACAAAAAATTACCTGTGATGAACTTTGATTTAAGGGCATTATCAAATTTGTGGGACTAAAGGATTTTTCAGGAAACTTTTAAGTCTGTGATTCCACAGGTCCCTAAATTATCTGAAAAAAAAAGGAGTCTTAGTGTACTTTCCAGCCTGGTAACCAGGATGTTGTTTTCTTGGAGTCACAAGGCATTAACAGACACTTTTTTCAGCCTCAGAAAAGAGGAGAAATGGAGAGAAGCACATTCATAAGATTCAGTTTTAGGTATAGCTGTGTATGATACTGAAAGTGTGGAGAGAAATTTTAAGGTATCTTAAAGTATTAAACTGATATTAATCGTGTGTGCGTGATTGAAATATTTGTCCTTTTGTGAATCTCATAAGCCACAGGGAATGATTAGTCCTGTATGTGATCTTTTCTTTTAACTGAATATTGAAATCCTTGAGTTGCTAGCACCTGCTCCTAGGATGACTTTAATGACTCTGTAATGTATCCTTCTCTGAACAACTTAAATATGATCTCATTTTTCACTTATTTTCTAATGTTATTTTGACAGGTCACTATTAAGGCTGCCTGACACACCTGATGATAAGGTGATGATTCACTTGCTAATTATTTTGCGAAATATTAATCATTTGTACTGAAATTTTATATTCCAGATGTCTATTTGGGGGCATTTTTTGTTGTATTTTTTTTAGTTCAGTTGAAATTATCTATTCATTTTTGACAATGAGGTAGAAAAGGTCTTCACTTATGATGTTATGAAAATATGGGGATCATTTGTTTGGGAAATTTAAAATCTTTAATGGGTTGGAGCAATTTACATTTTCCATGTGGTGTGCAGAGGTCTTTTGTTAGAGATGTTGCTCATGGAACCAGTGAGTTTAGGAAAATGGGAAGGTAGCCTAAAGCACTCCATGGGTGAAAGACATTGGAGGGGGATGATAATAGGTTAGAGGGGTTTCTGCTGAGGCACTGGGGCCGGCATTACCAGGAGTGGAAGGACATTCAGCCTGTGCTGTGAGCTATACTTTTGCCTTGTATAGGTAGCATTAGTCTTCCCTCTTTGGAGCACATGAATAGTGCTAGTTTTTGCTTAATGCATGTTTACAGTGTGGCTAGAGACTTACCTAATGCCCGCAGATGTCAGTGGAAATGCTTAGATCAAGCAGGACATGTGCAGTGGACATGTATCAGTCCTATGTTTTTAAAGATGTCAATAATATTATATTGATGATGCAATATGTGCTTTTGCAAATACAACTTTTAGCTGACTTTTTGCAAAGAGCAAAAATCACATAACATTAGAGAAGCTGTAAACTTATTTTAGTTGGAAGGCAATGTATGAATTAAGCAATGTTAATTAAAGAATAAGTATTAGCAGATTTTAACATTCCTAACATGCTTTGAGGACTGATTAATAAGGGTAATACTTAGCTGTCACAATGGAATAATTTTCAACATCATTACCTTGTCCCTCGAACAAGTCAAGCTTGAACCCCTGGGATTTGGCCACACTTTGTAAAACAAACATTGCCAAACACATCTGACTTTCTGAAGGACAAAACTTTTATAATAATCAAAGCATTTGAATGTGCTAAATTGAGAAGTGATGAAAACCAAAAGGAATGACTAGAGATGATCAGGATTAGAAGAACTGTTTGAAGGAGTTAATGAAATGTTCTTCAGTTCAGCCTAGGAAGATTACATAGAAACTAAAGTTAAGCCTAGATATATGATGGGAAGATTGACATGGCAGCACTACAGTCGTAGCAGCCAGCAAATTAGATATTAGGTAAAGTCACTAGAGCTATTGATGAAGTTACTTATCAGATCTTTACATGTATTAAGGAATAAGAAAACAAGAATATAACATATAATATAAATAATAGCACATGTAATATATACAAGATAACATAAAAATAGACATACAGAGGGAGTTGCAAGGCAACTAGGAGACAATCTATGTGGTTTGATGCCATAAAATCATTACATGTACATCCCACAGGCACCTTACTAGATGCACTGCTAGAACAAAATGAGAGCAGCAATTTCTACTTGCCTCCCCAAAGACATCAAAACCAAGAAAGTTTATATTTTCTGTAAAATAAGCTTGGTAAACTCATACAGAAACTTTATACAATAATATTCCCCGAGATCTGACCCCTAAGAGGGTTTAGCCTTGAAGACAAGCATCTTCAAGTTGGGCAGGGTGAAAGGAGGAGAAGCTGAGATTCTGCATAGCCTTTCAGGACTGAGGTGCTTTTACACATACTCAGGTGCAGAACGATGTGCAGGTCAGTATCTTTAATACTGAAGACTGAAGGTGGGGTGTGGTTCCTTTCACAGCCATCCCAGCAGACCTTACAGTTATGGACTTGACTCCCAAATATTGTATCTGATTTTTTTCTTTTTTTAACTGAATCCTAATGCATAACGGTTTTAACATTTAGATATCTAACTCAGTTTCAACAGTGTCTGTGTACATGTTCGTGAAGACATTACCTATAAAACAGTCCTATGTTGTGACTTCATTTGATAGGTGCTCTTACAATCATGGTATCCTCAAAGCAGCAAAATAACTGCAAGAAAAGCAGAGAGCTGCTTGGGCTCATGCAGATCAAAAGCATATGGACTGTCCATGGGAAGGACATAACATCGACTTTATTATAAACAGGCTATTGACAGCTCTTCTGATATTACCAGTTTGCCTTGTTACAGTATAGGAAGACAAGGACCGCCCAGGCCACTACTGAAGCAAGGGTTGCTTTCTTTTTCAAGTGCAGGTGGTTAGTCTTGATTGATGGGATTAAGAGCCCCAGCTGAAAATGCATCAAGTGACTGCCTGAGATGTACCTAATTGCTATAAAGGCTGAAAGGGCCCTGTCCGAGAAAGTGAATTGCAGAAATTAAGTTGGCTCTTGTAGTGTAGGTACTTAGGAAGAACTGCTCTGAGTAGGAAAGTAATCTCTGATTTAGGAAGGGGATCTTCTGATTGACTAGAAAATATATAGATCTGTTCCATTTGGTGGTTTAGGCCTAAGAAAGGGGAAATGAGGTCTTGAAAAAATTCTTGGCTTTTATTTTTCTCTTTTCCTTTTTTTTCTTCTTCCCTTTTTTTAATGTTTGCTAAGCTAAGATCAGCTTTCTAAGGTCAGGTTTCACTAGCTTATAGGGCAGATCTTTTTTTTTTTTTTTTTATAAAGGCTTTGAAGTGAATCCTTTCAACCAGGATAGGCTCATCTTACCTCTGTTGGATATGCTGCATTCTTCTGCTTTATTCTTACTTATGTGGCTTTTCTGACGAGAGTAATTCCACAGATTAAATAAAACCAAAAAAAGTTGGTGTTTTACCACTGGTAGAAAGAGGGAGTTTGCAAAATAAGCTGGCAGGTGGGTAGAGAATACCAGAAAAAATGACTCACAAACTAACATTATAAATAAAGGTTTATGTAAATATTGTATAAAAGAGGAAAACAGAGTTATTGAAATAGTAGTCTAGTTTCAATTTCTTACATGAAAGTTATGTTAAAGAAACAGCTTGAATTCTTTCCTACTCACCCAGACTCCTGTATTTCACATTTAAATAGTTGGTAAAGTGACTTGCAAGCAAGTTATTGTCCATAATGAGACCCTCCTTGAAACCAAGGGAGAGAATGAGCTTTTGAGAATGCAGAGAACTAATAACCTCCTTTTTGAGGCTGAATCATCCTCAGTACAGTGTATCTTATCTCTGAAATTGTTAGAAGTGGTTAGTGTGGTTATCTAGCACTTTGAGATCTTGATTCTTGCAAACCAGTAACTATGGCTATGTTCAGAATCAGCCATCAGGCTGCATGAGTGAAAGATCAATTGTCCTGAGTGTGGCATTGACCCATATGTTACAATGATGAAACTTTACAAAGGATTTTTTCTTTTTTTAATCATAGGAAAAGTTCTGCTACCTTAATTCTTATATAGTATGCTACCTGTCAACTGCTACATAAAAGAATACTTTTAAATATTTTTGTTGTTCTTTAACATTTCTGTGATTGAGCTGTCTGCCATTGGGTACTTACAAGCCTTCTAAGTCCTGCCTGCTCTCTCTACATAAGCATTGATGTATCTGCATAGTGTCTTATTTAAGCTTGTCTTGCTGCCTCAGCTGTATTAAAGCTGACCCATCTGTGTATCATAAAGTTCTCTGTTTCAGATAATCACAACAGGCCTATTGCACCTCCTGTTGTAGAAACCTGCATCTGGGACTTGGTGACGTTATCCTAAAAATCACCCATCCCTGACAATTAAAAAGGGTGGCACAGCAATGACAAAATGAAGTAAAATTAAATGACCCTCGAGGCGTCACCCAGCAGTCTGCTAACTGGGCAGTCTCGAGAACAGAAAGGCTGAAAAACAGCCTGGCATCTTTCTGAAGCTATTTTAATGTCTCTGATTTATAGATCTGTTATTTTGTTTAGAGGATGAGAAAGAACAGCAAAGTAAACATGATGGAGAGGGCATCCACTTAAGGCTAAGGTCAATTACTCAAGGGAATAAATGTGCGTAATTGTACACCTGATAACTAACAGCATAAATAGACTGTTGATTTATATCGTGAGTCTTAAACTGCAACCCTTTTATCCAAACAATTATAATAATAGGAGGTTGATTATTTGTATTTGTTCCAAGTACTTGTGATGATCATCTTTGCAAAGATACAGGAGAAAAATAGACTAGTGTTCTCTTTGGCAGATATCCTTTCTCATTAGATCATAACTGCCATTGTGGATAAACCTTTTATAGGTTAGGGCAGACAAACACTTTAATTATGCTCGGGAAGATTTTAATTCCCAGATGCCTACATCAGAGAATCTTCTGGCATCTCAAGTCATTGAATAAAAAGCATCTATCTGTCTTGCTAGCTCAATGACTTTTCATTAGCAATGATGTTTTGCCTCTCTTTTCTGTTCTTAGCATAACTACCGTAATTAAGAGGCAATTTTTAAAATTCTGTGTTGGAACTCGTCTTGATTCAGAGTTTGCTGAGCTCTGGAAACTGATGTCTGTAAGGCAAATTGGAGGCCCAGTATCCATGTTTCAGGCCAAAATAGTCACTACTAAATGGTATCGACATCCCCAAGCAGCGCAAGTCCAATCCTGGAAATAGCTGCTTCAACAGACAGGGTTATTCTTTTGTTGCGTGTTTCATTTGTTGTGGGGGGTTTGGGGGGGTGAGAGCTTGGCAAGGGGGTGTTGGCAGGGAATAGGGATTGCATGAAACTAAAGCAGTTTTCAAAACTCAGCGCAGTCAGACATTTTTCCTCTTCCAGAGAAGATGCATATTTATTTCCTCCACCCAGACTTTTTAACTTCTCTTGGCTGCCTCTAAGTCTAAATCAAGGCCCAAATCTGAAAACTTTCATACATTTGAGTAACCTTATAGATATGCTACACAAAAACATAAAAACACAACTTAAGATTATAGATAATCACACTTTACTTATAGTTAAACGTTGTCTAAATTAATTTTCTATTTCTGTTTCATTGTAAGTCTCTGTTATCCTTTGCAGATAAATACAGGCATACATTTCACTGTTCTATAATTTTCCTGTTATGCCACTGACTAGTCTGCCTGAATTTTGTGTACTGTTTCCCACACTCCTCTTTCCTGATTTTGGTTAATATGAGCTGTAATACTGAGTTGTGTACATAAAAGTCTCAGCCTGAGTTTTTCTGTTCTTCTCCAGAACTGAGGAACTTTGCAGTAGTTATTAGCTAAACCCATAACACAACAACAAATCCTATTTAAGCTTCATAAGATGGCTCAGATTTATCAAAAAACTGCTGTGACCCCAATAAATTCACTGTATCTCGATTTTTCAAGAAACTATAACTGTCTGTGAGAGAAAATTAGAGAAATAGGTGGCTAAACAATGCCATTTTAACCTGCTATTAATTCAAGTACAAAATTGTGCTTGTGACAGGGTAAGCCATGTTGAGTCCTGTTTATACACTTTGAAAATCAAAAGCCTTTTATATCCCATTGTTAAACATATGTTTTATATGTTCAGCAGATATGTATTCTAATACAAGCAAGAGGTTATAATTTCTGAAGAGACTGTGGATGTTATTTTAATAGCAGATTAGCACATTAATACATGTTAAAATCCCTTGCTCCAGCAGATTGTGCTCCGTTATAAAGGTAAAATACATTTTCAGGGGTCTCCTTTAACTCAGTTTCGTATGAACTACCTCAACCTCTGCCGTGCCCATGATACCTTAACTTCCTAGGTGTGAGAGCATCCCCTCGTTCACTACAGCACTGGATTATGTCTAGTGATGAAGGACTGAGGACAGCTCCAGAGTGGTGCTAGCCAGAGGGTAAACATAAACAGCTTTATTACAAATTCAGAAACAGCTGTTAATGTCCCCCACCCCCTAAGGAAAGGGAATTACTTGCATACCTTGTACTTTTTTCCATATGATCCCTTAATACAAGAGTAAAAGATCTTGTCATTTCTCAGTATCAGAAGCATTACTAAATGAAACTTCATATCCACTTCTTGTCTCGCAGCCACGGCTGACACATCGTGTGGCTTTGGCAAAGCCCAGCGTATTTCTCACTCACCCTGTTCATCCCTCATGAAGAATCTGGCACATGCCA
This sequence comes from Strix aluco, assembly GCF_031877795.1. Taxonomy (NCBI): domain Eukaryota; kingdom Metazoa; phylum Chordata; class Aves; order Strigiformes; family Strigidae; genus Strix; species Strix aluco. The sequence goes on from NC_133936.1 coordinate 34,334,021, forward strand.
GAGGCACAGCTCAAAGCCTGTGGTTGCAGGGTGAAGGCAGGTCAAAGAGTTGAAGTACAGTAATGCAAACTAACAGGCTGCTAGATCTGCCTGCTAAAAATCCTTACCCAGAACACAGAGGTAAGGAAGGGTTGCAGCTTGCAGCCTGTGAATGGGAGAGTGTTAACCTAACACTTTGTAAGTCACTGAAGATGGAAAACATCTGTCTCTCATTCCTTCTGAGGGTGTCTCCAGGGACATGCGAGTCAGCCTCTCTCAGCTGAGTGATTCCTAAGCCCATGCTCACCCTGCTGAAGAAGTATTTTGGGAAAAAAGTAAGGAACATGTTGCTCAGTCACAAGAGCAAAATCAAGGAAAGGATCTCTGCTGTGTAGTTCACTGACACACTAGATCTGGTTTCAGGGAGGCTAAACATTGACAACGAAGAATAAGAGAGAGAGAACTGGGCCTGGTTTTCCTGTATTTTATACACAAGCAACATACTTTTAATGTTAAAATGGAGGTGGATGAATAGGATATAGACCACAAAAGTGTTACTTACCATTCTGGTGGATTACCTTAGAGTAAGAAGTTGGTTCTGTAATCAAAGTACTAGTTGTAGTTAAAGCCAGCACTGAATTGAAAAATCTCTTCAGATTTCTAGTTGTGCCATAGTTTTTTTCAGCAAGAAGAAAAAATGTGTCTTTTGAAGAAGACTCTGAGATGAAGTGAATGGAGTCAATTTATTTCAGCTGAGTCAGAATCACAGAGTTAATCTCAGTATCTGATTTTAGAAGAAATTCTTCTTTTTCACCCTCTCCATAGTGTTTTATATTATGAAATATTTGGATAGAAATTCTCAGGCTGACTGTGTACACAATATTTGAGGTAATATTATAAATTATTATTTCTTTTTTGAAGCCACTAGGCAATGAATAAAACAGAGATGTACCATGTTCTGCTTTGAAATCAGAAGTTTGCTCAGTAGTGAAAAAGATGGGTTTAAAGGGTCTCACTTAAAGGCGCCTTAAAAGGGTCTCATGTCTAAATCAACATTCTTGATGGGATGAATAAAAATAGCTGGACATTTATCTTAGAACAGCTATAATTCAGTTATAGCTTCAGAGCTGTTATTTCACGTCATTCTAGGCTGCCTTGAGTATCTCACTCAAAATTAATAATGTGTACAATACTATCAGCATAGAAGAATGGATTTAGAAAAAAAAAAAGTGAGTTGAAATTCAGTTTTTCTCCAAAAAATAATAATGCTATTGATGTTTTCTTTGGGAAGGAAAAAATTAATTAGATCTATTTTCAAGGTAGAGTCGTTCATTACTTGTCTCATACCTTTATAGCACTTCTGGTTTTCCTGAGTGCATTAGGAAGCTGGAGTATAGAAATGTAGATGTACTGTGAAGATTGGAAGATAATTTTGCCCTTAGCTTGATGCTGCTGACCCATTCTTCAAACAGAGTCCACTGTTAAAATCTCTTATTTATGCAGTTAATACAGTTCAACATGATTATGTGATGTTGTTGACCTGAGTGCAGCCAATGGCTGTAACCAGGCTGAAAGAACTTGTATAAATATGTGGTGAGTAATGTGAAGCATGCCTTAAGCCTGTGCCTTCACAAATTCTATGAATTTTCAATGTGCTAAGTGTAGTACAATTTATTTGTTCACAGACCAAAGCATCAGAATATAAAGCTGTTGATATCCTTTGTTTGAAATAAGAAAGCACAGTCAAAACAAACAACTAGCGTTTTAACAGAAATGCACAGAAGAGCAGTCACATACAATCAAAGTCACCAGGGTTTTTACTTCTCACACGCAATTATACCACCCTCGCCTTACAGCGGCTTTTGCTACTTTCCGTATGTAGATGCAGTCATTGCTCTGCCTTTCACCCCGTAAAGCTCTTTTGCTAGATGGGGTCAGGCAAAGAGAGAGCGTTGCTTACCTCTCTACTTCATTTTTTTAATATGTCAAGTGATGGTACTTTCCTCCTTTCTAGAATAATATTAAATCCTTGAATTAAAGGGGTTTTTTTAGGAATATCCTTCCTATCTTTTCATCACTATGTTTTTCTGTTCTTGCCACGATGTTGAGTATGTTCTCAAATACCTTGAAATCTCAGCATAATTTTAGAGTTCTGCCTCTCATGAGGGGATCTGTGGGATTCTTAGATATCTTCTCCTCTTTAAAAAGGGTTTAACAGGAAGAAGCAACTGAACTTGGACAGGAGCCAGGATTCCAGAGCAAGGATTAATAATCCTGATTTTACAGTTAAACTCTGTTTTTCCTTGATAAATTTGTGACCTTTATTCCCCAAGGAAATCATTTTTGGCTTTGAGTGGTATTAGTAGCAGTAGTAGAAAACTGCATGAAGTTGGTGTTTTCAGTAGTTCTTCACATGGGCCAAATCTCTGTGTAACTATATCAGCATTTTTCTGAAAATATAATCTTGCCCATCTATAGCATATAGTTCTGTTCATTTTTCTCCACTCATTATTGCTAGTGAAAGAGAGAAAAGAGATAAAATAGTTTATTTCTTAGTAAGGCCAAGACATGTATAGTATGGCAAAACATTTCTACTGCAGGGACCAGAAAGTGCTTACATCCAGCAGAAAAGCAAACACATGGAGACACACTTTGAAGTACACCACCAAGAACAGAAGGAAGAGAGGAGTAACTAGGCTCTCGACAATTGCAGAAATTTCTGCTGACAATAGAGAGATTAAAATACTTTAGAGAGAAATCTGACTATAATTCATAGAAGGTGAGGAAGAGGTGAAATAAGGAAAAACAAAGATCAGGGAGGACTCTTTGCCTAGAGCTTTTGCCTTTGTAATGCTCACCAAAGTTCTGCCTGTATCTGCATATCTGTTTGTGCTCATTTACCTTTTATTTTCCATCACTTGCAGTCAACCAGGTGATGTTCTGGTGATAAAAAGCTATGCTGTTTCACATCTGCTGGGGATCTGTCTCTTAAACAGTGAAGTGATTCAGTAATGTTAAAAATAAATGAAGATAATGTGTAATTTTTATGGCTATAACTTTAGTTTCCTTCAAAATGTTTTACATTTCTTACCTTTTTTTTTTTTTTTTTGGTTCTGTATTATTTCTCTTTTGACTTCCCCAGTAAGGAATAGAGATCACATGCTATAAGCAAAAGCAACTTGTGACCATCTCTTTGTGTTGATTTGATGATTTGGCTTTAATTCAGGCAATAAATAGCGTACCACAGACTGTAAATCACATAAGAAGAGCTCTAGATGAGAGCTATGACCAGCAACAGTGTCCTCACAGCTCTCATTTAAATCTACCATCTGAGAGATGTCTAGAACAACTGCTGTTAAAAAGCAGCACCACCTCCAGTAACAAAAGGAAATGAGCTGGTAGGCATATGCCCAGCTAACTTCAACATCATAAAAGGAATAATTATAAATCATTATTCACTAAATAGAAGGAAAGTTAAGCTTGCCATAATACCTTTCATCTATCTGAGTGTGTAGAATATAATGGATTCTGTGCTGAACAGAGCCTGAGAGGTACCCCAGGAAGCAGAGCAATAGCTTACAAAACAACTATGAAATCAATCTGTAACCTGGGGGGAGTTTAGATTTTTTTCCCAATGTAATTGTATGTTACAGTAATACATACTATTCTAGAACAAGGCATAAATTCAGTTCACTTAATTTTAAATACTGTTTTTACAATTCTCCTCTGCTATCTTCTAATTATTTCAGGTGAGACTGTTGAAAAAATGAAAAACTCTTGGAAAAAGGTAAATGATTCAGTCTAGCCGAGCATGAATAACTAAACTGCAGACGACTGTAAACTGAGAATAAAAAAGATTTGGGAGAAATGGTTTTTTCCACTTGACGCCAGGAAATAGAAACCATAGTGGATGTTTCTGTTTTATTGCTATGCAGACTTTACCTGGTATCAGGAATAGGATTTACTGTGTTTGAATAGAAGGAAATCTTGTTGATACTGTATTGTCTTCTGAATTATTGTCACATCTGACTACAAAAGACAAAAAGGGACAGTGCAACCAGATTACAATTCCATCCAAGATTTCCTAGTCTGGGGGCTGTGTACCTGGAGAGCCCTCAGGCAGCAGGCTGAAATGGGATTTAAAGCTGTGAAGAGTCAAAGGGATGCAAATTGCTTATAGGAGGCTCAGACATAGGCAAACTATTTGAAGCTTATCTGCTCAGTAAGCTCCAGGGAACTCTTCTTACTCTCCACCTTTGTAAATGTCCATTTTGAAGTGCATCCATCAGGAGTGGAGACCCTCCTCTTGCCATTGCCAAGGGAAAGCAGCAAAATTCCCCTGAAGAATTGTGTAACTTCTGTATTCATGTACCTGCTTCACATCATCTTTCAAACTATCTGAAATAACTTTTCCAGGCTTTTCCTCAATCTGAAAGAAAAGGATTCCCGTTTACTAGTGTAATTTTGGAGCCTTGCAGGTTGATGTGCTTTTTTCTTAAGTTTTAAATAACTTTTATATCAAATAAGCTTATTATTAATATTAAGAAACAAGCAAAGAATTAGTTGGAAAAAAGATATTTCCATTTTCATCCAATTCTTAGCAACTCCAGTGCTTCTTGGGCCATTTTTAAATCAGAGAGAAAGGGACAGGAAAACAGAAGGATCATGGTAGGTTTTCACAGTTACATTTGACCTAATCGTTTGTCCCTAGAGTGACTCTCCTGCCACAGAAGCTTTTCTCCGCGTGTTTGCCCGCTGAAGGCCTCACTCTGTGATCAGCCCCACAGCCAGATCTGTCTTTTCTATCTCCCACTGTCATGGGTGCAAAACCTCTTATCCCCTTTAATTTGTGCCCCAGGTCTATCTCTCTTTTCCATAAGCCATCTCCCTCTACTCCAGACCTCCCTTCAGGCAATATCATTACCATTCAGATGCCTTCATTTTGTGCCCCTGAGCTCATCCTCATTAGCTCTATTTAGTCCTTCACCTTTTGACTGCTCCACTTTGTCCTGTTGTACGGGATATTGCTGCTTGCTCTTAGGTTCATTCCCCACAGCCACTTCATCAGCTGTATTTGACTGGCCTTGGACTCGGGTAATTATATCTTCATATCTTTTCTGTCCCAGACAGTCCCATCAGTTTTCAGTGAAAACATTTGCTAGAGTAAAACAGTAGTAGAGTAGTACGTATTATGAAATACATAGATAAGGGATAATGAATAAGGAATAAATCTCATGTCATTAAACAATTAGGTGATTCACTAAAACAGTAAGAAATATCATCATTATTAAGGAATTACTGCGATAAGGCAACTGTGTATTTATTTAATATTTGCTGTTTGTCAATGACTGGTTGTCTGGACTTATGAGGTTTTCTGCCTTTGGAAGGGTCAAATGGAAACAAATAGTTTTCATACTGATGGAGCAGAGATTCACCTAAGAAACATGCAATTATTCCAGACAGTAATTAGTAAGGGATTAACTTCTGAACAATGTAATCAAACTAAAAAAAAACCCCAAATTTATCATAAATAACAAAAAAGCCTCTTGCTTGCACAGAATCACAAGAACCATTGGAAGTCTGAAAGTCTGAATCCGACTTTTATCAGAGAGATAAACTCTTCAGGCAAAGATAGGTCACTTATGAGAACAATTTGTTTTTCATTAGCCTAAACCTGCCTGACCTGTTCATCTGTTTGTGTCCTATAAAATAACCTGTTAGTACATGCAGATGCAGTATTAGGAGGGGAAATTATATTGCCTCTTTGAACTTAAGAATTCTTGGTACAAGTCAGTGAAAATTTTCATATTGCCCAGAATCCTACCTGACAAGCCTGCCAGCTGTCTGGAGCATGTTTCCAGGAAATAAACTGCAAGGGTTAAAATTGTGAAAATTTTACTCCAAGGGTAGCCAGTAGTGCTTTGAAAAATAGAAATTACTTGATTTTATGAGGAATGACTGCTGAAACAGCTTAGAGAGATTATAAAAGGAACTAAGAGATCTCAAAACAACAGCAGTAATTTTGGCTTTCTTACAAAATCTCCAAGTAGAGATGATCTGTGTGCATCTTAAGGCTCACACAACAGCAAGTTGCTGTAAAGATCTGTTCAACCTGGTGACACCAATCTGCTCTCATCTTCCTTATCTAGGGAAGATCGGGATGGTGGCTTTGTACTTTGTGAATATCCCTAACCCATATACACAAGTGTGGGTAATGCAGAAAAGTGAAATTACTTTTCTTTCAAAATTAAACCACTCCTTTTTAGGGGAAACATTTGCAGATATATTTCAGCTCTCCAAAAGCAAACTTACTTCCCCCTCAAGCTGGGCAAATATAGCCAGGTTCTCAATCAGTAAATCTCAAATAAAATTGTTCTTTAAGTGTCCATCCCATTCCAAATCTTCCTGTATATTTTGAGAGTCCTGCATACAGAAGATAATCAAAATTTAATGTAAAACTATTTATTTTATCTACACCTAAAATTTAGGCATAGATCTAAAATTCATTGTCTCATCTTAAGCTGTTGTAAATTATCATTACTCCATTTTTGTGGATGGGAATGTGTGAGGTGTAATGGCTAAGGATTTGTCCATAATACATTAAACATTTGATACTGCTCAGGTAAGCAATAGATGTTTTTTGTTTAGAACCTGTAGAAAATATTCTGAAAATATATAATTGCAGAAAGTGCTGAAAGGATGCTCCAAAGCTGGTGAAATTTCTAGTATGTTATGCAGACCTATTTATAGCACACATTTTTAGTGTCAGTAAGAACTGCTAAACAGAAGACATACACTAAACCAGAAATGTTTTCATGGAAATTGCTAGTAATTCTAATGATGGGAAACATGCACATCTTTATCCTACTTGCTTAATAAACATGCATCTTGTAATAAACTTGAAAACATTTAGACTGTGAGACCAAGCAGCCAAGGGCTTTACAGCAAAGTCAGCACTCCACTAACATTTGTCATGAGACTTTATAAATGCTGTGGCAAACAACCTAATTTTGATGCTAGTATCATCTTCCTCATGGTCTGTCTGAGCAGTTCCCCAGGGCTGCTTGCCCTCTAGTGTCTCTCTAGATGTGGTTCCCTTCTTCCCTTCCTCCCAAGCTCGAAGGTGAACAGATGTTTCTTCTCTCTCTTTAAGAGCATTGATGATTTTGGCAAGAGCCCTTTCTCATTGCAGGTGTTTGGTTTGCTACAGCCAGGGACCTATTCCCTTTCATATACCTGAAGGCTTATGCCACCCTCAGTGCTTGCTCACTCACCTCTGGGCTCACCATTGCCCACAAGCTGAGACAAGAATCCTGATGGCTGCTTTGCAAAAAGGAAGGGAGTCTCAGGAACATGCAGGGGGGGAAAAAACCCACAGAAAAAAGGCAGATCTTGGTAAAATTTGATCATAGAATTGTAGAATCATTTAGGTTGGAAAAGGCCTTTAAGATGATAGAGTCCAACCATTAACCTAACACTACTAAGTCCACCACTAAGCCATGTCCCTGAGCACCACATCAAGACATCTTTTAAATACCTTCAGGGATGGTATTTACTCCACCACTTCCCTGTGCAGTGTGTTCCAATGCTTGACAACCCTTTCAGTGAAGAAATTTTCCCTAATATCCAATCTAAACCTCTCCTGGTACAACTTGAGGCCATTTCCTCTTGCCCTATCACCTGTTACTTGACTGGATTTTTTAAAAATATTAAGATCTTTGTTAAAATAAAAAATAAAAGGAGGGGGAGCATTTTCCTTTAGCATTTCTTCCATAAAACTGAAATGCTACAGCATGCAGGAAGACTATGTGTATGAATGATGGGAACCTAAAAGACTAAGGGCAGGAAGATTTGTATTATCTTCAAAACAGTATTCCCTCTTAGGCAATATAAAACCAGAACTGAAAGTTAAAAGTTTAAAATTCATCCATCAACACAGTAAGGTGCGTTTTTTTTAGATGAAACTCCACTCCTAGCATTCTTCCCACCCATAATTCTGCAGGAATACTGGGAACTGAAAAACCCCAGGTGGTAAATATGATCCTGTAAACTTGAAACTGTGAAAGAGCTTTCCTCCCAATCTTGAAGTGGCAGGTTAAAAGAATCCCCTTTCCCAAGAGTAAATATGAAGTTGCCAGAGAGATATTGTGAACAGTTTTATTACTCTTCTACTTTGCAGTAATGTACCCATTGACAACCTGATTGCTCTATGCAAAGACAAGTTAAAGGCTCAAAAAAAAAGGACAGATTCTGATTTTACCTCTGCACTCCAGCGTAACTTCACTGATACCATGGTCTTATTTGTTATTATACTGGTGTGAAGTCACATTCTTAATCCTGAATTTGAACGAAGAAATATATTCCGCTGTAAGGGGAAAGGAGGGCCATGGTGGGGGATGGAGAGGAAAGAACACTCAGTGCATGCATTTCACAGAGTAATCCCCCACGTGCTTTCACATATTAAAGTATGGCTTGCCAGGTTGCAGAGGAGGGAATCCACTTCTGAGGGTAGAGTAAACATTTGTCTCCTAATTAACAGTTTCTGCTGTTAAGCATTTCACATACTTGGAAAGCAGAAATGCTTTAGGTGGAATTTGCATATGTACTTGTGCAACACACTTCTGCTGATTTTGTTTCTTCAGATGTTTTCAAAAGCTTTAAGTTATGATTTGGAATTTCCAGACATTTCTGCCAACGCTAAAGAGCTATGCACCAACTTTATAAGAACTCCGCTGCAGTCTCTTTGTAGGAGAACAGTGTGCTACTTGATTCAAACTTAATGAGTTGAGTAACTTGGCATCTAATTGGACCTTAGATCACTGCTTGTCTTGTTAATGCAGTGTTAAAACGGAAGGTGACCAGATGTATCTGGTTTGTGTGGCAAGATTTTGGTAGTCTGACTAAAGGGGTGGCTTCTGTGAGAAGCTGCTAGAAGCTTCCCCCATGTCTGACAGAGCCAATGCCAGCCGGCTCCAATGATGGACCCACCACTGGCCAAGGCTGAGCCCGTCAGCGACACTGGTAGCACCTCTGTGGTAACGTATTTAAGAAGGGAGGGAAAATAACAAACCTGCTCAACTGCAGCCGGAGAGAGGAGTGAGAAGATGTGAGAGAAACAACTCTGCAGACACCAAAGTCAGTGAAGGAGAGGGAGGAGGTGCTCCAGGCCCCGGAGCAGAGATTCCCCTCCAGCCCATGATGAAGACCTTGGTGAGACAGCTGTGCCCCTGCACCCGTGGAGGTTAACGGTGGAGCAAATACCCACCTGTGGCCTGTGGGGGACCCACGCTGGAGCAGTGTGTTCCTGGGAACAGACTGGAGCAGTTCGTGAAGAGCTGCAGCTGTGGGAAGGACTCACATTGGAGAAGTTCATGGAGGACTGTCTCCTGTTGGAGGGACCCCATGCTGGAGCAGGGGGAAAGAGTGTGAGGAGTCCTCCCCCTGAGGAGGAAGGAGCAGCAGAGACATGTCATGAACTGACCACAACCTCCATTCCCCATCCTCCTGTGGCACTGAGGGGGAGGAGGTAGATAAATCAGGAGTAAAGTTGAGTTCAGGAAGAAGGGAGGGGTGGGGGGAAGGTGTTTTAAGATTTAATTTTATTTCTAATTATCCAACTCTGATTTTGATTGGCAATTAAATTAATTTTCCCCAAGTCAAGTCTGTTTTTCCCATGATGGTAATTGGTGAGTGATCTCTCCCTGTCCTTATCTTGACCCATGAGCCTTTCATTATATTTTCTCTCCCCTGTCCAGTTGAGGAGAGGGAGTGATGGAGCAGCTTTGGTGGGCTGCTGGCATCCAGCCAGGGTCAACCCAACACAGATGTAATCACAGTAAAGACTATTTTAGTACTCAGTATGCTACATGAGATCATATTTTAATTCCTGTTAAATAGACTTAATTTAGTGATATGAAATCTGAGTATCTCTCTGTGTAGGTACCTGTTGAGCACCCCCCCATGCTAATTTGTGATACAACACTAAATAATAATGAACTTAGAGTACTTAAAGTGCCAAAAATACCCCTGAAAAGATACTTCCCATAGATAAAATTATGAACATTTTATTTTCTCAAAATTTCTGATCTATTAACCTATGGTACAATTTGGGCTTCCTTCCATTTTGCCATTCTGGGAATGAAATCAGATGGCTAGATGGTCTGTAGTTATTACAGGCAGCTTTATATCACATTAATATGCTTTGGGGCTATATAAGGATCTCAAAAAGATATCCCAAAGAAAATAAGAAAAGTAATGAGGATGAAAGACCAAACCATGACCCTGAATGGAAATGTGTGGTACAGAGGAGTGAGAGGTGAATTCAAAAGCAGTCCAATTTGTATGGAGAAAGAATAAATGTGGAACTATTGAAGGCCTCTATTCTGCAGTACATAAGCATGTGTCTGTTTTAAAGCATGTGACTCCCTCTTATCCAAAAACCAAATACAAACCCACATGTAGACATACTCTTGGGTCTTTCATCAGACTTAGGTCCCACTTCACAATTTTGGCTATACTCAAAGGCCTAAAAAATTTCCTTTGCCTGTTCCCGGAGCACTTGCCGTGTCATTTTTTTGAACACTTACCAAACTGCATACCCTTGTGTTGTGCAGTCCGTGCAGTGCAGTTTAAGAGGGAATATAAGGGGAACAGGCATGACTTGAACTATGTCTGAAAGACTGATCCAGATTTGATTGACGCCTTATCTTTTAAAGCCTTATAATCTGCTGGACAGAATATTTTAGGTGCTCATCTGCCCTGAGAGTTAGATTTTGTACTATACCATTTTATAGCTACAGACTAGTCATTTATTCATAGGAGGAAGCTATCAAATATTAACCATTTGAAAGGAAAAAAAAAAAATTAAGGCAAACATTTGGAACAGCAAGCCTGATGAGTGAACACTGTACTACATGCTCCTTAATCTTGGTTAAGTAGTACACCGTATTTGTGTCATGGAAAAAATCTGAAATACTTTAGCACACTGCCAGTGATTTTTGTGCTTTATGAACTGTACCACAGGTAATATGTACAATGTGAAATGTTTGTGAAGCCTTAAGATTTAGGCTACCTAGATCTAGTGGCACTAAAAGTGAAATGTGGTCAAGTTGGCACCATTCCTTTTGCCTTCAGACAGTAAGAATTCAGTCAGATACAGTCTGCTTGAAATAAAAGAAAAATTACTGGGGCATAGTAAGCAGGCTTGCATTTTTTGCACTTTTTCTTCATTCTTCTAATATTCCATACATATTTTAAGGTGCTTGTCGCTTCCAACATCACAGAAAGTTATTATGCAGATACTTGATCTGCCCCAAAAGGAATTCAGCATTTCAAGAAAGCCATTAAATTATGCACAGTGTTAGCCTATGACCATCTATTCTTATCTCTATTACAGTTGCTGCCTATCTTCTATTTCTGCTCCCATTTCACTGCTTTCTTCCCCTCACTGCTTAGTTGTGTCCTAGTTAAAATTCAATAGCAGGACCTTCGGGAGAAGTATCAGGTCCTCCATTGATAGAATTCTGTGATCTGTGAGAATGGCAGTGAAAATAAGTTTGAATAAGAAAAGTATTGATGATTTTGTACATGCTGTATCATATTCCTGTTAAATATTTCACTTAATGATTGGAATTGGAAAAAATACTTTCTCTAAAGCTATTTGGAACACGTAGAAGAAAAACATGTTTGAACTTAAAATTTTCAAGTTCATCCAGCAGGTTTTCAGCTGAAAAACACTCGCATACTAAAAGATCAAGAGTTTCAAAAAAGACATTGCTTATTTTACTTCCATAAATCAATTTTACTCATCCTGATTTGAAAGTGAGCTTTCCCCAGCTGCCCAGACTTATGTATGTGCTTGGTAGGTCTCCATCTGATAATACTCCCAACTCAGAAACTCCACTTTGCACCCAAAATATTTTTTGTCAAAGCTTTTCTTGATCCTGTCATTTCACTAATCAGCAATCAGCTATCAAAAAAAAAGAAATTCTGAAAATTTTTCTGCTCTTGGGTCTGATCCTGTGAAATGCACCGTATCCAAACACAAGTATCACTTGAGAGCTCTCAGTACCTCCCAGTATCAGGCTATTATTAATTTGTCTAAACAAATAACTCTGCAAGCAGCACCCAAGCGATATCTATGGAGAGTAGCTGTTGTCCACAAAGCTTGCTTGTCCACGGGGCTTCTTGGACAACTTGACTCTCTAGCTGACCTTTAAGACTAGTGACAGTATTAATGTATTCCAGAAGAAACATGGTGGTGTTCATAATGGTGTATCTTACCAAGTATTTAACCTATCTCCTTTTCAGTATGGGGACAATATAAACGCATATATTTAATGGAAGATTTCCTTTTGTCCAAGTATTTTACATTGGCAGGTAAAGGACTTCTGCAATTACCAGGAACTTCAGGTTTTTGATAAGCTAGAAATACAACAGGAATGGGGTCTCTTTCTGAACTTGGATGCTTCTATTCTCCAACATCAGTTTGGAAATGTGGAGAGACTCTGCAGGGACTATTTTACTTCAGTGAGGACATGTGGGAGATATATGCAGACATCTTTGTGGTTTCTTTGGCAAGAATAAGTCCAAGTTACATTAGGGGAGCATTTTGGAACTTATTTGGAGTCTTCAAAAATTAAGAGGCTCATTATTTTCAAATGATCCCACTCTGTCATAATGCAGCATTTGTCTCTTAGGTAGTGCTTTTTATTCACCTTCCCAGCCAAAATAAAGTATGTGTACATTTCAGATTGTGAACTATATATGCAATGTGTAACAGTGTGTCCTTTCACACAGGAGCTCTTTATCCATCTTCTGGCCTGGTATTCTATCTTCAGGGGCACCGCTGAGCCTAGTCTATGACAGGGCGATCACAATAGTGTGTTTATCAGTGGCTAATACACTCCTATGTAGCTAACCCAAGGAATCGAGAACTTAAAAAGGCAAGCCTAGTGTAGCTCAACCACGGAGCTTTTGTGTAAAAATGGAGATGTCTTAAAGGTCAGCTAGAGAGTCAAGTTGTCCAAGAAACCCTGTGGACAAGCAAGCTTTGTGGACAACAGCTACTCTCCATAGATATCGCTTGGGTGCTGCTTGCAGAGTTATTTGTTTAGACAAATTAATAATAGCCTGATACTGGGAGGTGCTGAGAGCTCTCAAGTGATACTTGTGTTTGGATATGGTGCATTTCACAGGATCAGACCCAAGAGCAGGAAATTATCTTCAGAGGTCCTTCATTTTAAAATCGAACTTTATTTCTTTAATCTTTAAGACTCTACCAGGAACTGTACTGTATATTCTCTTTTGATTCAAAAATCTGGTTTCTATTACTGAGTGTATGAACTTTAACTTTATTAAACAGAATATATTGGTGGGAAGGGGAATGTAGTTTATACAGTAAGCATACACCTGTGGGACTGTGAAAAAGTGAATTGTTAAAATGTCTCCAACATGTGAAGGATGCATAAAAATCTCACAAAAGCCTGAGATGCAAAGTTAATGCTGACAGTGTATAGCGTAGCAAGCTAATGGTACCTTTATTGTAGACATCTGCAGCTGAAGGATCCTCTTGGGATCACCATTTGCTTGCCCAGGGAATTTGTTGACATGTTAGATATCAGCATCCACAAGTTTTATGGACTGGAACAGAAGGGTGTTTCCTGATCTAAGTTTTATAGGCAAACTCTTTGGTTAGTGATGTAGCATTTAATAGTACTGTTGGACTGGGGAAGGAGGCACTTTGTCAGGTCATAGCTGGAGACTGGATTTGCCCATGTGTGCTGAGGAAGAGTGCTCTGGTGCAGAAGACTCCTGACATCGCATAAAGTGTTAAATGTTAGCTTAAAATCATCTGTACTAGTCTCAGACTTCAGTAAATATTCTTAAGCAGTTGTTAAATTACAGTGAAATTCCAATAGTATTGCATTCTGTATCAAATATCAAGTGAAAGCAGCATCATTAATGACACACTAATGAATATCACATGAATTAATAATAATCGGCTACTTTTTGAAGTCTCCCTGGCTTCCATCTGTCTCTTAAATCACTTCAAATAATTAATTGCTTAATGCTTTTCACCTTTGACAGACAGAAATAAATTGCAGATTAAAAATACCTGTGTTGGCAGTGGGCAGAACAAAGTAGTATGGTTGTTTGCTGCCAATCTGGAGGGATGATGCATTTTGCTCTGCTGAGCCTCCCTTGCCCAGGTAGTAGTAATGCACAGATAAGGGAGACTGATACTGTATTATTCATTTTAGTCAAAAATTCACTCAGACTCACAGATTTTTTTGCAGTTTTTTCTCCTCGACAGAGTTGAATCAATACCTCTGAAGTTTCCAGTCCTCTCTTTGTAGCACTGCTGCAGGATGATCAGTGGCAATAACTTTCCCCTTTAGCTTGTCTGTGTCAGTAGGTGACGAGGCAGTGCAACAGAGCCTCAGTCTCTTCTGCTGAGATGAGTCGAGGTGTCCAGAGGTTGTCTTTAGGGTCACCTCTCTGTTGAGAGCTGCCCTGACATCACCTTGGTCGATAAGTGATCAATCAATTGCAAGAAGTTCCAGCCCCATGGACCTGGGATAAATATGAATGGCAGCCTAATGTAAATGCAAACACCTTAATGTAACATTGGTTATTCTGGAAACTGCTTGGCCCTGAGGATTTTAATATTATTTTTATTATTTTTATTTATAGATACTAAGGAACTCAGTTGCTTGGAAACCTGCATCTTTTTATCTGTTCTCAAAGCCAGGTAAGGTCAATTATATAAATAAAGCTGTAGTGACCAGAGAATGCATGAGAAGCACATTAATTTTTAATCAGTTTGAAAATGGGGAATTCAGTCATGATCCTTTCTTCTCAAAAGATTTAAGGTTGGAGATTGTGCAATCTTGAAAAAAATATGGGAAGGTGTCTGAGACAGGTCCTGTCAGGAATTCTCCTCTGTTGTGTATTCTGCTTTATTCCACAAGTGGCAACCTCATTACAATGCTGGATGCAAGAGTATTGCTTTTGTAAATGTTATAACTGACAATATCGATATATATCGTACTGCCTAGGCGATGTATAACTTTCATAGCTTAATTTATTATTTTTTAGTCATTTTTTTAAAACTTTCTTTTATGGTTTTATGATAAAGTGTGCAAGAGAGAGAGAGAAGGCACGGATGCTCTGTGATTCAAAGTGAAGGAAAGCCCAAATGCCTGCCTCTCAACCTCTGATAAATGCAGCTCACAGCACTCAACTACTAATGCATGATTTAATCCAAGTTCCACATTTTCCTTTCCTCAACCTTTTAAATGTGATACAGAATGGCAACCTCCTACTTTATTCTAAATGGTTTTTAAATGCACGTTTTCAAGCTCTGAAGTTACTGGAGGAGTTCTTCGCCTAAAATGATGTTACCCTGCGTACATAGAGAAAAATGGGAATTTGTTGTGCTAGAGAGTGTAAGCTGCTAGACTCTCAGATATTTAAAACTCTGGGAAAGATACTACAGTTAAAAAAAAAAAAAAAAAAGGTTTTCTGCATACTTCTATGCCACAAATTCTGTGTGGAAAATTCCTCAGGCAAAATTGTTTCTCACAGGTATAATTATGCTAGACAGGAGGAGCTGCAGGGGGCCAGTTCCCAACCGGAGAGCCTCTATTCTCCGAAGGTCAGGGCCGTGGCAGTAGCAGCTCCAGCACTGCCAGGCTCTACTGGCCCGAAGGATTTGTGCTGTCTGTAATGCTGGAAGGTGTGTAAGCACAGCATTTGGAGAGGGGACAGAACAGCGGACAAACAAAGTCAAGTATTAATGGCAAAGAAACTGCGGGTAGAAAAAGGCAGTGACAGAGGAGCAAAGGGGCTTATAGTGCCAGTGACCCTGGTGGCACTGGGTCAGACCCCGTCCCCGCGCCACTGTGCCAGGGAGGGTGTTGGCACAGGGACTGTGAGTAGGAAGCAGAGCTAATAATAAATCCTGCAGAAGAAGTAACGTGAAAGTGAGGAAAGATTTGACTGAAAGGAAAAGTGAGGGAGAAGGGAGATGTGATCTAGAAAAACACATATGAAGCAGAAACAGGAAAGAAAAGAAAAAAAGCCAGGGCGGGAGGGGGGCAAGTAAGCTAAAAGCAAAACAAAAACAACATAAGGCATAAGCTCAGAAGTGTTTTGCCACTGGTATTACAAAAGAAAAATTCCACCAGGAAAGGAGGGCAAGCACTGGGTTAAGACAAGAGGCAAGATTTCACTGTGCCTGAAAGCATCTTGAGATGAATTTTCTTTATGCATCCATACCCTTTACCTAAGTGCAGTAAGAATAGTTTGGGGCTTGTTGGGTGTGAAAAGTATTTATGATTTTCTGCTCTCAAATAAGTGTTCAATTTTGTTCAAAAAATTGTTTTCTTTATTTACTCAGGGCATGTACTTATACTGCCAAAGCTAAATGTCACTCCTATCTGCTAGAAATATTTTGTTCTAGGTAATAGCCCAATGCCTTTAAAATTCAGTATATTATGCTTTAGTTAAAAATAATGGGCAATATAGCTGTATTTCACAATGAATAAGTGTATTAATTATGAGACAAATCACACTAGATACTGTTTGCTGCTCAATTCCCTTTGAATTTCAATGAATAATAGCTTGCTTTAAAATAAAGGACATTTTTAATGCATGCAACAATGAAGAAGTAGACTAATTACAGGTAATAAATATTTTTTTATTGAAATCTGAATGACTACACTTGTCATTGCCTCTCAGAAATATGCTATATTCATTTGAATGATATACCTTAATATATATTAACTAATTATATACTTGTTCCATTCCTAATTATAAAAACTAAGTTGTCAGAATTTCATCAAACTCAATTTTCCTGAAGACTTGGAGGTGAAGTTCCTCTTGACCTAAGTGAAAGCTATGTTCATTCTGCATTTTAAGGCAGGAGCAGTCTGTATACCTTAACACTTTTGCAAAACAGAATATACAGCACTAGAAACTAAGTACTAGCTTAAAAGGCAGGGAGAAAGCAGGGAAAAGAAAAACAACACTAACCCAGGGCAGCATTAATCCAAGCGAAGTTTGGCTTCTTGTGGTATGCTGGCATACAGGTGTTCTCCTAGATGAGCTGGCAGGCTTTAGGGTGCTGTTGGCCCCGAAGTTAAAATCCAGACCCTCTTCAGAGCAATCCTTTTCCTCATCAATAGTGAAAAACTGCAGGCTCCATGGAGTTCTGTGGTACTATGTTCTCCTGATTCAATAAAAGTCATATAAGCATCCTTAACCTCCTGATGATGGAGGCACCAAGCAGTCCTCTTGCCCCACTATCATGAAAAAGAATTTCAGAAATGCTGAAAACTGCTTTGCCTGGCTGTCACAAACATACACTCATTGAATGGCTACAAGAAAGAGTCCCTAGTTCAGCTTCAAGGAGACCATTTATAGTCTGAAATAGGTTGCCTCCTGAGTTAAAACATAGAGGCGAAGTTATCCTGTGCCTACTGGATTTCCCTGAGGCAATAAGAATTACAGCCCCAAAGACATCAAAACAAGTTGTGCCACCCCTGCCCTGGCAGCTGCCTCGTCCACCCTCAGGGCATGAGATCTCACTTATTAGTAACTTGGGTATCACCTGCAGACACAAAGGCTGTACCTTGATGCTCCAGATCTATGATCAGGAAAAAAAATCAGAGGCTCTTATCTTAAGTTTTAATTTTGCTTTCTGTAAGCCTCATCAATGTTCACTTAAACAGCTGTTTAAGCACCTATAGCTGCTAGTAAATTCATTTGCTGGAATATTGGAGGAAAGAGAGCACAATGGGTAGAATCAGGCTATGTTAATTTCAAAATTCAAATAAATGATCATGCATAGGTTGTTTTTCTCCAATATTCACCATTTCTAATTAGGATGCAATATGACATGTCCTGTTTTCACATTTCATGTGCTGCATATTTCAAGTAGCAAATCTAGACTCTCGAGATGATGGCTGGCAACTCAAGAGAAAGAAAAACATAAACAACTTGGAGAAAAAATTGAATATAATAAAAATAATCTTGAAAATATTCCAAGGCTAAGTCAATTCAGAAATATGTTCAAAATATGGAGTGTGAACATTGGTTTCCCGTAATACAGATGGAATCAATGCAAGTGGAATATTGACTACAGATTAAGTTCACCTTATCAATAAAGATGAACTTTTGCAATCTCCACCTTCTGAGGGATCCACCATGCAGTTCCTATCAATCCTGAAAAAAATCTTTCCATCGTTAGCAAGGTTCCATTTTTCACTTTAACAAAGTCTGAAAACACTTTCTCATCAACTCAGGTCCTAAAGTAACTTAGCTACTGTGTTTTTTTCCATTTCTTTATAACAGTATTCTTTTCTTGGAGATTAATATCTGTTACTTAAGCACTATTGAAGAAAAAAATTATTTAATAATAGCATTATACTGAAGATAAAATTTAAAGGGCATAGTGGACTCTGCAAGAAAATATTAAATTATGTATTGAAACATAAATACCCTAAAAAGAGTGAAACAAGTATCATTTATTAAGAATATGCAGTACACATTCAAAACCACGTATCTATAATTGGAATAAAAATAGTGAAGCAGTGTGGTATTCAGATCTTATTCTGTTCCTACAATTAACTGGTTGATCTAACACACATTTAAAAAATAATATTTCCATTTGGCAGCAAACAAAGAACATTTCCAAACAGTGAGTTTGTTTTATTTAAAAAGAACATTGAGCTATTTTGTTCTTAGGTGGGTCATAAGAGTTAGAACAAAGCATGTGTTTTCCAGACTGGAAAACAGGTATAGCACAAAATGGCACAACTCCTCTGACCAGAGCTAAACAGGGCTGAGTAATCCTTATCCCCAATATAGTTACTTTCATCAGAAGGTGCTGTATAGATGTCTCAGGAAAGAGTAGGTCTGACAACTACCTGAAGGCTAGACTCAGCTCAAAAGCTCATTTGACATATAAACAAAACCCACAAATGAAAAAACTGAAGAAATACAAAAACTCCAGCGTCTTTTCCCTTACATATAAAGCAATAGATCAACTTGCCTTTCCTAGTTCAAGTTCAAACTAAGTCTGTGTCCCAACAGGCATGAATTTAAAATTGACCATTAAAAAAAAAATAGAAGCTCCAATTATGACTCTGTAAGTGATATTCTTTAGTCCTGTAATCTGCAAGTACAGAAATTGTTTGTGTTTGATTTTTACCAAATATAATAACAGCATAGAGCTTGATCATTAGCACTTAAGGCATCAAGAGCTTCAGTAATAGTGTGTTATCAAGACTAATTGCTCATTTCATTAGCTTGTTCTAAGTTGTGCAATTCTTATTCAATAGAATAGTAATACTGCTTTTTTCAAGATAGTTTATTGATAGTTTAACAAATTGATAGAGAAATTATGTTTTTCCCTGAAGAGAAAGAAAAAAACAAAAGGTTGGAAAAAATTTAAGAATGGGGAAATGAATAACAAACCACAATTAGCTGGGGTGTATAGTCACAATTAGTTATGAAGTATTATAGAGATTTTACTTTGCCATTGGAAGGATTAGTTCCTGGAAACTGTCCTGGAGAATAAGATCCTTTAAGAAAGCAAACATGCGTTGTTGAGTTGTACAGACTAGGAAATCATGAGAGACTTCTCTCTCTGATGTTCAATTTAAAAGGGCTTTTGAGCCTTGTTTTACTTTTATCTCAGTGGCAACTCAGTAGTGTTTGTTATCATAGAAAAGTGCTTGCACTAAGTCCAGAACTCTTTCTAGAAATGTTTCTCTATTTGAGAATCTCTATCCCTTTCAGACTTCCCTGTCACTAAGGATTCCTATGCATAAGCTAAATATAAAGAGTTTCTAGTTCAGACTTTTCGTAGTATACTTTTAAAAAAATCAGCTTTAAATCTCATCTGGTAATGGAATATGCTATTAACACTACAAAAGCAAACTTCATGTATTATAAAATGATGCTTCACTGTGATTATTTAGAAATACAATATGCCTACAAGTGCATTTAAATTACAGTAAGCAAAACAGCACTTTATGAAGAGTTGGGTGGTGTTGGGTTTTGGGTGATTTTTCTTTTTAATGGACTGAACCACCCACTAAAAGATTTCTGGTTTCTTGGATGATTCATTAATGCTTCCTTCATTTTCCAATTTCTATGGGACCATCTGGCCCATCTTTGTAGAAAGGCATTTAGCTGTAAATATATTTTACAGTCTTTCTCAATTTAAAAGTAGTTGCCCAGCTGCTTCACAGAAACTGTCAGCAATTGGTAAACTCCTCAGAATTGCCAGCCTTCATTAGTAATCCAATCAGGATGTAGTTTAAAATACTGCAAATCAGATTATGCTCCACTGGACAGGAATTGGAGTGACATGATGTACTGGGTTATCTTATTTTGCATCTGTGATTGCCTTTAATCCAGGAGATGCATGCACTTTCTTTTGAAGGGAGGGCACTTAGACTGAGATTGGCTGTCCCTATGCATGTATGTGGTCATATGTGTGTGTTTGTCCAAAAAGAGTACTGTTCAGGTTTTATCCGTCTCATTGACTCGAATTCAATGTCAGGTATTGGTAGCATGAGTTATATGCAGTATTGGCTATGCTTTTGAGTTCCTGCTTTATCTGGTTTAGATTAATTAGAGCTGTAAATTTGTGTTTTCTGGTTTGAGTGGATTTTAGATCAGGCCTTTTCTCTCTCCCTATTATCTTCTGTACTATCAAAACTATATTTCTTTAACAGCTGGCAGTGCTTGCCAGTAATAAGATAAAAAATGTGGAGGTAAGGCAATAAGGCTGACACTCGGCTGCATTAAACAATTACATTAGTACATCATTTCTGTAGTTGGGAGACTCTGGTACAATATGCAGGTGGGAATATTTATAAGAAGTACAGTGTAATTAAAGTTAATTTCTACACATGGAGAATCTTATGCGTTAGGTATCAAGCTGTACAAGGACTTGGATGGATACAGAATTCCATATTTATTTATAAGGCATCTATATTCCTCAAATAAATATTTGTATAGAAAACCTGTCATTTTACACTGGACTGTATACTCTTTGGACTATTACTTTCAGTAGTATTAGATTTTCTACTGGGACAACTCATATAAGTCATTAGTGAGGGAGTAAAGTTTACCCTGTTTCGCCAACTGGTGTTTCCTACATTTCACTGTGTTATGCTCAGAAATAACTCTTGCATGTTGTGCTTTATATACAGGTATTCTGAGTTATTCATTGCTACAATAAAAGAAAACAGGGCACCCAATACCTACTACTGTCAAAATCTCATCATTTGTTAAAGGCTGAAAAGTCTGTTCATTTTTATCAGTTGGATGCAATCAGAGTTGTATTGTAGATCTTTCATCAGTTGTACTTTATATACCTCTAATTAGATGAGCCTTCAGGAACAGCTTTGAAACTATGAAGAGGACATGAAAACTTTATGTAAAAATTCTATGAGACAATTAATACACTACTTCCAGTTGAACCGAAGATTTTCTAGGTCTGAGATATAAAGGAAAATGTTAACAGAATAATGCCATGTCAGAGAAGTTTGTCTAGTCCTTATTTTCAAGAGAGATTTAGAAGCAGGTAATAGTGTTAAGACAGACCTGACAGACAGGTCTATAAAGAATAGATAAAAGAAGATAAATTTCTAGACAATCATGTCTTTGCGATCTATTCAGTTAACAGGACAGAGGGAGGACATTTAAGTGAATGGAGAAGAGAGACAGAAATTGTGTTAGGGATTTGAAATAATTAAAATCTCATTTCACTAGTTTTGTTGAATCTGTAACTGAATAGTAATAAAAAAATTACTACGACTTGATGTCTTAGTGGTATGAAAAGATTAAAGTTTAGCGGGTAAGCTCTACTCTTTGAAAATACTATGATAATAAATCTACTTTCTGACACACAAAAAAATAATCTTGCAGTTCGTTGTGTAATGCATTCACATCCTCCAAGCAGTATTTTTGGTTAGCTTTAGGGAGGAAATTATGGAGTGCTAGAAGTGACAAGTATCCATTATCAGATGTTTGGTAGGGATAATTTTCCTTAATTAAGTCCATTGTTTATGGAGTCATTGTCACTCAGATAGCGGAAAGTTTCAAGATAACTACTTTTCTCATAGGCAGTTGCATGGAATTATTTGAGTGTGTTTGGTTACTTTATTAAATTCAGAGAGGTCTGCCGATTCCAAGTTTCATGTATCTTTTAATTTTTGTCTACTCTCAATGTGATCTGTGAAGACTTTGGCTTTTCAACTAAATCCCCCAGTTCAGTTCATTCCAGGCATAGTTTGAAGACTCATCCTAGTGGATAATTACACATTTCATGGCATTTTTATGAGCCTTTGCTTCATAGCTTGTGGATGTCTGTATTTCATAAGCTTTATAGTCCATGAAATAAAGGAGTTGTGTTGCAGTACATTCAACAGCTTACACATATAACCTGAATGCTAATTTTTAGGAACTGAGATTTTAGACAAGTGGCATCGTTTTCCTCTTGCAGTTGGGAGTCAGGAATGACTCTACTGAAGTGAATGGAGCTAGGCTAATAAAAAGCCTTTGAAAATCCCCTTGGTTCCTAAATATAGTGTGGCCCCCAGTGGAATTTCCTCTAATCTCCATGGAATTAGGAATTAAGTCTGTATATCTTCATACATTTTTGTTGACTATGAGACTGCTAAACACAGACTGTTCAAGCAAAATAAACAGTAATGTACAACACTTTTTCCACAACTGAAAAACTAATATGTGAAGTAGAGATTGTATCAATACACACTCAGATATCAGAAAAGTAAGCAAAAGGGAAATGAAAAATAATACATGAAGGGAAGAATGAAAAAAGGAGGAAAATGCAACCAGCTGTTGTCTCCAAAAAATGATCCAAAGGAACAGCTGCTGTCAGTTCTCAAGTGTGAGAAAACAGCTCCCATGTTCGTGTGAAGACTGCTATCATTCTGTCCTTGTCATGTTTAAATATTAGGCTTACTTTTGTTTAACTATTCAGTAAAGAGCAGTTATGAAATTTCTTTCCTACTGGATTTGGTGATTGATCCTTTATTCAGATCTTCGTAAAATATCCACCAAGATCTACCAGTGAGTTAGCTCTTTTGACTGGTAATACTGATGCTTTTATTAACACAAGTGCAAAAGAGAATGGAATATTTATATTCAGAAAACCATGGTTTAAACCCCACATTTTGTATGTTATTAAATGATATTGCTATAGATAAAGCAATGGATGCATTTGATACATAGGATATATTCCATCGCTCTGGCTTAGACTTCCTCTGTGATTTTGCTGTCATAAATGATTGCACAGTATACTAGGGCCAATCATGGAGATTTCATAATTTCTTCCCTTTTTCTCTTTTGGTCTGTTCCTTGTTTCTCTTCTCTCTTTTGCTCCACCTACACTAGCAGGAGAAAAATGAGATAAAAAGATCAATCACATGATACTTATCCTTCCACACCACTTTCTATTCCAGTTGCCAATGTTTAACTCATTGATTAGGCATTATTTAGCCATAAGAGTTTTCTATACTATTTAAGAGCAAAACACACACACACACATGAAAAACACCCATGCACACATACACATATTTCCATACATTTATAGATTTATATAATATTTGTATAGCAGTCAATTTTCAACAAAGTTTTTATGATTATTCAAAAATCCAAGGATATTTATCTGACAAAATGAAAGAAAGGAAAAGCTGATAAAATATAAAAAGTATAATTCTCTTAAAGAGTGCTAAGAAAATGAAATACATGTTTCTATTGCAATCCAGAAGTTATTATTAGAGAGAGATCTCACCAAGTAGAGAAATGTCTGTTCTAATATTACTTTAAAAATTAACACTAACTAATGAAATAGTTCTGATTTGATCCTTTTTGTGGGGATTCAGCACTATCATGTGAGGGTCTTAATCATTCTGGTACTTGAAAAACACAATACTGAAATGCTTTGTCTAAATATTGTGTAAAAGATTATAGACTTCTGTCATGGTTCAACCCCAACAGGCAACTAAGCCCCACACAGCCATTCACTCACTCCCCCCATGGCTGGATAGGGGAGAGAATTGGAAAAGTGAGAAAACTTGCGGGTTGAGATAAAGACAGTTTAATAGGTAAAGCAAAAGCCACGTACAAAAGCAGAGCAAAGCAAGGAATTCATTCACCACTTCCCATCGGCAGGCAGGTGTTCAGCCACCTCCAGGACAACCAGGCTCCATCACATGTAACTGTTACTTGGGAAGACAAAAGCTGTGACTCAGAACATACCTGCTTCCTCCTTCTTCCCCCAGCTGATTATGCTGAGCATGATGCCATACGGTCTGGGATAGCCCTTGGGTCGGTTGGGGTCAGCTGTCCCAGCTGTGTCCACTCCCGACTCCTGCTCGCTGGTGGGGTGGGGTGAGAGGCAAAAAGGCCTTGACTCTGTGTGAGCACTGCTCAGCAGTAACAAAACATCTCTGTGTTATCAACACTGTTTCCAGCACAAATCCAAAACATGGCCCCATACTAGCTGCTGTGAAGAAAATTAACTCTACCCCAGCCGAAACCAGCACAAGTTCTTAATAATTTCAGTGGACCTTATAAGAAAATGTGCAGTATTTTGGCATGTCTTTCCCAAGTCCCAGCCCTGACCAGGAATCACTGAACATGAAAATGAAAATAATGTGACAATAAGTTATGCAGAACTTCATAAATATTAAAATCAACTATTGTTTCAAATGATTCCTCAGTGTTTTGCTGGTCAAATAGGATGAAACTACTAGAACAAGATTTGAGGTAGGCTGTATTTTAATGACTAAAATGATAAACTGGCGGATTCTGGAGAAGGATGTCAGCTCTGTAACTTGACCACTAGTTCAGTTGAAGGTCTGAAATATTACATTTCAACATCGCTACCCCTTTGATTATGGATAATTTAAAAAGGGTTTCTAATCCCAGGTGACTTCTAGTAATAAAAAATATATCAAAGAAAATTAAAAGGACATACATTGTATCACTTGCAGCTGCAAAGGTCTCAGGAACTGTATGTGAGAAATAAAAGCATAGTTATTCAGTCACTGAAAGCATGTCACTGGACAGAACAGTTACTTTGATCCTGATGTATAAATGGGGAAAACAAAGTAGCTTTAGAAGTTTGGACATGGGCTCTAGAACATTGGGGTTTTTTTGAATTAAATTAGAAATTAAAAACCAGCATCATCATGGGGTTTTTTTTCCAACCTGACCCTTAATTTGCTTTGGCCTTAGTTTTGGATGGGTTACTTTGTATTTATAAATAGTATTTATGAACTTATTTTACAAAACTACTCTTTTTTTTTTTTTTCTACTCTGTATTTTTAAAAAAATACATTAAAAGTTAATATAAAAATACTCTACAGGAGAACCATAAATTATAACTAAACCAAACATCTAAAGTTAATTTAGTATTCAAGGTTTGGTTTGAACCTGTGACACTTTGAAAAAAATCTGAATCTAAACCATACACAACAGGACATGCATTGATTTTTGTGTTTTCCATTTTACATAGTGAACATTGATTTGCATTCCTAATAAGGCCATTAATAACAGAGTGAAAGGAAGGGTAATAGTCATCTGGTATATCTGTAATAAGTAAGAATATCAGTCATTAACTACTATGCCTGTAGTCACTTAGTACAAAATTGTCTGTAGGTGTCCTCTTACTATATACCAACTGAGACGGTATACCACAAAGAGATTTTTGTGAAGTTTTTACTGGTCTCAGTAAAAATCAATATTTACCTCAGATATTAATTATTTGTACCCAAAGAAAGATGAGAATCAAGAAACGTTAATTTAAAGGAGACATTTTTATTTAGAACGTTCTTCATTCGGGGAAAGAGGACATGGTTTAAACATGGTGAAAATTCCATGGTGAAGTGCATTGCAATTTTATTGGCTAGAGTAAGTGAGCAAGACAACAAATGTAAACTACAAAAGGAGAAAATAGCAGGTCAGAACCTCTATCTACTCAATGTACTTTAATATAAATAGTAATAGTGGCACTAACAGCCAGAAGGCAGGAAGAATCCACCTGAACAATATTTGAGCTTTGGGATTCTAGGAAGTTCCAGGGAAAATGGATTAGCAGATGAGGACAAATGATACGAAAAGGTGTTACTGTCACAGCACAGCTGGGAACATAATTTAGCTCTAGAAAACTCAGCTACTAATGATGGAAATGTAGAGATCATCAAACTTAATACATTCAGATTCATAAAAAAATCACACATACGTTACCAGTCTCCCTGTTGTCTGTCCACTCATATTTATTCAAGACACAAAGATAAGCCTAAGAGACACTAAACTGTAGCTTAAGCTGTTAAGTAGCGGTTTCATAAATGCAAAATAATAGAATGGCATCCCCTCAGTTCTATCCTTTCCAGCTGGCTCAAGTGTTCCCTTTCATATGCGCTTTCATAACTATCTCAAATCAAAGTAATGCTGGTTCTGATCAGTGCTCACTGATCCTTCCATATCCCTGTGAGTCGCAATTCTCACAGTTATACAAATATACTCTCTGGTTTGTTTTGCCCATCCAGTCATTGCATACTTCCCATCAGTAAGTATGGAAGATTGTATATTAAGCTACTTTTATAAAATGATAAACAGGGAATTTAGTCTGTGGTTTATCTACCTACTAGTTACCTACCTGTTTAAATGTTTGTCAAAAACAAATCCAGGTATTAGCTAATGTTTATGTAACCAAAAAGGGAGAAATATTCTAGCATTAATAGACTTCCCCGGGACCCTCATGATGAAATGAACAGAAGCAGACAATAAATTTCCCTTCTTGCATAAGATCTCCCTGACACTATGGGAGGTCAGTCTTTGCTTAGCATCTAAGTTAATACCACTTTGCTGTTGGAGCAAAAGAATATGTGGTTAGATAGTTGCCATGTGCCCACATCCTGATTCTTCATGATGAGAATAAATTTTAGACAGCTTTGTCATCTACCTGAGTTTTCTCTTCATTCCTCCTAGTCCTCACAGTTTGAACAACTTCAGAATAATCTATGTCAAGGACATTGCTTCTTCTGAAAACTGCACATCTGCCATTTTCAGAGTATGTGTGGAGTTGTTTCCTGCCAGCTGCAGTGCAAGTTCATTAATTCTGAAGGCATCAAAAAGGCTACCATAATTGATTGTTTAAATAGAAGTAGCTCTTTTCCACACCTGCAAACATTAGTGCAGACCCTCTTTGTCCTGTCAGATCTGACAGCCACCACCACCTTCTCTGAATCTCTCACCTACTCACCATCATTTCAAAACCCCTTTTAATAGGAATTACTTATGAGTCATAGCTTAAAGACATTTTGCAACAAAACAAAATGCTAGGTTGGTAAGGAAGCTGATAGGCAGTACCCAAAAGTGTCACTTGCTCCAGGGTTGGCATTTGTGCTAAGCTGCCTCTCAGGTCTTAACTCTGTAAGTTTGACAAGACTAGTCCAGTAAACATTGTGGAATATCCTGTGGCATTCTGTCATTTTTCTGGATAACCACTGGTGAAGCTTGAAGATGCAAAGCAAAGGCAAGAGTGCTGATCTGTGTGACTAAAAAGTTGTTCTACTCCAGAGGAAGTAGAACGAGCAATGTCTCGTATCTTGTTGGAGCCAACCACCCCCTCCTGCTGGCCAAGGAAGAAGCTGAGGCATGTTTTTTTTCCCCTGTTTCTCAAAAGCAAAATGATCCTTCCTTGCCTTCAACCCTAGCACCCCCCACAGATGTAATGAGAAAGGCATTTTCAGGCAAAGGTCACTTTCTTTCCCTATATCAGCTCCTAATTTCCCTTTTCAGGGAACATGTTCTCTCTCTATTCTTTCTTCATTCTTCTCCTAAGATTGTTTTGATTTCTGATCAATAATTTCTCACCGGGTATTTCATGTTAATTAAGAACAGTGAGTAAACCCATTTTTGCACAACATTACTGTTGTATATGTATCAAATAATGTTTGTCTCTATGTTAGCAGAGCTTGAATGAATTATTAGTTTGAATAACTGATGAAATTTACCGAGATGTGTTCAGCATATGCCCAAAAAAATAGTTTGCTTTTGCATCTCTTCAGTACCCTCTCATCTTTGAAGAAGTTGGTAAGGGACCACCTGTTTAGGGTGTATATGTGGACATGAAACTTATGTTACTTACACCCTAGAAAAATTTCAGTCAAATTAATTTCATTTTTGCTTCTACATTTTAAAAGATTACATGTTATACTAGTATACATGCTTGGGAAAATAACTCACTCTTGAGGAAAGTGTCCAGGCATAAATCAGTTTGACATATTCTGTCTCAATGGTTCGGAATGGCATTGAAAAGAAGGTAACATAATTTTAAAGTTAAAGAATAATATGGGCCACAGCAACTGAGACAGTAATGAGTAAAAATTGCTATTCATTGTGCAAACTTGAATGTAAAAGAAGCCATATCTGAGAAAAGAATCTGAGAAAAAAAGATAAAATCCAGCATCAGTTCATATTTGCTCTTTGAAGTCTGATTGTGTCCACGGAAAATGAATAAAAGAAACTGGAAGTACTTTTTTTCTGATGATCAGGTTTTTCAGCTGCTGACTATTTCAGTTTTTGCCTGTTAATACACTGTGTCAAGTGTATATTTAAATATACGTAATTGGAGATCAAGAAGATTCCTTTTAATGTTTCTTAACTTCATTGCTAAGCGTAGTGCTTCAGCATTGGAATGACATGCATATTGCTGTTGAAATCAGTAGGGTAGAAAGAATCAAACCAAGGAGACACCACTCTTCACATCCCAGGATGTTCTGCTTTATTTAAAGAGAGTCTTGGAGAAGTAGATTTATCTGAGAATTGACAGTACTGTAGAAAAAACTGGCAAAACTTTAGTTTCACACAACATTTAACATGACCTTTTTAAACTGTATAGTAGTTGATATCTGATATTGAATACTTTCACAGCTCTAAAAGTAGGGTAGGAGAAACAAACTGAAAGTATTTATTCCATTTTCAGTTTACCATGCTTTCATGGTAAAAACACCTTTCTTATCCTGAATCCAATGCCCTGTGACCATGTTCTCTTAGATATTCCCCAATGGAGGGTTTAGTGTATGATTAAAAATATACTTATTTGTTCCTTGTTCAGTTTTCATACTCTTACACTGGGCTGAGCCATGTATGCTTCTCCATATTGGTCTGTCTAACTCAGGAAGACGTATATTTGTATTCCTTTGATTAACTCAGGGACAAACAGTTACACAGTTGATTCTCTCAGCTGATGTAGCTGTTCATCAATAATAAAGACTGCCCTCTCGCTCCCTTGTTGTTGAGAGAAGTTCAGCTTCCTTTGTACCAGCTGTGGTTGGTCCCCCTCTGTGTTCTTACCTGAAATTCATGAGGACATTGCCCTTGCCCATCACCTAAGAGCCATCTTCCACTGCAAAGGTTTGCTGGTTCAGTATACTCTTTCTCAGATTCCTGGTGCAGTAGATACTGACCTCCACTTTCAGGAAAGAGATTTCCATATTCTTCCAGGTGTTTTCTCTACTATCAGGTCATGAACACCTGTTGCAATGGTTTAGCTGAGTTACGAATAAGTCAATTCTCATTGTGAGCGACCGAAGTAAATAAGGAACCAGGTCTGAGATTAAAGTTAGTAGAATTAGATTGTCTCTTTTCTCAGTTATCTATTGCACAGCATATCACAGAATCACAGAATTGTCTAGGTTGGAAAAGACCTTGAAGATCATCCAGTCCAACCATTAACCTAGCACTGACAGTTCCCAACTACACCATATCCCTCAGCACTATGTCGACCCTACTCTTAAACACCTCCAGGGATGGGGACTCCACCACCTCCCTGGGCAGCCCATTCCAACGTCTAACAACCCGTTCTGTAAAGAAATGCTTCCTAATATCCAGTCTAAACCTTCCCTGACACAACTTGAGGCCATTCCCTCTTGTGCTATCGCTTGTTACTTGGTTAAAGAGACTCATCCCCATCTCCCTGCAACCTTCTTTCATTTAGCACAATGCAGCTGATAATGATTGAAATCTTTGGGCTGTTCCTTAATCAGAAATAACAATGATGAGATTATCAAGTGTAAAAATAAAAAATGAAAGCTTTTTTTTTTTTTTCCCCCTGATAAATATTGGCCGTATTAAATGTTTGCAGGGCAGCAAAAGCTTTGCCAGTTGGGGCAAACAGTTTACTTCAGAAGTTGCAGCTGTGTTTACCCAGAGTTCCAACTCTCACAGCTTCCTGCAAGATTGTAGTAGGAGCTATGCAGGGAGAAAAGGCAGTGGTAAATATTAGGTGAACCTATAACTGCTACTCACATATCCCATGTGTCACAGGATGCAGTCACCATCCACATCAGCTGCATTTGACGTGTGCTTGGTGCAGACTCTTGTACACGTGGGGGAATACCTTTGCCTCTCACCTCCCCTTATCCTCCTAGATGGACACAGAGGTTCAGGATTTGTGCTTTTGTGCGGTTTAATGGCTAGGTGTCATGGACTATTATGCTGGCTGCTGTTACCAAGGAAACTTGTGATACAGATTTTAGAAACTGTCTGGGAAAAAATTAATGAGGAGTTAACTTGGTTCAGATCTAGCTGAGCAAAACTACTTGTGTGTGAAAACTGAGAGTTCATCCATACCAAAAATCTTTAGTGAAGCCTTGATTAGGGTTCCTTTTTTGGGTTATCTGATTATTTTGAAACTTATTTCAAAAAATCAGAGTATTTAATTTCATATTTTTCTGACACATTGAACCTTACAAGTGTTCAAATCCAAAATATTTTCATTTCAGGAAGACTGTAAAAGTGAGAATAAGGCTGAAAAGGACCTTATCTTGTCTTCTAGTGCATTTGTTTGCCTCAGGACAGGAGCAGTTATAGCTGAGCAATTCTTGGCTGATGCTAGACTAACCAACCCTTGAAAATCTAGATTCCTCCACTTTCTTAGCCAACTTAATTCCTTCTTTATCCTCTAAATGATGTTTCTCCTAAGATCTAGCTTAAACCGCCATTGCTGCATTTTATGCACATCACTTTCACCTTATTTCCCAGAGGGTATAAAGGCCATTTATTACTAGCTTTGCTAGAGTGACCTTTTATGTGTGTGACTAGTACTTCTTTGTCTTCATTTCTCCTGTCAGACTGAACAAATTTTTCCAAATTTCTTTTGATTTCAATTCAAACTATCCTCGCAGACAAAAATCACTACAAACAAAAACCTGCTAACAAACAAAAGTCTTCCACTTCACTTTATTCTTGGAGCAAACTTTGCTGAGAGCTGAGGCAATGTTCCAGATTCCTTCTTGTGGATTACAAACAAAATGGAAATTTGAGAAAATTCTGTAACAGTGATTTAATGGAGAGCATTTTTTAAACATTATGAGGAAAAGTCGTCTATAACATAATCACATGTAAATATGATTGTTTCTCGTTCTTGTATCTACATTCACTGGTTTATCTTTATTTCATCTTTATTTTTAAAGCCAGTTGCCTTCTTTCTTATCGTTACCTGCTTGCGGTTAGAATCTTATATTTAAAATTTATGTTTGTACATCAGAGACTATAGTTATGTGGAGATCTCCCTTCATCATTACAGCTCAATTATAAGTAGGATGTTTGTTCTTGAACAAATCAGACTGAAGAAAATATTACTGGAATTAAATCATGTAACCAAGCATATTTGCCCTTGAGGTACATGGCTATATTTTTTGCAGAATAAAAGATGGCCTACTTTTCCAAATGTTATTAATAATAATTTTCTGAAGTTGCCATTAAAAATATTTTGTGACCTTCTTTGCAGGAAGGAGTTTATAGCAAATTAAGGAAACCCCAAAAGAAGTGATTTATTTCATTCCAACAATACATGAAACAAAGACAGGTTTGTAAGCCACAGCTTTGTTTTCCTATGTAGTTTCTGAGGCATACATCGTGTCACATGCATGGATACAAGACTCTTGCTATGTAATTTATAGTTGGGATGCCAAAAGCCCTCAGTCTAATCAGGATCTAAGCCCAGTAAGTAGATGACAGATGCAGGTCAATAGAGATTCTCTAAATGTCTCTCCTTGTCCCCAAGGCTTAGGGTCACCAGCCTGCTACGTGTTAGTTACTACTGAGAACTAATCCTGTTCTATCGCAGAACTGCATGTGTAGGAGCACCTGTCCTTCACTTGCTCCATTTGATGAAGAAGAGTATTTGTTCAGCTATTGCCAGGGAGAGCTCATCAGAAGGAGAAACCCTTTTTATTTGTGCCAACTTTGGTACTCACAAGACAGCCAGTCTTAGTTGAGAGAGGCAGGTGGCATTTCCTGTCCTTCTCATGCATCAGGAGTCTGGTCTGCTCATCTAGGATGCACAAGACCCTTGAATAGAGGGGACAGAGCCTAAAGCTGCAGTATAACAGGAGTGTTGTTCTTTCCTTGAATTGTCTCTGCTGTATGTCATAGGTTATGACTTACTGGGAGAAAATTGTAAGATGGGCGCTTGGAAGTTTTGGAAGCACTTTGGAATATTCTGGTATCTGCTTGAATTGTACTGATACTCAAGCACAATTTAATGTTCTAAAAAAAATTACATTTTAATTACAATAATAAAATGAGTAGTGGATAAGTTTCTGTAAAATAGAAAAAAAAAATCTTTAAGCTCAAGACACCTTTCCTTCTGTTTGGCAAAGCTTATGTGACTAGAGTTTATTACTCATGTTCTTGAATGTCTGCACTGCCCAGGGATTTTTGGTTCACTTGCTGCTTCTTGAACTGGCACACATCATCTGCTTAGAGCAGCTATTTCAAAGCAAACAAAACCTGTAATATTTAAAAACAATAAGAATTTATTCTTAGGGAGGGGGGGAAGGCAAAAAATGCAATTTCTTTAGTCAGTCATATGGTACCCTCACCCTTTTCAACTGATAAGTACGAGAGCATTATTTGCTGAAATCCAAGGATTTCATTTTAACTAAATTCCTTTTCAATATGATAGGAAGAAAAATGAAAAAGGGTTTGAAGTGAAAGTGAGAAACATAATTTTCACATGTTAATGGCACTGTGCATTGTTGGCTGTCAAGCATCATTTTTGATTTTGATTGGTCAATGAAACTATGAGACTATGCTGAATGAAATGACAATGAGACTATGGTGAATGAAATTAGCTGGCTGTATTCCAGTACTGGTATCCTTTTACTTTATATTTGTATACACTGAGATAGAATGCAAGTTTGTATTGGGTAGATACTTATTTCACTCGTTTAATGGCCTAATCTATAAATTAGAGAGAATATATCTTTTTGGCCCTGTATTATAGTCAGCTTCTGTGTACTGTTCTATACTGTGAATATACTCCATTGGTCATTTTTCTAATTAATTTAAAGTAATGGAAAAATTAATAATAGCTGACAGTTTATGATCAAAACATGCAATTGTGTATTCACGTATCCTGCTTCTCATACTTAACACATACACATGACCCATTCAAAAGAAAAAGCATGCAGTGAGGTCTTCTCACCAAATCAGCACCACTCCTGACAGGACCTTTTGCAGCCTGCCTGCATTTGGGTGCCACTTTTAAGCAGTGTAGTCTGGTAGAATTCTGTGACAGCATGTGTTGCTGATTAAATTGTTCTTAGTATCAGTTAAATGAGGTTTTATCCATCTTGTGAACTGCAGTTATATCTTATTTTTTCACATAGTCCCTTTCCTTGTGGAGAAAGAATGAGCTAGTATCTATAGTATTCATACATGTGTGCTTATGGTTTTGTGGACAGCCCTCTTTTCCTATTTCTTACAGTTACCAGAATAAAGTAAATATCTCTGTGCATTAGAGTGAACTAATCCAGGTATTAGGGTGAAACGGAGTTATGAAATATCCTCCCAAATAAAAAGGCCTGTAGCTTTTTAGACCCCAAAGAGTACATATGGTAATCTCCAAATACAACTACAGTCTGTGCCTCTGAAATTGGGAGAGAACCTTTCCTCATCTTTGAAAGCTGAACAGTGATTTTTGCCATAAGGTTCTGAAACATATACATGCATATTGTTAATATCGTGTGGCTAGATTAGATTCAAGAATAGTACATTCTTCTTTACTGCTCAGTAAATTTAAGGCAAACTAACCTGTTTAGAGACTGCAGTGCAAAAATTATTTAATTCTTTACATTCATCATTTGCATTGTTAGCAAAACCCCTGTCCTTTTACGTACAAGACGATGCTAATGATGTAACTAGCTAGGTATATAATTGTGCATACTTGGTTGCAGACACACAATAGCAAGATAGTGTAATACGAATATATATAATTGTTCTCCTTATAAATTCTTAAATCATTATGAAAATATTACCCTGTAATGTTTTATCTGTAATTATTAGAATTAGTATATATTTAGTCTGTATATAATATAGGAACACATGAATTCCAAGTAAAGAAGGAAAGGAGGTAGTCCTTGAATGGCTCCTAAGTAGGAAACTCTTCCAAAAAAATTTAAAATTAAAAAAAAAAAAAGTACTAAAAACATTTTCTCTTTTATGTAAGTAGCAAGAAAAGCAAACTCAAAACTCATATTCAGTTCCTTATATCTGCACCTGCAGTGTACACTATGGAGGAGTCTAATGACTTTTGTAAACGTTGGTTAGCAGGTGAAAGCATTTCAAAGTCTTGAAAAACCAACAAAATCTGACAACCAGTCACCCTGTCTCCTGACATGTGAGCGAAAAGATTATTATTTTCTTAACGCAAAAGACAGTTTCAGTATTCACTCTCCATACCTAAAGTAAACCAATTTAAAATTTCATCATGACTATCAAGAATGACTACTAGCAGGAAGGTACAAAAATCTTGAAGGGATAAAATTCACAAAAAAAAAAAAGACAGGAAAATGTAGACTATAATAGTGTCAGAGAGATTTGAGTTTCATTCCCATTAGTAAATTGTTATTCTTGAGCAGATTTTCACAGTAGGCAAAAAAGAAGCAGGTAATTTTTCTGGCTACAATAACCTTAAACTTGATGCAGAGGCAGAAGGAAAACAAAAGAATCAAATGCCTAAATGACCTCTGAAAAAATAAGTCTTAAAAGCCAAGTTGCAATGAATAGCACTGGAGGTAATGGCAGCAAAAGCTCTTTTAGCAATTTCATTAAATGCTAGTCAAACACTTGCTTGTCCAATTGATCTGCCAGTGCTGCAGAAGAGACTGTACTTACGTACTTTTCCCATCTTTGTGCTTATCATACCAAGGCATCGGTTGTCAAAGCTGGCGAAAGTGTCGAAAGTGTAAAGCTCTTAGTGGAAAACACTCCTGAAGACAGAGGAAGGGAAAGAACAAAGCCAGATCAGGCTTCAGGGGTTTATTCTGTCAATGGTCTGTGACATCATATGAGTTTAATAAGAGCTTAACCAAACCCTTCTCGGGGAAAGGGAGTTCTGGTGAATGCCCAGGATTTTAAGAGGTTATCAAGGGATGCAGGTTTAGTTGATGCAATGTCATGTCATGAACCTTGCTCATTGCTAACATAAACCCAAGGATGCACTGTAGGACCAACCAAAGAAGTATTCTTGTTACTGGTTTTATTCTGACTGAATGGCTTTGTATCTATGCAAAGAGCTGACCCCTTCTAAATTAAAACTGCCATAGGTGTTGTGTGCTGTTCCTAGGCTTCCACAAAAAGAGGTGTTAATGTACACGTAGAAGAACATTTGAAAAACTATTATGCTCCCAGCAGTCAGCAGGTTATCTTTACACTATGAATACTTTTAATGGTAATGATATCCCTAGGACCAAGAGTCATTTATTGTCCTAAAAACCAGAGATTATCAGTACTTCTGCAGCAAGAAAGCTCCTTTCCCAAACAGGCATGCAGATACAGGAAAGGCATAATAGCAGGGTGATAAAAATCTTGAGGTAATACAATGCAGTGAGGAAGTTAGAACAGTTTGTCTTAGTTCTGTCATCCAACAATACTTCATAACCCAAAGGACATGGTTTTAATCGGTGGATCTGAAATGTAAATGAAGCTAATTCTGACAGCCTTTGATCAAAGGCAAAGAGAAGGATGGAAAGCTTCTCAGATGAGTCTCTAAGGGAGCAGTCAGAGTTAGTCAGATAAACAGAACAAAAGTAAAATATATTCACATCCCAAATTTTGCTAAATTTAGCTTCAACAAAAGAACCCAGAGGTAGCCTTAAGCCAGTGTAATTAACTGGTTAAGAAAGTAGCAGTGGGCTAATACTTTCTGGTGGCAGACTCTATGCCCACTGAAAACCTGTCTGATAAGGTGTGGGCTACAGCAATGACACCATCAAAGTGATTTTGAACCCTTTTATGGGTGCCGAGAGACACAGTTTCTAAATGGGTATTCAGTTACTTACTGATTGGTAATTCAGAAGAATCAGGTTAATACTTCCAGCTCTAAAAACTCTGAAGTAGAGATGACTGACTTAGCATTCATTAAAAAAGCAATCAGCTGGAGTCAGACTTTCAAGCGCCTTGGTTACTGTGGAGAGGAAAAAAAAAGGCATGTTAGGGTGTAAGTCCCATTGCAGCTTTCTTTCCAGCAATGGACACTTATTCATTATTACCATTAAGGGCCAGACTAAATACATGTCAGGATCTTATGTTCACAGAGGGTATCCCACAAAATCATCTGTTTCTTAGGTTTAAAAAACCAAAGCAAGCAAACACAAGACCTTTCATTACTTTTAATATTTTACTGTGGGAAATGGATTTCACTAAACTGGCTTCATAAGGATCAAAGTCATTGTTCCATTTTTAGACTGTAAGTTTGGGTAAAAGGAAATAGGTTTCAGTTGGTATTTAATTGAAACACAGTTCTAAAATTTCAAAAATCTAAAAATTATTTAAATAATATTTTAAATTATGTGATATAAATAGAACATTTTAAACAATGTATTTTTAAAAGTCACTATTAGTTAGGGAATATATTCTGTATATTCTAGGTCTGGTCAGCCGTTTGACTGTTGTGAAACTCTCGCTATTGCAGAGACTCAGTTCAATTTCAAAATGTTCTGGTGGACTATGAGGAGGATTTTCACAAAAATCAATCAGATTGCCTTCCAAAGCTCACAACAGCCTGCTAAGCCAGGAAATAGGCTGTTGAGGCAGGTTTCTGAGGATTTCCAGGTTCCCGTTGGGCCCACTAGCCAAGCCACTGAAAATCTAGAGCTGAAAGGCTCCTTGACTTCGTTAACGCCTGTTAGACAACCACCAGCATGAGAAATCTTAGGAAGTTAAAGCTGATAAATGATTTTTCTTGGTTTCCCCGCTGACCATCAGTGAGCAGTAGAAATAAAAACTGACCATACTCTTCTGGTCAGATTAACAGAAATATGGTCACATTTTTCCATCTCAGGTCTCTAGTGGGCAGCAGGGAAACCAAGATGAATTATACGTCACTTTTAATCAGCAGTTGCCAGGACAGTTGTTTACCATCTGGCAGGCAAAGACTGTGGGTTGCATATATGATTTTGGTAACTTTAAATCTCATTATTTTTCAGTCAAAATACATTTTCATTAAGATTTTTATGAGTTCAGATTTTTTGTCTTAATCTGGGATAGGATCTATTTATTTCTATCATTTTTATGAGATTAGTTTATTATATAGAAAATTGGCTGCTATTTATAAATTTAAACACTGATGTGAAACCTTCGTACCCATTGTTCATGTGCAATATCATTCCTAGGAATTTTCACAAACGAATTAAGAACATGTTCATATACTGTTTGACAGTAAACTTGTTCATCCACCTTAAACATGTAGAAATTAGGTCTATAATTCAGTTAACAGGTATTTTTCTACTACCCTATTGCTGCTGCATTCCCAGTGGTAATGTTCCATTCCCTGTGGGCTTTCAGGTGCCTGTAAGTGAGTGGCTCATGAGCTGTACTTGTAAGCTACTTCTGGGCAGTGGACAGATGCATCTCTCTAGCACAGTGCTCATGGCAGCCATAAGAATAGCCTTAACACAGGTCTCCGTGTGCAAATGGACTCTTCAGCTCCCCATGTCTGGACATCCTAATGTTTGGCTTTATGAAAAGCTACACAGGTTGTGGGTTTTTTTCTAGGAACAGTACTGTTGTGCCTTTGAAAACACAGTAAATCTTAAATAATTTTGATAGGACTTGGAAGAATATGTGGTGGCTCACTTAACTAAATGGGAAACATTTCTTTCAGGATAAAAGAGGTGTGGAAAATACATTATTAATATTTCTCAAATATTCATCAATGAATCTTCCAGTGTGCACTTAATAATAAGTGAGCATTTACTAAGAAAAGTTCACTTTCTGGTTCTTTGAAAAATGTTCATAAAACAAAGTGTAAGAACATCACTGTGATTCAAATAGTAATAATGAATCTATTGCCATTATTTTCTTTATGCTGGAAAAATGCTTTTGCTCAGTATCAGAACAGCATGTATTTGAAAAGTGAGAGTATCTGTGACGTATTCCAAGTAGTGTACGATTAACATTAAAATATGTTATTGATCTGTAGACAGATCTAAATTTTGTGCCCCAATCCTGAGGGCAGTGAAAGGATCCCCACTGATTTCAGTAATCATTAGATTTTGACTTTGTGTCCACTTCAAGGATTTGAACAACTCAGAATTGTAAAAACAGTATAAAGCATATCTACTTGTACAATATCATTTTATTAACTTTTAAAATGATATAAGATGGGCCAATATTTTCACAGTTTGGAATACTTCCCGCTGAAGACAATGAATGTTATAGGAACCTCTACATAAGTATCTAAATGTAGATGTAGAGCCTATCTTGCAAACAGGACAATTATTATTAATTCTGTGTATTTAATGGCAATAAAAATATGCAGTTATGTGTGCAAGGTCAAGGTCTTGTGCAACATTTTAGTCATAAAATAAATGTAAGTCCTGAAGATACTTCTATCTCTTACAGTAAAGAAAAAAAATAATATTGGATTAAATTTTAAGGCAACAAACATGATGTGATTTAAACAGTCTGGCTCAGAATCTTCAGATTACCTTTCTTTTACTCTGGACAATAATTTTTCCATGGCAGCTGGATCATAGACTACATATATTTTAATTTTTGTATGTTCCTCTCCATTTACTTGAGTACTTCATAACTGATTCTATATTTGTCTTCTGGAAGACGTTATCAACATGTGAGAGCTCACACTTGGGAATATTGCAGATATATTTCATGTGGCTATCTAAAATCCCCAACTCCCAAGCTCACTGTGTTTTTTCCTTGTTTTATAAACTCACTAATCCTTCTGTAAATACTTTTGCGTACTACTAAGACACTGGATTTTTGTTTAGTCAATCTACCGTGTGTCCTCTCTATAGAGGATATCTTCAATATTCTTTTAGGCTTCAACTTTCCTTTCAACTAAAGTCAATATTTTTAAAAAGACCTTTTACAGAACAGAGCTTCAGAATATTGGAAATAATTAGATTATCTTTTCTAAAAAGTTACCTATCTTTCTTACAGAAAAAAAAGGCAAAGTTCAAGAAAGAGAAATTGCACAGCAATTTTGGATCCAGTTGTGTTTTAAGAAAAAGGAGCTCAATGTTGCCATGGACTTCAGTGAATAGAAATGGGCAAAACAAACTGACAAATGCTGGGGTTTAAGTTACGGGGTCATTAGTAACTCATAATAGGAGTATGTCAGTCTTTAGGAACAGACCTGTGTACAGGCTGGCACGTAGCTGTATCTTACCAGCACAGTGGCTCAGGAGACCTCTCTTTCAGAGTGATACAGATGCAGCCAGGCAGGATATTTCTTCCTATAAAGGAGAAAAGCTTACAGAGAAAATGAGAGTCCATCTTGAAAGAGATAAGACTGTATGAATGCTCAAGGTCAATTTGGTAACCTGCCTTGCCTGGTTTCTAGAATACATGAACAAACAATTTGGCATAAGTAGAGACTACATCTCCTCCTTTGTAGCCCTTTGTCTTTGAAGAGCTCGGTATATATGTTAGGATCATTTATCACTACTTCCTACAGACAAGTCATTGTTTGACTGCAGTTTTATCTTAATTTACAATATGTTGACTTTAGATTGTTTAGTACTAAACATGAGAGCTAGAAGAAATAATAAAAAAAAAAATCATAGGCTAAGATTAAACTGCGGGATTTATTCCCTGATTTTATGTTGTAGAGAGTTAAGAGCAGTAAACAGAAGTGAGTTAAAAATAATAATAAAAAAAATCTCTACCATAAAGCACGCTTGCTGCTTTTTTACCATTTAAGAACATCT
Source organism: Strix aluco (assembly GCF_031877795.1). Taxonomy (NCBI): domain Eukaryota; kingdom Metazoa; phylum Chordata; class Aves; order Strigiformes; family Strigidae; genus Strix; species Strix aluco. Next base: position 34,374,298 of record NC_133936.1, read on the forward strand.
TTTCAGTTGGTTCATAAAACTAAAGTGGTCCAAGAACCATACAATATCTAATTAGTGGGAATGGTGGATGTAACTGATTCTTTTCGGCTCTTACTTTCATTAAACTTCATATTCAATTACATGATTAGAATATCAAGCTCCGTTCCACAAAATCCTTGGGGGAGGGGAGATACTTTCTAAAGGGCCACAAAGGAAAAGCAGGGTTATTATTAGCAATCTTAAATTCTCTATATAGGCTATCATATCTCTAGTGGAAAATTGTCAGGGTGCCACCTCAAAAAAAGTTGAAAATCAGCATCATGATGTTAGGATCACAGAAGTATAAGATCATGAAAAATTTTAGTGTAGAAACTATTTTTTTCTCATATTCTCAGAATGTGTTTTAATTTTTAATTGAGCACAATTTCCAGCTGTCATCCTCAGCATTCCTCCATTCTCAGCTGTTGTCTCATAAATGGCTAGAGAACGCTCTTTCACTATTTAGCACTAATTAATTTTGTTAATTAAATGTCACCCTGCTTTTTTTCTTATTAGCGTTTTTGTACCAAAATGGTTCCCAGGACATTGCTGCTAAAATCACTAAAGATTAAAAAGAAAGGATGAAAATTGAATGTGCAAGCACTAGAGAATTCATTAAACACGTTGTAAGACTTGCAAATGCCTCTTGACAAGCAGGGTGGGAACTGTAAGACACTTTCCTCCAAGGGTGAGTTAATAGGCTAGCCATTTATATCAAATGTTTTGTTGGTGGGCAATAGTATCCAAACTGCTGAATTCAAGTACCAGTGTCAACATGTAATCCTATTCTGAAATTTCTCATTATAGCAATTACATTGTCTGGGAATTTCCCTGTATTAATTACATAAAGCCAGTGGACAAACATCTTGTTATTTCTCGTTTCCTTTTTAGATCTAAAGTAGCAAGTGCATGTGGGAAGAAAATGAGAATGGCAGACTTTGTCTTCCTCCAGTTTATTGGCAACTCATCCCTCCATTAAAAAAAACAGTAAAAAAGGCTTGGATTGCTTTCTGGGGTCATGCCGATGTGTCTATGTGGAGCTGGCAAGCAGCCACATAAAGATAAATACTGCTTTTTGAGCCCCTATAGTCTGTGGCAGAGCTTACTGCATATGTTAATATGCTCTTTTGTAGTATTGAAGGGTTTCACTATTTTTTGCTGGCATGATACCCAAGTACAGGCCAATTGTATTAAGTAACACAGAAAGCTGCCAGTGAGGAATGTAGTCCAGGATATTATCAGGAGAAACATACAATCTTCATTGATTTCTCGACACTATCATTAATAACAAAACCAGTGTTTCCTATAAGTCCCTGAAGTTTTTGCTCAGCACGTTCAGTTAGTTCTTCTTATTGTCATTCATCCTTCTCTGAAGGCTTTTGGGGGAGTAAGGAGAGAGCAAGCAAATGCACCTGGCTGTGTTTCAATGGACTGGTTCTGCTTAGTCTGTCTCAGCTGTGTGGGGATGTGATGAATAGAAAGTGCTGTGTGTTATGTACAAGGCAGTGACCTGAGAGAAACATCTGCTGGGCTTTCTGTAAAGGTTCAGATGATACCAGAATTAAGCCCAGTATTTCTGTCAGCTTTCAGGGGAATTGGATGGAGGCATCAGTGAAGGGTATTTTACTCTGTCCCCTTTGCTTGTGTATATGCTTGAAATGCACAGGGATGGCCTGGTTTGCCAAAGGCGATGTGGCTAGGAGTTACCATGTGTACAAATAAATGAAACTTGTGGTACTTACCTAAATATCACGTTCAACCTGAGCTAACTATTTCCAGACAGCATCTGGAAATGTTTAGAAAGGGTTATACACACGTTTGGGGTTTATATAGTTTAGCTCTCTAAAGCACTGTAATTCAACATAAAACTGGTCTTTCTCTATGGATTCTTCCCCCCTACATCCTCCCCAGTAGATCACGATCTTGTGAGGGGAAAAAAATCTGTCTTGCAAATAAATATAGTAGAGAGCCAACCCATATTCTCTTCCAAGCCAGGATTTAATTTAGATTTGCTTCTTGAACTTTCTAACATTTAAATATGCATGTACAGAGGCACAGGGTCCTGTGATTGCTAATCCTGTTGTGTTAGTTTAGTTAGTGTATTATTTAATACTTTTTATGTAAGACTTCTCTTGCCTGTCTCTACATGAGTAAAAAGTTCACAGTTACTATTTAGGGGATATAAACACTGTATTGCCAAAGGAGCAACAAGAGCGTTTTCTAATTCCAATGAGAAACTGAGACAAATAGAAGAGACAGTAAGTCTCCAGTAAAGCTGTACTATAAAATAAATATTGTAATATATGTTGATCTTAGTAAAAAAGCATAATTCTTGGATTATAATAGATGTATCAAATGGATTCTTTTGTCTGCTGGTGCATATTCAATTCTTTAACTATTAGCTATTGAGTGTCTGCTGGTCTTCAACCTGTTTTCATTGCTTACTTGCGTATTTATAGAGGACTCTCCAAAGTGTTTTTCACAGTTTAGTGAACTGTTTTGGTAAATGAAAGAGGTAGTGCAGGTCAGCCACTACTAACTAGTTTATCTCCTTGCCATGCTGACACAATATGGAATGCATTTGTTCTGCAGGTTTTTACTGACACCTTAGAAATGCTGAAACTTGTGTCTCTCAAATGTCCAAATTCAGCAAAATCAGTCCCTAACTTTCTTAATATGTTCTATAAAACTCTTCCTCAGCAAAGATCTCTTCCTTTGGTAAAGTCTTAAGAAATTCAAGTAGCCTGTAGGCAGAAATATATTGAGCTGATCTATTTTGTAAACATTTCAAAGTAATGAATGCCTTCTGAGAGTTTTGGACAGATTATCCACAAACAAGCATACAAACACAAGCTCATTTTTCAAAACAAGTTCTTTACGACCTATACTTCACCCAGTCCTGGAGATGTGACAGTATTATAAGAGTCATCAGGAGAGTAGAAATAATTGTGAGGAGAAACTTCAGGAAGATGGCAACGTTGCATGAATTAAATAGAAGAAAAATGGAAAAGAAAAAGACAAAATTATAGAACAGATTTTAAAAAGTAATAATAACTATAAGTATATTGGCATCTCTAAAAGAAATGGAGGAAATGTCCAACTAAATCATAAAACAGCTGGCTAATGTATACATATTACTGGATCTCAGTCATGCATAATAATAGGAAAAAAGCCAATATATTGTTCATATCCTAAACTTGTATCTGGCTTAGAGTTACAACATTATTGGGAAATTGCTTAGAAATAAGCTAAAGAATGGGGACTATTAAAATAATCTTCCTGCACTGCCTAAACTGTACAGTCAATACTATAATAGTAATAATAGTAATAATAATACCCTTTATCCTTGACATTGACATGCTAGGAATATTGAACAACACTACATCCAAACAGCTCACATGTGAAACTAATCTGTGAATGCAGGTGTTTGAGATGAACTGGTTTCTAGACACAGGAGAAAATTAGGTTGCCTGTGTGGATGGACAACAGGAGCATTATAACCTGCTCTTGGTAACGGGCTGTCATCAATTACCTCTCTCCTGTACGGGTCAACGGGGGGCAGGGAAGTCAAAGCCATCACTGTAGCAAGCAAGATCTAAACCTCTATCATGTCATTGATCCACCCCCAAATGCCCTTTCCTGCAAGTTCCTCATGGCAAGGTAAATACAGTTATTTTTCTGACTTCTCACTGTTAGATCTTGTATGCGGTCTAACATGAACAGAGTCAGCATCTCTGGTGCAGTATATGCTGCACCTATGCTATTGACTTATATTCAGCAAGTTTAAGTCAATTACAATCATGTTCCAACTTAAGTGCCAGGGAGCATTGAGTGCCTTACAGCATAATGCCAATCTGAAGAGGGCTGTAACAGGAGATTAACTTGTAGGAACATCATACTAACTGAAAGAGAGAGCACAGAAATAAGAGGGAAAGCAAAGCAAGATTGAAGATTAAAATACAAACATCAGGAGATCATTTTAGAGCTTACTGGAGACTGGCCAAAGTGAAGAAACGTGAAACAGACAATAAAAAAATCGCTGGGGCTGTAGGAAAGGAAGTGGGAAAATATTACACACATTATAGTCATGTCTGAAAATGCAATCCTTCTGTCTGCGGAGATATGAGGGAAGAAAGGAAACATGAACCCCTTGGGTTGTGACATTCCTCTACGGCCAAAATTTGGGGGATTTGAGGGATCTCCTAAATTGAACATGACACTGAAAAGATCATTTTAACAGCTTCTGCAAAGATGCATCTGTCCCAGAGGGGGAAAAGGATCTTGGGGCAGGAGTTATCTGGGCTCATTGACAGAGCTTTAAACTAGATTTGAAGGGGGAAGGGGGCAAAACATCAGCCCATCTAAAGTGCATGTACACCAATGCACACAGGATGGGTAACAAAGAGGAGGAGCTTGAAGCCATGATGAAACAGGAAAATTATGATGTCGTGGCTATTACAGAAACATGGTGGGATGTCTCCCATGACTGGACTGCACCAGTTGATGGCTACAAGCTCTTTAGGAGGGATAGACAAGGAAGGAGAGGTGGTGGGGTGGCACTGTATGTTAGGGACTGTTATGATTGCTTTGAGTACAAGTGTAGTGAAGACAGGGTGGAGTGTCTTTGTGTTAGAATCAGGGGGAAGGCCAACAGGGCAGATGTTGTAGTAGGAGTCTACTATAGGCCACCCACCCAGGACAGAGAGGTGGATGAAATATTCTGTAGGCACTTAGAAGAACTCTCACGATCGCTTGCCCTTATACTTGTGGGAGACTTTAACTTCCCAGACTTCTGCTGGAAATACAACACAGCAGAGTGGGACCAGTCCCAGAGATTCCTGGAATGCGTGGGGGATAACTTCCTGATGCAGCTGGTGAGTGAACCGACCAGAGAAGGTGCCCTGCTGGATCTCCTCTTTGTGAACAGAGAAGGACTGGTGGATGATGTGGCAGTTGGAGGCCGACTAGGGCACAGCGATCATGAAATAATCTAGGTGTTCAGTTTTGGGCCCCTCACTCAAAAAGGACATTGAATTACTCGAGCGTGTCCAGAGAAGGGCAATGAAGCTGGTGAAGGGTCTGGAGCACAGGTTGTATGAGGAGCGGCTGAGGGAACTGGGGTTGTTTAGTCTGGAGAAGAGGAGGCTGAGGGGAGACCTCATCGCCCTCTACAATTACCTGAAAGGAGGTTGCAGAGAGCTGGGGATGAGTCTCTTTAACCAAGTAATAAGCGATAGGACAAGAGGTAATGGCCTCAAGTTGCACCAGGGAAGGTTTAGACTAGATATTGGGAAGCATTTCTTTACAGAACGGGTCGTTAGGCATTGGAATGGGCTGCCCGGGGAGGTGGTGGAGTCCCCATCCCTGGAGGTGTTTAAGAGTCGGGTTGACATAGCGCTGAGGGATATGGTGTAGTTGGGAACTGTCAATGTTGGGTTAATGGTTGGACTGGATGATCTTCAAGGTCCTTTCCAACCTAGATGATTCTGTGACTCTGTAAAATTGGGACTTGACTATAAAACTCCTGTGTCTGAATATGAGATATACTATGAGGAAAAGGCTAGTGGAGCTAAAAAGACAATAAAAGAAACAGAAAAACGTGGGATTAAATGAGGATAGAAAAAACTTTGCATAGATGATCAATGATCCATTGATTCTACAATCACTCTCAGAAAGGTTACCTCTTTCCAAATCCCAGTGACAGCAGTAGTAGACAGCAGTAGTCAGTAGGCAGTAGTGGACAGTAGTAGTCCAAGGTAGAACTCCAACATATATGTAACAAGTCTACAAATTTATATACAGCACTACCAAATCTGAGTGACATTGAGTAGGTTGTTTGGCAGTTGGATAGCTGGTAGTAAAAATTAAGAGATAGGCAGCTGCAGTTAAGGTGCAGGACACGATCTGTACAGGGTTAGTAAGAGCAATTGCCTTAGCACATGGGAGCTAATTTTGAGATGGGAGAGAAGATAAAGCACTCCTGCATCAGAACTGGTGGAACTGGAAAGTCCTGGAGCAGCAGAGAAATTACTCAGTAAAAAATGCTTATATTGCAAGGAATAGATAATATGGATAAAACAGGTAAATTTAGTTATTCTGTCTCTGGCCGTATTTCTGTTGATGCCATAAGAGCCTTTTAGCTATACAAGGCCAAAGATTTTCAGAGTATTGTTACAGAAGAGTCTGATCCACATTATGCTCAGGCCCATCTGCAGTACAGGGGAAAAAATATCTGTTGGCAATTACGTGGAGTAAAAGGTTTTGAGTATTTGGCTCTAACACATGAACAGCACAGGAGTAGAAAGATTTTTAGCCACTGAGCACTGCTTTTCTTCTCTTTAAAATCCTTGGTAATTCCAGGGGTTTGAGCAGTTTTTTGTGAACACTGTCCCGTTGACTTCCGTTTCACCTGCATACATCACGTCCATTGCTGTTTTCTGGTGTAGTCATTTTTGTGGGGTTAATACAATCTATATAGTCATGCTTAAGAAATTAAGTTAGCTGATAACATGATTTGCAATCAGAGATTATTTTCTAAGAAATTAAAAGATGTAGTGAAAACCCATCATTTAACAAGAGATGAAAAGCCCAAACCAAATATGGAATAATGTATTCTCTGCAGGCATTTCAGTTCTGAGCTACAGTTACCTTGTCTGAGTGGCTTTGGGTGACTTTCAAAGTCATGGTTGCTGGAACAAGATCTTGTGCTCCCTTTCACTGACTTGTATGCAATATTTATATTTGAAAGGCATCCTAAACTAATATTTTGGAGATAGTATACTATTTTAGATTGTCTACCATTTAAATTTGTAAGTGTCTTGTGATACTGGTGAGAATTTTGTACCATCTGGTTTCTCAGAGATAAGGTCCTCTGTTTTTTCTGAAGCTGGCAAACAATTCACTTGCCATACCTATCATTGCATGACATATGGAATGCAGGAAATGCAGTTACAAGAAGAGAAAACATTTGGTGAATTTGTATATTTTTTTCTATTATTTTATGCTATGGTGATGAAATAGTAATACATTATTTTTCATCCATACCTTTAATGTTTCCTCTATTTTATTTATTTTGGTATACAACATCTATTGTCTCTGCAAATATGCATGTATGAATATAAGATCACTGGTAATATCTATGTGCATTAAGTGAGTCGTATCTAGTAATTTTTGTATTGAAGCCTGTCTTTAGAAATCTAGTCTCTTGAAAAGATTTCCAGAAAAACAAGCACAGCCAGTGTTATTCATGGTCAAATGCCATTGGTTTGAAATTTTAATCTTACGGAAAGGAAAAACATACTTAATGGGGTCTGTGTCTAAGACCTAAAAACTAGTTTGGTGCGGTGCAGTGCAGTTCTGTGGGTAAAGCAGGTAAGCTGTGCAATGAGAACAGAAAATAAACTCATGAAAAATCAGATAGCTGAGCTGTGCCATGTTTTTATGACTTGCAATCCGTTTGGTTTTAACATACTTAGAACAGTTTGATTAACATTCTTCAGGAGGGAAAGAAAACTACGAGGGTGACATAGCTGCTGAATATTTACATATAGATACAAAAGTAGGGACTAACACAGTTATAGGCTGCAGGCTTTTATTACGTTCTCACGTTCACTCACAAAATTCAGGTCTTCGGTTTCACTCTCTATGTGTTGCTTTGTATGTGAGAAAGAAGCATATGACTTGCATGATAGGTACCAGTTGCTTGTTCTCAAAGTATTTAAAGAGCTTTGTGTGTTCTTCTTTTTCTCCACCAAGGAGAACAAGAAATATATACAGTACATATATACAGTTTTGATCAGGGAAGAGAGAGTTGAGGGAAATGTCATCACCTGCAGTAAAAGGGTACACCATTCAATGTTACACCATTTGATTACCCTTGTGGGTAATTTGATAAGCAAAAATCAAAACCTGATCTGTTTTTTCCTGTGTAACTTCTGCTTCCTAGAGAAGCAGGATTTGGCAGTCTTGTTCTGTTATGGTGCTTCCACTGGTGCCCTAGAAACCAAAGGAAACTGCTTCCCGTTGGAGTACTTGTAAGAGGAACGAAGTGCAGGCAGGCTCACCACACCGCTCCCATGCACACCTCTGCTCTAAAGCAGGCAGCGACAGGGTATAACCTAACCTGCCAAGCCATAGGTCAAACAGCATCCATTTCACAAGGAGAAAAGGCAAAAGAAATATTGACATAGGAGTTTATTTAATTCTCAGGCACTGGAGTACATACGTGCTTGTAGCAGCATGAGAATCTGGAGAACTTTTGTTTAAATTAACTAGCACTGAGATGTTGTCAGCCACCCACAAAAATCCCTTGACTGGGGAGGGAGGAACAGGACACTCGCTGGGAAGGTGCAGCTCAGAAAAACTCTGAGCTCTGCCCCTATCATGGTGGTAACTTCTAAAGTAGCCTGGCCAGCTCTTCCCCAGGGACTGCTCCCGTCCTTCAGGCAATGCACAAGGCAGATCTGTGCCATGCAGAATTACACACGCGTGCATAAATACAGACATCAATACATACAGAACTGATACCCAGAGTGGTGTACACATACATGCAGTACACTGGTGTGTTTATATATAGTACCAAAAAAGAATGTTTCTTGATCATTTAAATACTAAATATAGTCTATCTATATTTCTTTTTACCTGTAAATACATCATAAAAATTTATCTATGTGAATATAAAGTCAATCATTTTATTCTTCCTCCTTGTCATTTTCAGTAAAATATCTTTAAACATATTCTGTTCTATCCTGTACTTTCAGTGAAAGCTTAATATTGCATAACAAAGTATAATAATTTTTATAATCTACCAGACTGTAATTAATACATGTGTTAATACCTAGCAACAGGAAACCAAAAAGATGCTCAGATGGACTGTGAGTTAGATATTTTAAAATCATGCATTTCAAAAGAATGAAACAGTGGAATCATATGTAAATCATGCTACATAACAACCAAAAAGTCCAAGAGTGTGTATTCTTGTAGGAAATATATCTGTATTAATGAAAGTAGGATGCAAAGATAGACTACACTTAGGAATGTTTTGCTGCTTCTTGCAAGTGTGTTTAGGTTAATCCATCCTCCTGATGTAAAGACCAGTGAACGAAAAAGGTAGCTTGTGACAGGATAATTCAGTGTGAAATCCTGGCCTAGTGCAGTCAGGGTGTTTTGCATTTCATTCCAGTGTGGCCGGCTTTTCTCCCAAAATACTTTCACTGTGAATTTACATACCTAATCCTACAAGTCTCTTCCACAACACCCATATGCAAGTGTGCAAGCCTTCTCAGTTTGCATTATCCATTTCCTTTTTTTTTGGAACTGCACAGGGTAATAAACAAAGATACCTGGGAGAAAATAGAAAGTTTTTCTTTTTTCTAACACCAAAGATCAATAATAATAAATCTTGGCTCTTGAAATTTAGTATATAGCACTGACAGTATCTTAGTAGGTTTTCTGTTGAAATCATTAAGCTGAACCACTTCTGCAAAGTCTAATCCTCAGTATAGCCTGTTGCATACAAAGTGTCTTCTACTACAAACTTCTGCTCGTGTTATTAAAGCTCATCAAAACAAATTACTGAAAAGTCAATTCTCCTTCCAGTGTCCAGTAAAATTTTTATGGCTAGGATTTTGTCTATCTAGGATGGCTATGCTGGGTCAGGAGGTTTGTGTGATAACAGTAGATGTACTTTTCTTTCCTGCTACCCATTTAAATGAAGTGTTAAGGTTTACCTAGAGGGAGTTAATATAAATGAAGAACTGGCAGACAGCAGAAGAAGTCTAGGGTTAGGGTTAGGATAATACTCGTAACAACAAAGAAATAAAGATTTCTTTTGAAGGCTTTTGAAAAAATAATCCTTTACTCTTACACCTACTGCTTTGGTGTTTCAGTCTCATAAATATTTCTTCATATCAGTGATCATAAAGGAATTCAGATTGTAGCTGTAGTTTAATTATCAGAAAAAGTTTGGTTTCTGATTAAAACAACATTTACATAAGAAATTTGTAGTTTCCAAAGAAACTATTATTTAAAGAACAGAAACAACAGTGTGTTGATGTCCATTCTTGCAAACCACTGGCAGTGATTATTCACAGGGGTTTTTGAAGAGAGCATGCAATAGCCATCAGTGGGCTGAAACATACCTTTCCCCAAAAAAGAATACCTCATAAATAACGTACCAAACTATTAATCATTATCAGAAACACGGTAACTACTGACATGGTTACTGATATATTTTACAGACAATCAATAAGTTGGTTTAGAAACTCTCAGGAACTGAGAGAGTCATGCAAGCTCTCATTTCGTTTTGAACTACTTTTGCACCAACAAAGAAAAAGTTCACAACAGCCATGTGTTCTTCCACAGTGTTTTGCTTTCTCAGTTCTCTGCCAACTCCATTTGTCAGAGAAATGTCAGATGTACAAACCAAAAAAACCCACAAAATATTTGACCTAAGGATTCTGTAAACCAATTTCAGAAAACAATTTTGAGCATAAAATTTTACAGATTTTTTTTCCCAAATTCTTTTTTAGTAAAACTGTGTATGAAAATATTTTCAATTTTCATTCGGCTCTTACAAGGCCTCTCTATACTTGTTTTTAGCTACAGTTTAGCTAAACAGCTTACTACAGTTTACTACAACACTGTCATACCAGTCAGAATAAGGTACAAATTCAAAGCACAAGAATAAAGATAATTAATAGTGAACAATATCCATTCAGGAGAAAATAATAGCTGACAAACTACACAAAAATCTGAGAAAAAAATCCATAAATCAAGAATGTTAATTGTTATTTCCACTACTTGTTAAGATGAAAGATGACACTGTGTAGGCATTTTCTCAGCATGATCTCTCATAAACAGATGTCCAATGCCTTGGGTAAACCTGTACAAACTGAGAAGTATCTACTGACTGCATCATTAGTCTTCTTCTGATTTCAAGCCAGGGATGCTGAAGAACAAATTAGTCAACTGATCCTTGCCAAAGTCAAGTTTTATTAAGGAAAAGCATTTCTTGCAGGGTAGACAGGAATGCTGGGTGTATGCTGAAGTTTATATAGCCAAATCCCAGTGAGAAAATGTTTTGTAATTTCACATTGAATAATTATTTGCAAAATTTACATTCTTCTTCCTGTGTCCAATTCATACCATACATTCATCTTTCCTCTACAAGATGTACTTTGAATATGTTAAAAATATGAGTATGCTTGAGGATACAACAGTTGATATTCAAGGAAAATACCATATTTTTCCAGCATCATTGCTCACATGTACTCTATTAAGCACTGTTTTCTTGCCTACACCTAATAAAAGAAGGGAGTGAATCCCCAGGTCACCTATATGTGGATTCTCAGCCCTAATAAGTCTGCAGGTAATAGCAAGCAGCATCTCGCTTTTGATTTTGCAAGGCAACATTGCCTGAAAAGAGACTGATGCAGATCATGACATTTCTTTCTTAAAAATCTATAGATTTAACATGTTCTTCAGTATGTTTCATTTTCACTGAAGCTAATTTTTTTACAATGTTTGAAAAGTGCCGTTTAAGTATCAGAAAGAAAAAAGTAATTATTTAGGGATACACCTATCTGAAAAGTGGGGAATGATAGAGTGAAATGAAGAAAAGAATAATTTAGACTTATATCATGAAAAAATTTCTGACAGTGAATTAGGTCATGGAAAAATAATGCAAAAGATTTAATGGAATATAGACATTTTAAGCTCTTATCTGAGTATTTCTAATAGAAATAATACCTAGAAAAATAAATTCAAGAAATAATTATTCATTAAAGGATGAGAAGGTCTGAATTAGATCAACTCAGCATTTCTTCTTCTCTCTACTATCTATAACTCTGTGCTTACTTTGTATGAACACAAACAACAATGAATTGCGAGAAACTAATTATCAAGGAGGTAAGTGGCCTTAAGAGAAAAATTTACAGTTGTATTGAAAACAGGCTAAAAATAAAGCTGGTTATTGTTTTATTGTCATTGTTTAGTTTTTTCTGTTAGATGAGACAACATTAAAAAAGTAGGGAGTAAAATAAAATGGTTTTGTACAGAAAAGCCCAGAGGCAATTTCTCTCAGCAGTCATTGAAAAAAAATCACACTAAATGCAATGCAGTTACAAAGATGCAAGTGACCAAATAAGTCACTTAGATATAACTGCAGCTTCTTTTTACCATTGCTTCAGGAATTAAACTAAATAAGAGCTGGATGTACCTACAGAGATCTGACCTTAATGGCTCTAATAGGCATTTACCTGATTACAGACTGAATAAAACCAGAGTACAAAGCCAGGAATACGGCCTTTTAATGAGGAATATCCTCATGACATAGAAAGATTAAGGGGCTTTTTCCTGCTCTTAATGAGTTCAATAGGAGTTTGGCCATTGGCTTCAACCACAGCAGTATGGTGCTGTAAGCCTCTAGTTCTGGGTAGAGGGGAACATTTACTCTGCACAGGCAGTTGAGAGCTGCTTTGCTCACCCTCTGCACACCCTCCCCAGCCCCTGCTCCTCGGAGCTGTTCTGTGCACCTCTTCATGTTCCAAAATTACTGTGTTTTCTCACAACACTCCTTGCTGAGCTTATTGCCTTGCGTTGGAGGTAGCAATACACTAAGCAAGTTCAATGCGTGCAACCGATTTATTTTTTCTTTTATAAATAATATCCTGAACTATGACATCTATTACTCTTGCTTGTGTTATGATAGTGCATTAGAGGTATTCTGATTTTTCCAAACAGTAGTTCCTTCCTAAAGTCATTGGCATTATAAATATTAATGATGCATATTTAGAAGCAGGTTTGATGAACAATTTCATTAGCTTTGAGTAGACTGTATTTTAGCAGAATAGCTAAATGTCAGCATTTAACTTTATCTCCCAAGGTATGATAGTTAAAAATAAAATAACATTTTAAAAGTCATAATTACAAAAAAATTAATGCTTACTAATTGAAAATAAAAGTATTGGTTGTTTCCATCTCTTTGGCCTATTTCACATTTCATAGTAACAAATTAATATTAATTGGATAACAAGACCAAATATCTTGCTGAAAGAGTTTGAAAAATTCAGTATGATTTCAAAATGACTATGTTTAAGTGCAAGAAGTCTACAAGTAAACTAATATGAGAAAGCCCTGCCGTCTTGTGTGCTTTACTAATAGCATTGAAAAAAACAATATTTTTTGTAGTCATCTTCACATCTGGGCATTATTTGCAATGCATCCATCAAATACGGCAGGTGATGTGACAAATCATATAGAAAGATATATAGAGTTCTATTATTTGATACCACATTGGTCACTATTTGACATTAGGATGTCTTTGGTTAGCACTGTCAATGTGAAGCAACAATTAGAAGCTTTTATCTACCACCAGTCGCTTTTTTTTTGGTGATATAACACCTACCTCCTTTAAGTCACATTCTCTTCCAAAACCAAGTAATAAGTGTAGGCAATTTGGATCTAAGCTTAGCTGAATTTGTGAATACAATTTGTCTACAGTAGATGTAATTATATGTATTAAGGCACTGTAGATTCTAAAGTACAATAATCAGATATACTAGAAGTATACCCTAGCATAAAATGTGTTAAAGTTTGCCATCAGAGGGAATGTCAAACAGTGTTTTAAACGATCCTGAGAATCTGAATGTTTGGTAAATAAAGACCCTAGAATTTACCAAACTGAGATTAATGTATAAAAATATTCACATACAAAGCATTTCTTTAGTATTTTAGTTATTACTGTTATTATTATCTGCAAGACTTGGATGCTTCATGCTTTTTTGTGAATTATGTTTTTCAAAGTGTTAGAAAATAATTATTTCAAATTATGCTGCACATTACTGAACGAACTGGAGCTGAATAAACAGCATATTTAGATAGAGATTTTTCATTCAGTGTAAATTTAGTAATTTCAAATTTCATATTATTTTAACTCCAATTCCCAACCAGAACTGTGCTCGAGGGCCTCTTATGACAATATGACCCTCCCAAGAGTAATGGAAATATCTGATGCCAAAAAAACTGCACACAATAATGCAAGAAAATCTTGTACGTCTAATTTCATATGCAAGTTCTCTCTGCACAGGAAAGTACCTGGTTACCATGCCTCTGGGCAGCACAGCAAAACTCTCAGCACAGCATTATGCTGGAAATTACTCTTGCAGTAACTTTATTAAATATTTAACTTCAGAAAAACTTAACAGAGACATCACAACCCTCATTTTCCATGGATTTACATGCACTGTGTGTAAATGTTGATGGCTAGTATGACCAGACATTTTGCTACGGGCCCCAAATGATTTATCTCATGGCGTTTTCTCTTACTGAATCATGCTTACTAGGGTGTCTCATGAAGTTAGAAATGAGCGTGCTGGTTCTGACAAGTTCAGTTCAGGGACTCAAACCTCAGTCTGGTTATCGCCTTCCTGGGAGTGGTTTAACTGCACTTCTAGGCATTCAGCTGCTTTTCTAGATGAGAAGGTGGCTGACACTCCTTCTTTCCCTGTCTCTTTCCCTCTCAGTTGTGTATTCTGGAGAAGATTTTTTATATTATTTTTAAAATAGTAATATTAAAAATTTTAATACTATTTTATCAGAAAAAGGACATTGATTATAGGTCAGTGATAGAGATAGTTGCTTCAACTGGAGGAAACTGAGGTTAAATCCTGAGATTTATGGGCATGTTATTCTTAAGCGGTTTTATTATTCACCTTTTTTCATGAAACGTAGGTAAGACATAGCTAATTATAGCAGGAGTTTCCTCTATAGATTAAGCACACTGTCAATTTAAATGTCTCAAATTTCAAAAAGCAATATAGAAGAACTCGTTTTTGTGTATTTTCACTCTGCAACAGGGAAAAAGGGAAAAAAAAGTACAGAAAGATAATTTTAAAACCCCAAGAAAATAGAAGACTCTAGGTAGAAGAACCTGAAAGTTATGAGTGTGCAAATCTTGTAAACTCGCCCACATTCATCCTTATTGCTTACAAAGCTGGGAAGAACATGTGACAGCTGCTTAGAATCAGGGTGAAAAATGATGAGTTGGGTAGAAAAGAAAAGGAAGTAGTAAAAGACATCTTATTCTCAAAGTACCTACCGAAATGCGGAGGAGTCTGTCATCTGGCACCCATCAGGATATAAACCCTGGCAACAAACACAAATAAATCCCAGAGGGAACTTAGCAATACTTCAAAGACACCAAAGTAAATTCACAGTTAGCTAGCAGTAGGCAGACCTCAAAAGTTTATCACTACAGAAATATGAAATATATTTTCTTTTAATAAACAGTCCAAAGATTTAACTCTTTTCCCGATGCTTCTTAGAATGGTTAATTTGTTACAAGTCTTTGATGAAAAACATATGCTAATAAATTTTAGGCTATATGATATCCATGAACCATTCATTAACTATTTCCTTTCATAAGGTGTGCTTTGCCATTTAAATCATGTGCTATTATATTTGCTTCTCAATTGGACAAATATTCAGAAAAAAAATCACTACCAAATGCTTAAAAATTTTGTTTTTCTGTGAATGCGTAATTCTTCATGAGGGCTATACAGGTATTAATATAGGGAACAGCAATTCTTCAACCATTTATGCAAACAGAATCTTAATAGTCCAGATGTTCATGAATAGTAAATAAAAAGCAGCAAAAACATGAATGAATGGAGCAGCTGCTCAGAATGCAGAAGAATGTTTGCAAACATCATTTTGAAGTATGCAATCAGCCCTGGTTCAGAGGGAAAACTTGGATAACCAACAAAAAGTTTGAATAAGCAACGGAACATGTCAACAGTATTATCTAGTCTATCCAAACTTTGAAACTATTCAGCTGAAACAGAAATTTCCTGTTCTTTTATGATTATTTCTTACTCCCAAATGGATCAAAACTAGAGGAAGAAAAATGCTATCAGGTTTAGGTTGATGTGTCTGTATGAGGGCAGAGAGCTCTACACACGCATGTACATGCCTTTGCTCATTAATATGACTGCCTTACTTGTGGTTCTTCAGGTATGTAGGCCCTAATTTTCTAAGTAATGAACCATTAGCTGTCAGAAATGAGGTTTAATTGGTGGGCAAAACATCAGGATATTTCAACCATCCCTCTCTTCTGAAATTCTTAAAAATAAGCTATTTACAGGGTTGGTAAATGGAATGGAATAAACTTTATTATTTTAATTGCCATGAACCATCATTTATGAAAGGCCTGCCATAGAGCCTGTTCTTGTGCCTGCTCCTGGAAAACCCAGGAGCCCAAATGAGGCTGGGGACCAGCTGTGTGTGCACAGAGGCACTGCTATGACTATGCTTGTCTTGAAACAGCAGAGCAGATTCTTCTCCCATGGCCGTCTTTTCCCCAGCAGTGAGTTTGCAAGGAAGATCTGGAACAACAAGCTATACTTTCTGTCTTTCCAATTCTACCATTCTTTTCATTTAAGTGTGAGTTTGAGCTAACAAAGAACAACTCCTATCCAGTTCTCCAATTCCATTGCTGTTGAATTAAGCATGTGATAGTCTCCATTTTCAAAAATGTAAGAGTTTAATCTTTCATAGAGCTGCATACCAGAAGAGTCGTACTAACACCAGGGACTCTCTGGTTTTGGGTATGTCTCTTGTTTGCTTATGGTGCCATGTACATCTCCAAGTACCTGTGAAGCTTGCAGGAAGACAGAGAGAGCCTAAAGGACAGTGAAAAGTGATGAGGAGACCATTGAGAAAAACAAGACACGAGTATTTAGATGGCCTCAGAGGTGACAGAAAGAAGAAAATCTTTCTTGGGGACCTAGAGAGGATTTTGTAGAGCTTGTTGTAACCCAGGAAGTCGATATAATATGCTGAATTAAAAAACAAGTATCAAGGATATGCCTTGTAAACCACATCAGAGGAAAAAGATTTCTTCAACACAGGCTTTTATCTTAATTTATCTCACCCTGTTTTTCTCTGTTTAAAAATTCTGTGTTGTAATTTGTGCTCTGGTAGAACACCAACTTAGAATTTAAAGCCCATGTTGTGTTTTTGCTGTGTTTACTGTAAAGAAAAGATACAGCTAGATGCACCCAAAACCTCTGGATAGCCATCTGGTCAATGCTGTCTGGCCCATTTATTCATTAAAATTAACTCAGCGGTGGTTCTAAGCTGAGCACCTGCAAACTGCAGCAGGTAATGAATTTCCTCTCTTCACTTCCTTTACCTCCCATCTGCAGGATTGTGCTCTTCTGCTGTATGAGCAACTGATATTAACAAACTGATGGTACAGAATGAATTAAAATTTGGAAGGAAGAGTAACAAAAATAGCAAAAAGAATATTGGATGATTTGTATCATTCTTCATTAATAATTTCTGAAATGCTTCCTTCTCCATCAATTATGTATTTCAAATTTTGGCAATAACATTAATGAGAGGAAACAAACGACCCACATCTTCGTGTGTACAGACACAAACTGATTTCAATCATCAAGCATCAGAACTTGAAGAAATGAGAGGTTAATCTGCTTGAGAAGATCAGCCCAACTGTTTTGACTGTACACAGACAGTGCGTAGCAGAGTTTTTATCTCTAAAGAGTGAGGAGTGTTTTGATATTTGTTCAAATTCTGTTGCTGATTCAGATTTTTTATTTAATGTGCCTTGTCCAAAGCGCAATGAAGTCAATGCAGAGATGCCATTAAGATTTGGCAAACCCCAGTTTAGGCCCATAGCAGAATGGACATACTTATAAGCCTAGAGACGTAGCAAAATTACAACCTTATGGGGCTACCAGTGTCTAATAGGCCAAGTAACTACCTGTATAAATGCATGGATTTGTCTCAGTAATTGTGTCATTTTATCATTTTAAATTTGTATTGTCAGACTGAAATCAACTCCCATTGAACCTACAAGCAAAACTCATACTGATGTAGCCTGGAGTTCATCCCCATGGCTTCTATGTTTTATGGAAATACTTTCAGTCTAGAATATCAAGGAAGTTATTCTATGCAGGCATACAAATATCATCACACTTGCTGTCATTTTTTTATTAGTTTAAAGATATATAGTCCCATTCCTGCTTTGACTAAGTATGCTCTAAAATTTTCAGCTGTCTATAGAAAATAAGCTGACTGCATGCCATTCTCACTTTTTTTTTTTAATTAGCCTTTGCTACCCTTCCAAACTTTTTCTGTCAAAATATAAATATACAAAATGTTCATTTTGGCTCTATGTTATCTTCAGTTCTCTTAGCGTGAGGTGTTCCAGTGGATACCTTGTTTGTAGTGATTTCACATCGTCTAGCTCATTTATCTTCTCTTTCAAATTTGGCTGACCACCTTAGAGTCAGGAGATTCTGAGCAGGAGAGATCTTACAAACTGTTTAGAATCCATTTCATAACATTATGCTAATTAAATGAATTGGAAGGGTGGGGGTTTATGCTTACAAGAGCAATGGCACCCAGAAGATAGGCAGAACTTCATCTGGCATCTGCGGAGTTTGGGCTGCTGGTTGAATGATTCAGGTGAAATCAGTGAACTAAGCCACCCCTGCCCAAGCACAAGATCTCCCGCATGAGAAGACTCCCATGCCTTCAGGGGGTTGCAAAGGGAGGACACAGGGAAGGATTTGGCTCTGCAGTGTCAAGGAGAGAAAGGATGGGACTGAGGCTAAACAATATGACTGGGAATCAAGAGGCATTTGTTTAATTCCAGAATCTTCAATTAGGCTACTCTAAAAGTTTCCAGGTGGAGGTGAAATGCTGAGCAGCATTGTCTTTCATGATTCTACTCTAAATCTCTCTGAGGGCAGTCAGCTTTGTTAATATTGGTAACAGCTTATTTAGAGATATTCTCATAGATAATGCAACAGAGGCAGGTTATTAGGTAATATAAGACTCATGATCTCACATAGGGTAACACCTGCAAAATCAGGGTGAAAGTTTAGATCTGATGTTACATATTTGGTCTTTTTTTGTGCTTAACCTAGGATTGTAATTTTTTGTGAATATTCCCTGCACATTTTTAAAAATAGTTAACACAAAAGGATAAACTCAGTTTCACTTAAAACGGCTTACACTTTTTCAGCTGTTCCCTTTGATTTCATGTTTTGTACACCTAATGCTTGGCTACTGTTGCTTAATTAGAAGATGCTGAGTATTATAACAATGAATAGTCAAAAAATTTGTCATTTTTTAACTTGCCCTCTCATTTCAAATCCCACATGCTGTATTTTTAAATGAAAATGAATGATTATAGTATGACCAGTCATAAAGCATTTTTCCCAGAGTACCATGTCATGAAAGGGCATATGCACAGAGCTAAGTGTCTAAAATGAGATCTTTATAGCCAGCTTAGACACTGAGAACAATGGACTGAAAGTGGTCACTAATGACATTGTTAATGATAGATACCATTACCTTAGAACAGATGTCAAAGTGAAATAGCATTATAGCCTTCAAGATGGACTGCCTTGTCCTTCTCAGTAAATCTATTAAGGTGGCTTGCAAGAACAAAGCAGTGGGGTGTTTCTTTTCTCTCCTTTTTCTGAAATGCAAATCATTCTGTGCTTTTGTAACTCCTTTACCTGCAAAAGGCTCAAGTAAGAATAAATTTTATGAGCGGAAAAAGAACATGGGGAGTAAACAGAAAAGATTACCCAGAAAAATAGGAAGATTGTATGTATTTAAAAAAAAAATAATTTGACTAGACAGAAGCAAAAATGTAATTTATCTGGACTAAGATCAAACACTAAAATGTTGTCAGCACAAACTAGGAAGAACAGGAACTGTGGATTGCTGTAGCCAAACCTCAGGACTGCAGAGAAATCTGCATGGTGATAGGTATAGGGTTTAATTTTAAGAAACTGTATTTATTTCTTATTCGAAGATGTGAATTCCCATGTCTGCTTGCTTACAAATCTCTGGAAGGATGATTAACAGCCATGAAATTCCTTATTAAGGTAGGGATATGTGACAGTGCAGGAGTAAAAATATTAACAGAGAACAAGTTACCTGTGCCTCTCATTTTTTAATTTAATTATTTCTTTTTAGACATGTTAATATGTAAGGTGAAGTCATTTGAAATGTAAATTAGATTAGGTATATATGTAAACACCCATATATGAAACCATTTAAGCATATGAAGGTCAGAAAAAAGCATGTTGAAATGTATGTGAGAACACTGACAAAAGAAAAGCCCTAATTTTGTATTTTATTCACATACCATTCAGTAACAGATCAATGAACATGTGCATCAAATTAAACATATTACTACAATATGAATTGTACTTTTACAGTACCGTAAGTACCGAGTATACGAAGTCATTTCAGATTACTTATTTGGAATATCAGATTGAATATTGGTTGCAAATACTCATCATACAAACTAAAAGGAGTTTATTTTCTAGAGTATTATTTCTCTGTATCTGTAGGGTTTATCTACTACAGTATTCATTTCTGTATATGTTTATATCTCTGGTTTAATAACGAAAAAAAAAAAGAATGGAAATAGTCTTTTGACTAGAACTGTAGCTTAAATTATCACATCTGACAGTTAAATTGAGATATCCATCAAGCATATAAATGAATACATGAAATACTCATGCGTTATTCACCAGTTTTACCTCGATGATGTTCAGGGCCTCTGGATTATCATCTGCTGTTGTAGCTCTGCAAAGTGCTTTGCAAGGTAGTAAGTGTGATACCCACATTAGGAGGGTGGTTCAGGTAAAGGTAGATGCTTTTATGCTCTCAGAATTGTTCAATCAAATTAAATCTGCAGTTTTTAATGGGGTTTGAAGCGTGTCCTGGAACAGGAGTAATTTTGATTTTACAAGGGAAAGAATAGTACAAGAAAGAGAATATGGATCATAAAAATGTGGTCCAAAGTTCAGTGAGTGCAACAGGATTGTTTCCATTTCTACTGATTTCAGCGTTCTCTGGATCAAGCTCAGTGAATTGGTCTCAGACCAAATTTCAACATACTCACAAACACATTTCCTCACACAGAGGAAATTTGGGTCCAACTTTTGCAGCTTTCCTTCCATACAAATGAAGGGAACTTGTTATTACTCTCAGTTATTTCATATCCTCAGTAGTAAACAGGGAAAGTGCTTCACTTCACATTTTGCTTCATGTACTGTTACATTATCTTTGAGGCAGAATTTTTATCATTTTGCTGTTGCACTGAACCTTGCCAAAAGAATCAGCAGAGGAGAGGTAAATGGAAATCACTGTCCCTGTGCTCAGAGTGCCTGCTCTGCAATAACACCGGATCCAGCTGAGGGAACATGAAGAATTTGCACAGACACACCCTTCTCACTGTGCTCTTCCAAGTTCCCAAATCTGCTTTTAAGACAAGCAGCAATATTTGGTACAGAAGTGGGATCAACAGCATTTGTAGTACTGTGAAGAGAGGTGCTATTTTGCAAAGTGACAACAAGCATAAGTAAGTTGACTATGAGCCTAATGAGCAAATGGAGGGATAAGACAGTGATTTCGTGAAGCCCAGTGGGGTCTGTTTATTTGAGTCAGGATCTTTAATGAGCAGCTTGCTGCAGCTATGGTTATTGTCAGCACCTGTATCAGTTGCTGCTTATTGGGATTTCAGTTCAAACTGCTGCAGGAAATGGGATTTGGCTTTAGATTCAGGGTTTAAATTTTGTCTTACATGCTGCAACATTTGTACCACGTTTTCAGATCCTCAGCACTAGCAAGGTGACACTAACATGAGGACTTTTATGAGCTCAAACATGCTTGTAGCTTCCAGACACATAGCAAATAATAGAACAGTTGCCAGATTAGCAGACTCTGTTATATATTTTCTCAAATTAAAAAACCAAAACAACAACAACAACAATATTTAAATGAAAAGCCTCTGTGCTAGAGAGCAGAAAATTTTTAAGCATTTCTGCTTCTGGTCTCTGAATGCGTGAACCAGCTGAATACTTACCTCCTTCTATAAACAAGAATGTGAACATGAACAAAAGCAGGTTTTTTTCTGTTTTCATGAATTTGAAAGAGAGATTCAGAGAGAGCAGCCATGGGGGTTATACACATCTGCAAGCAAATAAAAAAGAGTTTACAACAGAGCTGCCACATCAGGAGTGCCCTGCCTTCAGTACTCCTTTTCCTAATGTTTCCTTCCTTCAAAAACTCTCTCTCTTCTGATTCCAACAATGAACTTTTCCTCTCTTCCAAAATCACCTCTGCCTCTGACTCACTGGCACTCTGCTTCTGATTTTAAGCATGTGAACTATCTGAGGATGGGTGTTCTCTGAGAAAGTATTTCATGAAGTAGGATTATTAAGAAAGTTGGGGGTTAGAGATGGGAGGTACTGTGCATGAGAAAATATGGCATTGGAGTCCTCAGGATCTGTCTTTTATTACAGTTCCTGGAAGAAACGTTGTTTAATCACTGCCTCTCTGTAAATTGTTAGTATAAAATTGCAAGTGGGCCACAAATTTCTAGAGAGGATTTTTAAAAATTCTCTGATTTTCCTGGCTAAAAATACAAGTAGAGTAACATTAAGTTGAGCCAGGTTCAGAGAAAACGGTTCTGAATCAGTTTTATGTCTAATCATCTTTCATAACTTCACTTTGAGAAATACAAATTTTCTTTCTCGGCTGTTGGAAATTAAAACGAATGTCTGACGTTTGATTTGTTGGAGTATCAGAGCACATTTTACTATTTCTGTAAAATAGACTCCTATAATTATGAACGCAACTGTTAACTTCATCTCAGTCTGAAGTATGGAAGCTTGCATACTGTCTTGCAAATGCTGATAAATCCTGCTCCTTCCAGTAAAGGACTCTTCCACACCATCCTCTGGAAGAGGGCCTGTCATTGCTGAGTTGTTTATCTATGGACCAAAATGTGTCTCTCTGATTTTTTTATTTCACAGGAAGACCACTTTATCCAACCAATTATACTATTGCAATTTATATGCCAGTCTGAGCTGTTTGGAATGGGAAGGGAATTAACATATTTGCCTTCTTGGAGAACTGCAGCTAAGTTACAAATAAAATGCTCTTTTCCAAATATTCATAAATGTGCATGCTTTTATCTGTCTCTGCTGAAGGAAGAATAAATAAAGACATCACCCTCAAGTCTTGGATATTTCTTGAGCTCTTATTAAATAATGAGAAAGTTCAAGGTTAACAACCTTATTTCTGAAGTACCTCTTTTCTTTTTCTCCTCTTTTCCTCAAATGTAATGAGAAGACATATTTTAACAAGGATAATCCACTCCTATTCTAATGCTGCAGAGAAACAGAGGTCTTCCCCTAAGACTCTGATCTTTAACCCCACGAGTTTTTCTAGGAAGATAGGTTGTCAGTTAAATTATTCCTTTTCACCAGCCATTTATTTATTTTTCCTTATGACCATACTATGTCAGCTTAATGTAACAGATGGATGTATTGTAAAAGCACCACACTCAATGCCTATTTCTAAGAGATTTATGAGAGACCAAAAGAGGCCCACAAGTACAAACAGGTATGAGTGAACGTGGATGAAATGTTGAGATTAGTCCTGATTCAATTTTATCTCCAATACTCTATCATCGGTCTTTTAAGTCTGAGGACTTAGATGTCCCAAAGTCTTCCATATAAGCTTTGGAATGTATCAGTTCCAGCTCTCTGTCTTATGTAAGATGTGCTTTTCTTATTTCTATTGAAATAATGCGATGAGCTTATTGTCTCCAAAGACATCTCTTCTTTCTCTTCACATCTGGCAAAGCAATCTATATCTTTTATCTAAAACCATATCATTGTAAAATGAGATAAAGCAGAACAAAGAAGAATTTTCTGACCTGTGGTGGTCTTCAGATATTGAGCAAAACCAACTATTTTCTCCAATTGGATAAAAGCTTTTTTCCTGCTTTTTTCTATTTGGCAGTTTAGGCACTTGGACTCGCAAAGATTTATATTCAGTGGAAGTGTCAGTAAGAAGCTGTCAGAATTGGGGGATATTGACATTTTTCAGTCAAACTATGGATAAAACCAGAAAAGATAAAGCTGACACAATCCTGTTCACATTGCAGTCAATAGCAGATTTCCTAAGATTTCACCCAGGCGATTTTTAAAAGCATGTGGGTGACCTGGGAGCCCTTATAATGGGGGTTTATGGTGGAAAGACATACAAATACTTTCTGAAGTTTCCAACTTTGACCCAAATTGAAGTATTAACTGGTACAGTACATTGTAATTTTCTCTTCTTGATGTCTGTGCTGTAACTAGGAAACAATTCAAACAACCCACAACACTGGAGATTGAAATCTCTAAGATTATTCAAACAAGGGAGGCAGGATAGCCAACAACTGTAAAAAGTTTTGTGCTTCTTTATTAACACTTCTCACCTGTGAGATGCTCTTTTAAAACTTTGGGAAATTCAGTCTCTTCACTGAATTCCTGCAAACTGTTTAACAGGAGTTGTGTTTTGGGTTCTTCCTTATGATCCAGGCTTCCCTGTTGTGGGGAACTATACACCACACTCAGACTGCAGAGGAGCTTGGACTTAGATGCAATGTGTTTAGAAAATTTTCTTCCTTTGTATTACTGTTATTGAGAACCTAAATCTTGATGGGTAAACTAAATGTTAAATGGTCATTATTTTTTTACTATATGCAGTACTTTATACAGAATACTCAAGAAACAGTCAAAATAAATAAGTATGTGTACATATATATATTCAGAGCAGACTTCTATCACTGAAGCTTTTCCTTTTCTCTGAAACATCCACTTTTTATGTGTATGGCCAAAATTCATCTATATTGCAGTCAGCAAGGTTGCATTAGTGATTCATCCGTCTTCCTTTGTGTAGCTCCAGTTCTTTACTATTTTATATTGTCTGACCAAAGCATGGAGAGATTTAGTCAGCTAATTAACTCAGAGAAATGAAATAACAAACAGCATATATAACATTCATGAAAAATAAAGATACCAGAAATGTGCAATATACATGTCTTACAGATTTAAGCATATGTTTTGATTTTTACTTTTTTTGAGTAATTCCTCAGTAATAATAGTAATAATACTCCATTTATTTAGGATAAGAGACTGTGGGAAGGGTTTTCTTTGTGCGTAATTAGGACATTTCCAATGACATATTTTTTTCATTTATGAGAGAAGAAATTATATTTCTGTCTTATATGTTTGTTTTTTTTAAAGTCCAGATGGTTCACCCTGTGGATTCAGTCTCTGGCTTCCAGAGCTGAGCATAATTTTATGTGCTCTAAATACTACCTGTGGCTTTCTTTTGTACTGTATTGAAAATAATAACTCTCAAGATCAGTACCTTTCTTTCCACATGCAATTTTGAGCTTGGCTACAAGATAGACGGTTGCATACAAAGGCTTCTTCATATTGTCTTGTGTCTTTTCTTTCAAACCCCACATGTCTTCTGGCTTCACCAGTTTTGTAATCTCTTTCACTACTGAGGAAATATTTTGCCCAGTGTTTGTCTACTGTGTTCCTCATGAGACGTAGGGAGTGCTAAATATTGTTTGCGGCTCAGCTGGGTGCAGCGTCTGTGCTGTGGCTCTAGCACAGGAGGTGGGCTGCAGACCAGAGCAACATGACAGTGATGCCCCTGGCCAGCTCACAGCTGGTGGAGTCTTGCTTAGGGACTAGTATCAGTCACAGGGTTAATCAAGAAAGAGCCAGAAGGATACAGAACAAGGAGCATCCTGCTTGCTCCTATTGTGTAGACCAAGCATGGATACACCTACTATTTACCCACTGTTTATAAACAAAAGTAAATTTTAATACTGTATTGCCTGTTTTTCTCTGTTGAACAATTAGGTGCTGTAATAATCACCTTCGCCATCTTCAGCCAAAGGAAATGTCCAGCAGGAAGAAAATGAGATAATCATTCTTTAGCCAGACACAGATAGAACAATTAAAGGCAATGTTTTCCTGTTGCAAAAATTTGCAAATCCAAATTCCAATACGCTAATTATGTCCAGAGGCTCCAGAGCACCTTTGAATCCCTTGATGGGAGCAAATCTCTCAGAGGTATAGGTTTCATATATCAAAACCCAAAGGTGAGCCCGCTGCAGCTCTGGCAGAAGTACTAAAACCATGTTGGGTTGGGTTGGGCATGGACATTGGATAGATCAGAATGTGAACCAATGTATATACACCTCATTTATGAGAGGCTGAATATATTTAAAGAGACAAGAAGGACAACTTTAAGCTGTAAGAATGTAACGTAGAGGAGATAGTGCTCTCTTAATCCTGCAAGTAAAAATATTTTTTACAAAGAGGGCTGCTTAATAAAATCATTGGAAGCTTAATGAAGGTTGACAGTAAGCGAGTTCCTCTTAAATGTGTATGTATGGTAAATGACATCTCTTCCCTGTCTCTTAATCATAGGAGGTAGTGTCAACCGTTGCCTTGCCTGAGTATTTTACATACCTGGCGCTTAGACACACCATGTTTTGAATGACTTAGTGTATAAATACTAATATTTACATGATGTAGAGGGAGACTAACATCAGACTGAAGCCCTCAAGCTTCGACTAGATGACAACATGAAAGATGGGTGAGGTCATAATAGATCATATGGATCATAATAATATGATTATTCATTTTCAATTCATTTGAATCATGGATATTTGTGTTGGGGCAAACTCTTGCTAAGGGCAGCTCTTTCTCTCTTTTCCCTGTCTGTTTTGCAAACTAATACTTTTATTGAAGTGAAATAGATCTTCCAGTGTAATTATATAGCACTAAATGCAAGCAAGCACAAATGAAGTGAGCCATTTCATTTTTTTTTTCAAATTGCAAGTATTATTTTCTTACAAGGGAAAGGAATATTTTAGCAGGACATCTACAGTGGCTCCAAATCTAAACCAATGGCAGGACTCAAGCAGCTGTAGGGCTGCTAGTGGTAGGTGTGGAAAACTGCTTATCTACCTGTCATCCTTTGGACAACACATAAATGAGAGTGAGATATACGCATAGTGTAAACTACATCTGGAGTCACATCTTCTGTAGAGGAGCAGGAGCTATTCCCACATTGTCATGCATTGTAGCCTTCTTGCTGTTGGTGTGTTTTCATGAAAAATGTGGTTCATAACTGCACCCTCCCAGAAAAAGATAGAGGAGTGTGGGACAGTAGGATTATTCAGATTGGAAGAGACCTCAAATGGTCACCTTCCCCAACCTCCTGCTGAAAGCTCTTGATTTGCCTGCTGCTGCTCACATGAGGCGATCTAGCCTTTCCTCAGTTACCACCCATTTAATTGACCTGCATGTTTGGGGAGCAGTATTAAGTGCTTTCTTCCTGTGTTTGGGCTCCCTATCTCCTACAAAGCAGATTGACTGGGAGGCCCTCCCTTCTCTGCTCACATCTCTATCATCCATCATACTCCTGTGTAAGTGGCAGGCTGAATCTGGCGCTTAGTGAGTTGAACGAACTACTGGATTGGGAGCAGTAGCAAATCCCACCATCCCACTGCAGTTATGAGCTTTTAGTAAATAAATGGGAAACATTTCACATAATTAAATACCATCTTAGGAAACTGGAAAAAAAAAATGCCCTAATTTAGAAAATCATTCAGAATGGCATATAAAACATGCTGCTTAAATGTATTTTGTAGTGATTTTGCAGCAGAAGCACCCATCTGAATACATCCCTGAAAGATCACAATTAATCAGCATATGATCTTTCAATCTGTCTTTTTTTTTTTTCTTCTAGGGCACATTGTTGCTAACATTACTTTAATATCTTTACCGTATCCAAACTCCACCTGCCTGCCTCCCTGCCCCCTCAAAATTCCCATTTAACCAGGGTTCTCATTTTATCAATTGCATTTTGTAATAGAAGTCAGTTTTGTGTGTCCCAAGTGGCTAAGCATTTCCATCCTTATATCAAGAATTAAGCATCTTCTGAGAAGGAAGAGAGGTCAAGTGCTGTAATAAACCAGATTCCATCAAGAATGTGAAAAAATGCTGCTCTGACCAAAGCTAAATGGAAGTATAGCTGGTTTGAGATGTGATGTGAAAGCGTAATGAATAAGCTGAAGCTATTTCTAGAGTTTATGTCCACTGTGGTTGATTCCTCCTCATTCTTTCTGACACTGTTATTTACTCTGAATTGCACTGAAAACTCTTATACATATGTGATGTATTCAGACGTCCAGGCCCACAGCCAGTTTCAAGCACCATAATTTCACAACACATATCTATGCCTTTTGACTATGTACCTTAAAACCATAATAAACCCTTGGGAATGAAATCTGAATGAGGAATAAGCATAAGCTAAGTAGGCAGATATTGAATAAGAAAATAGTTTCACTGGACTTCTGGTCCAGAAAGAAAAGTGACTCTGAGAAATCTGTCAGCTTGTCCCTGTAGTTCAATAGGTGAAATGTTTGCCACAGTAGCAGCACTGGAAAATCTCTTACTGATTTCAGCAGAAATGGTATTTTCCACTGAGATTTTCTACTGGATGGCATACCACAATATTTTTTCCATTTTATATATTAAATTACTAGAGGAATAAAATACAGGCTTTAGTATTTAGCAGAAACACAATGCTGTATTTATTAACTTGCTGTAATACTTGGTTTTGGCAATAAATCTGGTAATTTTCTTTTTAATGAAAGATTTAAAAACTTGCCCATTTCCTGTTCCCCAAATATTTGGAATATCCAACTGACTGAGATGTAATAAACTTTTGATAGTTATTCTGAACAGAACACATATTATTTGAAGCAAAACTTAATTTTGTTTTTAATCCAATTAAATATATTATTTCAAAAAATATGTATTTTATCCCTTTATTCTCATTTCTCATGGAATAGTGCTGACAATCACCATTAAAATCACGATTGCTATTGCATATACAAACTGCAACAGTTGGGGCTGAGGAGAAAACAGGCTTATATCACTAATGCTCACATTATAGGTAGTTGGTAAAAGAAGTTGATATATGGAATTCTCTGTAAATTATAAGTGTCAATTCATCATTAAATTGTGAAGGGGGCATATCAGTTACAAAGAATGATGAGAAATTCCTTGAATTTCTGATAAATTACTTGCAAAACTTTAGTTCCTACTGTTTATTATTAAGACTATTTCTGAAAAAATATTATTTGTCAATCAGTTATTACTCCTAATCTACTTTTCTTGAAGATTGTTACTTCTGTATGGACTGAGAGAAAGTTTGCTCTTTTTTTACAGTTATATAAACTAATAATATAAAGGATATTATCTGTACCTACAAGTCTTGTCTTTACTATATCATACAACTACAAAATAAAAACAGTCTGGAACATTACTATAATTTCTATCCACCTTAGATTTTCAGAAGTACTGGAGATGATTGTTGGGTATTACTCTCCAATAATGTGTGGTCCTCTCAAAATAATAAGGATCGATATATCAAGAGCTTTTGAAAGTACTCACCAACTTTCTGGTCTGTGTAGTTCTCCACCTACCTGCATTATTAAAAATAAGTATTCGGAAGTTTCCTTTTTTAGAAGACGACATATTTCCTTGCATAGTAAAGAAATTTCCTTGCACTACCTGTGCAAAAGGGAAAAATATTCAGCAGTATGGATAATTCTCTGTATTGTGTGCTGAGTTCCCTGAATCAGGCCAGGTGAAGCTTCAATGCTTTTTTTTTCTCACTGATTATGGATATCAGTTTCTCAAAATGCTTCATCATTGCTGAAATAAACATTTTCCAGTGAAAAATATTCTCATTTCTTTTCATATCTTCTAGCCAACACAATTTCATCACTATTACTTCTTGCATTTTATGCAAAAAATATTGAATCTTAGGTCTCAGTTTTAACTTTTTTCTTCCTGAACATACTAAATGAAACTCCTCAGGAATAATACTTTCACCTTAATGATGAATCAGTTTACACTGTTATTAGAAAGAATGCCAAGACAGAAGCAATTTGATTTTCATAATATTTCCATTGAAGTGGATAAGGACCTTCTTCAGCTTTTGGTTTTTTGACCATTTGAAAATAGCAAAAATGGAGTTGTAAAAGGTGTATTTTGGGATTTCTGAACAGGATAAAATTTGAAAAGCAAATTTAGTAACATGAATTTTCATCTGTTCTTTGCCAGCATGCTTTCATAACTTGTGTGCTGGTGTCTACTTTAGAGTATATGTGTGTTGTTAATTCTAAGTGTGAATAACTATAATAAATCCATATGAAATGGTTTGAGAAAACTAACAACTTTGGAATTTTTTCTCAGGAAAATAGAAAAAAATACTTAATTATCAATTTGTATTATCTTGGATAGGTTTTATTCTGAAAAAAAAAAAAATATTTTTTCTGTTTTGGTGGGGTTTTTTTCCCCAAGTCAAGGCTGGTATATGCCAGCAAACTTACCATCTTCCCCCAGATCTGAGGGCACCCTGGCAGGTCATCCTGTCACTGGGCACAGGTGGTGACCCAAGGCCAGTGCCTTCTCCATGGCCTAGCTTGCCCATGGCAGCCCCACCAACATCCATAGTGATATCATTTTTTGATTTGGTGCACAGATTATTTGATCTGGTGTAAAAATGTATAAAATTAAGGCTAAAGCTTTGTTTACACAGTTAAAAAAGCAAGAAGAAAGATAGAAAAATTCTTCAGAATACTCATGGCATTCATTTTTCTAGAAAGCTTCAGAAACTGCATCCATAAGGTTTTTTTTCTCCTGTTTGTCTTATTCTTGGCCAAAGCCCCTCTTGCCTTGCCTACGATAGTTCCCATACTGCTGCTAAGATGGATGAGTGAGCTGATGTGCATAGTATTAATTCATAGATCTCAAATCATCTCACAAAAGAAATCAGTGTCATTCCAGAAAGGGGTGATGTGGGAAAGTGACTTGTTGAAGGTCATCAACATAAGATCATCATGATGAGTTCAGAAGTTTAAATCCATGTTTTCCATGTTGTGTAAAAGTATAGGAGACACGAGGATTTGATATGTATCCAGGACATCTTAGACAAATACGGAGATCTCACTATGGATTTGCCTTTGCAAAACTGCCATTAAACAGGAAAGTAATATTCATGCTGAAGATGGGTTTACATTGTCTTAGCTCCAAGTTGCTCATGTGGATTATGCTCTGTAAAATAGTGGAAAAAATAATTAAATTAAGGGTCTACAAAATGTAATACTATGTGTAGGTTTGAGAGCCATATGGGAGGTTCTCACCACAGCTGTATGATGTGAGTAAGGGCTTGGGGAGAAAGGCAGAGTATATAGATCACAAGCACTCTCTCTCAATCTGCACATATGTGACTAGTCAGTGTCATGCCTCCTTCTCCCCATTTACTGGTCAGTCCACAGGGGCTTGTGGTCCCAGCCATACACTTACTGCAAAGAAGAGTCTCCCCCAGGGTTGACTCTCCTTTTGTACCTCTGGAGCTCGAGAAAAGCGAAGGAGAAGGAGCTACAGCAACTGCACGGGCATGTGGGGTGAGAGCGGTAAGGACATGGGCAGCAACTGTCTGTGTGCATGCATCTGTGTTGTGGTAGAAATAAGGACAGGGAAGAGGGGAATGTGCCAGAGCTCTCAGTGTGTGTATGTGTGCACACTTCGGACACCAAAATATCTCCCTGAATAAAAGGCTTGCTGCAACATCATGATTTAGATGTTTGTTCTTGGACTGATTCCTGCTGTTATTCTCTGGGAGTTCAATCAGCTTCTCAGAATTTTGTGTAGGCTTCCTTTAAATATCCAAGTGATGTAATGAAGATGTAAAATAAGCCTTAAATGCAGTTTTTGTGGCACTTAGAAATTTCTGAAATCCCTTTTTAGAGCTTTAAAACTAATCTCTCCACTGCAAACTCATGCAGGCATGATCTCACCTTTTGGCTTAAAAATCATTTCCTCTTGCCAAAGAGTGTTGCTATTCCTCACCTTTTAAATGCAATTTGATCTTCTCATGCAGCTCTAACAATAAGATTGTTTTGATGGGTTGAAGGCAATTGCTGAAAATAACAACTTGGCACAAGGGAATGTAGAATGACTGATAATTTTGCAGAAGAAAATACAAGTACTTGACTTCTAAGTCTGTAAGGCAGCAAATGTCCTTGCCTAAAGCATATAAGCAAAGCTGAGACTCTCTAGAAGGTTTTTGTTTTCCTTCCCTATTCCTTAATCTTCCGAAGTGCACACTTTTTTTGTCTTTGCTAATAATTTTATCCTCCTAAAAGGATATCATTGTCATCAGAGATTTTCATATGGCAGGCTTGCTTCCAAATATTTGTTAAAGGGGTACAAAAATCCCTTCCAGACCTCCCCCTTGTTTGACTAATGCTTCCCTGCATAGTTGAGAAGAACCCAGGAGCTACAGCAAATGCTGGATCCATTACCATATCCCTAGCTAGTTTAAACCTAACTCACTAGCATCGTTACATGACACTGCAGCTTACAATTCAGATACAAGTCCTTAGCCCTTGGCATGTCACTGTTAGTAAGATCATCTCTTTTAAGGTAAAAAAAGCAGTAAAGAGGCATTGTAAATTATTTAGGGCAGTATCTGTATAACAAAGGAATGTGTGTCACTTAGCAACTGCTACTGACATTGTATTTTATGATCATAGTGTTTCAGTGCTGTGGCTGATACTTGTCAATTCACTCCTGCTCCAAAAGTAAGTACCTTTGGGCAACTTGGTTTTAGATAAGAAAGTCACATCATTGCAGTGACGAAGACTGCTTAGCTCATCATACCATCACTGGATAGAAGATATAAGGCCATGATAAACACTGAATAATACATCTGAGTTTTGAAGGAAAGTGTGTTGTGATGGAGCTATACACACACTATTTACAAAGATGTGATGGACTAATGTGGTCATGTTCCAAGCAAAGGTAAAAAATCCAGTACAAAACCAGACAAAAATCCTTTTGTTTTTTTCCCAGGAAGGCCTCTCACTTGTTTATCAACAGATATTTCCAATTGAAAGGCATAAATTTGTCTTGATTATATTGATCATATTGATTGTATTTAAACCAACCACTTTGGATATCTCAGTTTCAAGAAATATCACTTTAAAAAGTATAAATCAATTCAAAATTTGCCTCTGCAATCTGGAGCCCAGGATGGCATTTATAATGTTCCAACTTTCAGCCTGCATGACTATTAGCATTAATTGCTTCCTGAGAATACTGCAAACAAAGCATATTAAGATTTCTTTTCTCCTTAGTACAACTCTAACACCATCATTATGGAAAGTTGATATAAATTTTGTTGTTCTATAGGCAGAATTTTAAAACACTTCAATTTGAGCGTATTATGGACAATGTTCAGACTGCTAATCATCTTTAATATTCCACGTATGTACAAATAATTTTCCCCATTCTTTTCCCAAGTACTATAATGCTTAAAACCAATCTGTAAGATAAAAGGTTGTCATATAACGCTTCCACACGAAAGATGTTAACTATACAAAATTGTGAGGATGTGCTTAAATTTTCATCTAAAATTGTTACATAAAACAGAATCAAAATATTGTCACCCAAGTAAAATATATTTTGCATTACACTGTATAGATACTGCCGAGAAGATAGGAAGAAAATGTCTTTGTTTTATGCAAAAAATAAATGACTATTATAATGCTGTGGCATTTTATATAGATCAGTTTCTGTGATCAAATATGAAATAGAAGATTCATGCAAAATCCCAAGCACTCTACTGTATGATTTAAAAAACAACGAAACTAATGAAAAAGCAGCAATTGAAAATGCTTAGCAGTCTGTCGCATAAGTCAGCCTATGCTCAAAAATCTTCTTAAAGTCTCACTTCCAAGCCCCTCCAAACTGCTAATCCAGTCCTGAAAAATAAATGTCACATCACTATCTAAAACTTCACCCTACCCTGCTAATTCTGCTTCCCAATAAATGGCATCTGCAGCAGGTTTTAAAAGTGAACACGTTTCATAAGAAGGACTAGAGAGAATTCCAAAGTTGAAATTCTTCCTGCAGAAAGACTTGCCAGCATACAGTCCATATGCCAAGAAAACTAGTTAGATATCCTCTGTGGCTGCATTTTTTACGAGGAGATAGATGTGGTCTCACTGGCATGCAGCTTCCAAGCCATTCACATTTTTACATTTTTCAAAAACAATACGCTACACCCATTATCAAACAGCTAGCCAATACACACTGAAGAGCACTGTGCTCTTAATGTGTGGGTCACAGCTTTCTATATTACCTTGTCTCTAAGTTGATATGAAATTCAGGTTTCTGATGTGTCGTAGTAACAAAGATTATCTATCATAGTTGCTGTGAGAAGCATACCACCTGAAGGAAAATAGTTGCTCTTCACTGGATGATCAAGCACAATTTACAAGCTCCTGAAACTTTCTTTCCTTGTCACTCCCTTCAAATTACTGTCTCATTCAGCAAAATTTGAGATATACCAGCCGTTCTTCCAGATCTACTAATATCCCTTCCATTTTCTCAGTGCCAGTATTATGCTTACTCTACTCCCCATCCAGTTCTTGGTCTGAATGGTGATAGTGAATCAAGGAGGATATTATCAGAAGTTTGTAAATACTCTTCTGCTTCTTTCTTTTCCCTTAAATATCTGTGTACCCATCCATATGGGAGATTAGGTAGAACTTTGTGGCCCAAGACTGACATTCCCTTTAACAGAGAAATTACTTTTTTATCCTCTCTGGCCTCAGCAAGAAATGACTGAAAGCATAGACATTCCTGGCTACTCATATTCAAGTGCACCATACAGGGTCTGAAGTTCAATACTGATGATAAAAACGGTCATTAATAGTACTTCTGTAATCATTGTAATGTTAGATTTTTACAAATTCATTTGTGCCTTTAATAAATTTGAAGGAGTAATTACAGGCACTTTTATATACATGGGTGCTTTAAGAATAAAGCTTCTGAATATTTCGTTCTTGTTCTATTGAATGAAAAGGCTAATTAAAGAAACAAGAATTTCTGCTTCCCTTTAAGAAGTATTCAGGACAAAGAACTGTTTCTTGTCCCCAGAATCTATACTTAGCATTTCCATATCCAAATGCATCCCCTGGAATTGCATAGCTGCTATATTGTTTTTCTATTCAGTATGCTGTAAATCACATAATGTTTAGGAGAGAATGAAAATATTAGTAACTATGATTGAGATGTTGTTTTGCAAATTTGGCAAGAGTTTTAATTGTGTATTTCTGTATATCTACTCTAGATGGTACTCTTAAGAAAGTTAACAAAGTAATAAATTGCATGTCTAGAAGCTAAGGGGAGGTGTGGGAAGAACCATCCAGGGAAGAAGGAGCAATAGCAGATAATACTAAATGTAGCCACTTCCCTAAATCCAACTTTCTTGGTGGCTTCTTGTAGAGATTCAGTGATCGAAAAACAAACCTTCTTATTAGGTATTGAACATTGCAGGGAATAATCAAAACAAAACTACTTCAGCATTTC
Source organism: Strix aluco (assembly GCF_031877795.1). NCBI lineage: Eukaryota > Metazoa > Chordata > Aves > Strigiformes > Strigidae > Strix > Strix aluco. The sequence goes on from NC_133936.1 coordinate 34,409,688, forward strand.
ATTAGGAAGGGATGGGTCCATCAGCAGCCAGACAGGTGTCTGCTTTCTTATGATCTGTACTGTCAGAGTTTATGTTGCAAGCCTGGCCACTGTACTGGGTATATAGTATTGCTGAGCAACGAGGAGGCAGAGGCAGCGAGGTGTTTCACAAAAACAGTCCCTAGCTATGTTTCAGAAACGCTTTAAAAATTTTATTAATTTTCCTAAAATTAAAACAGATCTACTGGGGCAGGTTTCTGCAGGTGTTTTAATCCATCCCTCTAACTTCTGAGAACCACCTTTTGCCATGTTAAATTTGTTTGATAGGTTAAGGGTAGAGATTGATTGGTCAGTCTACCTATCTACCTATTCATTTATTTTATCAATCTAAATTTTCTACTGACTGGACTGAAGTGGACTTTTGCAAGTGCTCTCAGTGAGAATGAATATTTCAAATAATTTGTAATATTTTGTTGCTGGCTGAAGGTCTGGTTGTCGTACATTCCCCATGGAGTATGTTTGCATTTTCCAAGAATTTCTGTAGTATCCAAATTTATTTTGCATTCCGAGATGTGTCCAACAACATTAATTAGTGTTAACAGGTTACAGACAAGCCCCTCCATTTATATATGAAAACGTGAACAGCACTTTTGGAGAAGCAAAGCATTGTTTGTGTATTCTGTTGTGTTATCCTATAGTGCTGATTTGCATATCAGGGCTGCAAGTTGAGATGCAGTTCCAGTGGCAGTGGTGTGGGAAGACAACCCTCTTGGGATTAGTGAGGCATGAATGGTTCAGAAACAATGCAATTAGTAACCAGTTTTGAAACAAATCTTCTGGAAGTTAAATCCCAAGCACAAATTTGGTACCAACAGTGAATATACAAGGGAAAAAATGAGTAAATAAAGGGCATGGTGTTCCCTATAGACAAATATTGGGAAAAGAGGACCCTCTGAATTTTTTTTAGAATTGTTAGATCCCTATCTGCACATAAGTTAGCTCAAACTGATAGACATGAATTCAGGACAGGGTGTTATCAATCCAATTTTGAGAAGGCTTTAATAATATTTGGACATTGTTTTGACAGGGGAAGTTAGAGTGGGTCCTTTCTAGTTTTGGGAGCGATTGAAATAACAGTTTCCCATGAAGCACAAAGTATACCTAAAGCCACTTTAGAAGTAAGCAATTCTGAATTCTGAACATAAAATATTCTTTATTAAAACAAAAGTCAGTGGCAAATCCAGTTGGGCCTGGTGGTTTTCCAGCTTTCACTTCTGTGACTGTTGTATTAAATTTTTTGCCTTCCAAGGACTTCTTTCTCTAAAAAAAGGAAATAAATTTGCAAACATCTGCACTGATTCAGATGAGTGTGGCATAAAACTTCTGAAGTCAGTCATTGATTGTCAACTGCAGTGTTATTCCTACCCAATATAGCAATCACTTTTATTTAGTAGTTTTTCTGGATAAACACCCAAAACATTGACTTGCCAGGCCACACTCCCCCAAAAACTCTTTGAAGAAAACTAGGGTGAATTTTGGTCTCTGCTTTTGTATCTTATTGATTTTAGACTTGCATTAATAAAGATCCATAGTTCCTACAAGGAAAAGACCAGTGTATATCATAATCAAACGCTTTGATTTCTTTAGCATTTTACCACTCTCATGTAATAAAAAGATATAAGCAAAAGGATACCCACACATAAAAAAATGCATTACTTGCCTACAAAATATCAAAGAAAGGTCTGTCAAAGCACTAATTAATAAAACCTCTGAAATTCCAGGTGTATGCTACAAATGCAGAGATTGAGGGTATGTTAGGTTACTAAGGGGGAACAAACAGGGTACGTCTAATGGGCCAAACCTCACTGCAGAACAAGATCTTTGAAAGTAAATTTCACTCATGAAAAAGTCATTACTGCTTTTAGTTAATTCTTGATGTACTACAAAGTAGTTTGGACCACAGTAGACAGACTGCATTGCAGGAAAGGAATTGATTCTTAGCTGTAGGCTACACACCTTCAAATAAGAGGTAGGCTCAGACCTGCCATAGTAGACAGGCTTTTGTGTCTCATGTGAATTCAACAGGGGAAGTCGAGCTGTCTTTTCAGTTACATCACCTGCATGGGAGAATGCCACGTGGCATCCAGATTTGCAAAAAAGGTGCAAGTAAATTAGGTCATCCACAATTACTGGAAAACAGGAGCTTATCAGATCCAGCCTCAGTGAGTTGGACTTACCATCCTGAAGTGACTTCATATCTGGAAGCACTTATCCTATAGGTTCCTTTGGTTGGTGGGTTTTTGTCTCTTTTTTGTTTAAACAAGAGTCCTAGTCCCCTTGCCTGGGCCTGATAAATGCCTGTGCCCTAGCTTCACCCCCAGGTCCTTTGCAACATCTGTCTCCCTCACACCTAACTCCTGAAGCATGGCCACTTCAACCATCTAAACGCTGATCAATTTTTTTCTTCCACTTAATTGGATTATTTAGAGTCTTTCCATTCCAGAAGGCATACTGAATTGTTGCGATCATTGATCACTAACAAAGGTATAGACCACACACAGTTACTTAGCACTGAGCTAGAAGCCAACATTATTCAAGGTGGGTTTTTCAATGAGAAAACTGAGTGGGTGCCTGGAGCTGTAACATGGAAGGGGCAGCGTTTCCAGAGCTCCACCGGACAGCAGTGCTGCACTGGCTGGCTGAGCTACGCCAATGTAAGGATGTGGTCAGCAAATCATACGCTGCCCAGAGCAATGGCAGGTGTAACTTCTGCTTCTGCTCTGCTCCCTGGCCTTGCTGAACAGTAGGTTTTGACAATTTCACACATTTAAGAACTGTGATTCTTGCTCTTCCCAATTTCACAGCTACTGAGATGCTTCACTCCTTGTAGAGTATTTGGAGTATAGAAGAGGACTGGGAAAAACATTACTGAGATAAGAGAAGGGAAAGAAAAGTTGAACATTACTTACTGTGGGGAAAAAGGGATGATAACAAAAGTAGACAGTTGACACCTGTAATTCTTAAGACTGCTTCAGATGTACAAGCAAGTCACATTCAGCTTTCAGTCCCAGCAACTTGTAACATGCTCAGAATTGAGCTTACACAGAAAAAAAAAAATGGCAAAAAAATTATATCCAAAATCTCAGTATAAATGTAAATACTAATCCCAGAGAAAGGGTACATAATCATGACCATTGTGCACTGTCCCTGCTTAGTCCATTGATACAACCAGTCTGGTCAGAATCAGGCTGCTCCACTAGCCATGGCCAAGTCATGGGTGAAGCAGCAATATATCACAGAGTATATAATAAATCCATTAACACAGAGGGCTTGGAGGAAGTACATATTGGGTTACTCACAGGAAGTGAGGGAACTCCAAGTCCCCTTTCCACTCCAGAGATCCAGCTGGAGAACATGATCAGGTGAAAACAATTCCAGTATATGTGCTGCAAGCTTACCAACAGAATGCCTTTTACATGTCTTACTACAGGACAAGAGGCAGCATCTTCAAAAACTTGGAAGTCTTTCAAACAGCACTGAAAAGAAACAAGCCACTGTGGCAATATCAGAGCTAGCCATTGTAAAGCTTAATCCAAACAATATTCATTCAGAACAGGAAAGAGCTAAGTCTATTAGGAGACTGTTAGTGATTTATTTGCTTTTTTTAGAGAGTCATGTAGTGGGTAAAGGCAGCTAATCTTGTTGGACTCCATTAAGGAAGTCTCTTCAGGCTTCAGGCAGCCATGCATCCCCCACCTGGCCTTCACAAAGCAACATGGCTGGAAATTTCTTGTAATGTTCAACACCTATTTGCATAGGCATGGAAGCAGACTTGCATTAGTAATACCTCTATTAAGGGCCTAAAAAATCCTGATCACGTCATTAGACAATTTTTTCTGCATCGCAAATATTTTCTGACCACCTCCTTTATTTCTGTCACATCCATGATGGTTTTAATAACAGTTTTATAGTACAGCTGAAGTCAGAGTAAGAAGACTTATTTTTTGACTTTTTTTTTCTGAAAGAGAAGGAAGAGTTTTAAATATATCTAATAGTATCTTACTTCCAGAGATATTACTCTTAAACCTTCAGGGTTTAAGATACAGAAAGGAAACTGGAAAGATCATAGGCAGGATTTGCATAGGAAAGGTAGTGAAGTATGGATTAATTTTGTCATCTATTTAAGGAGACCTAGAATGATAATTCTGTACTTCTCACAACCCAGGATTTCAATTGAAAGTGTTTTCTATATCCAAAAAACGGCACCATCAAACTAGTAATTAGAAGCAATGGAGTTGCAGGACAGGTGTGCCCACTCCGATCAAGGTCCTTTGAGGTTCTAGGGAAAAGCTTGTTTTTTGAGAGTTATGGGCTTTTCTGAGTTTGTTTTTCCAGCCCAGAGAAAGTTGGGTTTAGATTGTGAAAATCCACTGTGAGATTCTGAAGGGGAGGATGCCCGCATGCCAACAAGTACGTTTCCACCTCTGAAAGATAAAAGCAGGGCTCTTTCATTGGACGAGTCGCTCTAACATGCAAACTCACTTAAGAATGAGAGCTGATTTCAGTCACCTGTTCATGACACTGCATTTTTGTTGCTGACATTGATCCAGGTCTGAACATTTATGGGAATCCAGCAACAGATTCTCATAATTTATTGGAACATGGCTCTTCAACAGTGTAAAAAATCCCATTGACCTTTCCTAATAATAAAAAAAATGATTAAAACTTATCAATTAGATGTCAGTAAGAAATCAACATTCACTGATAGTTATGGTGCAGTGGTTTGTCTTTTTTTAAAATGACATCAGTTTTCTATTTGTAGCTTTTAATCAGATCCCACTTAACCTGTATTTTATTCCACCAACTTTTCAGTGAAATCCAGACATCCCAACAGTATTTGGGATCCAGCAGTGCATAAGCAGCCTCACAGGTATGTAGTTCCCCTTAAAATCTGGATGAACAAAAAAATTAGTTTGGCAGCATTTAAGCAATGCATTCAAGAAGTCCTTTGAAATGGGAATTCCAGTATAATTCAGCATGATTGTAAATGCTCTAAAATGTGTAAGCCTAAATGGCAAAGGGAATTGTATACTGTACTTAGTGATAAATGTTCCGTGCAATATACTGGTTTTAGCTGCCCCACTTACCCAATGCTCAGTGGAATTAAGTAGTTAAATTTATGTGCATAGTACTGAAACTGTAATGCTGAGTGTCAGCCTCAGACCTGTTTTTCTCCTAAAGCATAATAAAAATACCAGTGGAAAAACTGTCCCAAACCTCAGTCTTGTAAAAGGACTGCAAGTCAAGCAGAAAATGTAAAACATCTCTGGTTTTCCTGACCAACCTGTCACAACCCAATCTGTTGTGACAGCACAGGAGGCACAGCCTGAAAGCACGTTGGGGAAGGGGTCACGGCTTAGGGCCCTCTCTTTTTGACAGAGGTGAAAACCTAGGCACAGAGTGCCTGCCTGCCTGTGCTAACAAGGTGGCTTTTTTTGCAAGCCATCAAAGACGGAGGTGGGACACGGAGGGTTTTGTGTCTCCTGGGAGATCCCGAGTTGGCCACTGTCCATCTTTCTGGTCTGGAAGTTCTCTTAATTTCCCATTAAAGCTCTGGATGTACTTGTTTGTCCTTAGTGTGAAAAGGACACTACTAACCGTAGAGTACAGCTCTCCCTCAGTTCTCAGTTTACTATTTCTGAAGCCATAGTGTAGCTGCTTATGACCACTGGTGGCAAGGAGAAAGTAAAGAAGGTTGTGTAACTGCCCATTTCTACATGGAAGTCTGAGCAGCTAGGCACTCACAGGACAGCAGTAGCTGACCTCACCTTCCCCAGCCATAGCATGGAAATTTGATGTATGACCTGAGTGAGCATTGGAGGGAGCCAGTCTGCAGGTGATGCATGGGTCCTTCCTGCAAAGGCCACCACAGCAAAGCATATTAGAGCAACTCTGAAACAGAAATGCTCACTAATTTTTGACATAAAAGCAGGAAAGAGCTAGACCTCTGTGGGTAAGGGTGGAGGGACCATCTCAGGTGTTAGCAATCTCTTGTGATGAGACAGGCTGGGGTCACCTTTTATTTCCACAATGCTGTCTACTACTCCCTTTCCTTAGAAAGGTGCTGGCATTAGGAGAAGGAGTTATACATAAAGCTGGGAACAGTACTTCATGGTGATACATCCCCAGGGGGAGACTGTGAGGGTGAGTCATTAATTATGGAATTACTGTACTTTTTCTGGGTTGTGCATTAGATCAAGAGAGCATGTTGTTCCTGAGTCAAGGATTTAAGGAGATGAAAGATTGGAGAATGCAAAGATGAAGTGAGTTGTCCTGGCTCTTTTGGGATTTCTGGAATGTGAGAGGTTAAGGAGAAGATAGTTACTGGTTGTATACAGTGGGTATATATTCTACAGCATTTTAAGATGGTCATTCTTGTAGATGTACTAAATTCTCTGCCTCTGTGTTTGAGTAAGTGAGTTTACTGACTGCACCTGAAAAAGATCTAGAAGGTCTCTGTAAAACTGACCAAATAAAATACATGCATCATGTATCTCAAAGTATATCTGGAGTCCTAGTAACTGCACCTGTATGCAGGGCAAATGGTCCCTTATATAACCTGTTTATCTGGCATCACCAATTGACCTGAGTTTGCTCCTGTAGCTGAGGAACTTGCTTGAGCTTCAAGTTTAATGCTTAACAAATCTAGTTCAAAACAAACAGACCTCAGTTTTCTTGGGAACAGCATTGTGAAAAATGGCAGTGGTGTACTGATTACTGTAAGACTTCATATAAAATATGGGGAAAGGGAAATACTTGCTTAACTGCATCTCACTGTAATAGAGCCTCATGAGTGTGTTTCTGTGGGTGAGCCCTTGGGATGCCTCTGGCAAGGAGCCTGAGAGATACCAACACATCAAAATGGAGAACACGTTTTCCTTTCCCTACTGACTCCCTTTCTTCAGTTTTCTCAGAAATAGTGACTTCTTAGTTCTGCTATTGCTCTATTCTGCTCTTTGCTTTTACTTCTTCAGCTGGGTCATAGGGATCTCTTTTGTGGTTTTTTTACCTTTAAAAAAAAAAGAAGTCTCATAGTATTTTCAAATTATTAACAAATCTTTTTGTTCTTGTTTGGCTAGGGCAGTCCCAGGCTGCCTTTATTTTGCATCCTTAGCTCATGTGCTTCAGTGTTTAACTTGTGTATTCCTTCTCAGCCCGAAACTGAAGTTTATGTTAAAGTGTTTTTAAAAGCAGAAAAAACTATTTTTCTATTTAATAAGCTAAATGAGGGCTTGAATCAAAATGTGTATCAAGTGCTACTGACTCAAATAGGCCCTGAATGTTTGTGGAAGTGCATTTATTCTTTTTATAATGTGTCAGAAGATAAACAGGTCTGAGCAGAATTTGAAATGTAAGAATTATTAGTATTTTAATGGGTTTTTTTCCACAGATTTGGAGTAGAAGTTGAAATATTCAATCCACTGAAAAGATTCCCTAAAACTTAAAATTTTGGATTTTGAATCCTTGATTGAAACAGAAATACTTTATTTCAATTTTATATTTTCTTTATTTCCAGCCTAAAAAAAAATAAATTTATATGTCTGTGTTAAGTCTTTCAACATGAAGTTTATTGCAATGGTTTGAATTCCTGAATTCAGATGTGAGATTTCTGGTGATTTGCAGCCAAACTGAGAACTGAGGACATTCTGAATAAAATGTAAAATGTTTTATGCTGTCAGAGGCCAAATACTTAAAATTTGAGATAGCACAACTTATGTGACAATGTTTAGTGAATGCACCATAACCAACAGGAAAAACTGAACAACTTAACAGAAAAAAAAGGGGGGCAGATATAACTGTAACAATACTGGGGGGAAGAACAGAGAAGGCTGTCATGTGTATGAGCAAAGTGGTGGATTCTGAGATGCATCAGGAGTGCAAAGCACCTTCTGAAAGGCAAGTTTTCTCTCATTCCTTCTCACTGCCTCTAATTTTTTTTCTTCTCGCCAAGTTTCCGCAGAGATGTTTCAGAGTAGCTGTGCATACTTGAAAAGATTAGAAAGTGAGGCAAATTCTGCAGTGACATGCACCTCCACTGACATCAAAGGGATGACATACCTTGTGTATCTCCTGCTCCAAGTTTGGGTTTTTTTTAAAAAAAAGCACAAAGTGAAGAAACATGTCCACTGCTTAAAGAAGTGTTACTATTGGTGCCAGAGGAAGTCAAACCCTATCCAAAGAAAAAATAATGATGAATTTAAAAGACTACTATGATCTCCTTTGCCCCGACCTATGCGATGCTGGTTCTGACCTACCAGACCAAGTCTTGACCTCAGTCTCCCAGCTGCATCCCTCACTGAAGGCAGGTCTCATCTCACACCACCTTTATACAAACTTTATTTAAGCCCTCTACATAAGGGAGGCCTTTATACAGGAAAGCTTCTGGGGTCCTTTAGCACAGCCTTTAGTCCCATTGTAGTCACTCACCTACTTAAAGCTAAGCCTTTGGGGTTGTCCTGGTGCAGTGGGGTCACAGAAATTATGGCTTTCCAACAGGAAGGGCAGCCCCTACTTCAAACTGAAAATGTTTCAGTGAACAAACTTGTTTTTCATTTTGCATTTAACATTATTTCTGAATACTAGGAACGTGGGTGGTGGGTGGTACTTTCACAGCAACAGTCTCAGGAAAAGTAAATATGTATGTCAAATACCATATGCCATTAGGTTTTTCTGCTGCTTCCCCACACCAATAATATATTGGATATGGATGTCAACCTAACTGTTCTGGCAACAGTTTTAGTTTGACCATACCCAAAATACTTTTCCAAAGCATAATTATGTTTTTATTTAGGTTTTACCTTAATAGAAATTCTTGGTGACAGGTATACCTGCATACTATTTTAGGTAATGCCATTAGATGTATCAGTGACAAGTTAGCAAGCATGTAGTATCCTAAGGCAAATAGATTTGTATGTTCTCTTTCAGACTGGATGATTATGTTGCACTCTCTAAAGACATTCTAGATCAGTAAGAATGTCTCCTCAGGGAATCACAGTGATAACTACTTTTGACAAGTAGTAATAACAGAAGTTTAGTCCAACCATGAAATGAAAGACTCATGCTGAAGCCAGGATTACTGGTAGTGGACTGCAGGGGCACTGTAATTGCACATCACTTGCTTTAGTGATGGCATGTCTGCCTTCACTCCATCTATACTTGTGAATTCAGAATTGCCCATTTCATACTATCAAGCAAAAGGCATGATATTGATTTGAAGGGATCAATGGTAAGAAGCATTGTTTTAACTTACTAGTAGGGAAGATCAATTCCTTCCACAGAAACCCACCGTATTTTATGTTGCTGTTCTAAATACGGGGAAAATTCCCAAATTATGTGTGACTTCATTGATTAACATCACTCTTAGATAATTAGAAACAGCTTACTGATCCTTTCAGTAGCTCAGTTAGTTGGCAAGATCCCCCAGGTAGGTGTATCATGATACTTCTGAGGGAATGTTTGCAATGATCATGACTCTTCCTTAGCTCTTCATTGTTGTTGTTACTTTACTGAACCATCAAAGGCTATCGTTATTACATATTGACACAGAGCTACAGAATGGTTGATAAATCTATATTCAAGTTGTGTTTAAAATCAATATTATAGCAGTTACCATGCCAAATCAATATTTACCAAGTTGCTAGCTCCCAGTGCCTGATGCACTGTAATTATTCCTCTTCTCACATAGAACATGGGGACCTAATCCAACGCTCACTGAAGTCAAGAGAGAGACTCATTGATCTCAGGCTTTGGATCAACCTTGCTTGCTTTTATTTACTCATATTTATCATAGGATTGTACAAAAAATTGCACACAACAGAAGGCCTGTTTACTTGGTCTCTACATCTTATCGTAATGCATGTACTATGAGCTTCTGCTGTTATTAAAACAAGACCCAAGATGCTAACTTGCCACTGATAGATATTTTTTTTTTTGGCTTTTTTGGTAGTGTTATACAGACAGTGCCGGCTTAATACAGATTAAAAACCATTTGCTTCGAAAAGAATCCATAAGTTTTGATGATACAGCAATTTGGAAACACATTTGAGACAGATCAAGTAAGACTAATTATCAAAATAGAGTTGTGTAATCATCTATGCTTCCATGTTTTAATTGAACAGTAGGATATTTCTTTCAAAAAAGTGTGTTAATTGGGGTCTGCTCATGGGAAGGAGTGACTAATTGAACTGGCATGAGCCTGACAGCAGGTTTTTTCATTAAAACGTTAACTTTTAAAATCAGTGTTACACTGCAAATATTGTCTGTCTTTCAGCTGGGCTAGTCTATCTGGCACATGCCAGCTCAATTAATAGCTTGCTTTCATGAGCAGACCCCAATTAACACACACTTTTCTTAAAGAAGTATTCCACAATTTAAATTAGCACATTTGCATTAGAAGTAATTATACTGGTTTTGGTTGTTAGTTGTTCCTAATTTTTGTGATGATTAAATATGTTTTAATGGAAAATGACATTTGTTGATTAATTACTCAAGTCGTATTGGATGTGTGTAGAAAACATTCAAATGAAGAAAGGGAGAAACTAAGCTGAGACCCAAACTTGCCAATCCATAGGCATGCAAGGTGAAGTTTCTGTCATTGTTTATACATAATTTCCATACACATTGTGTCACTATCTGGTCACCTCTACATGAACTAAATATTTTTAATGAATTGTTTCTATATATTTGGCCTGACTATGTATGACCTTTGAAGCAGAACCATGTAAGGTAACAACTAATTAGGACACTCTAGGTATAAAGTGAGCCGATTATCTTCTGTGAGTGAAAATATGTGAAAAGGCATCCTTGTCATAATACAGATACGATGATGATGGTCTAATCCAGAACTTTGTATTCAGAGAAAGAACAGGAAAGCAATGACCTGGAACTAACAAAAGCATCTAAGCTCAGCCCTCCTGCTCATGAAGGAGACTACTCTCAGGTGACTGTTCAGGGACTATGGAAATAGCCTTCAAGCTCTCTAAGTATATATTTGAGAAATAGATGAACAATTTATAGTGTGGATTCTGTACTGTCATTGACTTCACATGTGACATGAAGGAAACCATGCTTAAAATTTTGCTGTATGTGAGCAATACTGCTCATGTATAACAGGCTTTTTGCTTTAGAATAGAGGAATAAAAGATTTCAGGTGAAAATGGCTGTGTTACATAATCCATATGAAAGATACTTTTACAGTCTGCATTTAAATTTGGAAAGGATCATTAAATTTAATCCAGTACCTGTATGCTGAGAGTCATTAAATCTTCTTACATCTCTGTAACTTGTCTTTAAGGCATAACTTGTGGTTAGCCAAAACTTTCCTTCCCAAAAGGCATCCAGGCTTCAAGAGATACAATCTACCATTTTGTTTAAGAGTGTGTTGTAATGATTAATTGCTCTCATTGTTACAAAACTATCTAATTATCCACCTGCACTTTGACTTCAGGTTTTAGCTTCTGAATCTTGCTAATCTTTTTAATACACACACCCCCCCCCCCCCCAACTATTTAAAAAAACCCAAACAAACAAAAACCCACCAACTTTGCTCTTCATTACTGGTTATTTTTCCCTTTTGAAGAGATGATACACTCTCAATGTTCTTTTAAAAACGCAGTCAGTGTTCTGGTGTCCCTCTTCTCAGCTAAAAGAAATGTCTCCAGTATACAGAAGATAAACATTGTCATTCTGAGAGCCCCTTCTGTTATAGCTCAACATCGTCTACCACTGAAGTGTTCTTATTTGAAGTGTATATATTTAGTGTAGTCATGGTCCTGTATGAGTCAATCCTCTTCTAAAAACACCATTCTCCAAAGTTCCATATTTGTGTTTTTTTGTTGGTTTGGTATTTTTTTTTTTATAATACCTTGAAAACTACCTTCTTGTTGTAATATTGCTACCTATGCCATTACATAATTTGCCAAATTTACAAGGTTTGCCAAAAATCAGTTGAAATAAGATGAGGAAGGTTTGGTGGGAGCAAATGCTATCAGGTTATGGTTAAAAGTGATTTTGTTTTTCTTAACTCTCCTATATGTAATGGATGTGAAAAACAAGAAAATGCTTTTTTCAAGTGAAGTGTCTTTAGGAACAGCCATCTGTGCCATGTAGTACAACATCTGACAGGAAGCCTTGCTTCAGAAATAATGCAATCCTCTGGAGGCTTGTCCAGCAAAAGTATCATCCAAGGTCACTGTGATTTTACCTGCGTGGCAGTGTACATAGACTGAGAGCTGCTTGGAGCTGAGCCTTCAGAGGAAAGCTGTAGGGTCACAGGAGAGCAATGCTGCTTGTAAAAACCAGGATAACATCTCACTTAAAAAAAAAAAAAAAAAAAAAAATTCTAGCACAGGGTAAATGTACATAACAGCAGTGAAGAAATTAAAAGCCAAACAAAATCCCTTCCCAAAGAACTAACAACCTGCTTCTGGAAATAAACAGAAATAGCTCTATGCTATATAGGGTATATCGTGAAACTAGAACAGTATTTAAGGAGATATAGGATATGGTCTGCAGTTTTAGGTGTCCAGATGTGGTGTTAACCAATAGCATACAGGTGATGGAGAGTCAAATGAAGGGTTTCCAGAGCCCTGCCTAGATGGTAGTAGTGATACCATTAATACAGTGCCAAAAATGTGTTAAGTCCTTTATAGACAATGAATAAACCAAAGAGCCCATGCTCAAAGATCGTGTGGGGTTCTACATAAAGAAATGCAGTACCCAGGCATTTCTTTAACTGTTCGCTCACTTGCTCTTCAGGAGAGACTTGTTTCTGTGTTTACCCAGCCACCAGCTGAGTGTGCTTGGGGGGTATAGTGTTAGATATCTCATTTTTGTGCCATCTTGGGTAAGAAAAGAGTACACACAGAAAAAGAGGAAAAAAATACAGTTACACTGTTACTGAAGGAAGTGACTATGCATGTTGTAAAGAGGAGGTTACTGCTCTCAAAGCGATAAAGTATGCTGCTGCAGGGGATATGGTGCTGACCCACAGAGCTCCTTGCATCTGGGACACACTGAGAGAAGTTTTGTATAGTGTTACCCAAGTTTCTTAAATTCACTGGTTTCATTTCCCATGTGTGCTTTGTTCTCCCTATTAACAGCTGAAATAATATTGCACTTCAAGAAATTACAAAATTAAAACTTACACCCTGCCTTCCGCTTCTTTAGGAGCGATTCTTTGGTTTTGCAAGTGTAAATATTATCCTGTGTTTTAAGATGGCGCTTATTCTACTGGAAAATAAATATGCTATCAATGGATGATCACCATCAGGAAGACAGATTTAAATTCAGTTGGAAATATGAGAAGTTTATGTGTATTGGCAAGAAGCTATATCGTTACATCACTGAAGGTGAATTTGTGGCTGAAAACAGCCCAGATGCAATCTACTGCTCAATAGTAGGCTTTAAGAATGACACAGCTTAGATGACTGATGAGGTCTTTTCCCATCTGTATAATTTGTGTTTCTATCAAAATAAGTCCTTTTGTTCAATTGGGTGATAAATTAAGAAACAAATGACAATACCATCTTTTAAAGACTGTAAGCAGAGAAAAGGAAGAGTAGTTATGACATTTACAAAGATCTTAATAATGTTTTGCTCTGGTATTAAATATTTTAATCTATATCTCATCTTAATTAGTTAAGATTCACTTCATATCAGAATCATTGAGAAGTTTTTTTGGGGGGGGAAAGTAAAACTAAAAACTGGAAGTTTGGTGCTTTTAAAGCCTTTCTGTTGAGGTTAAGTAATGTTGCAACATGGCTTTTTCTAACTCCATGTATAAAAAGCCTACTGCTGTTTGGACATACCCAAAATTACATGGAAGCCAAAGGTGGGGAGGAGTCCTTCCAAAAAGACTGAACAATTTTTTTTTGTCACTGATTAATAGGTAGTGTTAGTATCTTCAGTAATCTCAAAGTACCCAGACAGCAGCAAAATGATGAAATGTGTAACCATAGTCCTCAGAGATGAGGCCTAATAACCCCCTGTGATTCTGTTCAAAAGACATTTCCATATGTTTGTTTTCCAGTTTAAGTTGCATCTCCTTGCAGAACATGACTGTAATCCCCCCAAGTCACAATGGTGTAAGGAATCTACCCTGAGTAGGGAGCAATATTTTGATCTAATGATGTCAACAGCTGTCTTCTAACATTTAACCATGTAATAAGGGGGGGGGGGGCGGAGAAGCCACACATATACAGACAAGAAATGCACTGTGACCACTGGGCAATCCATTAGATAGCCATAATGCTCACAGCTGGAAATTTTTTTGAGATGGCATTTGATATCATCATTGTTAGCCTTCATATAATGCAATATTTATTATAGTAAGGGAAGAAGGGAGTATTTTTAGCTGCATCTTGAGTAACTTATCTCCATGGCAACCCTTTACTTGCCTGCACTGTTGCTGCTATATAGAATGTTGTCACATTAATAATAAATGGAACACATCTAACACATTTGGCTGCCGATTGGCTTCCAGCCACATATTTCTCTTGTTCTAGTTGAAGGGTTTGCAAAGCTTAGGGTCCATAAGCAAATTCCATTCATTTTGTTTCTTAGAGAAAATTGCCTTGGATTATATTAAAGTACTCAGGAGGTTTCATCAACGTATGCATTGTGTTTGTTGGGTTGGATTTTTTTGTTTGCTTTTGTTTCTAGTTCCACTTTAAAATGCCAAGGAAATCCGTGAACAAATACAATTAGAAAAGCTAGAAATCCAGCAGCTGTGGAGTAATTTTATTTGACTTACATTTGTATGGATAAGAAAATGGCATTTAAAAAAATTGCTTATGAGGAACCCCTGTGACATATTTTTGAAGAGCAATACTTTCATTAATGGAAACTTAAAGCAAGCAGGTCTCCAGGTGAGATCCGAGACTTGCTGGTAGTTTCCACATGCATATAAAAAAAAGCATCTGCAAGCAGTCAGCCCGCACTTTGTGGTCTAAATATATAGATTTCAAATTTGGCAAATGCTTGTTATAAAGTTGGAAAAAACAGACAAAAGAACATTAGTTTTCAGCTTAAACTGGTCATGTTTTTTCTATAGATTCTAATACTAGTGAACAATACAGTGCATCTGGCTTTTAAGTTTGTATGTTAAGGCACAAATACTACCTGCTTGGCATGAGAAACCATTTGGAGCCTGTTTAAATGGCACTACACAGGTACTTACACAAATATTAAGTAATCATATCTGGATGACTTATTCCCCATTTCTTTTGTCCGTTTTCTCTCTTCTTAACCCTTTACTTATTTCCAAATCTGCAAAAGTGGAAGAGGAGAAAAAAAAAAAAATAAATAAAACTGTGTTTGTGTTTTATTGCATGACCATGTGATCTTTCTGCAGTCTACCATCAGTTTATTTAACATCTCAGATGAAGCATGTGGGCCCATAGGAATAATTCCCTTAGGAATGTTTATTTAAGAAACACCTATAACATTTTAGTTTACATAATAATGATATTTTGCCAGTGATAACTAACTGGTCTAGGATCATGTACTTATTGCTGTAATTTCCAAATATCCTGCTTTTCAAATGCAAGACTTAAGAAAAAAAGCCAGTTCTTTCACTTGCTTGTTCAGCTTTTCAAAACAAATATTCTGCTGTAAGCTCATAAATGAAAATAACATTAAAAAATAGAGAACATCATTTAACAATTATTAGGTTCTTGTATGGGAATTTCACTCATAAGCATGATGTTGCTACCCCAGAATTTATAAATAAGGGAAAAAAATAGTTCATGTGAGTTTTCAAGCACTACCCAGGAACGAAGAGTTTCTAAAAGCCTGAGCCAAAGTACTTAGTAGCAATCCATGGAAACATTCTTATTGACCCCTCAGATTTGCATCAGTCTCGACATCATGATGTCAGAAGTTTGTAAAAGGTTTTTACCCCAGAAAGATTTTTTTGCTGTAAAATGGTAAAAACTAGAGGCATTCCCTCATTATTTGTATCTAAGCACAGGTACGTTGAGTAAGGTTACTCAAGGAAAATAATTCGGTAGTATTTTCTTTAAAGGACATTAAATAGCCCTGAAACTCAGTCAGTAAGTAATCTAGCATTATTGCTATTTTTATTTGGAGAGTCGTTCTTTTAACAAGTAATAGCTAATTTGGGATGAGTTGTATTGAGTTCATGGCTTCTTGGCAGTACTGCCTGCCAAGGTGAGAGAAACATGCTGTGTGTATACAGGACCCACTGCTTCTCAATCATATGTGGGCCCTATTTAATATAAAGCCCCATTCCTAGGGTTTCAGACATTCATACTTATTTATCTTGAGCTGGAACTCGCTTTACATCTGCTGAAAGGCCAAGAGATGGATGAAAGATGATTTTCTCCATGTTGTAGCAGGTCAATTTACAGAATAGGTGTGCTTCTGGACTTTAAATGAAAGACTTTGAGCCAGGCTGTAGTGGATGAAAGAGGCAAAAATCTTGCAGGATGTTCATCTCTCCTGAGCAGCTGGAATCCAGACTTCTGAGTTGCTACATTTAGCATAGCAGAAAGGCATGTTATTAATTAGGGAAATTTTCTAAAGTGTTATGAAGATGAAACTTACATATATAATTGCTATTAAGGTGATTACACTTTAATTCATGGTTCATCTCTGCTTGAGACAAATCTACAGTCAAAAAAGAAGTTGCTATAATTAATATGTAAGGGATAGATTTAAAAATGAACCATGATTCTCCATCTAGGACCTAGTGAAAAAAAGAAGATGGTAACTGCTGTGTTTAAGGTTTGTGTTTGTGATACTTCATGGAAAGTACACGAACTTTAAGGAAGATAGTCTGTTGCTGAGGCCTCATCTTGTAAGAGTTTTGCACCTGACTTCAGTGAGGTGGGAAGCTGGTCCTTGGGAAACAGGCAGTCTGACCTCGGTGTGCAATTCTTGGCACAAGCTGCATTTCCATCTCACTTCTACCACTCTCCCTCAGCTTGTATGAACACTCATTCTTTATAGTTGGTTTGAAACAGGTTACAGTGACTAGCTGCATTGTGGAGTTCACTGTTTGACTACCCTGAATGAGGGGAAAAAAATATATGTATCTTATTTTGACTATTTTATTAAATATTTGATATTCAACTCTACCCTTTCTGAGAATTCTAGATGTTTAAAAAACTTGGAGTGTAGCTGTTCCTTTCATCTATGATGCTATATATTTCCCTGATTTTACTTGCTGCTTCTTTGCTTTTGTTTTTTCCTCTTCAAAGTGTAACTTAGCTAAAAATGCTGACTGAAAGTCAGAACCCCAACATAAGCACAGGAGCTATAAAACTGAGGTTACTGTGTCCTTTGTGCCAAGAAAGTCCTCTATTGTCTGTGTAATACTGCAGGTTTGGAGAAATAATATCACAGATTCTTTCTATGATACATGCATTCCCATCCTTTCTTAGCTGTTGGAACATGGTACTATAGAGCAAGTTAAACCCCGAAGACCAGCCTGAGCCTTTCCAGGCTGTGATTCTCTCTTTCTTACAGGTTCACGTCTTATTTGAGAGCAAGATCAGAATGAGCAGCATTTTTATTTTAACACTATTACACTAAATATGTTTTTCCACTGGCTCAAGGGCACAATTTTGCTCTTCTTAATTTTACTTTTGGAATTACTTTTGATCAGAAACCTAATGAGCTACTTAAGATTCAGAAGGAAGAGACAGCTCTACCTTAAAAATAGTCATTAATTTGAAAATGTGGGGAGGGCTCCAAGCTTGCCTTTGTGTGATCTCCCATTTTCCTGTGGTATCTTCCAGCACAAACATAATTCCTGTAAAAGCAGACGGTAAAAACTGAACCAGTACAAGAGACACATGCGTTCTTTGTGATGAGATAAGCATCCTTGAGCTTTTCACAATTGTATTTATTTTTCATCTGCTCATTTACTGTACACCTGTCCCCGGCTGGCACTGCTCTTGGCTGCAGTACAGATGATTCTGAGTTTCAAAGCCAGATTTGTTCTTACAATTATTTCACTGGCACATAATAAAAACTGTTTCCTGTACTCAGCAAAATGCAGCTAAATAAAGAGTACAGGTGTGCCATGTTTGTCAGCCTTTCTACAATGTAATACTAATCTTTGCTCTAAATAAGTAGCTTTAACAGACTATAATAATAACCTCTTGTCTAGCATGCCTTAGGTAAGAAACAGAAGATACTCCAGTCCTCTGAACACAGATTTCACAGTGGATCTAGAGAAGTTTGTGGCACAGATGTTGGTGTAATTTGAAATAATGATACATAAGGGGTACACACACAGTTCAGCCACCTTCAGATGGGATGGCAGTTTGTCACTAATAGGTGGGGGTCCAGTCAGACCCATGTGGGAGATCAGGTTCAGCCTGTTTAAAAAAAAAAAAAACCAAACCCAAAACCCAAATTAAAAAAACCCACCCCAAAACCAAACAACAGAAACAAAACCCTCTGCATCCCCCACATCCTGTGTCCCCCCTCAAAAACATACCCAAAACAAAACACCACACCTTTAAGCTTTTCAGCTGCAAATACAATAACGGTTAGGGTTTTTTTCCTGTTACCTCTGTGTATTTGCACTAAACTGATCATTCCAATATTTTATTTTGCTCCTTCTCCCTCTGCATATATTTTGATATGTCTGTGTACACATATTTATGTATATTACACTTCATAAAAATATGTAAATAGTGATTATGAGTTGAATCGTGGTCATTTCATGTTTTAATGAAGAGTTGCAAATCCATATAAATATAGATTTTGGATATTTTATTGACTTCTAGTACTGATACATCTAGACTTTTTAAAATTAGAAAGGCTGATACATGCTCAACAACTTTAAACACAAATATGAGACGGATACAAATGTGTACCCTTGGCAGATGAATACAGGTGCATCTGCAATGTCTTAACACTGATCGGAGTTGTCATGTCCTAGTGAAAGTATAATTTTGCACTAAACTACTTAGGGTCTGAGCTAGGAAAAGCACTTAGCTACATGATTAACTGCAAGGATGTGGTTACAGCTTTTGTGGGACTATTTATGTTACTAAAATGATACTTTTGCATTTTTCTGTGATTATTATACTCTGATTGGGCATTTGCATCCAATGTAAGTCAAGGATAGTTACACAGACACTGAAGGAGTGAATTGGCATTTTCCTGCAGCAGTTTAGCCAGTGTGACAAAACTGTGATGTAAATCAGACTTCAGTCTTAATCCATCCCAAATGTTCATTTCCTCAGTTGTTGCAAGATTTCTTCTTTTCATTGTTGTTTGTCTGTAGAATAGAGACAAATAGGTACAGTAATGTCTTGAGTAGTCTTTTAACTGCTCTAAAGAAAACAGAAATGATATAAGTACATACTCCTCTGAATGAATACTGGTTCATTTGAACATGTGCTATAACCAATGAACTTCTTGCTAATTATCCTTTTCTTTGTCTTTAACTGTGTGACTAAGAGGAAGACCAAGCATGGGCTCAGATTTGTATTGCTTGCATTCCAAAAGGCGTGGCTCACTGAAGCTGCTTCTTCATGCTTTATGACTTAAAAAATCCAGATATTTCCTAGTGCTTGCTATTGGTTTGATTCTCAAGAGCTTTTCAAACAGATTCTTTGTCTGGACTTATT
Source organism: Strix aluco (assembly GCF_031877795.1). Taxonomy (NCBI): domain Eukaryota; kingdom Metazoa; phylum Chordata; class Aves; order Strigiformes; family Strigidae; genus Strix; species Strix aluco. The sequence continues at coordinate 34,429,337 of NC_133936.1, forward strand.
TCCTCAACTTGATCTTGAATTTTGAGCATTTAACTTATTCATTTTGTCTGGTATTTCCTGTATGCTTGCTTCAAATTGTTCTAGCTCCTCTGACATAATCACTACAAAGAATTCATTGCAGGTAGGAATGTTCCCAGTGTCATCAACATCTCTTCTATAAGCAACAGAGGTGGAGAAGCACCTCAGAGGAATCTCTATTGTCTTAGAAACATATTTCATGATTTAATGAGTCTTCCTTTGAGGCAGTGAGTGTGTGCACTCTCACCCACTCTTGTCTTTGTTAACTCTAACCAGAATTTAGGAGCTCTGCTCTTAGAGCAGTACTTTAATATTTAGACATTACCAAAATCTTGGTGAGGTCAGTTCTCTCTGTAGGCACATATGCTGTTTTGAATTTAACCTTGCCTCTTCAGAGGCCCACATCAATCAACATCTGGATTCTTAGAGTGCCTAGGGCATGCTGCTTGATAGGTTGGGTGCTCCCACCAGCTCACAGTGGGGAGCCCCAGATCTGCTAAGGCCCTGGTTGCTATTGTGGAGGCAGTCCTCAGGTGCTCTCCTAGGACCTGCCTCCTCTTTTGAGGTCTTTCTTTTAATCTCACTCTCTCTCCCCCCACCTCAGTAGATAACCAATTCCTAATTTACTATCATATGTTTTCTGAAAAAAATTGTATTGGTCAAATTGACAAATTATTAATTATTCAAACTTCCTCAAAAATATTATAAATTCTCAATGTATTAATATGTTTGTCTGGTAGCGAGATTGAGAAAAGTCAGCCAGTTCTGTAAGTGACTTCTCCTAACCTTAGCTTGCCCTGGCAAATATCAGCGAGATCTGTATTGGCTCTCCCACCCTTCACAACAATATTGAATAAATCTGTTCCATGGTAGTCTTTATTGAACTTTCCACTGTGAATGGTTCTATATGGCATGAATCCCTTCAGTATTGGAGTGCACAAATTGCGTCATTGAGGATGCAGCAGTACAGAAGCAATTAAAAGAACAAACATGGAATAACTGGACAACTTAATTTACGTTCTTAAAAGGCTACAAATGAAGCAACTATGACACACAATCGGAGAACCTCTTACAATAAACATTCATAGGCTATTTCCATGGTTACAGCATTATCACATAGATTCTAGAAAAGTAAATCCCTACCTAAACACAGCATGTAAGAAGTATTTATGTCCTGCTTCTGCTTAGTTCTTGCACTGTGTACATCTTTGTTATGGTTGCTGTTTTATTGAATTCCACCACACATACTTTATATGAATGGGAGTTCTCTGTGCATCTGAATCTAGTGCCCTCAACAGAAGATAAAATCCTAAATCTCGTGTCTGATACACTTGGCCATGTACATGCTCTCAACACCATTCTTGTTCCTTGTGTTGCATTCCATTTTCACATTGCAACCCTCAGGAAGTTGAGGATGGCTACAGATTTCAGATTTCTCCAACGCGCTTGTCAGGTTGTCAAAGGGAAGTACAGCTGTGGCTCATTGGTGAAGTACTCCAAGAAAGACCTTTGGCTGTTTTTCAGATGACACTGTATAATTAGAACCATGTCAGTAAAAGGATGTCAGATCTGTCTTTCAGCCATGCTTTATTATGATAGAAATCTTTGGAATATCATATGGATGCAACACCCAGTTACTGGTTATTGATCTGGCACAGTTCCATATCAAATCACAGCCTGATTCTTTGCATCATGATCTCTGTCAAGAATGACATTTTTATCTGGTTAACATTTCTTTTGTTCTTAAGAAGTTGAAGAGAATTAAAAGTATATTCTCTCACTTCCAAATGCATACATCAAGCCAGTTCTCCATTTTTACTACTGCTAAAGATAGAGGCACGTGTGTGGTCATTAGTACTTGAGGTGTAAAATAGTATGCCCTCTCTTGGGGTAGGTGTGGTGGTGAGCAATAGAGCGTACAAATTTCTTCCCCATTTCATTTGAGGTTTATTGCAACTGACATCTTATGGCCAGGGTTTTCAAAAGTATTTAGTGTTTTTAGAGGATGTAGCTTGACAAAGCTTATAAATGGCTCATCTCAGCAAGTTAGAGCATTTCCTAAAAAGCTTGAGTTTCAAGGCCTCTCATTTGTGACATTCTAAATGCAGCCAAAATGTTTGAAAATGTTAGTAGTATCTATATTTTCAGGTGAACCTATTGTTAGCGTAGTTACCACATTCTACTCTTCTGAAAGTATAAACTTGCATAAACTTTCCAGAAAATTCAGTGCTGAGAACTCCAAATGGTAGCAGCATTTGATTTCTTATGTGGGCTGTTTTATCATGTTATTCTGGAAGTAGTTCCATGGGTGGTGTGGTAGGAGGATGTTTGGAAAGAAAAAGAGCTGAGAGTTTTCACTAATCTATTTATAGTATTCATTAATTGATTTTATTCTTGTGGTTACCCTCCCATTAAAATCCATTTGAAGCTAGAGTGCTCTTGTCTATTAAGCTACTCACCAAGGGTTTTAAATTACTTTGATAGTTTAAGAGAAAAATTACGTTTATTTCTTAGTGTGTCTTTTTGTTAGGAAATTTAGCATTCACTTTTTCCTCAGTCTGTAATATTTTTAGATTTGCAGAGATTCTGAACTAATTCTGAATAGGACAAGGAAGTTAAAATCAAAATTAGTTACTGCTATCAATCTCAAGCAGTTTTTGGAACTCGAAACAAACCACCCGTGCTTAGTTTGTGTCCTGCCCAGTACGCTAGTTCATTATTGTTATATAAAGACAACTGAAAAAAGGCATTCAGGTGGAGATGAACAAGTAGTATAAATTGTACAAAAACAATGGATGCATAATATTAGGAATGCATGTGCTCTCTGAATTTGAGCATATGGGAACACAGAAGTGGCAGGTTATGGTGCCTTACCCTGTTCTCCTCAAGCTCCTGTGGCCCTGCTGCTGAATTGCAGTACCCTGCAGCTCTACTGGTGGGTGGCCCAGCACCGAAACAGTCCAGCACAGATGATGGGCTTTTGTCCCTCGTACTGGTGATTCCAGTTGACAGCCGGTTATGGTAATGTTGCACACAGTTTAGCTTCAGTTCTGCCTCTTGCATCTGCCTGCAACAAAATTTCTATTCTACTTTGCAGTTGAATTTGAGCTGGAAAAGTATCTTCAGTGTCCTTTAATGAAATATCTTTTTATGAAGATATCAAGAGGAAGAAGTAGTTATGAGCACTTTTCATGATGGTATAAATTCACACATTATTCATGCTTCATTGGACTTATTCTGCAAGATCAGCATAAAGCTATCTAGAAGAATGTGTACCTTTAGCATACTGATAATATTCAACAACTAGATAATAACATTGGTGACATTTGCGAAGCCTGAGAGACTTAGGCCTCCTTGCGTTGACATTAATAGAAATGAGACATCTCTATTTCTTAGGCAATAGTGGTTCAATGACCTTTTTCTTCTGTCTCAGACTTCTGCTGTTTTTGCATGCTCTTTGTGGCCATTGTAAGGAAACAGCAAAATATTTGATTTTTCTACTCTCTTCTCCTGTGTGTCTTAAAATAGTTTTCCCATTTTAAATGGCTGTCAAAAAGGGCTTCTCCATAGACTTTTATCGTTGCTAAACATTTTGGGTAGTGTGATTAGAACTGACCAAAGAAGTAGCAATGGCGCCGGGAAGTGACAGGGTTGTGATGGTTATTTATCCCTGCCTTGCAAAACTGAATATATGACATTGCACTGCTCATGGAAGTCAGCAGAATTGGCCTTAGACTTCTTTGCAGACTTTCCCCTTAATCTGGGAGTGCTCCTATCCACTGCAAAAGGCTATTTTTATTTCATTTCTCACTATAAAGAAAGGTAGAAGATTGACAGCAGTGCACTACTATTTTGTAGTAATTGATCTTTTTCAAAGCACTTTGGCTTTCTCTGAAGATCCGTCATGTGATTTTGTACCTTGTTATTGCTATGGGTACCTTTTACTGTTGTTTTCAGAGAAGTGGGGATCAAGGTATCGTGTTTTTAACCACAGAATTACCTTTATTCTGCATTTATTCTGATACTCAATGTAATATTAATGGAAGTACCCTTCTGGCAGGGTGAGCCATGTTATCAGTAAATGCGTAATTGACTTCTGTACCGAGTCTGAGGGAACAAAGGGAACATGGAGATCAAGAGCCCTGTGCCTGCCTGCCTGAGCAGCGCGATTGTTCTCAGCCTCAGCCTGTGATCGTTGCTTACGCAGCGTAGTACTGTGTGTAGTTATCACTTGAGGGCTAGTAGTAGTGATTGTAGTTTGATCAGTGTAAGTGGTAAATGACAGTGCAATTGTATCTCGTGCTGTTAATCAGCCTACCTGCGTATCTACTAAAAAAAAGGCAAGGGAAGGTGCTCTAGTACTCAGTATTGTAGATGTACATAAACATGAGCCTGAAAGATGGGGAAATGAAAGGGAATGAGCAAAAATAGGGGAATGTTGAAAGTTCAGTATCTTGCAACCAGTGTCAGATACTAGCACTGAGGAAGGACTGTGAAATCAAGAATAAAACACTTTTTTTGTTTACTTTTGTGTTTAGTCATTTTTATTTATTGAGGGGGAAAATATTTCTTGCTTTTCCTTGCTGTGAGGAAAAATGTTTGGGTTTTTTTAAACTGCATTTGTAAACCATATCAAGAAAGTGTTGTATGAATATAGTGAATCCAAGTGGATGTTTTTGACACTTCCAAATAGGAAGCTCTCAATTGTTCAAATATTTTAAAGATTTAAATTACTTGGGCTTCATAACATATTACAAATCAAAAGACAGAAGGGAAAAATACAACTTTTACATAATACTATTCATCATGACAAATGATCTGCATCAAAGAACATAACATCCTGGCAAAGCTTCAAGATTACCCAGAGGAGCAGCAATGGACAGGCTGTCGAGCCAAAGTAATTTCAGAAACAATTCCACACCTTATTTATGCCTAGTGTGGAGCAGAAAAGCTATGAAATCCTCTAGCACAGTCGCTTTGTGCATTTGTTTAACCTACTGACCTTAACTCTCACCCTCCCTGACAATCTCATGTTTCTCAGCATGGCGGGAGACGATTTCTATGCAACTCTAGACAATATGGTTTGGAGTTTCTCTATTAAAGATTATTTCTTTCACAGCTCTTGATCAAAGCTAGTGCCTACCATGGGCATAAGCAGGTGGGTGCCATAACAACCTGTCGCTATCTTCTCCAGCAAGCACAGATATCTGCTGGAGTGATCAACAAGTGTGAAGGAGGACAGAGCTGTGTTAGAGCCCTAGGATTTAGCTGGTGGTCACTAACATAACAAACCAATGGGACTGATATATGAAGCTTAGCTGGTTTAAGGGAGGCAGCTGTCTCATTGCAGAATGGGAATCATCTAGGTTTTTTTTCAGAACATCAGTGAAATGGTTAACGCCTTACAACTGCAGGCTGCAGCATGCCTCTCTCCGTATCTAGCCAAACTTACTCCAGATACCTTCAATGGATTGCCTTGTACAAGGGAAGAAAAAGATCTCCCCTCATATTGAGCATAGTTTATGCAAAATTGAGATTATACTGGACCTAAATTTCTGGCTCAAAATTAAGAAAATGAAAACTATTTGTTTTTGTGAACCCCAAATTTAATCCTCAGTAAGTGTTTTTTTAATTTGATCAGAGAACCCATACTTTCATATATTAAATCCATTTATTCAGTATTATTAGTACTAAATGATGTGACTTATCAGGAGGAAAACTGAAAACTAGAAATCTTGGCTTTGTACCCCAATTACATGTATTTTACTTGTTGGTAACAGAATTTTGCATTATACTGAGGGCCACAGAAGAAATCATGTTCTTAAATTACTGCCTGTCCAGACAAGAGTCACAGTATCTAAATGAACTAGCACTGCATTGTTTAACAGTTTCCAAAATTGAGTCCTAAATGTATTAAAACTAACTCTTTGTTAAAGCACATAGTCAAGGCATGCAGGTCCAAATCTGACCAGAAAGGGGAGAGTTTGTTTTTAAACAAAAAAAACTCCACCCAACCCCTCTTAATTCTTAATTTGGATGCCTGAGAGAGGAGCTGTATTTTGTGATGGAGATTTGTGGCTTACTGTGTGGGAGGACAACACGTTTTAGGTTTTCTTGCAACACAAAGTCACTAGCAGCTGTTGCGTTAAAAGCAAGGCTGGAGTTAAATTGGGATGTACTCTAAAAGGTCATATCGGGCAAGGGGACGATTTGTGTTGACACCTTTTGTTGCATGCTGCACATCAGTTTGCTTTGCTTTGTTCTAGTTTAACATCTTCTGTTCTAACAAAAGCCAGCTTTAGAAACTGAAACTTTTAGTTACTTCTGGCATGCTTACTTCAAGAACAAAGCTGCCAGAGACACCAGTCACAACCCCAGTCTGCTCCAAACTCCTTCCAGGGCTACAGCAGTGGGCAGAAATCTGTTCTTCATTTCCACTTAGTTCATGAGAACAGTGGGAAACATCAAGTTGCCCTTGTGAGATTTAATTACAAATATGTCAAATCCATCAGATACTTGCATAAGTTCTTTTTTAAGAATCGCTACTGATAGAAGCCCAACCGTTCCTGAAAGCCTTTCAGGCAATCTCCTCAGACAGTGGTTTGATCCTCTTGCACTTAATGTTTAACTTGATATTAGGAATCCTCTCCTGCAAGTGAATTGTTACCTGTCTTATTTGTTGGGGAAATAGAGAATAGGTTACCGTCTTTGAACTACACTAAAGTTGCTGCAGAGACAGAGTTCTCTCTTCAATTTTCACTTCTTCACTAATTTAAACAATCAAGTACTTCCAGATTTTTCTCAGACATGAAGAGTAGTGACAGCAATTGGAGAACTCATCTCTGGATTCTCTTCAGTTGTTTCAAAATGTAGTATCCAAAACTAGATGTAATAATTCAGATGAGGCCTCATCAATCTCTTAATGTGTCCCATAGGTTAGACATGGCCTACTTGCTTTTTCACAATGCTGACTTTGTTAGCTCATGTTCAGTTTGAGATACCAGCTGGATCCTTTTCTACAGTACCCAGTCATATGTTTTCAAGTATGTGTTTTTATAGGTGATTATTCCTGTCTCCTTAGAGCAGCGCGTATCCCTTACCTTTAATGAGTTGCACCTTTTTTCTTTCTTTCAAAGTTTTTTGTGTCTTCCAGTCCATGTGGGTTTTCCCCTGCTTGCTATCATTTGTAATTAAGTAAGCAAACATTCTAATAACTGGGTGTGCATAAGTGTTTTCCATCTCATTTTTTTTTTGCCATCTAGAGTATTAGATATTTTGATATTTTTTTTTAAAGTGAAAAACAGAGAATTTTATTTACTTAATTGAGAACAAAAGTTGGCTAATGACATTTGTATAGATTGAGAAAATTTTAGGCCAAAAACTAGTTCTCTGCACAGGGTGTGATTCTGACCAGCCTCATTTTCTGTGAGGGAAGTATTCAGGATATTATTTTTCCAGATAAACTACTTATACCTTTTGCTTATAACAGATCTGAGCTCATCCACAACTCTTGAAAATCCCATTCCCTGACACTCAGATCTCAATCAGTTAATTTTAATATAACAATAAGCATAATGACTTTCAGGGAACCACTGCAAATTTTTAGGTTGTTCTTGATATTTAAAATTTGGGAGATGACAGGCTTTGTATTTGCATTTCAGATTGCATCCTGTCATGCGTATTTTTTAAAGTTCACCTTATGACTAAAACTTTAACTTATTTTTCTTGTGAAATATAAAGCCTCTTGAGCTTATTTGTATTTCACTGCAAACTGCAATTCACTCAGTTCATAGAGCTCAAAAGGGGCCCTCTGAGGCTTCATCTTGGTCCAGCTGGCACTGATTTAAAGCTGTGATGTGATGATAATGGTAATGTCTCAATTAAGTGTTGCTTTGAGATATTGGGCTTGCTTGAACATGAAGCTCTAAGGTGCAAGCCCACGTGACTAAAATCCAGAAATGGTTCACCTAACCATTCATATAATTGAGTTTCTGAAATTATGCAGTTCCTGTAAAAGTGAGGAAAAAGAATAACACAAGTCTCTTATTGTACTAGAGAAAATAGTGAAGCTATCCTTCTTTCAGAAGGTTTTAATGAAAGTTGATTCTATAAATACAATATCATACTTAGAGCAAGATCTAAGATAGCTGGGATCTTAGGTAGACAGGGAAGGTCCTGATTCATCTCTGGGGCTTGCATAACTGCCTTCCTATTTTGCAAGTGTGTGTTTGACAACACTGAGCCCTTGAAGTGTGCCATGCACAATAGGCAAAGAGATACCAAAACCTTTAAAGATTTTGCCCAAGTAGGTGCAGAAAATGCATTTAAACCCAGATTTTCCAAGATGCTCGTTGTGCCTTAATAACAGAAATATCCTTTCTCTACTTTTCAGCTAGTGATATAAATGGTGGACTGTGGGAAAAGAACGGATTGTCATTTCAACACACAATCAGCACAGAGAAATTTGGTAAACAAAAGAACATTGCTGGTGGCAGTAGAGGGAAAGAGGCAAGAGGAAAGCCTCATTAAATCTGATTGTTATGGCACACAGTGATAATGGTCCTGTACATCAGATAATGATTTACTTAGTGTCTCCAGTACACATTAGATAGATTATGTAAGTACATTATTTCTTATTGAAAGAACAGCTATCATTAACGGCTGGTTAAATAGCTGAGTAAATCTTCATGCTGCAGAGAGGAAAAAAAGCAACATAAAAATAATGCAATTTCATCCCAAAATGAATCATAATTACTAACGTTGAACATATGACCTTCACAATACAAAACTTTCAGAGAACTGTATTTTATATTTGTGATTTTGCAGCTACCAATAATTTAACATGACAGTAACGTTTAGTGACTTGAGTTTAATTCATGCTAATACAGAGATTACAAGACTGACATAATTTCTTAATAAAATTGTAGGTTTTGAGTTGGAAAGAAGCAGGAGCAAGTCAATTACAATTATTCTCCAGTTGTATACCTGAGTTCATTTAATGACGAAAGAAGTCTGCAGGCTGCTGAGTCTAGATTGTCTCTTCAGTCTGCTCTCTTTCAAGTCCCATGAATGTGATTTGGTGCCTGTATTGGCTGTGGTAGCTGTGTTTGGTGTCTGCCTGAAGAAAAAGGAGCTGATGTGAGCCATTTGTGTCCTGTTCTGTCTATAGGGTGGGGTGGTAGCCAGGCATCTTGCTCTGACTGTTTTCTGCCTGTAGGCCCACTTCGAGTAGAAATACGAACCAAAATGTGGTCAGAAGGGGTGTCAGATCTGGGCAGTCTGAGAGACGAGCTCACGTGGTGGTGTCGGAAGGACCTCCTGTTCCTGCCAAGGGGAGATCAACTTTGATCTGCCTTTTACCTGTAGCAGACTGGGGGTTGTATCCTCCCCAGCCTGCTGCATTGGTTGGGGGTGAGGTGAAGGGAAGATTACTGCCTTCAGCAACTTGATCCCATGTCCATTCATTTCCCTTTTTACATCATCCTCCCAGAGCCCTGCAAGCTCTCGCATTTGACACTCTTCTCAACCTACTAAAGGCAATCCCCTCAGTCTTTTGAAACAGCAGCAAATTAAAGCTCTTTTTGAAGCCTGCAGACAAGCTAATATATATTTTATATGTTCTGTATACATACATGCATTCACATATCCTTCAAAGTTGAAAGGAGCCCATTTGAATTAAAGAGAAATGAAAATCTACGCAGATCAAAAGAAAAAAATTAAACTTTTGTTTCTGGTTTTAAGGGGGAATTTTTAAAGAAATATCAAATCTTTTAAGGTCTTCAAAGTATTTTCAAAAATGCTGGCAGCTTATCTGTGAAGTCCAGCTCTAAGAATTGGATATAAAATTCACTTACTACTCATATTATCATTTCATGTTTGAAGATGCTGCAATTGTAATGAAACAATTGTTACAAATAACTCATCTACACTGTGTTGTCAACATGTTTTCCCTTTTCAGATTTGCTTGTATATCACACAGTCATTTAAATTTGTAAATGCCGACAAACATATTTCTCAAACTACTGTAAATTGCATTGTATGGCTACGGTTATGATTATGCACTTATCAGCCATACCTCCACTAACTACATTATGTGGTGATATGAATCATGCCACAGTGGAGCCATCTGATGTTGAGGAGGGTATGTACACTGAAAATGATGTGCACTCAGTTAGTGTTAGTTCTCAGTGTGAAGACGCTAGACACAGATTTTCAAGGAAATTCCCCTTATTAGCTGCCAACTGTCCCTGTTGGTTGAACAGACTTCGACACTTCCACTGGGCAGCTGTTTCTTCTGCTTAGTTGCTTGGTAAAATTTACTATTTTTATTGAGTTTATTAATAATAGAAGTATTGGTAAGCAATTTACAAAACACTATTCCAGCATCTTCACACAAAGGACTGATTAGATTAACATTATCAGATTAAAAGAAAAAAGGTCCCTAAACCTCAGGAGGAGAAAATATATACAACTAAGAAAGTATTGGAAAAGAACTTCATTAAAGGGTGAAACTAAAATTAGCACTAGTCTTGAATAAAAATTTTGTAGAGGATAATCTGCTTTTTGTTTAAGATGCTGTCTCAGTGGAGATCAGACTGATAAATGGGTTTATCCATTCTCCAGAAGCGACCACTGAGTAAATGAGCTCAGAATCACTTTTTACATCTCCAACTTAAAAGCTGCGCTTGCAAAGCACTCTCGGGAAGCGTTGCTTAATTTACTGCCAGTTAGCACAGTTCTGATTGCTGAGTGGGGTGTTGAGGAGCAAATACACTTCAGCAAAGACCTGTCCTCCCCCTTCCCCAGACTCAGTGTCGGTGGCAGGCTGCTGCCCCACTGCGCTTGGCTTCCAGCCTCTCTTCCCTCTCTAGATGGAGGGTTTCATTCTGTGTAGCTGTGCTGCATGAGGCCTGGGGTGCACTGGTGCTTGAGTTCAGGTTGCCTCCTCTGTGCCTGGGCTCATTCCTGCATGGTGTGTATAGCTGCAAGGATGCAGGGCGTGCTCCTAGGGGCCAGGTCACGGTACCATGTTGCTGCATTAAACTGCTTTGTTTCTTCCCTGTGTGCATAGTCCTGGCAGAAAAAGCTCTTAGTTCCTAGGCAGAATCACAGCAATAACTAACACCAGCAAACTCCAAAGCACGTATATTAATCCCAAATACTAATACATTTGCCCAACTGTCTGTACACACTAGCCAAAGGCATTAATTGACCAAAAAAAAGGATTTTTTTGTTTTGTTTTGTTTTCGCTCATGTCACAGTTGCCAAACTGCTGTTGTATTCTTCCAGTTAAGCAGCAAGCTTTGACCTTTGCTTTGCCTCCTGGCTTCAGTAGCTTCGGGGGCGGGGGGGGTGGGGGGGTGTAGAAATACAGCATTCTGCTTCTGAAAGTATTTCTCTGAACCCACACTCTTTGGGCAATGAAATAGAAACTCTTCTGCAAGATACTCACTGCTGAGGAGAAACTTGTATGTTGGCAATGTTGCAGAAACGAATGCCTGCTTTTGCTATAGCCCTTTCTCTCGACAGAGGGGTTCAGCTACGTATATATTTTTGCATGTATGAAAGAATAGACAGATCAGAAAGTGTTCATGCTTTTGATTTCAAATGGAATTAAAATAATTTGAGGATTATGAACAAACCCCCACCTGCAAGTTTTTAACCAAACCCGAACTTCCATTTATTTGCAAGTTATCTTTTTTGTGGCATAAAAGGCTGCTCAGTCATCTTATCGTAGCAAATTCCTAATTTTGATCTAGACTGTAGTCTGTAGCAATCTGTCATTGGATGGTTAAGGCAAGGATATTATTTTGATAGGAATCGGGTCCTGCGTGTGTATGGCAAGGGCAGGAAGTTTATTTTTTCTCTGCTTTAGGGTGCTTCCGGTATTTGATTTTGTTGTCATTCAGAAGACAGGTGTTAGCAGTTTAAGTTCACTGTATAGTTAATAGAAAGAAATAGTTGTCTCTGGGAGGAGGAGGGGGTGAAATGACCTCTTGTGACTCAGGACACTTCATTGTGGACCCATCCAGGTCATGCATGAAAGCTCCTGTAATGCTGCTGAGGAGCACAGTGGCCAAATGGCTCAGGGCTGCCATGCAGCCCAATGTCATCCTCCAGGCAGAGCCCACAGCCTGCTGTTGCTGATCCACATTCTCCTTTGGCAGTTTAAATTGGACTAGAGACAAACATTGTCATGCATCCTTCCAAGGAGTAAATGCTGTTTGAAATAAAGATGAACTTTCCCATGGATTTGTGACATTTAGGTTTCAAGTATATTGAGAAACAAATGAAACATGTTGGAATAATGAAAAATAGAAAGGGAATGTAAGCATCTTCTAACTGCTAGTGGCAGAGTCTGGACCTGACACTAAAACTCAGTATTTGCTATCGGACTATTACCTATGGAATATGTGAAGAGATACAGAAGATCTTACTATGCTAAAAAAAAGGAATCCAGGAGAAAGAATCAGATTTTTCCCCCCATTTTAAACAGCAGAAAAGAAACACTGCTGTAATGGGAAAATCCGTAACAGGGCCATAAAATAAAACATAGTGCGAAGGGATAATGTAAGCTTCTGAGGATCCAAAAAGCATTTACAGCCATCTCAGATTGAGGAAACAAAAGAAATTCTTTTGACTGCATTCTTTGCGGTCAGTCTGGCATAAGGCTCAGACACTTAACATCCAATGTTATGGAACAAATTTTAAATTTTTTTTTCAAGATAATATAAGAGCCATCTTAACACTCCAGTGGTTAGAAATATTCTTCCACTTGTAAGGGATTTCCCTGTTCCTACTTAAAACAAAAACAAAGAAACAAGCTATAAAACTTGTATCTTCTCTAAACCTGAGTAGTGTTTTTTTAATTATGTGACATGATAATAGTATCTGAAATTTTAATTAAAGCTTGCAGTTAACAAAAAGATCAATACTCTACTGTAAAAAAAATGTGTCCTCTTACACTCTTTCAATATGGCATCATGTTCTACGGAGGAGTTTGGTCTATATCTAGGTCTTCTCAATTTTTTTTTGTATCTTATGCTAAAAGATGCTAATCAGTAGGATTTTGCATGTGCTTGGATCAAAAATTGTTCGTCAACCTTTTTAAATCCAGTTTGTATGCTATACACGATATTTTGGGGTTCAATAGAAAGGGTTTCAATGCCATTTGTATGCAAACAAAACTTCATTATCCAATGTAAATTGGTAGTCGAGCTACTGTGAGCACAGAATCAATGCCAGTACTAGGGATGCTGAGGATCACTTTGGCAGCTCCTGGGGGGTTCTGTGCTGTTTGGAGTCCAGCAGGAGGAAGCATTGAGCTGACTTGTTTTGGCATGGCTGAGGTGAAATTGGTGCTAATAAGCAAAGACTTTTATTGGCTTCTATAGAACAGGAGCTGATTACTCATGAGTCTGTGCTGCAGACATCACTGTGGTGTCTCAGATGCCTCTGCATCACCCTTACCAGTGGTGGTGTTAATAAGAGGCTTATTTGCATGTGCCAGGACTGTCCTGGTTTGGCACACTTACGCTGTTACAATTAGGCTGGTAAATCTCTTCAGAGTCCACAGTACTACAGAGTGGAGCACAGAAATGGGCAGGGAGTGTAGGTGCAGCAGTACTCAGGGACTCAGGAAACCCAGTAGAGAAAAGACATCATGAGAAATACAACACAACTTTCAGGGGGTGGATCAATTTGTTTAACACCAGCACCTCTCCAGACTCAATGTCTCGGCACAGTGCATAAGTGTTGCAAAAGGCAAAGTTAAACGGAAAGCACTACTGCTGCCCAAATGATGGAATTATTCTTTACTCATCTCCTACAACTTGAGTTGTACTAGACATGCAAGTACTAAGAACTCTTTTGAGGGGTGTTCACGAAAGAGAATGAAGCCACAGTTTAACTCAAAATGAACTATAATTTGGTGCAAGATTCATGTCTGTGGAATTCAGTTCTCCCCTACCAAAGCCATATAGAGAGATGTGTGCTCTCACTATAATGTTTTTGTTAGACGACATACTAAGAAACACTGTTAAAATAATATCAACGTTGTTAAAAATTTCTTCCAGATATCACAAGGCAGTTTTTAATAAAGATTGAGATAAACTTGTACAGTCTTGTACAACCAAAGTATAGGTGTTCTGCAATGCCACTCTGTTCTCAGTTCTTTTAGCCTCTATACAATAATGTAAATATATATCAAATATATATTGAGAATGCACCCCACCTTGCTACACATTCCGCAGAACCTCACAACCAAGCAGTCTGCTCAGAGTGCCTTTGAAGTGGATGCAGTATCAGCAGATGGTTTAATTGCAAAAATAAAAAAAATATTTCTGGGATGATGCTAACTCAGAATGAAGAACAAACACTGCTGATAAAAGTAGTACAACTGAAAACAAAGTTGAACAAAAATGCAATTAAGGTGAGAATTGCAGACAGTGGTACTTGTCTCCATGTCAAAGTGATCTACACATCCTCTGTTCCCCTTGCTGACTGAAATTCTGATGCAGCCTTGATAGAAAGAATTGACAAGTTCTGAAATGGTCTGGGAAGAAACAAGGAGATCAGAAGGAGCCCTCTGAGCTCAGGGGAGGCCTGAGTGAAGTTAGTCCTCAACATTATCACGGCTGGCTAAGAACAGCAAAAGGCCAGAGCAATATAGTAATTACTCAACCTTAGAATCGCATTTTCCCATTGGAAAATAACACCAGCTTTAAGTCATGAATAAAACATGCTGGCCCAAATCTATTACCTTAAGCATCTCCAGCAGGTTTCTAGGAACTAGGAACATAATGTATATTTACTTGCTTGATGAAAGCCTACTCATCACTGAAATCCTCACTGCCTAATTAGGATGTCTGATATATTTCAATGCTTGATATATTTCCTCTTGCATATGCTTAAATGGGTCAAATCTTGAACTCAGTTACACCAGTATAAATGCACAATGAATTGGATGATTTGAACTGCTTATTCTAATCTATGGCAATGTGGGAAACCAAACAACACAGCCAGAAACTTTATTTTTTTTCTTAATTAAGCAAACTAATATAAGGAAACTTCTCTAGAAAGCTTTCTGAAAGCTTTTAATTATGAGCGCTCTTCTGCCAATAATCTTAAAAATCAAGTTTTCTTTCCAATATAACAGTGAAGTAAATTTGGCTTTTGTATTGATTATACAGCTATCTGTTTAGATTTTTTGATTACTGGAATTCCTACCTAATGTCTGTTCAGCAGTTTTAGCAAATTAACATAATCTGAGTTTGACTTGCAGCGATTATAAAATCTGCTTGCTACACATTCATTCTTCATTTTGTGAATGAAGTGCAGTTTCTTGTCCTGCATTCAAATAAATACATTTATACACTCACATACCTGTGTGTGGAGAGTATATATAAAGTGAAGATGAAGATGGCAGTAGGTTGAATTAATGTAAATATTAAAATAAAGATTATGATTTAGGTGACCATTGCATGTGAATTAATGTGATGGATCTGTTCCTAATCGGTATTTAGTAAACAAAGTTTCTGGTGTCTGCTTCCTGTGAGTCGTCACTTTTGAAGTATTAATGAATGGTTCATTCTGCCACTGTGTATCTTACTGAAAAATAGGGAAGTCAAATACTTGTCGGTGATGTATAAGATGCTAAACAGTTGCTAGAGCTGGCTCTAAAATAATTTTTCTGCTCTTACTGGTCCCAATTTATTCTACTTCCTTTTGAGATTATTCAGAGGATTTCTTTTGATGCCGAGTCTCATTTTGTGACAAAGAACCTCTCCCCTAATGCGTCAAGGTGACAGTGACTGAACTGCCTTCCAGTCCTACCCAGCCAGAATGACCATGCTGTGAAATCTCACTCTCTATGACAGTGGTGATAGGTGGTGGTTATAGATGAGCCCCAGAATGCTTGTCTGAAAAATGTGCACAATATATACATGAACTGCAATGTTCCCAACAACTATAAGTATCTATATGTGGAAAAAATAATTGTGTATATGCCTTTTTGGTGTAGTTTCTCATCTATAGCTAATACATTTAAATTGATGTATTCTGTTCATTATAGTTCACCCATACTAATAGTAGGATAACAAATTAATGGGCAGTTTCAAATGTGCTGTACAGAACTTTAAAACAAAGTATTAATCTTGATGGGATTAAGAAAAAGCATTAAAATTAATGAAATGATTGCATCTCAATCTGCATATGCAAATTAGGGTAAATCATATGCTCAACAATAGTATAAGCAAAAGATTATGATAATAAATTGCGTTATCTGAATTAATGACTGGCTAGCCCCACTTGATAAGGTCATAGTAAGTCCCACTGCACTTATTACTAAAATTTCTCATTCAAGCATGTGTATGCATTTAATTATTACAGCCTATTTTAACAAGTAGATAAACTGGGAGAGCAATGGAAAGTTAAAGAAAACTTTTCTTTGTTCAGAACACTTCAAATCTTAAGAATGGAAGATATGTAGAAAAGTAAATAGATATCTGTCCTTATAATTTGATTTAAGGATTAATAAATAATTTGGTTAACCCTAGCTTCTCACTGCTTTATGGGGTTAGAGATTTATGTCTTACATGGAACACAAGAGTGCCAGAGCTAGAATAGCCATGATGAAATAAGTCATTAATCCTGTGCTATCCTTATATCTGTATTTGTTGCTTTCTCAGCACCCCAGTCTAGAGACAAGTTTACTCAAGGCAAAGACGGCTTTCTAGCTGTGTGCTAATAAAGTACCTAGTAAATAATAAATTTCAGCATGGGCTTTTGAGTAATATTACTTTAATATTAATATTTAGTAATTTTTATCTAGATATCTCAGAAGGTATAAGATGACATTATTATTCTGAGACTGCTTTCTGGAAAGGGTATCATAATCTTGTTTGAGGTGGACAGTAAAAGATTTCTGTTTTCTTTCCCTCAGTGAAATGTAATTTCATGCTCTCTCGTTTGTGTGAATCACAAGTACCCAGTGTCTGTAGGCACTCACACAGCTGGTAAGCAGCTAATTTCTCATATATGGACACTTTAGCAGTACTTACTGATAAGTCTGTTATGAGTACAAATATGTATATGACATGTTCCTAAAAGCCCATAGATGGGTTCACTAGCAGGTGAGAGAGACTGTCAGAGCAGAAGATTGGTTGCTATCAAACTGGAAACAAATGAGCACAAAAATTTCTGCGAGAAAAACATTGGTGGACTGTCTCAGCTGGTGTTTTGTCTGGGCTTGTGAAGCAGTTGTAGAGCATGTTCCTTTTTGTAGCTACTGACTAGATGCAGGCCAGTCCACCATTTCTATAAGCCTTTCAGGCAGAAACAAATATGGAGGAAAGCTCATTCGCTGCTTGGAGATTTAAAAAGGAAGAGGAAAAAATTTGGCACGCTATTTTAGATATGTCAGATATTCCCATTGTTTCAGAAGACTGCTGTGAATTAACAGCCACTGCCCTTACTCGGAGCTCTGGGGAACAATGGCTGTGCTGGCCACAAGTTGAATCAACAAGATCACCATTACATCTAGAGGAACAGACAATTTGAGGCAACTTTAGCAAGGCAGAAATATTGAGAGGCTTTAGTACATAATTTTTGCAGAAACACAATAGCCACGCAGCAACATGATGCCTCAGTTCAGAACGATCAAATTAACTTCAATAAAAACAGACTCTAATGAATTAATCATAGGAATACACATTTTACTTCTGGAACAAAACGTAGATGATCCAATTAACCAATTTCTACTAAGGCCTACGATTACTTTATTAGGGCTTTAAAAAATGGTTTCTGCAAAGCAGTATTTATTCCCAGTTTGCTACAGTTATCAGACAGTGCTGTCTAAGACCTGCTGTTGAGGCCTCTGCTGTCCCTTATCTCATTAAGTGTGACATAAACACCTTTGATGAAATGAAATGGTGAAATGCAGCAAGTGGAGTAAACTCTTTTTCTACACAGCAATGCCCTGCTACATGTTTGCAATCTGATTTGCTGGCCTTTATTGACAGATGATAACATGTTTTGTACGCATGCCAGCCAAAGATAGCCATTTAGAGCTTCTAAATAATTAAGTATTGATTAATCAACCTAGAAGTATATAGAACATTTTTTTCCAAGCTTTTGTCCATTTTTAAAGGTATTATTTCCGTCAGAGGAAGCAGGGGAAGCACAAACCTTCTGTAACTGTTAGGGGCTTTAAAATATTACGGGTCTACACTGCTGTCCCTAGAGAAGAAAGCACAGCTGACAGAATGCCATTGAAGCATACGTGTGTCTTTGCTTTGCAGTGCTTGTTGTCCACGGTGTCAGCTGTTGGTGAAGAGAAGTGCCTAAATTTCATAAGTCACAAAGCAATTAGTAGAGGGCTGAAGCGCTGAATGTTTTAAGGGTTTGCTGACTTGACTCAAAGGACGGAAACTTGTGGTGGCTTATCTGACTCATGTCTCTCTTGGCACAATTGGATTGAGAAAGTCTTCACTTCACAGATTTGGGGCAGATTTGTTCAGGAAGCAAGTCATTCTGCCTGAGAGCTTTTTGATGTTGTTTCTTCTAATGTCTCAAACATGTGGTACATGCATATGAAACGTAAAACGTACAGGACATAATAGAGACTTCAGTGAAGATGATGATGATTGTTAAATTATTATTGATGTGTAACCTCAGTGAGCTACTTGATTCTCCCCCTTTGGGGAGAATTTCAATAACATTGAGCTAGTTCATTTCTCTTACTCTGAAAACAGCTATTGCCCTATAGATGGTAAATAATTTAAATGTATTGGTTGGTGATATTCCTCATGTATCACCAATTATTGAAGTTACATTTACAGCAGGTGGGTGAGTCTTAACAATATTAGAAAGGAATTTTTTTAGTGTGAAGAATGTATTTTCTTGATAGCTCCATATAGTGTAAAACACTGAGGGTTCATTTATCTGGAAGCAGTTGTCACATCATGGTTGGAAAGTAGGAACTTCATGGACCTGGAAATGAATAAGGGTATTATGTATCAAGAGCAGGCAGGAAGCAGATGTGCTGGGGGTGCCAGGCATGGCTCATCATAAAAAAAGCTGGATAGTGGGTAATTTCTGTTAAGGGGAAAGTTTGGTAGAATGCTTTTTTCTTCCCTATTTATCAGGTAAGAGAAGTTGAGGTTAAGAAGTTTGCAGGAATGAGCACCATTTAGAGAACTCTTGTCATACCTGATATTACAGATTCTTAATTTCCTAGTTCACTGGACTTTCCTGTCATGTAAATGTTGAGTTACCATCAGTGATTGCAAGTAGGAGTTTCCATAAGGCATCTGCAAGAACATAAAGCACTAATATAGCTTGAATCAATGTGATGATAAAAGCATTGAAAGATGCCTCCTTACTTCCATGCATAGTGAATCTGCCTGTTAGTCATACTGAAGATATTTGGAGCATGTGTCTTGACTACAGCATAGTCCATGTGCTTGCTGCCTTAAGGAATACCCAAAAGCATGCTTTGGCTTGGGCAGTTTCTGGTATCTGTTTACTGGTGTTAAAGGCAACTTCTTGCTTCTGTGGCATTGCAATATGCTCTCAAGAACTCTGCACCATTAAATCAGTGGCTAGTTTATGGTTGAGAGGTGCCTGTGTAATTTATGCTAGATGAGGAGAAAAACCCTAAAAAACTACACTTATGTTTGCATTAAAGTTCAGTTTAACTTGCAAGCTAGTAAACTGAATGTAAATGGCTTGTGTGTGGTAGCAGTTCCAAGTACCATGTGGCATGGCAGGCTTCCTTCCCCCCGCCGGCAGAAACAAGCAAGATTAGAGTTCTGCTGGTATGTAGCAAGCCCCTCAGCAAAGCAAAACCCGAGTGTGTCTGTGCTGCTAGCAATAACCAGGCAATTTTTGTTGACAGGGTTTGTAGCTAACACTTCTGTAAGGCAAAAAGCAAAACAATTTTCCTGTGATACTCTGTGCAGAGATAGCCTTTTGTTAGCCACAAATGCCAACTGAAAGTGTCTTTCTCTTAAAACCACAGGTCATCCTGTCTTGAGTTTAAGAGAACAATGGAAAATGTGCCAGGGTATAAAGCTGCTCTGATAGTGAAATGGCACAGCATGTCTATCTAGCTATCTGTCATTTATGGGCAAGCAATTGTTGCAGTATAAAGCTAGATCAAGATTTTTAATTTTCCTAACACCTTTGGTAGTCAAGGAGAAGAAGGAAAGGAAGATTATCTGTTATGGACCTTGAAGGTATATAGGAGTCTCTGTTACGCCATTTATTGTCTGTTTTTTCCCTTAAATTCCCTTTAAATTATCACAGAATCACAGGATCATCTAGGTTGGAAAAGACCTTGAAGATCATCTAGTCCAACCATTAACCTAACACTGACAGTTCCCAACTACGCCATATCCCTAAGCACTATGTCAGCCTGACTCTTAAACACCTTCAGGGATGGGGACTCCATCACCACCCTGGGCAGCCTATTCCAATGCTTAACAACCAGTTCGGTAAAGAAATGCTTCCTAATATCCAGTCTAAACCTTCCCTGGTGCAACTTGAAGCCATTACCTCTTGTTCTATTGCTTATTACTTGGTTAAAGAGACTCATCCCCAGCTCTCTGCCACCTCCTTTCAGGTAGTTGTAGAGGGTGATGAGGTCTCCCCTCAGCCTCCTCTTCTCCAGACTAAACACCCCCAGTTCCCTCAGCCGCTCCTCATATGACATGTGCTCCAGACCCTTCACCAGCTTCATTGTCCTTTGGACATGCTATGTATATAACCTGAAGTAAGATTTTTATCTTAACAGATAACACTCATTTCGAGCATCAAGTAGCAGGAAAAAAACCCATACTCTACGTCTTTAAAAATCATACTCTTTATAGGATGAATAACTGAATGGCCCAGAACCTGTAACTAAAGATGATGTCTGTCTTTTGTCCAGTTGGTTTGTTCTCAGTGGTGCCTGTAAACCTTATTCAGTTATGATCATAAATCAAGTTCTCCATGTAAATCTGAACTCTTTTATGCTACCTGTAGCACAAATGCTTTACTACTCTGAGCTGAGTTTTTCCTTCATTGTTTTAGGCTCTGTTTTTGTTTGTCTGTACTGCTAACAGCCCTAGTTTTCATTGATATTAACTCAATTCCTGATTTTTTTTTTTCCCCTCTCTTAGTTAATTTTATTTATTTTCTTAATCACTCTCACTTGGTTCCCTGTTAACAGGTGAAGTTGTTTGGTGATATTCAAGTTGAAGTTTGCTTGGAAAATAAGGCATTATAGCAATTACAGGGTTATAACTTTGTATGAAAGGTTTGATGCTACTTAAACAAAGCTGTATTTAAGCAAAACTGTCTCCTGCTCCATGATATTATAAAGATCGCACTATTTTCTCTGGCTGTCCTACCTTCTGGACCCTTTACTTACCATTTGAGGGTAGTTGAGAAGGAAGATGCTCAGAGTAAACTTGCTGTCATCGAGATTCCTGTTTTCTGGTACCATAGAGGGAGCTTCTGGGACCTGTGAGAACTAGCAATTTTTGTCTACACACCTAAAAACTGGCAATGGTGCTTGATAAACAGGGAGAGTTGAAACCCCACATTCCTTTCTTTATAAGGTGAGGGGAAGGTAAGTATGAGAATGTAACCCTGCTTAAGATCTCAAACTGATTTGAATTTTGAGCAGTGCAAAGATAGCAGAACTGTTGTCTTTTTGCTGAGGCGTGGTTTTGGTTTTAATGTTTTACATTTGACTTGTATCATCTTTATTATTCCTTGATGTTAAGGAACTTTATGGGACAGGGTAACTGAGGAAGACTACCAATGAACAACAATGAGGAGGGAAAAGAAACATCAAGCTTCAGATAAAGACTGCAGAATGTGTATGAGCAAATCAAAACCCTCTTTTGTTCTGAGTTCTTCCTCTATCCTAAGTTTGGGGAAAAAGCCTTTTAGTCTTTGGGGACTATTCGTTACAGCTTACATTCTTAATTTGCAGTGACTGAAACCTGGAGTGGAACAGTTAAATTTCTCTGCCAGGTGAGAAACTCTTCAAAATCAAGAAAATTAACAATAATAATACTTTAAGAAAACTCAGTATAACCATGAACTATTCACTAAATACTTGGCTGCTGCGTTTTGGACCAGTAGTGAGCAGCAGATACCAGTTCTTGAAGAGTACTTGCAGGCAAGCTATTTCCTCCTTTATTCTGCCGTGAAGAAAAAAATACTGGCTTGTGTAATGAAGAGTTATGAATCTGCATAACCTCTTTTTTTCCAGCACTATTCTAAGGTGATTGACTGGAAAGTTGTCATGAACACATGTCTAGCCTTGAATTTTCAAGAGCAGTCTGTGCTCCTGAGCTCAGTGAAAGGGTTTTCATTAATGAGAGTGCAGACATAGTGAGCATGGCCACCCTGGATTAAATGCTGAGGTATTAATATTTTCCTTAGTGATCACAGATACTTGATAGAACAGGAAATGTACCACTTTAAATAGATAAAAACAAAGGAAATATCCATGTCCTTGTCCAACAGCTCTTAAACCATTCTTTACCACAGCATGATTTATTTGTGCTAAACTAAGGAATATGCAATTTTATTTGGTTGTAAAAATGAAATATGCAGCTTTGATCTCTTACTTGTATATAGGATTCCTTATAATATATTAGAATACTTGATACTCTTTTTTAAAGGATTTCAGACAAAGCCCAATAATGGCATTATAACCATTGCATAAAGAAAATTAATTCAAGATTAATAGAGAAATCCAAAAGAAAACTGAATAACATAGATGTATAAAAAAATAAGAGTGTATTGATTTTTTTAATCTCTGATTTAAATCCACATCTTGCCACCATAGAGCTTCAGGAGAATGTGTTCAGTATGTGTTTAGTTTGGTTATTTATAAGAAATAAATAATTTTACAACAAATTTTGAAGATGTAGATAGGATTAGGGAAATAAATTTTTAAAAAATAAATATTCCCGCTCAGGATTTTATCCCAAGACTGAGATATTCATCAACTTAACATATGAGGGATGGTGGGGGAGTGACACCTAACAAAGAACTATTAATCTACCACTATTTTAAAGTTTTGGCGAGAAGCAAAAACATCTTCAGACTGTTCTTAGTAGCACTTCCAACTTGCTCAGAATGAGGTTGTGTTGAAATTCTAGCTGTGCCACTAGATAAGGGGAGCTACCTGCCTTTTCATGTATCTTCCACAATGGATTCAGTAGTTAGAACTTGGTAAGCAAAGCTGCTAGAGATGATACAAGCAGAATAAGAAGAGGGTTGCTCTCATCTCAGCATTGGTTCAACCAGGCTAAAAGGATGAAAAAATATTGGAAGTCGGCAGTTGTGCATATAATAAATATGGTTTCCAAATAAGAAATTGCAACTTCAAAAAGAAAAGTACCTAGGGAGTTAGGTATGTCTCACAAAATCAGACAAAGTCTGCATCTTTCCTACCCTGCTTTTTTTTTTCACGTAGAAGCAGACTATACAGTAGCAAAGAAAATGTATTTCTGTGACAGTCTTAAAAGATTACAATGTACTTGTAAAGAGATTATACATTTAGAAGTTTTTTGCTGTTACAAACAGGCTTGAGTCATAGAGATGACTCAAATCAATACTGAGGACTGAGTCTCCACTCTCTAATGTTAATTTTGTATCGGTGTGAGCATATTGATTTCTGGAAAAAGTTGGAAGGCTATGTCACTGTAGCAGAACTTTGGTTCTGAATTTTATTTTTTCAAATCTAGAGTGTAAAAGTTGGTCTTGAACAGATACTCTTGTGCCTGATCAGTCTGATGCTTTCTGTACATATGAAACAGTGAAAAAGAGATGTCATCTCTGAAAGATCAGTGGATCTGCTTCCCAAAGTGGCCAGAAAATGTATTGTCCTTTTCAGTGAACATAGATCAATCAAGTAGCCCTTTCTCATTGAAAAGCAGCTCTTTCAGTGTGGCTTTTCACTCCCTTGTGTGATGGTCATGACTGCTTCTCTTCCAGGCAGAAGTCCAGTTGAATTTCCCTAAGTCTATTGAGTAGGTCTACAGAGCTAGATGGTCCATTGTATTTTTTAAATGTAAATTATGTTTAAATGTAAACAAAAGCTAGTGGTTTGGTGTTCCGTTTCTTGTATTGCACTTTCTTTTAACAACTTCTCTTATAATTTTAAGATGTCTGTAAAATTCCAATGTGACTTCAGTTTTATAAAAGTAGTTTCATCATGCAACCCAGAAACTAGCTTTTATTTGATATTTAGAAAACACTTACACAGAACCAGTGTGGTTGCCCTTGTTAGTCAACTGAGGCAAAGTTGTAGCTAAAGAATGCTTATACAGCTGTTTTCTTCTGTGTTTGGGTGAAGGGGAAGATTCTTATAACACTTCTAACCAGTTGCACAGAATCAGCTTAATTTTCTTCAGCTTCATTTTCCTTCTGCTTTGTCTTCACCTTTTCTTAACATCTTAGCAGGTATTTAGTATTTACAGTTCAGCCAAACAACTAGGTTTATTCAAATCTTTCTATGTAGAAGACATAAAATGAAATTATTTTCATCCTTCAGCAGTTCCAGTCTTTCAATAGTGTCATAGCGATAGAAATGGGGCACTTGCACTTTACTATTCAGTAAAGGCTAACTAAGTGTGTTTGAAGTACTCTAAGGTTGAGTGACCTTCAACGACTTGTGCGTATAGATTATCAAACATCATAGCTGAACTAACAGACCATGAACAGTGTCCGATTCCTTTCAGGCTAAATAGTGCAGATAATCATAATTATTCTGGGTGCCAGGGTCAAAAGAGCTGCTCATCACTTTTCTGGCTTACTGAAGAATCTTTTAAAGTACTAAATGATACATCATCCCTGTCAGTGTGTTATAAAGGAATTAAGTGAAGCAAGTTCTAGAAGAGATTTTTGACAGCACATATCTGATATGTCTCTGTCCTTTCATTCATATCTCCTCCATTTTTTAATGCAGATTACAAGTCTGTCACTCAGATGCTTTATTTTGTGGTGGGCTAGTTTTCATCTGTAGTGGAATTTTCTTCATTAATCGAAATGGACAGTTTGAGAAGTGGTTAATTAATGCATGAGGTCTGCTCACTGTAGGTGAACAACACCGCCTCATTTACCAATTTATGGAAGAAATGGGTACAAGATGTTAATTATATTTTTAAATCAGGTTGTACTTTCTAAAAGTATTACTAAGCAGCTTGTGTCAGGAGAGTTCCTTACCTATAGCCTGCTTTGCATGCAATTTCATACTAGCTTACAGTAGCAAGGAGGAATTGACATAATTTGAGGTAACACATAGGGCAGGCATTTTCTGTGGATCAGAATTAATGGGAGTACACCAGAAAAATAGTACTTCTAATCTCTTATTTGTTACCAAGGTGTTTCAAAAGAATGTATATGTAGTTTTATATACATATGTATATATAGCTATATATACACATAAGACTGTCAGACCCTATGTAAGTATGTGAAGGAACTGACATTAAGACCTTCCTAAGGTTAATATAGAAAGTTTAAAATGGAGTCCTTAATTAAATGAACTACAGAAATGGTTTGGAAGAAGAGAGATGGTTATAAAACAGAAGAAGGAAGGATGAAATCTAGAGCAGCAGTAAAATGTTACACTCCTGCCAAATGAGAATTTGAAAGCACAGATGAAATCACCAACTGACTGGCCAATTCTTTTCTTGTTGTGTTCTCTTCCCCCTGAGTTGTGGCATGAGTACAATGGAATCAAGGTATGCAAAACTGAGCAAAAAATCTCTCTGGCAAACCTAAAAAGAAACACTTAAATCAATGTTTAGGTGAAGGTACATGTACTTAAATTTGTAGAACTATGAGCATTAAATTTGTATGAACTAAAAGTATAAATGTAACAGTCATGAGTCTAAAGGCAAAAGTAGAGCAGAGGATAGCAGCTATATGTACAGAAGGAATCAATAGGTATTTTGCTTGCACATCTGGATAATGTATGCTACAATCTTTGATAAACTGACTGTGAAAGATTATTGTTCTGAATTAATAAAATATGTTATGTTTACAGCTCTATTTTTAAGAAAATAACATGCCACCAATTTGTTTGGTGCAGTGCTCAAATGCTCTGATGGCATGAAGTGTATCCTGTATAAACTGTGAACTCTATTTGAAAATAAAGTTTATAATTAAAATTGGCATTTGTGGGCCTCCAGCTGGTGAATGCTGTTTTGCTGCCGTGCGACATCACTCCTGACACCCACAGTATGGTATCTCATTGTCAGACTTTCTGCCAGGTCCTCACTATTCCAATGCCTCAGATGTTGCAGTCTCCACAAAATGGTGCCCGACAGCAGGAGGCTTGCAAAGGCTTTATTTCACTGTTTATGCAGAAAAGGCTTTTTCTCACTCTGAGAATAATCTTTTTATTTTATTAAGCAATGATCTTGACTTTCAGTTTTGTGAAGAAGTTAACCACTCTCCTGTAGCAACAGTGGTAGTTGCTTTTCTAGAGGGACTTGCATGTCGCCACAGGGAGAGATGAATAGGCACTATAGCATAATGATGGTGCGTTAGAGTTGTCCATAGACAACACAATATTAATGACAGTGGGTCAGGTTCTCTTGTATGATCTGGTTTGCTGATGGATCCTCTTTGTCATAAAGGAACCAGATTATTTTGGCCTAACAAGTGTTGTATGCGTGCAATGAAACGCTGTAAGCAAGAGAGAATTTGGTTCTGCACATGTGTTTGGCTGCTAGTGGACATGTGAAAAGCTTATTGCAGAAATGAGGTAAGAGCCTAAAAATGAGACAAAGCTTTCCAAGCAATATGAAATTCCATTTTTGCTCAGTCTTAAGCAGAAGAAAAACATTTTTTTAAAATGCTATATGTGTTTTTGTAGTTTCAGGTGACTTAATATTATGTTGTAACTTCAGCTTTACTTCAACAAGATTTCAGAACAAATTTTAAGGGTTCTATTTCAAACACTATTAATAACTCGGTTTTAAGCTTATTTGTTCAGTGGGTGACAGTGGTACAGCCCCTCCCTATTCCTTATTAAATTAGCATGAAGTAAGACAATTTGTGCATCACAGTCCTTGCAGTGCAAGTTGTTATTGATCAGCTCTGAACACAAAGGGTTGTCTTGCTCTTTACAAAATAGCTTTACACTAATCTTTTCTAGCTTCTATCGACAAACATTAAGTAAAAATATGAAATAGCAAGCTTTGGATAATTATAACGTTGCTGTTTAAATAGTAAGTCTGCACCCTTAGTGAACTCTTCTGGTTATGGAGTTTTTCACCTTCATAAAGCTGTCCTTGAAGCAGGTAATAACAAAATTACGCCTCACACACACTGTAATATCAAGTGACAATAATAAGTCTCACCAGAAAGGGAAAAAGTGGTGGAAGAGACCACCTATTGCAAGTTCTTTTAATGCCTTCAGTGGTGGCCTGGTACAAATACAAAGAATGAGATAATTGCACCAGCTTGAAGGCTCATGGTGTAAATAAATCTGTGTAATGATTAGCTGGGTTTTTAGAGTTAGAAAGAACAATGACAAGAGCTATTTTATAGGCTAATTTTTTTAAGTAACATTTATGTAAAGCAAGCACACAGCAGAAATCAATTCTGGCACACTAACTGTTTCAAAATATTGTGTTATGATGGTGGGGAGGGGGAGAAAAATTAATGAACTTTAATTTCAGGGATCAAAATTTTTAGATGGAAAGCTGTGAAACATCTCTACTAGATTCAGACTGTGCACATACCTGAAGACAGTCAGATCACTGGGTACCCAGCCTAGTTAAGTAGTGTTTGTCATCCCCCTCAGCTTGCCACTTGACTCTGACAGCTTGCAAATGCACAAGGGGCTTAGCAATATATAATGCTATCGTTGCTGAAGCAATTAGAAGAGGTAAGATGATGAAATGAAAAGCAATGCTATGCAAACTTTTTCTTATTTACATCACGTTGGGTCAGGTTAGAAATTCTTTTGTGGATATGAGGGGGAAGGTGGAGAATTTGAGATTAGAGGCAAATGTCCTAAACACATTCCTGTTTAAATGAAAGGCCAAGGGGAAAAAAAAAAATTGTATATAAATCACAATCTCTTGAGTTTTTCCCCTTACCTATACAAATTACTACTTTGGTCCATGCTCTATACTGCAGTTAAATCCTGGGACTAAAGTGGAGGATGTCTAGTAGAAATGAATAAAACACCACCAGTGCAGAAGGGAGAGATACAAAGACCTGAAGAGAGGATAAGCTTGCCTTTTGGAACACTTCATGTGTTTATTATTTATTGCTGCCAGTCATGACTCCTGATGCTTTAAGGATGTTGAGGAGATTCCTCAAGTCCTCTGAACAATCCTGCAGCCTGATACAGGAGAGGTTCACTCCTTCAGCAAACATTAGGAGCAGTTGAGATTCACTGATTAGATATACAGGTTAACATGCTTAGGCACATTGAATCAGATCAGTGTGATGTTTTCCTTGCTCTTTGCTTCTGGTAGGCAGTACCTTCTTCATCAAAATAAGTAGTGTTTTCTCAAGAAAATAACTCGTTTTAAACATACTCTGTTGAAGTTCAGAAAAATTTTTGAGAAGTCCTTTGCTGGAGAAAAGATTAGTTCTTCAAAACAAACCTTTAAATTTTTACCCTTTCCTCAGCCAGAAAAAAGAAATCTGAAATTAATCATTCCTCTCCCTTCCTTCCTGCAAATCAAACAGTATAACAGTCAGAATACATTGGGAAAAGTAAAGCATTTACCAGAACAAAGAAAAACAAAACAGCATGCATTTATCTTTATTTTAAAAAAATAAATAAAATTTCTTGTTCTGCTACTACTACTCTGGGTCATTTAATCTTAATAATGTTGACATAAGCCTTTTATATTTGAAATGAAAATTAGTGACCCCATTAGAATCAAAACTGCTCTATTCATTAGAAGTTTCATGTGTCAAATAAAAATGAAGCTTTCTCTGTGGACTGTTGTTTGTTTTCCATAACTATAAACAAAGAATAGCATAAGGACCTCTATTTTGTTGATTTTTTGGAAAACTTACCCTGGTGACTATAATCGTTAATTAAACTCCAATAAAAGGTACTTAAATTGTTTTTAAAAAGAAGTTGCACTTTGTTGACTTCAATTAAGCTTACATAAGCTTGTGCACATGGGGACTTTCAAGAGAAAAGTGAATTTGCTAACCTGGCAATTTTTCTTCAAATTCACATAGCACTAATCAAAATGACATTGATTTGTTCGGATTAGCAGCTGACACCTGAAGCTTCCTTACTTGAACTACTTGGGAGCATGAAGTTTTCTTGATGCAAAACTAGCAATTGAGTTTTCATAGCCAAGGACCTGCATCACAAGTACAAGGTCCTTTCCAAACCAGGCAATCTTTCAACTACTAGTCTGGCCAGCAGCAGTAATGTTTATTTTCCAGAACCTGATGCAGGATAGAGTAACGTCTGCTGGACCGTTAGACATCACAAATCAGTCCTGTGTCTTTAATGGCTTGCACATTTTTATTTCAGCTTCTTCCTCTATATTCCATGTACTCTTACATGCTTGAAAAGCATACAGCTGCAATGTAACTGGATTTCATTCTCTCCTGAAATAAGGAGAAGCAGGGAACAGAAATCTATAAATGTAAACCTTCTGCTTGCAGAAATTCTGTGAAAGATATTCCAACCTAAAGACCCTATGCTACATCCCTTTCATGTCATGCCAAAAGGCTGATTTTTAAATTGTATTTAGAGGACTTCTGCTACTAAAATAGCCACTTGTAGTCATGCACAGCAGAGAATTGTCAGAGGCTGAACTAGAAGAAATGGAAGCGTAAAATGGGCTAAACAAGCCTTTTTGTTCTCTTGCTAGCCAGATCAGAAAATCTCCTGTAAATACATCTCTGAAGTACATATTCTATACCCAGGATGCAGAACAATTCCCTTTGGTTACTACACTGTAAACTGAGAGCACTGGAAAATGTGGAAAGAAGTAGTCTTAGCAAGGTAAAAAGCTAATTTGCTGGCATTGCTTGGTTTCCATCAAGAGAAATGCATAAATAATGCAGGTAAGAAACTGGCATCACTTGAGCTCTGTGAGAACTCAAAGAGCTGGTAAAGTATTCCTGAAACTTACGAGCTTTCTGTAAGCCCAGAACCTTTCAAAACACTTGAACCTTTTTAATAACCTTTAAAAAAACCCCCAAACTTGTTCTCGCACAAAAAAACCAAAGGTGCTACAAGCTGATTCTTGGTTCAGCTAAAAGGGCTTTATGTTGTTCAGTTGCTGTCATGGCATGGCATTAGAAGCAATCTTCTCTTGGCATCTAATCAGCATATAGTTTCCATTGCCTGCTCTTCTTCTGCTCAGCTTTGTGTGACAGTGTTTTATGCTAGGAAGTTGGGGTTATCTGAATAGAGCAGAGAGCTTCTGCAGGACAAATCCAGGGCAATTGCAGAGGTTTACATTGGGTAAGTTCAAAATCTGCCATGTGCCTTGTTTAATTAAATGAGAAACTTGCAGGAAACACATGGCTAGTGCCCCCAGAGGTGCCTTTTCAATTTCCCAATCAAAGCTGATGAAATTAGAATTGGCTATCAAATCCTTCTAGCAAACTTGCATCATTCTTTGCTAATTTCCTTCTAGTAGCCCCTTGAGAGATGCAGATAGTCTCAATGCTGCATATTAAACTTTAATTACTGATTTCTGTTATGAGGGTGAGATAACACTCGGACAGAGATAGCTGCATCATAGCCTGCAAGCTCCTCATGCTGAAAAACACCCATAAAGTAAATGAAAAATGAGTCAGCAACCTATCACCAATCTCTGTCAGTGCATGCCGCACCTTCAGCTCCACAGTAGGGTGCCAGCTTCTATTAACAGTAAATTGTAGACTTTTATTTATTTATAAGTGTCATTAATCTGGTAGGTTGAAGGCAATTTGGTTTCCAAAAAAGAGCATACAGGGCTTAGCATCATCCAGGCAGACACAATGGGTAGTTTGTGGAAAAAAAAATCACAATGTATAATCTACAACAGCAGTGCTGGTACATGGGATTTGAAGAATTTTACTTATATTGAATAAAGGAGGAATTCCTAAATCAACACTGCTTGAGTGACTTACTTCTCTTAAGGAAAAATCCTATGATTTCAGGCAAACTGCTTATGCCACTGCATGCCTGACTTGGAACTGCTTTTGATTCTGTGTAAAATTATCACACAAGGACTTTAGGATTGTGACAACCTTGCTAAATTAAGGCAGACTAGAGATTTTACTTGAAATGACCATATATCTGCCAGACTGAAGCAGGTAAAGGTGGACTTACAGAAATGAGGCAGCACGTCCTAACCAGCAGATGAATGTAGGGGGGAAATGGCAACATTTATGCCAGTGTTCTGGGAAGTTTCTACTAGAATTCTATAAGTATTGTAACAGGACACAGACAAGATATTTGCACTTTTATAGAATTAGGGTGGTACAATATTTTCTTTCTATAATACTTTCCTTTTGCTGTTTGTGCTATCTCTTCTGAGTTTGCCTAACTGTGCTACTGCCTACTCTGTTCTCCTGCCTTTCTAGGAGACCTGCCTGGACTGTCAGCATGTTGTGTTTGAATATTCTAGGGTATATTTTGGCACTTGAAAAGTGCTCTGAGATAATGAAGTCTTACAGTTCTCAGCATGGAGCTTTTCCCATATACCAAATTAGCATCATTTTTCTTCTCTGTGCTACTATGTCACTTTTTCTGCTGATCTAAATAAGTGGGGTTTCAGAGAAAAATCCTGTCCTTACAGGGAAACTCCAACAGCCTGGCACTTACTTTGTGAGAAGTAGGTGAAGGGAAATGGAAGGGAAGTAGCTTCGGATCACTAGGCTGCTTTGGGCTCATAAAGGGTCTGTTGGGACTGATATTACACTCTGTGCTTGACTGCCATGGAAAAACAGAAAGGAAGCTACAGGACCGGTGCTGAGCCAATATTCTCTATTTTAAGACCCTTACTTATTGTGGTGGTTTGACCTTGGCTAAATGCCAGGTACCCACCAAGTCGCTCTATCACTTCCCCCCCCTTCCCCTTTTTTCTCAACAGGGCGAAGAGGGGAAAGAATATAAGATAGCCAACCCTTGTGGGTAAAACAGCAGCAGTTTTAATATAAGCAAAGCGAAGCAAAGGTCCATGCGTGGAAGCAAAAAAAAAAAGAAAACGGATTTATTCTCTACTTCCCATTAACAGGCGATGTCGGGCCTTCTCAGGAAGCAGGGCTCCAATACGCGTAGTGGTTGCCTCGGAGGACCAAGGGTGACCCCCCCCCTTCCTCCTTTCTCCCAGCTTTATACTGAGCAGACGTCATATGGTCTGGAATATCCCTTTGGTCAGTTCGGGTCAGCTGTCCTGGTTGTGTCCCCTCCCAAGATCTTGCCCACCCTGTCCCACTGGGGGGGGGGGAAATGTCAGAAAGAGCCTTGGTGCTGTGTAAGCACTACTCAGCAGTAGTCACAACACCAGTGTGCTATCAACACCCTGCCAGCTCCCAACGTAAAACACAGCACCATGAGGGCTGCTACAGGGGAAAACCAATTCCAGCTCAGCCAGACCCAGTACGCTTATTTTGCTAGTTATTAGGGCCTGTGTATTTGCAAGAGTGTTAAAGCAAATGTATTATTCTAGGAGTCAGGGTGGGGGGTCATCTATTTGCTTAGACACTTTTAAAGCCAGTGTGTGAGACTGGCATAGCATTTCACTGGATTAGAGCAGTGTATGTGATAAGTAGTAACAAGAAATACAAATCTCCTATCTCTTACAAACAAATGCAGATAGCTGAAAGTATGATCATCTTTTGTAGTTACTATATTTAAAAAACATTAGCCACTTCATTATCATGGTCCAGTCCACAACAAACCAGCATTCTGCTGACCATCTACTCTGAAGTTCCTTTGTTCTAACTTTCTGTGTTGCCCTCTGTTTAATGGAATGTTAGATTGTGGGGGTTTTGTGGTTTTGTTTTTTCTGGATATCTGGATAAGACTTGAGTTTATTTCTAAATTGCTGTTTGTTTATACTACTTAATAAATTGTTTCACATTTTTAACATCTACATTTTTGGTGCTATAGTAACAGAAAAAACAGGTTTAGAACTTTAATTAAAAGTAGATGTGGGTGCATAGTTTTAAAAATTACAAAATACTGCTAAAACAAATGTGTATTTTATACATCAAACTAGTAGGTTTTCAATTTGCTAAATATGCTATGTGTTTGCTTTTAGTTGTATAACCCCAAATATCACACTTGTCTTCATTAAAATGTATTAGTTCACTCAGAGAAATTCTTCTAAGTATCCCCAATAAATATTCACTGTTGTGGACTATGAAACTAATTATCTCCTTAAAGCTAATGTTTTCATCATTCATTATATACTAAACAGGCAAAGTGAATTTCTGCCTCTCAATTATATTTTTTTTCTCTACTTTTAAGCCAATTCAAGTTAACCCAATTAAAGCATACCAGAAAAATTAGTCACGAAAATGTATAGAGTGTTGTATAATGGGCTGTTTTTATTTAAGTACTGGGATGGAGGAAAGAAGCAATTCAAACCAGCAAAATACTTGTGAAGTTGAACACAGACTGTTTATAACTGGATCATAACGCACTGTAGAAGTGGGAGCTTGTATTGTCCCCATGTTTAGGGAACACTCTTAATCCAAACATCAATCTGAGCTGCGGGCAGCGAGTTCAAGGCTGTTTGAGGTATTGCTCCTGCCCAGCAGTTGCCTGTCTTTTTGTCTTGTTCTTCCTGCCACTGTGTGAAGACTCACAAAATTAAAAACAAAGACCCTGACCAAGGTCTTAAGTTCAGGAAGAGGTTGAGGCACATGCCCAGTCTGATGTTTGTGTGTCCCACTGCAAGGTAGATTCCAGTTTAATGCAAAAAATGTGCTAACGTGCTATTTCCTCCACTTCCGCTGAATCTCCTCTTTTTTACTACAGCCAATAGCCACCTGGTGAGATTGTTCTGGTATTTTACTCCAAGTTTAGATCCATTTCAAATCCATGTTAGATTTTTCTCATTCTACTCAACAGTGAAGAATGTATCCATACTTGAAAGGCATCACCAACAGTACAGATTGCTTTTAAAGCAAACAATTTTTTCAAGAATTTTTAATGGGGTTTAATACCTACACCTCATGTTGTTATCCCTATACTAATGAAAACGATGAAGATACAATACTATTACATTAAGTATATTTCATAAATAGATTAATATTATACTTGTTTCATGTATTCTGAAACTTCCGTGTTTTAAATTAAATTACTTCCATTTTCAAATTCTAGAGACTTGGGCAATTTGTTATTTGGGCATTCTCATTGTTGTCAAGTGTGAATTTACTGTTTCATGGCAGGTCAAGAGATTTATTTTGGGGGACTATTTTACATGGGTTGGAATCCATGAAACTCCCGGTTGTTCATTTTGACATTTTCCAGATTTTTCTAATAAGATGAATGGGCGTAATTTACAATAGTCTGGGGAATAATATGGCATTTTATTCAACTGTATTGGTATTCAACAATTTGTCACATTTTCACAAAATGGGCATCTTAAACAGAACTTCAGGTGTTACTGTTAACCATAACTGTACTTCACTTTGGAGGAAAGCTTGCTGTGACTTAAGAATCAGACTCATCTCACTGATCTCTTTTATTGGTAGTATTTGCCTCTTGCAACCTAACTTTGTTGACTGTTTATCAAAAGTGGGATTTGGTGTTTACTTTATCTGTGCCTCATATAATGTCACAGCCAAAAGGGGAAAATTCATTGTAACTCTAGTTTTCCATTGTGGATTCAAGAAGGGATTAAAAAGTAGAAAAAAATACAGGGCAATAGTGAGGGCTTATATTACTATTAGCAATAGTAGTCAGACATAATGGATCTAACATTCTCCTCGCTCATCTGTTTTGTGCAGACATCTTCAGTGGACAAGCCCATTTGGGGAGTGTGTAAGAAATACTTTATGATTTAAACAGTTCCACTGGGTTTTTTTCCATTTAAATTTTATGAAGTAATTGCTGGCGAACATCAGATAACCAAGATATTATGATACCATGCATTGTTACAACAACAAAAATAATCTTATGGATGGATTTAAAGAGATTAAATTAAAGTAAAACCAGCTATTGCCTGCAGTCAGTGATGTGCTAGGTATTCATTACATGTTCACGTTTAATAGACAATCTGGCCACATTTATATACTATGCTTACAGTTACTACATTTGCCCATTCAAGGAACACCAAAGTAGTAAAGCACAGCTTTTCTTCTGTGAGATCTCTTATGTGAAAGAAAAGACTTCATCATGAGGCAGGACAAGCCCAACCAACATTTGCTCAATGAGTCTTGCACTATGCCCTGAAGTTGATGAGACTATTAACATTAATTATTCATGTGCTGACAAAGGCCGCTGCAGGAGACACAGAATGAAGACTAATAGGCTGAAATAGAGAAAGCTGGATGCACAGGAGAGCCTGGAGAATGGAATATCTTTCAATATTTTTCCTCATTAGTTTGGCTTATTTCCCACAGGGGCAGCAGCACAAATCTTTGTCACCAGAACTTTTCCTTAACTGTGTCTGCAAATTCAGAGCCACATTCCCTTCACGAGCAGTACTCTGCTCCCGAGCCTTGACCCTTTTGTCAGCCCAGATATGCTTGCTGATTGCAGATGTCTTTGAGTCTGACAGATGGACCTCATCTGCCTAGGGCATGGCATAGGACAGGGAAGAACTCAATTTTGAATTTTGTGCTTTAAAAAAAAAAAGGCAGTGTAAACACCAGTGGAAGTCAGTGACTTCCCACTGTGCTTCTGACTCCAGACTTCTCATAAAAACTCTATGACAAGTGGGAACTTCACAAGAGGCCCTCTCCGTAAACAGAAATGCTATTTTGTTTGAAATTCAGTGAATGTTGGGGTAGGGGCAGGTAGAGCAACAGATGGGCTGCTCAGAGGCAGTGCATTTTTATGAGCTTTCTCTCCCCAGGGACTGTATAAAATGCTGATATTGATATTTTTAAGTTCTCAGAGCTGAGAAACCAAAATATACCTTTATCTGTAAATGTGGCTCATGTTTATGGCTATCAGCTAACAACCCACCAAGGCAATGAGCTCCAGTGCAGGCACATTCCACAGTGGAGCGGTGGGATTGCAGTGAATGGGGGGAGTTTCCTGAGCCAGGGAAACCCCAGGGGAGTGGAGACATGCCAGGAGCTGGCCACTCTCATGGGGGAGAGTGGTTGATAAAGCATGGGAGGGGCCAGGATTAATGGTGGCCATGCCCCACTCCCACGGTGGGCAGCCCCAGGGAGTGCCTGCCACCAGGATGGGCAAACAGGGCATGGTGCAGCAGTTCATGCAGGAGGGCACCTCTCTGAAGGAGAAACTTTCCACTGGCCGAGTGGAGAGGCTTGAAGTCCACATAACCCAGCAATGGGGCACTGTTCTGTGACCATCTGCACAGGTCAAGGGCACTCAACCTATCTGATCCTCAGGGCAGAATGGCAGGCACTTGTCTGAGAGCAAAGACAGCAGGTCTGGCTGGGGGGTCTGCACCATCCAGGAGGTTCCTGGAATGCATTGATGGTAACTTCCTTCTCCAAGTGATCGAGGAGCCGACAAGGAGAGGTGCTGTGCTGGACTTTGTTCTCACCAACAAGAGGGGCTGGTGGAGAGTGTGAATCTCAAGGGCAGCCTGGGCTGCAGTGACCATGAAATGGTGGAGTTCAAGGTCCTTAAGGCGGCGAGGAGGGTGCATAGCAAGCTCGCTGCTCTGGACTTCAGGAGAGCAGACCTTGGCCTCTTCAGGCATCTGTGTCCTGGTTTCAGCTGGGATAGAGTTAATTTTCTTGAGCTGAGAGGGAGCACAGCTGAAGTGCTGGGCCCAGATTGGCCATTGGAGTATTCCATATTGTGTGACATCACGCTCAGTATATAAAGGAGGCGGCTTCTCTCTTACTCCAGTCTTTGCAATGACGGGATCTTTGTTCTTCCAGGATCGACGGCTGGGAGCAGGCTGGGTATCAGTTGGCAGGTGGTGAGCAATCACATTATACATTACCTCTTTGTACTTTCCATTATTGTTACTGTTTTGTTTTATTACAATCACTAAAATTTCTTTTTTATCTCAACCCACAAGTTTCCTGTGTCCCTCCACTCTCTTCTCCCATTCACTAGGCAGGGGGAGGGTGAGTGACCGGCTGTGTGGTGTTTGACTGCCAGCTGAGTTCAAACCATGACAATCTGCTTAGCAGGGTAACATGGGATAAAGCCCTGAGGGGAAAAGGGGCCCAAGAAAACTAGTTGTTTTTCAAGGATCACCTCCTCCAAGCTCAGGAGCAATGAATCCTGACAAAGAGGAGGTCAGGTAAGAACACCAGGAGGCCCGCAGTGATGAACATGGAGCTCCTGGACAAGCTCAAATACAAAAAAGAAGCCTACAGGGGG
Organism: Strix aluco; assembly: GCF_031877795.1. Classification (NCBI taxonomy): domain Eukaryota; kingdom Metazoa; phylum Chordata; class Aves; order Strigiformes; family Strigidae; genus Strix; species Strix aluco. The sequence goes on from NC_133936.1 coordinate 34,466,844, forward strand.
TGAAAGCAAGGACAGATAGCCTGGGAGGAATACAGAGAATTTGTCCGAGTAGCCAGGAATCAGGTTAGGAAGGCCAAAGCCTTGATAGAATTAAATCTGGCCAGGGACATCAAGGGCAACAAGAAAAGCTTCTGTAGGTACATTGGTGATAAAAGGAAGACTAGGGAAAATGTGGGCCCTATCTGGAAGGAAACAGGAGATCTGATCACCTGGAACTTGGAGAAGGCTGAGGTACTCAACGACTGTTTTGCCTCAGTCTCACCAGCAAGTGCTCCAGCCATACCGTCCAAGATGCAGAAGGCAAAGGTGGGAACTAGGAGAAGGAAGAACCACCCACTATAGGAGAAGATCAGGTTTGAGACCATCTAAGGAACCTGAAGGTGCACAAGTCCATGGGACCTGATGAGATGCATCTGTGGGTCCTGGGGAAACTGGTGGATGAAATGGCTCAGCTACTATCAATCATATTTGAGAAGTCGTGGCAGTCTGGTGAGGTTCCCACTGTCTGGAAAAGGAGAAACATAACCCCCACTTTTAAAAAGGGGAAAAAGGAAGACCCTGGGGGACTACAGGCCAGTCAGTCTCATGTCTGTGCCTGGGAAGATCATGAAGCAGATCCTCCTGGAAAGTATGCTAGGGCACATGGAAAATAAGGAGGTGATTGGTGACAGCCAACATGGCTTCACTAAGGACAAATTGTACCTGACAAATTTGGTGGCCTTCTACAATGGGGTTACAGTGTTGGTAGATGAGGGAAGAGCAAGTGACGTCATCTACCTGGACTTGTGCAAAGCATTTGACGCTGTCCCACATGACGTCCTTGTCTCTAAATTGGAGAGACATGGATTGGACAGATGGACCACTTGGTGGATACGAAATCGGCTGGATGATCGCACTCAAAGAGTTTTGGTCAACAGCTTGATGTCCAAGTGGAGACCAGTGACGAATGGCATTTCTCAGGGGTTAGTGTTGGAGCCAGTGCTGTTTAACATCTTTGATGGCGACACAGTCAGTGGGATTGAGGGCACCCTCGGCAAGTTTGACAACAACACCAAGCTGTGTGCTGCAGTCAACATGCTGGAGGGAAGGGATGTGCCATCCAGAGGGACCTGGACAGGCTGGAGAGGTGGGCCCATGTGAACCTCGTGAAATTCAACAAGGCCAAGTGCAAGGTCCTGCACATGGGTTAGGGCAATCCCATGCGCAAATATAGGCTGGGCGAGGAGTGGATTGAGAGCAGCCCTATGGAGAAGGACTTGGGGGTGTTTGTTGATGAGAAGCTCAGCATGACCCAGCACTGTGCATTCATAGACCAGAAATCTAACCATATCCTGAGTCTGCATCAAGAGAAGTGTGGCCAGCAGGTTGAGGGAGGTGATTCTCCCCTTCTACTCCACTCTTGTGAGACCCCACCTAGAGTACTGCATTCAGCTCTGGGGCCCCCAGCATAAGAAGGACATAGACCTGTTGGAGTTAGTCCAGGAGTGGGCCACAGCAATGATCAGGGGGTTGGAGCACCTCTCCTGTGAGGACAGGCTGAGAGAGTTGGGGTTGTTCAGCCTGGAGAAGAGAAGGCTTCAGGGAGACTTTATAGCAGCCTTTCAGTACCTAAAGAGGGCCTACAAGAAAGCTGTGGAGGGACTTTGCACAAGGACATGTAGTAACAGGATGGGGCATAATGACTTTAAACTGAAAGAGGATAGATTTAGATTAGATATAAGGAAGAAGTTCCTCACTCTGAGTGTGGTGAGACACTGGAACAGGTTGCCCAGAGAAGTTCTCTGGATGCCCCATCCCTGGAAGTGTGTTGTGAAGGCTCTCAAAATAAACAGGACAAATACTTAAAATAACATTTATTTTAAGTACAATCAATTGACACTCCAGCAATCATTAATAAACTACAAATTTGAATGTCCATGAGAGGAAAACTATTACTGCAGTTAATTCAAGGAATTCCTAGGTTTTAACAGTAGTTCAAACCACACAATCACTCACCTAAAAATTGAGGTATCTCAACCCTGAGGAGTTTCCTTGGGTGGTGTCCCGAGCCAGGGGGAGAGTCCTCGACTGCAGCTGTGGTGCTCCATAGAGGACTGTCTCAAAATGACTTCTCAATGGGACTCCGTTTATAACTGATCTGAATCTGATCTGTGGTCAATATCAGCTCTTATTAGCTGAGGGCCCCAATTACCATAAAGACCTGAGAACAAGGACACAAAAAAAGAATCATCAGCCACTATGTCTCAACAGTGAGAAAGTCCCATCTTTGGGTGGGTGCACCTACCACACAGTGTTCAAGGCCAGGTTGGACGGGGCTTTGAGCAACCTGGTCTAGTGGAAAAAACTTACAGTCTTGATAATCCTTGTATGTGTTCTGTTAGTCACCTGATTTGACCAGTCATCTAAGAGAAAAAGGCCTTTGTATCATTAGCAGTAAGAGTTGCTATGACATGTAGTCATCTGAGGTTTTTCCATGAATACATGTACATTACTTTTTGAATTGCATACTTATGCGTTGTGGAACAGTTATTTTCAAAACAGTTTTTCTTGAGCAAATGTGTATTAAAAGGTTGCTTCATGTTAACCAAGTGCAAGTTTCAAGTACAGTTTTTCCTCTTAGTGAGCTTGCTCTGTAAAATTTTGCTTTCTAAAAAAAATCTTTGTATTTTTGTTTACTACTATCTGATGAGGAAAAATCTCTGCCCAAAATATAGCACCGTAGTTGGGATGGAAGGAAAAAGTAAAGTTTTACAGAAGGATTACTTAAATCAGCTTAGTGTAGGTGGTATTCTCCCTCCACACATGCATTTCTGCCACCAATTTTAATCATAATCTGTTTTGGTTTTTTTTCTTAAAAGTTGTGGTATAGTCTACAATGGTCTACAGATACTCTTGAGCTAAAGATAGGAAAGGGTAAAATGGAGGTGGGGGAGACAGGCACCAAAACATCCCTATGTAAAAAAATCAGTTTACATAAACATTTATAATGAACAGAAATTGCTATTTCTCTGCACTGGGTCCTATAATAGGAAATATTACTCTGGGAAATAAATAAGCTTAAATTGGAGATTGTTTTGCTGGTTACTGGTACTATATTTCTTGAAGCTTGCTGTGACAGTTTGAAAATGTTAATGACATAAAACAAGAATAAAGTCTTACTAACAAGTCAAGGATGATAATGCCTCCAGACAAGTTGTAGTGTGAAGTGCCTTTCCCCCCCTCACCCCCCACTCAGCATTTAGAGGTCACATTATTCTGACCTCTGTTTATAACGCCTGGATGTCTTTCCCCAAGAGCACATTGGGGTGCAAAGGAAGCTTGATGCTGCTGATGTAGAGCTCTGATGCAGGTAGATGAATGGCCTGTCCCGAGAGCTTGGAAGTGCCCTAAACTTTAGCTATGTAGACGTAAAGTTGGACCACAAGAAGACATTCCTCAGCTCTCGGCCATCCTGTTGCATGGGCAAGTTGCCTAATTTCTGCTGGCTGGTGCTTTTCTTTCTTTACATGGAAACTATGCTATTTGACTTTTAAAAACTTGGTTTAATCAGCTAATTTTTTTCCACTGCTCTCACTGCACTGTGAGCCAAAGGTTCAAAGTATTAATAATTTACAGCAATCCAGAGTTTCATGGGAAGTGTATTTAGTTCTGTTTATAATGGAGAATTGGCAAAATTAATATTTCTAATTAATGGAAGAATAAATCGAGTATCTTTTTTTCCCTTCTACCCCTTTTGCCTTTTGAACTGATGCTGCTGGTGCCGATGTACATTTTGTGGGGTTCTCACTTCAGCACCAAGAGCAGCTAGGCACCATCTGCTCCACCATTGCTCCAGCACCAGCGCTACCCATTCATCCTGTGGTGCATTAACCTTGATTGTCTGTCACCTCATTCATGACAGCTAAGTCTAAAGATGTCCACTTTCTTCCCATTCTATAAATCGAAAGTGTGGATAAGAAGGGAATTTTGCATTCTTAAATGTGTGGGTATATGTGTTCAACAGTAGCGCAAGGAGAGAAACAGATTTTTGATGCTTCAGCAAAAATCTTGTCAAAATAAAGGCTTAGCACTATGAAGTAATTATTTTTACATTGGGCAAATCAGAACCTTGTATATGTTGGTTTTGTTAAAAATAAAATGAGAAACTTAGGTGACCTATGTTCCCAAACCATGTTAGTTAATAATTAAAATACGTGTTGAAACATGAACTATTGAGCTGGTTCTAGAGAAACACAATTTTCTTATGCTGTATAGCTAAGCAATATTGTTGAAGCCAGACATTCAAAATGCTGAGACTTGCTTAAAAATGCTGATTTTAAAGAAACTCCCTTGTGACACATTTTCAGAATTGTCCTTTAGGATTTTTAAAGCTAATTTTTCAAACTTTTCTCTGCAAATAAATTTATAATTTTAAAAAGAAACCTAAGACTTGTACAATCATTGGAACCTTAGGACAGAAACTTTTGAGATATTATGGCACTCGAATTTTAATAGATGGTAGCAAAGTGATTAGAAGAAAGTCACCGGTTGAAAATGTCTTATGTACAGAAGTCTAAATATCAGATTATTTACAATAACATTACTTAGTGGGGAGAAGGTTAGGGAATACTGCTGGTTGCCATAGATGAGAAAAGGATGAATCTCACTTGTCTGTATTTAGTTAACTACAGTAAAACTGTTGTTGCTATCCTACTGTTTGTCCACTTGACCAATGTGAAGTTCAGTGTCATTAGTTTGACAGAAAGCTGCCTGAGCAGAAGACCACACCTTCATTGGTTGAGTTCTCCTAGCAAGGGAGAACTCCTTTTGCTTCCCCTGTCACACTGGAATAGTGCCTGGAAGGAAACACAAGACACTCAAAGACCTGTTCTGTTGGAGTGGAGGGAGGGAGGGGTGGTGTGGTAAGACTAAAGAATACCTGAGCTCCGAGTTACTTCGAAGTGGCAAATGTTGCCTGTTGCATGCGAAATCTTACCTCAGAAAAAGACCTTCAAATGAGAAGGGATTGTTATAGCTTTTTGGTTGACTGGCTATTATTTGTTTCAGCCTGAATCTTTAAAACATTAACCTTTGTAGCATTAATCTTTTAAAAATTACTTATTTTTATTTGAGCAAAGATTCCAGTCTCTTCCACAGAAGCATTTGGTCAGGCAGGAATTTGAGGCAAGTAGGCGTAGGTTTGAATTTTAGCATGGCTATTTTCTACCTTTTATTATTGTGGATGTCCTCAACTTCCAGTGCTCCAACTGGAGATAAACCAGAGCTCTAACTGGAGATAGACTAGAGCAGCCAAATCTTTGAAGTTCTTCTGCTAAAAAGATGATGTGCCAAGGATGAAGTTCTGTGAGAACCTTTGTAAATTAGTACTTAGATGTTCAAAGAGAGACATTACTGCAAATCCAGAGAATCTTGCAATAAAGTAGAAAGCTGCCTGCTTAGTGACAGAAGAATATTACTGTAGTGAAAGACTGTCTCTTGCCGTGGAAAGTGTGAAGTTTAGCTACAGCTCCCCAGCATAATGAATGCTTCCATCTCTCCAGGGCCACGTATTCATATGAAGTAATAGTAAGTAATCCTGTCATACTAAGTAATATGACACATTAATACTTGGAGGCTACTTTAAATTTCTTCGCAGTTTTGTTTTTTTTAAAAAAAAGTTAATTTCAAATCCTTTCAGACTTAACATTTAGCTCTTTTTATTGTGTGAAGATGCTTTTGTGGCTTTCTCCTAGCTAGTTTGAGACATAAAAGTGGATTTGTTAGACTTGAAAGATTTCAATTAACTAAAGTGAATGCCAGAACTCAGAGATAAAGTTTTCTGATTTGCTTCTTACCAGTCAGTCTAGGTAGGTCCTAATGAAGATTTTTCAGGAAATAAAACAGTTAAAAGATTAGAGTAGAGAGAGGGAGATGGAATTATGAACACAAAATGAGTGTATGAATTAACATTTTCACAGGAGAAGAAAACAAAAAGAAGGGAAAGGAAAATATTTTTGGCTTTACTGTCTTTTTTTGTCATTCTTTAGCATTCAGAGATAGTGAATCCATTCTGCCTTTAACAAGGCAGTGCCATGTCACAGTAAAATTTAGTAGCAAAAACTCTTGCATCTGTGTGAATGTATGTGTACTTTACTGTAGAGACCTTCTAATTTTCATTTTCTATTCTGCAAAGAAAACTGTGATTTAGGGATTGAAATATGGTTAGTTTTAATCTTAAGCTTTTAAATTAAACACATTTTTTCCAACAAAAGTTATTACTGGGTTGATTTATCATATGATGGAAACCAAAACAAATTGTCTCATAGGTTCACAGATTGTTTGAGGTGGACAGGGACCTCTGGAGATGGTCTAGTCCAACCCCCTGCTCAAGCAAGGTCAGCTGGAGTAGATTGCTCAGGACTGTCCATTTGCGTTTTGAACATCCCAAGGATGGAGATTCCATGGCCTCTATGGGTAATCTGCACCATTGTTTGACCACCCTGTGAGATAAAGTTTTCTTATGGTTTGAATGGAGTGTCTTGTATTTGTATGTGTGCCCATTGCTTCTTTTTCTGTCGTTGGATACCACTGAGAAGAGTACAGCTCTGTTGTCTTTACTCTCTCAGGTATTTATACACATTATTGAGATCTCCACTGAGCCTTCTCTTCTCCAGGCTGATAAATCCCAGCAATGTCAGCCACCCCTCATATGTCAGATGCTCTGATCTCTTTACCTTTGTTGCCTTTTGGTGGGCTCACTGCAGCACATATCCATGTCTCTCTCACATTGAGAAGCCCAGAACTGGACACAGCACTTCAAATGTGTCTCACCAAGTCAGAGTAGTGGGGAAGGATCACCTCCCTTGACTTGCTGGCAGTGCTTTTCCTAAAACAGCCTAGGATGGTCTTGACCTTGTTTGTCACAAGGATGCATCATTGGCTCATGGTCAGCTTGCTGACCACCAGGACCTCTGTGTCTTTTTCTGCAAAGCTGCTTTCAAGACAATTAGCCTCCAGCCTATACTGCTCCACGGGGTTTTTCCTTCCCAGGTGCAGGGCTTTGCATTTCCCTTTGAACTTCATCACATTCCTTCCTGCTCATTTCTTCAGCCTGTTGAGGTCCCTCTGAATGGCATCTCAATCAGCCACTGTATCAGTCACTCCTCCAAGTTATGTTTCTGCAAATTTGCTGAGGGTATGTGCTGTCACTAGTGGAGATGTTAATTTGGCCCCAGTATCATCCCCTGGGGCACCACACCAGTGACTGGCCTCCAGCTAGAATTTGTGCTGCTGGTCACTGCACTTTGAACCCAGTAGTTCAGGTGCTTTTCAGTCCACATCTCTGTCCTCACCCTCAGTAGTTGAATCAATAGTAAACCCGAGTAATGCAATGTTGCTACTGAGAAACAGAAAGCTTCTGAATACCAGTGATGCTTTTAGCCCATTCCCCCTGGGGATACTTGAAGGGAAACATTTAGCTGCATTGAATATAATTGTATAGATCCTTGAAACACTCAGATGAACTTATTCACTTTGCAAGATTTAAACAATATCTACTATTTCTGAATAGGATAAACCCCAAAGTGAAAGGTATAGTACTGTAGACTGTTTCATAATGTGAAAATTGTATGCAGTTTTGTAAGTGCAGGAAGGTTCAGCTGAGCTTTTAGAGATTAATCCGAATGCAAATGACCTCAGAATCAGGAAAGATTTGCTCATAAGTTATGGTTGTAAATGATTACTTCCTTTGAATGTTTTCATTTGGGAAGGTAATATCTTTTATCTCTGTGAAAATGTTCCTACTATGGGGCATATCAGAAAAGAAGAACCAGAGAAAATCACTAGCCAGAGAGAAGAACAATGATGCCATGAACAAAGGATGTTAATAAATGAGATTGTGCTCATTCAGGGCTACAACTAAATCCACTAAAGCCAATGGGAGCTGTTGCCTTTGATGATCAGGTAGCTTTATAGCAAATCTTATGAGCTTCCACCTGCAATGCAATTTGGAAAACACTACTCTGCACTGCTGCCTTTGGTAAAGAGTCTCAAAGCTTTACACATTAATCAAACTTCCCAGCACACTAAGGTATATTATCCAGAAGTAAGGAAGCAGAAACTGAGACAGAAAGTTGTTTTGCTTTACACTGAGAAGCAACAACTGTAATTGCCAGAGCAGTTACATTATACCAGCCATTGAGGAGCAGGCCACCATTCCCACTTACTCTTGGTAAGATCTGGTCAGGGTCAGGAAGAATAAAATTGTTAAGAAACAAGATGAAAAGGTAGAGGAGGCTCCCTTATTCCAACCTGGATTAGTCTATACACTTAGATTCAGACAGTGCTATTGTAACTGGGTAAAATTAGTTAGAATCCTTTTGTATTGCTGTGTTTTAACATGCCAGAAAATCAGAGGTTAAAACAAATATTGGTGATTTTAAAGCTGTTAGATGAAAAAGACAAAGTTGCAGGTAATGTTTTTAATTGATACCCTTAATATTGTACTTCTATGTAAGTTGTAGACTTGCACTGCTACTCATGAAAGATTGTGCGTCTATGTTGGTGTTAACTGGAAGGTTGTTACGGATTTGACGACTACAGAGGGCTGGAGGGCTGTCAACAAATATGTCAAAAATCCTAATTTCTCACTTAAACATCAAACCTTTTCTTATTTAAAAGCTTATTTTACAAAAAAAAAAAAAAAAAAAACAAAAAACAAAAAACAACAACAACAACAACAACAAAAAAGGGAAAAAAAAAAGAAAACCACAATTTTTGACTCTTCAGATTTATAAAATATGAAGAATACCTGCAGAGTTCACAGGATATAAATATATGAAGTTCATAAGCATCTGCGTAACAGTGTGAGTCACAGATGGAAAGGGGCACTGGAGTGATATTTACATTATCTTTTTTCATTAGTTTTCTACTTGAAACTTGCAGTGGAAAAAAATCTGTAGGTTCTATTACATTCACTCTGTAGAAAACAGCTAATTTTGAAAATTAATTTTTGATTTAATAGATTAGACTTTGGAAGACAGTAGAAAAAGTATTGTGATTTTAAGTGAACTTTCTCTACACGTTTTAATACTCTGAGTTCCACTAAAACTTAAAAAATAAATAAGGGATGCTATATGCTATAGTCTTCTTGAATCTGGCACAAGGACTCTTCCTTCTTGGCTCTTTCAGTGCCAGTAATTAGGCCATCTGGCTGGTAAGGGAAATTAATTCAAGACCATATTAATTCCTAGTTTTAAATTTCTTTGTGGATAACACTTTAGGAGAAAATGATGGTTGCTGAATAATCAGATCTAAAATTAAGAGAATGTGTTGTTGATCATCCTATAGTGCTAGTTACAAAATTAATCATAGATGCTTAGAAACTATTGTGATAAATCTAATGTCAACATCTAGATAGAAAAAAAGAGTAGGAAGAGCATGAAATTCTCACAGATTTGTTTAGGTTGGTGCATAGAATGAGAAAGAGATTTGTTGAAAAATTCAGACTGAGCCTTTTAAAACACATGGATAAAGTATAATAGTTTGCCTCTGTACAGCTTTCAATTGTATGTCTGTGCTCTTCACAATGGAATGCTAGACTATTACAGCACAAGACTGATAGCGAAAGTCGGAACACAAATTTAAGTGTTACTCAAACTACTCTTACAGTTGTTGTTGTTTCTAAATAACATTGGAGGGTTGGTTTTTTGTTGTTGCTGCAGAGAAAAATCTCAGAGTAGTAACTCGATATTCCTACTCTCCACTAAAAGAGGCTGTGGCTGAGTAAACAGATGTTACTGCTGGCTTTGTGCTGGTACCAATGCTAAAAACGGCCTCTCCTGATTATGGAAGACTCAAAGTTGTTTGGTCAACCCTCGAGTCCAAAAGGTATGGACAGTTGAATCTGTCTGCATGTTTTGAAGTCCTGATAAGCACTGCTGAGACTCTGGACCCATAACACCTTTCTCTGTTCCAGTTGCATATGGGAATTTCTCTTTCCCAGGAAGAGCAGCCAACCTGTAACAGAAATTTTTGGGAAAAATGTTAGAAAGCAAAACATGAGAGTAACTGTTTTGGGTGTAGCATTTTGTTTGAGACATATGGCATGAAATAGTGCAGTAATAGTAATATAGTGAGAGCAAGAATGGTATAAAGCAAAATGTCCACAATACACTACTAATGGCTAACACAGATTTTTGTGTTGTCATGTGGGTTTTTTTGCCTGCTACTTTTTTTAGTACAAAATTAGAGTTGGAGCTTGAATTAATCTTGAAATATCAGTATTTAAGAAGTTCTAACAGTCTCTAGGCATTTCTGGAAGCTTTCAGAGGCAGAACTGAGCAGAAATATAAATCTGTTACAGGGAAAGTGAAGAAAATAGTTCTGTGGTCTAGTATTATGCAGCTATTTTGAGCTCTAGTTGTGCATGTTAGGGAGACAACAATGGCAAATCCTCATAATCTTCATACTTTTCCAACAAAAATCTGTATTTTGAAAGTTCAAGAGGCCTCTTCTGTCTCATTACAAGCATCTCACTGTAGAGTAAAATACAAGACAAAAAAATCTATCTCCTCATACTGCTGACTTGTATTACTCTCCTTGCTCTTTAAGCTTGTACCTTAACTACCTTCGTTAAACTTTTTCATATCCCTTAAAAATCAATCCATTTGGTAGGAACTTGGCTACTACAACAGCTTTCATTGTAAATGAAAAAAATTTGTTGATCACAAATTATGCTATCAAATACAAATGTTTAATGTTTTTGTAGTTATATGGAAATTATCTTGCAAGTGTCACTTAATCCTAGCTTTGCTGAGAAATTAAACAGAATAAAAGAAGCAGCTATTCTCACAACTACAGTGGGTTGCTAAATATAAGTGTGAGATCTATGAGGATAACAATATTTTTTTTTTCTGTAAGATTATCCTTTTCATTTCTTCAAGGTCAGCCTCTCCTTACTAAGTTCCCCCATGCCAAAGAACACCTTGCTTTATTCTTACAAAAAAGCCTCTGCTCACCCTTGACAGCATTTTGCTAATTGAGCGGAGGTACCTGTTTTTGAAGGCGCCAATGCATGTGCCAGCATAGACAGCCTCTCATAGCCATTGCTTTATTGGCTCAATTATTTCAGATGTGAGGAGTAGGCAGCAATGATGTTTCTATCCTTGCCTGTTTCAACAGATGCAGGCTCTTCTTCAAACTCTTACAGGTCTGTTAATCTTCTAATGTCAGTGATTTTGCTATGTAGTTTACACTGTCACAGCATAACTGTCAGTACAGTAGGTGTTAACAAGCAAAGTGGCTGTTTAATGAAACACTGATTTCCGGGCAGTAAGTAATGTGTTTAGGACTCTGGACTGTGTTTTAGAAGACAAAGGAGGGCTATTAGGCTCAGTTTGTGCCTTGCCCACCCTGGTGAGCAGGTAATGACGCATGCTAGATAGTGGTGCTTCCATTTGTTTTCCCTTCCTTTTGTTTTCCTAATGCACCAGAAATTTGAAAATCTTCACATTCATTTTTCTCAGAAGAGGTAAGCATTTGACCTAAGACCAAGATATTATTCAGGGATTCCAGTTGTCTAGCATTGTGAGTTACAGTTTTGTTCTTTATTTCTGGGGAAGAAAGCCTGACTCTCAATAGTCCTCTGCATCATACAGTCACTTACTTAAAGTTCTGCTAGATCAGTGTAAAAATTAGTTAAGCACATAATTTTGCTCTTTGTGTTGAATGGGGTGTAGATAAGATTTTAATAGTTATACCTGTACACGATGTTCTGGCACAAAACTGGGTATCAAAAACCATATTACTGTGCATAACTGATCCTTTTCTGATCATCTCATCCACATTAAACTGCTTTTGAAGGGATTAGTCCTTGAGGCACAGAACTGCTATAATCCTCACTGTGGATGGAGGTGACAATGACTTCTGTTCAGCAGTGTCCTAGAGATACTTAAGTTCATGTTTACAAAACAGAGTAGCACCACTGTGAGCCAAAACTCCTCCTTTCAGAAATTATTAAGCCTTCAGGATGGGTTCCCATAGTCCATTTTGGCTAATTACATTAGAGGTAGCCTTTTGCTATTTGCCTGGGATTCAGGATGCAAAAAACTTGTCCCTGTGAAGCCATGGTTACTTCAGGGTTGTAGTGTGCGGTTTTGAGAGAGAAGATGTTTGTGCAGAAAATCTATTAAAAACTTAGATTCTATGGATTCCTCTGGATCTCATGAGTATGAGGGGAAGCCAGTCAACTTTCCTGACTTAGCATGCACAGAGCATGAAGAATCAGCAATAGTTTTTAAACCGCAGATGAAAACTGCAAATTCAACCAAAAAACTTTGCAAGCAAATTGTCGATATTCCTGAGCAAGTACAGTATTACACCCAGTGGTGTCAGGAGGAGTATCAAATGTGCAGCACAATGCACGCCCTCCTACACCCACAGTATTCCCTCATCCCACTCAACCAATTAACAGTAATTAGATAATTACAGTCCATAAAAGTCTTTGAAAGATGAAGATCTTGATGCTTGGGACACATTAGCCCTTTTTATCATATTTATTATGCTTTTTATTTCTGACCACAAAGGGAAAAAACTTTAAATATTCTGTTATTTGCCATATTCTGCTCATGAAGCAAAGCCTGCAAAAGCAGCCTTTCTCCCAGATGTCCAATATTAGCTCTGTTTTGACTGAAAATGACAGATAATGATAGAGAAAGGAAGCTCCCATAAAACACCTTGCATTTGATCACGAAATTTTTACTAGCATTCCAAAGTAAATGGCATGTTATTTTTATATTGCTGGTAAAAATCTAGCCACTTGTTCTCCATAATAAAAAATGGTAGGCTTTAATTATGTATGCAGCACATAACATGCAAGACTGAATGGTTAGAGTAGATTTTTCATGCAAGGCAACCAGAGCTTGAATGGTTTGTGGAACTGACCTTTTTTTGTTTGGGTTTTGTTTGTTGTTTTTTTAAATTTAAAATTCTCTTTTTGCCTAAGAACTTTCATTCAGCTGTGTTTCTGGAGGATGCTCAGATTTTCCTCTTGTCCTTTTTGTCTGAATAACACGTGAGTTTCCACATCACCAAACATTAGGCAACTTAACAAGGAAGTTTACATCTTTACAGTCCTGATGAGAGGATCCTCCAGAAGCTAAACCAGGGCCAAGGAATTTTCCTTTAGGGGGTGAAGAAGAAAATATGTTGAATTACCTTATTACTTGTGGATGAGAGTGTTAGTAAAAGGATAGCGCAGCACTTTAAAAATAAGTTGTAACAATAAATACTATATTGTCTGTCCCTTGACCTTCTTTTTGCCCTTATAATGCCCCTTAGGGTAGGGAGCCTGTTAGGAGTAATGCTGTAGCCCCTATTCTCCCAGTGTAATAAAGAGCTAGTTTATATATGGAAGGAAATACTTGTTGACTGTTTGAAGCAGCCTTCTTATCCCTGCCCTTGAATTTCAGAGGTATGCTAAGAGCCCAACTGGGACCTAGGAGTTGAGCCTTGCCTTTGATATTTGTACTAAATCTGCTTACCTGTGTCTACACCTTTATCACAGTCAGTGGGATAGAACTAAACCACACGGGGATAAAGTGATTTTCTGTTGCGTATTTCTGCATTTCTGGCTGAATCAGTTGTCTTTTGATACAGTGTGATTTACAAACTACTCTCTAGCAATTTTCTGTAGAGCTGAGATGTAACAAATGAACATAATTAAAACAATGGCATATTAAGTGGTACAAAAAAATTGAAGTTAATATGTATCTCCTTGTTTAATGCAGAGCTCTTATTTACTAATTTTCCAGCACTATTAGAAGGATAGTCGCATTATGATTATACAGTCCTTAAGTCATGAGCAGCAGTTGTTATGTTTTTTGATAAGTGTATTTTGATAGTGGATGGCATTGCTTAATGAGAATGTTGTCAATATAGCTACAGCCCCAGCTGTAGGTGTTGGGAGGGTAAGGATCTAATGATAGGTTGGTGCTAAGAGGGAGATTAGATTAACAAAGATCAATAGAACAGTTCTGTTTTGCAGTTTTGTTTGTTATGTTCTCCACTGCCTGCACTGAGAGGTTGATTTTGATTGATTCATTAGACCACTGCATGATCAAACATAGGTCACATTACAGTATGTGTCAACAGACTAAATATCTTGTTTCTTTGGGAGGGATTTGGTCATGTGATTTTGCCTCCATGAGATACTGTAACCTAAGAAGTGAATCCTTTAATTTTTTTCTTTTTTTCCCCTTAACCAACAGCAGCTGTAAATCCTATCATTCCTTGTGTCAGAGAGAAAATGTTTATATTTTAGGTTTGATAACTGGTGCTGAGGTAAATCAGACTTGGTTAGGAAGATGAGGAAGCCAAAGAATTCTGCCGGTTTTGCAGAGGTATGCTTAGAAAGTGATACTGTCCTGAGAAACAGCAAGAGTAACGATGGAGGGAAAATAAAAATAGCACCTAAGAGGCACTTCCCAGGGTGGATTGTCCATGCTGCTTTAGTGCACGTTTATTTACCTGACTGTATGTGCATGTAGAGAAAAGAGAAGTAGATCTATGTTCATTTTGATATGTTTGATCAGGATGGGAAAATCTGTTTGCCAAAAGGCAAGTAATTTTTGGTCATGGCAGTCTTTGGTGGTTAGTTGTTTTTCATGAAGTAGACAGTTCTTTTCTCTAAACTTCAAACTTTCCTAAGCAAAGATACTCTAATGGCATGAAGTGTAAGGTACTCTATTTGTCATCTTTCTCTAGAAAGGGAGGTATGAAATGTGACCATAGGTCTGTCTTCCTTCCTTCCTTTGGAAAGAGAGGGAATGTGGTGGAGAGAGGTTCCGGTCTGTGCCAATGTCCTCATTTCCAGCTGCTGGAAAGGCCAAGTGCTTTTGCTGTTCCCCAGCTCCTCCCCTGTGTCTTCTTCCAGCAGTGAGCTTTCATGTCACTAACCACCACACCAGTTTTTGTGGGAGTAGTGATCCCATGTCCCTGCCCTGCTTGAAAGAAAGGAAAGGAAGTTTTTCCTTGTTTGGAGTCAAAGGAAGCAGAGTTGTTCCTGTTTCCCCACTCCTGCCCCCGAAGCAATTTTCTTAAACCTTTTCTTCTCCTCAGGTGCCTCAGTTAAGCACCAGAAACTTGAAGTTGCCTTCCCAAATCGCAGTCTACTTGCTTGAAAGTGGTTCATGGAATCAGATGAAGATGACTTAGTTAAAGCCTCATTAAACACACAGCAAAAAGATCCCAGTGTTTTCGGATCCCACTAAGCATATGCTGTAGACTCCTTTCTCCCTTACTCAAGCTCACCTGCGACAAGCAGAAGGTTACCAAGACTGCTGACCCATCTCTCTCTCTTAACCCTCCTCTTTGAGCCTGCTTTAATCCAAGCTCTTAATAAATCAAGATTCATAAGCAAGAATACTCCAGGATTTCTTTGCCCAACCCTCTCAAAACTAATGAGGGGAGCTTTTAAGACCTATGTTTGTCTTTGTTGGCTGGGACAGTACCACTAAGTTGTGAGACACTATGTTGTGAGGTATGATGGTATTTCAAAGTTTTGCTGGGAGCCATGCATCAACTGTTTAAAAACATCTGTCTTGTAACACCACCCCTTCAAAATGGGAGCAGGGGAGCTAAATGGTTTGTGAATGTTTAGGCATGTTACCATCCCCCATTTGTCAGCAGTGCAAAGGGGAACAGCTTGCACAGCTATGATTGTGCTCATGGTCCCACATTGTTTAAAGTGGTAGCGGAACCAAATTGAGAATTGTTTCTGAACCTTTCGGGTCGGTGCTTGGAGACCTGTGGAGATCACCATGGGGTCAGACTGGGTGCTTTATTAAAATAGGCCTTTTTTAAGCAAACATAGTAAATGTAGTTGTTGCTGACACGTTAGGACAGCTCGGATAATTTCTGCTCTTGTGATGACTGGTGTTCATAAGGTGATGTTGTTCTCCCTCACTTGTAAACAAGTACAGTAGCACACATTCAAACAGAATTGTCTTCCTGATGTTTCATGCAGATAGTGTCTTGTATTAAGATCTGCTTGGCTGTTTTTAATGAGAACTAGAAGCAAATATATTTATGTATCATTCCAGGTTTGTCTGTTTCAAAGTGCAGAGCAACAAAAATTGTGTGCAGATCTTTGACCATGAGACTTAGCTCAATTTTGCAGTTCTGTGGGTTAAGAAATCCCCTTATTTCTGTGAATAGTAACCTGCTCCATTTTGAGATCTGTCCAGTAGTCAGTTCTTAATACATGTAAAATGTGTTCTACTGATACAGCACAGTGCTAATCTTTTAATCAGAATGTCATGGTATGCTCAGTCAAGTGACTTAGAAAAGTCTGTATTACATCTACATAGTGAAATTCATCAAATGAATATAATCTCAAAAAGAATAAATCATGGTTATGTTCAAACACTCTGATAGTTTGTGTTTAAATGAAGATACTTACACTGTAGGTGAACTTCAAAACTTTTAATTCCATTCTTTTGATGGATTGTTTTTTGTTAGTGTAGCTTTCAGGAAAAAGAAGAAAACGCAGCCTTATTTCTTGCAATTTGTGTTTGGGAAATTGCTGGAATGTGTCCTTTTTGCTTTTATAAGAAAGCTAGTCTCAACAAAATGTTTCTGGCTTATCAAGATGGAGGATTTGAATAAGATCAAAACAATATTTTTGGAAGAGATAATATCATAAAAATTCACATTTCTCTGCTTCATTTGGCTTTGAGACTAAATAACTGAAATGGAACTAGATTCTAAATTATAACCATGAAACTGTCTGGCTCTTGTCTGTACTAAAGACTATTTATATGACCCTTGTGCTCTGAAAGATAAAACAGTCTCCTTTACATGTGAGATGATAATTAAAAGGAAGGAAGCCAATATCTAGACCTCTTAGCTCTGTATTCAGCAGCCAGCTCAGCATTCCCAGCAGAGGTGTACAAAGCATTACTTTTGACAAACCAAGCAAAAGCAGCTCTTGAAGATTATCTATCTGATGGTATAAACACATTCACATGCTCTGTAGCACAGCGTAAGGATGGCAGGTACAAGAGAAAACACAGTCAACTCATTAAGAGGTTGTTGCAAATCATAAATACATAGTACTATGACATCTTTGTTTCAGCTCTGTTTATTTTTCATGTAGAATATAGAAATAATCTACTTGAAATAGGAATCTTACAACAGATTTAATTTCTCTGCTAGATTTCAGAGCTCAGCACCTTAAGCAGTAGCATATATTGACTGAATGGCATCATCTTGAGGACACCATTTGCTGTGAGTTAACAAACCGTGTTGCAGAGGACATTTTCTTATTGCTGTACTATAAGAACTGTTATATTCTTTACGCCGTGTTCAGTTGGCTTTAAAGCCAGTCTTCCTCTAGTTTTTTCTGTGACAGTTCACAACCACCATAATGTCAGCCAAGGTGAGCTAACAGCTGCTGTGCCCTGTCAGTTCATCTAAAATATATAGCAAGTTCACATCACAGTATATTCTGAAATTCTAATTCCCAGGCCTCTGCTTTGAAGACCGTGACTATATCTGGCTCTGTTGCTGTCACCTGCCCTAGCAGCATGGATTGTCAGGGTGGTTTGAGGGCTCAGGTTTGTGGGTAACGTGTGTGGTTAAGATTAATCTGAATATTTGTGAACAGACTCATAGGGTAGGACTACTTAACATGATTAACAGCAGTTTGGTTAACTGAGGTAGGGAAAAGTGAAACTATGCAACCAGAATTTCTGCTTGGTTTGGCATCAGGACTCCTACACATAAAAACATCTCCGTATCTGTTGCTGTTCTAAGAAAGAGAAAGCTGTAGTTTACTCATGTACTAAGAGTGTGGTTTAAGGGGGAGGGCAAAGCGATTTGGGGGCTGCTGGTGGAATTGAACCCTTGGAATCAGTTAATCAGGGTACATGGCTGAAATCCTGCCCTAGGGCTTGCCTAGGGGTTAAGGTTAGAGCTCTGAGAATGAGAAATCCTAGACACCTGGTGAGAACAGAGCTCAGGAAGCTTGCCAAAGAAAAGGATGGCCAGCTATGAGAATACCCTGTGCAGTCCTTAGCCATGGATATCAGTGTTCCAAGGCATGAGTTGCAGCCTGGGGTTAGGGTTAGGTGGGGCTGGCTCTGGTGTTGGTGACAGTGGGGACTGTCACTACCAGAACTTTGTAACTCTCAGCAGAATCAGTCTCATTCCCCTACCATGCTACCTATCCAGCGAGCAGACCTGCTCAGCACCAAGCCTGGCTCTGCACAACAGGAGCAGGAAGAATGAACGAGAATGACTTGTAAATAAGTACCGTAAATACACTGTGCCTACACTGTTATCTTTAATGCTAGGGGAAGGTCCCCACCAGTTAAAAGGCATTAATGCTGCCGTTGATCCTAAGGAGTTCCCCCAACACTTACCCATTTCAGACCTTTCAATGCAGACTAAGGTTATAAAGGAAACAGAAAAAGTGTGTTTGGGGAGAAGAGGCATACGGTTCAAAATGCAATTGTTTTTTGTGAAGAATTATATAGTTATGAATTTGTGATAAGAAGTGTACTGAAGTCAGAGGTGTTAGGAGTTGTACAGTTTTCCCAAAGCAAAAAATAAATACAGTAGCATTGTTCTATCACAGCGGAATTTTGGTTTCTTACTATCAATCTGTATTCTTAAAAGGTAGTAACTCCTGCTTAGCATAATTCCCAGTGTCTGTAATTAGCACCAGATAGCTTGTGAAAATAGTAAATTAGATTTAATGTTAGTAATAAAAATTTATGCATTGCAAGTTTATTGAAATATTTCCCTGCATTGATCAGAATAATATAGTGCATGTACCTATAAAGAAACCCCAAGTAAATTATGACATTGTGTTGTAATTATGTCTAAGATGGCTGTAAATGCATTTGAGGTAGTTTTGCTGATGTGAAGATGATATATTCTAGGCTTAGAAGCTACACACACTCAAGCTTCTCTATCAACATACGTACATCTTCTACCTCTGCCAGTCCAGTCTAGATCAGTACAAAGGTTGTCAGCACAGAGAAGTTTGTAAGAACAGAAACTGTAAGTGGGAAGAAGATAAAATCTGGAATCACTACAACCAAAGTTGAGGGGTTTTATGAAGTTCAGTAGAGATATTAAAACTCATGATTTTTGACTATTACATGGTATTGTGCTAGGTAAGAAATCTTGTAATATATCTATACCTTTCTGTAACTGCTTTTGAACTCTGTCTCTCTTAAAACAAACGGTAAAGCACTTATTTCCATAATGATTATGCAGGGAACTGCATAAAACCCTAGAGTTACAGCGAAGTAGAAAGACTTTCATTATAAAAGAGAAGAAAAATATGAGACTTTATTAATAGAAGATGATGGACTCTGTTGTTCTGTTTCCTCTTCTGTAAAGTTTCAAGGCTTCTTTGAAACAAATGTAGACCTTAATCATACAGGAACGATGTTATTTATTGAGCATTATATAAAAAATGCTCATACCTTTGGGATTATGTTGTGATTATGTTCCACAAAGAAGCTCTAGAAATGGAGAAGGTAGCGCATGGTGAGAATTCATTGAATTATTCACAGTCAATATATGCAGGTGCATAACTTCTAACCTTTAGTTGCTGTTTAATTTCTCTTTCTCAAGTAAAGAAAAGGATCACTTATATAGTAACTAATCACTTAGACATGAGTGTTTCCTGTTTATGGAAGTTTCACATAAAATGAAAGCACTCTGTGCTGCACTTCTTTGCACAGTCATCATCATCTTTACTGAATACCCAATAAAACATTTTAGAGAAAAGTTTAACATTTCAAATGTGCTATGAAATAAATATTTAAAACCTGTGATTGGGACTTTGGAAAAAGGGAGAGCTGGTCTTTAAGACATTTAGAGTTTCTAAAGACTCCCATTTATCCTAAATAGAGCTGCATCTGCAGCTATAGTATAGCTTACAAAATTATGTGCCTGTTCATGAGAGCCTATAGCCTCTGCTGAAAATATGAACCTTGTTGTAAAAACAATCCCGGGATTGTTTTACAAAGACTGTTCCTTTCTGTTGCAAAATATTTTAGTTTTGGTTCGTTGGTTGTTTTTGAGGGGTTTTTTGTTTTGTTGGTTTTTTTGTTGTTTGTTTGTTTGTTTGGGTTTTTTTTTTAATTGTTTACATCTAGAAATATGTTTCCTCTTCTTCCTGTGGGGTATGAAATAAAAAAAGCTCGATTAGGAAAGGAGGAGTTGAGAGTAAATATGGACATGACCAGAAGGCACTACATTGTTCTTCCATTCATGTCTAGTCAAGTTTATCTGTCAGTCTATGTACAAACAGTTTACAAACTTACTGATAGTAAGATTGCTTGTATATTTCTTTGACTAAATACAGTTTTGTAGAATTTCATTTGCACGGTGGTCCAACTGCTAGTGAAGTGGCCCTGATGTAAGAACGCCTTGCCTCTTGCAAAAGGTCCCTCCCTGCAGGAGAGTGGGTGCTGGACACCTGTGATTCATATCTAGACCCTTCATATCTAAACCTATCATGAAAGGATGGCTTGTGCTGACATTAATGACTTTATATGTGTGATTAGCCTGTAAGAGAGCACACTAGGGTAGGCAGGCATGAAGAGATGAAAGAAAAACTGTTCGCTATCAGTTTCCCTAGTATCCCTACTTTTCCTAGGGATTGACACCCTCTCCCAGCCTAGCAGTGCTTACCTGGCAGTCCCGTCTTGCCTCACGGCAGTCCTGTGGGTCTGGTAGCTGGCCTGGCAGACAGACCCGTGTAGGTAAGTCCTTCTGACCTCTATTGCTGGAGGAAGGAAATTACACAAATGGCATAAGGATGCGAAGAAACTCGACTCAGTTTGCAGGGATTTAATTCCAAAATTCAACTGAGAAGCTTGTCTAAATGGGAAGGATGTTGTAAGTTAGCTAACATCACTTCTGTGATGCTGAGTGATATTTACCCATGAGCCTCACTATTAAAATTAGTAAAATTAAAATACTGTTCCTATTCGCAACTCTAGATTGAATAGGCATTCATTGAAACAGTCTGCAGGGGGAAAAGCTAAATAACCTCATATAAAGTTAAGTGAAACCATATCTGAAAATTCAGTTGCATGGCAGAGAGAATTGATTCATAGCTGTAATTTAATCAGATGAGAAGAGTATGGTAAGCACATAACCTAAAAATGACATCCAAAGTTAAGCCAGTTAAGAAGGCATCAGAATAATCAATATAACCAAATCAGTAAGGAATAAATCAATTCAGAACCATGTGAATTACTCTCTACAACTTTGCAAATGCTAGTGTGTTTAGAATTGTTGACTCAAAGGTTTCATTCAAGGATAACAAACCCCCTGCAATTACATAGATACATGTGTATTTTTACTCTACAAGTGCTGAGTAATTGTCATTCTTAGGCTTCCAATTTATCTAAACAAAAAAGAGCAAAGGGAGCAAGAGGAGGATGATCCTGTGAGTTACTGACCGTTCTCATCCTTCTCTGACAAAGGATCAGGAATGTGTTTTATTTCAGGCAACTAAATGATTCTTCTAAAATTGTCAATACTTTAACTTATCAGAGCCTATGTAGTAAGAAATTAAGATACAGCTCTGTTATTCAGAGCATCCTTGTCTGTAATAGCATGCACAGCTTCAGTGGAATTACTCCTGGGTGTGAAGTCACTTAGACTAAATACTAAGTTGTTGAGTTTTATCCAGTATTTTCTAAACTACAGGCTTGTAATTAACACTTTCAAACTGGAATACAATGTCCTTATAGCCTCTTAGTTAACTGGTTGCTTTCTGGAGTCAATATTTATGCAAAAAAATCTATGACAAAAAAAAGCATTAACAAGTAACTTTTGTACCTGTATCATACTGACCAAGCTCACAGCCCACTGCAAGAGGATCCCCAAAAGTCCAGAATTATCAACAGCAAAATATTTCAATGTTGTTCATGAATGATGGGTGAAGACACCTTCACCTCTTGCTAAGTAGAAAAACCTTGTAATTCGTCAGTAAAAAATAGCTGAAAAGCCTATGTCTATTAAGAGAGAGAAGTTCACATAGTCTGTGTAAATGCAGATTTTTCACTAGAAATCATTGGGAGACATAGAAATAATCTGGGAAAATCAACCTTTGAGGCTGCCCTGGTTGGTTATATAAATAATGCAGCTTGTAGCCACGTCCAAAGAATGATGGACGCGAAATGAAACAGCATGCACAAAAAGCTGGTAAGTGGCACTGGAATTTGGTGTCCAAATTGTGCATAAATTCCTGTTACACTTGAGCTAAGGTGAAACTCTCAAATTGAACCTTCTAACAAATGGATGCTGTCTATATTGCTGCCTGTCATTCTGACCAAGTTTTTGAAGGTGAGTTTGGTCTGTGGCTTTCAGTGCTCTTAGCCTAATTTTCTGCATAAAACAAAAATTATTTCTAACAGTGATTCTCCTGTGAAACCTGTAGGCATTCTTACAGAACTCGGAAGTTAGACAAGAAACAGCCAATAATGTAAAAAGGTTGCAATGCTGTGGTTTCCTGATGCTTTGTATATTTCCCTGGCAAAGCCAGTCTGTTTGCCATTATTTTAACCGTTTAAATCATCTGAGCTCATTTCTATTTTGGATACACTTGAATGCCCTAAAGAAGACATTTCCAAAGAGTGAAGTGAGTTGTTTAATAACTGCTAGAATATAGGTGCAGTATGTGGTAGATTAGCGCAGACTATTCAAGTGATAGTCAAGTGTTGCAGGACATTGCCACTGTATAACAGTTGCACTGCATACTAAATTGTCCCAATATCTCAATAGTTTGATTCTTTAAAGTTAACCCCTTTTTAATGTGCAAAAGCGCCTCATAAACTATAGCTACAGCAAATTAAAAACTGCTACGTTGATGAACATGTGGGAGGCTAACTGAACTAACAACTGCATAAGACATTTCTTACTGTAGACATCGATTATAATGTTGTAATTCAATTTGCTGTATCTCTGTTTATGTGCTGGGCAGTTATTCCTATCTTTCCTTTGTGCAGAATACTTACGTTTCTAATTTTTTTCCAGCTTTATAAGGTTGAGCAGCAGCCATTCAAGCTTTCAAATACCATAAGTCAGAGCTCGTTTTTCAGCATACTGATGAACTTATTTCAAGGAATGAGGTTATTGGATGTAAGCAAATAAATGTCAGAAAAATCAATTACCTTTTGCTGGCCAACTATTAGCTATCGTTTAAAAGTGCTTGATCAACGCAGAAGGGGAAATGCTACTAATGATAATTTGGACAGATCAGAGCATCTTTCTGTGCTTTTCACAAATATTAATGAAACTAGGAAAGAGCTACGTTATGTTCTGGGGCACCCCCACTTCAGAGAAATTAATAAACCTCATTTATGTTTGTAATCAGGTAATGTAATTGAAGAATATCTAGACTGGTGTCTTTTAGAGTTGCAAACTCAGTATTGCTTTAAGGTTAAACATGCTGTATAACGAACCATTATAGTTAGTGTGCTGTTTTCCATCAGCACATGATCCCTCTTGTGTGAGCAGTTCCGTGGACACAGCCAGCTAGGTTATTTTTGTATTGGCTCACTGATCAGTCTGGGTCTGGCAGGTGCAATGCGATACAAATATGGTTAAGTGGCTTTTCAGATCCAACTGAGGCCCAGAAACAGGCTGTGTGTTTTCCCAACCAAGTCTGGCATTGCTCAGAGCCTGCTCAGGTGGGTCTGGGCTGTGTTCCCAGAAGCAGGAGTGAGGGGAACATGGTGGGGAGATGGAGAGTCGGCCTCTCCACAGAGCTTGCTCAGGTTCAACAGGGCTTGTTGGCCTCAATTTGGTGCCAGCCTGCCTGGATGTGCACCAAGTCATGCTTTCATGCCTCTGCAAATAAACCCTCCTGGAGCAGTGAGCGTAGGGTAGAGGCTTCTGAGCTGGCTGAAGCCCAACCTGGTAGGACATGAATTACCTGCCATTTACTCAGTGTCCCAGTCCCTTATTCCCTTGGATAATACAGCTGACTATACTTTCAAGTAAACGGAAGATCTACAGGACAGTAACACTGGCAATCTTTCTGTAAGGATATGAAACGTTAATAATACACAGGTGATAAATCCAGGCATAAGAGAGATAGTGCTAAAATTCTTAGTATTAAGGAGGTTTGTGATGATAATGAAGTTTTGCAATGCGTTGTCTATGTGTGCTTTGAAGCCTTCATAAGAGGACTCTAGTTTACAACAGAATCGTTACTTAATTTTGCTTTATTGAGGCAGAAGAGCATACATTGGCAATACTGGAAGACTACTGGTCGGTAATAGCATTATAAACAAGGCCCTGAGCAATCTCCTCTAACTAGACATGCTTTGACCAAGAGGTTAAACTAGAGATGGCTTCTTGAGGGTTTCCTAATCCTACATGAATTTATAGCCAAAACACAAAGACTGTTAGCAATGCCTCTGTTCATATACAACATGTATTCTATGCATTTTATATCCAGCATATTCTACTGATTATTTGCACCAACTGTTGTTCTTGTGTTTCAGAATAGGTGGCTACTAGTTAGTGCAGTGAATGTTACCAGCACCATGTTTTTATCAGATTCTGTCTTTTACTTAGGTGCATCAGTATTGTTGGTGTTTCGTTCACATGAAATTATGTAACCAGTTTACACAACATTTGTGGTTTTCACCATTGGCAAATCATATTCTGTAATTCTGATTCAGGCTCATAGATGGCATGTGAAAACCCAGGTAACTAATGTGGTGACTCAGTTTGGCAAGAGACAAAGTTTCTCTCTTGGGAAGTGATTGAAGGATGTTTTAACTGGTCCCTAGCAGAAAAAGCAAAATACTGATTGGTCACAAGTTCTCTGTGACAGTTGACAGGCAACAGTAGTGTGCCAGGGTAGAAGTGATGTATTTTGAACAGTGATGACATGTTGAGTTAGAACATAAGGCAAATAGAATAACAACAGATTGATTGAGAGGGTGAGTGGAAATGTGAAATTTGTGAGAGAGGATGAGTGTTGTAAAGTGGCCTTGATCGCATGCCCGATATGTTTGATTGCTATCTCTGCAGCCCTTGTGCCATTATCTTCCGGTAGAAAAAAATATGCATAAAAGATATTCAGCTTTCACTTTTAGCAGTCATGTAATACTGCAGTAACAACACTAACAAGTAAAGAACCAAAATGTTTGAAAATGTGAAACTTGCCATAAGAAGTGCAGTAGGGTGGGGGAGGGAAGGAGTCCTTAATCAGAGATTGAAAAAGAAATTAATCCAAAATCAAGGATTTGCTATTTGCTTGTAAGCAATCCCATCTGGGTCAAAGCAATGCAATACATTAGTGTTTTATATTGCTATGAAACATAGAGTCCCACTTGAGGAGATTTTCCCTCTGTTTCTAACAGTTTGCATGACGTCAGTTGTTTGAGCTGGGCTGCAGTTCAAGGGAATAATGATCACCGTGATATAATGATGGGGCAGAAGGCTCGTGATCTCCCAGGATTAGGAATGACTTTGATAACCTAGTGTGAATATTATCAGAATTAGTCAGGCATTTTCCAATCACATATCTGCTTTTAGGTAATGAACTGACTGATTTCCATGTTTGACTGACTCTTCAAAGAGTGTGGGGCTCTAAACAAAACAATGGTGCTTCTTTAGTATAGTCTTCCATAAGTCACTTTCCCTAATGGCTTTCAATCTCTTGGCTATTTCCTTTTGACAGACCCTGTCATAAGCTGTCATGGCAGAATACTGTTCTAGATAGCATGCAATTAACATCATTTTTTGCAAGTAGTGAATGAGGTCAGGTTTACCTGTCAAAATAGTGCCTTGTTTTAAAAGCCAGCTGGGAGGCATGAGTGGTCTGTGGCTCTGCAGCCCACCTGTCTCCTATCAAGCACCATGAGCCTGATCATCACTGCAGAGATGGCCCCACCTTGCACTGTGTTGGGGGGTATCAGGTCTTACATCCATATATGAACTCTTCATAAAGCAGAGACCAGCTCCAACCAGCAAGGCTGGATTTGAATTGAAACCGTACAAAAGGTCACACTACGAGAAGAAATTATCGTGAATCTTGTTTACATGTTGAAAACCAAGGCACAGACAACTGTCCTTTCCTTGCCATCTAACAGGCAAGTCACAGTATAGAATCCAGGGTGCTGGTTTGGTGTTCTGTCTTTGCAGGGAATGTCAGTGTTAAGATCTCGTGTCTGTGTGTATCTCTGTCTAGATGCACATATATATCTCTCTCTCTATATACAAGGATATCCCTTTAGTTTTCACAGGAAGGAATCCCTGTTGAAATGACCTGCCTGGGTCAGGTTCCAAACGAACTGGCAGAGAAACAGTGGTGTTGACTATGGAAAGAATTTCATGCTTAACAAGTGCTTAGCACAGAACTTCATATTAATCATGTTACAGCAAAATCTACTGTGTGCTGTAGTGTACTGGATAGATCTCATGAAAAATTAATCTGCAAACATTCTTGGGCTCTGCAGAAAAAATAACCAAAATCCATGAGAAATTTATCTCATTTGAGAATTAAAAAAAAATTACCCACTACTGTTACCTAATTCCATGATAACTGTGAAACAAATAAAGACTAGCTAAGAAGCAAAGTGTGAATATCCAAAATCTAATTTTCCATGGGAAATATAGGTACTGTGCAGAGCAATTGGGACAGAGGTACCTGCTATGCTGCCACTACAAATACCATTTCCAGTGTGCTTAAGATGCAAATCTGTGTTATCCTGGATGCTGCATGTTTCAGAGTAATTTCTTATTTATCACATTTTGCATAGTAACTTTAATTATAGTAAATTGATATTTTCAGTATGACAAACTGAAGTATATTTCTTTTTACTATTTTGCTCTTTTCATAACTCCAGAGGATAAATACAGTGAAATGTTTGTTAGTAGATATTGAATACTATAAGAATGTCTTGGTTCTGCTTTTGAAAACTGTCAATGAACAAGCATTCTAATTAAGAGAAGGGGAAAAGAAAAAATGCAATTAAAATTGAGACTCTCCATAAATTGTCTTTTTTGCTTTTCAAATAATATGTAGTTCTATAATATAGCAGAACAATGTAAATTAAGGTCTAAAAATACAGCATGCCAGAAACAGATTCTAAAACCTATCTAGAAAATTATAAGCATGTAATTAAAATAAGAAACTGAGAAAATAAGTACTTGTGGACCTAGTCATAACTATATGCAAGTTAACAAAAAAAAAATCTGTTATTCTTTCTGTTTCATGGAATTTCATTTTTTACTAATTCAGTTAGGTTACCAAGCTTACTGACGTCCACTATAAACTGGTATCAAAGAGAGCAAAGAGAGACTGGATATAGCTTGGCCACACCAAGAAGAGAGTTTGGTATATTTTGTAGAAAAGAACACTTTTTGACAGAGAATATCTTTAAGCTTTTATGGTATCTTTGAGCAGTACAAACTGACCTAAATCAAATTAGTGGTGCTGGGATTTTATCAGTTGAGAATCTGAGGAGGATGTATTCCCAAAGGTTGTTGTTTTTTTTTTTTTTAAAGTGGAAGATACAGAAGACCAAAAATGTTCCTGTGAGCTCTGCATCAGTCCCAAGATTTCTAGCAAGAGAGATACTTGAAGAAGTCTCCACAACAGGAGATTCAGTATATACACTTTTTGAATTTGATAAGCCTGAAACTCAGCGAGTGCACCTCTTTAATGTGCTAATCATCACTTCTTGTTCATTTTAGGATCCATTTCCCTTAGGCCCTTGTAGATGCCCCATTTTCAATAAACAGCATTATATTAGGAAGGCTTTATGGGTTGAACTCTCTCAGTTAATAAGGTGCCCTACGTAACAACTGCCTGTATCTCGGGCAGTTGTTAACTTCCAGTGCAAAGGGGTGATTTCCCCTGAATATGTAAAATGAGTAATTACACTGGTGAAGAGCTTTCTGACTCTGTCTCTTCATTAAAGAGTAAAAACAACCCCTCCATGCCAAAGAAGGAAGCGTTTGAAGAAGTTTGGGGGTGTCCCAATACAGATCAGAATAGATTCTTTCCTTTATAAACTAATTTTTATAACTCGAGAGCTGTGTCTTACCAGGTCCAGTCTGAATTAGTATTTTCTCCAGCTGTTCACTCACTACATGGTTAGTAACATGCCCTTTTTTTTTCAGTTCATTGATACCTATGTCTGTGGCTGTCTCCAGCTTGGTTTTAGTTATTTTAATATATACATATATGTGTATGTATATGTAAATCTTGCACCATTTACTAAGCAGTTATTCAATTTGGTAAGAGGGACATGAATAAGGTGAGCTCTAAAGTTGATTTGGGAGCAGGAATGTTGCCTCTGCATCTTCAGAAGGCATTTTGAAGCCTACACCTACATGAAAATAAAACAATTCTGTAGTCACAGAAGAAGGAAATTAAAGGAGAGAGATGCAACAAGATTATCTAGATTAAGAAAAAAAAAATAATTCCTTTGTAACAAGTATAGATACAGAGACCCAGATCAGTTAAGGGTGTGGAAGAGGAGAGTGGTTGGTAAGAGATCAAAAGCTTTGAACAATGAAGCAGAGTAAGGAGTCAGAAGACAGGAAAATTAGACACTTCTAAACTGGAGGTGGAAGCAGAGAAGGAAGGAGAATGAAGGGAAAGTGTTAAAGCTGCAGTTAAAGAAGGCAACAAAACTGTGAACAAGGATGAACAGTAATCCTGCAAGGGAATTTGAGAGAGAATGACATATTGCACAGGTGAGACAAAAAGGATTGTACTGGAGAAGCAAAAGAAGGGGATGAAATGGGACTAAGAGAACAATGCATTGAATGATTCCCCTTGTTCTTCCTTTCCCTTTCCTCTGGGAAATATTGTGCTCATCCAGGTCTAGTGCTGCCAATGGTTCATGAATGGGTGAGACCAGATGAAGGCAGTGCCTTGTGTAACAACACTGTTTGTTCTTCCTTTGAGCATCAGAAGTAATTTGGCCTTTAGTGTATTTCTGGATGGATGTTTCAGGAAACACATGGTTACAGATTAAAGGTAACTCCATACCAGAAAAAGGGAGGCTCCTTAATTCACCCTGTCAAAACATTGCAACAAGCACTTGGGCAAATTCTGGTGGTTTGTGACTTGTGAGAGGCCACAGTCTATTAGTGCTGCAGGGGATGTAAACTGATGGGTTTTTTTGCTTGTGTGGATTATCGTGTACCCTGTGAAAATCTCATTGCTTCCATAGTGAGGCAGGCAAAGTAGAAGAGATGAAGCAAAGGGTTATGGATGCTAATGAATTTGGGATGAGCTCCAGGAAAGTGGGAGGGAGGTACAGTAAGATCTGGAAATGTCAGAACTGAAAAGCAAAAGGAAAGGAGAAGGATCAAGAAGTAGAATAATATTTCAGAAAAATAACGGATACTGGTGAAAAGATGTCACAGCGCAGACTTGAAGCCATGTGTAGTTGTTTTAGAGGAGGGAAATGAAAACACCACAAGATGGTAATAAGCAATTACTGGGAATTTATTTCCATTCTGTGTTTCTTCTACACTTTAAAATGATAAAACACGCAAGGCAAATCAGTGGAGGAGAAAGTCAATTACGGTAGCAAATCAATTAGGGTAAAGAGTCAAACCAATCAAAACTGCAAGGTAACTAATGAAGGGCAATTAGCAACAATAAGTGGATCCACTGCTGCTGAGATTCAGAAATGAAAGGAAGACAGAGAAGTGACATCAAGCTTTGGAGGCTACAGAAGGTGCTCTATTCAGAGGGAAAATACACTGTGGGCCTGAACTCTTTGTATTCAGTGGACTTTAATAGCCAACTTAGGGATGTACCAGGGTGAGGGAAAATGACTTTATAAGCTTCTATTTTTCTACTGATATTTACTGGTAGTGTAGTAGTGAGAGCCTAGTGCCCCATTCTATTTGTCTGTTAGCAACCTGACAGCTGATTCAAAACCCACTCAGTATGCCCTGTTGACATCTATGGACTTTAGTTATACCCCTCTTTGAACCAGCTGTATTTAAACAATAATAGATGTCCACACTGAAAGGTACTTTACTTCTGAAGATAGAGAACATACAAGGTACATAACATCATAATAGGCAGCTGTGTGCCTAAAATTATGCACGCAAACACTCTCCATGAAGGAGCATGTCCATGTGCCATTGTCAGTCTTAAAAGTCATCTAATGATTCCTTGATTAATATCTGAAAGTAAGGAAAGAACAGGTTAGTTTTAATCTGCCTGTGTTGATTCTTATATAAACATTTCTGCATTACAGATCCTTCTTAACATCTGTGAAGAACCAATGACCTTTTTGGTAGAGGAAAAAAAAAAATGTTTGCTGTGGAAAAGCAGAGATTAGTAATCCAAACTGTGCTACTAATGGTGTTGACATCTTTTATAGATTTCCATTCAATCTCAGCTAATACTTGACATTCTTTCTTATACTGAAGCACACTTTATTCTAAATTGTCCCCAGAGAGAACAACTCTGCTTGATATATTCAGAATTAGATTGGCTAGATGATCTTAATTCAAGAAAGTACTGAATTTGTCTGTGGTTCATCTATAATCCACTAAAAGGAAAATTCCCCAGCCAGACAAGTAAATTATTAACTCATAAGTCTATGTGTTGTAATTTGTGTATAGTAATAACTTATCTTTAAGTAGGATTGAAAATGTGTATGGAGGACATGAATCGAGTCAGAAATAATTGGCTATTTTCAAACACAGGGACAAGTTGTGAAGCTGGACTTAAGGGAAGAGGTCAGACTTTTGCCTACCTGAAGGGCACTCTGCCAGTCATAGACACGTTGAGGCCATTACTACTGGTGCAGCAGCTACTAGGAGGTAAATTTTGAGATTAATGCTTAGGATAAGATAAATCCAGATGTCTTTCTCCCAGCAGATACAGTCAAAAATAGAGACAAGGTGATCGACACTGTAAAGGAAGCTTTTTTTATGTTTATTTGAGTTTCCAGTGATACCAACAGCTGTATTCTTGTGTCACAAAATTTTGAATTCTGACACAAAGCTGTTTCATTAGTTGAGCTGTCCATATGCCTAGTGTGGAAATACTTGGCAGCTTTTAAGTAATTATTTTTATCTCTAATCCAATCTACTTCTCAGAAACCCTAAACTTTTTTGACTGAAGAATACCTATTTTATCCCTAAGCCCCAAAACAAATAATTTAAAGCTGTAATCAATAATTATACTATATCTTCAGGGTTGTAAATCTGTACATAGTGCAGATTGCAAACATGTTCAAGTAGTAAAGTGCTGTAATATGTTTGATAGCTCTGGTCTTTGAAGTTCTTTGTCATGCATATTGTTTTAGTCTCTCAAAAATATTCTGTTCTTGTGAAGTGGATGCTATTTATTTGGAGTGCTTTTACCTGTCTAAAGCAGCCAGCAAGCCCCTTTTTTTTAGTACAGAAGTCATGATGTGTTGGTGTTGAGGTTTTTTTCCCTCATGGCCCTGCTGATCACAGTCTGCTGTGGTGGATCAGAACTGTTCTTGATTTTCCTGTCTGCTTACTTAGCTAATTAAAACAACAAATCTTCACAGCTGTCTGCTTTGGATTGATCCTTATCACCATAAACTAATTAAAATAATGCAACTGGTTGCAACCCATTAAATATCAACTATACTTTTCATATAATTATAAACCTTTAAAAAAACCCACAAAATAAGACAAAAACTTGGTTCCTCTGCTCTTTCTTCCTTAGCTAATTGTAACTGTTTTCTTAAGATGCCTACATGTTAACTTATGTTTTCATCTGTTGTTTTTTTTCCTCTGATATGTTCTTGCAATTGTATTTTTGTAGCCTCCCACTCCATCTTTTCTCCTGTCACTCTTAAGTTTTCTCAAGAGTGAACATCAAAATACTCAGGGTTTCTATTCAGTTTATTTGGGCACCCTACAGAATGCATGCTTGTCCAAAGCTTTTGAGCCAATTTAGTGGACTGGGGAAATTGCAGTAGGAGCTGTAATTCAAGAAAGCATTTAAGTGCTGGCTTAATTTTGTTTCCCACTGGTACATTTATTCATGTGCTTTAATATGATACTGATTCAAGACTGTGGTTTGTATGTAAAATTACTTCTGAAATGAAAGAGATGGCATTTTCTTACTGGAGAGAGAGTAGAGATCCCCAAAAGGGAAGTAATAAACTTACTTTTATTGGATTTTTTTTTTTGCATCTGAACAAAAAATGTGTTGCCTAAAAGCCATGGGGATCATAATGTGACTGATTAGGCAGCCATATCTGTGCTTTGATGCTCTGTTTATAAACAGATGCTCAGTAGGAATTCAGTGCTACTCTCTATTAAAAAACAAAATCTCCCACCAATTTTACCATGGATTTTTCCTATACTGTAACTTAGTATTCTTCTCAGGGAATAATGTTTCTACACACACTTTTGAAGCAAGTTTAATCATTTATTTACTGCAAGACCTTCACTTTTAATTAGGTCTTTCCTGTCTTTCTTGTCTTTCTTTTTCCCCCAAGAGAAATTTTCCTTGCACTGTTCTGTGCTGAACTCTACTCCTGTTTTGGCAGACCTACTTTTAAAGGGTTTCCTTACCTCTTCAACAGCTGACAGTACAAACAATAACTTTCTGTTTTCTTTGTCCTATTTTTGCCCATTCGCTGCGTTCCAGTTCTAAAACAGTGTCTGGCCAAAAATGGACAACAAACCTGAAAGATAATCCAGGTTCCAATTTGTTCATCCCCAGTGTCTGCCTTCAGATCTGAAATTGCTTTAAAAGCCTGAGGAAGACGACTTATCACACCTCTGCACGGCAAAAGCAGTAAGAAAGGATCGTTTTGCTTACCTCTGCAACATCCCTTGCTCCCAGCATGTAACAATTGTATACAGGGTTATTCTGTAATGTTTTGAAACATTTCCTCAAGGAAGATACCTTAATATTTACCCCAATTGTCCTTCCAAACAAGGATCACTCTCTGAATTGACTTCTGTGGCTTGTGGTTGCAGTTCTTTGCTCTGGGCTGAAGCTGGGCAGGTGCTCCTTAAATGGCATGCACACTGGTGGGATGGGAACTGCACTTGCACATGGCTGGATGTACAGCTACCTGACCACTCTTTAGCATGAATACCTGCTTTGTGTCCTTAATTAAGGCAATTTTGCAGAGAAGCTTGGCATGCGGTTTCCTCTTTACAGGTATAATTGCACGTATGTACGTTATTAGAATCCAACACTTTTAGCCAGACACAGTTGAAAGTACAAGATAGAATTAGGTATTCTGCCTTTTTCCCTTCTAGTATTAAATATGTGATGAAAGAGCTGAAGTGAGTCATAGAGGATAAGGAATATGTTCTGAAGGAGCAGTTCCCAAACTTTCTTGCTTTGTTCTGTATTCTTAAAACTAGTCTCTCTTTTCATTCCACTTTTGTCTTTAGCAGACTTGTGTTTCCATGCTCTCTACTAAAACAAATACTGGAGAAAGCCTAAACTGTTCAATATATAACATCCTTTTTAAACATTGCAGGTACAAAGACAATATATCAAAGGGAAGCACAACGAAGCAGGCGTTATTATTAATGTTTTCCATGTTGCTTAAATTATAAGAAACAATCAAAATGCTATAAATTACTTGCTCTCTTGCATTATGCTGCTGAGCTACAACAGTGTAACCTTTTTAAGTTACTTAATTTGTTTGAGCTTCCTGCCCATTCTTTAGTATAATATCAGTGAGCAGACATCAAAGTTCACCTTGCTTACTCTTGACAAAATTCAAATTAAGAGAAAAACAATGATTTAAAGTAGCACCTGGGGAAATCAAAGCCTGGTACTAGCAGGAAGCGGGTGCTTGCTCCACAGTTGCTTTTTGTCAGTTGAGATATTGGTAAGCTTCAGTTAAAGTCTAGTTTACTTATTTTCAGTGGTGAATAAGGCAGAGAAAGCCAGTCTTGAAAAGAAATGTGGAGCTTAAGGGTTCAGTCAGACACCAGGCTAAACTCATTCTTTCACCACAAAAAGTTGCTAAGCTACACTTAGTTGGATTTGAACTTGCGTTCATCATCACGTGTCAGTTCAATCAAAAGCTTTTTTCCCTTTGTTGTGAAGCTGGCAAAATGTCTTCTGTGAAAATTGGGCCCCTGGTCCAACTCTGATTTTTCACTGTCGCTACAGCATTCATTAAATTCTGTGCCCAAATTCAGGCAGTGCTTTTATTTGTTGGTACACGTATTTGATATGTCAATGCCAGTAGTTATGTTGGGATGAACTTTCAATTCATTTTTAAAGAGGGATTTAGTATTTGGCATATTTTTCCTATATCCTTTGTGTTTTATAAATAACACTGTCTTTAACGCTGTCCTTGTTTTGTCACAAATATTAAAAGGTGTAGTTTTCAGTTCGGTTTTCTGGCATACTGTTCATTGAGATGTGCAAGCAAGTTAATAGGCCACAAGTCATTCTCAAAGCAATCTGCACATTCAAAACTGAAATCATCATGAAAAGCTTTACCCTGGAAAAAGATAAAGTAGACCTGTCAGAGACATGTCAACACCTTTCCACATGAGAGCTATCTTACTCATGCTCAGAGAAGACTCTGATCACTTCCTCTTTCA
Organism: Strix aluco; assembly: GCF_031877795.1. Classification (NCBI taxonomy): domain Eukaryota; kingdom Metazoa; phylum Chordata; class Aves; order Strigiformes; family Strigidae; genus Strix; species Strix aluco. The sequence continues at coordinate 34,501,422 of NC_133936.1, forward strand.
CTAAACAAAACTGGAAACAAAAGTGAGCATGTCACTTGTGGTTTAATTACATTTTCCACCTTTTCACACTGATCTAGAATGACTTTCAGATTGATGGGCAATTTGGGGCAACCTGCTGTTTCTGAAAGATGCTACAGAGGAGTGAACTTAACACTGGCACTGCCTTTTGAGTTTTTGTCAGAAATTTCATGCTCTATCACAGGAGGCACCTATCCATCTATGCCATTCATCGACTCTGCCATTCATTACTCCAATAAACAAATGAATTTTGCTTCCCCCCCACCCCGTCATTTTACATCTTGATATGCCTTCAAAAATCAGAAAGTCTCCAATTGAAACACTATACATGCAAGAGGCAGAAAATTAGTGATATCAGTATTTGTACATCATTATGATGAGTAGTTACTCTGTTTCGTATGTCCCATGTGGCTTCATTTCAGAAGCTATGTTTTGATATCTCCTTCATAAATAGTTTAAGGAATAATGTAACAAATAATTTAAGGAATAGCAACTGTGTCTCAGGAGCTGACAACATGGTGTCCTCTTGTGCAACTCTTCAAATTTGTGAATTTTGACAATTTCAACAATATCAAACTTATGTTATAGGTGAGCAAGAGCTGGGTTTTGCTTTTTGTTTCAATTTGATTCTCAAAGGCATTCCTCTCAATTTGTTTTTTTTTTTTTTTTTTTTTTAAAGACCTTTACTCTGTATTAAGATGCTCCTGAAGCAGGAAATGCTTCTTTAGATAACAGTTCATGACAAATGATGCCCCAAGGCACTGATTTGCTTTCTTCGCCACTGCAAGTAAATCCAGATGATAGACAGTTGGGAACATATATTCCTATGGTGTTCTACTGTCTCTTACTTGTAGCAAGAAGCTACAGACAGCACCACATCTCTTCAGCTTCCTCATGGAGATTGTGATTCATGCAGACACCTTTTTCATCAACAATCCTTCATGTTTTCTTTGTATTTTTTTAGTTGAAGCTACTGCTACCAGCTGAAAATTACAATTACATATACAAATATGAAATAACTGTAATCCAGACCATATATAAGTCAATGCAGTCACTTGAATACAAGACTTGAAAATAAAAAAGACGTCTTAAATGTGTGTAAATTCCCTACCTTAAGCTGAGACTTCAGAATGAATCCAGAACCGACCTTAAGGAGCTAAGTACTTTCTTCACTTTTTCTTTTAATGTAAATGATCAATATTTCAATGAATAACTGGAGAATACACAGAATCCTTGAGTTTACTGGAATATTTTTCATGTTGTGTGACTTCTGGGATATGGGTTTAAAATAATAGATAGTAACTTTAATCTTACAATCAATTTTGGATATAAGTTGCATTAAAATCAATTGGGTTTTTGCTCGATCCAATACTGTAGTATCTATATCACTCTTAATTTTTTTTTATTTTACTGCAAACACCCCTGACATCATTTACCCTCTCAAAGATTTGTGCTGGGGGAAAAATGTGTAGGAAAAAGAAAATGATAGCATCAGTGAGGCAATTCTTTATAATAGTTATGTTTAATGCTACAAAAACTTACTAATTCACATAAGTTTGTATTTGTGTACTGCAGTAATTTGCCACTTCAAATGGAAGATTATATCTAGAGATAAGTAATTATGCCATTAAAATGCTTTATTTCTCATCACATTTGGGAAGCTGTGGGACATTCAGGCACTGAGAACTACAGGGTACTCTGAGTGCAAAGGTTTCCCATCTGATGGTCCCAGAACTCTTCTTGGGACCATCCCTTGGATGTCCCATCTGCTATGACAGCTGTTATGATGGGCAATGCTTCAGATCAACACATGATTTCCCAAACACAACATTTTGGGAACTACATAAAGGATGGAGAATAGGATCAGGACTACCCATAGCATTGTCTTTTGCCATCTGGGATTTCTGCATGGTGGCATTTTAAATGCTTTATAACTAATTTTAGAAGAGCAATTAACAGTATATTACATTTTTTGATAAATAGATATATTTCTTACAAGAGGCAAAGACTTTATCTCTAAGCCCTAATGTCCTACCCCAAAGTTACTGCTGCTGGGAACTACATCAATAACACATCAGTGACAATACATTTCTACATCCTATAGATGTGTGTTAGGTAAAAGTTGTGTCTTCCATAAACATTTTTTTTTGGTAACTCTTCTTCCAATTTTTTATGTAAATAAGCTTTGTCTGCACAGGAGATGAGGCATGCATCCCTGTACAAAGTCTCATTGTGAAGCTGTTCTCCTTATAAGATTGTGCTGCAGCAGAAGAAACAGAAGGGATGAGATGAGATGGGATTGAGACAGTGGTTTAAAAAAGTCAGTTTTACATGCAAAGCCAAGGTTTCTAAGGTAAAAGACTAGTACCTAGGTTCATATACTGTCTGTGGAAAGAGAGACACACAACTTAAGGGGCAGTTCCACAATAACTGAGTCCGTTGTATGGTACATTTTCCCTGGGCTGTGTTACTGTGTGAACACATTGTTGACACAAGGGAGATGACAGAAGGGGAACGATGAGGGATATGTTTTGTCACATTTCCTTGGGTTTCTCTGAAAAAGTGGTTCAAGTGCTGCCTTCCACCGATTCTACTGAAAGCTCATTCTGACAGATGCCAGGCCTAAAGTCTTCTCTGTATGTCCCCAAAGGGTGAATCAATGGGCTGCTGAGACATAATTACTTACCTACTGTTCCTAAATTGTTAGCAAATCATGCAATTGTTTGTTTCCACCAGATGCAAAAAAAAAGGAATAGAAACCTTTTTGGCTGATACTCATATTATAATGCTCAATTATGATTTGCAATTGCAGAAAATTTCATAGAAAACCAGGTTTTTTTACAGCTCTAAAGTCTCACTACTCACTGCTTTGTATACAAACACTGAATATTCCTGTTTGCTAAGGTTATTTCCATATTTCTGCTCAATTTATATAAATAATTTATATCTACTTTTGCAAATGTATTCTTAGTTTTCTTTCACAATTCCAGTCATGTATTTAACATGTAGGAACATTTTCAATATGAAAAACTTACAGCTCTAATCCTGCTCTCCTAATGCACAGAATTTCACAAGAAATTTTTGCCAGTGCACATGGAATTCAGTAGGGTGGTTTGAGCCAGTTGGATTCTACCCTTGCAGATGCTGGCACTATATCTTCCTTTAATTATGGGGTGATCACAAAACTAATCAGCAACAGATCTGTGAAAAGTATTAAGTCTTCATACTCATGACAAGAAAAGAAATAATCAAGTGCTTTGTGGCCATGCAACAGAAATGTCAATCAGAGTCCTGAGGTGAAATTATCCTACCTCCCTTTTCTTGAAGGGTCAAAAGACATTGAATGTCTCCAATTAATAAAGCTAAGTTTTATTAGACTGAAAAAAACCTATAAAATTGAACAAGATAACTAAAAGAGGGTAATTAAATAGAGAAAATCGATATACTTTGCTCTGCAGATTCAGTAAGTCTTAGAAATGAATGTGTTGCCTCTCCATTGTGTCATAGTTGGTCAGGTCCTTTCCCTAGCCCAGTTTTCTGGCCAACCAACTTTCTAAGGCTTCGACTCACTTTGGGCAACTTTTACCATGAACAAAGGTAAGCAATGTAGCAATTAAAAATAGAAAAGAAACGTTTCTTGGCTAATACACAGAATGGGTAGCTAGTAGGTGGCATTCATTTGCTTGCCACTTTTGATGATGTCTTTGTTGCCATGCAGTTGTCAGGTAAGAAATGGTCAACCTCCATGGCTCCCTGCAAGAAGTTGATCTTCAGTGTCAATAAATTGCCATTCTTCAACTGTTTTTTCTACTTTTTCACATGTGTCTTTCTATCTTGAAGTGCAAACTCTTCCTATCTCAACAGTGTAATCTCTGAAGTTTTTACCTTTCTGGTCTTTCATGGCTCTTGTCTACATACTTTCTAACAGCCAGTTCCTCAGAACTTTGAGCCAAAGTTATGCAAGTTGCATGTTGTATCACACGCAGCTGAACCCCTGCAGGGAAGGTTACAGCTTCACAGATGCTAAGAAAGTATCTTCCCATTGCTTCTCAGGAATGTTTTGGCATGTTTCTGGCTTTCCTCAGAGCAATCCCATTTTGTACTATCACTGCAAGTCTCTTGGCTAATCCTTGCCTGGCTTTTCCCATGGTGTTCACATGCTGCTCTCAGGAGAGACAAAGTCTCACCTTCCTCTGAAAGTCGCTGCCTGACTCAGAGTGCCCGAGGTACACAGGCAGCTTTCCTCTCAACTGCCTAGCTGTACCTTTTTCTATATTAAAGCAGTACATGCAGTATTTGCCATTAACTCTGAACAAATGAATCAAACAGTTCTGCAATCTGCCAGAGGTAATAAGATTTTTGACTGAGCTGTCTGCAAATGGATCTTCAAGTTAGACATACGCTTTGGCTCCTTCATGTTGTACTGCCAGGCACCCCGGCAGCCATCCAGTAGGAGGTTGTATTACAGTTACATACAAAATGACTTCATCATCGGGGTTTTTTTCATGGCTGTTGAGATCTTGGAGCAAATCAGTAGGGAGCAGAGACCCTGTTGGCAATTCTGATTCACAGGCTGTATGGCTGTAGGAAGAGAAATACTGAAATCTCCACTGGCAAAAAAAACCCGTAGTAAGTTAAAAAAAGATATCTCAGTGACCCTGCATAGAAAAGAATACATTTGACTTGCTAGTGTCAAAGACAGGTGTACCTGAAAAAAAGATTTTCCTTCTGAGTGGAAAATCGTAGGCAGGGACATTCTAGCAAAGAAAACCTTAAGCCTTCACTAGCAAAACTGGATGCTAAAAGTGTTGTCTTTTTTTAACTGTAATAAGATAGAGACAAAGATGTTGGAGCCATGGGGGTGTTTGTTAACAAGCAGGTTTGGGGCTGACCAGGAGCATCCTGCTGGGAACGCATTCCACAGATGGCCATGCATCTGATGATTTTCCAAAGGCTCGTTTGAGTGCCAGGGCAATCAAAGCTCAGCAAAGGAATTTCTGGGCTTGTAGCTTTAGGTTTGGCAAAATAGATTAAGGAACAATAGATACCACATTTACCTGGCCTTTAAGGTAGATTAGTTTATAGGAATTTAAAATAAATCAATGAAACATTAATGTAGATGCTCATCTTTTAGGTGAGCTTTCTAAGAGTTGATATCAAGGAAGAAGGCTTTTGTAGCTTGCTGCTTCGCATATTCAGTAGAAGTCAATAAGAATAGGCAAGTGTTTCACATTTGGTCAGGGAAATATTAGTGATTTGGTTAATAATTAAGTCAGTTAATTTCATTCTAACGTCTCTTTTTTTTCTGGAGTGGGGAAACAGGTTTCAGCTGCCTTTGCTTTCTAATAATGTAGCTCCTGTGGCATTGTTTGGTGGGCTTCATTCATGTGTGTTGAAATTTCCTGGACAGAAGTCTAAGCGTTCAAAAATGTGCTTTCCCTGCCTCCAGGTTTTTCTGGTTATTTGGCTTTTTCTTTAGTTGTAAAGGCTTTTGATAATAGAGCTGGCTGAATACTTTCAGGAAAAAAAAAAAGTTTCATATAAAAATGCCATTGTGTGGAGCCCCAAATGTTTCATTCATAATGGCCCTGGTCCGAGTGCTTGCCAAACCCAGAGGAGGGTGCCAGGTGAAGAGTGCCTGGATTCCTGACGGGTTGTCCTGAGGGGCACAGATGCAGGGAGCTGCCAGGGCTTCAGACTTTGGTCATTCTTCCACTGCTGGAACCTGAGAGCCAGCATTTCCTGTTGCTCCTCAGTGAAATTGTCATCTTTGCTCTGGTCATGAAAGCTGACAGGAACATCAATATCACTAAGTGGTTGCAGGGCCTGGGGAATTTAGCACATGTTAGTTTTTGGTCTGATTTGGACTGTAACTTAGAGTGAAACAAAATCAACCATGAATGGAAACCCTGCTTTCTAGCCAGCTCTTCTGTAGCCTTCACCTGGTGCTAATGAGGGAAAGAAAATTGCAGTCTCTCGTGCTGGAGGCATTTACACCCACTTATATTTGATTTTTTTACAAGGCCAGTTTGAGTTTCATCACCATTAATGCATTTAAGTCTTAATGCAGATAGTTATCAATGTTTGTGACTGGTATCCACCAAAAAAAAAAACCCACAGAAAAATATGACCAGAATATTCAACTGAATCCAGTTAATATACAGAGATCAATGTGGTAAAAATGATGTATTTCCTCTACTTTAGCTGAGTAAAGACTTCTAGGCTTTTCACACTTCCAGGTTTTAACCATCTAAACTCTACCATCCAGCTCAGTAACCAGTTGTACAAACTAGCAGAGGTATCACAGTGTTACTGGTCTCCTAAAGTTGATGTGGTAAGTGTTAGAAATGCTGCCTTCTCCAAGCAGAGTAAGATGGGATTCCTTCTCCTAGGATGAGGAAAAAAATATATCCCTGCTTTAGTACCAAGTAGCTCATGTTCCTCCTGTCCCAAACAGGCATGAGTTTTTTATCTTGCATTTATATTCTTAATTTGCCCGTAATTGCTTTCAGGCATCACATCTGAGGCCAGCCTTCATTAATATGTTAATTGTGCAGTCCCTCCCAGTGGATTTTTCCAAAGCTAAGAGTAAACAGAAAGGTTTATTCTCCAGCCCTTCCCCAAGCCCTCTAAACAGAAAAATATTATTCAGATGAGATACTTGACTAGGCTTGGATCTCCGTGATGATGGAACACATTTAATTCATGTTTCTGGATCTGTCCAAAATAGCTAATCAGAATCCCTCTGTCAGAACAGATCAGAGGCTCATAAGGTCAGAACAAAACTGCATTTTTTTTTAGGTGCAGTTTAGAGCCACATTTCTCTTGTCCTATTCCACATGGATATGCTAAATGGATTAAAAAAAAAAAAAGCTGACATTATCAAAGTACTACAGGGAATTACCCACACACTTGCTGTTAATTAATGTGAGGTGTGCAGAGGATTTGCCCACACTGCTTTGAAAATCTCAGCTAAAACATTTTAATGGTGAGTATTTTTGGGGAATGAAAAATACAAGGTGCCCTGTAAAACACGCTTTTTAACTGTTTATTGCCTCTCTCAGCTCTTGAGTTGGGTTTATAGAAAGGTCATTTACAGAAAAATCCTACAGAGTTCATTTTAGAGTTGTCCTGAAGACAGCCTTTTGAGTTAGGAAGAATGGAGGATAATGTGAATTAAAATTATTTTTAAAAATCATTTATTTGTTGGAAGTAGGATTCTTCCAGCAACCTCTTTTTCTCTGTTAGGAGTGATGGTACACTGTGCAAGGAAAGGCCAGCAGCAACAAGGTGCAAAAATAATTCACTGCCTTTATTTCTCTCTTCCTTCTATCCTGCTACAGGTGGGGGTAACTTGTGAAATTACTGTAGGTTGGCTGACTGAGTAGGGGTGTTAATTGTCAGCTATAATTGATGTGCTAAAGGCTTCCTGAGACAAGTTTCTGCTTCTGTATCCATTGATATCCTCTTCTTTTCTATAAAGTTTAACTGTTTTGGTTCCCCCTGAAGCTGACTATCTTCTTTCCCAGTTCTCTCAGTCCTGCCCATGGTCTATAACTGTCCTCTTCACCTGCCCAGTGCATCCTGCCTTGGCCAAAGGCACAGTGATCCCCTGACAAACCATGCATTATTCATTTCTTAGGTACTGAAAACAAACTAAGTCATGCCAAGAGGGATGTGGCTGTTTTAGGACCCATTCCAGTAAAGCCTAAGGTGAGCAGAAAAAAATGTGTGCAGATGCTTGCAACAGATATAGAGAACTCATACCTGGCTGTTTTTCCTTCTGTTTAAATACAACTTCAAACGTATCCTCATCCTGTCCTTAGATATTCATGCTTATATTGCTCATCCTTGAAGGTTACATGGATGCAGGATGGTCACAAGAGGCATAAGAGAAAATCATTTTGGCAGTCAGAAAACAAAACAAATGTGTACCGCTGCTCATTCCCTAAGTTTTGCAAACTCTATCAGTCCATCAGATTCTTTATTACAAGTCAAGATTCATGCCGCAGCTGAAATCTGACTCAGGTACCTCATCTTTCCTCCTCCAAAACTTGCTGACTTCTGCTCTCTGTCAATCCAGCTTTTTGGATCCATATACTTTTTACTCTGCACATGATGAGTATCTGCTCCTTATACATAATGGCATGTGCATTCAGTGTGACTGTGCTGCCTGCCTCTGTATTTCAGGCACTGTCAATGAGATGCGGTGCCTTTATTTTTCATCTAAATATTTCTCCTGCTTCTGGTTACCTGGATCTTTCATGTGTCTGTATTATCTCCTTTCTAGTCCATGTGCCCATTTGCAATATTGATAAAAATTGATTTTTGTCCTATGAGTAAATTGTACCAGGATGAAAGGAGTTGCTCCTACAGGCTGTATGAAGGATTTTTGCAGAAAGCACTAGATGAATGTTGAGAGGTATTTTTTGTGGCTCTGAAAACTTTCATATAGGTTCACTGAATGTAAGCCAGATGAGAAGGTGCTGTGGACTCCATTAATAGGGACATCAGTGTGGTACTTCTTCTCTAAGTTGTCATGGCACTTACAGAGGTATGCTTAGTCTGCAGCTAAATCCTTGTTTGAGGTAGTATTTAATTTTTAGTCTTTTCCCCATCCCTAGCCATCTTCCATAAATTACATTCAGGGACTCTGAGTGATTCTTTCATCAAAGCTTTATGGAACAGATGTATTTCTGTTTCAATCCACCCTTTGCATAGAGTAATAACTTTGCTTTTAGTAGTGGGACAATAAGTGTAACTCTTATGAATGCATGTAATACTGAGTCCATTTTGTAATTTTCCTAGTAAAGTTAATTTTACTATGCTTTGCCCACGTACATTTTCAAGTATACTGAATGACACACTAATACCCATTATAGTAAATAGGGGTCAAATTGCACAGGGGATCTCAAACACAGTGTCTGTGAAGCCTGGTAGATAAGGTAGTCTTTTCCACCAGGATCCATTTCATTCCCAGCTTTCCCATACATAAGGATGTATGCCGTGTAACTGGCCCAGTTTAACAGTTTGTGTTCCTGGAATTGGTGAAAGTATCTCTTTGTGTGGTTTCCAGTATTGCCCATCTATAGCATGTTTAGGAGTTCGTCTGCAAAATAGCTATTAAAATAGAAAAATTATAAATATATGTCAGGTTTGAGAACAAGGAAGTCCTGTAGCTAGTGCTGCATTGCCCTGTTTTGTGACTAAATCCCATGGTTGAGGTGCACATGCCCCTTGCTTCGCAGTGCACTGGTCAGCGCTCAAAGAACTGTCACGCTTTGACACAGACATGGCAATAATAGCTTCCAAGAAATCTTAATTTCTATTCAGTGCATTAATTTTTTTCAAAGAAAACAATTTAAAACAATCTGGAAGGCATGTAAAAGGTATTTTAAAATGGTGATATTTATAGCTGCTTCATTTTTATTGAAGTCCCTATTCTTAACAACCAATAACAGCAATTCAGTAGCAATACAGTTCCTGCCAGTAACCTTCTCGCAGGAAAAAGGATTTCAGTAAGCTTTATCACTCAGCATAGCCAACAGAAATATTTGATACTAAGAGCAGTGGAACCAGAAATCCACTTCAGATGTCCTTCAAACAGCTAGATGAGGAATTCAAGGGGATGTGGAATAGGAAACTCAGAAAATGGAGCTTGACTTTGATACTTACTTGGTGTGATAGAGTAATTTACTCTCCATATAGATCTTACTGTATAAGAAAAAGGAGGAAAAAGAAAGCAGTAATGTGTCACCTTATCTAAATAAGGTACCTGTCATTCCTGAAATTCTGTTTAAACTATGATGGATGTTCTTATTCAACAAGAGAGATTTTTCCCCTACAGTGAAAGCCAATCCTTTCAAACAGAAAAGGACTGTGATGAGACTGAATTTCCTGCTTATGGATGAGACTGAAACAATGCAGAAATAGTTGCAGAGCAGATGCCTTGGGATTCCCTTCTGACCGCTTGCAATGTGTATAGCCATAGAAAAGGACAGTCATTTGAATAGAAAAACAGCTGTGCTAATTGTCTTGCCAAAAACATCTGTATTCTTTAAAGTGGTAACATACTCTCATGATGTTGATGTGTTTATTTCCTGAGAAAATTCTGTTTTATTTTCAATTAATTTTGATTGACTGGTCTGTCATTCTAGAACTTCATCTTTTTGCTACTTATCCATGATTCTCATGTTAATGTTTTGCTAATTTAACTAAAAACATTAGCTGGAGATAGATCTATGGTATTACTCCTTTTTTTTCTTTTTTTTTTTTTTTTACTCTCCCCAAAGCAAATTCTTTTTCCTGTAGCTTCTTTCTGAATAATGTTTTTAAAACAATTAATCTGACCAGTGCATTGACCTATTCCTCAATAAGCTAGAGGAGAATTCTCCAAAATGTGTGGTGAACCTCTTCAGCATTAAAATCATGTGCTACGCTATACATATACAGTAGATTCAGTGCTCTCTACCCTAGACTAGTATAGGTAGGTACAGTAACAAAAAAATGCTGGTGCTATAGTAGGTCAATTAAAACCTACTTCAGCAAAGTAAACAATGTAAATGAGGCCACTTCATGCAAATAGAGCTCTCTGAGAAGGCTTGATGTTACAGTGGTATGCATGCATGTATTGGGAACGTGGAGGGAAATAAGAATGAATACTGACTGCCTCTATCACAAATTGCTATTATTTTCTGTTTTGTTTCTAACCTCAGCTGGGAAGCCAGGGACTCACCCAGCCACTGTAAAGCTGGAAAATAACTTAAAATCCATAACTCATTAGATACGTTAAGTCACTGAAGCCAGGAGGGATGCTCCCATACACACTACTAGCTGATCAACCTGTCGTCATTCTTGAAAATATAATCTTTCCAATAGCGGTGGGGTTCCCTTCTTTGATGCTTGGAAACATTTGTGCTGCAGATATCCTTCAGAGTGATGATTTTTAGAAATGGTGACTTAGAAGATGACTATATATCCATGCACAAAAGAATATTTGATGATCTTTGTGTATTCTTTCATCCAAAGTAGTTGAGTACTGTATCTACAGTGAGATGGTCTAATAGGAAATAAAAATGAGCAGGGGCTTAGGCAACTCTTTCTTACAGCCCACTCACTGGAATCATGGGCTTCATATAAAAATGAATGAGTTACATTTATGGAAAGCTTATTGAAAGACCTTCCTAAACTGCTTTACTGTGCCTAATATACGCTGTTGCTCTCAGGAGCCAATTATGTTCTAGGAACACAGCAGGGTTTTGCAGGCATGCCCAAAAGTCCTAAACCCTGCTCTCACTGAAAATACTGCAAAAGCAAGTTCGTTTACACTTCCTCAATGTGCTGTTTCATTGTTTACACAGTATTTTCATCAGAGTATGCTGCTCATTAAGCATGGGAGAACCTGACAGGCAGGACCTGGAACACTTGCCATCAAATTTAGCCCAAGTCTATCTGACATCTCAGCAGGGGAAGTGGAGAGCTGTGATTCTGAAATTGGTGGTTTGCAGTCTCTAATCTCGAGTATACAGCACTGAAAAGAGCTGCTCCTGCATAATGCAATTCATACCATCAGGTATTGTATATTTTAAATCACAGAACTGTACTTCTTGAACCCCTTTTTCTAAAGTAATTTTCTTCACTCGCTGATATTTTAAGTGTTCTGTGTTTGGTGCCACTAGATTATGACATTTTGATGTTCAGTTAGAAATCTAAAATAGCAATTAGGGAATTACAAATTGCAGAAATCTTGTCATTTAACTATTAATTATATTCCTTATTGTCTCAACTAGTAAATGATTATACAAAAATGTCTCTTAAATATAACATGCAAAACCTTGTTATAATTAGGGTATTCCTGAGATGCCGGTCCGTACTCAATGGAACTGACTTATCTCTAGAGCCTGCTGAAGATGACAGTGTTTCCCTGTGAAGAACAGTGCTCAAGAGAAATAGAAGTATGTGTGTGTGATTATAACCTGGACTCTTAGATACTGACTTGAGCTCTGGGAGATGTTGAAATTCTTGCCTGATCCAGGGCATAATGTGTCATCCTGGATTGCTGCAAGTCAAGCAAGTCTTATTCATATTACCTTTTGTGAAGAGATTTATGAAAGTGAAAATATTTTGGCTTTGATGGAATAGGATATTTCAGCAAAAGCTTTCCAAACGTGTCATGGAATGGTACCTTGGGAGTACTGCTTGCTTTGTAGCCACAGCACTTCAGCACTGCAGCAGAAATAGTGCTTTACAACGTCTATAGGCAAATGAAATCTCTCCTTTTAGTCCTGTTTTCTACACTGAAATTGTTCTAGCATTATTTTGCACCTAACCTACCCTGATGCTAATGTTATGTTCGACAACGCTGCAGAAGTGCAAAAATGCAAGTAATACTCCCAAGTAATGCTGGATGCAAAGGTAAAGTGGGGAGCAGCAGCAGGCTGACGTGCTCTCAGAAGGGTAAGTCTTGTTTTCAAAAGGGAAAACAATGGTATAGGAGAGAAGGCTTACAAAATTGCTAGGAAATGCAGCCTGCTTTGGATTTTCAACCAAAGGCAGTGCTCGTGCCAGGCTGCACAGATATCACTAGTTTAGATTAGGTTACCTATTCCAGAATAAAAAATCACTGAAACGCACATAACAGATATTGAGTGCTCATCATCAGTTTCATTCTACAGGTGCTCTGTTGTTCTACACTAGCTGCTAACAAGTGGTTAGAAGTCTAGCCTGGTCTCTTGTACTGAATACCCACCAGTGGCTGGGACACATCTGGTTTGGCTTCCTCCCGTAGGAATCCTCATAGTGTGCTCCATGATGAACCTTGCTTTTTTAATTGCAGCCACTGCAGCTCTATGCCATAGTGCAATGTGCACCTACTATAAAACAATTAGTAAAAAGGCAAGTAAACATATAGACAGTTCTGTCTGTTATATGACCAGATCTCATGTTTGTAAGTGCACCTGTGAATTTCATAAAGACCTGAGTGCAGCATGATGGAAACACAAACAACTGCACTGAAATAGAAAAAAAAAAAAAAAAGTTTGCCTTTAAAATAAAATCTCCTAACCACCTTTTCAGCAAAACTACCTGGGAAATAGTAAAAAGAAACAGCTTGAGAGGTACATTTTCAGTCATCCTGAAATGCCCTTTTACGCTTGTTATTTACTTCCAGGCAGTACACACATTTTAATGAATACTTTGCTAAAAACTGAAAAGATGTTAAAAACTGAAAGGAATACATTGTGTTCTGAAGAAGAATTAGAGATAGAAGTCATTCAGATTATTTTAAAAAAGTACATATCTCTCAGTGATTATGACAATAATGGCAGTGAAATAATGGAAGCTGGGAGACAACTGTTGGAAAGCTCTGAAATAAAGCACTTACGGGGCCATACTTTTCCCAGGGGTCAGTTATCACGGATACTGGGAATATCTTCTGAGTTGTGTTGGGATATAGAATAAGTAGTTACTCTTATAATAAACTGTTGGAAGTAGCATGTTGTGAAGCACTGGCTGACGCCACGTTTGACCAGATCTTATTAGAGATCTGTGCTGTGTGCAGGACTGGTTGACTTGAGCTGCTAACATTCCCTTTGTTAAGGTATGCTTCAGTGTCACATTTTAGAACGTTTTAAAGCTTAAAGAGAGAGATAAAAGATTTGTATATTTGTATTTCAAGGTTCTCTGATAAATAATAATACTATTGATGATTACCTTTTTCAGAATTTATAGGTTGTAAAGTAACATATGAATGTATGGCAGAAATTACTCTTAAATTAAAGAACTTACTCTTATGTATGATTTAGGAGTAATTTAATTGAATCAAGAAGCTCTGGTGATAATTTCAGATGTGTGATTTGACTAACAATCCTTAAAACACTTGAATTACTTGCTTAGGGAAATTTAAATTAGCTCAAACATTTCAGAAGGTTTCATTATGAGTCTTACAGAAAAATAATACTGAATGAGTATAGCTAAGTATTGGTGGAAACCATTTGGAAGACCTGGATTTACTTCTAAAGGCTCTCTTCTGACCTGTAATGTTTTTGAGCAAATGAATAGGCTTTGGACAAATTCAAGTCAAGTGATTGGGATTCTTTTCTCTCTTTTTAAGTCCTAATTGAATATTATCCTCATTGTCAGTGTTAAATAAATAAACAAATATGAGGAGGAAAGGGAAGAGACAGAGCAGAAAGACTAAAGTTCAAACAAAGAAGAACTATTAGAAAAACAGAATAAAAAGTCCTATCAAAGAAAGAAAAAGAAACTGTAAATCTTCTAAAAATTAGGAAGCAGTTTAAAAAATAAAAGTATTACTATACTGTGTGGCCAAACCATGCTCACCTACTGAGGAATATTTAATAGAAACATGAAAATAAATTTTAAAATTTTTGAAAACCCATTGTTAAAAGTCCACAAATTATAGCTCCATTAAGAAAGAAGAGCATAACAAGCAAGCTTTTTTTGGTATACACGCTGCATAGATAATCCCCAAAATTGAGGAATAAGGAAGAAACATTTTCTGCATGCTTATTGCCCTTTTCTTTAGAATGAACTCTTGTTCAGATGTAGTTATTTTTGTAGAAAGTTGTGACCACAAGAACTGCTATTTAACAGTGGATAGCTCCAGATAAATCACAGAAGGATGCACATCCCATACCTACCTCATCCTGATCTATTTTGCTACAGTTCAGTAAAAATCCTGGTACAGGAGCTTTATCTCTCTTCCAGAGTGTTACTTATCATTAGCTATGGCAACACTCAAAAATCTACTTAAAACATAAATCCAAGTCCATAAATTAAACCTACAAATTGACCAAGGCTGTCAACCTGAAGTAAATTACTCATTTGTGGTCAAGATCAGAAGTCAATCAGACTTAGGGACTCAAAAGATTATCTACTAAAAGAGGAGCAGTTATCAAGGCTCCTTGAGCATTTGGAAGTTTTATTTATATAAAAAATATAAATATTTTATTTCTTCCTTGTATTCCAAGGAAGAATTTGTCCCCTTCCATTCTGCCTTCAGGAAGATCTGGTTTAATTAGTGCTGTCCTGCACAAAGGTATTTTTATTTCTCTAGCTGTGTTGTGTAGTGCTTTCTCCATTCCTCAAAATGTAATGTAAATGTGAGGCTATTAGTGAGAGATCAGAGTGTACAGCTCATAGTCTTTCATATAATAAGTAGGATAACAAACCCTTAAAGAAAAACATGTGAGAAAGGGGAGCTCGGTCTCCCTTTACTATAGCACCAATCTGTAGCAACTGGTTTGAACTAGACTGTGCAAGGGATGTTGCAGGTTTCTTAAAAAGCCTGTAATTCTCTCCTTCTCCTGGGGAAAAAAAAATCAAAACCCTGACAATACACATACTTATCAAAAGCTCTCAGAGTTTTCAAGTTAGTCCTGCATTTCTCCATTCCCTTGGTATTTTCCAATGTACTTGCTTTTCAGCTGTCTGTTTGTTTTGGATCTTGGAAGTTCAGAAACTTTCTCAGGTTTTTATTTCACAAAAGTGGAAAGAAGTGTCTCCTAACTTTTTACAGACACGTCTTTGATTAATAATCATCTCAATGAAATTGCTGTGGTAACACAGCTGTTTCACCCTTTTTTTCTGCAAGTTGCTTGTATATAAAATGTCACATGGCTGCAAGGTTGGTGTATCAAGATGTATGTGTGTTTCAATCTTTGTAAGGCATTTATAGAAATTTCAAGACTGCTGAGTTTGCCTCAGTGGGTCCACAGTTGAGCAACACCCAGTTCTTGAGTACAGAATTCTAAACTTGCTATTAAACAAGGTTTCACATCTGACAACTCTGGTTCTGAGGGAGATGCTCTCATTTATAATCATGTCACATAGAGATCTACCATTGATTATCCAAGTTTGTAAAAGCATTTTTCAACAATTTTTAACCATTATTTTCCATAAGCTGAAGCACTGTGGGTACCTTGGACTTAAGATAACCTTTAAAAAATATGCTCTCTTGCTAATGTTTTACATTCTTAACAGTCAAATTATGATGTTGTCTGCCTTTATCTCCATTGGTATGTCATATCTTGCAAATAGAGATTTTATATCTGAAATTAAATGTTCAGCGGCTTTATTCTCTGATGAAGTTGTAATAATAGACATTGGAACTGGTAATTTGGAACCAAAATTCAACTTGTTTTCTAGTGTATAAACACAGATCTGCACTATTTTGTGGGTCTTCAAGCTGAAGTTTCTTCAACTGTATTTTAAAGCACAATATCACACACTAGTCATAATTCTTGCTCTCAGTTCTGGTTTTGTACACATCAGAAGTCAATAATATTATTTTTACAACATATATTAACTCAATGGGAATTTTGTTCTTCCCCTTTTACTTATTTTCATGGATAGTGCACATGTCCTATTTGTTCACTACCTGCTGTGTGTTACAGTCTGTTATATTTCTTAAAATATGTGACTGCACAGCAAAGAAGGAAGCCAACTGTTTGCCTAGTTCTGGCTGTTGTACTGGGTCATGCAGACCTTCTGGAGGGAGTGCTCAGTTGCTTTCAGCAAAGGAAAAACTCAGCCAGGAGACACTTTTCCAGACTAGGTTGGAGGAAGACAGAAAGGAGCGCATCTGCAGCATAACCAAAGGTTTGGAAACTGTTAAGAACAGGGAGCAGAAATATCACAGCAGGCTTCAGAGCTGATGGAAAAAAAGTCCTTTTCACTGTGCAGAACAGGCATATGTCACTTTCTTTTTAAAAAGTTCTGCTGCTTTTGTAGGCTTTTGCAAAACTGATTTGCTACTTGCAACTACAGCAAGTGTCCAAAGGCAAGACACTGTTTTGGTCTTCATTTGCTTCTATTGGTCTTGCTTCAAATTTGGTCTGGTTTCATTATGCAGATTTCTCCATAGTATTTTTACTTCTTTTTTTTTTTTTTTCCTTCTGTGTCGCCTGTGTTTCTGTTTTTTACTAACCCAGACTAATGTTACATTCTGTTGTTTAGTTTTCAAAATTTACAATCTGGTCCAGTTTCATTCTGGTTTTTTTCACATTTTAATAGCTTTCTATAAGTTTAAGCTGTCTAGTGATCTTTTTCAGTTATGAGTCTTTGATCCCCTTTACCATCTGGCCTTGGATGAGCAATTTCACAAATGGTTTAAAACAACATGTTTGACTCAGCATAATCAAATGTATTAAATCTCCTTGTTCTTGGTTTTTCATATGAAGCAGATAACTTCCAGAAGATGTATTATTTTTAGGAGTGTAACATTCTACACATTTCTGTAACCTATCTCAATCTTTAACTGATAACTCAATCTTCATCTGATAACTGAATAGGTGTTTCTCACTTATCTGTTTAAATATAGATTTTCCTTTATATAAAATTATTTCTTGAACTTCTTTCAGTGACTTGCTGTGTTTCTGTAAAGTTTCTGTTTCTTGGAGTTCTCCATTCACCTTTACTTCTAACTTGCTGTTTCTCCCCCAGTTCTCATACCAGCTGTAGTTCAAGATCTCAATTAATGAGAAGCATGCGTTTGAGTCACTATAATTTTGATGAATCTTTGCTATAACTGATAGATTAACCAATAAAGAAAAGTTCTTACAAAGGGGAAAGGTTTATGTCTCCTCTAGTTTGCTAAGACCCATCTCTAGTAAACAGATAGTTTGAACTAAGACTCACATTGCCTTTCCAAAAACATGTTTGTTCTGCTCCCATTAAAGTCAATAGCAAAACTCCTGTTGATGTCACTGTTGTATGAGATGAGGTAATCCACTTCTGCTCAGCAATTCTATTTCTTCTCTAACAGTGTATCAGTAAGCACAATGAAGTTATGCACTTGTGGCCATGTTTTCATTTAAGTGCCAGACCAACTTCCCCTCCAGAAACTATTCACTGAGGTGGAATATCAGTCTTTGCCATGATGTACCTCCAGTTTTAAAAAAGGTACTGGATGGCATAAGCCCAGCAATGTTACAGCCCTTTGTGTTGGGCTAGGTTATTTCACTCAAACTGTTCTTGAATGTTATTGTTTGGGATACCTGGCTTTTGGGATTAAGTCCAAGAATATTTTGATACAAAGAGGCTGTAAACATGTAGAACTAAAATCTTTCATGACCTGAACTAAGGGCAGATCATACAAAAGGAAAGTAAAAGGGAAAAAAAAAAAAAAAAAAAAGGACAATGGGTCAAAAAGCTTTCAGAGTACCTGAGAACTTTATTATAAAAAAGAGGAAGTGTAATACTGGTAGGCTATTTGCCTTTTACCTAGTATTTATAAACAAGTTTTCATAAGAATTGTGGGATCAAAAGAGAACTGTCATGGTTCAGTTTAACTCTTTGACCGCTTGGAACTTTTTAAAATCTCCTTTAGTTTTGATATTTGTGTATGGTTAATGTCACCTGTAGATCTCAAACTGTTCTCTTTGAAAATCCAACACAGAGTACACATTGTGTTTTTCTGCATGTGGCTGCTCTTTTTCTGTGAAATCACAACTATCTGCTTGGTAAGCAAATGACTGGCACACGATCAAAAAAGTTCCTTACTTGTGGCCTCATAAATTTCAGTCTGCCCATGAATTATGACAGCACATCCAGCTCAATGATGTTATATGTTGTACTGTTACAGTTGGACATTTAGCCTTCCTGATGAAAATGCAAAGGTCTTGGAAATCAGACACCATTCATATATACAAATATTTAGGTGAAAAGCTAAATGTTTTTATTCTATAGATAGAAAATAGTGCCAAAACATTTTCTGCCTATCCTTATACAAGCATAAGGCTGAACTCTGGGGGGAGGGAATTGTATTCTAGTTTTTTTGTTCAAACTTGAGTCATTTACCAAACATTTTAGGGCCTCTTAGAGTTCTACAGAACGGACTTGAATGTGCAGTTGGCAGTTACATTTCTTGGTCTCCAACTACCATTTATATGATCCCCAGGAGAACAGGAGGCAATAAAATCTGTTGCCCTACTGGGTTCATCTAAGAAGTAAAATGTCATTAGATTTCTAGGCTATGACATGCATAGGTTAGATATAGAATAGGAGCTGGAAGGAAGGAGAATTAAATTTCACTTCTATGTGAGGAAGAGAGAGTACATATTGGAATATAGCAATGATCTTTAATTCAAGGACTATTCATGGAAAAATTTATTCTGTGTGCTGAAGATTTCTAGATAAACATAGTGGATAAATTTAAATGAAAGAATAATAAACATTTATTTCCTAAAATTTCAGAGGAAATAATTCTTGGCTAAGTTTATTTTTTGTAGACAGATACAAAGGGTTCATTTAAACAATATTCAATTGACTTTAAAAAATCAGTGCTTTTTCTTATTTTTAAGCCATCCAAATAAAAAAAAAAAAAAAAAAAAGGTATTATTTCTTAAATTAATCAGCAAGTTTGAGCAAATCCCACATTGGTCCATGGCTCCCATGAGTAGCCAATCTTTGTCTCATTCTATTTGGGAATCTTTTACCAGGCTTGGAGATGTCAGAGCAAGATCATATGCACACAAAACCTTTGAATGTGCAATTGTTTATCTACAGTACAGAGTTGTGGCCTGAACCACACCAGTTGTCCAGTTGGGCATTAATATGGTCATACTCTTGGTGCCATCATCTGGTGAATCCCTGATGGCCATGCAGTCTTCAGTCCAATAGGGAAGGGCCAGTGGAACCTGTGGCCTCTTGGAAGGGACTAATCCTTCTCCTGTAGCTTTTCTCTCCTCCTCTCTGCTTCTTCTCTTAGGGTTTTAGTATCTTGTAATATCAGTGCTTATTTCCTGAAATTCATCATGATTTCTTTTCTTCATTTTGAACTTTTTGTAACTGGTATCAGCCCTGTAGCATCACCTACATGTTCTTGCTTCATTTCTGCTTTCATAGCTTTCATGGCTTACTGGCCATATGTGTGTTCTTTCTTACAGACTAGGGTAAGAATTGAAAACTGCATGTTATCATTAATTTCTTTCAGTAAAGCTTGGCCCTGGAGTCACATGTGAGCCAGCATAATTTATTGTAGCTCTAGGATTGGCAGCCACAGAGATGTTCTCCTCCAGCACTGGAAGTGCAGGTTATGCTCCATACAGTGCAGCCAGGCATGTGGGATGACTCTTTCAAATTCTGCCTATTGATTGCTGTAGAAACAGCATTTCATTCAAAAAAAATTCTGTGGAAATAATCTATGGTACTAAGAAAAATGAGTTTCTAAATTTGAATTAGAAGCATATTTGTACTGTAAAAGTTGGTTTTCAAGTGGTTCTGGAGTCTGCTAAAACAGAAGAGAAATGAAAGAGGGTACTAACAGTTCGAGCAAAAAATACAAGGCTTCACAAAGCAAACTGTATAGCCACCCCGCTTCTTCCCAGCACAGTTTTGTTTTCACTACCTGCCTCTCTTCTGTTGTCTTTCTGGATGATCAGTAGAGGTCTTCATTGTTTCCCCCTGTCTGCCATCCCCCATTTCATTGTCTTAATAATGTCTTCTCAATCCGTAATGCTTTGGGGGTCTTTTTGTTTTCTTTTTTTTTCTCATTTCTCACACAAACTTATGGTACATCTTTTACACCTGTATGTCTCTACTTCCATGACTCTCTTTCTGCATCGCCCTGAACCCTCTGCACATCACTTTTGTTCTTTATCTCTGATCTCTCAGCAATGTGCAACAGCCTGAGATTTTATTTTTCTCTTTCATTCCCTCAATCCATTCCCTGTGGAGTTTAGGTTTTCCTCATCTCCACCCCTTTCTCTTCTACTGGGTTTTTCTCATCAGACTCGTCTTATGTTTTATGTGTCCCATGAGACCATGTCCCTGTGTTGAAAGATTTCGATAGACTCATTATTATTTCCTTTGACCCATGTTAGATGATGCCCTCTATGCTGCAGGCTTCTTTTTCTTTTTTCCCCCTTTTAAGCATCCCTAGACACCCCCAGCAATATTGCTGATTGTTACAGATGACGCTATTTCTCCTGAGTAACCTGGTGTCCTTTCCTCCTTCTCTCTTACTGACATAGAATCATACAATACCAGGTTGGAAGGGACCTCAAGGATCATCTGGTTCAACCTTTCTGGCAAAAACACCATCTAGACAAGGTGACCCAGCACCCTGTCCAGCCGAATCTTAAAAGTGTCCAATGTTGGGGAATCAGCCACTTACCTGGGGAGATTAATCCAGTGGATGATTGTTCTCATTGTGAAAAAATTTCCTTTCGTGTCCTGTCAGAATCTACCCAGGAGCAACTTGTACCCATTACCCATCATCTTTTCCATGTGACTGCTTCTAAAAAGGGGAGTCTCATCTTCTTTGTAGCCACCCTTTAAATACTAGAACATGGTGACAAAGGTCTCCCCTAAGCCTTCTCTTCTCAAGGCTGAACAAACCCAATTCTCTCAGCCTTTCCTCATATGGCAGGCTTCCCAGTCCCTTGATCATCTTTGTGGACCTCTTCTGGATCCTCTCCAGCCTGTCCACAACTTTTTTGTATAGGGGGAACCAAAACTGAACACAGTATTCCAGGTGCAGCCTGACAAGAGCTGAGTAGAGTGGGATAATGACTTTATCTCTGCTGGTGATGCCCATGTTGATGCAACCCAGCATCCTGTTGGCTTTCTTTGCCACTGCTGCAACACCCTGTTCACTCATGTTGAGCTTGTTGTCTACCATGATCCTCAGGTTCCTTTCCAGAGATGTGCTTTCCAGGCAGGTGGATCCCAGTCTGTGCTGCACTCCTAGATTATATTTTCCCAGGTGCAAGACCTTACACTTGTCCTTGCTGAGTTTCATAAGGTTCTTGTTAGCCCACTCTTCCAGCCTATCCAGGTCTTCCTGCAGAGTGGCTCTCCCTTCCAAAGTGTCCGCTTCCCCACTGAGTTTGGTATCATCAACAAGCTTCATCAGGGTATGCTTCATCCCATCATCCAGATCACTTATGAAGATATTAAACAGCATTGGGCCCAATATAAATCTCTAGGGGACCCCACTTGCGACAGGTTACCAGTTTGAAAAAGAGCTATTTACCACCACCCTCTGGGTGCAGCCTGTCATCCAGTTCCCCACCCACCACACAGATCGCTTGTCCAGACCATAACATATCAGTTTCTCTAGGAGGAGGCTGTGAGAACAGCATCAAAAGCCTTGGAGAAATCCAGGTAGACATTGTCCACCACTTGCCCCACATCAACCAAGCAGGTTTCTTTGTTGTAGAAGGTAAACAGGTTTGTCAAGCACAATTTGCCCTTGTTGAATCTGGATTTTCCCAGTCACATGCTTCATTTGACTTGTGATAGCCCCCAGGAGGATTTGTCCCATAACTTTCCCAGGGATTGAAGTAAGACTGTCGGGCTTATAGTTTCCTGGATCCTCCTTTAGGCACTTCTTGTAGATGGGGGTGACATTAGACTTCTTCCAGTCTTCTGAGACATCCCCTGATCTCCACAACTTCTCAAAGATTATAGAGGACGGCCTTACAAGGACATCAGCCAGCTCTTAACACCCTCAAGTAGAAAACATCAGGGCCCACTGATTTGTAGGGGTCAAGCTCCTGTAATAGTTCACATATCAACTCTTCCTTCACTGAAGGTGGGTCTGCATTTGCCTGGGGCCCAACAGTGCTGGTAAAGACAGAGGTGAAGAAAGTGTTGAGAACCTCTGCCTTTTCGGCGTTGTTGGTGACTAATTCACCTCTCCTGTTTAACAGCAGGCTAATATTTTCCTTCTGTTTCTGCTTGATGTTTATGTACCTGAAGAACCCTTTCTTGTAGTTTTTGACACCTCTGACCAACTTCAATTTGAGCTGAGCTTTTGCTTTCCTAACTGCATCTCTGCACGCCCTGGCAATGCCCCTGTAGTTCAAAGTGAGTAAGTGATATCTGACTGCAATGGCTTAAAATGAGCACTAGAAGCTCTCTAATGATTAGTATTTCACAGGCCATACCCATTTATGGAGAAAAGATCAAGGAGATTAACACTTTACCTTTCCAGTTGCATATATTTTCTATACCAGAAGTTCTCTTTTTGTATAGCTCAAGATAAAACAATAAACTTTGACTGTCTTGATTTGGTGCTTCTTCCTGGCACATCTGGGAACATCAATACTCACTGCGTAGTCATAAAAAATGTCTTGAAGTTTTGCTGATCTCAGCATCTTTCTAAACTATCAGTGGAAGTTAGAGCACCACAGATATATTTTTCTGTGCAGCCTGTTCCCATATCTTCAGGAAATATGAGGACTGTTTTTCCAAAAACACTCATCCACAGTATCAAATAATTTAATCCATAATCTTAGAAGATGCAGAAATTAGTGTGTTAATATTTTAATATCTAATGCATCTATGTCATTCTGGCTTGAGTTTCTCTACATATTTCAAATGTTTTATTAGCAGATTGCCCCAAAGAATCAGTGTTGAAAGCAGAACTTCAAATTTATTCATGTATGATCAAGGCTAAAGGTAAAGTGCAGTGACACAAGCTTCTTGTCTTCCCTTTGTAGCCCCAGCTGTCTGCTCTGAGATGTTAGGTGTATGCACATATCACTGTGAATATTGCTAATCGTTTACTAGTATCTGATAAACATACTGTTACAAAATGGGTGTTTGCTAACTGCTGCTCTCTTCTCATTTAATTACTACATAAACAGGGAGCTAACATAGTTGGAAAGACTATTGACTGTGAAAGAATTAGCTGCCA
The DNA here is from genome assembly GCF_031877795.1 of Strix aluco. Classification (NCBI taxonomy): domain Eukaryota; kingdom Metazoa; phylum Chordata; class Aves; order Strigiformes; family Strigidae; genus Strix; species Strix aluco. Next base: position 34,525,105 of record NC_133936.1, read on the forward strand.
TAAAAGGAGAAGAGAAGGTAGCTAGCAGGTTTTTAGACAGTTTTCCTTAGTAAAATGTGCTTTCTTATTGTCTTTTGTCTGAAGGACAGGCATCTTACTGTTTCCGGTTAAAACCCTTCAGAGACTGCTGGGCAGCGGTGTGTGTATGTAATTATTTGACAGCTAGTGAAGTGGCAGATGCATGCAGGTAAAAGTTAAACATGAGAGTTGTTTGAAGCTTGCCTTTTTTTTTTTTTTTTTTTTTTTTAACACGGGTCATTTCACACCCTGTGTTTGCGGTGAAGCCCACAAATAGTCAAATTATCACAGATTATCTGATCTTTCCTATACAGACAAAAATGAGCGGCTTGGTGTGGCAGGAGATACCCTTTTAGACCCCTTTCTTTTATTCAGCTGGCAAGGTGAAGCTGTGTCTTAACTGCAGGAAGAGTTGAGAACAGTAGTGCATTCCGACCTCCCACGGTTAGGAGAGCCTGGATATGGCTCTCAACCATGTAAATGACATCCCACTGGCATTTGCTTAACTGTAATTTTAAAAGCCGGGTAGTGTGACTGAAATACTTTTGGTCTTAATTTATGATCCTTGTTAGTCCTTTTTATGTGGGAGCAGTAGTTAGTGGCTCTTTGAGAGCAGTCCTGATATGGCGCTGCTCGTGGTTGTTCTCCTCTCTGTGCTATGAAGCCCTTTCTATAAGCCCTTCTGCGAAAATGAACCTAACCTGATCTCATTCATGCATATTCAGAGACACAGATCTTGAGTGTTGGCTATGAGGGTCTTTCAAATTAGTGCTGATGCAGTGGAGCATAGCATTTTCCAAATTCTATATTATAGATAATTTTAGCCATACACCAGTCTATATAAAATGTAACTCATTTAGCTTATCTATTTTAAAGGCTTTTACACTACAGTCAGCCATCATAGTTGGTTAAATAGGTGCTTGTCACACCAGTTTAATGAATTAAATGTGAAAGCCGTTTCTTCTTACTTTTGGCTGTAACAGGGCTGGCTCAGGTTCTGTTCTGCTGAAGTAATGAAATGGTAGGCTCCGTGTCTCATAATTTTATAAGTGTAATGCTCATCAGTATATCAGCTAATACAAAAAGCAGAAAAAAGAGTTAGAAATAAGACCTCAAGCCAAATATCTAATCATTCTAATTCCTCATGGAAAGATACCACTTTAATTGAAAGATATGACAATAAAAATGAAAAATATTAAATCTTTTCATCAAAAAAATGGTGTAATTCATGCATTCTATCCTTCATACTCTGTTCTTTACTTGAACAGAGTAACACAGATTGATTACTGACCTGTCGCATTTTCTAGAGAATTTTGTTATTTAACATCCATTGGAAGCTCTTAGAGATGTTGTATCCTTCCTAAAGAGGAAGGAAGCATTGTCTTGGCTTTTAGGGAAAAAATCTGCAAAGTTACTGAAGATGCTGAAATAAAGGGGAACAACCTTTTCCCTCCCTTCTCTCTATTACTGATTCCAGAACAGTTTTATCCTCAGCCCAGCAAAAAGCACCCAGTCCCCTCTGCAGCAGATCCTTTAGCACCTGGTAGACTCATCCTGGGAAGATGGAAAAGGAAGGGGCATTCAGGAACAAGCTGTTAAAACAGGGCACCTTGTTCCCCTAGGACAGAAGAATTGGCTGCTGTAACTGCAAGAGCTCCCACCTGTACAATGCTCTGGTGACAGCAGAGGCTGCAAGCAGGGCTGGGGATGAGCTGCTCAGCCCCAACGTGCGATCCACATCTCTCTTGTAGTCCACTACGTTAAGCAGTGCTCTGGTTTGCTGTCTCGCTAGAGGCAGCTCTGGTGTAGATCCAGGGAGACAAACTGGGACATCAATCTGAGGAGCGGATGTGCATTACATCCCAGAGAAAGGACAATTCTGCCCTTCCGAGGTCTGTGATTTTTGTCATGTTTTGGAAGGTCAGTCTGTACCACTCCAATTCTTGTGTGCTCCCTCACATAAGTGCCCAACCCACTGATGAAGGAAATTATTATTTGTCCCTTTGGACCAGGGTGTAAGTCTGGCTGCAATTCTAGGCAAGTTTAATCCTTTTAAAGTACAAAGAAGCAATCTTCACTGTTAGACTTCTAGTGAATGTTAATATTTGGGAGAAAATATACTCCTGACTAACAAGTTATCTCTGCCAGGTTCTCTATGCACTAGAAACCCTGTTTTCATATTGCTACTGATAATTCCACTGTGCCATGGAAGAGGCACATGTATAGAAGCACTTTTTAACGTACCTCTAAATCAGTAAGATGCTCCCAGTTACCTAATTAACTAAATGCAACTTTCTGCGTAGTCATTGTAGTACTCTTATTTCTAAAATTCACATTTGCTTTTACATGATCTCATATACAGTTTAATTTCCCATACCAAAACAAAAAATAATAAATGCCAGGATATTACATAGAGTTCCCAGTCCCAGTATTAATAATTAAAGGAAAATTGCAGTGAGATAAAAAAATAAGTTCTAACAACTACATCTCCTTACAAAGAAAAGTGAATCAGAAGATGTTTCAAAGTGTGATATATAATAAAAATAATTAACAGGCAGGCATGGAAGTGTGACCTTCAGTCTCACAAGACTGTGTAAGTAAAACCAAAAAAGTCACGTTAACCTCTGGAAATCTTAATTCATTAAGTTTTTTCAGCAAAATCTTGCATTCTAAATGATTTGTATAAAGTGATTATTTTAAAGATAATTCCATCAGTTATTCAGGGACCAAAAATTGGCATTCTTTAAAACTAGTATCATGTTTTATCATTCCAAGTGCATGCTGGCTGTTTTATACAATGAAGGTTGTGCATCTGAATTCTAGAATCAGATCTTTGTTGTCAGATCTCTCCTTTTGGACACTCTCCAGGATCAGCTGGAGAATATATCTGGCCTAATAGTTTCCAACAAGATATTTCCCCTATTTCTCCAAGTTCCTTCCCCTACTACTGTGAAGTAGGATTTTTGCTATTAAATTGGTTCTTGTTATTCCTGTCTAGTGAATAGAGTCCCTGGAATCAAGAGTTATACCATATCACTGAATTCATTATTTAGTTTGGGGTTTTTTTGTTGTCTAGAAGGTTGAACATTGCAAGCTTAAATATGTGTCTGAAAATTACTTGGGACCATTTATCACTGAGAAGACATCCATTTTATTGCAACTTTTTGCTACCTGGAGTTATATAGGAACGCTAAACATGAAGCAATGTCCATCACCAATGTGATGGCTACAAGGCTAAGCACGTGGCTTTACTCATAAGCAAAGTGATTAAAGGAAAGATTGACAGGCACCTGTTGTCCTCTGCCAAATTTTCAATGCGTAGCAATATTTTGCAATAGTCACACAAATACCGGGTGTCAAACTTTTATAGCAAAGCCACAAGTTCTAGGTGTTTGGTATCTAGGTACTTAGGAAGGTAATGAAAGGTTAAATAGCCTACGTTACGAGTAATGATGAGGTACATGTGCAGCTTATGCAAGGCAGGAAGGTTTGATGAAAATAGAATAGTTTCAAAATGAAAAACCCAATTTACTCTGTCAGAAATTAGTTTTAATTGAAATTTTTCTCAGAAAAATAGAAATGCATGTGTGAGAAGTGAATCTGGTCAGCCCAGAGTTCATCTCTGCTTTTATCTGAAAACCTAAGAGTAGATGTAATGGAAATTCCTCAGGACTAAGGCCATATCTGTGTTACCTACTCTCTTTCCAGACTCTGTCTCCCAAGATGCATAGAAGTCATGATACCCAGTGTTAAAACAGAAGGAATAATACCTGCAATGGAAGTGGTACAGAAAATACCACTGCAAATACTGTGATTATTATAAATCACAGTAACTGATCATGTGGCTGAAGAGAAGAATGACCTGAAATGAGCAGTCTGAACAAAACTTGACAATTCTGAGTATTTTCTTGAAAACTTTTGTCATTGGTACTACAAATATGTGAATCCTTCTTTTAGAGCGGGACAAAGTATTCCCACTGTAACAAGCTTAGAGTTACTGAGTCACTTCATGCAAATCATTCACTCTTCAACACAGTCTAGAGACTATAAAGTAAGTCAAAAAGCACCTATTAAGTGGTATACTGTTGTATTAGTGGAAGGATGTATGTTTTTTTGAGTTTTGAGTTTGTGTGCGTAGCTGATGCATGCAGTACTTTGGAGTAAATGTCTCTTTCGCATAGTGTGGCAAATAAAATAGGGCCAGCCACTAGTCCTTCTTAGTATGTCCCTTCTTATCTTCCTGGCTTTAGCCCGCTGAGCCAAATCATCTGCAGAACACGAGTCCTAGTGATACCATCAAAAAAATTACCCAGTACAGGTGCACAAGCATGTAAGAGTACAGATCATAATCATTCAAGAGGCAGACAGATCTGACATTTGCTGAGAGCATCCCTATATTTTACTGAGTTGTCATGCCTTGTTGCATACTTAATGAGGATGAGCCCCTTTATATGTCGATTTCACATTACAAATGTTGTTTTGCTGGGACTGTCAGCTGCAAATAGCTTGTGGCAATACATCTTCCATGCAGCAAATAAACATATACAACATTATAGCACACCCATGTTATTGCCACAACTGTAAACAACTAATAAAAGGAATGTATTTACTGTGCCTTAGAGTCATTCACTCCAGTAATATTTTTTCTATTTTCAAGCCTATTGACTTTATGGAACATTTGGCATTATTTCATTGTACCATCATTGCTTATTGTGTCATCATTTAAACAAAAAACAAGCTATATACCTATATATATAGTATGCCACACAGAGCGGGGTATTGCTGTGACCAGCAGGTATATTCTGTGTAATCTCAAAGACTGGGAAGTATTTTGTGTGCTAGGAATAGTCATTGACCTCAAGACAGCTGATGAAATCCTGATGGTAAGACACTGATATCATCAAGTTGCTTCTGGCAGCATCTGAGCATGGGGGAACCAGTGTTTTTCTCTGCAAAAACAAACAGCATATCTGGATCTGCATGGAAATCTGTCTCCCTGATGACAGTGTTAGTGGGACAAAGCTTGATTACACCCAAAGATGGTTTGGGTGTTGCTTTTAGTGGTATTTTCCTAGTTTTGAGGATAGAAAAACATGTAATTGGTGAAATATATTATCTTGTGGATGTTATTGAACTGTTAACACCTGAAAAAATCAAATCATGCTTTCAAGAAATTTCTCAGGAATTCATCTGAGCTATATCTCCCCCTTCAAAGATGACTTGTAAGAACTGAATCCAGAAGGGATCTCTTGTATCAGTGAACCCAAGCCACTGTAACTTTGCTGACATATTCTCTTTCAAAACTGTGTTTTGTTGGTGGTCCTTTATCACTAACTTCTAACTTAAGATTCTTTGCCGTCTGTTTTAAAAATTTGTTCTCCAACTATCATTATCTTTTTAGATTCAATAACTCCTCTTTCTCCCTTGGTTTTACCCCCTTGATTTTTCAGAGAGAGCAACTGTAGCCTTCTCAAATTTCTGCTTGGCTAAATGAAGCAAGCTCTTTTAGTCTTTTTTCATAAAATAGCCTCTTAATTTTGTTTTTGCCCTGGAAGCCATTCTGTATTTTTCTATTTGAATTGATCTATTCTAGGGTGACAAGAACTGCACATAGTATTCCAGACGAAACTTGTATCCAGTACGGTAGCATGAATACTCCTCTATGTCCATCACAAAAATCTTGACAGAGTAATTTCAGGAGTGTATTTGCCCCAGTTTTGAGGGCCACCATGCTCATGCATAATTTACTAAATAGAAATCCATATCTTTGTACTGCAACTTCTAATTGATGAGCCCGCACCTTATAGAAGAAATCTGCTTTGCGTCTTTAAATGCTGAGCTTCATTTACCCTTCTTATTCTGCAGTACTGCAATCTTGTTCACCCACTGGAAGATCTCTTCCTCTGCCTTATCCTTTTCTTGCCCCAGTTTCTCAAATTACATCTTTGAACCTCTGTCTGATTTTAATTCTCCGGAATTTTGATGCTGCACAGATAAAGAGCTTCTGTAATATATTCAGAAGGTAGTGAACATGCCTCAGCTTCTGAATCTCCATGTTGTTGCCTGAACCATTGTCTTAGTAGACATCCTCACCTTCTCCCTCTTGATCACTGTCAAAGAAAAAAGGACCAACGTACCATAAATTCATCTCCTTACTGGCTCCCACTCCACCCACTGGGAGAGGTTAAATGTACTGACAACAAACCATCCTTGCCTTTCCACTTTGGTGTCTGAGTTGTGGGTAAATTGCATTCCTCTTTCTACTGCCTTTCATGAGTGATAGAAACTGCAAATTGGGTAAAACTTGATGAAGCTAAGTTTGCATCATGTTTTTTCTTTACACATCACTTACAACACTATCTTACAATGCAGAAGTATTACCTGCTGCTGAGGAATTTTAACTGCATCTTCTAACTAAGCTAGTGGCAAATTGAAAACTAATAAGATATATTTTGCATATCAAATAGTGCTCTGGGGACAAGCTAACCTGGGCACCTACTAGATTGCAACTTTCTGCTCAGTAAAAAAGAAGTAATAAAGAAAATCATGACAGCTTATTACATGAAAGAAGAAAATCATCACCCAAAGCATAAGAAATGCTGTTTTATTATACAGTAATAATGAAGGGATCTTAACATTTTTGTTCATGAAAATATTAAATGTTTTCTGATGTTATCTGTGATAAATGTTATTCTGAAGTCAGCAAAATTATGTAATGTGTTTTAGCATTCAACAATACCTACAAAACTGCAGCTATCAGTGTAGTCAGTTGAGCCATCTAACTGTGCAGAGCAAAAGCCAGGTAGTTTTATTTTACTGTCAGACAAAAAAAATAATGTTTACAGACTTCTGTGGGTCTATTCTCACAGTGTCTCTTTGAAATGGTATCTCTTTACCCTCAGTTTTTGTATTAAAAACAATATTGACAATGTTATTGAATATGGTGATGGTCAGTGTCTGTCCTTCAGGACAGATATGCTTCAGAGCATAGGACCCAGATCATCCTCCCATTTCTGTGTTACAAAAATTTTGGTTTTTATCTCTATTAATTACAAAATACTGCACTTCAATCCTGTCATTGAGGAAGAAAAGAATATGGCCAACTTGTACTTCAACCCAGGAAAGGAGAGTAAATAAGGGAGTTACAGGGATACAGTTCAGTGTTTGAAATTATTAAGTTATATTTTACATATAATTATCTTGAAAACAAACCCATTTCATTGCAATTTAAGTAGCATTTTTGTAAATTAGGCACATGTGACGTTTCTAATTAGGTATACTTTAATGGTCAAATCAAGAGTTTTTAAAATTATAACTGGGCTAGTTGTAAAATTTCAAGGTCTGTGGTTTTAAAATTGAGTTGCTCTTTGACTTATGTAAAAGTATAGATTGTTAAGTGAGTGCCTCACAGGAGAGAAGCAGTCTAGGGTATTATGATTTGAATTAGTTTTTCAAAGGAATTTGGAGTAGGCAATCTGTCCTCTGATCTTTCTTTGCACACTGAAAGTATGAGTCAGTTATGCTAAAATAGCTTAAATTGAGAATACAGTGATTTAATTAACAGCTGGAATTGTAGAATTCCACATGTGAAGAAAGTGATGCATTAATAGCGCCCTGTAAAGATACTTTAATCAATCCAAGGTACTCTCCAGTGTAAGCTATTTTTAAAATATGTAGCTGTTTGTTGCAGATGCAGTATAGCCTTTCTAAGTTCAGAACAAGACATTGGGAACTTAAGGAAAACTATGTCATCACCTGGCATATTTACAGTCAATATACAGATTTGTTCCAAAGGCCCCATATATTGGTTCATGTCACTGGGAAGGGCAATAGGCAAAGACAGAGCATATGTACCTTCTAGCAGCACTTTTGAGTGAAAATCCGTGAGTCCGATGTAATTACTTCTCCCTTCATGTAACCCCAACAGCAAATCAGGGTGCAGTTCCACTGTGTGAGTCTCCAGTGTGATTGTGGACAGAGGCAAAAGCAAGAGCTGGCTGTTATGTTGCCAGTATAACCCTGTCAGAGTGCGCACCCTTGTGAGAGTATGAGTCAAAAATCTGTTAATGTGCTGATGTTGATACTCCATTGATTGAAGATCTTTGCGCAGAAACATTCAGCTCCATAGAATATAGAAATACACTCGGCAAAGTAATAGCAAACATGTTTGTCACAGCTTGGTAATACAGTAGAAAAGGACAGTTTGCAAATCGTTTCTACCAGTGCAAATGATTTACTAGTGGTCTTGAGAGTTACATGGTAGTTACTCTCTTTGTGGTTTCAGTAGGGTAAAACAGACCAGGTATTAGGACTGTATGCTTTGAATCATGTAAAAGAATAGGTTGTTAAATGAGCGTCTCACAGGAGACAAGCAGTTTAGGATATAATGATTCAAACTAGTTTTTCTGAGGAATTTAGAATCGGCAAACTGTTCTCTGATCTTTCTTTGCACACTGAAAGTATGAGTCAGTTATACTGGGGAAGTGTAGCTTTCTTCTAAGGAATGACTGATTAGACAATTTTTTCAGTCTGGGAAAGAAACAACTGGGGAAGCGAGAGAAGCGTATAGAATGACACGCCATTTGGAGGGGCAGGATAGGGCATTCCGGCTTCTTGATACAGAAATGGAGCCATCCAGTGAACCTGGGAGGAGACACGCTCAGAACAAATGAAGACAATTCTTTCTGTAAAAAGCAGCTGAGTTTAGGAAGCCACTGCTAAAGGATACCCAGGAGTGCTGGCAGTTTACATAGTTTCAAGACAGTTCAGGGAAGATAAACCCACTGAGGATTACTCAATACCTAGAAACTATATCTGGCTAAGGAAGTCCCTGAACAGAAAATGTTTGCATGCTGGAGGAAAGGTATTACTCTATGCTTTTTTTTGCCCTCCTTGGTATCCACTTTTGGATACTGTCAAAGATGGAGTAGACTGTGCTATCTGGGCCCGTGATCTTGAACCATTTTAGCTCTTTTGGGATTTTTCTGTATTTTGAAGTAGACTTTGGTCACAACTTCGAATTTTGGCTACTTCTCTGATGGTCAGTCAAATCAATTAAAAGATACCAGTCTTCATTGAGAAAGCAAAATGTGAACCCTTATTGGAGATTATGTGAAACAAATACCCATTTCTTTCTTCTTTCCCTATAGTCTCATTATCATTCAAACTTTGAGCTCTGTTTTAATTAATTTAATTAATAAGGAAAAATTTCTCTCAGCCTCAATTAGAAGTCTTCTGGACCTCTCAGCACAGGTTCAGCAAAAGATTTAGCTTGGGAAATGTAGCTCAGTAAAGCTAGCCCCAGGCCATGGTAGAAGCTACCTCACTATGAACCTTGATTCCACTTCCTCGATCATCTCAGGTTGTTGCATCCCGATCTCTTGGACTAGCAGTGCTTTAGTTTTTGTAAATCTGCAGACTTGGCTATATATGATACTCCTTAAAAAAAAAAAGTAAAAATGAAGTGTTCAATATCAGTTAGGCATTCCCATTCAAATTGTGTGTTGTATTTGACTACGCTGGATGGATGTCCCAGATTAATTTAATCTATATTTACTGTCTTTTCTTTCAGAGTTGTTTCTGACAGCATAAGTATGTTGATTTCTTTGTATGCTGCTGATGTCTCTCAGGATTCACCAAATAATTAATACCGACATCTGTTTAGCATGCAAATAATAAACCTATGCTGTCCTCAGATTGCCATTTTGATATGGGAAAATACAGACTACAGTTTACCTCCAATCAGATACTCAGTTCAAGCTTGCTTTGACGTGGGTGTTTTGCTTGATATCTCTGAAAAGGGAGATGGCAACTGCCTTGGTGCAATCAAGCACTAGCTCCAAGCCTTAAAAGCTGGAGTGTGTCCTGTAGATTCTTTTTTAGGGAAGGAAAAGTTATTTTAGATTATTATAAAAGAGGTTCTGTTGTTTTCTCCAATATAATGTACAAAGTGTACAAAGAGAATATAACAGAGTGCCTCTTCATATTGCAGCCATCAGACGCTCACAGAGATGAATACTTTATGTATGACACCATCCCATATATAAGCATGAGTGTGTGTGGTCTGCATAATAAATACCTGTTCAAAGTATACTGCAGAAATTGTTGAAAATTTACAATTACAGTTATAGTCCAGAATTGCCAGAGGTTACACTGCAGCAGTTCATAGGGGAGAAGAGTGGCACCAGCATTTTATAAATAGGAGATAACTATTCCAGTGCTGTGGCAAACCTTGACTTTTTAATATCTACCACTGTGACACCCGAGTGATTTATGTGCATGTTCTGTTGGTACCATTTTATTCCTAAGGATAGGAAGCACTGCAGCAAAGGTAAATAACAAAGTAGAATGAACATCTCAGTACTGTTACACGTTGTGAAAAACACTGTGTTATCACTTGAGAAAATCTGTTGTTATACAACTACGGTATCATAACATCTTACATTTGCAGAATCTTCGCTAAGGAATCCCAAAGTTTTCATATACTAATGAAACCTAACTTATGCTTTCCTTACCAATGGATGAAAGAGATACTATGAGCCTTTGCTTGTTTTCTAGTAGTGTGAAAGACACTGATGAAACTATCTGCAACATTTGCTAAAACTGCAAGTGCAAGATTCTGCAGTGCTCAGTAGCTTCTTAGGTTTTGTTTTGAATGAGAAGCTACAGTGTGTCAAAGGGACTGTCAAAATGCTGTCAGGTTGTCTTCAAAACAAATATTAACTCCAAAACTAGTGTGGCTTCTATTGCAAGAATCACATAGCTTTGTTCAAGAGCAGAGTCCACTTTTGCTTGAAAACTTTGAGCCATGAGCTTTTTCTAATAATCTTATTGTGACTTGTAGCATGTCAAAAAAAAACAACCTCAAAAAACCTGCTTGACTTACATAGTCAGGATTTTTTGTTAGAGATGGTTAGCAATACTTTGATAGGGCAGTTTCCACTGGAAAATTCAGATTCATTGTAATAGTTATGGAGACAAATCAATAGTAATGAAAGTCCAAAGGAACCTGGAAAAACACCTTATTTTTTGCACGTTGGGTGTGTGATTCTCTAAAACAAAGAAAAATCTGTAAAGGAAACCTACAAGCCATTTTTAAATGTAGTCATAAAAACCAGTTACGGTTAAAACTGCAGGATTATTCAGCAATATCTGGGAACAATTTGAATCTTTAAGCACTGGAGTATGAATTTAGAAAAAATCCAGTCCCTCTGCAGGCCATTTTTTTTAAGTTTATATGAGAAATTAATAACTGACTCAAATATAATTAAGTAGGTTTGAGATTAAAAAGAACTAGAAGTTGTTGCATCAGTAACAAGACCATGTCATTGAATCGTTACAGATCAAAGCCCAAACTAGTGTTGCCTATACTAGCTGCAGTCATAACTGCTCAAGCCATGCTGTTCATTTAAGGATAGTAATAGAGTTAGAAGGAATTTGGGGAGGTGTGCTGTCAGTGATTGATAGAGGTCGGTTAATGCTTCTTGTGTCTGCAGAAAAACATATCTGAAGACTCATTCTTAGCTAATATCTGTAGGAAGAATATTTGAGGAGGATGAGAATCTGAAAACTAGATTTTCAGTCTGGGGTTTCTCTGTACCAGGAAAGAGCATCATCTTAGATGATACTAATACATGAGGTTAAATATTACTTTGTTTTTAGCATACGTTAAAAGCAGCATTTGATATGTATTAATGGATTAAAGTTAACCATGTTATCATTATATGGTTAGTCCCAATGCTAAACTAAATTTAACAACATTTATTTAATCCATTTTATTATATTTGGCCTGTCCAGCTAGTGCTCTCACCAGAAAAATATGACTACATATTTGGTTATAATTCTAAGGTTGAATAGAATAAGGATAAGGATAATATATAAGATTAAGGATAATATTTATCATTATATTTTTACTATACTAAGATCTATATGTCATCTTCTAAGACGATTCAGGTAAAGGTACTTTCCTATTTTATATCCTCACATAAGAAGAGTGAGATGTAATATATATAGACCAGTCTACAATCCCCAAAAAGTATGTTGCTGGGGGATTTTACTAACAGTTACTGTAAAACAAGACATGGTGGCAAATGTATTCAAAATAAGGCAGTCAGGTGGGAACAGATCGGGCAAATGATAAGACATAGCACAGCATTCTTGCTCTAATTGGATAACCTCCATGAACAAAACCACCCATCAGTGTTTATCAGATAAAACCTTTCTACTGTATTACAAAAGCAGATGTCTTCCAGATCTGCTGAACTGCTACTTCCAGGTTCTTATCACTTGCTTCCTTCCAGATGTGTTTTGGTGTATTTGCTATTTCCTATTTTTCTTAAAGATATTGTTGAGTATCTTAATATTTTTTCTACTTAACTACTCAAAAAGAGTGTCTGGTCAAAACAGCTGAAAATGTACTTTACTGGTAATGAGAATAAACAGGTTGAGAAGACAGCTGTGTATGTCGTTTTCCTAAAATATAGGAAAGCTGCTCCATTTCTGGAGAAGTTTCTCCAAGGTGAAGTCAGAGTTGTCTTATACACTGTGATTGAAGTAATATTGTTCTATCCCATGGACTTGGCATTTACTACCAAAAGTGCTGGAAGTTAGGGATAGAGAGCTATATATACATTTCTGTTGCAGATGTTTTAACACATCAGGCTGTTTTCTCTTCCCTAGTATTTGAAAGTGACTGCTGCATACATCAGCATTTGATTAAGGTATTGCCCTAAGTAGATCACTCTTATATACCATATGATCTATACACAGAAAATAAAACTTTCCTAATAACCTTTTGGTATTTTAGCATCAGCTAATTTTCTGCTGAGGAGAGCAGAATGTGATTAAGGCAACGGAAAACATTTTATGGAGTGACAGGTGGTCATGAAATTATATTAGCATTTAAATGACTGAAATGGAACCTTTCCTTTCCTGGTCTGAGAATGTCAGAAAGCAAAGAGTCAGGATTCATCCTCTCCTCCCATTCCCCATGGGTTATATTTTACTTTAAAAACAGCTGTTAATTCTGTGTCACAAATTATGAAGGATTTAAAAAAGAGTGTCATGACTTGCTGTAGATACTACTAGAAAACATTTTCCATCTGTGTGACATATTTTAAAAAAGCCCTCAGCCACTCAGAGAGCCAGCTTTGTGAACTTAATCAGATGTTTTTCGTCTCTTGCTAACTAAGAATCAACTCTAGGGAGTGTTAAGATCACCACCGTAGTATTTATTTTAAGTGAGTGATTGAATGATTCCTGAGCTGCTCTTCTGGAAAATGAAGCAAAACCCTGCTTTAGAGGTCACCTCTAATTAGAGATCAAAAAAAAACCTGCAGATAACTTCATCAAAAATATAAATAACTAATCAGTACCAGTCCGATGGCTTTGTTTTATAATTAGTCCTGTACAAAGGCTCCTTGAAGTCAGATGACAGTTGGGTCTCCTGCCTCTAACTTCACAAACGAACCAATAGTTTCAAGCTGATGCTCCCTTTGAACTGCTCTCCCAGGATAAATTACTGATGGCCTAAATGTTACATTTACATTTATTATTCTCCATTACCAAGAACATGTGAAGCTGCAAAAGATTAAAGCGGCAATTACTGAAGTTAGAACATTGGAAATGAAGTTCAAACACCAGAAATGAATGTTTAGGAAAACAGAAAAGACAATTACTTGAGGCTAGTTTTAACTAAATAAAAGCAGTGGCTTCTACATCAGAGAGGACGTTTACAGATTATCATTTCTGTGCTCATGAATCTTTGAATGAACTACTTCCAGCTTGTGCAGTTGGGTTCAGATGCAGTCTGGATAAGACCTTGGTGTTCAGAAGGTTGACCATGAGCCCTGGGCCTTGGCAGTCTGACTTCAAGGGAGGTAACAGCATGGGAGCGAATAAAGTTGTCCTAGAAGTTGCTCTTTAGAAAAGATTTCATAGGTGTTACTGAAGTTGTTGATTTTTTTTTTTTTTTTATCTTGGTTGTCTTTCTGGTTTGCTTTTTGTTTTCTCCATTTCATAAAGTGCTGTTTTGTTCAGTTCGTTGATTCGTTGCCCTTGGTAGAGGAAATGCAGTTCACTGGGTCCCATTCAGTTTAATTGAATTTTCTCAAATTTGGAAGGAGAGGTTAAAACCAGGAGGAGATGTTCAGAGAAGTACCAGGGAACTGTTTGAAACAAGTTTTGTTCTCTTTTCACTGCAATCCATCCCTGTGTGATCTTGTCTGCAGCTACACTGAGAAGAAATTAATCCAGGCTCTCTGTTTGAATGCAAGACATCAGGGCAGGAACTGCACCCAGCCCACCTCGCAGGGTGAAATGCACTATGATGACAAGCATAAATCTCTGCTCAAAACCATCCCCACATTCTGTGGCTCTAGAAAGCTCAGCAGAAAAGTCACTTTTCATGGGGTGCCTGTGCACAGCTGGTTGTCTGCCACATCTGCACACTGACATGGGCTCACACAGTGGCTACTAATGAGATTGTTTTTCAAACACTTCACCTTTAAAATGATGAAATTAAGCTCCCATAGTTATTAAGAGCTAAAAATAATGATTTGATTGTACTCTGCATTGTAGTAGCAGACACAGCAGTATATTGATCTGCACTCTGTGTCATATTACATTTACAATACAACCTGATCAATATGCTATTTCTGAACCCATGGTTCTTGCATGTATGAAATTTGGATATTTTATTGTAAGACTAATGCACATGGCCAAGTCACAACAGTGTAGTCTAGGGTACGGTACACAAGCGAGATGAAGCAATGAAAAGGGGATATGGTGTAGTTGGGATCTGTCAGTGCTAGGTTTACGGTTGGACTAGATGATCTTCAAGGTCCCTTCCAACCTAGATGATTCTGTGATTCTGTACCTCTTTTTTATTTTTTTAAACAGTCTTGCAATTTTTTTTGATGTCCAGTAAAAACAGAAACACCAGTGTGACAGGCACTGTATAAATGCATGTAAGAGACATCCCCTATTGCACAGACAGTAAGTGCTGACAGACAGACAAAAGCAGGAGGAAAGATACGACAGCAATGAATTGACCTTGCTCAGGTCACCAAAAAGGTCAGCTGCAGCTTTGAGGGCAGAACATCTTCTTAATCCAGGGTATCAGTCTATCTTATTATTTAATCATCCAGTGATGTAAGTGGAAGGTGTTGGGTTTTTACTAATATATATCAAGAGAATAATTTCAGAGTATCAGTGGAGCTAAAGTGATGTTATGCTGAAACAGTGAAAAGAAAGTTTGTCTTAGAATTTTTTAAGGGTATTTTCTCTTTAAGGGCATAAGGTGCTATCACTCCACCTCCTGTGCCAACAATAACAGCTGCTTGAGAAACTCAGTCTCCAAAGGACTGCCAATGAATGCCAGAAATAAGAATTTAACAGAATATATTGCTATTGAGGGTCATGGTTGCAACTAGCATGGTCTGTAGATCTGGATGCTTCCCGAAAGAGATAACAGAGTGATTGAAAAGGGTATTTCATTTGGTCTCCACTTCAGTTCTAATAGGTAGAAAAAGAGATTGAGGCTAACAGTGATGCACTGAAGAAAAGTCTTTTGGGGACTCTCTTAAAAATTGATTTTGAAAGTAAATCCCCATGTGTGTATAAATATGTCTGTTTCTGGCTCATCTGTCTTCTATTAGTTTCGCTCATATGAGTTTCAGTCAGTCTGTTTTATTGGTATGTTGAACAAATAATAATAGTATTAAGGTGTCAGTTTGGGTTTATAAATTTGCTGTAACTTTTGAGACATATCTTAATTTTCTGAATAGCTGAAGCCATCTTTTGTGACTCTCTAGCTGTAAGCATATTTTCTTATTAAAAATCTCTACCTACTCCTAACGTACTCACTTAAAACATTAACATAATAAAATATAATGTGCTTAAAACACTTTCCATCAGCTTCAGCAGTCAATTCAGACCCTCCCACTTTATAATAGAGTAATCATTTTCCATCGTTCAGTACATAAAGTTAGAGTTGTGCTTTGTAGATGGAGTAAACATGGAAAAACAGCATTAAGAAAGTCTAGGTAATGATTGTGAAGAAACTATCCTGAGATTGGGTGTATGTCACCTGGAAGATATTGCGCAGAATTTGTTGTTGTTGTTGTTGTTTAAGTGCTGCAGAGCATTGTGCTGCTTTTTAATTACCTGCAATTTTTCATGCTTTCATTGTAACAATATATTTTAAAAAATCAAGTTCCCATGGAAGTCAAAGCTTGCTCTTTTCATTGACTGAGGTTTGCATCAGGCTGTAGAGGAAAGGCATTGAAAACTGAGACCTTGGAAGCAATGCCAAGTCTTCCTGTTGAAAAGAGGTTTCTGAATTTCAGAGGAGCAACCGATTTTGCGATTGTGAGTGAATTCCTGCTGACCATCCAAACTGCATGTGACAAACCTGATCCAAGTCAGTTTCTCTTCTTGGGTTTTCTGGTTTAGAAGATAACACTGCCAAATGCGTGAATTCCAGATGTTTGGGTGGGAAAAGTGGGGTTGGGGAGGTATCTGTGTTTTCCTTGGTGGAACTGTGGTGTGACAACTACATCTAATGCCATGTTCCTGTATTCAGGGTAAGTGTGCAGGTTCTGTTCTGTGCTGCTTGAAGCTGGCAACTAAATTCTAATTTCTTTTGAACTATGTCAAAGTCTAAAGAAATGTAAGAAGCATTTGCTATGTGCTCCTATTTTGATTCACGCATACAATTAAAGGTTAACATCCCAAGAATAAAAATGCGTGACACAATTCAAATTTGCAAGGAGCTGAGAGACGAGAGTGGTGCGTATTTAAAACATGATTTAAACTATTGCCTGTAACTGTGGATGCTGTTGGGAAACAGTCTCTCTCTCTCTGAGTAGTAAGTTTTGATTTCAGTGTAGCTAATGAGCCTTTTTCTGAAATAAGAATGTAAAGCTTTAGAAGTGATGTAGCTGTAGGAACTCAACACTGCTAAAGAAATGTGCATAAGCTAAATAGGTTTAGAAAAGGAGGTATGAATCAGTTCAAAAGAAAACATGTAGGAATGAAGAGAAGTTGTGGATGTCTGTATTTTTAAACAGTCTCTTTCCTAAATCACCAAAATCACTCTCTCAGACATTAACAGAAGTTTGTATAAACAGAAGTGGTATCATATAAACTACGAAGTACAGATAATATAAACTATAGACTACCTAGCTCTAAAATTAAGCAAATACACGTTTCTGTTCCTATTGATCAGTGTTTATGTAGTGATTTGATGTATTTTCGGAACAATATCATTGTCTATAAGTCATACAAGAAGAAGACAGGCAAAACTCTGCTCAATTTAATGAAATGATTGTCCCAGTTTCAGTCAGGATAGAGTTAACTTTCCTTGGGCTGGGAGGGAACACAGCTAGAGGGCCGGGCCTGGACTGGTCATTGAAGTATTCCATATCATGTGACGACATGCTCAGTAACTAAAGGAGGCACGTGCTCTCTCATTCCCGTTTTCCGGTCGGTGGGCGTGGTGGGATCTTTGGTGGGGGTGGGATCGCTGCTGGGGGCGGGCTGCGTACCCGTCACGGGGTGGTGAGCAACCGCGTTGTGTATTACCCATTTGGACTTACTATTGCTACTGATGTTTTGTTACTATTACTAAACTGGGGGTTTTTATTCAACTTACAAATTTTCTTTTTTTGTCCCTCCCCTGTTTCACCAGGGAGGGGGGAGGGAAGTAAGTGACTGGCTGTGCGGTGATTGGCTACTGGCTGAGTTCAAACCATGACACTGATTCAATTAAAATTAACAGGACTGATTGAGCAAGTAAATGTAGACAGTGTTTGGCACTAGAAGTCTTTGCAAACAATTCTAAATGGTATGGGGCTGGTATGAATCACTATTTCCATTAACACCACCTTCAATAGATTTATGCTGATTTATTCTTAGAGGATCCAACTCTCTTCATCTATAGTTAGTGCAGTAAAATGAGGGGTTTTTTTCCATTATTTAATTTTTTTTCCAATAAATGTATCAGAATTTAGACAAATCTGTGGAACCTGTAGTATTCTAAGATATTTTGTTTCCGTGCAAGTGTAAGGAGATTACAAACTTCAGTACCTAGGCCACAGATACATAAATTTCTGTGTGTATGTATCTATGTATGTGTTGAAATTTACCATTTTCACAGCTGTAAAGAGGTCAGACGCCTGCTTGTAAAGGTCTAGCCAAAGGTTTTAATTAAAATAACTATATTTATAACCATCTTCTATCATTAATCAAATGTAGACTTAAATCACCCTGCATAAATGATGTAGTGTTCTAAATTATTGAAACTACAGAATATGTAATACTCTTGAGTACAGAGTATCTTGCAGCATCAAAATTACCACAGTGCTCGTGTGTGTGCGTGTGCTTTTGCCTGCCTTACCATGCCTCAGTTTGAGTTGTGGTGAGTGCTTTGGATTGCTTGGTATCAAACACAATGCAATTTAGATGAAGTGTGGGAACTTATTCCACAACATGCACTGAATTGTCTAGAGCGTTGTCATTGTCTAGAGCTTGGCATAAGCACAATCCCAACAGTTTGAGGGAGCACTGTGTGTAAAGGTCTTGACAGTACTTTGATGTGCACAGCTTTCCCTAGTTCTCAGGAGGAAAAAAATCTGTTACACTGTACTGAAATCCTCAGTGCAGCTTAGTCCTTTTTATAGCCTTTAAAAAAGTCTGTCAGATCTAAGACCTTCATTCTAGTTTGGGTTTTCTCCGTGGTGTTGTAATCTGTATCTTGCGCCCATTCCTTTCTCTGAAGATCCAAAGAGTTGATTGTGAAGTTCTCAGAGGGTACACATGTTAACTTTTCCACTTGTACACAAGATACTGAACTGGCCTCTGAATTCAGGTGCTTTGTTGCAGGAAAGGTCAAAAGCCAAGTAAAACCAATTTAGATTTGACAGCTTTCAAGAGTCGTCTTCTAAAATAGAAAGTAATTTATATTTTTTTCCACTTTGATTAAATCTTTCCCTGATAGCATGTATTTTGCTGTATCTTTATAAGTGAAAATATTGTCCATGGCAGAAGAAGAGCCCTTAATTTTATTTAGGTTAAACACACTTAGCCCTTCTCAGTAGTTTCTAACTCTGGAAAAGGGCAAATCTGAGGAGGCAGGTTCTGGGGAAGAAAAGGTACTCACCTGTAATGGCTGGTAACAGATTAGGCTCTATAGTATATTATTTCTTTCCTCTCACTAAAGGGTGATTGTGTAGGGAGAAATGTTTCAAGATACTTGAGGTGTTCCAGACAGAGAAGATGAATGTAAGGTTTCTGATGAAAATAGAAGAGTTGGTACATCATTCTTGCACAATGTTAAAAATATACTAAGAGTGGTTGAGCTAGCAGATATATGTGCTGGGTTTGAGCATTTGTGGGGTTTGGAGGGTTGGGCAGAGGGAAGTTTGACAAAGGCGACTCTTTCATTGGGCTGCCCTGTGCTGAGATGAGGCAGGAGAGTCTTACAGCACTGGTCAAAATGTGCTCCAGAACAGCAGACGTGAAAAAAAACCCAGGCCAGGGCTGACCTGGAAGACAGAATGGCTGAGCCAAGGAGTGACCATTGCAAATCCCTCAGAAATTGCTTCGGTTTATTTAATATCAAGTTTCCAGCCTTTAAGACTTCAGGTGAAATAAGCTTGAAATGTGAAAAGCCTGACTAATTCTACAGACAAAAAAAACCCACGCTGTGTAATTAGTGCTATAGTATTTACCAGCTAAACAGACCAGTTAAGGACAGGGGAAAAAAATCACTTACAAGTCCCTGTCTACGTGTGTCAAGAACTATTCCGTTAGAAGGGAAACTTTCAAGAAATCTCATTAGGTTAATGCTTCTCAGCAAACCTATGGTCCAATCACTGGCACTACTTTTCCCAAACTGAGTTTTTGCAGAGAGTGTGACAGATAAGACTTTATCTACCTTCTGGGCAGCAGTGGGATGTTGGACAAAGGAAAGGAGCAACCCATCTGTGATGGCAACCTTAATTGTGATCAGGAAGCTCTAAACAGAGAAAAGAGACAGAATTTCTTTTCCTCTTAGAAGGTGGGGGAGGACTTTCAGCTTATTTGATATCTCTCAGCTTCATGCTAAATACAGCACCACATCCTTCTTGCCAAAAGATCTTGGGAGAGCCTCGTGCTGCAGAGCTCTCCCCCTTCTCACCAGCCACAGCATCTCAGTAGGTATTGTGAAGTTGCACCTGCTGTGTGGTGGTGCTTTGGTAAGTGTCAAGCTCTGTTCTCTCTCAGATTAACAGCAGCTTTCATCCCTCCCCAGATGAGGCAGGGGAAGGTATCAGGGCGGGTAGGAGAGCAAACCTGGCACTTTGCTGCAGGTGGATGTAATCAAACCCCTCACTTGGAAAGCTTCAGCTCTGTGTAAATGCTTTGTTGAATTGTACTATTTTTTGAGAAGTGTATCCAAAAAGCCAAATGGTATCTGAGCATCCTCCCTGTACATATCAGTATCTGTGTTTACTGATAAATGTTTCATGAGTGGTATTAACATCCACTTTTCTTTCATTCTTAAGGCATTTGCTGTGTTCCTCTAACACAACTAGCAATGACATTCTCACATCAGGCAATATTCTAGACAATTCTGTGATTCTGTGATTCTAGATAAGTGTAACTGCTATGTTCAGTATAAATTTGTATGATCCCCGTATCAAACAAACATGATATTCTACTGTTGTAATACTAAAATTCAAGTGTGATGTGACTGTTTATGGAAGAGTAATATGTTCTGACTGTCCTGTTGACGTTTTTGTCTTGGACTTGATGTTAAAATACTGCAGAATGCTTGTTCAGGCCCAGGTGACTAATATGAGCTGAGAGATTATAAACCACACACAGCTGTGCATAGATTTTAAAGAACTCGACCAGAACACGGATCTTTGTATATTGTATGGATGCAGGGAATGTTTTCTTTCAGCTAGAAAGGGCTCGACTTGACAGCCCCTGTAACAGAAAGACATCAAATAACCTAATTGCTGTAATTACTTCCTTGATACTTCTGTGATCTTATAAAAAATAGACTGAAGGTCAGTAACTACACCGTACCCTGCATGGAAAATATAACACTATTTTTTTCAGGTTATGGCTGAAGATGTAATTAGAAGTAACTCTTCGAGCTGTGACAGGCAAAGTAAAATCTGCAGGTAGAGGAAATGCCTTCTATTAATTTAACTCATTAATTTATTAGTATAGACTGGATAGAGTCTATAGGTAAGACATATTAGCTCTGAGTTTCAGTCTTACCTGTAAGATTATTTTTTTTTTAATTCATTTATCACTAGCAAAACTGAAATGTGTCTGTGCAGTTAACTGCCACCACGCTGTGTGGTGGCATCCTACCATTGCCTCAAAAAAAAAGAGAATGGGATGGGAAATGGTTTCTCTAAACAAACCATAGGAGGGTTTTGACAGTTCAGTATTTCTTTTTAGCTTTGGTTAAAGCAAATATCACTCAGAAGCAGACCCACTTATGGTAGCCTTGTGCCTGGGGCACTTAGTAGGTTAATGGAGGAGCAGGTTCAAGTCTTTGGTCCATCGCAGAGAAGAGATGAATTTATACCTCTGACTTGTTTCTTGGGTGGACTGTTTAATAAACTATTGTTACTTTGGGAGAAAGTCCCTCTATCCACAAGTGCACTAAAACAAATGAAGATTCCGCTGATTCAGATTCTGTTATTTGCTCCCAGTATGACAAAATTTGACATAATGATGTAATTGCTGTACTGCAGATACATATATCTATAGAATAGTGCCAATAGTGCCATTTTGGGCATAAAGTCACCTGCAGGTATATACATTATTAATGTTAATTTAGTGGTCTAGAAGAAGGTCAAATATCAGAGCAGTAAATAATAATTCATGATCCAAATTTTTGTGCACTTTAGAGTGGAATGTTACTACAAACCAGAAACCTACTTCTAGAGCAAAAATCTCACTCCCGCCCAGTTTATACAGTGATTTCAGTCCACATGGCATACAAGGGAGAAAACTTTATACTTTGAGAACAATGATTTTGTTGACCTCTGTGTGGGACTGTTAGAAGAAAACTGGCCCAGGACAGACACTGGGTCATACTTCAGTGACAAGCAATTCTGTCTTCTGAGGAATTCCAGCATTAATACATGGTGGTGTTTGACTTGTAGCATATTTATGTGCTGGCTAGGCTAGGGGTGAGAGAGAGAAACAGTATTTTGGCAGTATTTTTTATTTTTTTTAAATCTCTCCTTAATGCCAGAGCAAACAAAGGCGTGGATAGAAAGATCACTTTAAGGAATGGGATATTTGCAAGTATGAGGTATAGACGCATACCATACATTTGGTCTTCACTAAGAATTTGAATGTCAGATGCCAGTGGATGTCAGTAGTCCTACTGAAGCAACCTGATATCAAGGTATTTCTGACCCACTGGTAATCAGGGACATAGCTGATGCTGGAAGCTTCTCTGCTAATACCACACTGAGATGTTTTCTCACTACTTATTGATTAGATCACTGGCCTGTCTCCAGAGCATCAAGTGTTTCCCAGAATCTGAAGAGTATCTTTAGAATATGTAAAATTTGTCAAAACATCAGTGATATGATCATGTATTTTTTTAACCAATAAAGCTTTAAAGCCCCTTTTTCCTAGCCTGAGATCCTACCTAATAACATCATTCAGTTTCACATAATAAAAACCTGAGAAATATTTGCAAGAACTGGTTTTAGTGCTCACTTTTTTGCAACAGCTGAAAACTGGTTTTAGTGGAGCAAGGAAGACGACTTATTTCTGAGTCACAAAAATTTATTTTTTTTTTTTTAAAGTTAGACCTCTTATTTCGGTGGGAAGTTGTACCTGCTGCTCCCAAATACAGAATTGTGCACAGGACTCTGACAGTCTCTTAGTGTACACCAATTATTGAGATCAAACTCCAGGAAACAAGGCCATCTCTTGAAATGCAAGTTCTACATGTTTTTCCTCAAATGTACAATGCAACAATGGTCCTGCTTGTGTTTAGTCTGGACAATCAGTCTAATGTGGACCTCCATCAGAAGAATGCAGTGTTGATACCTTCATCAGTGACAATGCTCAAAGAAGAAAGAGAAGATTAGTGAAACCTCAAACTGATCAGAAGGAACTTGATGTTCTTGGTAGGCTTGCTTGACAGGTTGCTATTTTACAGTATTTCTAATGTATATCTGAAATAAGTTACATATTATGTCCTTCTTTTGCCATACTGAACTTCTAGGTAGGATACTCCAGCTAGGTAGAAGTCACCTGAAGCAAAACTGCTGCAGGACAGGTTTGCTAGCATTCCCTATGTTGAAAGTGATTGAGGAAGAACAGTAGGAGGATTTCTTTGAGCACTAACATTATTTTTCATCCTGCTGGCTATGGCAGCTTCTAGAGCTAATTAAGCACAGGAAAAGACAGCATTCACCAGATGCCTGCAGAGCCAGTCAGCAGATGGGATACTCTCTCCCTAGCCCACATGTGTATTAGGGTTATTTTTCTTGGAAAAAATGGTCAAAAGCTGCCAATTATGCATGATTTGAACATGAACAGATATGTTCCTGCAGCAGTGGAAATTGGTTAAGGCAAAAATATTCTTCTAAATATACATACACCTTTTCTTTAAAATAAAATGTTTAAAATAAGAGGAAAGATTGGAGTTGAGTTCTATGCTGTCAGTCCATGGTTCCTTTCAGAAACCAAAGGCAGCCAGTGTTTATCCACAAATGAATGAAAGGCACATGAGTCTAGGATTTTCCAGTCCTGAAAGCTGTGCCACTGGAAGTCACTTCTTCAAAGGTTTTTCTTTAGAACAGAGAAGGACCTCACAACTGCAGGAATTTCTTCTCCCTTTGGGAGTGGAAAAAATGCTCTGAGATTCTGTAAAATGTCTTTTCCCTTGTTCCCATATAACAAAGAGATTCTTGGAGTCTTTTACGCAGTCTAACAAATCCCAAAGTTTGAGTTCAGCTCATTCTCATTCAAACCCTGGCTGGTCCTTAAGGTGTAACCCTACCCACAATTATTATTCTTTTACATCAACTTGCACTGTACTCTTTGTAGGTGGAAAGTCTGATTCTGTACCTATACATAGGTGCTACGTATATATGCAGGACTAAGGTTACAGTCACATCTTACACAGCCATGTAATTAGATTATATAGAAGTGTATTTGTTTGTGGAGAATGAATAAATTCTGTCTATTTGTATTTATTGTGCACAGTTGCATAGCAGAAAGATTTTTTTAACTGGTTATTTGTAATGTAACTGCTTAGATTAATTATGAATTTATAATAATGCTGTTTTGTTTAGGAAAGAATTAGAAATTTCCTGATAAAGTTTTGATAAAGAAATCTGATTCAGCTGCAGTTACTAGAGTGAATTAGGGCTAGCATTAGAAGTTCCTTGGTATGCAATTTAAACTGTGATTATTACGGTGTCAATGGTGATGAATATTCCTGGGTAAAATAAGTGTTGTATTACATAACACAAAGACAGGTGGATAATAGATTAGTACATCCACTCACCTTCCCTTGGAGCCAAGGAAGGAAATTCCAACCTATTAATCAGAAAGGCCTTTGGCTGGAAATGTTTTTACAAACTGGGGAGAGGTATGATAACTTGAAGTATTTCGAGATTGAATAGAAATCTTCATTTCATATTTTGTTGATGCATTTAATCCTTTGACTAAACACTTCTTCAGCATAGTCAGGCAAATTATTTAAGGTTTTTGAGATCTAGGACTGGTAGGTGCAGTTCCAGAAGCTTGCCTTTGGCTCTCATTTTTATATAGAAATTGAATTCAACAGTGGCACAATCTGAGAGATATGAAAGCACCACTGCACATTCAGGTAACACAAAAAAGCCATGTTCTGTCTTGATGTATGTTAGATGTAATGTGCGTAGATTGAGGAGGAATGGTTTAGAGATTTCTTTTTTTTCTTTTTTTTTTTTTTTAATTCAAGGCTTAAAAATGGATTAAAAATGGATGTGAGAGCAAATTGTTGCTGGAGGAGAGTGGAGGTACATGTGTTAGTAATTAGAGCAGAGGACTGGGATTAGGGAGGACTCTCTGCTTGCTGTAGGTTCTTCTTCCTCTGACTTGAATAAATCATGTGGGACTGGATATGGGACTTCTCAAAAGTACCTAGGAAAGTTAAACTCCAGCTTGGATTTTATTCTATCTTCACTCTTCCCTTATTGTGTGATGCTACCTTTTGTATACCGAGGATGTTAATACTTCTCTGCCTCAAAACATAATGCAGGTCTTTCCAGTCCTGTGTTTCTGTGATTAATCAGTGCACAGAGGGCTTTGAGATCTTTGGTCGAGAATGACAATGTCAGTATTAAAACAGTTGTCCAAGATCTTAACAAGTACCTAGGGGTGCAATATTCAGTCACCTCTCTTTAATTTCATTGTACTTCTTCAAATAAGATACTCCATTTGGTACCAATTTTTATTGAATCTGTCTTTTTCAGGGAAATTTTCATAGCCTTTTAGTATTGTAAGTATTCAAACCATTAATGTTTATGTCACCTAGAATATACCATATTATTTGCACACTGTGTATATTATGATGTTATTCAAGGCATGTTTGCAGGCTTATGGGTAGGTTCGTCCTACTTTGATTATCCAGAATGTTAGGGAGGAAAAAAAAGTTTGAGATAGCACGAGGACTCAAGTTTGGTGTGTTGGGCACTCAAGTTTGTCCTCTTCAGGTTAGTCTGCTACTAATTAAACAAATTAGACAGCTGCAGAGAGTGAGTAATTCTTCCTCCTTTTTAACTTAACAAGCAATCCACAGTGCATGGCAGTGACTTCAGATGATTAGCGATTCATATGTGGTAGCAGACGGCTCACTTTATAACTACCTGCTTATGCCTCTTGCTTTTTAAGCAGCCCTCCCATAGATCCACTTTCTAGCAGCTCTTCACAAACACCACACCATCTACTCTACTCTTGTCTTATTCAGGACTTTGTTACTATTATCATACCCATATTGTGTTTATGATGGCAGATCAGAACAACCCAAATATGGACCCAGGATGAAAGGCACTATGCAGCAATGGAATACAGCTACTCCACAAATTAAATGCTTTTTTGGTTTGGGGAGCAACAATAAATTGAAACATGGTTCTGTCACCCTTTTCTTCCACATACCTGTGTGAGCTTGAGGCTCTCACTGAGTTTCTTCTGGCAATCAAGAGAGCCTATAAACATGCTATTGCTCATCGGGCCTGTCTGGGCGTGATGCAGACCTCTTTTGTCCAGGAAGCTGAAAAAGAAGTGTCAGAAAGTAGCTTCTGGAAAATTCCAGAAATTTCTGTCCCTAATGAAAGCAGAAATACAGCCAGTGTCTCCTGTATTTTGTACTCTTGTCTCATTCCCCATCAGGACTGGAATACAGAAGCAAGCAATAATTAAAAATTTGCAGATCAAAAAAGATTTCAGCTATTAGTCATTAAAAAAATTGTTTAGTTTAGTTTTGGTAAAATGTCAGCATCAGCTTTCCCTTAATTTGTCTCCTCACTCTCCTACTTACAGCTGAGTGAAGTACCTTCATCTGCAAGCTGGAGGAATAATATAAGTACTGTGTCTTCTGTAGCGTTGCCACAGCAGTCAAACATTATCAGAAAACTATTCTGGAATATTTGCTTTGACATAAGTTTAGTACAATAAACTAGTACAAGGTTAAAGACATCAAATGTATAATGGACTTGTCAAACCCTTTAATAAATTTGTATAATTCTGTACCTCACCTCTCTCATGAGGTTGTAACCAACCTGTCGGTTCCACAATAGGGAGTCAGTGGGCTGGAGTCTACCCTATAATAAATGTTAAATTCTTATTGTACTTTTGTCTGTTTCTATTTTGACTGGGTTTGACCACTCAATGAAGGTTAACTTTAAATTATGTTATGTATATTGGCTTGGACATCAAATTCTGATTCCATTACATTATGAGTTTTCAGAAACTGTGTCCATTCAGAATTGGGATGAAATGCTAAAACCTTACAGTTTTAATAGAACCAGAATCTCATGGTGTTTTGTTATAGTAACAGTATGGAGAAATCTTCTCCAGATCCTTGGACTGCCACAGACCTGGGGAAAGCTGCTAACTTATGTGACTGAGATCCTTGCCACTACCACCTGCACTTGAATTGCAGCTGTGGCTCAAGCCAAAGTCCTGTCAAGTTGAAAAGTCAATGCCATCACTTTCTTCACAGAATTTAGATATTCAGAGGAAAAGTATAAGTCAAAATTGAAGCTACTGGAGGTGGTTGCAATTACCTCACAAAACAAAGGGACATACAAGTCATTTGTGGGGGGCAGGGTGTCAGTTGTATTTTTTCATTAGGATTAAAAAGAAGTTAGATAACTAGCTACAAAGGCAGATTTTCAAACCAGATAGGTATTGAAATGAAGCAGATACAGAGCAGCCATAGGCATTTTCAGTGATCTAACTTCTAAAAAGCTGGAATTAAACATCAATTGCTATGACAAGAAACATAGTGATGATCAACTATTTTTGGGAAAATTTCATTATGTCTTTTTGCTGCGTGACATGAAGTCTAAAGGGGGTTTTGAGGGTGGAAGTGTGGGGTTCCTCACCCCTGCTATCAGTGATTCCTAGCTTTATTTATACCTGAATGCCTTTGCTCTTGTAGCTTTCATTTGAGGAAGAAAAGTGCTTTTTCTGTTGCAGGTTACATTTTTTAAAATAAAACTATTAACATGCCCTAGACGGTAAGTTCCAGTTTCACATGGCTGACATCCAGAGATGCTTAAAATACTTACACAGTCTTCAAAGCTGAAGATGCCCCTGATGTAGACATAAAGTCTACATTTCTCCATTTTGCTGTGTAAAACAGCCCATTTAAATGAGAACGATATTCCTTAATGCAGTGGTACTATAGATGCTGGCAGCTGAAACAAAAAGTCTGCCCAGGGAATAAGGTTGAGATCTATTTTGTTGCCATTGTATAATCCCTTCAGGCAGGTGAAGACTGGAAGGAGGCAGGTGCAGCGGTAGTGCCAGGCCACGACCACGCTGGGTGAAAAGAGCCTGAGTCTCAGGGCCTCAGTCAAGGCCCTTTGCCAGTTGCTTCATTTGGGGGAGTAGAAATGGACATAAAGAGCAAATCATCTCCTATGTTGCTGAGCTGTCAGTAATGGCAACAACTGATGCTCAAGCAAGCTGAGAAGCAGATGTTTCCAAAAGATGGGATATTTTTTCCTGTTTTGAAAGTTATTTGATGATCTCTACAAATAGATCAATGTTTTTGTCCACCTGAAGTTTCTTGAGATGCTAGCCACACTTAAAGCTGTTTCTTGTAATGCTTGAGGGGGGCAAAAAAGTAAATCAAGTTCAAATCTAAACGAACTATTTTCAATTTGATGTAGAATTCGGTTTGTGATTAATTTGCAGTAGAAACAATTGCTAAAGGACATTCTTTCATTTGGCCACCTGCTTCTATTCAGAGCTATGAGATCTGGAATTAGAGTTCAGTCATCTTTGTTAATGCTTTCTGAACTATGTTGGAAGACATTCTCATGCTCAAAACATCACCAAGCTGTGTCCTGCCCTATTCCAGCTGTTGCTGGAAATGCTGCCCTGTTAGATTTGCGTACATTGTGATTGCCTATCACAACTATGTCAAAATACTCTGGGTTAGTAAAAACTCCTGTTTCAAGTATTAACGTCATCTAGATTGTTGTGACAGTATGGAAAGGGAAGAAGAGCAGTAACAAGCCTGGTAGGCTGTAAACTCTGCTGGGATGATGGTGAGTAGCTAGACACAATTGTCTCTTGATGTCATTCAGCTGAAACCAAGCCATGGCACTGTAGTCTGAAGCACCCTGTGATACATTTTCATGTATATCAGCCTTTAAGGTTTCCCCTGAAGGTTAGAGCTTGTACCAGTTTCTCTTACAGCTCAGAGGAATTTTGACCTTTATAATAAGAATTGCCTTGGATGTTTTGTGCATCAATGAGTAGTTGTGCGTATCCAGAAGACTGTTGCAATTACATTGCAGATGCAAATGCCTCCCAGATATTTCCTGAACATTTTCAAAACTGGAGAAGACGAAAATACAGCCCAGAGGATTCTGTCCTCTTCCTCGTTGATGGGTGTACATTTTTCTTTGGCTATGTTGAAGAAAGTCTTTAACCCTTCCAGCTGGCTTCGACTCATTTCTTTCTTGCTGCCTCTCTTACTGTAAATCTTCTGCTCACTTCTTCCTGGCACACACTTTCTCTTAGGCTGAGTTTTAATTCTTAATCATATGTCTTGTACCTTAATTATAGTAGGGGAATTCATGTCTCCAGATCGACACACAGAAGGAACCTTCCACACACCAGTGATCTCTTCTTCTGTGCACGGCTCAACTGTCGCCACAACACTGCCCCTCTGCCACTTTCACTCACCACTGCCAAGATCTCTGCTTCATGCTGATGCACGGTAGTGTCTGTGTTGTGAAGGCAGTGACAAAATTGGCAGGTAGCGAGCAAGGGGGAGACAGCAAGCTTGCAAAGAAAAGAGAGCAAAACCTGTCTGTTTTGTTCTCTGATAGAGTTTTCATTTTGCCAAAATAAGAATAGGTTCTATTTAATTACTATATATGGCTGTGTGTTTGGATATATTTAAATATATATGCATACATACATAAATGCATACATACTCTCATATATATGTATATGTGTGTACATATATTTGTGTGTATATTTAAGTAAGAGCCTTCCCATAGAATTTCACATTGTGTTGCTTCCTGTCCATAGTTCTCTAAACTTTCTCATCTTCCCACAGAACTGCAGACAACAGCTAAAAAGAGCTGTAGTTAGAAGCAGCTTCTTTGGAGAAACAGCTGTATTATACAAGGTGGTATACTATAAAGACCTGTAAAACAATGATCTGTGAGCTTTGTGTTGAAAGCTGGTTGAAAAGATCTCTTCTTGACATCTAGAAATCTTGAATCAACCCATTTTTGGTGGGGTAGAGATGAATCTGCCTGCTTTTCTTCTGGGCTATGCATTTTTTTTTCTTCCATCTAGGCTTATGTTTTTGAAGCAAATCTGCCTGTCAGTGCTTTAAATCAATACCACTAAAGCTCTATTTGAAGGTAAACTATTTCAAGAGGCTGGCCTGCTCTACCCTGCAATTATATCATGTACTAAGTGAGTGAAACTTTCAAAGGTATTGAAGGCTTCTGGGTTTGTGTTTTTCTTTTCCATTTCGCTAGATGACATCCAGTGATAATGGCCTTAACATGATGGGAAATTAATTGAGAGAGCATTTCTACACTGCCATAATTTTATCATCCATCCTATTGCTGCTATTAGCAGGAATCCATAACCCCATGGGTGTTTTGAGAGAATCCCTTTTAGCAGAACTTACAGTGTAGAGGTTACATGGTTAGCTCCTTCCATCAGCTGGGTGTCAAATCACTGTCAAAAAGAAATTACCGATGTATTCATTTTTTTAGCTTCTAGCCTTGTGCTGTGGTGCAGTAGATGATTTGTAGTGAGCCATTGGGGAGAGAAGAGTGCTAGTGGCCATTGAAGGCTTCTCTCACAAAGGTACTTAGCAGAATCACTGCACATTAACACGGATGCATGCAGCAGCATTTTTGATCTAATGTCTGTTATAAAGTGGTGTAAGGAAATTATGCCTTCTGACTCATCATGTAGTAGCAGGATAGTAAAATAATCATGTTCCAGTGGATTTGTTTATTAAATTGCGTTTGCTGAATTTCCCCATGCTGACTACTACAAAGCAGGTTTTCTTAAATCCCTAGTAACAAACAAGCCTTCGTAAGTTCGTAACACTGAAAACGTAAAATAATTCCATTTTCTTGAAAGCCTGTTGTTTCTTCTTTCATATTCTTGAATTACTTTAATAAATCTTAAGCTGATTTATAAAGCATACTGTAACTTAGAAGAATGGTTTTGGAAATGGTTGATGTGGGCTTTATAAGTTCTCTACTTATCTTGCGACTTTCACAGGTATTCTGCTCATATTCTGAATTAAGTGGCCCTTTTCCTGCTCTCCTTCTCCATGGTAGTCCAATAAATTGGGATAAAATAGAATTTTGCTCTTTTTTCCTGTGTCACCTGTAGCAAAGCAGTAATATCTCTATGAAACAGATTATAGCCATGATTGTTGCATGCTCCTCAGCAGCTACTCACACTGGAACTTAAATTTATGCTCACTGGAATGTTATAATTAAAATAATGTGAACTTAGATGAAAGATGAAAGATGTTCTGAAAATTCTCCCTTTTTTCACTTGAAACTTACTGCTTTTAAATACATACTGAAGAATCTCAATTGAATTCTCTCTCCTTTTTCCATTATTTTCTCCCCCTTTCTACTTTGCTGTTCATTGGGAAAAGGAAGAGAGGTGAGAAAACTGAAAAAAAAAAAAAAAAATTAACTAAGAAACATGTGTTTCCTTTTTTTAAATTATTTTTCCCCTTAAAATAATTCATGACCCTTTAATCCTTAATTAACATTTTTGATGCATCAGGTGGGATTATTGCTGATCTCGGGCTGCACAGATCTCATGATAATTAAGTAATAATCATGCTTAATTTTTCCTGTGCAGCCAGTTAACATGACTGAGTGCATGCAGGATGCAAATTACTTGTGTGAAAGTGAGATTTTGCAAGGTCTCATCTTCAAAGGGGAATCACAGCTTAAATGCAACCCTGAAACACTACTTTTTCCTCTCCCCTTCCTTCTGCATGACATTTTCTCTCTAGAAAATACTTCCCTCTGTTCAGATTCCCCTGTGGGATTCCTTTTTATTGCTGCCGTAGTGTCGAAAGTTAGTGTGACGAGGAATTCAGAAAGCTTGAACAAGCAGAGCTTGCTTTTGCTCCTCCGCTGCATAGAAAGAGCACTCAGGGTGCTGTGTTTCCAGGCAAGGAGCTTCCTTTGCCTCTGCCACCATTTGGAGATCTCCCAAGATTTTCTCTTCTGTGTGCATCAGCGTGCAGCTGCAGAGCATCTCGAGAGATCAAGGCTGGGAGCAGACCCTGACTCGGGCAACGTGGCCGCACAAATCAACAGACGATCATTGATAGGGGCAGTGTTTTTCTCTTCTCCTGTACTATTGCACACCTAGGTTAAAATAATGCTCTTCAAAATCCCACCCTGAGCAACCCCACCAAGAGGATGTGCTGACTGTGTATACGGTGGAGTGAGTGGTCCTGTGGTCCAAGTCCCTTACTGAGGCTGGCCAAAATTCAAAGAAGAGTTGTAGGGCTAGCATAAATGTAAGTGAAAGAGAAAAACAGTGGCCTAGAGCTAGCTAAAAATATCATTCCCTGGACCTCATTTTGCAGTAACACTTTATTCAAAGGGAAAACAGTCTTGCAAAATGTTGGCATGCCTCTCTTAGGGAAAAAAAAAAGCATCAAAAAACCCCAGGATGCATCATCCCTACTGTTATTTTCCCCGTAAGGTTACCAAATCTTCTGGAATTTTGATGATTTTTTTAAAGGGAAATTTTAGGAAACTTTTTCTTATGTTACCTCTGCAATAGGCTAAATGTGATACACAAGAAGAGCAACATCTTCTTGACTAAAACACACAAAAAAACCCCCACCTTGCCTCCAGTAAGCATTGGAAATGATGCTTGCAGGAGCAGAGGGAACATCTGTCTGTTGAGATACCTGTACTCCTAAAACTCATAAAACTATGGTTTTATTTACAAGAATGTAGTGTAACCATTCTATAGGTTTGGTTAAGAGAGCTCCTGGCCTATCATATCTACCAAAGAAGTTA
Organism: Strix aluco; assembly: GCF_031877795.1. Lineage (NCBI taxonomy): Eukaryota > Metazoa > Chordata > Aves > Strigiformes > Strigidae > Strix > Strix aluco. The sequence goes on from NC_133936.1 coordinate 34,557,927, forward strand.
CAATTACTCAGCATCTTGCAAATTGCTGCTTTGCAACTGTGCGAAGACATCAGAGCCGTTACTAGGCTTGGGCCCACAAACATTTCACTACCTGAGTAGATGTACATGATAAAACATTTGTGGGACTTACAGGGGACTGAAACCTTCCAGGACATGAACCTTGACAAGGTATCAGCATGGCAGTGCTCTCTTCATTACTTGAATAATTCCTTTCCACTAAGGTATCTTTGAAAGGAAAGCAAACCTGTATTTTGTTTTAGGCATTAAAAAAAAAAAGCTTAAAATCCTATGTTCTTTATTTGCATCATATTTATTAGATTTTTAATTTGTTACTTTCAAAACTGTGTGTTGCTCTGTCAACTCTGTTACAAGATTTCCCTTAGGGGAAAATGGAGCTTCATATCCATGCTCACATATCACAGTGTGAATAAGACTTGCCACACTCCAGTTGGCAGGTAAGGAATATTAGTCAATAATGCTGGAATATAATTGGCTTTAACTTCTCATGTTATGTCACTAGATACAGCTTCATTCTTAGGGAGCATGACCTGAGAAATAAGGACATATTTCAAATTCCAACAGGATTAAGTCACTGTATTAAGGGGCTTTGATAGAGTTCAATTGTTGCTAATAAAGTAAAACTGAGCTTTTTTTTTTTTTCAAATTAATCAGTGTTTTCAGTGGTGATGGTTATTTTTGTTGCTGTTTGTCTTACGACATTTAAATGCTGACAATTTTGATGGGGACATCTGGCTTACAAATAATATCTGTTAAGTTTTATGCCAAACTCCATCTGAACTGCAAGGGATAGTTACTGCAGCTCGTAAAATAAAAAAAAAACTAAAAAAGAAGAAATGCCCTTTTAGTCTTTCTCTCATAGCAGGAGCTATTATTTCCTTTATTGTTGCTGCATTAAACATATGTTTGAATATGATCTTCTAACTTTCATTGCTGTTGGGTTAAGAACACAAAGAGCATGCCCCCGTCCTGATTAGCTAGTCTTGTACAGTAGTACCAAAAAAGCAGCATTGGTAATTTCTCAGCTCATTAGGTGCATATTCATCTTAATGGGGCATCAAAGTTAAAAACTATAATGCCTTCCTCTCATTTAATACTCTAGAGAACATTCACAGTAACCACATGAAAGCAAAAAGGATTTCAACTGGAGCTGCAAAAGTAGGTGTCTTCATTCCCTCCAGGCAGATAGAGGAGGGAAGAGAGAGAGAACTACTTTTTATCGTTACTCCTGCCTAATTTGCCTTGCCGTGCTAGCTACTGGTCACTATAGTTGTATGAATAAAAATGTTGACCTCTGCTAGTTTTTCTGGTAGGTCAAATTTGAAATCCATAGTCTGTGAACGTTTAGCAACAGCTAAAGAACACAGTGTCCTGAAATAACCTCTAAAGGTATATTTTATTGTTTATGAGTGTGTGGACCCTGATAGAGAGACCCTTCATTACAATGGAAAACTCACAGTGCCTTGAAACATTTAGGTAAACAACCCCCATCCTTAAAAATACTATCTTTGCATAAAGTAGTTGTGCCAGCTTAAGCTCCAAGCTTTGAAAAGGCACCATTTCCTGTGGTTTAGGTAATAACAGTCCCCAATTCATGCTATTTACTGAAAGAACAGTATTTCTAGAAACTGCTTCTAAAAGTATTTGAGAGCTAGTGCCCAGCACAAGTTTTTGGGGCATGTTTACAGATGTAAAACTAAGCCATGTGTGAATGCCATGCTTCCTGACTTGACTGCGTGTGCGTGTGGCGGGGGATGCTCTATTGGCTTCCCGCCCAGGGTGCACCAGCATATGCAACTAAATTTACTCGTGGTTGTAAAAGTGTTCTGCAACATGCTGATTTGAGGTGTTGGCTTTCTATCTCTGACAGAGCCATAGAGAGAGTATAATTTGTATTATACGGTCAGTTATATAGGATACAGTGTGTTGAAACATTATAGTATGCAGCCACTATCTCCCAAAACCAAAATTCTCGGTAGATTTTGTTAGCCTCTCCTAGCCATAAAATGATGGGCTAGGTAAAAATAACTGCTGGTGGCATGTGTGTTCATTCAGGATGGCAAACAAGTTTTTCTTCCAGATTGGTGAAGTTCTAATTTTCTTTCAGTTCTACCGCCCACATTAAGAATGGAGAAAGGCTGCTTCTTTCTTCAGTACCTCTTCTTTTCTTAGGATCTAAAAGGAAAAATTCAGTACAGGACTATATTGCATTAGTGTACTTTGTTTAAAAGCTAACTTTTATGTATATAATTCTTACCAGGCATTTATGTAATGATATAAATTTAGTGAAATAAAAAATTAGATAAATTGATCGCATAATTCAGAATATTTTTAGAGAGGTATTAGTAGGATAGAGGATTAAACTAAATGAAGAGACTTAGGAGAAGAGGTTTTGAGGCAAACAAAAAACTACCAGTGAAGCAGAAATACTGGGAAGCTCCTTCAGAAATAGGATGAGAGAAGACATGGTGTATCCATCCATTCCAAAAGCATGAATCAACAGGACAAGACAGAAAGAAGCAGACAGAAGGCGTAAGTTCCTCATCTGATTAAACTGATTAAGGTTCTATGATTTCAGTAAAGTTGTATGGATTTATGTCAGCTGGGAAGATTTGTCCTTAAAACCAGGCACATCAGAGATGAGTGATAATCTCAAAGAGGATGGAGCAAGACAATATGAATGAGAAGGTAAAGCAAGGTCTGAAATGCCTGTGGATAGGATATGCCACTTTGGAGGTGGTGGGAGGGAAAAGAAGGGCTGATGGAAGAGGAGGGATATTTCTCTGAGAGTGGCTATAAAGCAACCTCCAGCTCCTATGTGCAGAGCTTGGACCTCAGTGGATTAGGTTCTATTTTGTGGTCTTACCGTCTTAATTTTCTCCATAGTATTTGGTTATGGAGGCCTTTGAATAAAAAATATTTTGAGAAAGCAAGTTCTTAGCCCTAAATTGCTGATGGATGAGGGAGGATTGCTGTGTTCAGGTAGTGGAACTCTATTGCTGTGAACAACAGCAGCAACATACCTACAGCCATTTATATACCACACCTTGTATTTTTCTTTTCTTTTGGCATTTCAATTTATTTTCCAGTTTAAAATTTTTCTGTATTGCTTGTGCACTAAATATTTTATTAGGAAAAGTGCAAAGTAACCTACTGATGTGTTGCATCAATATGTGTTAGAAAAATCCAATGATCCACCAGCTATATTCTGCCTTTGGTCATCATGTATGCTCGTTATATTAGCAAATTCTGCCACATTTCAAGGTTCTGTACTGACTTTCAGAAAAAAGGTTGGTCTGTGTGAAAGCAGTTGACATTTGAGCGGGATTTGGATTGATCACTAGGATCAGGTTGCTTTAGTTTTTGTGAAGTAATTTTTCAAGCTACCCTGAAACAAATTCTGCTGGACTCCTTTCATTCCTGGTGGAGGGATTCCTGGGGGAAATTCAGCTAGCTATGTTACAGAAGAGGTAAGACTAGACCTACATATTGGTTCTTTCTGGCCTCAAAATGATAAAAATTTAAACTAGTGGCAATACAGGTTGTTCTGCTCAAGTCATTAGTGCTGTACTGATTTTAATACTAATAAGGAGTTAGTCTGTGTACTTGAGGTTGTAGATTAATTTTGAGGTCCAATTAAAAGACTTCAGCTTTGGTATGTAGACCTATTGTTTGTAATAGCTTGGCTTCTGGTAATGGATGTGTGTGGATTTGAGACAAAGAGAAGGCCAGCAGCACAATGGTGACACCAGACATATCAGACCTGTAGTCTTGGAAGTCACAGGTCTTTCTTTTAAGACCTCTCTTGAAGCTTGAAAGAATAATTTCCTATCTAAAACCTCAACCACAGATTCCTGTATGATAAGGTGATAAGGGGTTCCAGTCCTCCGTTACAGTAAATAGGGAATATTCCATAATTCATATTGCAAAATATGTTTTCTCCTGAAAACAGGAGTCTGTAAACAATCAGCCACCTGCTCTGTATGACCTTATAGAGGCTCTGTTCTTTCCCATCTGCTACCCTGTCTGGGTAGTGTTACAGCCCTTTCCTTTCTCCACAGCATTTTTTTTAACTTTAAATTGAGCTGTAACGGAGCAAGAACGGCTCTTCACCATGTACAGCTGCTTTAATGTTCTCTCTTTCGCAGCATCGGCTGCGGTGTTAGGATACTGGAGCTTGCGTCGTTCTTGATATCATGGGCATGGATGGCAAAAGTTTGCATCTCATTAATGGGCCATGCATAAACTAATGTCAATCCCAGTTACATTTATCAGTGGGAGCACCACACATGCAAGTGATGGCAAGTGAGTGCTCGTAGTGTGGCACACTGAAGATGGCAGACTTTGATAGCTTAGCAAAGCTCAGTGTTTCTGACAGAACCAGCAGTTTCTTTGGCCGTATGCAGCACAGCATACTGGTGTCCCTGAGCCATGACTCATAAACTCTATGCAGTGTGTGAGTCTGCACTAATGGTTCTTCCGGAATAGCTGACCAAGAAGTTAAATGGAGAAAGGCCCATCAGAAGAGATGAAAATAGATCTTTGGACACATTTTAATGAATTTGATGGTGAATCTCCCGTTCTTTTTTAACACCAGCATACCACAGTTTGGGTGAGCTGGTAGGTAGGATGATGACTGATGTCAGTCTGTATCGTTACCAGCATAAATGTATTCCCTTCCTTCTAAGTAGCGTGTTTATTATTTTCACAAATTAGCACATTTTTGTGTTTCATTAATCTTTCTCAAGTATTCTAAAGACAATGTGATGACGAACCACTGACAAAAAATCAAAATCACACAAATTAAAACAGGCTGACTTGTAATGGAGAGAAGGAAAAGCAGAAAAATATTTGTATGCTTCAGCTGGAAAAGCAATAAAATACTGACTGCAAAAATGTCTGTGCTGGTACTGCAGGCAAACTTGCTAGCTGAGCTCCTAGCACCAGAGGCTTGGCAGGCCAGGAAGCTGTGCTAAGTACATGTCATTCCTGCTAGGTGTCACTTTTGTGGCTCGTCTTCGTTTTTGTGGAGGCTTTTCCTGGCCAGTGTTTGATGGCAGAAATCATCCATACAGAAACGTTACAACCGACGGTGACTGCTGCTTTCAGGGGAGCCCTGTTCTCATGAAGTCTTTACATTTTAGCAGAAACAAAAGCTAAAAGACACATATAATCCTGTCAGTACGGCAATAGAAAAGCAGATCACGGGACTGGGCCCCCAGAAAAAAGCCTATTACTCATTAATAGGCATTCATGGCAAAATATTAAAGTCAGCAAATCCATAGGTGCAGAACCTCCATCCATGCAAGCAGGACAAAAGGCACTTCTAGCACTTTTTTTTTTTTTTTTTGGTGGGTATTTTTCCTAAAGAAATCAAAATATGTAAGAAAATGTAACTCCATATTTTTAGTTGCTGGGTATAGAGTTTAAAGGTGACTTTTGCTTCTATTTGATTGTCTGACTAAGCAGGTCTGAAGCCCTGAGGGTAAATGGTCCTTGCTTCAAGGACCCTTCTCTAAAACAACCTAAATCAATTATTTCTGAGCTAATGTGTAGTTCTGAAAATATACTTTTGATACTATCAGATGCCCAAATGAGTAAGGACTTTACTTCAGGTTCATATTTGATTCATGTAGACCTGTAAAGCTTCCATAAATATTTGCAGAATTTTTTCTATTTTTACATTGCTCCAGTACAAATCCTGAGGGTCTTCAGTTTGCCTTTGTGTCATGAGATGAAAAACACAAGTGTTGTTTGAGACCGTATTTAATCTGAGTCAGCACTAATTATGTGTTGTCTGAATCAATACAGTCTGGAGCGTATTGTGAGAAAGGGAAGGGCACACTCTTTAATGAAACAGGAGCTGGTCCCCTGGCTTTGTAAATCTGCATAAGATGCCATGATGGAGAGGCAAATATTTAGGCTTAGAGTTTGAAAACCTACAAGTTGGTACCTGCTGAAGACAGCATGCTCAGCTTCTCTCTGGAGAGATTTATTTCTCTGATTTCTTTACCTCCTCCCCAAAGCACACAAAGTTCATCAGGTAGAGAGGAGCACAGAACTGGGAAAGGATGAGTGAGTGGACTGCACACCCTCAGCCTGGTAAACCCAAGATGATCCCTGCCTTCCTTTTCTCCTTATGCCTGGCTTGCTAAAGCATTTGTGAATTAAGATATTAGAGAACCTGCTTTTGTGGCTAGTGAAAGTATTCAAACTGAGAAAGAGGAGGTCTGACAGCCAGCTGGAAAATACCTGGGGTCCACAATTTTTGTGGTAGGGGAAGAGGTGACACAGAAGTAGAGGGATTGCATCTCAGCAAGAAATCTTCCTGCTTTCTAGCCAGAAATGTTTCTGCTCCCTGGGTTTTTTTGCTTTGTCTGTCTCTCTCCTTTTTTTTCTTCGCCCCCCCTCCCACTCCTCTACAAAGGCAAAGGAAGATTTATAAGCATGGCTCCAACCCTGCCTTGTCCTGTTCTGGTCAGATCAAGGCACTACTGTTAGCAGAAGTGCTAGTGGGGAAGAGGCTGAGATTGTCTCTACGTGAATTTGTGCTTTGCAGGCAGGTGTAGGTGTACAGACACAAATAAGCAAGCCTGTCTGGCTGCCACCCTCCTTATCAGCCTGTGCTGCTGGGCAGGTGCTGTGACCACTCATAATGGCTTTCCTTCCTTTCATCTTCTCTTGCTGCAGCTCTTTGCCAAAATGTCACACCATGTCTAACTCTGTTCCAACCTGCTGAACTTCCTCCTGTGCCACCCCACTTGTCATATCTCCTGTTGAAAACACTCATCCCCTTCTTCCAGCCGGCTTTACCTCCTGTCCCCAAGCTCCGGTACAGTAGAGACAGACAGACAGTGGAAGGAGGCTGAGAACCGTGAACTGTGGGAGAGACGATGCAGGAGGCATGTGGCAGGCGCTGCCCATGCTGAAGTTCAGGCATAGATCATTACTGTGTACACACACAGGCAACTGTGGATGCTTTCCATGGAGTAAACTAAAACTTGAAGAATATATCCCAGTTGACTCCTAAAGCACTTCTCCAGCTGAACATCTTTCTGTAATTATCTTTCTTATGTAATAACTGTGGGCTTCTTAATTCAATTTACAATAAAAAAAAAGTGGAAATACTTTTTTTTTTTTTTAAAAAATAACACTCTTCAGCTAGTTTTGTTAAGGCATTGTTCTTCCTTTAGCTTTAATTTCATCATACTTCTTTTCTAATTAAAAACCAGTTTATTTTCCCCAAGTTGTTAAAGACAAAGGATCACTTTTCTCATTCTCTAGACTAAATTGGATTTTAAAAACAGAACACCCTGCCTTTTTTGTCTAATAGGATTTATTATACTATTTTGTATAATCATTGTAATTAGGAATTGTGTACTACTGTTTTAACAAAGCTTCCAGTCAGAAACACTGAAAATCTGACGGTTCTTATTCATTATGAATGGATCCTACTCTGAGCCACTATCTTTGCTTAGACATAGCAAATCTTTCATGCTGCCTTTTTTTTTTTTCCCAGTTACATGCAAACAATTTATTGGGCAAGCCCTACTAAAAGAAGATCTTATCACTTTTTATTAAGATTTATACAAAACCTCTCAATCCCTTCATCCCCCAGTCTCCTGATATTGGGAATTGCCCCCAATGCAAGACCCAGATGCAGGACCTTGCACTTGGCCTTGTTGAACTTCAGGAGGTTTGCATGGGCCCACTCTCAAGCCTGTCCAGGTGCATCTGGATGGCACATCCCTTCCCTCTAGAGAATTTACTGCACCACTTGGCTTGACTGGGAGGATAGAGGAGACCACCACCTGTGCTCTCGATCCATTTAACATTACTCTGAGGAACACGCAGTCTCTTTTGGTGGTTATGCATTGCCTTGTTGCAGTATCACTAGACCCTACGTGGAATAGTGGAAGCAGATGATACCCTGTAGAGTTCACCAAGCTTGGCAGCCTTTCAGTGACATAACGAATGTGAGTTCCTGGTAGGCAGCAAACTTCTCTAGAGAAATTGTCTAGATGGTAAATGGGTGCTTCAGTGCCTCTTGTTAGGCAGCCTCCAGTTACTGATACTTTATGTGCTTTTCTGGCAGCAATGGTTCCAATGTGGGTGGGTGGGTGGCTGGATCAACTTTGCATGGTGGACGTCTCCTGGGTTCTGTCCGTTACTCACTGCTCTTCATTCCTCAACCCCCAAGCACCCTATCTGTTACGCAGGGGCACTTAGGGGAAGGTTCTTCCTTCTGCCCTGAGCAGATACAAGGGTCCAGTCTCCTTCATCTCCTGAGTTACTTGTGTCAGCCAGCTCCAGGCTGAATTCAGGCTTATGTTCCTCTTGAGCAGCCTTAAGGCAGGGCTGGGACAGTGCACAATACCACGTTACTGATCTCCTACTCACATTCCCAGATACTGCACTGCCTGTTGAGCTGCTCTTATAACCTGGCTACTTGTTTGAAGAGTTGTTCTATCTAGCCACTTTGAAGCTATGATATCTACCACGTCCTTCGGGTGCTAGGAGGTCCGTGCAGCCCAACATCTGGACAGCTGGAGAGTCATCTCTCTCCTCAGGGGTCAAATGGTGCCATTACTGTATATGAGCAGTACATGAAACTCAGGGTCTCAGGCTGGTGTGTGCATACAGCGTGAGGCTGTGTCTGAAATCCTTGGAGTAGGAGATGAACTGGAGGCACAGACTGTGCACTTCACACTCCATGAACCCAGACTTTTCGGTCTTTTGTCCTGTTCACGTAACCTGTGATCATCTCAAGTTTCCAGCATGAGCAGTGCGTGCTGTGGGTGACGTACTCAGGGTCTGAACACCACAACTGATGAGGAAATTCTTAAGGTAATCAGAAGCAGGACTGAAAATGTTGAGTTCCTCCCTAAAAATACCACATATGAAGGTTTTTATTGGATAGGGACTTAAATGCGTTATAGTGAGTATACCAGCTTATTATCTGGTGTATGATGATACGCTGTCCCCAGCTATGCAGAAATGCATAGCAGATAGATGCTTTGGCTGTTTTTGAAACAAGAAAATACACAAATTGGTCATTTTCTTTATGAAACTTTGAATGCAGCCTGCATGCGCATTACAGATTTATGAACTCGCTGTACTCCAGAACTTCCATAGCTGAAATGAGAGTCTAGACACACTATTACTATCTAAAAAGACACTTATTCATGCAGGCCAAATTGATTTGAAGTGTCCACTTCTCATTTCAAAGGCATTATTTCTGAAGTGATAGTTGGGGTTATTTTGTGTGCTGTGTTAATTTGACTTGGATTTGCTGTTGGATAGATAACTTTGGGTTTGTTGCTGCAAACTTCTGCTCGGCTCCAGGAGCAGCGGTTGGGAAGAATCCTCATTTCCTTTTCTCGGAAAGGATTAATGTTTTTGTTTAATACCCAGCTTCCACTAACAGAAGCCTACACATAATGAGATGGTGAAACTTTTTCTAAAACCTTGTTTCTGAGTGATTGCAACTGGGGTTTTGTCATAGGACCTCAGCAGGCATTGTTAGTAATTAGTATGTTTATATATAATCCTTAACAATTTCCATATACTGTTTGTAGAAGCTATGTGTTGGAAGCTGGTGAATAATCCATGTTATTGAAGATATATGTGCACTATAATTACACTGTTCTTTCTAATGCTGCAGTCAGAAAACCATAGCAGGTAATGACATACATGGAGCCTGGTTCCAGGTTGCAAATGAATGGTGCACCATTAGTCTATTATGTGTGCTGCTTGAGACAGGTTTTACAAACTGTTAAGTGGGCTAGCGACTTCTTCCTTTCGAGGATCTAATGCTGTATCTTTGTAAACTATATGTTTTGAATGCTGGGCATTTTGAGATTCTAGGTCCTGCCAAGGAACACACTTGGGAAAGGTTATCTGGACGCTGAAAGTCAGAGTTTCAGAACTCTAAATGCCCAAGAAAAAGGCTTGTAAATGTTGTCCTTGCTTCAGCTCTCCTTATCTCGACATAACCCTAAGGAGAAAATAGATTCTCATTCATCTAATTTGTATAGTTTTAGAGGATGAAATGCATCAATAAGCAATGTTTCAAAGTCATGCTGTTTCTCTTACTAGCCTGATTTTTGGCTAAAAGCAAGAAGCTATCTAATTGAATTTGAAGGTTCTGTCATTTCATCAAGTAATAATACAATGTGAAATCACCCTCCTAAAATTTTAATTTTTCAGGAGTTTAGCACTGCATATCAGTACATAAAGTAAGTCAAGAACTTTTAAATAATCATAAGGTGGTGAGTCATAGGACTGAAGGCCTGTTCCACCTTCTCACATTCATTATTTTAACCTAACTCTGCAACCACTTTGTGCCTTGCAAATCAAATAGTGGAATATCATTAGAAAACAGAATTAAGAGACCACAGTTGTGAGACCACTCACTCAGGTAAAAAGTTTATTCAGCTCTTATCAAAATAAAAGAGTGTGCAACAGAGGTGGTGTTAACATGATCCTAACTCAAATCCAAAATGGGTACTTGAAATTGTGGGTAAGAACAGAATCCAGTGATGTATTAGAGACACAGAGTAAGAGGTGACAAAGAGTAAGTTTACCCTTCACGTAAGCTGTGCAGTAGAAATCAATGAGTTTGAGTTTGTTCTGTGAATAAAATTCAGCCCCAGTTACTGTATATGACGGAAGGGACAGTTGGTGGATGTTTTGTTACTCTGCTTTGTGCTTTCCATAAGCAAGAGGCAATCCTCTTTATAATTGCACTTATTCTCACCCCAAAGGCTCTGAAGTCTCCTTCACCACTTGTGAGAGCACTTGGGTGATGTTTCTGACAGTCCTGTTCTTCTCTCCTTTTCATCGTGGTTTGCCTGACAGAGCAGGAAGGAGAGTCAGCATGGGCTGCACTGACATGGTGACTGCTAAGAGATCTGATCCAGTCTCATACAGTAATGTTCTTGTAACAAAGCTGATAAAAGTGCAAAATTAAATAGCTCCAACATCTTTAATAAAGTGGGTGGATATGAGAGTGGTTACCACAATTCATTTGGTTCTGGGAACACATTCACTAGAACACTGATAATAAAAAATTGAGACATCTCAGAGGACTGACAGGAAAAAAAAAAAAAAAAAACCAAACAAAAAAACCCCAAACAAAACCCAAACAACCCAAACAGGAAAAGTTGAAGAAAAAAAGGTAAAGTTCAAAATAGCCAAATATGTATCACCCAGAGTGACAGTTTTGGTTCTGATTCAAGAAAGCACTTAAACATTTACTTAAGTGCTGCTCTGAATAAGAATGCTTTCCTGAGTTGAAAAGCAAAGGAACTGGTAGCAGTCTAAGTATCTAGCATCCTGTCCCTGATGTAGGGAGGGAATAACTTGGGAAGATATAAATATTAAAAAGCTATGTTTCATCTGTTCAAAATATGATTTTTGCTATTTCAAGTGAAACATTTCTTGGGACATTCTAAGGTAACAAAATATGACAGTAGTAAACATTTTCTTGGTAGTAATTCCAGCCTGGCAGGGAAATCAGTTCACTGACCCCAGAGATTTTCTTGTGTTTGCTCCATTGGTACACTTAAAAAATAAAATAGGGAAAGCAAACTGGAATTTGCAGAAATGTGAACTCACTGCTATTTCAGTGTTAACTTTCCACTAGTGATCTTTGAAGGCTGTTGAGTAAAACCCTCCCTCTTCCCTTCCCCCTTCCTATTACCCTTAATATATTATTATCCAATTTAGCTCCCCTGCCAAGGGAATCTTTTGCTCTCTGATCTCTGCTGTGAAAGGAATGAAAAAGCACAAGTAAGCTGAGAAAGTCTGAAGGAGCAAACTACACCAGGTTCATGCATAATGTAGCCATCACATCTTCTGTTCTCTTAATATTACTGAATTCATATGATATTCAACGCTCACACTCAGAAGAGATAGAGGCATATCTATTCCTTACTTATGGATATTATTTATACATTAATGAATTATCTTTCTGTCAACAGATAAAAATTCAAGAGTCAGGGAATTCCTCCTCTCTCAAGTTCTCTTGATTATAAAACATTTTACATAATTACCAATAAATTATAAGAATTTAGTTTTCTTAGAAAATAAATTTTAACACAGCTCTCACAAACCATATTATAATGCTCTTTAATACTTCAGCTTCCAAATGCAAATGCAAGCTAAGTAAGTAGCATTCTGGATTAACAAAAAAAAAATAATAAAGATAACTGAACATAAATTTAATTACAAAGCCAATTCACTTCAATGGCATAAAAAATTAATCTTATGTAACTTTAAAATGTATGTCTACTGCACTAAGTCCCAAGGCACTACAGTATTGAAAAGTATGAGGTCGGCTTATTTCAGCCATGAGGGAACAGCTCATACAAACTTCCTAGAGCACTTACTGCTATAAGTAATATGAAATGTTTGCTGAGATATCATTGTAAGTGTTTCCTTCAGGTAGATGCATTATAAACAATTAATAGCAGAGAGTCTGCAAGGAGATTCATTCTGTTTCTTCAAAAGTGAAGAGGCTATGCAGGAAGGGTACTGAGAAGCCTGTTATATATATTGAAAAAAAAAAAACACCTGAGGCAGAGCAATGAGGGGGAAGAATGCTTCTGTTTCTCACTTCTGTTAACGTCCAAGTTCAGAAGAGCATAGCTACTCTTTGTTTGCCATGGCCAAGTGGCATGGTATCAGATTGTGATTTCTTTTTAATCAGTATCATTTAAAGGGAAACAAATCACCTGCTGATTCAGTTTGATGAGAAACCCAGAATGACAGAATGGGACAGAAGTGTTACAGAAGAATTTACTTCTGAGTGACAATTAAGTTTAGTGCTTGGGGTAGCAAAATGCAGCCTGGTCATCATCTGATGCACTGCAAAGTGAGAAGACTGAAAACATTAAGCAGCAATTTGCTTTTAAAGAACAGTCAGATGAAAGTGGCTGCAGCCTTGTTTTTAAATACCCAAATGGATGAGATGTGCAGATAATAACGCAGTGTGCAAAGGCTGGAAGAAGTATGGAAGGCTCCTTGTGCAGGCATTGGTGGTTTGGTGTGAGGGAGGAAGAACCTACAAAATAAATTTTTTAAAAGGTGATACTTAATGCATAACTCTTGGCTAATAACTCCTTGTTCTGAAAAGTACAAATTGGTGCTTTTTCTTTCATCTAACTTTGCTAAAATCCCTAATTTGATGTATTGAAATTGACATGGAAATTATGAGGAAGCTTAGAGCGGGGTGAAATCCTCCTACCTGATGCAATATGCTCGAGGCTCAGCAGCAACTCTCTTGTGAGCCAGAAAAAATCTTCTGAGGGCTTGTGTGTGAGAGGATTTGCTCTGAAGGGGGGATTCTTTGCTGTAACCACTTCATACAACCTGGCTTTGAGAAATGTAGCAGCCAACTTTCCCATACCACCAGATAGTGCATCCCAGCATATGGAAATACAAGTGGGAGCTGTGCACTGCAACTGCACTGCTAGCCGGCTGCTTGCTGAAAGGAGATAGAGATGCCTGTTTCCACATCCTGGGGACTGTGACTCTAAAAACTCCCAGAGAGATAGATCACGGGCACTTCATCTTTGAAGGCTTTTGAGAACAGGTCAGATGAACGTGCCACAGATGGCCCTTTTGAGATGGGGTAGATTAGATGACCTCTCAAATTTCTTTTCACGCTGTTCTGCAGCTCTGCAATCTATCTTTTGAGGAATAGCTGATGCCAATTTCAAATCCTAAATAGCCTATGATAAATGAATCTTCTTGATGAAATGTTATTCCTCAGTGCTGCTCCACATCTTCCAGTCTTTTCTGTGCACTTAGCGTAATACCAGCTTGGCAAGCAAAGCACAACCAGAGAGACAGCTGGTGAAGACAGCTATGTTGTGGGTGCAACTTCTTAAGGGAAATGATAGGAGGCAGAAGAGTGGATTTAGTCTGAACCACTACAAAGTGAGGGGATTAACTGTTCCCTTCTCACCTGCTGCAATCCTCTTTCTGAACAGAGAAGAGGATTGAGAGTTGGAAGAAAGGGGGGCAGAATTTGGGAGGCTCTTTTCTCGCATCCACTCAGCACAACAGTTCTCTTTATCAGAGGAAAATGATCGGTCACCTGTGATAACACACAATCCCCTTATTATGACAGCAAATACAGCAATTCTTATGAACTTTCTCTGCAGTCTCTCTTCCTCTCTTCTCTGTCCTCAAAGGGAAGGCTTGCTGGCAGTGAGGATTTAAGCCTGGGATTGTGCATAAATGCACGTGCACATTTGGACCACATTGCTTATGCACTGCCTCTCCCCAGCTGGTAAGGCAGTCAGAGGTCTTAGCAGGGTCCAGGTGGAGGTATAGCGGCCAGATAAACATGCCAGATGTGCTTGGTAGGTGTGCTGGTTCATGGAAGATGTAAGTGAAAAGGGACAGGATTGAGCTCTGCAGCAACGCTTCCAAAAGGGAAGGTAACACATACTCACATAGGCTGAGAGTCCAGCGAGGAGCAGAGACACCAGCAGAGCAAAATAGTGTGGGGAGGCAGCAGGAGAACCAGCAAAGAAGTTCATATATAACCATGATAATGTCAAACTTGGTCTGAGAAATGATGCATCTGACTATGATAGGAGTAAAAGCTGCCCGGAGATTTGCCAGTTACGTGGTTGTGACAAGCTACTTGTTGTGAATTCAGATTGCTTTGTACCCAGCATCTGGTTTACACTGCCCATATATTTTCAAGCATTAAAAGACTACTTTCCATTTCCTGATCTAACTACAGAAACAATTTCCCATTGTGTCAATAATGCTGCCTGAATAAATATTACTCATTTCTAAACTGGGTAATACAGAGTTGTTATCAACTATCCTGGAACATCAACCAGGGCACTCAACCCATCTCACTGAACGATACATTATTACTTTCTTTCTCTCTTGGTTCCCCAGTATATCCAGAGATACAGGACATGCTATTTGTACGCCCACTTTACACATCTGAATTAGATATCAAAACCATGTGTCTTATTCTCACTACAGTGAATGGAAGGAGAGAGCCCATTCCACAGCAGAATACAGAGTAGGGACCTCAGTGTGGCAGGCTCCCCAGAGTGACTGCCCTGTCCCCTATGGCAAGCAGTGATCAACGGGCAGAGTGAGTTGGTGATTAGGGCTTAAGGTTAACTGTGGCCCTGGCTGGAAAAGCAAAACTGGTGCTTTGGATGGAAGTTGGTGTAGAGCAGCAGAGAGACAGACAGCGACTTCAGGGCTTGCCTAGAGAGGAGCGAGTGAATGCAAAGAGCTCAAGTAAAGTTAATGGGCATAAATATAAGCCTTTAAACTACAGTGTGCATGCCCTTGTTTGGGGTAAAGTACTCTTAGGTTAATGTACTTTGAAGGTTGCCTTACTCCCAGATGAGAAGCATGTACATGGCGGTTTAACAGGCTTTGATATATGCTCATTAACTTTACACTCTTAGTTGGCTCTTCATAAATTTCTGATGTATTGACTCTGTTGGGAGTTCTGTTAGGTTTATTTTAGTTCTTTGTTGTAGTTTTCTGGAAAACAACAATGTCTGTGATTTCTCAATGAAAAACCAACCCTCGCCACCATTCCAGAAAAATAAACAGTCACAAAATAGAATTTTTTTTAAAGAGGCAGAAGAGTTAACAATGGTAGCAGAGACAGCTGTTCACCGGGGATGCAGGGTACCTGTCATAGGAAATGCTGATAGCACCAAAAAAGCAAGGCAGGGTCAGTTACTAGAATGTGATTTGTATGAAAATATGTTGTGTAGTTTAAAAGGTCCAGTTTTGACAATTTTTATTATTACTTTATGGGGTTTTCTATAAAATGTTGAACTTAGTATTGTGCTAGTAATATTTATGAAATGGTATTAGAAAATGCAATAAAAGTTTATAGGAAAGTCATTACCGTAACCATAAAGCAATGGCTCATCCAAAATACCACCAATGGAAAAGTAATCAATCTGCATCAGATGAGTCAAGTGGCTTCAGGGGACTGATGCCAATCCAGACGCAGCCGTGCACGCCACCTGAGAAAATGGGGCTCTGTGGGTCGTGGAGAAATAAAACGATGGCTTTATCAGGATTCAGCACAAAGCATCTTGTCCTGCCCCTATCCCCAGGGATTGCAGAGCAGCACTGTCAGTGCTACTGAGAAGTGGGGATGGAGAGCCCGGGCCTGGGCAGGGGGGCTCAGCCCACCCCGAAGCCCATAACAGTAATTATTAACTGCTAATGGCGAGAAAAACCATTATGGTACACAATAGGCTTTCCTCTCACACCGCTAATTGTGTGATGAACTTACTTTGGCAGTAAATTGTCACATCTGCTGTGGAGAGAGATTACACTTAGGGAAATAAAATAAATACAGTTGCGGTTCCTTTATCCCTGGATGATTGAGACGTTTAAAAAAAGAGAAAAAGAGAAAACTTGGCAGATTGAACGTATTATTTGTTAGACAAGGCTTTAGGGGGAGGTAATAACTTTTTTTTAGACAACTGATATGGTAGGAAAAACAGGCAAGCTTTCACAAGCCCTCCTCAATTTGTTCTTTCTGCTCTGATTGCACTTTGGAGAGCAGTAATACCAAAGGCCCTGGTCGAGGTACATTTTATGGTGGCAGTACGAGCTGGAGATTCCTTCTGCCCATGTCCTTCCACTTGCTCCTACTTCACCAGCTTGTCCCCCCTTGTCTTGATCCTTCAGCCGTGCAGAGGCAGCTGTCTGGGTCTGGAAATAAATAGGGTGGCAGAGCTGAGTGTGGTGTCAGTGGTGGGTTGAGCCGCTGCTTGCTTTTTCATGCTAGTGCCAGTGCTCGAGGTGTACTCATTGTCATCCGGATCATGGAACTCATCCTGTCGCAATGGTACTCAGGCAACAAAATCAACAAATAAAGAGACTCAGTGTTTGGAATAAAAAGATGGATAGTCGGTTTTCTTCTCTGGGAGGGAGGTAGCTGTGGAACACTGAGGGTCATTAGAGGCTGCGGGAAAAATGTGTCACCAAACTTGTATCATTGTGAACCCAGTGACTTTTAGTTCCTATTGTCACCCTCTAGTTAGTAATTCTTAAGGAACTGCTGGCTTTTTCATTTTCTCTATGCTGAAATGTTCTGGAATTTAACAGCTCTAGTCCTTTTATCAGTGAAACAACTTTTGGAAAGCAGAGCAATGCTTATTGAATACCTTGCAATATGAATTTTTCTTTTGCAGTCTTAAGTCTGTCACCAGTCTTCAGCTCTTCAAAATATCAGTTCTCATTATTATTTACTTCTACGTACTAGTTCTAAACATCAATGTCCTAGTAGGTGTTCTGCAGATTTTTTTTCCGAGCTCCAGAAAATGTTCTCTGTTTTTCTTTGCTTCTAGAAGTTGTTCTGTAGTTATTATTTATATTGCAAGATGGATGACACTTCAACGGACCAAAATCTGTTAAAAGGCAGCAGAAAATTGCATTCCATGTGTACTTTAATGAATTAGGAATAGAAGAGAAGGAAAGAAGGAGGAAATTTTACAGAGAGATATTTAGTTATTATTTCCTTGGGCTATAATAGTCTGTGCACAGGAATTGGATATTTATATCTTTATTTAGATATCAAAAGAAGAAGATAATGTTACAATAGTACTTGCATCTTTGGAGATTCAGTTATATGGTAGAGACGTATCGTATCATAAAGAAAAGAGACAACACACATATAAATTATAATTTTATCTTTTTTAATAAATATGAAAGGGAAGGATTGTTCTGATCTATATAGCCATATTCAACTGAATCTTGATCCACCAGAATTTCAGTTAATGGAAATGGGAATTTTGGATGAGATGTGGGAAACAGTATTATCAAAACATTGTTCCTAACAGTCCTGAACAGTGTTTCTAAAACTACCGGTGTGGTGGCAGCATTTTCAGATGTGCCTACAGATAACTGGATGTCTCTGTTTTAGAAAGATGAGACCTTAGAGGAATTTGTTTTTATTGATGCTTGGTGTGATGCTCTGTATAATATGTGCAGGCCTATTGTCAAAAAATCACAGTGATCATTGGGGTGTCTTAGCAATAATCTCAAATTGCTTGAGAGGAATGACAAATCTTTTCTTTAAATGTCCTCTAACAAGAGTCATACTTTCAAACGTATGTCTGTGTCATGTCACTCCCACTTTTCAATACCAACTGCTTTTTTATATGTCAGGTCCATAACACTTGGTTTGCGTTCTGCAAAGTCACATTTACACAATCCTTTTGTCAGTTTGATTGAGACAAATGCAGAAAGTGACAGGTGGGTTAATGGTCCTACCACAGTGTCATCACATCACTTCAGGAAATGGCATCAACATACAATCGTGGCATGATGTACTATTACAGTTCATTTGCCTTTAGAACAATTTTGGAGAATCAGTGGGTGTCCCATGGTTCAAGATCAACCGTAAAACTACACATCCTGCTCCTCCAAGTTGTTAATACATTATTCCATGCCTTAGTTCCTGCAATTGATTTGCGAGCCTCTGGGGCTGGGCAAAAGTCTTCAGTCTTCAACGATAGTACTGCACACCGGGTCACATAACCATGGTCTGTAAGATACACACATTTTATCTGCATTCTGAATTCTTGTAGTTATAAAACAGTCTCCTTGTCTTCAAGACTTTTCATGTCCTACACAGTGCTCTGCTTTCTCCCTGTATCATTCTTAGTGTCCTAATTACAGCTTTCTGTCTGTCCAGCACTGCTTCCTTATCCATATAAAATTCATCCTGTGGGTTTCTCCTCTCTGCTGTTTGCAGTAGTTCCCCCGCTCACCTTGCCAGGCTCTGTGCTTCCCTGCTTCACATCCACTTTAGCGATGCATTAGGAAAGTTTAGATTTCTTGTGCTGTCTGCAACAGGCAAGTTTCTGTTCATTGCCAACCCTCAGCTTGAGACCAGTACCTTCAGTCCTAACATATAAACTTTTTTATTTCACCATTTGTCTGCATTTACACTGCTTCCCTTTCATTGAAGCACTCCACAATAGAATGCTTTGGTATTACATAACTTCTGTGAGTAGCAATGTATTTCTGTGAAAATGCATTATGAAATAAATTGTATTGCATTGTATAGAAGACATAATATGACATTCTCTGGAGGAAGCAATTATTTGCTCAATAATGTCCACCACATTCAGCTCTTCAGCTTATGGGACATTCTTGTAAGGGCAGAAGGGTATGTTTCTTGGTAAAATAATTGTATTTTAATTTAGAATACCCTCTTTCACTAAAATGAAAACTATATAAAACTGCATAAAAGCAGTCTCATCATGGCCATAAGAGAAGTGGACTTTTCTCATTTAATTTATTTTAAGAAAATGTATTTCCTGCTTCTTTTCAAAATTGTTATTTCTAGATGTGGATGTCCATATAAATTAGACTTCTTCCTGTCTGAATCACAGATACAATATAATATTGGGAGAACACAAATTGCAGAAGTTATTTTTGTGGGAGAGTATCTGTGACATGTCATTCTTTAAAAGTTTTTTTAAATTCTTTTTTCAGGTCTTCTGCGGATTCACTTGTAAACAAAAATTGGAGTCTGCTTGTATTTTTTGTAATCAAATTTAGCCATCCTTTTTCTTCAAAGGACAACTGTCAGCAAAAGGACAACATTTAAATGGTACCTGGTAAGAGTTTTGTTGTTGCCCTGATAAGTTTGGTTATCTAATCTCATTCAAAAAAACTTCAGAACATTAGAAGGTGTTCAATAAAAGGCTTCTTATTTCTGGCCTCTTTGTTAATAGCCTTGAACTTTCCCTTAATTTTGATCACTGACTGTGTAATCACCTAGCTCTTTAGCAGGGGGCACAGTAGACTCTCATCTTTGTGTAATGCAACCTTAGTGATGGGCCAGGTCACCCAATAAATAAAAGCAAATTGAAACTGGATTGTGGTCTTCTATCAAAACGCACAACTGTGTTTAGACATTTAAGGATAAGGTGTGCTACATGCAATCCAAAAAAGATTAAAGCAGCAAAAGAGTCTTTACTGTCCAAGTGCACCTCAGGAGTTTCCAGGCTTAACACTCATTTAAACAGGATTCATGGGACTTTACTGAAGGGAGACAAGAGTGGCTGCGCTGGAGGCTCTTCCAAAACAACTTCTAAAATTTTGTACCTTTTTAGCAATGTGTAAAATATTAAATAATTTTACAGCACAAGAGTTGTGCTTGTTTTCCCAGCCTAAATACCAAAAGACTACAAACATGAGGCAAGAAAATGTCTTTGAATGTCTCTAAATTATTTTTTTTAATAAACTGTAAGGCCTCTATTAAGCACCACCTATTTCCAAGTCAAAAAAAGCCTGTAGAGATTTTGCTTTGACAGATATGTATGTACATAGCATCTTCTGTGTAGAACTGAGTAGGTTGGATTTTTTTTCCTTTCTCCTTTCTTTTAAGTCAGTTTGATCATCCAAAATGGGTCCTAATCAAATCTGGTTGTGAGTAATCTTAGGCACCCTTGCTCCTGCTTCTGTAGGATGGATTCAGGTAAGCATGATTCAGATCATGACTTTTCTTCTGTCAGAAGTGGAAGGAAAGTAAAATCAGATATAAAAATATTTCCCTCTCAGTAAAGTAATGGCAATCTAACAGGATCTGTGTGGAGCTTTCCTTTGCCAGAGTTTGCTAGACATTGTAAGAGTCTGTCAGATGATCTCTGATTAACCAAGACTAAAAAAATCAATATTTATGTTAAGTAAATGGTGGTTGGCAAGTAGATGGGAAAATATTCAAAAATTAATGTAATTGACCCATATAACACACAAATGGAAAAAACAAAACTGTGAAAACTATTTTTCAGGGTCTCAGAGTATGAGCAAGGAGTAGCTTGCTGTGGGCCATATTCAAATGTCTTTCTGCATATCTATCTCACTTTTCTAATGAACCATTCTACCACTGTTTTGAATTTGTCCATTTTAAACCATGTGGGAGCCCCTCCTCAGCACAGAGGGCCTTTCACTTCCACATAAATGCATTGCCTATCATATAACAATACCTCTTTGAAATGCTTTTTTACTTGAGATCCACTGAACTATCCTCAGCAAAGAGATGTACCTTTTCAATCCTCTCTTATAAATCATTTTCATATAGGCTAATCTAGTCCAAAGCAGTAAATATATTTATATATACTTTTAATGTATTTTATATGTACATATTTGATCTGTATCTTATCCAGAATTGCCCTTCAGTTAAGAACCCTGATTTACAAAGATTGGTTCTGTTAAAATTTTAGTTGTATGATTTTCCATTATCAGGAAGGTTCATTGTTACTTAACTGTGAGAAGGGATAAAGTGTTTCTTTATACATTTGTTTGTCATAGACATCCCTAGCATAGGGATCAGGAGAGCTCTAGGAAGAATGAAGTAAGGTTAAAAAGAGCAAAATTTTTACTGCGAATGTTTCAGTTGGTGTGTATGAGAGTAAATGCTGGAGAAAGCAAAAGAATTGCATTGCTGGATGACTTAGCTCCCTGACCTCCTTCTGACTCTTACAGACACATCCCCTGAAAAGTATAACAAAATATTCAAAATCAAACTATTCAAAACCAAGGATGGGAAGTGGTTTAGTGCTGAAACTTCTCTGGATGTGACCTTCTGTTAAGAGCACTCAGAGTGTGCATACCACCAGATCTAAAAATAAATGATGGACAGAAAATTGGCAGGATGCTCCCTGAGGTCTAAACAGTGTAATGTCATGTAGTTTGTAACTGCATGGATATTTGTCGCCGCAATCCTGCATGAAGGACACACACTGTGCAAACTCTTATTAATGTGTTACATTGCTTTTTGGTTGTGTTTGCTGAGTCGAGTCTGATATTTTCCCTTTTCTTCCCTGAATTCATTGTGAGACGCTATCTGATACTTCATGAATTGCATAATAGTGTCTGCTGTGAAGTATGCAAGTACCTGATTATAGCATACACCTGTACTTGACAGCTTCATTGACAAATTTGTTAAAACTATTTTCTCTTCGTGCCCCCTCCAGGATATTATAAACTGCTTGTGCCATAGGAGGTCACCCAGGAAGGCCTGTGTGCTGAAGAAGAGCACCTCAATTGCCATCTCATTCATACCTCTCAAGATTTTTAAGATGAATTATTTATCAAAGATGCTTCTGTCAGAAGTTTGGACAGCAGATGTCTTTAATTATTCCAGACTTTTTTCCTTCCGTGCAGCACATGGTGAGTTTCTCGACTGCTTTGTCTTCAGGATACCAAGGAACAGACTGAAGAAAAATGTTTCTCTACTTGCATGCTAGCAGTGACTAAAGGCAATAATGTCCTCATATCCACGCCACAGTTCTCTGCTCAGATATTCAGCTCCCTACATGTGGGAGACTCCCACTGGTGTCAACAGGAGCTGAAATGTGCTGGACTGACAGTTCTGGATGCTGAAGGTCTTTTTGTCATGTAAATGCATTTTAATAGACTAGACAAGACACTATCCAGTATAATCACAATCTTGGTAATGAGAGGGAAGATGTGTGAGAGGACATGAGAATTAATTACACCCACCATTGAGATCAAGCATGTGTGAGAGGGGAGGATTCTAGTGGGAAGGCTTCATGTTCACCCAGTCTGTGGACTGAGCTCTCCTGTTTGAAAATCAGCCTAAGATTTTTCTCTTACTTCAGTATTCAAAAGAAGAATTCAGTGATGCATCAGCTGCGGGCTGCCTCTCTGCAGAGGAGTCAGACAGCCTGCATTGACAAAGCAGCAGCATGCAGAAATTCCAAAACACAAGAACTTTTTAAATTTGAATTTACATTACTTATGACTTTCTGTGAACATTTGTGTAAGAAATATATTTCTTATAAGACCTAAACAGATACATAGAAACTCAAATAATATCTGACATATCTGAAGAAGCCCTGGCATTTAAAGGTTCCCACAAACATCCTAAAATACCTTTGTGAAAAAACAGCACCATGGAACATGCTCTTCTAACAGGTAAGGATTGCAACCTCTAAATAGGGAAAGGCAATTTCATAAGTACTTATTCCCAGGCTTGTTCCTCAAAGCACCTAGTAATGCCTGTCACTGAGCAAGGCTAGTGATGTGGGCCAAGTCGGACTGCTGCTCTGTTGCAGCGGGAGCTGCTGTGATTCGTGACACAGGAGCACAATGATGAGAAGATTTTCCCATCAGCTCATAAACAAATACTCATTTCAGTGAATGTTTTGTGAAAGACGATTGCAAAAATACTCCCTGGTAAAACACCAACAGCTCTTGGATACGGGTTTTAATTTACCAGAATAAACCGTGAGTTTTTCACTTAGGTCTAAAGTACGCCTTTAGGTTTTCATTTAAGGTTATTCCTTTCCAGGAAATTGAAGCTATATAAATACATGATGTAAAAAGAAAGGCAGGCTAAGAGATGAAGAAAATTGGAAGGGCAGAAACATAAAGAAAGGAACAAGAGTGAGGGGAAGGAAAAGAAAACAGCTAAATAAAGAAAGAATTATTTTCCCCTTCCACCCTGAAATGAGCACTGATGTTTTAGGCCTGCAAAGTTTCCTTTCAGAACCAAGTTACCCATACTGCCTCCACCCTCCCCATTGGCTTTGTGCTGTGGCCAAGGCTATAAATGAGCCGCAGGTGGGCTGGCTGGGCCCTGGTAGCAGGCAGCTCTCAGGCTTGGTTTCTCCTCTGTGCAAAAAATAAATAAATAAAAGAACGCATTGAACAAGAGCTTCTTCTCCACCTGCGAACAAGTAAGAAACTTTGTGCTTTATGAAATGACATGACACAAGCAAGTC
The DNA here is from genome assembly GCF_031877795.1 of Strix aluco. Classification (NCBI taxonomy): domain Eukaryota; kingdom Metazoa; phylum Chordata; class Aves; order Strigiformes; family Strigidae; genus Strix; species Strix aluco. The sequence goes on from NC_133936.1 coordinate 34,581,728, forward strand.
ACATTAATATTTCCAGTTTAGTGGGGAGTGTGTGTCTCCACTTCTGGTTTTAGCTGAAGTCCTTCTTCTCTTGCTGACTGTTGTTTGTTTGCAGTATTACACATTCAGACAAAGGGAAGAGGAGCAAGTGAATATTTGTGTGCTGCCTGTATATTAGGTTTTTGGTGAAGATCGTGCTTCTGGTGTAAAAAATGAGCTCTGAAGGAAAGGAGATTACGCTGGGTGCTGTTAGGTGTGTGTGGATCTGCTCTTGAAGGTCCTCTGTGAAGTGAGCTTCTGAGGATAGCACATGGTCTCAGGCAGCAGGTTGGTGTTTAGTCATTTGTGTGGTGTCTGTCTTGGGTGTGTTAGTGGAGCTCATAAACTACAGGTGATGATGTCACATTTTCTGTGTGCTATAAAAATAAATGTCTTTCCATACTCTTAGTTTATGATGTTTGCAGGCTGTTGGCTCATCTTATTTCCTCTGCTGGTCTGTGATATAAAAAAAGAAATTTCGTTTTGGGAACAGAATTTTGTTCCCAACAGACTTATGCCCTGCACTCTGCCCTGGTGAATCCCCCCCAATGTTACTATACCCAAAGGAAGCTTACTCTTTAGCTGTTGAGTAGGCTACAGATCTTAGATCAGTTTTATTTAGAGCTGGGGAATGAGGTATTGATAAAGAGGCTGTCATAAGCATTGAAGCTACTGTATTTTCAAGAATCGTGTTACTTGTGCTGCAGAGCATAAGTACTGATTGCCCAGGACTGAGGGGTGTCTCAGTCAGCCCCCAGGAAGTTTTCTGCTCCTGCTGGTGACCAGAAACCTCAGTGATGGGCCATGGCCAGCTTTCCTCCTCTTGGCTTGGCATGGGAAAACCAGACCCACAAAACAATCCTTTTTCATGCACCACTGGGCTTAGTGAGGAAGTGTAGGCTGCTTACAGTGAAAGTATTGAGGTCTCCTCTTTAGAATATGAACCTAACATTTCTCTAGGCATCGAGTCTGCAGTACCCCACTAGCTCTTTTCCTGGTTGCTTTGGCAAAACTTACACTTTCTTTTTTACGACTATGAGTGACTGTAAAGGTTAGGATTTTTTTTTTTTTCATTTTTAGAGGTTTACTGTGTATTTCTCCTCCCTTAATGATACAAGTAGACCTTTTTCTTTGACTTCTTCCTCCTTTTATGTTTCTCTGCTTGTGACTAACAGACTTTTCTAATCTGCAGCTTTCCTTCCATATAGGTTGCATCTATGTCACACCACACACATATGTTTCTCTCTGAACCTTCTTTTTCTTTGTCATCTCTGTGATATCCTTATTTACTGCCTCCTGTTTCAGGGCACTGTCATTATTTCTTTCTTGGATGAGTTAAAAAGAAAATTTGGAAACTATTGATACAGGGATGTTTGAATGTTGTTCCAAAATCTCCCTCTTAATCTGTATGACCAAAAAATGAAACTTTCTGTTCTTTACAGGCTTTTTTTTTTTTTTTCTAAATTACTGATGGAAGAAACTCTGTGGTACTCTGCTTCTACTGAAACTTGCTGCGATGTGAGATGGGGGAAAGAATACACTTTAGTTATCCATTTTAATAACAAATATCTGACCTTTCTTTTTCCTGTGGATTTTGTGCCATTTCTGCACATCTGTGTTCTGCTTTTTTTATGATCTTGTGGTGGTTTATGTGCAGCTTTTTTTTTTAATATATTTTATTTCCCAACATAGAGTGTCTGAATTTGTTTTAAGTTGTACTGGAACAGAACTCTGTTATCTGTACAAATAGAGCCCCACAACAAACTTGTCCTGCCAAACCATATTTACTGTACATATTGTATTTTTCAGCAGCAGAATACTTATTTTGAGTAAAAAAAAAAAACCACCTCATTTTCTTAATTAACTTTTTTTATTGAGGGTTTAATGCATGTTCATTACAGAAATTGCAGCTCTCCTCTGAAAACTGACTGCAAAAAAAAACTTCTTTGTGGGGTTTCATATTTATAGTGCCCTAGTGATTTTCAGATCAAATACACTCAGTTTGGTAGTAAAATGATGTTTTTGTTTTTCTGCCTGGCAGCCTTGTGCATTCAACTGGGGCTCTGGCTCAAGCTGGGTTTTTTGCCTTCCCATGCATCAGCAACAGCAGGGCAAATTACAGCTTCTGTTTACACCTGCCTTTTCAGTAGGGTTGTGCAGGTGTGACAAAATACAGCTTAGCAACCAGTTCCCCTTATTATAAGAGGGAACTCAAATCTGGCTTGCCTGCTGTTGTGTTGGCTCTGTAAAACTAACAGGACTTATGAAGGGGAAAAATCACTTTTCTTTTTGTCATAGTCGCCAGTACTTTTACACTTGAGGAACAGGTCTGATAGACAGACAAACAAGCAGTTGACAACTTCTCATAGTCATGCTCCTGAAAAGCAGCTGTGCTTCTAGCCAGGAAAATAAATCCTTTTGAATGAGGCAACTGGTTGTGTTCTTAGCAGCTTCTATACATCAAGTTTAGGACAAAATCTTTTCCTGCTTCTGGGAGGCTGTAGCATGGAGTCATTCCCTAATTCCCAAGCAAAAGTAAGTTCTCTGCGTTGCAGAGTGTAGAGCTGCTTCCCAGACCAGGGCTGTTCTGTATATGGCTTCTGTTTGGGCAGTATTGTGTAGATAGTCATGGGGAACACCCAAGTTCCTGCAGTAGTGCAGGGAAAAGAAATCATTTACCTAAAAATTCTGGTGGGTTCTAATGTGAGATTCATGTCATTGAGGCAAACAAGTCTGAGGCACCTGGGGCAGAAGATTCACTCCCTTGAGGACAGTTGGTCATCTAACCATCTGCCAAGTTTTTGGTGAGTGGCCTTTTGGATACAGTTGCCTACTTTGGATTAAAGTTGATTCAAAGTGGAAATGGATCAAAGTAAGGCTATCCCAGGGTAAAAACTTGAACCCATGTTTACTAAAGTTTTGGTAGACTGAGCAGAGCTTCTGTTTCTGAGCTAGCACTGGGACACCACTCCTTTGCAGCCACTGAGATCTTTAGGCACGTCGCTCCAGCAGACATCTCTTCCTAAACCAGTGTATTCAGAGGGTGGACCAGCCCCTGTAATGTTCAAGTGCCTGGAGATTTTCGGTGCTGCTTTGCCATTGGCTATCTGCAAAGCAAAATCTTGTGGAAAATGGACAGAAAAAAATCCACTGGTTTCACTGTTCATCTTTTAAGAAATCTTGATGGTTATAAAAGTTGTTGCATCTCCCTCCCCCCTTCACTCCCTTGAAAATACTACTGAATACAATAGGATGAGGAACAAGGGGATTACTTGAATTCTTTCTAGATAAAACTTGCAAGATTTTTTCTAATTACAGTGTTGCTATACTTAAATGGAAGACAAAAGTACTGATCATTTTGATAACAGGTTCCCATGTGGTCGTTATATTTGAGATTATTGTAGCATCCCAATGTGTGGCAACAACTATTTTGTTTCATCCCTGTTCTTTTTTTTCCTGCCACATGCTTTTTGCTTCATTTCCTTCTTATAACATTGTCACATGTTTGCTCTACCTGAGCTTGCAGCTTTATTAAACATCATTATAGTCTATCTTGTCACAACATCAATGTATTGCTACTTTCAGTGAAAAGGCTTTGTATATTTTTTTAATTAAAGAGGGTGTATTTTATTCTTTGGAACTGAAAACCATAAGTAGAAAGACCAGCATAAAAACACTGAGAAGTAATTAATTACAAATGGGCTTCTCGGCACGTAGGGAAAGGTTTTCATTTTGACGTTAATATACTAAGGATATGATTAAAATGCATCAGGGAAAAAAGCTTTTACAGTTAATTTGAACTGTGTTGGGTATGAATAGCGGTTTCACACTTCTTCTGTGGAAGATGCTTACCTGGAATTTAAAACGTGTGCACCTTAACGCATGGCTCCGAAGTATTTTCTGTAGCGCCTTCTGAAGTAAACTGTCATGTAGCCTGAGGTGAATGGTTTTTCTACTCAGTTTTGTATCCAAACAGCAGTAATAGGTGGTTATCCACTGAAGCATAAAAGTATCTGTCTACGTCCCAGTACTCTAGCTCTCTCAGTTGCCGGAAATTCTGGCAAAAAAAGACACACAAAATAGAGGAACAGTTCTCCATTTGGGGTCCCCGCTGCATCCAGCAGTCTGTGAGCTAAAGCTCTGGTCCCATGGCTGTATGTGTGAAAGCTGTGATATATTTGTTTTAAGCAGGTGTCTAATTTGGAAATCCCTGTATGTATTTGGGCTTCATACCACTTTATGGGCAGCAGGTTCCTCAGGGCCCATTGTGTTTATTATCCTTGTTGCCTCTTTATTCCTTTGAAACTTTAGGGAAGAGAAAGAAAAACTCTTTGTCTTTGTCTTCATCCCCCCTGAGCCCTGCCTCTGTAGATGCATTTGTAAGGGCAAGACCTCTGTTGTCACTTAATGCTGACAATGAGACAATATTATCAGAAGCCTTTTTTGTGACTATTAACTGAGACTATGTGTTCTGCTGTCCAGGGAGTAGATTAATTCACAGGTGGTGGTCTTGTTTTCTTCCTGTCATGACATGAAAGTACTGTTTTCATGGGTTAATTATCTGCATGTAGCAAGGAACAAAGGTCAGGGATCTGCGCTAATATTCTGAATAAAAGTGAATTTTCTAAGTAATTACTGAGAAAAGTGAGGAGTTAAGAAAACAAACTGGACTTCAGGCTCATGCAGACCATAATCGTGCCTCTCCTGCCTTCTGAGATGCCACTTGTGTAAAGGTCATTAAAAAAAATAAGCTGATATTAATAAGCACAGCCTCCTTGATGTCAGGAGACATGGAGAGACCATAGGATATAAAGAACATCATTTTTCCCTTCCTACTGTTTGAGCTGCAATCGTGGCTATGAGTGAGCAGATTTCTCAGAAAATGAATGAGCTACTTACTGTCTTGTTAAACACGATAGAATTTAGTGGAAATGTGTTTTTCTGGAACCCTATTTTTTATTTCCTATCTTACACTTGTTAAGGAATTGTTTGATAACTTGCTAGTCATACAGGGGTGCATCATAGAAGGGGGAGTGAGATATCTGATGAAGGGCGCAGATCTGACATCTCCATGTTTATAATGGGAATTGTTTTCCATGATAAGTGTCCTGTTCCAATATATTTGCTACTTAGAATAAAGTATGCAACGTGTTTTGGTTTGCTTTTTGCATTGCTGTGCACAACTCTGCAGGTCAGAGCACATGGATCAGAGTCTTCATAGAACTGACTTGCTCATTACCAATTAAAACCAGAACAATAGTGCTTTTGCTCTGTTTTAAGGTGGCATCTCTGAGAAGTGACTTTCCAAAGACTCAGACTCTTCATCCAAAGATTGACAGCTCAATCTTTTGATGAAAACTCTAAGGCTGAAAGTATTATGTTAATTAGTAGAGCAGCAAATCAATAAACTTACCACTGTTGCCTCATCTACTGTCCAAATAAATGAGTTCAGTATTTTACATCTGCATTTCCCTTCTTTACCCCTCATCCCCTACAAGATAAAGAATTTAAGATCTTTGCTTCACTTGCAGCTATACGAAGGACAAATTAGAAACTGCTACTTTCTATGAATACAACAGACTGATATATTAAGAATTTTTTTCTGAAAATGGCTTTCATTGGTACAGCCAGATAAAGTAATTTATTTTAGATCCATCTTTGCAAATAGGTCCTGTTGAAAAGGCTGGCTGCTAAGACTGTTTAGCTCTCAGAATGAATCTTCCTTTTGAAAAGTGTTTAAAGATTTAAGCTTAGCCCTAGACATCAATTTCCAAAAGCTTTCGGACTTCAAACAATGAGCTTAACTAGCCTCTAGAATAACATGAAAGGTAGTACAATGTCCAGAACATCTATTGAAAAAGCCTCTAATATCTCTAAGTGCCCAATTTATCTTTGGATTTAACTTTAAAACTGATGGAATTTTTAAATGAGGGAAAAGTTCTTCTAAAATATAATCATAAGCTGCTCTAAAACACTGTTCTGAACCGACTGGGACAGATTTAGTTTCTTACATACCTATTTGCAGTAAGATATGCTGCTTGAGGGAATGATTTACTGTTTCTGTCAAAAGGAGCTGCAGTTCCTCTTGCAAAATTGTTAGAGGCTGAGTCTAAAGGGATTAGCAGATTTTAAGTTTAAGCTTTTTAGTGTGTCGTCTGGTTAATTTATGGTACGTCTTTTAGTGGCTGTGGAAATGGTCTGCTTTCTAATATGGTACCACTGATAGCTTTATAGAGAATTTTAATTGCTTTACAGTTAGCGTTTTTAACTCTTCTAACCCCCTTCTTCATTCTTTCCTTTCCTGAAGTGAGGGCTTCAGCTGTTCAACTCTGGTATGTCTCCTTACTTCTGTTCTTCATTGCAACACACACATTTTAGATGTGGATGGGAACAAGTGAGTTTGTCAGTAATGGCAAATGTCTTCCTTCCTCAGATGTCTCCAGTACCATAATGGTAAAGAGGCTGTAGAGGACTTGCCAAGATGTGGTCTTATCCACACAGACATGGCAGTTGTCAGGTTTTCATGCCATTTTAATTTGCATTAAGAGAAAAATGAAAGAAACAAGCTTTTCTTCATTTATCACAACAGTTCTGTCAAATTTGCTCTTCTGTGATGATTGTTTAATCTTAGATGTGGTTTAAATGGTTTCAGTTTATGGGTATGTCTTTTGAATTAAAGTTATTTCATGAAGGCTGTATAACCTGGCGTGAGACACTGGAGGATTTAAAAATCCTAAACTGTCTTCCTTTCCCTGTAGTTTCTCAAAATAGCCTTTTGAAGTGTTCAGTTCTTCCCATGGGGAGTTCTGGGTTTATAAATAGGGGTGTGTGCGAAGGTCCTTGCAGGGGGCACGATATCTAGAACTTCATGTCTTTTGAGAACCTGAGCTTAGGAGACCAAACTTTATAGTTCAATACAACTATGATGTTGATCACTACTGAAACAAACCAACTACAATGTCTAAAGTCTTCTTTCTTTGCCCAGCAGAGTTAGACTAGGTTGGTGTACCTTGCAGGATATGACCAAACTGCCTACATCTAGAACTATGGCTTTTGTGCTTGGGGGGTTTTCTGGTGGTGGATTTTACTTCTCTGTTTAGTACTTCTGGCAGAGTATATCTGATCTCATTGTCTCGCTTCTGGGTTGGTCCTCTCAGTATTTCTTCAAAGGTAGTTATGGTGCCCTGGTGGGTTTTTTGCGAGTTTTGTTTTTTTGGGTGTGGTGTTTTTTTGGTTTTTGTTTTTTCCCCCTAAAGGATTTGACATGTGTTCCTTCTGTTTCTTAGTGTAAAATTACAGTCTTCCAGCACTGTTTTTTTTAACTGTTCTCCATTTCAACTTTTAAAGAAGAGGGAGTGATGTATTTAGCCTTTCACTCGTTTTCATTCAGCTCTTCGCACGGGTGTGCTTTCTAGGTTTTTTTTAAACCCTACTAAGACATGAATGCTACATCTACATACAATCACTGAAAGAAAAGAAAAAACTTTGGAAAATGAACTGAATTTTGTCAAGTACGCTGTTTAAAAGAGAATTTTTTTTCACTACTTTTTCTTCTGTCATGATCTACTTTGGTAGACAAAATCTGGATCTGTCACCTTTCCATCTCAGGCATCCATATACAAATGTATCTATCCATGATGTCTCTGGATTTTTTTCTAATAATTATTTGACAGTGTCCATCATAAATTCTGTTATCAGCTGTGTCTCAGTCACTGAACAGAAAATGGAGCATTTCCTGCTGGGAAGGGTGGTTGCCTCTTACAACCCTCTTGTTCCTCCTAGTCCTTTGGGCTATTGATCATTGCTGGAGAGGTAATATTTTGAGGTGTTAGTTAATATTTTACATGCTTATCACATCTTTCTCAGGCCCACCCTACCTAACCCCTTTCTAGGATTAAAAAGATGGCATTTTGAATCCCAATTTTCTTTGGGAAATGTTAGAATCTCTTACAAGACCAAGCTGGCATCAAATACCTGTGTCTCTCCTTATCACAGAAGATTGTTGTTGAAATTAATTTTTTTCTCATAGTCTCCCATTAAAATATAGTTTATCATGACATGCTTCATTGTGATTCACATGAAAAGACTGATGCATTATTTTTCAGCAGTGCAAATGTTATTTGTAAGGCTTTGGGTGATTTCATGTGGCACCATTTATACATACAGGAGGAGAAAGAAAATTCTTGATCAGTTGATGGATTATTTCTAAATTGTCTTTGTCCTTAATGTTACAGTTGCTAATAATGATTTATAATGCTTGACCATTTTCTCCTCCTGTAGGAACAGATTTTAAAAATTGCTGTATTTAAATCTTCTTTCCCAAAAACTGTTGGGGTTTTTTAGCATTTTTATTGTCTCATTCTGTTCTACATATAGATACCGTGTCATGATATGAAGGATAACCTTGATTATTCCAGTGTCACTAGTGACCGTGAATGTATTTGTATAACCTGAGAAAACCTCAGTATGTTATTAGCTATCAGGGAATATTACTCTGATACTCATCACAATTTCATAAATAATAAAGTTTCAAAGGATAATAGGGGCTGTTTTCTATTGGGTTTTTATATCTGCTAAAACAACAAACAAGCATGCCCTTCATAAGCACTTAAATGCATGATAGAATCCATTCTGTCAAGAAAAATAGCTAAATAATTCCCTATTTTTAAGGATATTCTCAAGTGCTGTAGATACCAAACATCTGAGTTTTAATATTACAAGAATCACTGAGATTTTGAAGAACTTTGGTGTTAGTTTGACAGATGCACTTGATAATCCCAAATAAATTTCTGTCAGATTAGAATAATTTGACATGTTTAGATGTTGATGGGGGGGGGGGGGGGTGGGACCATTTTGCTTCAGTTATTCTGCCCAGCTATTCTAATTAATCTCCACTTAATTTAAAGAAATTACTTACTGTATCTGATAATGAGTTAATTTGTAATTCAATTATCAGCACCATTTGCAAGCCTTTAATGTGAACAAAAACACCTGCTGAACTGCTCAGCCTGAGTTATACCTGGGAGATGGCAAGATGAATCTTCCTCCCCTGGCATGCCAGGACGGGCAAGGCCAGGTCATGCTACTGCCCACAAAGATGGACTGGCACCACCTGTCTCAAATACCAGTAACATTTTACTCATAAGTAGCTGTCAAGTGGTGGCTAGGATGGGCTTTTTCCTGCAGTGTTTTCTTATTCAGGTCATGATGTAAATATTGAGTTTTCAGCATACAGTATAGGACAAGCCATTCAGCCTCTTGCAATCAAGCAGTGTCCTTGCGGGTGGGTTGTTTTGACCCAGCTGTTAGTGAGGAGGTGCTCTCCCTCTCCTGCAATACTAAAATATCATGCTGTTTATCCCTCCCCACCCAGGATCTGTGGAGATTTCTGGTAGCTATTTAGCAAAGTTAGGTCTATGTTTAATTTTGTTGTCTATAGTGCCACTGAAAAGGGAAGGATGGATCCTAGAGTTTTGATTGTTATCAATGCCCTGAAAGTTCTCTTTTTGGAAAATTTTAAATAAGATTAATTTATTGGATGTAATCTTGGCTAAACTGGAAGAGAAATTGTGTTGCAGTAAGTGCTCTCCCTGATATTAGTAATATATACTCTATAAGTTATATATTTTTGTTACTTGAAACAGAAAAGAAAGGTTTTGCTTTGAAAAGTTTATAATGAGAATACTGACAAAGAACAGCTCCATCTTAACAACAAAAACCCCAAAAGAACAACAATAAAAACCCACAACCAAACAAAAAAACCACCAAGTTGCTTCTGTTATGGAGGAAATAGTCTACAGATCAGTCACTTTCTAAAACTGTTTTACACCTGGTTGCTCTAATTAATTGAAAATTGGAAGCATGTTCCTTAGCTATGTTAAGCTATAATGGAGTGAAAAAGGTAGATGTAAAGTCATCTACTCAAGATGCTTACACACGTTACAAGTCCCTTGGTAAACAGAATTTTTTTTGGTAGGTATGATAGTATGCTCTAAAATGAGGATAATGACATAACCAGAGTAGAAAAAGCAGGTCTGCATAAAAGTGGCACAACAGGAAGGGTGACATAGGGTATCACAACACTTAGTTCACTGGGAAAGGAAAGGACAGAGGAGGAAAAAGAGATCAAGTGTCTGTATTTCCTACTAGACTGTGACTCAGGATGGGATTTAAGCCAAATGACCAGATTTAATGCTTCTAATCACTTTTTTCTTCTAAGGTTCTTTTTTCCCCTTCATGACTAGCACCATTTAAAAAAAGACCTAACAGGCCAACGTTCATCTTAATTATTCTCTTTCAGGTTTGTGCACATTCACAATGCCAAGTATTCAAGGCGATCCAAGTTTTTCTGCCTTTGGCAAGGGGAATTTGATGCTGCCCCTAGCACTTATATCCTATGTGCTGTATGTGCACAGCCCCATTGAAGTAAGAGTGACAATGTTAAAATGAGGTTATAGGTTCTGAATTTTTTAAGATATTTAGAATCACAAATAGATTACGATAGAGGCTAACAGGAGGAAGGTAGAGTAGAGCTTGACAGCCAGTTGAAGACTAGTAATATATGATCACTTTTAATGTAAGAATTCCTGGTTCTTGCAGTAGTGGGTGCACCACTGTAGTGAGTCCTAAATATACACACCTTTGATATCTGCATTCAGAATTGCACCAGCTGACTCTTAGAAAGTTAGTTTTGAATGAGCATCAATGTAAAATGACAGCCAGCTGGCCGGGTTGTTTTTTTTTTTGTCTGTGTGTGTGGTTTTTGAGCTTTTTAGGGACTTGGAGGTGTTTGTTGTAATGTGGTTCCCAGGAATTAAAGCTGCTGTTTAGCCAGTCACTGGCTCCTCTTATTTCTTTGTCTACATGACTGGAAGGCCCTTACTCTGTGATGTGCTGCTTTGAGAGCTCTTTATTTGTGGCTTTTGGCAACAGCAAACGTAAAAACCCTAAAATTTTACCTCTAAAATTTAAATTGGATTAATTAAATAGACTGGGCAATGTAATTAAAATATCACAGTCGTATCTTTTTGTTGCCACTGACTTTTGTGACTTACTGTTATCTCCATATTCCTAAAATATGGGTTCCTTAGTTGGAGTGCAATGTGTAGAAATATATTTCCCTTGGTATTCAACTCAGGATGATATTAGCTCTGCTAACTTAATGTTAGCTGGGAACTTCTCTTGAGCAACTTAACTCCAATCCTTAAACACTCTAACTCATAGTTAGAGACAGTGTTTTTTTCCATATGACTGTATTAAACATGTAGTCTTGGATTGTTGCCAGTTTACCAGGTCACTGAACTGTCACCCATTTACGTACTCATTTTTCACCTTACTGCCAAAATAATCTTTGTGCCCTCTGCACTTTGAGAAGTTTTTTCTAGCTATACGTGCTTTGTTATTGAATTACATCAAACCTGATCCCTTCAGGACTCAACTCACTCAAGTCTGGTTTGCTGATGTCAGCTATGTCTGGTAGTCTTCAAATTTAGAAAAGGAACTATTTAGGCTGTTATGTAGTTCATTGATATGTGCATTATAAAGATTTTTAATTATGTCATGAACATCTAAGTCACGGTAATACCATGGTAAAATGCTAGCTTGTATCATCATTGTTGCCCTTATTGGTCAGGTCTTCTGTGCTTAAAAAGCAGAGGGAGATTTTCTCTGACTCAAATGTATTTGTTATCAAATACTTTGATAATCCAAGACTAACTTTGAAGTTATTTTGGCTTGTGTTTATGTCAGACAATTACTTTCACAGGATCGTGGGATAATTCAGGTTCAAAGGGACCTCTACTCCAACCTCCTCCAAGCAGTGTTAGTTGCGAGACGAGGCTGCTCAGAGTGTTAACCAGTCAGACCTTGAAAACTTCCAAGTGTGGAGACTGCACAGCCTCTCTTGGTCTCCGTTCCTCTGCTTAACTGTCTTCATGGTGAAAAGATTTCTCCTCTCCCTTTCACCTTCACACAGTTTTTATGAATATCTGTAGTGTTTGAAGTTAAGGGAGCTTTTTCATAGTCTTTATTAAGCTGGCCTAGCTTATTAATTTATAAATAACAGGAAGTGATGGGACAACATATAGTTATTAAAGCAATGCAGGATACTATTGCAAACCTGAACTGGAAGGGTTTTGTATAAGCTTTCCACTTTGACACAGAGAGGGGTTCTGTTATGAAAACAGTTTCCATTCAAAACTGAACTGTGACGTTTTTCAGACAAATGAAATATTATAATATATTGTTCTGTAACAACATAATGTTATATATCTTCAGAACAGATATCTGAATGGCTGAAGGTTGCTACTGCTGAACATAGTTATCACTGTTCAATGAGTAGATGCTCCAAGTCTAGTTATCGCAAAAAGCGTGCTGGGCTAGACAGCATCGGTTTGTGCTTCAGTTGGCAGAAAAGCTGTGCTGTCCCTGGGGAGCCTGATCCAAAGCAGAAGGAAAGCTTTTCCAGAGCTGAGCTGTTTCCAGTAGAGGAAATGACATCTGCTTGTATTGTTTTATACCTGTTCTGAGAGTCTCTGCTGAATAGTCTACTGCGTTGGCGTCCGAGGCTGCCAACCCAGTGTACCTCACAAGCACTGCAATTTTGCTGTAAATCCCTCCCAGGTGAATTGAGACACGCTCTCTGTGTGAATTACTGAGAAGAAAGATGGGAATCATGTTGTTCTAGCGAAGAACTTCAGGACCAGATACTGTGAGTGCAGGGGATGATACATACACTGCTCATAACACCTCCTCTGTTCTGAAGTGCTGTTCCTTGGTCTCACATAGCAGACTTAAGAGTGCTTTGTTTGGTCTATTAATCTTCATTTATCCTCCAGCTCTTTCTTTAGTTCTTCTCAATCTCATCTTCCTTCTAGTGCTGAGGAAGACAGAAGCCCACACAGGAAAATACTTGGTAGATCATTTACTTAGTAAAAGTCCAACAATGTCACTAAGAGAAGAGGAGCTAAATCCCAAACAACTTATAAGTGTTCATAATGATGGACTTCAAGCTGTCTTAATGACAAAATTACATTGCTTTTTATTGCAACTTTTAAATACTGGTGTTAACGTTTAAAATATCAGCCCTGCTCTAGGGTAGAAATGAGGTATTTTAATGTTAGTTCTTCAGTGTAGGCCTTTGTTAGGATATATGAAATCATATATGATGGCTAAAATGGGTTTATAGATTTGCAAGCTTGAACATTTTAAAAGACTTGGTACAAAGCCCAAAGCCTGTATTCTAAAAGGTGTGATTAAAAGCACTGCTTTTGCACTAGGTCAGGTGAAATGTCCGGCCAACTTGTATCTAACAGTAGCCACTTGAGGATACTTAAGGAAAGGGCATTAAAAAAGGTGTGAAGCAGAGGATGATCCTTTCCCTGATACATCTCCAATTTAAGGACTTCTTATGCCAATGTACGTTTTTCAGCGCTCTGGAAAGTGTCAAGATGGCATACTGATGTGTATAGGCTTGTGTTGATCACTAGTTAGATAAATACAGTGTTAAAATAGAACCAGTGTTTGCTATCTCTTCTACCCTAGTAATTTCTTTCAAAGTTTACCAGATAAACTGCATTCAATCTGGGAAATTCAGAGTGATATTTAAACTGTAAGAATCTCAAGAATGAGAATGTTCAGCTAAGGCACACACGTAACCTAAACCCAGTCCTTTGCCAGCAGTACACATTAATTATGATTTAAGTATTTTGATACTGTCTTAGTTTGGATTAGCTGCAAAAAGTGCAGCTTGTTTTTGGAAGACTCATCCGATTGTTCTTTTTCATTGTTTCCATCACTATAGGGCAGAGTTAAGGCTGTTTGGATGCCCTCAGCTGTAATTATGCAATTGCAAGCAATTTATCCAATGTTTACATGCATATAATACATTGTATATTAACTTCATTGACCCTAATGCGCTTTGGATCAGGTCCAACATAGATGTGTTGCTGAATTTGTAAAATGCTTTGGGATACTTCAGATAAAAGGCACTGTGATAAAGTGGGAGTTAGTAATTACCCTAAGCACAAGGAAGTGGTTATACTTGACTCTAGCCATTGACCCATAACTCTTGGAAAGAAATTGAAAGCTAAATGATAGATATTGCAGAGTAGCATCCCATCAGAAAAGCTATGCAATTTCATAGTCTCTGCCCAGTTCTGAAGGAAGAAGGTGAGACGTTTTTGTCTGGTTACAGTTAAACAAAGTGCCAAGTATTTCAGACTTGCTCTTTGCATGCTGTAGGCTCATCTGGTGTGTCACAGCCTCCAAAGCATTAGTATGAGCAGCTGTGCTGTTTTAAAGACAATTCCATTCTGCAGTGTCCTCCTTCCTTTCAGCTGTCATGACCATCCTTTCTTTGTATTGCTTTAGCACAGTGATACACAATGCACATGAAGCACAGTCTTTGTAATCCTTCTAGTGATTTGATATTGGCATTTACCTTCATGAAATTACTCAGCTAAGTGTCAGCAAGACTGCCAATTGACATGGTCAGGTACCCAGCAGAGCATGAATTTGTAAAGCTCCAAATCTCATGAAATCTGGGCATTGTCCATTTGGCTGCCAGCGATGAAACCTGATTAGCAAGAGACAAACAGAATATATCTGAGAAGCTACAGTACAATGGGTCTCACTAAAGCCAAATTAGGAGGAATGCAAGTGGTTTTGTGAAGTGTGTGCTTGCAAGTGTAAGGAAGGTAAGTATATTGCTTCTGTAGTAAGGAAGAAAGAGAAAACCTGCCAGTCTGGTTTGCTTAGGCAGCAACTACTATGTACATCTTGTCATTTGCTTATGTTTCTTTAAATAAAGTAGTCTTTTTTGGGTTTTGAACAAAAGATTGTTCAACCCCTGTATAGAAAACTCTGTTGAAGATGACTGCAGTGCTAACTAACAATCACTGATTGTCAAGATAGCATAGCCAAGAGCTTTCTGGACAGTAGAAGAAACATGACAGCACTTACAGGGTCTTGCATTAAAAAATCAAATAACTTTAAACAACCATCGACTCTTCTATTGAAAATGGATAGTGGTGAAAGGAACTTGCGGAAGAGGGAATTTCTTCCAAAGACTTGAGGGGGAGATGCTCTTTCAAATGTGAAGTGAAGCATGCTACTGAAATCAGCCTACCTCTGCAAAGTCTGAAAATAAGGTCCTGACGTGATGTATAGTTCCTGTCCCTCTTGAAAGGGTCATGCTGTCTGTGGCTTAGGAACATGAATTTATTAGCAGGGTGTTGCAATGTCCCTTTTCTGCAGAGCAGGGGCGGGTGCCCTTTGGATTATTGTTCAACTGGGGTGGTGTGGAGGGACCCAGAGACACCATAGATGAAAGAGATGAACTTCCTTTCTATTTCCTGGTACTTAAGGACTTTGCGATTGTATTGGAAATATGAATTATTATATAGGAAATATTTGTCATGATGAGTAATTAGTGTGTATGTCATAGCAAAGGCCACAACAAATGTATCTTTGGAAAACAGAGATATAAACCATCTCTTTCCTGGGGCACCACTTTTTGTGTACAAAAGCTACTCCTCACTGATGCAGAGATCCCAGTGGAAGTCCCTAAAATGCAAATATCCTCAGTAAGAAGGTGGATATCAGAACCATCCACATCATTTACAGGGCAGCTGTGATTCTGACAGAAAAAGTCTTGATGTATTAAAAGCAAAACAAAAAACCCCTCACAGCAAGGAGTTCAAACCCTCCTTTCCCAATGAGAAAGAAGTTAAGTGTGCTGTGGGGCAGTAAATACAATCTGCTTACAAAGAGGGCATATTTTTGCCGGTAAAGCAATTTATTTAGAAAAACAGACATATCAATCTAAGGTAATTACAAATTGCAACAGGAAAATTAAAGTACCTCAGAGGCACTTGTTGTGGAAGGAATTTTCAAATAGAAACATACTGGGTGGAAAAATACAATACGTATTGTTTCTGTCCACCGTCTAGATTACTTGGTACATTAATGTGCACTAATGTACATTTATGCACTCCTGCTAATCATATCCAGAGCCCTTCTGAAGTAAATAAAGACTCTCTCTGTTCCAGCTTGTCCTGTGGTACAAAGCATAGCACTAATCAAGCAAGTTATCAGTGTAATTAGGGAATAGAAATCACTAGGGGCATCATGCATTATGATTTGTGTGCTCTATTTTTAAGATCCTGAAATGCAAATAGGTAATAAATTCTGTTAGTGATAAATTGTTTTTACTTTATGTTGAAATTAGTATGAGACAGGCACCCAAATGGCATATATTGACAGAAATTGCTGGCTGCTTTCATCCCTTCCCCCCACTCCCCATGCATGATGTGTTATTGAAGCACCTAACCCTATTTCCTTGCCAGAAAGACAAGAATGGGGCTTCTGTTAGGTCCTGTGCTATCCTAGATGCAGATGCTTTTCTCTGCCTTGCAGTGCAGGGAAGGGAGGGGCAGAGGGGAGAAATCAGAGGGAGTCAGGAAAGCAGGTGCAGTGATCTGTGCAAAACACTCTGAAATGTCCACTCTCACAGAGGATATCTCTGAGTCTGGGGAAGGAAGGTTGTCCTCAGGCTGGGATACCAGGAAGCAAGAATTTGCTCATTTTACTTGACAAATTACCACCAGGAAATCTCTGGCAGGAGCTGGAGCCTGAGTGTTGTCTTCCCTACTGGAGCTCCAAAAGTAGAGTAAAGCATGAGACAGCAGAGACCATCAGTTCAAACTAAACAGCTATGCGTGTTGGCTTGGGTGGACTGGGAGTGACAGTGGCTAAACTAATTGATTTAAAAAGTAGGAAGGTCACTGCATGTGAGCAACAACTATCTCTCCCACATCTGTTTGCATGAGCCATTCATGTTTCAGCTAGAGCACAGAGTTAAATTCCCAAAATTATTTGTTGTGGCTTCTTCTGTGTTTCCATTTATAAGCTCGGAAAACTCTTGTTATAAAACCACTTCTATGTCATTTGGGAGGATGTAGAACCATATCTTCTGAAAATCAGTAACCAAAGATTGTCCATGCATGTAGGAACAAAGGAGATGTGGCCTGAACCAAGAGGAAAGCTCAAATAGTTAATTTTTTTAAAGCAGTAGTTACTTAATGGAGAAATTTAATTAAACATCCTTAATTCCTCAGACAAGTCAGTGCAAAGCTATAATGGAAAGATGCCACACAGGAGGATAGGAGGTCCCTTACCAAAGTCCAAGAGGAAGGTAATTGTACGATCAGAGAAGGATCTGGCCCACAGTACTTGTAACTTCTAATTTTGTTTACCATAACATATCATCTGTTTTCCATGAAGTAATGGAAATGGTACCAAGTGACAGGTGACTACTAACAGTTTTTAATCCAAATATTGGTTATTGAGAGTGTAGAGTGAACAGGTAGTGAAAATCTTCATGCCTATGGAGAGAGGGGGAAATTTCTTTGTAAACATGAATAATTTCAAAGACTGAACACATCTCACATGTTCCTACAAGTAGGAAAATAACCTAAATATATTTGAATGCAGTTCATTTTCTCTGAATTGTTTGCTTATCTCCAAGTGATGTAAACCAAGCACATGTGGGGTCTTTCTGGGAGGTGAAGGATTGGTGTCTGTGTGTCATAAATAGCTCTCTCCAAATTTCCAGGCCTGGCAGCTCTGAATAAACAGTAGTTGTTAAAGGGTACACAGGTGGATGCAGACAGCAGGAATTTATCCACAGTTAGTTCAGAAAGAAAACTGTCTTTTCACGTGGGTATTGACCAGCACATCCCAGGAGTATCTGCTGTCAGGTAATCTATTGATTGCAGACGGATTGTTGCAGGAAATAGGAGAAGTTTTCAATCAAAATATGGTTCTCTTAAGAAGATACCAGCGACCGGAGCTGCTCAAAATTGCTAACTGCTAATAAATTAGCCGACATGTTTGATCATCTCCCTCCCCCCTTTCCTCAGACAGCCTGATTCCTGAAAATACATGGTGTTCAGATCTCTTTTTTTCAGAGTGTTTGAATAAATTGGGTTCATTTTTTCAGCCTTTCAGTAGTAGATAAATCAATAATTGTGATCCTGAGGGGCAAGGAGGTAACACTGCCAGCCAGCTGTGAGTCTTGAGCCATAGCTTGTAGGAATCACCTGCTGAGAAAGGGATGTGGAGGTAAAACATATTCAGGCTGCAGTGAAAGGGAAATGTGAGCAATGAAACTAAACTTAGCAGAGAAGTTAGTGGAAACCAGAAAGAGTAAGGGCAGACTGAACAAGCCAAAGGTTGCTATCTGTCCATGGCTGCATTTGTTGTGTCTCATGTTCTTTGGACATATGTATTTTATGGGGGTCTTGCACTCATTTTCTTTTAAGGCTATTTTCAAAGTGAAAAGCCTGGGATATGTTAAAATGAAAGGAAATACAAATATTATTGGTTTTTTTGATATTGCAGTGGTTTTGCTATTGGGATGTTACAATTTATAATCGGTAACTTTTCTTGGCATCTCTTCATTGTTTGATGTTAACAAAATGAAACATGCAGATTACAAATATTAATCTGAATTACAGGTTGTTTGAAAAAATACTTCAATTTTCCACAGAAACAACTTGTAGGAGGAATATTTTGTTTGGAGGGAAATAGGAAAAAAAAAAAAAAGGCCAAAAAACCAAAACTGAAACAACAAAAAAGCCCAAACAAACAAAAAAAACCCCACCCAAACCACACAAACCAAAAACCTACCTCCAAATATTTATACTGGAATGAATGACCAGTTGGGCTGTGACATGAACACACATCTGCAAAAAACAAACGTGTGCTAAAATAGTAGCACAAGTGGGTATTTTTTCACAGTGGGTATCCATTTCTACATAATATCAGTAAATTATCAGTGTATTGATACTATTAATGTATGTAGAGGAAGGCTTTTATTCTAAACCAATTTGTGATTTTTCAAGCGCTGGGGAAACTACCCTGTTAGATTGGGTTAGCATGAGAGCTGCCTTTCTGCTGCCTCACGTGCACATTGCACGCTTGCCTCCATGCTTTGTCTGTATTCCTCAAAGCAAGCGAAGTACCTAGCTAAATGCCTTGCTGAATAGGAATCAAGATCTGGTAGGTGCCTTAAGATCCTGATTTAGCAGAACACATAAGTAGAGGCTAAAATCCGAGTGTGCTTTTAGCTTTCTGCAGAGGGATTCAGGAAAGCACGTGCTCAGAGGCCTCAGGTGAGTGAACTGCTTCAGTGCATGCTTGGTTTCCATGAGTAGTACTTCTTTCAGCGTCAATAACAAAGCACTTATAGCACTGATTAAGCAACTCCCACATTGGAGACATGATTAGCTTAAGTTGATCATATCTTTCACAGTTTCTGTCTCTTTTATACCTTTCTCCAGTGCTTTGAACAATAAACAAACAGAAAGTGTACTTACACTTCTGAGAGAAATGGGTTTGGGTTTCTCTGGAAATGTTACCCTCCTGTTTAGACAGGATCTGCTAGCATCTGGGATGATCAGCAGTGTCTTCACGTGTGCTATTCTAGTCATCAGTGTCAGAAGGTCATATTCTTCCTTCTTAAAAATAGAGGGGGGGGAAGGAATTATATGTATTTTTAAGAAACTCTTAAAAACTAAAAAAATCTACTTTATGAAACATCTACTCATCAGTGCTTTATTATACAATCCAGTACACCCGTATAAAACACCAGTGCCAAAGCAAAAAATGAGATGACAAAATCCTTTCAGTCCAGAAACACAGCTGAACTGCAGCTCTATTGCTATGCAGAGAACCTCAGCTCTCTGTAATGTGCACTGCTATTGCAGTGATTGACATGTAGTCCCAACTGCATGCTTTGGATGGGGACCTCAACCTCCATTCGATGGTACAAGCCTAGTAATTTAGGATGAGTACATGGTGTCATCTGAGAGCTTATTGGAATAGAGTCTGCTTTGTCAAGAGTATCATGTAAAATCTGGCTGTTTTTTGGTGACACCAGTATTTCAGTACTCTGCCATAAGAATATTAGGTCACATCCAGGTCCTCTGGGAACCATTTTAGTTAAGAGAATAACTTATCTCCACCTTTAATCCTCTCACATCCCCTTCCTCTAGTTATCAAGTGAAAAGCAAAGACTAAGCTGCAAGGCTCATGTAGCATCCCTTTTCATGCTGGACCTCACTGGTTTATGTAGATGGCAGTTTTAATGGGTACAGGGACAGAGGCCTGTGGCAGGATTCAGTGCCCATGTTTGTCCCAGAATCACCATCAGTCTGTCATCTTCTCTCATGGTGTTCAAAAAAAAAAAAATCTAAATGGGAGGGGGGGTCATTTTTTGTGAGTAGTTGATAGCAGCCTTTGTGTACCCCAAAAAATGTTAGTTCAGACAATGTACCCAGATGAAGAAAATCAAAGTTTGCAGGTGCCATGGGTGAGTAAGTGTATTCCTTTCCACCTGCATCGAAAGAATGTGAAGCTCCATGTTCACAGGCATGAAGTACAGTTGTGGTTAATGCTTACACAACACCCTGGATGCGGAAGGACAGTAATCTTTAGGTTCTGGTACACTTTAAGAAGAGACTTTTGTCCCTATGGTCTCTAAAGTTGTCTGTCTTATTTCTTGGATCCTCTCAGGGCAGTATTTCTGAACAGACATTACAGGATTTGCAAGGCAATGCAAAATGACATTGGAGATACCAGTCCCAAACAAAGACGGGTGAATGTATGATAGATACCAAAAGGTCAAATTCTGCACTGACATTTACAAAGACGTCTCTGTAGGTCTTGATATTTTTTTCTATTATCCCTATGCTTACATTTTATATTCATGTTGTCTAGATCCTACAGTTCTCACCTCCAAGCACACCTCTTATTTTAACCATCTCTTTATACCTGTTCTCCCCTATGTGTGTCTATATGTTAAAATAATTACTATATACCCAGCTATACTTTTATATTAAGATATTTAGGGGTGGTCAATTGGAGCACCACAAAAACAAGGATATGTTTATAGAATATTAGCTAAACCCCTGGTTTTCTCAGAAATCAAATCCAATAGAAGACTAGTAGATAACTTGGGAAACCTTGAAGGAGGGAAACTGTTGGGAGAGCACTACATTCCAGGCACAGCAACCTATCAAATGCTTAACAGTCATAGCTGTGGAGTGGAGACCCATGTGCAAGGAGAATTGCTGTGATGAGTTTAGATTGCAACAGGAAGCAAGCATAAAAAGATAGAGAGCCCTTAAGCCTAGACTGGATGGGAGCAATTTAGAATAGAGATAGAATAGAATAGAGGCAGAAGTATGTAGTCTCATAAGTTTCAAGTTATAGCACTTCGTGGATACCATATAGTTAAAAGAAAACTTGTCCTAGGAAATATTAGGAAATATTCCTAACGGTAACTAGTTAAAACGAAGATTAACTGCAAAATAACCAGAAGACCAAGCTTATACTTAAATGAATAATTTCTAAAGGCCAGGAAATAGTTGATCTGAAGTTTGCTCTTCTCTGTCTTTGTGAATGCATCAGTAACTTATATTTCTTATTTCTGCGTGTAAATCATGGGATATGACAGCTTTGAGAATCTGCATGTCCAGTGTGATCTTACATTGACTGTAACTCAAAAGGCGATGTTTGAAGGACTTAAAGATGACAAAGTCAAGGTCTAATTTGTTTGAACATGCTAAAGCCCTTTGTGCTCCCTCAGTTCGATGACCTTGTTCATGCTCTAAAATACACTGTTTTAAAGTACCTGATAACATGCGTTAACGTGCTGCTTCTCTTTCTTCATGAATTTGAATCTCTGCCCTGAGTTTTAAGAAGAGGATTTTGTGAAGTAGGAGTTTCAGGCTTAGAACTTTGTGCTGGTTTAGGTTGTGGAGGGCCACTCGCTTTGTCACAGATTCCTAAGTGATGGGCAATTTCTTAACAGGGTCTTTTGTGCAACCAGTATGTTGGAAGCATTACTGTCACCTCGTGTATCTTACTTTAAGTTAAACCAGAAGGACATATCTTGGTATTGAAATCTAACATCTAAAAAATGGTGTGAACTGCTAGTGAAGTTGCCTGTGAAACAACTTCAGTTAAAGATATTTCTGTGGGTTTTTTCTCTATTGTAAGCCAGAAACCCTTACCCTCAACAAGAGTGTGATAGTGAATTAAATGGATTCATAGACACTGCAGGACAAGACGATGTAACTGAAGTGGGAATAATCCTGTGGTGATTGCAGTGCTCACACCAAGAAACTTGGATTTTCTTTTCTTTTTCACCCTTTTGTGGTTTAGTTGCTTCATCCGCAAAAACTGGGTCACATGGAGTGTTCAAAACATTCTGGAGTTAACAGTGCCATAGAAACTCAAAGCATTCTTATTGTAGTAATATTGCTAATCATAAAATGATATGTGATTAAGTCCAAATTAAGTAGTAAAACTAAATAATTGAGTGAATAAAAAAATCATTAAACTGAGCAGAAGGTGATATTAGAAGCATTAAACCACTGAAGTTTTATATCAGAGTGGCAAATAGGTTCTCTAATCTGAGATCTGTATCTCATAGCTTGTACTCTAAAATCAGTTCTTCACTTGTAAGGGAAGCAGATCCCTTCTTGTCTGTCTGTGCAAGGCGAACATGATTGGGAAAGAGATTACAGGTAAATAAAGGGATATCGAAGGGTCAGTGATGACAAAGTATGATTTAATTCTCCTGTTGGGCTCTATGTAGAGTGGTAAAACTGAATTTGTATGTAAATTGACTTTGTGGTTCGTCTCCCTTTTTAAAGTACATATGGAGAATAACTTGTTCCACTGCTGTTGCCTGCTTTCACAGGTCAGTGTTCATCAGAACTAAGGTACTGATGTCAGATAGCATTTATTCTATTTCATTCAAGTTCTAGGAAATGACCACAGAAAGCTTTCCAGAGGTGGAAATAGTTACATGATCTCTGCCAAAGAGCAAACGTTTGCTTACCTTACATCTGCAACCTTACTTTTAGAGTTAGCCCCGGGTGCTCACGAATCGGATCTCTGAACTGGTGCATCCCAACATGTTTTTTGCTTCACCTGTGAATTGTGCAAGTGCAAAACTTTGTGTGCATAGAGCTGTTTTGTAGTTTGTCTCTTACATCACTGGATTCTTTTTGCCATTCCCATGTTGTCTACCTTTTTAGCTTTTGTGTATAATACAGCTTGCTTCACTTCTAATGTACTGGAGTTTGTGTGTGTGATTGTTGCTGGATGAGAGATTCAATATTTTTGTGATTTTTAGTTTTCCATGACAAGTTAATGACTCCAGGTCATTTTTAAATACAACTGTATTTGCTGCATTTATTGTAAAAGGAAGACTAGGACAGGTATCACTTTTTACATGAAATAACAAAGTATAATGTAGAAAAGAAAAAAATCCTGCAAGTTAGTTTAGATATTTCAATAGAGCCAGAGGTAGACTAGCTAGCTACTTGAATCAGATGAAACTTTCCCATTGACAACATATCAGACATAGAAGTTACGGACCAATATTTTAGATGAAAAACTCTTTTTCAGATTTTAAGACATTAAAGAATATTATTGCTGAGGATTAGATTTGCAACCAAAAGGTGCTATAATCTTGATGGAAAACAAAACATTGACAGTTTTATAAAGTTCAGGTAGCTGTGCATAACTGCAAACCAGATGTTACAGCATGCTTTTGGTCCGGCCACTCAGCCAATATCCGCATTGGGAATGCACACTTCCTGAAAATAGTTTTCAGGAGGGGAATGAGGTTCATCCCTTCTCTCTGAATAAATACAGTTGTCTTTCCTTGTCTCCCTCATTGCTCTCATCCTATGAACTATATGTCTGAGGGCCAAATTTTTTTTCTGTGCGGAGAAGCAAAGCTTGTTGCTGGCTTCACTAGCTAAGAAGCTTCTGTCTGTAACAATTTCACCAACAATGAGGATGTTTATTGAGTAGATACCCACTAGAGATTGGGCTTTTCAATTATAGAACATCACTTCTTGCCAGAGCCCACCATAACAGATGTCTCATTTCCTAATACAGTACTGAATTCTCCCTGACATCTGAATTTTCATCATGGAAATGCTCTTCTGTAGATAGAAGCAAACTAAATTAATCTGCTATGCTCTAAGTGGAGAGGAAAGGGTCTGAGCCTTTTTTTGTGTGATGTATAAAGCATGGCAAATAGCAAAACTCCTGAATGCTTTGTACGGCTGTTGTTTGTATTTTAAGTAGTAGAAAAGTATTCTGAAGTTATATGGAAATGCAAAACAGTCTAAGCCATGAGAACTATGTGATGAAAAGCAGGTGTACAGTGTAGGAGGACAATGGAATAGCCTCCAGCACTTTATTTATGAGAACATCCTTTATCTTTGTCACTCTACAGCAGACATGTGGCAAAACTGTCTTTTCAAAAGTGAATCAAACAGTGCTACCAACACATTCTTCTCACCTCCCATTTATCCTTCCATGTCCATCATACAACCCATTTATTTTAGGCTCCAAGGAAAGTTGAGAAATTACATTTTCTGCCAACTTAATTTCAATGGTATCTTCTTTTGCTTCAGATTAATTGGTGCACAAAGTGTGATGTTTTTAAATAAGGTGTTATTTAATGCAGTGAAAGCAATGGAGAGGCAAGGGGATACCCTTTAGTGACAGTACAGCTGCTACCTTATATGAATGCTATGGATTATCAAATGTGACTTCTGGTCTTTAAGTTCTCTTCAGTAAAGGTCTATTGGTGACATTCCCAAGAGCAACTAAATTCAGTAGATGTGGGCACAGAAACATAAGGTCTCTTTGTACTAAAATACTCTGCCTAGAGTCATCAGAAAGACTATAGTTTTCCAAGTACAGCTAGGTGCCCTGTGCACCACAGGGGCACTTTCTCATGTCATGGGCATGCTGAGATGCATCTAGGACCTGAGTTGAGACCTGGGTTGTCCTTTCCTGAAGCCATTCAAACATCCTCCTACATTTTCCTTGTCCTACCCTGTTTTGAATAGAAGCATATTACAGGGAACCATCAGCTTGTTGACTTGATGGTGAATAGAAACAGCCATTAGTTGGACATTTTCCCTCAAAAAAGAAATAGTCTCTTGTTTAAAATCCATCAGCTTTGCCATTATTAGATCCTTTTGTCAAAACCTCAGTTATCATGTCTCTGAAGAAAAATGAGGAGGAGTGGGGGTGGAGAAGGGGGCAAGTAATGATGAGGGAATAGCTAGAAATTAGTGTCCACAGAAATGTGGCAGCTTAGGTTCATCCAGGTCTGCATTTGGGTCCATCTCTGTTCTCACGGAAATCAAGCAGCATGGCTCCCACTTCTTGCAAAGGGATGAGAATGAATGCTGAACCTACAGAACGGTCTGTTTAGTGAGAATATATGTTTTGGAGATGAAGAGAAATGGAAAATCATCAAACACACTGTCAGCAGTTGTATAATTGACTATTTGACCACTGCTATGTGATAGCAGCAAACAAGAGCATTGGGCCTTTAGCTTGCTGTAGGTCAGACATTACTCTTCCCCGTGTAGCTTTGTAAAGATGTGAAACAGACTTTCCAAGACAAATGTGCAAAAAGAAACAGAGTAACTGGGATCAGATGTAGCCATGAATTTTATGAATGGTTTGTTGGAAAGAGCATTAAATGGCAACATCAGTCCAAATACGAGGTCTGCATTGTTTCTGTTCCAAGCCCGCAGATGGGTAATTCACTATGCAAGAGGTTTTCATGGCCAGCATTTCAAGCTGTCCTATATGCCTTGGACCAGCTTTCTTTAAAAAGAGAAAAATCTTAATTTTTTGTATCAAGGAGTTTTTATTTCTTCTGGATAGAGTGTAAAGAGAGGAGCCAAAGAAAAAAGCTGCCCAAGGATATTTGGGTTTTCCCCTCCTTACATGAGCGAGGTAACAGGAATCTTTCGTTAAACTGGAAAGTATGACTGAAGGTTGGATGGGAATGCTTCTTTCATAAAATGTGCACTAAGCTAAGATGCCATCCTAGCTAGAAATTTAGTAAAAGCCAGGAAAGTGGCTGAAGTATTAACAAATTTTGAAATAGCTATTTAAAAAATAAAGCTTTAAAAGACATTTAAGGTTTTGTGCTATAAGCTCATTCCTAGACCATAATGAGAGAACTTCTTGTATCATCCTTGGTTCTCTCTTTCCTTCCTCTCTTCCTTCCATCAGTGGTTATTGTCCAGCTCACAAACTGAAACACAAAACTTTAAATCAAAGTACTCTATGTTTTTTCTTATTTCAGACTAACAGAGCCTGCTTGTCATGAACAACAGTCTCAAACGCATTGCTCATTAGACAGTGTTAAAGTATTACTCCACATTTGCCATACAATGGGCTATGAGATGTTTCCTGGGTGTTCACCCTTCTGTTTTCTTCTGATTTCTGCTTGTGTTTAGCAGACAACGAAAGTGGCATGTTGGTGAGGATCCTTCTGGTAAAATTCATTGCACTGACTTACAGCAACTGTCTGGCTAGAAAGATTCTACTTTAAGAACTCTTGACGATGCTTCCCTCATTTTATTCTGGCCTTCCTTGTAATTGGGCAAATGAGCCTTCCTAAAGGAAAATGCTTCACCTGATGCTTAAATGACCATGAAGCTGATGAGGACTTTTCATGTGCATGTTCAACATCTGCGTGCATGCACACATTCATACTGCTCTTTAAATTTTAAAATGCAATCCTGCTATAGGGAATGTTTTCCTTTCTCCCAGAGGAAAACTTTTAAATATCTGTATTTAAGTAAATGTAAAAACCTCTGCTAATTCATAAATAAATTTTAAGTGTTAATTTTCTCACCCGTGTCCGCTTAATTGTGGATAATGAAGACAGGTGATGTGAGCAGCACTAAAATGTCTATCTAATCAACACCAGGATGTGATGTATGCTTGTAAGAGTGAGGTGACACAACAGTGTAACCACACACATGATACCTAAGCATTTTTCCCCCAAAACTGCAAATGTATTTTCAACAAAAAGGCTAATATCTTTACTTTCTATTCTGTCCCACAAGCATCACTGGTAAAGTTTAGAGGTTGCTTGCCCCTTTCAACTGTAGCCTCAAAATGCGAAAATGCAACATTGCCATAGTAACAAGCTGCTTCTACCATCCATAAATATAAAGGGCCAGCTATTTGCTTCCAACGATAACATCTTATGTTTAACTGCCTTGAGCAGTGCTGACAGGGTCAATCCTTGTTACAATAGTTGGTTCTTCTCGGTCAAACAAAGAAAAACACTAGCTGCTAAAACTGACCGTAATGGACACAATCATAAATCCTTACCATTAACTGATTTTTTTTTTTAATGCTGTAAACAATTAAATGGATAAAGTACCCTTCTGCTCCCCTTCCATGTGAGGTGCAAAACACTCATATTGGTTTCTTATTTGGAGAAACACATGATGCTGAATTTAAAGTATTTTGGTTTTTTGAAATAAGGTTTCACTTCAAAGTGCTTTACTGTCTAAGAAGGAAATGTCCTGGCGAGACACAGTCTGGTGAGGAATACCAGAGACTGCCATCTAAGACACTTCATAGCAGTAGAAGTAAAATACAGTCATTACAAAAACATACGCAGCCCTCTGGCCTAAAAGATCATTGCACTGTGTCCTCTGCTAGGATTTCTGGCAACCTTCTTGTTGACCTTCCTGCTATTGTACCCAAATGCCTCACACATGCCCTGTTGAAGGACAGCACTGTTCTCCTTAATATACAGTTGAAAAATGAAACACAGAATGGTGAATGGGAGTATTTTTACACAAATGTATTTTGAAGTATTTAGAGCAGATTGTGCCAGAAATTACAGGTAAATACCTAGTTGTAGAGTTTAGTCAAAGGTGTGGAGTTGAAAATCCAAGTGTCTCATCATACCTCTAAGTACCTAAATATACTCAGCTGGACTGAAGTGACTTGCCCACAATAGCCCAAGAAACTTATCCCATAGCAGTGAGATGGGCACGGAATACAAATTGCTCCCAGCAAGGGACAGAGAAAGATGGAAGAAAGAACATGGCGTGGGCATCCAAAGACTCAGGAGAAGTTTGGTGGGTTTTCTGTTTTGCTGGATGAAAGGCTCACAGTCCTCCTTCCCGGAGGTGCTACCACTACTTTCATGGCTTGCAGGTATGAGCAGATGTGCCTGGGGCCAGGCTGTGTTTCCTGGTGTGCAGACTTCAGCAGGACGGGAGAGGGGGGCTCTCCACCCACAGGGTCCTGCTCCCCAGCAGGAGCGTGCAGCCACGCTGGCTCTGAGAGCCCACCCTTTGCATCCTTGCATGGGGAGTAGCTTTCAATCCAACATCTTGGATGGGGCAGCCAAGCACAGAAAACCAACATTCTCTTCAGGGTGATGTTATTTGCTTTCATAATAAAAGGAAATTAACAGTTGAGAGGGCCTGAACAACAGTAGGTAATGCAGGATAAAGGGTATGCTTCTGCTTGATGGATTGTTTTGAGAATGAACAACACCAGCTCACTGCACGTGGGTCTGATTTCAGGAACATTTACCTGTGAGATCCCTGGTGGCAAAACTGAGTATAGCTGCCATGCAAGATTTGTATTCCTAGGGTCAGTAAATGCAATCTTGTGATTAGTGCAATGAATTATATCCAGGCATTATATTTTACTATTTTTTAGCTTTATTATTTTTATGTTCCGTTTGTTTTGGACTAATTTCAAGCCATCCTAGTATTCAAGTTTTCCTTATTCTGAAATGCTCGCTAGTTATCCTCTCTGTTATTCAGGTGAACTTGGATACATCAGGCTTAAAACTTGGTCCTCCCCAGCAGAGACACTGTTTGGGATGTGGATGCTTTGGAAAGGTTGTCTAGAGTAACAACGCTTTGAAACTTGAGTGTACATCAATACCTATTGGAATCTGTGTGTATTGTTCTTAAAACATAAATCTTGTACAGATATCTAGAGCTTGGGACAGACTCAATAAATCAAAATAATTACACTTAATGCTAAATATTCATTACAGGGCCTGACACTGATAAAATGTAAAGAATCTATACTTTCAAAGTGTACCAGATGTTCCAGTAATGTTCCAAAATGCATGTGTTGCCAATATGCCTGTATTTCACAGTGAAAGCTCAGCCTTGCTTAAGGTCTGAGGGGCGTGAAACCATGTTACTCATTGGCTAATAGCAGGCTTTATCCACTGACAAGTCAGCCCATTGATACACAGCATGCAGTGATAGCTGTTACTGTAAATGGACAAAAAAATATAGGTTTAAATAACTTATATGTTTTTTTGCGCTCTTGGCGTACAAGCATTATCTTGTGCAAAGGTTATTCAGGGCCATTCCATCCCTTTCTGTACTTTACTTAATTGGACTCCAAAAGCATTTGATAGATAAAAAGATGCTTCTGATAGCACATTTGAATTGAGGTCTTTGAGATTTCAGAGAATTTTCTCCTCCGTTCACCAGTTTATAACAGAAAGCACCTGGGGAGCACTTTTCATTCCCCTAGCCATACCTTGTGGGCTTGATCGGTGGTGGGAGGATAAGTGTCTTCATGTTCACAAACAGTTCCCTTTAAAGCAATGATGCGATGCTATCTTAGGGTGATGGGAGCCCTTAGGAAACCTATTTTCCTATCCCTTTTAACAGACCAAAGGAAATAACTGGTTTGGAATGGTTGCCAACAGTGCAAATGCTGGGAAAGGGCTGTTTTGTGGTTCTCAGCTAAGTGGACTTCCATGGGACTTCCTTCACCAATTCTGAACACACCCGAGGCAGCTTTGTACTCCTTTGTGGCAACCCCTCTGCCTGTGCTTCGTTCAATCTAGCTGAGACCATATCATTGCTAGAAAAAAAATCATAATTTCTTAAGCACTGTAGATATGTGATGTAGGTCCACACTTGTGCACATGATCTGTGCATCTCTTCCATGCTGACTGAGGGATTATCAAGGGATTCATAATTGTTAATACTGCTGGATGTTTTCTTCAGTGATTGTTCAAATGGTAAAGTCCACCAAACATCTTTTCTTGATGTGAATGTTTTAAATAATGTTAGTTACCTTCTGCATCCTTGCTTTCTTACCTAAGTAAAAGTATGTCTTTTCTGCAGTAGTCAACATTGAAGTGACATATCTAGATCTAATTTTTGCTTTTGAATCTAGCAACTATTTAAAGAAAACTGCCCACTGCTGTGTATGCTACTTCCTAGGACTTTACTATCATTATCAGGGTGGAATCTGTTTCTTTCTGTTTTCACGAGTGGGGAAGGAGGCATGCAGAAGTTTGATCAAAAGTACTGTAAGATTTGGCTGTCTGTTCTTAGTGTCCTCAATCTCATCTCCTCTCAACAGTAATAGGACAAATGGTTCTCTCCAGTAGGACACCAGTGCTCTGAGTTGATCAGCTTTCTGATGACAAAATACTTAGTGAGCTTACTTGGAAAGCAGCATGTGTGACCTATGAGGCTCTTGCCTCTGGCAGTTAGACTTTGAGTCCTGTTTACTTCAAAATCAAGGTTTGGTGTTGTAGAATTTGTCCTCCTCCCCCCCTGCCCATTTTTTCTCCCCTCTGTTTTTAAGGCAGCGGCAAAATTTGTAAAATGACTGAACAGTAGAAACTACACGAAGAAAGCTGTTAATCTTTATAGATCATTCCTGAGAATTTGAGATAGATTTAATCACCCTTTTAATGAAAACGTTCTGCACTTTTCAGTGATTCCTGCTCTTGTTAAAATTTTGGTGTGAAACCCCAACAGACTTCAGTGGGCGAAGGTCAGACTAGCTATGACAGGCAGAGAGGTGTGTTTATTTTGGAACATTTCTCACTGTGGAGGAGTAGAGAAAGGAAGAGGAAGAATGACCTTTCCAATCATACCTTGGGCTTTACTTCTTGGAGACAGCATGAACAACAACAAAAAGACATCTAGGTTTGCCAAAGAGAGATATTAGAATTAAAATAGGCAAAACTCAAGACAAATTATGTTCCTGTAACTAGTCAGCTACAGGTGCAAATTTAGATCAAATCACACTTTTCTCAGGGCAGCGCCCTAGTATGTGACAGTGTAAAATAGTTGTGCTATTTAGATAATTTTATTGAAAATAGAGGGTTTTTTGAGACTATGATTAAGCAAATCCTTGGGGGGATCCCTTTGTGCTTCTGGGTTACAGTGGTTTTTTTGCCTGGAGGTGCTGTACATCTGCTTTAGAAGCCCAGAGCTATGCAGATTCCCTCTCCCTCACTGGCACTGCTGCCTTAAAACAAAAAGGGAAAAAGCTGATGAACGATGTTTTTTGGGGGGTGGGGTGGAGTGGAGGGGGCAGAAGCTAAATGCAAAACCAAGTTTCCTGTCCAGGTAAAACAAGTAATAATTTATGGACTTTTAACTGGGCTGGACATCATTACATAGTAGTAAATGTTGATGCTAGTATCTTACAGTTGGCTTACATTTTAAAGCTGTGCACATATAATTGTAGGGTACCGTTTAGAAGGGAAACTCTCTTCAAAGACCACACATGCATTACTGGAAAGGATATTGTGGTGTGAGAGAGATCCAGTGGTAGACATCCAATGGTTTGCTTCTACCTGAACTTAATGGATGATAATGCGTCTTTTATCTCATGTATAATGATAAATTTACTACACTAATAGGTCCATATGCCATAACAATAGACCACTGCTCCAGTAAGTTCCTCCTTTATATGAAAAATTGCTTGTGTATTGAGAAAAGGTTGACAGGTAAATTGCTGGATGCTACCATCTTTCGTAAGTGATGAACTGTCTCCAACAAAAGTTATTAAATCAAAGTCTGTTAATAAAAGCAGGAGGGAAAAACAAGAAATTAGGTAAGGAAGAGAATCACTTCAATTCTCTTACAAGTAAGCATACAGAGAATAGGGACTGCTATAAAGAATTACTCTGCTCAACTGCTGATCTGCAAAACAATTTTTAAACTCTTCTGCAAAAGATAAATATTCAGATATTTATTTCAAATAATTTACATGCAGGTAATAAACTTCCCAGGCAGTCTGTTGATATTGGGCAGCTGTTAATCCTTTAGTTTTTCTTAATGCATCAGCATTCACAATGTATGTGCAACTATATATTCAAAATACATTGAACTATAACCAAACAAGATATTCAAATAGTCTGGGTTTTTTACAAATTCAGAATTAATTGGAAGAAATGTATCACAAACGTAAGATTTCCATCAGTCCCTCCTTTCTGACCCTCACCTCCCTTACAGTGTGGTCTCACCTTGGTGGCAGCAGGGAAAAATATTCCAGAAGAAGCTAAAACAACCTCTTTAGACTCTAGATGCAGATGGCCTTCCATACTGTTTTAAAAGAATCTATTATTTTACAATAGAAATTGTGTGCTTCTGTTGGTTTACAGCATGTTAGAAATGCTTTTTCTTTTTCTTCATGCAGATTTAGAGGGATTTTATTTTTTTCTTTAAGGATCATAAAGATTACGTGTCCTATACAACTGAAGCTGAAAGCAATGCAATTTTCAGGGTTGCTAGAAAAAAAAAACCTCACTGAATATTTGCATTGAATTTTGTCCAGGTAATTTGTCTGGCAAGCAGTGGAGATGGTAGATGGAAGGTGGTGGCTGGATTCTTCAGTTGCGTTAAAAAACAATTGGTGGAAGAATCCACCTTTATTTAAAACAAACAAACAAAAAACAAACAGGGGTGTGGGGGGTGTGTATGTGTTTTGAGGGTAAGAGCATTCGTTCTCAGTGGGAATAGAAATTGGTTTTGGTTCATTATAGCAAAGGGGAAGCTGAAATTAATTGTCAAGCTCCTGCTATGTCAGCCCAGTGCACTACTTGTGAGAAGAAATTTCATGGCAGTAGTGACCAAAATGGATTTTAAGTCAGCTGGTGAGGTTTTGATGTGTTACCCATGTCTAACGCTTAATCACACTAATATGTTTATTTCAGATGTAGATGTGACATCTACAGGACCATGTCAGAGGTAATAGCATGTATTAATCTCAAAAGAATCTAAAGATTGCATATAATGATCATCACTGCACACTGACAATTTGAGAATATATTGTGAGAGCAAATCTTGTGAAATTTTCTGTTGGTGTTAGTGAAGGTAAAGTGAGCACAGGTGGTGTATTGTGAGGGTAGGGGAATGAGGGGGATAATATGGAGTATTCTAATATGCCCGTTTCTGAATATATATTTACTACCTGCATTTCTCCCATGCCTGTAAATTATCTTTGAAACCTATATGTAGCTGCTGCAGTCCATATACAATACATATATATACATAGCTCTTCCAGAAACATCCTTTTTTTTTCTTTTTTTTTTCCCTTTTGGTATTAAAATAATGTAAAATTCCCAGAAGAATTTTGGGATAGATGTCAGAACAGTCAAAGCAGTGATAAGAAAACCATCTCTTTAAACTGATTTCTTTTGTATGCTTGAGCACCAGGCACACACATGCCAGACATAAATAGTGGCCATCTGCATTTTGCAAGAAGTTTAAAATAAATAACAATTAAAAAAAAAAAAACCCTTATCTCACTGATAAATATTTCCCATTGTCTTCTGAGATAAATTACTGACAGATAGTCTGGCATGTTCATAAGTAATATTTGTAATCTACTTCATTGGTTACAATGAAATTCAGTAGAAAAACCTCCTGGAAATGGGTAGTTCACTGAATTTCTGTAGGAGGATGCTTGTATATAAGGTGTTGGCACATAAGAATTCCCAGCCAGTTCTGGAGATCCTCTTTTTCTACCATACATTTACACACAAGACAGTTACTGCCCCACACAACTCATGATCTGAATGTCAAACATTTCTTGAGTGAACCAGAGGGATTAAGTGATGTGATAGAAAGTATCAAAAGTATTTTGAGCTTAAATCAATGCCTGAACCCTAAGGTTGTCCAACCAGTTCTTAATAATTCAGAGATCCCATTTTGTTTCATGTTTGTCAAAAATAGACAATAGATCACTATTAGTAACCATTTGGGCCACAAGGAGTTCACAAACCTAGACGTAACTTCCCACATAAAGTTAGTTATAGAAGAACAAAGCTTTCTGAAAGAGCATCAAAGGGATGTTCATGTGTGCTGCTGGCGTGCAAAATGTAAACCCTCAAAAAGTTACTATTTAAGTAAGAACATCTTCTAAACACTCAACAGTTAAAAATAAAATTTAAAAAACCTGATTTCAGTAGCAAGAATTGCATGGGGTACTGTCTTACAACAGGGCAGTAGGGCAGCTGGAGGAGGGGAAGGTGTTGGCAAACAAAGGTGTGTTTACTTTTTGAAGGTAATTCACCACTGAGTAGATGAAGAACCTCTGTAACAGACACAAGGTGATCCTTTGCAGCAGGAGGACCTTAAATGCATCATTAGCACCCATTATTTCAGCTTATTTTTAGCTGAAATATTTTAACATAAATTTAAGGTAATGGTTCTTACAGTAGATCTATTCAGCAGTGAGAAAAGCATAGGAAAAAAAAAAAAATTAAATTGCCATATTTCAGCAGATTGTTGTGAATTTGGGCCAGGTGGAACTGTGCCGGCTGATCCTCATGGAGGCTGTGGCTCAGGCCCACTGCACAACGGAACTGTATGGAGAATGGATGACATTTGTCCAGAAGCGAAAATAAACACAATTATCATCATTACAGTCTCATTGTTTGCTGCACCAAAGAATGAATGTCACAACTGGTTTTTTGTACAGGCTATTATTAGAAGTTGACCCTGGAAACATGTGCCAGAAGTCTGCTAAAAAGACCATTTTATTTGAAAGAAATTCATTCTCTTTAAGCAAAATAAAAGCATGAATTTAAAACAGCTATCATCTTTGAAAAAGCACAGTAGCATTTCTTTTCTGTAAATGATGAGAGAAAATGGACAATTGCAAGCCAACTTCTGCTCTAGGGGCTTAAAATCATCTTTGCTAGTGTCATGGAAAAAATCCAATTAACTTCAGTAAGTGCTGGGTCAGGCCCATGTTTTGTAGGGTATCTTTCTAGTAAAGTCTATCCCAACACTTCTAAACACGTGGGGCAAAACAATTATCAGGGTCAGGCTGCAGTCTGTAAGGGCTGCATATGCTTGCATCAAAGCTAATGCAGAAACATGTCAGCCTTTATTGTGTTTCTTTTCTACACATTTGATTAAACAATTATATAAAGTGAAGCTGTTTGAAAAAACACATATGGCACTTGAAGGATTTCAGATTTTTAATTATTAATTTATTATACCTTATAAGTAACAGACAAAAAAAGTTGCGGACAGACCTGTATGCATCTTGGTTTTCCTTTTGGAACAACTTCAGACAATGCTATTGCACTGCATTAGCACTGATTTATTCTCTTCTGGGGCAAATTAAATTAAACTTTAAATTGGTTCAAGGACTGGGAAACCGGTAACCCAAATGTCTTTGTTGACTGAAAACCTCTGTAAGCAGAGTGACTAGACTTATTATTTTTTCACTGCTATTGATATTACAGTAGTAGTAAGGCTACAACAAATCAGATCCTCTGCAAACAGATGCTTGGAGGCAGACCCAGCTCATAGTGATGATGCGTAAAGGCTTTTTCTGTTGCAGAGCACGCTGTAGCATTAAGATTCCAGAGTGAGCTCTAAGCTAGATAACATGGATACCAGAAAAACGGTTGAGTGACTGTAGTGTGAAGTCACCTAGCATTTTCTGTTTGGGTTTGAAGCCTATTTTATTAGCCTATTTTCCAGTGACTCATGACAGCAGAATAAACATGTAAGGAAGGAAACAAATATAAAAATTAACGTAAGACTTCATGAGACAGAGGTTGCACTCAGATCATTATGAACAGCAGAGATCTGCCAGAGGCTACTTAAGCCCTAGACATCTTCTGGAGTCCACTTCTGGTCTGGGTAGTCAGTTCTTTTAGCACTCAGGCTGCCTCAGTCATCTCCACTACATGCTTACTCTTTGCTTTTCCATCTATTGTCCCAACCTTTTGATGACCAAAATGTCTAGCACCCTACCCTTCACAACCTGGGCACATTTACCCATTTCACCTGTAATTGTGTTCTCAGTCTGATATGTTATTTATCACTTGGGATAATAGAAAAGCCAGGCACTCATCTCTTGTCTTTAAGTCATGTTCATGTAACAGGGCCACGCTTCCCAGATATAACTCATGTTTTATGCTTATTGTGGCTATCCACTCCTACAGAGTGCTGGAACAGTAGCCAATGCACGTATTATTAAATGCACAACCATTTTCCAAACATTTTTTGGCAAATCCCACTAAAATACTCTTGAGAATAAAAAGCTTAATTAATTATACTGAACATTCAGGCACTGGATCCAAAATGCCACAATAGAGAATTTAAGGGAGGAAAAATATTTGAAAAGAAATCTTGTCGTGTTCCTGTTTATGCCAAAAGCCATATAATTGTTAAGCTTTATTTGTGAATATAAAAATGGAAGTTTTATCCCCATGATCATTTTTGCAAGGAAAATACAGATAATATTTGTCAACCATAAACAAGTAATTCTAATGGGAAGTAAAGACTCTAAATTGATGAAGACATGAGCATGAGATAGGAGTTTATCAAGGAATTGCAGGGGATTCTGCCTGGGACAACACATAGAAATAATTCACATATTGTTGCCAGCTAGAACAAACTGATGATTTAAAGAAGGAAAAAAGAAAAAGAAAAAAAAAAAAAAAAAAAAGAAAAAACCTTACATCAAAATGTCTTAGTGGTATTTCCTTGGCTGTCTTGCTTTCAAGAAAATACTGTCCTCCTTTCACGTGCATTCAGTTTCAGGGCTTTTTCTCATGGCAGCCTCTTTCAGTTGTCTGTCTGTGGCCTGATGCTAATGGAGCTGATGGTCACCAGTATTCAGAATGTCCTGATAAGAGTGTTTGGGTTCAGACAGCCATTCCATCTGCAACCCTTTCCTCTAAAAACCTGTTTTTCATGAAGCAAAAGAAATGCAATTGAGGTACAGGGGATCCCATTTTATGCTACCTTCTTATTTATCCAGAAGTTTTACAGGCTGCTTGAGAAGCTAATTAGTCATTTAGTAGTTGTTCAGATTCTATTTTAAAATACCAGAATGCAAACTTATGTATCCATTGGTTTGACTCTGGTGTGAATAATACCAAGTCTCTAGTGTTCCCCATTGATTTTCTTCGGAAAGAACTCAGATTGGATGCAGCTGCTACAATGAGAGCTACTACACTGCATCTAGAGCAGACCTGGGTGCTATGTCTACCTACATGATCCACGCATCCAGATTTGAGACATAGAGGCAAAAAAATGGTGAAACTTAAAAATAGACTGATCTTCTATTTCCTGGCCCTAGCTAGGGAACAGAGATGTCATGGAACTGCAGAGTTGTGAGATGCAGTTTTTGTGGGAGTTAAAGTTCAAACCCATTCTTGAAAATAAACAGCTTCTAAATTTAGCATGCTTTATCTTCTCTTTTTCAAGCTCATCACCACTTTTCACCCATTAGGCAGTGACATCCATCATACCCTCAGTGCAAAGAAGTGAGAGATCAGATCGCTTTAGCTAGAGGTGGGGAGGGAGAGCCTGACATCATCAGCGAGTGCCCACCCGGGCAGAGTACTCTGATCTCACTCTGCTTTGAGATATTTAATTAAAATAGGTGTAAAGGATTGACAAGACCCACAGAAAGTGGCTGAGTATTTCAAAGAAAAGAACTTGTCATGCTGGGCTGTAGGGTGTAGGAATCTACATAGGAGGGCAAAGAGAAAAAGATTTTTAGTTATAAAATATTCAGGAATATCTTGGCTCAGCTGGGGAAGGAGGATAGGAATCTGCTGCTGGAAGAGAAAGCTCATAAGACAAATATTTCAAATTTAAACATATCTGTATTATTCATCCTAGCTTGAAAGAGATCAGACATACCCTGTGCTTGGAGAAGCTGATTTTTTGTTTTGAAAATCCTGGATTTAAATCGTGGCCACTGTGGCCAGCTTGCCACCACTGGGTGGGGTGTTGTGAAGTGGGTACAAATCCTCTTCAGTTTGAAAAGGTGAATTTGCAACCACAGGTACAGAAACTACAGCCAGCCTTTGCACTGTTTATTTGGCTGACTTTTCAGCTGTATATTTTTCGAATGTGTGGTTGGAGATTTGCTTTATTCAAGTTGCTCTGAAGGCTGGTCTAAGGCAAAAGAAGGAACATTTCCTCCTCCCTTCTTGGTAGACTGACTTCAGGCTGATGGTTGCTTTCATGCTCCCCTGACTCCATTCACTAGGAGTTAAACTGGGATGATAGCCTTTAGTTACTCGTCACAAAATTACAGTTCATAATTCCCTCCATACCCACTAAAGAAGCATTTAAAGATTTTTCAGCTTTTGAGTATGTGATGACAATTTCATGAAATTACAAGAATCATGAATTTACAATCAACTTGTTATTCAAATGAACAGCCACAAGCTACACTTGCTGTCATGAAATGTAAGCAACAGTGGATTCCCTTCAAATCTCAGTTTCTCTGGTGGTACTCGAGCACCCTTAAATAGTTACCTGTCAGTTACTTCCAGCAGGAGCTGCTCTTTTCTTACATGCTATAATGGATATATAATAAGTTGTTATGAGAGAGGAATAAGGAATAACTGGACAATCCTCCTGGATCCATGAGTAAGGGGATCTAGGAATGCAGCTCAAAAACATTTAGGAAGAGATCAGCGAGGACATGCCAAGGTCCCTGTAGCTGCAGCATCCTCCTTTGTTGTTGGCACAGCTCATAATCAAAATAGACACAGACCTGGGCAACTGCCTGGAGAGAATCTCAGCAAAAGTTAGCAGCTCTTCCTCACATCCCTGGCAAACACATGTACAAGTCTTGTTTCCTCCTGTCTGGTCTTACATGAAGAACTCTCCTATATTTACAAGATGCTTAAGTTCCCTTTTCTCCACCCTACCGTATTTCAGGCCCCACCTCAAATGCCAGTCCAGGGCTGTGAAATGTTGTTTCCTGATTAATTGCTCACAGCCAGCATGTACGTGTCCTGCTGTATAAATGATTTGCGGGAATTCTTTGAAAATGACATGCACACATAAATCTTGAGATGATTCCTACTCATGCTGGTTTGTGGGGGCTTGTCTTTGTGAATTTACAGTTTACAGGAAACCAAATGAGCACCCTACTAGAAATTACTGGAAGGAAATGCTAGTCTTATTTAACTGGAATGTGGAAAGCAGTTTTTCTAGCACCTTTGCAGATCTTCTAAAAAAAACAGTAGAAAAATTATTGATACTGCATTTCTCTCTTCCTCCCTTGGTATGTGGAACACACAGCCTGCAGTTTCTATGTGGCTGGAAGTCTCTGATTTCTGACTTCACTTGTAAGAAGTGCTGGTCATCTCCAGCTTGAGTATCTTCCTGTGGGTTTGCATTTTAGGGGCTCTAGTCTTCTACGTTGGGGGATTCAGGCACCTTCCTTGGTCCTGTGGTTGGAAGTATCAGGAAGTCCCACACCTCTGGGTGTTCCTGTCACTTTTTGAGATCTTTGTGGCTGTCCGGGAGCTGCTTTCATAGGCATCTTCTCTTGAGATGCCTGTCAGGTGCTGTATTTGGGGTGGTAGGACAGACAAGCTCCTGGCTAAGGCAAGAGAGTGCAGGTCTCCTCTGCATGCCTGGTCACATGCAGAGTGCAGCCCCCAGCCTTGCCATTGCAACCTGGAAGAGCTAAGAGGTTTCTCTCACCCAGTGCCTTCTCTTGGTCAGAGCCTGTATCGTGGGAAGAGAGGGGAGTCAGGGAGGAGTGTCATCAGTGAGCATGACTGAGCCCTACCTGCAAGAGGATGGGAGCTCGTCCAGTCCCATGTCGTGCCAGAGACCTGGCAAGCAGGCAGGAGTTACCGCTGGGAGGTTGCTTTGTAGCCCTGGCTGTAACTGTTAAATCTTTGTGTAATTCTCCTGAGATTTCTCAGTAAATTCCCATTAGCAGGGAAGAACGTGGTGATTCATTGTGTTACCGTATGCACCAAGAGCAGTTTGCCAAAACCACAGAGGCTGTAAGCCACTGTCTCCTGCGTCCTGATTGGGGGGGACTGCAGCGCTCCCATGTTCCCATCGACACCTCCAGCTTCAGAAGGCACCTCTTAGGGTGGTACAGTTCAAGCTTCAATGTGGGAACAAGGAGAGGGATCTGCTGGACATGTCCACTTAAAACAACTATTAGGGATGCGCTGATCTGAGCTTTTTCCTCAGCCACTTTTCTGGCTGTGCTTCACATTAGGCTTAGCTGAGCTTGACTGAGTTTTTGTGATAGCTCTCCAGTGCTCTTCTTCCTTTATCCTGGCATGAGGGTCAAAGATGGCTCTCTTCCCTGGTTTGGGTAGAACAGGCTAAGAGATCAGTTGGTAAAATGCTGCAGCCCCTTCAACTCTGGGAACAGGCAACAGTTCAAGAAAGGATTGAGAGAAGAGCTGAGGGGACTGTTTGGAGGGGAGAAGGTCAGACAGGTTCATGGATATTGTCTCCCTGAATTAGTCTTAGCCCATGTTTGTATCCAGATCACAAACTGTCGAGTATCTGCATCCTTCCTTTAAATAAATGCTTTTTTCCTTCAAAAATGCATACTGTTTTACAATTAAAATACTTTAAGAATGTGTTCCTGCTATTTCTAGATCACTCATTTTATGGTACCCCAATAGTCTTTAGGATGTCACTGCCACTGTGCTGGGTGGATCTGAGCGGTTTGGTGTTTATACGTAGATCTGTGCCTGGCTTCCCCCCCTCTGCTTCATTCATATAGTGGATACAGAGCAGATCTAAAACTCTTGTTTTCCACGATATTTCAGAATGGCTTTATTCTTGACTATCCAGTGGAATGTTCAAATAAAGAAGTCTTACCCAGCTTCACAATCAAAACCTTCTGCATCTTCCAACATTAAGTGGAGAGCTTTGTTTTGGTTTGTTATTTAAAGAACAGATGGGGCCTGGCATTCTGTTAAGTGACAGCTGAAGTCATCCTGGACATGTTTCCTTGTGTTTCAGGATGGAAACCACACAGTGTGAATTGATCTGTGTGCTCATCCACTCTCTTGTGCGCACACCCCGAAATGCATGCCGTGCCAGTGTTGTCTCTCACAGCTCAGCAGTAGGGTTGCAGCTACCACAGGGTCTAGAAAGGGTCTAAACCTTTGTTATTTTAAGGGAAAGCAGATCTTGGTATTCTGAAAATGTTGGTGAAACCTGACATAATGGGAGAGGCAGCTGTGTCGTGGCAGCTTCCTTGTCCAACAGTTAAGAGTGGGAGTTCATACTCCTCGGCTTGTCCCTGTCTCCTGTCAGGGACAGGAGGAGATGACAGCTGGTCATGTTCTGAAGTTCAAGATGGAATTTATTAGAGAATGCTGCTATTAGCGCTGGTATTTCTGTTGACAAACAGGCGTGAGAAAGTCTCTCTTACCACCTTGCTCTCTCACAGGAAAGCATTAAGAGGAATTAAGTCTTGGAGAAGATAATCATTAAATACAGTTCTGCCGTATCTCAGAAACTCCTAGTTACTCAACTGCCATGGAGCTGGTCTGTGCTCTGAACATGCCAACTTGTTGCCTGAGATGAATAAGGTTATATTCTGCGCTGAGGTAGCTGGCTTATCTCCATCAAAGCAAGTAGAATATGGTGATACACATCCACAAATGTTCTAACTTTTAGACAGGTCATTACGAGTCTACTCCCAAATCTGCCAGCTTCAGTGGACTTTGGCTTAGGCCACGTGTCTACAAGAACATGGTTCTATAACACATAGTAATTTCCATAACAGCAGATTCCTGGGGCAGAAGCAAGTTGTTCTGTTTTCGTTACATCCACTGTTGTGTTTCAGTTCTAACACCAAACTAGAAAGGCCTCTGAAATATTCCAGTCAATCTTATAACATCTTAAAATATCTCTCCCTAATTAAACAATATCCAATTCACTCCTTGCGTAGAAAGAGAATGAAGCCATTCATCTGTGTCATGGTTTTGAGCCTGCTCTGGACAGTGTTTTTTACTGTGTGGACTGAATAAAGATATTCTAAATTATTTCAGATTCTTCAAGCTTAACCCTGGCCTGCCTCTCAAAATACAAAAGATGCCTTTGGATACAGTATCAATCAAACACTTGTTTAAACTGTTGTATTTGCTATCATGCTGGTTTATTTTGATAGCTTTTGATGTAATCCTCTTTAACTTTGTCAGAAATTTTTAATTGTCTTATATGTGATCTAATGTGACCCAGCAGATACATATTCAACAATATAAATTCCACCAGGACAATCAATATATTGGTACCAAATAGGGTTTGATCAGTGTATTGCTGTTGAATCTAAGGATGTTCCTAGAATTAAATGAAGCTAGCAACATGGAGTATTTGGCTGAAGTTACATGCAACTCCACCAGAATGTATTCATGGTGTAACATTCTGTGTTGTCATATTGATTATTTAGCTTATTTTACAGATGTTGGAAAGGATCATAAATCAGAAAATTGTGAGCATAAGTAGTGGAATTCCACATAACTATCTTTTCCTAACTTTTCTTCAAGATCTTTCTCCATCCTACTTGGTTCTGCAAGCAATGTCTTAAAATGAGTTTAGATTGCTACTAAACTCTCAGCACTCCCCAGCTCTTATTTGAAGCCAAATTTATAATCATTTTTTTAATGTGTTCTGTACTGTGCAATTACTTCAGGACAATGGTGTTAAATTAAGCAATACAGAATATTTGGAAAGGCTTATTAGGTGTGTACAACTGCTCAAAGAAATGCCAGGTGCAAAGATGCAGTCTGGAGAAGTTGCCACCTACATTGAAACATGATGTGAGCCGCGAAGATCATGAATACAGTAGGGAAGAAGCACTAAAGTTAAAGTTACTCCATAACTCTATGATCCTTGAAAACTTAAGCTCTCCAGCAACATTCAATTGAGCAGTTCTGTTAAATATAGCGATCTGATTTAGCCTTTCGTTTTGGCTGTGACTGAATTCTCATCCAGCCTCCTCCACTCTGTCTGTCTTGGTAGTTTTCCTGCTTCCTTTTCCCCACTCTTGGCTCTCTGCTCCCTGGCTCCCTTGCCAGCCTTCCCCCATACCCGCTCTGCCACGGAGCACGAGAAGGGGCTCGGTCACAGCAGTGGTCCTGTGAAACAGGACACTTCCTCCTGTGAGGGGTCAGGCATGCCACAGGCTGCACAAGCACTTTCTCTTCAGATGGTTGAAAAGCAGATATCTCACAGCCTGTTTTGTAGCTTTGGGAAAGAGAACAGAGAATGATAAGGGCTGCTTTTTTTTTTTTTTTTTTTCCTTCACCTCACAATGCACCAGCCTCCTATTTCTTTAAATCTGAGCGGGAAGATAGGCAGGAGGCTGGGAAAAAAAAAAAAAGTTTTAAAACCATAACAACAGGTCTCTAAGAAAAGGGCAAATTTTACCTGCTTCAGCTGAGGCAGCCCGTGAATTGAATTCTGCCAAATTCTTTGTTCATCTCGCTTTCCAGCAATGCCCTCGCCTGCTCTGAGCACGATCCTCAACTTCTCTTTTCTTTGACTATGCCCACATGTTGGAGGAATTCACATGCTCATTTAAAATGCTAGTATTGCTGGCTCCAACTTCTCATATTTTCTTTTCTTCAGACACTTCCAATACTTGGATGTTTTTTTCTAGACAGAGCTCAAGAATCCCAGGGTTATATGAAAAGCTGTTTTTATTTAAAGACAGTATTTTTCTGGACTTTTTGAACATGAAGAAAAGTTTGCAAAATAACTTAAATGCTCTCTACCGATGCTCAAAAGGCAGCAAGGGGGCAATTCTCTACTTATTAATATCTTGGGGTTTGATCAACCTTGTGGTTTTAGGCAATGTGACACATACTGTTTTACAGCTGGAGATTAGTAAAACTGCGTGCAGGGGCTGTTCTCTACATCTACAAAGAGAAAAATCAAGACCCTGCATCCAAACACCCTGGAGTTAGATGTGGATTCACTTTCCTGTGCAGAGTCACCTCTCACCTCGGTACCAGTGTGATCTGAGGTACCACACAGATGTCCCTTAGAAAATATGCATCTAGTTAAGGCTTCAGCAAAATGACCCCATATGAAGCATCCAGGCCTGATGAATGTATCTTCATGCCAAGGCTCATGCTTTCTCCCTTAATGCTGCTGGTGACTGATGGTGAGAGTGGACTGATGACCCAGATGGCAGAGCCGCGCTCTCCTGTCTCGCAAGGATCCTGGGAAGTGTAAACAATGCACCTCACTGGCACGGACAGGCTCCCCGGTTCACGATGTTCCTGATGA
The DNA here is from genome assembly GCF_031877795.1 of Strix aluco. Lineage (NCBI taxonomy): Eukaryota > Metazoa > Chordata > Aves > Strigiformes > Strigidae > Strix > Strix aluco. The sequence continues at coordinate 34,625,965 of NC_133936.1, forward strand.
CTGCTGAATTGCAGAGCTTTGTGGAGCCCAGGCTCTCCTAGACATCAGCTGCTTTCGCTGTGCTTGAATGGCTGAAGGAGGTGCCTGTGCCAGGGCTAGGAGATGGAGATTGCTCCCTATGGGGAATAATTGCCCATCTGAGGAGCAAGGAGCAAGGGGGCAAGAACTCCTTGCCGTAAGTCTCATCAGGTCCAGGTGAACTGAGGGGACAGCACATGTTCATTTACCTGTGCCAAAACCCAGAAGAGGCCAAAAATAAAATACTCCCATTAGCAATATTCCTTTCTCATAGCAATGTGTTAACTCTGTAGTAACAAGGACTGAGAGAAGGTAACCGCCCTAATATAATAATTTTCTTTCCATGATAAGAAACAAAAGCTCTGCTCACCTAGAACAACCTTTCTGCTATTTGAGAGAGAAGCACGAATATGGTGGGTCATGACACTTGTGCTGGGGAAACTTTGAAAAGAGTAAAGACAGTATTCTTATTTCTAATGCCTTGACTGTTCTGTCAGTGGACTATATGAGTACATATTAAGCAGTATTATCATATACTCCAGCAGTAGCCCTCCAAAGGGAGCTCACTGGTGGTGCTGTGTTTATGGATTCTAACCCGTATTTCTTCAGAGGTCATGTAACATCATCCAGAAGCTTTGTGTGTCTCTGCCCTTTTTTGTGATGGGTGAGAAATGGAAATCTCTAGGCAAAGTCTGTTCTGTGCACTTAAGCTCAGAAAAAAAAAGAAAGATCCAGATTTACTATCCCACCACACCAGCTGAGAGAGCACAGTCACCACTGCTCTGCCTGAGCAGTGACCACAAGTCCATAGACTCTGTCCACTTGTAGCTAAAATACAGCTAAAATACAGGTGGAGAGGGGTCACACTGAATATTTTACCTTCATGTGCTCCAGCAGTTTCTTGCAGAATGGCAAAAGCTTAGTGCTCTAGGCCTGCACAGGTCCCTTCACACCACCAGGATTTTCACCCTAGAAGGGAAGCTTAGCAACAATTCAGACAGTGCTGTGGAAGGGTTGAGGGGGGCAGCCTGTTTTATTCTGGTTTATATGGTTTATGCTGTTCTTGGCCCTATAATATTGAACACTTTCTACTTTCCACCAACATATCAGGCAATCTAACTAATGACTGGTGTTGAAACAGTTACCCAGTATTTTTGCCTGAAAGCAGAGGCTGGGTATTTCTTTTTTATAATGGATTTGTGTAGTCCATAGAAAATGGAGCCCATATCCTTAGGTGTGCTAATTCAGTGACTGATGTGATTTGTTTCCTTTAAATTATGAGTACTCACATGGTGGTTTGATGTACCAAGTCGGTCCTATGTTTATTAAAGCTTTCATTTTATATTTGCTTCCTTATCTTTTTAATAAAGTGAGCATATTACTGAATAAACGTGGTACAGTTTCACTGATATAACCAAAAATTGATGCGCTGACTGAATCTTGGCCACAATTAAATAGAACAGATAAATCCGGAGACTCAACTGAGCAAATCACAAGATTAATATGGCAGATAACTTGTCAAGGGTTATGCAAAAGATACTTGCTTTGTGGTGCTTTGGCATGAGGGAAAGTTGAAGGAGACTATTTCGTCTCAATCCAGGACTTGAGCCCGTTCTAGGCAGCATGGTGTAGTGACCTAGACAGCAAAGATACACCAGTCCCTTCTGGTCTTAGACCCTTGCCAAGTGAGACTTCCCAAAACAGATGGTAATCCATCCTGGTTCGTTTAATTTGCCCTCAGCAGCTCTACGTGAATGCTCTCTCGTTAAATCTCACTGTTGTTGCAAGTTTCTAATTTATTGTTGTTTTTTTGTTTCTTCCCCCTTCTGCACAGTAACACAGAATCTGTCAACACAAAGATGCTATTTAAATCCTACACATTAGCAGTTTTTAAAGAATGTCCCTTGCTAACTGTGGACTATATATGCAGCTGATGGTGGCAGATGCAGAAAAGGGGGAGGAATGGAGGAGTGTGCTTTTGAGAAAAGAGAATAGCTAAAAAGTAACCAATATTAAAAGTTCCCTAAAATCCATGTTGTTCACATTCACTACTGAAATATGAAGACATTTTTTCAACGGGATAAAAATAGAATGGCTTTGAATTTTCTCTGCTTTTTTTTTTTTTTTTTTTTTTTTTTGGTGTCTGAATGTCCTGTGGTTCCTGGGATCCAGGCGATGAGCCCCTGCCGGAGGTGGCAGCACAGCAGCCTGTCTCTGCTGGAAGCTGTCTGTCAGGTTTTTGGGGGGCCTGACCAGGCAAGAGAGGAGAGGCAGTTACTCAGGTGACATTGATGCTGGCCAGGGAACTGGCGCTATCCGTCCTTCTGGCCCACGGTTTCACACACTCATTTCCCAATGAAGTGGCTTTGGGATCTTTAGTGCCCTGAGCAGTCTGGGTGGGAAGAAGACCCACTCCCACTCCCCTTGCACTGGTCACTGGTGGAATCCAGGTTACAGTGGAAAATCCCATAGCCAAATAAGTACAGTTGCTGTTTTCCAGCTTAATTTTTTTTCCTGGAATTGGCTCGCTCTGCTGTCACCAGGTGTTCTTCCAGAAATGCGGATTACGGAGAGGCGGTGGGTCCGTGCCAGGAAGAAGGGTGTTAATGCTGCCACTTAGGTTAATGGACATTAGTTCTGCTGACTGTGGGTCTAATGATCTAATCTGCACAGTCACTGCCTTTTCCTTACAGTTGTTATTCCTTGATCTAAATTAGGAAACTAATAGTTGTAAGATCATAACTTGCTCTAATGACTTTTAACCTAGAATCAGAAGCTGCTTTTGCATGTCTCAGAATAGATTGCTCTTCTAACTAAACAATTAAAATTTTCCCAGCTCAGCTGGAAGCTGAGTCAGTGTCCCTCATGTGTAGTCTAAACTGTATGTAATTAGCTCTTTAATTTCTATTAGAACATGAAAAGGCAGCCTAAGGTTCGTCAAAGACAAGACAAATCCCATAACCTTTACACAAGTGGTAGTAGTTCAGTGTTTGTGTGATATCGGATTGTGGTCACCGTGGCAATTCATTCAAAAGGAGTTTTGCTGCTCTTTGCAAGGACTCCAGCTTCTATTTTTTCCCTAAAATCCCTGTTTAGGTGAGTTGATCCTTGGTGATGATGTAGAGAAAAGAAAAAAGTATGCGTCAGAGAGAAGTAACCAATCTGAAAGTGGGCAGGAGCTGAGCAGGCACTGGTCTGTAACACGTGGGTTTCTGCTGTTGGAAAAATCTTTTCCCCTTCAGAAAAAACCTTTCCTTCTGCCCCCACCTCCTTATTTTACCTCCTTACCAGGAGCAGTGCTTTCAAGTGCCACACCAGGGGAGGACAGGTGGACAGTCAGACAGGCTGCGAGGACAGTGGGTCACCAGCTCATTTCTCATTTGTGGAGGCTGAGCCCAGGAAAGGGGCAGATATGTCCGTAAGGCCATGTAAAACTTCTTGGAAACACTTTCCTGCTTAACACCTTTCATCAAGAGTAGCTGATTGTCAGTGCCCTGAGAAAAGGGTTGATCTAGCTTCAGTACATGTTGCTCTTGACCTGTCTTCTTTTAATATTTGTCCCTCTCCTTAATGGAGGGGGATTGAGGAATAGTACATGCATTGGCTTCTGTATTCAGCCTCTTACTGCAATTAAGTGTTTAAAATGTCTTCTCATCCCCTGGTACCATAAATATTTAGATAGCTTATTGTATGATTATATTTTTGCATGCCTCTTGTGGTATAGGCTGATGAGGATTTTGAAAAAAATCCATAATGCCAAGAAATTGGGGAAAACTGAAGAGGTCCGTGGGGTTTTGTACATCTCTAGGCATATTTGTTTGTGTTGCATGTAGCACACTATGCCATTTATACAGCTAGAATATTTCACAATTTTTGCTTCCTGCAACAATTACCCTGCTAATAGTAATTTTTCATTCTTTAGACTGCAGTAACCCAGGTGTGCTATTTGTGTTCCAGAGGCAGAAGCTTTGTCTCCAAGACAGATAAAATCTAGAAAGGATGTAGACACGGAAACACAAAAGTAAGGGCGGGGAGCGTGTAGAATCGAATGATCACAGTAAAGGCTGGGACAAATCTCATCGTGTTAGAAGTGTGCTTGGTTTTCTGTGTTAAATACATTTATTTCCTTTTCCCCATCATATAAAATCAAATCAGATAAATATACTGCCAATGTATAGTATGCCAATTCATGCAGACTTATTAAACAAGCCTTCAGCTAATGTGAACAAAGAGAAATCTGTCAAACGAAAAAATCTTGGTAAAATTTTAGTTTAAAAAATATCAGTGGATATTTTTTTTTTGCCATTCACTATTGTAGGGCCAAGACCCAAGTCACCCCTTCTACTTCACAGCAGGTCAGGAAAGATAAAATAGCACCCTTATTTTTGTCTAAAAATGTCCTTTATTAGTCAACATTGATACTGTGTCTTGTGTATATTTTTAAAGGATCCATCCCAATAGCCCGTATTTTGCTATTTCAAGATGCTGGCCTCTGGTTTGTCGCCATCCTTCGGGGTAAATCCAGAGCCATTTGACTGAGGTCAGGGGAGTTATACCAAGCCAGTCTAAATGACAGATGAATCAAACCACAGAGCTAACTCAGACAAAGTTTATGCATTGCTTGAGTTGGGTATAGATTTTTTTTCTGATCTTTCTGCACACAGATGAATTTCGTTTCCAACAGTCATCTGCTGGGAAAATAGAGATGCTGTATTTAGCACAGTCTAACTCAAAGTGCAATGAAGTGTGCAGAGACATTCCTGTTGATAACTATGAGTTTTAGGTTGGACTCATACAGTTTTGAACAAAATTCACATTATATTGATTAATCAAACTCTCAAAAGCAGGAACATTGTAACACCTTCCAAATCGCATGACAGCTGCTTGCAGAGGTGGCCTTCCAGCATATGGGAAAAGCAGTTTCTGTCCAGCAGTCTCCTGCAAATGAACCTGTATCACAAAGCCAAAAATTGCCTCTAGTGAGCACCCTCTGACCAAGGAGAAGGTAGCTAACTAACAGCTGTTTTCCAGCTGACTCAGAGAAAACAGCTGCTACCAAAACAGTTGCATACCACTCAGCATAACTGCAGCCAGGTTTTTTGAAGTGCCTTCTAGGTATAAAGCCAGAACTTAGCAACACAGCATCTGTAATTTGCAGGCATAGGTTTATGTGTAAGGAAATGGAGCCAGCAGGAAAAAAAAAAAAAAAAACAAACCACCAAACCACAAAACCCAACAACAACAAAAAGTCAAACTCTGCTTGCACAGTAGATGCAAAGTGAGTTTATGTTCCAAGATGGGGGAGAAACAGAATGTCACTTCTCACTTTTGGGTGACCATATATACAACAGCTGTTGTATCTGCATAACTTTGTGAAAGATGTGGCTACCTTTCAGAAGGCAACTTACACCAGATGTCCTCACGGAATGAGCAATTCAGAGGTGTAATTGGAACCCAACTTTGTGAGCAGATGAATGATAATTCAGTGGTCCATCTAGAGCTGGCAGATACACCTTGTTTTGCTACCCAGAACTTTGTGTTGGTTTGGCCTTCTTTAGTTTGGCACTGTAATAGAGAATGTTACCCAGGTATAACACCAGGAGGAGTCTGCTCTTTTGAGATCCACTTAGCTATTTGCAAGCTGTGTAATCTGTTGATCTGCTTAGGTATGAAAAATCGTGGATAGTTATTAAGTATGCATTTTAAGTGGAAAACAAGTGATCCAGCAATATAGGAGTGCCATTCTTACTTTTCATTATCCTCTGCACAACAGTAAGATGATCTATGACTAGATATAAAGGGATCTGTGGGGAGCCACTTAGTTTCTGTCTTTGTCCTGGACTGCCTACTGTATATGAAATGGGTAATTCTTTCATTTCATCCAGATGAAATAAATAGAAGTCACCTTACTTAGACATTTGACATTTCAGATTTTTTTTTTTTCCAGAAAGGGAGATGGTTTGAGAATAGCAAAAGGTGAAGAGAAAATGAAAAAGATGATCCTAAGCAGAGCAGAATTTCCACCAATTAACAAATATTGAACTTCAAAGAAAAAAATAATGAAGTGGAAGGGGAAAAGAAAAATCTATACACTATACATTTGAGGATATATTTGTAGTGCGTGCGGCTGAATCCTGGGATGCCACCTCTTTAGATGCTTTGGACTCTTTCCTAAAGTTTCACTCTGCAGCCACAAGCTGTTCCTCTAGTGTTTCCCAGGCCAAGTACGTATATTGAATCACCTGGAAGGAAATAATTGGTGACAAAGGATATCTGGTCAAAAAAAAATGAGAAATGAGATATGTAAAAATAATGGGGCTAAAATCTCGAAGACAAGTTACACAAAAGTGGAAGAAAAGGAGGCCTGTATGGTAATTTCACAGTTTTCCCCAGGCTTAGGTATCTTAATTTTGTCTTTGATATGCCCCCTTTATGTCCCCACACTGTGTGAGTACCTTACTATCTGTAACATGTTTCTTTATACAGGCCAATGCTGTCATCCTCATTTTATGGATGAGGATTTGTACAATGATGCTAAGATCACCCAGAAGTGTGTGGTAGAGAACTAATGTCTCCCCAAATCTTAGGAGAGTGTCCTAACTTTGGACTACCCTTTCAACTTATCAGACATTCATGCAAAATGCAAGGTGTACACAGCAGCTGAGGGCAGCTGGTACAGATTCACTGTGGCAAATCTCTGCTGTGACTTCCTGATGCCTCAGGGCACACATGAGGAACAGCAGAGTTTGCATGGCTGGAGGAATCTGTGCCTTTACCATTCCTGTGCTGCTGATTGAATCCAGTTCAGAGCGGTCTGGTAGTATGTCTTGGACTCAGAAGTTGTCGAGCTCTAAGAGCATCAGTACTAGATTTGTGTCTAATGACCTTTGACAAAGGTCAAGGTTTCACATGGATTTTACCTGTAGTTGGGATCATTCAAGAATCTCCTCTTCAAGTCCTTTGGTATCTATTAATGAGCTTCGTTCCGAGCATGTCTAGGGTCTCTGTCCTTTTCCTATTTGTCTACTTCAATGAAACTTGTAGGAATTTAATTACTTTTGAGAAATTTGTGATTCTCTACTTTGGTTGAAAACAGACAGTGAAATAAATAATGGATGAGGGAGGAAAGAGTTGCATGCTCATAATCAGTGTGATCACATAAGCCCTGTTTCCACTGGAAACAAGGCTGAGACCTGACCTCCTCACTGTACCATAAAGCTGTTTGACATTTCTGATTTCAGCAGTGGGGATGTGGCAGTAGTTATCTGTGCTAAAAATGAGCAATAACTGAAGATGATTAATGCCTCTACAAAGAAAGCACACATAAGAACTTAATACCTGTTGTTTCTTTGAAGTCCTGTATGAAGCTTTTTCCCCTGAAGTTTTCACAGTGTACTTTTATGAAATTATTTAGCCCAGACGGGCACATACACACAAAGCAGTCTAAGGTTGCGGAAGTGTATGTGTGTTGTAACAAGGTTAAATAATTTCTCATGACACGTTAGTTCTCTTGTGGTTATTCCTCTAGTTAGACACGAGCCAATGGTGATTTCATTAATAGCTTGCAGTGTTCTAGTACTAATGGAAGTCCTGATTTGAGTGACTTAGCTTTTCTAGCAATAGAGAGACAATCTCATTATCATTCAATGAGCCAAGCAACTTCTGCTGGTTTGAACTGCTTAAATTGATGGGACAGTGATTGTCATCGTTTTGAGTGTTTCTGTGATTACTTCCTGAGGGTATTACCTGGGAAGACTCTCTTAACATCAAACACCAGTTACTGTTTTGTCCACTGTTGCATGATAAATAACAACAAAGAAAAGTCTGTAATCTTTCTAATCTACTCTTTGCCAAGCTGTACATTTTATAAATAGGGCAAGAGGAAGACAAACCACTCCTTCCCATTTCTCAGCATAGATCAAGTGACAGAGGGTGATTTCCTCTGTATTCCTAAGGTTTCATTACTTTTTATAAAATACAGTGTAGCCTGTTAAGAGGAATGATAAATTATTAAACCTAAATTACAGTTCTCTAAATCAATACACAATATATATTTTGGTCACAGTATTTTTTTTTCCTCCCTTTCTTCACTTAGTAATTAACAAAATTCTGTAATGTGCTATGGGTCTCCTAGGTATTACAAACAGAGAGAGTATGTGGTAATTGCAATTGAAAACCCCAAGCTAGCTATTTACTTAATGCTGATGTATCTTCATGCTTTGTCACTATCTACAGCAGTGCTGTAATTTTGCTTTGATTTTGTACATTTTCCAGAAATCTTCCTTCTAAGCTGTTTGATGGTCTTCAACAAACACATTGCTCGCAGAATGCAGTAGAGCATCTGCCTCTGGAGCACCAACTTTCACGGGTAGGGGTTCTTCAGATAAGTAGTCTTGCCTCTGATCCTCCACAAGCTTATGCATGCCCTTGGTTGCTGCTGATCTGGGCTGGGAACCCAGGCAGAGCCCACCACCAGCCCGTGTGGCCTTCATGCCACGCTTGCTGCAGGACTGCCTGGCACAGGGGAGGGACAGGCCACGTGCTCAAGTCTTTCCCCGGTGTGAAGTCAGAAAGTCCATCTGAACCCACATTTGGGAAGCGTTCCTGAGTTTAGAGCCAGCCACTGCTTCCCACCTCTTTGGGTCAGCTGTAGCCAGTGAATGTGACTCGGGTGAGCGACGGTGGGCAGCTCAGGTCTGTCCTGTGCAGCTTTTCTAATGAGCTAGGGAGATGTTGTCTTTTACATCTCTACCAGGGCTGCTTCCTGGCACAGAACGAATTTCTGCAATAAAAGTGCTTGTATGCTGTCTTTAGGAACTATATAGAAAGGTAGTGGTGCAGACATACTGTTGCTTTTGGGAAAGTGTTTTCTCTATGTTTCAAGGTGCCAAGCTGGTTAAAAGTGCTCTTGAAGGTCAAACAAGAAAACAGTTAATTTTGGTTCAGCAAAACAACCCAAATGTGCTTATAACAATACTAAAGAGGATGTGACCAGGCAATCCAGACCTCCATCCCCAAATCTTTTTACGTTCTCTGAATGATACCTGCAAAAGTCGTGGCTATATGTAGGACAGAAGAATATGATTGGGAAAACGGTTTGGACTGGATCTTCCCCATTACTATTACAAAACAATACACTGTTATGGCAGTGCAAATTCTTCACAATGGTTAAGCCTAAGAAAGAAGAAACAAGTATTTTATTATATGCAAATAATTTTTACTTTAAATAAGTATTATTGGCACAAAAAAGGGCAGCTTTCTTAGTCTGAGAAAAAAGTGAATAGTTCTAAATAAAACTTGCAGCTTGAGGTGTTGAAAATCCCCAACACTGCCAGAAGGTCTGTTGTACAACAGCTAGTACAAGGATCACCGCTTCCTACATAGAGTCAGGGTCCATTACAGGAGGACTGCAGAAAAAAATACTCCATCTGGGTTCATGAGCTCTGAAGGGTTCATATAATGACACTACATTTAGTGAGCAGTGTTAAGAGCAGTACTGCTGTTACCAATAGTTCTGCCTTTTGCAGTCCTGAAAGCCTCGAACCTGTGATCACTTTGCTTCATCTGCTGAAGCTGTTGGCACTAACTTCGTCTCTGAAGACATGTGATGCTAAAGAATTTTGTATGCAATGTTCATATCCAATCCAGATTGTTTTAGCTTTCTATATGGATAGAGCTTAGAAGGTGCTAATCACCTTTCTATCTCCCAAATACAGTTTGTGCCAGCATGCAGCATTAACAGGCCCCTTATATTTGATTGTGCACAGTTGGAAAGCGTTATGCCTCAGTATCAAAGAACATTTCAGGCAGTAAGCTATTAAGGCAGCCATCATTTAAATTAAAAAAAGATGCTTTGGCTTAAGTGTGGGTAATAGGCACTGATCTCAAAACAAGGGCTGAAACTTCCTGATGCCACCCTGCAACTGAGAGAGGGTCCATGCACTCACACAATTAGCTTTTCCTACTGTTTGCATTTCCCTCACATAACCTTGGGTGTTGGGTATAACTGGGATGCACTAACTTTGAGAGGGTAACCAGACTGAAGAGGGCAGGCACTGAGCAACATTGGGACATTCAAACCGCTCTGATCCCTAAACATTGCTCGGACAATCTTTCAAGTAGTCTGGTGTGCAGAATTTCTGCCTTCTGGTCACTCAGAAAATACTTTTTTTCACTTGTGGTCCCATATCTGTTTAGAGCTGGATTCAGGAAGTACCAAGATAAATGAAATGGTTTTACTTGTCTGCTAAGTAGGCTTTTCTAAATCTCCGATGCTGTACAGTTTGCATTAGTTTTAGATTAAGTTTATTTTTTAGATTATCCATACTGGTTCAGCAATCCCTTCTAAAGCCCAAACGATGCAATAAATAATAGCTGAGGAAATCAGGAACCAGACTCCACGTGGAAGAATCTTCATTTTTAAGGCACACCAGATGTTCAGAATGGGAGATTGAATCAGGGCATGGATCCATAAAATGAGAAGTATAATAAGTGAAACTCTGTATTTCATTTTTATCAAATTAGTGTTCAAATATTCCCATCATCCCTCACTGCTACCAGAACAGTTCTGTAGGGGAAGCCATGAATTCATTAGATAGCCCATATTTGCAGAAGAACCACCTTGTCTTCTACACTTCAAGGTGAGATTTTCTTTAATAGATTCTAGTGCTGTAATAAAAAGAAATGAGCACGAGATTCTCCAAAGTTCATAGGAAGATAATAGTATGTAAATCAAGGACTAACTATATTAGTCATGAAAGCTGATGGAAAAAAATCCTGGCAAACTAAAATAACAACTAACTCGCATTGATTTCAGTGGGATCAGAATGTCATCCAACTTTTTACTGATGCTAACACCAGTCTCTACCTCCTTATATGGGAAGAATTTTGGAAAAAAAGATAAATTATAATCTTGTGGAAGAATGGAAGCTCTTTTACATGACTCCCAAAGCTCATGGTACCCCTATTAATATGTTAAAGGCTGCAGTTCAGGGATGTAATTTACACTGACGTAGTTTAACAGTTCTTTCTTTAACCTGAGAGCAGACTTTCATGTAAGGTTTTGAAGAATACCATGGGTTGAGTGACATTCATCTTCTGTAAAAAGCACAGTGCAAAAACCAAAATAAAGCAATTTGATCCCAGCTCAACTCAGCCCAACTTCTCAGCTAAAGTTCATCCTTTTCTTAAAACAGGCTGTAATACGAGAAGTCCTGCCTGTTTTGCTTGAAGGTACACCTAACTTACCTGGCAAAACTAACTCAACTGCTTTCCTTAAATTCTCTCTGTAGCCTGTGCTAGGAGTGGAGTAGGAGGGAGCAAGAGGAAACACACATACACACGCACACAGACTTAGGAGCAGGACCTGAAATTAGGAAGTATTGTCCCTCTGGAGGACACAGAAGGAAGGCAGATCACTCAGGGGACTCCAAACACTGGACAGTGTCAGTATATGCCCTGTGCCTTCACCCTTATTTTGCTTGTGGCCATGTACATGGTTTTGGCATGCTGTGTATGACAATAATACTATATATTATATCATTCTACTGTATTATATAATACTGTAATATTCTGTGTACTTCCACTATTGCTTGCTGGGGGGAAAAAATACTACAAGCCTGCATTTCTCCTTCCTATTATAATGGGAAGCAGCAGCTCTACACCTTCACTTCTTTAGCTGCCTTTATCAGGCAAGATTGAGAGAAAAAGGTATCATTAGTCTAATAATGAGTGTGTGAGCTTTTAGCAATTACATTTTCTCCCTACTTTGCTCCCGGAAAGTGCCAGGTACCTATAGGGAAAGAGATTATGAAAGTAAGTTACATTTTCTCACTAGCCTAATGAGTACAGATACATACAGAGAAAGTGTTCCCTTGGCTAATTATTTAGTCAGCAATCACTCCAGTTGTCCCTGCCATGAAACCAAGAAACAGAAGGAGTATAATAAATATAGACTGGGATTGCTGACCAGGAAAATATATCACAGTTGGGTGGCACAGGCCTCAGGACATGCTATGTGGAAAAACTGCATTTAAAACATAGACAGAAACAAATTTAATTAAAATTTGAATACATTTTCAAGCAGAATTTCTAGTTCATATGGTACATGGCCAGCTGTCTGAATAAAGTTATGTTGTACAAATCCTCTCCCTTGCTTTAGGAGTGATTAAATAGCTGGAAGAATTTGATTGCTTTTGCTTTTGTTATCTGTCTTAGTTCAATTCACAAAATTTAGGCTTGGGATATAAATCACTGCCCAGCTTGAGAACAAGATTTCTCTTCTCCTCCCTTCTCTCTCTTCTCCTCCCTTCTCTCTCTTCTCCTCCCTTCTCTCTCTTCTCCTCCCTTCTCTCTCTTCTCCTCCCTTCTCTCTCTTCTCCTCCCCTCTCTCTCTTCTCCTCCCCTCGATGGCAATTAAATGTTATCTACTGCACTCATACAGTACTAAAAATTCATTTCAATCCTCTGTAGAATTGCTAACTGTGAGCTTCCCTCCTGGACCACCTCCCCTTAGGGGTGTTAGTTCATATGCTTGAAAAAAACAACTCTAAATAGACATGGCTCAACTGTTTAGTTAAGAAAATCTAACTTATTAACTACATAACCCTGCAGGGACTGGCAATACCTCTTCTTGCACGGAAACAGGGGTACTATAGAAGTATTCTCTCGGCTTTTTCCAGTCTGCTTAAACAGCCCTTAAAAATCAATTAAAGAATTAAAGGGGAATTTCGAGCATGCTTTACTGAAAGGGGTTGCATTTTTGCCTTGAATTATCAAAAATAACTGAGAACTTCATTTTTGGGCAGGTCTGGAGAGACAATGCCCCAGTTTCACACAATCTCTGTCCCTTCACCTTCCCAAAATACAGTTTGAGTTGTTATTTTCCTCCCAGCATGCAACAAAAGCAACTATTATTCAATAACCAAGAAGTTGTCTCAGTCCTGTGAAAGACATAGGCCTCATATCTTGAGAGCCATCTACTGGCACCTTATCTATTATCCACATATTATATATCCACACATCCTTCTCAGTTACAGAGCTGACACACAGCAGATTTTACATCTTTCTGCTATGACATAAATAAGAGCTATTTAAAGCAGTCTAAAGTCATAAATCATCTGCAGGGGATCTCTTGGAGACTTTATACCACTGGTCTCCTCCATGCCTTGTTTGCATGGCGTACAGCAAGGCAGTGGCTAATGCAGGACACGGGACTGCAGAGAACTTTTCATAACTGCCATGTATTTCTTCTTCACAGCAATTAATAGTAATTGTCTTGCTCCAAAATTGTGGCACATTTTATGAAGCAAAGGAAAAACACATGGCAAGGCTGTATTCTGGGCAGAGTGTGCCATTTCCATAGGAAGTAAAAGCCTTTGCCATTCATATCCTGCTTCTTCCCAGCCCACTCAGCTGGGATTGAGACCCTCCACTGGGGCTATGGCAGAAGGAGGGTGGACACTCGACCAAGGTGGCTTTTTGTACCAGAAGGTCCCACTTCTCCCAGAAGCATGGGACCATTGGAGAGCAGGGTGCATGCTGTGCCTCAAAACCTTGTACAACAGGGCCTGGGAGTGGAGAGGGGTCAGCAAAGACACAGGTCATCAGCAGAGCTAAAAAACAGTTGAGAGATTATGGAGAGGGATGAGTAACTTTGTGAATATCACAAGTGCAAAGACATCTTGTTCACCTTCAGTTTGGGTCTCCCAATATTAGTAGATGCAAAAGGCAGTTTTATTTTCATGTGTTCGGCGATGAATACCCAGGATACTTTCTGTTTATGCGTGTCACAGACCTATGAAAAATGACTCTGTGCCACCATTTTCAGAGTAGATAGGAATGGTATTTAGGGTTGCACTCTGCCTTTAATTCCCCTTTCTTTAAATGGAAGCTATTAAACTTTCCATTTAAGGCAGCAAGGGTCTCTTTATTATTACAGAGCTTTACTTGATGTACTTTACAAGTCTCCTTTTTTTCTAAGTTACCATTTATATGTATCATTTGACATCAATATTTTAGCTAGTGAAGTACCTTCATTTGCATTTTTTACTGTTTTGAGTTGGTATGCCTTCAAATAATTTCTAAATAAGTTACTTTTGCCTGACTAATCATAAAAAATATTTCTATCACATACAAGCAATGACATTTTGAATAAAAAATGTATTACGTGATAGGAAGTGAAATGTTTTCAGGTTTCAACAATGCTTCTCTGTATTGCTGTTTTGTTTTGTTTCAAGTAAAGTTAAATATATGAGTGATAGCTTGCAAATCAGATAGGAAATTAGTGTGGCTTGATAAAATACTACACCTGGTTAAATATTGCTGCTCTACGTTAAATGGGAAACAATATTAGTTTTCCTTAGAACAGCATCTCTGTGCTAGCTGTTGTTAGTTTGTTGTGTACAATGTCAGTATTGACAAAACATCCTTTTCAGATCCTTACAGAGAAAATGCCAAATGATCTGTTTTTCAGAACTATAGCTCTTCTGGGCTTTTCCCTTCTCAGATATAGAATTTGATTTCATAATACCTAAATAGTGAATTTTTATGTACATGTGTGTGTAAAAAAAATTTCTAAGGATATTGACTTCTGATCCTTGTGAGAATCCTTCTTATGCACATCCTTCAAGAGTCTTAGCACTTTCTCTGTTATACTTAATTTTCATTGCTGTCCCATTCTCAAGAACAATCAGAAATGCTTCCGTGACCCTTCGTTCTCTGGCTTGCGACAGGCCAGACGAAGGCTGCCCATCAGCCTTTCACTGGTTAGTGCATGGGA